>NC_134176.1:51988263-54750585 GCF_964188355.1 Buteo buteo | reverse complement strand
CTAACCCCTAACCGTAACGCTAACCCTAAGCCTAACCCCTAACCCCTAACCCCTAACCCTAACATAACCCTAAACCCTAACCCTAACCCTAACCCTAACCCTAGCCCTAACCCTAGCCCTAAGTCGTACCCTAACCCTAATCCTAAACCTAACCCAACCTTAACCCTAAAACTAACCTTAGCCCTTAAAAACTAACCTAATAGAAACCCTAACCCTAACTCCTAACCCTAAGCCTAACCTAACCCTAACCCTAAACCCTAGCCGTAACCCTAACCCTAACCCCTAACCTTAGCCCTAACCCTAACCCCTAACCCCTAACCGTAACGCTAACCCTAAGCCTAACCCCTAACCCCTAACCCTAACCATAACCCTAAACCCTAACCCTAACCCTAACCCTAACCCTAGCCCTAACCCTAGCCCTAAGTCGTACCCTAACCCTAATCCTAACCCTAACCCAACCTTAACCCTAAAACTAACCTTAGCCCTTAAAACTAACCTAATAGAAACCCTAACCCTAACTCCTAACCCTAAGCCTAACCTAACCCTAACCCTAACCCTAGCCGTAACCCTAACCCTAACCCTAACCCTAGCCCTAACCCTAACCCTAACCTAACCCTAACCTTAGCCCTAACCCTAACCCCTAACCCCTAACCGTAACGCTAACCCTAAGCCTAACCCCTAACCCCTAACCCCTAACCCTAACCATAACCCTAAACCCTAACCCTAACCCTAACCCTAACCCTAGCCCTAACCCTAGCCCTAAGTCGTACCCTAACCCTAATCCTAACCCTAACCCAACCTTAACCCTAAAACTAACCTTAGCCCTTAAAACTAACCTAATAGAAACCCTAACCCTAACTCCTAACCCTAAGCCTAACCTAACCCTAACCCTAACCCTAGCCGTAACCCTAACCCTAACCCTAACCCTAGCCCTAACCCTAACCCTAACCCTAACCCTAACCTTAGCCCTAACCCTAACCCCTAACCCCTAACCGTAACGCTAACCCTAAGCCTAACCCCTAACCCCTAACCCCTAACCCTAACCATAACCCTAAACCCTAACCCTAACCCTAACCCTAACCCCTAGCCCTAACCCTAGCCCTAAGTCGTACCCTAACCCTAATCCTAACCCTAACCCAACCTTAACCCTAAAACTAACCTTAGCCCTTAAAACTAACCTAATAGAAACCCTAACCCTAACTCCTAACCCTAAGCCTAACCTAAACCCTAACCCTAACCCCTAGCCGTAACCCTAACCCTAACCCTAACCCTAGCCCTAACCCTAACCCTAACCCTAACCCTAACCTTAGCCCTAACCCTAACCCCTAACCCCTAACCGTAACGCTAAACCCTAAGCCTAACCCCTAACCCCTAACCCCTAACCCTAACCATAACCCTAAACCCTAACCCTAACCCTAACCCTAACCCTAGCCCTAACCCTAGCCCTAAGTCGTACCCTAACCCTAATCCTAACCCTAACCCAACCTTAACCCTAAAACTAACCTTAGCCCTTAAAACTAACCTAATAGAAACCCTAACCCTAACTCCTAACCCTAAGCCTAACCTAACCCTAACCCTAACCCTAGCCGTAACCCTAACCCTAACCCTAACCCTAGCCCTAACCCTAACCCTAACCCTAACCCTAACCTTAGCCCTAACCCTAACCCCTAACCCCTAACCGTAACGCTAACCCTAAGCCTAACCCCTAACCCCTAACCCTAACCATAACCCTAAACCCTAACCCTAACCCTAACCCTAACCCTAGCCCTAAGTCGTACCCTAACCCTAATCCTAACCCTAACCCAACCTTAACCCTAAAACTAACCTTAGCCCTTAAAACTAACCTAATAGAAACCCTAACCCTAACTCCTAACCCTAAGCCTAACCTAACCCTAACCCTAACCCTAGCCGTAACCCTAACCCTAACCCTAACCCTAGCCCTAACCCTAACCCTAACCCTAACCCTAACCTTAGCCCTAACCCTAACCCCTAACCGTAACGCTAACCCCTAAGCCTAACCCCTAACCCCTAACCCCTAACCTAACCATAACCCTAAACCCTAACCCTAACCCTAACCCTAACCCTAGCCCTAACCCTAGCCCTAAGTCGTACCCTAACCCTAATCCTAACCCTAACCCAACCTTAACCCTAAAACTAACCTTAGCCCTTAAAACTAACCTAATAGAAACCCTAACCCTAACTCCTAACCCTAAGCCTAACCTAACCCTAACCCTAACCCTAGCCGTAACCCCTAACCCTAACCCTAACCCTAACCCTAACCCTAACCTTAGCCCTAACCCTAACCCCTAACCGTAACGCTAACCCTAAGCCTAACCCCTAACCCCTAACCCCTAACCCTAACCATAACCCTAAACCCTAACCCTAACCCTAACCCTAAACCCTAGCCCTAACCCTAGCCCTAAGTCGTACCCTAACCATAATCCTAACCCTAACCCAACCTTAACCCTAAAACTAACCTTAGCCCTTAAAACTAACCTAATAGAAACCCTAACCCTAACTCCTAACCCTAAGCCTAACCTAACCCTAACCCTAACCCTAGCCGTAACCCTAACCCTAACCCTAACCCTAGCCCTAACCCTAACCCTAACCCTAACCCTAACCTTAGCCCTAACCCTAACCCCTAACCCCTAACCGTAACGCTAACCCTAAGCCTAACCCCTAACCCCTAACCCCTAACCCTAACCATAACCCTAAACCCTAACCCTAACCCTAACCCTAACCCTAGCCCTAACCCTAGCCCTAAGTCGTACCCTAACCCTAATCCTAACCCTAACCCAACCTTAACCCTAAAACTAACCTTAGCCCTTAAAACTAACCTAATAGAAACCCTAACCCTAACTCCTAACCCTAAGCCTAACCTAACCCTAACCCTAACCCTAGCCGTAACCCTAACCCTAACCCTAACCCTAGCCCTAACCCTAACCCTAACCCTAACCCTAACCTTAGCCCTAACCCTAACCCCTAACCCCTAACCGTAACGCTAACCCTAAGCCTAACCCCTAACCCCTAACCCCTAACCCTAACCATAACCCTAAACCCTAACCCTAACCCTAACCCTAACCCTAGCCCTAACCCTAGCCCTAAGTCGTACCCTAACCCTAATCCTAACCCTAACCCAACCTTAACCCTAAAACTAACCTTAGCCCTTAAAACTAACCTAATAGAAACCCTAACCCTAACTCCTAACCCTAAGCCTAACCTAACCCTAACCCTAACCCTAGCCGTAACCCTAACCCTAACCCTAACCCTAGCCCTAACCCTAACCCTAACCCTAACCCTAACCTTAGCCCTAACCCTAACCCCTAACCCCTAACCGTAACGCTAACCCTAAGCCTAACCCCTAACCCCTAACCCCTAACCCTAACCATAACCCTAAACCCTAACCCTAACCCTAACCCTAACCCTAGCCCTAACCCTAGCCCTAAGTCGTACCCTAACCATAATCCTAACCCTAACCCAACCTTAACCCTAAAACTAACCTTAGCCCTTAAAACTAACCTAATAGAAACCCTAACCCTAACTCCTAACCCTAAGCCTAACCTAACCCTAACCCTAACCCTAGCCGTAACCCTAACCCTAACCCTAACCCTAGCCCTAAACCTAACCCTAACCCTAACCCTAACCTTAGCCCTAACCCTAAACCCTAACCCCTAACCGTAACGCTAACCCTAAGCCTAACCCCTAACCCCTAACCCCTAACCCTAACCATAACCCTAAACCCTAACCCTAACCCTAACCCTAACCCTAGCCCTAACCCTAGCCCTAAGTCGTACCCTAACCCTAATCCTAACCCTAACCCAACCTTAACCCTAAAAACTAACCTTAGCCCTTAAAACTAACCTAATAGAAAACCCTAACCCTAACTCCTAACCCTAAGCCTAAACCTAACCCTAACCCTAGCCGTAACCCTAACCCTAACCCTAACCCTAGCCCTAACCCTAACCCTAACCCTAACCCTAACCTTAGCCCTAACCCTAACCCCTAACCCCTAACCGTAACGCTAACCCTAAGCCTAACCCCTAACCCCTAACCCCTAACCCTAACCATAACCCTAAACCCTAACCCTAACCCTAACCCTAACCCTAGCCCTAACCCTAGCCCTAAGTCGTACCCTAACCCTAATCCTAACCCTAACCCAACCTTAACCCTAAAACTAACCTTAGCCCTTAAAACTAACCTAATAGAAACCCTAACCCTAACTCCTAACCCTAAGCCTAACCTAACCCTAACCCCTAACCCTAGCCGTAACCCTAACCCTAACCCTAACCCTAGCCCTAACCCTAACCCTAACCCTAACCCTAACCTTAGCCCTAACCCTAACCCCTAACCCCTAACCGTAACGCTAACCCTAAGCCTAACCCCTAACCCCTAACCCCTAACCCTAACCATAACCCTAAACCCTAACCCTAACCCTAACCCTAACCCTAGCCCTAACCCTAGCCCTAAGTCGTACCCTAACCCTAATCCTAACCCTAACCCAACCTTAACCCTAAAACTAACCTTAGCCCTTAAAACTAACCTAATAGAAACCCTAACCCTAACTCCTAACCCTAAGCCTAACCTAACCCTAACCCTAACCCTAGCCGTAACCCTAACCCTAACCCTAACCCTAGCCCTAACCCTAACCCTAACCCTAACCCTAACCTTAGCCCTAACCCCTAACCGTAACGCTAACCCTAAGCCTAACCCCTAACCCCTAACCCCTAACCCTAACCATAACCCTAAACCCTAACCCTAACCCTAACCCTAACCCTAGCCCTAACCCTAGCCCTAAGTCGTACCCTAACCCTAATCCTAACCCTAACCCAACCTTAACCCTAAAACTAACCTTAGCCCTTAAAACTAACCTAATAGAAACCCTAACCCTAACTCCTAACCCTAAGCCTAACCTAACCCTAACCCTAACCCTAGCCGTAACCCTAACCCTAACCCTAGCAAACCCTAACCCTAACCCTAACCTATCCCTACTTAGCCCTAACCCTAACCCCTAACCCTAAACCGTAACGCTAACCCTAAGCCTAACCCCTAACCCCTAACCCCTAACCCCTAACCATAACCCTAAACCCTAACCCTAACCCTAACCCCTAGCCCTAACCCCTAGCCCTAAGTCGTACCCTAACCCTAATCCTAACCCTAACCCAACCTTAACCCTAAAACTAACCTTAGCCCTTAAAACTAACCTAATAGAAACCCTAACCCTAACTCCTAACCCTAAGCCTAACCTAACCCTAACCCTAACCCTAGCCGTAACCCTAACCCTAACCCTAACCCTAGCCCTAACCCTAACCCTAACCCTAACCCTAACCTTAGCCCTAACCCTAACCCCTAACCCCTAACCGTAACGCTAACCCTAAGCCTAACCCCTAACCCCTAACCCCTAACCCTAACCATAACCCTAAACCCTAACCCTAACCCTAACCCTAACCCTAGCCCTAACCCTAGCCCTAAGTCGTACCCTAACCCTAATCCTAACCCTAACCCAACCTTAACCCTAAAACTAACCTTAGCCCTTAAAACTAACCTAATAGAAACCCTAACCCTAACTCCTAACCCTAAGCCTAACCTAACCCTAACCCCTAACCCTAGCCGTAACCCTAACCCTAACCCTAACCCTAGCCCTAACCCTAACCCTAACCCTAACCCTAACCTTAGCCCTAACCCTAACCCCTAACCCCTAACCGTAACGCTAACCCTAAGCCTAACCCCTAACCCCTAACCCCTAACCCTAACCATAACCCTAAACCCTAACCCTAACCCTAACCCTAACCCTAGCCCTAACCCTAGCCCTAAGTCGTACCCTAACCCTAATCCTAACCCTAACCCAACCTTAACCCTAAAACTAACCTTAGCCCTTAAAACTAACCTAATAGAAACCCTAACCCTAACTCCTAACCCTAAGCCTAACCTAACCCTAACCCTAACCCTAGCCGTAACCCTAACCCTAACCCTAACCCTAGCCCTAACCCTAACCCTAACCCTAACCCTAACCTTAGCCCTAACCCTAACCCCTAACCCCTAACCGTAACGCTAACCCTAAGCCTAACCCCTAACCCCTAACCCCTAACCCTAACCATAACCCTAAACCCTAACCCTAACCCTAACCCTAACCCTAGCCCTAACCCTAGCCCTAAGTCGTACCCTAACCATAATCCTAACCCTAACCCAACCTTAACCCTAAAACTAACCTTAGCCCTTAAAACTAACCTAATAGAAACCCTAACCCTAACTCCTAACCCTAAGCCTAACCTAACCCTAACCCTAACCCTAGCCGTAACCCTAACCCTAACCCTAACCCTAGCCCTAACCCTAACCCTAACCCTAACCCTAACCTTAGCCCTAACCCTAACCCCTAACCCCTAACCGTAACGCTAACCCTAAGCCTAACCCCTAACCCCTAACCCCTAACCCTAACCATAACCCTAAACCCTAACCCTAACCCTAACCCTAACCCTAGCCCTAACCCTAGCCCTAAGTCGTACCCTAACCCTAATCCTAACCCTAACCCAACCTTAACCCTAAAACTAACCTTAGCCCTTAAAACTAACCTAATAGAAACCCTAACCCTAACTCCTAACCCTAAGCCTAACCTAACCCTAACCCTAGCCGTAACCCTAACCCTAACCCTAACCCTAGCCCTAACCCTAACCCTAACCCTAACCCTAACCTTAGCCCTAACCCTAACCCCTAACCCCTAACCGTAACGCTAACCCTAAGCCTAACCCCTAACCCCTAACCCCTAACCCTAACCATAACCCTAAACCCTAACCCTAACCCTAACCCTAACCCTAGCCCTAACCCAACCTTAACCCTAAAACTAACCTTAGCCCTTAAAACTAACCTAATAGAAACCCTAACCCTAACTCCTAACCCTAAGCCTAACCTAACCCTAACCCTAACCCTAGCCGTAACCCTAACCCTAACCCTAACCCTAGCCCTAACCCTAACCCTAACCCTAACCCTAACCTTAGCCCTAACCCTAACCCCTAACCCCTAACCGTAACGCTAACCCTAAGCCTAACCCCTAACCCCTAACCCCTAACCCTAACCATAACCCTAAACCCTAACCCTAACCCTAACCCTAACCCTAGCCCTAACCCTAGCCCTAAGTCGTACCCTAACCCTAATCCTAACCCTAACCCAACCTTAACCCTAAAACTAACCTTAGCCCTTAAAACTAACCTAATAGAAACCCTAACCCTAACTCCTAACCCTAAGCCTAACCTAACCCTAACCCTAACCCTAGCCGTAAACCCTAACCCTAACCCTAACCTTAGCCCTAACCCTAACCCCTAACCCCTAACCGTAACGCTAACCCTAAGCCTAACCCCTAACCCCTAACCCCTAACCTAAACCATAACCCTAAACCCTAACCCTAACCCTAACCCTAACCCTAGCCCTAACCCTAGCCCTAAGTCGTACCCTAACCCTAATCCTAACCCTAACCCAACCTTAACCCTAAAACTAACCTTAGCCCTTAAAACTAACCTAATAGAAACCCTAACCCTAACTCCTAACCCTAAGCCTAACCTAACCCTAACCCTAACCCTAGCCGTAACCCTAACCCTAACCCTAACCCTAGCCCTAACCCTAACCCTAACCCTAACCCTAACCTTAGCCACTAACCCACCCCTAACCAGTAACGCTAACCCTAAGCCTAACCCCTAACCCCTAACCCCTAACCCTAACCATAACCCTAAACCCTAACCCTAACCCTAACCCTAACCCTAGCCCTAACCCTAGCCCTAAGTCGTACCCTAACCCTAATCCTAACCCTAACCCAACCTTAACCCTAAAACTAACCT
Organism: Buteo buteo; assembly: GCF_964188355.1. Lineage (NCBI taxonomy): Eukaryota > Metazoa > Chordata > Aves > Accipitriformes > Accipitridae > Buteo > Buteo buteo. Next base: position 54,742,762 of record NC_134176.1, on the reverse strand, counting down.
TAGCCCTTAAAACTAACCTAATAGAAACCCTAACCCTAACTCCTAACCCTAAGCCTAACCTAACCCTAACCCTAACCCTAGCCGTAACCCTAACCCTAACCCTAACCCTAGCCCTAACCCTAACCCTAACCCTAACCCTAACCTTAGCCCTAACCCTAACCCCTAACCCCTAACCGTAACGCTAACCCTAAGCCTAACCCCTAACCCCTAAACCCCTAACCCTAACCATAACCCTAAACCCTAACCCTAACCCTAACCCTAACCCTAGCCCTAACCCTAGCCCTAAGTCGTACCCTAACCCTAATCCTAACCCTAACCCAACCTTAACCCTAAAACTAACCTTAGCCCTTAAAAACTAACCTAATAGAAACCCTAACCCTAACTCCTAACCCTAAGCCTAACCTAACCCTAACCCTAACCCTAGCCGTAACCCTAACCCTAACCCTAACCCTAACCCTAACCTTAGCCCTAACCCTAACCAAACCTCTGCCCTAACCCCTAACCGTAACGCTAACCCTAAGCCTAACCCCTAACCCCTAACCCCTAACCCTAACCATAACCCTAAACCCTAACCCTAACCCTAACCCTAACCCTAGCCCTAACCCTAGCCCTAAGTCGTACCCTAACCCTAATCCTAACCCTAACCCAACCTTAACCCTAAAACTAACCTTAGCCCTTAAAACTAACCTAATAGAAACCCTAACCCTAACTCCTAACCCTAAGCCTAACCTAACCCTAACCCTAACCCTAGCCGTAACCCTAACCCTAACCCTAACCCTAGCCCTAACCCTAACCCTAACCCTAACCCTAACCTTAGCCCTAACCCTAACCCCTAACCCCTAACCGTAACGCTAACCCTAAGCCTAACCCCTAACCCCTAACCCCTAACCCTAACCATAACCCTAAACCCTAACCCTAACCCTAACCCTAACCCTAGCCCTAACCCTAGCCCTAAGTCGTACCCTAACCCTAATCCTAACCCTAACCCAACCTTAACCCTAAAACTAACCTTAGCCCTTAAAAACTAACCTAATAGAAACCCTAACCCTAACTCCTAACCCTAAGCCTAACCTAACCCTAACCCTAACCCTAGCCGTAACCCTAACCCTAACCCTAACCCTAGCCCTAACCCTAACCCTAACCCTAACCCTAACCTTAGCCCTAACCCTAACCCCTAACCCCTAACCGTAACGCTAACCCTAAGCCTAACCCCTAACCCCTAACCCCTAACCCTAACCATAACCCTAAACCCTAACCCTAACCCTAACCCTAACCCTAGCCCTAACCCTAGCCCTAAGTCGTACCCTAACCCTAATCCTAACCCTAACCCAACCTTAACCCTAAAACTAACCTTAGCCCTTAAAACTAACCTAATAGAAACCCTAACCCTAACTCCTAACCCTAAGCCTAACCTAACCCTAACCCTAACCCTAGCCGTAACCCTAACCCTAACCCTAACCCTAGCCCTAACCCTAACCCTAACCCTAACCCTAACCTTAGCCCTAACCCTAACCCCTAACCCCTAACCGTAACGCTAACCCTAAGCCTAACCCCTAACCCCTAACCCCTAACCCTAACCATAACCCTAAACCCTAACCCTAACCCTAACCCTAACCCTAGCCCTAACCCTAGCCCTAAGTCGTACCCTAACCCTAATCCTAACCCTAACCCAACCTTAACCCTAAAACTAACCTTAGCCCTTAAAACTAACCTAATAGAAACCCTAACCCTAACTCCTAACCCTAAGCCTAACCTAACCCTAACCCTAACCCTAGCCGTAACCCTAACCCTAACCCTAACCCTAGCCCTAACCCTAACCCTAACCCTAACCCTAACCTTAGCCCTAACCCTAACCCCTAACCCCTAACCGTAACGCTAACCCTAAGCCTAACCCCTAACCCCTAACCCCTAACCCTAACCATAACCCTAAACCCTAACCCTAACCCTAACCCTAACCCTAGCCCTAACCCTAGCCCTAAGTCGTACCCTAACCCTAATCCTAACCCTAACCCAACCTTAACCCTAAAACTAACCTTAGCCCTTAAAACTAACCTAATAGAAACCCTAACCCTAACTCCTAACCCTAAGCCTAACCTAACCCTAACCCTAACCCTAGCCGTAACCCTAACCCTAACCCTAACCCTAGCCGTAACCCTAACCCTAACCCTAACCCTAACCTTAGCCCTAACCCTAACCCCTAACCCCTAACCGTAACGCTAACCCTAAGCCTAACCCCTAACCCCTAACCCCTAACCCTAACCATAACCCTAAACCCTAACCCTAACCCTAACCCTAACCCTAGCCCTAACCCTAGCGCTAAGTCGTACCCTAACCCTAATCCTAACCCTAACCCAACCTTAACCCTAAAACTAACCTTAGCCCTTAAAACTAACCTAATAGAAACCCTAACCCTAACTCCTAACCCTAAGCCTAACCTAACCCTAACCCTAACCCTAGCCGTAACCCTAACCCTAACCCTAACCCTAGCCCTAACCCTAACCCTAACCCTAACCCTAACCTTAGCCCTAACCCTAACCCCTAACCCCTAACCGTAACGCTAACCCTAAGCCTAACCCCTAACCCCTAACCCCTAACCCTAACCATAACCCTAAACCCTAACCCTAACCCTAACCCTAACCCTAGCCCTAACCCTAGCCCTAAGTCGTACCCTAACCCTAATCCTAACCCTAACCCAACCTTAACCCTAAAACTAACCTTAGCCCTTAAAACTAACCTAATAGAAACCCTAACCCTAACTCCTAACCCTAAGCCTAACCTAACCCTAACCCTAACCCTAGCCGTAACCCTAACCCTAACCCTAACCCTAACCCTAACCCTAACTTTAGCCCTAACCCTAACCCCTAACCGTAACGCTAACCCTAAGCCTAACCCCTAACCCCTAACCCCTAACCCTAACCATAACCCTAAACCCTAACCCTAACCCTAACCCTAACCCTAGCCCTAACCCTAGCCCTAAGTCGTACCCTAACCCTAATCCTAACCCTAACCCAACCTTAACCCTAAAACTAACCTTAGCCCTTAAAACTAACCTAATAGAAACCCTAACCCTAACTCCTAACCCTAAGCCTAACCTAACCCTAACCCTAACCCTAACCCTAACCCAACCTTAACCCTAAAACTAACCTTAGCCCTTAAAACTAACCTAATAGAAACCCTAACCCTAACTCCTAACCCTAAGCCTAACCTAACCCTAACCCTAACCCTAGCCGTAACCCTAACCCTAACCCTAACCCTAGCCCTAACCCTAACCCTAACCCTAACCCTAACCTTAGCCCTAACCCTAACCCCTAACCCCTAACCGTAACGCTAACCCTAAGCCTAACCCCTAACCCCTAACCCCTAACCCTAACCATAACCCTAAACCCTAACCCTAACCCTAACCCTAACCCTAGCCCTAACCCTAGCCCTAAGTCGTACCCTAACCCTAATCCTAACCCTAACCCAACCTTAACCCTAAAACTAACCTTAGCCCTTAAAACTAACCTAATAGAAACCCTAACCCTAACTCCTAACCCTAAGCCTAACCTAACCCTAACCCTAACCCTAGCCGTAACCCTAACCCTAACCCTAACCCTAGCCCTAACCCTAACCCTAACCCTAACCCTAACCTTAGCCCTAACCCTAACCCCTAACCCCTAACCGTAACGCTAACCCTAAGCCTAACCCCTAACCCCTAACCCCTAACCCTAACCATAACCCTAAACCCTAATCCTAACCCTAACCCTAACCCTAGCCCTAACCCTAGCCCTAAGTCGTACCCTAACCCTAATCCTAACCCTAACCCAACCTTAACCCTAAAACTAACCTTAGCCCTTAAAACTAACCTAATAGAAACCCTAACCCTAACTCCTAACCCTAAGCCTAACCTAACCCTAACCCTAACCCTAGCCGTAACCCTAACCCTAACCCTAACCCTAACCCTAACCCTAACCCTAACCTTAGCCCTAACCCTAAACCCTAACCGTAACGCTAACCCTAAGCCTAACCCCTAACCCCTAACCCCTAACCCTAACCATAACCCTAAACCCTAACCCTAACCCTAACCCTAACCCTAGCCCTAACCCTAGCCCTAAGTCGTACCCTAACCCTAATCCTAACCCTAACCCAACCTTAACCCTAAAACTAACCTTAGCCCTTAAAACTAACCTAATAGAAACCCTAACCCTAACTCCTAACCCTAAGCCTAACCTAACCCTAACCCTAACCCTAGCCGTAACCCTAACCCTAACCCTAACCCTAGCCCTAACCCTAACCCTAACCCTAACCCTAACCTTAGCCCTAACCCTAACCCCTAACCCCTAACCGTAACGCTAACCCTAAGCCTAACCCCTAACCCCTAACCCCTAACCCTAACCATAACCCTAAACCCTAACCCTAACCCTAACCCTAACCCTAGCCCTAACCCTAGCCCTAAGTCGTACCCTAACCCTAATCCTAACCCTAACCCAACCTTAACCCTAAAACTAACCTTAGCCCTTAAAACTAACCTAATAGAAACCCTAACCCTAACTCCTAACCCTAAGCCTAACCTAACCCTAACCCTAACCCTAGCCGTAACCCTAACCCTAACCCTAACCCTAGCCCTAACCCTAACCCTAACCCTAACCCTAAACTTAGCCCTAACCCTAACCCCTAACCCCTAACCGTAACGCTAACCCTAAGCCTAACCCCTAACCCCTAACCCTTAACCCTAACCATAACCCTAAACCCTAACCCTAACCCTAACCCTAACCCTAACCCTAGCCCTAAGTCGTACCCTAACCCTAATCCTAACCCTAACCCAACCTTAACCCTAAAACTAACCTTAGCCCTTAAAACTAACCTAATAGAAACCCTAACCCTAACTCCTAACCCTAAGCCTAACCTAACCCTAACCCTAACCCTAGCCGTAACCCTAACCCTAACCCTAACCCTAGCCCTAACCCTAACCCTAACCCTAACCCTAACCTTAGCCCTAACCCTAACCCCTAACCCCTAACCGTAACGCTAACCCTAAGCCTAACCCCTAACCCCTAACCCCTAACCCTAACCATAACCCTAAACCCTAACCCTAACCCTAACCCTAACCCTAGCCCTAACCCTAGCCCTAAGTCGTACCCTAACCCTAATCCTAACCCTAACCCAACCTTAACCCTAAAACTAACCTTAGCCCTTAAAACTAACCTAATAGAAACCCTAACCCTAACTCCTAACCCTAAGCCTAACCTAACCCTAACCCTAACCCTAGCCGTAACCCTAACCCTAACCCTAACCCTAGCCCTAACCCTAACCCTAACCCTAACCCTAACCTTAGCCCTAACCCTAAACCCTAACCCCTAACCGTAACGCTAACCCTAAGCCTAACCCCTAACCCCTAACCCCTAACCCTAACCATAACCCTAAACCCTAACCCTAACCCTAACCCTAACCCTAGCCCTAACCCTAGCCCTAAGTCGTACCCTAACCCTAATCCTAACCCTAACCCAACCTTAACCCTAAAACTAACCTTAGCCCTTAAAACTAACCTAATAGAAACCCTAACCCTAACTCCTAACCCTAAGCCTAACCTAACCCTAACCCTAACCCTAGCCGTAACCCTAACCCTAACCCTAACCCTAACCCTAACCCTAACCCTAACCTTAGCCCTAACCCTAACCCCTAACCGTAACGCTAACCCTAAGCCTAACCCCTAACCCCTAACCCCTAACCCTAACCATAACCCTAAACCCTAACCCTAACCCTAACCCTAACCCTAGCCCTAACCCTAGCCCTAAGTCGTACCCTAACCCTAATCCTAACCCTAACCCAACCTTAACCCTAAAACTAACCTTAGCCCTTAAAACTAACCTAATAGAAACCCTAACCCTAACTCCTAACCCTAAGCCTAACCTAACCCTAACCCTAACCCTAGCCGTAACCCTAACCCTAACCCTAGCCCTAACCCTAGCCCTAAGTCGTACCCTAACCCTAATCCTAACCCTAACCCAACCTTAACCCTAAAACTAACCTTAGCCCTTAAAACTAACCTAATAGAAACCCTAACCCTAACTCCTAACCCTAAGCCTAACCTAACCCTAACCCTAACCCTAGCCGTAACCCTAACCCTAACCCTAACCCTAGCCCTAACCCTAACCCTAACCCTAACCCTAACCTTAGCCCTAACCCTAACCCCTAACCCCTAACCGTAACGCTAACCCTAAGCCTAACCCCTAACCCCTAACCCCTAACCCTAACCATAACCCTAAACCCTAACCCTAACCCTAACCCTAACCCTAGCCCTAACCCTAGCCCTAAGTCGTACCCTAACCCTAATCCTAACCCTAACCCAACCTTAACCCTAAAACTAACCTTAGCCCTTAAAACTAACCTAATAGAAACCCTAACCCTAACTCCTAACCCTAAGCCTAACCTAACCCTAACCCTAGCCGTAACCCTAACCCTAACCCTAACCCTAGCCCTAACCCTAACCCTAACCCTAACCCTAACCTTAGCCCTAACCCTAACCCCTAACCCCTAACCGTAACGCTAACCCTAAGCCTAACCCCTAACCCCTAACCCCTAACCCTAACCATAACCCTAAACCCTAACCCTAACCCTAACCCTAACCCTAGCCCTAACCCTAGCCCTAAGTCGTACCCTAACCCTAATCCTAACCCTAACCCAACCTTAACCCTAAAACTAACCTTAGCCCTTAAAACTAACCTAATAGAAACCCTAACCCTAACTCCTAACCCTAAGCCTAACCTAAACCTAACCCTAAGCCTAGCCGTAACCCTAACCCTAACCCTAACCCTAGCCCTAACCCTAACCCTAACCCTAACCCTAACCTTAGCCCTAACCCTAACCCCTAACCCCTAACCGTAACGCTAACCCTAAGCCTAACCCCTATCCCCTAACCCCTAACCCTAACCATAACCCTAAACCCTAACCCTAACCCTAACCCTAACCCTAGCCCTAACCCTAGCCCTAAGTCGTACCCTAACCCTAATCCTAACCCTAACCCAACCTTAACCCTAAAACTAACCTTAGCCCTTAAAACTAACCTAATAGAAACCCTAACCCTAACTCCTAACCCTAAGCCTAACCTAACCCTAACCCTAACCCTAGCCGTAACCCTAACCCTAGCCCTAACCCTAACCCTAAGCCTAACCCTAACCTTAGCCCTAACCCTAACCCCTAACCCCTAACCGTAACGCTAACCCTAAGCCTAACCCCTAACCCCTAACCCCTAACCCTAACCATAACCCTAAACCCTAACCCTAACCCTAACCCTAACCCTAGCCCTAACCCTAGCCCTAAGTCGTACCCTAACCCTAATCCTAACCCTAACCCAACCTTAACCCTAAAACTAACCTTAGCCCTTAAAACTAACCTAATAGAAACCCTAACCCTAACTCCTAACCCTAAGCCTAACCTAACCCTAACCCTAACCCTAGCCGTAACCCTAACCCTAACCCTAACCCTAGCCCTAACCCTAACCCTAACCCTAACCCTAACCTTAGCCCTAACCCTAACCCCTAACCCCTAACCGTAACGCTAACCCTAAGCCTAACCCCTAACCCCTAACCCCTAACCCTAACCATAACCCTAACCCCTAACCCTAACCCTAACCCTAACCCTAGCCCTAACCCTAGCCCTAAGTCGTACCCTAACCCTAATCCTAACCCTAACCCAACCTTAACCCTAAAACTAACCTTAGCCCTTAAAACTAACCTAATAGAAACCCTAACCCTAACTCCTAACCCTAAGCCTAACCTAACCCTAACCCTAACCCTAGCCGTAACCCTAACCCTAACCCTAACCCTAGCCCTAACCCTAACCCTAACCCTAACCCTAACCTTAGCCCTAACCCTAACCCCTAACCCCTAACAGTAAAGCTAACCCTAAGCCTAACCCCTAACCCCTAACCCCTAACCCTAACCATAACCCTAAACCCTAACCCTAACCCTAACCCTAACCCTAGCCCTAACCCTAGCCCTAAGTCGTACCCTAACCCTAATCCTAACCCTAACCCAACCTTAACCCTAAAACTAACCTTAGCCCTTAAAACTAACCTAATAGAAACCCTAACCCTAACTCCTAACCCTAAGCCTAACCTAACCCTAACCCTAGCCGTAACCCTAACCCTAACCCTAACCCTAGCCCTAACCCTAACCCTAACCCTAACCCTAACCTTAGCCCTAACCCTAACCCCTAACCCCTAACCGTAACGCTAACCCTAAGCCTAACCCCTAACCCCTAACCCCTAACCCTAACCATAACCCTAAACCCTAACCCTAACCCTAACCCTAACCCTAGCCCTAACCCTAGCCCTAAGTCGTACCCTAACCCTAATCCTAACCCTAACCCAACCTTAACCCTAAAACTAACCTTAGCCCTTAAAACTAACCTAATAGAAACCCTAACCCTAACTCCTAACCCTAAGCCTAACCTAACCCTAACCCTAACCCTAGCCGTAACCCTAACCCTAACCCTAGCCCTAACCCTAACCCTAACCCTAACCCTAACCTTAGCCCTAACCCTAACCCCTAACCCCTAACCGTAACGCTAACCCTAAGCCTAACCCCTAACCCCTAACCCCTAACCCTAACCATAACCCTAAACCCTAACCCTAACCCTAACCCTAACCCTAGCCCTAACCCTAGCCCTAAGTCGTACCCTAACCCTAATCCTAACCCTAACCCAACCTTAACCCTAAAACTAACCTTAGCCCTTAAAACTAACCTAATAGAAACCCTAACCCTAACTCCTAACCCTAAGCCTAACCTAACCCTAACCCTAACCCTAGCCGTAACCCTAACCCTAACCCTAACCCTAGCCCTAACCCTAACCCTAACCCTAACCCTAACCTTAGCCCTAACCCTAACCCCTAACCCCTAACCGTAACGCTAACCCTAAGCCTAACCCCTAACCCCTAACCCTTAACCCTAACCATAACCCTAAACCCTAACCCTAACCCTAACCCTAACCCTAGCCCTAACCCTAGCCCTAAGTCGTACCCTAACCCTAATCCTAACCCTAACCCAACCTTAACCCTAAAACTAACCTTAGCCCTTAAAACTAACCTAATAGAAACCCTAACCCTAACTCCTAACCCTAAGCCTAACCTAACCCTAACCCTAAGCCTAGCCGTAACCCTAACCCTAACCCTAACCCTAGCCCTAACCCTAACCCTAACCCTAACCCTAACCTTAGCCCTAACCCTAACCCCTAACCCCTAACCGTAACGCTAACCCTAAGCCTAACCCCTAACCCCTAACCCCTAACCCTAACCATAACCCTAAACCCTAACCCTAACCCTAACCCTAACCCTAGCCCTAACCCTAGCCCTAAGTCGTACCCTAACCCTAATCCTAACCCTAACCCAACCTTAACCCTAAAACTAACCTTAGCCCTTAAAACTAACCTAATAGAAACCCTAACCCTAACTCCTAACCCTAAGCCTAACCTAACCCTAACCCTAACCCTAGCCGTAACCCTAACCCTAACCCTAACCCTAACCCTAACCCTAACCCTAACCTTAGCCCTAACCCTAAACCCTAACCGTAACGCTAACCCTAAGCCTAACCCCTAACCCCTAACCCCTAACCCTAACCATAACCCTAAACCCTAACCCTAACCCTAACCCTAACCCTAGCCCTAACCCTAGCCCTAAGTCGTACCCTAACCCTAATCCTAACCCTAACCCAACCTTAACCCTAAAACTAACCTTAGCCCTTAAAACTAACCTAATAGAAACCCTAACCCTAACTCCTAACCCTAAGCCTAACCTAACCCTAACCCTAACCCTAACCCTAACCCTAACCCTAGCCCTAACCCTAACCCTAACCCTAACCCTAACCTTAGCCCTAACCCTAACCCCTAACCCCTAACCGTAACGCTAACCCTAAGCCTAACCCCTAACCCCTAACCCCTAACCCTAACCATAACCCTAAACCCTAACCCTAACCCTAACCCTAACCCTAGCCCTAACCCTAGCCCTAAGTCGTACCCTAACCCTAATCCTAACCCTAACCCAACCTTAACCCTAAAACTAACCTTAGCCCTTAAAACTAACCTAATAGAAACCCTAACCCTAACTCCTAACCCTAAGCCTAACCTAACCCTAACCCTAGCCGTAACCCTAACCCTAACCCTAACCCTAGCCCTAACCCTAACCCTAACCCTAACCCTAACCTTAGCCCTAACCCTAACCCCTAACCCCTAACCGTAACGCTAACCCTAAGCCTAACCCCTAACCCCTAACCCCTAACCCTAACCATATCCCTAAACCCTAACCCTAACCCTAACCCTAACCCTAGCCCTAACCCTAGCCCTAAGTCGTACCCTAACCCTAATCCTAACCCTAACCCAACCTTAACCCTAAAACTAACCTTAGCCCTTAAAACTAACCTAATAGAAACCCTAACCCTAACTCCTAACCCTAAGCCTAACCTAACCCTAACCCTAACCCTAGCCGTAACCCTAACCCTAACCCTAACCCTAGCCCTAACCCTAACCCTAACCCTAACCCTAACCTTAGCCCTAACCCTAACCCCTAACCCCTAACCGTAACGCTAACCCTAAGCCTAACCCCTAACCCCTAACCCCTAACCCTAACCATAACCCTAACCCCTAACCCTAACCCTAACCCTAACCCTAGCCCTAACCCTAGCCCTAAGTCGTACCCTAACCCTAATCCTAACCCTAACCCAACCTTAACCCTAAAACTAACCTTAGCCCTTAAAACTAACCTAATAGAAACCCTAACCCTAACTCCTAACCCTAAGCCTAACCTAACCCTAACCCTAACCCTAGCCGTAACCCTAACCCTAACCCTAACCCTAGCCCTAACCCTAACCCTAACCCTAACCCTAACCTTAGCCCTAACCCTAACCCCTAACCCCTAACCGTAACGCTAACCCTAAGCCTAACCCCTAACCCCTAACCCTTAACCCTAACCATAACCCTAAACCCTAACCCTAACCCTAACCCTAGCCCTAACCCTAGCCCTAAGTCGTACCCTAACCCTAATCCTAACCCTAACCCAACCTTAACCCTAAAACTAACCTTAGCCCTTAAAACTAACCTAATAGAAACCCTAACCCTAACTCCTAACCCTAAGCCTAACCTAACCCTAACCCTAACCCTAGCCGTAACCCTAACCCTAACCCTAACCCTAGCCCTAACCCTAACCCTAACCCTAACCCTAACCTTAGCCCTAACCCTAACCCCTAACCCCTAACCGTAACGCTAACCCTAAGCCTAACCCCTAACCCCTAACCCTAACCATAACCCTAAACCCTAACCCTAACCCTAACCCTAACCCTAGCCCTAACCCTAGCCCTAAGTCGTACCCTAACCCTAATCCTAACCCTAACCCAACCTTAACCCTAAAACTAACCTTAGCCCTTAAAACTAACCTAATAGAAACCCTAACCCTAACTCCTAACCCTAAGCCTAACCTAACCCTAACCCTAGCCGTAACCCTAACCCTAACCCTAACCCTAGCCCTAACCCTAACCCTAACCCTAACCCTAACCTTAGCCCTAACCCTAACCCCTAACCCCTAACCGTAACGCTAACCCTAAGCCTAACCCCTAACCCCTAACCCCTAACCCTAACCATAACCCTAAACCCTAACCCTAACCCTAACCCTAACCCTAGCCCTAACCCTAGCCCTAAGTCGTACCCTAACCCTAATCCTAACCCTAACCCAACCTTAACCCTAAAACTAACCTTAGCCCTTAAAACTAACCTAATAGAAACCCTAACCCTAACTCCTAACCCTAAGCCTAACCTAACCCTAACCCTAACCCTAGCCGTAACCCTAACCCTAACCCTAGCCCTAACCCTAACCCTAACCCTAACCCTAACCTTAGCCCTAACCCTAACCCCTAACCCCTAACCGTAACGCTAACCCTAAGCCTAACCCCTAACCCCTAACCCCTAACCCTAACCATAACCCTAAACCCTAACCCTAACCCTAACCCTAACCCTAGCCCTAACCCTAGCCCTAAGTCGTACCCTAACCCTAATCCTAACCCTAACCCAACCTTAACCCTAAAACTAACCTTAGCCCTTAAAACTAACCTAATAGAAATCCTAACCCTAACTCCTAACCCTAAGCCTAACCTAACCCTAACCCTAAGCCTAGCCGTAACCCTAACCCTAACCCTAACCCTAGCCCTAACCCTAACCCTAAACCTAACCCTAACCTTAGCCCTAACCCTAACCCCTAACCCCTAACCGTAACGCTAACCCTAAGCCTAACCCCTAACCCCTAACCCTTAACCCTAACCATAACCCTAAACCCTAACCCTAACCCTAACCCTAACCCTAGCCCTAACCCTAGCCCTAAGTCGTACCCTAACCCTAATCCTAACCCTAACCCAACCTTAACCCTAAAACTAACCTTAGCCCTTAAAACTAACCTAATAGAAACCCTAACCCTAACTCCTAACCCTAAGCCTAACCTAACCCTAACCCTAACACTAGCCGTAACCCTAACCCTAACCCTAACCCTAGCCCTAACCCTAACCCTAACCCTAACCCTAACCTTAGCCCTAACCCTAACCCCTAACCCCTAACCGTAACGCTAACCCTAAGCCTAACCCCTAACCCCTAACCCCTAACCCTAACCATAACCCTAAACCCTAACCCTAACCCTAACCCTAACCCTAGCCCTAACCCTAGCCCTAAGTCGTACCCTAACCCTAATCCTAACCCTAACCCAACCTTAACCCTATAACTAACCTTAGCCCTTAAAACTAACCTAATAGAAACCCTAACCCTAACTCCTAACCCTAAGCCTAACCTAACCCTAACCCTAACCCTAGCCGTAACCCTAACCCTAACCCTAACCCTAGCCCTAACCCTAACCCTAACCCTAACCCTAACCTTAGCCCTAACCCTAACCCCTAACCCCTAACCGTAACGCTAACCCTAAGCCTAACCCCTAACCCCTAACCCCTAACCCTAACCATAACCCTAAACCCTAACCCTAACCCTAACCCTAACCCTAGCCCTAACCCTAGCCCTAAGTCGTACCCTAACCCTAATCCTAACCCTAACCCAACCTTAACCCTAAAACTAACCTTAGCCCTTAAAACTAACCTAATAGAAACCCTAACCCTAACTCCTAACCCTAAGCCTAACCTAACCCTAACCCTAACCCTAGCCGTAACCCTAACCCTAACCCTAACCCTAGCCCTAACCCTAACCCTAACCCTAACCCTCACCTTAGCCCTAACCCTAACCCCTAACCCCTAACCGTAACGCTAACCCTAAGCCTAACCCCTAACCCCTAACCCCTAACCCTAACCATAACCCTAAACCCTAACCCTAACCCTAACCCTAGCCCTAACCCTAGCCCTAAGTCGTACCCTAACCCTAATCCTAACCCTAACCCGACCTTAACCCTAAAACTATCCTTAGCCCTTAAAACTAACCTAATAGAAACCCTAACCCTAACTCCTAACCCTAAGCCTAACCTAACCCTAACCCTAACCCTAGCCGTAACCCTAACCCTAACCCTAACCCTAGCCCTAACCCTAACCCTAACCTTAGCCCTAACCCTAACCCCTAACCCCTAACCGTAACGCTAACCCTAAGCCTAACCCCTAATCCCTAACCCCTAACCCTATCCCTAACCCTAAACCCTAACCCTAACCCTAACCCTAACCCTAGTCCTAACCCTAGCCCTAAGTCGTACCCTAACCCTAATCCTAACCCTAACCCAACCTTAACCCTAAAACTAACCTTAGCCCTTAAAACTAACCTAATAGAAACCCTAACCCTAACTCCTAACCCTAAGCCTAACCTAACCCTAACCCTAACCCTAGCCGTAACCCTAACCCTAACCCTAACCCTAGCCCTAACCCTAACCCTAACCCTAACCCTAACCTTAGCCCTAACCCTAACCCCTAACCCCTAACCGTAACGCTAACCCTAACCCTAACCCCTAACCCCTAACCCTAACCATAACCCTAAACCCTAACCCTAACCCTAACCCTAACCCTAGCCCTAACCCTAGCCCTAAGTCGTACCCTAACCCTAATCCTAACCCTAACCCAAACTTAACCCTAAGACTAACCTTAGCCCTTAAAACTAACCTAATAAAAACCCTAACCCTAACTCCTAACCCTAACCTAACCCTAACCCTAACCCTAGCCGTAACTCTAACCCTAACCCTAACCCTAACCCTAGCCCTAACCCTAACCCTAACCCTAACCCTAGCCCTAACCTTAGCCCTAACCCTAACCCCTAACCCCTAACCCCTAACCGTAACGCCAACCCTAACCCCTAATCCCTAACCCCTAACCCTAACCATAACCCTAAACCCTAACCCTAACCCTAACGCTAACCCTAGCCCTAACCCTAGCCCTAAGTCGTACCCTAACCCTAATCCTAACCCTAACCCAACCTTAACCCTAATACTAACCTTAGCCCTTAAAACTAACCTAATACAAACCCTAACCCTAAATCCTAACCCTAAGCCTAACCTAACCCTAACCCTAGCCGTAACCCTAACCATAACCCTAACCCTAGCCCCAGCGCTGCGGGGCCTGTGGATAGGGCGCCAAGGGGAGGGGAAGAGCAGCAAGAGCTTTCAGGGCTGGGCCCTTCCCTGCGGGAGCAGGAGCCCGACGTTCGCCCCTCTGGAAAAGAGTCTCGGCGGCGGCCGAGGGGCCCTGAGGTGTCCCACCTCTGGCAAAGCCCCGAGCCCCAGCGCTGCGGGGCCTGTGGATAGGGCGCCAAGGGGAGGGGAAGAGCAGCAAGAGCTTTCAGGGCTGGGCCCTTCCCTGCGGGAGCAGGAGCCCGACGTTCGCTCCTCCGGATAAGAGGCTCGGCGGCGGCTGAGGGGCCCTGAGGTGTCCCGCCTCTGGCAAAGCCCAAAGCCCAAGCGCTGCGGGGCCTCTCGATAGGGCGCCAAGGGGAGGGGAAGAGCAGCAAGAGCTTTCAGGGCTGGGCCCTTCCCTGCGAGAGCAGGAGCCTGACGTGCGCCCCTCCGGAAAAGAGGCTCGGCAGCGGCCGAGGGGCCCTGAGGTGTCGCGCCTCTGGCAAAGCCCCGAGGCCCAGCGCTGCGGGGCCTGCGGATAGGGCGCCAAGGGGAGGGGAAGAGCAGCAAGAGCTTTCAGGGCTGGGCCCTTCCCTGCGGGAGCAGGAGCCCGACGTTCGCCCCTCCGGAAAAGAGGCTCGGCGGCGACCGAGGGGCCCTGAGTTGTCGCGCCTCTGGCAAAGCCTGGAGCCCCAGCGCTGCGGGGCCTCTCGATAGGGCGCCAAGGGGAGGGGATGAGCAGCAAGAGCTTTCAGGGCTGGGCCCTTCCCTGCGGGAGCAGGAGCCCGACATTCGCCCCTCCGGAAAAGAGGCTCGGCGGCGGCCGAGGGGCCCTGAGGTGTCCCGCCTCTGGCAAAGCCCCGAGCCCCAGCGCTGCGGGGCCTGTGCGTAGGGCGCCAAGGGGAGGGGAAGAGCAGCAAGAGCTTTCAGGGCTGGGCCCTTCCCTGCAGGAGCAGGAGCCCGACATTCTCCCCTCCGGAAAAGAGGCTCGGCGGCGCCGACAAGCCCTGAGGTGTCCCGCCTCTGGCAAAGCCCGGAGACCCAGCGCTGCGGGGCCTCTCGATAGGGCGCCAAGGGGAGGGGAAGAGCAGCAAGACCTTTCAGGTCTAGGCCCTTCCGTGCGGGAGCAGGAGCCCGACGTTCGCCCCTCTGGAAAAGAGGCTCGGCGGCGGCTGAGGGCCCCTGAGGTGTCCCGCCTCTGGCAAAGCCCGGAGCCCCAGCGCTGCGGGGCCTCTCGATAGGGCGCCAAGGGGAGGGGAAGAGCAGCAAGAGCTTTCAGGGCTGGGCCCTTCCCTGCAAGAGCAGGAGCCTGACGTGCGCCCCTCCGGAAAAGAGGCTCGGCAGCGGCCGATGGGCCCTGAGGTGTCCCGCCTCTGGCAAAGCCCCGAGGCCCAGCGCTGCGGGGCCTGTGGATAGGGCGTCAAGGGGAGGGGAAGAGCAGCAAGAGCTTTCAGGGCTGGGCCCTTCCCTGCGGGAGCAGGAGCCCGACGTTCGCCCCTCCGGAAAAGAGGCTCGGCGGCGGCCGAGGGGCCAAGAGGTGTCCCGCCTCTGGCAAAGCCCGGAGCCACAGCGCTGCGGGGCCTGTGGATAGGGCGCCAAGGGGAGGGGAAGAGCAGCAAGAGCTTTCAGGGCTGGGCCCTTCCCTGCGGGAGCAGGAGCCCGACGTTCGCTCCTCCGGATAAGAGGCTCGGCGGCGTCTGAGGGGCCCTGAGGTGTCCCGCCTCTGGCAAAGCCCCGAGCCCCAGCGCTGCGGGGCCTGTGGATAGGGCGCCAAGGGGAGGGGAAGAGCAGCAAGAGCTTTCAGGGCTGGGCCCTTCCCTGCGGGAGCAGGAGCCCGACGTTCGTCCCTCCGGAAAAGAGGCTCGGCGGCGGCCGAGGGGCCCTGAGGTGTCCCGCCTCTGGCAAAGCCCGGAGCCCCAGCGCTTCGGGGCCTGTGCGTAGGGCACCAAGGGGAGGGGAAGAGCAGCAAGAGCTTTCAGGGCTGGGCCCTTCCCTGCGGGAGCAGGAGCCCGACGTTCGCCCCTCCGGATAAGAGGCTCGGCGGCGGCCGAGGGGCCCTGAGGTGTCCCGCCTCTGGCAAAGCCCGGAGCCCCAGCGCTGCGGGGCCTGTGGATAGGGCGCCAAGGGGAGGGGAAGAGCAGCAAGAGCTTTCAGGGCTGGGCCCTTCCCTGCGGGAGCAGGAGCCCGACGTTCGCCCCTCCGGAAAAGAGGCTCGGCGGCGGCCGAGGGGCCCTGAGGTGTCCCGCCTCTGGCAAAGCCCGGAGCCCCAGTGCTGCGTGGCCTGTGGATAGGGCGCCAAGGGGAGGGGAAGAGCAGCAAGAGCTTTCAGGGCTGGGCCCTTCCCTGCGGGAGCAGGAGCCCGACGTTCGCCCCTCCGGAAAAGAGGCTCTGCGGCGGCCGAGGGGCCCTGAGGTGTCCCGCCTCTGGCAAAGCCTGGAGCCCCAGCGCTGCGGGGCCTCTCGATAGGGCGCCAAGGGGAGGGGAAGAGCAGCAAGAGCTTTCAGGGCTGGGCCCTTCCCTGCGGGAGCAGGAGCCCGACATTCGCCCCTCCAGAAAAGAGGCTCGGCGGCGGCCGAGGGACCCTGAGGTGTCGCGCCTCTGGCAAAGCCCGGAGCCCCAGCGCTGCGGGGCCTGTGGTTAGGGCGCCAAGGGGAGGGGAAGAGCAGCAAGAGCTTTCAGGGCTGGGCCCTTCCCTGCGGGAGCAGGAGCCCGACGTTCGCCCCTCCGGAAAAGAGGCTCGGCGGCGGCCGAGGGGCCCTGAGGTGTCCCGCCTCTGGCAAAGCCCCGAGCCCCAGCGCTGCGGGGCCTGTGGATAGGGCGCCAAGGGGAGGGGAAGAGCAGCAAGAGTTTTCAGGGCTGGGCCCTTCCCTGCGGGAGCAGGAGCCCGACGTTCGCCCCTCTGGAAAAGAGGCTCGGCGGCGGCCGACAGGCCCTGAGGTGTCGCGCCTCTGGCAAAGCCCCGAGGCCCAGCGCTGCGGGGCCTCTCGATAGGGCACCAAGGGGAGGGGAAGAGCAGCAAGACCTTTCAGGTCTAGGCCCTTCCCTGCGGGAGCAGGAGCCCGACGTTCGCCCCTCTGGAAAAGAGTCTCGGCGGCGGCCGAGGGGCCCTGAGGTGTCCCACCTCTGGCAAAGCCCGGAGCCCCAGCGCTGCGGGACCTGTGGATAGGGCGCCAAGGGGAGGGGAAGAGCAGCAAGAGCTTTCAGGGCTGGGCCCTTCCCTGCGAGAGCAGGTGCCTGACGTGCGCCCCTCCGGAAAAGAGGCTCGGCAGCGGCCGAGGGGCCCTGAGGTGTCCCGCCTCTGGCAGAGCCCCGAGGCCCAGCGCTGCGGGGCCTGTGGATAGGGCGCCAAGGGGAGGGGAAGAGCAGCAAGAGCTTTCAGGGCTGGGCCCTTCCCTGCGGGAGCAGGAGCCGGACGTTCGCCACTCCGGAAAAGAGGCTCGGCGGCGGCCGAGGGGCCCTGAGGTGTCCCGCCTCTGGCAAAGCCCGGAGCCCCAGCGCTGTGGGGCCTCTCGATAGGGCGCCAAGGGGAGGGGAAGAGCAGCAAGAGCTTTCAGGGCTGGGCCCTTCCCTGCGGGAGCAGGAGCCCGACGTTCGCCCCTCCAGAAAAGAGGCTCGGCGGCGGCCGACAGGCCCTGAGGTGTCCCGCCTCTGGCAAAGCCCGGAGCCCCAGCGCTGCAGGGCCTGTGGATAGGGTGCCAAGGGGAGGGGAAGAGCAGCAAGAGCTTTCAGGGCTGGGCCCTTCCCTGCGGGAGCAGGAGCCCGACGTTCGCCCCTCCGGAAAAGAGGCTCGGCGGCGGCCGAGGGGCCCTGAGGTGTCCCGCCTCTGGCAAAGCCCCGAGCCCCAGCGCTGCGGGGCCTGTGGATAGGGCGCCAAGGGGAGGGGAAGAGCAGCAAGAGCTTTCAGGGCTGGGCCCTTCCCTGCGGGAGCAGGAGCCCGACGTTTGCCCCTCCGGAAAAGAGGCTCGGCGGCGGCCGATGGGCCCTGAGGTGTCCCGCCCCTGGCAAAGCCCGGAGCCCCAGCGCTGTGGGGCCTCTCGATAGGGCGCCAAGGGGAGGGGAAGAGCAGCAAGAGCTTTCAGGGCTGGGCCCTTCCCTGCGGGAGCAGGAGCCCGACGTTCGCCCCTCCGGAAAAGAGGCTCGGCGGCGCCGACAAGCCCTGAGGTGTCCCGCCTCTGGCAAAGCCCGGAGCCCCAGCGCTGCGGGGCCTGTGGATAGGGCGCCAAGGGGAGGGGAAGAGCAGCAAGAGCTTTCAGGGCTGGGCCCTTCCCTGCGGGAGCAGGAGCCCGACGTTCGCCCCTACGGAAAAGAGGCTCGGCGGCTGCCGAGGGGCCCTGAGGTGTCCCGCCTCTGGCAAAGCCCGGAGCCCCAGCGCTGCGGGGCCTGTGGATAGGGCTCCAAGGGGAGGGGAAGAGCAGCAAGAGCTTTCAGGGCTGGGCCCTTCCCTGCAGGAGCAGGAGCCCGACGTTCGCCCCTCCGGAAAAGAGGCTCGGCGGCGGCCGAGGGGCCCTGAGGTGTCCCGCCTCTGGCAAAGCCCGGAGCCCCAGCGCTGCGGGGCCTGTGGTTAGGGCGCCAAGGGGAGGGGAAGAGCAGCAAGAGCTTTCAGGGCTGGGCCCTTCCCTGCGGGAGCAGGAGCCCGACGTTCGCCCCTCCGGAAAAGAGGCTCGGCGGCGGCCGAGGGGCCCTGAGGTGTCCCGCCTCTGGCAAAGCCCAAAGCCCCAGCGCTGCGGGGCCTCTCGATAGGGCGCCAAGGGGAGGGGAAGAGCAGCAAGAGCTTTCAGGGCTGGGCCCTTCCCTGCGAGAGCACGATCCTGACGTGCGCCCCTCCGGAAAAGAGGCTCGGCAGCGGCCGAGGGGCCCTGAGGTGTCGCGCCTCTGGCAAAGCCCCGAGGCCCAGCGCTGCGGGGCCTCTCGATAGGGCACCAAGGGGAGGGGAAGAGCAGCAAGACCTTTCAGTTCTAGGCCCTTCCCTGCGGGAGCAGGAGCCCGACGTTGGCCCCTCTGGAAAAGAGTCTCGGCGGCGGCCGAGGGGCCCTGAGGTGTCCCACCTCTGGCAAAGCCCCGAGGCCCAGCGCTGCGGGGCCTGTGGATAGGGCGCCAAGGGGAGGGGAAGAGCAGCAAGAGCTTTCAGGGCTGGGCCCTTCCCTGCGAGAGCAGGTGCCTGACGTGCGCCCCTCCGGAAAAGAGGCTCGGCGGCTGCCGAGGGGCCCTGAGGTGTCCCTTCTCTTGCAAAGCCCGGAGCCCCAGCGCTGCGGGGCCTGTGGATAGGGCGCCAAGGGGAGGGGATGAGCAGCAAGAGCTTTTAGGGCTGGGCCCTTCCCTGCGGGAGCAGGAGCCCGACGTTCGCCCCTCCGGAAAAGAGGCTCTGCAGCGGCCGAGGGGCCCTGAGGTGTCCCGCCTCTGGCAAAGCCCGGAGCCCCAGCGCTGCATGGCCTGTGGATAGGGCGCCAAGGGGAGGGGAAGAGCAGCAAGAGCTTTCAGGGCTGGGCCCTTCCCTGCGGGAGCAGGAGCCCGACGTTCGCCCCTCCGGAAAAGAGGCTCGGCGGCGGCCGAGGGGCCCTGAGGTGTCCCGCCCCTGGCAAAGCCCGGAGCCCCAGCGCTGTGGGGCCTGTGGATAGGGCGCCAAGGGGAGGGGAAGAGCAGCAAGAGCTTTCAGGGCTGGGCCCTTCCCTGCGGGAGCAGGAGCCCGACGTTCGCCCCTCCGGAAAAGAGGCTCGGCGGCGCCGACAAGCCCTGAGGTGTCCCGCCTCTGGCAAAGCCCCGAGGCCCAGCGCTGCGGGGCCTCTCGATAGGGCGCCAAGGGGAGGGGAAGAGCAGCAAGAGCTTTCAGGGCTGGGCCCTTCCCTGCGGGAGCAGGAGCCCAACGTTCGCCCCTCCAGAAAAGAGGCTCGGCATCGGCCAAGGGGCCCTGATGTGTCCCGCCTCTGGAAAAGCCCGGAGCCCCAGCGCTGCGGGGCCTCTTGATAGGGCGCCAAGGGGAGGGGAAGAGCAGCAAGAGCTTTCAGGTCTAGGCTCTTCCCTGCGGGAGCAGGAGCCCGACATTCGCCCCTCCGGAAAAGAGGCTCGGCGGCGGCTGAGGGGCCCTGAGGTGTCCCGCCTCTGGCAAAGCCCGGAGCCACAGCGCTGCGGGACCTGTGGATAGGGCGCCAAGGGGAGGGGAAGAGCAGCAAGAGCTTTCAGGGCTGGGCCCTTCCCTGCGGGAGCAGGAGCCCGACGTTCGCCCCTCCGGAAAAGAGGCTCGGCGGCGGCTGAGGTGCCCTGAGGTGTCCCGCCTGTGGCAAAGCCCGGAGCCCCAGCGCTGCGGGGCCTGTGGATAGGGCGCCAAGGGGAGGGGAAGAGCAGCAAGAGCTTTCAGGGCTGGGCCCTTCCCTGCGGGAGCAGGAGCCCGATGTTCGCCCCTCTGGAAAAGAGGCTCGGCGGCGCCGACAAGCCCTGAGGTGTCCCGCCTCTGGCAAAGCCCGGAGACCCAGCGCTGCGGGGCCTCTCGATAGGGCGCCAAGGGGAGGGGAAGAGCAGCAAGACCTTTCAGGTCTAGGCCCTTCCCTGCGGGAGCAGGAGCCCGACGTTCGCCCCTCTGGAAAAGAGGCTCGGCGGCGGCCGACAGGCCCTGAGGTGTCCCGCCTCTGGCAAAGCCCCGAGGCCCAGCGCTGCGGGGCCTCTCGATAGGGCGCCAAGGGGAGGGGAAGAGCAGCAAGAGCTTTCAGGTCTAGGCCCTTCCCTGTGGGAGCAGGAGCCCGACGTTCGCCCCTCTGGAAAAGAGTCTCGGCGGCGGCCGAGGGGCCCTGAGGTGTCCCACCTCTGGCAAAACCCCGAGCCCCAGCGCTGCGGGGCCTGTGGATAGGGCGCCAAGGGGAGGGGAAGAGCAGCAAGAGCTTTCAGGGCTGGGCCCTTCCCTGCGGGAGCAGGAGCCCGACGTTCGCTCCTCCGGATAAGAGGCTCGGCGGCGGCTGAGGGGCCCTGAGGTGTCCCGCCTCTGGCAAAGCCCAAAGCCCCAGCGCTGCGGGGCCTGTGGATAGGGCGCCAAGGGGAGGGGAAGAGCAGCAAGAGCTTTCAGGGCTGGGCCCTTCCCTGCGAGAGCAGGAGCCTGACGTGCGCCCCTCCGGAAAAGAGGCTCGGCAGCGGCCGAGGGGCCCTGAGGTGTCGCGCCTCTGGCAAAGCCCCGAGGCCCAGCGCTGCGGGGCCTGTGGATAGGGCGCCAAGGGGAGGGGAAGAGCAGCAAGAGCTTTCAGGGCTGGGCCCTTCCCTGCGGGAGCAGGAGCCCTACATTCGCCCCTCCGGAAAAGAGGCTCGGCGGCGGCCGAGGGGCCCTGAGGTGTCCCGCCTCTGGCAAAGCCCGGAGCCCCAGCGCTGCGTGGCCTGTGGATAGGGCGCCAAGGGGAGGGGAAGAGCAGCAAGAGCTTTCAGGGCTGGGCCCTTCCCTGCGGGAGCAGGAGCCCGACGTTCGCCCCTCCGGAAAAGAGGCTCTGCGGCGGCCGAGGGGCCCTGAGGTGTCCCGCCTCTGGCAAAGCCTGGAGCCCCAGCGCTGCGGGGCCTGTGGATAGAGCTTCAAGGGGAGGGGAAGAGCAGCAAGAGCTTTCAGGGCTGGGCCCTTCCCTGCGGGAGCAGGAGCCCGATGTTCGCCCCTCCGGAAAAGAGGCTCGGCGGCGGCCGAGGTGCCCTGAGGTGTCCCGCCCCTGGCAAAGCCCGGAGCCCCAGCGCTGTGGGGCCTCTCGATAGGGCGCCAAGGGGAGGGGAAGAGCAGCAAGAGCCTTCAGGGCTGGGCCCTTCCCTGCGGGAGCAGGAGCCCGACGTTCGCCCCTCCGGAAAAGAGGCTCGGCGGCGCCGACAAGCCCTGAGGTGTCCCGCCTCTGGCAAAGCCCGGAGCCCCAGCGCTGCGGGGCCTCTCGATAGGGCGCCAAGGGGAGGGGAAGAGCAGCAAGACCTTTCAGGTCTAGGCCCTTCCCTGCGGGAGCAGGAGCCCGACGTTCGCCCCTCTGGAAAAGAGGCTCGGCGGCGGCCGAGGGGCCCTGAGGTGTCCCGCCTCTGGCAAAGCCCGCAGCCCCAGCGCTGCGGGGCCTGTGGATAGGGCGCCAAGGGGAGGGGAAGAGCAGCAAGAGCTTTCAGGGCTGGGCCCTTCCCTGCGGGAGCAGGAGCCCGACGTTCGCCCCTCTGGAAAAGAGGCTCGGCGGCGTCTGAGGGGCCCTGAGGTGTCCCGCCTCTGGCAAAGCCCCGAGCCCCAGCGCTGCGGGGCCTGTGGATAGGGCACCAAGGGGAGGGGAAGAGCAGCAAGAGTTTTCAGGGCTGGGCCCTTCCCTGCGGGAGCAGGAGCCCGACGTTCGCCCCTCCGGAAAAGAGGCTCGGCGGCCGCCGACAGGCCCTGAGGTGTCCCGCCTCTGGCAAAGCCCGGAGCCCCAGCGCTGCGGGGCCTCTCGATTGGGCACCAAGGGGAGGGGATGAGCAGCAAGAGCTTTCAGGTCTAGGCTCTTCCCTGCGGGAGCAGGAGCCTGACGTTCGCCCCTCCGGAAAAGAGTCTCGGCGGCGGCCGAGGGGCCCTGAGGTGTCCCACCTCTGGCAAAGCCCCGAGCCCCAGCGCTGCGGGGCCTGTGGATAGGGCGCCAAGGGGAGGGGAAGAGCAGCAAGAGCTTTCAGGGCTGGGCCCTTCCCTGCGGGAGCAGGAGCCCGACGTTCGCTCCTCCGGATAAGAGGCTCGGCGGCGGCTGAGGGGCCCTGAGGTGTCCCGCCTCTGGCAAAGCCCAAAGCCCCAGCGCTGCGGGGCCTCTCGATAGGGCGCCAAGGGGAGGGGAAGAGCAGCAAGAGCTTTCAGGGCTGGGCCCTTCCCTGCGAGAGCACGAGCCTGACGTGCGCCCCTCCGGAAAAGAGGCTCGGCGGCGGCCGAGGGGCCCTGAGGTGTCGCGCCTCTGGCAAAGCCCCGAGGCCCAGCGCTGCGGGGCCTGCGGATAGGGCGCCAAGGGGAGGGGAAGAGCAGCAAGAGCTTTCAGGGCTGGGCCCTTCCCTGCGGGAGCAGGAGCCCGACATTCGCCCCTCCGGAAAAGAGGCTCGGCGGCGGCCGAGGGGCCCTGAGGTGTCCCGCCTCTGGCAAAGCCCGGAGCCCCAGCGCTGCGGGGCCTGTGCGTAGGGCGCCAAGGGGAGGGGAAGAGCAGCAAGAGCTTTCAGGGCTGGGCCCTTCCCTGCGGGAGCAGGAGCCGGACGTTCGCCCCTCCGGAAAAGAGGCTCGGCGGCGGCCGAGGGGCCCTGAGGTGTCCCCCCTCTGGCAAAGCCCGGAGCCCCAGCGCTGCGGGGCCTGTGGATAGGGCGCCAAGGGGAGGGGAAGAGCAGCAAGAGCTTTCAGGGCTGGGCCCTTCCCTGCGGGAGCAGGAGCCCGACGTTCGCCCCTCCGGAAAAGAGGCTCGGCGGCGGCCGAGGGGCCCTGAGGTGTCCCGCCTCTGGCAAAGCCCGGAGCCCCAGCGCTGCAGGGCCTGTGGATAGGGTGCCAAGGGGAGGGGAAGAGCAGCAAGAGCTTTCAGGGCTGGGCCCTTCCCTGCGGGAGCTGGAGCCCGACGTTCGCTCCTCCGGTAAGAGGCTCGGCGGCGGCCAAGGGGCCCAGATGTGTCCCGCCTCTGGAAAAGCCCGGAGCCCCAGCGCTGCGGGGCCTCTTGATAGGGCGCCAAGGGGAGGGGAAGAGCAGCAAGAGCTTTCAGGGCTGGGCCCTTCCCTGCGGGAGCAGGAGCCCGACATTCGCCCCTCCGGAAAAGAGGCTCGGCGGCGGCTGAGGGGCCCTGAGGTGTCCCGCCTCTGGCAAAGCCCGGAGCCACAGCGCTGCGGGACCTGTGGATAGGGCGCCAAGGGGAGGGGAAGAGCAGCAAGAGCTTTCAGGGCTGGGCCCTTCCCTGCGGGAGCAGGAGCCCGATGTTCGCCCCTCCGGAAAAGAGGCTCGGCGGCGCCGACAAGCCCTGAGGTGTCCCGCCTCTGGCAAAGCCCGGAGACCCAGCGCTGCGGGGCCTCTCGATAGGGCGCCAAGGGGAGGGGAAGAGCAGCAAGACCTTTCAGGTCTAGGCCCTTCCCTGCGGGAGCAGGAGCCCGACGTTCGCCCCTCTGGAAAAGAGGCTCGGCGGCGGCCGACAGGCCCTGAGGTGTCCCGCCTCTGGCAAAGCCCCGAGGCCCAGCGCTGCGGGGCCTCTCGATAGGGCGCCAAGGGGAGGGGAAGAGCAGCAAGACCTTTCAGGTCTAGGCCCTTCCCTGCGGGAGCAGGAGCCCGACGTTCGCCCCTCTGGAAAAGAGTCTCGGCGGCGGCCGAGGGGCCCTGAGGTGTCCCGCCTCTGGCAAAGCCCGGAGCCCCAGCGCTGCGGGGCCTGTGGATAGGGCGCCAAGGGGAGGGGAAGAGCAGCAAGAGCTTTCAGGGCTGGGCCCTTCCCTGCGGGAGCAGGAGCCGGACGTTCGCCCCTCCGGAAAAGAGGCTCGGCGGCGGTCGAGGTGCCCTGAGGTGTCCCGCCTCTGGCAAAGCCTGGAGCCCCAGCGCTGCGGGGCCTGTGGATAGGGCGCCAAGGGGAGGGGAAGAGCAGCAAGAGCTTTCAGGGTTGGGCCCTTCCCTGCGGGAGCAGGAGCCCGACGTTCGCCCCTACGGAAAAGAGGCTCTGCGGCTGCCGAGGGGCCCTGAGGTGTCCCACCTCTGGCAAAGCCCGGAGCCCCAGCGCTGCGGGGCCTGTGGATAGGGCTCCAAGGGGAGGGGAAGAGCAGCAAGAGCTTTCAGGGCTGGGCCCTTCCCTGCGGGAGCAGGAGCCCGATGTTCGCCCCTCCAGAAAAGAGGCTCGGCGGCGGCCGAGGTGCCCTGAGGTGTCCCGCCCCTGGCAAAGCCCGGAGCCCCAGCGCTGTGGGGCCTCTCGATAGGGCGCCAAGGGGAGGGGAAGAGCAGCAAGAGCTTTCAGGGCTGGGCCCTTCCCTGCGGGAGCAGGAGCCCGACGTTCGCCCCTCCGGAAAAGAGGCTCGGCGGCGCCGACAAGCCCTGAGGTGTCCCGCCTCTGGCAAAGCCCGGAGCCCCAGCGCTGCGGGGCCTCTCGATAGGGCGCCAAGGGGAGGGGAAGAGCAGCAAGACCTTTTAGGTCTAGGCCCTTCCCTGCGGGAGCAGGAGCCCGACGTTCGCCCCTCTGGAAAAGAGGCTCGGCGGCGGCCGAGGGCCCCTGAGGTGTCCCGCCTCTGGCAAAGCCCGGAGCCCCAGCGCTGCGGGGCCTCTCGATAGGGCGCCAAGGGGAGGGGAAGAGCAGCAAGAGCTTTCAGGGCTGGGCCCTTCCCTGCGGGAGCAGGAGCCCGACGTTCGCCCCTCTGGAAAAGAGGCTTGGCGGCGTCTGAGGGGCCCTGAGGTGTCCCGCCTCTGGCAAAGCCCCGAGCCCCAGCGCTGTGGGGCCTGTGGATAGGGCGCCAAGGGGAGGGGAAGAGCAGCAAGAGTTTTCAGGGCTGGGCCCTTCCCTGCGGGAGCAGGAGCCCGACGTTCGCTCCTCCGGATAAGAGGCTCGGCGGCGTCTGAGGTGCCCTGAGGTGTCCCGCCTCTGGCAAAGCCCAAAGCCCCAGCGCTGCGGGGCCTCTCGATAGGGCGCCAAGGGGAGGGGAAGAGCAGCAAGAGCTTTCAGGGCTGGGCCCTTCCCTGCGGGAGCAGGAGCCCGACGTTCGCCCCTCCGGAAAAGAGGCTCGGCGGCGGCTGAGGGGCCCTGAGTTGTCCCGCCTCTGGCAAAGCCTGGAGCCCCAGCGCTGCGGGGCCTGTGGATAGGGCGCCAAGGGGAGGGGAAGAGCAGCAAGAGCTTTCAGGGCTGGGCCCTTCCCTGCGGGAGCAGTAGCCGGACGTTCGCCCCTCCGGAAAAGAGGCTCGGCGGCTGCCGAGGGGCCCTGAGGTGTCCCGTCTCTTGCAAAGCCCGGAGCCCCAGCGCTGCGGGGCCTGTGGATAGGGCGCCAAGGGGAGGGGAAGAGCAGCAAGAGCTTTTAGGGCTGGGCCCTTCCCTGCGGGAGCAGGAGCCCGACGTTCGCCCCTCCGGAAAAGAGGCTCTGCAGCGGCCGAGGGGCCCTGAGGTGTCCCGCCTCTGGCAAAGCCCGGAGCCCCAGCGCTGCATGGCCTGTGGATAGGGCGCCAAGGGGAGGGGAAGAGCAGCAAGAGCTTTCAGGGCTGGGCCCTTCCCTGCGGGAGCAGGAGCCCGACGTTCGCCCCTCCGGAAAAGAGGCTCGGCGGCGGCCGAGGGGCCCTGAGGTGTCCCGCCCCTGGCAAAGCCCGGAGCCCCAGCGCTGTGGGGCCTCTCGATAGGGCGCCAAGGGGAGGGGAAGAGCAGCAAGAGCTTTCAGGGCTGGGCCCTTCCCTGCGGGAGCAGGAGCCCGACGTTCGCCCCTCCGGAAAAGAGGCTCGGCGGCGCCGACAAGCCCTGAGGTGTCCCGCCTCTGGCAAAGCCCCGAGGCCCAGCGCTGCGGGGCCTGTCGATAGGGCGCCAAGGGGAGGGGAAGAGCAGCAAGAGCTTTCAGGGCTGGGCCCTTCCCTGCGGGAGCAGGAGCCCGACGTTCGCCCCTCCGGAAAAGAGGCTCGGCGGCGCCAACAAGCCCTGAGGTGTCCCGCCTCTGGCAAAGCCCCGAGGCCCAGCGCTGCGGGGCCTGCGGATAGGGCGCCAAGGGGAGGGGAAGAGCAGCAAGAGCTTTCAGGGCTGGGCCCTTCCCTGCGGGAGCAGGAGCCCGACATTCGCCCCTCCGGAAAAGAGGCTCGGCGGCGGCCGAGGGGCCCTGAGGTGTCCCGCCTCTGGCAAAGCCCGGAGCCCCAGCGCTGCGGGGCCTGTGCGTAGGGCGCCAAGGGGAGGGGAAGAGCAGCAAGAGCTTTCAGGGCTGGGCCCTTCCCTGCGGGAGCAGGAGCCGGACGTTCGCCCCTCCGGAAAAGAGGCTCGGCGGCGGCCGAGGGGCCCTGAGGTGTCCCCCCTCTGGCAAAGCCCGGAGCCCCAGCGCTGCGGGGCCTGTGGATAGGGCGCCAAGGGGAGGGGAAGAGCAGCAAGAGCTTTCAGGGCTGGGCCCTTCCCTGCGGGAGCAGGAGCCCGACGTTCGCCCCTCCGGAAAAGAGGCTCGGCGGCGGCCGAGGGGCCCTGAGGTGTCCCGCCTCTGGCAAAGCCCGGAGCCCCAGCGCTGCAGGGCCTGTGGATAGGGTGCCAAGGGGAGGGGAAGAGCAGCAAGAGCTTTCAGGGCTGGGCCCTTCCCTGCGGGAGCTGGAGCCCGACGTTCGCTCCTCCGGATAAGAGGCTCGGCGGCGGCCAAGGGGCCCAGATGTGTCCCGCCTCTGGAAAAGCCCGGAGCCCCAGCGCTGCGGGGCCTCTTGATAGGGCGCCAAGGGGAGGGGAAGAGCAGCAAGAGCTTTCAGGGCTGGGCCCTTCCCTGCGGGAGCAGGAGCCCGACATTCGCCCCTCCGGAAAAGAGGCTCGGCGGCGGCTGAGGGGCCCTGAGGTGTCCCGCCTCTGGCAAAGCCCGGAGCCACAGCGCTGCGGGACCTGTGGATAGGGCGCCAAGGGGAGGGGAAGAGCAGCAAGAGCTTTCAGGGCTGGGCCCTTCCCTGCGGGAGCAGGAGCCCGATGTTCGCCCCTCCGGAAAAGAGGCTCGGCGGCGCCGACAAGCCCTGAGGTGTCCCGCCTCTGGCAAAGCCCGGAGACCCAGCGCTGCGGGGCCTCTCGATAGGGCGCCAAGGGGAGGGGAAGAGCAGCAAGACCTTTCAGGTCTAGGCCCTTCCCTGCGGGAGCAGGAGCCCGACGTTCGCCCCTCTGGAAAAGAGGCTCGGCGGCGGCCGACAGGCCCTGAGGTGTCCCGCCTCTGGCAAAGCCCCGAGGCCCAGCGCTGCGGGGCCTCTCGATAGGGCGCCAAGGGGAGGGGAAGAGCAGCAAGACCTTTCAGGTCTAGGCCCTTCCCTGCGGGAGCAGGAGCCCGACGTTCGCCCCTCTGGAAAAGAGTCTCGGCGGCGGCCGAGGGGCCCTGAGGTGTCCCGCCTCTGGCAAAGCCCGGAGCCCCAGCGCTGCGGGGCCTGTGGATAGGGCGCCAAGGGGAGGGGAAGAGCAGCAAGAGCTTTCAGGGCTGGGCCCTTCCCTGCGGGAGCAGGAGCCGGACGTTCGCCCCTCCGGAAAAGAGGCTCGGCGGCGGTCGAGGGGCCCTGAGGTGTCCCGCCTCTGGCAAAGCCTGGAGCCCCAGCGCTGCGGGGCCTGTGGATAGGGCGCCAAGGGGAGGGGAAGAGCAGCAAGAGCTTTCAGGGTTGGGCCCTTCCCTGCGGGAGCAGGAGCCCGACGTTCGCCCCTACGGAAAAGAGGCTCTGCGGCTGCCGAGGGGCCCTGAGGTGTCCCACCTCTGGCAAAGCCCGGAGCCCCAGCGCTGCGGGGCCTGTGGATAGGGCTCCAAGGGGAGGGGAAGAGCAGCAAGAGCTTTCAGGGCTGGGCCCTTCCCTGCGGGAGCAGGAGCCCGATGTTCGCCCCTCCGGAAAAGAGGCTCGGCGGCGGCCGAGGTGCCCTGAGGTGTCCCGCCCCTGGCAAAGCCCGGAGCCCCAGCGCTGTGGGGCCTCTCGATAGGGCGCCAAGGGGAGGGGAAGAGCAGCAAGAGCTTTCAGGGCTGGGCCCTTCCCTGCGGGAGCAGGAGCCCGACGTTCGCCCCTCCGGAAAAGAGGCTCGGCGGCGGCCGAGGGCCCCTGAGGTGTCCCGCCTCTGGCAAAGCCCGGAGCCCCAGCGCTGCGGGGCCTCTCGATAGGGCGCCAAGGGGAGGGGAAGAGCAGCAAGACCTTTTAGGTCTAGGCCCTTCCCTGCGGGAGCAGGAGCCCGACGTTCGCCCCTCTGGAAAAGAGGCTCGGCGGCGGCCGAGGGCCCCTGAGGTGTCCCGCCTATGGCAAAGCCCGGAGCCCCAGCGCTGCGGGGCCTCTCGATAGGGCGCCAAGGGGAGGGGAAGAGCAGCAAGAGCTTTCAGGGCTGGGCCCTTCCCTGCGGGAGCAGGAGCCCGACGTTCGCCCCTCTGGAAAAGA
This sequence comes from Buteo buteo, assembly GCF_964188355.1. NCBI lineage: Eukaryota > Metazoa > Chordata > Aves > Accipitriformes > Accipitridae > Buteo > Buteo buteo. The sequence continues at coordinate 54,713,249 of NC_134176.1, read as the reverse complement.
GGCTTGGCGGCGTCTGAGGGGCCCTGAGGTGTCCCGCCTCTGGCAAAGCCCCGAGCCCCAGCGCTGTGGGGCCTGTGGATAGGGCGCCAAGGGGAGGGGAAGAGCAGCAAGAGTTTTCAGGGCTGGGCCCTTCCCTGCGGGAGCAGGAGCCCGACGTTCGCTCCTCCGGATAAGAGGCTCGGCGGCGTCTGAGGTGCCCTGAGGTGTCCCGCCTCTGGCAAAGCCCAAAGCCCCAGCGCTGCGGGGCCTCTCGATAGGGCGCCAAGGGGAGGGGAAGAGCAGCAAGAGCTTTCAGGGCTGGGCCCTTCCCTGCGAGAGCACGATCCTGACGTGCGCCCCTCCGGAAAAGAGGCTCGGCGGCGGCCGAGGGGCCCTGAGGTGTCCCGCCTCTGGCAAAGCCCGGAGCCCCAGCGCTGCGGGGCCTGTGCGTAGGGCGCCAAGGGGAGGGGAAGAGCAGCAAGAGCTTTCAGGGCTGGGCCCTTCCCTGCGGGAGCAGGAGCCGGACGTTCGCCACTCTGGAAAAGAGGCTCGGCTGCGGCCGAGGGGCCCTGAGGTGTCCCCCCTCTGGCAAAGCCCGGAGCCCCAGCGCTGCGGGGCCTCTCGATAGGGCGCCAAGGGGAGGGGAAGAGCAGCAAGAGCTTTCAGGGCTGGGCCCTTCCCTGCGGGAGCAGGAGCCCGACGTTCGCCCCTCCGGAAAAGAGGCTCGGCGGCGGCTGAGGGGCCCTGAGTTGTCCCGCCTCTGGCAAAGCCTGGAGCCCCAGCGCTGCGGGGCCTGTGGATAGGGCGCCAAGGGGAGGGGAAGAGCAGCAAGAGCTTTCAGGGCTGGGCCCTTCCCTGCGGGAGCAGGAGCCGGACGTTCGCCCCTCCGGAAAAGAGGCTCGGCGGCTGCCGAGGGGCCCTGAGGTGTCCCGTCTCTTGCAAAGCCCGGAGCCCCAGCGCTGCGGGGCCTGTGGATAGGGCGCCAAGGGGAGGGGAAGAGCAGCAAGAGCTTTTAGGGCTGGGCCCTTCCCTGCGGGAGCAGGAGCCCGACGTTCGCCCCTCCGGAAAAGAGGCTCTGCAGCGGCCGAGGGGCCCTGAGGTGTCCCGCCTCTGGCAAAGCCCGGAGCCCCAGCGCTGCATGGCCTGTGGATAGGGCGCCAAGGGGAGGGGAAGAGCAGCAAGAGCTTTCAGGGCTGGGCCCTTCCCTGCGGGAGCAGGAGCCCGACGTTCGCCCCTCCGGAAAAGAGGCTCGGCGGCGGCCGAGGGGCCCTGAGGTGTCCCGCCCCTGGCAAAGCCCGGAGCCCCAGCGCTGTGGGGCCTCTCGATAGGGCGCCAAGGGGAGGGGAAGAGCAGCAAGAGCTTTCAGGGCTGGGCCCTTCCCTGCGGGAGCAGGAGCCCGACGTTTGCCCCTCCGGAAAAGAGGCTCGGCGGCGCCGACAAGCCCTGAGGTGTCCCGCCTCTGGCAAAGCCCCGAGGCCCAGCGCTGCGGGGCCTGTCGATAGGGCGCCAAGGGGAGGGGAAGAGCAGCAAGAGCTTTCAGGGCTGGGCCCTTCCCTGCGGGAGCAGGAGCCCGACGTTCGCCCCTCCGGAAAAGAGGCTCGGCGGCGCCAACAAGCCCTGAGGTGTCCCGCCTCTGGCAAAGCCCCGAGGCCCAGCGCTGCGGGGCCTGTGGATAGGGCACCAAGGGGAGGGGAAGAGCAGCAAGAGTTTTCAGGGCTGGGCCCTTCCCTGCGGGAGCAGGAGCCCGATGTTCGCCCCTCCGGAAAAGAGGCTCGGCGGCGGCCGACAGGCCCTGAGGTGTCCCGCCTCTGGCAAAGCCCGGAGCCCCAGCGCTGCGGGGCCTCTCGATTGGGCACCAAGGGGAGGGGATGAGCAGCAAGAGCTTTCAGGTCTAGGCCCTTCCCTGCGGGAGCAGGAGCCTGACGTTCGCCCCTCCGGAAAAGAGTCTCGGCGGCGGCCGAGGGGCCCTGAGGTGTCCCGTCTCTTGCAAAGCCCGGAGCCCCAGCGCTGCGGGGCCTGTGGATAGGGCGCCAAGGGGAGGGGAAGAGCAGCAAGAGCTTTCAGGGCTGGGCCCTTCCCTGCGGGAGCAGGAGCCCGACGTTCGCTCCTCCGGATAAGAGGCTCGGCGGCGGCTGAGGGGCCCTGAGGTGTCCCGCCTCTGGCAAAGCCCCGAGGCCCAGCGCTGCGGGGCCTCTCGATAGGGCGCCAAGGGGAGGGGAAGAGCAGCAAGAGCTTTCAGGGCTGGGCCCTTCCCTGCGAGAGCACGAGCCTGACGTGCGCCCCTCCGGAAAAGAGGCTCGGCGGCGGCCGAGGAGCCCTGAGGTGTCGCGCCTCTGGCAAAGCCCCGAGGCCCAGCGCTGCGGGGCCTGCGGATAGGGCGCCAAGGGGAGGGGAAGAGCAGCAAGAGCTTTCAGGGCTGGGCCCTTCCCTGCGGGAGCAGGAGCCCGACGTTCGCCCCTCCGGAAAAGAGGCTCGGCGGCGCCGACAAGCCCTGAGGTGTCCCGCCTCTGGCAAAGCCCCGAGGCCCAGCGCTGCGGGGCCTGTCGATAGGGCGCCAAGGGGAGGGGAAGAGCAGCAAGAGCTTTCAGGGTTGGGCCCTTCCCTGCGGGAGCAGGAGCCCGACGTTCGCCCCTACGGAAAAGAGGCTCTGCGGCTGCCGAGGGGCCCTGAGGTGTCCCACCTCTGGCAAAGCCCGGAGCCCCAGCGCTGCGGGGCCTGTGGATAGGGCTCCAAGGGGAGGGGAAGAGCAGCAAGAGCTTTCAGGGCTGGGCCCTTCCCTGCGGGAGCAGGAGCCCGATGTTCGCCCCTCCGGAAAAGAGGCTCGGCGGCGGCCGAGGTGCCCTGAGGTGTCCCGCCCCTGGCAAAGCCCGGAGCCCCAGCGCTGTGGGGCCTCTCGATAGGGCGCCAAGGGGAGGGGAAGAGCAGCAAGAGCTTTCAGGGCTGGGCCCTTCCCTGCGGGAGCAGGAGCCCGACGTTCGCCCCTCCGGAAAAGAGGCTCGGCGGCGCCGACAAGCCCTGAGGTGTCCCGCCTCTGGCAAAGCCCGGAGCCCCAGCGCTGCGGGGCCTCTCGATAGGGCGCCAAGGGGAGGGGAAGAGCAGCAAGAGCTTTCAGGGCTGGGCCCTTCCCTGCGGGAGCAGGAGCCCGACGTTCGCCCCTCTGGAAAAGAGGCTTGGCGGCGTCTGAGGGGCCCTGAGGTGTCCCGCCTCTGGCAAAGCCCCGAGCCCCAGCGCTGCGGGGCCTGTGGATAGGGCGCCAAGGGGAGGGGAAGAGCAGCAAGAGCTTTCAGGGCTGGGCCCTTCCCTGCGGGAGCAGGAGCCGGACATTCGCCCCTCCAGAAAAGAGGCTCGGCGGCGGCCGAGGGGCCCTGAGGTGTCCCGCCTCTGGCAAAGCCCCGAGCCCCAGCGCTGCGGGGCCTGTGGATAGGGCACCAAGGGGAGGGGAAGAGCAGCAAGAGTTTTCAGGGCTGGGCCCTTCCCTGTGGGAGCAGGAGCCCGACGTTCGCTCCTCCGGATAAGAGGCTCGGCGGCGGCTGAGGTGCCCTGAGGTGTCCCGCCTCTGGCAAAGCCCAAAGCCCCAGCGCTGCGGGGCCTCTCGATAGGGCGCCAAGGGGAGGGGAAGAGCAGCAAGAGCTTTCAGGGCTGGGCCCTTCCCTGCGAGAGCACGATCCTGACGTGCGCCCCTCCGGAAAAGAGGCTCGGCAGCGGCCGAGGGGCCCTGAGGTGTCGCGCCTCTGGCAAAGCCCCGAGGCCCAGCGCTGCGGGGCCTCTCGATAGGGCACCAAGGGGAGGGGAAGAGCAGCAAGACCTTTCAGGTCTAGGCCCTTCCCTGCGGGAGCAGGAGCCCGACGTTCGCCCCTCTGGAAAAGAGTCTCGGCGGCGGCCGAGGGGCCCTGAGGTGTCCCACCTCTGGCAAAGCCCCGAGCCCCAGCGCTGCGGGGCCTGTGGATAGGGCGCCAAGGGGAGGGGAAGAGCAGCAAGAGCTTTCAGGGCTGGGCCCTTCCCTGCGAGAGCAGGTGCCTGACGTGCGCCCCTCCGGAAAAGAGGCTCGGCAGTGGCCGAGGGGCCCTGAGGTGTCCCGCCTCTGGCAAAGCCCCGAGGCCCAGCGCTGCGGGGCCTGCGGATAGGGCGCCAAGGGGAGGGGAAGAGCAGCAAGAGCTTTCAGGGCTGGGCCCTTCCCTGCGGGAGCAGGAGCCCGACGTTCGCCCCTCCGGAAAAGAGGCTCTGCGGCGGCCGAGGGGCCCTGAGGTGTCCCGCCTCTGGCAAAGCCTGGAGCCCCAGCGCTGCGGGGCCTCTCGATAGGGCGCCAAGGGGAGGGGAAGAGCAGCAAGAGCTTTCAGGGCTGGGCCCTTCCCTGCGGGAGCAGGAGCCCGACATTCGCCCCTCCGGAAAAGAGGCTCGGCGGCGGCCGAGGGGCCCTGAGGTGTCCCGCCTCTGGCAAAGCCCGGAGCCCCAGCGCTGCGGGGCCTGTGCGTAGGGCGCCAAGGGGAGGGGAAGAGCAGCAAGAGCTTTCAGGGCTGGGCCCTTCCCTGCGGGAGCAGGAGCCGGACGTTCGCCACTCTGGAAAAGAGGCTCGGCTGCGGCCGAGGGGCCCTGAGGTGTCCCCCCTCTGGCAAAGACCGGAGCCCCAGCGCTGCGGGGCCTCTCGATAGGGCGCCAAGGGGAGGGGAAGAGCAGCAAGAGCTTTCAGGGCTGGGCCCTTCCCTGCGGGAGCAGGAGCCCGACGTTCGCCCCTCCGGAAAAGAGGCTCGGCGGCGGCTGAGGGGCCCTGAGTTGTCCCGCCTCTGGCAAAGCCCCGAGGCCCAGCGCTGCGGGGCCTGTCGATAGGGCGCCAAGGGGAGGGGAAGAGCAGCAAGAGCTTTCAGGGCTGGGCCCTTCCCTGCGGGAGCAGGAGCCCGACGTTCGCCCCTCCGGAAAAGAGGCTCGGCGGCGCCGACAAGCCCTGAGGTGTCCCGCCTCTGGCAAAGCCCCGAGGCCCAGCGCTGCGGGGCCTGTGGATAGGGCACCAAGGGGAGGGGAAGAGCAGCAAGAGTTTTCAGGGCTGGGCCCTTCCCTGCGGGAGCAGGAGCCCGACGTTCGCCCCTCCGGAAAAGAGGCTCGGCGGCGGCCGACAGGCCCTGAGGTGTCCCGCCTCTGGCAAAGCCCGGAGACCCAGCGCTGCGGGGCCTCTCGATTGGGCACCAAGGGGAGGGGATGAGCAGCAAGAGCTTTCAGGTCTAGGCTCTTCCCTGCGGGAGCAGGAGCCTGACGTTCGCCCCTCCGGAAAAGAGGCTCGGCGGCGGCTGAGGGGCCCTGAGGTGTCCCGCCTCTGGCAAAGCCCGGAGCCACAGCGCTGCGGGACCTGTGGATAGGGCGCCAAGGGGAGGGGAAGAGCAGCAAGAGCTTTCAGGGCCTTGCCCTTCCCTGCGGGAGCAGGAGCCCGACGTTCGCCCCTCCGGAAAAGAGGCTCGGCGGCGGCTGAGGGGCCCTGAGGTGTCCCGCCTCTGGCAAAGCTCGGAGCCCCAGCGCTGCGAGGCCTCTCGATAGGGCACCAAGGGGAGGGGAAGAGCAGCAAGAGCTTTCAGGGCTAGGCCCTTCCCTGCGGGAGCAGGATCCCTACGTTCGCCCCTCTGGAAAAGAGGCTCGGTGGCGGCCGAGGGCCCCTGAGGTGTCCCGCCCCTGGAAAAGCCCGGAGCCCCAGCGCTGCGTGGCCTGTGGATAGGGCGCCAAGGGGAGGGGAAGAGCAGCAAGAGCTTTCAGGGCTGGGCCCTTCCCTGCGGGAGCAGGAGCCCGACGTTCGCCCCTCCGGATAAGAGGCTCGGCGGCGGCTGAGGGGCCCTGAGGTGTCCCGCCTCTGGCAAAGCCCAAAGCCCCAGCGCTGCGGGGCCTCTCGATAGGGCGCCAAGGGGAGGGGAAGAGCAGCAAGAGCTTTCAGGGCTGGGCCCTTCCCTGCGGGAGCAGGAGCCCGATGTTCGCCCCTCCGGAAAAGAGGCTCGGCGGCGCCGACAAGCCCTGAGGTGTCCCGCCTCTGGCAAAGCCCGGAGACCCAGCGCTGCGGGGCCTCTCGATAGGGCGCCAAGGGGAGGGGAAGAGCAGCAAGAGCTTTCAGGGCTGGGCCCTTCCCTGCGGGAGCAGGAGCCCGACGTTCGCCCCTCTGGAAAAGAGGCTCGGCGGCGGCCGACAGGCCCTGAGGTGTCCCGCCTCTGGCAAAGCCCCGAGGCCCAGCGCTGCGGGGCCTCTCGATAGGGCGCCAAGGGGAGGGGAAGAGCAGCAAGACCTTTCAGGTCTAGGCCCTTCCCTGCGGGAGCAGGAGCCCGACGTTCGCCCCTCCGGAAAAGAGTCTCGGCAGCGGCCGAGGGGCCCTGAGGTGTCGCGCCTCTGGCAAAGCCCCGAGGCCCAGCGCTGCGGGGCCTGCGGATAGGGCGCCAAGGGGAGGGGAAGAGCAGCAAGAGCTTTCAGGGCTGGGCCCTTCCCTGCGGGAGCAGGAGCCCGACATTCGCCCCTCCGGAAAAGAGGCTCGGCGGCGGCCGAGGGGCCCTGAGGTGTCCCGCCTCTGGCAAAGCCCGGAGCCCCAGCGCTGCGTGGCCTGTGGATAGGGCGCCAAGGGGAGGGGAAGAGCAGCAAGAGCTTTCAGGGCTGGGCCCTTCCCTGCGGGAGCAGGAGCCCGACGTTCGCCCCTCCGGAAAAGAGGCTCTGCGGCGGCCGAGGGGCCCTGAGGTGTCCCGCCTCTGGCAAAGCCTGGAGCCCCAGCGCTGCGGGGCCTGTGGATAGAGCTTCAAGGGGAGGGGAAGAGCAGCAAGAGCTTTCAGGGCTGGGCCCTTCCCTGCGGGAGCAGGAGCCCGACGTTCGCCCCTCCGGAAAAGAGGCTCGGCGGCGGCCGACAGGCCCTGAGGTGTCCCGCCTCTGGCAAAGCCCGGAGCCCCAGCGCTGCGGGGCCTCTCGATAGGGCGCCAAGGGGAGGGGAAGAGCAGCAAGACCTTTCAGGTCTAGGCCCTTCCCTGCGGGAGCAGGAGCCCGACGTTCGCCCCTCTGGAAAAGAGGCTCGGCGGCGGCCGACAGGCCCTGAGGTGTCCCGCCTCTGGCAAAGCCCCGAGGCCCAGCGCTGCGGGGCCTCTCGATAGGGCGCCAAGGGGAGGGGAAGAGCAGGAAGACCTTTCAGGTCTAGGCCCTTCCCTGCGGGAGCAGGAGCCCGACGTTCGCCCCTCTGGAAAAGAGTCTCGGCGGCGGCCGAGGGGCCCTGAGGTGTCCCGCCTCTGGCAAAGCCCAAAGCCCCAGCGCTGCGGGGCCTGTGGATAGGGCGCCAAGGGGAGGGGAAGAGCAGCAAGAGCTTTCAGGGCTGGGCCCTTCCCTGCGAGAGCAGGAGCCTGACGTGCGCCCCTCCGGAAAAGAGGCTCGGCAGCGGCCGAGGGGCCCTGAGGTGTCGCGCCTCTGGCAAAGCCCCGAGGCCCAGCGCTGCGGGGCCTGCGGATAGGGCGCCAAGGGGAGGGGAAGAGCAGCAAGAGCTTTCAGGGCTGGGCCCTTCCCTGCGGGAGCAGGAGCCGGATGTTCGCCCCTCCGGAAAAGAGGCTCGGCGGCGTCTGAGGGGCCCTGAGGTGTCCCGCCTCTGGCAAAGCCCGGAGCCCCAGCGCTGCAGGGCCTCTCGATAGGGCGCCAAGGGGAGGGGAAGAGCAGCAAGACCTTTCAGGTCTAGGCCCTTCCCTGCGGGAGCAGGAGCCCGACGTTCGCCCCTCTGGAAAAGAGGCTCGGCGGCGGCCGAGGGCCCCTGAGGTGTCCCGCCTCTGGCAAAGCCCGGAGCCCCAGCGCTGCGGGGCCTCTCGATAGGGCGCCAAGGGGAGGGGAAGAGCAGCAAGAGCTTTCAGGGCTGGGCCCTTCCCTGCGGGAGCAGGAGCCCGACGTTCGCCCCTCTGGAAAAGAGGCTCGGCGGCGTCTGAGGGGCCCTGAGGTGTCCCGCCTCTGGCAAAGCCCCGAGCCCCAGCGCTGCGGGGCCTGTGGATAGGGCGCCAAGGGGAGGGGAAGAGCAGCAAGAGCTTTCAGGGCTGGGCCCTTCCCTGCGGGAGCAGGAGCCGGACATTCGCCCCTCCAGAAAAGAGGCTCGGCGGCGGCCGAGGGGCCCTGAGGTGTCCCGCCTCTGGCAAAGCCCCGAGCCCCAGCGCTGCGGGGCCTGTGGATAGGGCACCAAGGGGAGGGGAAGAGCAGCAAGAGTTTTCAGGGCTGGGCCCTTCCCTGCGGGAGCAGGAGCCCGACGTTCGCTCCTCCGGAAAAGAGGCTCGGCGGCGGCCGACAGGCCCTGAGGTGTCCCGCCTCTGGCAAAGCCCGGAGCCCCAGCGCTGCGGGGCCTCTCGATTGGGCACCAAGGGGAGGGGATGAGCAGCAAGAGCTTTCAGGTCTAGGCTCTTCCCTGCGGGAGCAGGAGCCTGACGTTCGCCCCTCCGGAAAAGAGTCTCGGCGGCGGCCGAGGGGCCCTGAGGTGTCCCGCCTCTGGCAAAGCCCGGAGCCCCAGCGCTGCGGGGCCTGTGCGTAGGGCGCCAAGGGGAGGGGAAGAGCAGCAAGAGCTTTCAGGGCTGGGCCCTTCCCTGCGGGAGCAGGAGCCCGACGTTCGCCCCTCCGGAAAAGAGGCTCGGCGGCGGCCGAGGGCCCCTGAGGTGTCCCGCCTCTGGCAAAGCCCGGAGCCCCATCGCTGCAGGGCCTGTGGATAGGGTGCCAAGGGGAGGGGAAGAGCAGCAAGAGCTTTCAGGGCTGGGCCCTTCCCTGCGGGAGCAGGAGCCGGACGTTCGCCCCTCCGGAAAAGAGGCTCGGCGGCGTCTGAGGGGCCCTGAGGTGTCCCGCCTCTGGCAAAGCCCGGAGCCCCAGCGCTGCAGGGCCTCTCGATAGGGCGCCAAGGGGAGGGGAAGAGCAGCAAGAGCTTTCAGGGCTGGGCCCTTCCCTGCGGGAGCAGGAGCCCGACGTTCGCCCCTCCGGAAAAGAGGCTCGGCAGCGGCTGAGGGGCCCTGAGGTGTCCCGCCTCTGGCAAATCCTGGAGCCCCAGCGCTGCGGGGCCTGTGGATAGGGCGCCAAGGGGAGGGGAAGAGCAGCAAGAGCTTTCAGGGCTGGGCCCTTCCCTGCGGGAGCAGGAGCCCAACGTTCGCCCCTCCGGAAAAGAGGCTCGGCGGCTGCCGAGGGGCCCTGAGGTGTCCCGTCTCTTGCAAAGCCCGGAGCCCCAGCGCTGCGGGGCCTGTGGATAGGGCGCCAAGGGGAGGGGATGAGCAGCAAGAGCTTTTAGGGCTGGGCCCTTCCCTGCGAGAGCAGGAGCCCGACGTTCGCCCCTCCGGAAAAGAGGCTCGGCGGCGGCCGAGGTGCCCTGAGGTGTCCCGCCTCTGGCAAAGCCCGGAGCCCCAGCGCTGCGTGGCCTGTGGATAGGGCGCCAAGGGGAGGGGAAGAGCAGCAAGAGCTTTCAGGGCTGGGCCCTTCCCTGCGGGAGCAGGAGCCCGACGTTCGCCCCTCCGGAAAAGAGGCTCGGCGGCGTCTGAGGGGCCCTGAGGTGTCCCGCCTCTGGCAAAGCCTGGAGCCCCAGCGCTGTGGGGCCTGTGGATAGGGCGCCAAGGGGAGGGGAAGAGCAGCAAGAGCTTTCAGGGCTGGGCCCTTCCCTGCGGGAGCAGGAGCCGGACATTCGCCCCTCCAGAAAAGAGGCTCGGCGGCGGCCGAGGGCCCCTGAGGTGTCCCACCTCTGGCAAAGCCCGGAGCCCCAGCGCTGCGTGGCCTGTGGATAGGGCGCCAAGGGGAGGGGAAGAGCAGCAAGAGCTTTCAGGGCTGGGCCCTTCCCTGCGAGAGCACGAGCCTGACGTGCGCCCCTCCGGAAAAGAGGCTCGGCGGCGGCCGAGGGGCCCTGAGGTGTCCCGCCTCTGGCAAAGCCCGGAGCCCCAGCGCTGCGGGGCCTGTGGATAGGGTGCCAAGGGGAGGGGAAGAGCAGCAAGAGCTTTCAGGGCTGGGCCCTTCCCTGCGGGAGCAGGAGCCCGACGTTCGCCCCTCCGGAAAAGAGGCTCTGCGGCGGCCGAGGGGCCCTGAGGTGTCCCGCCTCTGGCAAAGCCCGGAGCCCCAGCGCTGTGTGGCCTGTGGATAGGGCGCCAAGGGGAGGGGAAGAGCAGCAAGAGCTTTCAGGGCTGGGCCCTTCCCTGCGGGAGCAGGAGCCCGACGTTCGCCACTCCGGAAAAGAGGCTCGGCGGCGGCCGAGGGGCCCTGAGGTGTCCCGCCCCTGGCAAAGCCCGGAGCCCCAGCGCTGTGGGGCCTCTCGATAGGGCGACAAGGGGAGGGGAAGAGCAGCAAGAGCTTTTAGGGCTGGGCCCTTCCCTGCGGGAGCAGGAGCCCGACATTCGCCCCTCCGGAAAAGAGGCTCGGCGGCGGCCGAGGGGCCCTGAGGTGTCCCGCCTCTGGCAAAGCCCGGAGCCACAGCGCTGCGTGACCTGTGGATAGGGCGCCAAGGGGAGGGGAAGAGCAGCAAGAGCTTTCAGGGCTGGGCCCTTCCCTGCGGGAGCAGGAGCCCGACGTTCGCCCCTCCGGAAAAGAGGCTCAGCGGCGGCTGAGGGGCCCTGAGGTGTCCCGCCTCTGGCAAAGCTCGGAGCCCCAGCGCTGCGAGGCCTCTCGATAGGGCGCCAAGGGGAGGGGAAGAGCAGCAAGAGCTTTCAGGGCTGGGCCCTTCCCTGCGGGAGCAGGAGCCGGACGTTCGCCCCTCCGGAAAAGAGGCTCGGCGGCTGCCGAGGGGCCCTGAGGTGTCCCGTCTCTTGCAAAGCCCGGAGCCCCAGCGCTGCGGGGCCTGTGGATAGGGCGCCAAGGGGAGGGGATGAGCAGCAAGAGCTTTCAGGGCTGGGCCCTTCCCTGCGGGAGCAGGAGCCCGACGTTCGCCCCTCCGGAAAAGAGTCTCTGCGGCGGCCGAGGGGCCCTGAGGTGTCCCGCCTCTGGCAAAGCCCGGAGCCCCAGCGCTGCGGGGCCTGTGGATAGGGCGCCAAGGGGAGGGGAAGAGCAGCAAGAGCTTTCAGGACTGGGCCCTTCCCTGCGGGAGCAGGAGCCCGACGTTCGACCCTCCGGAAAAGAGGCTCGGCGGCGCCGAGGGGCCCTGAGGTGTCCCGCCCCTGGCAAAGCCCGGAGCCCCAGCGCTGTGGGGTCTCTCGATAGGGCGCCAAGGGGAGGGGAAGAGCAGCAAGAGCTTTCAGGGCTGGGCCCTTCCCTGCGGGAGCAGGAGCCCGACGTTCGCCCCTCTGGAAAAGAGGCTCGGCGGCGGCCGAGGGCCCCTGAGGTGTCCCGCCTCTGGCAAAGCCCGGAGCCCCAGCGCTGTGGGGCCTCTCGATAGGGCGACAAGGGGAGGGGAAGAGCAGCAAGAGCTTTCAGGGCTGGGCCCTTCACTGCGGGAGCAGGAGCCCGACGTTCGCCCCTCCGGAAAAGAGGCTCGGCGGCGGCTGAGGTGCCCTGAGGTGTCCCGCCTGTGGCAAAGCCCGGAGCCCCAGCGCTGCGGGGCCTGTGGATAGGGCACCAAGGGGAGGGGAAGAGCAGCAAGAGCTTTCAGGGCTGGGCCCTTCCCTGCAGGAGCAGGAGCCCGATGTTCGCCCCTCCGGAAAAGAGGCTCGGCGGCTGCTGAGGGGCCCTGAGGTGTCCCGCCCCTGGAAAAGCCCGGAGCCCCAGCGCTGCGTGGCCTGTGGATAGGGCGCCAAGGGGAGGGGAAGAGCAGCAAGAGCTTTCAGGGCTGGGCCCTTCCCTGCGGGAGCAGGAGCCCGACGTTCGCCCCTCCGGAAATGAGGCTCGGCGGCGGCGAGGGCCCCTGAGGTGTCCCGCCTCTGGCAAAGCCCGGAGACCCAGCGCTGCGGGGCCTCTCGATAGGTCGCCAAGGGGAGGGGAAGAGCAGCAAGACCTTTCAGGTCTAGGCCCTTTCCCGCGGGAGCAGGAGCCCGACGTTCGCCCCTCCGGAAAAGAGGCTCGGCGGTGGCCGAGGGGCCCTGAGGTGTCCCGCCTCTGGCAAAGCCCGGAGCCCCAGCGCTGCGGGGCCTGTGGATAGGGCGCCAAGGGGAGGGGAAGAGCAGCAAGAGCTTTCAGGGCTGGGCCCTTCCCTGCGGGAGCAGGAGCCCGACGTTCGCCCCTCCGGAAAAGAGGCTCGGCGGCGGCCGAGGGGCCCTGAGGTGTCCCGCCTCTGGCAAAGCCCCGAGCCCCAGCACTGCGGGGCCTGTGGATAGGGCGCCAAGGGGAGGGGAAGAGCAGCAAGAGTTTTCAGGGCTGGGCCCTTCCCTGCGGGAGCAGGAGCCCGACGTTCGCCCCTCTGGAAAAGAGGCTCGGCGGCGGCCGAGGGGCCCTGAGGTGTCCCGCCCCTGGCAAAGCCCGGAGCCCCAGCGCTGTGGGGCCTCTCGATAGGGCGCCAAGGGGAGGGGAAGAGCAGCAAGACCTTTCAGGTCTAGGCCCTTCCCTGCGGGAGCAGGAGCCCGACGTTCGCCCCTCTGGAAAAGAGGCTCGGCGGCGGCCGAGGGCCCCTGAGGTGTCCCGCCTCTGGCAAAGCCCGGAGCCCCAGCGCTGTGGGGCCTCTCGATAGGGCGACAAGGGGAGGGGAAGAGCAGCAAGAGCTTTCAGGGCTGGGCCCTTCCCTGCGGGAGCAGGAGCCCGACGTTCGCCCCTCCGGAAAAGAGGCTCGGCGGCTGCTGAGGGGCCCTGAGGTGTCCCGCCTCTGGCAAAGCCCGGAGCCCCAGCGCTGCGGGGCCTGTGGATAGGGCTCCAAGGGGAGGGGAAGAGCAGCAAGAGTTTTCAGGGCTGGGCCCTTCCGTGCGGGAGCAGGAGCCCGACGTTCGCCCCTCCGGAAATGAGGCTCGGCGGCGCCGACAAGCCCTGAGGTGTCCCGCCTCTGGCAAAGCCCGGAGACCCAGCGCTGCGGGGCCTCTCGATAGGGCGCCAAGGGGAGGGGAAAAGCAGCAAGACCTTTCAGTTCTAGGCCCTTCCCTGCGGGAGCAGGAGCCCGACGTTCGCCCCTCTGGAAAAGAGTCTCGGCGGCGGCCGAGGGGCCCTGAGGTGTCCCATTTCTGGCAAAACCCCGAGCCCCAGCGCTGCGGGGCCTGTGGATAGGGCGCCAAGGGGAGGGGAAGAGCAGCAAGAGCTTTCAGGGCTGGGCCCTTCCCTGCGGGAGCAGGAGCCCGACGTTCGCTCCTCCGGATAAGAGGCTCGGCGGCGGCTGAGGGGCCCTGAGGTGTCCCGCCTCTGGCAAAGCCCAAAGCCCCAGCGCTGCGGGGCCTGTGGATAGGGCGCCAAGGGGAGGGGAAGAGCAGCAAGAGCTTTCAGGGCTGGGCCCTTCCCTGCGAGAGCAGGAGCCTGACGTGCGCCCCTCCGGAAAAGAGGCTCGGCAGCGGCCGAGGGGCCCTGAGGTGTCGCGCCTCTGGCAAAGCCCCGAGGCCCAGCGCTGCGGGGCCTGCGGATAGGGCGCCAAGGGGAGGGGAAGAGCAGCAAGAGCTTTCAGGGCTGGGCCCTTCCCTGCGGGAGCAGGAGCCGGATGTTCGCCCCTCCGGAAAAGAGGCTCGGCGGCGTCTGAGGGGCCCTGAGGTGTCCCGCCTCTGGCAAAGCCCGGAGCCCCAGCGCTGCAGGGCCTCTCGATAGGGCGCCAAGGGGAGGGGAAGAGCAGCAAGACCTTTCAGGTCTAGGCCCTTCCCTGCGGGAGCAGGAGCCTGACGTTCGCCCCTCTGGAAAAGAGGCTCGGCGGCGGCCGAGGGCCCCTGAGGTGTCCCGCCTCTGGCAAAGCCCGGAGCCCCAGCGCTGCGGGGCCTGTGGATAGGGCGCCAAGGGGAGGGGAAGAGCAGCAAGAGCTTTCAGGGCTGGGCCCTTCCCTGCGGGAGCAGGAGCCCGACGTTCGCCCCTCTGGAAAAGAGGCTCGGCGGCGTCTGAGGGGCCCTGAGGTGTCCCGCCTCTGGCAAAGCCCCGAGCCCCAGCGCTGCGGGGCCTGTGGATAGGGCGCCAAGGGGAGGGGAAGAGCAGCAAGAGCTTTCAGGGCTGGGCCCTTCCCTGCGGGAGAAGGAGCCGGACATTCGCCCCTCCAGAAAAGAGGCTCGGCGGCGGCCGAGGGGCCCTGAGGTGTCCCGCCTCTGGCAAAGCCCCGAGCCCCAGCGCTGCGGGGCCTGTGGATAGGGCACCAAGGGGAGGGGAAGAGCAGCAAGAGTTTTCAGGGCTGGGCCCTTCCCTGCGGGAGCAGGAGCCCGACGTTCGCCCCTCCGGAAAAGAGGCTCGGCGGCGGCCGACAGGCCCTGAGGTGTCCCGCCTCTGGCAAAGCCCGGAGCCCCAGCGCTGCGGGGCCTCTCGATTGGGCACCAAGGGGAGGGGATGAGCAGCAAGAGCTTTCAGATCTAGGCTCTTCCCTGCGGGAGCAGGAGCCTGACGTTCGCCCCTCCGGAAAAGAGTCTCGGCGGCGGCCGAGGGGCCCTGAGGTGTCCCACCTCTGGCAAAGCCCCGAGCCCCAGCGCTGCGGGGCCTGTGGATAGGGCGCCAAGGGGAGGGGAAGAGCAGCAAGAGCTTTCAGGGCTGGGCCCTTCCCTGCGGGAGCAGGAGCCCGACGTTCGCCCCTCTGGAAAAGAGGCTCGGCGGCGGCCGAGGGGCCCTGAGGTGTCCCGCCCCTGGCAAAGCCCGGAGCCCCAGCGCTGTGGGGCCTCTCGATAGGGCGCCAAGGGGAGGGGAAGAGCAGCAAGACCTTTCAGGTCTAGGCCCTTCCCTGCGGGAGCAGGAGCCCGACGTTCGCCCCTCTGGAAAAGAGGCTCGGCGGCGGCCGAGGGCCCCTGAGGTGTCCCGCCTCTGGCAAAGCCCGGAGCCCCAGCGCTGTGGGGCCTCTCGATAGGGCGACAAGGGGAGGGGAAGAGCAGCAAGAGCTTTCAGGGCTGGGCCCTTCCCTGCGGGAGCAGGAGCCCGACGTTCGCCCCTCCGGAAAAGAGGCTCGGCGGCTGCTGAGGGGCCCTGAGGTGTCCCGCCTCTGGCAAAGCCCGGAGCCCCAGCGCTGCGGGGCCTGTGGATAGGGCTCCAAGGGGAGGGGAAGAGCAGCAAGAGTTTTCAGGGCTGGGCCCTTCCGTGCGGGAGCAGGAGCCCGACGTTCGCCCCTCCGGAAATGAGGCTCGGCGGCGCCGACAAGCCCTGAGGTGTCCCGCCTCTGGCAAAGCCCGGAGACCCAGCGCTGCGGGGCCTCTCGATAGGGCGCCAAGGGGAGGGGAAAAGCAGCAAGACCTTTCAGTTCTAGGCCCTTCCCTGCGGGAGCAGGAGCCCGACGTTCGCCCCTCTGGAAAAGAGGCTCGGCGGCTGCTGAGGGGCCCTGAGGTGTCCCGCCCCTGGAAAAGCCCGGAGCCCCAGCGCTGCGTGTCCTGTGGATAGGGCGCCAAGGGGAGGGGAAGAGCAGCAAGAGCTTTCAGGGCTGGGCCCTTCCCTGCGGGAGCAGGAGCCCGACGTTCGCCCCTCCGGAAATGAGGCTCGGCGGCGGCGAGGGCCCCTGAGGTGTCCCGCCTCTGGCAAAGCCCGGAGACCCAGCGCTGCGGGGCCTCTCGATAGGTCGCCAAGGGGAGGGGAAGAGCAGCAAGACCTTTCAGGTCTAGGCCCTTTCCTGCGGGAGCAGGAGCCCGACGTTCGCCCCTCTGGAAAAGGGACTCGGCGGCGGCCGAGGGCCCCTGAGGTGTCCCGCCTCTGGCAAAGCCCGGAGCCCCAGCGCTGCGGGGCCTGTGGATAGGGCGCCAAGGGGAGGGGAAGAGCAGCAAGAGCTTTCAGGGCTGGGCCCTTCCCTGCGAGAGCAGGAGCCCGACGTTCGCCCCTCCGGAAAAGAGGCTCGGCGGCGGCCGAGGGGCCCTGAGGTGTCCCGCCTCTGGCAAAGCCCGGAGCCCCAGCGCTGCGGGGCCTGTGGATAGGGCGCCAAGGGGAGGGGAAGAGCAGCAAGAGCTTTCAGGGCTGGGCCCTTCCCTGCGGGAGCAGGAGCCCGACGTTCGCCCCTCCGGAAAAGAGGCTCGGCGGCGGCCGAGGGGCCCTGAGGTGTCCCGCCTCTGGCAAAGCCCCGAGCCCCAGCGCTGCGGGGCCTGTGGATAGGGCGCCAAGGGGAGGGGAAGAGCAGCAAGAGTTTTCAGGGCTGGGCCCTTCCCTGCGGGAGCAGGAGCCCGACGTTCGCCCCTCTGGAAAAGAGGCTCGGCGGCGGCCGACAGGCCCTGAGGTGTCGCGCCTCTGGCAAAGCCCCGAGCTCCAGCGCTGCGGGGCCTGTGGATAGGGCGCCAAGGGGAGGGGAAGAGCAGCAAGAGCTTTCAGGGCTGGGCCCTTCCCTGCGGGAGCAGGAGCCCGACGTTCGCTCCTCCGGATAAGAGGCTCGGCGGCTGCTGAGGGGCCCTGAGGTGTCCCGCCTCTGGCAAAGCCCGGAGCCCCAGCGCTGCGGGGCCTGTGGTTAGGGCGCCAAGGGGAGGGGAAGAGCAGCAAGAGCTTTCAGGGCTGGGCCCTTCCCTGCGGGAGCAGGAGCCGGACGTTCGCCCCTCCGGAAAAGAGGCTCGGCGGCTGCCGAGGGGCCCTGAGGTGTCCCGCCTCTGGCAAAGCCCGGAGCCCCAGCGCTGCGGGGCCTGTGGATAGGGCGCCAAGGGGAGGGGAAGAGCAGCAAGAGCTTTCAGGGCTGGGCCCTTCCCTGCGGGAGCAGGAGCCCGACGTTCGCCCCTCCGGAAAAGAGGCTCGGCGGCGGCTGAGGGGCCCTGAGGTGTCCCGCCTCTGGCAAAGCCTGGAGCCCCAGCGCTGCGGGGCCTGTGGATAGGGCGCCAAGGGGAGGGGAAGAGCAGCAAGAGCTTTCAGGGCTGGGCCCTTCCCTGCGGGAGCAGGAGCCGGACGTTCGCCCCTCCGGAAAAGAGGCTCGGCGGCTGCCGAGGGGCCCTGAGGTGTCCCGCCTCTGGCAAAGCCCGGAGCCCCAGCGCTGCGGGGCCTGTGGATAGGGCGCCAAGGGGAGGGGATGAGCAGCAAGAGCTTTTAGGGCTGGGCCCTTCCCTGCGGGAGCAGGAGCCCGACGTTCGCCCCTCCGGAAAAGAGGCTCTGCGGCGGCCGAGGGGCCCTGAGGTGTCCCGCCCCTGGCAAAGCCCGGAGCCCCAGCGCTGCGTGGCCTGTGGATAGGGCGCCAAGGGGAGGGGAAGAGCAGCAAGAGCTTTCAGGGCTGGGCCCTTCCCTGCGGGAGCAGGAGCCCGACGTTCGCCCCTCCGGAAAAGAGGCTCGGCGGCGGCCGAGGGGCCCTGAGGTGTCCCGCCCCTGGCAAAGCCCGGAGCCCCAGCGCTGTGGGGCCTCTCGATAGGGCGCCAAGGGGAGGGGAAGAGCAGCAAGACCTTTCAGGTCTAGGCCCTTCCCTGCGGGAGCAGGAGCCCGACGTTCGCCCCTCTGGAAAAGAGGCTCGGCGGCGGCCGAGGGCCCCTGAGGTGTCCCGCCTCTGGCAAAGCCCGGAGCCCCAGCGCTGTGGGGCCTCTCGATAGGGCGACAAGGGGAGGGGAAGAGCAGCAAGAGCTTTCAGGGCTGGGCCCTTCACTGCGGGAGCAGGAGCCCGACGTTCGCCCCTCCGGAAAAGAGGCTCGGCGGCAGCTGAGGTGCCCTGAGGTGTCCCGCCTGTGGCAAAGCCCGGAGCCCCAGCGCTGCGGGGCCTGTGGATAGGGCGCCAAGGGGAGGGGAAGAGCAGCAAGAGCTTTCAGGGCTGGGCCCTTCCCTGCGGGAGCAGGAGCCCGATGTTCGCCCCTCCGGAAAAGAGGCTCGGCGGCTGCTGAGGGGCCCTGAGGTGTCCCGCCTCTGGCAAAGCCCGGAGCCCCAGCGCTGCGGGGCCTGTGGATAGGGCGCCAAGGGGAGGGGAAGAGCAGCAAGAGCTTTCAGGGCTGGGCCCTTCCCTGCGGGAGCAGGAGCCCGACGTTCGCCCCTCCGGAAAAGAGGATCGGCGGCTGCTGAGGGGCCCTGAGGTGTCCCGCCTCTGGCAAAGCCCGGAGCCCCAGCGCTGCGGGGCCTGTGGATAGGGCTCCAAGGGGAGGGGAAGAGAAGCAAGAGCTTTCAGGGCTGGGCCCTTCCGTGCGGGAGCAGGAGCCCGACGTTCGCCCCTCCGGAAATGAGGCTCGGCGGCGCCGACAAGCCCTGAGGTGTCCCGCCTCTGGCAAAGCCCGGAGACCCAGCGCTGCGGGGCCTCTCGATAGGGCGCCAAGGGGAGGGGAAGAGCAGCAAGACCTTTCAGTTCTAGGCCCTTCCCTGCGGGAGCAGGAGCCCGACGTTCGCCCCTCTGGAAAAGAGGCTCGGCGGCGGCCGAGGGCCCCTGAGGTGTCCCGCCTCTGGCAAAGCCCGGAGCCCCAGCGCTGCGGGGCCTCTCGATAGGGCGCCAAGGGGAGGGGAAGAGCAGCAAGAGCTTTCAGGGCTGGGCCCTTCCCTGCGGGAGCAGGAGCCCGACGTTCGCCCCTCCGGAAAAGAGGCTCGGCGGCGGCCGAGGGGCCCTGAGGTGTCCCGCCTCTGGCAAAGCCCGGAGCCCCAGCGCTGCGGGGCCTGTGGTTAGGGCGCCAAGGGTAGGGGAAGAGCAGCAAGAGCTTTCAGGGCTGGGCCCTTCCCTGCGGGAGCAGGAGCCCGACGTTCGCCCCTCCGGAAAAGAGGCTCGGCGGCGGCCGAGGGGCCCTGAGGTGTCCCGCCTCTGGCAAAGCCCCGAGCCCCAGCGCTGCGGGGCCTGTGGATAGGGCGCCAAGGGGAGGGGAAGAGCAGCAAGAGTTTTCAGGGCTGGGCCCTTCCCTGCGGGAGCAGGAGCCCGACGTTCGCCCCTCTGGAAAAGAGGCTCGGCGGCGGCCGACAGGCCCTGAGGTGTCGCGCCTCTGGCAAAGCCCCGAGGCCCAGCGCTGCGGGGCCTGTGGATAGGGTGCCAAGGGGAGGGGAAGAGCAGCTAGACCTTTCACGTCTAGGCCCTTCCCTGCGGGAGCAGGAGCCCGACGTTCGCCCCTCCGGAAAAGAGGCTCGGCGGCGGCCGAGGGGCCCTGAGGTGTCCCGCCTCTGGCAAAGCCCCGAGCCCCAGCGCTGTGGGGCCTCTCGATCGGGCGACAAGGAGAGGGGAAGAGCAGCAAGAGCTTTCAGGGCTGGGCCCTTCCCTGCGGGAGCAGGAGCCCGACGTTCGCCCCTCCGGAAAAGAGGCTCGGCGGCGGCTGAGGGGCCCTGAGGTGTCCCGCCTCTGGCAAAGCCTGGAGCCCCAGCGCTGCGGGGCCTGTGGATAGGGCGCCAAGGGGAGGGGAAGAGCAGCAAGAGCTTTCAGGGCTGGGCCCTTCCCTGCGGGAGCAGGAGCCCGACGTTCGCCCCTCCGGAAAAGAGGCTCGGCGGCTGCCGAGGGGCCCTGAGGTGTCCCGCCTCTGGCAAAGCCCGGAGCCCCAGCGCTGCGTGGCCTGTGGATAGGGCTCCAAGGGGAGGGGAAGAGCAGCAAGAGCTTTCAGGGCTGGGCCCTTCCCTGCGGGAGCAGGAGCCCGACGTTCGCCCCTCCGGAAAAGAGGCTCGGCGGCGGCCGAGGTGCCCTGAGGTGTCCCGCCCCTGGCAAAGCCTGGAGCCCCAGCGCTGCGGGGCCTGTGGATAGGGCGCCAAGGGGAGGGGAAGAGCAGCAAGAGCTTTCAGGGCTGGGCCCTTCCCTGCGGGAGCAGGAGCCCGACATTCGCCCCTCCGGAAAAGAGGATCGGCGTCTGCCGAGGGGCCCTGAGGTGTCCCGCCTCTGGCAAAGCCCGGAGCCCCAGCGCTGCGGGGCCTGTGGATAGGGCGCCAAGGGGAGGGGATGAGCAGCAATAGCTTTTAGGGCTGGGCCCTTCCCTGCGGGAGCAGGAGCCCGACGTTCGCCCCTCCGGAAAAGAGGCTCTGCGGCGGCCGAGGGGCCCTGAGGTGTCCCGCCTCTGGCAAAGCCCGGAGACCCAGCGCTGCGTGGCCTGTGGATAGGGCGCCAAGGGGAGGGGAAGAGCAGCAAGAGCTTTCAGGGCTGGGCCCTTCCCTGCGGGAGCAGGAGCCCGACGTTCGCCCCTACGGAAAAGAGGCTCGGCGGCTGCCGAGGGGCCCTGAGGTGTCCCGCCTCTGGCAAAGCCCGGAGCCCCAGCGCTGCGTGGCCTGTGGATAGGGCTCCAAGGGGAGGGGAAGAGCAGCAAGAGCTTTCAGGGCTGGGCCCTTCCCTGCGGGAGCAGGAGCCGGACGTTCGCCCCTCCGGAAAAGAGGCTCGGCGGCGGCCGAGGTGCCCTGAGGTGTCCCGCCCCTGGCAAAGCCCGGAGCCCCAGCGCTGTGGGGCCTCTCGATAGGGCGACAAGGGGAGGGGAAGAGCAGCAAGAGCTTTCAGGGCTGGGCCCTTCCCTGCGGGAGCAGGAGCCCGACATTCGCCCCTCCGGAAAAGAGGCTCGGCGGCGGCCGAGGTGCCCTGAGGTGTCCCGCCCCTGGCAAAGCCTGGAGCCCCAGCGCTGCGGGGCCTCTCGATAGGGCGCCAAGGGGAGGGGAAGAGCAGCAAGAGCTTTCAGGGCTGGGCCCTTCCCTGCGGGAGCAGGAGCCCGACGTTCGCCCCTCCGGAAAAGAGGATCGGCGGCTGCCGAGGGGCCCTGAGGTGTCCCGCCTCTGGCAAAGCCCGGAGCCCCAGCGCTGCGGGGCCTCTCGATAGGGCGCCAAGGGGAGGGGATGAGCAGCAAGAGCTTTTAGGGCTGGGCCCTTCCCTGCGGGAGCAGGAGCCCGACGTTCGCCCCTCCGGAAAAGAGGCTCGGCGGCGGCCGAGGGGCCCTGAGGTGTCCCGCCTCTGGCAAAGCCCGGAGCCCCAGCGCTGCGTGGCCTGTGGATAGGGCGCCAAGGGGAGGGGAAGAGCAGCAAGAGCTTTCAGGGCTGGGCCCTTCCCTGCGGGAGCAGGAGCCCGACGTTCGCCCCTACGGAAAAGAGGCTCGGCGGCTGCCGAGGGGCCCTGAGGTGTCCCGCCTCTGGCAAAGCCCGGAGCCCCAGCGCTGCGGGGCCTCTCGATAGGGCGCCAAGGGGAGGGGAAGAGCAGCAAGAGCTTTCAGGGCTGGGCCCTTCCCTGCGGGAGCAGGAGCCGGACGTTCGCCCCTCCGGAAAAGAGGCTCGGCGGCGGCCGAGGTGCCCTGAGGTGTCCCGCCCCTGGCAAAGCCCGGAGCCCCAGCGCTGTGGGGCCTCTCGATAGGGCGCCAAGGGGAGGGGAAGAGCAGCAAGAGCTTTCAGGGCTGGGCCCTTCCCTGCGGGAGCAGGAGCCCGACATTCGCCCCTCCGGAAAAGAGGCTCGGCGACGCCGACAAGCCCTGAGGTGTCCCGCCTCTGGCAAAGCCCGGAGCCCCAGCGCTGCGGGGCCTCTCGATAGGGCGCCAAGGGGAGGGGAAGAGCAGCAAGAGCTTTCAGGGCTGGGCCCTTCCCTGCGGGAGCAGGAGCCCGACGTTCTCCCCTCTGGAAAAGAGGCTCGGCGGCGGCCGATGGGCCCTGAGGTGTCCCGCCTCTGGCAAAGCCCCGAGGCCCAGCGCTGCGGGGCCTCTCGATATGGCGCCAAGGGGAGGGGAAGAGCAGCAAGAGCTTTCAGGGCTGGGCCCTTCCCTGCGGGAGCAGGAGCCCGACGTTCGCTCCTCCGGATAAGAGCCTCGGCGGCGTCTGAGGGGCCCTGAGGTGTCCCGCCTCTGGCAAAGCCCCGAGGCCCAGCTCTGCGGGGCCTGTGGATAGGGCGCCAAGGGGAGGGGAAGAGCAGCAAGAGCTTTCAGGGCTGGGCCCTTCCCTGCGGGAGCAGGAGCCCGACGTTCGCTCCTCCGGAAAAGAGGCTCGGCGGCGGCCGACAGGCCCTGAGGTGTCCCGCCTCTGGCAAAGCCCGGAGCCCCAGCACTGCGGGGCCTGTGGATAGGGCGCCAAGGGGAGGGGAAGAGCAGCAAGAGCTTTCAGGGCTGGGCCCTTCCCTGCAGGAGCAGGAGCCCGACGTTCGCCCCTCTGGAAAAGAGGCTCGGCGGCGGCTGAGGGCCCCTGAGGTGTCCCGCCTCTGGCAAAGCCCGGAGCCCCAGCGCTGCGGGGCCTGTGGATAGGGCGCCAAGGGGAGGGGAAGAGCAGCAAGAGCTTTCAGGGCTGGGCCCTTCCCTGCGGGAGCAGGAGCCCGACGTTCGCCCCTCCGGAAAAGAGGCTCGGCGGCGGCCGAGGGGCCCTGAGGTGTCCCGCCTCTGGCAAAGCCCGGAGCCCCAGCGCTGCGGGGCCTGTGGTTAGGGCGCCAAGGGGAGGGGAAGAGCAGCAAGAGCTTTCAGGGCTGGGCCCTTCCCTGCGGGAGCAGGAGCCCGACGTTCGCCCCTCCGGAAAAGAGGCTCGGTGGCGGCCGAGGGGCCCTGAGGTGTCCCGCCTCTGGCAAAGCCCCGAGCCCCAGCGCTGCGGGGCCTGTGGATAGGGCGCCAAGGGGAGGGGAAGAGCAGCAAGAGTTTTCAGGGCTGGGCCCTTCCCTGCGGGAGCAGGAGCCCGACGTTCGCCCCTCTGGAAAAGAGGCTCGGCGGCGGCCGACAGGCCCTGAGGTGTCGCGCCTCTGGCAAAGCCCCGAGGCCCAGCGCTGCGGGGCCTCTCGATAGGGCGCCAAGGGGAGGGGAAGAGCAGCAAGACCTTTCAGGTCTAGGCCCTTCCCTGCGGGAGCAGGAGCCCGACGTTCGCCCCTCTGGAAAAGAGTCTCGGCGGCGGCCGAGGGGCCTTGAGGTGTCCCACCTCTGGCAAAGCCCGGAGCCCGAGCGCTGCGGGGCCTCTCGATAGGGCGCCAAGGGGAGGGGAAGAGCAGCAAGAGTTTTCAGGGCTGGGCCCTTCCCTGCGGGAGCAGGAGCCCGACGTTCGCCCCTCCGGAAAAGAGGCTCGGCGGCGGCCGAGGGGCCCTGAGGTGTCCCGCCTCTGGCAAAGCCCGGAGCCCCAGCGCTGCGGGGCCTGTGGATAGGGCGCCAAGGGGAGGGGATGAGCAGCAAGAGCTTTTAGGGCTGGGCCCTTCCCTGCGGGAGCAGGAGCCCGACGTTCGCCCCTCCGGAAAAGAGGCTCTGCGGCGGCCGAGGGGCCCTGAGGTGTCCCGCCTCTGGCAAAGCCCCGAGCCCCAGCGCTGCGGGGCCTGTGGATAGGGCGCCAAGGGGAGGGGAAGAGCAGCAAGAGCTTTCAGGGCTGGGCCCTTCCCTGCGGGAGCAGGAGCCCGACGTTCGCTCCTCCGGATAAGAGGCTCGGCGGCGGCTGAGGGGCCCTGAGGTGTCCCGCCTCTGGCAAAGCCCGGAGACCCAGCGCTGCGGGGCCTGTGCGTAGGGCGCCAAGGGGAGGGGAAGAGCAGCAAGAGCTTTCAGGGCTGGGCCCTTCCCTGCGGGAGCAGGAGCCGGACGTTCGCCACTCCGGAAAAGAGGCTCGGCGGCGGCCGAGGGGCCCTGAGGTGTCCCGCCTCTGGCAAAGCCCGGAGCCCCAGCGCTGTGGGGCCTCTCGATAGGGCGACAAGGGGAGGGGAAGAGCAGCAAGAGCTTTCAGGGCTGGGCCCTTCCCTGCGGGAGCAGGAGCCCGACATTCGCCCCTCCGGAAAAGAGGCTCGGCGGCGCCGACAAGCCCTGAGGTGTCCCGCCTCTGGCAAAGCCCGGAGCCCCAGCGCTGCGGGGCCTGTGGATAGGGCGCCAAGGGGAGGGGAAGAGCAGCAAGAGCTTTCAGGGCTGGGCCCTTCCCTGCGGGAGCAGGAGCCCGACGTTCTCCCCTCTGGAAAAGAGGCTCGGCGGCGGCCGATGGGCCCTGAGGTGTCCCGCCTCTGGCAAAGCCCCGAGGCCCAGCGCTGCGGGGCCTCTCGATATGGCGCCAAGGGGAGGGGAAGAGCAGCAAGAGCTTTCAGGGCTGGGCCCTTCCCTGCGGGAGCAGGAGCCCGACGTTCGCTCCTCCGGATAAGAGCCTCGGCGGCGTCTGAGGGGCCCTGAGGTGTCCCGCCTCTGGCAAAGCCCCGAGGCCCAGCTCTGCGGGGCCTGTGGATAGGGCGCCAAGGGGAGGGGAAGAGCAGCAAGAGCTTTCAGGGCTGGGCCCTTCCCTGCGGGAGCAGGAGCCCGACGTTCGCTCCTCCGGAAAAGAGGCTCGGCGGCGGCCGACAGGCCCTGAGGTGTCCCGCCTCTGGCAAAGCCCGGAGCCCCAGCACTGCGGGGCCTCTCGATAGGGCGCCAAGGGGAGGGGAAGAGCAGCAAGAGCTTTCAGGGCTGGGCCCTTCCCTGCAGGAGCAGGAGCCCGACGTTCGCCCCTCCGGAAAAGAGGCTCGGCGGCGGCCGAGGGCCCCTGAGGTGTCCCGCCTCTGGCAAAGCCCGGAGCCCCAGCGCTGTGGGGCCTCTCGATAGGGCGCCAAGGGGAGGGGAAGAGCAGCAAGAGCTTTCAGGTCTAGGCCCTTCCCTGCGGGAGCAGGAGCCCGACGTTCGCCCCTCTGGAAAAGAGGCTCGGCGGCGGCCGAGGGCCCCTGAGGTGTCCCGCCTCTGGCAAAGCCCGGAGCCCCAGCGCTGCGGGGCCTGTGGATAGGGCGCCAAGGGGAGGGGAAGAGCAGCAAGAGCTTTCAGGGCTGGGCCCTTCCCTGCGGGAGCAGGAGCCCGACGTTCGCCCCTCCGGAAAAGAGGCTCGGCGGCGGCCGAGGGGCCCTGAGGTGTCCCGCCTCTGGCAAAGCCCGGAGCCCCAGCGCTGCGGGGCCTGTGGTTAGGGCGCCAAGGGGAGGGGAAGAGCAGCAAGAGCTTTCAGGGCTGGGCCCTTCCCTGCGGGAGCAGGAGCCCGACGTTCGCCCCTCCGGAAAAGAGGCTCGGTGGCGGCCGAGGGGCCCTGAGGTGTCCCGCCTCTGGCAAAGCCCCGAGCCCCAGCGCTGCGGGGCCTGTGGATAGGGCGCCAAGGGGAGGGGAAGAGCAGCAAGAGTTTTCAGGGCTGGGCCCTTCCCTGCGGGAGCAGGAGCCCGACGTTCGCCCCTCTGGAAAAGAGGCTCGGCGGCGGCCGACAGGCCCTGAGGTGTCGCGCCTCTGGCAAAGCCCCGAGGCCCAGCGCTGCGGGGCCTCTCGATAGGGCGCCAAGGGGAGGGGAAGAGCAGCAAGACCTTTCAGGTCTAGGCCCTTCCCTGCGGGAGCAGGAGCCCGACGTTCGCCCCTCTGGAAAAGAGTCTCGGCGGCGGCCGAGGGGCCTTGAGGTGTCCCACCTCTGGCAAAGCCCGGAGCCCGAGCGCTGCGGGGCCTCTCGATAGGGCGCCAAGGGGAGGGGAAGAGCAGCAAGAGCTTTCAGGGCTGGGCCCTTCCCTGCGGGAGCAGGAGCCCGACGTTCGCCCCTCCGGAAAAGAGGCTCGGCGGCGGCCGAGGGGCCCTGAGGTGTCCCGCCTCTGGCAAAGCCCCGAGCCCCAGCGCTGCGGGGCCTGTGGATAGGGCGCCAAGGGGAGGGGATGAGCAGCAAGAGCTTTTAGGGCTGGGCCCTTCCCTGCGGGAGCAGGAGCCCGACGTTCGCCCCTCCGGAAAAGAGGCTCTGCGGCGGCTGAGGGGCCCTGAGGTGTCCCGCCTCTGGCAAAGCCCCGAGCCCCAGCGCTGCGTGGCCTGTGGATAGGGCGCCAAGGGGAGGGGAAGAGCAGCAAGAGCTTTCAGGGCTGGGCCCTTCCCTGCGGGAGCAGGAGCCCGACGTTCGCTCCTCCGGATAAGAGGCTCGGCGGCGGCTGAGGGGCCTTGAGGTGTCCCGCCTCTGGCAAAGCCCGGAGACCCAGCGCTGCGGGGCCTGTGCGTAGGGCGCCAAGGGGAGGGGAAGAGCAGCAAGAGCTTTCAGGGCTGGGCCCTTCCCTGCGGGAGCAGGAGCCGGACGTTCGCCACTCCGGAAAAGAGGCTCGGCGGCGGCCGAGGGGCCCTGAGGTGTCCCGCCTCTGGCAAAGCCCGGAGCCCCAGCGCTGCGGGGCCTGTGGATAGGGCGCCAAGGGGAGGGGAAGAGCAGCAAGAGCTTTCAGGGCTGGGCCCTTCCCTGCGGGAGCAGGAGCCGGACGTTCGCCCCTCCGGAAAAGAGGCTCGGCGGCGGCCGAGGGGCCCTGAGGTGTCCCGCCTCTGGCAAAGCCCGGAGCCCCAGCGCTGCAGGGCCTGTGGATAGGGTGCCAAGGGGAGGGGAAGAGCAGCAAGAGCTTTCAGGGCTGGGCCCTTCCCTGCGGGAGCAGGAGCCCGACGTTCGCCCCTCCGGAAAAGAGGCTCGGCGGCGGCTGAGGGGCCCTGAGGTGTCCCGCCTCTGGCAAAGCCCGGAGCCCCAGCGCTGCGGGGCCTGTGGATAGGGCGCCAAGGGGAGGGGAAGAGCAGCAAGAGCTTTCAGGGCTGGGCCCTTCCCTGCGGGAGCAGGAGCCGGACGTTCGCCCCTCCGGAAAAGAGGCTCGGCGGCTGCCGAGGGGCCCTGAGGTGTCCCGCCTCTGGCAAAGCCCGGAGCCCCAGCGCTGCGGGGCCTGTGGATAGGGCGCCAAGGGGAGGGGATGAGCAGCAAGAGCTTTTAGGGCTGGGCCCTTCCCTGCGGGAGCAGGAGCCCGACGTTCGCCCCTCCGGAAAAGAGGCTCTGCGGCGGCCGAGGGGCCCTGAGGTGTCCCGCCTCTGGTAAAGCCCGGAGCCCCAGCGCTGCGTGGCCTGTGGATAGGGCGCCAAGGGGAGGGGAAGAGCAGCAAGAGCTTTCAGGGCTGGGCCCTTCCCTGCGGGAGCAGGAGCCCGACGTTCGCCCCTCCGGAAAAGAGGCTCGGCGGCGGCCGAGGGGCCCTGAGGTGTCCCGCCCCTGGCAAAGCCCGGAGCCCCAGCGCTGTGGGGCCTCTCGATAGGGCGACAAGGGGAGGGGAAGAGCAGCAAGAGCTTTCAGGGCTGGGCCCTTCCCTGCGGGAGCAGGAGCCCGACGTTCGCCCCTCCGGAAAAGAGGCTCGGCGGCGCCGACAAGCCCTGAGGTGTCCCGCCTCTGGCAAAGCCCGGAGCCCCAGCGCTGTGGGGCCTCTCGATAGGGCGCCAAGGGGAGGGGAAGAGCAGCAAGACCTTTCAGGTCTAGGCCCTTCCCTGCGGGAGCAGGAGCCCGACGTTCGCCCCTCTGGAAAAGAGGCTCGGCGGCGGCCGAGGGCCCCTGAGGTGTCCCGCCTCTGGCAAAGCCCGGAGCCCCAGCGCTGTGGGGCCTCTCGATAGGGCGACAAGGGGAGGGGAAGAGCAGCAAGAGCTTTCA
Organism: Buteo buteo; assembly: GCF_964188355.1. Classification (NCBI taxonomy): domain Eukaryota; kingdom Metazoa; phylum Chordata; class Aves; order Accipitriformes; family Accipitridae; genus Buteo; species Buteo buteo. Next base: position 54,686,195 of record NC_134176.1, on the reverse strand, counting down.
GGGCTGGGCCCTTCACTGCGGGAGCAGGAGCCCGACGTTCGCCCCTCCGGATAAGAGCCTCGGCGGCGTCTGAGGGGCCCTGAGGTGTCCCGCCTCTGGCAAAGCCCCGAGGCCCAGCGCTGCGGGGCCTGTGGATAGGGCGCCAAGGGGAGGGGAAGAGCAGCAAGAGCTTTCAGGGCTGGGCCCTTCCCTGCGGGAGCAGGAGCCCGACGTTCGCCCCTCCGGAAAAGAGGCTCGGCGGCGGCCGAGGGGCCCTGAGGTGTCCCGCCTCTGGCAAAGCCCCGAGCCCCAGCGCTGCGGGGCCTGTGGATAGGGCGCCAAGGGGAGGGGAAGAGCAGCAAGAGTTTTCAGGGCTGGGCCCTTCCCTGCGGGAGCAGGAGCCCGACGTTCGCCCCTCTGGAAAAGAGGCTCGGCGGCGGCCGACAGGCCCTGAGGTGTCGCGCCTCTGGCAAAGCCCCGAGGCCCAGCGCTGCGGGGCCTCTCGATAGGGCGCCAAGGGGAGGGGAAGAGCAGCAAGACCTTTCAGGTCTAGGCCCTTCCCTGCGGGAGCAGGAGCCCGACATTCGCCCCTCTGGAAAAGAGTCTCGGCGGCGGCCGAGGGGCCTTGAGGTGTCCCTCCTCTGTCAAAGCCCGGAGCCCCAGCGCTGCGGGGCCTCTCGATAGGGCGCCAAGGGGAGGGGAAGAGCAGCAAGAGCTTTCAGGGCTGGGCCCTTCCCTGCGGGAGCAGGAGCCCGACGTTCGCCCCTCCGGAAAAGAGGCTCGGCGGCTGCCGAGGGGCCCTGAGGTGTCCCGCCTCTGGCAAAGCCCGGAGCCCCAGCGCTGCGGGGCCTGTGGATAGGGCGCCAAGGGGAGGGGATGAGCAGCAAGAGCTTTTAGGGCTGGGCCCTTCCCTGCGGGAGCAGGAGCCCGACGTTCGCACCTCCGGAAAAGAGGCTCTGCGGCGGCCGAGGGGCCCTGAGGTGTCCCGCCTCTGGCAAAGCCCCGAGCCCCAGCGCTGCGGGGCCTGTGGATAGGGCGCCAAGGGGAGGGGAAGAGCAGCAAGAGCTTTCAGGGCTGGGCCCTTCCCTGCGGGAGCAGGAGCCCGACGTTCGCTCCTCCGGATAAGAGGCTCGGCGGCGGCTGAGGGGCCCTGAGGTGTCCCGCCTCTGGCAAAGCCCGGAGCCCCAGCGCTGCGGGGCCTGTGCGTAGGGCGCCAAGGGGAGGGGAAGAGCAGCAAGAGCTTTCAGGGCTGGGCCCTTCCCTGCGGGAGCAGGAGCCGGACGTTCGCCACTCCGGAAAAGAGGCTCGGCGGCGGCCGAGGGGCCCTGAGGTGTCCCGCCTCTGGCAAAGCCCGGAGCCCCAGCGCTGCGGGGCCTGTGGATAGGGCGCCAAGGGGAGGGGAAGAGCAGCAAGAGCTTTCAGGGCTGGGCCCTTCCCTGCGGGAGCAGGAGCTGGACGTTCGCCCCTCCGGAAAAAAGGCTCGGCGGCGGCCGAGGGGCCCTGAGGTGTCCCGCCTCTGGCAAAGCCCGGAGCCCCAGCGCTGCAGGGCCTGTGGATAGGGTGCCAAGGGGAGGGGAAGAGCAGCAAGAGCTTTCAGGGCTGGGCCCTTCCCTGCGGGAGCAGGAGCCCGACGTTCGCCCCTCCGGAAAAGAGGCTCGGCGGCGGCTGAGGGGCCCTGAGGTGTCCCGCCTCTGGCAAAGCCCGGAGCCCCAGCGCTGCGGGGCCTGTGGATAGGGCGCCAAGGGGAGGGGAAGAGCAGCAAGAGCTTTCAGGGCTGGGCCCTTCCCTGCGGGAGCAGGAGCCGGACGTTCGCCCCTCCGGAAAAGAGGCTCGGCGGCTGCCGAGGGGCCCTGAGGTGTCCCGCCTCTGGCAAAGCCCGGAGCCCCAGCGCTGCGGGGCCTGTGGATAGGGCGCCAAGGGGAGGGGATGAGCAGCAAGAGCTTTTAGGGCTGGGCCCTTCCCTGCGGGAGCAGGAGCCCGACGTTCGCCCCTCCGGAAAAGAGGCTCTGCGGCGGCCGAGGGGCCCTGAGGTGTCCCGCCTCTGGCAAAGCCCGGAGACCCAGCGCTGCGGGGCCTGTGGTTAGGGCGCCAAGGGGAGGGGAAGAGCAGCAAGAGCTTTCAGGGCTGGGCCCTTCCCTGCGGGAGCAGGAGCCCGACGTTCGCCCCTCTGGAAAAGAGGCTCGGCGGCGGCCGAGGGCCCCTGAGGTGTCCCGCCTCTGGCAAAGCCCGGAGCCCCAGCGCTGCGGGGCCTGCGGATAGCGCGCCAAGGGGAGGGGAAGAGCAGCAAGAGCTTTCAGGGCTGGGCCCTTCCCTGCGGGAGCAGGAGCCCGACGTTCGCCCCTCCGGAAAAGAGGCTCGGCGGCTGCTGAGGGGCCCTGAGGTGTCCCGCCTCTGGCAAAGCCCGGAGCCCCAGCGCTGCGGGGCCTGTGGATAGGGCTCCAAGGGGAGGGGAAGAGCAGCAAGAGCTTTCAGGGCTGGGCCCTTCCCTGCGGGAGCAGGAGCCCGACGTTCGCTCCTCCGGATAAGAGGCTCGGCGGCGGCTGAGGGGCCCTGAGGTGTCCCGCCTCTGGCAAAGCCCGGAGCCCCAGCGCTGCGGGGCCTGTGCGTAGGGCGCCAAGGGGAGGGGAAGAGCAGCAAGAGCTTTCAGGGCTGGGCCCTTCCCTGCGGGAGCAGGAGCCCGACGTTCGCCCCTCCGGAAAAGAGGCTCGGCGGCGGCCGAGGGGCCCTGAGGTGTCCCGCCCCTGGCAAAGCCCGGAGCCCCAGCTCTGTGGGGCCTCTCGATAGGGCGACAAGGGGAGGGGAAGAGCAGCAAGAGCTTTCAGGGCTGGGCCCTTCCCTGCGGGAGCAGGAGCCCGACGTTCGCCCCTCCGGAAAAGAGGCTCGGCGGCGCCGACAAGCCCTGAGGTGTCCCGCCTCTGGCAAAGCCCGGAGCCCCAGCGCTGCAGGGCCTGTGGATAGGGTGCCAAGGGGAGGGGAAGAGCAGCAAGAGCTTTCAGGGCTGGGCCCTTCCCTGCGGGAGCAGGAGCCCGACGTTCGCCCCTCCGGAAAAGAGGCTCGGCTGCGGCTGAGGGGCCCTGAGGTGTCCCGCCTCTGGCAAAGCCCCGAGCCCCAGCGCTGCGGGGCCTGTGGATAGGGCGCCAAGGGGAGGGGAAGAGCAGCAAGAGCTTTCAGGGCTGGGCCCTTCCCTGCGGGAGCAGGAGCCGGACGTTCGCCCCTCCGGAAAAGAGGCTCGGCGGCTGCCGAGGGGCCCTGAGGTGTCCCGCCTCTGGCAAAGCCCGGAGCCCCAGCGCTGCGGGGCCTGTGGATAGGGCTCCAAGGGGAGGGGATGAGCAGCAAGAGCTTTTAGGGCTGGGCCCTTCCCTGCGGGAGCAGGAGCCCGACGTTCGCCCCTCCGGAAAAGAGGCTCTGCGGCGGCCGAGGGGCCCTGAGGTGTCCCGCCTCTGGCAAAGCCCGGAGCCCCAGCGCTGCGTGGCCTGTGGATAGGGCGCCAAGGGGAGGGGAAGAGCAGCAAGAGCTTTCAGGGCTGGGCCCTTCCCTGCGGGAGCAGGAGCCCGACGTTCGCCCCTCCGGAAAAGAGGCTCGGCGGCGGCCGAGGGGCCCTGAGGTGTCCCGCCCCTGGCAAAGCCCGGAGCCCCAGCGCTGTGGGGCCTCTCGATAGGGCGACAAGGGGAGGGGAAGAGCAGCAAGAGCTTTCAGGGCTGGGCCCTTCCCTGCGGGAGCAGGAGCCCGACGTTCGCCCCTCCGGAAAAGAGGCTCGACGGCGCCGACAAGCCCTGAGGTGTCCCGCCTCTGGCAAAGCCCGGAGCCCCAGCGCTGTGGGGCCTCTCGATAGGGCGCCAAGGGGAGGGGAAGAGCAGCAAGACCTTTCAGGTCTAGGCCCTTCCCTGCGGGAGCAGGAGCCCGACGTTCGCCCCTCTGGAAAAGAGGCTCGGCGGCGTCTGAGGAGCCCTGAGGTGTCCCGCCTCTGGCAAAGCCCGGAGCCCCAGCGCTGTGGGGCCTCTCGATAGGGCGACAAGGGGAGGGGAAGAGCAGCAAGAGCTTTCAGGGCTGGGCCCTTCACTGCGTTAGCAGGAGCCCGACGTTCGCCCCTCCGGAAAAGAGGCTCGGCGGCGGCTGAGGGGCCCTGAGGTGTCCCGCCTCTGGCAAAGCCCGGAGCCCCAGCGCTGCAGGGCCTGTGGATAGGGTGCCAAGGGGAGGGGAAGAGCAGCAAGAGCTTTCAGGGCTGGGCCCTTCCCTGCGGGAGCAGGAGCCCGACGTTCGCCCCTCCGGAAAAGAGGCTCGGCGGCGGCTGAGGGGCCCTGAGGTGTCCCGCCTCTGGCAAAGCCCGGAGCCCCAGCGCTGCGGGGCCTGTGGATAGGGCGCCAAGGGGAGGGGAAGAGCAGCAAGAGCTTTCAGGGCTGGGCCCTTCCCTGCGGGAGCAGGAGCCGGACGTTCGCCCCTCCGGAAAAGAGGCTCGGCGGCTGCCGAGGGGCCCTGAGGTGTCCCGCCTCTGGCAAAGCCCGGAGCCCCAGCGCTGCGGGGCCTGTGGATAGGGCTCCAAGGGGAGGGGATGAGCAGCAAGAGCTTTTAGGGCTGGGCCCTTCCCTGCGGGAGCAGGAGCCCGACGTTCGCCCCTCCGGAAAAGAGGCTCTGCGGCGGCCGAGGGGCCCTGAGGTGTCCCGCCTCTGGCAAAGCCCGGAGCCCCAGCGCTGCGTGGCCTGTGGATAGGGCGCCAAGGGGAGGGGAAGAGCAGCAAGAGCTTTCAGGGCTGGGCCCTTCCCTGCGGGAGCAGGAGCCCGACGTTCGCCCCTCCGGAAAAGAGGCTCGGCGGCGGCCGAGGGGCCCTGAGGTGTCCCGCCCCTGGCAAAGCCCGGAGCCCCAGCGCTGCGGGGCCTGTGGATAGGGCGCCAAGGGGAGGGGAAGAGCAGCAAGAGCTTTCAGGGCTGGGCCCTTCCCTGCGGGAGCAGGAGCCCGACGTTCGCCCCTCTGGAAAAGAGGCTCGGCGGCGGCCGAGGGGCCCTGAGGTGTCCCGCCTCTGGCAAAGCCCGGAGCCCCAGCGCTGCGGGGCCTGTGGATAGGGCGCCAAGGGGAGGGGAAGAGCAGCAAGAGCTTTCAGGGCTGGGCCCTTCCCTGCGGGAGCAGGAGCCCGACGTTCGCTCCTCCGGATAAGAGGCTCGGCGGCGTCTGAGGGGCCCTGAGGTGTCCCGCCTCTGGCAAAGCCCGGAGCCCCAGCGCTGCGGGGCCTGTGCGTAGGGCGCCAAGGGGAGGGGAAGAGCAGCAAGAGCTTTTAGGGCTGGGCCCTTCCCTGCGGGAGCAGGAGCCCGACGTTCGCCCCTCCGGAAAAGAGGCTCGGCGGCGGCCGAGGGGCCCTGAGGTGTCCCGCCTCTGGCAAAGCCCGGAGCCCCAGCGCTGCGTGGCCTGTGGATAGGGCGCCATGGGGAGGGGAAGAGCAGCAAGAGCTTTCAGGGCTGGGCCCTTCCCTGCGGGAGCAGGAGCCCGACGTTCGCCCCTCCGGAAAAGAGGCTCGGCGGCGGCCGAGGGGCCCTGAGGTGTCCCGCCCCTGGCAAAGCCCGGAGCCCCAGCGCTGTGGGGCCTCTCGATAGGGCGACAAGGGGAGGGGAAGAGCAGCAAGAGCTTTCAGGGCTGGGCCCTTCCCTGCGGGAGCAGGAGCCCGACGTTCGCCCCTCCGGAAAAGAGGCTCGACGGCGCCGACAAGCCCTGAGGTGTCCCGCCTCTGGCAAAGCCCGGAGCCCCAGCGCTGTGGGGCCTCTCGATAGGGCGCCAAGGGGAGGGGAAGAGCAGCAAGACCTTTCAGGTCTAGGCCCTTCCCTGCGGGAGCAGGAGCCCGACGTTCGCCCCTCTGGAAAAGAGGCTCGGCGGCGGCCGAGGGCCCCTGAGGTGTCCCGCCTCTGGCAAAGCCCGGATCCCCAGCGCTGTGGGGCCTCTCGATAGGGCGACAAGGGGAGGGGAAGAGCAGCAAGAGCTTTCAGGGCTGGGCCCTTCACTGCGTTAGCAGGAGCCCGACGTTCGCCCCTCCGGAAAAGAGGCTCGGCGGCGGCTGAGGTGCCCTGAGGTGTCCCGCCTGTGGCAAAGCCCGGAGCCCCAGCGCTGCGGGGCCTGTGGATAGGGCGCCAAGGGGAGGGGAAGAGCAGCAAGAGCTTTCAGGGCTGGGCCCTTCCCTGCGGGAGCAGGAGCCCGATGTTCGCCCCTCCGGAAAAGAGGCTCGGCGGCTGCTGAGGGGCCCTGAGGTGTCCCGCCTCTGGCAAAGCCCGGAGCCCCAGCGCTGCGTGGCCTGTGGATAGGGCGCCAAGGGGAGGGGAAGAGCAGCAAGAGCTTTCAGGGCTGGGCCCTTCCCTGCGGGAGCAGGAGCCGGACGTTCGCCCCTCCGGAAAAGAGGCTCGGCGGCGGCCGAGGGGCCCTGAGGTGTCCCGCCTCTGGCAAAGCCCGGAGCCCCAGCGCTGCAGGGCCTGTGGATAGGGTGCCAAGGGGAGGGGAAGAGCAGCAAGAGCTTTCAGGGCTGGGCCCTTCCCTGCGGGAGCAGGAGCCCGACGTTCGCCCCTCCGGAAAAGAGGCTCGGCGGCGTCTGAGGGGCCCTGAGGTGTCCCGCCTCTGGCAAAGCCTGGAGCCCCAGCGCTGCGGGGCCTGTGGATAGGGCGCCAAGGGGAGGGGAAGAGCAGCAAGAGCTTTCAGGGCTGGGCCCTTCCCTGCGGGAGCAGGAGCCGGACGTTCGCCCCTCCGGAAAAGAGGCTCTGCGGCGGCCGAGGGGCCCTGAGGTGTCCCGCCTCTGGCAAAGCCCGGAGCCCCAGCGCTGCGGGGCCTGTGGATAGGGCTCCAAGGGGAGGGGAAGAGCAGCAAGAGCTTTCAGGGCTGGGCCCTTCCCTGCGGGAGCAGGAGCCCGACGTTCGCTCCTCCGGATAAGAGGCTCGGCGGCGTCTGAGGGGCCCTGAGGTGTCCCGCCTCTGGCAAAGCCCGGAGCCCCAGCGCTGCGGGGCCTGTGCGTAGGGCGCCAAGGGGAGGGGAAGAGCAGCAAGAGCTTTTAGGGCTGGGCCCTTCCCTGCGGGAGCAGGAGCCCGACGTTCGCCCCTCCGGAAAAGAGGCTCTGCGGCGGCCGAGGGGCCCTGAGGTGTCCCGCCTCTGGCAAAGCCCGGAGCCCCAGCGCTGCGGGGCCTCTCGATAGGGCGCCAAGGGGAGGGGAAGAGCAGCAAGAGCTTTCAGGGCTGGGCCCTTCCCTGCGGGAGCAGGAGCCCGACGTTCGCCCCTCCGGAAAAGAGGCTCGGCGGCGGCCGAGGGGCCCTGAGGTGTCCCGCCCCTGGCAAAGCCCGGAGCCCCAGCGCTGTGGGGCCTCTCGATAGGGCGACAAGGGGAGGGGAAGAGCAGCAAGAGCTTTCAGGGCTGGGCCCTTCCCTGCGGGAGCAGGAGCCCGACGTTCGCCCCTCCGGAAAAGAGGCTCGACGGCGCCGACAAGCCCTGAGGTGTCCCGCCTCTGGCAAAGCCCGGAGCCCCAGCGCTGTGGGGCCTCTCGATAGGGCGCCAAGGGGAGGGGAAGAGCAGCAAGACCTTTCAGGTCTAGGCCCTTCCCTGCGGGAGCAGGAGCCCGACGTTCGCCCCTCTGGAAAAGAGGCTCGGCGGCGTCTGAGGGGCCCTGAGGTGTCCCGCCTCTGGCAAAGCCCGGAGCCCCAGCGCTGCGGGGCCTGTGCGTAGGGCGCCAAGGGGAGGGGAAGAGCAGCAAGAGCTTTTAGGGCTGGGCCCTTCCCTGCGGGAGCAGGAGCCCGACGTTCGCCCCTCCGGAAAAGAGGCTCTGCGGCGGCCGAGGGGCCCTGAGGTGTCCCGCCTCTGGCAAAGCCCGGAGCCCCAGCGCTGCGGGGCCTCTCGATAGGGCGCCAAGGGGAGGGGAAGAGCAGCAAGAGCTTTCAGGGCTGGGCCCTTCCCTGCGGGAGCAGGAGCCCGACGTTCGCCCCTCCGGAAAAGAGGCTCGGCGGCGGCCGAGGGGCCCTGAGGTGTCCCGCCCCTGGCAAAGCCCGGAGCCCCAGCGCTGTGGGGCCTCTCGATAGGGCGACAAGGGGAGGGGAAGAGCAGCAAGAGCTTTCAGGGCTGGGCCCTTCCCTGCGGGAGCAGGAGCCCGACGTTCGCCCCTCCGGAAAAGAGGCTCGACGGCGCCGACAAGCCCTGAGGTGTCCCGCCTCTGGCAAAGCCCGGAGCCCCAGCGCTGTGGGGCCTCTCGATAGGGCGCCAAGGGGAGGGGAAGAGCAGCAAGACCTTTCAGGTCTAGGCCCTTCCCTGCGGGAGCAGGAGCCCGACGTTCGCCCCTCTGGAAAAGAGGCTCTGCGGCTGCCGAGGGGCCCTGAGGTGTCCCGCCTCTGGCAAAGCCCGGAGCCCCAGCGCTGCAGGGCCTGTGGATAGGGTGCCAAGGGGAGGGGAAGAGCAGCAAGAGCTTTCAGGGCTGGGCCCTTCCCTGCGGGAGCAGGAGCCCGACGTTCGCCCCTCCGGAAAAGAGGCTCGGCGGCGGCTGAGGGGCCCTGAGGTGTCCCGCCTCTGGCAAAGCCTGGAGCCCCAGCGCTGCGGGGCCTGTGGATAGGGCGCCAAGGGGAGGGGAAGAGCAGCAAGAGCTTTCAGGGCTGGGCCCTTCCCTGCGGGAGCAGGAGCCGGACGTTCGCCCCTCCGGAAAAGAGGCTCGGCGGCTGCCGAGGGGCCCTGAGGTCTCCCGCCTCTGGCAAAGCCCGGAGCCCCAGCGCTGCGGGGCCTGTGGATAGGGCTCCAAGGGGAGGGGATGAGCAGCAAGAGCTTTTAGGGCTGGGCCCTTCCCTGCGGGAGCAGGAGCCCGACGTTCGCCCCTCCGGAAAAGAGGCTCTGCGGCGGCCGAGGGGCCCTGAGGTGTCCCGCCTCTGGCAAAGCCCGGAGCCCCAGCGCTGCGTGGCCTGTGGATAGGGCGCCAAGGGGAGGGGAAGAGCAGCAAGAGCTTTCAGGGCTGGGCCCTTCCCTGCGGGAGCAGGAGCCCGACGTTCGCCCCTACGGAAAAGAGGCTCGGCGGCTGCCGAGGGGCCCTGAGGTGTCCCGCCTCTGGCAAAGCCCGGAGCCCCAGCGCTGTGGGGCCTCTCGATAGGGCGCCAAGGGGAGGGGAAGAGCAGCAAGAGCTTTCAGGGCTGGGCCCTTCCCTGCGGGAGCAGGAGCCCGACATTCGCCCCTCCGGAAAAGAGGCTCGACGGCGCCGACAAGCCCTGAGGTGTCCCGCCTCTGGCAAAGCCCGGAGCCCCAGCGCTGCGGGGCCTGTGGATAGGGCGCCAAGGGGAGGGGAAGAGCAGCAAGAGCTTTCAGGGCTGGGCCCTTCCCTGCGGGAGCAGGAGCCCGACGTTCGCCCCTCTGGAAAAGAGGCTCGGCGGCGGCTGATGGGCCCTGAGGTGTCCCGCCTCTGGCAAAGCCCCGAGGCCCAGCGCTGCGGGGCCTCTCGATAGGGCGCCAAGGGGAGGGGAAGAGCAGCAAGAGCTTTCAGGGCTGGGCCCTTCCCTGCGGGAGCAGGAGCCCGACGTTCGCCCCTCCGGAAAAGAGGCTCGGCGGCTGCTGAGGGGCCCTGAGGTGTCCCGCCTCTGGCAAAGCCCGGAGCCCCAGCGCTGCGGGGCCTGTGGATAGGGCTCCAAGGGGAGGGGAAGAGCAGCAAGAGCTTTCAGGGCTGGGCCCTTCCGTGCGGGAGCAGGAGCCCGACGTTCGCCCCTCCGGAAATGAGGCTCGGCGGCGCCGACAAGCCCTGAGGTGTCCCGCCTCTGGCAAAGCCCGGAGACCCAGCGCTGCTGGGCCTCTCGATAGGGCGCCAAGGGGAGGGGAAGAGCAGCAAGACCTTTCAGGTCTAGGCCCTTCCCTGCGGGAGCAGGAGCCCGACGTTCGCCCCTCTGGAAAAGAGGCTCGGCGGCGGCCGAGGGCCCCTGAGGTGTCCCGCCTCTGGCAAAGCCCGGAGCCCCAGCGCTGCGTGGCCTCTCGATAGGGCGCCAAGGGGAGGGGAAGAGCAGCAAGAGCTTTCAGGGCTGGGCCCTTCCCTGCGGGAGCAGGAGCCGGACGTTCGCCCCTCCGGAAAAGAGGCTCGGCGGCGGCCGAGGGGCCCTGAGGTGTCCCGCCTCTGGCAAAGCCCCGAGCCCCAGCGCTGCGGGGCCTGTGGATAGGGCGCCAAGGGGAGGGGAAGAGCAGCAAGAGTTTTCAGGGCTGGGCCCTTCCCTGCGGGAGCAGGAGCCCGACGTTCGCCCCTCTGGAAAAGAGGCTCGGCGGCGGCCGACAGGCCCTGAGGTGTCGCGCCTCTGGCAAAGCCCCGAGGCCCAGCGCTGCGGGGCCTCTCGATAGAGCGCCAAGGGGAGGGGAAGAGCAGCAAGAGCTTTCAGGGCTGGGCCCTTCCCTGCGGGAGCAGGAGCCCGACGTTCGCCCCTCTGGAAAAGAGTCTCGGCGGCGGCCGAGGGGCCCTGAGGTGTCCCACCTCTGGCAAAGCCCGGAGCCCCAGCGCTGCGGGGCCTCTCGATAGGGCGCCAAGGGGAGGGGAAGAGCAGCAAGAGCTTTTAGGGCTGGGCCCTTCCCTGCGGGAGCAGGAGCCCGACGTTCGCCCCTCTGGAAAAGAGGCTCTGCGGCGGCCGAGGGGCCCTGAGGTGTCCCGCCTCTGGCAAAGCCCGGAGCCCCAGCGCTGCGGGGCCTGTGGATAGGGCGCCAAGGGGAGGGGAAGAGCAGCAAGAGCTTTCAGGGCTGGGCCCTTCCCTGCGGGAGCAGGAGCCCGACGTTCGCCCCTCCGGAAAAGAGGCTCGGCGGCTGCTGAGGGGCCCTGAGGTGTCCCGCCTCTGGCAAAGCCCGGAGCCCGAACGCTGCGGGGCCTGTGCGTAGGGCGCCAAGGGGAGGGGAAGAGCAGCAAGAGCTTTCAGGGCTGGGCCCTTCCCTGCGGGAGCAGGAGCCCGACGTTCGCCACTCCGGAAAAGAGGCTCGGCGGCGGCCGAGGGGCCCTGAGGTGTCCCGCCTCTGGCAAAGCCCGGAGCCCCAGCGCTGCGGGGCCTCTCGATAGGGCGCCAAGGGGAGGGGAAGAGCAGCAAGAGCTTTCAGGGCTGGGCCCTTCCCTGCGGGAGCAGGAGCCGGACGTTCGCCCCTCCGGAAAAGAGGCTCGGCGGCGGCCGAGGGGCCCTGAGGTGTCCCGCCTCTGGCAAAGCCCGGAGCCCCAGCGCTGCGGGGCCTGTGGATAGGGCGCCAAGGGGAGGGGAAGAGCAGCAAGAGCTTTCAGGGCTGGGCCCTTCCCTGCGGGAGCAGGAGCCGGACGTTCGCCCCTCCGGAAAAGAGGCTCGGCGGCTGCCGAGGGGCCCTGAGGTGTCTCGCCTCTGGCAAAGCCCGGAGCCCCAGCGCTGCGGGGCCTGTGGATAGGGCGCCAAGGGGAGGGGAAGAGCAGCAAGAGCTTTCAGGGCTGGGCCCTTCCCTGCGGGAGCAGGAGCCCGACGTTCGCCCCTCCGGAAAAGAGGCTCGGCGGCGGCCGAGGGGCCCTGAGGTGTCCCGCCCCTGGCAAAGCCCGGAGCCCCAGCGCTGTGGGGCCTCTCGATAGGGCGACAAGGGGAGGGGAAGAGCAGCAAGAGCTTTCAGGGCTGGGCCCTTCCCTGCGGGAGCAGGAGCCCGACGTTCGCCCCTCCGGAAAAGAGGCTCGGCGGCGGCTGAGGGGCCCTGAGGTGTCCCGCCTCTGGCAAAGCCCGGAGCCCCAGCGCTGTGGGGCCTCTCGATAGGGCGCCAAGGGGAGGGGAAGAGCAGCAAGACCTTTCAGGTCTAGGCCCTTCCCTGCGGGAGCAGGAGCCCGACGTTCGCCCCTCTGGAAAAGAGGCTCGGCGGCGGCCGAGGGGCCCTGAGGTGTCCCGCCTCTGGCAAAGCCCGGAGCCCCAGCGCTGTGGGGCCTCTCGATAGGGCGACAAGGGGAGGGGAAGAGCAGCAAGAGCTTTCAGGGCTGGGCCCTTCCCTGCGGGAGCAGGAGCCCGATGTTCGCCCCTCCGGAAAAGAGGCTCGGCGGCTGCTGAGGGGCCCTGAGGTGTCCCGCCTCTGGCAAAGCCCGGAGCCCCAGCGCTGCGTGGCCTGTGGATAGGGCGCCAAGGGGAGGGGAAGAGCAGCAAGAGCTTTCAGGGCTGGGCCCTTCCCTGCGGGAGCAGGAGCCCGACGTTCGCCCCTCCGGAAAAGAGGCTCGGCGGCTGCTGAGGGGCCCTGAGGTGTCCCGCCTCTGGCAAAGCCCGGAGCCCCAGCGCTGCGGGGCCTGTGGATAGGGCTCCAAGGGGAGGGGAAGAGCAGCAAGAGCTTTCAGGGCTGGGCCCTTCCCTGCGGGAGCAGGAGCCCGACGTTCGCCCCTCCGGAAATGAGGCTCGGCGGCGCCGACAAGCCCTGAGGTGTCCCGCCTCTGGCAAAGCCCGGAGACCCAGCGCTGCGGGGCCTCTCGATAGGGCGCCAAGGGGAGGGGAAGAGCAGCAAGAGCTTTCAGGGCTGGGCCCTTCCCTGCGGGAGCAGGAGCCCGACGTTCGCCCCTCTGGAAAAGAGGCTCGGCGGCGGCCGAGGGGCCCTGAGGTGTCCCGCCTCTGGCAAAGCCCGGAGCCCCAGCGCTGCGGGGCCTCTCGATAGGGCGCCAAGGGGAGGGGAAGAGCAGCAAGAGCTTTCAGGGCTGGGCCCTTCCCTGCGGGAGCAGGAGCCCGACGTTCGCCCCTCCGGAAAAGAGGCTCGGCGGCGGCCGAGGGGCCCTGAGGTGTCCCGCCTCTGGCAAAGCCCGGAGCCCCAGCGCTGCGGGGCCTGTGGATAGGGCGCCAAGGGGAGGGGATGAGCAGCAAGAGCTTTTAGGGCTGGGCCCTTCCCTGCGGGAGCAGGAGCCCGACGTTCGCCCCTCCGGAAAAGAGGCTCGGCGGTGGCTGAGGGGCCCTGAGGTGTCCCGCCTCTGGCAAAGCCCGGAGCCCCAGCGCTGTGGGGCCTCTCGATAGGGCGCCAAGGGGAGGGGAAGAGCAGCAAGAGCTTTCAGGGCTGGGCCCTTCACTGCGGGAGCAGGAGCCGGACGTTCGCCCCTCTGGAAAAGAGGCTCGGCGGCTGCCGAGGGGTCCTGAGGTGTCCCGCCTCTGGCAAAGCCCGGAGCCCCAGCGCTGCGGGGCCTGTGGATAGGGCTCCAAGGGGAGGGGAAGAGCAGCAAGAGCTTTCAGGGCTGGGCCCTTCCGTGCGGGAGCAGGAGCCCGACGTTCGCCCCTCCGGAAATGAGGCTCGGCGGCGCCGACAAGCCCTGAGGTGTCCCGCCTCTGGCAAAGCCCGGAGACCCAGCGCTGCGGGGCCTGTGGTTAGGGCGCCAAGGGGAGGGGAAGAGCAGCAAGAGCTTTCAGGGCTGGGCCCTTCCCTGCGGGAGCAGGAGCCCGACGTTCGCCCCTCTGGAAAAGAGGCTCGGCGGCGGCCGAGGGCCCCTGAGGTGTCCCGCCTCTGGCAAAGCCCGGAGCCCCAGCGCTGCGGGGCCTGCGGATAGCGCGCCAAGGGGAGGGGAAGAGCAGCAAGAGCTTTCAGGGCTGGGCCCTTCCCTGCGGGAGCAGGAGCCCGACGTTCGCCCCTCCGGAAAAGAGGCTCGGCGGCTGCTGAGGGGCCCTGAGGTGTCCCGCCTCTGGCAAAGCCCGGAGCCCCAGCGCTGCGGGGCCTGTGGATAGGGCTCCAAGGGGAGGGGAAGAGCAGCAAGAGCTTTCAGGGCTGGGCCCTTCCCTGCGGGAGCAGGAGCCCGACGTTCGCTCCTCCGGATAAGAGGCTCGGCGGCGGCTGAGGGGCCCTGAGGTGTCCCGCCTCTGGCAAAGCCCGGAGCCCCAGCGCTGCGGGGCCTGTGCGTAGGGCGCCAAGGGGAGGGGAAGAGCAGCAAGAGCTTTCAGGGCTGGGCCCTTCCCTGCGGGAGCAGGAGCCCGACGTTCGCCCCTCCGGAAAAGAGGCTCGGCGGCGGCCGAGGGGCCCTGAGGTGTCCCGCCCCTGGCAAAGCCCGGAGCCCCAGCGCTGTGGGGCCTCTCGATAGGGCGACAAGGGGAGGGGAAGAGCAGCAAGAGCTTTCAGGGCTGGGCCCTTCCCTGCGGGAGCAGGAGCCCGACGTTCGCCCCTCCGGAAAAGAGGCTCGGCAGCGCCGACAAGCCCTGAGGTGTCCCGCCTCTGGCAAATCCCGGAGCCCCAGCGCTGCAGGGCCTGTGGATAGGGTGCCAAGGGGAGGGGAAGAGCAGCAAGAGCTTTCAGGGCTGGGCCCTTCCCTGCGGGAGCAGGAGCCCGACGTTCGCCCCTCCGGAAAAGAGGCTCGGCTGCGGCTGAGGGGCCCTGAGGTGTCCCGCCTCTGGCAAAGCCCCGAGCCCCAGCGCTGCGGGGCCTGTGGATAGGGCGCCAAGGGGAGGGGAAGAGCAGCAAGAGCTTTCAGGGCTGGGCCCTTCCCTGCGGGAGCAGGAGCCGGACGTTCGCCCCTCCGGAAAAGAGGCTCGGCGGCTGCCGAGGGGCCCTGAGGTGTCCCGCCTCTGGCAAAGCCCGGAGCCCCAGCGCTGCGGGGCCTGTGGATAGGGCTCCAAGGGGAGGGGATGAGCAGCAAGAGCTTTTAGGGCTGGGCCCTTCCCTGCGGGAGCAGGAGCCCGACGTTCGCCCCTCCGGAAAAGAGGCTCTGCGGCGGCCGAGGGGCCCTGAGGTGTCCCGCCTCTGGCAAAGCCCGGAGCCCCAGCGCTGCGGGGCCTCTCGATAGGGCGCCAAGGGGAGGGGAAGAGCAGCAAGAGCTTTCAGGGCTGGGCCCTTCCCTGCGGGAGCAGGAGCCCGACGTTCGCCCCTCCGGAAAAGAGGCTCGGCGGCGGCCGAGGGGCCCTGAGGTGTCCCGCCCCTGGCAAAGCCCGGAGCCCCAGCGCTGTGGGGCCTCTCGATAGGGCGACAAGGGGAGGGGAAGAGCAGCAAGAGCTTTCAGGGCTGGGCCCTTCCCTGCGGGAGCAGGAGCCCGACGTTCGCCCCTCCGGAAAAGAGGCTCGACGGCGCCGACAAGCCCTGAGGTGTCCCGCCTCTGGCAAAGCCCGGAGCCCCAGCGCTGTGGGGCCTCTCGATAGGGCGCCAAGGGGAGGGGAAGAGCAGCAAGACCTTTCAGGTCTAGGCCCTTCCCTGCGGGAGCAGGAGCCCGACGTTCGCCCCTCTGGAAAAGAGGCTCGGCGGCGTCTGAGGAGCCCTGAGGTGTCCCGCCTCTGGCAAAGCCCGGAGCCCCAGCGCTGTGGGGCCTCTCGATAGGGCGACAAGGGGAGGGGAAGAGCAGCAAGAGCTTTCAGGGCTGGGCCCTTCACTGCGTTAGCAGGAGCCCGACGTTCGCCCCTCCGGAAAAGAGGCTCGGCGGCGGCTGAGGGGCCCTGAGGTGTCCCGCCTCTGGCAAAGCCCGGAGCCCCAGCGCTGCAGGGCCTGTGGATAGGGTGCCAAGGGGAGGGGAAGAGCAGCAAGAGCTTTCAGGGCTGGGCCCTTCCCTGCGGGAGCAGGAGCCCGACGTTCGCCCCTCCGGAAAAGAGGCTCGGCGGCGGCTGAGGGGCCCTGAGGTGTCCCGCCTCTGGCAAAGCCCGGAGCCCCAGCGCTGCGGGGCCTGTGGATAGGGCGCCAAGGGGAGGGGAAGAGCAGCAAGAGCTTTCAGGGCTGGGCCCTTCCCTGCGGGAGCAGGAGCCGGACGTTCGCCCCTCCGGAAAAGAGGCTCGGCGGCTGCCGAGGGGCCCTGAGGTGTCCCGCCTCTGGCAAAGCCCGGAGCCCCAGCGCTGCGGGGCCTGTGGATAGGGCTCCAAGGGGAGGGGATGAGCAGCAAGAGCTTTTAGGGCTGGGCCCTTCCCTGCGGGAGCAGGAGCCCGACGTTCGCCCCTCCGGAAAAGAGGCTCTGCGGCGGCCGAGGGGCCCTGAGGTGTCCCGCCTCTGGCAAAGCCCGGAGCCCCAGCGCTGCGTGGCCTGTGGATAGGGCGCCAAGGGGAGGGGAAGAGCAGCAAGAGCTTTCAGGGCTGGGCCCTTCCCTGCGGGAGCAGGAGCCCGACGTTCGCCCCTCCGGAAAAGAGGCTCGGCGGCGGCCGAGGGGCCCTGAGGTGTCCCGCCCCTGGCAAAGCCCGGAGCCCCAGCGCTGCGGGGCCTGTGGATAGGGCGCCAAGGGGAGGGGAAGAGCAGCAAGAGCTTTCAGGGCTGGGCCCTTCCCTGCGGGAGCAGGAGCCCGACGTTCGCCCCTCTGGAAAAGAGGCTCTGCGGCGGCCGAGGGGCCCTGAGGTGTCCCGCCTCTGGCAAAGCCCGGAGCCCCAGCGCTGCGGGGCCTGTGGATAGGGCGCCAAGGGGAGGGGAAGAGCAGCAAGAGCTTTCAGGGCTGGGCCCTTCCCTGCGGGAGCAGGAGCCCGACGTTCGCTCCTCCGGATAAGAGGCTCGGCGGCGTCTGAGGGGCCCTGAGGTGTCCCGCCTCTGGCAAAGCCCGGAGCCCCAGCGCTGCGGGGCCTGTGCGTAGGGCGCCAAGGGGAGGGGAAGAGCAGCAAGAGCTTTTAGGGCTGGGCCCTTCCCTGCGGGAGCAGGAGCCCGACGTTCGCCCCTCCGGAAAAGAGGCTCTGCGGCGGCCGAGGGGCCCTGAGGTGTCCCGCCTCTGGCAAAGCCCGGAGCCCCAGCGCTGCGTGGCCTGTGGATAGGGCGCCAAGGGGAGGGGAAGAGCAGCAAGAGCTTTCAGGGCTGGGCCCTTCCCTGCGGGAGCAGGAGCCCGACGTTCGCCCCTCCGGAAAAGAGGCTCGGCGGCGGCCGAGGGGCCCTGAGGTGTCCCGCCCCTGGCAAAGCCCGGAGCCCCAGCGCTGCGGGGCCTCTCGATAGGGCGACAAGGGGAGGGGAAGAGCAGCAAGAGCTTTCAGGGCTGGGCCCTTCCCTGCGGGAGCAGGAGCCCGACGTTCGCCCCTCCGGAAAAGAGGCTCGACGGCGCCGACAAGCCCTGAGGTGTCCCGCCTCTGGCAAAGCCCGGAGCCCCAGCGCTGTGGGGCCTCTCGATAGGGCGCCAAGGGGAGGGGAAGAGCAGCAAGACCTTTCAGGTCTAGGCCCTTCCCTGCGGGAGCAGGAGCCCGACGTTCGCCCCTCTGGAAAAGAGGCTCGGCGGCGGCCGAGGGCCCCTGAGGTGTCCCGCCTCTGGCAAAGCCCGGAGCCCCAGCGCTGTGGGGCCTCTCGATAGGGCGACAAGGGGAGGGGAAGAGCAGCAAGAGCTTTCAGGGCTGGGCCCTTCACTGCGTTAGCAGGAGCCCGACGTTCGCCCCTCCGGAAAAGAGGCTCGGCGGCGGCTGAGGTGCCCTGAGGTGTCCCGCCTGTGGCAAAGCCCGGAGCCCCAGCGCTGCGGGGCCTGTGGATAGGGCGCCAAGGGGAGGGGAAGAGCAGCAAGAGCTTTCAGGGCTGGGCCCTTCCCTGCGGGAGCAGGAGCCCGATGTTCGCCCCTCCGGAAAAGAGGCTCGGCGGCTGCTGAGGGGCCCTGAGGTGTCCCGCCTCTGGCAAAGCCCGGAGCCCCAGCGCTGCGTGGCCTGTGGATAGGGCGCCAAGGGGAGGGGAAGAGCAGCAAGAGCTTTCAGGGCTGGGCCCTTCCCTGCGGGAGCAGGAGCCGGACGTTCGCCCCTCCGGAAAAGAGGCTCGGCGGCGGCCGAGGGGCCCTGAGGTGTCCCGCCTCTGGCAAAGCCCGGAGCCCCAGCGCTGCAGGGCCTGTGGATAGGGTGCCAAGGGGAGGGGAAGAGCAGCAAGAGCTTTCAGGGCTGGGCCCTTCCCTGCGGGAGCAGGAGCCCGACGTTCGCCCCTCCGGAAAAGAGGCTCGGCGGCGTCTGAGGGGCCCTGAGGTGTCCCGCCTCTGGCAAAGCCTGGAGCCCCAGCGCTGCGGGGCCTGTGGATAGGGCGCCAAGGGGAGGGGAAGAGCAGCAAGAGCTTTCAGGGCTGGGCCCTTCCCTGCGGGAGCAGGAGCCGGACGTTCGCCCCTCCGGAAAAGAGGCTCTGCGGCGGCCGAGGGGCCCTGAGGTGTCCCGCCTCTGGCAAAGCCCGGAGCCCCAGCGCTGCGGGGCCTGTGGATAGGGCGCCAAGGGGAGGGGAAGAGCAGCAAGAGCTTTCAGGGCTGGGCCCTTCCCTGCGGGAGCAGGAGCCCGACGTTCGCTCCTCCGGATAAGAGGCTCGGCGGCGTCTGAGGGGCCCTGAGGTGTCCCGCCTCTGGCAAAGCCCGGAGCCCCAGCGCTGCGGGGCCTGTGCGTAGGGCGCCAAGGGGAGGGGAAGAGCAGCAAGAGCTTTTAGGGCTGGGCCCTTCCCTGCGGGAGCAGGAGCCCGACGTTCGCCCCTCCGGAAAAGAGGCTCTGCGGCGGCCGAGGGGCCCTGAGGTGTCCCGCCTCTGGCAAAGCCCGGAGCCCCAGCGCTGCGTGGCCTGTGGATAGGGCGCCAAGGGGAGGGGAAGAGCAGCAAGAGCTTTCAGGGCTGGGCCCTTCCCTGCGGGAGCAGGAGCCCGACGTTCGCCCCTCCGGAAAAGAGGCTCGGCGGCGGCCGAGGGGCCCTGAGGTGTCCCGCCCCTGGCAAAGCCCGGAGCCCCAGCGCTGCGGGGCCTCTCGATAGGGCGACAAGGGGAGGGGAAGAGCAGCAAGAGCTTTCAGGGCTGGGCCCTTCCCTGCGGGAGCAGGAGCCCGACGTTCGCCCCTCCGGAAAAGAGGCTCGACGGCGCCGACAAGCCCTGAGGTGTCCCGCCTCTGGCAAAGCCCGGAGCCCCAGCGCTGTGGGGCCTCTCGATAGGGCGCCAAGGGGAGGGGAAGAGCAGCAAGACCTTTCAGGTCTAGGCCCTTCCCTGCGGGAGCAGGAGCCCGACGTTCGCCCCTCTGGAAAAGAGGCTCGGCGGCGGCCGAGGGCCCCTGAGGTGTCCCGCCTCTGGCAAAGCCCGGAGCCCCAGCGCTGTGGGGCCTCTCGATAGGGCGACAAGGGGAGGGGAAGAGCAGCAAGAGCTTTCAGGGCTGGGCCCTTCACTGCGTTAGCAGGAGCCCGACGTTCGCCCCTCCGGAAAAGAGGCTCGGCGGCGGCTGAGGTGCCCTGAGGTGTCCCGCCTGTGGCAAAGCCCGGAGCCCCAGCGCTGCGGGGCCTGTGGATAGGGCGCCAAGGGGAGGGGAAGAGCAGCAAGAGCTTTCAGGGCTGGGCCCTTCCCTGCGGGAGCAGGAGCCCGATGTTCGCCCCTCCGGAAAAGAGGCTCGGCGGCTGCTGAGGGGCCCTGAGGTGTCCCGCCTCTGGCAAAGCCCGGAGCCCCAGCGCTGCGTGGCCTGTGGATAGGGCGCCAAGGGGAGGGGAAGAGCAGCAAGAGCTTTCAGGGCTGGGCCCTTCCCTGCGGGAGCAGGAGCCGGACGTTCGCCCCTCCGGAAAAGAGGCTCGGCGGCGGCCGAGGGGCCCTGAGGTGTCCCGCCTCTGGCAAAGCCCGGAGCCCCAGCGCTGCAGGGCCTGTGGATAGGGTGCCAAGGGGAGGGGAAGAGCAGCAAGAGCTTTCAGGGCTGGGCCCTTCCCTGCGGGAGCAGGAGCCCGACGTTCGCCCCTCCGGAAAAGAGGCTCGGCGGCGTCTGAGGGGCCCTGAGGTGTCCCGCCTCTGGCAAAGCCTGGAGCCCCAGCGCTGCGGGGCCTGTGGATAGGGCGCCAAGGGGAGGGGAAGAGCAGCAAGAGCTTTCAGGGCTGGGCCCTTCCCTGCGGGAGCAGGAGCCGGACGTTCGCCCCTCCGGAAAAGAGGCTCTGCGGCGGCCGAGGGGCCCTGAGGTGTCCCGCCTCTGGCAAAGCCCGGAGCCCCAGCGCTGCGGGGCCTGTGGATAGGGCTCCAAGGGGAGGGGAAGAGCAGCAAGAGCTTTCAGGGCTGGGCCCTTCCCTGCGGGAGCAGGAGCCCGACGTTCGCTCCTCCGGATAAGAGGCTCGGCGGCGTCTGAGGGGCCCTGAGGTGTCCCGCCTCTGGCAAAGCCCGGAGCCCCAGCGCTGCGGGGCCTGTGCGTAGGGCGCCAAGGGGAGGGGAAGAGCAGCAAGAGCTTTTAGGGCTGGGCCCTTCCCTGCGGGAGCAGGAGCCCGACGTTCGCCCCTCCGGAAAAGAGGCTCTGCGGCGGCCGAGGGGCCCTGAGGTGTCCCGCCTCTGGCAAAGCCCGGAGCCCCAGCGCTGCGGGGCCTCTCGATAGGGCGCCAAGGGGAGGGGAAGAGCAGCAAGAGCTTTCAGGGCTGGGCCCTTCCCTGCGGGAGCAGGAGCCCGACGTTCGCCCCTCCGGAAAAGAGGCTCGGCGGCGGCCGAGGGGCCCTGAGGTGTCCCGCCCCTGGCAAAGCCCGGAGCCCCAGCGCTGTGGGGCCTCTCGATAGGGCGACAAGGGGAGGGGAAGAGCAGCAAGAGCTTTCAGGGCTGGGCCCTTCCCTGCGGGAGCAGGAGCCCGACGTTCGCCCCTCCGGAAAAGAGGCTCGACGGCGCCGACAAGCCCTGAGGTGTCCCGCCTCTGGCAAAGCCCGGAGCCCCAGCGCTGTGGGGCCTCTCGATAGGGCGCCAAGGGGAGGGGAAGAGCAGCAAGACCTTTCAGGTCTAGGCCCTTCCCTGCGGGAGCAGGAGCCCGACGTTCGCCCCTCTGGAAAAGAGGCTCGGCGGCGGCCGAGGGCCCCTGAGGTGTCCCGCCTCTGGCAAAGCCCGGAGCCCCAGCGCTGTGGGGCCTCTCGATAGGGCGACAAGGGGAGGGGAAGAGCAGCAAGAGCTTTCAGGGCTGGGCCCTTCACTGCGTTAGCAGGAGCCCGACGTTCGCCCCTCCGGAAAAGAGGCTCGGCGGCGGCTGAGGTGCCCTGAGGTGTCCCGCCTGTGGCAAAGCCCGGAGCCCCAGCGCTGCGGGGCCTGTGGATAGGGCGCCAAGGGGAGGGGAAGAGCAGCAAGAGCTTTCAGGGCTGGGCCCTTCCCTGCGGGAGCAGGAGCCCGATGTTCGCCCCTCCGGAAAAGAGGCTCGGCGGCTGCTGAGGGGCCCTGAGGTGTCCCGCCTCTGGCAAAGCCCGGAGCCCCAGCGCTGCGTGGCCTGTGGATAGGGCGCCAAGGGGAGGGGAAGAGCAGCAAGAGCTTTCAGGGCTGGGCCCTTCCCTGCGGGAGCAGGAGCCGGACGTTCGCCCCTCCGGAAAAGAGGCTCTGCGGCGGCCGAGGGGCCCTGAGGTGTCCCGCCTCTGGCAAAGCCCGGAGCCCCAGCGCTGCAGGGCCTGTGGATAGGGTGCCAAGGGGAGGGGAAGAGCAGCAAGAGCTTTCAGGGCTGGGCCCTTCCCTGCGGGAGCAGGAGCCCGACGTTCGCCCCTCCGGAAAAGAGGCTCGGCGGCGGCTGAGGGGCCCTGAGGTGTCCCGCCTCTGGCAAAGCCTGGAGCCCCAGCGCTGCGGGGCCTGTGGATAGGGCGCCAAGGGGAGGGGAAGAGCAGCAAGAGCTTTCAGGGCTGGGCCCTTCCCTGCGGGAGCAGGAGCCGGACGTTCGCCCCTCCGGAAAAGAGGCTCGGCGGCTGCCGAGGGGCCCTGAGGTCTCCCGCCTCTGGCAAAGCCCGGAGCCCCAGCGCTGCGGGGCCTGTGGATAGGGCTCCAAGGGGAGGGGATGAGCAGCAAGAGCTTTTAGGGCTGGGCCCTTCCCTGCGGGAGCAGGAGCCCGACGTTCGCCCCTCCGGAAAAGAGGCTCTGCGGCGGCCGAGGGGCCCTGAGGTGTCCCGCCTCTGGCAAAGCCCGGAGCCCCAGCGCTGCGTGGCCTGTGGATAGGGCGCCAAGGGGAGGGGAAGAGCAGCAAGAGCTTTCAGGGCTGGGCCCTTCCCTGCGGGAGCAGGAGCCCGACGTTCGCCCCTACGGAAAAGAGGCTCGGCGGCTGCCGAGGGGCCCTGAGGTGTCCCGCCTCTGGCAAAGCCCGGAGCCCCAGCGCTGTGGGGCCTCTCGATAGGGCGCCAAGGGGAGGGGAAGAGCAGCAAGAGCTTTCAGGGCTGGGCCCTTCCCTGCGGGAGCAGGAGCCCGACGTTCGCCCCTACGGAAAAGAGGCTCTGCGGCGGCCGACAGGCCCTGAGGTGTCCCGCCCCTGGCAAAGCCCGGAGCCCCAGCGCTGTGGGGCCTCTCGATAGGGTGACAAGGGGAGGGGAAGAGCAGCAAGAGCTTTCAGGGCTGGGCCCTTCCCTGCGGGAGCAGGAGCCCGACATTCGCCCCTCCGGAAAAGAGGCTCGACGGCGCCGACAAGCCCTGAGGTGTCCCGCCTCTGGCAAAGCCCGGAGCCCCAGCGCTGCGGGGCCTGTGGATAGGGCGCCAAGGGGAGGGGAAGAGCAGCAAGAGCTTTCAGGGCTGGGCCCTTCCCTGCGGGAGCAGGAGCCCGACGTTCGCCCCTCTGGAAAAGAGGCTCGGCGGCGGCTGATGGGCCCTGAGGTGTCCCGCCTCTGGCAAAGCCCCGAGGCCCAGCGCTGCGGGGCCTCTCGATAGGGCGCCAAGGGGAGGGGAAGAGCAGCAAGAGCTTTCAGGGCTGGGCCCTTCCCTGCGGGAGCAGGAGCCCGACGTTCGCCCCTCCGGAAAAGAGGCTCGGCGGCTGCTGAGGGGCCCTGAGGTGTCCCGCCTCTGGCAAAGCCCGGAGCCCCAGCGCTGCGGGGCCTGTGGATAGGGCTCCAAGGGGAGGGGAAGAGCAGCAAGAGCTTTCAGGGCTGGGCCCTTCCGTGCGGGAGCAGGAGCCCGACGTTCGCCCCTCCGGAAATGAGGCTCGGCGGCGCCGACAAGCCCTGAGGTGTCCCGCCTCTGGCAAAGCCCGGAGACCCAGCGCTGCTGGGCCTCTCGATAGGGCGCCAAGGGGAGGGGAAGAGCAGCAAGACCTTTCAGGTCTAGGCCCTTCCCTGCGGGAGCAGGAGCCCGACGTTCGCCCCTCTGGAAAAGAGGCTCGGCGGCGGCCGAGGGCCCCTGAGGTGTCCCGCCTCTGGCAAAGCCCGGAGCCCCAGCGCTGCGTGGCCTCTCGATAGGGCGCCAAGGGGAGGGGAAGAGCAGCAAGAGCTTTCAGGGCTGGGCCCTTCCCTGCGGGAGCAGGAGCCGGACGTTCGCCCCTCCGGAAAAGAAGCTCGGCGGCGGCCGAGGGGCCCTGAGGTGTCCCGCCTCTGGCAAAGCCCGGAGCCCCAGCGCTGCGGGGCCTGTGGTTAGGGCGCCAAGGGGAGGGGAAGAGCAGCAAGAGCTTTCAGGGCTGGGCCCTTCCCTGCGGGAGCAGGAGCCCGACGTTCGCCCCTCCGGAAAAGAGGCTCGGCGGCGGCCGAGGGGCCCTGAGGTGTCCCGCCTCTGGCAAAGCCCCGAGCCCCAGCGCTGCGGGGCCTGTGGATAGGGCGCCAAGGGGAGGGGAAGAGCAGCAAGAGTTTTCAGGGCTGGGCCCTTCCCTGCGGGAGCAGGAGCCCGACGTTCGCCCCTCTGGAAAAGAGGCTCGGCGGCGGCCGACAGGCCCTGAGGTGTCGCGCCTCTGGCAAAGCCCCGAGGCCCAGCGCTGCGGGGCCTCTCGATAGAGCGCCAAGGGGAGGGGAAGAGCAGCAAGAGCTTTCAGGGCTGGGCCCTTCCCTGCGGGAGCAGGAGCCCGACGTTCGCCCCTCTGGAAAAGAGTCTCGGCGGCGGCCGAGGGGCCCTGAGGTGTCCCACCTCTGGCAAAGCCCGGAGCCCCAGCGCTGCGGGGCCTCTCGATAGGGCGCCAAGGGGAGGGGAAGAGCAGCAAGAGCTTTTAGGGCTGGGCCCTTCCCTGCGGGAGCAGGAGCCCGACGTTCGCCCCTCTGGAAAAGAGGCTCTGCGGCGGCCGAGGGGCCCTGAGGTGTCCCGCCTCTGGCAAAGCCCGGAGCCCCAGCGCTGCGGGGCCTGTGGATAGGGCGCCAAGGGGAGGGGAAGAGCAGCAAGAGCTTTCAGGGCTGGGCCCTTCCCTGCGGGAGCAGGAGCCCGACGTTCGCCCCTCCGGAAAAGAGGCTCGGCGGCTGCTGAGGGGCCCTGAGGTGTCCCGCCTCTGGCAAAGCCCGGAGCCCGAACGCTGCGGGGCCTGTGCGTAGGGCGCCAAGGGGAGGGGAAGAGCAGCAAGAGCTTTCAGGGCTGGGCCCTTCCCTGCGGGAGCAGGAGCCGGACGTTCGCCACTCCGGAAAAGAGGCTCGGCAGCGGCCGAGGGGCCCTGAGGTGTCCCGCCTCTGGCAAAGCCCGGAGCCCCAGCGCTGCGGGGCCTCTCGATAGGGCGCCAAGGGGAGGGGAAGAGCAGCAAGAGCTTTCAGGGCTGGGCCCTTCCCTGCGGGAGCAGGAGCCGGACGTTCGCCCCTCCGGAAAAGAGGCTCGGCGGCGGCCGAGGGGCCCTGAGGTGTCCCGCCTCTGGCAAAGCCCGGAGCCCCAGCGCTGCGGGGCCTGTGGATAGGGCGCCAAGGGGAGGGGAAGAGCAGCAAGAGCTTTCAGGGCTGGGCCCTTCCCTGCGGGAGCAGGAGCCCGACGTTCGCCCCTCCGGAAAAGAGGCTCGGCGGCGTCTGAGGGGCCCTGAGGTGTCCCGCCTCTGGCAAAGCCTGGAGCCCCAGCGCTGCGGGGCCTGTGGATAGGGCGCCAAGGGGAGGGGAAGAGCAGCAAGAGCTTTCAGGGCTGGGCCCTTCCCTGCGGGAGCAGGAGCCGGACGTTCGCCCCTCCGGAAAAGAGGCTCTGCGGCGGCCGAGGGGCCCTGAGGTGTCCCGCCTCTGGCAAAGCCCGGAGCCCCAGCGCTGCGGGGCCTGTGGATAGGGCTCCAAGGGGAGGGGAAGAGCAGCAAGAGCTTTCAGGGCTGGGCCCTTCCCTGCGGGAGCAGGAGCCCGACGTTCGCTCCTCCGGATAAGAGGCTCGGCGGCGTCTGAGGGGCCCTGAGGTGTCCCGCCTCTGGCAAAGCCCGGAGCCCCAGCGCTGCGGGGCCTGTGCGTAGGGCGCCAAGGGGAGGGGAAGAGCAGCAAGAGCTTTTAGGGCTGGGCCCTTCCCTGCGGGAGCAGGAGCCCGACGTTCGCCCCTCCGGAAAAGAGGCTCTGCGGCGGCCGAGGGGCCCTGAGGTGTCCCGCCTCTGGCAAAGCCCGGAGCCCCAGCGCTGCGGGGCCTCTCGATAGGGCGCCAAGGGGAGGGGAAGAGCAGCAAGAGCTTTCAGGGCTGGGCCCTTCCCTGCGGGAGCAGGAGCCCGACGTTCGCCCCTCCGGAAAAGAGGCTCGGCGGCGGCCGAGGGGCCCTGAGGTGTCCCGCCCCTGGCAAAGCCCGGAGCCCCAGCGCTGTGGGGCCTCTCGATAGGGCGACAAGGGGAGGGGAAGAGCAGCAAGAGCTTTCAGGGCTGGGCCCTTCCCTGCGGGAGCAGGAGCCCGACGTTCGCCCCTCCGGAAAAGAGGCTCGACGGCGCCGACAAGCCCTGAGGTGTCCCGCCTCTGGCAAAGCCCGGAGCCCCAGCGCTGTGGGGCCTCTCGATAGGGCGCCAAGGGGAGGGGAAGAGCAGCAAGACCTTTCAGGTCTAGGCCCTTCCCTGCGGGAGCAGGAGCCCGACGTTCGCCCCTCTGGAAAAGAGGCTCGGCGGCGGCCGAGGGCCCCTGAGGTGTCCCGCCTCTGGCAAAGCCCGGAGCCCCAGCGCTGTGGGGCCTCTCGATAGGGCGACAAGGGGAGGGGAAGAGCAGCAAGAGCTTTCAGGGCTGGGCCCTTCACTGCGTTAGCAGGAGCCCGACGTTCGCCCCTCCGGAAAAGAGGCTCGGCGGCGGCTGAGGTGCCCTGAGGTGTCCCGCCTGTGGCAAAGCCCGGAGCCCCAGCGCTGCGGGGCCTGTGGATAGGGCGCCAAGGGGAGGGGAAGAGCAGCAAGAGCTTTCAGGGCTGGGCCCTTCCCTGCGGGAGCAGGAGCCCGATGTTCGCCCCTCCGGAAAAGAGGCTCGGCGGCGGCTGAGGGGCCCTGAGGTGTCCCGCCTCTGGCAAAGCCTGGAGCCCCAGCGCTGCGGGGCCTGTGGATAGGGCGCCAAGGGGAGGGGAAGAGCAGCAAGAGCTTTCAGGTCTAGGCCCTTCCCTGCGGGAGCAGGAGCCGGACGTTCGCCCCTCCGGAAAAGAGGCTCGGCGGCTGCCGAGGGGCCCTGAGGTCTCCCGCCTCTGGCAAAGCCCGGAGCCCCAGCGCTGCGGGGCCTGTGGATAGGGCTCCAAGGGGAGGGGATGAGCAGCAAGAGCTTTTAGGGCTGGGCCCTTCCCTGCGGGAGCAGGAGCCCGACGTTCGCCCCTCCGGAAAAGAGGCTCTGCGGCGGCCGAGGGGCCCTGAGGTGTCCCGCCTCTGGCAAAGCCCGGAGCCCCAGCGCTGCGTGGCCTGTGGATAGGGCGCCAAGGGGAGGGGAAGAGCAGCAAGAGCTTTCAGGGCTGGGCCCTTCCCTGCGGGAGCAGGAGCCCGACGTTCGCCCCTACGGAAAAGAGGCTCGGCGGCTGCCGAGGGGCCCTGAGGTGTCCCGCCTCTGGCAAAGCCCGGAGCCCCAGCGCTGTGGGGCCTCTCGATAGGGCGCCAAGGGGAGGGGAAGAGCAGCAAGAGCTTTCAGGGCTGGGCCCTTCCCTGCGGGAGCAGGAGCCCGACGTTCGCCCCTACGGAAAAGAGGCTCTGCGGCGGCCGACAGGCCCTGAGGTGTCCCGCCCCTGGCAAAGCCCGGAGCCCCAGCGCTGTGGGGCCTCTCGATAGGGTGACAAGGGGAGGGGAAGAGCAGCAAGAGCTTTCAGGGCTGGGCCCTTCCCTGCGGGAGCAGGAGCCCGACATTCGCCCCTCCGGAAAAGAGGCTCGACGGCGCCGACAAGCCCTGAGGTGTCCCGCCTCTGGCAAAGCCCGGAGCCCCAGCGCTGCGGGGCCTGTGGATAGGGCGCCAAGGGGAGGGGAAGAGCAGCAAGAGCTTTCAGGGCTGGGCCCTTCCCTGCGGGAGCAGGAGCCCGACGTTCGCCCCTCTGGAAAAGAGGCTCGGCGGCGGCTGATGGGCCCTGAGGTGTCCCGCCTCTGGCAAAGCCCCGAGGCCCAGCGCTGCGGGGCCTCTCGATAGGGCGCCAAGGGGAGGGGAAGAGCAGCAAGAGCTTTCAGGGCTGGGCCCTTCCCTGCGGGAGCAGGAGCCCGACGTTCGCCCCTCCGGAAAAGAGGCTCGGCGGCTGCTGAGGGGCCCTGAGGTGTCCCGCCTCTGGCAAAGCCCGGAGCCCCAGCGCTGCGGGGCCTGTGGATAGGGCTCCAAGGGGAGGGGAAGAGCAGCAAGAGCTTTCAGGGCTGGGCCCTTCCGTGCGGGAGCAGGAGCCCGACGTTCGCCCCTCCGGAAATGAGGCTCGGCGGCGCCGACAAGCCCTGAGGTGTCCCGCCTCTGGCAAAGCCCGGAGACCCAGCGCTGCTGGGCCTCTCGATAGGGCGCCAAGGGGAGGGGAAGAGCAGCAAGACCTTTCAGGTCTAGGCCCTTCCCTGCGGGAGCAGGAGCCCGACGTTCGCCCCTCTGGAAAAGAGGCTCGGCGGCGGCCGAGGGCCCCTGAGGTGTCCCGCCTCTGGCAAAGCCCGGAGCCCCAGCGCTGCGTGGCCTCTCGATAGGGCGCCAAGGGGAGGGGAAGAGCAGCAAGAGCTTTCAGGGCTGGGCCCTTCCCTGCGGGAGCAGGAGCCGGACGTTCGCCCCTCCGGAAAAGAGGCTCGGCGGCGGCCGAGGGGCCCTGAGGTGTCCCGCCTCTGGCAAAGCCCGGAGCCCCAGCGCTGCGGGGCCTGTGGTTAGGGCGCCAAGGGGAGGGGAAGAGCAGCAAGAGCTTTCAGGGCTGGGCCCTTCCCTGCGGGAGCAGGAGCCCGACGTTCGCCCCTCCGGAAAAGAGGATCGGCGGCGGCCGAGGGGCCCTGAGGTGTCCCGCCTCTGGCAAAGCCCCGAGCCCCAGCGCTGCGGGGCCTGTGGATAGGGCGCCAAGGGGAGGGGAAGAGCAGCAAGAGTTTTCAGGGCTGGGCCCTTCCCTGCGGGAGCAGGAGCCCGACGTTCGCCCCTCTGGAAAAGAGGCTCGGCGGCGGCCGACAGGCCCTGAGGTGTCGCGCCTCTGGCAAAGCCCCGAGGCCCAGCGCTGCGGGGCCTCTCGATAGAGCGCCAAGGGGAGGGGAAGAGCAGCAAGAGCTTTCAGGGCTGGGCCCTTCCCTGCGGGAGCAGGAGCCCGACGTTCGCCCCTCTGGAAAAGAGTCTCGGCGGCGGCCGAGGGGCCCTGAGGTGTCCCACCTCTGGCAAAGCCCGGAGCCCCAGCGCTGCGGGGCCTCTCGATAGGGCGCCAAGGGGAGGGGAAGAGCAGCAAGAGCTTTTAGGGCTGGGCCCTTCCCTGCGGGAGCAGGAGCCCGACGTTCGCCCCTCTGGAAAAGAGGCTCTGCGGCGGCCGAGGGGCCCTGAGGTGTCCCGCCTCTGGCAAAGCCCGGAGCCCCAGCGCTGCGGGGCCTGTGGATAGGGCGCCAAGGGGAGGGGAAGAGCAGCAAGAGCTTTCAGGGCTGGGCCCTTCCCTGCGGGAGCAGGAGCCCGACGTTCGCCCCTCCGGAAAAGAGGCTCGGCGGCTGCTGAGGGGCCCTGAGGTGTCCCGCCTCTGGCAAAGCCCGGAGCCCGAACGCTGCGGGGCCTGTGCGTAGGGCGCCAAGGGGAGGGGAAGAGCAGCAAGAGCTTTCAGGGCTGGGCCCTTCCCTGCGGGAGCAGGAGCCGGACGTTCGCCACTCCGGAAAAGAGGCTCGGCGGCGGCCGAGGGGCCCTGAGGTGTCCCGCCTCTGGCAAAGCCCGGAGCCCCAGCGCTGCGGGGCCTCTCGATAGGGCGCCAAGGGGAGGGGAAGAGCAGCAAGAGCTTTCAGGGCTGGGCCCTTCCCTGCGGGAGCAGGAGCCGGACGTTCGCCCCTCCGGAAAAGAGGCTCGGCGGCGGCCGAGGGGCCCTGAGGTGTCCCGCCTCTGGCAAAGCCCGGAGCCCCAGCGCTGCGGGGCCTGTGGATAGGGCGCCAAGGGGAGGGGAAGAGCAGCAAGAGCTTTCAGGGCTGGGCCCTTCCCTGCGGGAGCAGGAGCCGGACGTTCGCCCCTCCGGAAAAGAGGCTCGGCGGCTGCCGAGGGGCCCTGAGGTGTCTCGCCTCTGGCAAAGCCCGGAGCCCCAGCGCTGCGGGGCCTGTGGATAGGGCGCCAAGGGGAGGGGATGAGCAGCAAGAGCTTTTAGGGCTGGGCCCTTCCCTGCGGGAGCAGGAGCCCGACGTTCGCCCCTCCGGAAAAGAGGCTCGGCGGCGGCCGAGGGGCCCTGAGGTGTCCCGCCTCTGGCAAAGCCCGGAGCCCCAGCGCTGCGTGGCCTGTGGATAGGGCGCCAAGGGGAGGGGAAGAGCAGCAAGAGCTTTCAGGGCTGGGCCCTTCCCTGCGGGAGCAGGAGCCCGACGTTCGCCCCTCCGGAAAAGAGGCTCGGCGGCGCCGACAAGCCCTGAGGTGTCCCGCCTCTGGCAAAGCCCGGAGCCCCAGCGCTGTGGGGCCTCTCGATAGGGCGCCAAGGGGAGGGGAAGAGCAGCAAGACCTTTCAGGTCTAGGCCCTTCCCTGCGGGAGCAGGAGCCCGACGTTCGCCCCTCTGGAAAAGAGGCTCGGCGGCGGCCGAGGGCCCTGAGGTGTCCCGCCTCTGGCAAAGCCCGGAGCCCCAGCGCTGTGGGGCCTCTCGATAGGGCGACAAGGGGAGGGGAAGAGCAGCAAGAGCTTTCAGGGCTGGGCCCTTCACTGCGGGAGCAGGAGCCCGACGTTCGCCCCTCCGGAAAAGAGGCTCGGCGGCTGCTGAGGGGCCCTGAGGTGTCCCGCCTCTGGCAAAGCCCGGAGCCCCAGCGCTGCGGGGCCTGTGGATAGGGCTCCAAGGGGAGGGGAAGAGCAGCAAGAGCTTTCAGGGCTGGGCCCTTCCGTGCGGGAGCAGGAGCCCGACGTTCGCCCCTCCGGAAATGAGGCTCGGCGGCGCCGACAAGCCCTGAGGTGTCCCGCCTCTGGCAAAGCCCGGAGACCCAGCGCTGCTGGGCCTCTCGATAGGGCGCCAAGGGGAGGGGAAGAGCAGCAAGACCTTTCAGGTCTAGGCCCTTCCCTGCGGGAGCAGGAGCCCGACGTTCGCCCCTCTGGAAAAGAGGCTCGGCGGCGGCCGAGGGCCCCTGAGGTGTCCCGCCTCTGGCAAAGCCCGGAGCCCCAGCGCTGCGTGGCCTCTCGATAGGGCGCCAAGGGGAGGGGAAGAGCAGCAAGAGCTTTCAGGGCTGGGCCCTTCCCTGCGGGAGCAGGAGCCGGACGTTCGCCCCTCCGGAAAAGAGGCTCGGCGGCGGCCGAGGGGCCCTGAGGTGTCCCGCCTCTGGCAAAGCCCGGAGCCCCAGCGCTGCGGGGCCTGTGGTTAGGGCGCCAAGGGGAGGGGAAGAGCAGCAAGAGCTTTCAGGGCTGGGCCCTTCCCTGCGGGAGCAGGAGCCCGACGTTCGCCCCTCCGGAAAAGAGGATCGGCGGCGGCCGAGGGGCCCTGAGGTGTCCCGCCTCTGGCAAAGCCCCGAGCCCCAGCGCTGCGGGGCCTGTGGATAGGGCGCCAAGGGGAGGGGAAGAGCAGCAAGAGTTTTCAGGGCTGGGCCCTTCCCTGCGGGAGCAGGAGCCCGACGTTCGCCCCTCTGGAAAAGAGGCTCGGCGGCGGCCGACAGGCCCTGAGGTGTCGCGCCTCTGGCAAAGCCCCGAGGCCCAGCGCTGCGGGGCCTCTCGATAGAGCGCCAAGGGGAGGGGAAGAGCAGCAAGAGCTTTCAGGGCTGGGCCCTTCCCTGCGGGAGCAGGAGCCCGACGTTCGCCCCTCTGGAAAAGAGTCTCGGCGGCGGCCGAGGGGCCCTGAGGTGTCCCACCTCTGGCAAAGCCCGGAGCCCCAGCGCTGCGGGGCCTCTCGATAGGGCGCCAAGGGGAGGGGAAGAGCAGCAAGAGCTTTTAGGGCTGGGCCCTTCCCTGCGGGAGCAGGAGCCCGACGTTCGCCCCTCTGGAAAAGAGGCTCTGCGGCGGCCGAGGGGCCCTGAGGTGTCCCGCCTCTGGCAAAGCCCGGAGCCCCAGCGCTGCGGGGCCTGTGGATAGGGCGCCAAGGGGAGGGGAAGAGCAGCAAGAGCTTTCAGGGCTGGGCCCTTCCCTGCGGGAGCAGGAGCCCGACGTTCGCCCCTCCGGAAAAGAGGCTCGGCGGCTGCTGAGGGGCCCTGAGGTGTCCCGCCTCTGGCAAAGCCCGGAGCCCGAACGCTGCGGGGCCTGTGCGTAGGGCGCGAAGGGGAGGGGAAGAGCAGCAAGAGCTTTCAGGGCTGGGCCCTTCCCTGCGGGAGCAGGAGCCGGACGTTCGCCACTCCGGAAAAGAGGCTCGGCGGCGGCCGAGGGGCCCTGAGGTGTCCCGCCTCTGGCAAAGCCCGGAGCCCCAGCGCTGCGGGGCCTCTCGATAGGGCGCCAAGGGGAGGGGAAGAGCAGCAAGAGCTTTCAGGGCTGGGCCCTTCCCTGCGGGAGCAGGAGCCGGACGTTCGCCCCTCCGGAAAAGAGGCTCGGCGGCGGCCGAGGGGCCCTGAGGTGTCCCGCCTCTGGCAAAGCCCGGAGCCCCAGCGCTGCGGGGCCTGTGGATAGGGCGCCAAGGGGAGGGGAAGAGCAGCAAGAGCTTTCAGGGCTGGGCCCTTCCCTGCGGGAGCAGGAGCCGGACGTTCGCCCCTCCGGAAAAGAGGCTCGGCGGCTGCCGAGGGGCCCTGAGGTGTCTCGCCTCTGGCAAAGCCCGGAGCCCCAGCGCTGCGGGGCCTGTGGATAGGGCGCCAAGGGGAGGGGATGAGCAGCAAGAGCTTTTAGGGCTGGGCCCTTCCCTGCGGGAGCAGGAGCCCGACGTTCGCCCCTCCGGAAAAGAGGCTCGGCGGCGGCCGAGGGGCCCTGAGGTGTCCCGCCTCTGGCAAAGCCCGGAGCCCCAGCGCTGCGTGGCCTGTGGATAGGGCGCCAAGGGGAGGGGAAGAGCAGCAAGAGCTTTCAGGGCTGGGCCCTTCCCTGCGGGAGCAGGAGCCCGACGTTCGCCCCTCCGGAAAAGAGGCTCGGCGGCGCCGACAAGCCCTGAGGTGTCCCGCCTCTGGCAAAGCCCGGAGCCCCAGCGCTGTGGGGCCTCTCGATAGGGCGCCAAGGGGAGGGGAAGAGCAGCAAGACCTTTCAGGTCTAGGCCCTTCCCTGCGGGAGCAGGAGCCCGACGTTCGCCCCTCTGGAAAAGAGGCTCGGCGGCGGCCGAGGGCCCTGAGGTGTCCCGCCTCTGGCAAAGCCCGGAGCCCCAGCGCTGTGGGGCCTCTCGATAGGGCGACAAGGGGAGGGGAAGAGCAGCAAGAGCTTTCAGGGCTGGGCCCTTCACTGCGGGAGCAGGAGCCCGACGTTCGCCCCTACGGAAAAGAGGCTCGGCGGCGGCTGAGGTGCCCTGAGGTGTCCCGCCTGTGGCAAAGCCCGGAGCCCCAGCGCTGCGGGGCCTGTGGATAGGGCGCCAAGGGGAGGGGAAGAGCAGCAAGAGCTTTCAGGGCTGGGCCCTTCCCTGCGGGAGCAGGAGCCCGATGTTCGCCCCTCCGGAAAAGAGGCTCGGCGGCTGCTGAGGGGCCCTGAGGTGTCCCGCCTCTGGCAAAGCCCGGAGCCCCAGCGCTGCGTGGCCTGTGGATAGGGCGCCAAGGGGAGGGGAAGAGCAGCAAGAGCTTTCAGGGCTGGGCCCTTCCCTGCGGGAGCAGGAGCCCGACGTTCGCCCCTCCGGAAATGAGGCTCGGCGGCGCCGACAAGCCCTGAGGTGTCCCGCCTCTGGCAAAGCCCGGAGACCCGGCGCTGCGGGGCCTCTCGATAGGGCGCCAAGGGGAGGGGAAGAGCAGCAAGACCTTTCAGGTCTAGGCCCTTCCCTGCGGGAGCAGGAGCCCAACGTTCGCCCCTCTGGAAAAGAGGCTCGGCGGCGGCCGACAGGCCCTGAGGTGTCCCGCCTCTGGCAAAGCCCGGAGCCCCAGCGCTGCGGGGCCTCTCGATAGGGCGCCAAGGGGAGGGGAAGAGCAGCAAGAGCTTTCAGGGCTGGGCCCTTCCCTGCGGGAGCAGGAGCCCGACGTTCGCCCCTCCGGAAAAGAGGCTCGGCGGCGGCCGAGGGGCCCTGAGGTGTCCCGCCTCTGGCAAAGCCTGGAGCCCCAGCGCTGCGGGGCCTGTGGTTAGGGCGCCAAGGGGAGGGGAAGAGCAGCAAGAGCTTTCAGGGCTGGGCCCTTCCCTGCGGGAGCAGGAGCCCGACGTTCGCCCCTCCGGAAAAGAGGCTCGGCGGCGGCCGAGGGGCCCTGAGGTGTCCCGCCTCTGGCAAAGCCCCGAGCCCCAGTACTGCGGGGCCTGTGGATAGGGCGCCAAGGGGAGGGGAAGAGCAGCAAGAGTTTTCAGGGCTGGGCCCTTCCCTGCGGGAGCAGGAGCCCGACGTTCGCCCCTCTGGAAAAGAGGCTCGGCGGCGGCCGACAGGCCCTGAGGTGTCGCGCCTCTGGCAAAGCCCCGAGGCCCAGCGCTGCGGGGCCTCTCGATAGGGCGCCAAGGGGAGGGGAAGAGCAGCAAGAGCTTTCAGGTCTAGGCCCTTCCCTGCGGGAGCAGGAGCCCGACGTTCGCCCCTCTGGAAAAGAGGCTCGGCGGCGGCCGAGGGGCCCTGAGGTGTCCCGCCTCTGGCAAAGCCCGGAGCCCCAGCGCTGCAGGGCCTGTGGATAGGGTGCCAAGGGGAGGGGAAGAGCAGCAAGAGCTTTCAGGGCTGGGCCCTTCCCTGCGGGAGCAGGAGCCCGACGTTCGCCCCTCCGGAAAAGAGGCTCGGCGGCGGCCGACAGGCCCTGAGGTGTCCCGCCCCTGGCAAAGCCCGGAGCCCCAGCGCTGTGGGGCCTCTCGATAGGGCGACAAGGGGAGGGGAAGAGCAGCAAGAGCTTTTAGGGCTGGGCCCTTCCCTGCGGGAGCAGGAGCCCGACATTCGCCCCTCCGGAAAAGAGGCTCGGCGGCGCCGACAAGCCCTGAGGTGTCCCGCCTCTGGCAAAGCCCGGAGCCCCAGCGCTGCGGGGCCTCTCGATAGGGCGCCAAGGGGAGGGGAAGAGCAGCAAGAGCTTTCAGGGCTGGGCCCTTCCCTGCGGGAGCAGGAGCCCGACGTTCGCCCCTCTGGAAAAGAGGCTCGGCGGCGGCTGATGGGCCCTGAGGTGTCCCGCCTCTGGCAAAGCCCCGAGGCCCAGCGCTGCGGGGCCTCTCGATAGGGCGCCAAGGGGAGGGGAAGAGCAGCAAGAGCTTTCAGGGCTGGGCCCTTCCCTGCGGGAGCAGGAGCCCGACGTTCGCCCCTCCGGAAAAGAGGCTCGGCGGCGGCCGAGGGGCCAAGAGGTGTCCCGCCTCTGGCAAAGCCCGGAGCCCCAGCGCTGCGGGGCCTCTCGATAGGGCGCCAAGGGGAGGGGAAGAGCAGCAAGAGCTTTCAGGGCTGGGCCCTTCCCTGCGGGAGCAGGAGCCCGACGTTCGCTCCTCCGGATAAGAGGCTCGGCGCCGTCTGAGGGGCCCTGAGGTGTCCCGCCTCTGGCAAAGCCCCGAGGCCCAGCGCTGCGGGGCCTGTGGATAGGGCGCCAAGGGGAGGGGAAGAGCAGCAAGAGCTTTCAGGGCTGGGCCCTTCCCTGCGGGAGCAGGAGCCTGACGTTCGCCCCTCCGGAAAAGAGGCTCGGCGGCGGCCGAGGGGCCCTGAGGTGTCCCGCCTCTGGCAAAGCCCGGAGCCCCAGCGCTGCAGGGCCTGTGGATAGGGTGCCAAGGGGAGGGGAAGAGCAGCAAGAGCTTTCAGGGCTGGGCCCTTCCCTGCGGGAGCAGGAGCCCGACGTTCGCCCCTCCGGAAAAGAGGCTCGGCGGCGGCCGAGGGGCCCTGAGGTGTCCCGCCTCTGGCAAAGCCTGGAGCCCCAGCGCTGCGGGGCCTGTGGATAGGGTGCCAAGGGGAGGGGAAGAGCAGCAAGAGCTTTCAGGGCTGGGCCCTTCCCTGCGGGAGCAGGAGCCCGACGTTCGCCCCTCCGGAAAAGAGGCTCGGCGGCGGCCGACAGGCCCTGAGGTGTCCCGCCCCTGGCAAAGCCCGGAGCCCCAGCGCTGTGGGGCCTCTCGATAGGGCGACAAGGGGAGGGGAAGAGCAGCAAGAGCTTTCAGGGCTGGGCCCTTCCCTGCGGGAGCAGGAGCCCGACATTCGCCCCTCCGGAAAAGAGGCTCGGCGGCGCCGACAAGCCATGAGGTGTCCCGCCTCTGGCAAAGCCCGGAGCCCCAGCGCTGCGGGGCCTCTCGATAGGGCGCCAAGGGGAGGGGAAGAGCAGCAAGAGCTTTCAGGGCTGGGCCCTTCCCTGCGGGAGCAGGAGCCCGACGTTCGCCCCTCCGGAAAAGAGGCTCGGCGGCGCCGACAAGCCCTGAGGTGTACCGCCTCTGGCAAAGCCCCGAGGCCCAGCGCTGCGGGGCCTCTCGATAGGGCGCCAAGGGGAGGGGAAGAGCAGCAAGAGCTTTCAGGGCTGGGCCCTTCCCTGCGGGAGCAGGAGCCGGACGTTCGCCCCTCCGGAAAAGAGGCTCGGCGGCGGCCGAGGGGCCAAGAGGTGTCCCGCCTCTGGCAAAGCCCGGAGCCCCAGCGCTGCGGGGCCTCTCGATAGGGCGCCAAGGGGAGGGGAAGAGCAGCAAGAGCTTTCAGGGCTGGGCCCTTCCCTGCGGGAGCAGGAGCCCGACGTTCGCTCCTCCGGATAAGAGGCTCGGCGGCGTCTGAGGGGCCCTGAGGTGTCCCGCCTCTGGCAAAGCCCCGAGGCCCAGCGCTGCGGGGCCTGTGGATAGGGCGCCAAGGGGAGGGGAAGAGCAGCAAGAGCTTTCAGGGCTGGGCCCTTCCCTGCGGGAGCAGGAGCCCGACGTTCGCCCCTCCGGAAAAGAGGCTCGGCGGCGGCCGACAGGCCCTGAGGTGTCCCGCCTCTGGCAAAGCCCGGAGCCCCAGCACTGCGGGGCCTGTGGATAGGGCGCCAAGGGGAGGGGAAGAGCAGCAAGAGCTTTCAGGGCTGGGCCCTTCCCTGCAGGAGCAGGAGCCCGACGTTCGCCCCTCCGGAAAAGAGGCTCGGCGGCGGCAGAGGGGCCCTGAGGTGTCCCGCCTCTGGCAAAGCCCGGAGCCCCAGCGCTGCGGGACCTGTGGATAGGGCGCCAAGGGGAGGGGAAGAGCAGCAAGAGCTTTCAGGGCTGGACCCTTCCCTGCGGGAGCAGGATCCCGACGTTTGCCCGTCCAGAAAAGAGGCTCGGCGGCGACCGAGGGGCCCTGAGGTGTCCCGCCTCTGGCAAAGCCCGGAGCCCCAGCGCTGCGGGGCCTGTGGATAGGGCTCTAAGGGGAGGGGAAGAGCAGCAAGAGCTTTCAGGGCTGGGCCCTTCCCTGCGGGAGCAGGAGCCGGACGTTCGCCCCTCCGGAAAAGAGGCTCGGCGGCGGCCGAGGGGCCCTGAGGTGTCCCGCCTCTGGCAAAGCCCGGAGCCCCAGCGCTGCGGGGCCTCTCGATAGGGCGCCAAGGGGAGGGGAAGAGCAGCAAGAGCTTTCAGGGCTGGGCCCTTCCCTGCGGGAGCAGGAGCCGGACGTTCGCCCCTCCGGAAAAGAGGCTCGGCGGCGGCCGAGGGGCCCTGAGGTGTCCCGCCCCTTGCAAAGCCTGGAGCCCCCGCGCTGCGGGGCCTGTGGATAGGGCGCCAAGGGGAGGGGAAGAGCAGCAAGAGCTTTCAGGGCTGGGCCCTTCCCTACGGGAGCAGGAGCCCGACGTTCGCCCCTCCGGAAAAGAGGCTCGGCGGCGGCCGATGTGCCCTGAGGTGTCCCGCCCCTGGCAAAGCCCAGAGCCCCAGCGCTGTGGGGCCTCTCGATAGGGCGACAAGGGGAGGGGAAGAGCAGCAAGAGCTTTCAGGGCTGGGCCCTTCCCTGCGGGAGCAGGAGCCCGACATTCGCCCCTCCGGAAAAGAGGCTCGGCGGCGCCGACAAGCCCTGAGGTGTCCCGCCTCTGGCAAAGCCCGGAGCCCCAGCGCTGCGGGGCCTCTCGATAGGGCGCCAAGGGGAGGGGAAGAGCAGCAAGAGCTTTCAGGGCTGGGCCCTTCCCTGCGGGAGCAGGAGCCGGACGTTCGCCCCTCCGGAAAAGAGGCTCGGCGGCGGCCGAGGGGCCCTGAGGTGTCCCGCCTCTGGCAAAGCCCGGAGCCCCAGCGCTGCAGGGCCTGTGGATAGGGTGCCAAGGGGAGGGGAAGAGCAGCAAGAGCTTTCAGGGCTGGGCCCTTCCCTGCGGGAGCAGGAGCCCGACGTTCGCCCCTCCGGAAAAGAGGCTCGGCGGCGGCCGAGGGGCCCTGAGGTGTCCCGCCCCTGGCAAAGCCTGGAGCCCCAGCGCTGCGGGGCCTGTGGATAGGGCGCCAAGGGCAGGGGATGAGCAGCAAGAGCTTTTAGGGCTGGGCCCTTCCCTGCGGGAGCAGGAGCCCGACGTTCGCCCCTCCGGAAAAGAGGCTCTGCGGCGGCCGAGGGGCCAAGAGGTGTCCCGCCTCTGGCAAAGCCCGGAGCCCCAGCGCTGCGTGGCCTGTGGATAGGGCGCCAAGGGGAGGGGAAGAGCAGCAAGAGCTTTCAGGGCTGGGCCCTTCCCTGCGGGAGCAGGAGCCCGACGTTCGCCCCTACGGAAAAGAGGCTCGGCGGCTGCCGAGGGGCCCTGAGGTGTCCCACCTCTGGCAAAGCCCGCAGCCCCAGCGCTGCGTGGCCTGTGGATAGGGCTCCAAGGGGAGGGGAAGAGCAGCAAGAGCTTTCAGGGCTGGGCCCTTCCCTGCGGGAGCAGGAGCCCGACGTTCGCCCCTACGGAAAAGAGGCTCGGAGGCTGCCGAGGGGCCCTGAGGTGTCCCGCCTCTGGCAAAGCCCGGAGCCCCAGCGCTGTGGGGCCTCTCGATAGGGCGCCAAGGGGAGGGGAAGAGCAGCAAGAGCTTTCAGGGCTGGGCCCTTCCCTGCGGGAGCAGGAGCCCGACATTCGCCCCTCCGGAAAAGAGGCTCGGCGGCGCCGACAAGCCCTGAGGTGTCCCGCCTCTGGCAAAGCCCGGAGCCCCAGCGCTGCGGGGCCTCTCGATAGGGCGCCAAGGGGAGGGGAAGAGCAGCAAGAGCTTTCAGGGCTGGGCCCTTCCCTGCGGGAGCAGGAGCCGGACGTTCGCCCCTCCGGAAAAGAGGCTCGGCGGCGGCCGAGGGGCCCTGAGGTGTCCCGCCTCTGGCAAAGCCCGGAGCCCCAGCGCTGCAGGGCCTGTGGATAGGGTGCCAAGGGGAGGGGAAGAGCAGCAAGAGCTTTCAGGGCTGGGCCCTTCCCTGCGGGAGCAGGAGCCGGACGTTCGCCCCTCCGGAAAAGAGGCTCGGCGGCGGCCGAGGGGCCCTGAGGTGTCCCGCCCCTGGCAAAGCCTGGAGCCCCAGCGCTGCGGGGCCTGTGGATAGGGCGCCAAGGGGAGGGGAAGAGCAGCAAGAGCTTTCAGGGCTGGGCCCTTCCCTGCGGGAGCAGGAGCCGGACGTTCGCCCCTCCGGAAAAGAGGCTCGGCGGCGGCTGAGGGGCCCTGAGGTGTCCCGCCTCTGGCAAAGCCCGGAGCCCCAGCGCTGCAGGGCCTGTGGATAGGGTGCCAAGGGGAGGGGAAGAGCAGCAAGAGCTTTCAGGGCTGGGCCCTTCCCTGCGGGAGCAGGAGCCCGACGTTCGCCCCTCCGGAAAAGAGGCTCGGCGGCGGCCGAGGGGCCCTGAGGTGTCCCGCCCCTGGCAAAGCCTGGAGCCCCAGCCCTGCGGGGCCTGTGGATAGGGCGCCAAGGGCAGGGGATGAGCAGCAAGAGCTTTTAGGGCTGGGCCCTTCCCTGCGGGAGCAGGAGCCCGACGTTCGCCCCTCCGGAAAAGAGGCTCTGCGGCGGCCGAGGGGCCAAGAGGTGTCCCGCCTCTGGCAAAGCCCGGAGCCCCAGCGCTGCGTGGCCTGTGGATAGGGCGCCAAGGGGAGGGGAAGAGCAGCAAGAGCTTTCAGGGCTGGGCCCTTCCCTGCGGGAGCAGGAGCCCGACGTTCGCCCCTACGGAAAAGAGGCTCGGCGGCTGCCGAGGGGCCCTGAGGTGTCCCACCTCTGGCAAAGCCCGCAGCCCCAGCGCTGCGTGGCCTGTGGATAGGGCTCCAAGGGGAGGGGAAGAGCAGCAAGAGCTTTCAGGGCTGGGCCCTTCCCTGCGGGAGCAGGAGCCCGACGTTCGCCCCTACGGAAAAGAGGCTCGGAGGCTGCCGAGGGGCCCTGAGGTGTCCCGCCTCTGGCAAAGCCCGGAGCCCCAGCGCTGTGGGGCCTCTCGATAGGGCGCCAAGGGGAGGGGAAGAGCAGCAAGAGCTTTCAGGGCTGGGCCCTTCCCTGCGGGAGCAGGAGCCGGACGTTCGCCCCTCCGGAAAAGAGGCTCGGCGGCGGCCGAGGGGCCCTGAGGTGTCCCGCCTCTGGCAAAGCCCGGAGCCCCAGCGCTGCGGGGCCTCTCGATAGGGCGCCAAGGGGAGGGGAAGAGCAGCAAGAGCTTTCAGGGCTGGGCCCTTCCCTGCGGGAGCAGGAGCCGGACGTTCGCCCCTCCGGAAAAGAGGCTCGGCGGCGGCCGAGGGGCCCTGAGGTGTCCCGCCTCTGGCAAAGCCCGGAGCCCCAGCGCTGCAGGGCCTGTGGATAGGGTGCCAAGGGGAGGGGAAGAGCAGCAAGAGCTTTCAGGGCTGGGCCCTTCCCTGCGGGAGCAGGAGCCCGACGTTCGTTCCTCCGGAAAAGAGGCTCGGCGGCGGCCGACAGGCCCTGAGGTGTCCCGCCTCTGGCAAAGCCCGGAGCCCCAGCGCTGCAGGGCCTGTGGATAGGGTGCCAAGGGGAGGGGAAGAGCAGCAAGAGCTTTCAGGGCTGGGCCCTTCCCTGCGGGAGCAGGAGCCCGACGTTCGCCCCTCCGGAAAAGAGGCTCGGCGGCGTCCGATGGGCCCTGAGGTGTCCCGCCCCTGGCAAAGCCCGGAGCCCCAGCGCTGTGGGGCCTCTCGATAGGGCGACAAGGGGAGGGGAAGAGCAGCAAGAGCTTTCAGGGCTGGGCCCTTCCCTGCGAGAGCAGGAGCCCGACGTTCGTTCCTCCGGAAAAGAGGCTCGGCGGCGGCCGAGGGGCCCTGAGGTGTCCCGCCTCTGGCAAAGCCCCGAGCCCCAGCGCTGCGGGGCCTCTCGATAGGGCGCCAAGGGGAGGGGAAGAGCAGCAAGAGTTTTCAGGGCTGGGCCCTTCCCTGCGGGAGCAGGAGCCCGACGTTCGCCCCTCCGGAAAAGAGGCTCGGCGGCGGCCGAGGGGCCCTGAGGTGTCCTGCCTCTGGCAAAGCCCGGAGCCCCAGCGCTGCGGGGCCTGTGGATAGGGCGCCAAGGGGAGGGGAAGAGCAGCAAGAGCTTTCAGGGCTGGGCCCTTCCCTGCGGGAGCAGGAGCCCGACGTTCGCTCCTCCGGATAAGAGGCTCGGCCGCGTCTGAGGGGCCCTGAGGTGTCCCGCCTCTGGCAAAGCCCGGAGCCCCAGCGCTGCGGGGCCTGTGGATAGGGCGACAAGGGGAGGGGAAGAGCAGCAAGAGCTTTCAGGGCTGGGCCCTTCCCTGCGGGAGCAGGAGCCGGACATTCGCCCCTCCAGAAAAGAGGCTCGGCGGCGGCCGAGGGCCCCTGAGGTGTCCCACCTCTGGCAAAGCCCGGAGACCCAGCGCTGCGTGGCCTGTGGATAGGGCGCCAAGGGGAGGGGAAGAGCAGCAAGAGCTTTCAGGGCTGGGCCCTTCCCTGCGAGAGCACGAGCCTGACGTGCGCCCCTCCGGAAAAGAGGCTCGGCAGCGGCCGAGGGGCCCTGAGGTGTCGCGCCTCTGGCAAAGCCCCGAGGCCCAGCGCTGCGGGGCCTGCGGATAGGGCGCCAAGGGGAGGGGAAGAGCAGCAAGAGCTTTCAGGGCTGGGCCCTTCCCTGCGGGAGCAGGAGCCCGACATTCGCCCCTCCGGAAAAGAGGCTCGGCGGCGGCCGAGGGGCCCTGAGGTGTCCCGCCTCTGGCAAAGCCCGGAGCCCCAGCGCTGCGGGGCCTGTGCGTAGGGCGCCAAGGGGAGGGGAAGAGCAGCAAGAGCTTTCAGGGCTGGGCCCTTCCCTGCGGGAGCAGGAGCCGGACGTTCGCCCCTCCGGAAAAGAGGCTCGGCGGCGGCCGAGGGGCCCTGAGGTGTCCCCCCTCTGGCAAAGCCCGGAGCCCCAGCTCTGCGGGGCCTGCGGATAGGGCGCCAAGGGGAGGGGAAGAGCAGCAAGAGCTTTCAGGGCTGGGCCCTTCCCTGCGGGAGCAGGAGCCCGACGTTCGCCCCTCCGGAAAAGAGGCTCGGCGGCGGCCGAGGGGCCCTGAGGTGTCCCGCCTCTGGCAAAGCCCGGAGCCCCAGCGCTGCGGGGCCTGTGGATAGGGCGCCAAGGGGAGGGGAAGAGCAGCAAGAGCTTTCAGGGCTGGGCCCTTCCCTGCGGGAGCAGGAGCCGGACGTTCGCCCCTCCGGAAAAGAGGCTCGGCGGCGGCCGAGGGGCCCTGAGGTGTCCCACCTCTGGCAAAGGCCCGAGCCCCAGCGCTGCGGGGCCTGTGGATAGGGCGCCAAGGGGAGGGGAAGAGCAGCAAGAGCTTTCAGGGCTGGGCCCTTCCCTGCGAGAGCAGGTGCCTGACGTGCGCCCCTCCGGAAAAGAGGCTCGGCAGCGGCCGAAGGGCCCTGAGGTGTCCCGCCTCTGGCAAAGCCCCGAGGCCCAGCGCTGCGGGGCCTGCGGATAGGGCGCCAAGGGGAGGGGAAGAGCAGCAAGAGCTTTCAGGGCTGGGCCCTTCCCTGCGGGAGCAGGAGCCCGACGTTCGCCCCTCCGGAAAAGAGGCTCTGCTGCAGCGGAGGGGCCCTGAGGTGTCCCGCCTCTGGCAAAGCCTGGAGCCCCAGCGCTGCGGGGCCTCTCGATAGGGCGCCAAGGGGAGGGGAAGAGCAGCAAGAGCTTTCAGGGCTGGGCCCTTCCCTGCGGGAGCAGGAGCCCGACATTCGCCCCTCCAGAAAAGAGGCTCGGCGGCGGCCGAGGGGCCCTGAGGTGTCCCGCCTCTGGCAAAGCCCGGAGCCCCAGCGCTGCGGGGCCTCTCGATAGGGCGCCAAGGGGAGGGGAAGAGCAGCAAGAGCTTTCAGGGCTGGGCCCTTCCCTGCGGGAGCAGGAGCCCGACGTTCGCCCCTCCGGAAAAGAGGCTCGGCGGCGGCCGACAGGCCCTGAGGTGTCCCGCCTCTGGCAAAGCCCGGAGCCCCAGCGCTGCAGGGCCTGTGGATAGGGTGCCAAGGGGAGGGGAAGAGCAGCAAGAGCTTTCAGGGCTGGGCCCTTCCCTGCGGGAGCAGGAGCCCGACGTTCGCCCCTCCGGAAAAGAGGCTCGGCGGCGTCCGATGGGCCCTGAGGTGTCCCGCCCCTGGCAAAGCCCGGAGCCCCAGCGCTGTGGGGCCTCTCGATAGGGCGACAAGGGGAGGGGAAGAGCAGCAAGAGCTTTCAGGGCTGGGCCCTTCCCTGCGGGAGCAGGAGCCCGACGTTCGCCCCTCCGGAAAAGAGGCTCGGCGGCGCCGACAAGCCCTGAGGTGTCCCGCCTCTGGCAAAGCCCGGAGCCCCAGCGCTGCGGGGCCTCTCGATAGGGCGCCAAGGGGAGGGGAAGAGCAGCAAGACCTTTCAGGTCTAGGCCCTTCCCTGCGGGAGCAGGAGCCCGACGTTCGCCCCTCTGGAAAAGAGGCTCGGCGGCGGCCGAGGGCCCCTGAGGTGTCCCGCCTCTGGCAAAGCCCGGAGCCCCAGCGCTGCGGGGCCTCTCGATAGGGCGCCAAGGGGAGGGGAAGAGCAGCAAGAGCTTTCAGGGCTGGGCCCTTCCCTGCGAGAGCAGGAGCCTGACGTGCGCCCCTCCGGAAAAGAGGCTCGGCAGCGGCCGATGGGCCCTGAGGTGTCCCGCCTCTGGCAAAGCCCCGAGGCCCAGCGCTGCGGGGCCTGTGGATAGGGCGCCAAGGGGAGGGGAAGAGCAGCAAGAGCTTTCAGGGCTCGGCCCTTCCCTGCGGGAGCAGGAGCCCGACGTTCGTTCCTCCGGAAAAGAGGCTCGGCGGCGGCCGAGGGGCCCTGAGGTGTCCCGCCTCTGGCAAAGCCCCGAGCCCCAGCGCTGCGGGGCCTCTCGATAGGGCGCCAAGGGGAGGGGAAGAGCAGCAAGAGTTTTCAGGGCTGGGCCCTTCCCTGCGGGAGCAGGAGCCCGACGTTCGCCCCTCCGGAAAAGAGGCTCGGCGGCGGCCGAGGGGCCCTGAGGTGTCCTGCCTCTGGCAAAGCCCGGAGCCCCAGCGCTGCGGGGCCTGTGGATAGGGCGCCAAGGGGAGGGGAAGAGCAGCAAGAGCTTTCAGGGCTGGGCCCTTCCCTGCGGGAGCAGGAGCCCGACGTTCGCTCCTCCGGATAAGAGGCTCGGCCGCGTCTGAGGGGCCCTGAGGTGTCCCGCCTCTGGCAAAGCCCCGAGGCACAGCGCTGCGGGGCCTGTGGATAGGGCGCCAAGGGGAGGGGAAGAGCAGCAAGAGCTTTCAGGGCTGGGCCCTTCCCTGCGGGAGCAGGAGCCCGACATTCGCCCCTCCGGAAAAGAGGCTCGGCGGCGGCCGAGGGGCCCTGAGGTGTCCCGCCTCTGGCAAAGCCCGGAGCCCCAGCGCTGCGGGGCCTGTGGATAGGGCGCCAAGGGGAGGGGAAGAGCAGCAAGAGCTTTCAGGGCTGGGCCCTTCCCTGCGGGAGCAGGAGCCGGACGTTCGCCCCTCCGGAAAAGAGGCTCGGCGGCGGCCGAGGGGCCCTGAGGTGTCCCGCCTCTGGCAAAGCCTGGAGCCCCAGCGCTGCGGGGCCTGTGGATAGGGCGCCAAGGGGAGGGGAAGA
Organism: Buteo buteo; assembly: GCF_964188355.1. Taxonomy (NCBI): domain Eukaryota; kingdom Metazoa; phylum Chordata; class Aves; order Accipitriformes; family Accipitridae; genus Buteo; species Buteo buteo. Next base: position 54,642,492 of record NC_134176.1, on the reverse strand, counting down.
GCAGCAAGAGCTTTCAGGGCTGGGCCCTTCCCTGCGGGAGCAGGAGCCGGACGTTCGCCCCTCCGGAAAAGAGGCTCGGCGGCTGCCGAGGGGCCCTGAGGTGTCCCGTCTCTTGCAAAGCCCGGAGCCCCAGCGCTGCGGGGCCTGTGGATAGGGCTCCAAGGGGAGGGGAAGAGCAGCAAGAGCTTTCAGGGCTGGGCCCTTCCCTGCGGGAGCAGGAGCCCGACATTCGCCCCTCCGGAAAATAGGCTCGGCCGCGTCTGAGGGGCCCTGAGGTGTCCCGCCTCTGGCAAAGCCCCGAGGCACAGCGCTGCGGGGCCTGTGGATAGGGCGCCAAGGGGAGGGGAAGAGCAGCAAGAGCTTTCAGGGCTGGGCCCTTCCCTGCGGGAGCAGGAGCCCGACATTCGCCCCTCCGGAAAAGAGGCTCGGCGGCTGCCGAGGGGCCCTGAGGTGTCCCGCCTCTGGCAAAGCCCGGAGCCCCAGCGCTGCGGGGCCTGTGCGTAGGGCGCCAAGGGGAGGGGAAGAGCAGCAAGAGCTTTCAGGGCTGGGCCCTTCCCTGCGGGAGCAGGAGCCGGACGTTCGCCCCTCCGGAAAAGAGGCTCGGCGGCGGCCGAGGGGCCCTGAGGTGTCCCGCCTCTGGCAAAGCCTGGAGCCCCAGCGCTGCGGGGCCTGTGGATAGGGCGCCAAGGGGAGGGGAAGAGCAGCAAGAGCTTTCAGGGCTGGGCCCTTCCCTGCCGGAGCAGGAGCCGGACGTTCGCCCCTCCGGAAAAGAGGCTTGGCGGCGGCCGAGGGGCCCTGAGGTGTCCCGCCTCTGGCAAAGCCCGGAGCCCCAGCGCTGCAGGGCCTGTGGATAGGGCGCCAAGGGGAGGGGAAGAGCAGCAAGAGCTTTCAGGGCTGGGCCCTTCCCTGCGGGAGCAGGAGCCCGACATTCGCCCCTCCGGAAAAGAGGCTCGGCGGCGGCCGAGGGGCCCTGAGGTGTCCCGCCTCTGGCAAAGCCCGGAGCCCCAGCGCTGCGGGGCCTGTGCGTAGGGCGCCAAGGGGAGGGGAAGAGCAGCAAGAGCTTTCAGGGCTGGGCCCTTCCCTGCGGGAGCAGGAGCCGGACGTTCGCCCCTCCGGAAAAGAGGCTCGGCGGCGGCCGAGGGGCCCTGAGGTGTCCCGCCTCTGGCAAAGCCCGGAGCCCCAGCGCTGCGGGGCCTGTGCGTAGGGCGCCAAGGGGAGGGGAAGAGCAGCAAGAGCTTTCAGGGCTGGGCCCTTCCCTGCCGGAGCAGGAGCCGGACGTTCGCCCCTCCGGAAAAGAGGCTCGGCGGCGGCCGAGGGGCCCTGAGGTGTCCCGCCTCTGGCAAAGCCCCGAGCCCCAGCGCTGTGGGGCCTGTGGATAGGGCGCCAAGGGGAGGGGAAGAGCAGCAAGAGCTTTCAGGGCTGGGCCCTTCCCTGCGAGAGCACGAGCCTGACGTGCGCCCCTCCGGAAAAGAGGCTCGGCAGCGGCCGAGGGGCCCTGAGGTGTCCCGCCTCTGGCAAAGCCCCGAGGCCCAGCGCTGCGGGGCCTGCGGATAGGGCGCCAAGGGGAGGGGAAGAGCAGCAAGAGCTTTCAGGGCTGGGCCCTTCCCTGCGGGAGCAGGAGCCCGACATTCGCCCCTCCGGAAAAGAGGCTCGGCGGCGGCCGAGGGGCCCTGAGGTGTCCCGCCTCTGGCAAAGCCCGGAGCCCCAGCGCTGCGGGGCCTGTGCGTAGGGCGCCAAGGGGAGGGGAAGAGCAGCAAGAGCTTTCAGGGCTGGGCCCTTCCCTGCGGGAGCAGGAGCCGGACGTTCGCCCCTCCGGAAAAGAGGCTCGGCGGCGGCCGAGGGGCCCTGAGGTGTCCCCCCTCTGGCAAAGCCCCGAGGCCCTGCGCTGCGGGGCCTGCGGATAGGGCTCCAAGGGGAGGGGAAGAGCAGCAAGAGCTTTCAGGGCTGGGCCCTTCCCTGCGGGAGCAGGAGCCCGACGTTCGCCCCTCCGGAAAAGAGGCTCGGCGGCGGCCGAGGGGCCCTGATGTGTCCCGTCTCTTGCAAAGCCCGGAGCCCCAGCGCTGCGGGGCCTGTGGATAGGGCTCCAAGGGGAGGGGAAGAGCAGCAAGAGCTTTCAGGGCTGGGCCCTTCCCTGCGGGAGCAGGAGCCGGACGTTCGCCCCTCCGGAAAAGAGGCTCGGCGGCGGCCGAGGGGCCCTGAGGTGTCCCGCCTCTGGCAAAGCCCGGAGCCCCAGCGCTGCGGGTCCTGTGGATAGGGCGCCAAGGGGAGGGGAAGAGCAGCAAGAGCTTTCAGGGCTGGGCCCTTCCCTGCGGGAGCTGGAGCCCGACGTTCGCCCCTCCGGAAAAGAGGCTCGGCGGCGGCCGAGGGGCCCTGAGGTGTCCCGCCTCTGGCAAAGCCCGGAGCCCCAGCGCTGCGTGGCCTGTGGATAGGGCGCCAAGGGGAGGGGAAGAGCAGCAAGAGCTTTCAGGTCTAGGCCCTTCCCTGCGGGAGCAGGAGCCCGACGTTCGCCCCTCTGGAAAAGAGTCTCGGCGGCGGCCGAGGGGCCCTGAGGTGTCCCACCTCTGGCAAAGCCCCGAGCCCCAGCGCTGCGGGGCCTCTCGATAGGGCGCCAAGGGGAGGGGAAGAGCAGCAAGAGCTTTCAGGGCTGGGCCCTTCCCTGCGGGAGCAGGAGCCCGACATTCGCCCCTCCGGAAAAGAGGCTCGGCGGCGGCCGAGGGGCCCTGAGGTGTCCCGCCTCTGGCAAAGCCCGGAGCCACAGCGCTGCGTGACCTGTGGATAGGGCGCCAAGGGGAGGGGAAGAGCAGCAAGAGCTTTCAGGGCTGGGCCCTTCCCTGCGGGAGCAGGAGCCCGACGTTCGCCCCTCCGGAAAAGAGGCTCGGCGGCGGCTGAGGGGCCCTGAGGTGTCCCGCCTCTGGCAAAGCTCGGAGCCCCAGCGCTGCGAGGCCTCTCGATAGGGCACCAAGGGGAGGGGAAAAGCAGCAAGAGCTTTCAGGGCTAGGCCCTTCCCTGCGGGAGCAGGAGCCCGACGTTCGCCCCTCCGGAAAAGAGGCTCGGCGGCGGCCGAGGTGCCCTGAGGTGTCCCGCCCCTGGCAAAGCCCGGAGCCCCAGCGCTGTGGGGCCTCTCGATACGGCGACAAGGGGAGGGGAAGAGCAGCAAGAGCTTTCAGGGCTGGGCCCTTCCCTGCGGGAGCAGGAGCCCGACGTTCGCCCCTCCGGAAAAGAGGCTCGGCGGCGGCCGAGGGGCCCTGAGGTGTCCCGCCTCTGGCAAAGACCGGAGCCCCAGCGCTGCGGGGCCTCTCGATAGGGCGCCAAGGGGAGGGGAAGAGCAGCAAGAGCTTTCAGGGCTGGGCCCTTCCCTGCGGGAGCAGGAGCCGGACGTTCACCCCTCCGGAAAAGAGGCTCGGCGGCGGCCGAGGGGCCCTGAGGTGTCCCCCCTCTGGCAAAGCCCGGAGCCCCAGCGCTGCGGGGCCTGTGGATAGGGCGCCAAGGGGAGGGGAAGAGCAGCAAGAGCTTTCAGGGCTGGGCCCTTCCCTGCGGGAGCAGGAGCCGGACGTTCGCCCCTGCGGAAAAGAGGCTCGGCAGCGGCCGAGGGGCCCTGAGGTGTCCCGCCTCTGGCAAAGCCCGGAGCCCCAGCGCTGCAGGGCCTGTGGATAGGGTGCCAAGGGGAGGGGAAGAGCAGCAAGAGCTTTCAGGGCTGGGCCCTTCCCTGCGGGAGCAGGAGCCCGACGTTCGCCCCTCCGGAAAAGAGGCTCGGCGGCGCCGACAAGCCCTGAGGTGTCCCGCCTCTGGCAAAGCCCGGAGCCCCAGCGCTGTGGGGCCTCTCGATAGGGCGCCAAGGGGAGGGGAAGAGCAGCAAGAGCTTTCAGGGCTGGGCCCTTCCCTGCGGGAGCAGGAGCCCGACGTTTGCCCCTCCGGAAAAGAGGCTCGGCGGCGGCCGAGGGCCCCTGAGGTGTCCCGCCTCTGGCAAAGCCCGGAGCCCCAGCGCTGCGGGGCCTCTCGATAGGGCGCCAAGGGGAGGGGAAGAGCAGCAAGAGCTTTCAGGGCTGGGCCCTTCCCTGCGGGAGCAGGAGCCCGACGTTCGCCCCTCCGGAAAAGAGGCTCGGCGGCTGCTGAGGGGCCCTGAGGTATCCCGCCTCTGGCAAAGCCCGGAGCCCCAGCGCTGCGGGGCCTGTGGATAGGGCGCCAAGGGGAGGGGAAGAGCAGCAAGAGCTTTCAGGGCTGGGCCCTTCCCTGCGGGAGCAGGAGCCCGACATTCGCCCCTCCGGAAAAGAGGCTCGGCGGCGGCCGAGGGGCCCTGAGGTGTCCCGCCTCTGGCAAAGCCCGGAGCCCCAGCGCTGCGGGGCCTGTGGATAGGGCGCCAAGGGGAGGGGAAGAGCAGCAAGAGCTTTCAGGGCTGGGCCCTTCCCTGCGGGAGCAGGAGCCGGACGTTCGCCCCTCCGGAAAAGAGGCTCGGCAGCGGCCGAGGGGCCCTGAGGTGTCCCGCCTCTGGCAAAGCCCGGAGCCCCAGCGCTGCAGGGCCTGTGGATAGGGTGCCAAGGGGAGGGGAAGAGCAGCAAGAGCTTTCAGGGCTGGGCCCTTCCCTGCGGGAGCAGGAGCCCGACGTTCGCCCCTCCGGAAAAGAGGCTCGGCGGCGCCGACAAGCCCTGAGGTGTCCCGCCTCTGGCAAAGCCCGGAGCCCCAGCGCTGTGGGGCCTCTCGATAGGGCGCCAAGGGGAGGGGAAGAGCAGCAAGAGCTTTCAGGGCTGGGCCCTTCCCTGCGGGAGCAGGAGCCCGACGTTCGCCCCTCCGGAAAAGAGGCTCGGCGGCGGCCGAGGGCCCCTGAGGTGTCCCGCCTCTGGCAAAGCCCGGAGCCCCAGCGCTGCGGGGCCTGTGGATAGGGCGCCAAGGGGAGGGGAAGAGCAGCAAGAGCTTTCAGGGCTGGGCCCTTCCCTGCGGGAGCAGGAGCCCGACGTTCGCCCCTCCGGAAAAGAGGCTCGGCGGCTGCTGAGGGGCCCTGAGGTGTCCCGCCTCTGGCAAAGCCCGGAGCCCCAGCGCTGCGGGGCCTGTGGATAGGGCGCCAAGGGGAGGGGAAGAGCAGCAAGAGCTTTCAGGGCTGGGCCCTTCCCTGCGGGAGCAGGAGCCCGACGTTCGCCCCTCCGGAAATGAGGCTCGGCGGCGGCCGAGGGGCCCTGAGGTGTCCCGCCTCTGGCAAAGCCCGGAGCCCCAGCGCTGCGGGGCCTGTGGATAGGGCGCCAAGGGGAGGGGAAGAGCAGCAAGAGCTTTCAGGGCTGGGCCCTTCCCTGCGGGAGCAGGAGCCCGACGTTCGCCCCTCCGGAAAAGAGGCTCGGCGGCGGCTGAGGGGCCCTGAGGTGTCCCGCCTCTGGCAAAGCCTGGAGCCCCAGCGCTGCGGGGCCTGTGGATAGGGCGCCAAGGGGAGGGGAAGAGCAGCAAGAGCTTTCAGGGCTGGGCCCTTCCCTGCGGGAGCAGGAGCCGGACGTTCGCCCCTCCGGAAAAGAGGCTCTGCGGCTGCCGAGGGGCCCTGAGGTGTCCCGCCTCTGGCAAAGCCCGGAGCCCCAGCGCTGCGGGGCCTCTCGATAGGGCGCCAAGGGGAGGGGAAGAGCAGCAAGACCTTTCAGGTCTAGGCCCTTCCCTGCGGGAGCAGGAGCCCGACGTTCGCCCCTCCGGAAAAGAGGCTCGGCGGCGGCCGAGGGCCCCTGAGGTGTCCCGCCTCTGGCAAAGCCCGGAGCCCCAGCGCTGCGGGGCCTCTCGATAGGGCGCCAAGGGGAGGGGAAGAGCAGCAAGAGCTTTCAGGGCTGGGCCCTTCCCTGCGGGAGCAGGAGCCCGACGTTCGCCCCTCCGGAAAAGAGGCTCGGCGGCGGCCGAGGGGCCCTGAGGTGTCCCGCCTCTGGCAAAGCCCGGAGCCCCAGCGCTGCGGGGCCTGTGGTTAGGGCGCCAAGGGGAGGGGAAGAGCAGCAAGAGCTTTCAGGGCTGGGCCCTTCCCTGCGGGAGCAGGAGCCCGACGTTCGCCCCTCCGGAAAAGAGGCTCGGCGGCGGCCGAGGGGCCCTGAGGTGTCCCGCCTCTGGCAAAGCCCCGAGCCCCAGCGCTGCGGGGCCTGTGGATAGGGCGCCAAGGGGAGGGGAAGAGCAGCAAGAGCTTTCAGGTCTAGGCCCTTCCCTGCGGGAGCAGGAGCCCGACGTTCGCCCCTCTGGAAAAGAGTCTCGGCGGCGGCCGAGGGGCCCTGAGGTGTCCCGCCTCTGGCAAAGCCCGGAGCCACAGCGCTGCGTGACCTGTGGATAGGGCGCCAAGGGGAGGGGAAGAGCAGCAAGAGCTTTCAGGGCTGGGCCCTTCCCTGCGGGAGCAGGAGCCCGACGTTCGCCCCTCCGGAAAAGAGGCTCAGCGGCGGCTGAGGGGCCCTGAGGTGTCCCGCCTCTGGCAAAGCTCGGAGCCCCAGCGCTGCGAGGCCTCTCGATAGGGCACCAAGGGGAGGGGATGAGCAGCAAGAGCTTTCAGGGCTAGGCCCTTCCCTGCGGGAGCAGGAGCCCGACGTTCGCCCCTCCGGAAAAGAGGCTCGGCGGCGGCCGAGGGGCCCTGAGGTGTCCCCCCTCTGGCAAAGCCCGGAGCCCCAGCGCTGCGGGGCCTGTGGATAGGGCGCCAAGGGGAGGGGAAGAGCAGCAAGAGCTTTCAGGGCTGGGCCCTTCCCTGCGGGAGCAGGAGCCCGACGTTCGCCCCTCCGGAAAAGAGGCTCTGCGGCGGTCGAGGGGCCCTGAGGTGTCCCGCCTCTGGCAAAGCCCAGAGCCCCAGCGCTGCAGGGCCTGTGGATAGGGTGCCAAGGGGAGGGGAAGAGCAGCAAGAGCTTTCAGGGCTGGGCCCTTCCCTGCGGGAGCAGGAGCCCGACGTTCGCCCCTCCGGAAAAGAGGCTCGGCGGCGCCGACAAGCCCTGAGGTGTCCCGCCTCTGGCAAAGCCCGGAGCCCCAGCGCTGTGGGGCCTCTCGATAGGGCGCCAAGGGGAGGGGAAGAGCAGCAAGAGCTTTCAGGGCTGGGCCCTTCCCTGCGGGAGCAGGAGCCCGACGTTCGCCCCTCCGGAAAAGAGGCTCGGCGGCGGCCGAGGGCCCCTGAGGTGTCCCGCCTCTGGCAAAGCCCGGAGCCCCAGCGCTGTGGGGCCTCTCGATAGGGCGACAAGGGGAGGGGAAGAGCAGCAAGAGCTTTCAGGGCTGGGCCCTTCCCTGCGGGAGCAGGAGCCCGACGTTCGCCCCTCCGGAAATGAGGCTCGGCGGCGGCCGAGGGCCCCTGAGGTGTCCCGCCTCTGGCAAAGCCCGGAGACCCAGCGCTGCGTGGCCTCTCGATAGGTCGCCAAGGGGAGGGGAAGAGCAGCAAGACCTTTCAGGTCTAGGCCCTTCCCTGCGGGAGCAGGAGCCCGACGTTCGCCCCTCTGGAAAAGAGTCTCGGCGGCGTCCGAGGGCCCCTGAGGTGTCCCGCCTCTGGCAAAGCCCGGAGCCCCAGCGCTGCAGGGCCTCTCGATAGGGCGCCAAGGGGAGGGGAAGAGCAGCAAGAGCTTTCAGGGCTGGGCCCTTCCCTGCGGGAGCAGGAGCCCGACGTTCGCCCCTCCGGAAAAGAGGCTCGGCGGCGGCCGAGGGGCCCTGAGGTGTCCCGCCTCTGGCAAAGCCCGGAGCCCCAGCGCTGCGGGGCCTGTGGTTAGGGCGCCAAGGGGAGGGGAAGAGCAGCAAGAGCTTTCAGGGCTGGGCCCTTCCCTGCGGGAGCAGGAGCCCAACGTTCGCCCCTCCGGAAAAGAGGCTCGGCGGCGGCCGAGGGGCCCTGAGGTGTCCCGCCTCTGGCAAAGCCCCGAGCCCCAGCGCTGCGGGGCCTGTGGATAGGGCGCCAAGGGGAGGGGAAGAGCAGCAAGAGTTTTCAGGGCTGGGCCCTTCCCTGCGGGAGCAGGAGCCCGACGTTCGCCCCTCTGGAAAAGAGGCTCGGCGGCGGCCGAGGGGCCCTGAGGTGTCCCACCTCTGGCAAAGCCCCGAGCCCCAGCGCTGCGGGGCCTGTGGATAGGGCGCCAAGGGGAGGGGAAGAGCAGCAAGAGCTTTCAGGGCTGGGCCCTTCCCTGCGGGAGCAGGAGCCCGACGTTCGCCCCACCGGAAAAGAGGCTCGGCGGCGGCTGAGGGGCCCTGAGGTGTCCCGCCTCTGGCAAAGCCTGGAGCCCCAGCGCTGCGGGGCCTGTGGATAGGGCGCCAAGGGGAGGGGAAGAGCAGCAAGAGCTTTCAGGTCTAGGCCCTTCCCTGCGGGAGCAGGAGCCCGACGTTCGCCCCTCTGGAAAAGAGTCTCGGCGGCGGCCGAGGGGCCCTGAGGTGTCCCACCTCTGGCAAAGCCCCGAGCCCCAGCGCTGCGGGGCCTCTCGATAGGGCGCCAAGGGGAGGGGAAGAGCAGCAAGAGCTTTCAGGGCTGGGCCCTTCCCTGCGGGAGCAGGAGCCCGACATTCGCCCCTCCGGAAAAGAGGCTCGGCGGCGGCCGAGGGGCCCTGAGGTGTCCCGCCTCTGGCAAAGCCCGGAGCCACAGCGCTGTGTGACCTGTGGATAGGGCGCCAAGGGGAGGGGAAGAGCAGCAAGAGCTTTCAGGGCTGGGCCCTTCCCTGCGGGAGCAGGAGCCCGACGTTCGCCCCTCCGGAAAAGAGGCTCAGCGGCGGCTGAGGGGCCCTGAGGTGTCCCGCCTCTGGCAAAGCTCGGAGCCCCAGCGCTGCGAGGCCTCTCGATAGGGCACCAAGGGGAGGGGATGAGCAGCAAGAGCTTTCAGGTCTAGGCCCTTCCCTGCGGGAGCAGGAGCCCGACGTTCGCCCCTCCGGAAAAGAGGCTCGGCGGCGGCCGAGGGGCCCTGAGGTGTCCCGCCTCTGGCAAAGCCCGGAGCCGCAGCGCTGCGGGGCATGTGGATAGGGCGCCAAGGGGAGGGGAAGAGCAGCAAGAGCTTTCAGGGCTGGGCCCTTCCCTGCGGGAGCAGGAGCCGGACGTTCGCCACTCCGGAAAAGAGGCTCGGCGGCGGCCGAGGGTCCCTGAGGTGTCCCGCCTCTGGCAAAGCCCGGAGCCCCAGCGCTGCGGGGCCTGTGGATAGGGCGCCAAGGGGAGGGGAAGAGCAGCAAGAGCTTTCAGGGCTGGGCCCTTCCCTGCGGGAGCAGGAGCCCGACGTTCGCCCCACCGGAAAAGAGGCTCGGCGGCGGCTGAGGGGCCCTGAGGTGTCCCGCCTCTGGCAAAGCCTGGAGCCCCAGCGCTGCGGGGCCTGTGGATAGGGCGCCAAGGGGAGGGGAAGAGCAGCAAGAGCTTTCAGGGCTGGGCCCTTCCCTGCGGGAGCAGGAGCCGGACGTTCGCCCCTCCGGAAAAGAGGCTCGGCGGCTGCCGAGGGGCCCTGAGGTGTCCCGCCTCTGGCAAAGCCCGGAGCCCCAGCGCTGCGGGGCCTCTCGATAGGGCGCCAAGGGGAGGGGAAGAGCAGCAAGACCTTTCAGGTCTAGGCCCTTCCCTGCGGGAGCAGGAGCCCGACGTTCGCCCCTCTGGAAAAGAGGCTCGGCGGCGGCCGAGGGCCCCTGAGGTGTCCCACCTCTGGCAAAGCCCGGAGCCCCAGCGCTGCGGGGCCTCTCGATAGGGCGCCAAGGGGAGGGGAAGAGCAGCAAGAGCTTTCAGGGCTGGGCCCTTCCCTGCGGGAGCAGGAGCCCGACGTTCGCCCCTCCGGAAAAGAGGCTCGGCGGCGGCCGAGGGGCCCTGAGGTGTCCCGCCTCTGGCAAAGCCCGGAGCCCCAGCGCTGCGGGGCCTGTGGTTAGGGCGCCAAGGGGAGGGGAAGAGCAGCAAGAGCTTTCAGGGCTGGGCCCTTCCCTGCGGGAGCAGGAGCCCGACGTTCGCCCCTCCGGAAAAGAGGCTCGGCGGCGGCCGAGGGGCCCTGAGGTGTCCCGCCTCTGGCAAAGCCCCGAGCCCCAGCGCTGCGGGGCCTGTGGATAGGGTGCCAAGGGGAGGGGAAGAGCAGCAAGAGCTTTCAGGTCTAGGCCCTTCCCTGCGGGAGCAGGAGCCCGACGTTCGCCCCTCCGGAAAAGAGGCTCGGCGGCGGCCGAGGGGCCCTGAGGTGTCCCGCCTCTGGCAAAGCCCGGAGCCCCAGCGCTGCGGGGCCTCTCGATAGGGCGCCAAGGGGAGGGGAAGAGCAGCAAGACCTTTCAGGTCTAGGCCCTTCCCTGCGGGAGCAGGAGCCCGACGTTCGCCCCTCTGGAAAAGAGTCTCGGCGGCGGCCGAGGGGCCCTGAGGTGTCCCACCTCTGGCAAAGCCCGGAGCCCCAGCGCTGCGGGGCCTGTGGATAGGGCGCCAAGGGGAGGGGAAGAGCAGCAAGAGCTTTCAGGGCTGGGCCCTTCCCTGCGGGAGCAGGAGCCCAACGTTCGCCCCTCCGGAAAAGAGGCTCGGCGGCGGCCGAGGGGCCCTGAGGTGTCCCGCCTCTGGCAAAGCCCCGAGACCCAGCGCTGCGGGGCCTGTGGATAGGGCGCCAAGGGGAGGGGAAGAGCAGCAAGAGTTTTCAGGGCTGGGCCCTTCCCTGCGGGAGCTGGAGCCCGACGTTCGCCCCTCTGGAAAAGAGGCTCGGCGGCGGCCGACAGGCCCTGAGGTGTCGCGCCTCTGGCAAAGCCCCGAGGCCCAGCGCTGCGGGGCCTCTCGATAGGGCGCCAAGGGGAGGGGAAGAGCAGCAAGACCTTTCAGGTCTAGGCCCTTCCCTGCGGGAGCAGGAGCCCGACGTTCGCCCCTCTGGAAAAGAGTCTCGGCGGCGGCCGAGGGGCCCTGAGGTGTCCCACCTCTGGCAAAGCCCGGAGCCCCAGCGCTGCGGGGCCTCTCGATAGGGCGCCAAGGGGAGGGGAAGAGCAGCAAGAGCTTTCAGGACTGGGCCCTTCCCTGCGGGAGCAGGAGCCCGACGTTCGCTCCTCCGGATAAGAGGCTCGGCGGCGGCTGAGGGGCCCTGAGGTGTCCCGCCTCTGGCAAAGCCCGGAGCCCCAGCGCTGCAGGGCCTGTGGATAGGGCGCCAAGGGGAGGGGAAGAGCAGCAAGAGCTTTCAGGGCTGGGCCCTTCCGTGCGGGAGCAGGAGCCGGACGTTCGCCCCTCCGGAAAAGAGGCTCGGCGGCTGCCGAGGGGCCCTGAGGTGTCCCGCCTCTGGCAAAGCCCGGAGCCCCAGCGCTGCGGGGCCTCTCGATAGGGCGCCAAGGGGAGGGGAAGAGCAGCAAGACCTTTCAGGTCTAGGCCCTTCCCTGCGGGAGCAGGAGCCCGACGTTCGCCCCTCTGGAAAAGAGGCTCGGCGGCGGCCGAGGGCCCCTGAGGTGTCCCGCCTCTGGCAAAGCCCGGAGCCCCAGCGCTGCAGGGCCTCTCGATAGGGCGCCAAGGGGAGGGGAAGAGCAGCAAGAGCTTTCAGGGCTGGGCCCTTCCCTGCGGGAGCAGGAGCCCGACGTTCGCCCCTCCGGAAAAGAGGCTCGGCGGCGGCCGAGGGGCCCTGAGGTGTCCTGCCTTTGGCAAAGCCCGGAGCCCCAGCGCTGCGGGGCCTGTGGTTAGGGCGCCAAGGGGAGGGGAAGAGCAGCAAGAGTTTTCAGGGCTGAGCCCTTCCCTGCGGGAGCAGGAGCCCGACGTTCGCCCCTCTGGAAAAGAGGCTCGGCGGCGGCCGACAGGCCCTGAGGTGTCGCGCCTCTGGCAAAGCCCCGAGGCCCAGCGCTGCGGGGCCTCTCGATAGGGCGCCAAGGGGAGGGGAAGAGCAGCAAGACCTTTCAGGTCTAGGCCCTTCCCTGCGGGAGCAGGAGCCCGACGTTCGCCCCTCCGGAAAAGAGGCTCGGCGGCGGCCGAGGGGCCCTGAGGTGTCCCGCCTCTGGCAAAGCCCGGAGCCCCAGCGCTGCAGGGCCTGTGGATAGGGTGCCAAGGGGAGGGGAAGAGCAGCAAGAGCTTTCAGGGCTGGGCCCTTCCCTGCGGGAGCAGGAGCCCGACGTTCGCCCCTCCGGAAAAGAGGCTCGGCGGCGGCCGACAGGCCCTGAGGTGTCCCGCCTCTGGCAAAGCCCGGAGCCCCAGCGCTGCGGGGCCTGTGGATAGGGCGCCAAGGGGAGGGGAAGAGCAGCAAGAGCTTTCAGGGCTGGGCCCTTCCCTGCGGGAGCAGGAGCCCGACGTTCGCCCCTACGGAAAAGAGGCTCGGCGGCTGCCGAGGGGCCCTGAGGTGTCCCGCCTCTGGCAAAGCCCGGAGCCCCAGCGCTGCGTGGCCTGTGGATAGGGCTCCAAGGGGAGGGGAAGAGCAGCAAGAGCTTTCAGGGCTGAGCCCTTCCCTGCGGGAGCAGGAGCCCGACGTTCGCCCCTCCGGAAAAGAGGCTCGGCGGCGGCCGAGGTGCCCTGAGGTGTCCCGCCCCTGGCAAAGCCTGGAGCCCCAGCGCTGCGGGGCCTGTGGATAGGGCGCCAAGGGGAGGGGAAGAGCAGCAAGAGCTTTCAGGGCTGGGCCCTTCCCTGCGGGAGCAGGAGCCCGACGTTCGCCCCTACGGAAAAGAGGCTCGGCGGCTGCCGAGGGGCCCTGAGGTGTCCCGCCTCTGGCAAAGCCCGGAGTCCCAGCGCTGCGTGGCCTGTGGATAGGGCTCCAAGGGGAGGGGAAGAGCAGCAAGAGCTTTCAGGGCTGGGCCCTTCCCTGCGGGAGCAGGAGCCCGACGTTCGCCCCTCCGGAAAAGAGGCTCGGCGGCGGCCGAGGTGCCCTGAGGTGTCCCGCCCCTGGCAAAGCCCGGAGCCCCAGCGCTGTGGGGCCTCTCGATAGGGCGACAAGGGGAGGGGAAGAGCAGCAAGAGCTTTCAGGTCTAGGCCCTTCCCTGCGGGAGCAGGAGCCCGACGTTCGCCCCTCTGGAAAAGAGGCTCGGCGGCGGCCGAGGGCCCCTGAGGTGTCCCGCCTCTGGCAAAGCCCGGAGCCCCAGCGCTGCAGGGCCTCTCGATAGGGCGCCAAGGGGAGGGGAAGAGCAGCAAGAGCTTTCAGGGCTGGGCCCTTCCCTGCGGGAGCAGGAGCCCGACGTTCGCCCCTCCGGAAAAGAGGCTCGGCGGCGGCCGAGGGGCCCTGAGGTGTCCCGCCTCTGGCAAAGCCCCGAGACCCAGCGCTGCGGGGCCTGTGGTTAGGGCGCCAAGGGGAGGGGAAGAGCAGCAAGAGTTTTCAGGGCTGAGCCCTTCCCTGCGGGAGCAGGAGCCCGACGTTCGCCCCTCTGGAAAAGAGGCTCGGCGGCGGCCGACAGGCCCTGAGGTGTCGCGCCTCTGGCAAAGCCCCGAGGCCCAGCGCTGCGGGGCCTCTCGATAGGGCGCCAAGGGGAGGGGAAGAGCAGCAAGAGCTTTCAGGGCTGGGCCCTTCCCTGCGGGAGCAGGAGCCCGACGTTCGCCCCTCCGGAAAAGAGGCTCGGCGGCGGCCGAGGGGCCCTGAGGTGTCCCGCCTCTGGCAAAGCCCGGAGCCCCAGCGCTGCGGGGCCTGTGGTTAGGGCGCCAAGGGGAGGGGAAGAGCAGCAAGAGCTTTCAGGGCTGGGCCCTTTCCTGCGGGAGCAGGAGCCCGACGTTCGCCCCTCCGGAAAAGAGGCTCGGCGACGGCCGAGGGGCCCTGAGGTGTCCCGCCTCTGGCAAAGCCCCGAGCCCCAGCGCTGCGGGGCCTGTGGATAGGGCGCCAAGGGGAGGGGAAGAGCAGCAAGAGTTTTCAGGGCTGGGCCCTTCCCTGCGGGAGCAGGAGCCCGACGTTCGCCCCTCTGGAAAAGAGGCTCGGCGGCGGCCGACAGGCCCTGAGGTGTCGCGCCTCTGGCAAAGCCCCGAGGCCCAGCGCTGCGGGGCCTGTGGATAGGGCGCCAAGGGGAGGGGAAGAGCAGCAAGACCTTTCAGGTCTAGGCCCTTCCCTGCGGGAGCAGGAGCCCGACGTTCGCCCCTCCGGAAAAGAGGCTCGGCGGCGGCCGAGGGGCCCTGAGGTGTCCCGCCTCTGGCAAAGCCCGGAGCCCCAGCGCTGCAGGGCCTGTGGATAGGGTGCCAAGGGGAGGGGAAGAGCAGCAAGAGCTTTCAGGGCTGGGCCCTTCCCTGCGGGAGCAGGAGCCCGACGTTCGCCCCTACGGAAAAGAGGCTCGGCGGCTGCCGAGGGGCCCTGAGGTGTCCCGCCTCTGGCAAAGCCCGGAGCCCCAGCGCTGCGTGGCCTGTGGATAGGGCTCCAAGGGGAGGGGAAGAGCAGCAAGAGCTTTCAGGGCTGAGCCCTTCCCTGCGGGAGCAGGAGCCCGACGTTCGCCCCTCCGGAAAAGAGGCTCGGCGGCGGCCGAGGTGCCCTGAGGTGTCCCGCCTCTGGCAAAGCCTGGAGCCCCAGCGCTGCGGGGCCTGTGGATAGGGCGCCAAGGGGAGGGGAAGAGCAGCAAGAGCTTTCAGGGCTGGGCCCTTCCCTGCAGGAGCAGGAGCCCGACGTTCGCCCCTACGGAAAAGAGGCTCGGCGGCTGCCGAGGGGCCCTGAGGTGTCCCGCCTCTGGCAAAGCCCGGAGCCCCAGCGCTGCGGGGCCTGTGGATAGGGCGCCAAGGGGAGGGGATGAGCAGCAAGAGCTTTTAGGGCTGGGCCCTTCCCTGCGGGAGCAGGAGCCCGACGTTCGCCCCTCCGGAAAAGAGGCTCTGCGGCGGCCGAGGGGCCCTGAGGTGTCCCGCCTCTGGCAAAGCCCGGAGCCCCAGCGCTGCGTGGCCTGTGGATAGGGCGCCAAGGGGAGGGGAAGAGCAGCAAGAGCTTTCAGGGCTGGGCCCTTCCCTGCGGGAGCAGGAGCCCGACGTTCGCCCCTCCGGAAAAGAGGCTCGGCGGCGGCCGAGGTGCCCTGAGGTGTCCCGCCCCTGGCAAAGCCCGGAGCCCCAGCGCTGTGGGGCCTCTAGATAGGGCGACAAGGGGAGGGGAAGAGCAGCAAGAGCTTTCAGGGCTGGGCCCTTCCCTGCGGGAGCAGGAGCCCGACATTCGCCCCTCCGGAAAAGAGGCTCGGCGGCGCCGACAAGCCCTGAGGTGTCCCGCCTCTGGCAAAGCCCGGAGCCCCAGCGCTGCGTGGCCTGTGGATAGGGCGCCAAGGGGAGGGGAAGAGCAGCAAGAGCTTTCAGGGCTGGGCCCTTCCCTGCGGGAGCAGGAGCCCGACGTTCGCCCCTCTGGAAAAGAGGCTCGGCGGCGGCCGATGGGCCCTGAGGTGTCCCGCCTCTGGCAAAGCCCCGAGGCCCAGCGCTGCGGGGCCTCTCGATAGGGCGCCAAGGGGAGGGGAAGAGCAGCAAGAGCTTTCAGGGCTGGGCCCTTCCCTGCGGGAGCAGGAGCCGGACGTTCGCCCCTCCGGAAAAGAGGCTCGGCGGCGGCCGAGGGGCCCTGAGGTGTCCCGCCTCTGGCAAAGCCCGGAGCCCCAGCGCTGCGGGGCCTGTGGTTAGGGCGCCAAGGGGAGGGGAAGAGCAGCAAGAGCTTTCAGGGCTGGGCCCTTCCCTGCGGGAGCAGGAGCCCGACGTTCGCCCCTCCGGAAAAGAGGCTCGGCGGCTGCCGAGGGGCCCTGAGGTGTCCCGCCTCTGGCAAAGCCCCGAGCCCCAGCGCTGCGGGGCCTGTGGATAGGGCGCCAAGGGGAGGGGAAGAGCAGCAAGAGCTTTCAGGGCTGGGCCCTTCCCTGCGGGAGCAGGAGCCCGACGTTCGCCCCTCCGGAAAAGAGGCTCGGCGGCGCAGACAAGCCCTGAGGTGTCCCGCCTCTGGCAAAGCCCGGAGCCCCAGCGCTGTGGGGCCTCTCGATAGGGCGCCAAGGGGAGGGGAAGAGCAGCAAGACCTTTCAGGTCTAGGCCCTTCCCTGCGGGAGCAGGAGCCCGACGTTCGCCCCTCTGAAAAAGAGGCTCGGCGGCGGCCGAGGGCCCCTGAGGTGTCCCGCCTCTGGCAAAGCCCGGAGCCCCAGCGCTGTGGGGCCTCTCGATAGGGCGCCAAGGGGAGGGGAAGAGCAGCAAGAGCTTTCAGGGCTGGGCCCTTCACTGCGGGAGCAGGAGCCCGACGTTCGCCCCTCCGGAAAAGAGGCTCGGCGGCTGCTGAGGTGCCCTGAGGTGTCCCGCCTGTGGCAAAGCCCGGAGCCCCAGCGCTGCGGGGCCTGTGGATAGGGCGCCAAGGGGAGGGGAAGAGCAGCAAGAGCTTTCAGGGCTGGGCCCTTCCCTGCGGGAGCAGGAGCCCGATGTTCGCCCCTCCGGAAAAGAGGCTCGGCGGCTGCTGAGGGGCCCTGAGGTGTCCCGCCTCTGGCAAAGCCCGGAGCCCCAGCGCTGCGTGGCCTGTGGATAGGGCGCCAAGGGGAGGGGAAGAGCAGCAAGAGCTTTCAGGGCTGGGCCCTTCCCTGCGGGAGCAGGAGCCCGACGTTCGCCCCTCCGGAAAAGAGGCTCGGCGGCTGCTGAGGGGCCCTGAGGTGTCCCGCCTCTGGCAAAGCCCGGAGCCCCAGCGCTGCGGGGCCTGTGGATAGGGCTCCAAGGGGAGGGGAAGAGCAGCAAGAGCTTTCAGGGCTGGGCCCTTCCGTGCGGGAGCAGGAGCCCGACGTTCGCCCCTCCGGAAATGAGGCTCGGCGGCGCCGACAAGCCCTGAGGTGTCCCGCCTCTGGCAAAGCCCGGAGACCCAGCGCTGCGGGGCCTCTCGATAGGTCGCCAAGGGGAGGGGAAGAGCAGCAAGACCTTTCAGGTCTAGGCCCTTCCCTGCGGGAGCAGGAGCCCGACGTTCGCCCCTCTGGAAAAGAGTCTCGGCGGCGGCCGAGGGGCCCTGAGGTGTCCCACCTCTGGCAAAGCCCCGAGCCCCAGCGCTGCGGGGCCTGTGGATAGGGCGCCAAGGGGAGGGGAAGAGCAGCAAGAGCTTTCAGGGCTGGGCCCTTCCCTGCGGGAGCAGGAGCCCGACGTTCGCTCCTCCGGATAAGAGGCTCGGCGGCGGCTGAGGGGCCCTGAGGTGTCCCGCCTCTGGCAAAGCCCGGAGCCCCAGCGCTGCGGGGCCTGTGCGTAGGGCGCCAAGGGGAGGGGAAGAGCAGCAAGAGCTTTCAGGGCTGGGCCCTTCCCTGCGGGAGCAGGAGCCGGACGTTCGCCACTCCGGAAAAGAGGCTCGACGGCGGCCGAGGGGCCCTGAGGTGTCCCGCCTCTGGCAAAGCCCGGAGCCCCAGCGCTGCGGGGCCTGTGGATAGGGCGCCAAGGGGAGGGGAAGAGCAGCAAGAGCTTTCAGGGCTGGGCCCTTCCCTGCGGGAGCAGGAGCCCGATGTTCGCCCCTCCGGAAAAGAGGCTCGGCGGCTGCTGAGGGGCCCTGAGTTGTCCCGCCTCTGGCAAAGCCCGGAGCCCCAGCGCTGCGGGGCCTGTGGATAGGGCGCCAAGGGGAGGGGAAGAGCAGCAAGAGCTTTCAGGGCTGGGCCCTTCCCTGCGGGAGCAGGAGCCCGACGTTCGCCCCTCCGGAAAAGAGGCTCGTCGGCTGCTGAGGGGCCCTGAGGTGTCCCGCCTCTGGCAAAGCCCGGAGCCCCAGCGCTGCGTGGCCTGTGGATAGGGCGCCAAGGGGAGGGGAAGAGCAGCAAGAGCTTTCAGGGCTGGGCCCTTCCCTGCGGGAGCAGGAGCCCGACGTTCGCCCCTCTGGAAAAGAGGCTCGGCGGCGGCCGAGGGGCCCTGAGGTGTCCCGCCTCTGGCAAAGCCCGGAGCCCCAGCGCTGCGGGGCCTCTCGATAGGGCGCCAAGGGGAGGGGAAGAGCAGCAAGAGCTTTCAGGGCTGGGCCCTTCCCTGCGGGAGCAGGAGCCCGACGTTCGCTCCTCCGGATAAGAGGCTCGGCGGCGGCTGAGGGGCCCTGAGGTGTCCCGCCTCTGGCAAAGCCCGGAGCCCCAGCGCTGCGGGGCCTGTGCGTAGGGCGCCAAGGGGAGGGGAAGAGCAGCAAGAGCTTTCAGGGCTGGGCCCTTCCCTGCGGGAGCAGGAGCCCGACGTTCGCCCCTCCGGAAAAGAGGCTCGGCGGCGGCTGAGGGGCCCTTAGGTGTCCCGCCTCTGGCAAAGCCTGGAGCCCCAGCGCTGCGGGGCCTGTGGATAGGGCGCCAAGGGGAGGGGAAGAGCAGCAAGAGCTTTCAGGGCTGGGCCCTTCCCTGCGGGAGCAGGAGCCGGACGTTCGCCCCTCCGGAAAAGAGGCTCGGCGGCTGCCGAGGGGCCCTGAGGTGTCCTGCCTCTGGCAAAGCCCGGAGCCCCAGCGCTGCGGGGCCTGTGGATAGGGCGCCAAGGGGAGGGGATGAGCAGCAAGAGCTTTTAGGGCTGGGCCCTTCCCTGCGGGAGCAGGAGCCCGACGTTCGCCCCTCCGGAAAAGAGGCTCTGCGGCGGCCGAGGGGCCCTGAGGTGTCCCGCCTCTGGCAAAGCCCGGAGCCCCAGCGCTGCGTGGCCTGTGGATAGGGCGCCAAGGGGAGGGGAAGAGCAGCAAGAGCTTTCAGGGCTGGGCCCTTCCCTGCGGGAGCAGGAGCCCGACGTTCGCCCCTACGGAAAAGAGGCTCGGCGGCGGCCGAGGTGCCCTGAGGTGTCCCGCCCCTGGCAAAGCCTGGAGCCCCAGCGCTGTGGGGCCTGTGGATAGGGCGCCAAGGGGAGGGGAAGAGCAGCAAGAGCTTTCAGGGCTGGGCCCTTCCCTGCGGGAGCAGGAGCCGGACGTTCGCCCCTCCGGAAAAGAGGCTCGGCGGCTGCCGAGGGGCCCTGAGGTGTCCCGCCTCTGGCAAAGCCCGGAGCCCCAGCGCTGCGGGGCCTGTGGATAGGGCGCCAAGGGGAGGGGAAGAGCAGCAAGAGCTTTTAGGGCTGGGCCCTTCCCTGCGGGAGCAGGAGCCCGACGTTCGCCCCTCCGGAAAAGAGGCTCTGCGGCGGCCGAGGGGCCCTGAGGTGTCCCGCCTCTGGCAAAGCCCGGAGCCCCAGCGCTGCGTGGCCTGTGGATAGGGCGCCAAGGGGAGGGGAAGAGCAGCAAGAGCTTTCAGGGCTGGGCCCTTCCCTGCGGGAGCAGGAGCCCGACGTTCGCCCCTACGGAAAAGAGGCTCGGCGGCTGCCGAGGGGCCCTGAGGTGTCCCGCCTCTGGCAAAGCCCGGAGCCCCAGCGCTGCGTGGCCTGTGGATAGGGCTCCAAGGGGAGGGGAAGAGCAGCAAGAGCTTTCAGGGCTGGGCCCTTCCCTGTGGGAGCAGGAGCCCGACGTTCGCCCCTACGGAAAAGAGGCTCGGCGGCGCCGACAAGCCCTGAGGTGTCCCGCCCCTGGCAAAGCCCGGAGCCCCAGCGCTGCGGGGCCTCTCGATAGGGCGCCAAGGGGAGGGGAAGAGCAGCAAGAGCTTTCAGGGCTGGGCCCTTCACTGCGGTAGCAGGAGCCCGACGTTCGCCCCTCCGGAAAAGAGGCTCGGCGGCGGCCGAGGGGCCAAGAGGTGTCCCGCCTCTGGCAAAGCCCGGAGCCCCAGCGCTGCGTGGCCTCTCGATAGGGCGCCAAGGGGAGGGGAAGAGCAGCAAGAGCTTTCAGGGCTGGGCCCTTCCCTGCGGGAGCAGGAGCCCGACGTTCGCTCCTCCGGATAAGAGGCTCGGCGGCGTCTGAGGGGCCCTGAGGTGTCCCGCCTCTGGCAAAGCCCCGAGGCCCAGCGCTGCGGGGCCTGTGGATAGGGCGCCAAGGGGAGGGGAAGAGCAGCAAGAGCTTTCAGGGCTGGGCCCTTCCCTGCAGGAGCAGGAGCCCGACGTTCGCCCCTCCGGAAAAGAGGCTCGGCGGCGGCCGAGGGGCCCTGAGGTGTCCCGCCTCTGGCAAAGCCCGGAGCCCCAGCGCTGCGGGACCTGTGGATAGGGCGCCAAGGGGAGGGGAAGAGCAGCAAGAGCTTTCAGGGCTGGGCCCTTCCCTGCGGGAGCAGGAGCCCGACGTTCGCCCCTCTGGAAAAGAGGCTCGGCGGCGGCCGATGGGCCCTGAGGTGTCCCGCCTCTGGCAAAGCCCCGAGGCCCAGCGCTGCGGGGCCTGTGGATAGGGCGCCAAGGGGAGGGGAAGAGCAGCAAGAGCTTTCAGGGCTGGGCCCTTCCCTGCGGGAGCAGGAGCCCGACGTTCGCCCCTCCGGAAAAGAGGCTCGGCGGCGGCCGAGGGGCCAAGAGGTGTCCCGCCTCTGGCAAAGCCCGGAGCCCCAGCGCTGCAGGGCCTCTCGATAGGGCGCCAAGGGGAGGGGAAGAGCAGCAAGAGCTTTCAGGGCTGGGCCCTTCCCTGCGGGAGCAGGAGCCCGACGTTCGCCCCTCCGGAAAAGAGGCTCGGCGGCGGCCGACAGGCCCTGAGGTGTCCCGCCTCTGGCAAAGCCCGGAGCCCCAGCACTGCGGGGCCTGTGGATAGGGCGCCAAGGGGAGGGGAAGAGCAGCAAGAGCTTTCAGGGCTGGGCCCTTCCCTGCGGGAGCAGGAGCCCGACGATCGCCCCTCCGGAAAAGAGGCTCGGCGGCGGCCGAGGGGCCCTGAGGTGTCCCGCCTCTGGCAAAGCCCGGAGCCCCAGCGCTGCGGGACCTGTGGATAGGGCGACAAGGGGAGGGGAAGAGCAGCAAGAGCTTTCAGGGCTGGGCCCTTCCCTGTGGGAGCAGGATCCGGACATTCGCCCCTCCGGAAAAGAGGCTCGGCGGCGGCCGAGGTGCCCTGAGGTGTCCCGCCCCTGGCAAAGCCCGGAGCCCCAGCGCTGCGTGGCCTGTGGATAGGGCGCCAAGGGGAGGGGAAGAGCAGCAAGAGCTTTCAGGGCTGGACCCTTCCCTGCGGGAGCAGGATCCCGACGTTTGCCCGTCCAGAAAAGAGGCTCGGCGGCGACCGAGGGGCCCTGAGGTGTCCCGTCTCTGGCAAAGCCCCGAGCCCCAGCGCTGCATGGCCTGTGGATAGGGCGCCAAGGCGAGGGGAAGAGCAGCAAGAGCTTTCAGGGCTGGGCCCTTCCCTGCGGGAGCAGGAGCCGGACGTTCGCCCCTCCGGAAAAGAGGCTCGGCGGCGGCCGAGGGGCCCTGAGGTGTCCCGCCTCTGGCAAAGCCCGGAGCCCCAGCGCTGCGGGGCCTGTGGATAGGGCACCAAGGGGAGGGGAAGAGCAGCAAGAGCTAACCGTATTAGAAGCTGAAATGAGTCTAACCGGGAATGAGTGGCATAAACACCCCATTGCAAGTGGCCCAAAGGCCCCGTGCATCTTTGGTATAGGTTATCTCAGGAGGGGGTATTTCAAGGACCCAAAAGGGTACCGTTGGGCCTTTGGTATAGCTGCATTGGAGACAGAGGAGATTGAGCAGCTGTCTTCCCTACCTGGTATCTCCCAAGACCCTTCGGTTGGGGTTGCTGAAGGTTGAAAAGCAACAGGTGCCAATTGCCACCACGACGGTGCACCGGCAGCAATATCGCACCATCCGAGACTCCCTGATCCCCATCCATAAGCTGATTTGCCAACTGGAGAGCCAAGGAGTGATCAGCAAGACTCGCTCACCCTTTAATAGTCCCATATGGCCCGTGAGGAAATCTAATGGGGAATGGAGACTAACAATAGATTATCGTGGGCTGAATGAAGTCACCCCACCACTGAGCGCTGCTGTGCCAGATATGTTAGAGCTTCAATATGAACTGGAATCAAAGGCAGCTAAGTGGTATGCCACAATTGACATTGCTAATGCATTCTTCTCCATTCCTTTGGCAGCAGAGTGCAGGCCACAGTTTGCTTTCACTTGGAGAGGCATCCAGTACACCTGGAATCGACTGCCCCAGGGGTGGAAACACAGCCCCACTATTTGCCATGGACTGATCCAGACTGCACTAGAAAAAGGTGAAGCTCCAGAGCACCTGCAATATATTGATGACATCATTGTATGGGGCAACACAGCAGAAGAAGTTTTTGAGAAAGGGAAGAAAATAATCCAAATCCTTTTGAAGGCTGGTTTTGCCATAAAGGAAAGTAAGGTCAAGGGACCTGGGCAGGAGGTCCAGTTCTTAGGAGTAAAATGGCAAGATGGGCGTCGTCAGATCCCTGCGGACGTGATCAACAAGATAGCAGCTATGTCCTCACCGACCAATAAAAAGGAAACACAGGCTTTCTTAGGTGTTGTGGGCTTTTGGAGAATGCATATTCCAAATTACAGTCAAATTGTAAGTCCTCTCTACCAAGTTACCCGGAAGAAGAACGATTTTAAATGGGGGCCTGAGCAACGACAAGCTTTTGAGCAAATTAAGTGGGAGATTGTTCATGCAGTAGCTCTTGGGCCAGTCCGGACAGGACAAGATGTTAAAAATGTGCTCTACACTGCAGCTGGGGAGAATGGCCCTACCTGGAGCCTTTGGCAGAAAGCACCTGGAGAGACCCGAGGCCGACCCCTGGGGTTTTGGAGTCGGGGATATCAAGGATCCGAAGCTCGCTATACTCCAACTGAAAAGGAAATATTGGCAGCATATGAAGGAGTTCGAGCCGCTTCAGAAGTGGTTGGTACTGAAACACAGCTCTTCTTAGCACCCCGACTGCCAGTGCTGGGCTGGATGTTCAAAGGGAAAGTTTCCTCTACACATCACGCGGCTGATGCCACGTGGAGTAAGTGGATTGCACTGATCACACAACGGGCTTGCATAGGAAACTCCAGTCACCCAGGAATTTTAGAAGTGATCACAGACTGGCCAGAAGACAAAGATTTTGGAATGTCGCCAGAGGAGGAGGTGACACGGGCTGAAGAGGCCCCGCTGTATAATAAACTGCCAGAAAATGAGAGGCAATATGCCCTGTTCACTGATGGGTCCTGTCGCATCGTGGGAAAACGTCGGAGGTGGAAGGCTGCTGTATGGAGTCCTACACAACTAGTCACAGAAACTGCTGAAGGAGAAGGTGAATCGAGTCAGTTTGCAGAGGTGAAAGCCATCCAGCTAGCTTTAGACATTGCTGAAAGAGAAAAGTGGCCAGTGCTCTATCTCTATACTGACTCATGGATGGTGGCAAATGCCTTATGGGGGTGGCTACAGCAATGGAAGAAGGGCAACTGGCAACGCAGAGGTAAACCCATTTGGGCTGCCGCACTGTGGCAAGATATCGCTGTTCGGATAGAGAAGCTAGTGGTAAAAGTACGTCACGTAGATGCTCATGTACCCAAGAGTCGTGCCACTGAAGAACATCAAAACAATCAGCAGGCAGATCAGGCCACCAAGATTGAAGTGTCTCAGGTGGACCTGGACTGGCAACGTAGGGGTGAGCTATTTATGGCTCAGTGGGCCCATGATACCTCAGGCCATCAGGGGAGAGATGCAACATATAGATGGGCTCGAGATCAAGGGGTGGACTTGACCATGGACACTATTGCACAGGTCATCCAGGAATGTGAAACATGTGCTGCAATTAAGCAAGCCAAGCGACAAAAACCCCTGTCGCACGGGGGGCGATGGCTGAAATATAAACAGTGGGAGGCCTGGCAGATTGACTATATCACACTCCCACGAACACGCCAAGGCAAGTGCCATGTGCTTACAATGGTGGAAGCAACCACTGGATGGCTGGAAACATACCCTGTGTCCCATGCCACTGCCCAGAACACTATCCTGGGCCTTGAAGAGAAAATTTTATGGCAACACGGCACCCCAGAAAGAATTGAGTCGGACAACGGGACTCATTTCCGAAACAATCTCGTAGACACCTGGGCCAAAGAACATGGCATTGAGTGGGTATATCACATCCCTTATCACGCACTGGCCTCCGGAAAAATTGAACGATACAATGGACTGCTGAAAACTACATTGAAAGCGATGGGGGGTGGAACTTTCAAACATTGGGATACACATTTAACAAAAGCCACCTGGTTAGTTAATACTAGAGGATCCGCCAATCGGGCTGGCCCCGCCCAACCAAGACTTCCACATACTATAGAAGGGGATAAAGTCCCTGTAGTGCGCATGAGGAGTATGTTAGGAAAGACAGTCTGGGTTAGTCCTCCCTCAAGCAGAGGCAAACCCATTCAAGGAGTTGTTTTTGCTCAGGGACCTGGGTACACCTGGTGGGTGATGCAGAAGGATGGAGAAGTTCGATGTGTACCTCAGGGAGATTTGATTTTGGGAGAGAATAGCCAGTGAATTGGGCTGTATAATATTTAACTGCTAAATAACCTGCCAATGCATGTCATTGTAACTATAATGTCTATATGCCATATCAAGGGTATTACTGTAAGAATTACCCAAATGACTGCAGCATGGACTTTGAAACTGAGCCAAGTACAACAGCAATAGAACTTGAACTGGCACCCAGCAATTTCCTCAAGATCAACATCTTCGACCTGCAGAACAAGGGCGTGAGTTGCACCAAATGTACTAGCCACAAGTTCCAGAGGCAGCATGCAACAACCCATCTCACACCATCTCTCTTATCCTGAAGAACTGTTACAACAGATGGAGTCCCAAAGTCATGGACTAAATAAATCGATGGACACATTAGAGGAATAGCCCATAGGCTAAAGGAATACAATTTGTGTCTGTATGTGTGTGTGTGCAGGGGGAGAAGAACAAGTCCATATACTTATATATATATATATGACAAAGAAAGTGGTAGTGGTTGATTGGAAAAAGTAAGATCTGAGCATGATGTAGATGGTATAGAATAAGGGGTGGATAATACCCTGGGTTCAGCTGGGATAGAGTTAATTTTTACAGGAACCTGGGAGGTGGGGGGCATTGCTAAGGGCAGCTGACCTGAACTAGCCAAGGAGCTATTCCATACCATGTGACATCATGCTCAGTATATATATAGGGAGCAGGCTGGGGGGTGGTCTCTTCTTTCGGTGCGGGAATTGGCGGAGCGTCGGGTCCCGGGTGGTGAGCAGTTGCACTGTGCATCACTCTTTTTATATACTCCTTCATTAGCACCGTTGTTGTTGTTGTAATTCCTTTGTGTTGTCCCAGTAAACTGCCTTTATCTCAACCCTCGAGGTTCCAGGTTTTTTTTCTTTTCTCTCCTCCGTCTTCCACCCATGCCACCGGAGGGGGGCGGGAGGAGTGAGAGAGCGACTGCGTGGTTCTTTGTTACCGGATGGGCTGAAACCACGACACTAACCCTAACCCTAGCCCTAACCCTAAACCTAACCTTAGCCCTAACCCTAACCCTAACCCAAACCTAACCCAAAACCCATAACCCCAACCATAACCCTAAACCCTAACCGTGACCCTACCCTAACCCTAGCTCTAAGTAGAACCCTAACCCAAATCCTAAACCTAACCCAACCTTAAACCTAAGCCTAACATTATCCCTTAAAACTAACCAAATACAAATCCTAACCCTAACTCCTAACCCTAACCCTAACCTAACCCTAACTCTTACCCTAACCCTAACCATGACCCTAACCCTAACCCTAAACCTAACCCTAACCCCTAACAGTAAACCTAACCCTAAACCTAAGCCCTAACGCCTAACCCGTAACCCTAACCATAACCCTAAACCCTAAACCTAATCATACCCCTAACCCTAACCCTAACCCTAGCCCTAAGTCGTACCCTAACCCTACTCCTAACCCTAACTCAACCTTAACTCTAAGCCTAACCTTAGCCCTTAAAACTAACCTAATACAAACCCTAACCCTAACTCCTAACCCTAACCCTAACCCTAATCCTAACTCTTACACTAAACTTAGCCCTAACCCTAACCCTAACCCTAGCCCCTAACCCCTAACCGTAACCCTAACCTTAAGCCTAACCCCTATCCCCTAACCCCTAACCCTAAACCCTAAAACTAACCCTATCCCTAACCCTAGCCCTAAGTCGTACCCTAACCCTAATACTAACCCTAACCCAACGTTAACCCTAAGACTAACCTTAGCCCTTAAAACTAACCTAATACAAACCCTAAACCTAACTCCTAACCCTAACCCTAACCTAACCCTAACCCTAACCCTAACCCTAACCCTAGCCCTAACCCTAACCCTAGCCCTAAATCGTACCCTAACCCTAATCCTAAACCTAACCCAACCTTAACCCTAAGCCTAAACTTAGCCCTTAAAAATGACTTAATACAAGCCCTAACCCTAAAACCTAACCCTAACACCAACCCTAACTCTTACCCTAAACCTAACCCTAACCTTACCCCTAACCCTAACCCCTAACTCCTAACCGTAACCCTAACCCTAAGCCTAACACCTACCCCCTATCCCTAAAGACTAACCCTAACCCTAACCCTAACCTAACCCTACGCTAACCCTAACCCTAACTCTAACACTAACCCTAACACTAACACTAACCCTAACACTAACACTAACCCTAAACGTAATGGCACCATAACCCTAACCCTAACCCTAACCTTACCCTAACCCTAACCCTAATGGCAACATAATCCTGACCCTAACCATAACCCTAATGGTACCCTAACT
The DNA here is from genome assembly GCF_964188355.1 of Buteo buteo. NCBI lineage: Eukaryota > Metazoa > Chordata > Aves > Accipitriformes > Accipitridae > Buteo > Buteo buteo. Next base: position 54,616,224 of record NC_134176.1, on the reverse strand, counting down.
CTAACCCTAACTCTAACCCTAACCTAACCCTAACACTAACTGTAACCCTAATGGCACCATAACCCTAAGCCTAACCCTAAAACTAACCTTACCTCTAACCCTAACCCTAACCCTAACCCTAATGGCACCCTAACCCTAACCCTAAGATAACCCTAATTTGCACCATAGCCCTAACCCTAACCCTAACCCTAACCCTAATGGCACCATAACCCTAACCCTAAACCTAACCTAACCCTAACCAAACCTAACCCTAACGCTAAAGGCACGATACCTCTAACCATAACCCTAACCTAAACCTAAACCTAACTCTAACCCAAACTCTAACGCTAACCCTAACCCTAACCCCTAAACCTAACCCTACCCCTTAACCTAGACCCTAACCCTAGCCCTAAACCTAAAACCTAACCGTAGCCCTAATCCTCATGGAACCCTATCCCTAACCCTAACGCTAATGGCACCCTACCCTAACCATAACCCTAATCCTAATTGTAATGGCACCCTAAACCTAACCCAAACACTTACCCCTAACGCTAACCCTAACCCTAACCGTAAACATAACCGAACCCTAAACCTAACCCTAACCCTAACCCTAACTCTAATAGCACCATAAATATAAACCTAACCCTAACCCTAATCCTAACCCTAACCCTAATGGCAACCTAACCCTAACCCTAATACCAAACCGTAACACTAACCCTAACCATAATGGCACCCGAACCCTAAACCTAACCCTAACCCTTACCCTAACCCTAAACCTAACCCTATCCCTAATGGCACCCTAACCCTAACCCTAATCCTAACCCCTAACCCTAACCCTAACTCTAACCCTAACCCTGACCCTAACCCTAACCCTAACGGCACCCTAACCCTAACCCTAACCCTAATCCTAACCCTAATGGCAACCTAACCCTAGACCTAACCCTAATCCTAACCCTAACTCTAATGGCACCCTATAACTAACCCTAACCCTAACCCTTAACCCTAACCCTAACCCTAACCCTAACCCTAATCTGACCCTAACCCTAATCCTCACCCTAACCCTAACGGCACCCTAACCCTAACCCTAATCCCTAACCGCAGCACTAACCATAACCCTAATGGCACCCTAACCCTAATTCTAACCCTAACCCTAACCCTAACACTAACCTAACCCTAACCGTAACCCCCTTGTGGGAGAAGGAGCCAGACGTTTGCCTTTTCGGAAATAGGCTTTGCCTAGGCTGAGGGCCATGAGATGTTCCCTCTCTGGGAAAGCACAGATCCCCAGTGCTGTTGTGGCTGTGGATAGGGCGCCAAGGGAAGGCGAAGACCAGCAAGAGCTTTCAGGGCTGCGCACTTCCTTGTGGGAGAAGGAGCCAGATGTTTGCCTTTTGGGAAAGAGGCTCTGCCGAGGACAAGGGCCATGAGATGTTCTGTCTCTGGGAAAGCACAGATCCCCAGTGCTGTTGTGCCTGTAGATAGGCACCAAGGGAGCATGCTGCTCTTCTCTTCCTGATGCTCTGGGGAGGGCTGGATATTCGGGCCGACAGGACAATCCAGCTGCGGGATGAAGAGCTGGCCTCCCTGCGCCCGGCATGGTGGTTCGTGCAGGTTTTAGAGCATGACGTTCCCAAAACACCAACAGAGATTGAGCAGCACCTGAGATATTATTCACTGACGGATAGTCCCTTGCCTCTAACAGAGTTTGACCGGCTCCTTTTCACTGGTGTTTACTGTGCCTATCAGATTTGCTCTATGCAGGGTCTGGATAAAAATCTCTGGATTAGTTTTTTCTCTCAGCTGGTTGATGAAATCTTTCGTGATCTGTGCAAAGGGGCTCTGCCCTGCAAATACCACCCTCCTGCTGGCTTCCTGGCCCTGGAAGGAGAAGCCTTCACATTTAGCATCCCTGAAACATTTCTATCATTCTAACCTGGCCAGGACCAAGAGAGGCACTTAATAAGGGACACTACTGTAGGAAAGGACACACCTGCCTTCAGCTGCATCCTTGGTTATTTTGAATGCTTTCCACATTGTTCAGGACTTTGTACAAATACGCCACACCTTTTTGTCCTGCTTTCTGCATTGCGCTGGCAACCCTCTAAGGTTTTGTACACAAGCTTTTATTTTTAAATGAAATAGGATGAAACTGTAAAGTGTATTTCACCCTTTCCCGTTTTTTTTTGTTGTTGTTTGGTTGTTTGGTTGTTTTTTTTAAGTGGGCTGTGCTGAAGCGGGCAGTGCTATTTAGATGTGTTATCTATCTTGATCACTGATGCTTACTGGGGAGATGTCCTGGCAGGTTTTTTCCAGGATTTTACACTGGTGTCCTAGCTGACTTCATTTCAGATAATTCAGTTCAGCCTCCTTATATTCCCCCTGTGGTTTCAGCCAAATACAGTATCTTTTCTCCTCTCCAGTAACCAGCTAAGCAGATTTTGTTGTGTTTCATGATATAGATCACGTACTTAATTTCAGCTATCTTCTCATGTGGCATCACATTTTGTGTGCCCACAGTAATGTCCCATCTCATGTATTAATTTTTCTTTAAAAAGTAACCTGAAAATGTATGTATTCCATGAAGGTTTCTAGTATTTGCACACCATATTTACACATGTACACTGCTTTGTGTCAGTTATCAGTTTGGAATATACTTCCTTAAATCTCATTTAAATTCCTAAGGATCATGACCTAGTTATTTCTTCAGCAGATTTTACCCCTTCTATGAAGTTTTTTTGTACAGCACTGGCACTTTACAATCCAAACATAATAAATACACAATCTCTATCCTCAAAATCAGAAGTACAATTATTTTATAGAAAGAGATCATTAACCTTTCTTTTCCTTACACGTTGTAGTGTGGAATTAAATAAATGTAATTATCTACTCGGGAGGGGTTTGATTTTTTTGTTTGTTTGTTTCTACTAGTTTTCCTTCTGCCATTATAGGTACATTAATTTTGAACATCCATTGCATGTGCTTAGATGACGTGACCCATAACTCCCTTTCTACCAATATACTCTTAATTTTCCATGCTCAACAAAGGAGGCATGTGTGACATTCAAAGTGGGAGCTGCTAGCTTTTGACCTAGTTAATCTTTTTCCAAGCTGTTGCTGCCCAACAGATGGAGAGGAGAAATGGTGAAGCAGGAATAAGAAGCCTGGAATCAAGATGCCACAGAGAATGGTTTTAGAGGTCAGGTTAGGGCTATGACAGTAGAAGATAGATTTACAGAGTTCATAAAGCAGGTTGTTTGTTGCTTCCCAACACCACCACCACCACCACCACCCCCCCAAGGATGTAGGAATTAAGATTAGCATTTTAATTGAAGTATAACTTCTAGTAAACTAGTGTCCCACCCAGCTTTCTTCTATTTTTATGCTGTTTCTTTACATATGTCCAATCTCTACCTTTCATCCTTTTCCCAACTATGCCTCCAGTCTTTAATGTCTAGGATATGTATGGAGTGATGGAGGCAGGGAGTGGCTGCAGACAAGTCCAGTTCGAGCAGAGAATATCATCAAAAAGCTGAGCTAGGATGGCACTAGTGCATGAAAATATTGTCTTGCTGGAGAATATACAGTCTGAGCTATATGAAGGTCTGGATAAAGGTTGAAGGGGTTGGCTTGGTGACTCAGATGCAAATACACTATTTTGAATTCAGGATTTTGTTAGGATCAGTTTAAAAACATTGCATCTGTTGAGCAGATTATAAATTAAACTCAAGTGATGTCACGAAGTTTCGTGCATGCTCAAGATGATGCACTTTTGAAGTTTATGTATTTTGGGAGGCAAACCAGGGTTTCGCTCAACTGAAACAGCACCAATCACACTACAATGAAATCTCCAGCCTCCTGCTTTCCTACCACCCACCTCGGTGGACCCCGCCATCAGTCCCAACTGCCCTGTAGGAACACAGAAGTGCCCTTGACAGCCACACCACTCTCTCTACAGCAGCACCACAGCTCGGCGGAACACAAGGTATAAGAAACCACTGGAACACAGATGCGGAAATTACCACTTACTGGTACCTTCGATCCTGTTTGCAGTACGTTACCAACACAGCATATGGCAGGTTAGCCATACCCTTGTATTCAAGGAGCTCATTTCTGCATGTCATGGTACTGCTCACAATTAACACATTATGAGCCTGCTCCTGATCCAAATATTAAGACATTTAAAAATATATTTTTTATTCTTCTTACTTACCTTGCTTCTGAGCTTTCAGAGGATGGTCCATTTGTAGATTTGAGCCCTCATCCTTTACTACAAGGGCTAGAAGCCTACTTTTTTGTTTGTTTCTAAATGTATTATTTTCATTAAATGGAAGCTGAGATTCTCAAGCACAGCTTCTTGACTTCATCAAAGTCAGATTAAGAAAAGCACCAAATATTGTGAAACTTGCAATAAAATCATTAAGAGGTACCAACACTTCACACACACGAATGATAAAAAAGAGTGTACACAGACCGGCTCAGTAACACATACTGCAGCTCATATGATCACCATGCTTCTTTCTCTCCTGAGCTGGTACCTCAGCCAGTGGCAAGCACACAAGTCTCACAAGTAACAACAAATTCCAATCTAAGAAAATTTTACATCTTTTTTATTTTTATTACATTCATTTTCATTACATTTATTCCCTCCCCAGAAATGCAAGGAAAGTCACCACATCCTTTGCTTTCTGGATGCTGGGGATCTGCAGTAATGTTACCGCAGTGGCTCTCTGATCCTCAGCATCTCACTACGCTGCCCCACCCCTGCCCCCAAACTACCTCATGCTTTATGCTTAAATCAAACACCAACACAGGACACACACATACAACCTGTAAAGACCTTTCTATGGATGAATGGCAGACATGGCAGTGGCCCTGCAGACAGGGCACAAGCGTGCAGCATAGGGAAAGCACTGGACGCATGATAGCATGCTCAAAGTACAGGATGATATTTGAAGAGGAGCTACACCCAAGTTCATGGCACCTTGGCTTTTCTTATGCTCCTTTCACATCTGCACCTAATTATTTGACCCTTGGGGGGAGCTGGCACCTGGAAGCTGCTTTGGCTGAGCCTCTGAATAGATCAGGAAGCCGGTGAAGGTGATGTACTTGCCATGGTTGCTGTAGGCACCATAGCCATCATGCTGATGGCTGTAGAGCCAAACGGTGTCCCCGTACTGCAGAGGCAGCATGATACTCTGGCTCTGCATCTCCCGCCTCTTGGAGTGGTTGTCATCATAGATCATGGCCTGCACCTCATTGTGGTTCTTCATAAGTTTCACTGACATAGTCTTAAAGGGCATTTTGCCAATGGTGAAGGAGAAATAGTATGCACCAGGTATACGGCATGAGAAGATGCCAGTGGAGGAATTGAAATCTTTTCCAATGTTCACAAACTCTGTGTCAAACGTGATCGGCTCATGCTGGGTTTGCTTGTCGTCTGTCCCCAGGAGACTTTGTGAGCAGGCAACAGAAAATGCAGAGCGAGGATCTTGTTCCCTGTTCAGTTGGTCAGATAAAACATGTCTCTGTGAAGCTTCATTCTGCTCTCCGGGAAGTTGCTGAATAGTGTGATGGTGTGGCCCCAGCTCTTGAGAGCTAAGAGCGTTCTGGAAGAAGGCAGAAGTGTCTGGATAGATTAGGTAGCCATTGAAAGTTGTATAGGGGCCCACATTGCTGTAAAGAGCATACTTGGGATCTCCATGTAAACGCAGCCAAACTGTGTCACCGTAGTCGAGCTGCAGCATGGCACTCTGGCTGGCTACCTTCCGTTCCTTGCAGTGATGTTCGTCATACACAATCGCTTGCACTTCATTCTTGTTTCTCATCAGCATGACAGACAAATTTTTCTTTGGGTACTTCCCAACAGTGAAGGAGAAGTAGTAGGCTCCAGGTATCCGACAGCGGAACAGCCCAGTCTTGGGATCAAAGTCATTGCCAATGTTCACATACACTTTGTCAAAGGTAATGACCATCTCAGAGCTCCCTTCCATGCTGCTGGTTCTGGCCACAGAGAAAGCAGAGCGAAATTCAGTACTGGTGTCTGCTGGGAAGCCATCTGTAGGCAGAAGAATCATGCAGCAAAGGAAACCAAACAGGATCTGAACCTTCAGTGTCATCATTGTATCTGAAAGGAAAAAGAAGCATATTTTAGCTGGAATTCCATTAATTTCCAGCTCATTGTCCCGTTGAAACCCTGACCTGAATCTTGCTAAATAGACATGAAGGTCTGTGTCCAAAAATGGAGAAGTTTCCAGTGCATTCTCTGATCAGTGCGTGGGACCATACCTCAGTTCAGATCCCAGCATCATTTTGATATTTTCCTAGCGAGAGCTGGATCTTTTTTCCCTGTACTCGTAAGAAGAAAAAGAATCTTCTTTGAAAGCCAGGCTATCCTACAGCTTGTCTGCAAAACACTGTGTTGCTCACAATGCAGAGGGATCTCAGAGCTTGCTGGGCCTTTGCCAGAGCTCCCTTTTGTAGTGCTTTTATTCATAAGACCAAGGATGAAACAAAGCCCTACACAGACCCTATATTATACAACTGAGATACAGCTGAAGGGCAGGGAGAAGAGGACATAGGCTCTAGAGGTTCCTATGCAGATGCCATTGCCTAGCACTGCAGTAGCTGTTTCACAGGATGTGGAAGCTGGAAGCCAAGTAAGTTGGTAGACCCCATTACTCACCATGAACCTGTGAAGAGTGTAAAGAAACTAGAACAAGAGGGAATGTTTGGGGAAGGAAGGAAGACAATGGAGAAAATGAATGAAATTAAAAAAAAGAGAAGGAAAACAAAAGATAAATAGAAGGCAAGTGTCCCAAAGTATAGGATCCCTGAGAGAGAACTGAAATACTGAAAACAGGGAAACAACTCCCTGTCTGGATAATAGCCAGAGAGAAAAGACTTCTTTGGCCCTTAAAAAAGAGGGATAAGTTAGGAGCTAATGGATTTTCTGCTTCTAGTTTCTGTGATTTTTTTTGGACTGAGGCCAAAAATCATCTATTAGTGCTTTCAGGCTGAAAACAAAACTGTCAGTCATTCCAGTGAGAAGCTTCTCTCTCTGTCACCTCTCTGTGCTTATTAAAATATCATTCAGGCTGGGAGGCAACTGCCTGGTTTGCAGTCTGCCCCATCTGTCACCCCAGAACTGGTGCCTTGCCAGCCTGCAAACAATGAATTCACAGACCAGCAGAACAGGAGCAAAACTTGCTACTCATTGGGGGGAGGGGTGAAGACAAATCCTGAATTAAAAAGGATAAAGGGGTAAATATTTGAATCAACTGGGATGGCCTAGTAAGAGAAGTAAAGCAGATGAAACCCATGTATACTGTGAGGTGGCAATGGGATCCTGTTTTGGCAAGATGTGATACCTAGAATCACTCACCAACAGGAATTCAGCTTGACCTACAGTCCCTGCTCTTTCACACTTGAGAATAAAACTGAAATCTGAAATGCAGCTCTAATAGAAATGAACCCAAGAATGAATTAGATTCTCACTTAAGTACGTGAAAGTGTCACACTAGCAAAGATGAAAAGAAATATCCAACCATGTCCTAATTTTGCATTAGATGACTTCTCCCACAAACGTCTCAGTATTTTCCTCCATGCCCCTGAATTCAGAATGTTTTTCCTGACTTAGCCTGCTTCTCCTGAACACATCCATGGGACCCCATGGGCTGCAATGAAGGGTGTTGAGAGGGCTGACTGATGTCATATTGAGGCCACCCTCTATCATCTTTGAAAGGTCATGGAGATCAAAGGAGGTCCCTGGTGACTAGAGAAAGGCAAATATTGCACCCATCTTCAGAAAGGACAAGTGAGACAACCTGAGGAACTACAGGCCAGTCGGCCAGTTAGCCCCTCACTTTGGTCCCTGGGAAAATTATGGAGTGTTCTTTTTGGAACACATTTCTAGGGCAAAGGACATGACATTTAGTATGTGTTGATCAGATGAGGGTAGATCATGTCTAACCAAACTGATTGCCTTCTTGTAAGAAGAGACCAGTGGATGTCACTGACCTTTTAGCAAGGCTTTTCTACAGTCTCCCAGAACATTCCTGTATCCAGGTTGTGATGTTACAATCTAGATAAGTGGACTACTAGAGAAGTGAAAAACTGGCTGAGTTGTCAGGCTCAAGGGCTAATGTTTAATATTTAATTTCAGATGTCCCCTTTAATATTTTTTACCAATGACCTGGAGAAGGAGACAGAATGCCCACTCATCAAGGTCAGAGATGACACCAAAACAGAGGGTTTGACAATATACTTGGAGTCACAGCTGCTATGCAGAGGGACCTAGACAGGCTTTCAGTAATGGACTGAAAGGAAATTCAGCAAGGATGAATGCAAATTCCTGTACCTGGGATGGACGAACCCTGCGTGTTGGTACAGGCTGGTGACTAACTGGCTGGGGAGCAGTGCTACTGAAAAGGATCTAGAAGTCCTGGAAAAAAAAAATTTTTTACCTGAGTTAGTGCTGTGCTCTGCAAGTAATGAAGGCTAACAGCATGCTGGGGTGCATCAACAGAAAGTTGCCAGTAACCACAGGCGGTGATTATTCCCCTTTAGTTGGCACTTGCGTGACTCCAGAAGAGGGCAGCCAAGATGGCTGAGGTCTGGAACACCTGCCCTATGAGGAGAGGCTGAGGAAACGGGGCTTGTTTAGCTTGGAGAAGAGAAAGTTTTGGGGGGATCTAGTAGTAGCCTTCCAGTACCTATGAAGAGGTTACTGAGATGAGAGAGCTAGGTTCTTCACTGATGTTCATGGTGGGAGAATAAGAGACAATGGTCATAAAATCCAAAAGGGGAGGCTCAGACCGTGTATAAGTGAAACAATTTCATGCTGAGGGCAATTAAGAATGGAACAGTTTGTCCAGAGAGATTTTGAGGTCTCTATCCTTGGAAGTTTTCAAGACCAGACTGGATTAAGCTGTGAGCAACCTGGTCCACATTCAGTGTTGGCCCTGCTTTCAGCAGGAGGTCAGACTAGAGACCTCCTAAGTCATGATTCCTGATTCTGTAACTGATTCCCATAGCTACTGCCTTCTCACAGTTGAAAATTCACTCGCTACTAACCCTAGCCATGACAATTACATGGAACTAACCAGCTAATGGCAGGCCTGACAGACAGACAATCTTTCATCCAGCAAATTAATTTAAGAAAGCATTTTCAATGGAACTATTAAGCCATCACTAATTGCCATGTATCTGCTTCCATGCTGTCTTTATTTTTCCTCACTTTGCCATCTAGTTTGTGAGCTCCTCAGGGCAAAGACTCTTCCCATGTCTGTACAGCATTTGGCCATTGCTGCCATTTAAACAATACTAATAGGCCCTAACATCCCACTGTTACAAATATTCTGATAAGTTAAAATTTTATATAAGCTGGGTTTGCTCAAAAGGTAAAGACTGTAGAATATAGGGGTTTGAAGCTTGCAATGTAGTCATCGAAACTTAGGAACATACAAAATGTGCTGTATACAGTCATAAGAAAATAAGTATTGTCTAAAATTAGTTAACCATAGAAACTTTGACCGATTTGTTAGTTTGTAGTGTTTTGTCCTAAGAAACTAAGAGAGATCGTTATGGACCTTAGTTCTGTTGCTTAGAAACCCCACTTTGATCAAGATTCCAGTTAGTGGAATTAAGTAAGATTAACCAATGAATGTTTTAGTATAAGAATATTGATAAGGTGGTGTGACTGAGGGCCAATCACTAGAAACGTTAAATTTAAGAATTAACATTGAATGTACTTTTATGTAAATCTAATACATGATGGCGAAAATCATACTGCGCAGAATCACATAAGAGAGGTCAACTATCGGACAAAGTGAGGAAGACTATGGAAGACCACCAGAGGGCTTCTGAAGACCACCAGAGACATCACCATGCCTGCGTAAAAGGGACATTTACATATGCTAATGATTTATCGGACAGTTGATGATTATGTATGACATTTCCCAGAAATTTAGTGAATATGTATAACAGGTGTGTATTTAACCTGCATGATTAAACCAGGCAGGTGCACACACTAGGTGGAGTGATCCCCTGTGTGCCCAGCGATGCAATAAAGAAGTGCCTGCTTCTTAACTTCTCATTGCTGTTAAGGAGTTTTATTCCGGATTTCGGCAACACCACCAAGAACTAAATCCCAAACTGTCACACTGTGAGCTCAGCCTCTGGTCCAGCAGTATTATTTTTGCAGAGTGCAGAGTGCTACATCTAGCATGGCAGGCTCATTTCAGCTTCCAGCTTAGAAAACCAAGCCCTAAAGGCAAACTTATAAGGGCTATTAGAAGTTTCTGATTCATACTCATCCATTGTTATTCCAGTGATCACCATGGTGTGGCTGCATGAAGAACCAGCATGACTGTGACATGGTGGCACGCTCTTGAGACAAGAAATGACAGGAAAGGATTTGGCATTTGGGTTTTTAGTCACAACAGGACCCTGGTTCTAAAGCACTGCTTATGCTTTAGAGCTCGCTCAGTGTATCCAGGAGTCAGGGAATATACTGCAAGCACGTCACTGCTGGCCAAAAAAACACAAAAAGACAAAACAGTTTAAAAAACTCTAGTGGATCTGACCTTATGTTCCTTCAGATGACCACTATCCTTGTTTCTGTCCCAAAGCTAATTTCTCTGTAATAAGGTTACTTATTAAAGGTTGGATCACTCAGTTACTGTTGCAAAGACTCTCTGCTTGCTGCAGTGCCTTATTTATCAGCTCTTCCCAACAACTTACTGGCAAGTCGTTTAAACAAGGCAGTTAATTACGCTGTGTTTCCATTAGCAAGTTGTTTCCTTGACAGCTCCCACTCACCACTTTCAGGACTATTTAGGTTCTTTATCTTTTTAAAATAATTTAGAAAGTATTTAATAACTGCCTCTCACATGAAACCAGTCTAAGAATAATATCCCAATCATTAGGAAGACTCAGCTAGCTACAGGGCTGCCATAAACAGAGGCAACTCACAACAACTCTTGGACTTGAGTATCAGTGTAGTAAGTCTGAAAGATAAAGCTTCCAAAATGTTCTGTTGCTCCCCCAGCAAATGCTTCTGCTGCCCAAGTCTTTTACTGTGATAACTTTCTTCCAGCAGGGAAGAGATAGCACCAGGGATGTGAGGCTGACCATGGACACTGTGGTATCAGCCTTAAGTGCATGCTATGGCATAACTTTTAAAACTGCAGAGGGAGGTGAAAGACCCAAGCTAGAGGTGAAAAGTGGGTCTTCAGCTTGCGCCACGCGTGTGTCATACATAGCAGCTGTGTTATTCTCATTACATTTACATATGAATCAGGGCCCTTTGTCCCCACATTCCTTACTGTAGTAGCACCACAGAAGTATGCAATGAAATTAAGTAGACCCAAGGGATAAACAAGGTATGCTACTGCCTTTACTCTAGGCAGTACCAGCAGGGACAGCAGCCCACAGGGAAGAAATCGAGAAACTAATTTTTGAACAGGAGGCACAAAACACATGATGGAGCTAAACGTTCTCAAAGGCACTGACATTAAATTAATGACCTGAAAAGAAGGGGCTAAAATGGTAGTGACTCACATAGCAGAACAGGAGTTGCAAATCTTTTTTGAAAAGAAAGAGACATAATTCACCTTTTGCAGGACCCAGGAAACATTAATAGCTTTGTGCTTGCTGGACATGATTTTTCTGTCCTGGAACAGAATCAATCCACCAGTGGAAAGACAATTAGCTTTACTCTTCTACTGAAATCCATGGATTTACAAAAGGACTTTCAATAATAGAAAGGTCACCCCATTTCTAGACTTGCAGACCAGATCTTCTTGTAAAACTCACAAGGGTTTTCTTTCTATTCCAAAATATTAATGAGCTAGATTCCCTAGTCCTACCTTAGGCAAGAGTCCTCTAATTTCAGTGGGAGTTTTACCCAGAAGATCACTGAAGAATGAGATATGAAACAAAAGTGAAGCAGCGCAGTTGTATTAACTGTTAGTAAAAGTTCTTAAAATCCTGTAAACCACAAGAGCAAAGCCCTGTTTTTCCTAGCTCTCACTCTAATATTTAAGGACAGCTGCAAATGTTTCAATTATTTGAGTCAGTGAAAGCCTGTGTAATGAACAGCCTTCTTGGACTACAGTTAGCAAGAATTTTTCCCCAGATACCACATACTGTCTGTTGCATTCATCCGATACAGATTAAGACCATCAGATAATGATGCAAATGCATCACTTTTTCTGACATCAAGGAGAAATTTATTGTAGCAGATCCTCAAAAGCAAAATCTGTATAAGGAGTACTATGTGACAAAATCAGGGATTCACTTACGGCTTCGGCCTTTCTCTGCTTTTGATGAATGTGGTTTTTTGAACTCTGGAACAATCCTGAGAGGTAAAACATTTTCTGAAACATTTAGGATGCTTTTTGGAAACTATACGCCACACTTTGGATGACAGAACTGTATGGCATTAGTATAGAAATTACTTAGTTTTAAATGTTTCCTTGAGTCAAGGGAGTTGTTTAACATAATAAAACAGCTTCTGTATACTCAAAGATCTGTGGAGAGACAAAAATTCTTTTGAAGTGTCTCAACTCCAGCCATACTCAGGAAAAGGAAATGGAGAGACTGTGTTTTGGCATAAGACTCTAATGTTAGCCTGCACTTCAGAATATTAATTAAAGCTGCTATATTTCAATGGAAGCCCTAACAACTCTGTTTAAGATAAAATCATGTTGTATAAGATGATGTCTATTCTCTGATCAAAATAGAAACATGATAGTTCTGACATTAAGAATTTTCTTCCTATAACAGCATTCAAGGAAATTTGTTACACACATTTGAAGTGCCAGGGTGACACACTGTGTCTTCTAGTTTTGGCTACTATGTATATTTAAAAAAAAATATTCATTTGGACAGTCAAAGTGGTATTTTAGTAGAGAAGACAAACTTTAGGTGGGAGCAAGGAGTTATTCTAACAGACTAATGCTTTAAAATGTAATATAATTTTTTTTACATCCTTTTCTAAATGAACAAATTACACAAATCCAACTCTCCACCACATACACACTCCTCAAGCAAACAAGGCTAAAAACTGCAAAGCAAAGAAAAATATTCTAACACTGCTCAGGAGTGGAAGAGCAGAAAACATTGTTAGAATATTTGAGTGTAAACTGTAGTTCATAAAATGTGTTAATACTACCAAGTTATTCTGTACACACAGCCAAACAAACTGTTGATAAACTGTCATTGAAATTACACCAGCAGTAAGTAGTGAAAAAACCTAGCCATTGCTGGGAATGAGTTCAGTGATAAATGGTTTCTGTGGAAGCATAGGCCAGAGAAGCCTGGAAACCACAGCTTGAGCAAGGCAGAAGTCTGTTGCTGTATAGTGTTTATTTAGCACTGCTACCTTTAGACATAAAACACCGAGACCATTTCAACAGTAGGAATTTTTGCATGAATCCAGTAACAGTTACAGTAATGCCAAAGTTAAACCATCTCTTTTCCCACCCCCAAACCTAATTTCTTTTTTTAGCCTGGTTTATGTGTGCATTTCTTTCTCCTGGTGCGCACAAGAGATGCTGAGCCTGCAGCACAAGGCTTTGTTGAGGCATCCCATCTCTCCAGGAGGAACCGGATTGCTGCACCAGAAGGCAGATCACACTGGCACAAAGGATTAACAGAGACAGTCTGGCCTGGAATGCCAGGAGGTATTTTGATAGGTAAAAGAAAGTAACTGACACTTTGGCAGCATGTACCATAAAGATCTCAGTTAAGACAGAGAGAGAGGAAGACCCCAAAAGGCAGACTGTCCAGTGCAAAAGCTAGCTCTAAAGAGAGAGAAAGGCACAGAGACCTCAGATAATGGAGTAGAGGGCAATTTTATTGTTCACGTGGCTGGGCTGGAAGCCATGTAGCGGGAGGCCTTTTTCACAGAAGTCCTGGTTTTTTTGCTTTGGCTATGGAAGTAAAACCATATGAAGCACAGGGACACTGCCAGACAGACTGCCCCAGCAACAGACCTACTGGAGTGACAGACACCTTATGAGGAAGAATGCTGAGCACAAGCAGTACATTTCAGGCTATTCCAAAGGCAGTACATTTCAGGCTATTCCAAAGGCAAATGGGAAATTATTATTTAAAAATGAATGAGAATTAGTTACAGGGATGATTTTATTTTAAAGTTCCACCTGGTTTAAGATATTTAAAGAGCTTTTAAAAGATGCTTATAATCTAGAAGACATAGGATAGGGAACATGGGTAATAACAAGCAAATGTAGCGTAAGATTTTACTTTTACTATGCTATTATATAGTCTGGAAAAAAACCCAACCAAACCCTGCAGGATTAAAGGTGCTAAAATGAAAGAGTCAGCAAATAAGAGTTTCATTTCATCATCTGACCAGCTGGAATCAACAAGCAAGATCCAGTTAACACCACAGCAGTGCTAAAGGAGAATGTGAAGACAAAGGTAATGGCTACACAGACCATGAGAGGCTCTCTTAAGAAACAATGAGGGAGAAAGTTTAGAAGTGTTTGCAGAAGACATTTCTGAGTTGGAGACAAATACTCGGTACCTAAGGAAGATGCAGATGGGTTCAGCATCACAGACTACTCTTGTAATTTTTCTCTTTTAGTAAGAGTTTGGGCAGGAAAAAGATGAATGTTTTTCCCAAGAACTAATGAAGCATGGGGACTTTAAAGGGTTGATAAAGAATGAAAAGACTGTTTAGACAGCTCCACTGAACACAAGTGTCGTGGTTTAACCCCAGCCAGCAACTAAGCACCACGCAGCCGCTCACTCACTCCCCCCCCCCCCCCAGTGGGATGGGGGAGAAAATCAGGAAAAGAAGTAAAACTCCTGGGTTGAGATAAGAACGGTTTAATAGAACAGAAAAGAAGAAACTAATAATGATAATGATAACACTAATAAAATGACAACAGTAGTAATAAAAGGATTGGAATGTACAAATGATGCGCAGGGCAATCGCTCACCACCTGCCGACCGACACCCAGCCAGTCCCCGAGTGGCGAATCCCTGCCCCCCCCTTCCCAGTTCCTAAACTAGATGGGACGTCCCATGGTATGGAATACACCGTTGGCCAGTTTGGGTCAGGTGCCCTGGCTGGGCATGAGAAGCTGAAAAATCCTTGACTATAGTCTAAACACTACTGAGCAACAACTGAAAACATCAGTGTGTTATCAACATTCTTCACATACTGAACTCAAAACATAGCACTGCACCAGCTACTAGGAAGACAGTTAATTCTATCCCAGCTGAAACCAGGACACAATCTTGTTCTTAGGTTTTCCTGAAGTGGTGGTATAGCTCACATCCTTCGGGACTTTTTTTTTTTTTTTAAACATCTCTGCATTACAATCAGTAGGGTAAACTGAGCCGTGAGTGACAAAGTGGAAACACTAGCTAGGCAGAATGACACTAGAATCAGTACTCTGGAATCAGCTCAGATTCTAACCCTTTATTCTTCCTGTCTTATTGTTACATATCGTGGCTCAGTTTTTCTACCCCACTTCCTTCCAGTGAAGGAAAGTTTAGCTCTTGGGATAATCCCCACTCCTCCTGTTAACAAATGGAAGTCTAGCAACAGTTCAGAGATTATAGGTAGGTATTTACAGTATTTACTATAGGTAGGTATCTACAGCATTTACTACAGGTAGGTATCTACAGTATAGGTAGTTATTGTCTGATTTTTTTTAAACCACACTTTCCTCTATGCATCCAAGCAGCAGTTTCCTTCAATGCAGCTGAATGAATATTTTTATTCTCCAACCATGTAGACCAGGTTCCTATGCTGTTCTCAGAGTTGATGCCCTATTTGTCAATTTTCTTTCAGTCCTTGGTTGTAACTAATACTTACAGACATTAAAGGATATTTCATCAGGATGAGAGTAAGTGTTCCAGTTAAACACTGGTTATACTGGCTTTCCTTCCTGTTCCACACTGCCACTTTCATTCACATGCCCAGTCATCCAGCAAACCTGTCAGGTACAGCACCATCAGTTGGGAAAAATCTTGCAGTGATCCTTTCATGTTCTTCTCTCATCCCCTCATTAAGAATGAAACCAACTGTAGGTTTATTTGTCCAGGAACTAATAGGAACCTGTGGAAGCTGACACCCAAGAAGGTGCACTACATAGGACTGTCTATACATTACAGGAATCACAACTTTTGTGTTATACCTTCCTGTTGAAGACTGTTGTACATGAGATTGAGGAGATATTATAAGAGGTATTGGAATGTGTGTTGTACTCTCAAGGTTTGTTCATTGTCCTCTCAGTAGTGGCTTTATGTCCCCAGTTTCCTTTCTGTGAGTCTGCACTCCTGCACTTTGTATCAGCCAATATATGATTTTAATTTAACAGCTATGTAAGGTCCTAATCAAAAAAAGGACCAAGTTTTAGATTTTCTTGTCTGTTTTCTTCTTTAGCTGCATAGCCACACCTTCTCTTTCTCTCTTTCACTTGAGTGGGCACATAATTCTCATTTTTCCTGGAATTCTGTGCCTGCAATTGTGGCTTCTGACCCATTCCCCCACTCACTGGAATGCTGCCCTCCGGTCATTGCTCTAAGACCTGCCACATCACCCACCTGGGTAAAAGCTAAAGGGAATGTGTTGCTTCTTTCTAGTTGATCATCAAATCACAAGTTAGGATGAGCCTGTGGAGTCCAGCAGTCATCCCCTAAGGGAATTAATGGATAGCTGAGTGCCAGCTGGGGTTACATGCAATGACAACAAAAAGCATTTTTGTTCCCTAGTTGTTTTGGGTTTGTGTGGTGGGGTTTTGGTAGCACGGGAGGGGCTGCAGGGGTGGCTTCTGTGAGGAGCTGCTAGAAGCTTCCCCAGCTCCAAGCGACATGCCGCTGGCCAAGGCTGACCCAGTCAGCGGTGGTGGTAGCACATCTGGGAGAACAGATTTAAGAAGGGAAAACCTGCAGCAGAGAGGGCAGTGGGATGTGAGAGGAACCCCTGTGCAGACACCAAGGTCAGTGAGGAAGGATGGGGAGAAGGGGATGCCCCTGCGACCCATGGTGAGGTGGCAGGCTGTCCCCCTCCAGCCCACAGAGGGGAGCGGGAGAGCAGATGCTCACCTGCAGCCCGGGGAGAGAGGAGCCCATGCCAGAGCAGGGGGATGGATGCACCCCAAGATGGCCAGGACTCTGTGGGAAAGCCTGTGCTGGGGCAGTCTGTGACTGAAGGACTGTGGCCTGCAGAAAGGACCCACGCTGGAGCAGCTCCTGAAGGACTGCAGCCCGTGGAAAGGGCTTACATTGGAGAAGTTCATGAAGAACTGTCTCCCCTGGGAGGGACCCCACGCTGGAGCAGGGGAAGAGTGAGGAGTCCTGCCCCGAGGAGGAAGGAGCAGCAGAGACAATGTGTGATGAACTGATCGTAACCCCCATTCCCGGTCCCCTCGTGCTACTGGTGGGGAGGAGGCACAGAAAATCAGGAGTGAAGTTGAGGCTGGGAAGGAGGGAGGGGTGGGGGGAAGGTGTTTGTCCCGATCCAATGTCAGGGAAGGTTTCGATATGATCCCAAGAGCGAGATTAAGACACAAACGAGGTCAAATGACCTATAGTCAAAATAGGTTTTATTATCAAAAGTATCAAAATGGTAGCGATAGGATAGAATGGAAGAAAAGGTAGAAATTAAGCAAGCAGTCAGGATAGGATTGCTAGGATGGTCACCACCACGGATCCAGCGGCGTCCCGTTGGTCCTCAGTCTTCAATTCTTTGGTGGTGAAGAAGGCCCCGCCACAGCTTGTCTCTATGAGTTTTTTATAGGGCATATTTCAATGATGTCATGTGCTGCAGGTTTCGTCCATCACACTACCTTCACCTGATCAACACCAGAAACCAGTATCTTATTTCAGTGATGTCATGCGCTGCAGGTTTCGTCCATCACACTACCTTCACCTGATCAACACCAGAAACCAGTATCTTATCAGCTCCAGCCCCGTTTCCTCCTCTGGATGCCTCAGTGGCCTGGTAATCGTCCTTATCGACAGGAGTGTCCTGCTTAAACAGGCCATCTTAGAGACAAAGGGCTCAAGATAAGCAGTTCACAGTTCCTTGAGATGATGGTCCAGTCCCCCACACCTGACAATCTTTGAGGCAAATGGTTCAGGATAAGAATTCAGTCTTTTACACCACCCCATGGCTCAAAGATTGTTTCAGGACCCATGCTGGTTTTGAGAAAAGATAGCTATATAGAAAAGTCAGAAAAGAGCATTTCAGACAATCTGTATTACCAACGGTGTGGTTCGCTGTATAGCACTAATTTGTTTAACACTATCAGGCGAAATAGTAGTTACAAATTGCATATTAGTTACAACACGTTGAATCAATTGTATAAAGCATGGAATGATACATGGTAAAAAGAATAACATCGTAAAACCACACAACGAGTAAAACAGGATTCATTTGACCCAGGGACCGCCAGGGAGCCAGGAAAACATATCAATGTCCCAGCCTTTCCATGTCTGGATAGGAACATGGGCCAGCTTTCGTATTCCCACCGTAATTTGTTTCACAATTTTCCCGCTGTCATCAATTTTTAAACAACAGTTAGAGTCATTTATTTTACCACAAACACCTCCTTCCTTGGCTAGCAGGTAATCAAGAACCATGCGATATTGTAATATTGCTGTTCGCATTTGTGTAGCTTGATCCACCAATAGATCAAGGGCATGGGCTGTCTCATTAGTAATGATCTCTAGGACAGCTTGTAACCGGATGATGTGATTTAGGTTATAGATAGGTTCTCAAGCACCGCTAACTCACTCGTTGAGGTTCCAGGTGGCAGGTCCATAATGTTGTATGATACATTGAGGCGTCCACACGTCTTTGCCCCAGGTCTGACCACTCCCACCTGCTATAGAGGTATCAATGGATTGCTGATATCGATTGAGATCATCATATACCTTAACACCCAGTCCATCCCCTTCATCATCCGGGAGCAGGAAAAACAAAGGGTGAATTACCCCCACATAACACACTCAGACCAATTTGATGGTAGCATTTTGTAGGCACGTTGGCCACACACCCAATAGTTACCCTTTAAGGCTTGTGCACCATTTTCAAACAAACCAGTAGGTGTCCATGGTGATTGGAAATATGTTGAATTACCTACTCCCAGAGGATGATCCGACAGACCGTTCATCAACAACCTGTCCACAGTTTTTCCCACCTCCTCTGTGGTGCCCCAACAGATAGGAAGTCCATCTGGACCTATGCTCAAATGTCCCTGACAGCGGTCTTTATTATCACTTGACTACCAAATTTGAGTTCCATCAGTGAGTCTGCATTTCCAGGCACCAGAACCATGGTGCCAAAAGCAGGTAACATTAAGAAGGTTATTAGACTGCTTAGTGGAAGACCAAAAATGGGAAAACCGTTTCTTGTGCCCTGTTTGATTCACCCAGGCCCATCCGGACCAGCGAGGCACAAAATTTGGGGAACTGGAACTCAAGAGGCGACAATATGCCTGGTCATCCCCTTCTGGCAGTGTTATAGCTGCCCTATGGTTTGAACAATCAGTTGGTCTACAACCATCAGTGAGGCAATGGTTGTCTTAAGTATAGGTCCAGTTGCACTTGTTATTTCCCACGGGAATACCATCTTTGTGTGTTTGGTTCAGACAATATCCACCTTGGACTGGATATTGTATTGTCCAGGGCTGTGTGTCTTCACCCCAGTAAGAATCATTTTTGACCTCACTGTAATTACTCACTAACCATTTTGGGGAAATAGGGACAGCAGTCCATGGCCAGCTTTCCAAACCTAAGGGCCCACCACATACCCAACAATTAGTCAGATTAAAAGTGTTGGCCACTTACTGGCCTAGAGCCACAAATTCATTTTGCCACTCCAAGCCGAAAAGAGGGGCACAGGAGTTTCCCCAGATATTAAAGGCAGCAACAATAGTCGTCCAAAACAACATTTGCGGTGGTATATCAAACATCCTATAAATATTAACAAAGCAATCACTGACAAAACTACGCAAACGATTAACACCTTCCCATATTTCTTCAGGCACGCTCTAGAGTCCTCACCTGAAAGAGAAAAGAAAAAACAGACTTGGTTTGTTCTAAGGAACCGGAAGCAAATTGTTATTAGAAGGATGGAATAATCCACCTGGTATTGATTTTATGTTCCTTTACTTTAGCCCGCCTCAAGCCCCTGGAGTCTGTTTTGGTGGCTGGAGGGTTAACAGGACCATACTTGCACCCATAATTAATTAATTCCTGGGCCACTTCTCCCCAGGTCCACATTTTCTTATCTGGGGGGCAGTGCTGATCAGGCGTGAATCCTCCTGAAGCAGCCGCAACACTCGCGCCCTGGGGCATCGCCTATATCTTTTCTTGTAATTGTATACCAATTGGTTTCAGAGAATCAGGGAGTCCCCGTGTAAGGGGAGTCATTGGCTCAGGATCCACCGACATCATCATCAGGGACTCCTGCCTAGGCTCCAATTTTCGATCATACATCATCTGCAGACAAGCTGCCTTTTGCACACTCTCCACTACTTGATCAACAGTCCCCATAATCGTGAGGGGCTCCCCCCTCTCCAAGGGGTTCAAACCTCCCACCCAATAGGCTGCCCATTGGGTTAAAGACCAGGGGACGCGGTGATTCCCACTAGTTAAAAACACTCCCGGTCCCCAATATCCTTCCGCCTCCTTTTCACTTAACAGAATCTGGTCCGTCCCCCCGACAGCGATACTCTCCACACATACTCCGTTTCTGACTCCTTAGGGGTTCGGCCAAATTCCTTTTTTAGTTTTGCCAACTCAGTGGCAGTATAGGGGACCTCTTTAGTTGTAACGTGGGGGAACTGGTCCTGCTCATCATCATAGGCATATTCAGTTTTGACTAAAGGTCGCAATGAAGGCAGCTCTAACTTCTCCACTCTCTCTTTTTCTGCCTGCAGGTCCTTAAAGGGGTAGCCAATTTCTGATCTTGGAGGAATTTCCTCACGGACAGTACCCGCAAGGAGCTGCTCCTTAAGAGCAATTTGCAAATGTTTCACTTGGTTCTTTTCTCCTTCAAGCTGTGCTTTTAATCCCGCCACTTGTCCCATAAGGGACTGAAAAAGATTTTGGAGGGATTCAATAATTTGAGATTCTGCAGTGAGGTAGCAATCCCTATCCTCCACTGCTGCAGCCAGACTGGCACCGAGAACGGCACAGACAATTGCTTTTCCTTTCCCTGACCGCACTCTAGCATCTTTCTGTAAAGCGACCATTCGATCAATAACGCTCTGCAGATTATACCAGTTTTCCTGAGCCCAGTCTATCCCAAGCACAGACGGTCGTGCTTTATGTTTTCCCAAAAAGTCAAACAAAGCTTCTTTCAAACAGGCAACTTTGCTATCACTCATCTTATACAAAGTGGGGAAGCAGTCGTCTCAGGAAGGCAGCATGTAAAGTTTCAAACACAGCACAACACAAGCCTGCACCCCTTACGTTCCTGAGAGGTCTCACGTATTAAAGCGGAGAAGCAGTCATCTCAGGAAGGCAGCACATAAAGTTTCAAACACCTTATAAAAAGCAGGGAAGCAGTCGTCTCAGAAAGGTAGCACGTAAAGTTTCAAACACCACAAGCCTGCCCCCCTTACGTTCCTGAGAGGTCTCACGTATTAAAGCAGGGAAAGAGTACGGCACTCTCGCCTCAAGGGATCCTGTCCGTGATGCCAATTTAAATGTCCCGATCCAATGTCAGGGGAGGTTTTGATATGATCCCAAGAGCGAGATTAAGACACAAACGAGGTCAAATGACCTATAGTCAAAGTAGTTTTTATTATCAAAAGTATCAAAATGGTAGCGAAGAAATGGTAGAAATGGTAGAAATTAAGCAAGCAGTCAGGATAGGATTGCTAGGATAGTCACCACCACGGATCCAGCGGCATCCTGTTGGTCCTCAGGGAAGCAGTCGGTGGTAGGGGTTGCTAGGATGGTCACCACCACGGATCCAGCGGCGTCCCGTTGGTCCTCAGTCTTCAATTCTTTGGTGGTGAAGAAGGCCCCGCCACAGCTTGTCTCTATGAGTTTTTTATAGGGCATATTTCAATGATGTCATGTGCTGCAGGTTTCGTCCATCACACTACCTTCACCTGATCAACACCAGAAACCAGTATCTTATTTCAGTGATGTCATGCGCTGCAGGTTTCGTCCATCACACTACCTTCACCTGATCAACACCAGAAACCAGTATCTTATCAGCTCCAGCCCCGTTTCCTCCTCTGGATGCCTCAGTGGCCTGGTAATCGTCCTTATCGACAGGAGTGTCCTGCTTAAACAGGCCATCTTAGAGACAAAGGGCTCAAGATAAGCAGTTCACAGTTCCTTGAGATGATGGTCCAGTCCCCCACACCTGACAATCTTTGAGGCAAATGGTTCAGGATAAGAATTCAGTCTCTTACAGTGTTCTAAGGTTTGGTTTTACTTCTCAGTATCTTTGTTTTGATTTGATTGGTAGTAAATTAAATTAATTTTGTTTTTTCCCTAAGTTGAGTCTATTTTTTACCTGTGACCATAACTGGTGAGTGATCCACCTGTTATTGTCTCGACCCATGTGCTTTTCTTTATATTTTCTCCTCCCCATCCCACCCAGGAGGGAGGAGAGCGCGAGTGGCCTCATGGTGCTTTGTTGCTGGCTGGGCTTAAACCACAACGCTAGTCAAGTCTGAGTTCACTGACTGCTAAGAGCTGATACAGCAATGCAACCAAAGATGTTCACAAGTTGGGTAACTTTGCCCCCCCCCGCCCTTGACTACCTGCAGTTAGCAGAAAACTTTTAGGAAGGAATAATTTCCCTTTGCTTGGTAGATCAACTTGTAACACTATGTTTCATCAATGAAAACATAATTGCTTTGGTCTTTTTATCCATCAAAGGCTGTCCTGTAACATACTTTGAGAAAATATCCCATGCTATTGACAGGTATTTTCTGACAGTAGGCTTTGCAAATCCATCTGAAAAAAACTCTATCTGTACTGGGGCATTTACCTACAGGAATGCTGCTTTCCCTGGGAGTTTTTATTCTTGTCTTGACAGGTTAAGGCAGAAAAGCATGCTGTCTTTTAACATCTGCCATCATACTCAGCCAAAAAATCACATTCATTTCTTTTCATGCCTTGCTGTTTTATTACTGTGAAGATACTCAGAGGACACTGTGAATTGCACTGCAGTGCTGCTCTTCACTGCCAACATGCTGCAACATCTCAATTTGGAAATTCACTGAGCTCTAGTTTAGTGAAGAAGGTGATAAAAGGCATTAAGATCTGTGTATCTTCCACCTCTGCTCTGGCATCTTCCTTTCTGCTCCTCCTCCTGCTGGGTCAGGACACAGGCCTGGAGCTGGAGAACTGAGAATGTTACCAATATTTAACAAAAGTTGGAATGTTACTTAAGTCGGGTTTGGTTAAAAGGTAAAATTGTAGAAGATAGGAGTTTGAAGCACACAATAGCTATAGAAATTTAGGAACATACAAAATGTGCAGCATGCAATCATAAAAAGAATAAGTATTGTCTAAGATCGGTTAACCATAGAAATTTAGGCAATTTGTTAGATTATAGCATTTAGTCTTAATGAACTAAGAGAGAGATCGTTATGGACTTTAGTTCTGTGGTTTAGAAACCCTACTTTGATCAGGAGACCAGTTAGTGGAATTAGGTAAGAATAACCAATGAATGTTACAAGATACGAATATTGATGAGGTGATGTGATTGAGGGCCAATCACTAGAAACATTAAGTGTAAGAATTAACATTGAATGTACTTTATGTAAATCTAATGCATGATGGCAAGATCGTACTGCGCAGAATCACATAAGAGAGGTCAACTATCGGACAAGGTGAGAAAGACTATGGAAGACCACCAGAGGGCTTCTGAAGACCACCAGAGACTTCACCACGCTTGCGTAAAAGGACATTTACATATGCTAATGATTTATCGGACAATTGATGATTATGTATGGCATTTCCCAGAAATCTAGTGAATATGTATAACAGGTGTGTATTTAACCTGCATGATTGAATCAGACAGGTGCACACACTAGGTGGAGTGATCCCCTGTGTGCCCAGTGCTGCAATAAAGAAGTGCCTGCTTCTTAACTTCTCATTGCTGTTAAGGAGTTTTATTCCGGTTTTCGGCAACAGTTTTGGCGACCCAGATGGGACCTTGCGAGTGAGACTGGACGAGATCGAGTGTTGATCGAGCTCCGGTCGGCACCGAGGGATTCTCGGGGAGAACCATCGCTCTCGACTCATAAAGCTCCTCGCAACGTTCCCTGGAAAAAGGGTAAGGCACTTCTTCTTTGAAACTTGTTTGGATAGCCTGCCCGTAAGGCGTGGCGAAAGCTTCGCAGGGTTGGGGCTGAGAGGGTACCCGTTTGTGTAGTAGCCTAGGCGTCTGCCCGTAAGTCATAAGCGAAAGCTATTGCAGGGTTGGACAATTTTGGGGAACAAGGGAACCTATATGCTATAGAGTTCTCAAAGGTAGTAGCTCCGACTGCGGTTGGAAGTTTTAAGTCTGAGTATATTTTGCTGATTAATAATCTTGCCAGGGGATATTGGTTATGACTCTTGCCTAGGGAATTCGGTTCTGTCCGTGCCCTAGACAAGCAGGTGGACTCCATTACCTGGCAACAATTGTGGTGCCTCCGACTGCGGTTGGAAGTTTTAAGTCTGAGTATATTTTGCTGATTAATAATCTTGCCAGGGGATATTGGTTATGACTCTTGCCTAGGGAATTCGGTTCTGTCCGTGCCCTAGACAAGCAGGTGGACTCCATTACCTGGCAACAAATGCCATTTGTATTCGTTTGATACCTGGTATTTAATACATGCATTTGGTATTTGAAACTTTGTACTTGATACTTGGCATTTGATATTTGGTTTGGTATTTGACATTTAATAATTGATTATTGATTTCTGATATTTGATATATAAATAGCTATTTGGTATTGGGTATAAAAATAATGGCATTGGCCAAATTATTTAAGAGTAAGAGTATGGGAAATTTATCCACTGATGGAAAGATACCGAAAACATCTCCATTGGGATGTTTGTTGGCACATTGGGGAGAATTGCATGATGATTTACGTAAAAATCAAATGATTGAATATTGTAATCACTGGTGGCCCTTGTATGTTCTGGAAGATCAGGAAAAATGGCCAACAAATGGAACTTTGAGCTATAATACTATATTGCAGTTAATGTTATTTTGTAGAAGAGAAGGTAAATGGAGTGAAGTGCCATATGTGGATTTGTTCTTTTATTTGAGACAGAGAATGGATTGGCAAAAGGAATGCAAGTTAATTAGTCGAGATAATTTGGTGATGTCATTGACTTCAGAAAATAAGAAAACTAAGAGTTGTTGTTCGGCTTGTGATATTGGAAGGAGGTGCATTAGATGTACGGTACCAAAAGAGGATGAAATGGAATTAGAATTAGAAATAGCCCCACCAAGGGAGGAGCGGGATCCCTCTTCCTTACATGCACAGGAAAGGAGTATTGAATCAGGGAGAATAATAGAACCAGATAGTACTAGGACTGGGGGAGAAGTCGATGAAACACCAGAAATAATAGTCCACACCCCAGTGTCTCGGAGAACTCGGCAGCAATCTCAATTGTTGGCTCCTTTGAGACAGGGGGTGGGACAACATGGACCAGTATATGTCAAAGTGCCGTTTTCCATTACAGATTTGATGGCATGGAAACAAGCGGCAGGGGTCTATAGGGAAGATCTGGAGAGAGTAGGAAGGGTTGTAGAAACAATTATTAGGACTCAGGATCCCGATTGGAATGATTTACAAGTAATATTGGATAATTTATTGGACAGTACTGAAAAACAGATGGTATTAAAAACTGGAAAAGCACAAGCAGAGGCAGCACATATGAATGAAACGCTCTCTGGAACTTTGGAACAGAGTTTTCCTTCAGGAGACCCTCAGTGGGATCCAAATGACCCTGTAGACAGGAGAAGGTTAACTTGGTACCAAAGGTGGGTGTTGTATGGAGTAAAACATGCAATGCCAAAAGCTCTGAATTGGTCCAAATTATATGAGATAAAACAAGATAAAAATGAATCTCCTTCTGTGTTCTTGGAAAAATTGAAGGAAATTGCTCGAAAATATACAGATTTAAAATTGGAAACAGAGGCAGAACAGCAACAGCTGGCCTCGATTTTTATGGGACAATCGGCACCTGATATAAGGCGAAAGCTCCAAAAATTGGAGGGAGAGGACTCAAGAAATCTGAATAAAATGTTAGAGACAGCATGGAAAGTTTACAACAATCGGGAATAGGAGGAGGAACAGAGAAAAGAAAAGAAAGAAAAGATTAGAGAAAACAGGTTAATAGCTGTTTTAACAGGGGGTGCAGTAAGAGGAAGAGGACGAACCCGAGGAAGAGGAGGTTTTAAAAACTTTGGTGACCGGGACCCTAATGCACCTCTAGGAATAAATCAGTGTGCTTATTGCAGAGAAAATGGACATTGGAAAAAGGGTTGTCCTCAGCTGCAAACAAATCAGCAAGAGGCTGCAAAAATGATGACTCTGAATGAATGAATGGGACCGGAGGGGAGCCCAGCTGAACCTCTGGTTACAATTAAGCTGGGAAATGATAAAGTTGAATTTTTAGTAGATACAGGGGCAGTATATTCTGTTTTGAATACTCGTAAAGGGAAAATAGGAGACAAAACAGCAACCATAATTGGAGCGACTGGGAAACAGGAAAATAGACCATTCTTTCAAGCCCTTGACTTAAAATTTGGAAATAAAGTAATTACACATGAATTCTTGTATGTGCCAGAATGCCCGATACCCTTGATGGGTCGAGATCTGTTATCCAAATTAAATGCACAGATAGTTTTTGAGGAAGGAGAAATTCTTTTAAAGATACCTGAGTCAAAGACAGGAGAAATATTGATGATACAGGCGAAGGTTAAGACTCAAGAGATGCCACAAGAAGTTGATGATGCTGTGATCCCTATAGTTTGGAACACAGACATACCTGGAAAATCTAGAATGGCACAACCTGTAAAGGTGGAGCTGAAGGAGAATGTGGGGCCAGTGAGATTAAAGCAATATCCAATTAAACCTGAGGCTAGATTGGGAATCAAGAAATTAATTGATAAATTTTTAAAATATGGAATTTTAGAAGAATGTGAATCTGAATATAATACTCCAATTTTACCAGTGAAAAAGCCATCAGGAGAATACAGATTAGTACAGGATTTGAGAGCAATAAATCAGATAGTAAAAGATATATACCCTGTAGTGGCCAATCCATATACATTGTTAACAGCTCTAGGGGAGAATCATCAGTGGTTTACAGTGCTTGATTTGAAGGATGCTTTCTTTTGTATACCCCTGGAAGAAGGAAGTCGAAAATTATTTGCTTTCGAGTGGGAGAATCCAAACACAGGACGAAAGACGCAACTGACATGGACAAGACTGCCGCAAGGGTTCAAGAACAGCCCAACAATATTTGGGAGTCAATTAGCAAAAGAACTTGAGATGTGGAAACAAGATGGTCCCAAACCTGGACATTTACTCCTTCAGTACGTAGATGACATACTGATAGCTACGGAAGAGAGACCAGCGTGTATAAAGGTAACAATTGATCTTTTGAACTTTTTGGGGCTAAGTGGATACAAAGTCTCTAAAACTAAGGCCCAGATAGCGAAACAGACTGTGATATATCTGGGTTTTGAAATCTCCCAAGGACAAAGGCAGTTGGGAACGGAGCGGAAAGAAGCAATTTGCAGTATCCCGGAACCGAAAAATACCCATGAATTGAGAACCTTTTTGGGAATGGCTGGGTGGTGTCGGCTATGGATAATGAGCTATGGTCTGTTGGCTAAGCCATTGTATGAAGCTCTTAAGGGTCCACCATTTGAATGGGGTCCAGATCAGCAAAGAGCTTTCAAGAGTTTAAAACAGGCCCTGATGACAGCACCAGCCTTGGGACTTCCGGATTTGACTAAGGACTTCCAGTTATTTGTACATGAGAAACAACACATTGCACTGGGAGTACTGACTCAGAAGATGGGAAGTTGGAAGCGACCAGTTGGATATTTTTCCAAACAATTGGACTTTGTAAGCAAAGGCTGGCCTGCTTGTTTGAGAGCGGTAGCAGCCACTGTGATGATAATACAGGAAGCTCGAAAATTGACTTTGGGAAGAATGATGGTGGTATATGTGCCACACATGGTGATATCAGTGTTGGAGCAAAAGGGGGGGCCATTGGCTATCCCCGAGCAGAATGATGAAATATCAAGTAATTTTAATGGAGCAAGATGATGTGATTTTAAAAACTACTAATTTGACTAATCCTGCAGTCTTTTTGAGTTCTGTACAGGAGGAAGGACAACTGGAACACGATTGCCTGACTACCATTGAATATGTATATTCCAGTCGAGAGGATCTGAAGGATGTACCTATGGACAATCTGGACTGGGAATTATACATAGATGGTAGCAGTTTCATTGAAAATGGAATTCGCTATGCAGGATATGCGGTAACAACTGAAAAATCAGTTATAGAAGCCAACACCTTGCCAAGCACAACTTCGGCTCAGAAGGCAGAGTTAGTGGCTTTGACAAGGGCTCTAGAATTGAGTAAAGAAAAGAAAGTAAATATCTGGACTGATTCGAAATACGCATTTGGAGTGGTCCACATCCATGGGATTTTATGGAAAGAAAGAGGACTGTTATCCTCACAGGGGTCCAACATTAAATATAAAGAGGAGATTTTGCATTTATTACAAGCAGTACAGAAACCTACTGCAGTAGCAATCATGCACTGTAAAGCACATCAATCAGGGAACACAAAAGAGATGGTAGGGAACAGATTAGCAGATAAAGCAGCTAGGGAAGCAGCCAAAAGGAATACTTTACAATTGGCATTAATTCCCACAAAAATTATTGCATTACCAAAGGAAAAACCTAAATATTCAGAAGAGGATGAGAAATTGGGGAAATTATTAAATGCAAAGAAAAATCTGGAAGGGTGGTGGGTGACATCAAAAGGTCAAGTAGTGGTCCCACCATTTGTAATGAGGGAAATAGTGCAGACAAAACATAAGGAATGTCACTGGGGAGCAGAAGCATTAGTAACCTTTTTGAGAAAGCAAGTGGTATTAGTGAAAATGCTAGAAATAGCTAAAATGACAACTGCTAAATGTGAAATATGTTTGAAAAACAACCCAGTAGTAAAGAAAAAGGTACAAATGGGGATATTGAAATCAGGAATGGAACCAGGGGACTATTGGCAAATAGATTTTTCAGAGTTACCTCGACAAAATGGGTATCGATACATTCTGGTAGGGGTTGATACCTTTACAGGATGGCCAGAAGCCTTTCCCTGTCGGACCAACCAAGCAAAAGAGGTCATTAAATGGTTATTACAAGAAATCATCCCGAGATTTGGAGTACCTATTGGAATTTCTTCTGATAGAGGTTCCCATTTTGTTGCAGAAGTGGTCCAGAGTGTTAGTAAAATTTTGGGAATTACATGGGATCTACATACACCTTGGAGACCACAATCTAGCAGAAAGGTAGAAAGAATGAAGCAAACATTGAAAAGGCAAATTGGTAAAATATGTCAAGAAACCAGTTTGAAATGGCCTCAAGCACTCCCATTAGCCCTTTTACGAGTTCGGGTCCAACCAAAGAGCGGGACACTGATTAGTCCTTATGAGTTATTATATGGAAAACCTTATGAATCTCCTGAACCAAATTTGAGCATACATCTAAAAGGAAAACAAGATGTGTATAACTATTTACTTTCTTTAGGAAAAACTTTAACTGCGCTGCGGAGTGCGGTTGTTTGGAGCAGACCTCTGTCTTTGGAAAATCCAGTACATGACTTCCAGCCAGCTGATTATGTCTAATCTTTCTTTGAGAAGAAAATCAATCGTAAAACCATGATTATCCAAGTTATTGCAAAACATCAAAATGGACAAACAATCCCAGAGCTTCTTTCAACTTATAGTGAATAATTGATAAATTATGGTGAAAGTATTGAAGTGATTTTCAAAACTTTCAAAGGGGGGAAATGTTACCAATATTTAATAAAAGTTGGAATTTTACTTAAGTCGGGTTTGGTTAAAAGGTAAAATTGTAGAAGATAGGAGTTTGAAGCACACAATAGCTATAGAAATTTAGGAACATACAAAATGTGCAGCATGCAATCATAAAAAGAATAAGTATTGTCTAAGATCGGTTAACCATAGAAATTTAGGCAATTTGTTAGATTATAGCATTTAGTCTTAATGAACTAAGAGAGAGATCGTTATGGACTTTAGTTCTGTGGTTTAGAAACCCTACTTTGATCAGGAGACCAGTTAGTGGAATTAGGTAAGAATAACCAATGAATGTTACAAGATACGAATATTGATGAGGTGATGTGATTGAGGGCCAATCACTAGAAACATTAAGTGTAAGAATTAACATTGAATGTACTTTATGTAAATCTAATGCATGATGGCAAGATCGTACTGCGCAGAATCACATAAGAGAGGTCAACTATCGGACAAGGTGAGAAAGACTATGGAAGACCACCAGAGGGCTTCTGAAGACCACCAGAGACTTCACCACGCTTGCGTAAAAGGACATTTACATATGCTAATGATTTATCGGACAATTGATGATTATGTATGGCATTTCCCAGAAATCTAGTGAATATGTATAACAGGTGTGTATTTAACCTGCATGATTGAATCAGACAGGTGCACACACTAGGTGGAGTGATCCCCTGTGTGCCCAGTGCTGCAATAAAGAAGTGCCTGCTTCTTAACTTCTCATTGCTGTTAAGGAGTTTTATTCCGGTTTTCGGCAACAAGAAGAAACAAGCATCATGTGCTCAGCACCAAAGCAGAGGCCAGTACTACTCCAGAATGAAAACTCTGCTCTGTCAAACTCTGTTTGGGGAAAGGAGGCTGTCAGTCAAAGTCCACATACGCTAATGAGTCTTTTTTCTGGTCCTGTTCTCTAATTGCCTGACACGACAAACCTGTTGCTTTCATAGCCAGTGAATTGGTAGCAGATCAAGAAACAACCATTTAAAGAATAATCATTGCTTGTGACTACCCCTATTTTTGTCACCAGACAGTCTTTTGAGACCCAGATTTCCCCTGGGTGATACAGAAGTTCTTGATTAGCAATGAAATTCTGCAATACACATAGTGCTCTTCAATATCAGTGGCTTTTCATGAATCAGGTTTATCAAATTCTTGGCCCAGTAGCAGTCTTTCTTTTATGTCTACAGATACACAGTTAAAAGTAGCAAAGCAAGTTAGCAAAGTTAGTCATTGTCATGTTTGTTAATACTGACCCTTCACAATCAGCAATGTGCAGTTCCCCATTTCCAGTGCTCTTTCCTGCCAAATCCCTTGTAATGAGACCTCTCTGAGGAATGCCTGTAGACAGCTGGAACCTGGGCCCTTTCAATTTTTTAACCATTTTACTAACAACTATTTCTCAGAAGGCTATAGGTGGTGCAAATGAGACATCCCAAGGCTGTGAATTGATAGCTGATACATTCAGGAAAACCCCAGTTTCTGCTCCCACTTTTTAAATTCTATTTCGGTCCAGGGATTTGATCAGCTTGTCAACTTCTTCAACAGTGAGCTATGAAGTTCCTCCCTTATATCCTGTACAAGTCAAACTTTCACAGTTGTGCTTTTGTACTTGGATTTTTCTGTGACAATCTGACACAGAGGTACTGCTGCCCACAAGGCACAGTCTACTGCCCTGGCTGGAGGGACAGTGAGAAGCATTTGCTGAACAATCTCCTCAATACACACATAGTTTTACAAAGTTTTCCCATATCTGCTTTCTGGCTTTATATTGTTTCCAGTATTTAAAAAATGCCAGTCCCCTCATAATAGCAGTAGAAATGCTTGTGTGACTATTTCTGTAAAGCTCCATCTGCACTGGCAAGCTGCTGGTAAAAGGCTTTGGCATTACCATCAAAAAGCGCTGCTGGACACTGCTGTTCACTCATCAGTTCCTCATTCACAGTGAGAAAGCACTCAGAGCCTGTCAAGTGTTCTCAGATTCCAGGCTCATCTGTGTGACCAGCCAGTTTCCTCCTAGGCAAAATTGTCTTTGACAGCTTGAAGCTGCTACCTCTGATTTTTGCTTATAGGAAAGGAATTTTGCTAAAATACTGAAATAATGACTGCAGCAACCCACTGGCAGGCTTTCTGTAACTTTTAGACGTTAACTGGACATAATATAAAAGAAAAAAAAAGAATTAACATGAAGGGTATGGCTGCTCTGAACACTGTTATGCAGATGCTTTATTTAAAGCAGGCTTGGATATCATTACATTGCATTAAATACACAGCTCATACTGACAGAAGTGCCATTTGCAATAGCCTACACAATTTCCTCACAACCACACTGAGAAATTTCAGCCATGCACCCTAAACCCAAATGTTCACATTTGGTTCATATTTCAAGCCAGTTTTCCCTCTACTCAAATTCTTTCAGCCCCCTACCTTCCTTCTAGCTACTTCTGTCTAACACCTTTCCTTTTCCAGACAATTATCAACAGCTTCCAACAGACTACCATCTGCAGAACTCCCTCCAGCATGTTCAGTAGTTTTCTGCCCAGCCTGTCTCAAATTTCCTCCCAAGTTTGCTACAGAACTTTGTAGGAAGTTCTTGTTGCCTTGTTGCTTCCTCCTACTAGTACAAAGGAGATTTTTTTATATCAGCTACCCTTTGCTTTATCCCCTTCCAGAACCACGTTATTCCAAAGGTGAACCTCCTTTAGCATCAGGTCACAGTAAGCCTTCTTTTGGATACCCTTTCTGCTTCCCACATAAAGACTCGATTTCATATACTCATGTAAGAAGTAAAGAAAGCAAAGGGAAGGATGGGAGAGGGAGCGATGAAATAAACTCAGGCAAAGCAATACAAGCTAACGTGAAGCACTGGTGAGTCCTTAGGTAGAAGGGATGTGGATTTACTTGGAAATACCTGGGGCATTATTTTTCCCAAAGTGTTCAAGCAGCAATGGAAGATGGGGGTGGGGGGAAAAGCAATCAGAGCTTATATGGTGTCACATCTCCCAGAGTAAATAAAAATATGAGGATTTCCATTAATTTATGGATAATTCCAGTGTAAGAGTGTTTAAATGACACCAGATTTTAATGCTAATATGCTACAGTTCACTGAGCAACAGCTCCATGAAAACAGCCTTCTAAAAAGCACAGCCTAATTCTTCATTTCCTCCTTGTTTTGTTCATTCAACACAGATTCTTTCCAGCCGTTGCTTTGCAGACTTTCAGTTCCAGAGAGTACCTGTTTTCATAGAAAAAAATTCCCTATTGCCTGGTTGGTATAAAAACCACTCCGCTCCTCCTAGTATGTCTTTAACTTCTCCAAGAGCTTTTCTTTTTGTGTGAGTGGAAAGATCTAAAGCTTGTGGAGAGAGAAAAATCCTTCTCCCTTTAGAGAATTAAAAAAGTCTTTGGTTGGACTCAAAACATTTTCTATTTAGGATCTTATGTGCAGCTCTCCACTGCAACATCCAAAAGAGTTGATCATTGCTCTCTTATTTCTTTCTACCTGTCTCCTCACAGAGCTCCAGCATTTTTTCACCATGCACAGGGGACCGTCTGTTCCATTTATATTAAACAATATATGTTAAACCATGAATACGACAGGACCTAGATTTTCTCTCCCTGGAGAAAGGCCTAAAGACATCAATTGTAGAATGATGCTTTATTTTATTCCTATTCTGAATTCCATTATTTTATTTCATTTTATCTCTAAAATAGCATTTTTGGACTACAATCTTTCATTCAAGGAGTAAAATGCTAGAAGAGTTTGTATTTTCAGTTCAGATGATTTTGCTAACTGCTAATCCTCATTCATTTTTCTTCTTCTGTATCATTGTTTTCAGCATTCATAAACTCAGTCAAGCATCTGCTCCAGGGAAATCAGAACGTCCCGTTCCCTATGTCTTCTTCAAAAAGAGAGACCTCTTTTAACCAGCTTCTAGTAAGCTCTTACTTTTCTTTCAGGCTCTTTTCAGGAAGAGCTGCACTGTGTTCTTGGTGCTGTGCTATCCCTGAATATCAGATAAACATCAGAACAGGGCCCACAGACAGCTTTTATTTCATATACATGAAATGAGCACGCTGCCTTCATAAAATGATAGAAGAATGGTCTAGAAGAGAAGTTAAGATGTCAGATAGTCCAAGGTGCTTTCCCATGATAGGATCACTAGCCTAATTTCATTCTTCACAGACACTAGCCTAATTTCATTCTTCACAGATAATTGTCTAACTTGTTCTTAAAATGATGGAGTCTTCACAACCTCCCCAGACCAAATATTCAACAGTTTTTATTATCCCAGGTCCTAGAAAATTATTCCTGCAGTCTAAAATATTCTTTCTTTCTGCTCCTTCTTGCTTTCTGCTCCATCTACCATGAGCCCAAAGAAAAGATCATTCCCTCCTCTATTTTGTATCTGAAGACTGTAATATTCCCCTGCCAGCTTTCTGGTCTTTGGGCTACATAATTTCAGTTATTTCAAATAATCTTGCAGGTCATGTTTTTCTGACCTGTGATGAGTCCTGCTGCCCTTCTCTGGACTCTCTCTGACTGAATCGCACCTGTCTCGAAGTGTAATAACCAAAACTTCACCCAGCTTCCAAGCTGAGGCTTTAGCAATGCTGAACAGAGCAGGAGGATTGCTTCACATGTCTTCCAGGCTATATGTCTTTTATATATCCTAGCAAGATGTTTGCCTCCATTTGCAACAGCATGACGTTGACTCATGTTCAGCTTGTGATCTATCAGAACACTCAGATTCTTTTCTGCAGAGTTGCAACCTAGTCATTTACTTCTCTCTTGTGCTTATACAGTTGATTTATTCCTGCCTTATTGTAGTACCTTGCATTTATCCCTACTGAATTTCATCCAGTTCTTTTCCTAGCAGTTCTTCCAGTTTCTTGGAATAATTTTGAATTCTGATCTTTTCCTCCAGCATATTTCAAGTCTCACAGTTTTATGTCCCTCTCTTTATATTACCTACTCTTTATATTACCATCCAGGTCATCTAAGAAAACACTGAACAAAACCAGATCCAGGACACACCGACGCAGCTATCATATCAGTTTTAAGCAGCTTGTGGCCTCTCTGAAGGACTGGCACAGACTAAAAGCACACAGATTATGAGCTCTGAATCTTCTTATATTATTTAAAGAAGACCTTCCTGTTCAGAAAATCATGTTTACCCAGTTTATAGACTCCTTCACCTGCTATGCACTGTGCCTCACCAAAGCAAATATTTAAATTAATGTGCAACCACAGTCAAGAATCTCAACTTTTACTTAAAAAAAAACAAATTAAATCTCTCACTCTTATGCCATAGATATCTTTTAATATGTAAAATGAACAAAAGCCAGTTCTGTTAGAACCTGCTGGAATACTGAAACAATGAATGGGAAAGATGTGACCAGCTCTCTTCATAGACTTGGGGTTATATTAGACATGTTGTAATTTTTTACATTCACTGTAGTTAGCCCAGCAGTACACAGTGGAAGGGATGCACCAAGGCAGCTAGTTAATTTCAACGGACTAAACATTTTCTTTGCATCTGCCCTTGACCAAAGGACTGCAGGTTCCTTTCCTCAGAGCTCAAACGCCGGCTGTGGTGGTCACAAGCAGGCACATAACAGATAGTAAGCCTTTGTGTACAGAGTAAAAGGAATAAAGCTGATCTGGTATTCCTCCTGACAACAGTGGCTTGACTTTCTCATCTGGCTCTGGCTCTCATTCCAGTAACCACCACCATAGTGTCCCCAGATTCCTTAACCCAATATGGATGGTTTTCCTGGCACTGCGGCTGAGGCCCTGGCACAGCAGAAAACATGCATGGGATGAATTAGCCAGCTGGAGGGTGAAGAGGGAGAAATAGGACATTATGAATTTGTACTGTTTCCCAGTGGGGCCCTAGTAATCAATTATTAGCCTCTGGAGTCACTTACTGCTTGCTCTGTGATCATCTCCTGATTCTGGCTGTGTTACCTCTGCTAGAAACCTCAGACCTTTGATTAGATACAGCAGGAATTCCTCCTTTGTTCTCTAACCTGTCTGGAGGAAGTATGCAACTAGAGAGAGGCTTTACAGGGACAAGAAAGCACTCAGAGGTAGACAAGGGATTGACAAGAGAGCCAGCAGCACAGCAGCTGTGTATTACTGGCTTATCTCATTTGGGCATCAGGCAAATTTCCTTTCTGGTGATAGGGGCAAAGGAAAAGGTAAAGGAAAGCTGAAAGGAAAAACAAAGTCCTGACTTTATTTCAGCTTGGATCTGCTGGGCAATGGGATCTACACTAAATTTCTGGGTGTCAATCAAGAAGTAAGAGCTGAAGCTTTTAATCTCTACTGGGTGAAAACTGGAGTCAGTCTTTCAAATAATGTATGATGGACTATCAAATTGCCAAGCCTTAATATGTCTTCCAAGATAGAACAAAGATCCTCGCGCCTACAGACTAGTCAGTAAACTGTAATTCTAAGGCAAGTGGAACATCATTTTCCTTAACTGTGCACCTTGGAGTAGAACGTACACTTCATATGTTGGATGTTTAAAAGGATGGGTGAATGGAAGAGTTTGGGAGTAAAACCCATCAGATCCTAACATCTGGCCTCAGATGCTGATAACACAACCCTAGACTTCAACGCTTTTAAGACTTTAGCAATTTTAAGCCCTATTTTTTCTCTATTCTCATGCCTTAGAGTCAACGTAGAGATGAGCACCTCTTGGAGGGAGACGTTTCTCAGCTGAGAATATTATATTCTCAGAGGTACTCTCCATCTCGGAAATCTACGATCACTAGCAGATTAGTTCATTTCAATGTTCTCGGCCTATAACTAACCATAAGAATGTGGAAATTTTGGCTGAATGGCAGTGATCACTTGGAGGTTCACTGCATGTTCACTTTCCACAAGCACTGGCCTCTTTTTGTTTTGGTCTTCATATTATCAGGTGCTATGCACAGAAGTTTCAAACTATATTGGCTCTTCACACCTTAGACATACGGTATTTCTCTGTGTGCCTGTGTTCATCTAGATTACTGTTTGATACAAGAGAGAGTATTCCAAGAACTGGCGATCAACAGTCGGCCTTGCCGCTGTTTGGAAATATGTCTATTATTAAAATGGAGAATATAAAAGCTATCCTACACCTACTTGACTACAGGTGACAGTTTAGTTATCCTGTATTTCCGTAAGTACAGCTGCTGCCATTGTGGGACTACCCAGCCTCCTGTATTTGGAAAATATGAATGGTTCTCAGTTTATCAACGAGCACTCTCTGGAGAGCACAGCACAATGGACAGATGATCACACTAGTAAACATAAATAACAACAAATGGGATTCCAAGTTTTGCCGCCAAATCTCTAGTTCCAATGTATTTCATTTCTGCATCTGTTTCTTCATCTACAGAACAGCAAATGTCTACCACACTGACAAATTATCAGATTTAAATCAATTCCATGTTGAAGCCACAGGTTCTCCGTTATGGAGACCAAATGTACTTCGAAGGTGTTGCTTCTTCCAGATGGAAAATATGAAACTCATTTGTAGAGCCTAGTCCACTAACCATTCAGTACTCTGAATTGCAGCCTTCTAGAGGGGAACAGGATGAATGTAGAGGGTAATGCTGCCCTACTGGGAATCCTCATTCTTCTTTGACATACCTTTTACTGCCATAAATTAACCCTTAAGAACGCCTAGACAAGCAAACAGCTGCCATATGCCTAGATAGGATTACAGCCTCATTGGCAAAGTATTTCAAAGTCTTGTTACACATCATGTCCCTGGAGAAGAGAAACTGCAGAAGGTTGCAATAGCACCAGAATGAATAATTGAAGCATGGCTCATTCAGTATGTGCATAAACTGAAGGGTCACAGTGCTGCCTTCTAGTCAGCCGGCAGTGCAGAACCTCACCGAGTGTCTGACAGAAACATCGTCTGGAGATGCTGACCCACTTCCCTGGGAGCTTTCGGGGAGTGGGTTGAGGAGATGACTGTAGGATTGCCAAGCACACAGCGAAGGATTAAGCTAGATAATCTGACAGAAAACTCTACGTTACAGAATCAGTCGCAATGCTACTCTCGGGAGAACCCTTGGGACTCGGTTCTCCCAGGAAACTACAGTAGAGATCCATGCAAGATTAATGCTATTTCCCACCTGGGAAACCGCCCCTGTGGGAATCTTTCTGGATGCCCTTCCCCACGGCCGGCCCCTGGGACGTTCTCCAACCTCGGCTCGGTGCCTAAGCGAGGCCAAAATTTCAGACCCTTTCCCACCTAAACCCTAGCCGTTTAATATTGGAAATAAAAGGGACGAGGGAAGGTAGCTCAGGCGTTTCCCGCTATTGTCCAGCTCCTCAGTGGGAACGGAGAGGGAGCGCAGCCCTCCCGGGCGACCGCCCGCGCCCTCCCCGCCGCCCCCGAGGGCCACGGGCTGAGGGACCGCAGCCTGTCCCGCCCGCCCGCCTTCCCAAGCACCGCGGGCCGCCTCCGTGAGAGCCCCGACGGCCCTTTCTGCCGCGGCCCGGGGCACCGGCTCCGGCCGGCCGGCCTCTCCACAGGCGCCGCCGGCGACAGGCCCGCCCCTCTCCCCCCCCTCCCGCCTCATCGCCCCTGTCCGGCCGGGGAACCCCGATCTTCATCCCCGGCCCTTCAGGTACAGCCCGGCCCCGCCAACAAGCGGCTCCCCCCCCCTCCCCCCCCGCGGCACGGTACCTGCTGCCGCCCCGCGGTGGCGGCTCCGCGGCGGCGGTTGGCGACCGTTGGCGGCCGTTGAGCGGCGCGCGGGGCTGTGCGCGGGGCCGCGGGGCTGACTGCGCACTGACAGCTCCGGAGCCGCGGCGGCGGCGGGGGCCGGGGCTGGGGAAGGGGGGCTCGGGCACCCGGGGCTCCGGCGCCGAATCAGTGACGGGAGGAGGGCCCGAGGGCGGGCGGGAGAGGGGAAGAAGGGGAAGGGGGGGGGCGAAGGGGCTCGGAGCCCCCCCTCACAGCCGGCGGCAGCTCGGCCTCCGGGAGGCGACGACGCCCGCGGGCGCTGCGGGGGGGAGGAGGAGTGTGACAGGGGAAGGGGCGGCGGGGCGATGGCGGAGGTTTGAGAAAGCCGGGCTGGGCTCCGCCGGTTGCCTTCCCGGGAGGGGAGGGCGCTGGAAACGGGCGCCGTGGGATTATGCGCCAGCCGTTCACCACCACGGCCGCGTCTGCGGCGGCGGAGGGAGGCGGCGGTTGGGGCGGGCAGCGCTCCCACCCCGGCGGTCCTCGGGCAGGTCGGTGAGGGAGAGGGAATAGCGTTAGTTAGGCGAAAACGATGTAACTGGGGGAAGCGACATGCGTTGGGCTACCCGAGACCGTGTTCGTGCCTGACCTTCTCCTGCTCTGGGGGTTTGTGGGTCCAAAAGCTTGTCTGTAGACCTGCTGTGTTGTTTGGTCCAGCAAAAGCTCGTACCTCTCTCTAGAAAGCTTGGCTTGCCTTGGATCGTCACCTAACAACAGCAAGGCTACTTACTTGTTCCTTTGAAGGTCGGCATTGATTTTTGCTGACAGCAAAATAGCAGGCTTTTCACATTACTGTTCCGTGTTGAAGAGCAAATTTGGGGTTTTGTAAAGCACGTTTGTTGTTAGCCCTGTAAAATCTAATGTTGACTTCCACAAAGAAGATGTAAAGATCTGAATGTTTAAAAAACGTTCTAGCTCACCAACGCCAAAGGTCTTTCCTATACCCACCTGCTATGGGAGAAATTTAGATGCCAGTGTACTCACCTCAGAGTACAGATAGGGCACCGAGTAATGCTTCACCTAGAGGATGGTCCAGCCTTTGTTGCCCTGTGCTGGCATGCTCTGCTCTCCAACCTCCATCTCCACTTACCCCTCTTGTGGCAGGCACCAGGACTTTCCCCTGTTGCAGCAGGTGCTGGACTTGAGTACTGACACATTTGAATCAGTTTTCACATAATCCCTTTCCACTCCCCTCCCTTCCTCACGAGGTGTCAGAGCTTATGTGCACCCATGTACCAGTCACGAGGCTGATGCCCACAACAGACAGTGAGAGAATGAGAAAAAAAAAAAGGAAAAAGGAATAGTTTTCCTCAGAGAGGAAGAGGACTGTCAGATGAAATGACCAGAAAGCCATTTCCTTTTTAGTGCAGGATGCAATTTATGGCATAACAAGAACTTCCACTCTTTTCCCCAATAGTATGTCTAACGTGGTGTGCACATCATACTAAAAATCTGCCACCATGCAAATCCTCCCTAGCTCTCCACCTGTCAGCGGCTGCATCGTCCCTATGTTATATCTTTCTCCTTCTCCCCTCCTACAGAGCAAAACAAAGGAGATGATGACAAACAGAATGAGATATGAGAGAGTTAGAGCCTAACCCTCATGTGGTTCTGGTAACAGCTGTCAGCTGAACAGAGTATCCTGGATGGGCTGGCATCCAGCTGGTACTGCTGGCTAAAAATATTTTGTGCTCTCTTAACAGCTTCTTTACACATTTCAAAGGACAGATTACTCAACACCCAATTTGCTGCTTGTGGAGGAATGCATGGACCACTGACTCCCAGGAGATGAGAATGCTCGTCTTGAGCATAGCCTAGACAAATGCATTTCTTTTAATCATGTAGCAATGATAGTAATTGATGAGTAATTTATCAACAGTATGATAGAATTGCCCTTCTAAATATGCATGTTGCCACCGGTGTCAAAGTGAGTGAGTACTACGATACTACAGTATTATAAATTAGGCATGTATTTTGGATTGTCCTGTGTAATCCAGATGAACTGCCTCTGCCAGTTGTGCCTATGCCTCTGCCAGTTTTTCTTTCTCACTGGGGCAATACTGCTACATGCCTTCTCTGCCCCAGCTGAGCGGAGGCAGAGGGCTGAGAAGGGGACTGTGCTTCTACCCAGTAGCAGCCAGTGGATTTACTCCTTTTCCCTGGAAAAGTATTGAAACAGAGCAGAGCTGCCTTATCTGTGGGTCCCTACAGGAAGGAGGCAGGAGAAGGAAGGTAGAGGCTTTGTGAGGGGAAAGGAATACACTTCCCAAAAATGGAGAAAAGAAAAAGGAAAAGTGCTAGACCTCCTAGTGCCATCTCATACTGTTGCCTCCACTGCAGGTGAAAGTCTTCCCCACAAGGACATAACCCTTGAAGCCCCATAGGTTTACTGGAATGCTTTTTTTGGTGTTAGTATAATGAAAATTCTCATGGCATAACTCATTAAAAAAGGCAGCCTTAGAAGTGTAAGAATTAGTGCTACAAAATTAAGTTCAAGACTCCCTGGAAAAGGGTGCTCATATTTATTTTAAATAAAAATGATTTCAGTTACTTGCACTCATTCACTCCTATTTCATTCACTCACTCATATGCACAAGCACCAAGAGGTGTGTCTAAGTGGTCTGCCTAGGACCGTGTGTGTGTGTGTGTGTGTGTGTGTGAGACACACAGGAAAGGGGACACTAGCTATTGAGTCCTGTCCTTGGTATGTCTCTTAGGTTTGTCTTGATCAGGCACAACAAACCATAATTTGGAGAAGCTCTTTATATCCTCTGGGAGTCAAGCAGTCATTATGGCATGATTATGGCCTCAGTTTTGCATTCTTCATCCTTCCTAATTCTTAGGCAAGGCTGCTGCCCATCGCCTTTTTTTCTCATTCTGGATATCTTTATTGCTGCTTTCCTGTTGAGAGAACAGGAATGGCCCCTGTGATGCATTGAAACCTTGTTCCCATCCTCCTGTTATCAGCCCCAGGCTTTCTGCTCCTAAGTCGTCTTTAATGTGGCCTTATTGGAGTGCAGACCTTCTGGTCTTGATGTATGCATATTCTTTATTAGCAGTTTTATTGCTGTTGATTGTACCCTTGGTAATCAATATGTGCCTTATTTTTAATCCTTGATCTGCGTTGTATCACTATAAAGATGAGAAAAGTCAAAGTAAGTAGTGATTCAAACAAGCCTAAGGATTAAAAAGAATACCACAGGAATATGTAAAGACTCACTAATAGGCAAACCAACTTATAGTGGGACAGTATAAGGCTAAAAGAAATAAACCTATGTTTTAAACCATTTTTTATGTGGTAACGGTTAACAGTGAGGTACCTCAAAATTCTGTATTAGGCTGCTGCTGGTTTGTATATTTATTACTAACCTGGAAATGGAATGATCAGCTATTAGCAGATGGCATGACTTGACTTACAGTGAAGTCTCTCAACAGCAAAGAAAAGTTATCATCAGTTACTATCATGGATGAATAACTAACAGGATTTTTTGAGAGCCCACCTGCAAATCCTGTTCTTGGAAATGAAAGAATTTGGTGAGCTTTTGTTTGGTTTGTTTCTTTTCATGGTCTGGGGTTCTGCAATTCTGAATAGTCTACTTAAGGGAGATACGGATGTTGTTTCCTTTAGAAGAATTCAAAGCTTGAGCCTTGGGGTCATTGGTCATATCAGGTATCTGGAGTGTGTTGTAGTGGCAGAAAGCCAAGAGGGCAGATATTCTGGGTTTGTTGAAATCTGGAGGAGGTCCATCTAGAAAGGTAGGTCAGAGGGAAACTATGATTACTACTGTAGAGGAGTAGCTGTATGCCACGTGCATAAGTGAGGAGGGAACAACAGTTGTGACCAGTGCTGGATGTGCTGTGTTTTCCTTTTTTGCTAATTGAAAGAGATTTTGGGTGGTGATGTGGTGCAAGCCAGAAGAAATGCAGCATAGGCTATGTTCAAGTGATTGAAGTGTAATCCTGGGTACAGTAGGAGCAGATCAATGACTTAATTCATTTTCATCAGGGACTTTAGTCCTTGAATGACTAAACTGGGAATCGTTGGCAGGGGTCACAGAGAAAATGCTCAGCAGCAGAAAACCAACCAGAAAAGCAGAAACCCATGTAGCTGACTGGCAACTTACGATACGAGGTGAAAAAACATCTGGAAAACACTCAGCTTACTGAATAGGTGTTAGACTCTCAGCAAGTCACCTACTGAGGAACTTGTCTGGCAAAATGTAACAGAAAATTGCAGGAGATATGTGATGGGAGTTCTTGCAAGAAGGTGAGCAATAGCTACTGGTGACTCCATGACAAAAAAGGCAGATGAAGCCAACAGCACAGGGATAACAGGGCAGCAGGCTGCAATTTTGCTGTACTTGATAGACGTGAATGCTGATCTTTTTCACTGGAGAAGCAGCCAGGAAGACACAAAATTGACAACAGAAGAAGAAGGTAGAAAAAATTGTTTGAACTCAGTGTATGGCACACATAAGGTGTTAAGGAATTTAAAGAGAAGAAATATTTCACTTGTTTATCTCCTAATGCTAGAGCCTGAGAAACAAGGATTAAAAAAAAGACAATTCTCGACAATAAAAAGAGATTTGATATAACTGACAACACTGAAATGTCAAAGTGGTTCTCATGACTGGAATATTGAGGGCTCACATAACGCGTGTAGGAAGGAAGGTGTGGTATAATTCCATGAAATTTAAAGTTCTGCCAAGCATTTCACTATGACCAAATGGAAAAAGAACATCAAAAATCCTCCTGAAAGAAACTAAGTATTTTCCCTTATATTTGAAGAAGTTAACATATGTCAGAAAGGTGTACAGCTCTGAATTCCACTGGGACACCTACAGACACATAGACAGGCCTTGTATATACTCAGCAACAGATTAACTGACACCACAACCAAATCTATCTAACTCAGTCAGGAGAAACAAGCAAGCAAGCAAACAAACAAACAGTTTGCCTAAGAACTAATTCTTATCCAACCACCCAATAAGAAACCAACACCTTTCCAGGTACTGTCTTTCCCCTTTCTCTTTCAGTCTTCATCCCTTTTCCTTCCAAATATTCTGGAAAATTTAATCCTTTCACATATTAATAGGATACAAGTGAATATCATGACCAAGTCTTAAATGGTTATGTTCTGTAGTATTGTCCCAGTATCAGCTTCTAAAGATGAAGATCAGTTAGCATATGCAGGTAGGAAAGATTAACAATACCATTGTACTTGCATCTGTTCAGAAGCCCAAACAAAACCCCACAATTTGTAGATGGTAACTATATAAATAGAGAGGCAATTATTTCCTTAATGCATAAATATCTTAACTAAAATGGTATCCACTGACAGCTAATTTCAGAGGTTTTTTAGTGTTAATAAAAATTGCCTGAAATTATTAAGAACTCACAGATCTTTTTACAAAACCATGTTTTATGTCCCAATGAAGATAGTATAATTCTATATTTTAGCCACAAAATAAAACCATATTGAAGTCATCCTGTCCTCAGTGCGTACCTATATATATGTACCTTTGGTTTTCCTGC
Source organism: Buteo buteo (assembly GCF_964188355.1). NCBI lineage: Eukaryota > Metazoa > Chordata > Aves > Accipitriformes > Accipitridae > Buteo > Buteo buteo. The sequence goes on along the minus strand of NC_134176.1, from coordinate 54,571,880 downwards.
AAGTTTCTTGAATTAAATTCTTAATTATGTGGGCATTTACCCACAGCAGCTAAAATTACTTTTCAACTCTGAGCTGTTTTCCTGAAAATCTGAGTATTAAACTGTTCATCCTCATGCCAAGAGACTAACCAGAACATAAGAGTCAAAGAAGCTGAGAAAAGTCTTTGCAGGGTCCTTTTCAGTAACTAAGTTCTTCAAAATCTCAAATTGACAGTCTGCACATTATCAGAACCCTGCCATATTCCTCACACCTATGTGGGTTTAAGATTTGATTCTTCATATTTTTTTAATTCTGTAAATTGACAAATTTTTATTACTGTCAACTCTCCTTTAGGCATCCTTGGGATTCAAGATCTCTCCTTATTAGTTGAATTATAAAACACTCTGCCAAGCTATTTTTACTGATAGCAGCACACCTCGGAATTTCTGAACCTCTGTGAATGTAACTGAAGAAAGATAAGCAGTGCTGGTTTAACCAGTAACCTCTAACATTTTGCAATTTTTTCTTGTCCCTGAGATGTGTTCTTAAATGTTGCAGGATGAGTATTTAGGCTGTCATCTGGTAACCCACATTAGGAAACAAATTTGTTTGGAAAATAGCCCAAGAAAAAAAGAGAATGCAATTCATCACCTGGAAGAATTCCCTGGTCCTGTTCATTGTGCATTTCCACAAACTGTTGTCCTGGAATCTGTCAGAAATCAGGCATGGGCAAGGACACCCTGAGGCAGCATTGCCAATAGAAGAAATGTTTGTCAGCTGGCATCCTCAAATGCATACACAGCCTTCTGCAAATATCATGTTATGTCTCTTCATAAGGCTGAGAGAAACCTTCTGGATGTGCTTCGGTAGTTCCTTCAACTGTCTTACATGGCTGCAAACCTCCCCTTTCTCTAAATCTGATTGCATGCCAATGATCAGCATGCATAAACACTCCAGCTCTTCAAGATAGCCTTTTTCACTTCCATGGTTCTCAATTTAGCACTTAACTGTGTCTGTTGAAATAAGCTACCAGTCTGCATGTGAGATAAGTCACATTATTTTGAGCGAGTAATGACACAACAGAAGTGTCTGCGATAAATCACCCCTCTACACTACCCTGCCCACTCAACAGAACACAGCCATAAAGTCTCATTTCTTGAGCGATGATTTCTTCACTATTTTTGATTTCAAACAGTGCTGTGAAATAGCAGACTCCTCTTTCCCTTCCCTGTTAAAGCTAACTTTGATTGAACCCCAGATCTTCACAAAATGTATGCTTCTGAAAAGAATCGTCGATCAGAAGACAGCATTGTCCTCAGCTAATTAAAAAATCCAACCCAAACCCCCAGCATATTTCTTGATGACATCCCCTACATTTGGAAACCACCTTCTTTGTCATTCTTGAGACTTTGGTGCTATGGAAGATGGCTCCAAGTCAGTTTTATCACCCCAAAAATAGTTTTCTTCCAAAAATTTTCCTACAGAACGCTATCTCTGGTAAGTTTTATCTATTTATCTCAGGAGGCAAAAGAAGGTACTTTTGTCTTTCCATCTGTGCCAGCTCCTTTGTCTGCAAACAAAGAGCTTCACTATTTGAATCAAAATATTTTCCTGATATTCAGATCTCTAACTGAAATCATAGGATGAACTTAACACACATTCCGTTCATTGTAATTTATGAATAAGTTTCTTTTCTTGTTACTCATTGAAGCAAAAATATTGAAGTACAAACTGTTTTCCATTTTCTTCTAAATACCCTACATAACTGGACAGAAACTGTCATCATGCCCTACTTTCTTTGCAATTCTACCCCCGCCCCCTGCAAAAGACTACAATGTTTTTGATTTGCTTCTCCATAGGAAAAGGAAGCTTGATCAGACTTCTTCTGTTTGGTAGTTTCTAAATCTGTACATAGTATTTCCTTGCATTAAGCTTTTAGAACATTTACAGTTCTTCTGAAGATCCCAAACCTTCACATCTGTTTAATTCCTTACCCAGTATGCTCCAACCCCCCTGAAATCTCACATGTGAATCATGCAGTCTCAGATTGCTAGCTATACAATTTTCTAAGCAATTTAGACATGCAGAGATTGCATACAAAGAAGGGATAGAAATTATAGTGTGTGTACTTTCACTGTGCACTGCTTAAAATGACAGAATCCATATTCTGTCAGAATGCTAAATGCTTAATGTTGAATGAACTGGATGTTTATTGTAAACCCTTTTCTCAGTAAAAATTCAGTTTCTCTTGAAGAAATAACTAATACCTTGAGAGAAACTTCTTCCCCATCATAGCCATTCTAGATGACACCTCTTGGACATCTGCACACCTGTTAATCGTTTGGAAATTCATTTCATTCCCCACTATCTACCTTCTTTGGATGTATCTTTATTATATATAAAGGTTTCTCCAGACCCAAGCATTCAGCCCACAAATTCATGTTTGTATACCCTAAAGAGAAATCATTTTAAGGCAAATCTCTTTACTAAACTAAAAAATATCCATCTCAATGTATACAATGAAGCAAAGCACGCATGCAAAGCTACGCATAATACTCCCACCAAAGCTTTATACAGGCTGACTTCAATGTTTCTTCCTGATTATCAACATACCCTAAACCTAGCTTCCCCTATAATACTTCAAACTATTGTTCCAAATTACTTAAATACAATGGCCCATAAAGCTCAGCCTCCTGACCCAAATGTCTCCAATGAATTAAAAACAGCCCCCCACAGTAGCAATCAAGTATCTCCTGTGCCTACTCATTGCAGGAAGCAAAGTCATTCTTGACGATTTCTATCAAGTTAAAGCTACAGCAACCAGCAGCTTCTTTCTCATCATCCAGCTGTACTTCTATGTTAAAATTCCTGTCAGTTACATAAAAAGTCTGCCCCTCTTCAGGGTGTATCAAAGTTCAAAATAAAAAAAAAGACATCTAGTTCTTCAATATTTGTCTCTCTGGTTCTACAGCTGAAGGCAACCTCCCTCTAAGGTCTATGTTTTCTCAATAATTTCCCTTTCTTTTAGATTTCTGCAAAATGTTTTTCCCTCTCTTGCTTCACAGAGACAATCACTGAGCAGAGGAACCCAGGTACTTCTTCTGTTAAGCCCTCCAGCTCTCTATGTAACAGGATATTGTGGAGTAAAGCAGGTATTTCATGTGGCAGGACCTTACATGGATTGTTAGGGATAAGTGTTCAGCACTTACTGATACAAATTATTATGTACTTCAGTGATTTACCTCTAACATTAATATAGCATCTTCCAATATACTTGCATGAAGCTCACGTCCAAAGGGACTCACATCACAAAACCAGGTTTGAGGCAGACTTTTGGCCAGGCAAGCAGTTCTTGTTCAAGAGAAAGGGCATGTGTTGTCGGCTGAAGTGTTGTGCTTTCTCTTTACCTCTCGTACCCTCTCCTCTTCTCCTTGTACATGGTGACAAAGGTGTGTTTGTTAGTGACTGATGCCAGGGAAACAGAAAAGGACCTGGTGACTCCTGTGTGTTCTCTGTTCAAACAATTTGCCTACCCACTGATTTCTTGTTTTCCTTTGCTTTAATGACTACACAACAACCACACAACTATGCCTGTATGACTTACGTGACTAAATATGCTTCTGCTGAAGTGTTTTGTGCTGATTTATTTGTGAGTTCTGGAACTTTTCCCCCAGCTGCTAGCTTAAGGCACACAAGCCCTAAGACCTACACCTTGAATCCTGCCTGTCCTGTCTACTTCATGTCCCAGCTGCAGGTTGGGCAGCCTATTCTTAGATCTCCTCTACGCTGCCAACTCTTACAATACAATTATCAGTAATGGGTTTTGCCTGTCCTTGAGCCTGCTGCAGAGTGACATGAGAAGCTTCAACTTTCTCATATAACTCAGCCCTCCTGGGGGAAAAAAAGTATAAGAAAAGCCAAATGGTCTAATTAGCCCTAGCCTCACAGTCTGGAAAGGACAGACATCAGACCTGCTTTCTGCAGGAAGTAAGAAGATTCTTTCTCCATCTCCTCAGGGGCCCATACTTTCCCAAGGGAGCAGAGTTTAAAAAAAAGAGACAGAGAAAGAAATAAAGGACAAAGAAAGACAGCTCAATTCCCTCTTTTGTACTTTTTCTTTTCTCCTCAGAAGCTGGGATTTGTTCCTCTTGCCTCATCTCCGTCTAGTGGTGCAGCAATTCAGCAAGCAGGTGATAGAAGCAACGGGATCCAATGGCTGGAAGGACCACAAGTGCTAGTCTGCTAGCACAGGAGAAATAGTCACTAGTTGCCTGGCTTCTGGAGAGGGCCGGCTACGACCCACCACTTCAGAGAATGAGGTCAAGACTGAGGCAAGCAGAGAAAACTCAAGTTTTTTCTGCATCCACCTTGGAAAACCTGTTCTTTATACTCTACTTTCCTTCCATCAGCAAAATATAAACAATGTCTATAAATGCCATGCAGGTACTGTCACTCTGTTTGAAAAATCTTGGACTCTGATATATATGATTAGTAGCATGCTCATTCTGCAAGTAATTCCAAAGGCCTCTGTGGAGGCTTCCTGTGATGTTAGGAGCAAGCCTCCCTGAGTAAGAAAATCAGAATCCATTGCAAAGTAGAAGTGATTATAAAGCTTCCTTTCATAGTCTATAATTAAGGTTACACTAGAGAAAGAGATTAGAAAGCTGAGGATCCTGGAAGATTCATGGAAACTCAGTTCTGCCTTTTTCTTTATACATGTGAATGGTATATTTTATTTCCTCTTCTAGCTTTTGTCTTTTTAGTGCAAGGATTTGGCTTCACATATTTACTGTAGACTGGTAACAGGAATAAATGCTTGACATGGCACAAAATGTAATGCTGTATGTCACAAAATATGAGTAAATAGATGGTAAATATAGCCAAGGGACTTCTGAAAACGGTCAAACTTATATGTCAAACTTTTTGGAATGTGAGAGGATTACAAAAGATTGGTAGGTAGATACTTGAAAGGGTCAAACTTTAGTAACAAAACTGCTTCAGAAAAACAACACATTCTGAGACTCAGAATCACACATATTAGAAAAGGGAAGAATTAAAGAGGTCAACTGAAAATTTTAAAAAATATTTGAAATGTGACGAAACTACATTTTCTAGCTTGTCATCTTTCCTCTGACTAAAATCGGATAGAGACTAGTTTGTAATACATTAGCATCATCTGCTGGATAGTGCAGGGAATACAGTTTGGAAACTGCAATACTAAATATGATATATAGCATTATTGTATTTGGCAAGCCATCCAGAATAGGGAGAACAGTTCAAACTCCTTTTTTTATACATCTCACATTTGCTTTTCTTTCTGGAACTTCTCTGGTAAAACATGGAGATTAAATAGGGATTTTCTGCCTAAAAAGTCCTAGCTTCAGGTAGCAGAAAGTGCTGAGCGATAACTGTAGGAACAGGAGACATTCAGAAATTACAATATTGACTTCTAATTACAAATGTAACATTTACTAAAAGGGGCTTAATTACTTTAGCTGTAGAGCAATTTCAGCATCTTTACAAAGAAACCCAAAAAAATAATTCACAGAAGGCAGCAGTCCAAGTTACCTTAGAGGGGAAAAGGGAAATTGGGTTGTGCTAGAAAAACATAAAGCACAGCAAGAAATAAAAGTCTCGAATATCTTGGCTGTAGGAGATGTCGGAGGTTAATCTGGCAGATTGAAAGAGGGGTGCACTTAATGTGCATGGAAAAGACTTTAAAAAATAACATCAGAAGAACTCTACATGAATTGGTCTAAATCTCTCCAAAACTGAACAGATGTTGAGAATCATGAACAGCTATAATAGACACAGATCAGTTGTTATTTTATTACTGGATGTATTTTTTTGCAAGGGCCATGCTGTGTTCTCAGCAGAAGGCCCTGTGCCTCCAGAAGGGCAGCCACGCTGTGGACTGGACAAGAGTTACCACCCTGTGGTGTCGCCTGCCTCACGAGAGCACAGCAGACCCTTCACAAGCTGAGCCTCCTGCGACACGAGGGTCTTCTCATACCACAGATGAGCCAGTGGAGCCCCAGTACCGCTGATTCTTGGGAGACGAACTCTCATTCTTTGGGTTTTGCATTAATCACCTGTCTAAAATGCGGTAATTCTGAGGGATGGGGCATTTCCTTCTTCCTCATGCACAGAGGGTCGCTCAGAACTGGGAAGATTTTCCTTTGAGTTTTCCTTATGCCCGTATTGCCGTGGCTTATGGGGGTTCAGAAAGAAGAAAAACATAATTTCAGGAACACAGGGATGTTACCGAAGAATGGATGAGAACATCTTTAGTCTATTATCCTCTGTGACAGAAGACAATTAGTATTGTTATATTTTATACTGTGATTGTATCTAGTATGTCCTCCATGGTGTAAAAAAAACCATAAAGTGAATATTTATTTGAAATACTTTACTTTCTAAACACACAAAAAAGCAAACCCATAAATGTTGGAAAGGAATATGATGTCTTACAAAGTCATAAACTTGCATTATATAACACTGCACCACAGCCCCAGCTACTGATCAGCTGTGTCTTGAGATGAAGCACTGTGGTCCTTTCAAACGCTCATGAACATACATAAACAAATACATAACCTTCTTCCGTATCTTGCAGCAGGAAGTTCGACTACAGAAATACATTATGCTTTATTAGAATGATTCTTCTGTATGTTTTTAACTTTTAATTTCTAGGAATGTTTTCTTATTTTTTATGTGTTTATTTCTATTTATGTATGCTGATATTAGCAGCTAAGACTAAAATCTGTAGGAGTTGAGAATGGTGGGTATCCAAGTTCTGATCCTTTATTAAGTCCCCCAGAGATCCTTGTAAGCCTCCCCAGCCTTGACTGACTTAAAGAATTGCTCTTTTTCAGCATTTTTGCCACTCCTTTCATTTATGCCTTCCTTCCAAATTTCATAGAAGCTTCACAGAGCCTCATTTTTTTTGAACTGTTTATATATAGCAATATAGCAGGCAGACAGTCCCAGCCTTAAAACGCTTAGAGCCCCATTGACAATACAATGTGACAATACAGAAGTGAATTCAACAAACAAATGGTTGGAGGTGAAGAGTAAGGAAGGTCAAGTAATAATAGCACGAGCACGTTCTGGTGACTGTCTGTGATTCTATGTAGTTTTCCAGTTGCCTAAACATACTTAGATGCTACTGTTTCATGTAAGGTGGCAGAGGTGAACTGCAAAAACGGAGCTAAAAGAGATATTCTTTACTTTTTCCATGACCCATCTTTCATGTATCAAGGTCAATGTAACAAAGCACCGAGATACCAGTACAAGTTGTGGAATAAAATAACAAAAGTTGGAGAAAATAGTGAAGTGAACGGGCTGATGGGTGATGGTATATGGTAAAAGCACCATTATAAAGAAGGGCACTTGGTTATAAGTTCATGGAGCTGAGGAACAGAAGTAGAAACCGGTAGCAGAGGAAGAATAGCACAAAGGAGATAAGCAGTCAAAGAAGCAAACAGGGAAGATCATGAAGTCAGCAACATTTTGAATGACTCTGAGATTGTGTGGCCCGGGAGCAGAGACTCTAGTTGTAGTGGAACAAGAGAGGGGCTCGTATGACAAGTTTTGACATTTGGTCAAAGAATAGGAGGCCTATTATGAAGGTAAACAGAGCATGACAGCTTACATGTCAGAGCCATATAAAAATCATGGTGTATATATAAAATAATGACTGTATAGCAAAATGGCTAGGAAAGTGACTGAATCACTGTGATTGACAATGAAGGGTTAATTCTTGATCAGCTCAGGTTATGAGCAAGCCACAGAGAGGCCAAAGAGAGGACTGCATGGAGGGCAGGGGATGAGGAGATGGGAGCTAGATTTTTGAGTCCCTGAGTTGAAACCATGTCACAAAGAAAAGAGGTGGTGTTATGGAAAAGAATCATGCTGGATAATAGCTGAAAAAGAAAGAAAGGAGAAAAATTATCATGTGGTTCAGACTGTGAACTAGTGGGAAGAAGCATTAGAGAAGGAAATTAAGGTGAATAAGGGATGGAAGGATTTCAAGAAGCAGGGAACAGTGGTCTTAAAGGCTCAAGACAAGATGAATGGGGTAGGAGTTGAGACCCCTAGATTTCCTTAGGACAGTTGATCATGTGAGGCTAGAACACAAAGGCTCCCCTTAAGCACCAACTGACACCTCTCTACCTATTCTGAGGGCAGGACCTAACCATTCAGTCCTTCCTTTTCTTCAGAAAGGCAATTAGCATGAGAGAACAAAAAGAAAAATAGCTAAAAATATACAATGAATCATGGAAAATTATATCTACTAAATTTCACAGTGTACTGCTATTGCCATAGTAACCCTGGTTGCTAGATTACTGCAAGCTGTTTCTTTGCTAAATTTTCCTGGAAGCTTTGCCAATTTTCAGTTTGATTTCAACAAGGAGTTTAATAAAGAGTAACTCTGAGAACTCAAATTGCCTCCTTCTATTTCTTTTTTGCCACCTCCCCCTTTTATTCCCCTTTCTAAGAGGTAAGTCCTTTAGGGAAGAGTTTTCAAAGGCATCTTTTGCCAAAGGTGCAAATGGACTTATAGTCTGTTAGGTTTCTGACTCTTGATTTTCAATTCAGTGAAATGTAATCCTCCGTTGGAAAATGAGGTATTACTTACAGCTGCTTTCTGTAGTTGTTTTTCTCATTCCATCTAACAGAAAAGTCCAGCTCATCAGTAGTACAGCACCATATATCACAAAGCAAGAAAGTAAAAAATAGCATGAGAGGGAAAATATGAAAAGAGACTTTACCTCTTTGTCTTTCACTATTTTCCCAAACTAACAGCTTCCAACCGTGATAACAATCCCCAAACTGAGAAGGGTGGGAACTATAAAGAAAGAAGGGGACTCTACCAATGGGCTTATTTGTTGACAGTTTCTTTCTCAGACATTTCAGAGCTGCATTTCATGTGTGCTTTGAGGAACAGAGCTTTGTAGTCTGCCTCCAGGTATGTATAACTAGTCATCTTTTTTTTTTTTTTTTTTTCTCTTACCTTGTGGAAATTTCAGAAAACTAGCATAGGTATTGTATAGTGCCACAACAGAAGATGGTGTGACTAAAAAAGTTGGGAAAACTTTGTGAGTTAAGTTCACCATTGTTGTGGATGACTGCTTGGTAATGCACTATGAAACACATGTGGTGTCACTCTTGCAGATCAATGCTGTTGTCCTTTTCTATCCAGAAGTGGAAACATGTCCAAAAGAATGGTATCCTTTTGGCAGATGTACAGGCTCATGAGCAAAGTGGCATCCTCTAATTGGCATCTTTTGGCCAATGAGTCATGAAACCATGATGGTCAGAACCAGACTGTATTTTAGATTTTGGAAATAAGCAAATGATCACTTTGTCTGTCTGACATAGCCCATTAGAATGCAAAACCTGAATGCCTCTCATTCTTTTAAGAGGAAAAATGGGATGATTGTGGACATCTAGAAGGACCAATAATGTACTCATGTGGAAGTTCAAAACCATTCAGGAGAGAACTCTTGTGACAATTGAAATACCAGCTTGTTAGAGACAAGGGAACAAAACCTGGGTGTAAAACCAGGAAGTTACTGTTTGGCTTGATTCTTGAACATCTCAAGCCAAATGCTGACCAGTCAAAGAAACAACTTTATGAGTCATCAGATGCAGAAAGAAACTTTCATGCTTGTCATCAGCACACACAGAAATGCAAAAAGGATGTGCAATGGGTATGTAATCTCTTTTGCTTTGAGAGAAAAAAATTTTGCAAGTTAAAAATAGAGCTGAAGGCAGTGCTTCTGGTACAAAGAGCTTTTGGAGTCAAAGCTCTTAACCTCTTAAAATATGACTCAGTCATCTACATAAACTTATCTTGGGCAATACAAATTTAATTCTTGATGTTACAACATACTTTCAAAGAGCCTGTGGTTAAATCATAAACTACTGTGTTTCATGTACAAAATGGGTCACTAATTTCCTTTTGTCGCTGCTCCCTCTTTCTGGATGGTAAAGAGGAACTCAGTAAGTTCTCTGAAAGTGAAGGTGTATTTTCTCCTTAAACAAACACACAAACATGTACCAGATATGAGTATCAGGGAAGACCTGGCAGGAATCAAATAGTGTGCAATAGAACAAGAAGAGAAAGCAGCTGGACAAAATATATGTATAGTGTCCCTTGAAAGATTCTCTACATGAGTGCTTCTTTTGGTGAGGGAATTTGGTATCACCATACAGGTGTACAGCTGTAGACTGAGAGAAACTATGGAGAGCAGGAGTGTGACTGTCTGAGCTCTGGGATATGTTACAAACATTCACAAAATACTGGAAAGGTTTAAAAAAGAAAGATCTCAAAAGTTGTAAGACAGAAGCATATTCAAATGTGAGCTCTTGCAAAGAAAAATTATGGTATACACCCACAAGTAGGTCAGCCCTGAATCACTGAATTAATTTTCAGTATTGGGTTAGGAAAAAGTATTTCATATCTTTTGTATTTACAAATCTTTCTCTAAACATATTTACACAAGTCAGTTTGGGGTAGGCTATCTCAAATTTCCTCACATACACTCTCAAAGAAAGTTCAGTTACCCTTGAGTAGCTGATATGCAATGGCTTACTGTTGCAGTGCCTACACACATGCTGCTTCCTAGGAATAAACTCTAAGAAACATCTCCTTAACACAGAAATCTAAAATGAGCATTGGATTCAGGTTTTAAAAGGTGAGGGAGAGGTCATCATGCATTTAAATTCATCTTTCCAACTCCCCTGCACAGTAAGCATCCATTAATGCTGCAGGATGATGAGCTGTCAGGCAAAATTAAAAATCCCCCAATCCCTCCCAGGCTTACAGTATGTGATGCAAGGCCTGTCCAGGACTACCAGGAAGGGATCCTGGGGTTAAACCTCCAGTCATGGCCATCTTTTCATAATGAAACATATAAGGAAATTGGAGAAACATGTCAGATGCTAGTATTTCAAAGTGTATTAGAAGTGAAGGGCTAAGATTCTCACAAACTTTGATAGTCTTTGCCTTCTTCCTACCCTGTGCAGCCACATAAAATTGTTGCAATCCCTCCCACATATTGTGTCCTTCAATTAATATTTCTTGTCAGACGATGTGGCCAGATGACAAACAGTGTGTTGTAAAAGAAAAGGAAGGTTTCCAAGAGAATTATCGAGCCAATAGATCAGCTCCTCCTTTGTCTTTTAGAATTGTGGTGACTTTCAGGGGGAAATCCTATTTATGCAAATGCTAGTCAGTGTAATAACATTTCTCAGGTCACACTGTGAGTGTTACAAAGGACAGAAATGAGGGTTTATCTCACTGGAATTCTCCCCAACACACCCCAAATCGAAAACTGTGTGGTGACTTTCCCTGCAAGTTACTGGAAAGGGAGGAAATAGAGAACTGGTAAGGTTTCTCCATTTGACCCAACAGGGCCAAATTCTAGGGTGGAGTAATTCAGATAAAGGCCTCCGAATTAGTGACTGCTCTTGTTTTTTTAATCTGGTTTTCTTACGCAACAAAGATCATGTGGTCATGAGGAGAGGAACATCCCCTTAGCCATTTAAGAGGTATTAGCTGGCTAGGGAATCAGCCTGGAGGTCCTGAGCAGAGAGTTGACTCAAATGTAATTGCAAACAACTAACCCAGTGAACCATGTTGCCCTTTGTTTAGATAAGCAAGTAGAAACTGAGGGAGAAATCTGTCTGGAGGTACTGAAGGAGTGGAAGAAAGGAGGAAAATCCGGGGACACAGTTCTGTAGGTCATTAGGCCCCATTATTTCTGCTACTGATAATACAACTTCTTTGCTAAAAAGATAGCAAGCCAAGGGCTTTTCTTGGTGCTCCTCTCACATTTTAGAGTTCTTTGTTGCAGAGGAGCAGGTAGAAATGCAAAGCATGTTTTGTGCTTAATGGATGGCCCTTGCTGACATTCAAAAATATATAGAAGGGTCTGCACAGACACATGCACTCTATTGCAGCACTAACACATACATACTGTTTTAAAGTTGTTCTTGTTTGAATTTCTTACACTGAGTCAAAGCAGTAGCTAACTTCTGAGTTATATTACTTTTTTTTTTATCGTGGTGGTGGCTTTGAAATCAATTTTCCTAGTAGTGACTAGCTCCCAATTATATAAAGTTAGTCAATAGGTTTTAAGACAAGCTCCAACAGTGCTTCTTGAATTGCTATTAATTTTAAGTAGTTACAGAATTTCCAGGGTATATAGTCTGATTAAATACTTGAAAAGCTGACATTTTAAGAACAGTGTACAAAAGGGACCTTACTACAATTTCATCTAACAAATTTTAACCTGGAAAGGGCCTTGCAAGTTTGGATGTTAGAAATGATTCAGTATTGGATTTCTCATTTAGAAACTCACTTAACTGGCAAAAGTGTGCTACTAATCAACTACTTAGAATTTAGTCTGAAATGCTATTTCATGGCAAAGAGAATTCAAAATATAGAGGAAATTGGGAAGCAAGAAATTCTAATCTCTCCCTCTTCCTTAGTAGCATATTCATAGGATTTTCTGACAAGGCTATGTGCAATAGCAAAGACTTGATGAGCCTTTAAGTCCTTTTTTTGTCCTATGCTCATAGGGGTCTAATTTTGCTAGAACCAGGGGACAACATGGAGCCTTCAACAGAGTCTAATCTCTGCCCGAGGAGAACCACATCCAGACCATAGCCCTTTCTACCTGAATCTGTTGTCCAGGGGATGTAGTCCTTCAAAATGTTTTAAAATTTCATCCACAGACTTAGACCAAGGTTTTAGAGGAAGCACCTATGGCAGAATAGTTAATGCTAATAGGCGATATCATCCCTGAATACTTCCATCGTGTGTAACATAATTTAACAAAAGGTTAGGTGAGAATTTTCTGAGCTCCAAGTTGAAGAAATCAAGCTTCATTTCTTCCTTCGAACTTTAAAAGGGAGATGCTGGTTTCTCTCATCCCTGTAACCACGTTCTGACAGGAACAGGCCCCGGCGTTTGGGGGCTTGTGGGGCCTGCGAAGTGGCCACCGATCTGGTGGAGCTGCCAGGGCTGTCCCCTCGCCACAGGACTGAGATTAAACACAGACCCCCGGCCCAGAGCAGGGCTGTGGGTAGAGACCCAGGTGAAGCCACTCAGAGCCATGAAGGCGCATTAGTACACTATACCTAATAGTGCCCTGACAGATCAAAACTAACTTCGTCAGCACAGGAGACACCTGAATCACACAGTGTATTTCCCTGGAAACAGATGTCCTTTTATGAGCACTTTGCATACAGGCAACTGAGGTTTTACTGTGTCCGTCTGGGTGGTTATTAGTCTACCAGCCTTGGAAACTATCTTCTGTCTTTCACCATGACTGTCAGTTAAAGCTGGTTGAGCGGGTGTTAGCTGGATCACCAGCTAGACTACAAAAAATTGTTAAAATGAATCCTGGATGCCTAAGGCTAACACCATTTGTTTTGATAGTGTGGCTCGAAACAGCACACAGATGTTGCCTTCTTTCCTAAAACCAGAATTCACCGGGGCAATGGTTTCCTGAACAAAAAATGTTAACTGATCTTACAGGTGCTTCCCTTAATAGTTGACATATTTATGAGACAGACAACATGCAGCATGAGAGCTTGCTTAGAGCAAGATCTCTGGAATTAAACTTCATCACCTTGGTGAACAAAAGAAGTGTACTCTTTCTTCCCCTGCGTCCTCTGCCTCCAGTGCCAAAAAGAAGAGTGGTGGCTTTAAGTGACCTCACTACACCAAAGGCTCCCTACGTTCTGCCTTCAAGACAGCTTTGTCCAGACTACTCTGCTAATTCAGTGGGAAGCAGATGAGGTACAGTCAGTCTGCAAAGCTTTGATCCACGAGCATAATCCGAGATTACTGCTGTTCTCCGCAGGACTTGGGCAGCCTTGAGGACTGCAGTTTCTTACCCTTCCTCAGCCTTTACGTCATTTCGCTGAGCTGCACCTCACATCAGGGTACCAGAGTGACTCTGATGTACTGAATGGACGAGAAAACTGTTTTCTGAATCCAGAGATGGAGAAAGCATGTCATGTAGGGTATTTAAGCTTTGGAAATGTTAGAAAACAGGGACTATTTCTGTTATGCGGAACTGTCAGCAAATACACTTTGCATGCTTTTCACATTTCTATGCTGCATTTCCTACACCGTGCAGTAGATGGCAGGAGCCAATCAAAAAATTTCACTGCAGTTTTCGTAGAAGGAAATAACTTGATCAGGCTTCTTTTCGTTAGATTCTCATGTTTAATTTAAAATAATTTTGCAGCAGGCTTTTTATGGTTTTGGACATTCTTAATGCACATAATATTCCTCCCGTTGTAAGGTTTATTTCTTTTTAATGTAACTTGTACTATTCAAAGATTAGTCTTTCAGAATTGTGTTGATATTTCAGATTTTTTTGATGAGCTCTGAGATTTAGTAGACAAGTTTCATAAACTTCTTAACTTGAACTACACTTAAAGTTCTGCTTCTATGACATGTGAAATATTTACTTCCATGTTATTTGCATTTGTTTCCATCAGTCATACTACAAACAACAGAAGAGAAACATGCTTAAGGCGTTAAAAAAGGAGAAATAAAAAACATATCAGAACTAATTATAGCAAGCACACGTCCAAATATTCAGTTGCAAAGGATGACCCCCCTAAACTACCCCCCCCAAGTTTAATAAAAAAGGGAATATTTTACTTTCTGACTATCAATCCAGATTCCTAGTAAAATATTTAATAATTTTTTTTAAAAGTGATGAGCAAACTTGTAACTATGAGGAGTGTAACAGTCTGTTCTTAGAATTAGTTGCTCATTACATCTCACAATCCAAAGGGATCTAGCAGAGAAACATAAATAAGGATTCTGAGAATTTCTTCTTTGAATTCAGCATGGTCTAGCTGGCAGTCCAGGGACTATGCAATACACCCAGCCCATCTCTGCTTCCTGAGAGGAGACAAGTGTGCGTTTGATAGTGTGTGCTGTTTGCCCAACCAGCTGAACGTCTCAGCTTGTGCTTGCAGAATTTGGGGGCTTTAAGGCTGAATTTCCATGCGAGAAGCAAGTGGGACTGCAGCCATACCTCCTCTCATACGGGAGTATGGCCCAGCACTTACAACCCCCGTGTGGCCTGTGAAACTGCCATCTGTCCTGTTTTGCTGGAGGAATTGAACCGTGTTGCTTTAAGATACCAGAGAACAGGCGGTTAATTGTGCAAATGTGGAACCAGGCAAGGATTAAAATTAGTGTTACTTTAACTGAATCTGGAAGTCTTGTAATGACATTATTTCCAGCTATCACTGTCTGGATTATCAATTATCTGAGGTGTGACTCACATAAACATCTGGCTAAAAGGAAGAGCTACCACCACCCCTTTTTTCTGTGAACAAACAGAAGTTCCCATCAAAGTGGATTACCTGGGGATTGACTGTTACTGTAAATTTGCCAATGCAAACTTAACTGATAAATCTTGTTTAATGTGAGCGAGGAGTTCAAACAAAATAATTTCCACCCCTAAGTACAAAATTTTAAAACATACTTTCTGTTAAACCTACTCGCACCCTTGTAGATAAGCAAGCCTGCTCTATCGGCCCTCCTGGGCTTCAGTTGTTTGGCTGCCTGTGCCCATGGCCAGCTCTGCGAGATGCAGCTGTAACCTGGGGTGAGGCTGCTGTGGAAGATGCTCTGTGAGCCAGATCTGTGAGGAACCTCGCTGGAGGCATCCTCTTAGGCTCAGACTCTTCCCCAGTCCTTGCCTGAGCTACGTCGCAGCTATGTAGCCTGGCCACGTACCTTCCCGAGCCAGATCCACTGATCTGAATCCCTGGGTTACCTTTGATCTGTTACATCCCTGACAAATTGTCCGGCAACCACTGGATCATCAGCTGACTCTTGTTTAGTGTCACCGGTCCTGCTCGGGTAGGGTGGGACTGTACCTTGGCAGGGAGGGCACCGCGCTGCCTGCCCCACTGTCACCCTCTGCTCCCAGCTCACCTTCCCTTGCGGAGCAGCTCTCTTCTGCTGCTCCCTTGCACAGGTCACCGTAGCCAGTTCTTAAGGGTCTTTTCTAGCGAGACGGTGAAATGTAAATATAATCCCAATTACAGAAAGTGTAGTTACTTATATCTAATAACTGACATAGTTTCAACAGCATACGAAACAGGTGTTAATAAAACACGTTAGAAGCTGCTAGAAGTGCTCATCTTAGACTGAGTCTGCTACATCTCCGTGATAAATTGAATAATCCTGGACGGCATTGTTTTCCAACCAGGACCCCAGTACTGTTTTGGTTATTTTGTTGCTCAGCTAACTGCTGAAGGCAGAAATGTATTTCGTTTACATTCTCTCTGGCATAGGAAAGTCCCTCTTCTTATTCATATGCTATAATGAAGCTGTAATATACATCATCTAGGCAAAGGGGAACAAAAGATGAATGTTTAAAGTCATGATTACTCTTCCTCTAACCTCCTCTGGGGGGAAAGGGACATTTTGTTTAAATCCCATATGATAAATTTATTAGAGCTTCAATGTATTATTAGCATTATTAGCTTTAGCAAGAGAATGTAGGAGTTTTTAAAAGAGGAGAGAATAATTTGAGGAACAGTAGATAACAACTTGATACAGTGGAGTAGAACTGAAGGCAGACCTCAAAAGCCTCTGATACATAGTGATGGTATTTCTCCTGGGATGTGTCATCAGTGACAGTCATGTTTATTATACTATCAAATTTCTATTAATTTTTGAATTACTTGTAAGCTCAGGAAGCTAGTGGCCACAGCATGCTACACTGAGTCATACAGGCAGACACTGGTTAAAATTTAACTCTCTCAGCTCTGCAGCTTCTCTGTTCTAATGAAGCTGTACAGGTCTCTGGCCATAGTACCTTCAAACTCTGAAGCTTGTCCCTCAAAATCAAGCAAATATATGCAGATTCCCTTGTGGTCTATTCAAACGTGGAAGCAAATATATGCAGATTCCCTTGTGGTCTATTCAAATGTGGGAATTGCCTCCCCCCCAGACCTCACAATTCCTCACACTGGATCTGTTGCAACTGTAAACATGTAATTGGGGCCAATATGATGGGAACACCTGCGAGACTGAGACACCATGAGGTCTCAAAATTCCAACCAGGCAGTTCATCTGTTAACAACTAAAGTGAATCTGATGCCGTTTTGGCTTGGAGGCTACTGTCTTGGTTCTTATTTTCCAAGATTAAAACAGCCTGGATTGAGAGCTGTTTGATGAAGAAGGCTGGAAATGAAGTGGACATCTTGTCCGGACCACTAGCCCCTGGTGTATGCCCGCTGTTTGTAGGCCCTTCAGCATGGGCCAGGATAAGCGTGGTCCAAAGGGTTCCGTCTTCTTCTCATAGGTGAAAGCCAGCCCATTTTGGCCTGACCAGATGGATGCTACCTATTTGCAGACATGGTGCCAGTCATCTGATTCCTTCTAATAGTTGCAGACTGGGTACCATTATCTCAGTTTTACTATTTTTATGCAACTATATGAAGAAACCAGATATTACAAAACCTTTTGTTTCCTGAGCTAAACCAAGCAGTCTTGTGGTATGACTGGGTGTGAGGCAACTAAAATGTTCCACAAATAGGCCTTCATGCTACAGATCCCTTACATACATAATTAATTTCCCTCCTTTTCCACTCTGTGAAATACTTTCTACTCCACAGTTTCTTCTTCTGCTACTTTCTCAAAACTAGTTTGCCTGGATACACGATGTATGTTTAAAAAGCTTTTTCAAGCCCTACTGGAAGTGGGGAATACTGTTTTTTAATGAGTCCTGAAGGCAGCCTAGAAACCTCACTGACCAAACCATCACATTTTTAACAGAACTTACATCCTTAGTCTAGCTGCGACCTCTCTCTCCACCCTGAACCTTCCTCACCTATACTCAGGCTTTCTCCCTGTCTCTCCACCTTGATCTACCTACATAGTTCCATCAATTCCAATTGCAAAACAATAGTTACTAATTTAGCCAGATAGCTACAATTTTGTATTGAATAGCCTATTATAACAGCTTTGTGTCAGATTGACAGCATTTCTGACCTTACAACATGAGATCTGCTGGAAAGTCTTAAAAATTTAGAAAGACAATATTTTGGGGGTTTGTTAAGTATGGCTCAGATCATGTGAACTTGGGGGAAAAAAACAAAGGAAAGCAGGGCTGTGTGCAATGTATTTGTAACACTGGTTATAGACAGATCTTTGTAGAAGCAAAACTAAAACTCACTACATTGTTTTCAGATAAAAGTTATTTCTGATTTAAAATAGTTTCTTAAATCTATGTCTACAAAACTGAAAGGCTAGTGGATGAATTTCACCTTATGCTTCCATCAGGACTTCCATTCACACAGAAAGAGTCGACTATCTCCACTTCAGACATTTTTGTATTTCTAAACTATCATTAAAATGTCACAATCCCAATGCAGTCCTGTTCACTTCAGGATTTTCTCTCTTATCACAGCAGTTGGTAGGTTTGGGATCTTTGCTTTTCTTGCCATTGTGCACAATTTAACACCACCATCAGAGGAGGATAATGATTGCACATTACAGAAAGTTTTTGTGTTTTCAGCTTCATATGCCAGAGTGTAACTGAATCTGTTGGTGATTTAAATTATTCCCTTAACTTTTCAAGGTTTCAAAAAGTTGTCTGCTCTTCCTCCAGCAATAATTACGGACTGTGGCAAATTAGCTCATTTTCTCTGAGGGGACCAAAAAGGCCATATTTACAGACAAATGCAAGAGAGAAAGGACTGATACATTTCTCTTAAATTTTCACACCTCAGAGCTGTGATAGGTCACTGCCCAATTTCTAAATTGAAATCTATCATCAAAGTTGGTATTAATTAGTCATATATCAGCCCCTGGCAGAGGCCAGAAGCTTTAGAGATCTCAGAGAACAAACTTGTTTCATGCTTTTACAGGAGATCTCTCCAGATCCGTGCAAAGGCTGAAGAAGACTGGATGTGGGGCCCTGACATCCCCAGGGGGCCAAACGGAATAACCTGGAGGAGAGCTGGTCCGGCATATTCAGTGAAACTACGTGCACCAAGCTGAGATTCAAGCTAGCTTCCTTGGGAGCAGCTGGAGGAGCAGCCGGAATAATTGTAGGGTACTGGGGGGTATTTGCTTCAATGTTTCCTACGCCATTATCTAGCCTCGGAACTCAGAAGACATTAGACACACTTCTCAAAACCAAGGTGGCAGGGAGGATCCAGAAGACATCAGTACTCCTTCTTACAAGAGTCATGCGTGCTGTCTTGGCACTGTGAGACAGGAATGTCCTAGTTGCTTCTCTGCCCTTCAGCGGAAATGGGAAGTCCTCCCTACACTGCAGGACTATGGCAAGGAGGCGGCAGCTCAAAAATCCTATTCTCTATTTCAGTGGCAGGAAAAGCGTGGGGCTTTCCTGGTGGGGCATCCTGGAGATGCTGTTCCCTCTTCTGTCCTTTCCGAAACCTTGAAACACTGCTGTCTTTGGGTGTGATGGACAATCACAGGAGAGCAGCAGAGTGCGAATAGTTTGCAGGAGGGTACCATTCTGCAACTTGCTCTCACAGCTGTACAAAGGCAGCAAAGTGCCCTAGAGACGAGAGTTACGTGTATATGGGGGGAAAAGAATGCCACAGTGCATCTGGGAGCTTTCAGATCAGTAAAGGGACTTTTTGTGTCTGTGCATTTAATGTATCCAAGGCCCAGACTAAATATAGCTCATGAGGAGTTTCACGTCTCTGAGACAAGTAAGTATGCAGTGACATTTCTTGTCTTGTATCTACACTGTAGATACCTGAAAAAAAAAAAAGAACTCCAAGGCTTTCTAGCTGCAGCCTTTTTTGCACCAACTTCATTCTAAATGGGATAGTCTTGAAATCATTGGGAATTATTTTTAGAAGTTTAACAGGAATGAGAAACATTATCTCTGGACCTGAGTTTGGACAGAGACTCCTGATTTTGGACTCATCTGTGGCCTAGTTTGGATCCAGGAGCTCATAATGTTTTCTAAATCTGTGTTTTGCTAGTAAATTTGTGTTTCTTTGTGACTGTAAGGAAGACTACTTAGCTGGTGCTTGAAAGCTTTGTTCCCTGTGTTGTCACGTTATCTTCCCTCCACCTCTGAAACTGCCCCATCCATTTGCTTCCCAGGATTTCTTCTCCTGTAAGCCTCTCTCTCTATTCTCCCCAACAGACAGGTCATTTGTGTATCCAGACTCACTGTTGTCAGAACACCTTTTCAGAGCTCATCCCCAGTTCTGTTACGATAAATTTATGGTGCAGGTTTATTTTTATTTATGTTTTATTTCCTATTCCAAGCCCTAACCAATCTCACAAAAAACCTTTAGATGGCTAGTTATATGCAAACTGCCTCTGCTTGCTGATACAAAGCTATGCTTTATCACTTAGATTATTCTTGGGGTTCTGATTAATGGAAGGAACCCTCCATTCCTTTACAGCATTTACTGTCCACAGCTTAGACTGTGACTCCCCTGCAATGAACGCCTGTCATATGGAGGTGAAGTGACCTCTAGCAAGTTGACATTTGTCTCCTGTAAGCTTAAACCCTGATTACTCAAAAAGCCCTTGCATTCTTTCTACCCTCATCAAACATTCCTCTCACATCAGATGAGTTTGTTTATTTCCATTAAAGACAAAAGCCCCAGCTATATGAGGATCTGGTTCAACAAACTCTTTTACTAGCAATTTTATCCAATGGGTTTGATATAAACACACGTACTGTGATAGATGCTGTCCCTTTTCTTCTTCCTCCACCTTGTAGCAACCGATCAAAATGGTACAGATCAACTGCTTGCTGTACATTTTTTTTTCTCCTTACTTCCTACTTACACAGAAATATGGGGCTATTTAATTTTTTATGCATATATTTATGGACACATTTACTTTCTTAATTAAACTATTATTTTATTTTAAGAGGATGCCGTCACTATAAAAATCATACTAAAATGTTAAAGTTACCAGCAAGTACTGAAAGAATGAAAATTATTTGCTTCTTATCATTAGCAGTGTTTGGTTTTTCACTCATCTTGGGGTATGAATGCTGAAAATAGACCAGTAAGTTTCACTTCTGCTTAAGACTTCACTTTTTTATTCTTTTGCATTAGAACACTTTGCCACTTTGAATAGGCTGCAGACACAGCAGAAAATTATATTAGCATTAGATTCTCCATGGAATTACAGAGTAAGAGCTAGTTTCCAAAGACTTCTGTATACTTTGGGTTTTACAGAACCAAAGACTTGGCGTTCTACCAGAACACTGAGTTTTAGATTATCATCCAAAAGGTGTGGCCAGCTGCCTGTAGCTATTTTATTTCATTGTACCAGGGGAAAGAAAACAAAGGTAAAGTGAAATATATTTTAAAATTATCTCTGACTTCTTGTATGTGTCTGAGTTGTGAGATTGAGGGTCTACATGAGAAGTTCTCCTTCCTTTGGATGCTACTGAGTGAAGTCACCTGTACAAGCTTGTACCTCATTCAGAATAATCTATGCCTCAATCCAGGTTGGTATTAATTGTATCTTCAACCTGACTTGCAAATGCTAAACCTTGGGTAGCAACTTGGCTGTGTAGTAGGGGCTTATCCAGCCAAGTAAACCAAAATGGCAATAACACCTGTGAGTTTTGGGCTATTACAAACGGCTCATTAAATCTCTGTTTGTGTTGAAATGCATTTCTGATCTTAAGGAAAAATGGGACATAGGCTGGTGTTGCAGATACAGATTTGATCTAAAACTAACTCAGTGACTGCCTGGAGCAGCATCTCTTCTCTTAGGTCTGCTGGCTGCTCTCTGCATGCCATGAAGGAAAAATAATAGAGACCTGCAGGTAAGAAAGGGTGATTACTCTTGAAATCTTTTCCTCTGATTTATTAGTTTAGCACATTTTCTCACTTTCATCCCTGCCTGTCCTGCAGCGGGCCTTGACGTCTTTGTAACTGAGTTGGTTCCCACCACAAGGACAGCACCACAGAAAGTATTTTGAATCATCTCCATTCAATGATAGTCACTCTGTCCACAGAATCCAAGGAGCCAAAGCAGCTTTAGAAGCTTCTGTGTAGTTGAGCAGCAACTAAACCCTCTGGTGCTCAAAACCTTTTGCTTGTAAAAATAAAAATAACAAGCCTCTCACAAAAGTAATATTGAAACAGATTTGTCTGGGCAGGGGCAGTCTTTAATCTTAGCAAGAGTGACAATTTCACGTGGCATGTAAACCAGTGATGGAAGTGCTGAAACACCTTTTTTTTGTTTGTTTCTGGTAAGAATATATATTTGCCCTTCTGTATAGGCTACTGGAAGGGTAAGCCTCACTTATCTGATCCATCTTATGAACTATATGTTCATAGGCACATCTAACACATTAATTCTTCATGTCCTTCCATAGAATGGAGGCATCACATGCCATATTAGGAGCTTTGTTGATATTGGGAAGACAGCTGGAGGATTTACTTAACACACTAACAAACAGCAAATGCAAAGGCTCTGCCCCTGTCAACTATACTTTCAGCAAAGGCATCTTCCAGAAATACAGATCTGAGTGTTCTCAAGTACAGTCAGTTGTATATTCCCTGAGATCTCTTTTGCTGTGGAAGAAACTATTTCAAGTTTGAAAAGGAATTAGTAAGAACTGGTTTGTTTGGTTGTTTGAAGTGTACCTACCAAGCCTTCAAGAAGTCCAGATTTGCTCACATTGAAGAAACTTTTCCATTTACCACCAGCTAAAGCTGTACATATGATGCTGAAGCTACAGGGACATGATTTTTCTGTAGAATATAAATAAGGGAGGAAATATGGATTTCTTGAGTAGGGTGATAAACAGATCAATACTACATGAAAGAGATATCGATGGGTATGAAATTTATGTAGTGAAGCATGCTCCTTTTGTAATTTCAAAATTAACAGAATTTCACACTGGAACTTACATAGGGAGATTTTATTTAGCATAAATTGAAATTTTACAAGGATGGTCAGTAGAAAGCAGAGATTTAGAGCACAAACTGGTGTGATGTCAGCACTTTAAGAAAGAAATTATTATGGTGGGCATTTTACTAAAAGAAGAGTGAGTGATTATCGTAGTAGCACAAAGAAGTAACTGCTGACATATAAACTAGCCATCTAGGAAAAGAAAAATGTAATCAAATGAGAAGTGCTATTTCATTCCACTTGGAAGGAGCATTCAGATAAGATACAGGGCAATTCAATATGATACACATAATTGCTTCTGAAGAGAACAAACAAAGAACTGATCTATAGTAATGAACACCTGCACAAATCATAGCAAAATCTGGAGAAGGGGGGCTTATTTTAAGTATGACAGAAAATGTATTTGTGGCTAATTGAATTACACTCTAAAGTCACAAAGCCATCAGAACTATTGAATGCTGATTTCTGAGATAAGATCAGAGTTTGCAAGGAAGAAAAACTGGAAGGTTCTGAGGACTGACAGGGAGCACCAACTCTCAGGCAATTTCAGACATCCAGTAAGATCTGCTGGTTCCAGCACAGCCTTTCCTCACCAAGGTGTCCTCAGAATAAGGAGAAACATCAGTGAAAGAAAAACAAGCATGACAATACACAATTCAGATTTACTGCTGTATAGATCTGCAAGATGAATATGGATTTTACTTTGCAAGAGACCTCCAAATACTAGACGTGCACATAAAATTGAAGGAAAAAGAAGACACAAAAATCTTATCTGGCAGTTGCACCAAACCTTTTAGTAAAACACAGAATTAGAAGAAGTTTTTCCAGGAGCTACAGAATAAGTAGAATAAGTCTCATTTCTCATGGACCTATGTACTTTGTACATCTAAGTATTACCTCTTCTCCCCAGCAATAGCCCTAGCTGTCCCCAAACTCTGTTTCTGGTCCAGAGACTGGCTGGCCTTGAGCCATTTGCTGACAAACAGAATGTATAATAGTTCAGTTCTTCCTGCCTCTCCCTTGGGTTTCTCCTGACTAGCACAAGACATGTAGAAATGTAATTATCCTTGATACTTCCACCATTCTTTTAAATTTAAATGATACCAAACGTGAGTCCCAACTTATATAATAATTGGTGGGAGAGGGGTTAAAAGGCAAACAAACACCTTAGGGAAGGAGTTAAAAAAAATCTTGGATCATCATAAATATTGTAACATCAGCTATTGTTCCTGTTGTTAATTGAGAATGTCAAGGATTATTAGGTACACAGGGAATAAGAATTGATTCCTCAGATTCCTGACTGTAGGAAAAAAACCAACCACCTACTTGCAAATTCCTGAGATTCTTGGAACAGATTGTAGGAACAGCAGTGAAAATGCTTACTATATAACTGCATAACTATATGAAAAGCTATAATAAGTGCCAATGGTTTGTGTTTGTCTTTTAACATTCTTGCCAAAGATCATTTTTCACTCCAAGGACATTACTGAAAAAAGCTGACTATGAATGTTAAGTCCCTACAGCTACTGCTTGGAGGAACAGGCAGGGTAGGAAGGAAAGAGTTTAACATAATCAGTTGGTGCCTTGGCTGTTACTCCTACAGAAATTTAAGGAATTTTGTAGTGGGATGCATGCATCATTCTATCACCCTTTCAACACATTGCTTGACTGACCAAGAACTTGTTCCAATAAGCAGATTTTATGTTGCTTACCTTCCATTTATACTGAGGACTGTTATGACTTACATGAATTTTCCGGATGTCAAATACCATGTTAATAAATTACTATTCTACTGCCCACAGGTCAGTACTTGTGAATTTTTTACAGCTGATTCAGTTTCTTACTTTAAAGAATATTTAACTGAAGTCTTTTCTATTACTCCTGAATTCTCCCAAAAGAAAAAGATTCAAGATTTACCAGAGGAGTCACCAGTGAAAATAAAGGAAGTTCATGACTGGTTAACATTATACCATGGAGATCAATCTGTATTTTAAACTTCAGCCATTAGTAGTTTGTATTAATGAAGGACACTGATACCTGAGTTGATGAAGGACTGGTTGCAGGCAGATTTTGTAGATGTGATATATGTACTTTCCGATGTCTTGCCATATATCACAGAGCTAAGCCTTGTATTTCAAGAGCTGGAATTTGACATTGCAATTGTACAGGTTTTAGTAAATCATTGCTTGTCATCTCCAGAGAGAAGTAAAGATGACAGCCACCATGGGATGGAGAACAGCTTACCTAACATTATATATAGTGAATGCAAACTGCACTGAAAACTGATTAAGTGGTGCAGGGGGTACCTCTTTTACAAAGAATGGTAAATCTATAGGAGAAATGTCATGAGATGTTCAAATTTATAATATCAGCAATTAGAGCAGGGTACCCACGTACCCTGTATAACAAAGCTAAAAAGCCATTTGGAGCATCCTGACTTTGCATAGAAGGATACCAGGGTGACATGACACAGCTGGGGTTGGCTGGGGGAGAGAATCCCCTTGGAAATGAAGGCCATTGTGTTGCTCAGAGCCTGAGAATGGGATTCCCCACCCATGGGAAATACTTGCATAGTTAAAAAAAAAAAACAACAATAAATCTCAAATGGTGATAAAGAGTTGCTATTGTGGGTTTTTTTGTACAACAGAAAGTTCTGAAAAGTCTCTGCACACAAACACTGAAACATTCTGGTGTGGCTTGGCCTGACAGTGAAATACATCTTTTTGGAGTTTAACTCATGCCTCCTAGGTGAAATACAGGACAGGGATCTTCTTCTGCAAACATCACCTTCCTACTCTTTTGATCAGTTCAGTGCAAAACTCTTAGGCAGCCAAATCAGGGAAGCCAGCCCAGAGGGGAATATAAAGTTGTGAGACGTGCCACAGGTGACACACCAGCTTAGGCTGATGCAGAAGAGACCTGACAGGGAACATTTTTACTGGAACAGTGCAATCCGGGGCATGCTGGTGAGGGATGAGGGTGGCAGGGTGCTACTCTTAGAAGAACACAGCAACTAACGTAACGTCAGCCCCCACCACAAACCCATCCGAGACCAAGGCATGTTGATCTCTTTATGGCACTGCCTCGTAGTGCACCTTTGATCTTCCTCCCAGCTCCCCAAACTCATTGAGCTGTCCCCACGTCCACTCGGCTCACTCGGCACAGCCATGACGTGCTTGCTGCCAACCCAAAGCGCATTTTTTCCCCTCTTCTCCCCGTCGGCTGCTTCAATGTCCCTGGTGTGCCCTGTCCCACTCGCTTTCCACTGCTGTGGTGGGGTCTTACCCTCCTCAGGCCGGGCTGTAGGGCTGGAGAAAGAGGCAGTGAGAGGGAGACAAGAGCCGAACCCTTTTTACCAGAGGAGAGAGAGGGGAGCGCTCCCCTCAGCAACAGGGCATTTTCTGCTCCCCTTCCCTCCCCACTTGGGTGGAAATTCTCCTCCACCCCACAGGTGCTGTCCAGGGGAGTGGGGAGGCAGGGCAGGCTTGGAGTGGGGCGAGATCCCTGTGGAAATGGTAAGACCGCTGTCCAGTTTATGGGGAGATCGGCAAAGCGGGTGCATGCATTCTGCACCCCTTCATTCTGGGGGCTGGGGTGGTGGGAGTGGAGAGGACACCTCCTGGACCCTCCTCCGTCCAACCCCTCTGCCTCACTGACCCCTTCTCTTCCCAGATCTGAAACCACCCTTTTCCTTTCAAAGATCACAAAGATCGGGACTGCCGTAATGAAAGCCACAGGCCAGGTTTCATTGCTGTTTCTCCGCTCTTTGCGATGCTCCCGGAGCAGGTTTCTCTGAGGAAAGCCTGAAACGAGATGTGCCTGGCCACCCTCCTGCCTTTCCAAGTGACTTGCAGATTACTTCTGGGTGCTAGGATTTTCACTTCACAAATTCTGAGGTCATGATTTTCATTGCTAACCCCTGCGACAACGCGACCAAAATAGTGCCGCTGCTCCTGCTGCCCTTGTAGCAGGCTAGCAGCGTCTGATTGAAACAGGTCACCCTCTCCTGGCTGCCGCTGAGCGCGCTGGGCCGGGATTAAATGAGCTCTGTTGATTCAGTGTGGCAGGCACCTTTCCCCAGCTATGAGGAAAATAGGAGTATATTTTGAGAGACACTATAGAAGCGTGCTATAATAATTTGTGCTCAGAAAGAAACCCTTTGAATGGCCAAGAGTGGGTAGGTATTTAGAAACGGACTTGGTTAAGCTATTGCAAATCTGTGGATAAAACCAGGCCCAGCAAGTTCCTAATAATGTGAGATTAGGAGAGGTAGCTGCTTCTTACTAACTGAGTTTCTATAAAATAGTAGTTGTCATCTGTTTGCTGCTGCTGCTTTCCTGCAGAAAGGAAACCATGGCAGTGTTACGGTACAAAGCAAAGAACGTTTCTAGGCCGAGTTGAAGGTTTGATTGCAAGCTTTGTGCAGCTGATTGGCTCTAGACAAGCAAAAACATGCTTAGTGCTGTGTTGGCAAAAAACATGCAATTGATGATTTACAATCTAGATTCAGCCTCTCAGCACAATTTACTTGGCTTGCAACCTCATCCCTAACATTTCCTTCCTGAAGACCCCTTGGATATGGGCATGTGCCCCACCTTATGCTATGGAGAGGTGTACCCACTTGGCAAAAAACACATATAAGGACGTGGACTTGAGTGTTGGTCATGCGAATGTGGTATGTCTGGACTGCATTCAATGTGCTGGAGATGTCCATGCTGTGGGAAGACTGGCTTTTAGCCAGCAGTGGCAAAGTTTTATACTGATTTCCATTGGTAGAGGCTAATAATTTCACTATCTGTTTTAGCAAAAAGACTTGATACAGTTAAGGCATTGTATGTCTGGATGTATAGTGTGAGTCTACGTTTGCCTTTGGGTTTCAGCTCTCCTGTCAGCTCAGCTGCAGACATGGATTTAGCTATTTGTGGGGGAGAAGGAGAAACCAAAGGTGACTGGACAAGCTGGTAGCTAAAACGGTCCCTTCTGTGCTCTGGCTGTAAAATCTAGTGTGTCTCAACTATTGCACTGCTTGGGCACAAGATGTGCCTCTGAAGAACAAGAACAGGTAGATTATGACTGCATTTGAGCCTCAGCTGATGGACATTCATGTCTTACACATACGACAATTTATCCAATTTTTAGAATTATCTCAAAAAATGCAAAGCCTTTAAGGCACTGTGGAAAGTGAAGTGCTTTCTTGCCTCTGAAGCTAGTTATGTCAAACGACAGGTGAGGTTCTCTGTGGGGGGCAAACGTAGACTCCTATAGTTCCTGCTGTGTCTAGAAGCCTGCAATCTCCATTATTTTATTCCTGTGTTGTTGATGGCAACGAGGGTGCTCTGTGTGGGCACAGGAAGTCTTCAGTTGCCTTTGCCTCCATAGATATAAATAAGCACTGCTTTGGGGCTGCTGTCACCCACACTGAGCTTCCTGCAGGCCTGCAGGAACAGGGAATTACTATAACACTATCTTCTCTCACCTTGGCCACATTTTCCCTCCCAACCTAGGTCAAGTGAGCTGGTGAAGGTTTAGCAGGCCAGGCTTACACCGGTTGTGGAGAATTTATATGCAGAAAGCATTTTTGTGCGTTCCTTTTCCACCCTTCATTGTGGTCCCACCAAAGATGAGCTGCAGCAGGTCCCAAAGCTGTAAGAGTAACACTTTCCACCCATTCCAAGTCTCAGCATGCAAAAGTTTAGAGAAGCAATGTGGTGTCCTAAACCTACCATGATATCTGAGAGACATGGATTAATTTTCTGACTTTGTTTTCAGTTAGGGCAAAATCTGTCTGTGAGATTTTGATCCTACTCCATGTGTCAAAGAATTTTTTTATAACACTTGAAAAACTGGCACCAGTGCAATGGAATGTCTAACTGAAAGGGTTCTGTATTTCTGTTCTGCTTTTTGTATTTTTAGGCATATATGATTGCTTGCCTAATTTGTATGAAGAGAGCCCTCCATGGTCAGCTGAAGTAAGACAGAAGCACACATTTACCTGGTCATGCCCACTCAGCTGTAGGAAGTTCATCTTCCTCCGCTGGGCACTGCCATGCCATCCACCTGCCTGCCCTCAGGGTGGGATTGAGGGGCACAAAGCCACCGACCCTGGTGCCTGGTGAGGCAGCATGTACAGTGAAAAGATGGCTTATAGCACCCTGCTGACATGGCAATTCGGGGCACTGGAGTTACAGGGCATAATTTTCAATATTTACTTTCCATTAGGTGAGTGCGGCAACAGGAGTGTGATCATTGTTCTTTGCCTGACTAATTCTCATCTCCGTGTATCAGCAGCCTGTCTTTTACCCATTCTGACAAAAACCTGAATCATTATTTCCAGAACTTTATCAAATGTATTTCTTAAGGGTGAATAACTTGCTGTCATTCACCTTTCTGATACCCGCCTGTTACATGATTAAAAAAACATGTATCCAGATATTTGTGCTAGAAAATAATAAGTTGAACAAATCAGAGATTGCATGGACTGACAAATATTGCTTGGGAAATATTCTGCTCATAGAGTTTTCCATGTGTGTACCAGGCATTTTGGCTTCCCATTGCAGTACTACATCCCTTGTACCAGTCCCTTGCTCTGACTTTGGCAAGGTAAAGGACTCAGAAGATACTAAAGCTACGCAGTCTAGACGATATTAGAGGGTAGAACAGTCTGGTAATGCTAGCCAAGTAATTGTAAAAAAACTCAATATAATTTATTGAAAATCCACATCAAATTCATATTCCTTATTCTTGCCTTCAAGGCTGTAAACAAGTCTGCCCACACGTCTTTCTGCCCACAAGTCCACATGCTGTTTTTGCCAATCTTGACTCTCAGCTGCTCCTTTTGTGTCTCTCCCACACAGGACTTTGTGCTGGGATTCCTCCCCACCCCAGGGCTTCCAACATCTGTGGTATGTATGTGTATATATATTACGTATTGTTATATTTTATATATTTATATATTACCATATGCATATATAAAATGTGATCTCCCTTTCAACTCTTCCTTAATATTGACATCTTTCCCCAAAGGCAAAGGCTCCACTACTCCCTTCACTTCCTTTGTGATACATGAATTTATCCCTGAACGAGACCTTCACATGTGAGCTTTGCAACTCTGGAGAAAGAATTGCATTTATTTTTTCTAAACTATCATGTATGCTTAAAGTGACATGTTATGATAAGGCATAATAACAGATGCAAGTGAGTTGCTCACAGTCCCTGAACTTGGAAGGACAACTAGCAGTAGCCTGAAGCTAAAAACCAAACTGCTCAGGCTACCTGTCAGGGAAAGTCCTTAACAGATGTTTCAAAGCTGTATGTAACATTTTGGTAGTACAGAGAACATGCTGGCAAGTACTCCGGGTGGAATTTATAGAATAAGAAACTTGACTGCAAGAATCTGTGGAGTGCTTTGCCAGTGACATGCTGATGATGCCAATCCTGACGGGGTGTACTGGCAGGGACACTACCAAGAGTTTTTCTATATGATATCAGCATTTCCCCACATACACCTCTGGTATGAAACTGGAAGAACTGCTGACTGCTCATTAGGTTTTTTTCCTATTGTGTAGAAGCAAAGTGATCTGGGGTTTCCCACTGCAAGAACACTTGGTTATACAATTCTACCTGAACACTTTCACCTGATGCTAAAAGTAATGCACAAACTGACCGAGAGATTATTACCAAAAGTACTTCCTCTCACTAAACTTTTCCTCTTCCAGTTTGGTAACACTTGAAATATAATTATCCTTACTGTTTGACCTATACAGTCATTTGTCTTTATGACTTGAAAAAGCCATTGTTTTTTCATTTGTGTGAGACTCTTAAAGGTAGTGAGAAAAAAGACAGTAAAGCCAGAAGTTAGGCAAGGAGACTGAGGAACCAGTGAAATAGCTGTAATGTACCTGGTCTTGCAACATGAAGTTCACTGGGGGTCAGGATGACAGTCTCCCTTTAAGGGCATTAAGAAATACTCCAAACACTTCATGTTAGAGAGGCTATTGTGGTTTTGGCTTTCGCAGAATTGTAACTGGTTTTTTTGTGAAATGAAAACCATGTGAAAATTTGGAGCTGAGCTCCTTTGCATCAGTGCCCTCAAAATTTTTGGTAGACTATTTTAAAATTACAGCTGGGTTTTGGTCCCTTTAATTTGCATTTCTTCCCTGCCATCATGCTTTACCACAGTTTCACAAGGAGATCTGTGCATATGCAATCTTTGTTTTAATGTCAGTTTTCCGTGAAAATTATTTTAGATTTGCAAAGCTAAGCATCCAGAATTAGAAAACGTAATATTAAATCAACAAATTCTTTTTCCAGAATATGAGTCTCCTTTTGCTGTCCCTATTTACTCACAAGAACTCACACTTTTAGATTATGTGTGAAGTATGCTCTGACTCCATGGGGAAAGATGTGCATCCCTGTGGAGCTGCAGTGAGTCACCGTCAAGAAAAACTGCAGAGGTCTCCCCAAAACTTGACATCTATTTTGTATAGGGTAGAGAAATTAGAATGAGCTGAAAATGTTAATGTGAGAAATTACATCATGAAAGTAGCGTCCTCCTTTTCGGGAAGTTAGAGGAAATTCTGGGATAGGTAAAATGATCCTCTGCAGTGTTTGCAGAGGACATTATGCAGCAGTGCATGCTGCGTTTCTGGCACGGGGTGGTTTCTGTGGTGATGTAGCACACTGCAGCTTGGCCCAGTCCAGTTGCAGCGGTGCACATTGCAGTAGCTGTGTTATGTAGCAAGGCAAAAGCTCGGTTTTATACCTGTTGGTTCTCTGTCACCTGCATTCGGTTTCACATAAAGAAGCTGTCACATGTACCGAAAGGCAGTAAGGTAGGAATTGTAAGGAATAGTTATCTAACAGCAGCCAAGCTGCTGAACTGGCATATTGGGGAGGTTGGTTCCCTTGCACTTGCCAGAAAGGAGAATAGTTAATCCTTCGAAGTACTAAACAGTATTATTAAATTATTTGAAAGGACTTAAATTTCCTGCAGACCCAGGCAATGGAAAAAAGGAAACCTACAACCTACCTGATCAGAGCCATCCGGCTTATCAGTTTCTGCAAGGGTAGTCAGAAGAGATTGAAATTTGGCTTCTTCCTGGAGGTTTCCACTATCTCTTAATGTATAAATTTATCTCCAGCTGGCGGGTGGAAACAGACTAGCAGGGCTGAGCTTCAGTACTCTCACCAAGAGATCCCCCCAATTTGAAAAGCTGAATCCTTAGGAGCAGATACTAATGTACATATTTCACTGTCTGCCAAAGGATATGTGGCTTGTTGTACCGTTCTGAAAGCAGTAAAGGAAAAATACGCAGGTTCTCATAAGAACATTTGTTTTCTTTTTGTCTTGTTCCCTGAGCTAATCAGCGATTGCCTGGAAGGCTCCATATTTCAGTGACATTTCTGTAGCTAAACAAATACCTCTTCAGGGCCTGCCTTTGGGGAAAGCATAAACACTGGGTCATAAAGTTACTTTGTATACCTCATAGATAACACTTTCTTCCAGTATTTGGAATGTTAGACTGAGAGGTGGCAGATGGAGCGAGCCATTTCAGAATGACATGAGGTCTGTCCATCGAAAAACTGGAACATCCAGTGGTGGTAATTGCCACTATGACCACTGCTGGTACTGAATCTGACATTACAAATTTTATGTTTTGATGTAGATGGATAACCCACATGATGCTACTACTTTACTATGTGGTTACAGACAGTAATGCTTTGCACCTCTGTTTTCCAGCTGTGCAATTTTTGTACTTTATCAGCTTGTGTGAACTGTGATTCATTCTTCATGTGAAGAACTCTGAGAGCCTCTTGGAATAACTGAAGAAATGCCAGGTATTAGAAATACTTCTATGAACTACTTTATCACACCATTGCACTGCCAGTTTGGTCATTAGCTGTGGTCTATGCCTAATGCTATGGAGGGCAAGATATAATGTCCCTGTTAAATGGGAATGGAGAATAGTGTGGGATCTGCATGCTTCTCTTGCTCAAAATGTCTGGGAATTAGTTAGTTAGTTGATGAATGATATTGTCAGCTTGCCCGTATGCTGAGGTACTGTAAGCATTCATTTTTGGTAGTCCTTCCTCTCTTTCATCAGGATTTTCTATAATCAACACAGTCTTTAATGTATTTCCTGCTTCTTACTTGAAATGTCAGTCCATTTGACTACTGATTTCTGACCCTGAGGTAAAGGGGAGATGTCTCAGCTATGAAGTCAGGATGCTCCTGTGTGGTGGGTTTGCTGACTTGGTCAGAAAGCCTGGACTTCTGTGACTCATGAGCTGTGGTTATGCAGTCAGTTCAAGAAATCACAGGCCCGTGCTTGTCATGGAGAGTGGTAGTCCCCCCATCTTCTCTGCTTCTGGAAGTGTTTCTCTGTCTCCCTTGATAAGGCACTAGCATTTGTGTAGCCACATAAACCAAATCAGGAAAGTCATCAGTTAAAATCTTTTCTCTCTCCACCCTCTTCCACTCTCCCCTCTCTCTTCTGCCTCCTTTCTCTCATCCCTTGTTTTGCCTTGCCATGAATTTCTTTGTCCTTCCTTTTTCTGCCAGACAAGGTACCTGATCTAGCTCACCTGATCTAGCTACCTGCGTGGGGTCTTAATACCAAGACAAGGGACATAGTGGGAACAAGCATTTAGTGATGTGGAAGAGGGCAGGACCATCCCATTCAGCACTGGCATGGATTTAGGTTACATTAATGTGACTGTGTAATCACAGACAGAATCATTATAGGTCTAATGCTTTTCCATCCCTGATCTCTGTAGAAGAAGCAGAAAGCTGTAGGAAGTGCTGTCATTGGGGACATGAATGAAGAGATTCTTGCTTTTGAAACCTGGGAGATCCAGGAGTTTCCAGGATGCTGTGAAATATACGTGTTGATTTAGCCCTGACTTTTGCCAAACTACAAAGGCAAGCCTAAAAGGACTCTCAGCTGGGATGATTGTCATAGTGTGAGGGTGAGCAGACATTTTAAAATGTGATGATTTGATGTATCCAATGTGCATTGACAGGCTTCTTCAGATTTCCAGCTTGAAAGGCAAAGTTGCCTCCTTCCAGGACAAAAGGCACGTGTTGCACAGAGGAACATTAAGTACCACCTAGAAGAATGGGTTGAAGCCTAATCGTAGTTTTGAAGGATGACACTGAGGATCTTAACCTTCTTATTCCCTTTTACTGTTTCAGGATTATTTATTAAATTTTCAGTGCAGTATGGGTAGGTGTGCATATGTTGCCAAAGGACTAATCAAGGACTGAGGAAAAATGAGGGGTGTACCACAACAGTCATTAAGGAAAACTGTGAATAATTACAGATCTTCTTGCCCATGAAATGCTGAAACATTTCATGCCTCTAAACTGGAGGACCCAGGGTTATAGTGAAACTGATGGAGTAATTAAGAGCTAAGGATGTTGAGGTTGTTTACATACCCAAATGATACGTATATACAGCTCAAAAGACTATAACTATTTCCAGAGTGGGAGAGACATACCGGAGAAGCTAGACTCAATTAAGAAGAGTAATACTTGGGCTGGCTGTCTTTCCTGATGAGCTCTGCTGTGTTGTAAGCAGCCTTTGAAGGGAGGCATTGTTCCTTATGTATAGGACTTAAAAAGCTACAGTGATCTGGAGGGATCAATTGGAAACATACAACAGAGAACAATCTCACAGTAGCGGGGAGTTGGAATGCATCAGTAAATGACTGTTTTCTCACTTTCTGAAATTACAAGATGCCCACAAATTTTGGGAGAGATTGTTAAACGATCCCTAATAGAGTAGTTGCTTCTGTAGCTAGTCAGTTTGCTCACCTAATCGTGATAAAGTCATGCAGATATTAAATCCTCAGTTACATGTCTTAATTTTTCTCAGCTAGCACATAGCAGCATAGGTTTTTGCCTCAGAATTACCATTGCTATAAGAACTGTAGTGACAGGGAGAAGTCTAACACTTGGGGTACTAATCCCCAAATATTTAAGTGGATTTTTAGAAAAGGAATATATGTAACCTACCCCACTTCTTTTTGTTCCCCAGTCATAAAATTTATATTCTGTAATTGGAAAAAAATACTTGAAATTCTACATAATGCTTAAACAACTAATTGACCTGACATTCTGGACTTCCCGTGTGCTTTGCCGAGCTATGCTTTTGAATAATTTACCAGAAGAATGGTAATAAACCATAAAATATTAATCAGGCTTTCTACAGAACATAAGTTGGAGGGTTTTATTTAAGTTGCAAGTGTGTTAATTTCTCAGACAATCAGTGTAACTCTGTCAACATGACCAAATCTGGTTTGTGAGTCTGCTGTCTTTCATCTCAAAGAGGCTTTTTGCTGATGTAGTATGTTACAGCATTCCAGCATTAATGTTGCTTCTGCTCCACTGGGATGGAGCCTACTGTGTCTGAATATAAAGTGTTGAGTCTAATAATGTAAATATAAGAACATAAAAGGAGCCATACCTGGTCAGATCAATAGTCCCTATAGGTCAATATCCTATCTTCAACAGTGGTCACAAATAAGTGCTACTGAGGCCAAAAGAAAAGGCCAGTGAGCTTGGAGGCAGTAGGTGACTGGACAACATAAATGGCTTACAGTGATAAATTAAAAAAATTCTTTCCCTTATTTAGAGAACTATGTTTGGTAGAGTAGCTGGGCATCCTTTAATGTGTTTTCCTATTAGGGAAAAAACTGTTTTAACTGTGATCACAGATTAATTGATCATTGAAAACCTGTACAAGTGGTAGTTTACCAGAATGATGCAGTTTAATTCTTGAATGCATGTATAGCTCCCATTTTACAGAGAGATAGTAGTCAAGTTCTGTGGTGTGAAATAGAGGCTGGATGTTAAGAGCATTTTTTGAGAAATCAGTGAATATTGACTCTGGGAAAAAAAGTGCCTTGCAATCCCAACCTCTGAGCAGTCTGGTTTTGTCCAAAAGTATTAAAGATAGATCCTCTTTATGAAATTACTTTTTGTGTGAATTCCCAAGAACAACTACTGTGAGAGGAATGTTTGTACGTGTTTAGTTAAAAGACAATGTTATCAAAAGAAGTCTGACTAACCTTTTGCCTTCCCCTTATCTTGTGAAATTTTGAGAAGGGCACCTCTTTATTCTCTTTCTCCGATCTGATGGGTGGCAGGCATCATAACCTCAAAAATTACTACTCTGTTTAGGAGGTGGAATCAACAATCCTTAGTAGGCAGCTCCTAGGACTCTTAAAATTGAATGATACTGAAGAACGTTGAAAGTAATTCTGCTTTTATTTAGTTGGTTTATTATCCATGTCCTTTACGTATGCTTGCTTTCACCTTTCATTTTTGGATAGTCAGGTACATTGCCCGTGTTCTGTTCCTT
This sequence comes from Buteo buteo, assembly GCF_964188355.1. Taxonomy (NCBI): domain Eukaryota; kingdom Metazoa; phylum Chordata; class Aves; order Accipitriformes; family Accipitridae; genus Buteo; species Buteo buteo. Next base: position 54,535,600 of record NC_134176.1, on the reverse strand, counting down.
GCCCATTCTTTCTCAGTCCCCATAAGAACAGAGCTACAGTAGCAACAATATACTGATTCTGAGCTTAAAACTTATAATCAATAAAAATCTTCTCTCTTTTCATACATGTAGCCTGAAAGCTCAGCTTCTCTATCAGTACGTGTATGGGGACATCAGGAAAAGTGGTGAGAGTTTGAAGTCCCAATATTCTGTGGATGACACCCCATTCTAGACTGCCTAATATTAACTGAAACCATCATGATCTCCCAGCTTTCAGTTGCCCTGAAGAGATGAGCAGCTCGCTCTGGCTGAAGTTAGATAAGACAGTAATGAAGGTATGGAGAAGTGCTCAGACGGAAACGCTCTTCCCCAATAACAATCACTCCCATTGAATGCAAGCCTTAGGGTCCTCTTAGCCTGGACTGCACAATCAATAGCTGTGGAGGTGAAAAATGTTAATTATCATCTGTGGCTGGCAAAGAGATTGTGCTGGATCCTATTAATGTAAAACTGGCCAGTGTGACTGATGTAGTTCTAAGATACAGACTGGAACTATTGTAAGTGTTAATATATAGGAGTAATTTATCACAGAATGAAATGGAAAGACTGAAAAGGGCACAAATCTTTAAATATGCAAAAATTTGCAAGAGGGGGAGACTGATTAACTGGACTGTATATCCATTAACATTTGGATAAAAGTTATTGTGATGGAAGAATCAGCTTAGAGGGACATGAGGGATGGAGCTTCTGAAGGATCAGTTCTGGGACCAATCCAATTTCTAGTTTTCCTTATGATATTGACACAAAATCAAAATTATGCTGATGAAATTACTGGTGGCCAAAGTGGGGAGATACCATCAGATGACAAACTGGGCTATGGTACAGAAGAACCAAATGACCTTAAGGCTCTGAGTCTGAGGAACTGGTTGATTTTTAAAATTTCAAAGTATTAAGATCATGTGTAGAATTAATAACCAGAAGTTCTGGGACATGCTTGTAGTTCATGAGTTGGAAATGACAAAGGGGGAGAAAGATGAAGGATATCTGTGAGCTGTCACTGTAATAGAACCATAAAAAAAGTAAGTGCTATCTTAGGACTTTTATCAAGCAAGTGAAAGAAGAAATAAAGTACTAGCAGTAAGGTACAAGGCATGACTGTGTAGACTTCTGAGCAAGCATGTTCAGAAGACAACAATTAAAGCAGAACAGATGATGACGAGAATGGAGAGTTTATAATAAAGTGGATTAACAGATCTTGTCTGGTTTAGCCTCAGCAAGACAAGGGTGAGAGGGCAGAGGTCCTGGAAACGCACAGTGGAGTCTGGGGAAGGCAGATGGGAGAGAAGAGGTCATCCAGCTAAAGGGCAATGTTGGCTTTAGAGCAGATAATACAAGATCGCCAAGAAAAATTGAACTTCTAATTTCCAGACTTCTGACAATCAGAGCAGTGACATTCTGGGACAGCCTTTCAAATGGACCTGTGGGACAAGAAACACAAATGGTTTTACGATGGACTGTGATCAGTTTAGGAGAAGGCTGTATTATATGGTTCTTGCAATAACAGGGATTGTTAACAGCCTTTTTATCTCTCACCTGACATTAAAAGGTCAAATAAGTGTTTCCAGCGGCAGTGGAACCAATTCCCAGAGGTTTTTGTCTTGGGGTAAGACTCTCCTGTAGACTCTTTGATGTCTGAAGAGAGGCTAGTTGCTGCCTATCCCCCCGAAGGGACATTCCTGCATTTCTCTACCTGGCTGCCTAGTTTCACAACACTAGCATGAAATCTATACGCTTTGATGAATTTGGTTGAAACTGGCTAACAGGTTTTTGGAAGAGATGTGTAACAGTATGAAGACATTGACTCATTTCCTTCAAAAAACAGGCCAAAAAAACGGCCAAAAAACTAAAGCTGTTGGGGGAATAGATTTCTAATGTTAGTGGTGATTCAGCTGGAAGGCTTAAGCAACACCAGACCCAATTTGCTTTCCAGTAGAATAAACACCTCACTGCTCTGACAGGATCTCTGGTAACAGGCAAATGTCCCCACTAGAGTCCTTGTTCTGTCAACCTGGTTTGCTCTTCAGATGCATAGAAAGAAGCAAACTCTTCCATAATAAAGCTGAGTAGCTTACTTTCTTGACAGAGGAGGAGTGGTACTGGTGGTTCTCTGGCTCATGCTTTATCTTCAGGGCTAAGAAACACAAAATCCAGGAAATACAAGGTGGAAGGAGAAGGAATTAATAAGTTACTGTACTTGACTTGAGTTATTACTTAAAAGCAAAGGCTCGTGAATGAAGCTGCCCAGAAGCTGGCTGCATTTTCATTCTGAATGAAAAATAACTCCTTTAAAAAAATGATTTTTGGGCTTGTCTTCTCTTAGTCCCCTTTGATTTACAAATGACTGTTTGCAATTCATGTTCATGTGTTCCTAGCCTAAATCCCAGAAAGAGATTGGTTGTCATTTTTTGTGCTTTTAAATGAAGCCTCTGTTATTTTTCAAATTTCCTGGACTTTACACCAAGGGAAGCAGATGGAGAAAACATTACTTCAAAAGCACTGACATCCAGCACAGACACTGAAATTTTGAATCCTGAAGACATTTGCATTTGTGCCGTTTCAGTTTGCTGCCTAACCTGTCTTCCTGCCTCCTTATCCCTGTGGCAAATGTTCTCAACCATAAACCTAAAAATGTATGACTGTTATGTGTGAGAGAGAGCATGGAAGTAAGGAGTGGTTAAAGGAAGTGTTTGAAGGGACCTAAATTCATTCTTTTGTTGGTGTAACTGTGGAATGTAGGAATCGTAGATGAATGTCAAATTACAACCGAAAGAATGTAGGTGGAAAACCAAATGGGTTTGGTAGGAATGGTTGTGAATACAGGCTGTATGTTCCTGGCTTGGGGATTACTAAGCATCTTGAAGTCTTGTTTAGTCAGGTCTTTATGACCTAAGAATGCAAGCGATCACCTGTATCCTGAATAGGCAACGGCACCATGCATACAGTGCATGGAAATGCTGTATGCATGACAGGAGGTGTAACATTTGGTGCTGGCTGGGAGTTAAAGCAAAAGAAGTATTTCTGCTCACGCAAAGGTGCTATGTGGATGGAGATGATATGCATGTTTTGGACTGCAGTTTCAAAGCCTCTATCCATAAGACCTGTTCCTGCTCCCACTACAGTTGTGGTAAAAACTCCACTGACTGCATTGCTGTAGGAACAAGGAATAACAGCTTATTTCTGAGGACAAGAAGAATTATTAGTAAATTTGCACTCAAACAAATACAAACAGACGTTATTAATGCTTAATCCTGCATATCCTGTTTACACAGTAGTCCAAACAATTTTGAGAAGTTAAACAGCAACAACAAGTCTTTTAATTATTCTTTTTCTGTCATTCACTTAGAATCATGTTGGAGTGCAGCAGTCTAGTTGTGGAAGACCTTCTAGGAGATACTGAAAAATACTTTACAGACACAGCAGACTATACTGGTTCCAGTTGGCGTCAGAGTCTGATGCTGTCTGAATGCCTCTAGCTAAGGCTTCCTCAAGCTCCTTATTTCTAGTACTTTTAATAACAGCTCCAGCTCTTGAATGAACTTTGTATCCACATTCCGTCCTTGCATATCAGCTCCCCCAGAAATGTGTTTTAATCAAAGCCTCTTCTTAAAAAAAAAAATTTGGTCAATTTTCTTCCAAAGATAATTGCCTACATGTAGGCTGTAAAATGTCACATTACCATACAAAGACCCTTTAAGAAAACACTAAGCCCTGTTGGAAGCACATTCTGTTAAGGAATTCAGCTGTCTTCTGTATTTAATAACATTTAAACCTGGTTCTGGGAGTCTGAAAATGCTTTTGCAGTGCCCAACTTGTAAGCCCTATTTTGAGATGGAAACACAACACCCTTGTCAGGAGTACTTTGTCCCTGCTTTGCAGCTGAAAAGCTTGAGATATGGTGAAGTTAAATGGCTTGGTCAAAGTGCTGTGACAGCACTGGGCAGACAGATTTGGGATACTGCCTGCAAATTCTGTGGTTTTATTGAAAAGACATTCTTTCCTGCTGATTTCTCAGTGTTTCTCTGTCTTTCTAGAAGGACTCTGCATGGAAATAAACTATTCTTTTCAAGTTCATTCATTCCTGCCACTGGGCACTACCCGCTGCCAGAACCTTCCTGGTCACATAATTATCCCCACAACTGCGGGTAGTGTGTTGCAGAGGATTACACAGCAGGAGCAGATGAACCGCTAAACAGATCCTGTGTTCCTATAGATGGTATCAGAAAGGAAGAAGGACAAGGGGTAGAACGGGGGAACATCATGGAAAGAGGCATAGCTGCTCCTGAGCTCAAATGTCTTCCACTGGTTTTGAGTTGATGGCTGCAGTGCTGTAGATGCAGCTTGGAATTGGAATTAACTCTCCAGAGCTGTAAATGAACATTAATTAGAGCTCCTCTGCAATAAAATGGGATCTTCTCATCCATTTTAAAACTGAATGAATCAAACACCAGAAAAAGGAATGAAGAAAATAATCCTTTCTTTGGCAGACATATAGGCAGGATGTTAATTAATAGGGCTTGTAATTTTTATGATTCTTTGACAGTGTCCTTCAAACCCCTGCAGGTTTAATCAGTAAAAGGCCTGTAGTCCTATTGCTTGGGAGTCTTACAGAATACTTTTACTGGGCATGCAGTAGCCAGGAGGAAATGTCCAGATGTAAATACTTCATCAGCAAGACATTAATAATGCACTCTTGGTTTTGATTCTGCCTCTGAGTTTTCAATCTGAGGTCAATATTTTTCAAGACAGAAACTAACAGTAAGCAACCTACATTCATATTTTGAGAAGTCTGCTGCATGGAAATCTTGCTACTTTTATGTAGAAGCCCTTCACATAGATTTAAAGACCGACACTAGGTACCTAGGTTTTGTTATTATTGGCACAAATAATTTTTTCCCCACGGTCCGCTCAGATTAATGATGACATTACTTGAATAACTGCCATTTGGCCATATTTAGGGTTGGAGAAATAACCTGCTACACTGACTCAGACAACTCAAGGGCTTCAAGACATTAGGAGCTTCCTCTCTTGAAGATGACTCTCCTTGAATGAATAAACAACCCACCAGGCAAACTAGTACCCCACGTACTGTGTGAGGTCCACTTTAATAAGCTTCTAAGGGTATGTACATACTCCTATGATGCAGAGAGCCCTGGTTCATAACAACAACTGTACTAACCGTGGAACTGGAAGTGGTCTAGGTCTGTGCCCTGCCTAACAAAACCTGCTAAGGTAAAAAACCCAAACCTGTGAGGTTCCCCAGTTCCAGGGAGACCTCTCTGCAAACATATGAGGAAAACTTAATATTCCAGACATAGTTGTGCCAGAGCTCTGTCTTGTAGGGCAAGTGGTGTGGAGTGACCCAGGAGGAGCTGTGGAAGGAAAACGGAAATTTCTCAACTCACGTGTGCATCTGTGTGTGAGAGGGGGAAGAAGTGAAGTCTTTGTCCATTGGGTGTACCTCAGTCAGGATATGTCTACACCACCCTCAAACTAGTGACACGTTCGGAGTTACATCCTAGCTAGGTTTAAACTGCCTCATTTTGCCATTGGTCCAGTGCAGCACAGAGCCCAGCATAAGCTCATTTTCTTCAGCTCCTTAGCTGGGTTTTGCTCCCATTCTGACCTCCAGTCTGTGAGATCAATATTGCACACTGTACCCAGCATAGCTAATTTTAAACCTAGACATATCTAAGTGCTATACAGTAGTCAGTGGGATGGCTGTATACTCAGCGTGGCAAGAGTACCTTCCTGTTGTCACTTGTGATGCTCAAATCTTTCCATGAGAACAGAATCTGCCACAAACGGGAGGCAACCACAGCTCTGTTGTGGTTCATTAGGAACAACGAGCCCTGCCGTGCCCACATCCCATCTGATGTGTTGTGTTTTATTCTTGTTTCCTGTCTTGTTTCCCTCTTTACGGTACCTGGCGTGGTATACAGCTGAAACCTTTGGTGCACAGGGTCAGTACTGTAAATGCCTAGCACAGTTTGGGGCATGATAAGATACTGTGCTTGAGCTAAGCCCTTCTTACAGTAAGAAGATCTTCTTCTGATCCCTGTTTGTTTGATCCCAGCAGTGTGAAGGTTGATCTACGTAAGAAATCTTTCCACTGCGAAATACTGTATTTCAGAAGTGAATTACACCTGAAAATGATGGGCCAGATTTTCAGTGCCCAACAAGATCCCTTTGAACAAGGGTAGTGACACTGAAGTGCTCTCCACACCAGCCTCACAGCCAGCTGTGGTTCCTGTGCCATCATTGCTTGAATAAGCACAATAGACTTAATTTCTGATTGCTGCCTTTGGCTTGAGGAATATATTGATGATAGTAGTGGGGGGAGGTAGGACACAATGCGGTCTAGAAGTCCAAGGTTAGAAGAATGGTTTGAAAGGAATCTGTGGACAGAGCGCCCTGAAGATTTTTGAACAGGAGCTGACCGCTGCTCATTCCAGGATTAAAAGCTAGAAAGGACATTATCTGCCTTTGATTACCCTGCCAAAGTGAAAGCTCATGCACTCAGCCAGAGCCTTTAATTTCAGAACCAGATCCTATTTTGTGCAGAATGGCACCTGCAGAGTCAACAGTTTGGCTAAAATGGTAGAGACTCTCATTGCCTGTACTTGGCTATAAATGTATCAGCAACTAGAGCCAGGTTATTTCCTAAATGGTATTTTCCTATTATGGGATTTAAAGGGCCCAGTGGGTAGAAGTGATTGTTTAAAAAATGATTCTGACAGAGGATAGCTCATTGTTTCATATGCTGTAAAGACATCAGGTTGAATGAAAACTGGCATCTGCTACCAATGAAACAAACCCACAAACCCCTTCTTCAGATCCCTTTCTCTCTAATAGAAGCCAGTGTATTCTTTTGTGTACAGCATTTCTGCAGTGAGATAATTCCTAGTTGTTTCCCTTTATTTGGATCTGGACTGAGAGCAGAGATGAAGGTACCTGACTAAGTTATACTAAAAGAGAGGGAAAATCCCTCAAAGGTGGTGGTAAAGATGAAGAAGATAGAATAAGTCTTTCACCATAAAGGATTGTGCTTATTCTCAAAATGTTGTGCAAGTGTCTTCTACAAACTAGATTCGGCAATGAATGGCAATGAGTTCAGCAACCTGAGAGAACAGTACTTTCAGAAACAGTGTATCTGTTACATTGCTATCAGGGAGCTGCAAAAGAGTTTGGATTTTTGTTACAGTAAATGCTGGAGTTGGTTTTGCCTTGACATACAGTTTAAATGAATGTGGAAATCTTGGTCCCACTTCACAGGCGCAGATCACTCAGATGTACATGAAGATAAATGCAGATATAATCACTCTTTGTGTGATAGTACCAGCCATGTAAAGACTCCAAAAAGATGATGGTGTGGGAAGCTATTTTCTGAGAACTTCCCTCTTCTCTGCCTCCTCACAGACTGGCAGACAGCATATATACTAATATTTTACTTTGCAAGAATTAGCGCTTTTAAAAAAATAAAGCAGATGGCAACATCCACTGTGTTTTTGAAGTGCAGTTTGCAGAGACTACAGTTCCCAGTATGTGGTATCACATAGATGTTCAAGTGGAGGATCCGTAGAGTATAACAGAGCAGGAACAGCCACATACACCACACATTAAGCACTTTTTCTGTAACCCCAATGCAAGCTTACAAATTGGTTCCCAAACTACTATGTGAGATCTAAATATTCTGTGTGCCAACAGCTTGATATACTGGTAAAGCAGAATTCCCTTCTGTCCTGTCCTGTCCCTGAGCTGTTCTGACAGCTTAGCAGTTAAGGCCCATATCTAAATAGGGTTTATATAATATAAGGTAGAAATAACAAAATTTATTTTGCTATAAATAACAAAATAAATCTAGGACTCCAACAGGAAGTCTAAAAGAAACACCTGATGGAGAAAGTTTTCAGCCAAACAGATTTGCTAAGAGTTTCTTTTTGCACACAGCTTTCGTTGAGGGGAAAAAACGAAATGGATGAACATTTTTTCAAGCAATAAAATGGATTTAGAAGGTTATTTTCAGTCCCTGGATTTGTCTGTCAAACTTGATGGTACCTGCACTATGGAAAAGAGCAAGAAGGGAGGTCACCATGCCTCACAGAAGGTGTAGGCTGATGGAGAGCTCAGCCTCCAGGGGAGTATGTGGGCATGAAGCATGTGCTAATTTAGGGAGTTGTGGTTTGATATTGTGCTGAGACAAAGCAAAATACTCTGCTTCGGCTTCCTGTTTTTGAACCTAAGATTTCACTTTGGGAACACTGAAATGTTTAATATTTTTATCCTTAAGGAAAAAAAAAGCAGGAATATTCTTAGTCTGGCAATTCTGAAAGTCCCAATTCTCCATGAAAAAAACCCCAAACTCCAGTATGTTTGTAGAAAATTATCCAAAGTGGAAACAATGTTCTGTCCAACCTTTATTCCAGCAAGAGACTGTTATGCTAGCTTTTGTTCAAGTGAGTTAGAGATGAGCTAAAGGTCTTTCAACCTTCAGAAAGTGTTTCTGCAACTTGGACAAAAGCACTGTGGGGAAACCTCTAGAACTAATAGGCAGGTCTTAGAAAAATTTCTGGCAACCTTGCATCCCATTGCCCCCCCCACCCCGCAAAAAAAAAAAAAAAAGGAAAAGGAAAAGGTAAAAGGAAAAAGGAGGCCTGTAATCAGGTTTTGTTTGCATGGGATGAAATCTTGTAGACACTGATGGAGCACCAGCATAGTAACCCAAACGCAGTGGGGCTGTTTTTCTCAGAACAAACCTTTCAGAGAGCTATTATTTCCATTTGAGAATATCATGCTCTGGCAATGAAATCTTCGTGTGTTTTATGTGTTCTGCTGTTTGTCGGTGAAAGTGCTTTATCCCACATTTGTCACCCGGCAGGACTCAGGCCCAGCTCTCCTCTAAGTGGCTCTTGCTATCACCTTTCAGTCTGCGACTGACAAACTCACAATCCTGTCAGCATTGTGGGTATGCTGAAGTATTAAAAGCTCTTTCTTGTTCCATCAAAGGAAGAATTAACCTTTTGATCTGCTTTGCAGCATTCTGAACCCTGGGTTGTTTGTTTCATGTTAATGAAATTCAACCTTTGTGCAACAGCAGAGGCTTCTTAAGTCTTACAATTCTTCAGCAGAGGCTGGGAATGGAAACCTGATCTCACAAGTATGGTCTGGAGCCTTGCTGTCAAGGTCATTCAGCCTTTCCTGAAAAGAAAGGAACAGCAGGAAAAAGAATATAAACCATTTTCTATTTTATTTTTGACCTTTTATCGGTTAGAAGGGATTTTTTCCTCCTCATCTCTAATATTAGGTCTACAGCAGTCCTATAAACAGCCTCTTGTCAAACAATTGTCTCAAAGCAGTCCTGTGAAAAGGTGTTCTATTCTCAGCTCTGCATTGGAGAATAGCTGGGAGGTCTGTGCTCAATTAGTTATATTAGAGATTATTCTAGATATTTCTAAGCTGTGTATGAATTTGGTTCAGCTCTGTATATCAAGAATGTGTGTAGAATAGGATTGCTGGTAGCTTTCTTGAAGGATACTGGTGGATGGTCTTTAGTCCAAGAGTTGAGAATGACACAGTGGAAAAGTGATAATGACACTAGATTCCTTCACTGACCATTAAAATAGTAGAGCTGGGCAGGAAAGATGCTGGCACACTCCAGTTTGGTAGTGCAGGGTTGTTTTCTGAAGCACAGTTTGCAGTCTTATGCCATGTAATATGACATATGAGGAAAAGACACTCGTTGCTGTTTGCAGCAATTTTCCACAGCCATTTTACTTGTTTGGATCCCTTGTGTGCGAGACATGCAATTTCCATGATGTCAGAGCATGTGTCTCATTGCTTGAAGCAGATCAGTTCTTTGCTCAGGTGGGGAATGCACTACACTTGCACGATGGTGATCTCATAAACCTTTTTGATTCCTTTTTTATTTTTGATAGGCTGTACAGTAGGCAACTTGCAGTTTATGCACTCATAAATACTCGTGCTTGTAATAAAACTGTTGAAATGAAGCTTTCACAAGATATGGCTCAGATAATCCCAGAAGAATTTGGAAGCTTTTTTGGAACTTCCTTTGGCTGTCAGACTGGTGCAGACAGGTAGCTTAGTGTGCATGCATGTGAGAGGGAGAGAGAGAAAGAGAGGGACAGAGTTTTTAATATAATTCTAGGTATCACCTTGTTCTAGACAGGCTGGCAATGCTGAGAGATTATCTTTCATCCCAGTATATTGGCACTTGCAGTTCAGGCTCCAAGCACAAATACAGGGGTGCAGCAGACAACAAAATTCTTTGAATAGCAGCAAGACAAAAATAGGATTGTTTCTGTGTCTACATGAACAAGCAGCAAGACTCACTCTCTGCCTTACCATTTAAATTGTAATAAATTGTACGAAGTTGGGTATGACTGTCATATTATCCCTCGTGTACAGATGGATGTTGAGGCCGCAAAGGGGGAAAGGGACTTGCTCAAGATGATACAGCAGTTCTTCAGCAGAGGCTGGGACTGGAAACTTGATCTCACAAATATGGTTTGGAGTCTTAATGTCAAGGTCATTTGGCCTCGTCTGAACAGAAAGAAACGGCAGAAAAGAGAACATACACTATTTCCCATTTAATTTTGTACTGTTTATTGGACAGAACTGCATTTTTTTGCCTTACCACTAATACTGCTCTTTCAGCAGTGTTTTGAAACACAAAATACTTCAAGACATGGAAACTGTCTGAAATTGATAAATATTTTGTTGCCTAGTCCCACACTGTATCACTATTTTTTTGCTTCTTCTTGGTTTCTTTCAGTGTGAAGAGAGACATTTGAAAGCTGGTATCGCTGCTTAATTTGTAGACTGTAAAAGCAGGAGATGTTTGGAAGGTTACACTGATACTGTGTGGGACTGTGTTACTCCCAGTGCAGTTCATTCTCGTATAGAAAACTAAACTCCAAATGTGCAGAGGATACCAATTACGTGTTTCACTGATGACAAGATTTTGCAGCCATACTAATAGCATGGCATTTAGCGTTCATAGACCAGAGCTGTGGAGCAGAGGTGCCTCACCTGATTTAATTCCTCTTCATGCCACTGGGAAGCAAATTTGCAGGTAGAGAGGCTGGACATGGTACAAAGGGCTTTCACTCATCTCTGCTCTCATTCCAACCCAGGTCTGGACTTCTGCCTCTCTTGACTCAAAGAAGGCAAGACCACAGCTGGGAAAGGTTAGTTCTAAAGTAAGAATTTCAACAAAAATGAGCAAAAGTTTCTGTCAAATGTGCTTTCTAATGACACAAATTAGAGTCCTCTTTCTCCTGGCACATGTGTAGCTTTTTGACCAGAGTGTGTTTGCTTCCTTATTTTCATCTAACATCTCAATTTCTTAAATAATTACAGAACTTTTCCTGACTTGACTAGTGCTAGCTACTTTGAAAACATATATACAGCTGCAATTTACACCTGCAAACCTTCGAATAAGTAAGGATGTTGTGCCTCTGAACAGTTTTACCCATGTGATAATGTAGTCCTAAATTAATCTGAGTAGCGAAGATGCTGAAGGAAGTTGGTTTTGATCTGCCCCACTAAACTAATTTTTCTTTCCATCTCTTTGCTTGTTAACTGTCTATTGGTCCTCTGTACATTGAAGCAGTTGAGTAAGAAAAAGAAACAGAGAAACCAAGAAAAGAATGCTTTGGCTGAGAAATTACAAGAAAAGGTTTTCAAAATAAAAAGTATATATTTTTAGCCATTTGCATTAAAACATTTCCATTGTAGTTACTGTGGCAGGCATTAAGACAATTTTCTACAAGATTAAGAATACATAACTGTATATTGAGTGTAGCTGTCCTCTGTTTTCAAATTATATGAATACCACTGTAACTTGGTATGAATATTTAACCTTTTCTATCAGCTTTCTGAGACCTTTCTCGTGGAGCTATTTGCTAGTATGGAGGAGGTGAAAATGCTTTGGAAGAGAAGCAGTATAGGAGATCAGAGAAGGAGGACAACCAATTCAATTATTTTTCCTTTGGAATGTTCTTTGCTTATTTTTGTTTCACGAGATTATACTATCTGTATCAAAGCTTCTCCACAAGCTTAGCATTTCTGCTGTGTCATCTTTTCTTTTCAAGGTATACCACCACTTTTGTCTGTTTTGGAGCATTTGCTTGGCACTCTTCTCACAGAATATGTCAACTCTTCCATTATTAGATACTGCACTAATAGTTTTTTCCAGAGATATATAGTGGGAGCTGTTGCCTGTGTCCATGGTTTTAAGATTGCTTTTTTTTCCTACAAAGAGCAACAACAAGAGTAGCTTCCTCATGCCCATCTTAAATCTTCTAAATGGACCAAATCCCAATACACATGTCTATAAGTCCTGTTCAAGTTCCGTCTCTAGCAATTTTTTATTGCTTTCAAGATGGATTTTCAAAATATTTTTACCATCTAGTCTTCCCATATTGTATGTACGAAGGAAAACCAGAATGTTTTGCATTTCATATAGACATCTGGGGCAATATTATGTATTTTGTGAGATAACGATGCAGAAATACACGTACTGTAAACTCGATAGTACTGAATCCTGTGTGACGGTTTGGGAGCAAGTGTTTATCATCTCCATGATCTTATCTCAGTCTTTTGCTGTTATTTCATATTTACAGCCTAGACTAAATAACTTAATAGTTTTTATGCAGTTTGTCTTTTAAAACCAGCTATGAATCATATGTTCTAGACATAATCTTGATCATGGAAACTTCAGCCTTTGCATTATACTTTCTAATGAAGCTAGCCTAGTTTGTTTCTTGTCTGGAAATATTATAAATAATGTAAGCAAACAGCATACATTTATATTGAACGTTCCCCTTTCTCTTTCCTTTGCCTTTCCCCTTCCTCCTGGTAAGAAATCATCTATTTACTACAGTTTCTTTCAATCAAGATATGAAAGTATTTTTATTTTCCTTCTGATTAAGATACATTTCTGAGAGCTGATCTTTTTTTTTTTACTCAATAGCTTGTCTCTTCTGTGACCAATTAGTAAATACAGTTTCAATTACCAGGTGATATTTCATAGGTGCCAGAATTTTGGAGGAAAAGTCTTGTAATTGCTATAATGAGAATTAGTTTGCCATTTTATGATCCAGTCATAATTGCCTCTAAATGCCTCATCCCACAGAGGATCTGATACATGTGACCCTAACATATTGTTTGAAATATGCTACCACTGGGTTTTCCATCCTATCCCCTCTCCTTTTACGTGTTCTAGGTTACTGTGTTTTATTCTCGGCCATTGGAATCTTTCTGAAAAAATTCTTTTTACTTTTTGGCTTGGTTGGTTTGTTTTGACCAGAGAGGGGCAAGAAGTTCATTATAAAGTTGCTGGATTTTACCAGATAATTCCACCTGCTTGAGCTACCACACATGGTTCTAATTAATGGCTTAATATTTAATTTTTCTTCACTATAAACAGTGAACTGATGCTTAAATATTTCATTGTATTATCGACTACATTCAGTGAGTGTTCACTCTTTTTTAAGTGTTTCATGGACCTGAGATTAGAATACTGTAATATACATTTGCTGAGGGTTTTTTGTTCAACTATTACTTACAACCTTTTAAGAATGATTTCTGTGCTCATTGTGCTTATTTCATAATTTTATTCAGTATCTCTGAATTTTAATGATAATGGTTTGGTAACCAAATTAAACCATGGAGATAATAAGGGTCATTTTTACCTTGTTCTCCCGTACAATGAATTTTGTTTAGGTTTTCAGCTTTTTTCACCTCCAGGATAAGCCAGACAATTTTTACAGATAATTTTGATCCTCATTTGAAAATGTCTCCTGAAATAATTTTTCCAAAATATGAAGCACTTAGCATTGATAGCTAAACTGTTAAAATTTTCTTCTTCATATGCTAGGTGTGCTGTTCCATATGGAGAAATCCTCTTTTATATTAACCAAAGAGCTTCTTTCTTTTATAAAGCCTTTCGGGTGCTGTTTCACGCGTGTAAGTATTATTATCTGCAATCCTCAATAGCAGCATTTTAGACTCTCTCATTTACATTAAAGAAGGAGGTCTGTAAGACTCTGGAGTTTAAAAAATCCACGTTTGGTTTAAGTTTTTAAATTGCATCTTTGTGACAAGTTGATGATCAGCCAAAAAAGCGAAGTGTTCTTACAACCGGGGAGCTGACTGTATCTCAAACATTTTACAGCATTTACCAGCATATCCATTTGTTCAAGAGTCTCCTCTGTTTCCAGCAATTTCATTGTCTTGCTGAGGTCACCTAGTACCTCCTTCATTATATTAGAATCAGGACATTTTGAAATCTGCTTCAAACTAGCTCTTGCAGCATAACAAACCTTCTTGATTTGCTTGTTCACTAGAGTTTATTTCCTAAAATGCCCTAGAGGTGTGAATAGCCTTGCTTTTTTAATACACCATTTTTGCTTTTAAGGTTTAGTGTGGGTGGCTGGAGACATTTGTTTGAAATCACTCAAACTCATAACCTCTGTGACTTCTTCCCCACTTACAGGGTCTTTCTTTGCCAAATGGGTGAGCTATCTGGGATTTGCCTGATATCAGTGGTTTTTTATGCTATTTTTTCATTCTTAATCTCTTGGAATAAGTCTGTATCATTCCATAGTCATCTTGCATTTTTATGAAACCCATTGTAAGGTACTGGAAGGTCTTCAGACAGAATCCCTCCCCCAACTACAGAAATAAAAGAGGACAAGATCAAGAAAAGCAATATAAAATACTGGTATATGTGAGGTTAAAATTAAGCCCTACTGTTTACCTGAGAAATTATTGAGCTTTCTTGCATACTGACAATGAAATAACTTTTGTGAGTCTTTATGTATGATACAGTAGTGAAGCTTTATTTAAGTAGAATTTGTGAGCACTGACAGGGAAAAAAAATTGTTTATGAGCAGGAAGCACTCGATTTCATTGGTATCTAGTATTTTGGAACAAATATCTGGTTAATCACAATTGACAAAGACCATCAAAAGTATCCAGAAGGCTGAAATGAAAATATTTAGCATTAATCACTGTAGTGGTAATTAAACATGATTCTGTCTTCAAGTGACAGTTAAATGGATATGTGGCAAAAGCTATCCACGATTTTCATTTTATTATCTTCTCTATGCCTATTTAGGACAGCTTATATGAATGAAGAATTTGCTTTTCTTAACTAAGTATGATTTCAAATGAGAAGTGCAAGCTGCTTTGTTATGCAGCTGTGGGCTTGTCAGTCAGTTACTGTCAGATTTCTTTGGGAAGTTCAGACATGAAGGACATTAAGCTTCCAGTAAAGACCAAATCTGGGTAATCGGTTTGGGTAAATCAGTGGAGCTCATTTGACTTCAGTTAAAAATCTTGCTGTCTAGGTCTGATTTTCGGCAATGCCCTTGTATTTACATATTTAAAACCTGGGAGCTGCAGAATCCTACTTTATCATGATAGTAGCATTTTTTCCCTGTTAAATGCAAAACAGTGGAGAATTATGTCCCAGCTTCCGGTCAAGTTTGGAAAATGGGAACAGCAGTGGGAGACAGCTTTTAAATATATTACAAAGTAAAATAACTATAATGCACTCTGCATTTATTTTTCATCACCTTCCTGGTATGTGTGAATAGTCACACTGAGGCACAACTATATTTAATCCTTGTTTAAGTCAGCTTCTGTCAACATAAGCTGCAGAGCAAAGCCGAGACAGTAAAACCTCACCCAGGAGTGGAAGAGATTGTAGCATGAATTCCATCAACTCCCCGCCTTTCAGGGCACAAACCCAAGCCCAGCGCAGCAGTTCCTGGGATGTGACCAGGGCCAGGGCTGTGGCGACCAAGGAGGGGATTCTTCAGCGGGCTCTCGGTTCATAAGATGATGTCCTCTCCCAGCAGAAAGTCAGGTAACAAAGCCAACTCTCACTCTTGTGACAGTAAAACCCCGTGGATGACCAAGGGTACTACTGACAGAAGGAAGCGTGACTCATATTTCAGCTTCAGGAAACTGGAATACCAACAGAATGACTCTGGAGTTGTATTACTGCTTTTCCTACCACAGCAAAGACTCAAAGTGTCAGGAACTGTCAGTCCGTCTACGTCTCAGTAATGTTTTCATCTTCGAACACTGGTAAATGTAATAGAGGTGTTATGAACTGGAAGTCAGTTAATTCTTGACCCAAATAAGTAAATGATAATTTATGTTGGTATGGAAGCAGTATAATAGATTCTCAATCTGATGTACAGTTATTGTGAGATATATAAAGAATAATTGACTGTCTTTAATTTGTGGCTTTGTTCTTCATGTTCTCCTATGAGAAATAGCATGGAAAACAATTACCTGCTGAATGAGAAATTAGCAAAAAGAAAATGACACAGGTTTGCGAGAGATGTTTGAATTGATGGTCTAATGCTGCTGCATTTATACAGAGCCTCTCACAAATCCTGGCCGATGTCATTAAGTTACATCGTAGTGGAACATTATACAATGCTATTTTAAATGTTGTAAAGCCCCAGCCTAGCAGTGCAGTAGCTGAGAATAAAACCTCAGGACATCCAGTCATTTTTTTCCACAGACTTCCTATAGAAAAGATCCCTTCAGCTCTGTTTGTGACTCTCTTTCTAGTTTCCTCTTCTCATAGTGAGGATAATGTTTTCCCTAGCTGGTGAAAATGCTACTTAGTGTATTAACATAGTTTTGAGGACACAGAATGGTGACTGTTATTATGCCAATATTACTTTGCATCATCTTACTCTTTTATTTTTCAGATAGGTGAGTTTGTCTATTGCAAGACTCTCCCAAAATGCTTAAAGGCAAGAATGCCTCTATGCCCTTATGCAATTTCACCATTGTTTCTGTAAAGGTCATTACATTAAATAGAAGCTGCATTTATGAAGGCAAGAGAACCTGCCTAAAAATGATAAAAGAGCAGCCACACACACAGCCTTTGGTAACTCTGTCATCCAGCAAATGAGTTCCTTGACCTGTTGGGATTACTTCAGTATATTTTCGCCTTGGAGTGAGGCTCGGTTTAAACCATAAACTGGTTTTGTCAGCGTAGTTATTCAAAATGTACAAAAATTCAGAGAGACATATCCCAGTCAAAGAAGCAGGGCTACTGAAAACCTTAATAGTGATACACTTCTCTGTAAGGGACAAGGATGTCAGTTCTACTCAGCTGCTGCTAAGGCTGCTGAGGTTGTGATTGTCTTCCCTGAAAATAGCCCAAGGCTTAAAACCACTGGGCTCCCCTGCTCCTTGTTCAGATGGCTCTCCAGGTAGTCCTGGAGTCTGCAGGACTGGGTATCTCTGGTCTGCCCTGTGAGACTGCTGTGAAACCTAGGACCCTGACCCATGGCTTCAGGTTTTTCAGGCTATGTCAAGCTCTGGCACAGCTTGCTGCTTCCATACCTGTGAATCTGCGAGTGCTGAGGCCACTCGAAGACCTCCAGGAGTCCAGACATTCATTGGTGCCCATCTGTAGAGCCTAAAATGTTTACAAGCAACTATTCAGGGATCAGTGAATGATAATTTTTCCATTTAAATGTTGTTTTGTAAAGAAAATTCTGCCCTGCTCAAGGGCCAGTCAGTCAGACTGCCAGTGTTCGGAGCCCGAGTTGTCCCATGCTGGAGGCAGTGCCTAGAGCTCAGATATGTCTGGAGCTCGTTTGCTTTCCTGACATCCCACACTGACCAGGTATTAAGGAGCAGGAAGATGGACACAAGTAGGCAGGAATAGGTCTCCTGAATCCCATCTTGTCTGCCACATGTCCTGACATTTAGACTCTTGTTTACCATTTGGTCAGCTTGTGTGCACTTTTTAGAGAAGATATGAAGACTGCATCTCTATTCCAGCTGGAAGGGATACCAAATTTGGAAATCTTCTTCCAAAGAGAACACTAATATTGTTAGACTTCTGGAATTCCAGTATATTGTTTACCACCTCAGAAGTGTAACTACTTCATGCCTCAGTTTACCTCCCGTGCAGGTCTTCTGCCTCTGAGATAGGTGCTAATGGGAACATGGAGGCATACTTCAAATGGCACAGAGCAGACCTGCTACAGAACCAAGGGCTGGGAGCTTCACAATCTTCAGAGAAGTGTCTGTATGTAGTAGACGTTCCCCAGTACTTGGATTTGAACCTGGCATGAGACAAGAGCTGCTATTGATCATTTGCCTTTAAGAGGCAAAAATGCTGTTGAGCTTCTAGTTACATGCCTATCTTCTAAGTTTGGAACAGCTGATTTCAATGCAACTAGAAGGCTGAACGGGGATTTCTCCACTGTCATCCAGGATGTGACACCTCACATAAGGATCTGTGAAGTAAAATACCAGAGAAGTCTATAGAAGTATGGAATTGGCCAGAAAGTGTAATTAAATAGCTTGGCAGAAAAAAGTTTCAAAAGAACATTCTTTGTGAACTTACAAATTTCAGTAAATACTCCGCAGGAAAATTGAATAAAATGAAAACAACTTTTGAATAAGTTCCTTCCAGAATTTTGACATTTCACTTAGCATAGGATGTTTTTACTTTAATACTTTTGTTGTTTCCTAGACTTTAACTACTAGTGAACATTTTATGTTACTACCGCCATGTGCCATGGTCTGGTAAAAGGGCTGTATTTATTTCAAAAATAATGAATTGAGGTTGCTACTTTGTAATGGTTGAAATATTTTATCTGCTTTCTAGATCAGAGTATCTTCTGTTTACATCATAATGAAAGTAGCAATAAAAATAGACAGCACTTTGATCTAGAAAAAGTACTTGTTCCAACGAGTAAGAACTTACAGTTCTTACAGATTTTTAAAATGAAGGAGTACCTGTGCTTCTTCAGGAAACTTTTCCTGACTTCCTTTAGAATTAAACTGTTAAATAAATATAATATTTTTCTAGCACAGCATAATGTCAATGAGACAAAGGTTAGGAAGAATTTTGCACCAGTACAAATGCTGCTTTTGCAGCTCATCTCAGCATTTCTGCAGGAGGCAGAGAGCAGGGAGATGAAATACCAGTGTCTTTTCCTCATCAGATGCATGGGACCAAATTCCAGGAGTCTTGTGCTTTGACAACCTGCCTGCTATTGTGAGAGCCCCAGTGTGCTACATGGCTGACTCGAACTGTACTGCCTGGCTTTCCTCAGCCCCACGGTGGGCTTGTGGAGGGGTGGGGGTCCTTTCTGGTTATGAACAAGCACGACCCAGCCAACTGGTGCGTTGGGTAAAAAAAACTTTCTTCTAAGGCTGCTGCAGAGTGCAGCAGGCCAGGCGATGCTTGCCCCGTACTACTGGACTCTGAACGCAGCCTGCTGCAGTGCTGGAAAGAGAGTGAGAGGGCTGAACTGGGTAGGAAGGAGAAAAGGAGGACAGATTCCTGAACTGTCCCAACCTGGGGTAAGAGGTTGTTTTGATGAAGGAGAAAGTCATTCTTGAAGCACCAGCTAGCTGAAACGCAAACCAAGCCTCTTGTACGATTCTGGGAAAGAGAATAATATTGCTAAGGAGAAACTTTTCTTTAAAGAGATTCATGGCTTCTGACAATGATGGCTATCAAAGAATGATTAGGGAAACTTGTGTGGAGCTGAATATGAGACCCAACTAAGCAGAAGAATCACAGAAAGTGCTGATAGAGAAGATACGTGCAAGATTAAAAGTAAACACTGCTTTTTTTCCGAGCAATTTTTGCCAACTGCTGGGAGTGGCTCCCTATCTCTGCTGCAAAATATTTCAGTACATTCTCAACTGCTTCATTTTCTTCAGCAGGTTAGATTACTTGAGGGCATATATTTGTCTTGTTATATGATTATGCAATGCATTTTCTAGCGGCTAGAAACCAGAAGTAGTATCAAGATCACATTTTGTAACCATGGAAAGAAGATGGCAAGGTTTATAGGTATATCTTTCACCTGCAGAATTATCTCATGCAGATCAACATAGAAGAGCAATAATGACGAAGTCTGGAGAGAAGCTTGTACCATTGCTGTCACAGGTCTGTGGTTACATGGCAGATCTCAGCCTCAGCAACCACCAACTGTCACCACCATCCTGTCTACCATTACACAATGCATCTTTTCTTTTGTTCAGACCAGCATGAGCAAGGTGCTTCTTGCAGAATTGTGTGTGCTATTTGTAGGTAAAGGACTTCTACAGTTTAATCTATTTATAGATAATACAGTTAATGTCATCTCGAAAACAAGGAGAAAAGCAATATAGACAGTAGCAGGTGTGACACTAATATATTATATTTAGCAATCACATTGTCTTCTAATGTGCTGTTTATTAAATGTCGTGCTTGCACACAATTACTTTTTTTGCTACTGGCTTGTGCAGTCGTCTATTCCCTGTTTAATTTTGCAGACTTTCTTCAGGGAGCTTAACCCAGTTTATCCAAATGTCCATAGTCCTAGCTGTATTTAGTTGGGGTTTTTATATTGTTCCACCTCCATTTCCTGCACAGCTGTGCGTGCTTCTTGCAAATGAAAGATCTGTACAGTCCCATCTATTTATTGATTACAAGATTCACACTGCTTGGGAACAGAAAGAAAAACAGCAGAGTCAGTGGCAGGTGGAACACTTTTCTCCAATTACAGTTGAAAAGTCTTTGTCATTAGTCCAGTTATACCCATCGCATTTCTCTTTCTTTTAGAGCATTCTGGACTGACCTGCCAGTACCTCTTCCTTGGAAAGTTACTCCATCCAAGGCTGTGTACTGAACAAGATTGTCAAGACTGTATTGAGCATTGTGTGTTTCTCTGAGCTATCTAACTGCTGGTAAATATTGTTTTTTTCTATGTTAAATAACTGTCTTCTATAGGTATGAAATCCAGAGCTGCAGATTCATTACTAGAATTGACCGTGAGACCCATGAGAGAAAGCACAAGGGGTTATTCCAGCAAATGACCTCTTTCAGATGGCCCTTTCTGAGCCAGGGACTGTGCTCTTGGTCGTTATTTCTGTTTTGTCATAGAACAGAAGCTTGCTATAAAACCCTTGTCCCAAAGCTCATCTATATATAACACTATACACATAAATAATACTGGGAAAATGTTTATATCTAGAAGAATGATTATATCTTATAGATACCTAAAATGTGAGAGAATAATGGTAGGCACTAGATGGTACTAGTAAAGATAAGCTTACAGTTACATAGTACTCACAGTTAAGGGTTGAATATTTTTTCCGTATTTTCCATTTTGTGCTTACATCCTAAAAACAGATAAAGAAACCCATTTTTTCTTGTAATAGAAATATTTCTTTCTAAACTACAACATGTGACATGATAAGACGAGATTTTAAACTTGGTCTATGTCAGAAAGATACTGAAAGAACAGTTAAGACAACAGCAAGGAGAGATTGTGTTGAAAGCAGCTAACTTCTTTCTGATAAGTAGTAAGGAGAAGAGCTCCTGCCAGGTTGTCACTACAAGAAACAATCCCTATGATCTTAAACAGTTTTCAACATCTGTGTTTCAGCGGTGGCTGACAGAGAAGCAAATCTGGTTTTTATCGTCCTCATGCAGGCTGCTGTAACGTCACTGTGGCTAACCTCTGATTGTGTCAAGGACAGGACATTCCAGTAACCTCAGGACAGAGAAACATGACAGAGAAAGCCAAGCAACAGGATACTATAAATAGGGAGAGGGAGGACAAGTAAGCTGAAGAAAGCTTTTGGAAGAAAAGTAACTATTTTTCATTTTGTGTTGCCTTTTCATGTTCAGAAAGTTTGGTTTTTAACGAAGCTGTGTCCAAACACAGAAGGATTATTTTTCTCCTCCATGCTGTTTCCACCCATAGGCATTTTCTGAGCTATGTATACATTAAAATTATTGGCATTGCCTCTCAGAGTATAGAAGTCTGTTTCACATTTACAGACGGTGAAATGGAAGTGCAGTAAATTGTTAGTTGACATTTTCAAAACTTCTCTCAAATTGAGGAACAAATATTCACTCACTAAACATCAGCGATGAATGTTTGCAGCTTATTGACTCCACTTGTAATTGTGTCTGTTTTGCACTTTTGCTGATAAGGCCTAGAGTTAGGCAGAGGGTCTCTTCCCCTTTAGATGAACTTCATTTCAGAAGACTCAAGTCACGGCAGAAAGATTTTATGTCCATTATCAAATCAGTGATACGTGTGGGAGGATGATGCACAAATTGCCAAGTGCAAAAACCTTTTAACGATTCAACATGACTAGGAAATCTATGATCCTGCAAGTAGCAAATTTATGTGGCAAGCAAAGTTGGCCAAATCTTAGAAATATAGATACATTTTATTCAGACCGGGAAAGACACCATTTTCTGATGTTTCCTGTAAGCTGGAATTTCTGTTGAAAAGATAGTCTGCAAATACCAGCACGTGGGATTTCTGAAATGAAGTATGATCCCTGGCAGCTGCTGGCTGAAATTGGTATGGTGCTCATCGGGCTCAGTGCTGCCCACCTCCTGAACAGCAGCTGTGACTTTCACGATCGCGTTAATTTTGCTCGGTGTCTGCTCCCTTCCCAGGTCTGGATCGCCGGGATGGGTCTGCCCTCTGGGTTGCCCTTTGGTTTCAGAGTTTCTAGGCCCCTGAGCCAGCTGGCTCCCTTGCTTGCAGCGGCTAGATGCCTGGCGGTCCCCCGGAATCCTGCCCCACGATTCATCAAAGATGCCGATGAATCTGCTCTGGTGAAGCCATGTCTCATTGGAGAGTTCACAACCAGCTTTGACTGGTACGATGATTAATCGATACTCCCAGAGACCCCGATGCACAGGCACATCATTATCTTTAGTTCCCTTGCTGTATAATTACCAGACATAATTCAATATTTCTCTCATGAACAAAGCATTTACCAGTTATGCTCCACCTGCCCCTTTGGCAGCGACCACAGCACAGCACAGTTGAGCTGGCCTGCCAGCCCCTTCCAGCCTTCCTCCTCAAGCCCTGGCACACAGTTGCAAGGCAGAAGTGATCTAATGCCCATTACTCACACGTTTTCTTCACACAGTTCATCCTTATGTCAGCTTATCCTTTCCCCATATCCACGTCTCTGTCCCTGGCCGCCTGTGCCCGCTACCTTCTGTCTCTTTAGTCAGGTGGCACTACTGTATTTCCCACTGCTGCATATGCTCACTTTTCTTCTCATCTCATTATCTCCTCCTTCAGTTTACTGAGCTCTCTCCTGCCTTCAAACCTCTTTTTCCGTATTGCCTGTCACTGGGGAGCCACAGCTTCCTCTTCCCCTTCCTTCTTCAGAACCTGCCAGCCACAGGCTTTTCACATCCTATCCCTTCCTCTCCTGCCTTTTCAATAAATCGCTCTCTTCTGCCTTCCTCCCAGTTCTCTTTCTATTAAATGCTGTCTCAATATATCTTAGCTCCTCTTTCACTGTTTGTCCTGAAGCCACGACAAATTCGGCTTTCTCTTTGTCTTGCCTCATTCATCTCCTTTCCACTCAATAACCACAGCTCTTCTTCCTCTGGGATTTGTTCCACCCAATTTGTCTTGTTTCTTAAGGCTTATTTGATTCAGCTATGTGTATGTTTATGCGAGCATCTAAATCTAATGACCCATTTTTGAACCCTTTGGTAAGCTGAACCTCAGCGATAACAGAGTGAAGGTCTTAAAAATATCAGCTTCCTGCAGTTTTCATGAAAACTTGGGACTGTGTGAAGAAGAAAGGTCTGCACTTGCCTTTACTGCTAGAAAGGCTGCAGCATCTGCTCCCTCCAGTGACTGCACAATTATTAATTATTATTAACGCTCAACACCAGGAAAAACTTTGGTCAGAGTTCACATTTTGCTGGACAACAGAAAATGAAATCACAAGACACAAATTTATAAGAAGCCAGACATCAAAAATCCTGTTGCTCACAGAACTGCTCATTTTTCACTCTTTCACGTGACCTAATACTCAGCATTTCATGATTTAGCTTTGAGGACTGCCTTTCTTTTTTATTTCAAATTTCCTTTTATCTTGGTTGACTTCCTTAATCAAACTGTCTCCTACAAATTTTTAGTCACTCACGTTTCTGGTTTGACCTCCATTTGTGAACACATTCTTTCTGCATCTTAACTTCATCTTCAAGGCATGTCTCCAAATTCTCCTTTACACAATGTCTTCTCCCTTAATGTTTCTTCATTTTCTCTTGTTTTCTGTCTGAGCATTCTTCTTATGAATGTTAGTTCTTTAGTTTTGTAGCTGCTGGTGACTGCCATTGTCCCTGAGCACTCTCCTTATAATCTGGCCCTCTGTAATAGAGAAAATTGCCTTTTATATGCAGAACTGAAAAAAAAAAGAAAAAAAAAAAAGACTCGATTTTTCTAGAAGGGAAGGGAAGAATATAGTATCTTCCTGAAACTTCATTAAATTAATTCATAGCCACAGTGAAAATTCAGCTGCCCTTTTATCAGCCTTGATAAATTTTCATATAAACGTTCACATTTCTGTCACATACACAAGAAATCTTTCTCTTGTTACAGGTTGAGATGCAAATTTATATCTGAGCCATGTAAAGTTATTCTGCACTAGAGTTCATGGAATGAAAAGGCTGTATGGCTTACACGTCACACAAATCTTTTTTTGCATATTTTATTCTCAATGACCTTTCATTAGTAGCTAATATTTAAAAAAATTAGTGGGCAATGATGTTGGGACCTTCTGAGCAGAAGAATATCAACACCTGGCATGGAAATTCTTCTAGTAAAAGATAACAAGAACAGAACAGAAAAAAAAAAAAAGCAGGATAAATTGTTCTTTCACCCTAGACTTTCAGCCGAATTGTTTCAGAAATACCAACAATGAATTAAAGTCAGCGTTTCAGAAGCAAGATCCTAAATCACATACTCGCAGAGAGAATTTCTTACATCCCTAAATAAAAATATAACTGATGCAAGAAATCAAGGATAGAAGTCTTTTATAATTGAGTGACAGATAATGAGAGGCAGCAGAGAAGAAAAGTGCTCTCTAGCAGGCCTGATTATGAGGGATGCTCCTCATTTTCAATCCAGGAGCATATAGAGCGATTTCTCCAGCAGAGTTTTCAATCACTGTATTTCATAAATCCCAGAGACCACACACAACTGCCTGCATAGGAGTAAAATTAAGATCCTGTACTAAGTGAGAATTTGATTTTGCTCTGAGCAATTTCTGCAGAAAATTTTGTTAGTAATTTTCAGGCTGTGAAGTATTACAGGTATAGCACTACAAAAGACAGCTTCGTTTCCACAACCAGTAACAGCTCCTGAGTGACAGTAGGCACAGCTC
The DNA here is from genome assembly GCF_964188355.1 of Buteo buteo. NCBI lineage: Eukaryota > Metazoa > Chordata > Aves > Accipitriformes > Accipitridae > Buteo > Buteo buteo. Next base: position 54,510,334 of record NC_134176.1, on the reverse strand, counting down.
CCAGTTTCAGACCTAAACCGAACAAAAAGAAATGAAGCAAATAGGAGTAAGGAAGTTGCAGCTTACTTGTGTACTTTCAGAACAGATCATATCACACTCTCACACTAACATGAGATAAATGGGCACATCATACTTGTTGGGCAATAACCTCAGTTCTGACCAATAGGTGGAGAGTTTTGAAATACTATTTTTGTTACTTGGATTTCAGTCTTTATGTCGTGCCTAGGCTAGAACAAGAAAGCTCCTCAAAAAATGTTATTTAACGTATGTGTCAAAAGCTGTTGTGCAGATAGCAGTTTATGCTTTAAATTTGTAATAGCTGGCTGCCTTGTAGTGTACTACTGTTCATGTAATTGCCATCAAACTTTAGTGTTTTGGTCGAATAGTTACTTGCTCTTAAGTCGCAATCTGCTTCTTATGCACTGCTTGTAGGGAACTATGAAATTATCAGTCTATGATAAAATAGCTTATGGAAGTGGATTGCAGTGGAGGCTAATAGTAATGGTTATATAATTGCAGTGAAGTCTAGAGAGCTTCATCAGGTCACTATTTTTCTAGAGACTGTACAGACGAGTAGTTAAAAAGTGCCTACTTCAGTTACAAGAAACATTAACTATATGAAACATGCAAGAGAAAGGAAAAGCAATTATGGGTACATTTAAACATAGTTTAAAAAAAAAAAAAGTCTACCTATTTTGTCAGTGAGAATCTTCCAAATACGAACATTTCAAATGAAATCCACCAGACATTACAGACAGCCTGAATCAGCTCCTGGGAGAAGTGTAAATTGCTTCATATCATCTCAATAGCATTGATTTTGTAGCTCCGTTATCACAGTGTTCATTCTTTCATCCTGACCATTTTAGCGAAAACACTTTAGAAGCACACTTGCCCTATTACCTTAAATTCTTAGGTCCCCAAAACCTTCCTTGCCCCTGGATTAAATGCCAAACCTTCCCTCACTTGATTTATTTTGCTTTTCTTCAGTTGTCTGTTTGCTGTTGCTTCCAATTTGCTAACATTTCTTTTTAAATATGTGGGATTGTATTCAGTAAAAGGTCTCCAGGAAATCAAGTGAAATGTGACCACTTAGGTGGAATATTTTCCCCCAGATCTTCAGTAGCGGAAAATAAAAGCAGTGTAAAACTCTGCCATTATCTCATTAAAATCTGTTTCTGCTTTCAGCTTATAACCTCACTAAATTAGCATTAGAGGAACAGACCTTTATGTTAAATTCATTGCAGAGTTGTGCCAGCAGGACTAGTTGCATTTTAGTGGTCCCTCATTGCCTGTTTGCACAAAATTGTAGCAAAACCCTGAACAGTAAATTAAAATGGAACACAACCTTTTTATATTGAACTTAGAGTAGTTGAAAGCTTAAGCTTCTGTAGAACTCCATTATTATTGCATAAAGCACGTTTTCCAGATTTAAAATTCTGAATGATTGATTAATTAAAAACACTTGCAGTAATTAACATGCATGCTAGAGGAAGCCAGAAATTATTTATACAAAATTGCTTATGGTTTATTTTAGTGTACATACAAGAAAACTTGATATACTCACTCTCTTCCAGGACTTCCGACTCCACAAACTAACGCTGTCTGGGTGCCTGATTTTCAATTATTCCCTGCAATAGGTTTTTCGCTTTCAGGTAGCTCTGTCGCTTCAAGTTCTGCCTTGCGTGTATTTTATCTCTCCTCTTTGTGACCCAGCAGTTTGTGACCCTGTTCTCCTCTTGCTTACTACTACCTTTGGCAGTGAGCCCTTCTTTGTCTTCTTCACACATGTTAATGTATTACTATAATATAATACATTAAGACACTGTAGGAAAGATAATCTCTGTCAAATAACTATTGCTACAAACTATAGTGTAACCCAGGTTGTTGAAAGATGTTGCCAAATGTGCCAACGGCACTTAACAGTATTTAAGCCACAGTATTTTGCCCTCATCTCTTTGCATGCCATGTACTTCTTTCACAACAAGGGTTCTCTGGGCCGTAATCCTTCAAAGGGCCATAATAAGATGAAGTGTCTACACGTAATTGAGGACTATGAATTGTGAAAAGGATATGTAAAAAAATCAGTTTTATAGCACTGCGTCCCTGTCAGCTCCTGTTTCACCTGACAGTCTGAGCAAGAACAAAGGTTACCCAAGCTCATTTAAACAGTAAAGATACAGTGCTGGTTTACACAGAGTCTTTTAACAAAATCTGCTCTGTAAAACTGATTTTATTTGACTACTAACCTGCAAATGGACACTGACTGGAAGGTAAAATGACTGAAATGGCTTTAATTTTTTTATAATTATAAATAAGATTATAGTCCATATAAGCTTGCACCAGAAGAAGGGCAAATATTTAATTCACAGTTTGGTTTGTTCTTGCTTGTGTCTGGACTGTTCAGGAACATGCGATTGCATGGGGACCAGGCAGACCACTGAACATGTTTCAGTGTCATCACAACCTCTCTTTGTGTCATCTCCATTTTGAGCTGATCAACTGATATTGATGATACCTGCAAGACACACCGTAGAGTCTGCTCAGAGTGCATTTGTGTCCGAGCACACATGCTGAATGGAGACTGTCCATCTCATAAAACTGGCAGAAGGCAGATCCTGAGTCTGCAGCTCCCCTGAAAACTCACCCAGAGCTGCAGAGGCAAGTTCTCCCAAAAAGATTAACTTCGTGGATCTGGCCTTGCTACCTAGTCCTAGTGATGTAAATTCAGCGTGGTGCTGTTGCTTGGTGTTCTTGTTATTCTTCTCCCCAGATTACCAACTAAGGAACCACTGTGTTTGTGCATGGATATGCTACTTGTGGAAGAATTGTCTATGGAAGACAAGCTCAATGACTTACAATTAATAGTTGCATATGTATTTCAAAGAAAAATGCTTCTTCTTTATATGCAGAATTTCCTCTTAAGATTACTTCTGCCCAATGCCTCATATAGGCAACTACAATCTTTTCTGTGCGTGAAGATGGAAAGACTTTATGTGACTAAAGATGATTTTTAGGCAACAGAGATAAGGTTTTTAGCAATTGGAAAGGAGAGATCATGATGTGTCTCACAGTGTCTGTCATTTATTTATAACTTTGGAAAAGTCTAAGTTGTCAGGTATAAGATACTGAGACATTAGTTTTTTTCCTGCATGTGGAAATAGACCATAATAGTTATTGCAAGCTGGCTAGCACGCTTTGAATTTATCCCCTTCTTTATTGTGCACTGATTACTCCTTGTGGACAAGCCCATTAGTCTCCGTTAGTGTGTTTATGGTTTCCCCGGAACATTCTGCACTGGGACTTGTGATGATGAAGCCACCTCACTTTACAAGTGAAGCAACTTGAAAAATCAGTCCCAGTGCTTTTAAAAATAACAACCCAACCCCAAACTATCCTAGAATAATTATTTATCCCTCCCCACTCTTTTCTCCTAGCAGCACGTGAAGATGATTTTACACCACCACCATCTAAGTTTTTGTCAATGTTTGCGTAATTGCATGACTCAGTCATGAATAACATAACCAAGATAAACTAAAGGTGATGACACCTTTTAAGACTGAACGGTTATGTATTCTGTGTATCATATAAAGTATGATTAACTCTTCTGGGTTATGTAGAAATCAGTTAGCCAGACTGTAAAGGTGTGAGACAACTAGGCTAGGTATTTGCTGGTATTTCAAATCGGCAGTCGAAGGTAATTTATTTGATTAAAAAACTAGCATTTCCGAGTTTTGCAATGCTGGGATTGTGAGGGGTGATTTAGCAACAAATTGAAAAATGGACTTATTTTGTAGTGTGTTGCTCTAGAATAGGCAGGGAGAGGTGGTTAAGCTTAATATTACATGGAGTGGAGGAGGTAAGACTTAATTTACTCTGAAATGCAATCCTGATGTTTTTCTTTCACCTAAGAACCTGTATTGGGTGTACTGGGTCAGACAAAAGGCCCAGCTAACCCAGTGCTCCCTGTCCAGCGCTGGCCATACAGAGATGCCAAGGCAAGCAGGAATGATCCTTCCCCTGAACACATTCCTGTCCTCCAACTGTTTTCAGCTCTGGCACTCCTTGGGCTGGATGTGGTTTTGAGGTGTTTAGTAAGCCTTAGAAGACTTCTCCTTGAGCTCACATGAGCTTTATTATCTTCGGTGTCTTTGTGGCAAGAAGTTGCAAATGTCCCACCACCTGTCACGTGAAGAACCACCTTTCTTCTTTGTTTTGAACTAGGCTGCTGCCAGCTTCTTTCTCAGACCTAAGAGTCCTAGCTAACTTAAATCACTCTCTGAATGGAAATCTTTCCTTACACCTTTCAACATTACTGCTAAATTAGACCCTTTTGCCCTTTGTCCTGGGTTTGGCTGGGATAGAGTTAATTTTCACAGGAAGCTGGGAGAGGGCACAGCCAGGACAGCTTACTCGATCTAGCCAAGGGGATATTCCATACCATATGACATCATGCTCAGTATATAACTGGGGAGCTGGCTGGGGGGGTTGGGGAATAGCAGCTTGGGAACGGGCTGAGCATTGGGTTCCAGGTAGTAAGAAATTGCCTTGTGCATTACTCACTTATATATATATCCTTTTATTAGTATCATTGTTACTATTGGTTCTTATCTCCTTCTGTTGTCCCAGTAAGCTGTCCTTATCTCATGAGGTTCTCCTTTTTTTTTTTTTTTTTCCCCTCCCCCTTTTCCCATCCAATTCTCCTCCCCATCCCAGTGGGGCAGGGCTGGGGGAAGGAGGGAGTGAATGGCTGTGTGGTGCTTTATAGCCAGTTGGGCTCAAACCACAACACCCTTTGATAATAGAAATTATTTAGTAGCTTTTTGAACATTTAACCCCACAACTTCTATTGCATGGAAACATTTAATTTCTGTATATTCCTGTATACTCCTGCATATCTGTCTTTCAGATTCTGAACTGGTTCAAATCTGTTAGTCTGATGATCTCAAAGAAGCTTTATCTGTTTAGACCAACTGAAGCTGTGATCCAGGATTTGTCTTTCCATTTATTGCCAGTGATATAAATTTAATAGGTGTTCAAAGATTTTTACAACCTTTGTAGCCTATCTCAAAAATAATCAATGATTTAAATGTTCAGAATGTTTAAATGCTCTCTACAGAATTAAATGGTAAAGAGAAGTTTGTAAAACAAAGCAGAGCTGTGTTTTTTCCTTTTTGAATTTAGGCCTACTTCCCAGTTGAATTTGGTCCGATACTACTGCTTTGGTGAGAATTGGGATTATGAAACCATATATGCCCTAGAAGTGCCTTATATAGCTTATTCAGCGGATAGTATGAGAACACTGAATATTTCAGTAGTGAATACTTCAATGCGAGTATGGCTAGGGTGCACAAGTAGCCTCTATAAATGAAAAGTCCTTTAAATTGTGCACATTTAGAACAGTCAGTAGCATTCAAAGTAAATGTGAACTTTTATGAACTGAAACAAAGAAAGATTGCAAAATAAGCAAAGTGAAGCTAACTAAATGCTTTATACAAGAAGTCTGTGGAAGAAACAGGAAAAGGTGAAGGCACAGCCTGCCTTTTTAACTACACTGTTAAAAATCAACATGCAAATTGTTTATGCAGGAGTCAAAACTAAACCAAGCAAACTACCTCAGAGCTGGGCAGCATTCCACTCATGCAAGACTTGTTACATCATGCCTTAAAACTGCCAGCAGAGCTTCAGGGAATATTAGCATTGCAGTCAATGTTGCAATAAGCCAAGCATCAGCTAATGAACCAACACATGGAGCACGTAGCTGGGCTTACTTTGCTTTGTAGGGTTGGTCACACTCTTATTGCATGTATTCAGTACATAAATATTAACTCTGATCTATATGTGTGCGCTTTTCCAATAGGTTGATGAGTCATCTGAGGCAATCATGCAATAAAAAGTTTGTTTACAAATTCCGAGCAAGATAGCATTTAACAGGAAGCAAGGCACGTAGCTGACTTTTATGTTCAAACCTGCCACATGACAAACTATATTTCACATTTAAGATATTAAACAACTCTATTATTCCTGGTTGCCTCTTGAGTCAAATTTTGTGACTTTATGAGAGTGGATTTTAGCTTCTTTTTGGCCTGGTAAACTTTGGGTAGAAGGTGGCAGCCTGAAGATTTTGCTGACATACTGTAGTTTACTCTCCTTCAGAGATCCAGTTTCAACCAGCTGATTTTGTTAAATAAATGAAATTAAAGGTTGATCAGGGATATAGACTCTCACACTTCACTAATTAAATGCCTTTAATTACTGAAAATTGAATGGAGACACTTGCTGTGGGAAGCAGGTTGTTTGGTAACTGCTAGTTGCAGAACCTTCTTAGGCTTTTCTATAGAGTATCTGGTGTACAATTCCTGTGCTCCTACTACATGCTGGACGACACACTTCCAGAATAGTTGCACTTCTTCTGTGCTATTTCATAGTGCCGGCTTTGGACATCAGTGCCTATGCTGCAGTCCACTAGTTACTTAAACAATCGGCTGATTTATCAAATAATATTGCTTTCTACTAGTTTCCCTCAGTTCTGCATGGGCACAGGGTTCTAAACTATTTGTCATTCACACCCCTCAGTGTGGATTCTGGGCATATCTTCCTCTTGATGTCAAGGAATAGGACTAATTCTTTATGAAAGTACTGCCAGTAGCATACCATTAGCTGGAATTAAGCTGGGTAGTCTCCTGCAATGAACTGCCTTCTGTGCTACCTGATCTTTTAATTTATGAAACCTTATTTTAATGACATATGGCGTGCCAGGCAAAAACGGCTGCATGGAGCTCAGTGCCATTCACACTTATATGAACACTGGGATTATACTTACATTATTCTGCATCCACTTTGCTGCCATTTTCCTTAAGAAAGCTGGTAGCCAGGGAGTTTTCCCTTGGTGTGCACACAGCAGCATTTTGGGCAGTGTAGCCTTGTATTCTCTTTCCACTTCTAAACCAACTCAGTAGTACCTGAGGTCTATTATGCAACAACATCTGTGTAACACCTAATATTTTCAACTGTTCTCCCTGCAGGATCCCAGAGCATTTTCCAAAATAATATACAAGTGTCATTTACTGAGCACTGTGTGAGGCTTATTAAATAAGTAACATTTGAATGTTACAGCTGAGTAAATATTCCACCCATTCAATAAAACCTAGTCACAGCCTACATAGGGTGGGTCTCAGTAAGAGTTGAAGAGAGTTGGCATTACTAGAGAATATAAAATCTACTGAAATGAAATTTGAACCAATAGGTCTGCTCACAGCCAGAAAGAGCTCCCAGGAACAGAGTGTGTGATGATATCTTATGATAAAAAAAGCAACTCACCTTTGTTCACTGAAGGTTTGAACTTTAAAACAAAAAACTTCAATGCATTTAACCCCCCCCCAGATACCAATGAAAGAACAAGTTTGTTGTGCCAACAGAGAAATAAAACTTTGCAATAACTTCTGACAAAAATCCAGTGTCCAATATTATTTAAAAAGAAACTATAGTGACAGTACTTGTTACATCCCATTGCTGTCCTCTGAGAGCCACCATCTACCTAATGATCTCAGAGCTCTTTTGCTAATGTTGGCTCACTGCCTTTAAGATAGTTGTTATCTTGCCATTCTGCAGATGAGAGTGGGAAAGGTAATGATGAACAGACTAATAAGGCTGATTAAAGTTCACACAACAAATTGACAGCAGAGGTGATTGATAGGAGAAAAATCTTCAGTCCAGTTCATCTACTGTAGCTGTATTCATCTACATTTGTAAGGTATAGCTAACACTGTGTTTATCCTGCCAGGGTAATATACACAAAATGTGTCAGGTTTTGTGCAGCTGCCCTGCCAGAGGTACGGGTTAATCTGGCCCAGCTACACTTCCATAGCATAGCATTGTGCACTTGTTCTTCAGAGTAATGAAGTTGAATTTTACTATTTACTTTGCACAAAATTTCAACACTAGTCAAAAAATTAATTTAAAATCTGGACAGAATAAGTTGGAGAAGAGTGGATTGGAAAAAAGTATCAAGACAGGGAATCCAGATCAGTTTTACAGTGCTAGTGGAGCTGATAGGCACTGCAGCTGAAGGGAGCAGTTGGTGTTACTGAAAGACAGATTGCATGATTATCCCACAAAACTAGCAAAAGCCACTTCACATGTTTATCTTTCAGCCACTTCACATATTTCTCTTACTTGTGGGAAGGAGACTACCTACATTTAGAGTAACAAAATAGCATCGTGGTTTCTCTCTGCTAACCACCAATAATCATTTCTGGCAATACTGATTATTTGGTTCATCTCAGTGGACATTTTGAAACATTTAAAACTATTACAGTAGAGATTTAAAATGTTCTTTTACATGTGCATGTTCTGATTAAGACTATTTAGAAAGTTGTCTGTTTGTGGCAACAGCCCTACCATTTCAAGAGGTGAACTGGTCAAAGGTTTTGTATAAATTTTTATAGCTGTATTTATGTTGAGAGAGTGAGGTATGGCTGATCGCCACACAGAACTCAGAGGAAGTCATTGGCAGATGAGATATGACCTTTGTTTAGGTGGGAACAGAAGCTGCTTCATTCTTCCTGGTTGTGCAGAATATAATGTCAGTCCAATGGGCATACGCATTTCTTTCCAAGAGGTGCTGTTGGTCACCTTCTAGGACTCTGCCTCTAGCAAATACGCCTTAGCTGCTTATGCCTCCAAATCTTGTTCTGGTTTTGACTGATTGTTATGTTTGCACTATGTAGAAATACAGGTATATGTACTTCATACCAATACAATTTATTATTTAATTCTCTAATTGCATTATTTTATCTGTGTAAAGTTTCATGTTACACAACTGTGAAAGAGAGAATAAAAAAGTAAAGCTTACAATAATTATCACAGTTTTGAAGCTATCCTGGGTAGTGACTATCCTTTATGGAGTGGCTATAGAAGAACACTGGAATGATAAAAACCTGCTATATAAATCCTGCTGCTCCAAGATTTGTGTTGCCATTAACATGCTTTTGACTTCTCAGTGGTTAAGCTCTATCTACATGTGTCAGTTTCCACCAGTTCCTTCTCATGACACTCCTATTTCTGTTTATCACATATGAACTTGGCTGTAGGATCAAGAGGAAGTAGAAACATCAAAAGGAAATAATAATTTGTTTTAAATTATGTTTGTAAAAGATTATGTAAACTTTTCATCCTTGATGTCTCCAATGACAGAGGAGCTAAGCTGTCTTCAACCCTCCCCTGGAGGCAACTCTTAGAGTTCAAACAAATAGCAAGTCTCATTTGAACATGATGTAAATATATACCATCTAGACTGTGTAAGTTTGGTTTGCTGCACTAACCATGATAGAGGGTACTGTAAAATATGTTGCCACTTATCAGCGGTTCTGTGTCCATCCTGCAAAGGCAAATTCAGTTAGGTGGAATTGGTAAAGAATTTTGGTTTACATTTGCTAATATAAAACTAGATAGATTATATATGTGTTTCTAGTTCAGGCTATCTACCACCTGCAGTGTACAAGGGAAGAGAAGAGCACAAAAAAAGGTTCACCCATTTTGAGTCCTTGTGAGATAGGAATCCTCACATACTGCGTGTTTTTGGGCATAACTCTCAAATTAATAAAGCACTTCTCCCTAGATTCCCTGTACAAATGAAAATTTTGCGCTACCATTTTAGATAAAATTAATTTTAATCTCATACGTGCACCAGCTTCATATCCAAATTTTACTTCAGAATTGAAAAAAGCTTGCATACAGTAGACAGATAGCTTATTATTAGTAAAAATAGAACACTACTACAGTAGTCAAACATAGATTTGCTTAGAAAGCAAAAATGAGTCTCTTAGCCCTCTTTCAGCAATGGTGAAATCAGTAACTGCCTTTGGTGGTAGCCAGGTTCTAAACTGGACAGTGCTCTACTGCTTTTCATGTTGCTAAAAGGCATTGTAGCAAGTTAGCTTAATCTGGCATAACTGGCAGAAGAGAAAGCCACTTTAAGCAATGGTTAAATACTTTATCTAAGAACTATCAGACTTTTCAAAAATAGTAACTGTACATTACCAATATTGAAAAAAAAAGTCTGGTTGATTGTCAGATGCTATGAGGTCATCACTTGAATATTAATTCAAGTAAAGGTGAAAGGTTAGTGATGAAAGTCAGTTTCAATCCATATTACGCAACATAACATTTTTCAAAATTACTAGAGAAGTCTGAATAATTTGGCTTTTCTAACTATATTGGACCTTACTTTCCTTCTTTAAGGTCAGAAGTAATTGATTATCATCAGAACCCAGAGAAAATGAAGAAAGGAGATAGCCAGTTCCGAAACCTGCTAAGAGTGCAGTGTCTCCGAGCATTACTGACAAAAGCTTTGTTTCTCCCCACTAGCTGACAGTTTCCTGGTTACAGTGGGACGCCAAGGGAGCTGCCACCAAGTGAGAATGCTGGATGTTAGAAGCAAAACCTTGAATAACCTTGGCATTTGGCGGAGAACCAATACAGACGGGCATGCCAGAGTTGCGTGCTCGTAACAGCCCTTCGTTCCCAACAGCCCTTCATTCCCGGAAAAGAGCCTGGTATGTTTTGAACCAGCTGGAGGTTTTTTTTTCCAGGGATCATGGAGTTTAATAAGCAAGAAAAAAAGTCCTGAGTACAGCTATCACTGTAGCAAGACCTATTTCCAGAGCTGCAAGTAGATGTTTTACCTCAATTGTAGGAGAAGGGCTTGTTCTAGTTCCTGCTGGTGGAAGTGAAGGTTGTATTTCTTTTCTGGTAGATACTTTATGACTGTGGGGAGGTTATTTTATTTTATGAGATACAAAGTCATGCTTTATACTTGTTTGTTAGCCACAGTCAGTCTTTGCTTTGTGCCGATGCTGCTGGAAACAGGAATGAAATTCAGCTGAAGGCCTTGCATATAACTTTTAAATTTCCAGGTTAGATACAGTATCTGGTTTATCTGGCACTTGCTAGGAGGTAGATCCTTTTTCTTAATGTACTTGCTAATGGAAGGAAAAACTGGTCATTCAAGTTACATGTGGGATGTGTGATTTGAGAATGGGCTGATAAGTAAATGGTACTGATAAATTGATTTTGCTTGCTTATTAGCTGTTTTTCCATTTGTGCCAAACACTGATAGACACAATAACAATGATATGCCCTTGGGACACTTAAGAACTATTTCAACTGTAGCTAAATTCACAGAAATTAGTCAAAAGCAAAATAAAATAATTAATCTTAATGAAAGCTTAATTGAATAAAATGTGTTTGCCTTGTCTGGTTTTGGTTTACAGAAGTATTTATGTCCAGAACTGAGCAGAGTTTCATGTGACGTGCTGGGCTGGTGCTACAGACTGTCTTTCTCTGGCAGATCTTTTACTAGCTGATCATTCTTTGAAAGTGTGCGCATAAACCATTTGCAAAGACAATGCTGAGAAAGAGGACAGCTGGGGTCATTATCTGAAAAAGCGATAGTATTCTCCCTATAAGCCACAGATAAAGTGTTCCACATTTCTATTTCAGGCTGTAAACCAGACCAGGCTGTTCTTGAGTGTAAGTTTACCTTCACAGGAAATCCATTGTTTGGAAAGCTAATGGAGCCACCACACCCCTGGGCGCACACAGATGGGGCTCTCAGATAAGTTCTTGTTCTCCAACAGACACGAATACCTAGAAATTATCTGATAATGCTATTGTTAAAGTTCTGATATTGAAAATCCTACACAAAATGATAAATGTATTTACATGAATTTATTGGGGTAGGGAACTTGATCTGAGCGAGGAAGCAGATTAGCAAGTAGGAATTATAATGTCCAGACCAATGCAAAGATAAATCATCAATCTGGAATAAATTACTGGAATTTAGCAAGAATCCCAAATCCAAGGGCCAAGTTCTTCTTAAAGGAAAAGAGTGACCAGTAGCTCTATTTATTTGCTTGTGGGTGTACACAAACCAAAAACTACTCTAAAGAAATGTTGCACAGTCAAGCATTCAATAATAATTGTAGGGTTCGGCATTCGGAAGATCTCGCGATGTCACGGAAAGTTAGAGGGTTAGTCGCAGCCTTGTGATGTACCTGTAATCCCGCCTCCCCTTGTTAGTATAAAAGGAATTAACTGCGCAATAAAAGGCGGAAGTTGGTGCTCACACTGTGTGTGTTATCTGTCTCTTTCCCTGGTCTGGGGGTTGATCAGTGATCTAATCGTGGCACCTTGATATGCAGAGAATGCTACAAATAATCACCACTTTCCCCTTCCCTCTTGTGGTAGAAATAGGAGCTGAATAAAGCTAGAAAAGTCTTACGTGAAAATGTGTTGATGATGAACAAGCACATGTCCTACATAGAGGGGAATAGTGTCCAGAAGAGAGAATTAATACAGCTTTAATTTACTCTGCAAATAATGTAGATGCCAGAACTCTTTTGAGTGTCATGCATTCAGTTATTGTAAAAGAAATCTGGGCGAGGAAACCTTGAAATATTGTAGCAATTAACATCTTAGTAATACCACATTAACATATTTAGATGTTTGTAATCACTACTCAGCTCTAGAAATGCTGCCTCTCGTAGTCTTTTACAGTGGAAAAATGATGAGTTTGTCTGTCTGTAAGGATGTGTTAGCTTTTCCAGGAGTAAGAGATGCATGGAGACAATCTGAAACATGAGAGAGAAGACTTCCTTCTTTTAGTCTCTATATACACCTAGACCAGAGTTTCAGATTAGGTCCTACTGAAATAGTAGATCATATGCAATACATTTAGCATCTTTGGGAAATTTGGTTGGAAAACACACTTGCAAAACTCAATTTGTTTACATGCCAGTTCTGTGGGTATGAAAAATCTGATTTTTAAAGACATGTACTCCCCTTGCTCCTTATACAAATAGCCTGGCTAAATACAAGTACGTTTTTAGAGGAAAAGCTAAAGGCACATTCTCATCACCAGCATAATCCTGACAAATTTGAAACTCTTACTCCAAAACTTAAGGCACTTGAAGAAAAGGGATGGAGCTTTGTAAATGCTGGTCCAAGTGGCTGACAGTTTATGAAATCAAGTATTTCTGCTATAAGCAACTGAAATGGGATTTTAAAGTGGGAAGTGCTGGGCCAACTTCAGGTGGCAGTGTCCACAGCGCAGCTAGCCCAGCTTGTAATGCAAGTTGCATTGTTGGCTTTTAATCTTGAACAGCATTTACTGTGCATAGTTTTGGATGATCCAAAGCACACTTTTTGGATAACTTGTATTTTACTTACTCATCTGCAGGGATAAAAGATTGTCTTTACAAAGCTGCACTACTTGTGGCTCAATTTTAAAAAGTATACATGGAGAAGATCCTTTTGCCTTTGCATTTACAGTACTGTCTTTCCAATATTACAAAGGCATCGTCTCTGTTCTGCTGACATGCACAGATTACTGCTGTGATAGTGAAGCCGTCCCAGCTTCATTCACCCAGAAGAGATACCACTGTGCAGCGATGTTTTCCACATAACCACAGGCATCTCTGACATTTATTGAACATCCACAACGTGATTTTTCTGATTGCGTGACCTGCTCAGCTCATTTTAATAGTGTTTGCACTTCGCTCCTTTTGACCGTTAAGTCTTTGCTTGCTATAAAACCAGTGTGTGGACAGAAACAAAACGGCATGCCACATCAAACCCCGTCAGAATTCAAAGTCAAGAGTTGTAAAAGTGGAAGTGTCAAGAAAGAATGAGTTTACACTGATTTATATAAACACTTTATTCAAATGCTTTGGATACAGATAAACAGTCCTTGTGCAATATTTGTTATGGTTTCACCTGCTTTAAGCTGGAAACTGAAAGTGTTTTGATAAATGGGACAGAAAAGTTTGTTGAGTTGCTCTGCAGCTGCAAGTACTTCTGTATGTTATGCTGAAGCGCTATCTTACATCTTGTAACAGCAATATGTCTCAGTAATTCAAAATTATTATTTTTTTTCACAGAGGAGGTACCATTACCTTGTGCTGCACTTACAGTGACTGGCTGTACCTGCTGGCGTTTCCTGGAAAATGAAAAATACGCGTTTTGGTGATATTCTTTAATGAACACAGATGTAAGTCTTGGTTAAAATGTTTTAAAAAGTTTCTTATAACATCACTAACTCGTGGTTTTTTCAATTATTTGAAACTCTGTTTTACCTGAAGCTGAGGCTTAACAATTGCAAAATCAGATTTCAAACCAGTGGAAAAAGCAGGAAAAATTCTGAGGGCTAGAAAAGAAATATTTGATGGACACTTTAAAACATTCTTTAGAATTTAAGAAATTTGGTTTTATATTAAATGATTGATAATATTAATAGGCATTTAAAAAAAAAAGTTGTATTTAACATTGGCAGTTTCTGTAATCTCCCTGCTGATTGTGGCTTGATTTTCCTTTAAGCCTAGTGACATGTTTTCTTTAATTCTTGTGTTCTGGTTGCATTTCTGCAGATAAAAGCATACAGCTTTCCTGAGTGGTACAGTGCCTGGGTACTCATAACAAGTTGACTTCTAAATGGAGGATAAATGAACTGATTTAGATGTCTATATTCTTTCCCAACTCATCCTCCTCCCCAATATGTACAGTCTTTATTTAAAAGGGACAAAGGCGTAACACCCTCCCACGCCAGTCCCATTTTTTCAAATGTAGTTTCTACATTCTTTTCTTCAATATACTGGATCTAAAGCTGTTCCTACCCATGCCTTATTCCTACTTTATATGAGAAAATAAAGCTTGGATAAATTATGCTAGAAACTGTACTATTCTTTGTAGCCAGCACAGAAGAAAATGCCTGTAACCGCCTCCTGTTCTGATCTTGGTTTTAGTGATACTTGAGTTCTACTGTTTTAGAGTGGTCTGCAGTAGATAATATAGAATAGCTGGTGTGAAGTAAGCCAGTCTGCACCCCCGAGCTGCATATGGAGGAATTCAGATGAGTGTGTGGTTTAAGTCTGGTGTCACCTGTGGAACTGGACATCTTTGTAAGTGAAGTATTTGCAAGGTATAGTTACACTGCAATAAATAAAAAGTGTTCAGAAAACCCAAGGTGACCAAAACCCAAAATTGATGCTTAATAAAAATCCCCAAATCAATTCCATAAGTATTTTTTAAAATGCTTTCCAGCTCTGGTGATTCTTCCTTTCAAGCTTACTCCCACTACTATGATAGCTAAAACCTGAATTTGCTTCTAAATTTTTTGAGGGTGTCATACAACTCAAAGGGATAAGGATTTAAGAAGTCAGGTATTTTTATAGGAGTTGGTGGTATCCATTAAGGCTGCTTTATGACACTGGGGTTTGGAGCTAGTGAAGAACAGGAGGCAGCTAACATTGCATAAAGAAAAAGTTCACAAAAGTAGAATTTTGTTTCCTGTGGGAGTTAAATGTAGACTCCAGTATGTGTTCAAGTATTTGGGGGGCAAAGTTAAAATATCTTTACATTTCATTTTAACTCAAGTTGCTACTCAGAGTAACTTCTGAGACAGGTGGCAGGATGTCTCATCAAAGTGAAACTAGAGTTGCCCTGCTGAGATTCCACCTGCTATGTAAAAGTGCTACCACCTTCTTGCCAAATGGAAAGAATTACCTGACTCCAGCAGATTTTGAGTCTGTATCAGTTAAAAGCAATTCATTAGGGTTGTGAAAAAAAGCACTAGAAGACGTACACTGGACAACTAGAACTAGAAGCCTCCACCTTAAAACTGCAGAATTGTTTAACATAATTTGTTTCCTAATCATAGGAGTGAAAAAGTGTTCCATGTTCTAGTGCAAATTTCCCTTCTCAAGCGTTTCATAGCATCCACAAAACAAGGCTCTGACCCTTTGTCACCTGAAAAAGGAGTTGTTGTTGGGAGTCACAAGTGAGGTTCTACACCTAATGAGCTTTTTGTGGTGAAAAAAAATTTAGCTACTGGCCTTTTGGTCTGGTTTGGGAAATGTACTTCTAAATGTACATACCTGCTGCATTTAGCATTTGTAAAAAGTTAGCGCTCTGTAAGAGCACTTCCCTCAGTAGCTTTTCATCTCTCTCACTAGGCATTTAATTTTCTTTCTCCCATTATGTCATGGCTTAGCACTGCTCAGGTCACCAATTCCTCAAAATAAAAATGAGGCTCGTAGCAGTAGCTGCTATAGCACGATTAGAACTAGGATACAAATAAAAATAACTCATAACTGTACAAGTTATGTGCAGATTGATCACATCTCATCCACCGGTTTCTCCAGTGGGTACTGGGTAAATCCTAGTACTATATCATTTTCTTTGATTTAAGATTATATGCCTATAGCACAGAATATCATGGACTTGAAAGCAAATAAACCAGCAGTAGTATCCTCATTGCATTAAGCAATCACTTGACATGCATTTAATTTCACACCATAGTACAACTGAAATCACCACAAGCATATTAATGAAATAACCCATTTATTTTAGCCCTGATTTTTGTCCGGTTTTGTCAGAACTATTTGCATTGAAAGTACCCTAATATTTTGTGGGTTAGTAGCCAGATTTATGTCTATAAAACTGTATTTTCCCACTAGACAGGGAAGACCTATCAGAAGAAGCTCTTCAGTTTTCAGATGTCTCCCTGGACAATTTTTTTTTTCTTTCAGAATCCTTCTTTAGGTGAGATTGTCCAAGCAAAGGCAGCATGCAGTTAAATGTGTCATTTGGAAAGCTGTGCCTTAGTTTCTGGATCATCTTGATGCAGCTTAGAATCATGGAATGGTTTGGGCTGGAAGGGACCTTTAAAGGTGATCTAGCCCAACCCCACTGCCATGAGCAGGGACACCTTCAACTAGACCAGGTTGCTCAGAGCCCCATCCAACCTGATCTTGAATGTTTCCAGGGTCGGAGGCTTCCTTCCCTTACCTGCACTGCATGTGCTTTTGGCCTTTTTGCATATGTTTAGACTTTTCAAATGTTTTTGATCTGTGGCACTGTTTTTTGGTTTTGGGTTTTTTTTCTTCCCATGAAAGGACGGTAGGATAGCAAGTTTAAGGTTATTAATAACGATAGTTTAGTTTTTCTTACCTTTTTCTTATGCATGCCTTAGTGATAGATAGTTCACCAGTGGATTTCTATCACAAATGGAAGACAACTCTAAGCCCTTCTCAAACAACTGTTTTGTTCATTTACCTGTATAAACATTGTACCTAACCCAATGGGTTTTGGAACCCAAATCCTTGACTAACTCTGTAGGCAAGATCACAGTATAATTGTTAGTAGTTATAATAATAACAACTGTCACAGTAACAGGGGCTAGCAGCAGCAGCTCAATACTTGACAGTCATTGGCAATCTGATTATAATTTCAATTTCTAAACTAATCTCTAGTGTTGTCAGTTAGGAATTGAAACCTTAGGGAAAACTGATATATTCATTATTTTTGCATTTCCAGATCTCTCTGGAAGGTTGCTATGGGCACAGAATATCATAATTCTTCTTTCTGTCCCCTAGACAATGCTTGCAGCAGCTGTGCCCCAAGCTCCATGTTAGCAGGCAGCTGACCCATAACATATGAAGTCAAAAGAGAAAAATCAAGAGACACTTCCATAGACCTTATAAGGACATTTGCAAACGTTTAGTGGTTCTGGGAAGACAAAAAAAAAAAAAAAAAAAAAAAAAAGAGGTGCTTGTGGAACAAGCTGGAGAAGACAAGCGCGAACAAATACATGACAGAGCACCGATACGCAGGAACAGCTCCTCTGAGACTGGGAGGGAGTGTAAGAAGGATGTGATAGTTACAAAAAAATCCATCGCTACCAGCTCTAGCTTTTACATAAATCGTAGGATACTGAAATGTACTCCTACTGCGATTCCCCCTCCACATGCTACCTTCCCTTCTCTGCCATTTCATCTCCCAAGAACACTGAAACGTTCCCAGTGCACTGTGCAAACTTTGCAAACGTGCACCGCTTTCCCACGTGAATGCTTAGGAAGTCACAGTTGCGTGAAAGGCCCTGAAATTCTGCATCTACCCGAGTTCACGTGTGTTTACAGGCGTTTTCGGGAAGCGTTTTGATAAGCCACAAAAGCAGAACAAGTCACAAGTGCTGAAGCAGCAGCGGGACTCGTCAGGGGTGCTGGGACAGAGCAGGCCTCCCGCACGCCCCAGCAGACACAGCGCACTTCTTTTACTCTCTGAAGACAAAATCTTGTGAGACTTCTGTCCTCTGTAGGGATAGTTATATTAAAAAAAAACCCCAAACCAACCACGCTGAGCTCCTTCCTGGGGCGAGATGCAACAGCATCGCGGGCGGGGATCTGCCTGTTGCAGCCAGCAGACCCGGCGGGGGGGGAGGGAGGACGGGGCTCCGGCCAGCGCCTGGCCAGCTCCTCCGCCGGCACCCACGGGCGGCCCGCGGCCGACCCTGCCCGCCGGCACGGCACCGACCGCTGCCGACCGGGGGTACGCAGCAGATAAGCGGGCGGGGGCGGGGGCGGGGGGGGTGAGGAAACGTCTGTCCCCCGGCGCGCATGCGCGCCGCGCCCTCCAGCGCTCCGTGACGAGAGCGCTCGAGCAGCATCGGCAGCCCGGCTCGCGCGCTCCGATAGGCCGCCTTTCCCCCGGTAGGCGCGCGCTCCGCGGCGGAGCTCTTCCTAGGGCGGGGGGGGAAGCGCAGCGCGCGGCGGCGCGCGCGCGCCGTCCGCTGCTCTCGCCGCGCGCCTGCCCCTTCGCTGTCAGCGGCTGCGCTCGCGCGCGCGGCTCCCCGCCCGCGGCGCGCGCGCGCTCGCTCGCTCGCTCCCTCCCTCCCTCCCTCCCTCCTTCCACCGCGTCTCGCGCTCCGTCTCCTCAGTCCGCCGGCGGCTCCGTTAAGCGGCGGCGGCGGGTTCCTGCTTCCGTCTCCTCACCGCCCTGTGTGTCCCCGTCGTCCCCCCCCCGCCGCCCCTCCGCTCGCCCCGGCGTCTCCCCGCGGCCGGCACCCACGGCGACGGCAGCGCGGGCCCCGGCACTCGGGTAAGGGGATGCGGGGGCCGAGCGGAGAGCCGCGGCGGCGGGGAAGCGGGTACCGAGCGGAGACCGGGGCTGCTCCAGCCGGCGCTCCCCATCCCTCCCCTGGGCCTGGCGCCGCCGCTGTTGCGACTCCGGCGCTGCTCAGCAACCGCCGCCGCCGCCGGGGTGGTGGTGGTGGCGGCGGCGGCGGGGAGGGGGCCGGTCCCCCGCCGTGCAGCCGGGGTCCCCGTGGGCTCCCTCACCTGAGGGGCGCTGGTGGGGCCTGACGCCGCCGGAGAGCGCGGCGGGGGCCCCGCGCCCGGCGGGGGAAAGGGGAGGCCGGGGCTTGGCGGGCGGCTGGGGCATCACCGTCGGCGGCGGGGCCGGGCCGAGCCCGGGAGGGAGGTGTGTGCGAGCCCCGGGCGGCGGCGTTGCCCCGGGGAGCGGCGCGGGCAGCCCGGGTACCCGCGGCGGGGAGCGCGGCCGCCGCCGTCCCGTGCGCCGCGGCCGGAGGGCGCGGGGGGCGGTCTCCAACTTTGCTTGTCCCGGGAACTGCGGCCGCCCGAGGGGACGCCTGGTTTAGGCAGAGAGAAATAGACGGGAAACGTGGGCTTTACGGACGGACCTTATGGTCCAGGGCCGCCTGGTAGCTCGAGGAAGTGGTTGTCTTCACCAGGGTGCAGAGCCATCGGTTGTTGCCCGGGGCTTTTCCCACGGCGACCTTTACCGTGTTTCGGCACGTTTAACTGCTTTGGTCTTGGATTCTGTTACTGATAAGGTTCCGGCGATTTTTCCTCTAGCCAAGTTTGTGCTTAATGTACGCTCAGGTCTTTCACACGTGTGTGCGAGTGTGTACCCACTGTGTTCTAGGTGCTCTCCAAAGACCAGGCTCTGACCCTCTGCTTTCAGAAGCTCGTGACTGAGGGTACGAGAATAGGTAGAGACTATAATGCCGTGGTGCGGGTTGTACCAAAAAGCCTATGGGCATAGATGTCAGCTGAAAAATTGCTTGTGGAAAGACTGCAAGTTCCTCGGGGCAGTACCAGTACTGTCCTTGTGTCCTCAATGCACACCTGGTACACTGTGATCCACATGCTGTGTGTACATGGATGTGGAAAACAACCAACCGTGTGTTCAGGACATTCTTTGCTTTGTCTGTGATCTTGTATTAGCACTTAGCGCTTTTTGTGTGTGTGTGTGTATTTTGAAACATACACGTCTGCTGAAACGTGTATGTTTCAGTATACACATGTACATTTATACACCTATACTTAAAAGTACTCCCTCTACTCCAACATACAGTATTTTAATGTCTAGGCGTTAAAGTTAATGGAGTAAATACTTAAGAAGGAGTGTTTAAGCATGGAAAGGTTTTTTATTTTACTGTATTCTTCTTTTCTGTAAGTCATCCTCTGCTGTAAATTGTCAAAAACTTTAGAGAAGTCTGAACTGCAAAAGCAAATAAATAGCCAACATTGCCTGGGGTGGTGCTGCTGCTGCTTGGGGTGGATTTACAGAAGGCTCTGTTACAATTCCTTCCATTATTAAAGAAACCTAGTTATTAGGAGTCGGAGACTATGCTTTGATGTATTTCCAGTAACGTCTGTTTCTCTGGTTATTACTGGTATGCTTACTGCCAAATTTTTATTGATACTTTGTTAGGGTTTCATATGTTTATGTACCTTAAACTGGCAAACTAGCATATTGCAAAGTTTGCGTATTTTCCCAACAATGCATAATGAGACAACCTTTTTTTTCAGTGTTGAAAGTATAATTAATTATTCATATTTTCTGAGCAAGGAGTTCAGTAACGAGGGAAGGGTAGGAATCAACCTGGAGTGTTGAATCATGCAAATTCACTCTTTCAGTGATGTAGCTGCCAGGACATTTGACAACTGGGAAATACAGAGGGCCAGATTAGAAGTTGTAGCTTGCCTTCTCTTTTACTCTAGTGTCTTCATTTGTTTAAAATTTTGGCTGTTTCGTTGGCTGATCAACTGAAAAGATATTAGTTGTAGCTAATATTGGAACAAGAAAAAAATACTAGCTATACTTGCCAGAGTAGAAATGGAGCCAATTCACCTGAAGTGAATTAGTAAAGGTAGTACTAAATCACATAGGGGCTTCCTTTTATTTTGACAAACAGAGGCTTGGTTGTATAATGGAATGTTTATATATTACCAATATTGCAGACCATTCATAGGATTAATCTGAAAAATTGTATTCTTGGTCTATTCCTGTCTCTGTAGCTGTATAGAATTGCTGCTTTATCTGTCAGATCTCTTCTAAACCAAATTATTTTCCTCATCTTGGAATTTATGTACAGTAAAAAATAAAGATAATTTTACATATACATTACCTGATCAGTCTGTTCACTGGCATTTAAGGGGGTAAAGATGAAGAAGATTTGGACCTGAGTATTTAAATCCTTGTTGCAGAGTCAGAATTTAAAATAAAAATTACTGTAATCTTAGACTGGTCTGAAGGGGGAGCTAGCGTCAAAGCAAAATGTGACTTAATTTTTTTCTAGACTCATTCAAAAGCTTGCTGTTTGGTCATAGAATATGCTTCTAATACAATAAGGAAAACAAATGTAGATGATGCATGCTGTGTGTGATTGCATTAATATGTATCTCTTTTATATGATGAATATAATCTGCAAGTGAAGTGATATTTGTGTTTTTTAGGGAAATCGTGCCTATGTTTTGTTATTATGCAACAAAAACTATCTTCAAAGAACTTTGAAATTGCAAGATCGAGCTCTTATAAATCATGAAATGCCAGAATTGGGGATTCTTGTAAGAACTATAGTTTGGCCTGTAAATGTAAGGTTAAATGTTAACACTTTCCCTCACAATGTTTCTTTCAGTATATAGCATAGAATGGCTTAGATTGTGTTCAGTGAGCAATATTGAATCTTTTTCCTTAGTATTGAATAATGTGTGGCCTTACTATTTGTTATGTGCTGTTCATACTGTACCTTCTTAACTTCCTCTTTTGCTGTTTCATTACCTTCAGTATCTAGTGCCTGCATGTTTCACTAGTAGTATTTTCACAGACATCTCTGGAGATGTGTTATGTGTCCCTTCGTGTTGAATATCCAATGTAGGGCCTTTATGATATGATTTTTCAAAATAATCTATCAGTCTTTTAATGATTTGCATGTTCTACAGTGTTTTCTCATGAAGGTCTGTCTCCCTATGTAGTTTACTGACAATAACCTGGCTTTTCTTCTCTCTCTCTCTTTTTTTTTTTTTTTTTAAAATAGATCGCTTAACGGGGATCCATGAATGCATATGCTAGAAAAGACCTCACTGATTGATTTGTAGTATGGTGTCTGTTGATTTAGACTGCAAGGATAAATTCTTATATCTGCTGCAATGTTAACCCCAAGACAGTAAGTCTAAAATTTTGATGAAGAGTGGATTGCCCATTGAAAGTTCTTTTTTTTGTTGTTGTTGTGGTTTTTTTTAGGTGATTTGCTTGCAAGGAACAAGAAGAAAATCAAATTATCCCAGACAATATTAATTCCCTCTCTTTTTTCTTCAACCTATCTTATGAACGGCACACTTGCCACCATTTGCAGTGCATATGGCAAGGTCCTTATATAATATAGTGTAATTATTTAGATTTTTTTTTAACATCTTGTTCAGTAATACAGCAAGAGTACCTTGCACACAAGGGTACAGAGAACAAGATTAAATAATCTTTAATTTTTGTGATGTGACTATAATTTTTTTTTTTTTTTCAAACTGAGGGTCATGTTTTTGGTACTCATCTGTTTAAAAAAAACATAAAAGTTCTTTGCACATAAACAAAAAGTTCAACATGCTACATTAAAAAAGGCAGCAACTCTGATGGACAGGAAGAAACCTTTTATCATATGGGAGTGCATTATAGCATATAAGTCTTTAGAAAGGCTGAAATTTGTATATTTTGCCATGAGACTTCTGCCACTTGAGCTAGCAGAGAATGTGATACTATTAATTTGTAATTCATCTGTGGTCCAAATGATATGGTCTGTGAGAATGGTTTACTGAGATTTTTAAGTGTTTCAGAGTAGTGAGAAACTCTGGAATCTTGGGTTCTGTTCTAGGCTCTGGGAATGAGCATGTTCTGGTGGATGCTGTTTTTTCTGCCTATTCCTTCTGTGATATCTACTTAAATATCTTCCCCCAAAATCCCTATTGGGACATTTGTCCCAGTCTTTGCCCTGTTCTGAAGTTTTTATCACAACCCTATTTTCCCCATGTAAACAGTTTGTTTCTTGCTAAAGGGCTTCTTACCTGAGATCCAGAACTGTTGTGCAGGGAGATTCTAAGTAATAAATTGTTTATCCCAGTGTTCTTTCACTGTTTGAATCCTGTCCAGCTATTCACACTCCTGTCTGCTGGTCTCAGGCTTCTGTCCACTCTCCTCAGCTTCACATCCAGTTCTCTATCATGGCTAGGATCTGTCCTCTCTCTATTCTGCATTTCCACTGGCTCCTGTCCTGTCTTCTGAAGTTTGCCAACTTCCGTGTTGTACGTCATTCTGGTCTTCCTGCCTAGGTGGTCTCTTATCTGAATTTGTTTTTTCCATTCCTACCAGCCTTCTCACCCATCTCAGACTTGGTCTGTATCCCAAATTCAAGGTTCTGTTTACCATGTCAACTCTTATCAGCTTTTTCCCACATTGCAGTTCTTTCTTCAGTCAAGTCCTATTGGTCCCCCTCTTTTCCATCTCTTTGTTCATGTGGGTTGCTCACCTCTTCATGCTTGCTGGGTCCAGCAAGATATCACTGAGAAGCAATTTAGATGCCAGTGATCCATCCTCATACTCAGGAAAACAAGCAGGCCTATCAAGGGATGAGCTTGGCTTAACAGGGAACTCTTGTCTGAGCTCCATTGATAAAAATGGGATATACAAACAGCAGAAGCTGGGACAGGCTACAAAGGAGAAATTCAGAAACATTGTCCAGTTATGTAGGGATGACATCAAGAGAGCCAGTGCTTACCTAGAGATGACACTTGCAAGGGAGGTTAAGGGCAGCAAGAAGAGTTTCTTCTAGTACGTTAGTAGTAAAAAGCTGGACAAGTAAAATATGGGCTTCTTTCTGAATGTGACTTAGTGACAGGGGACACGGATAAGGCTGAGGTACGCAATGCTCTCTTTTACTTAGTGAGTCTTCACCAACAAGGTCTCCCAGGCCTCTGTGCTTAGTGGCAGGGTTTGAGGAGAGTAGCTACCAGCAGTGGATGAGGATTGAGTTGGGGATTATTGAGAGAACTCGAATTGTACAAGTCCGTGTGGCCAAACGGACTGTGTCTGAGGACGTTGATAGGGCTGGCCAGAGTCACAGTGAGGTTGCGCCCCATCATCTTTGAAACATCTTGGATATCAGGAGAGCTTCCCAATAACTGGAGAAAGGCATAAGTTGCACCCTTCAAAAAAGGCCGAAATACAGTCCAAGGAGCTACAAAGCTGGCTGGCTTCCTTTTCGTCCCTGGGAAAATAAGGGTGTGGGTGTTCTTGGAACACGTTTCTGGGCACAAGAAGAAGGAAGTGATTGGGAACAATCAGCATGGATTTATCAAAGGTAAATCATGCATGACTAGCCTGATTGCCTTCTATGGTAAAATGGCTGAGTTTTTGAATGAGGGAAGAACAGTGGATTTCTTTTACCTTGACTTTAGCAAGGCTTTCAACTCTGTCTCCAACAATATTCTTGTATCCAGATTGGGACATGACAGTCTGAGTGGATCGAGAACTAGACAACTAAAAGACTGGTTGGATGGACTCAAAGTAGTGGTTAATGTGTCATATAGGGAGGTTGGTAACAAGTGGGGTACTGCAGGGATTCATCCTGAGAAGGTGATGGATGTGCTTTTGTGCTTGCAGATGACACCAAATTGGGGGGAATAGTTGATATGCATGAGGACAGGGCTGCCATTCAGAAGAACTTTGGCACTGTGAACACAAGGCCCACCTAGAACCTTATGAAATTCAAGGGCAAATGCAAGCCCCGCACTTGGGAAGAAAGAGCACCTTACAGTGATACAGGCTGGGGACTGACTGGCTGGGAAGCAGCTCTGCTGGAGAAACCTGGGATCCTGGTGGACTGTACTGACCATGGGCCAGCAGCAGCATGCCCTTGCAGAAAAAGATGGGCAACAATGTCCTGGGCTCTATTAAGAGGAGCATAGCCAGTAGATGGAGGGAAGTGGTTATCTCTTTCTGCTTGGTGCTCATTAGACTGCATCTAGAGTACTGCACTCGGTTTTGTGACCCTCAATACAGGAAAAACATTGATAAACAGAAGTTAATTTGGTGGAGGGCTAACAAGTTGGTTAGGGAGCTGGAGCACTTGCCCTGTGAGGAGAGGGTGAGAGAGCTGGGTTTGTTCAGCTGGCAAAGAGGTGGCTTCAAGGGGATCTGACAACAACCTGCTGGTGTTTTTGAGGAGATGGAGTCAGGCTCTTTGTTGAGGCATGTGGTGGCAGGACAGGACGCAGTGGTCATAAATTGAAACAAAGAAGGTTCAGACTGGATACAAGGAAAAACTTGCTCTCCATGAGTGTAGTCAAGCTGTGGAAGAGGTTTACCAGAGAAACTGTGTAGCTTCTGTTTTAGAGGTTTTCAAGACCCAAATGGATAAAGCTGAGCAACCTGTTCTGATCTGATAGTTGACGTTGAGCAGGAAGTTGGACTAGGGACATCTGGAGGTCCCTTCCAACCTGTATTATCCTATGAGTCTACAACTGTGGATGCTTAGCTCCCAGAAGCCTTATACTGAAGTGCAGTCAGTACAGACAGAATGTGTAGGTGACTTGTATATAACATATCAAAACAAAATCAATAACAGTAACATTACAGTGAGCTTGACAAAAGTATCATTTGTGTGTCAGGATATGCATTTTGCTGTCTCTTAGGAAGATGCATGTGGAACTTAAAGCATGCAAGTGATTAAACTTTTTAAAGAAAAAATAGCCTTTTGTAATGGGGCAAAAGTGTATTTTTCTGTAGCTTTCCTTGGAAAGGGGAAAAAATATGTTTTGCATATAATGAAGACATTGAAGTAGCTCAGCTTTGACATGGGCACCTGGCACAGAATGGGTCATCTTGGAAAGCCTTTGGCAACTTAAAAGAAATTGAAAAATGAATCTTCTACAAGGAAGTATCTGGCAGCCTTAAAAATAGGTGATCTTTCTGGGTCATTTGTCATGATATGTATGTAAATTCATATTATGTAGCTCATAATGCATCACTTCAAGGTGGTGATTTTCTGACTGTTAAATCAGTTGCAATCAATTCTGATTATTTTTTTTCCCCCCTCCCAAATATATGATATACTAGCTCCCTCACATGATTATTGCTTCTTCCTGTTGTTTTCTCCTCTCCCTCCCTCCCTCCCTCCCCCTCCACATTTTCAGAGTGGGAATGGGGAACAAACAAAAGAGGAGAAGCAGTCCTAAGATACGAGGACGCCAGTAACTGTTTTGAAAGACTTTTGGCTACAGGTCTTCAAATCGGAAGAGTTGCCTGTAGCAAAGAGCTACTGTAAAATGACAGGCTGGTGATTTTTTTTTTAATCTTTTCTTTTTTTTTTTTTTTATTATTTTTGTTACTGAAGTATGAGATGCTATATGAGGAAATCTTTGAATGACCCTTTTCTGAGGTTTTTGCTCCTTTATTTGTATTTGCTAGCCTGTGGTCTTTAGGGATCCTCCCCAAGACAAATGGTGATTTCTGTAGCAAAGCATAGTTTCCAGTAAATCAACCATTTTACTGAATTCCTTCAAATATTAGATATTAATAAAGCACAACTTACATAATTTATTTTCAGGTATAATGCATTCAAAATAAAATGAAACACTTCAGGTATTGGTCATTCTAGAATTTGGTGAAGTTTGTGCTGCTACAGTTGCTTTATGGTAGCAATATTAATTCTGAATGTGAATGCTTTTTAGGAGTCTGCTTTCATTATGTGTTTGGTTCATAACCTTATAGTGGTAAGGTGAATAATTTTCTGTAATATTAGAGAGTTTCTTTTGTGAGACAGTTAATAGCAATGAATATCACTATGACATTATTAATTCTGCAAGGTAAAGACTGTTTATAGAAGCTTGTGGAACATTGCTGTGAATATCTTACGGAAGTTAATTCTGACTTGCTGTGTGTTAAACTCTTTTCTTCAAGGTTTTGCTCATACAAAAGGTTTTGTAAAAGAACAGTAAGAATTCTGTTTCAACAACCTTCCAATGGTCATCTTTAGTTTATTAAATTACTTATGTTGAACTTCCCCATAGTTTAGTTAGAACTTGCACAGTGTCATAATAATTTTTTATGGTAAGTCTGATTTGTATGGGTACAAATACATTTGTCAAGCTTTTTGGAGTTTTTTAAAATTATTTTTTTGAGGTGTTTATGTGCATGTATGTAATAAATATTAACACAAGTATTTATCTGACATGCTGTTTATTGAATGGTTCGTAAAACTTTTTTTTTAAAATGAATTCTTTAAATTATTAGTGTATTCAATTACATAAATTTTTTCTTTAAGCTCTTTGCCTATAAGGAGATTTCTGTTGACCAAGTGACTCATTTCAAAATGTGAGCTTTCGGATTGCCTGCAACCTATGTCTTTAGCTCCGTGCCTCTATTTATGATGGTAAAATATGTAATATACCTGAAACATGTATACAGGTTTCTGATATGCTGTACTTAGCTGACATCTTGTATCTTTTTGGGTCTTTGCAAAAGAACTTCCTCTGTTTGACAATCAGTATGGATATTCGCACATTAGATGATTGCATACTTGAGACTGAACAGTTTTTGCTGTTGCGGTGTATGTAGTGGATTGATGGCGTCTCTTCTCTCTCTCTTTCCTGTTTTTCTCTCACTCCAGTATGGACTGAGCATGATGTTCTATGGTATGGAATACTCCTTTGGCTAGTTTGGGTCAGCTGTCCTGGCCATGCTCCCTCCCAGCTTGTTGTATACCTGCTTGCTGGCAGAGCATGGGAAACTAAAAAATCCTTAACTTTGGATAAATGCTACTTAGTGACAACTGAAACATCAGTGTGTTATCAATGTTATTCTCACACTAAATCCAAAACACACTGTACCAGCTACTAAGAAGAAAATTAACTCTGTCCCAGCCAAAACCAGGATAGTTGTATAAGACCATCATGGCAGGACACATTATGTCTTTAGTTTCAGCCGTCTAGGCAAGCATTTGTTCCTTATTTAGGGCAAGGTTTGAATTCACAGAAAAAAAAATAAATTAAAAATATATTAATTGTTTCCCCTACTTAATGGTTTTGTTTCACTGAGACACCTTTGTGATATTGAGCCATGCTTTGGTATGCTTAGATAGTCTCTGCACTTCTTTTTTCTGTGCTCTGGGTTTTTTAGCTTTTTCAAAGGTTTGGGGAGACTTGCTTATAGATTATAATCTTCTGGATATATGTCTTCACATTTCTGTTCATTAAATAAGTCTCTGTTTCACAGTTCTGTTGGGTTTGTTAAATTATTTTTTTTTTAAACAGTATAACGTCTTACTTTTTGATCTGTCCATTGCTTGGGGTGTTTCCAAGTTATAGCAGTTGGGACGGTATGAATTACACCTTTTTCGTGATGTGGCCCACTGTTTAGGACACAATGGCATTGAAAGATGTTCTCCTTGAGTTGTTCTTCATTGCAGATGCCTATTTAACACTCTGGATTTTGGGTTGAACTGCTAGACATTCTCTCTGCAACTTTTGTTGTCTTTTAACTTCAGTGAGGTGGTGCTGGACTAGGTATCAATACTCTTAAGTTTGCCCTACCATGCTGTAAAGATGGATGACAATTTGGGTAGTATGTCAGCTTACATTACACCCTATGACAACATCTTCAAACTCTGCAGATGTGAGTGTGCTTTGTGTACTTCCTAGGGAGCAGGAGATGCTGTCCCTTGGCAGGTTGTTGATGGCTTCTTCTGATGTAATTTTTTTCCTTCAGTGACAGCAGGACCCTTGGAATGCATGTGAGAAAGCTCTTTTATCCTCCACTTGATTACAATGGATAGTGCTTTTGCAGGATGAGGGATTCAGTATAACCTAGAGCAAAGAAATGTTGATCTCTCGAGGGGCTAGACATACATGTAAGATACAGAGAGTTCAGCATAATTTAAAATGCTTGTTTCCTTTTCCTGTGCAACATATTGCAGTGTCATGCATAGGTAATGATAGATAATAACTCTGCAGATTCTGTGTCTACAAAAGTGCTGAGAGAACTTTGTCTCTACTCAGTTGATTGCTCTTCAGACCTCTCTATGTGTGTGCACAAAATCACTTGCTTGCAGTTTTATCCTCAGGCATGGTGAAGACCCATCTCTGGTATACCCCTGGTTGCTTCAAGCTATTGGGCCAAGAATAAGAAATATCCTGAGTATGGAAATCTGACAGTAAGGTCATAAAACCATGTCTTGAGATGTAACAGGATAAGCTGGTATCTCTCAGCCAGAGACGTTTTGATCCTAGATTCTCCACAGAATGAATTCGAGATACCATTTTACAGAACATTGATTTTTGCTTACTTCCAAGTCCACTGTTTCCTGAAGTCCTACAGGAGATAAGATCCTGCTGTTCCTGCTTTGCAGAGACAGTTACAATTTTGTGGCCAACTATACTATCAGTTAGGACTTCCAGGACTCTGCCTTTCATGGCACATTTTCTTATGTAGATTGTGAGTACATCTATTTCAACTGTATCAATCTCAGGTTCACTATTTGAATGCTATGACTGTTTAGGGTGGGCTTGCTCATCCTTCACAAGTATAGAAAGGGAACTGTCAGACTTGTATGCTTGCCTAAGTGGATTAGTTAGCCGGATGCATGTCTCCAGTGTTGGTCTGTTCATTTACAGTTGATTCTCTGCTGAAACAAACAATTTTTTTTTCTTTTTTTTTTTTCCTGTGGTAGTTTTTCTCATTGGTCTTACTTTGAGGGTTTGTCTGTGCTCTCTCACTCTACAATTCTGATATTTAAGCAGGGAACACTCATGCCATTTTTCCCAGAAAATGCTCCGTGTTATGGGGATACCTGAATCCACTGCCCTTTTATAAAGGCATTTTTTGTGGTTTGGCAACCTGCCATCTTTCTTTCCTTATGCAAGTTATTTTCTTGGCTGTATCTAGACAGTATATGCAGAGTCGACCATTGTGAGCCACTCTCAATAATCTTCAAATGATCATGGCAATTGGGAGAAGTGCCTAAGGACTAGAGGAAAGCAGATGTCACTCCTGTCTTCAAGAAGGGCAAGAAGGAGGACACAGGGAACTACAGGCTGGTCAGCTCACCTTCATCCCAGGGAAGGTGATAGAACAACCAATCCTGGAAACCATTTCTAGGCACGTGAAGGACAAGAAAGTAATCAGGAGTGGTCAGCATGGATTCACCAAGGGGAAGTCATGCTTGACCAACCTGATGAGCTTCTATGATGAAATGACTGGCTTGGTGGACAAAGGGAGAGCAGTGGATATTGTCTACCTAGACTTCATTAAGTCTTTTGACACTGTCTCCTGTAAAATCATTGTAGACAAACTGATGAAGTATGGGCTGGATGAGCAGATAGTGAGATGGCTGAAAACTGGCTTGATGGCTGAGCCCAGAGGGTGGCGATCAGTGGCATGAAGTTTAGTTGGAGGCCAGTAACTAGCGGTGTACCCCAGGGGTCAATACTGGGTCCAGTCCTGTTTAACATCTTCATTAATGAGTTGGATGATGGGGATAGAGTGTACCCTCAGCAAATTTGCTGATGACACAAAACTGGGAGGAGTGGCTAATATGCTAGAGGGTTATGCTGCTATTCAGAGACCTCAAGAGGCTGGAGAAATGGGCTGACAGGAACCTCATGAAGTTCAGCAAGGGGAAATGCCAAGTCCTGCACTTGGGGAGGAACATCCCCAATTGGTGGGCATGGACTGGCTGGAAAGCAGCTTTGCAGAAAAGGACCTGGGGGTTCTCGTGGACACCAAGTTGAACATGAGCCATCAATGTGCCCTTGCAACTAAAAAAGCTAGCAGTATCCTGGGCTGCACTGGGAGGAGTGTTGCCAGCAGTCTGAGGGAGGTGATTCTTCCCATCTGCTCAGCACCAGTGTGGCTACGCCTGGAGTACTGTATCCAGTTCTGGGCTCTTTTGTGCAAGACAGACATGAACATATGGGAGGGAGTCCAGCAAAGAGCCACAAAGGCGATGAAGGAGCTGGAGCATCTCTCCTATGAGGAAAGACTGAGGACTGGGGACTGTTTAGCCTGGAAAAGAGAAAGCTCAGGGGAATCTGATCAATGCATATAAATACCTCAAGGAGGGTACCGGAGTCAGGGTGGGGTAAGAGATAGACAGTGCAGCGTACTTTCTGGATCTCAGTAAGAAAGGCCTGGCAACAAACAGCTTAATAAGATTACTGCTTTAATAAGACAGACAAAGAAGAGAAATATAGATAGCTAGTAAATCTTACATCTCTCCAGGTGCTGGGCACCCCACATTTATGCAGCACCATGTGGAGCCTGGATGGATTTTCCCTTGGTGCACTGTGCAGAGCAGATTCTGTCTGTGGAGAGAAGCTCTTCCTTCTGGTCATTTGAGCTATGATGTAATTCACTCACAAGAAAACAACTCTATTCTTGAAGGATGTTCTTGTGAGAAATTCTTGCTGCACTTCTAGATAAAGGCAAGACCATGCAGGTGGCATAATCACTGGTACCAAGGGGGAACTGCTTGCAGGCTCTTCTGTTACAATTAGCTGGCTGAGTTTAACTTGCAGCCAGTGTCCACTCAGGTTAACTGTTATGTGGATCACTAACTCCTAAATGTTCAACTGTCTCTTGATCAGGATCAATACAGGAGGGTATGAAGAGGGCAGAGCCAGGCTCTTTTCAGTAGGCCCCAGTGACAGGACAAGAGGCAATGGGCACAAACTGAAACACAGGCGGGTCTGTCTGAACATATGGAAATGCTTTTTTTACTGTGAGGGTGAATGAGCACTAGCACAGGTTGTCCAGACAGGTTGTAGAGTCACCATCTTTGGAGACACTCAAAAGCTATCTGGACATGTTCCTGGTCGACTGGCTCTAGGTGGCCCTGCTTGAGCAGGGGGTTGGACAAGATGACCTCCAGAGGTCCCTTACAACCTCACCCGTTCTGTGTTTCATTGCAGTGTTGTGGTTTGATGTTTGTTTTCTCAAGGGAGGATGTTCTTCTTTTGGCATTGAACACTTGCCTGTAGTTGAGACTGGATTCTGAAAAGAGAGAGTTGTGCCAAAACCAATATTGAGACTACTCATCTCATGAGCATGCAGGTCACTAGAGTTTAGGCTGTGTGTGGGTCTTAATTGTAAAATGGCTTCCTGGGTCTGAGTTATACTTTCTACAAGCATTTTGTTATTTATTGCATAAGTACTAGGAATAATTCTACATTTAATTGAATGGTCTGATATACATCAACTTCTTTTCATTGTCCTGTCTTTGTCATAGTCTCCCTTTTTTAATTTACAGGAAGAGTCTGAGGATGTATAATGTTCTTCACCTTATGTCAAATGCAGGAAAGCAGTAGATCTGACAAAGGGTTAAATTAGTTATGAAGACAGAGGGAGCACAAAACTATTAGTTGAAATGTCTGAGACATGTAATTGCTCAAGGTCTGAATGTATAACAGAATTCTGATTATTGGTTGGCAATTTTTGCAATTATGGTTAGCTCTTGTTGAAATAACGTTTGATAAATACGTTAACACGTAATAGGACTTAACTTTCCCATGCTTTTGTCATCAATTGTAATAACTGTAAAGGAATTTTTATGCTAGGTTAGACCTATTGGCTATAGCCAAGTGAATTGTTCAAGTGCTAGTGACAGCTTTGCAAAAAGTAGGGAACTGGTACGTAGCAGTACAGTATTTCTACTGGGATGATGTCAACTTGTTCAGGTAAGTAAAATGATTGAAATTAATTTTTTTAATGAGGGTGTCTCATTAATTTACCTGAAGACATAATTGCAGTGTTTTCTGTATTTTTACTTGAGAAAGCTGTTTATTTTTTGAGGAAGTTTTAACTGAATTCTCAGGTTAAGTGCCTGAGGGTTTATGCTGAATTGTTGAAATTAACTTGCACTGAGTACTTAAGGATGCTATTCTTTCTGGATAGCAATTTAGGCAACTCAAAATATTGAGTTTCACCTGTCATTAAGATACCCTTTTATCGAACTTTTTATGTCAAGATGACATCAGTTGTGATTTGGAAAAGATTAAGTATAAATCCTTTTTATCTGCAGCTTTTGTTGATGTGATGTGTATTTTTTTTATCCCCCCTCGATCTTTGATAGGTCCTTTATAGGTCCTTTAATATAATGTAAAATTTACTGGTTTCTTAACTTTGGGGATCCCTTCTGTAGTACTTTGACCTGGCAGATTGCAGGTTTGCTCTTGGTTGAATAACATCCTGCTTTCTCAGGTAGAGCACCCTCTCCTTAAAGTAGGAATTTGTGAAAGAATTATGTATTTTAGAAGACAAGCATAAAATTGGCTATGATACAATGTAGTAATGATTTTCAAGTGTTGTCAAGTCATGCCATGTTGGTTAAGGCATCTGTATGATATTTTGAATGTGTTTTGCTACAGATTGTTTAGGAAAATAAATGATTAATCTTGATGGCTTTTTGTTTTTATAGATTTATATGACCACTTTTTTATGTTTCTAAAAATCTAAGCTAGTAGGTGGGGATATGGTTTAGTGTCCCATCAGAAATGTTAACCAAGGTATCATTATTTTTGAAAATAAATGTAAAATATAGTAAGCAGAATTTTATCTTGTTAATTTCAGAGTGCTATCTGAAAAGTCCATACAGATTCTGAACAGCCTTCCTCTGGCTTTCTTAATATTTATATAGCTAATGTAACACAGAAACACTTTTTCACAGTCTTTAAAGGTTTATTTAAATATATTTTCTCATGATACTGATGTGAAGTGTTGCAATATCCTCACACTGTGTTAGACAGCAAAGGTGCATCCTGGGAGTTCATGAAGATTATTGTTTCCTGCTGAGAAGTTAGTAAATATTGGGTGTAATTCAGTGGCACCTGCAACTCAAACATACTTAGCCAGTACAGTTTTTCATTTATTTTGAGGGGGTTTCCATTGATCTGACTTCTAGGACAGCAAAGAACTGCTT
Organism: Buteo buteo; assembly: GCF_964188355.1. Classification (NCBI taxonomy): domain Eukaryota; kingdom Metazoa; phylum Chordata; class Aves; order Accipitriformes; family Accipitridae; genus Buteo; species Buteo buteo. Next base: position 54,476,238 of record NC_134176.1, on the reverse strand, counting down.
GTGTACTTAATGTTTCTCTGTGCCATTTCTGTTATTCAAGTGCTTCTCAAAGTCATAAACAGGAAATCTTTAGATTGATAACCTTTGATAGTGGCTTTTCTCCTGAAGTCTCTTAGAAATGTGTAGTATTGTTGTTGCTTAAACTTCTTACCTTCCCTGGCAGATGCAACTACAAGATTGATTATTTCGTTATCTGGCTTAGACGTATCTTATCAAAAGAGGTGATAGCTTTAACTGTGCTTTTTGAAATCATAAGTGCTTTGGAATGGAAGCATATGGAATGCTCCTTTGGACAGTTCTTTTCTTGGTTGTTGCTTGAAAATGTTGCATCAATGTGGTGTTTATTGACTGCCATCACTTGGTGTTGAAATGTATCTAGAGCTCAGAGCCCTTAGATTATGACATTTTTTATTTATATGTTAGGTCAAATGTGATTATTGAGAAAAAAGTGTTATGAACTGTGGATTCTCATCTGAGAATTCTTCAGCTGTGTTTGGATGTGCTGTGTGAAGACTTACTATTATTTTGAAGGTGGATAGTCCTAGGTGTGCACAGTTAGTATGTACTAGCATTAAAAAACACCCCAAATACAGTGTGACAGTATTTAAGAATAATCAGTGTAAATACTTTCTGTGGTGTATTAGTAGCACATATATCAGTGTGAAACATTTCTGCTGGAATGTGGTAAACCAAAATGGAATATTGTCCTTCGAACTGTGATTTCTTGTGGCATTTATACTATTGCGGGGGCCTGTCTTCCCTAAGCTGTACTTATTATGTATGTGTAATTAGTGACAGTTACTTGGTCAGCATATGTAGTGTGTGGAGAAAAGATGAAGGAAGAGTCATCAGTTCTTGGGGATGCAGTTTGAGCCTCAACAAAACATTTTGTGTCTCAGTTCTCTTCTATCTTGTTCTTTTTTAGCTTGAGACTTTCTATTTTCTGATGGAGAGGTATGAAGTGACAAGTTTGTCTTTCTTTATCCAGTAGGCTCTCTAATGAGTTCAATGATGGACAGCACTGATGTCAAACTGTATCTCTGTAAAACTATGTGTATAGTGAAAGCTACTGCAAAATGTGCTTTTGCATCAGGCTTAAGGTTACATCTCAATGTTTTTTAACATTGTCTCAATGTTTTTTTCTTTCATCTTTCCAGAGTTCTTCCATATACTGCCTTTTCCTTTCCTACTGTCCTCTTGCTGGGATCAGGATTTAGCAGAAAACCCAAATTCACAGTTCTGTACCTCTTGGTTTTTGAGTACCGCCTTGTTGTCTTTGCATGGTGTCCATCAGCACCTCTTGACTGCTGTGGGAAAGGGTGATCTAAGTGAAGCTGTTGTTACGAAGGAAAATGGAAGTGATACTTGGTATAATTTATGAAGTTCTTTGCTCTATGAAAACTAGCTTATAGATACAGTATAGATTGTACATATCCATATTATACATACATAGATATACATATATACAGAACTATATAATTACACCAGATTATATCTAATACTGGTCACATAGGGTACTTTATACCACAGTTATAGAATGGTGTAGGGAAGCCTGAATTACTACCAATATATACATGTTTTGGGAATGAATGAAGAACTCTGTTGTGGAGTCTTTAACCCACAGTAAATTCACTGCAGTGAGTCTGTTTGCTTTCTTTCATACATTATAGATTGAAAGACATAAAAAGATGAAATTCATCTTAATTAAACTCAACAAGTAACTTTAAAAATATTTGCTTTTTATCCCTAAGTAGGGAAGACATATAATTTTCTAAAAATTTCCTTCATAAATTAATCATCAGAGGAATAAGAGGAATGCAGGATTGCCTAATGGACAGTAAAAGTGGGAGATAGGAAAATAACAGAACCATTTCAGAAGGAACCTTTGTGCATACATTTAGCAATAGTCTCTTAATATCACACTATTTTAGTCTGTTTGTGGTGAAGCACACTCAAGGAAAAGATGTGTCAAAAAAATATTCAAATATGAGCAACTTAAAAGACCTGAAACCTCTCTGAAATGAAATGGACCATAGTATTAGTACATGTTTTTCCCCTAACATTTAGGCTTTACAAAGCTCGGTGTGTAGTATCAAGCAATAGTTTCAAAGGCATTTTCTGGTGTACTGAAATATATAAATTGCATATTTCTTTGTGGAATATTCATGCTGATGGAATTATATTCAATACAAATTTTCAGCTTCCTTCATTATCAGGCACCATCAGCCACCTAACAGACAAATTTTAAAAAGGTGTTTCAGATTTTTCTTATTGAAAATCCCTGACCACTTCTTTGATACTAATTGCTAGAATCTCAGCTTTGATAGTCATCTTGACCTTTGTTTGAAGATCTGCCTTTGATTAGCCTGTGTCTGATAAACATGAAGCTGCAGCGCTGTCTCGCCTCAAGGGAAGCAGTGTTGTGTCTTCCTTTTTTCTCAGCTTCCTGGATGCTGAATGCTGCTTGCATCTGTTCATAGCCTTCCCGCGGAGCAGCAATGGCAGCAGTATGAAATTGATATAATCTTTGAAATCTGCACAGCTGCTGGTATGGTTCTGGATCACAGCAGTGAAGTTGACCACAGTCTTTTTAATGTCACCTTACTGCTCTTTGACCAATCAGTTAATAGAAGCAGAGTGACTCAAGCTGTTTGACAATAGACTTTGGAATAAAATGCTATGATTTTTATTTGGTTCTTGTTTGAAAAACTTAAAATGAAAAATGAAATTATGTATGAATTCCTATTATAATTTCCATAGCAGTATCAAACTGTGTTCTCAATGTGGGCAGGTTTGAAGAACTTACCATTTTAAGAAGGAAGAAAAAAAAGAGAGGAAAGAACAGGGTAGGCATCTGAGGCACAATAGAAGTTGCTGTTTGTTTCTTTTAATCTGCTACTACATGGATTGTTTCCATCCATACATAAAGGTTTCTTAGGAATTCTATTGGTGTTGGTATTTCTCTTGTGTGTTCACTTCTCTTTCAATATAAATTGCTCTGACTCTAAAAGACTGAGTAATGGTATTTGTAGGGGTAGCTGGTATTTGTAGTGAGTAGTAAGGTGTATATTTTTTAATTTTTAAAAAACTTTATCTCCTTTATATCTGAAGTTTGATAGACTGAATTAAATCCCACCGTTGAAAATAATCCCTCATAATTAATGGCAAGGCCCTCTAGCTTTTTTTATATAAATAAGAAATAGAAATTTTTATTTTTTTTTTTTTGGCTTATAGCCATGTTCCTTCTTGTTGTGTTTTCAACATCAGTATTGTTTTTCAGTGACATGCATGGTACTGTCTTTTTCCTTCTGTGAAGCTTGCTGATTTAGATCTTACATTTTTTTGCTGGGACTGTCAAACATTGTATTCATAGCCTTGTCTTTTGATAGGATAGGCTTTCTCTTTTGAACTAATTACTGTAACCCATAACAAATAATCATGAGGCTGTACTGCATAAACAATTTCCTTCCTCAAATTAAAACACAGGTTTGTTTCTTACTGAGTTTCTTGACTTTATTTCAAGAGAACTGGTTTTGTCAGCTTTTCAGGCTTTATTTCTTCTTCATGTTGTCTGTATTCTCACTTAACAACTTACTTAATTGGGCTTTCCTGACAGCTTTTTTCAGTCTTTCTTTTCAGTAACCTGTATCTGGAGAGAGTGTTTTCTCTGTGTAGTTTCTTGCCTCCAAATTTCCTCATTCATTTGGTTAAATTTCTGAAGATGGTTACTACTTTCCCCTTTTCTTAGTTTTGTGTACTCTTCTAGAGTTTATCTGCACTTAGTTTTTGTTTCTTTAAGCTGGCTTGATTTCAAATCCCTTTTGGCTGCATCAACACTAAGAAAGTGGCCAATTGTCTGGTATTGAGGACAGCTGGCATGGATTGAGATTTGTCCTTTCTGTTAATCTCTTAGCCTTCAAAACAGGTAGCTGCATGTGCAGTACCGTTTGGAAGTTTTCCTGGCCATGTGATAACCTTCAGACTGTTCCCAGAGGTTGGAAGAGTGCAGCTGGCCTTTATCAAAAGTATTTCAGGGCTTGTTCTAACATGCTCATTTGTATTGTGGTGTCTGGGAAAGTTTCAGACGTTAGTATATTGATGTAACCTTTCAGGTTAACTTTCATAAAGCCAATAGTCAAGCCAGTTACCAGCTAGAGGTTAACTCAGTTATATCTATGATATGCTTCCTGAAAGGCCTGTCCAGTAAGTCATTAAGTCTTGTGCTTTGAATGATTCTGCTGTCTAGAAAAAAAACCCCAAACCAAAAGAACCAAAGAGAAGCAAACAATCTCTCTCAACAGTCCCTCCAAACCCTCATCCACTTAAATTTTCTTGTTTGGTAATTTATAGGAGATCTACACTTTCCTTCTCACTAACTTTCTCATTTTAATGTTATGTGGAGTGTTTAGCTTCTGTTGCATTCTGGATCTCAGACCAAGTATACCAACCTTAGATAGTCAAGACAAGATTTCCTGCTCCACCATCTATATCTGTCCTTCCTGAGCTGGGTATGCCTTCTAACTTTATGCAGTGTCCCACTAAATGAGTTGTGTCAGTTGAGTCGTATTTTTGTTTACTTTCTGAGATTTCCAGCTACTCTGGGAAGCTCTGAAGATAGTTCTACTGTTTGCCACCTTTTCTTCCCTATGACCCTTTAACTAACCATGATTGCCACTCATCGCTTTGGAGCTGTGATCTAGATTGCCATTCATAAGTCTTGTTATTTTATTAGAGGACAGTCTTTGCCTTTAATTTGCTCACTGGCGATATGAATGACAGCAGATTTTTAGCTTGCCAGGCTGAGAAGCACAGATGGCACTTCACATGGCTGAGAAGAAGTGGGACTCTGGGGAAAAGAAACATAACATATGTTTTCCTGGATTTGAGAGAGCTAAGAGAGGTCCAGTGATTGCAGTGTTTTCCCAAATTTTCCCCAAATTTGCACTATGCATGCAAGTGTGTAATGTATTAGCAATGTCACTGTAGCATAGATGAAACTTTGTAAAGTGAAAAATGTAGGGCTGGGGACACTGAACAACAGTAACCTGTATTCTGGGAATATTGGGATGTGCCAGCTAGGGTCACATATTTTTAAATAAAAGGGAAAAATTAGTCAAGTGGTTGGGCCAATGTGTCTTGAAGGAGGGGAGCAGGAAAGAACTTGAGAACTGCACAGTGTCACATTGGTTTATTACATTTTGGGTGACCTACCTCCTAGCAAGTGAATAGGTTAAAAATGTGTTTATATTTGGGATGTTTTTAAAAACTCAATTCTTAGTTTGGCCCTTTCATACGTCCATGAAAGAGATCAGAGGATTATGTACTGGTCTGTGTACTATATCAGTTTTGTTGACTGCTCTTGATTTATGCCTTGAGAAAACATTATGTGTGAAAATTTCACTATCATGAAGGGACTTTATACCTTATAGCAACTGTTTTATATTTCCTTCTGGTAAGGATAAACACTTAATGATACTGAATTTTGCTCCCAATTATTACATGTGCCATTAAAAATGGTGTACTCTTAGAACAAGCTCAAAGTGGCAAAGTTCTGTCTGATAGGGAAAAACAAGTGTAAGGAAATCTTTGTCTTTTAGGCTTGTTTTGAGGAATTTTGAAGAATAATGCTTCCAAATCTGTATCTTGTTTGATTAAAATAGAATTTCATTGAAGAATTGTATGTCTTTCTCAAACCTGTGGTAGTCAAAGCTTGTTTGAAGGAGAACCTTCTCTACAAAATTGAACTGCAGAAAGAATCCTGTGCACTTCACTGCGAGAACCTTTCTTCTGCGTGCAGTAGAAGCTAGGTGATTTGGCTTTGGTCCTTGCATATTATGGATTGTGTATATTCCAGCTTTTCTTTAGCTCTTAGCAGTAAGGAATCTTAAACTAAAAAAAATTAAAAAATATACATATATATAATAGATATGTAAAATATGTATAGAAAATCTTACATATATATCTATTTTTTTAATATATATATTAAAAAGATTATTTTTCCCTCTCTTCCACTGGGATGTTCTTTCTTTCCATATTTGTTTAAGGAAACTTGCTTATTATCAGCAACTAACAATGATATCAAATAAAAGGATTGATGGGTATAAGAGAAATCTTAGTGTTATAGCTAAATAACTGTTTCTCCATTAGAAAACCACATTCTCTCTTATCTTAAGACTGGAAAATATAAATAGATTAATTTTTCTAAAAATGAAAGGTAGCAAATAGTCCACGTTTTCCCAGCAATTCAGAGTCAGAATTGGGCATACATCTAAAATTTCCAATTTGCAAGGTCACTTCATGACCTTTATCTCCAAAAAGATCTCTGCAAGAGGGGCAGATTTATCTGGAAGGCACCACTGTTTAATTAATCTAGTGATATTTGTAAATACTGTTGAGGTGGTTGAACAACAAATGCAAAGATTTTTTTAAATAGTTGTAGTTTTTATATTATAGATAGAATTCTGTTTTCAGGGATATATTAGTGATATTAGGCTGGAAAATTGTAAGCTTTTGGGTAGTTTTAAAGTTTTGAATGACTTGGAGTAGGTTGACTATTTTTTTCCACAGTTCCATAAAAAGATAATGGAATAGACAGTCACTTTACATTAGTTGTGATGATCTTAAAACAAAGGGATTTATTTCTTTCCTCTTAGTAATAGATTTATGGATGGAAAAAAAAAAAAATGCTGGTCTCCTGCGTCTTGATTTCAGTACAGCATTTGTTACTTTTTTGTGAGTTACTCTGAGCAGACTTTGGGCTACAAGAATATATTCTAAACTGAGTGCATAGTTGGTTGCAAAACAGTAATTGGAACTCAGATCAAAATTTCATTGTCATACAGGTAGAATCTGCTAAGTGGAGCTACAGATGACTTGACCAGGCTAGACTGGACTGGTTTATGTTAAACCAACTTAACGTTTCACTTTTTTGTAATTTTACTTTTTTTTAGTTATTCATGTTATGGACAAATTTTCCTGGAGGAGAGGTGTAAAATACATTGGAACTTTTGGGGGTTTTTTCCCCTCCACTTTGTCAACAACTGTTAAATAGCTACTTCACTCTGGTGGTACGTTAGTGTGGAAAAAAAGACCCAAATATTCATGCTTTCTTTTTGTTGTTCTGTGTGTGTTTTTATATATTTTAGGATACCACATTTTAAAATTCTGGAGAGCTTTTTGTAGGGCATGGTGAATTGCCTAGCCTTGTAGGACTCTGGCCTTTTGGTACTGCCTGTAATTCTGTGGCTCACAGATAAATCAACTTCTAAATTTAGTAGTAGTTTTTTTTCATTACATGAAATGTAAACATTTCCACTTCATGTTTACTATGAGCCAATCTGTCTAAATCTGTTTTTCCATATATATGGCTCACATAATATGCTACCTTCTACCTGTTATTGGGGTTGCAAATATGGACTTGTAAGAAGATATAGCGTAATGTTTCATAGAAAATTAAAAGTAACCATCATTCTACACTGTGCTCTAATGGGTTCACTGTAGGGCTAGCTCTTGGAACAGGGGGGCTCCATATTCACTTTTGCTTGGCTTCCTGAGTTACCTTCAGCTGATAGCTTCACCTCTATTTTTTTGGAACAGGTAGTGTAACTGATTTGATAAGAGGTACAATAAAAGAACTAGTTTAGTTTTTCTGGAAAGCTAAAACTCTGATGCTACTTTTTATACATGGGGTAACAGTGTTGTATTTTTTTTGTTTGGATTTCTGAGATCCTTTATCACAGGAAAAGCTATATCCTTTTTATTTAGTGTCTCCTTAGCTTAAGTATACCCAAACTATCAATCTCAAATGAAAGTGGAAATAGGCTATCTCACTCTTTCCCCCAGGCGTTCCATTTTTGGAAGTTCATGGGCTCTGACCTTGTAGGTGCTGATTATTTTAAATAATTTATTACATGAAAAAGAAAATACAGAATTCGGGTTTTTTTAATTTTTATCACTGTTGCTGCTTTTGAGATTCTTAGAGTTGCTAGTTCACCTTGTTCATTTAACAGTACAGCTGCTGAAGCTTCTCTTCGAAATATAAAGTCACTTAATTTTCTTTCAAAAATAAGATTAATTTGGCAGAATTCTCACTGCAGTAAAAGACAATTATCTGAAGCATTTATCATTTTTCTCTTCACTCCTATTCCTGGTACTATTGTTGCTTTAATTGATTTCCTATTTATTTTTCTTCCCCAGTTTTATCCCTTTCCTTGAAGTCAGGTTCACAAATTAGCTTTTCAACATCCAATTTATTGCTGTTTCAGAGTCTGATATGTGCAGCTTTTGATTGCTTTTCTGTTAAATGGCCAAGAATCAACACTTAGTTCAGTAGTATACAGCCATTCAGAATTAGTGAGACCACTGTTACAAAATGATGTAGTAACTCCATGCCTTGATAATCCAAAAGTAAGAATTTGTTTAAAGCAATCTACTATGTCATATATGGTCTACTGTGTATGCTATGTTATGTACAAAACCATAAATAAACAAGTGGTACAAACTAAGTTAATTTGCTTACATCTGTTTTGAAGGTAGAGCCTGTTCTTTTCCATGTGGCAACTATTTCAGTTTCAGGAGTTTACTATTTTAATTTTTCGCATCTGGTTTTAGGATCTTGATCCTACAATTTTTCTCAGTGTTCTTGTTTTGTTTGTTTTTTTTGTTTTGTTTTTTTTTTTTTTTCCTAAAGCCTGGCTATGTATATCCCAAGAATGAATCCACTGCTTTTTTCCCCCTTGTTTTCTTAATTCATTTTCACAGATGACTTGAGGGTCTATACTTAACCTTTGTTGGTTTTTTTGGCAATGAAGCAGACAGTTTCTATTTTTTTCAACTTCAGTATAAATAGAGGTTGTTCATATGTATAAATGTCTGTTTTTGTAAGTGTTTTGCTACAAGAAATCTGATCACAAATCATATAAAATTCTGAGCAATATTTTTAATAAGAGCATTTGCATGCATCTCTTGAATGCTGCATTTAATAGTGAAAGGATGAAAACATGGATAAAGATGAAAAAAGGATAAAAACTAATGATCTTCTTTTCCTCTTCTACTTTCAGAGAATTACCTAGGCTTCAAAATGAAAGTGAGGAAGAAGAGTCCCCAAAAGTGTTAATTTGAAAAGTAATTATTGCTGGTAGGTAAGTACTTATCTTCCTCTGTGATGTTGCCTCCACTGGGACAAAAACTAGGTGTAAAGAATCTAGATGAAGACTTGTGCTACTTAAACAGCAACTGAAAACTGCTCTTCTGTTGATAAATCCTTGTCAGCTGGAAGAAGCAAATTTTGCAAAAGTGAGGTCAGGTCCTTTGCTTTTATGTCACATCACTGAGAAAATTGGGTCAATCAGACACTCGTTTCACCTTTCTTTTCTCCTTACACCCATTATTTTCCCTTCTCCTCTTTGCCTCTCACCTCTAAAAAGAGAAGTTCTTGGATAGATACATTAAGTACCTTCTGTCTTCTGTACAAAGCCCTTCTTCTTTGGCAGTATTTTTGGGCGCTTTCATCTGTATTGCAGATATTACATGTATTGCTCAGAGACAAGCACTACTTCTACAGAAGTTGGGCACAGGCCCTATTCCATGAAGTTTCCCTGAGAACTGTAACTAAGCAAGCTGTTGTGGCTTTAATGTGTGCTCTGGGATATCCTAGATCCAGTGCTAGATTTTCTCAAATGGTGATGAGTATTGAAAACTTAATACTACAGATTCTTATGTTTTTGAAGGTCTATGCAAGTACCATAATACTAATTTAAATAAATGTATCATAAAAGATAAATCTTAGAAGAATAGTAACTCTCTTCTTTTTGAGAAGTTGATTAAAGAATGAAGTGAACTTCACTGAAGTGTGAATTCAGGTGTGAACCTGGAGACCAAGCATGTTGTGATGTTGTTCTTTTTTGATGCAACTGTAGAAAAGACTGTTATGATCAGTATTGTTAATTATGGTAAAGGTAAGAAGGTTGTGAAAGTTAAAGAAACTTTCACAATTGAACAAATTAGACTAACAGCTCAAACAAATTTGTTGCAGATGAGATGCTTTCACTGTTCACCCAACTTCAGTAATGGTTGTCAAGCTGAAGACATCTGAAGTACTCTTAATTTATTATTTATTTATACAGTTTTAACTCTTGAAGTACTTTGTTAGCTTAAGAATTTAATGAATGGTTTAAAAAAAAAAAAGGAAAAAAGAAAATGTGGGATTTAAAATTATGTTCTGAGGACCTCATGGCCAGGCCAGGACAAAGAATATGGTGGTAGCTTTCCAAGCATCCTGTTTCAAGTTGAGTTTCTTGAAACTCGTTTGGCTGTTGTAACTGCTTACTATTGCTGGAAGGGGTTGTTTCCATTTCCTGAACCCTGCTCTTCTCCATATCTGACCTCTGCTGAAACTGATTAACTGATTTATCTTGCAAACCCGGCAAAAAGGTGGCTAGTTTTGTTTCTTGGTTTGTCGGTTGGATCAGCTCAGATAAGCATTCAGAAAGTGTTAAAGGAAGAAATGAGACTCTGGAGGCAGGAGCAAAGAGTGTGGGAGCATAACCTGTCCCTTTAGGCAGCAGCCAGTCAGTGGATCTGTCCAGCAGTTTGTAGTAACGCTGTGTTAAAAGTTGCTAGACTGGAAATGGATGATTTGACTTTAGAGAAGAACAGGTGTGGCTTCTGTGAGAGCTTTAGACTAGAACTGGCTAATCTCACCACATCCCTTCCAGCCATTGCTGTTGGCAGGAGTGACCTGTCGATACTGAATAGAAGCAATGACTCGGAGGGAAAAAATCTTAGCAGATGACTAGAAAATCTCTAATAGTCTTTCCCTGCCTCAGCCCAGCCCCATGTGAATATCTGCATGCTCCAGGCCCTGGAAATGAATGAAGAGTACATATGAAGAATTTGCATGACTTGTCCAAACCTCACTTCTTATCAGAATTGGGTGGTCCCTTGTACATGGTGTTCCATAATACAGCAATTTGTCTGTATGTTAGTTTACAGTTTTGTAAATTAAAAATTTTTTTTGGTTTAACTGTGAGCCTGGATGCGTGCATATATGCTTGCTTATACTTAGTTTTTATACTTCATTTTGTACTGTGTTCACCCTACCTTGATTTGTCTGTACACTGTGGCAATGGTTGCATCTTTTGTAGAGATGCAGTCCTTCCTTTGGCAAGGACAAAGTGCAGTGGTTTAGAACTACACGAAACCTCTTTTTGCCTTTTCTGTCCAATTTGTGTGGGAGGATAATTAAGAGGATTTGTGCAGGTCTATAAACTGCAGTGTCTGGAGCACTAGTTAAGCCAGTGGTTTTGTATGCATGGCTCAACTACTAAGGGAGATTGAGCAGTGGAGGAAAGCTGATTTGAGCTCAGTATCTAGGTAAGATCTAGTTAGTGCTGGTAGATTGAGGCAAGTAACTAAGTAATAGAGCGAAGGCGATATTGTTCCTGTATTACTTGCTTATGCAATCTGTGGATTGTGTTGCATTCCTGCTTCCTGTCAGATTGTATAACAAACTGCATTCGGAACTATTTTCTGCTATCAGAGTCTGGCTGGGAAAAACTGTATTTAATCCATCTGCCTATTTAATATTTTTTCTTGGTGTTTCTCGCATGTAAAAACATTCCTATGGTAGTCTTCCCCTTCCCCCCCCCCCCCCCCCCCATCATATTTCATGCTTGGTCTAATCCATTCCATCTATGAACTGTGGTTTTGTAGTTTATTAAAAAAGAAAGATCAACTAGGCATTTTTTATTACATTCTAAACACTTTCTTATCCTTTCTAAGACATACTGTAAGTTAGATTTATCTGTGATAGACTTTTGAAGATAAACTAATCTCTGCAAAAATCCTTCGAGTTGTAAGGTTTGTTGTAGGGGCACCTGAAATCTTGGATAGATATTTTTTATTTCTACATATCTAAATAGATCAACCTATGATTCCTGATGGAAAAGGAAAGTATCTTTTCAGAAGGGTATGTTGCTGATCTAGCCCTGCCCTTTTTATCAGGATCAAAGGTGGACCATCCCTCTGTGTTTCTGGAGTATCTACTGTCTTTCTTGCTTACTATTTCCCCTCTCACCTGAGGATCAGCAAAGTCTGTTTCTTGTTCTACCATTCAGCTTCCATTCACTGTTTTATTCTGGTAGTCATTTAGCTTGGATTCTTGTTTGAAAGATGGCTTATTGCTTGGCTGGCTCTCTGAAATATATTCCTTATTAAAAGTGCGTTCTATGTAAGTCAGTTATGATGCAGCAGCCTAAACAACAGTCTTTCAAACCTCTCAAGAAAAGAGGTTACTAATGTACCCATTGACTTCCACGTTTACTGCAGTGAAAAATGATAGAAGGCTGAGAGACTGCAGAGAATTTGGAAGATTGGATTAGAAATTGACATGAACCAACCAATTAGAATGATCTGGGAAAAATGGGATACAAGCCATTAAGGGCAAGTTTAAAATACTGCTTTTAAATTAAAGGAAAATAAAATAGGCAAGTACAGAATAAGGAATGGCTGAGAGTTCTGAAGAAGAAGATTGCGAGTTAAGAGCTGACCTTAAGTCAACAGTACCATGCACAAAAAAAGTTCTGAAAATTTAACATCATACCGGGATAAATAAAAGGAAGCACTGTCATAAACCACTGCGTAAATCCCTCTGCTCAGCTTAGGTTAGAAGTGGAGTCAACAATCTCATTGTGTCTGGTTTTGCGCCATGCACTTAATACATGCAAACAAATCAAAATTACCTTGCCAAATGGGAGAGTCCAGAAGGCAATAGTACCGATGATCAGAACACTGGATCCAAGACGTATGAGGAGAGGTTGAAAAAATCGAGGCTGATTTAATGCAGAGAGTAGGTGCTGCTGTTCTAGGTCTTTTGGAACGCTACAAAATCTAATAAGCTTACATTTTTACCGGTGCAGTTTAATGCAGTGTGTCTTGTGAAGTACTGCAATAGACTGGGAAGAGCATATGGCTGTCTTTGAAATTTCATAAAAAGTAGTAAGGCACATGAGCATGTGTGATCTCATCTTAGTGGAGAGGGGTGGTCTAATAACCTTCTGATAACCTTATTACATTTTATGATTTAATGTCTAGTTTCTAGCCTTTTTTTTTCTTAATTGGCTATCTCTTTTGTGAGTGAAGCATGGGGAGAACAGCTTTTTGCAAAAGATGCCCAGAAACACCATAGAATCTCTTTCTGCATATTACAGTAAGTTTTGTGTTTAAAAATTTTTTTTTAGCTTAAATATTTTCTTCCAATGGACCAATTAACTTCTGATCTTGAATGCATTTAATTTTAAACTTAAATAGTCCAAATCTAAAACATTGACTGTAAATTTGGCAGAATTAGAGATGGTAACCTTGTAGAAATTATTTGGCTATAAATTAGTAATATTTTTATAGTGCCTCACATATCAAATTTCAAGTATAATTGATAATCTATACCATTTTAAATGTCTTAAACTGTTACATTAAACTAAAACTAGGTGTTGACTAGTTGTTTAAGAGGGCAAGATCAGAGGAAATAGCCAGACAAGAAGTCTGTTTTGTCTGGAATATGTTTCCTGCTTCACAAGTTCCTGCAGTTAAATAGGTGAGGAACTATGTCACAGGGTTTTTGTGTTTTTTTTTTTTAATATGAAATACAGAGTTGGTATAGCCAATTCTGATGAAATTATCTGGGTGTTATGAATTTTTACCTAATATTATCATTTTGGATAAAATGATAGACTGGGGGCGTTAGTCATGCCCACTTTTTGTTGTTTATTAGAAGAAATTGTAGTTGTCATGGAGAGAAGAATAGGATGTGGATAAATGCCAAGGCTACATCTACAAAATAGATATATTCTGCAGTTGTTTTGGCTTTGCTTTTTTTTTTTTAATGATGTAATCATACTACACTGATAATTCAGTACTTTTTTGTGTGTCTGTCTTTGATTTATGTTAAATGGTGGCTAATAAACACTTCAGAAATTGGTGGAAACTGTTACCATAGGATAATCTTAATTTAATTTTTTTTGCACTTCAGTCTTGGGGTTTGGTTTATTTTTTTGTTACCTCTTGTTTTTAAACAAATGTAGAAATAACCCAAGTCTAAAGGGAATGAGAATAATTGAATGCCTTGCTAGTATGTACAAAACAATAGATCAGGACATAGGTTAATTATAGGATGATTCACTTGAAATTGTTCCTGATGAATACTGTCTTTTAATCAGATGGATTTTTCCTAAAGATATTTGTTGTAACTCATGTTAACTGTATTAAAATTATGATTAATGAACCCCCAAAACTGTCAGCAAACAGGGAACTTTCAAACCCTAAGGAAGGTTCCCTTAAGGCTGCATGGCAGGGGGTTCTTGGTCATTGTCTTTGCTGGCTCTTGGGGAGATATATTGCTCCTAATAAATCTCTAAAAGTTGTAGTTTTAAAGATATAGTAATTTTAATGATATAAAGTGATCACTAACTGTTAAATTGCTTGGCGAGTTGAACTTACTTGAGGAACTTGTATTTGAATAGAGCCAAATGCGTGATCCCAGGTCTAGAGACTAATATTGTAGATTGCACTTACGGGTTAGAGACAGTATTTTTGAATAAAACAACCAGCAGCAGAGATGGAGGGGAGGTGGTATTACTGCTGTGTACAATATTAATGTAATATACCCACCATAGTCCAACTAGGTTGGAGGTCTAGTCTTCAGAAATAGTCTTAGGAAGTAGAAAGGGGTTTAGAAAAGAGCTATAAGAATCATTCACATCCTGGGAAAGTGTATTGCATTCTAGAGTTTTAAGAAGCCTATTCTATTGAGGTGTTACTTGAGAAGTTTTGAAGATTTGTACTTTAATCCTATATGAAAGGGCATTGGTAAGAGCTGAAAACAGACGTGTTTGGTAACTAACAAGTTGAGCAATTTATCTGGAAATCATTCATTCTCTCTTATTTAATGTGTTTGCATCACATGGATGGCTTTAGTAAAATATATGCATGACCTTGGACAAAGTGTGTGGTTCTGATGCAAAAAATAGGAAAAAGTTTAAATGAACATTGGATTTCAGTGGTCAGTTTGTGGGTTGTTAGATTATGCTGGAGACAGTATTAATAAAGTCTGTATAAACAAATTCCACCACCACCCACCCCCCCCGCCGAAGGCTTTTTAAATTAACCCTAGCAATACTTAGTTCAACAAAAATTTCAGAAAGCATTGTGATTACTGCAATTAGCCTTCATTTGTACTATGTAAAAATAGGCTTGTAAGTGGCTGAACTTAAATAGGCTTTTTATTAAAAACCTCCTTGTGATATGGCCATGATTTTTAAAACAATTTATTGAAATAGAAAGAATGTAGATTTGTAGCAAAGCCCACAATTCAACAGCTTGCTTGTAGGAATAACACTTATGGTAGTGTTGTGGTTTAAACCCAGCCAGCAACTAAGCAGTACGCAGCCGCACGCTCGCTCCCTTCCCCCTACCCAGTGGGTTGGGGGAGAGAATCGGGAAGAAAAAAAGGTGAAACTCATGGCTTGAGATAAGAACAGTTTAATAGAACAAAAAGGAAGAAACTAATAATGATAATAATAATAAAATTACAATAATAATAAAAGGATTGGAATATACAAAACAAGTGATGCACAAGGCAATCGCTCAGCACTCGCCGACCAATGCCCAGTTAGTTCCCAAGCAGCGATCTCCCCCAGGCCAACTCCCCCCAGTTTATATACTGGCCATGACATCACATGGTATGGAATATTCCTTTGGCCAATTGGGGTTAGCTGTTCTGGCTGTGTCCCCTCCCAACTCCTTGTGGGCATAAGAATCTGAAAAATCTGTGACTTAGTCTAAAAATTACTTAGCAACAACTGAAAACATCAGTGTGTTATCAACATTCTTCTCATACTGAACCCAAAACATAACACTATACCAGCTACTAGGAAGACAATTAACTCTATCCCAGCTGAAACCAGGACAGGTAGCTTTGCATGTCTCAGTTTCAAAATTCAGCTTTTGCTGAAAAAGCCAACTCTAGTATTTAAACAAAATTGTTTTGTAAATGAAAAAAAGTCTCCTGCCACCATTGTTTCACTCTGTAGATGCCCCATTCCCTGTCTTGTGAGATAATCTTTCATTGATGTTCCTCACAGTGTGTCTTGTCAGCAATTGGCCACAATTTCAGTTGCCTAATGATTACTGTGATTGGAATCAAGATGTTGTCTTTAAAATTAACCAATGTGTTTTAAGTAACTTTTTTCATGCTGTAGTCTGTATAATGTAAACTGCATGGATCTTTTCAGTGTGTGTGAATTGTAGAATCATGCTGGTTGGAAGGGATTTTCATTTAGTCCAGCCCCTCAACAGCAGCTTCTGTTAGAGCAGCTTGCTCAAGTCTGGCTTTGTATATCTTCAAGAATGGAGACTCCACATCACCTGAGACCTACTCTGCTGTTTGACAATCCTCGTAATTTTTTTTTTCCTTTTTTTTTTTTTTTTTTAATTGAGATGGAATTTACTGTCTTCCAAATTGTGTCTGTTGCCTCTTGTCCTTCCACTGGGCAGAAAAAATGTGCAACCCCATCTGCTGAGTACTTGCAGGAATACCTCTGTGTATATCATAGTCATACAAGAAGGGAACCAAGAAAAGGATGAGAGGTTGTGTGGTAAGGTAGCTTCTACCAGAAGAGGAAAAGAGAATAACTAAAATGCCGGTGCTGCTGTTCATGGTTTTGACATTCTGATGCAGTTTCAGGCTATGTCTGTTTGGAATACATTAGGAACATTATTACCAGAAAGTGGATTTCTTTCAATACTCAGAAAAGGGTACCATAGTAACATCTGTGAAAATTAATTCACTGAAAGGGGATGTACCAGGGGATACAGACTCTTGGAGAAAGCAAGGACACTTTGGATACCAACATGAGACCTGACGAACGGGTGAAGTGAGTTCAAGGCGGTAGCTTCTATTTATTGTTTCTATGTTCTTGCGGAAGCTTGACATTCTTCCTCCCCTCCCTGGCAACATCTTCTGTTTGTAGCTCTGAGTACGTGATAAGAAAAGGAAAGGAAAGAACTAGCTCTCAAAGCATCTTAAAAACCTAGTTGGCCATAAAAAGCCAAACTAACTGATTTTTAAGCCAGATTTGGGTGGTAAACTAGAAATATGAATGGTACAAAAGGCATTTCTCTCCTCCCCCCCCCCCCCCTTTTTTTCTCCCCTTCTTGTGCTGTTTCAGAAAACTTTTGAGCAGATGCCTTGTCCGTGCCGTAGAATCATAGAATCATTGAGGTTGGAAAAGATCCTTGAGGTCATCAAGTCCAACTGTTAATGTAACCCTGCCAAGTCCACCATTAAACCATGTCCCTAAGTGCCCTGTCTACATGTCTTTCAAATACTTCCAGGGATGGTGACTCAACCACTTCCCTGAGCAGCCTGTTCCAATGCGTGATAACACTTTTGGTGAAGAATTTTTTCCTAATAACCAGTCTAAATCTCCCCTGGCACAACTTGAGGCGGTTCCTCTCGTCCTATCACTTGTTGCTTGGGAGAAGAGACCGACACCCACCTCACTACAACCTCCTTTCAGGTAGTTGTAGAGAGTGATAGGGTCTCTCCTCAGCCTCCTTTTCTCCAGGCTGAACAACCCCAGTTCCTTCAGCTTCTCCTCATAAGACTTGTGCTCTAGACCCTTCAACAGCTTCCTTGCTCCTCTTTGGATGTGCTCCAGCACCTCAACATCTCCCTTATAGTGAGGGGACCAAAACTGAAAACAGTATTTGAGGTATGGTCTCACTGGTGCCAAGTACAATGCTTGCCATGATTGCCTTCAGTATCATACAGCAGCCATAATCACCACTGCCACTACTATTTTTGCCATTTTTAGTGCACTGTTTCTACATTTCTATCTTCAGCTACTCAACAGTTCATGCTGCAGCCTTTTAGTATCTGTAAGCTATGACGAATGGTATACAGTTTTCCTGAGGCTGGTAACAAACCACTCCTGAAACAAACTGATCTAATTTGGCGCGACTCTTGTAGAAAAAATGTAACGGTACTTGTGTTCTCCCCCCTACTCCTCCTTGTTTAATGTGAACTAAATAAATCTGCTTTCTGTCAGTGGCCTTTGGTTGAGGTATCAGATGCCTGAAAGACTGACTTTGATTAGGAGAAGGGAAGACATAGCTTAGGAAATGATTTTCCAAGCTTCTCTGGTGGTAAAAAGGCTACTTGGCAGGCAGAGATGGGAGGCACGATGTATTAGAGGCAGTGCCACAAAACTATTTAGAAGAACGTCCACATTAGATGGAAAAATGAAAGAAGGATTGCCATTGGCTTTGCAAACAGAACTGAGACCTCAATTTATTGCTCAGGGAATAAACATGTTAGAGTATTACAGAGGAATCCCAGTTCATTTCTCAGTACCATACTCCCCTCTGCTTACAAGTTATCCACATACCCTTACCAAAGTCAGCATGTTACTGGTAACTTTTTCGTCACAAATAGTGTGTAAAATACAATGTGTAACAGTAACAGGAATATTAAATTCTGTGAAATCCATCCTTGCGTCAAGGCATTACCACTCCTTTTCAGCCAATCAGATGCGCATTCAAGGATCATGTTGCATCTCCTTATGCAGTAGTTGTGTCACTCCTTTCTCCTCTTTAGACCCGTGCAGAATTTCACCTGTCAGGCTAAAGGTAGAGTCATTCAGGGTGAGTATTGGCATTGCAATGCTGCCACTGAATATGTGCCTTTCCAGGAAAAATGCTGATGTTTTCACAAATTCCTATTTTTAAATGACTGCTTTTTGCACCTTCCTGCCCAACCGTGTTAATATTGATGGTATTTTTTTTTTAACCATACAAAAGTACTCCTTTCCGTTCTATACTTAAGATTGGCTTAGGAAGGCAGAACTGCTATATGTTTCTTTCCTCTTGATTGATCACATTTTAGAAATTCCATTGTCTTAAAATGATCTTTTTCCTGCACATTACAGTTGCAGTGCTGTGCAGGAGGTCGTTTTTAGTGGCTCTTTATATGTGATGATAGCTATTTACTTTATATTTCCCTTCAAGTAGATCATCTAGTGACTGATAGTGGTCTGGGATTGCAAACTTCCAGAGGGCAATCATTCCATTTTGCCCCATTGTCAAATGACTTCGATTTTATTGTCAGTGGTGTTATGTGGCAGTCATGTTTGGCATGAATGTAATCTGAAGGGTGCAAAGAGATTGCTGATTGTCCTATAACTGTAACAGTGAATGATCTTACAACTAGGTGCTTTTTTTCACAGACCCAAAAGCACCACTCAGCACTGTGCAGCTGGTCAATCAATGCTTGCAGCAGTTGGTGATTTTTGTGCACCATCTGTATCATGCATTCTTTCTTCTTGATTATCTTGTCTTCATTTCAGTGTGATTTGGTAGTTGTTGAAGTCAAACAAATATGGAAAAATTATGTATGCTATTGTTATATGTGCCTAACACTCATCTGAGAAGAATTCATATTTCTTCTGGAGGGTCGCAGAATGAAAACTGGTGTGGTGAGCCACAGGTATTTTAAAAAGGGGACAGTAAAAAGCCACAAATGGAGTTGTGGGAAGTGGACTCCGAGTTTTCATAATTCCCTGAATGCTGTCATTAGCATCCCACAGAGCACTGTAGAACAATCCATTAACCATATCTTAGGCAGTGATAAAGAAGGCTCTGGAATGTCAACTGTATTGTTGACCACTTTTCTGTGGTTACAAGATTTTGTGACCAGGAGCCAGAATATTTACAAAACCAAGTGAAAATATGCTGTGATTTGCCACTATTAGCAGCAGTATGACAATTGATGCTTTCTGGAATAAAATTTTTTCTAGTATAGCAATACAGTTAGAATAGGTTCTTAAGTTATTTTGCTCAAAATATTTTATGATTGTATTTTTCTGTTACTAAACCATTTCTATTTTAAATTAACATCCAGATTAAAGATGCTTATGCTAATTTTGTCCCATTGCTTCCATTCAAACAATCATCTAGTTGTTTTCAGTCTGCTGATCTCCATGTTTTCTTACTGTTTTATAATGTTGTTTCCTGTTTTTCCTGGGATATTCCAGAAAACTAATTTGCATATACCTGGAATCTGTTTTTCAATTCATAATTCTTGCTCTTAACTAATAGATAATTCTTAAAATGTGTTATGATATGAAATTATTTGTATGATGAACCTGAATTACTAAACTCTCTTGGAGGGGAGAAGTTAATTAGTGCTGATACTTCTGAAGTTATTTTGCAAAAACTGAAAATCAAACATACATTCTACGTCAGTGCTTCACAATATACTTGAAACGGTACATTTCTGAAAACTGCTTCTGTTCTGAAGCGTACGCTTTAAGTCAAAAGTAATGGCATTTACATGTACTCTGAACATACTACTAAATCAGAACTATTCAATTGATCCCTAGATTTTTCAGTTAGCAGCTTGTATTTAGTTTTGGCTGTTCAGTACAAAAGCAGTATTCTGCGGAATGTTGCTAGGATGTGACCTGTGTGAAATAATCTCTGAGTTTGGGAGCATTTTACAGCAACATATATTAGAGTGGATTATTATTTTGATGCCTCACTAGAGCAGGGAGCATAGCACAAAGCAAGGTCAAGAAAAAGGAAAACTCCAGCTCTCTTCAGAAAATCAGTGGAAAGCAGTTCATGCATTCTAATGGCTTCATAGAGTATCTTAATAACATACACTCTCCACCCCTCACTCTACTTTTACTTCTTTCATGTGCCTTTTTAAAGCAATGATCTTTCAGGCTTGAACTCTGCATATCCCTCAAATTTGGCAGTACTTGAGGGGTTTTCCCCTTTTGCCCTATATCAAAAGATAGCTTATTGCCTGCATTTCATTTATTCCTTTGGATTAATTTTTTCATAATTTAGTAATGGTTGTAAACATACCATCTGGAGATGGAATTGATGGGAGAGAGCATGAGATCTTTTTCTAGTGCCAAATACAACCAGTAGGTTTTGTGTGATTTCTTAAAATCTATGTATTTTCTCCAGCTCTGTATGTACTGAGACTCAAAACAGGCTGTAAAGAAGCATTGGAAAAATTAACTTAACTGATAATTTGATACAGAAAATAATCAGAACTTTGTTGCAATTTAGTACTTCCATACATGTATGCTTCTTCCAAATCTCCTTTTACTGTAGACACTCACTAAGTCAGTGCCAGCTACTTCTGTTAGTGTCTTGTATTTCAACAGTATCTTAATCTCTGCCATTTCTTTAGTGACCTTAAAAGCATGTTATGTGCCTATATGCTCACAGGAAAGGTGTTGTGTGGTGGTTTTGTTTGTTTGTTTGTTTTAAATTTACATTCTTTTTAGCAAGCATAGTATAAACAAATGCTTTTTCCTGTTTTCTTTTTTGTACACACCTACAGTATTTTTTCTGAAATGCAATTTATTCTGTTACTCTGCTTAGTGCTGTAACTTCTTTTGATTTCAGTCTAATTCCTGGCCTGTTAGGATGAGTAATCAAGTGTTTCTTTCATCTAGAAAGATTGTTGTGTTTGTGAATTGATTATATTCCTTCAGTAGCTAGATTGCTCAGTGTGACTGCTTGTTCAGAGTTCTTCAAGGCAAGAAGAATTTTGCCATTTTTTCCGCCTGTTCATCTGGACCAGTTCATGTCAAATTGTGGAGAGGGTTCTGGGTTTTTCTGTTGTGTGTGTAGGTTTGTGTTTTGTTGTTTTTGGTTTTTTTTTCTTTGTTTTGTTTGTTTGCTTTTTTTAATCTTTCCCCTTCTGTCATTTAATTATACAAGATTAAGGAATGAACTACAAAAGTACATTTTTCCTAAGCAAGCAGGGAAGACATGTTATTTTATACCAAGCTAAGAACCACATAATCGCTAATATTTTTATTTTATTTTTTAATATCAAGTATGAGAATTATTTTGGGACCATTTTGGTAGAACTGATTGCAGTACAAAGTGTATGGGGGAACCTAACGTTTTTCTTTATTGTCAGAATAAGTTGATTCCCCACCCCCTTCATTTTATTATTGATAATGGTCTCCTGAACATTTTGAAATTATCTTTGTTTCTAGAATCATCAGAACTATGAATATGTAAAGAATGTTTTGATGGTATGTGATTGTAGTGATTTATTGGGCTTCATGCCTTTTTATTTATATTCTAACGTTCAGCAGTTTTGATCTGTAATACGCTTTTTTTTGTCAAGCAGAGAAAGTCTGAGAGAATGGGTCAGGAGAGAAAAAAAAGCATAACACTTAAAACAGTAAAATGCTCCAAACCAATAAGCAAGCAAATTAACAACAACAAAAAAAAACGCCTAAGAAAAAAGCTTATGCCAAAATGTCCCAAAAGCCTATATTGCATGTGGGAAAGCTTCCTCAACAGAATCATGAAGTGATGACCCACACTGCTCCCTGGTAATGTGCGTCTTTCATAAGATATAGCTTTATCTTAGTTGGCTATAGTTCTATACTAGGACCAAATCCTGTTCATATGTATATATAGCACTGAGTTTGTTGTGTAACTATTGCTTATATTGGTCTCTGTACCAGAAAAATAGAAGGTGGTGTATGTAATAGAACCTTATTTTACAAGAATTCCAAAGCTGGTCTTTGAGGCAAAAGATCTGTAAGTTTAACTTCTGTACCAAGCAAATCTGGAGAAACTGTGAAAAAAGAGTTATTGGATATGTGTTTAATTGGCTCTTCTTCAATATACCACAATGTAGAGGTGACCTGATCAATAAACTATAAATTGCCTGGTTTTGGCAAGGGTCTTCAACAATCACTTTTAGAAAAATGAAAGTCATCTGGGAAAAGAGAAACAGTCTTTTTGTGAATTTGTAACTCCATAAGGGAATAGAAAAAGAGGAATATATGGTTATTTTTCATAATAGAAAATGTAATGCAAGGATTCATCTTATCCTGCTCAAGGAACTGTGCTGGGTCATGCGTAGTTCACCATAAGAATAAATTATCTGGAAAGCAGAGTCTCTTGAATTTTTCTGAATAGAATTTTTATAGGAAACTTTAGCATTATATTTGGTTCTAAATAATCTTGACAGAATGTTTACATTTTAAGTGTCATTTTTTTGTGCACTTCTCTAACATAGTTTGGGAGTGAAGAAAGTTAGAAATGAGTATATATTGAGAATTGGGAAGAGGTCTTCGTGTGGCCAGGTAATGAGTAAAACAAAAAATCTGAATGGTACTAAATGAACCTGTGCATGTAGCATTTCATGAGGATATGGCTATTTGTGTAACGCAGTGCAGTATGTGGAAGCCTTTTGGAATACTGTGTGAAAAGACTAAAAAAATTATTTTACACTCCATAAACATAAAGCTGAATTTGGTAGTAAAGAAGTTCTTGCACCACCATACACTACCCCCCCTCCTTGCTCTCTATTTGATGGATATTGTTTTATAAGCTCTTAAATAGCAACCAGCAAACTTTCCAGTTTAGTTCAGTTTGTTCCGGTTCAGGTTTAAATGCATAGGGTTTTCCCTAGAGAAATCTTATGAAATCTATTAATAAATATTTAGACCATTTATAAATGATTCTGTATAAAAGTATGAAATACTGTTTCTTGCATATATCAGTTAAAGAACTTTTTTGTAATGTTATATATATTTCTGTGAAATAACAACTGCCAGACAAAATGATGCTTTACTGTTCTTTTTCTTAAGCAATGCATATTAAGATCATAGCAAGAAAATGGGAACATTCAAGGATATTGTTTTGAATAATACCTTTAATACAGTGAGTTGAATTTAACTCCATCTAAAAACTCACCTAAAAATCTTAGTTTTCCTTGAACCAGAAATGAACCTAAAGTGGTATTTTGACATTTAAACCTGTTTGCAGTCGTAAATTATATGCCCATCACTTCCTTTTCTCCAAAGGAAAACAAAAATACTCTGCCAAATATCTGGTATTTGAACATAAGTTTCAGAAAATCATTAGCTAATAAAAATACCATGGGCTACTACAGTAGTAGAATGTTGTGATATTGCATGAATTTCTTTGTACATGCCTGGTTACATTTCTCTTTGCTCTCCTGCCATCAGTGTTGCTGTCTTTATCTTGTATATTGATTGCAGCTGACACTTTGGGTATGTATGGATGCTTCTGTGAATGCCACTTGCAGGATGAGGATCTAAGTTAGGGGTGCAAAGCGGGAACAGTAAGTCCTTTGAATACAGGAGGACTGAAATATACCAGTAGCAGCATGTGACACCCTGTGAGCACATTTTTATTTATTACACTGTTTTGAAAAGTGCAGTCTGCCTATGCTTTAAATAGTGAATGTACACATAAATGGTGATTTGTAAATTTAAATTAAAATATGAACACAAAGTGTTCATGTGCACAGAGTTCATTAGGATATAAAAATCACAGAAATATAAGTATACCTCCTGTAAGTCAGAAGGCCAACTAATCCCTCCTTCCTGCTCAAACATGGCATCAATTTGTATGTGTGCTTATTTTATTATGATGAACAGAAGTATTTGATTAATCTGCAAGGGACTGCATGCCTGCAGAAACGCCATTTTATAGCTGACCATAAGAACTGTTCAGGAAGAAATAACGATGTTTCAAGCATCCAGTGTATATGAGAATGTCAGTATTTTTTCTGTAGTACTTTATGTTCTCGGCTTGCTTCTGTGTTTCAAAGGATGTAATTTTTTGGGAAACTGTACTGGTTGGAAACAAACAATTACCAAGTTTTCTTTGATCTTTTTTTCTGAATAGCCTGCTTTTTGGAGCACTTAACTATGTTTGTCCTAATAATGCCATATTATTTCACAGAAGAGCATAGTAATTTCTGCATTTACAAAACTAATGATTGAGATTTTTCAATCAATTTGCTATGAGGAACGGCTAGCTCTCTGATTAGAACAAAGTTATCAGACAAAATCTGTCTTCTGATAGTTTGTTTCCTGTAAGCCCCGGTACTTATAAATAAGCCATTTTATAAACTACAGGTAAAAAGTTATATTTTGTTGTTTTATTTTACCATCCAAACAACTTTCATAACATTTCTTCTGTAGAAATGTTTAGACCATATGATATCCCTTCATCTTTCTCTGGTTTCACATGACCGGTTACACATTGTGGCTTCTTTCTATGATTTGCTGCTGCTCTTCATAAAAAGAAGAGTGTGAGAGAAAGTAGTCTTAAAAGTAAAATTTATTTTCTCTACTAACTATTAATGTCTATTAGCATTGACACAGTAAAACCTAGTTTGCAAAAGGTGGCCCTAAATTCTCCAGCAGTGTGGGTTTGTTGTATGTCTGCAGAATTCCACTCATGCTGCCTACTTCCAAACGCATACACGTGCACTATATATCATTCCAACCAACTCCCTTATAATTACATCTGAAATTGTTACAACAAAAATGGTTTCCCTAACTTTGGTGCTTTGGAAGTTCATGATCATTATATTTGGTATCTTGAAGACTCTAAGAACTGTATCAAAGCTCTATCAGAATGGGCTGAATTCTGTGGCAGTGTTGATTTACTTTATTTTGTTGACATTTCCTTCACTTTTGTTCTTCACTTATCCAAATAGATTTTCAGCAATGAGCATGGCTACATAAGATCCAGACAGAAACAGTTGGTTGTAAAATTAATTTGATCTGAGCTTTTGTCTGAAAAGCTTTCCTGTCCTTCTTAAATGTCAGTAGCAGTTATCTGTGGAAGGAAGTACAAGCAAGGGACCGTGATCCTTCTAGCTTACTTTTTGAGCTTCCAGAACCTGCATTGTTCTAAGACAGATGCAGTATAATATCCATTTTTTAGCAAGAATATTTAAGTCTATTTTTAACATATCCAATTTTTGTAAACTCAAACACATTTTAATTACAGTAAATTTCACAATTTAATAGTGCCTTCTGAAAATCGAAATATGTGACATCAACCAGGTCTCCTCCAATTTCATGCTAATTTAATTGTTCATAAAACTTCATCGCCTTCTGAGGCGTGACTTCCCTCACAAAACCAGTGCTGATTATTTCCCACTATCTGGAGTTTATCTATGTGCCTACTATTTCTGATGTATATTGTATTTTCCTCTTATTCACCTGATGTGGAAGTGATATTTACTGGTCCTCCTTAAAGCCTTTTAGAAAAACTGATGGTCATATCCTATCCCCTTGTTATGGAACCTTAAGTGATAAGATATCGTGAAACTCTTAATGGTTTTGTGTTGCTTACTTGAGTTCTGTTAGAACAGGTATGTGGACACATTTTTCACAGTTTGGTCCTGACGATTTGTTATTGGTCATTTTACTGACATTTCAAGCTGCGAGAATTCTTCTGTCATTGTCTTCGTGAAGAAAGATTTCAATGTAGGCATCAATATAAGTTCATTCCTAGTAGCTGCTAATGCATGTACTTCATTTAGCTTTCCTGCTGTGGCCCTGTATTTAAATTGTTCTACTACAACTCAAACATAATTTGGCCCTACAGAATCTCTGTCAAGTCTTTTAGTTCTATTGTGCTTCTAAAAAGCTTTGCTATAGCTTTTATGCATGTAAGAATTTGCTTCTCAAAAATTTTGTAGCCTACCAATTTAGTATCTTCCAATTAAGCTTCATCATTACCTCTCTGCTTGGTTTATCTGTGTCACAGGGAGCAAAAACTGGGTCATTATAATCTTTTATAAGGCAGCTTAAGTTGTACTCAGAAGACTTTTTTCTGCCACTTCCTGCATTGTCTCTGGGAGTGGGTGTGGACTTGAAGTCACCAGCTCCTTCCCAGAGTTTTCTAAAAGACTGTCTAGTCTTGTTACAAAATCCTCTGTCTTTGCATTCAGCAGTCATGTCACCATAGAGCCTTCACTAGCGTTAAACAGCTTGTTACCTTATAGGGGTGATATTTTAATGCCTCACTGTTATAACTTGCCGCCTTCTGTCCTTTAGAATCCCTGTTGTCAAAAAGTTAATCTCCATGTAAGAATGATGTTGATATCATTTACTATCAGATTTATGGGACCATTTCTGTCTCAAAATTTTCTTTATTCTCATTGCCCTTTGACCTATGAGCCTGGAGATGGAGTTACTCAAGGTCTTTAAAAGTCTGGTCAGTGTACTTCTCTGTTTAAAATCTTCTGATTTTAGCAAAACCAACTTCAAAAAAACCAGTGCTTCACTTCTGAAAACCTCAAGGTAGATAATAATCTATATATTGTTTGGGGCATTAGGGGGAAGCCCCTGCCCTCCACTTAGCTTCTGCTGCCATTTGTTTTAACTGTAAGGTTGTAATTTTCAAATGGGGGTAGTAGACTTGATTTTATTGTTTTCTTGATTCATTGTTGCTTTTTGATTTTGTGAATAACTTAAGGAATAGAGATGCAGATCCTTTATCCTCCTCCCTTCCTGTGGAGCTGAACTCTAATGCCATCCAGACTCCCCTTTACCTCTGTAGGTTATACTGTCCAGAGACTCGCTTCGCTGAAACAAGAACCCGTCAGACTGGCACTAGTTTTATTATCCGTGGCTGGGCCTTAGCGAGACTCTTCCGCAAAAGAGTTCCTGGAGCGGGTGACTGAGCAGGAGGTTGCTCAGGACCATGGAGAGCTCTTTCAAATACCAGCGTGGGGACTAGGCAGCCTCTTCTACTTTTTCTTGATATGGTTGCTAAAATTAGACTGAACTATTCGGAAATAAAGGAAGTTGAAGGAAAGGGCTAAAACCCCCCACCCTACACTGAAAGTAGGAACAAGAAGATAATATCTGGTATAAAAGAGAGTAGATGGAAAAAGCTTATCTTGCAAGTTCAAGAAATTGTGAGGTACTACTGGAAGACTGCTAAGCATAGGAGCAGCTGGCCGTGATATAGTCAGTCACATCCTTATTACAAAGTGTTCACCACAAAGGAAAATACTACTTTTCACCCAAATAATGAGTCTATATGCAATGATTCTACAAATTTAATGGCTTTCTTTGTGGCTAGTATTGTAAACGTGCCTAGGAAACCGTAAGAAAAACAAATGATTGTAGGCTTTTCCTAGTGCTTGACTTTTTTAAAAAGGTTATTTCAAACCCTGTATTATATTCCTTATTAGCAGTCTGAAATACTTGAATGGGATTTCACTAGAATTACATGTGAGAAAATATCCAAATTTATCTTTTAAGGCCTTTTTTACTATAAAGTATTCATATTGTTTTAATAACTACAGACTTTATATGACAAATTAATTGGTCTTATTTTTAGAATGTTTAGTTTATAAAAGAAAATATTCATTGTTAAAAAAGGATTCAACAACTTTCTTTTGTTTCTGTTGACAGTTATATATACACACGTACATAGCGAGACACACACAAACCCCCCATCTTGTATATTAAAGAAAAGAGCTTACTAGTTAAGGCTGATAGTTTCTAACACTTCCCATGGTTTGACACCAAATTTATGAATTAGTGATAGTTATGTTATAAATAAAAATGGGAATTCTGATTAACAGTGTAATCTTAATACTTGACATAAAAGGAGTTAAATAAAAAACTAATACCTTCAAAAGTGTTTTAAACTCAGTGAGTTTTAAACTCATCTGTCATTTTTCCTTAATAATATGTCACACCAGTTTTGAGAGGAAAAGCTGTTGGCAGCTTTATGTGAGGGTTTGACTTGCAAATTTCACAGTCCTGTTTTATTCATAGCCTTACTATTGTACAAAGTACTTTGAGTTTTTTCAGTTCCTTCACTTTTATTTAAAAGAATAGATCAGCAGTGTGCTTGAGCTGTGGTAATGGTGAAGATCAGATACAGGAAGCAATCAAGTTTTGGTGGCATGGAGCTGTATGAAAGCTGTAAACCAGTGTAAATTAGACAGCATGAACCTATATGCTAATGCACATAAATTGCTTCCCATACTTGAAATAGCTCATTAGATCTCTTTATTGTGCTTTGTAGTATGTAAAGTTCTGTGTCCTAAAGTAAGTTTTGGGTTTTTCTTTTAAATCTATGAAAATAGTGTTTAAAAGAAAATTGGAGTGCCAAGGGGAATTTTTACAGCTTAAGATACACATATTGTGGCACAATGGAATTAAACGTAAGGCAAATACTTCTTAATCATATGGCAGTATTAGTATTTACAATCTTCAGTAAAATTTGTCTTGTTCTAATAAAAGCACTGCAG
Source organism: Buteo buteo (assembly GCF_964188355.1). NCBI lineage: Eukaryota > Metazoa > Chordata > Aves > Accipitriformes > Accipitridae > Buteo > Buteo buteo. The sequence continues at coordinate 54,447,092 of NC_134176.1, read as the reverse complement.
AAAACACAGTTCAATTTAAATTAGAAAATGGTAATACAAAGCAAGTCTGATTATTTTGATAATGATCACTTAAGACATTCTTTCCCTGATGTGGCCCACTCAAAACTGTATTCAGGCATTTCTGTTACTGGGTTGTCAAGTCACCCAGTCTCCAAGCCTCCCATGTGTAACAAGGAGGGCTTTTAGCTCAGTTCTGTGACTCTTTTTTTCCAACTTCTGAATGCTGTATAGCACTGACTATGCTTTGAGTTTGCAAAACCTCCTGGTTGCAAGTAGCTCTCCAGTTTTCTTATGGCTGCCAAGTGTCATGCATTTTTGCATAACTATTACAAACTCAGCAGCCCTCTCATCTGCCTGTTTCTCATCCTGATTTATAAACACCCAGCTGAGTTGTGAACAGGGTGATGTTAAATTTCTTGGTTATTAGATTTTGCATATTGCTTTGATGCCAGCCAAAAGAAGAAAGATCTTACTGCTGATCTTGCTTCTGATGTTTGCAGCCATTAAGGAATGACATGGGGAAGCTGGTGGAAAAGAAGGTTTAGTGGAGAGCTTTGGCACCAACAAGAATAGAAAGATCAAATATTAGCTAAAGGTTGTCCATCTGTTTTGTCCCACTCTGTTCCCTCCCCAAGGTATCCAGATTATGTTACTGATAAGAAGCTACACTTCCCTCAAGCAGAAGAGGCAGTTGTACTTTGGTCCCAGAAAAGCACCGAAGCAGAAAGCAAAACATTTGTATGTCTGATTCTGATAAATTTGGATTCTAACACAAAACTATGGAACAAAGTAACATCTTGGAGGTGGGAGGGGAACATCTCATTACTTTGGGAATTTCTTGCCTGTGGAAGCACATGCAGTATGAAAGATGTTACCTTACTGATGTGTATTCTAAGTGATGTTAGAAAATTAACTTTCTTCTTTAAGCTTCTAATGAGAAGTTCAGCTTGATTTAAAGAGAAATGTCTGATTAAAATTTGGAGAGCATTAGCTTATTTTTACAATCAGACTTTTTGTGGCTTTTGGAGAAAAAAAAAATCAAAAGTTGGGCTGCTGTGGCTAAAAGGTTGTCTGAAAGATTAGCAGGATCAGTAAGCATGTTTGAATACATTTTAACTAGGTTATGCTAGAGTGCCTTGGAGCCCATTCTTCTAGAGGAGTGATGGCAAATCTGTAGCTTACATGCATTTTAAATGCAACTCCCATTTTAGAATCACATTGTGTGACCAGTAGTGGGGTCATGCTGACACAGGGGCTGTTGGTTAATAGAAAACCCCAGCTACTGGAAGAAGTCAGCCAGCAGCAGTCAAGTTCAGCAGGATGTTCCACCAAGTCTTGTTCAGGGAAGCTTCTGAGCACTTCATCTTTTCAGGATATATGCAGTACTATGTGGCTATTGTCCATGTTAAGATTTTGGTATGCAGCTTGATGGGCTAAGAACATTGACCTTCTTTATTCTAGAGGTTTACTGATCTCCAGAAGTATTTCACAGAATTAGGGGTATTAAGTTCTGTACTCTATTAAGAACATAGCAAGTTCTAAGTTCTGTTAAGAAAGGGATGGGCCGTTTTTGTTTATCAACTCTCATCTACTAATGCAGGGCAAAAAACCTAGTTCTTTTCAACTTCTTGATTGAATTACTATATATTTTTTGGTAAGCATTTTTGATGCTTCAATTTAAAGGGAATGAGTGACTGAAAATCCATTACCTCATTAAATCACCTGTTTCAATGGCTGATTCCTTTTAGCTGTTATACACTTACAGGTTTAGGAACTCCTTTCCCCTTCCTCATGAGATGAGTTTATCTAGGTTAAACTCCTAATCCCTGGATTTTGTCATGCCTTTGTTTGCAAGTGTAAGAAGCAATTCAATGTCAGAAATCCTTTCTTTTTTAACACAAGTCATGTCCTGCTAACTTCTATAGTCTGTTCTTTTACTATATTGCTTCCATAGATTCTCACTCTTCCTATTTTCTTTTGGAATGAGGTTTCTGCAAGGGCTATCAGCAGATTATTAACTTATTACTCTGGAGGAAAATCATAGAATTGATGTTTGAATTTTTATTAATTCATTCTTGACTGTGGCTATATTAGATTAGGGTTGTATGGGGTCAATACAGTATGTAAACAAGAATAAATAAACCTTTGCTTTTATATAATTGTCCTGTTAATTTTCTAACATAATTTTTATCTAACAAAGACATTTGGTTAGTTCAGATAAGACAAAAGGTAACTTCTTACTTTGCTGTGTTTCTGGTTAATGTATTGTTATGTATGTATAATGTTAAAAGTGACTGTAAAACTGAAGACTGCTTTATCCATTGCTTATTAAAATGAGTCCACATATATAATTTCTATGGAGGAGTGTATTGTTTCTGCAATTGACTCTTTTATCTTTCTAAAAGAAAAATCACCAGTTACTTTTTGTCTAAGTGTTTGACAGAGAATTTTGCATATGTTTGACAAGTAAGCTGCTCTTTTCGAGGTACAATTCCCTCTTTTGTTTAAAATCGCATCAATTGTCAAAAAATTTAGAAATTATCTTTTTTCAAGCTTTAAAATGTAACGTTACAAAAATAGTAAGCACTTTTATTTATTACTGTATCTAAAACAAAGGAGTGCTTAATATTTTCAAACACTAATTGTTTTTATTGTTGATGTAAGTCTTCTATCTAGTTTAAAAAAGTTCTTACTTCTGACTAGTTCTTAACTCCTGTTAAACTGTTTCAAGGTCAGTCTTCTGTGTATACCTTTGGTTTAAAAAAACCCAAGTGCTGTGGGTATGGATCTCTCTGAACCACTGCCATTGTGATAACTGAACCACTAGGTGTTTATATAGCATAATTTTGAGAATGTTTAGTCTGTGATATTAAAATTACTTAAATTGTTGTTTTGGTTTTTTTGTTATTTGGTTTTTTTTCCTGATCTCTGACCAGAAGCTATATAGTTGAAGTAGGATTAGTAGTAATACTTAACTTTGTTCTCCATTGCTTTTGGGGTTGTTTTCATAGAAAAAAATTTAATAACTACAGGTGTATGGGACACTGAGTTGGCCATAATTTTGATGTGGTTCTGCCTAGGCTTTTTCCTTCCAATTTGCTCCTCAAAGGAGACCAAATGTTTTTTAGTTAAAAAAGTGCCAAGTTTTATTAGAATAACGGTTAAGATAGTTAACATTTTAAGTATTGCAAACTCAGTGAATAGGGAAGAGAGAAGAAAAGTAAATATTTTTTTTTTAACAAAATTTTCCCTGCCCACATTGTCATTGTGTATATACTCCTGCTTCCACTTGGTTACAGTTAATTCAGTGACTTTAAGCTGTGAACTGCACAGTGCCCTCTGATCTGCTGGAGGTTTTTCCTATCAGGTATAAGGTCAGGTAGCCTGCTCCCTGCTCCTTACTGCAATTTCTTTGCTTGGACTGCAAGCTCCTGTACTGGCATTTTCTTGACTGCCATACTGTCCAGTTTCTTGAACCTCACTGACCTGAGCATAGTCAAGAGATCTCCAAGGAATGCAGATTGTCTCTCTTTCTCTGGGAGGCCCTACCTGACCCAGTCATCTTAAGCATTAAAATGATTGTGAGCAAGCAAGCAGAATGCTTCCTGCCCCACTAATACTGTCTGTCAAAACGAATGGAGGGCACTTCTAGAAAGTATGAAGCTATATACATCTAAAGGTATTACTAGAATTCACAAAAGGCAAGGCTTGGAACAATATGTATGTTGTCTCTAATAAATACTAAAATGAACAAAGAAGAATTTTGTTATGAGAGCTGAATTATGTTTTTAGGTTAAGTTATGAAGAGAGCTTATGTTTTTTTGAAAGATAGCAGAAATTTTCTTGAAATTTTGGCAGTTGTATATTTCTGCTATGGAATTTTTCTAAAGAGCTGCTCAATTTATTTGTATTTTGTTTTCTCCATATCTCCAGATCTGTGATTTCTCCAGTTGCATTAAGTGATTATTCTAGTGACTTTTAATATTTTCATTAAAAGAATATTCATTTTCTTTGCAAGGTTTCCTTAACATATTTATACTTTTCATAAACCATAACATATATGAAAGAATATACATGAATACCCTTCTATTAATTTTATAAAAAATAAGGTTCAAAATAATATTCCCCATCCTTGAGGGTTTTTTTTTTTCAATTTCAAAGTTTTGACTGGTATTTTGAACAGGGAGTAATGCTTAGAGATGGGGAAAAAATTATTTGACAAAACTGCTAAATGGCTGAATTACTTTAATTGATTATGCAGATTTATATCTTTCATTCAAAATTTATAACATCTTTCAGCTGCAAATTTGATAGTATCAGTAAATACTAATGAATTGAACTTCAAACATCATTTTGGGGTTGGCAAATATTAACAAGGGGAACTGGGGCCTGGTGAGACTGCCTTGTACAAGTTACTCACTAAATCAATAAAGAACCTAAAATATTCTTTGATTTAATTCTTTGATTGCTTGTTCACATTGTATCTAATCTAGGTATAATGAAAGATGATAGTTAAAAATATTCTGATTAAGTAATTTATCTTTGTGGAAAATCCATAATTAGTTAAATAAAAAGTAGAAAATGTGATATTTTAAGGTGAAGAATTAGGTTCTTTCTCAACGTTATGATACAAGGGCAAATCCAAAGGAAGGTGTTCTTATAAAAAATGAAACACTTTTGTTTGAACGTGAAACTAAAGGGACCTTCTTTTTTCTTTTAATCAGTTAATTTCACTGGCTGCCGGACTAGTGGAATTACTTGTTAACCTCCAAGCCCATGATGCAGTTGTGTTTATTTCCTGCTGTCATGGAGAGGGTAAGCTGTTTTTCAGATGTGTTATGAACTTGTGCTATTTTAAAATTTACTGCTGTTTATGTGAAAGATAATATACATTGTACATTTGCATGTTATGCATTTTAGAATATTTTTTTTCACACTAAAAGCTGTAAAAAATGCTGATTAAATTAAATTCCTGAGGAGTTCTGTTATTTCATGGAATCACAGAATAGCTGACTTTAGAAAGTATCTTTGGAGATCTTCTAGTTCAACCCCACTGCTCAAAGCAGGTTCAACTGGAGCAGATTGCTCAGGTCTGTGTCCAGTCTCCAGGGATGGAGACTTCACTAACCTGCCCAGCCTGTTCCAGTGTGTGACCACCCTCACAGTAAAAAGTCTAGGCTTAGGCTTAAATAGCATTTCATGTTTTAGTTTCTGGCCATTGAATAGAATAGAATATTTCAGCTGAAGGGTTGTACAATGATCGTTTAGTCCAACTGCCTGACCAATTGAGGGCTGACCAAAAGTTAAAGCATGGTATTAAGGGCACTGTCCAAATGCCCCTTAGACACTGACAAGCTTGGGGCATCGACCACCTCTCTAGGAAGCTGTTCCAGTGTTTGACCACCGTCTCAGTAAAGAAATGTTTCCTAATGTCCAGTCTAAACCTCCCCTGGTGCAGCTTTGAACCATTCCCATGTGCTGTATCACTGGATACCAGGGAGAAGAGATCAGCACCTCCCTCTCCACTTCCCCTCCTCAGGAAGCTGTAGAGAGCAATGAGGTCACCCCTCAGCCTCCTTTTCTCCAAACTAGACAAGCCCAAAGTCCTCAGCTGCTCCTCATAGGACATTCCTTCCAGCCCTTTCACCAGCTTTGTTGCCCTCCTCTGGACGCATTCAAGGACCTTCACATCTTCTTTTTATTTTTTTTTATTGTGGTGCCCAGAGCTGCACGCAGTACTCAAGGGGGGGCTGCACCAACACTGACTACAGCAGGATAATCCCCTCTTTTGACTGGCTGGTTATGCTGTGTTTGATGCACCCCAGGATGGGGTTTGCCCTCCTGGCTGCCAGGGCACACTGCTCACTCCTATTGAGCCTGCTGTCGACCAGCACCCCCAGACCCCTTTCTGCAGGGCTGATCTCCAGCCCCTCCTCTCCCAATTTATACTTGTGCCTGGTGTTACTCTGCCCTAGGTGCAGAATCCAGCATTTCCACTTGTCAAATTTCCTCCCGTTAATCATTGCCCAATGTTCCTATCTATCTAGATCCCTCTGCAAGGCCTCTTGTCCCTCAAGAAAGTCAACAGAACCTCCCAGTTTGGTGTCATCAGCAAACTTGCTAATGGTGCATTCAACTCCTGCATCCTGATTGTGGATAAATATATGGAACAGAAGTGGCCCTAGAATTGAACCCTGAGGAGCAATGCTGGTGACTGGTTACCAGCCGGGTGTAGCCTCATTCACTACAACACTTTGAGCTCTGCCCTTCAGCCAGTTCTTCAGTCAGCACACCATGAACCTGCTCATCCCACAGTTGGACAACTTGTCCAGAAGGATGCTGTGAGGGACAGTATCAAAAGCCTTGCTAAAATGCAGAAAAACTACATCCACCACCTTCCCTTCATCCGCTAGGTGGGTGACCTTATCATAGAAGGATATCAACACAGTTAAACAGGACTTCCCTTTTGTGAATCCATGTTGACTGCCTGATGACTGCATTATTCTTTAAATGCCTTTCAACAGTACCCAGTATAATCTCCATAATTTTTCCAGGAACTGAGGTTAGACTAACAGGTCTGTAGTTCCCTGGGTCTTCCCTCATGCCTTCCTGTAAATTGGAATAACACTGGCTAGGTTCCAGTTAGCGGGGACTCCCAAGGCCTCTGGCAGATGATTGGGAGGGGTCCTGCTATAATATCCGCTAGCTCCTTCAATACTCTGTTGTCTATATTAATTGCCTCTTGAACTGTCACTGGGCACCACTGACAAGAGTCTTGGTCTACCTTACTTACCCCCATCAGGTATTTTTATATATTGATACATATATATAAATATTGATACAGGATGTATAGGATATATATCCTGCCTGAACTTTCTATTCTGACTGAACAATCCCAGCTCTCTCAACCTCTCCTTGCATGGCACATTCTCCAATCCCATAATCATCTTTGTCACCCTTTGCTTCACTTGCTCCAGTATGACCGTGTGATGTGCTAAATACGAAGATCTTCATCCATTGCGACATGTTGTATAAAATAAACTATCATGGGAGCTTTTAATAGTCAGCTATTTATTTGATTGTGAAAAACAAATAGCTAGCAATTGTCTTGTAGTCTTATTTTTCCAGATATCCTTTTGAATCAATCTTCTCTCTCTTTTTACTTTATAAAATATTTCAAATCAAGTATTTGTTGGGGGGGGGGGGGAGACGAAACATTTGCAGTAACATCTCCTGATTGAATGATGTGAAACTTCCTAAGCTTTTCTTTATGGAGGAGGGATATTTAGACCTGTGGTAGATAAGAATACAGAAAGGTTTTAAGATTTTGTTTTAAACGTACATTAGCAGTGATGGGCTGATGGACTGTGTCAGTAATTAAGGTCACTACACAAGATGCTATATAAATATTAAAGTGAAAAGAGAGTTCATGTCTTAAGGAAGGGCAATCTAGGTAACAACCAAAGGGATACACAGAAGAGAATGAGGAGATACTAAGCATTTTTAACACAGTAATATTTAGTCACAGTCCCTGAAACATTGATTTCTAGTTGCTATGACAGAACTTTGAAGGGGTGTACGATAGTTAGGTAGAAAGATTTAGTCAGTTTGGTGTCAGCTGAAGAAAATCTCGTAGGTATTTGTAGAAGACTACTTGTGGTCAGTGCAGGACAGGAGAAATATTAAAGAATATGTCCCTGTCAATGTTAGTAAATTCTTAAAGAAGCTAGATAATGAGTAGTTCAGTGAAGAACCTTAAATATCACAAAATGATCTTGCTTGTGGCATGGGGAGCTAGAACCTCACAGGGAACCTACAGAAGTGTTCAAAGAGCTGAGGTTATAAAGATATAATATAAACCCAGGAGTATATATTTATTGGTTTCTCTTAAGTGCAAATGAGAGAAACATGGACAGATATCAGTACCAAAGAGAAAAATACATTAATCTGGATGCAGTTGAATGAAGACCTAGATAATGTTTACTGTTTTGAACAGCAAGGAGGTAACGTAGGGGAATATAATAAAGTAATATTAGAAATTCTGTTAGGGTGAAAAAATTAAGACCTTGTTCAGTAATGGCACCAAGAGTTTTATTCTGGATAATAACTCAGGTTTTTGTGGTAGTTAGAGATAACTGATGGAGGAGGAGGCTTATAGGAAAGAAAAGAACTGCATACATTCCTTAGTTACTTTCCCACAGGATTCTGATTGAACTTAGACTTGTAAGCAAGATGGGAAATTACACTTACTGTTCTCTTGGCTTCAGTTTTTCTGCTATACACCTTCTTAAGAACTTCAAAAAGCAGTAGCAACCTTGGTTTGGCGACTTCTGTCATCTCTTCACTGATCATCAGTCATTTTAGGGATTTTATGGCTGCTACTTGGCTTGCAAATACAACAACTGAGCAGATCATATTTATTTATGTAAAATTTTAAGGGAGTATGTGAAGAGAAAATCACCCAAATTGCTCAGAGGAATCCGTACAGATATAAAATTAGGTTTTTACAAAAACAGTAGTAAAGATGGAAGTGTGGATGTCGGAGTAAATAGTAAGCAAGTCTCATGATTATGTTTACTTACGTCCTGTGATACATGTGGATAGAAGTTAAGACGAAAAAAGAAGTAAATTTACACAATAATTAAGTAAACACATGGAATACGATGAAATTTTTGTGCTTGTTCCAGAAAAAGCAGGGAATGGATGGTTTTTATGCATAGAAAAATAAATTTATGTAACTGAAAAAGTGAACTTGAATAGAAAACTAGAGGAGCTTCTTTTTGGATACTTTTAAAATCCAAACATTAATACATGTTCTGTGAACCGGTTTCTGTTCTCTGGTTGAAAAAAATCATATATAATTTGTATATTAAGAAAGGTAACAAAAAACCTTATGGGTGAATGAAATGCTTTCTAAATTGTTTCCAGTCAATATTCTAAAAAGTTTGGAACTAAATTGGATAAAGTCTCTTGGGTTTAGTATAAATGAATGCTAGAATTAGAAATAATTACCAGCCCTGCCTTGATCACATCAGTATGCAAAGCATGGGGACAAATTTTGAAAGAAATGACAACTAACAAAGTAGAGCTAGATGAAGATGGAAAATGAGATAAATGCAACATAAGTTTGCCAAAGATTGTTTGATCTGGATTATTCTAGGTTTACTTATTAACTGTTTCAATGAGGGAAAGTAAATTTCCTAATGAAACATAGTTTGGAAGAAACTGTATATCTGGACTTCCTTTCAGCATTTTCTTGGCACACAGAAAATTATAAATTGAGTTAGAGAAAATGTGGATGAAAATAGAATCATTCATTGGAAAAGGAAGTAGCTGAAGGGATGAAGTGAGAGTGACTTCTGCTGCAAGAAAGAGTATTAGGCTGGAGGAGAGACACTATTAGTGGAGTGGATTACATCTATTATTCATCTTGGGTGTTTTCAGTAGTGACAACGTCACAAAGATAATAAATTATAATAAAATTTAGGTCACAAAGTAGAGGAGTGTTATGATGGGGGGTCAGAAAAATGTGCAAGAAGAATTTTTTACTTGGGCTACTGGAGTGGTAGAATGGGATAAAGTATAATAACACAAAGTTAAAAGAATTAAAAATAAGAATTTCTGTATATAAGATGGGAGGTTATAATTTTGAAGAGATATAGATGCAAAAAGATTTGGAGGTATTATGTCCTTGCAAAATGGTTGCTGACTGCCAGAGAAATGTGGCCATGAAAAAGACAAATCCTGTCCTAGGATATATCACAGAAAGCAGGTCCAAGAGAAAAAAGCAAGTATTGGCTTCATACAGGACGCCGGCAACATCTTGTGTGTTATGTATACAATTCTGATTTCTGATGTTCTGAAAAGACTTAATCGGAATGGGAGCTGGTGCAGGATGTGGAAAATTTGTCAGCCTCATGCAGTGAAGTGCTTGTAAGCTAGCATATAAGCCTCAGACTAGCATGTAAGTCTGAGAGAGGATACGGCTGCTTTCTGTAGATACACCACTCTGTACAGAATAGGGCAGTAGCCAAGCTCTCTAAACTGAGTTTATACTAGTGCAAGAAAACACAAGTATAAATTAGCAAAATATAAATTTAGTCTGGAAATTAAAGAAGGCTTTTAAGCATTGGAAGGGTGAGTTTTTTAAACAGCATTCCAGTAATGGGGAAAGGACATCAATTTGTTTTTAGATGCAACTTAAAGAGGTTTCTATGACATAGTTACCTGAAATACTAGGACATAGGATTTGACTGAAGAAATTTTGCCCATATGACCTGGTTCAGATTATGAAGATGGTGTTTCATTAATCAAATACCATATAAGCCTTCATAAAGAATGCATTGTATATGCCATGAATAATATTTGCAATGTTTGCTTATTTGTATCAAACACTAAAGAGTCATTTAATTTTTTTTTGTCCTTTGATCCTTAGTTTTATTTTAATATCCTAAAAGGATTATTTCTTTAGTCTCTAATCCTTTGTCAGAGGCTATGCCATCACATTATTGTTACATAGGAACTGGAGTCAGAAAGTTGGTTGGGATCGGTTTTATTTTAAATTTTATTTTTATTAGAGCACAACAGGTTAACATTACTTAGAGTAGCATGCTTTCCTAAGAAGATAATTTTTGTTAGTGAAATCTTAAAAATACTGATTTAACTTACTTAAGTTTACTTTAAAGCGAAACTAATGATGTGAAGGTTCAATCTAAGTTGCATGTACAGTGAGTGTAACATTCTTTTTGACTGTTTCACATTTAGTGATAAGTCATTTTGATAGCCCTTAACAGTGGAGTGAATTTCATGTTTTGTACTGTGAAAAAAGAATTGTAGATGATGTACTTGCCATTAAATATAATGCTGTATATATAAGCTGTAGTGATGTATGAGTTTTGCTTCATGAGTAATTTTTTTTCTTTTCAACTTAATGTACGCTTTTTTTTTGAGTGAGTGTAGGTCAGTAGGTGGTTGAGCCAAAAGTAGACTTGCTTAGCTTGCTTTGAACTGAATCTAAAATAACTTGAAACTGTACATTGCCAAGAAAAAGCTTGATGCTATTCTGGGGCCATAATTCCGAATAGGAAGCAAAAATACACAAGGAGAATATCTCTACTTCATCACTGAAGTTGTTAATGGAAGTATATTGGGAGTACTAAGTTAATAAGGATCTTATTTAAGTCATGGAAGATGAAATGATGGTATTGGACTACTCAAATTTCTAATTTGTAAGTACCTTTTAAAGCTTTAAAGTAACCAGAAGGCCTTATGGGGGCAAGGTGAGGAAAGATAGTATGGTATTTATTTTTTCATTGATTAATCATTTTTGCTATAGCAAAGTAACTTTGACATGGATGCACATTATTTCTCCTGATGATTTTGGAGCTACACTTGAGTCTTTTATTATCATTTTAATTAAGTTAATGTTCTCTTTACTGTTTACTTTAGTCATTTTGTAAACACTGCATTGCATTGCATTGAAGCAATGGTTTTTAACCAAATCTTCCCTGTTAATTCGACAACAAAACCTTTTTATATGCTCACAATCAACTGTGACTTACATGTGCAGTATGCACAATTTGATTTCCTGATTAAGGCATTGAAGCAGGCCCTTATTTTTATGTAAATATTCTGTCTTCTCTTTAATGGAGTCTAAATAAATTTGTGACACTAACCACATTTTCTGTGCTATGCATTTAGCAGTAAATAAATTTTAATTTGATTTTCTTTCTCACAATATTATTTTCCATTCAACTGATGCATTAAAGATTGTGTATTCCTAATGATTTATAATAGCAAGTACTTATTAGAACTTTTTTGCTTCATTAAATAATACTGTGTATTTTGTATTGACTTTTTATAGTAGAGCTACAGGATTAAATTAAACCTGAAAAACAGCTTACTGTAGGTGATACTTTGCTTTCAACTTAGCATTTGCTTTTAACATTACTATGTTCTTATTCTACAAAACTTTTTCCTGATATTGGTTTGATTTCTTTAGTAGCTGAAACAGGAGTTTGTAATAAGGAATGACAGAAAACTCCTAATTTAAATACAAAAAGCCTTGATGTTAATTACCACCAATATCTATTTGGTTCTCATTGTTTTGAGAAGATTTCATAGCTGTCTGTAGTCCCTTCATCTTCAAGTCTCCTATGGAACCAAGAGACCCTTTCCATTCATATGTGGAAGGTTTTCCACCATTTATGTAAGTCCCAGACTGCTTTATTTTGTGACAGCTAAAAGCTGTGGCTTTACAAGTGTACATTCAAGTATCCCTGAAGGTTACCAATTTCGCTGTGGTGTCTCCAGCCTCACGCTGATACTGGCATTAAAGCTTATTTTGCCACTATACTGTTGTATGCTGCTGCTTCTACTGAGCTTCCTCTTTCAATCCATGCCTAGCACCTACATTAGTGCTGTGACTGGGATTTCTGTGGATAGTAGCAGAGTTCTTATGAATGGGAGATGATTTACCTGAGAGATCAGATTGAAACCCTCTTAACTGGGTGTAGTGATGGAATTTAAAAAGAAAATTAGCTTGAAAGATTGCTGTAGAGACAATTCTGAGAGCTGTTGGGGAGAATAGAGGAATACATTCTTTTTCACCCCAAACACCCAGGTTAAGCCCTTTCAAAGATTTAAAGAGGTATCTTATTACATTATTTTAGAAGGTGTTGTTATAAGAATATAGTCAACCATTCTTGGGATCCCCTAGAAAGGAGACAAGAACTAATGTAAAATTGCAGGGAAGAAAATGCAAATTAGCTAATTATCAATGTTCTTTGTTTTGATGTGCTTATGCACTGGAAAATGCAAGGGTAAGCGTAAATCCAGTCAAATGTAAGACAAGAAATCACGGTAAATCTCAGGGGATAACTAGTAAATTAAAATACATGGCTTCCTCTGGTAAAATAAATGTAACATAGTATTCTTAGATAAAGGATCTTCACTCCATAACAATGTAATTTAATAATAATGCTAATCATTGTTATTTAGATTTTTCCTGTTTCCTGCTTAATAAAATATATTTATTGGTACTGCTCTCCCACACCTTTTAAGTTTGGTGGGCTCTTATTTTGATATTCATTATCTGATGATGTTAATGACCATGTATGTTATGATTCATCTCAGGTTTGTATTACTGGGTTTGTGGGCTGCTGCTGAGTTTTCTCTAACTTCAGGCTCATACTTCCAGTCTTGGCAGTCCTGAGCTTAGTTTACAGTATGAAAACTCATAAACAGCTATATAAAATTAAAGAAGGATAAATATTGACATTACATCTTGACTTTGTCAGGCAGATATCTGTGGTATACATCTGCTTGTGAAGGTGTTTCAGAAACCTGGTACAAGCTGTAGAAATTGAACAGTTTTAAAAATGTGATAATTTTTACTTTTTGTTTCCCTATTTGTTCTTTTATTTCTGCTTGTCTTTTATTTATTATAATTTAATTTATTTAAAGGTCTTGTATGAACTCTAAAATACTGAAATACTTTGACATTTTGCATTCCCAGAACAGTATGAAAAGGAAGAAAAGATGTAAAAGGTACATTACAGTACAAAGCCAATAGTTAAGAGTAGTTAGAACTCATGTATAATTAGATACACCACATTTGAGCTACAGGCTATTTAATGTTAGTTCAAAATGTTCTTCCAATTTATTCAGATAGTTTGGCATCTTTATTTTATATTTAACTGTACTGTGACCTAACTTATAAAAAGAACAATGATATCATCAGAGATTCATAGGAATCAGATAAAGCATGCTATCTTTTGCATATTATATAAAATGTTTAAGAGAGTTTCAGAACTCTGTGTTCTTTAAAATGTTAAATCTATTCATTGTTTTAGACATAATTTTATTTATTTTCAGGAAGTAAAAACCAGTTTACTATTAAAGTGTCGGTACTTTAAAATCACTTGCGTAAAAGCAATGTGAAGGTGCTACAAGAACAATGTACTTCAAAATAACTACTGTACACCATGAATTGCTTGAGATGTACAGTGATGTAAATAAAAATGGTATTAGTTATTTTCCCCCGTATACAGTTGCAAATTCTATGAGCTCTTGAGAGCCAGAAGTACTTGACCAATCTTATCCTAGAACCACAGACAAGTACTTCACGAAGCTATCATTCTGTTTTCATCCTCAGAAAGATTGTCTGATATTTCTACTGTCCGCGTTTCTATTTATCCTTTTAAACCAAACACTCAAGCAGTTACTTTTTTATTAATAATGAGTTCTAAAATTTGTTTTTATGAAGTAAATGTAGGATAGTTAGTCCTTTTAAAATGTGATCTTTTTGTGTTTGATAACACAAAACCTTTAGTAATGTTTGAAATATTGTTTGTTTAACATTTTAAATATGTAAAAGCATTCACACCATATCAGATCAAAGGCTTATCTAGACTGATGTATCTCAAGACTGGCTTGTAGTGGATGTCTAGGGATAACTGCAAGAACCAGGATACTATGGTGATACTACCCTGGTATATTCTCTAGTTTCCAACAATATGGGACTTGGGTTTCTGACAGTATTGGGTGGTATCTTTGTGGGTAGCCTTTGATGAATTTTAATCTTCCTTGAAATGGTCTAATGGCCTTTGAAATATAACCTTTTAACACCTACAGTGTTTGAACAAAATAAGTTTCAGACTGGAATTGCACATTTTGAGAAATACCTTCTTTTGTTTTGAATCTATTCAAACCAGAAAGTTTTACTTGTTATCCCCTTGTACTAGAAGTAACAACAATTATAACCTGTTTACTTTCTTATGCCATTAATGTTTTTTATAGATTTGCCATATTAATTCCTGAGTTGTCCTTTCTACTAATCCATTTAGCCACTCATAGTTACTGAAGGCCATTCTCTCTCTCTCTGCTAATTTTCGTAACCCTTTTCTGTATCATTTCTATTTCTACCATATCTTTTTGAGTTGGTTCAATCAGAATGATATGAAGTAATCAAAACCCTAACATAGTGTTTTTATGCGATAACATAATGGTAATGATTTCTGTTGGGATTTATTATTGGGATTCTTGGGTTTGTGTTTATGTTTGTGGGTTTTTTTGTTGTGTTGGTTGGTTTTATTTGTTTGTTTGTTTTTAAAACCTGTGAGGATTTGGTTGCTTTTTGTCCAATGCTGAGCTGACATTTTATAGAATTACCTATCACAGCTAAAGTCCATTCCTCATGGATAATGATTCAAAGGTCATCTATACACAACTTTACACACTGATATAAACTGATTTTTCATCTTTCATTTTATTTCTTCATCAGACATTGTCTTGATGTCCTTCAGTTCATTGCTATCAGCTTTTGTACTATATGTGCAGACTTTGTTACCTCACTTTTCACTTGTTTTCCAAATAATTTATGAATATATTAAACTGTATAAACTCTACCATGAGTCCCAGTGAGGTCCCTGATCATTCTTTCCCCTTAAACTGAGTGCCTAGTCTTGCTGTAAGTTTCTTCTCTTTTAATGGGGTGGTGACTCACATGATGAACTTTCTTCTTCCATGCGGCTTAGTTTCTTTGAAGCTTTTTGAGGAACTTGTTGAATGCCATTTAGAAATGCATGTTGACTACATCAACTGCGTAACAATTAGAACTGGTTCTCTCTTGCCTGAGTGTTTGTTTACCTCTTCAAAAGAACTTTAATAAATTTATGAGGCACAATTTAAATTTCCAAAAGCCATGTTAGTACTTTTTAACTTTGATTAGATTAATCCTTATGTCTGCAGTTCTATTTCATCTTCTTATTATTTCTGCCAGTTTGTCTGACATGGATATAATTTTTTTCTGGCCTGTAGTTTCAGGGAACCCTGCTGTAGCCCATACAAAGAATTCAGTTCACTGTTTTCATTTTCCACTCCTTTGCTACAAGGTGATTATAAGTGAGAGGTTACATAATACTGTTAATAATTAAACTATTGCATTCTTTAACTTCTTTAGAACTGTTGGAAGAATACCATCTATTCCTGACGACTTGTTATATTAATTTTGTGGATTTGTTTGATAGCCTGTTCTACTAACACTGTTGAGACAGACCAACGCTTCCTCTTATAAAGGTACCTGATTTGTGAGTCTACTTAAGCTCCTGTGTTATGAAAAACAGGTTGAAAAAAAGAAAGTCAATATTTTCCTTGGAAAGTACTCTAAACAACTCTTAGATACTCTCATCATTTGTTGACCTTGGTGTGTATAGTAAGCTATCTACTTTGGATAAGTTTAGTATTAATTTTTATGTGTTTAATGCACGAGAATTTACAGTCTTACCTATTTAATCATTTGATCATGCTTGTACCTTTTTAAAAGGATACTTTCTTTGCTAATTATAATAGTCTCCTTTACCTGCTATTTTAATTAAGACCATGATATCTTTCCAGGTGGCACGGAGTCCACTTCTCTTTTAAAATAGTTCCTCTTCTTGAAATTAATCACAGCTGTAGGGATTATTTTTTTTTACTTTGTTGCTCCTAGCAGGAGATCATATCCGAGTATATTATGCAGACTGTTACAAAGTGGTCCTCCAGCAGAAACTTTCTGATCCAAGTTCTGCAAACTGCTTGTGATTAAGTCAAGAGTTTTTCATAGTACCTTATCTCTTAAGCAGTAATTTTATGATGTCTGTAGCATCTGTTTATTCTCATCACAATTCCCAGCATAATGTGTTTACCCAATCAGTAGAGGAATATATGAAGTCTCATATTATTTTTTCTTTCTTCGGCCTTCACAGACTTAGTGATTTCACTTAGTGTGTTGCAGCCACAGTCAACCATTTTCTGGGTGATCGGTAGTATAGATATAAGAATACACTTTGCCACTTAAACCTAAAACATCAGTCCATCAGGGTTTTTTCTTAATCGTTCCTGCAAGTAACTAGGCTTGCTTTGCTTATAGCAACAATCCTCTGTGGGTTGGGCATGGCCTATTCTGTTTCATATAATGTGGGTTCTTTTTACTTGTGCTGTGATCTGTAAAGAGTGTTGAAACCACTATCTTCCTGAAGGCAGTCTCATGCTTTTGCCAAGCTAAAGCAGAAGTTCTATAAAGCTTTCTTAGAGATCTGTAGAAAATGGCATGCTCCTAGTGGAATTCCTTAGTGGAATTTTTGTGCCTCTTTCAAAAATATACAAACAATAACTCTTCTGCAAGATAACTAGAGAAATTTTTCAGCATTTATAATACTATGTTAGAATTTTTTATTTGACAGTGCATGCTCCAGGCATATCTCCATGCCTAGGTGAGTTTGGAAGTTATTGTGAATTGGGAAGTCTTTTCCCTAAACTTGAAATTAGTTGAAACAGAATAAAAAAAACTAAATGAAATGAAAAAGAAGTTAAGGTGGAAGAAGGATTAAGCAGAGAAGAATAAGTTGGGAGAAGGTGGGTGTGGATAGCATCTCAGAGGAAATATGGTAAATTTACAGATTTGAGAGTTGGAAATATAGGTTATTTTGGAAATTGAGTATAAATGGCATATATGTGCCTTCTACAAAAGAAGAAGTAGAAATGTTACGTTGCAGAGAAAGGAAAAGAGGTGAGAAGTACTTAAGAAGATTTTGGACATGCTGATTGGTTAAATCTTAAAATCTGTTCTAGATAGAATAAGTAGATTCTTACACTTGTTGAATGATGTTTTGCCAAGTAGAAAATGAGTTGAGCTGATTTTGAATTTTTTAGATGGTGCAGTCTTTTTAGATGAAAGAAGGTATTACCTTTGGAGCATTTTTTTGCTTTTTTATAGTTTTAGTAATAACACTTGTGAAAATGGGTTTGATAGTTTTAAATAAGCAGAAGAAAAACATTTCTAAAAATTAGTTTTACTCACAAATATGCGAGTATAGCAGTGCCACAGAAGTCTACTTGAAATCCCCCTCCTTTCTACCTCTTAAATGTTCAGCGTTCTTACCTGTTTTAGCAAGTACAGTGGAATGGTAAAGAGAGAAGTTGTGTTGTCTTGCACTTTTAAGCAAGAAGTAAAATTTTGGGTTTAATTTTAGATGGGCATTTCAGAGGCCACTATAAATTTGAGAGTAAGATATACAGGGGATTGTTTGTTTAGAAATTATTGCTTACACTCTTTGCGGTGCTTGCAAGTTGCTTAATTGGTATTACAGCTGCTTCTAGGCCAATCTACTTGCAAATAGTAGAATATATTGTTAGAATGCAGATAACTCTCTGTAACAGGGTGGGAGCCATTATAAAAATGGCAAAGAGAGTTCATAAAAGTGAAAAAATGAAGATGAATTTGTAATTGAATAAAAGCTCTTTGTTGATAGTAAGGGAGACTATTGGTTACCACGGAATGATTTTTGAACTATTTTAATATGTGACATGAAACATGAATTGGTAAATATTTCTCTTACAAAAAGTAGCATTTTTTCTGGCCATTTCAAACCCAGAGTTAATGGCATATTCTTTATGTGGTTCATTCTTGAACTCAGCATATTTTTTGTGGAAAGTTAAAAGCTTTTTTCTTTTTCTTCTTGACAGAAAGTAGTAATATTGTCTATCGTCATTCCTCAATGTTAATGACAATACATTTGGCTTAATTGCAATCCAGTATATTTTTATAAATCAGAATTATAATTTCAGATCTTTTTTATTCTTTTCACAGAATATAAACGAAGAATGATGTGATATTAATGCTTTCTATGTACAGCTCCAAAAGGATCTTCTCTAAGGAGTTGGAGTAAGATAAACAGTGAGAATAACTTTTCTCCGGTACAATGTGGTGAAGCAGAGGAACTGAAATTGTGCACTTTTGTACAGGCTAAAGACTTAAAATGTTTGTTATTTTGTGAGCAGAAGCAGTTCTGGAGTGAATTGAACTTCTGAAAATGCGGCCATGGACTGGTTCCTGGCGTTGGATTATGCTCATCCTCTTTGCCTGGGGAACTTTACTCTTTTATATTGGTGGACACCTGGTACGAGACAGTGAGCACCCAGATCACTCTAGTCGTGAATTATCCAAGATACTTGCTAAACTTGAACGTTTAAAGCAGCAAAATGAAGACTTAAGGCGAATGGCAGAATCTCTCAGGTAGGATCTAAAAGTAATTAAAACTTGTCAGAAAATGATTGAAATATGAAATATCAGAAATTAAATTGAAAGGTTTTTTTGTGGGTTGTTTTTTGTTTTGTTTTGTTTTTTTGTAAAATCATGTTTAACATTTAAAAGTATGGGTAAGTGTTTTAATCGGTGCTATAACTAACTGAAAATATATTGCAAATCCTTTAAACAAATAATGTACATTTACCAATTAGTCCATTTGGTCTAATATAGTAATTATTTAACAGCCATTATTTAATGGTGTCCAAGTGTTACTGTCACAATAACAGAGTTCTGCAGGTGATTAACTCCTCCAATGCTAATTTCAAACAAGTGCAATTATTACGATGTTCAAACCAGTTAGAACAGCTAGTGACTTTTCTACACTTCTGCATGCAGTAACTAGAGGAGCTCATTTTAGAAGTGCTGAAAACATCTGTACAGCTTGTTGAAGTTAAACATGGACTTTCTGAAGATGAGCTGTAGTAGAGTGCTACGTTATATAAATTCTTTTAACTAAGTTTTTTTTCCTTGCCTTGCTGCTAAACTTGTGGCAATACTTGTAAAATAGTAGGATCATCTCCCTTTTTATAATTATTTATTACATTATAGATGGGTACAAGTACAATTTAAAGTGTTTTCATTTACATTTTTAGACAGATAGCTTTTAACATAGACTTCTGGTATTTCCTTTCCTAAGAACTTGGAAGGGAGAGCTTCTTAGGCAGGATGTGCACCAGAGTCAGATTGGACCTGAGTTTGTGGACAGCACCACACACAACCCAGAAGTCCTGATGGGTCGTGGGGACAAGTGCAGAAGCTTCATATGTTGTAAGAAGCTAGAGAAGAGCAAAGCTCCATGCAAGATTTTACAGAATAGGAGGGTGATGTTTATTTTTAAAAATATCTAAGTGAGCTGAATTCACTTACTGTCTCTTTCACAACTCATACTCACATGCACCAGGGCATGTGTGTAGTAGTGGTCTGGCCAGTATCACCTGTGTAGAACATGGAGAGCAAGGGGTACTGGCAGTTGAGTCTTCTTCATGTCTTTTGAGTGGTTCTTGCTTGGCAATGCGAAACTGATTTTGGACTTGCGTTTTGATACCCTTTAGGAGAAGATGCCGTTTTGGATCTTCTACCTTGCTATTTTGGTTCATAAATCATAGAAAAAATTATGGAATTGCACAAATCTCTGTTTACCTTATTAGGATGTTTTATGGTTCTAGTCCTGTTCTTGTTACCTTATCTTTAAGTCAGTTTGTTTCTCCCCTTTATTTTAATGAAATTACACATAGGTACTCTGTAGCAGTGAAATTAATACCTTTCCTCTTAACCTTGTTCTGATGTTTTTTCTGGTGCATTCTCTCTCTTTCATGCATAGCCAGGGGTATTTGGTCTGGTGGCTGGGTTGACTTCCCTGCCTTACTGAAATCTCTTTTCACTGCACTCTGTTCCTGCTTTCTGGAATGCACTGTAGATAATTGCTGCATGCTGACGAGGCTTCTTAGCTTAGAAAAACAGATGTCTTCATTTTGAATGTATCAGCCCTGAAGAAGTACCTTGGTATTCATGTGGTGCTGCACAGAGGTGGAGAAATGCTGCTCACCAAAGTGCCCTCTACACTAAGCATAGATAATCTTCACCTTGAGTAATATGGCCATAAATGGCTGAGAGGTCTGTGGTTCTCCACGCTCAATTTATTAACGTATGATAACAACTGCATTGGCAAAAAGTTTGATATATTTTTGTTGACAAAATGGTGTAATGTAGAGTATGCTGCTATGAAGAAACTTAAGCAAGATCCTATATTTGAATAAAATACAATATCTTTAAATTTCTTTAATATTAGACATCAATAGTCAACCTTAGGGTTTCTTGCCTCAGAGGGGGAAATATTTGGACTTGAATGTAAAGATTACCACCCTCCATGCTTTTAGCCCCCCATGTTTGGCTGACTTGAATAAATGGTGATGTGATGTATTGGACAGTCATTGAAATATAACCACTTCAAATTACACAGTGACTAGAAGAGAGTAAATGTTCTTGATTTTACTTATGACAGGGTACTCTTTTCCTCTCAAGAAGAAGGCAATAGGGACAGGAGATGCATAGATACAGGCTAAGCTGTATTTTAGGCAGTGATGATTTTTCTAAACACCTTTCTCTGTTTCCCTAACCTATCTATATTCAGATAAATATTACATTTTCAGTGGCCAAGTGTTAAATAATAGCTTATACTGTTGATAATTTCCCATGATTTATAGAAATAAAAACATTAGTTTAGTTCTAATCTAAACATGTTAGAATAGAACATTCCAACATTCCTTCTCTATGCTTCAGTTAATTGAAACAGCAAGTTTCTAGAAATAGATTAGGTGATCCAAAACTGTCTTAACTGGACTCTGTTCAGCTTCTTTTTTATGGATATGTTGCTGAAAAATATTTCTGAGACCTTTCTTCAAAGTGGTTGTATGTAACCACAGGAGAATCTGAAACTCTTGCATGAGAAAGCCTAAAATGACTTTAAATGCCAATTTGATCAGCAACATGTCTCCAGGTTCAGTTGTCAGTGCTGGCCAGAAATGAGCCAGCTTGGGACTGGAAGATATTCAGGCATAGTTTTTTGCTGGAAGTGATCTGAGATTGGTGAAGTACTAGACTTTGAAGGAAGTGATGTATCACAATGTAGAGCCTTTTCATTATTTTTATTGAGCAAAATCCATGATGCTCTTTTTATAGAAACTTCACAAGTAGGTTTGAGAAATATCCTGGTCAACCTGCATCATTAAAGTATTAAATCATGAATGTGATATGGAATTTCAGTATCTCATTTCTTTGTTTGCCAGACAGAACAAGTGGTGTTAAAAATAATTGTTAGCTTTAAAATCTTCTCATTTACAGTTTTATAGCAATATGGCTATTTAAAATGAGGCATTAGTCAACAGTCCATGGATTTAGTATCTGTGTCCTAGAAGAGATCACTGCTGCCATGAACATATATTAAAGAGACAAAACATTTCTTAACTTCAGAAATTGAATTAGAATTAGACAGAAAAGATTACTTTTGCTCCAGTTAACATCTTACACTGAAGTCATAATTTGTTTGAGGTTTTACTGATCAAAGGCAGAAAGGCTGTAGCTATTATTTGAATATTATTTAATTGCTGGAAATTTTGTCTAATTACTGATACTGGCTGTGAAATCTGGGTGGTTAAGATGACAATCTTTACATCAGTGTAGCTTGTAAAGGGAAACCTTCTTGCCAAGTTGGATTTTGTTACACTGAGATAAAAACTTGTTTTTGCTGCCCTTCTCCACTAAAATTTTGTATCTTAGAGAACTAGAGGGTTTTTTTATTTCAACAGAAAAGCAGCACACTTTTTGCAGTGGAAATATACAATGTATTATGGCACGCAACAGGGTTAAGCTAATGCATGAATACAAGCATGTTTCAATAATAACTCTAACTTAAGGTTACTTTGGGAGGAGTTTAAACAAGATGAGAGTGCCTACCTGAAAAATTTTAACAATAAACAGGCGCCTGATTAACTGCACAAGTTCAAGTATTTTGACATAATTAGATAAAACTTTTGGATGGTAAAAAGTTCCAAGTTAACAGAATTTATCTTAGTGGGAAAAGAAGCTTTGTGAATGGTAGAAAATTAGAATAATATGTGGCTGTGCCATTAATAATAGCTAGTTAGGACAGGGAGGAAGGGACAGAAAGCAGGTATGGTTACAAGAATTCAGTAATTTAATAAAAGTGTAAGTTGTTGTAAAAATTCCCTTTTAAAAATTAGAGAAAACTGGTATTTAATCTTTAATTACATTGGGACCTTAGTTATATGGTAAAATACATTTCAATACAATACATTTCAATTGCCTAGCTTTTCCCATTATAATGGGTTCCTGTGACTTCTCTGACTTTCTTCTCACTGGATAAAAGTATCAGTCCTCTGGGATGGTTGAAAATAGGAGCTGGGCTGTGTTTAGTTTCATCTAGCCATCCATGAATGCCAGCATACAGTGACAACAAGTGATCTTTCCACTCCGAGATTTGAATGCTCTTTTGCTGCCAATTTATGTAGCAGCTCCTCATCCCCAAAGGCAACAACAACAAAAAAAGAAAACCAAAAACATGCCTTATGAAACACACCTTATGTGCATACAAAATCAACTATTCAAAAGTTGAGAAATGTTCTATCTGTGACAAAGCTTTATAAAATCTTGCTTAGCCCTTTTTTGCTCTATGATACTTAAATCATATTTGATCTTGTAATTTTTCCCCTGGTTGCTTCTTTTCACCCAGAATGCATGAGGACTAGAATTAAGGTTTTAGGGCAGTAAGAGGTCTGTTTGTTTGGGGTTTTTTTTTGGTTTATTTCCCCAACATTTGTATGTTTGATTTCACAAACTACATAATGTTCTTCTGATTTTTATTTTTTTTAATATTTGTAATTTATTACCCATATTGGTTAAGGATAGGTCATATTTTCCTAAGGATTTTTGATGAGGTTATTTTGAGATACTTTTTTTTTTAATGTGTACCTTTGCAATAGTGCAAGTTGGAAGAGTCACATCTTTTTGAAAATTGCCTGAAATAAAAATATTCCTTTAGGAACTGAGTACACTTTTGTGGTGCACTTCTGATGACTTGAAATGACTTCAGGCACCACTTAGTGTTTACAGTGCATTTGAAAAGCCTTGGGTGAGAAGTTACTATAGTTTTTCTTTTGCCAATGTAATGCTTTGTAAAAACCTTACTTGTGGGCTATGAAGAGGCACAGATGTGTATTAGTGATGCAGAAGATAAATGGAATTAAAGGTGTTTTGTATTGCCTGGGTTTTAGAAATTATGTTCATGAATATTGTGGTGTAATGAGATTTGGAGAGTTACCATAGTCATTACATGTTTATAAACAATATTGTGTGAGCAAATCTGGTTTCATTTTAGAATTAGCCTAGATCCCGTTAGTACAAAATAGTAATAAAGCTGATTTTTTTGTAGATTGTTATTTTACTATTTTATACCCATTAGAATTGGAGGAGCCCTTTCAAGAACACTTATTACAGAAGTTGTAGGTCTCAAAGCACAAAGGGAAATCTTTACTATAACTTTTGTACTTGATAGGGAGTAATAATCAAATCAAAGTATTACATAATGTTGTTTCATTGTTTGCCTGTAATGTAGTTCTACCTGAAAATTTTATTTACTAGTATGATTATGATACGACTGCTGAAGGCTGTCACTGTTTGCATGTAGGTGATGTAAGGCTTTTAGAAGGAGGAGAGCTTATACTACTTTTGTAATGTCTGATTTTCTTAAATGGAAACCGGAAAAGTTGTGCATATGCCTTCACCTGTGTGCTAGACATCCTTTCTTGCAATACATGAAAGGTTCGTAGTATTCATGTGCTTCTTTGCTGGGTGATAGTCAAATTTTTATCTTTTATGGTGTATTAGTGCTATCCTCTCCTGGAAGGTAAACGTAGCAGTATAGGAACCAGTAATTTCAGAGTTCTCTTCAGGGAAGTAGAGAATCTTTTCAAATATATTTATATTGTGTTCATATTACTAATACATCACATTATGTATATATTTACTTCCTACAGTCTATTAAATATTACATTTTTGTAGAACCTGCAGTTCTTTTAATAAACTCAATAACCTGTTTCTTAATCTGAATATGATCATGTGTTATAAAGTAGAACAGGAGTGGAAAAGGGCAAAATGTAATCAAACAAATAAAACCAAATGCCAGTATTTCTAGACATTATTCTCATAGTTCTGAGCGTAGCTTCGGAAAGAAGAGGTAAGATTATAATTTTGGAAGAGCACTATAGTTGCTTTAATGTAGTTGGCACTGAGGCTAGTATAAAATGATAGGAAACAGTATGTAAAAATCACACCTCCTAAGTATTGAGAAAAATAATTCAAACAAAACCACTATTTTGTGTATTATCATGGCTGCCCATGTAAGTGGATTATAATTTTATTTTGTATTTATAACTTAATTTACAATGTCATCATAGCAATAAGTGAAGGGTATTCCATGCTAGATGCTTACTGACATGTTCTTTTATTGTTGATTAGAATCATAATAGTTTAGATAAACTTTAAACTCACTTCTCAAATTTTAAGGAGCAAGTCACTTGTCAGGACTTATTTTGGTATGAAAATTTATGTATATGTTTTTCAACAGGCATTCTTTTTCATAAGTATGCGTTATTCCTAGGATATTCTGCACTAAAAGTTATCTACATAGATGATGCCATAAGTATAGATAAGGATTTTAATTCAAACACTTCTCCCTCAAATGTTGCCTTATCTCCAACTCAGTTGATGTACTTGTAGAGGGCAGTAACAAGCAAGCTGTGCTGGTTGCAGAGAAGAACCTTTTCCTTAATTTTGAGACTGGATGAAAGTGAGGAAGACAGCAGTTCCAAGTCTGATGAGGTAACAGATGTAGAGACAAAACTGCAAAAAGAATAACTTATTTTAGTTTTATCCTAAAATGATGTAAGTTTTGAAAGTCCAAACAACTAGTTTAGGAGAATGCCCCCCACTCCCATCCTAGCTCCTTTTGTCTAACAACCTAAGTATAGTAAATTTTTTTATTGCAATATGCCAAAGCAAGTTGAATGTTAAATGGCATGTACTTTTATTTTTTAAAATCTTAATTGTATCAAATGGTCAGAATTATTGTGCTTCTTTCATAACATCCACAACCATCCTTCTGTAGGATTCTGTAATTGCTACTTTAACAGACTTTGCTTGTGTTCAGAGGATGTGTGTGCTGTCTGAAGATTTCTTATGGTAATGAATTTGTATCCTTTTACCTTATTGTTCTTCACAAATTCTAACTTTAGGGAATGTGACTTAAGCAGGATAAGCCATTCCATTTTTTTCTGGTAATTTTGTGGTTAGTTGTCCTGTCACAATCCAAATTGTGCTACCAAGTTGGCAGATCACAAATATATTTCAACCTTGTGGTTTTAAACTAGTGCAAGACCTTAAATGTGTTTCGGTATGCATTTTTTTTAAAGGTTTGTTTGTATTGTCTTGTACATGGCAATACAGTATTGTATCTCGACATGGTATCATACTGTACATTCATACAGAGGGAGTAAATTCAGGGAGTGCACATGTTTAAGATTAGAGTATTTTCCTCAGCTTTGTCATGCTTCTTCCCTCAGTGCATAAAAAAGCAGATATATGACCAGTTATTGATATTTCCTTTTTATTTACCATGGTAGCTTTAAAACACAAATAAATATTTTGCAATAATTTAATTATCCCTAATTTGCTTTCAATAGGGAGCTTTAAGAGTGCAGAATTTTTTACTACATTTCTGTCAGGTTTTGTAGCTTCCTCTTCCATCTCTCCCACTCCCTTCTGAAAAAAGAGGCTTAAATGCTATGCTTTGTGTGATATACCTTTCTGATGCTCACATTAGGTATTTATTCCCTTGAAATGTTTCAGTGAAAACGGACTTTTCATCAGTTCCTAAATTTTTATTGGTATTTAATTATCCAGATCTGAGAGACATTAAAGTTAATGACATCTCACTAGGATCTTTACAATGCTGTCATTTTTGATTTAGGTTGAAGATACTCCCTCTAACCACTATTTTCTCTATGCTAGAGGCATCTTTTGTCTGGCAAGGGGTCTTCCCGTATGGTGCCTTGAAACTCTGTGTATGTGTGTGTGGAGAGAATATCCCTTTCTTTTTATGCTCCTACTCCGTTACAAATGAAGACTCATCTTCATGTTCTGCAAGAATTCTGTATTCTTTACAGTTTTCAAGACTTTTCATTACACACGTGCTTCCTCTTTTCCTTTTCAGGGTCAGCTCTTACAAAAGTCTTATAAAAGGTGGAATAATTTTTAACCCTTGGATCTACCAGAAGTGTCATTTCTCTCGAGATGAAAGGGGTTTTTATTTTCCCTGCTTTAAATTTTAATTTGTGAGGTGAATAGAAGATCCATCAAATTTCTATACTGTAATAATTTCAGTTTATTAATATGTGGATTCAAGCTGAAATGATGATCAAACCTCAGTAATACCCTCATGGCTAATTTATGGTTTATAGATTTCAGGATACATATTTCAATGCTTCTCCTGTGCTCACATACCAGAAATTTCACAAATGGATGTTACAGTTGCTGGTGATGTTTTAGGTGACCAGCAGTTTAGAATACCAGAGTTGTCATAAAAAAAAATATCAAAATGGTACATTTAGGAAGCTAGGATCTTGTTCTGAGTCCAGAAAATACACTGAAATCTTCTTGTGCCAATGTGTAGGAAGACTTGACTTAAAAGTGAAGTTCCAGTGCTGGAGTTCTTTTCCTCTAAGGATATATGGCCAGCATTCAAGTCTAGAATGTATATCCTGTGTGAATATAAAAAGTAGCCAGAACTTGAGTCTTGTGAAGGCACATCCCTTGATTAGGCTTTGCTTGTGTGCCAGTCAGTCCAGCAAATGGTCTGAGTTAAGCTGCTGCAAATAATATTTTCACAAGTAGAGCTGAGGACTGGTCTTGTCAGTGAGTGGAGGTCTTGTAAACAGCACAGTTTAACACCAGGTTGAATCTGTGTCCTGTAGCTCTGTTATGAACTGTTTTTCTCCTATGGGATTGAGGTTTTAAATTCTTTATTTATGTTAATATGTTTAATTTCTTCTGGTTTTAAGAAAATGCCAAAAAGGCTTATAAGAAAAACAGTATGGAACAAAAATGGCAGGAAAGCTGAACTGTTAATGCAAATAATTTATCAAAAAACAATTATATTTTGTAAGTCATATAATTTCTTTATTTTCTATATCCTAGGATACCAGATGGTCCCATTGATCAAGGACCAGCTGCAGGAAAGGTACATGCTTTAGAGGAGCAACTTTTAAAGGCCAAAGAACAGATAGAAAACTATAAGAAGCGGACAGGAGATGGTTGGTAGATAAGTTTTCTTTTACTTCTAAAACAAGTTTTGGTATTCCATATCACAAATGTATTGATTTCTTAACAAATAATTCAGCTACAAGTGCTGATGCTTTTATGCTTTTTTTTTTTCCTTAATAGGAGGCCTTGGAAAAGACCATGAAATATTGAGGAGGAGGATTGAAAATGGGGCTAAGGAACTTTGGTTTTTCCTCCAGAGTGAACTGAAGAAGTTGAAAAATCTAGAAGGAAGTGAACTGCAAAGACGCGTTGATGAATTTCTGTCTGATTTGGGTCATCAGGAAAGGTACTTGTATTAGTTGATTCTGCATATGTGTTGTAAGGATTATGGATTGATTTAACTAAGCTACTGATACACTTCTTAAAAATCTCTTAGGATAAATTACTGGTATTTGGGCTAAAATATCAAGTCTGAAGCATGAACATGAAATTATTACTTGTATTTCATGGGACAAAGTATATATCCAGTTTATGTCACTATAGCTTAGACTATGACCCTTTAACTTGATATATTTTCATTTTTGTAATCAGAAGACCTGGGTCCTGGCTGCCAGTTGTTGCTTTTCAGTTACATCTGTCTATATATGCTTATATCTGCATATTTGTACATATAACAAAACCATTAAAAAACCCTTAAAAATATTTATTTTAGGTATCTGATTGTGCCTTTCATAAATACTAGAATATAAGTTACATTGATCGTTGGGATATTATATAATCGGAATTACTTTAAAATTGGGTAATATCTTAATTTCAGGACTAATTCTCATTCTGAAAAGTCACTTCTTTTTGTAATTAGAATTTAACAGAATATTTCAGATAGAAATTACCTTTAATTACACTGTCATTATTACGTTGTTCAAAGATGTGTTGGAATTATATTTTCAGTTGTTGTTGATCTTCTGGCCTCCCCATTGTTGAAGTACTTCTTGAATTATACTAAAACATTCTGTATGAGTTTTGTTCATGCTGGACAAGATTAATCCAGGAAGTGTTAAAAATTCAGTAAAATCTGTCTGTAAGCCTATTATATTTATAACTCTGTTCCCAACAGGACTGCAATGGCAATTTGTGTCTCATTAGTAAACAGTCATAAGAAAACAGTTGAATTAACTAAATATACCCCATTAAACAAGTATCTCTTTTCCAAAAAAAGCTGCGATCTGCTTGTGTGAACATCAGTAGTAAAGCATGAGCCTTCAAAATACTGTAGTAAAAGGAAAAAACAGTAAGAATTTTCAATTATTTGGAAATAATGTAAACACTATTTAGAACAGTTTAAAAATAATATGAATTTGATTATTAATGTGGGCAAATAATATAGTCCATTTAATTTTTTAATTTAATATTCCACAATTCCAAAACCCAGTTTGTCACAGATTGATGGAGTTTAAAGAGAGAAGGGACTATTCAATTATCAAGAGATATTATCTATATAAAATAAGCTATTACATTTCATCCAATTATTTCTCTGCTGAGTGCAATTATGTATGTTTGACTGAAATAAAAGTAGAGCTTGGCTGAAGCAGAATTTTCCAAAAGACTTGAGATCTTCAGTTTAACAGTCAACTGACAGAGAAGCTGCCACTTCCCTGGACAGTTTCATGTCAATAGTTACCTCCACCCAGAAATATTTGCTCTCCAGAGAAGTTATTTCTATTTGGGTTTCTTGGACTTAAGATCATTGATTCCTCATGTACCTTTTAAACTATCTGTGCCAAAACTGGAGAAAGTTGTCTAATGCCAGACTTACTGATGTCTGTCATGAGAACAAAATCACTTATCTACACATTTACTGCTCTTTTTATATAGCTAGGATCACATCAGGCAGTTGCCACAGTGGAACCTTGAATAATGTTGTATGTTTGATGCCAGAAAGTTTTTATGTCCCTGCCTCCCAGGATGAATCCTTTTCTTATTCCTTTACTTCCTACACCAATAACTATTAATTCATTAGGCCTAACTCGTAAGTTTCTGTATTTCTGACAGCCTTATCTTCACATCTTTCGGTACTTCAGGATGAGGTGAAACCCATACTAGAAACGCATACTTGTTTGCATTGAATAATAAAAGTCTTCCTCACAGGCCTCTGGAAGTTGAGATGAATCCCACTGTGGAAGTCCAAAACCACTGTGGTACTCGAGATGTTTGTATATGATGCAAGCAATCACAGTTGCTCTCTCTTTTTTTTTTTTCCTGTATTTAAGAATTTTCTTGTTGAATAAAAGTATTCTTTAGACTAACACAGTGGTTATCAAAAGCAGAATGTCCTGGAGTCTGTTGAGTCTTAGTAGTAGATCTGTCTAGACCTTCTTGTGTGGTGAGGTCCCCAAAGAAGACTAAAAGTCATTTAAGCTAAAACCAAACAGCCAGAAACTAGGTTTTATTAAAATAAAATGTAGAAATTTTTTTTTTGCAATATGGAAATTCAAAGCAGTTGCATAAGGGAAAATAGATACAAAAATGTTTCTACAATATTCAGCCTGTGTTCCTGGCATATTTACAACATTGGCTTCGGGCAATAGAATTATCTTGCATTGCAGAATGCTCTTCTTGGTTGCCTCTAGTCCCGAGGAAGCTCGTTCTTTTCCCTTTGAGGTCAGGCTGTCTGCTTCTTTCCCTTTAATCTTTCAGTCTTGCTGCGTGACTTGCAGGAAAACGCCCAGCTCCTTGTGGGCACATCCTTTGGCCTGTGATGCACTGCTGTCTCTGGGGTGTTCTTTTCCCTTAGGATACACAGCAGCTCCTCAGGAAAGGAGCGGTCTCTTTTTCCCTCCACATGGTCCATCTGGTCTCTTCTCCTGAAAGGAACATAACATAAGTTTAGAATGAGCAAATCAGATGCTCTCGTTCACTCTGAGAACCACAACTTTTTGGTGGGTTGTTTTGTTGTTGCCTTTTTTTTTTTTTAAGTACATGCATACTTGTTGATCTTTTTAAGGGATTTAACAAGTTGCTGAATGCCCTTTTGTTGGCGGTGATGTCTTAACAAATTGTTACCTATGTATCTTAGATAAATGGAACACTGCATGTGAAGCTGGTATTACTTGTTTTTATATATATATATACACATAAACATATATATCTTAGATATTTAAATATATATTATAATCTAATATTTGGATTAGAAAGATTAGTGTTAATTATAAGTACTTGAAGAAGTTTGTAATGCCCTCCTTATGTGGGAAAGCACATAAAGGTGTGGGTAGTGATCAAATGATGCAGTAACTATGTAAGGAAAGTGGCTAATTTTTTTGTTTGTTTGTGAGGAAAGCCTGTTGTGTCATAGAGAAGACTTCTGGATAAGTAGTATTAGAGTTCTTTGTCAATCTTGGTGCTGTTATGCAAATGGTCCACTACTAATACGATAGTGCTTCTCTTGTTGGATGCCTTATTCACTATTTCTTGGCTGTGTCCTAGGGGTTGTGTAGATTTTCTCCCAGAGAGTGCTGGTCTTAGCAGATGTTTTTGTCTGGTATTTCACTACTGATTCTGTTTAAGAAACAATGTAGCCCGATGCACATTTTCCTGCATTATGGAATATGTAATTGTATTCTTGTAGTTGCAGTAGGGAAGAGGGTTGTTGAGAGTAGCTTCATCTTAACAGTGGAAAGACTATTTAATATAGAGTTAACAAAAAAGAACAGATTAGTCCTCTAGTTGGCATGGTTGTTTTCTATGTTGGCATTACGTTGTTTGCAAAGTGGCTGTTACTGACTTAGTTTCATTCCTTCTGCTCCTGGAGAACAGCTGTCATCAGGGCTTTTGTGATTGCTGGCCAAGGTTTGATGCATAGTGTTTGGGCATATTTTCACATTATTTCCCTTGAATTTGGTGGAACATATCACATTTTTTTCTTTGAGTTTTTATTCGTTGATGCAAAGTTTCTAGGAGCATTAAATGCAGTTTTGTCATATGGCTGGAATAAATGTCTAGACTGATCTCTAAAAATGTGTTAAAAATGCCCACCATCCCCTCTTTGTGACAATCAAATGCAGATGAAATATATAGCCAGATTCTATACTCCATTCTGCTTTCCAGGAGCAAAATGCTTGTAAGAGCAGCTCTGAGATTTAATTTATGATATGAAACAAAAGTAACAACAACAAATTGATATTGTTAGTTCATAACACAATGAAAGACCAAGTTTTACTTACTAAATATCTGCAATGCCAGTGTCTGAAATTCTTTCAGCCATTTTACCACCCACAATAGGCTCTAATAATCCTGTGCAGGCTCATCTTTTGTCTGCACTTAGCTATCTTGGGCTCATGGATTACCAGCCCATCTACTTTTTAGCTCTCCACATGGAGCCTGACTCTGGTCTTTGGTATTAGTCTGTGTCTCTTCTAAATCTGTATTAGTAAGCCATCGTGATGGTCTGTCACACTCAAAAGAACCTAGCAGATGTAAACCTAAAAAATGCACATTTCCCAGCAGTAGCAATCAAAGAAAGGTCTCTGTGACTGAAAGTGTGTTAAAATTACACTACCCTATAATCATTTCTGTGATAACATCTGTGAATTTTTCAGTTCCTGGTTTCCTTCAGAGTTTTATAAGAGTAAATTTTTTTTAAAAGAGATTGTGGATGCTATCTGAAAACTCTTGCATGAATTCAGAAAATTGCCCACAAATTATTTGATATTCTTTATGGTTTGTACTGAGCAAAGCTGCCTTTCCCTAAAGTGTTGAGTCACTGAGGTTGTGTAAGAACTCTCTCATCATTCCTCTTACCTCAAAAATCATGGAAAATAATTGTATTTAATCTGTAAGGCTGATTTTTTTAAACTTACCTACTGCCTTTGCTTTGTCATGATCACCATGGGCAATAATATAAAATATAAAATTTGAACAACACTTTTTTTTCCTTAGAAATAGGAAAAATTACTTGACTGCTGAGAGGGGAAAATGGTATTTTTTATTGATAGGCCTTGTATTTTCAGTTATTTTATGCCAGTATTTAATAGAAATATATTTGTATAAAGTAAAAGGAGAGTATACTGATTACTTAGATCACAAGTCCAGAAAAGACTTTTTTAGGGCCAGTGAAAGAGAGCATTTGAAAATTGTTTAAAATGTGGCTGTGGTTGCGCAGCTGCTTTGAACGATAGTAGAGGATTTTTTTTTTAAATGTTTAGACCTGAAATTCATAGTTTTTCTTTAAACATCCAACATGATTGCATCCTGATTGGGAAGAAAAATATATTTAAACTCCCAAGAAAATGCATGGGTTTCCTTTTTTAATTTGTCTACTAGCCTGTAATGCTTTCTATAAATTGGAAAACACTGCTTTAAGAGGAACAGACTCTTTATCTGTTATTTGTATATAATCCATTGTATTAGATCTACTGCATCATTAATTCTGTTCTAATTGTCCCTAAACTGTGTTTGCATGTTACTTTGAGTATTATGTGTATTGAATAGTTAGTGATTTGACACTAGTTACCTGATGATACTTTCAATTGTTTTAATTTTTGTACAAAGCCAGTGTTTCAAGCTCAGTGACCTTGTAAAAGAAAATCCAGCTGATATAGTTTGAGAATGTAAATATGGTACTTCCAATTGATTGACAGAAGGTGAACATTACTGCTGCTGAACAATTTGGGTATAATGTTTAATACAGCAACAGTAGATGATACAGTAAGTCAGTGTCATTGTTATCCTGTGTAGAAGTATCGGTATGAAAACCAGAATGAGTGTATGAGAATGGAAAGATACAGATCCATAAATTCAGTTATTAGTGAAAGTTGTCTGATAACTCTGCTGATAGATAGCTCTGTCCCAATTAGATTTATCTCAATATTTACCACTTAAAATACTGTGTCATTGGAAATAGTTACCCAATACAGATACCATCATCTGCCCCTCTCTCACTTGCTAGGCTTATTTACAAGGGATAGCCTTAGTTAACTAGGTTTGTGGTTCCAGTACTAACAAGTGCTGCCAACAGTGGTGTCTTGTATTACTTAGCTGACAAGACCACCTTAAAGGTTGTTAGGAAATATACTTGTCTTCCTCTCACACGCTTTTTTGTCACCTCCCAAATTTCTGTGCCTTTGTTCTGTTGCATTTCTTCCTAGTGATCAAACTTGTGGCTTATCAAGATTTTCAGGCAATAAATTGCAACATCTGAAGTTCAGATGAAAGAATTAAGTGGTTCAAACTTGAAACTTTAGCATTGTTATGGAGAAATGTTTAGC
The DNA here is from genome assembly GCF_964188355.1 of Buteo buteo. Lineage (NCBI taxonomy): Eukaryota > Metazoa > Chordata > Aves > Accipitriformes > Accipitridae > Buteo > Buteo buteo. The sequence goes on along the minus strand of NC_134176.1, from coordinate 54,412,871 downwards.
AACTTTAAATATTCTCAGTCTATAAAGCCAACTCTGAAATTACTGGTTCTGAATTGGGCTACCTGTTACTTGTAAAATAGCCATTAAAGTTTTTACAAATATTTTGAATAGTTTGCCTCTAGTTTTGTATTTCTTCCCAAGAGGCACAGATACAGAAAAATCTTTTCCTGCATGGTACTGCTTGGGCTGTTTTTCACAAAATTCCTGGCTAATCTTAGCAAATAAATGTCATATACCATTTTTCTTCTCGTGACAAGAAGTTCTTTATCCTCTTATTTGGCAACCGAAATGTGATAACTCTAAGAGGATCTCTAGTGTATTAGATAACCTCAATTGAATATTTGATAGTTCCTCAAAATTCGTGTTTTGTATTCTAGACTTGTAATATGGTTGCGAGTCTGTTTTGAATTTTTTAAGTTTTAAATTTTTTTTCCATTTGAATATTAGTAGCATGCAGTCATTTTAAGCAGGCAGAACGCTTACCTTCTTCCAGAGTCAGAAGGAGCTCCATGGTATAGAAAATACTGTTTACTAAGCCTTGTAATAATATTCTATAGTTAGTTTTCACTAATAAAAATAGGATTACTGCTCTACCTGTGCTGAAGACATTTGTAATATTATATTGTATACAAGCATAGTAAGATGTTTGTAGAAGGCAAAGTAAAATGCAATATAACAGAAGCTACTGTAGGAATCACTATTGCATTTTCATGTGGGGCCACTGGATAATGTATCCAGCATGGAACTATTCTTTCTTTTTAATTTCCTTTAGCACATACCAGAAACAAATGCTTTATAGAGTTTTTCTAACCCATCTCCTGTTTAATACTATAATTACTCATGGGTATGGAACATATGTTAAATGGAGGACATTCTTTCTTGGCTGCTGTTTGGATTGTGGCGTAGGAGGTGGCATGAAGAAACTGGTTTTGAGGCTATAATTGAAATATCTGTCTAATTTGTCTTTGAATTCATCTAATCCTCCAATTTAGTAATGTTAAGATTGTTTCCCATTTTTTTAAGGTTGTTTTCTATTGTTGTTTACAGGTCGATAATGACCGACTTGTACTACCTCAGTCAAACAGATGGAGCAGGAGATTGGCGAGAAAAAGAGGCCAAAGATCTAACAGATTTGGTACAGAGGAGAATAACTTATCTACAGGTAAGAGGGTAGAGCTTTTAAATCAAGGTAAACTTTTTTTATAATCCATATATATATATATATATAGCACTTAGCTATGCCCTTGTAATAGAATAATTACATGACGGTTTTAAGTGTTTGTGTATGAATGAATTACAAAAGAAATTAGAACGTTTGTTTCAAACGTTATTTTATATGTATATGGAATGATAGTATTTCAAGAAAATCTTTGGGGTTTTGGGTTTTCGTTGTAGGTTGTTTGGGGCTGCTTGGTTTGTTTGTGGGTTTTTTTGGATCTGTGTTTTTCACTGGACTGTACTTACCTGTTTGGACTCTTTGTTTTATTGCAAAAGATAAATCTCTGGGTTTTATTTTTGATTCTTTAGAGTATCAGAATGCATACATATGTTTGCACAGTGTTAAAAATAAAAATATGACAGTCCTTGTATGAAACTTCTGAACAAGCAGCCCATTTTTAAAAATTTGAGTGTGCAAAATTGAAGTGCTTGTACAGTATATTGTCCAGGCCTAGACTGTTTCAACGGATGTGTGAAGCTTTTCATAGATGCTCATATTTGTGAGTGCATAAAGCCTTTTTAATACATGTGCTTATGTGTGTCTATAAAATTTAAACAAAACTTGATCTGAGGGTTTGGGGACCTTTATTCATGTATGAATGGATGCAGCTATTTATAGAGTGATCAAAAAGATATTTGATGTAGTCTGTTTTATTTGTATTTGGTTTGTTTTTCCTTGTGTGTGTGCACCTCACCACTCTGTTTTGTGTGGTCACCTTTAATGTCTGATCTTTTCTCTAAGTAAATGGCTAAATTTGTTTCTCAGATTTTCATTATTCCACATTTCACAGTTCAGCTATTGGAACCTTCTCTTCTGTGACCGAGCTATGTATTTGTTGCTTGTTAAATAAAAAAGATACACTTCTGTTGAAAAAACTCCCTGTAAATTATGCAGGAGACATCACTTTATTGTCTTCCTTCAACTCCTTCTTGCGAACTGTTACTCATTCTTTCATTTTCGATGTCACTGTTTGGCAATGGTATACTGTAACTACTTTTCATGGTGATAAATGTGGCCTTTCTCTACCTTTTTCTCTTCTTTCACCATATCCATTTGTTGTCTTATCTAAGCATGTGTATGTCTCTGGAGAGTGGTTGTCTTCCTATTGTATGTTTTACAGTGTTCATGGCCTTAGTTCAAGACTAGGACCTCCAAGTATGTACAATGAGTAACAAAAGTAAAAGGAGTTTAGGAGAACAGAAGCTCAAAATTGAAGCATTAAATAAATGCTTACATTGTTTTCTAGTGAATTTGAAATTAATTTACTTACTGAGCAAATTGCTGGGAGCCCAATTAGCTCCTCCTAAAATTTATTTAGATGTGTATAATCTATGATAAAGGGTTTTTCTTTTTATAGAGGTAATTTATTCTCATTTAAAAATAAATGTAGAAACAGTATTAAGAGTGAAACCAGTGCCAAGTCACAATACATACAGAATCCAAATATTTCATATTAGTAGCACAACTGGTTATAGCCTTTCAGAAAGTGTATTATATCCTCAGGCACTTCCAAGAAAGGTAACTATCCTCATTGTCTTGAGAAGGAAACCTGGTGATGAGCATGAGCAGGTGATTTACAGAAAGTTACTGCATTAGGTTCAAAATTAGAATGAGGTCTAACATCCTTGGCTCAATTTCCATCATACAGGCCATTTTTCTTTCTGTTTTATTTATAAATTTGTAAGGACTCAATAATAAAAATTTCTGTCATGGGAAGAACTGAACGTTTTTTCATGTTTATGCATTTAAAATAGGATATTAATCATTATAGGTTCATCCCATAACATTGAGACACACATAAGAAAATCAGTATTCCCCCCCCCCCGCCTTTTTTTTTTAAATAAGTTTTAGTATTTTCTGTATTACAGAGGAAATGCCACTGGGTTTTGTTTTATTAAGTAATCTCTGGTAGATGATAGAAATTAGAAACATATAAATGTATTACTGCTGCACAACAAATGGTATGACTTTCACATGGAAGGATCTAGAAACTATACAGAAGGGACGTGTTTCCTTAGTAATTGTCTTTGAGGTTTAAGTTGAAGAATGGTGATATGCATTTTCCAAAAAGCTTTGAGAAATGTTGATATTTTTAGCATTATAACTGTGCAGGTCATCAAAAATAGCACTAAATTATTGGGTTTAGCAAATATACAGCAACACATTAAAAATTATTTGGGTATTTTATGAACAAATAATGTTACCCTGTTTATTCTATAAGTCTTCTAGGTTAGTTGAAACATTTTAGCTGTATTGGATGGTCAGTTTTGTTGTAATAATATGTGAAAAAGAAATACGTGATGAGTCCTTTCTCACTGACCTATTATTTCTTTCATATGCTTACTATGTTTCTTTTTATAAATCTCTTTTCAGGCTAAGCATACCTAAAATTTTCAAACATTCTTCATGTGTGAGAATTTATAATACCTGTAATTTTTTCTTCCTGATGTCTTCCCTTAACACTAATTCTTCACCAGGCTATTAGAAGTGAGCATCCACTAGTTGACAAATGACAATAGGGTATTGACTTATAGAATAGCACCAAAATATGTTTTTCTTATCTTGCATTTTATGCAGTCTAAGGTATTACTTAGCTAATAATAGGTCTCCCTTGCGTTCATGTGACTATGGAGCTATTGAAAATGATGCCCAAGATTTTTAATTCAGCTGAATTTTGAAACTGAAATATTTTTTCTTGCACTATGCTTACTTTAAATTTAGTTATCAATACAAAATTTCACTTGTCATGAGTCCTGCTTACTTTGGTTAGTTTCTTCTGGAATTCATGACAATCTTCTCTAGACTTGACTGAGTTAAAATTCCTTAGACATTTAATTTAACAGCTTTGCCTTTTACCAGTTCTTCCATGTTTCATGCATGAAAGTACTAGTCCTGCTAAGATAACTTTAACTAAGATGAGAGGCCATTTGTCTATATATCTGCCATTTCTCACTCCTTTTTATAATCTGGTTTTGATCTTTGACCGCACTTTGTCCCTTACTCCATGACTACTTTGTTTCTTTGAAGGTGGTTTGCCAGAAGACAAAAAAACAAATCCCAAAATAAAACAACAAAACCAGAAAAATTACACTGTAGCAGGAAACTGTGGATAGGATGGTTTAGTGCCTACATATGTTTATGGATGATCATTTGCCTCCAAGTGTATACTATTACTATCATTCATATAAAAGATTCAAACCCCAAGTCATGGTAATTCTCAATGTGTGGAACATTACCCAAAGTTGGGGTGGAAACCTACCCAACTCTTCAATGATAGAAAATATTCTTTCTTATGAGTAGTTACAGTCTTTGAGATGGGTCATTCACATATACAATTACTACCATTTCTCTTTTTCTTTTTATTCTCATTCTTCTGTCTGAAAAAAACACAGTGATCCAATCTCTTGCCTGCCTACATGCCTGTAAGCCAGACATAGCTTTTGGAGACCTTATGAAGATAAAACATCTCCTGTCTTGAATGATTGTTGCAAGTAATCATCCCAAACTGGAGTATGTCTGTGACCACATGTTTGGAAGTCAAGTTGACTTATTTTCTAGTGTGGGTTTCAGGAGTTTGAAGAGTACAGGGCTGACTGTGACTATGCAATGTAAAGCAGTCCATGGTCTGAAATTATACATATGCATCTCTATTCATAATATAACTGTGTTAAAAAATAAAATAGAAAATTCAACAACCCTTGCCCCTCAACTCCATGCCAAAAAGAACTATGTGGAAGATATTTGTAATTATTTTATTTTTATTTTTTTTGCAAAGAATAAAAGTACCGTATAGTTTTCTTTCTGGTACATGTTGGACAGTGACAGCTGCATTATTTTTGGGACATCTCCGTGGGAAATCTTTTAGCTGAATGATTGTGAATAGTGATGACTGCTACTTCATTTGGATGGCATTACCATAAACTTGATTTAATGAGGCTACGTTTACCTAGTTCCCTGTAGTTAGAGTAATGATTAAAAAGCTAGGAGCTTACTTTTAAGAAGACAACCTTATTTTCAGGGATGTTAGTTATCAAAAAATTGAAGAGAATGTGCAAGAGAAGTCAACCAAGGGTTCCTGTAGTACTGTATATTCTGGAAGTGGTAGAGTGAGTAAAGGATTATGAAGGCAGCAGTTTGTTTTCTTCCCCTTTCCTTTTGTGCTTATTTTTGTTCTATTTATTTTAGGAAGTTTGTGATTCAGCATGCAGTTTCCTAATAGCAGAATATTTTTGCCTCCAATTTTTAAAAAAATCAAAACATTTTGTTCAACTTTGAAGGTTAAAAATATAAGTGAGAAAAGTTACTAAGTACTCAACAACTTCATCAATTATAATAGTCCTAGTTTGCCATGTTCATACTATGTAGTTAGTTGTACATGCATGTAAAGAAAAGAAACTTGCTTGCAAGGCTTTATTCTGAGGTTTCTGGATTTCCCAGTATTTTTTTGTGATTTAATGTGTCATTTAAATTTTTCTCTCTTAAAGTGTGTTAAATCCTCTCTCTTTCCCTCCCATTAAAATGCATGATAGATATTTTTAATAAAAGTACTCATGCTAAAATGACAACAACAAAAAAGGCTCTGGTCACTCTGCGTATGCCCTTCACAAATGTAAGTCTTGAAAAGTGTAAATTTGTATCCTCCGATAATTCAAATCTAAGGTATAATATCTTTTCCCAGTTAATCCACTTCACTCATGAGAAACAAATTGTAGTGCATTGTGGCAGTTGTAGTGTGCTGTTGGTGTTGATAAAATAAAACTAATTTGAAACAAGGTAGCTACCCAAGTCAGTTATTCAAAAGAAGCCATTCAAGGATATTCCTTCAAACAGGCAAACCAATGAATGTTAATTAAATCCAAGATTAAACACCACTATTTCTCTCATTACTAATGCACTTTTGTAGGTCTACAATGTAATAGGTGATTTCCCAGCTCCATTAGTAAGGGAGATGTCAGCCAGACTTCTGTAACTGCTACACTTGTATGGCCTGTGTAGCTCATTACAAAGGTTGTCATGTAGTACAGAAGAATTAGGGAGATACATTTCCTGCAGAGAAAACGTGGATATACTACTTTCCTTGTAACCTAGGCAGGAGAGGTCATTTGCAGCCTAAAGGACTGTAAAACTTCTTAAGGGAAGAAGTTGCTGGAATCTGCCAGTGCTTACAAGTAGGAAGTGCTGGCATATTGCCTTTAGTAGAGAGTTTAACTGTATCAATTTAGTGGAAACCCTGAATTTTGTGAGAGTGGCAGTGTATGCCCGTATTATTGGTGATGAAAGACCATCAAATCCATTTTGCCAGTTATAAAAATCCACTTTTATTTTAGGTGACATGTAATGTTCTCTTCCACAGAAATACATAATTTTAAACATTTTACAGTTCTGAAAATTTGTTACTATTTTCAGTTGCAGTGTTCATAGAAGTAATTAGGAGAAAAATAAAGGGTGTAAACGCTGGCATGGCTTGATAATCTAACCTAAGTATTGAAGTATGTTTTGTGTGCTTGGTTTGGTTTTTTTTGTTTGGGTTTTTGTGTGGGTTTTTTTGTTTGTTTGTTTGTTTTTTAATGCAGTTGTATGGCTTTTACATTATGGGGCCCCTGACAATCCTGGAGGTCCCTTCCGTCCCTCTCTTGATTATGTAGCAACTCAATTGGATATAAGTCTGTGATGAGCAGTGTATTTAGGGATGAGAACAGAGTGCACTCCCCATTCAAATCAGAGATTTATAATCCTTTTCTGCGACTTTATGCCAGGAGGAAAAATCTTCTGTCAGTCTTCACTGGATTTGAAATTAACTGTTGTTATCCTTTATCAACTCAGCACCTTCCTGGGTTGCTTTGGTTGGCAGTTTTGGCTTATGAACACTCAAGCTATTCTGATGCATGCAACGTGATTGTAATTTTTCTTCCTTCTTGGTGGTTATTAATTCCACTTTTTTTCAGGAAATCCCAGTTGAAACTGAAATATATCTAAGTATCTCTACTTTCTTTTTTTTTTTTTTTAAGTTCTCAATAAATAATTTAAGCTTAAATACTGCCTTGTCTTAAAATTTGAGTATAGCAATTTGACAAAAACACAGTTATAAAGAAATTAGCCTAACTAGCTTTCTGTTTAAGTCACAAACTAATATGAATATATATACTTTCTAGTTAAGTCTCCAAGTAATGTTAAAACCCAAGTAAGCTCATTCTATTAACATTGGTAAGCAAATTATGTTTCTTTATGTGATTCCTACTTGATTTCTGTAATATTGTTAATAAGCTATTCTATGAAACTTGCATTTGCCTGCAAGAAAGTTAGAAGGGCATGAAAGTCTTAATAGCATGCTTTATGGCCCTGTTGACATTGCTAATATATCTATTGTTCCTTTTTGTGTGCTTTCTTTAAAATCAAGATTTTTTAAATGTCTCAACAAAAGTATATTGCAAAATAATTGATTCATTTTAAAAATGCATAAAACTCTGTCTAAGCAACTGATATCTTGTGACAGGCTGTATGTCCTACTTTTTGATAAATACATTCTGCTAATGGTTTACTTTTGGCCATAGTAGTTCTTTTTACAGTCTTGTTATAGTATGTTACACAATGGTATTAAAACTCTTCTGCAATAGTCTGTAAAAAGTATGAATTATTATTATTATTATTAACTAGCAGTTAAAACATCTATACACATCTTTCAAAAATAGAAGTAAAACAGATAAGGAAACACAAAATACAAATTTTCCACTTCTACAACTGAACACTTATGTCTGCTTCTGACAATTCTTTAAATAACAGAAAGAAGTTTTTATATTTCTTTCTATTAGCCTAATATTTCAGTTTAAAAAGCACAACACAGTAATATACACTATTGTCTTTAGTTTTTGAGCTTGTCTTTTCTACACAGTAACAGTTAACGGCAGAAAATGATTCTACTTACACCTGCTATCATTGCACTTTGTTGCGTGGTATAAATATGTCTGTAGATTCAGGGAGGAGATATTTTTTCATGGAATTCTTTCTTTGTCGACTTGCACACAATACTCGAAAAACCCTCTTGCTCCCCTAAAAGACTGTGGGAAGTAGGTTTGTTATAGTCTCAAAGATACCTGTTAGATTTAGTTTCAAGTTATCCATTAGCTTTGTGCTGGCAAGAGTACTGGTCTGAGGAACAAAAATTAGGAATGGAAATATTATTTCATTTATTGTTTTTCATAGCTAGTTAGGCTTTGAATCAGATGTTTTTTCCTTAAAATGAAAAAAACCAAGTGCTGAAGTAACACATGTTGTGGGGTTTGTTGTGTTTTCTTCCTGTTCCCCGCCCCCCCCCAGATCTGAAACATTCTCCCCTCCTTTACACAACTGAATGCACAAATTAAATTTTTTATTAACTATTTTAGGACTCAGAATATTCAGATTATCTTTGGAGATCAATTGATGGAGAGATCCCAGTTCTCCAGATGGTGATTGTTGGTTTTTGGGAAGACCTGATTTGTTGCAAGTTTACAGAAAAAATATTTAAAGTTTAGCTGTGAAAGGAACAGAATTTATATTGACACTCAAATATCAGTATTCTTGCAGCTTAACTGAAAACTAACTTTTCATCCTAGAGATTATAAAAAAACCTTCTTGGAATGCAGAAGTATGTCTAGGGTCATGCAAGTATGAATGTGTACAGCAAAGTACTGTATTTTACAGAAGGAAAAACTTCTGTAGATTATGTTGTTGTGTTGTCCACTTACCTAAAAATATTTATTAGTTTGTACTTGTAAACATAGCACTCACATCATGTAGACATTTGCCTCCTTTGTTGTTGTTTCTTCGATTGTGTAAGTGTAGTATGTTATTTTATTGAGAGTGCATGCAGATTAAAATACTGTCTTTTATCAGTCTGGTTAGGTATGTGTTCTGTATTTGGTCAGTTAGTCTGGGAAGCAGTCCATTAATAAGCATTTGTTTTATCCTGTATCTGTAGACAGGTGGAAACTTTCTTTCCGTGGATGACATGCATGCTCATTGAAAGAGAACTAACAAACTTGGAAAAATGCCAAAGGAAAAAGCATTCCAACACTGAGAATCACGTTGATGGAATGTGAACTCTGAGTCCAAATGTTAGCTTATTCTGACAGATTTACAAATGAGAAAGTAATGTAAAATCTTGAAGGTATTCTATTTTATATTAGGATAGTGAAGTATGTTCAATAACTGTTCATGTTCACCGTGAAGAATTCACATAAAATTTTCATGGAGCTGAAGCTTACTCATCCATTTTAATATGAGATGTATTATAGCAGGATGGCTTGTGTGATTTATGACAGTTGTCAGTTTTTCAGAAAGAAGTATGCCTTTGTGTATATCTTCTCTTCAGTTTCACTTTTTCATCCATACTTACAGAATCCGAAGGATTGCAGCAAAGCTAAGAAACTTGTGTGTAATATCAACAAAGGCTGTGGCTATGGCTGTCAACTTCATCATGTAGTCTACTGCTTCATGATCGCTTATGGCACTCAGCGAACACTCATTTTAGAGTCTCAGAATTGGCGCTATGCTACTGGTGGCTGGGAGACTGTATTTAGGCCTGTAAGCGAGACATGTACTGACAGATCAGGTACCACTACTGGACACTGGTCAGGTAAGACTTAACTCAAATAATTTCTCCTTGTTTTTTTTGCATCTTCATTCACATGGAATTTTTTGATACCTTTTTCTTTAATGTTATGTGGAGTGTAATAACTATGACTGCAATTATATATGTAATCATCTTTTAAGTCTTATTTTTGCGTTGTATTGAAAAAATATTATCTTTATAAAGGTATCTCTGCTTTGGCATTTTTTGTATTTCAGATTTAAATTGTAATCCTTCAGCAGTCTGCCACTATGTTATGTGCCAGATCCGAATCCAATTTTTATGGGAAGAGAGTATTAAATAGAGGCTGTCGTTGGTAAACTTTAAAACAATAAAGCATGTTTCAAATATAAAGCAAAAGAAATACGGAGAAAATGGTATCCAATAGTCATTCACACACCAACAAAATAATGAAATAGTTGAAATAATTTTTAATGTAAACTGAACTGATATGAAATTCAGGCTGTAAAACCAGTGGCAATGTTAAATACCTTTTTATTTGTAGATCATTATGTTGGTCCATTCTTATACTAGGCTGAACAGTTTTGCTAGAATAACTAGATGGGCATTCATGTTTGGAGGATCAGATAGCTTTGTCTCAAAGTAAACAGCATTCATTTTAATGGAATTCTCACAGTCAGCATCTTGAAGTTATTAACATCTGCATTGTTTTATAGTTTTTTCTATATATTTAAAACATTTTTCAGGTATTTGTCAAAATTGAGTAGGTGTACAGCACAACTGGAGGTGGCTGGCAATATGCTAACTTTTTACTCTCAATTTATGATAAATACCAGGAAGAATTTTTTAAAATTAAATTTTTCCACAAGTAATTTTTATGTGAACAATTGTCAGCTTTTTAAACCATCAATATTATTGACTTCTTTTGTTAGGCATACTTTTTTTTTTTTTTTCCTAAGTAACTGCTATTACAGTGGGAGTTTATAAATGTGACAATAAATGTAGGGAAGACAAAATTGATCAAAAAGAATAAAACTGGCTGTTCTTACCCAAGACTAGGTAAATTTAGTGAGATGTCTTAATTGGTAAAAGGAGATTCTTGGAAAAAACGTAATTAAAAATTCGGGTTAGAGGTGGAATGTTAATTTTAATAATATTTTGTATTATTGACAATTATAGTCCACATAATTATTGAATGAGTAGATAAGCTAACAATAGGTAGACAATGCGCTAAGCTATGGACAAAAACAGTTTAGAGTGGGAAATGGTAAGGGACATATTGTGCCACTTTTCAGGCTATTGCTGTTTTGTTTATAAGCACTGATGCAAATTTTGATTGTTAGCACGTGGCACATTAATCTTATCCTAGAAAGGGATTTTGGCTCAGTGACTCTCTGCTTAAGGACAGATATGAAGGACTGATACTTTTTATTATTGATGTTAGTTGTGCCTACAGACTTAAGAATTTCCTTCCAGTATGTCCTGAAGGATTTATTTGGCAGCAAGAGTTGTGAGTTGGATTTCATTGGGACATTTAAGAAATTTGTGGGGATTTTCAATAGGTGATTGTGTAGACTACACTCATCAGTAAGAGACAGTGCACTGATGAGATGTTATTTTAGCATACAGTTTTCTCATGAGAACTACAGGAGCTACAACATGACCAGTACTATCCCAGTGCCGTAGAGACAAATAGTTTGTTTGGATAGCAAGCAGAGCTTTTCAATTCTGGGTTGACAGATACTGGTTTCCCCTCCACTGTCTTCATCTTCCTCTTCTGTTGGCTACCTTGATACGCAGATTTTGAATGGTGTGTAAAGTTAGATGCAGGGAAGAATGGCCAAATCTCCAAGTCATCAGAGATGTACCCTCTACCGTAGAGTCACAAGGGATATCCCCCTCCTTAATTTCTGACAGGTACAGGGTTACACTGTATTTCGGGAGAACTCTGAACTAGTCTCACTGGGCTTGGAAATTAACATCAATGCTGAGAGGAAAAGAAAAATGTAGATGTTTATTCCTTCACTTCATCTGTCTTTCTATCTTTGAATTGATGCAACATGTGGGCAGTCCCATAGCTACTTCTAGGCAGGGAAAAATTGTGTATTCTGACAAGTGTCTCAGGTTTCACTTGTCATTCCATAGTGATTGTGCCTCTCATAGTTTCTTTAATTATTTAAGTCCTCAAGCCTATTATAGGCAGAACAGATACCTTTGAAGGATTTCTAGTTACATATAGTGGAAGTGTCTGTATCTTCAACAATTGTACTACTTGGAATGATTGCTTTATAGTTATTTTACTTCCTACTGAAAATTCTTGGGAGTTGTGTTGTATGCTAGGGTTTGTTGTTTTTTTGAGAGTGGTGTGTTGTTTTGTTTGTTTCATTTGTGTTCTTTTTTTTCCAGAGAATCAGTAACATTTCTTATTCATGTTGGATCCAATAGTACTTGAAGATCTTTGTTATCTGGCCGATTAGCAGTTTAGTGAGGAAGTGTGCCCTGGAGGATATGTAAAGGAAGGAGAATTGCCTATGCAGTGGACAATTCAGCCCAGGGCCTATTTGAGTCCAGTCATAACAAGAATTAAACTTCGCAGAAATTTCCTTGATCCAACACATTGTATATGTGTAAGTGTCAACCAGATGTCATAGTTTCCACTGTTGTCTCTGTGGAAGAGGTTTTATAAATATTTTTCTACTTCAAAATATTCCTCCAGTTAACTGTTTGTAGCTTCTTAGAAGGTTCAGATACAATAACCTTGCTGAATTCAGTGGAAGGCAGGGCAGGGTAGGGTAAAATGTTATAGAAAACTGTAGTTTAGGATAAAATGCAGAAACAGTACTTGCCTTTCCAAAGCAAGCACACTCTAGTTCATCTCTAGTTCAGTAAGCTAGTCTGTTGTCTTCTGTGGACAGTAAAGAACATTTCAAAGTCCTTATTTTAGATACCACACCAAGAACAATGCTGATTAAAAGCAAAACCTTTTCATCATGAGTATAGCCAAACAAGTTCCCTAGAGTGGGTGTACAGCCTCTGTCTTTGGAGGCTTTCAAGACCTGTCTGGCTGAAGCCCTGAGCAACCTGTTCTGATCTCACAGCTGAGCCTGCTTTGAGCAGAAGTTTGGAATAGATGTCCTTCTGACCTATAAACTGTGTGATCTGGACAAACTTAGTAAATGAATTCAGCTGTAGGAAGTGTTGATTATGACTAATAATAACCTGGTCTTTTATCCTAACGAACTGGCACTGTCCAGAACCAGCTGCTTTAGAAGAGGGTGAAAGTACAAAAACAGCAGGCAAGTAAGGGGTAAGCTGTGTCAAAGAGAAATTCCTACAAAGGGTCAGTTCCTCCTATTTTGGTTACATATATGAGTCCTCATACATGCAGATGAATCTTGCATCTTTCTCCATGTGGTTGATGGTCAGAATGTATCAAAATATTCAGTCTTCTCAATAGGATAATGCATACCCAATGCATATGGAATCTTAAAGAATTCAGCTATTAAAGTCTTAAAGATCTCAAAATAACTTTTTCAGATTTACAAAATCCAATTTACAGATAGGTGTGTAAACATACTTGTGTGTTTACGCATTGAAACAGCATTTGGACATTGAAATAATGTCTGTTCTTCAAAGCTTCAAGATGTTACAAAACTTTTCTTTGAAAATTCTAGCAGGTTTTGTGAACGAGAGTTTTTTTCCAAAAATTAATTCTTAGAAATGGTTGAAAGTTTTCTAAAAATAAGTAGAAATGGAAAACTGACATTGAAAACTTAAGCTGAAGTTTTATTCATGTTTGGCAAAGTTAGCAACTGAAACTGCCATCTGGGCATGGTTCTGGGCAGACTGCTCTATGTGACCCCAGAATTTATTTGCAGGCAGTTTTGTGAATGTTGCATTTAGCATAATAGGCTGTAAACCAGTGTTCTGGAGTACTTGTGCACACATGGCTTAAAAAGACTATTTTCATGAAAATCTGTTAAAATAGATCATGATTTCCTGCAATATGGGCTCTTGCTGATGAAAGTACAAATAATGTTTCCTTTTAGGTCCCTACGGGTGGGGTTTTGGTGTTTTTTGTTTTTGGGGTTTTTTTTTAATTAGTTTCTGGATCAGGATGAATAGTTTAAAGGCTGAACGCATGAAATATCTTGGTGTGATCAAATTTTTTTAAAATTAATGAATGCCACTAATTTGAGTTTTGATGTCCTAGAGATAGAAGACATTCAGCTATGAAAGACTATCTTTCTATGGTTAGCCTAATGGCTAGCCACACACAGTATAAATTGTGTTAAATTCTAATCTTCTGCAATGGCATGATTACTGAGGAAGAATGATACTGACAATCAATCTCTTTTATTAGCTTCAATGTGGCTTCAGTAGGAATCTTCACTGGATACTTAATTGCCAATAAATTTGAAAGACATTCTATATTGCTGAAGATTGCTATATGGTTTTTTATGTCTTTCTGAATTTATATAGTTTGGTTTTTTGGGGTTTTTTTTGGTTTGTTTTTTTTTTTATTCCCTGTACCTTTACAGGGACAAATAAGTCTGGAATTCTTAACTGTAATTAAAAATAGTTTGTCTGCAAAACTACACCTTTAATTTATTTTTTTTTTTACTACTTCTGAAATCAGAATGGGATTTTCTAGATTTTCAGAATAAATGTATAAAAATGCATTGGCATTAATAGATTTCCATTTTTCATAAACAAAATGTTTCTCCTATGTAGTGTATTTACTGTGCTGCGTATATGGGTTTTTAATAAAATTTGTTTTTTTAATTCTATATGAAGAATATTTGTACAGGTGAATACTTATAACAGGATACTAGTGTAAATTACAGAAATAGGCCAAAACGTCAGAAAATCATATCATCTTAAAGAATTACTTTAATGTAATTAGCCGACCTGCATAGATAATAATCTAGTAAATTGTGCTTCATGACAAAATTGTTTAAATCTGTACATTTATCTTTCTTCTTTTTAATTAAATTGCCTCTGCTTGACACTTTTATTTTAGTTGTATTAGCAACATAAAGTTGTGAGGTTTCTGAAGTCTATTTTCAGCAAAACAATTTAGATAGTAATCTCTCCTACAAAGAGTTAAGAGGCTTATATGAGCTGAGAATATACAATTTTTTAAAATATTATTGGTCCAATCCTTTCCTAACTAGGCATAAAAGCTAAGCTTGTCTGTTTCAGAAGAAATTAGCATGTTTTTCAAATTTGGGAAGTAGGGTGAATTTTAGTAAGCAAGCTGACATCAGTCTGACAGCAAAAGATGAGTAAGGCATGTTCTCATCTGTGTGGAGAATTAGGGGTCATCTCATCCCTTGTCATCTCTGGCAGGAATTGTTCTTTGCATTTGACGTGGTATTCCTACAAGTCAAGTTCAGTTTTTCTAGATTAGGTATGTTAAAAGATTAGAATTCTATCACAGGTTTTTGCAAGTACAGCAGTTATTTTACACTGTGGCATAATTTTTCCTTTTCCTTTGTTTCACTGACTTTCATACTATCATTCTGGAGAAAAAAAATTAAAATAAGAGATGGTTGTGTGCATGTTCTTTTTAATTTTAAAATTTTACCTTGCCTGCATATCTAACTTACTTGTAGTTCATTTTTCCTTGATATCTATAGCCAAACTATTTATTAATAATTTTAGGTAGGAATTGTTATAAGAAGCAGGTATCACTTCTTAGTAATAAGAGCCAAAATATAGAGAACTTTTGAAGATGTATTTATTATTAATTTTTTTGATCAGTTTTCTTTAAAATAGTTATATTGAGCATGAATATTTTTAATTGCCAGGTCATAATGTTCTGTTATCATTGCAACATGCTAAAACAGGGGAGGCCTCTTTTTATCATTTTTTTTACTTGCTGATTTATAACATCCTGGTGGCACTCCCCAATGATACATTGAAGGAGGGCTATAAAATAACTAGACACAGAAATGGAACCATACAATAAATGGGAAAAGAAAACAGATTAAGTGAAAGAACAGATTAATATACGGTTAGAAGTCATATCTGCGTTACATGATGGGGAAGGAAGGGATGTGGAGGTAAAGAAGCCCTCTACATGTTTTAAGTAACAGGGAGTGTGTCCTCCTTCCCATAAGGCCTGCAAACCAGTAAGATGAAAAATAACTTGAAAAAGGAAACCTGAAACAAAGTTTCCTGCAGTTACCTTTGAATATTGACTTTGCTGCCTCTAGCCATGGTTTGATGAATGAATGCTTTTAAGGCAGGGGTATCCATAGGGGAAAAAATGGCAGAGCTCTTCATTTGGTGGTAGTGCCAGCTTTTAAGTATTCATTAAACTATCATCTTAAAATATGAATTGACTAATATGTTTATATGTATAATTCAAGAAAGAGGATACCGTGGGTATACAAAATTAAATTTTAATTTATTAAAGCAAATCAGGCAACAGTAATCAAAAGGACTAAATGAAAATTGCAAACTCAAAGCATAAAAAGTTCTGCAGAATTAATTGCAATAAATAAAAAAGTTTCATTCCATGAACTAGATCTTCCTTGATAGTAGTTTTTCTTTTAAACTTAATCAGATGAATATTTAGTGTTAGCCTAAAAAACCTTTAACTTGCATACAACTGTATGAATTATGTTTTGCTCCCATATCTCACTCTTCTTTATAAAATCTTGTGGAAAAACTGGATCCATTTCTATTTCTAATTCTTAATATCTTTTTTTATCCATTGACTTTCCTTATTTACATTTTAATTCGAGCAAATTTATGTTACTGTGAAGCATACTGGGGAATGGTGATTTGAGACAACAGAGCAGAACAGCAATCTGTCTTGTATTTTCCCTTTGTTTCAGTGGTGTTACTCTTGAAATCAAGCTACTGATGTTGTGTAGATTTTTTTGTTGTGAAGGTGCTTTGTAAGATGTATATGAAGACGTCTGTGTACGTCAACATGAAAAAATATTTAGAAGGTGGTAACTTTTAGAATCCTAATGAGGTAGGTCTGAGTTTTCAGAGCAATGCAGTAGCCTAAGAGCAAAGCGTGATCCTTATTTATGTCTAAGTGGAGGATTATTGAATAGCAGCAAGAAGTTATTTTCACCTTCCAGAGCGATGGCCAGGCTGTAGCACACTGTCTAGTTTTGTTTTCTAGCCTTCAGATTGGATATTGATAAATATGAAGGGTTCTCAGAAAGAACTACACTGATTCAAGGCCAGAAAAATCTGCTTTACTGTAAAAGATTAAAGAACATCATTCAATTTAAAAACGAAGCAAGCTTAAAAAGCTGGTCCTGCCATGTTTTATAGGCATTTCTATAGGGGAAAAAATTTTACTTATAGGCAAAAGCATGTGGCTGGACAATTCAGATTGGAAATAAGGTCTGTTTTTTGCAGAAAGATTGGCTGACTACTGTAATAATCTCTTCAGGGGATATGGTAGATTCTCCATCAGTAAGTCTTCATTCCATCAAGATTATATGTGTTCTTGAAAACCGTGGAGTATCTCCCTTTCAATCTTTTAATTTTTTGCATGTGTGGCATAGAAGGTTATCATGATTTCAGTGACCCAGTTGAAGCTGCAATCTGGTATACAATAAACAGGCTAGAATGAGGAAGACTGAATAGAGCCATCAGCAACTGAGTAGCTATGCCTTGGATAAGCATAGTTAGAGTCATTTGTTTTAAACAGTCCTTTACCTGCTGTTGCTGAAGAGGTTGGAACATCAGAAAAACAAAAGAAGTTGACACACTTTTTAAAATGTGTATTTTACTTTTTTGAGCGAGGCGATTCAATCCATGAAAAGTAACACAAGGTATAGCCAGAGTTAGACGTTGTCTTTGAGCACATGGCAATCCTTTTTTGCTTTCAAATATCAGGTCAGTGCTTATCTTTATGAACAAAACTGTTAGTGGAATAGAAGCAGTAAAATCTTAGAGACAAATGGAAGTAAAATTAATTTAACCAGGTGATCTTACAGTGAATGAAAACACTTTACATATATAGAGGGATGGGGGTGAAGAGGGGGAGAGATTGATTTGTGTTATTGAGCCTATTTTACATAATGTCTTTGAGGTCATTGGAAATCTCCTATCAAGAGTTAGAGATGGCTATAAATTCTGGAAAAAGACCTTTTCTAATGGTTAAAAATTTACTTCAAGGTTAAGGTGCTTTGGAACATTTTGAAATTCTCTTCTGATTAGAAGTGTTTGAGTAAAAATATTCTGAGTATATAATATTCAGAAATAAAAATGAAACTGATAGAGGTGAATTCAAAATCACACAGGGGGTAATGAGGCAAAGATTTCAGTACATTCCAAAAGCAATTACATTATTTCCTGGTAGGAATTATATGTCATGAGACATAAGTAAAACAAATTGATTTTTTTAATTTTTTTTTTTTTTGACATATGCTGATGTTATCACCAGCAGACCAGCTAAAAGTACTGTATGTCTTTATCATTTTTGCAATTTCTTAAGTTAAGAATTAGGCACACAACATCATTGCAAGTCAGTATTTAGTGTGACTTTTTATGAAATTTACATCCTTTATAAAATATAAGTCGATGCTTTCTGGATCTCAGAGGAACTGAACAGCACGCTTTGCTGTAGCTTTACAAGTAATTTAAAAGACCATTTGTGATCCTGTTTTGACCCATGGGTGGAGAAGATTGTAGTTTTTTCCCACTGTGAACCAATTCTCATTAACTTTTATTCACATAGAAAATAGTTTCTGGAAAGGTAAGTTCTTCTCATGTATGTAAAAAAAAGATCTTCAGAATACTGTAAAGAAAGTTGTATTTAGAAGATACCTGGTAACATAATTGAACTCAGTTCCAACATCTATGTGTACTAAAAAAGAAAACTGTTAAATAGATTCCTCTTTTTTTTCCCTTCGTCCTTCTTCAAAAAGGATTTACTTACATAGATCACCTGCCCATTGTAGCAAAAATGAAGACTTCAGGCTTTCTTTAACCCTAAAATAAGTTAAATTATAGCCCCAAAGTACATTATTTATTTTTAATTATTTTTAAATACTTGCTACGGCTTTTTGTTTGTTAAGAAAATGTCGCTGTCCAAAATCAGAAAAAAAAATATTTAGAGTTCATCTTACGAATATATTGGTTATTGCCATAGCTGCATTTATATAATATAGCTCATTGTCTGAAAATTGGAATATGGTGTTTGTAATTATCGTTTCTGTTACCGAAGATCTTAAAAGCCTTGTTACAACAGGTGTTTTCCAGGGAGATAGTATTATCGACTGTAAAGTCTTGCAATCAGAATTCGGACCAATAAGATAGGCACAGCAGAATATATTAGTTGGGTGTGTAGTTTTATACCTAGTGAAATCCTGTCGTGGTTTAACCCCAGCCAGCAACTAAGCACCATGCAGCCGCTCACTCACTCCCCCCCCACCCAGTGGGATGGGGGAGAAAATCAGGAAAAGAAGTAAAACTCGTGGGTTGAGATAAGAACAGTTTAATATAACAGAAAAGAAGAAACTAATAATGATAATGATAACACTAATACAATGACAACGGTAGTAATAAAAGGATTGGAATGTACAAATGATGCGCAGGGCAATTGCTCACCACCCGCCGACCGACACCCAGCAGCGATTCCCCTGCCCCCCCTTCCCAGTTCCTATAGTAAATGGGACGTCCCATGGTATGGAATACCCTGTTGGCCAGTTTGGGTCAGCTGCACTGGCTGTGTCCTGTGCTGACTTCTTGTGCCCCTCCAGCTTTCTCGCTGGCTGGGCATGAGAAGCTGACAAATCCTTGACTTTAGTCTAAACACTACTGAGCAACAACTGAAAACATCAGTGTTATCAACATTCTTCACATACCGAACTCAAAACATAGCACTGTACCAGCTACTAGGAAGACTGTTAACTCTATCCCAGCTGAAACCAGGACAAATCTGCATGAAGACATTTAACTCTTGGCTTAATTTTTAAATATAGTATGCAGCAAAGTTATTCATAATTATAAACCCGTCCTGTTCTTTGGTAACCTGGCATTCATTGCAGACGCAGCAGAGAAATGAAGATACTTGCGAAAGTAATTTCTATACCTGGTGGGAAGTAGGATCAAGTAGTAAATTATAGAGGCAGATTTTGAAGAACAACAGCATTGTTCTCTTCAGAGAACTGAGAATAAAAAAGAAATCCTCAGAAGGACTTTTGGTTTGGAGGGACTACAGGCAGAAGGAGTAGAAGTGTTACAGTCAGAAAATGCCTGGATGTTGACACAACATTAACTTAAATGCTGTGAGTATCATACAGGTATTAGTTATGTCCTTAACAATTCATAATTGACTTGGTGATACTCAACTTGTCCTTTATATGCTGTTATACTATTTGCTGTGTCAACCTTATATATGTTTCCATCTGTTAAGAACATCATGCCATTTAAAAAATGAACAAGACTGAAAACTGGAAAACATATACCAAGGTGCTTCTGGGGTGTAAATTTCTTGCCACTCGCAAGAAGATAATGTTGTAACAATGAAGTCTTGTCCATGTCAGTTTTATAGATATGAACATAGTAAGAATTTCAAGAATACAATACATACTTTAAAAAAGAAAACATACAAAGGTGGTGTTTATTATTATTATAGATACTCTCTTTGGTTACTGCAACCCGTATTACAGTTACAGCACTTCTTGGTAATTTTTTTTAAGCTCAGTCATCTACATTGCTGCAGTCATTAGCCATTGTCCAGCATTATTTTTTATGTTAAAATTCACTTTGTGCACTGCTTTGTATTTTGTCAGTTTAGGAAAACTCATAAGACTGAGGATAATTTTCCAGTAAATTTTATGGCCAGTGTTGCGATTAGGATAATTCTGTCCTTAAAACCCCATTCCCATTTTCTCCTACTTATGGGATGAAACACTAGAGGATAAGGGAGAAAACAAGATTAGAACTGAAACATTCTTTACTCGTGATAGCACTCTGCCTGAAAGAATATTGCTGAATTAACAGAATGAACAGAACATTAATGTTATGTAGCACCCATTTATTAGAGTAAGCTTGATATATAATGAATATTACCAGTTGTAGTTAGGTAATTATTTGTGGACGGTAATGGCTGTTGAAAGATTTTGGGTTTAGCTATGGGTCTAAAACGTAACTGCTTAGGAAGTCAAGTGTGCTGTTGGAAATTGCATTTTGTTGAAGAAAGCAATTTTTTATTGTTATTATTATTTACATCATTAACTTTTTTTGAAAATTGTCTAAAAACCTTATGTACAATGCAAAACATTCAGATATTACTGCAGGATACACCTTTATTAAAATATTGTATGAATCAGTAATAATTTAATATTCTAAGAAAACCTTTATTACATAGTCTCATATTTCTTGTCATTACATGCCTGTGAATGCCATCTCATCTAACCTGTTAAATTGCAGTTCCATATGTAAGTGAAGATACTGAATTTTAAGTTCTTGGGTGCAATTCACTATTATAATTGTGTTACTTTCCATTATTTTATTTTTTTAAACCCACACTTATGGAGGAGAATATGAGATTACTTTACATGGAAAGACAGTATAGTATCTCTCATGACACCTCCTGCAACACACCTTAAAGTTGGGTTTTAATAGTCTGCATTCCAACTAACATTTTAGTTTTACTTTTTCCCACTGTAGGACATAAAAACCAGCTACTATTATCTTAAAATAAATCAATACAGTATATGCTCTAAAGAGATTATATGCAGATTTTAGTTATTTCACAACCTTGATTTTCTTTTTTTAATACATGCACATACAGTACCTTGTCAATAGTTGACATGCTCCAGTGGAAATGTGTTAAGACATTTGGCTTGCTTTATTAGTATACCGCTCTTCAACATTTTGTAGCAACAGTGGAAGTTTAGTTAGGCAGGAAGACTAAAGAGAAACCAGATAAGTGAATTTGCTAGGGGAAAAAAAATCTGAAGTGGCTATCTACTTATCTAAGAGAAATAAAAAAGTTATCTTTGCATCTTAAAAAGCAGAATTCAGGTAAATCAAATTTTGCTTGCATGAGGGTAGGGATTTCTCAGTTTAGGACACTACGTATCATTTGTAAGGTTATATGCTGTGTGTGCATCTCACAGACCCCAGAACCAAAGTACTTTTCTTCCAGACAGAGGGATGAAACTGAGAAAAAATGGGGAGAGAAACATAACTGAGACTTTCAGTGATATCATAGAGTTGTCCTGCCTTCAGCTTGCAATTCTGGTCTTGTGGAGGAACGTTTTCTGCTACGGTGATAAGAAGGTGCCAGAAGAAACAGAAGTCTACAAATAGAATGGGAGGCTGAAATTCCTGATTTGAAATTGTGTATAGCCAGAACAGCGTATCAGAAACTTATGGGATGTTTCAGTACTCACAGTAATTTATGTGAGAAGAACAGATGTCATGCAGCAGAGGTATAGCCATGTCTGCTTAAAATAATAAATAAATAACAGTAAATAAAAGGAATCCAAACAGTCCACGACAGTGTTTCATTTGAAAAAGGGAGCTACATAAAAAATAAGTCAGACTGCTTATAAAAAGGGAGTAAATGCTTGCAAGCAGCATGGAGATTACATAAAACATGGACCAAACTCATACCACCTGTCAAAAAAACCTTTTTTTTTTTTAAAAAGGCAAATATGATGAAGTTGCTTGATGTTGTTAAAAGGCATTTAAAAAAACCAGACAAAACCCCAAACAAATCTTGTACAAATGAGAAAAATTGAATATAATTTCTAGCAAATTACGTATGAAAATGTGGTAAGGAAGGGCAAAAAAGCTCTTGAGGAGAAGCTTGCTAAAGGTAAAAAACCTGATAATAAAGCATTTTTCAAACACATCAGAGTAAGGAAGCCTGCCAGAAAATCTGGAAGGCCAGTAAATGATCAAGGGATGAGAGGAGCACTGAAAAAAGACAAGACTGTAGTACAAACTATAAAAATCTTTTATATCTACATTCATTATAGAAGAATTTAGGGAGGCTCCCATGCTGAAATCTTTCTTCATAGGGGACACTTTGGATGCTCTTTCTCAAACAAGTGTCACTGAAAGCATTTTTCAACAAAACATTTTGTTTATAATTGCTATTTGCTTATAATTGCTTTTGGTTATAATTGCTGTTCTACAGAACAATGGAAGGTGGCTGAAGGAATATGAATTTTTGGAAAGGGTTCCAGCAAATCACAGACTCTGTATTGGACAAATTGACAGAAATAATAATGAAGAATCAATTTAGGGAATACACAGAAAAATACATTCCAGTGGAGAAGAGTGAGAGTTTTATAAAAGGAAATAATGTCTCATAAATTTAGTAGATTTATATGAAAGAGGCAAAAAATGTGTAGGTATGGAAGACTGAGTTCATTTAATACCTTGGACTTCAAGAAGGCACTTCAGAAGGCTTCCCCAGATGTAAACTATCATGAGATAGAAGGGAAGACCCCGATGTATATAAAATTGGGTTAAAAGAAATTTCAGAGGGAAAGGGTAGAAATTAATGATTAATATTCATTAGAGAAGTAAATCACCAGCAGAGACTGATGCAAATGTTACACTTTAACATATTCATATATCATCTGGCAAAGAGACAGAATGTGAGATGGCAATATTTTTAATGATAATAAGGTATTTTGGTTAGTGAAGGTAAAAATTCTCTGTGAAGAGTTACAGAAGGCTCTTGCAGTAGTGACTGAGAAATAAAATAGCAGATAAAAGTTTGTGTTGTTAAGGACCAGATAATGGGGAAGAACAACCCCGAACTTACACATTCAGTGGTGAGATCTGACTATGTATTGCTATTTAGGAAGTGTGGAAGCACATCCAGTGATCAGTATACTGTAGTAACATGTTTGCCTAAAAACTTGTGCTTAAACTTAGTGTGTGATTAACATATTTGCTTTTCAGCATTTCAGCTTCAGTATTAGAGAGTGCCTATTTAAATTGTAATACTAAAGGACCTGGGTGGCTCAATTCATGGACAGTGAGAATAAGGTTTTTCCTTTTCAGATCATAAGTTCATATCTGTGGTTCAAAACCATTCTGACTGGGTGTTTGGTTGCATCTGAAATAAGTATATGGATTTCTTGAGCCGCTGCTGCTGTTGACCCCTATTTTGGCAGCCTTTCCAGAAGCAGAAAGGCTTGCATGAACAAAGCAAGTTGAATTCTGTTGTTCCCTCACTTCCAAGTTCAGAGTAAAGCCCTGTTGATGATGTGGTGTTTTTGCCAATATTTTACATTTTTTGTGTGCAAGTAGAAAACTACATACTTCAGTTTTCTGCACAGCTGTTTTCACAAGAATATCGTTTTTGTTCAGAAAAATATATGGAGGAAGTGTATAAATAGCTGTAACTTTTCCACAAAGAATGTTAAGTGTGATCAGTATTAAATTCAAATAGCTACACACTGTCATTCTGCTTATTCCTGAAAGATCTAATGATCTGAAATTAGAATTACGGGAGATGCAGTAATTTCTTCTAACTAGCTTTATTTCTTTTGTTTTTACATAGAAGAATGTTTGCCTTCGGTCTTTCAGTGGGTTTGGGTTTTTTTGGTGGTGTGTGGTGGTTTTTTGTTGTTTGGTTGGTTTTTTTGTTTGTTTTGTTTTGTTTTTTGTTTGGGTTTTTTTTTTTGGTAGCAATACTTTTAACATCATTTTATAACTTGTGACACAAAGTTCATTTGTGCAATCCAAAATCCGCCATACTAAACTAAATCCATTTGTATTTTAATAAGTTCTTCATAAAACACATCTGTGTGCTCTTTCACACTAAAATCAATCAAGCCCACTATATTGAATGTTGATTCTGATTAAACCATTTATATAGGCTAAGCGTACTATTGGTTCTCATTTAATTGTATGAGGAATTACATTAGATCTATTATTGATAAAGGAATGGTGTTCTTAGAGTTTGTTTTCTATGTCAGTGGCATTTTTATAGCAGGATGGGAGATAAATGGGGAATACGTTGCTTTTGAATACAGCCATTGTTAAGTAAATTTTCCAGTGGCAGAAGTAAGAATGTATGTATTTCTTTAATGTTTGATGTATATAATTGCACTATCTATCCAATAATGTTCAAGGATCAAAATTGTGGAGATTTTATATAGTGAGTTCTCCGTATGTCATTGTTAATTTGGATTAAGATTTGATGTCTGTATAAAATGCAATTGACTGTTTGATAGTAGTTCCATGTATGGACAGGACCATAAGCAGGCTAGCAAACATGTTGTTCAATGAGAATTATTTAATATGTTGAAGTGAATGAAGGTAACCTAGAACAAGGGATTTTTATTCATGAATAAATGTGTCCACTGAAACAATTATTTTCAAAATAGTAGGGACTTATTTCCCTATGTTTCTTGATTAGGGAAAGTTGAAGCACTGCTGTTATTTTGTAGACCTGGAAATCTAAGGAGTGCATGAAGGGGCGAAAAAAGGACTCTTGGCTAGCATGGCTTTCCCAGTTTCCTAGAAGATTGACGTTGCCCCAATACACTAGCAAAACTAGTACTAGTAGGTTAGTGATTAATTGCAAACTTTTCTCACAAGCATTAAATCATGGATGGTAAATAATAGATTAGTAAACAAATGCCAAGTTTCCATTACAAACTGTAAAAGTTTTCTGCTTAACTGTCACTCATCTAAGAATTGTTCCATAAGCAAAAAGCTACAAATTGGCCTAATATTAGAGTTTATTGGATTTAAGGTAAGCATTCTGTACTTGAAAAGTTGTTTTGCAGCATGTACACTAGGAAAGAATACAAGTGTGTTTTGTGTTCAAATAAAAAAAAAAACAGTGTTATTTGAATATCAAGAGACAGCATTAGGCAAATTGAGAGTAAAATTACCTCAGAAGTATGTTAGAAAAATTTCCTTTTCTATTATTGCAGTTACACTCTTGTTTTTCCCCCATTTATGTTAGTAGACCATATGAAGTAGAATGGATCCCTGTTTCTCTCAGTTTCATTCAGATGCACTGTTAAGGTGAAGTGTGCCTCACTGCTATGAATTTGCAACAGCATAGCACATTTTTTTCTGCTGTTTTATTTATGGCTAACTAAAAAGTCTTTTTGTCTACGCACACCTTGAAGGTTGTGTTCCATCTGGGCTTGCATATGAAGGTATTTTTACTAATTCATGGAAAGAAGAGTCTTCCAAGTGTTCAAATTAGGAAAGACAAGATTGGGAGCTCAAGTTACAAACCACTAGCTCAAAAAGACACTAAATGTCTTAACTGGGAGCCCTTCTCCACTAAATGCTTGGACAGCCAACTTGGAATATTAAGCTCCATTCTCATGACCTGTTGGAAACTTTTAGGTCTCGTAAAATACCATCTTGAGGTTGTCTTGGTTTTTTGCATGCTTACACATGCTTGTTCCAGGCTCATACGTAAGTCCAATTAGCATATGCATGCCAGAGATCAGTCCCTGCAGATAAGTCCCTGCAGCTGTTGAAGGATTATTATAAAAGTAAGCTGTTTATCTTCTATTCCAGAAAAGACAACCTAATACTCAAAGCAAGTATTTGGAAGTATTTTCAGGTATATAGTAATTAATGTTGGACTGAAGTAGGGAATAAGCTTCAGTGGAATTATTTCAAATCAAATAAAAAATGAGTTTTTCTTCAATATTGCTGTAAAGATCTTTTCTATATGTTTTTCTAAGTTATTTCAGCTGTCCTTATGTAAGATCTTACTTTTAAATCGTCAACTCTGACTACTGTTTGCATGAATGACTAAACCTGGATAACATGGAACAAAGACTTTACGTTTATAAAAGTGTATTTGCCTTTGCAAATGTATTTTATGATATTTTCTGGTAGCCAGGGAGCTGGAGCTCTTCTCAGACAGGTACCCCTTTCATATAGGTCATTTAGTGAAATGGGGCATTGTTCAAAAGCAGTTTGAATATATAAAGATAAAAGGAAAAATAAATTACTAGTAAGCTTCTTGATTTCTACTTAGTTTGACAGTCTGCTGAAAATGCCTTCACTGACTGTTACATGAAGTCATTTTGTGCAATCTCACAGTTCATCTGTATACTTCCCAGCTGGCGTGCTGGCTATCTAAACAATTGAGGAAGGGAAAAATCTTTACATTTTAATGTTCTCTTAAAGTGACGTGACAATTGCCATAAAAAACTTCTCATAAGTGACGAGAAGTTTTCAATAGAGGGAAACAGAAACATAGGTCTTTATAATGCAGCTCACCTGAAACTTACTGAAAAGGCGATGGAGGCCCTAAAGGCATCAGTAGATGCTACTGCTTTAGTTTTGTTAGAGACATAGCTATTTCAAATGCAGAAATCAATACACTCTGTTCATGCTTTCATTATGTCCAAGAGGGAGAACATTCATTGAAATCTCATTACTTCTTAGCATAGTAAGAGCACTGTTTATGTTGTGGTTGTGATTATGAGTAGGATTTTCAAAGAACCAGAATGACATGGGAAAATAAATACTATTGAAAGTCAGTGGAACCTGAGTTACAAAGATAGGTGGGTAGTTCGGGAGCTCTGGAAGTTAGGGTTTTTGCTGGAGCAGAAATAAGACTACCATCAAAGTTTTATTTTTTCGGGGGGAGTGGAGCTGATAACACAGTATCTTTGGCAGAAAATCATTTTAGTGAAGTTTGTTGTGAGAGCAAAGGTTTCTTATCATGCTGTACCTTTCTATCTGCTCCTTTTTTTATCCTAACTAAGTACAAGTTCTGAATACTGGATCAATTTTGGCCAAATTTGACTGAAAGAAATAGGTCTTGTTAAGGTCTCTCAAAAGTCTTCAAAATAGATAGCCTGGGTGTGTGTATACAGCTGCTGAAGTCAATATTCAGGCCTACCAGCAAATGAGGAGCAGTGACTGATCAACAGGCAAACAGTACAGAGTAGTAAGAGACATGGCATTACATGAGGGTAGTTTGCAGGAGATGTGCAAGAGGGGAGAGGAATGGACGCAGGAAAAAAGCCTTGGCACTAGTGGGTTGAGAAAAGTAATAGAAGACATGTTGGCATGTTTGAAAACATTTTGGTTTATTCCCTCCCAAAGCTATCAAGAATCAGCCTCTTGGGATGACAAATGGGACAACACTACCCACATGGCATAGAAAACTTGGAGGGAAAAAAAAAAAAAAAAAGACTGTATTTTCAGTTTCTTTAAAACTGAATTGCACCAAATTTATTCAATACCTATCTGCCTTAAAAGGTTTGATTAGATAAAAGATGATTAAAAAAAATTAGTAAGTGGAACGCTAGGGAGAAAGTAATCGGAAACCAAGTTCAAAAACTTTGTCTTAGAGATGTACAAAGCAAAATCTTAGAGAAAAAAAACTTAGGTATACAAGTTTTATTTTACATTGACTACTTTAAAAGAAAAATAGGATTCTTTATCTCATTTTAATTCCATTTTATAATTTAACTATGGCATAAAGCCCTTACTAGCTGACTCTAATAATGTTTGGAAATACCCAAAAGAAAGTTGTAGGAGATGTAGTCTGCAGCACAGAACAAATAACAGCATACTTTTTCTTTCTTCTGAACTAGTTAACAATTCATAAGTAGTATAACACACCTAACTTTGCATAGTTTCCATTTTTTGTCTGCTTTGCAGAGAAAAACATTAAAATACCGTTGAAGTTGATGAACCATGAACCTGCTGTCTTTGCAATACATAACAGTGTCTTGCTGGATAATGAGGAGCCTTGTGAGAATTCAGCACAGTCACTCTCATCATAACCTATGCTATTCTAACAGCATTCCTAGCACTCTGACATGTTGTGTGTGATTGAATGTAGAATTGTTCACTCAGTTGGGGTGAGGTTTCAAATTGGCAGTAGTCTTTCAGGTTGTAGTTTAGTTAAGAAGAGCTGTGATTAGTCTATGCAAGTTGATATCAGCTTAAATAAGTTTATATTATAGAAACAGAAAAGCAATGAAGCTATTCCATTTTTATTTGAGTTTATTCAGTTTTGTCTCTAGCAACACAAACTGAAATTAAATTGAAGTTCTCATTTACACAACAAGAGCGTCCTTAGTACAGTGTTCCTTGGCATACTTTTAAGGACAACTTCTTGAAAGAATACTTTGAAATTAGATGACAAACTTTAAAATAATAGGAGAATGAATAAAGTACTCAAGCAGGTTTTCAGTTAACATCAACTTATAGTGTTGATTGTTACTTGAAACAAGGCTGGCATTTTGCTGTGCGAAGTAATGAATGCCCAGCAAAAATGCCTATCCAAATGCAGGTCCAAGCCAATGTTCAGATAGCAGCAAGTAAGCTAAGGTAAAATAACAAAATTCCCAAGGTCATTTTGAGCAAAACCAACATTTTTCAGGCTTCAAAGAAGTTGATATGAAAGATATAAATAGGAAAAGTTTCTAAATGGGTTTTAAATTAGGAGGACAAAGATTAAATTTGACAAGTAGACAGGCAGTAAGTTTATGCCAAATCATGAAAAATTATTTAAGTCCTGTGAGCTATAAGGTAAGCGATTAAGGCACATTGGGATACTGCAGGGAAGAAAAATTATGCTTTTTATAACACACACAGCTCACTTCAATATTTAAAAAGTAATCAGTGGCACTCCTGGAAATTGAAACTGTATTAGTGATCTATTAGTGATGAACATATCCAAAAATTGGTGATAAACAAGAACTAGGTGGAGCAGCTGGCATGGGTCATCTAAACAAAAATCAATTTCCTTACCGTCCATGATTTTCCTCCAGAGTATGTTTATGATGAAAGACTGAGTGTTATCAATATTGCAGTACTTTATGACTATTACAAAAACACTGGATCTTTTGATTACTCAGTGAAGGAAAAATGGATTAAGTTGCAGAACTTTGGAGTACCATTATTTAGGTTAATCCAAACTGAAAAATAGCACCTGGAGTCATATGAAAGTTAAACAAGCTATAAATAGAATCATAGAGGCAAATTTTTGCAACTGCAAAAGCAAAATAAATCTCATTGGAAGAAGTAGCTTGAAGTATTGCTGAAATGTAAATGACCTATAACAACTTTAGAGGTATCTTCCAACCTAAATAATTATATGGTTCTGTGATCAAATGTCAAAGTTGGACCTACACTGAGCAGGGAATTGGACCCGATTGTCATGATGATACTGTGATTTGAACTACCAACATGAGAAAAAGATACAAGCATTAGTATGGATTATTACCTTTTACAGCTTATCTATTATTTAACAAAATACAGCTGTGAAGTGGAAGAACTGAAATATTTTAAAATTTAGGAATATATAGCTAAAACCTGAAAAAATGTGTGGATAAAAAGATCATTCTGTACTTTTAACCTGACATCACTATCTTCAGCTACAATTCATATCAATCAAGAATGTGACAATGTTTTTGTAATGTATGTGCTTGCCTATCAATCTGACTGAGTTTTGGTTATGTATTGTATCATTGATTTTTACTGCAGCTTATTTCTGAATAAACTAAAACAATATCTTGCTATCCAAAATTTCTATTAAAGTTTTTTAAACTATGCCTGTTGATAATTGCCTATTAGGAATCTTTTGATGAAACACTAAAAAAAACCAAAAAACCCCAAAAAAACGTGATCAGTAGGATAAGAAAGCTGTCACTTGCCTATATGGCTGTTGCAAAGAGTTGTTTACTTCTTCAGATTACTAAAGAGTTACTCTTCATTGTTTTTGTCCAGGACAAAAGCAAATAATTGCTGTAAGTTTTCCTTTCAGTGCATCTGCTATCTCATACTTTTCAAAGTGAGTGAAGACTAATAGGAAGTTTTTTCTTGTTGAGAATGATAAAAAGGCAATAAAAACTAGAAAGTTGTCAAAAAGTTTCCTAGAATTGTTCACACATCTGCATGTTTGATTACACAGGTGTTCTAATTAGTGATGTCAAATGGCTGTGCTTTATTAGAGGTTTGTATGTTTGGATTAAGTAGACTTATGCACCATGCCCACATCTGATTTTATATAAACTGTTAACAAAATAGAACATTGTTGAAAATAGTGATGACTGTATTGATCTTTTGATTATTTTTTTTAATTTTTTTTTAATTATATGCATTGTCTCAACACAACACTGTGTGTGTCAGAATTATTTTGTCAACAGTTAGTAACTGGCAAAAGTCCTGAAGCATGAGCGGCTTCTGTAACCATTTCAAAATTTCTAATTATAACACATTCTTTGATCTGTATTCGTGAATATTCCGTTTTATGACTTTCCATTTGTTACCCATACTTTCACTAATGTTTCCCTTGTTGGGTGTCACATTGTGTAGTTTTATAAAGTAAGGGACTCTAATCTTCTCTGTGAAATAACCATATGATGTTTTCAGTTCCTTCTCAAAAAGTTGTTTTCCATATCTCAAAGTGCACTTACTAACGCTTGACCTAGTAGTTAATTTTGCACAACCAAATTGTTTTGCCTTAATGTAATACATTTTGTTTGTTTCTGATTTTGATTTGCAGCAAGTCTTCAACTTCATTACTATTTAAACAACATGTCACATACAGTTGAGAGCTCAAATCTGTTTTTTGTTTTTGTGCGCCACCCCCCCCCCCCCCCAATCTCCTTTGTTATTCATATGATTCTGGTATATTTTAATCTATTTTGCTATATGCTGAGAGCTTTTCTAGTTATTGCTGGCCAATCTTGTTTTCTTCAAAGCGTTAAGACAGCCTGTGGAAATTTTTAGAAGCACCCTCTTATCTTTTGAATAGTGTGGAATAATGTATTGGGTGCTTTTCAGGGTCAGAATGCCAAATAGTGGGTCAGGTCACTCAATCAGCTTTATCAATAGTAAGACTTCCCAAATGGCTGTCTTTACACAACACATTTTTTCAGTGATAGAATGAAGTTTAAAAGCTTGTCAGTGATACCATACTTAATAAAAATTCACCTTTTTATATGCACCTTAGCATCTCTACTTTTTCTCCTCAAAAGAATTGCAACGAATTTCCTTCTCCAACTTAGGATCAGACTATTTTCTTTCTTCTCTTAGCTAAGATTGCTATTGCGTTTTTTGCCACCCTGTTCCTTCCCCCCCTGTCAATTGAGGGGGAAAGGGTAAAAAGGATGGAACCTCAAGCGTTCTTACCAAGCTAAACATTTCTTGTCTAGACTTCTGACTAATACTTCATGTCTGCACCAGATTTAGCACTACCCTGGCTTCAGGCTGCTTTTCTTTATTGCAGCTTTCTGAAGACATAGTGATAAAATAGTATCCATCTTATGATAAGAAAACTTAAATGCTCAGTATTTTTACTAAAATTATGAACTTTTACTAAATCTTTTCCTGTAAGTGTTATATAATAGATTGTAAAAATATGAATTGGCTTCTTGAATTAAAAAATATCATCCATACCTGCAGTACGTGTTCTACATGAAATTATTCTAAAAGATCCCTTTACAGTGGTGTTATACAGTGCAGCGATAAAATATTAACATATAGCTACATCTGTGAAGACAGATTTTCCAAATCTATTAAAAATTAATTGAAAATATACCTGATCATAACAAACATTCCTTATTTAAATAACCATATCTCAGAGTGTTACTGCTCAATTGTGAGTAGCTTTGGTAGGCTTACTGGTGTTAATGTAGCATTCTGGCAATGTATGACTTAATCATGCAATTGTCGTATTTCTAGGACTTTGTCACAGATATTCTGAAATGATTTTTAGTGCATCCAAAAGTGTTCTAACCTTAGGGATTTTTAAACTGTTCTTAAAATAAGGCTCGTTATCCTTGCACTGAATTGATTTTTTTCAGCCGTTAGGTTTACTTGGTCATCAACAGTTATGTAAGTTTGATTTGCTTATATTTAAAAGAGTTTTCTTTCCTGGCTGGTGAGCACTAAACAAAGAACTGGCCATCTTTGCCAGTAAACACTGTGGACAATGAAAAAATTCTTCTGGAGGAAATAAGCACACTAGAAATCTTACCTGAAATGTTCCATGTTTCAAAAATGTAATGCTTTGTATTATGTTGTCAGGTATTATAATTTATTTCACAATATGAAAATAGCTTTGAATTATCAATTATGCAGACACTTATATTCATGTAATTTGTAAAAAAACTTAAAAAATGTTTAGTGGCTATTGAGCCTTGAATGAAAGTCCCATCTAAAGCATCTGTATATTCCACTTCAGTTAGTATTTAAAAGCTAACAAATTCTTATCTGTATGTAAATCACATGCTTGTATAGTACTTGGCTGTTTTCCTTGATCTATTTAATCTGCTACTTCATAGTTTAAGTTCTTCAAGGCAGGAATTGTCTCGCTTTCTGTCCTTTCTCCCCTTCTGTCAGTAGAGAGGCTAATTCAAAGGTTCTAATGATGTCTGAAATGCTGAGATTTACTGCAATAGAATGTATTCAAAAGAGCAGCGGGGCTGTATAGTTACTTTTTTAAGAGTTTCTTATGCCTTAAAATATTTCTTTGTTTATTTTTTAAACAAGTAACTGAACTTTAAGCATTTTAGATAACAAGCCTGTCCAAGTAAGCCTTAGCACACAGTAATGGTGTAGTTGTATATAAAAAGGTATGAATATATAAACAGGAACACTTTTTATGTTTTATTAAATACCAGCTGCTAAGAATTCAAAGGCCTTCAACTTTGTTCTACTGGAGTGGATTGTTAGGTACAGTTTGTACATAAATCTAGTCTAAAACTATGATTTTTATTAATTTTTTTAATGCTGTTTTGAAAAAGTAGAGCAAGGGTTGGGTAGTCTTTTTGAAGTTGAAGATACAGTTTAGCTGATATGTTTGGGATGTTACTTGCCAGTGGTAAAGCTTATTAATAAAGTAAATGACTCATCCTACTGTGTATTTTAAAACAGGTGAGGCTAATGATAAGGATGTTCAGGTGGTGGAACTTCCCATTGTGGACAGCTTACATCCACGGCCACCTTATTTACCTTTGGCTATCCCCGAAGACCTGGCAGATAGGCTAATTCGTGTACATGGGGATCCTGCAGTGTGGTGGGTCTCGCAGTTTGTGAAATACTTGATTCGTCCACAGCCTTGGTTAGAAAAAGAAATAGAAGAAGCGACGAGGAAACTTGGTTTCAAACATCCAGTGATCGGGTAGGTATTTAGTTTTCTTTTTAACAGGTTGTGCTTTAATATGTGTATATAGTGATTCCTGTTCAGGGCAAATTGTTTTATGATGGTTATCCAAGAGACTCAAACATTTTGTGGGGAGAGAGGGTGCTTTCTAGATGAAGCTATAGTTTTTAACTGCGCATAGTACAAGTTGGTTACAAGTACTTCTTCAGCATACTTGCCTACGTATAGTTGGACAGATATATAACAGGCGGCTAAATAGAAGGGTTTTTTATATGTCCTTCCATATCTAGTAATGTAATACAGAATACATGTAATTGCCTTACAGCTTGTATTCCAGACACTTTTCTGTCTGGGTCTTCTTTTCAAGTGCCTATAGCCTTTGCATTTGAGGAAAAAAGGCTAAGCCTACATTTCACATGCCACAATCCACAACTAATTTTGTTGTTGGCTGCACCTGAACATGGTATGTGCCTTTCCCTTTCCTGCTGATGTTTTCACTATTGTTGTTTCTTAGCAGTAACTATGAGTTGGAAAGGTCTGTATGGGGAGATATGGGGAGAAGGAAGGAAAGCACCTATGGGCAATAAAGAGCAGCTTGTGGAAAAAAGGTTTTACTGTCACATAAAGTGAAAAATGCTGCTGCTGTACTAGAGTCTGCAAATAATGCTTTCTTTGCCAGAATTTTCCTTCAATCCTTAATCTTTCTTTTTGTAGGAGTACACAATAGGTCTGTCCAAATGTTAGTTGGCTTTTGACCATTGAGTCGATAGACCGCTTCACCACTGGCGGATCTGAAGACTTGTTAGGTCTCAAGCAGATGGGGAAGATGCATTTTTAACTACCTTCATTCAAACCCTGCGTTGTAGTTGCTGTCCCAATATATCCATGATGCAAATATTCCTATTTTGCTTTTGAACTGTATTGATCAAGCAATACCTAACTACACCGGGTAACATAACCTTCTGCACAAAAGGAATACCTTGTATGCTATAATTAAATCTCCTTCATTCTTTTATTTCAGTTACCCTTTGCCTTCCTTGCAAGATTATTATATTGCTTTCAAGAACAGATTGACAGCTAACTTCATGTTGTCAGTGTGTCTTGAGGGACATCAATGAGTTTTAATCCTTCCTTGTTTTATGTAGGGATTCAATTTCATATGCATTCTAAAAGCACAGGCATGAAATTTGAAGTTAAAATTTCAGTTGCTAATGTATGTATTGTATTTATAAATTGAATTCCTCGTTTCTGCCTTTTTCCAGTGTTCATGTCCGAAGGACAGACAAAGTAGGAACAGAGGCAGCATTTCATCCCATTGAAGAATACATGGTACATGTTGAAGAGCGCTTTGAACTTCTTGCTCGCAGAATGCATGTTGATAAAAAAAGAGTGTATTTGGCTACAGATGACCCTTCGTTGTTGCAAGAGGCAAAATCCAAGTAAGATGAATTATGTTTACATTATAGTTTGTTCCTTCTGGTTAGATTTACAATTTCTGACTATAGTGCGCACAAATCTTAGTATTGTTTTTTTTCATTACCATTTATACAGTTAAGATTGCATTTCAGCTTCCAATGATTTTGTTTTTTCTCCCAGACATTCTCTTTTTTGGATGATTTTTTTCCCAAGTATGCTTTTCAAAGCTTAATGTTAAAAATCTAGAAGAGTTGAGCAAGATACCTGTGACTATTTAAAAACAAACCAATGCTGTAACAAGGAAGTAAATACATAAATAATAAATACACCAAACTTCTTGTAGAACATACACATTAAAAAGAAACTATTCAGCAATATTGTAAAAACTAGTTAATGTATTAAGAAGTTTCACCTGTCCAAACAATACCTTGCTGTGAATAGCTGCCAGAGCAATTTTTCGAAGTTGGTTGAAAAGCTTCTAATGACTCTTTCAGAAAGATTTCTGTATTGACAACTTAGATGACTTTCACCTTATATGTTGAATAATTTTAAAGTTTGTCCTTAAATATATGTGGGATTCTTGATCTGTAGCATTGTCTCTGTCCCTTTTTTGCTCTTTGTCCTCTTCTAGCTTTCCAGAACACGGGTGTAACAACCTACCCTAGCTATAGGATATCCCAGCCTGTCATAGAAAATATAACTGTGTTCAAACCTGGAAATGCAGAGTATGCATTCATTTACTCTTAACATGGCCTGTACTTCGCTATAAAAACTCATTGTTAAGTTGCATGTTTTGCAAGGTGTCACTGAGATGGCAAAACCTTCTGTTTAGTAAAAGGTGGCAGATGCGTATGGAAGAGTAATGTTCTATATTTAACTGTATCTTTCTTGGGTTATGGTGTTCATCATATATAAACAATTTCAAAAATGCTTATTGCCATGACTATGGAAACTTGGTTAAGTATTTCAGATGCATTGAATTTAAGCGTATTCATTATCGAGTACAAGTTAGCATGTTTTCCTTTTGAGTACTATTTATCTGTTTACTGAATAGCACCTATTTCTGTTTCCAAAATTTTATCTCCCTTGAGCAGAAGAATACGTATTTTTCATTTAAGCAAGGGAATTAATACTTTTTAAAATCAAGGTAACCCAAAAGTGGCAAATTTTTGAACTGTTTTATTCTTGGTAGACATGCTTGGAAAAATATATAAGATAACGTACTGGATTACAAAGTAAGCAGAGAATGTTGTTTTGTAGTAGAGGAATTTTCTACAGCATTTCAAACCTGTGTATTTCAATTGTGCTATTTCTATTTTTCTTTCATATCTATAAAGGGCTGCTGTTTAAAATTATGGAGTTTTGAAAAAACTAAATGAACATACACAACTCCAGATGATGGCAATCTAATCCTTCCTTTTTTGTATATGTAGAGACAAGAACAGTAGCAGAAACAATTATGATAACATAACATTTAAAGTGCAAATCTGAACAATGAAAAGACAGGTAATACAAAATTGAGGTTATAATATTTAATTCATTACATTGTCCTAAATAACTTACTGTTTGTAACAGAACAGAATTCAGTATTGCTTTAACAATCTTAGTTATTCATTTTTTCTATATTTGCATTCAACTTTCAATCCTTAGCACTGTGTACTTTAGCTTTGTGAATAATAATGAGATGCACTACCTATGTGAACACATTGTCCCAAGTTTTCAATAGCAACAAAAAATAATAGCATTGTGACTTGCTCAGTAAAACAATACTGAATTTTATTAAGCATTGCAGTTTCTGTGGCAGTTCAAGGTCCATTCAAAATCACATTTTTACTGTAATAAGATAAGATATATCTCATTAGTACGGCATTCATTTTGTACGTTTTCTTAGTAAAAGCCATAGAATCTGTAAATAGTGAATAATTTTTTATGTGTTGCTGCTGACTTTTCAGGTCATAGTTTATACTGAAGCATAATTTCCTACGTTGCTTGCAGCCTACTGTTGCTTGCAATTGAGTAGAAGGCATTTGAAACTTCCTGTGATTTCATAGAATGCAGGATGCAATTTGATGTTTGAGCATTTAAGGGCATCTGAAGGCAGGTTAAGGTCAGGTTTTGGAATAAAGAACCTTTTCTTCCTCTTCTTGTGAAGAAAACTACAAATCAGTTTACACTTCTGATAAAAAAAGTTCTAGTCACATTGAACTACGAAACTTTGATAGAAACAGCTGTGTCACATTGTACTGCACTAACTTATCTTTCATTCATTATTGGGTACAGTAATATTAGTAAGTACTAGATATTATATCTCTCTTTACATGAGAGTGATTGGTTGTCAAACAACGTTGGCATTTAAATAATGAAAATTTAGCCAACATTCCCATGAATAGGCATGTTGTTTCTATTGAGAGGTATTTTGAACTATTCAGTCATGAAAACAAATGTTTTGACTGAAGTTTCAGAAACTTCCCTTGCAGTCAGAGGTCTACCTGCAAGTACAGTAGGAAAGATAGTGGAGTCAGTACTATCAGTCTGTATAGTGGTTTTGTTTGTTTTGTTTTCTGAAAGAAAGTAGTAAGTGATATATTTTCAGAATTAGGATGACATAGAACAACGTGATTAGAGAGGAGCATGGTTGAGAGTTCAACAGCTGTGATGATTATGGGGTTAAAGCGCTTGACAACTGCTGGTGAGCAGAGGTCATGGTATTTGTGTTAGATAAGTGATATATTAGGGATGGTGTAAATTGCTTGTTCTTTGGCTGATTTAATAGTTTTCAAATATGAATTTATGAATTTCAAGTATATGTATTTCTCATCTATAATATTATTTACAGCATCATCTCTCTTTAAGGTAGAGTAGTCAAAATAATGCAGCTGAACATGCACATAAATTCTTAAGAAACCATATTTAATACCTTTCTGGTTTATATATAAATCTATTTAGGTCTCTTTCTCATGTATATAAGCACTAAAATTCAACAAATTACATTGTTCCTTTCAGAATGTTTACCTGTAAAGTCATCTGTATTTTGCTTTTTCATTTTTTTTGCAATAATTTGCCTCCCTCATGAGGGTTTTTTTCAACACTTATGAAAGCTTTTTTTCCACCCTATTTCACTGTTTATTTACTTCCACAGTAGCAAGTTAATCTCTTTTTTCCCTATTGTACTATCCGTAGTTTAGCTGTTGAATCCCTCCTCACCCCCGAGTCGTAGCATGCGTGATACATAGAATTCAGTAGTGTTTCAAAGTTCTTGAATCTGATGAACAGCTCATACATTTTCCAATTCTTTTTAGAGCAAGACCTGAATAAACACATTATTTCTTACTCCATCTGTTGACACAAATGCTCACGCTCTTCTTTCAGCAGGGAAGAAAACTTGCATTGCCTGTTCTGGACACTTCCCTGGTCCTAGCAAATTGAGAACAGGAGCCTGGGACTTGCCTGGGTTTGCACGTGCCGCACAGGGTAGCGATAGGCTATAGTTACACAACTTGATCAGCTTCTGAAACCAACTGGGACTTCAAATAGCCTCATAACTGTGCTTGGTTTGTATCCTTATCTGAGGCTGGTAGGTGCAAGAAGGAAAAATTTTAAACTATCTCTTCCCTACCTTCTGATTTCTTCTTTTCCCTTTTTCCTAAAGGGGAAAAAAAAAAAAAATCCATTCTGCCCTGTATATAGGTTTCAAGAATCTATTAGGTAGTTATAGAAGAATTAGATATTAGTTTTAGATATGTGGAGGAGATTTACTACAT
This sequence comes from Buteo buteo, assembly GCF_964188355.1. Lineage (NCBI taxonomy): Eukaryota > Metazoa > Chordata > Aves > Accipitriformes > Accipitridae > Buteo > Buteo buteo. Next base: position 54,373,836 of record NC_134176.1, on the reverse strand, counting down.
ATATGTAGTCCAATACAAAGAGAACAGTATTATGCTAGTTTCTGTTCTTTGGTTTTATCTTCACAGTCTGCTCCTTTCCTGTTATAGAGGAGAGAATGTGTGGGTAATTTCTTTGGAAAGCTAGGAGGGATCCTACAAAATACTGTACTTAGGTGATTCTTTCAGTAAGAATGCGACATCTTATTATTTATTATTCATTTATCAGACATTCAGGAATCCTAGTAATAGGATCGTGCCTGAGTTCTGCTTAAAAAGAAAAAAAATTCCCCAAAAGCTTAAAATGTAAGTATTACATTAATCATAATATAAATACAGATGGAAAAGGGAATAGAAGGAAGCAAGAGCTAACTATAGAGCTTTAGAAGTTTCATTTCCTTTACTCTTTGTAGTCATTGTGATAAGAATAGCTTTAAATAGAATCTAAAGCACTATAGTGAGTGGGAAGGAGAATGAAACCTCACCTAATGCAGGAAGTCAGTGGGCCACATATGGCTAAGCTTGAGAGGAGTATAGGCTTGGCCTTTTACTGTATTTTTCTTTATGCTCTGCTTTCAGCCTGTGTTGGAGACAGGATGGTGGACTAAGAGATTCTTTGGTCACACTGAGTATGGCTGCTATTATACTCACATTTTAGGCTGTTTAAAAGAAACCTCTTTTCCCAAGCACGGATGTAGCATTTTGTGTGTGGGACAACATAAAAGTGCTTGTTTGAAAACTTAAACATGTGAATAGATAAATGCCAAGCTTGGATCACTGGTTTGAAGAAATGGTTTCTGAAACTGTTGGTTAGGTGAATTTGGATCAACTTTACAAGATAGTATTGAAGACCAAATTTAAAAGTATCTAAAAGGCTGTTTCCAGAATAAAGGGAAGAAGGAGAAAATTTTAAATGTATGCATAAGAAGATGTGTAAATAAATCTGATATTTGTTTTTAACCAGATCCAATATGACACTTTTTTTGGTGTGCTTAATTTAAGTTATTTGACTGATCTTTTGCTAATAAGAAATCAGATTCTTCAAGAAAGGTTCTGTTGTCTGTACTCAGCACATGGATTCTGATTTTTGAACTCTGAAGGAAGTGATTAATTTTAGCGGTATTCCTGATGCCAAGAACTTGCAAAAGGGTGTGCAAATATCTTTACTATATACACTGTTCCTAGAAATGACATCTTCTGTTAAATGTTCTTCATGTTATTCCCCTCAGAGTTGTGTCACTGAAATAAGACTGATGCCTATCTCTGTTCCTCAGCTAGTTTTCACAGTAGAGTATGACATATTTCTGTTTGGTCTGTACTTTTTTTCTTTTAAAAAAAATACTAATATGAATCACACAATGGAAACAGAAATAGAATGTATCACAAATATTGTGTTGTCATCTGTTGTATTTTGAGAGCTGGTTAAATATTGACGAAAAATGTTAAGATGTGAGAAGATAAGAAAGAAAATGATGACTGTGATAGAGTTCATCTTGAAAAAACTATTTGTTGATCCATATGCTTCTATAATTTCTCAGAAGAGGTCTTATCAGTTATTCGAAATGAATAATATTTCCACCTTCTCTTCCTTTTTTTGTTTTGTTTTGCTTGTTTTGTTTTGTCTTTGTTTTAATGTAACATGAACTTCCCCTGACATTCATGATCAGATGCGCCCTTTAAAGTTGTCATGCTGTCTCTGGGAAATTTACCATACATAGATTATTTTTTGTTAGAGCAGGTGTTTCTCTTGGGAACATAAAATGCTATTAAAATCATTATGAAGATAAATTACAATTCTTCCTCAAATGTGGAAGTTTTGCATATGGCTTTTTGATTTGCTCTTGAGATAGATTTCCTGATTTGGTAGCCACAGCTAGTGAATGTTAGATGGAAAAGCCTGCTATATTTGCCCGCTTCACTTTTGAAAACAGTTTTCCCGTAGTTTTAACATTAAAATGGAATCAGTTAGGCATATTCTTATAAGAGACTGTCATAATCATGTCTACTGTGTGTCCAGAGTGTATGCACATGCTGTGTTGTTGTATACAAGTGCATGCTAACTTCAGTAACTTTCAAAGAACTGGTGAGTGTAAACCTTATTTTGAGCAATGTTCAGCACAGGACAGTCAGGCTTTGAAGCATTTAGTTACAGGTCTACGTTCTTATTGCTCCAGCATTACGGCCAGCTCTATATTCTGATTTTCTTTATTAAACAGTATAAGAATGATTAGTTCTGACAAATGTAATATTAGCTGCCTTACTATCTTATGTAATATATTGCTTTATAATTGCTATGAAGTTGTAAATTTGAGAAATAGATTTTATTTAAATTGTTTCATAATTAGCCCTGTCGTTGAAATTTTGTACTTGGCAGGTTAGTCACATGAGTTGCACTTCATGATTGAAATATAATTATTGTGTAACAGCAATCTAATTATCATCTTTGTTACATCTACCTCGAATTTTTCATATAAAACTTAATTTTGGTAGGAGGCTGACTGAAAATTTAATTAATTCATGCTGCTTTTTGCAGTTTATTTCAGATTTCAGTTCCCCAGTAGAGGGGTACAAATGTTTTGAGAAAGACCATTCTTTTCCAACATTTTTAAAAAGGATTTTTTTTCTTTCAAAGTCATTGTTATATGTTAAAAACTTTTAGTTTTATTTTTAAAATAATATAAACCAAGGTTTGGTTTTGTATTTCAAATAAAAATACTTTAACTTAAAGTATTAATATTTTGTTTATGATATGTCAAGAATGATGTATTGTCATGAAATTTTACATTTATTTCCTTTCGACCAGTAAATTGCAAAATTTGTTCTCCATGCAGCCTTAATAACTGTGAAAGACTTTTTTTTGTTTGTTTTGTTAGTTTAGATTAGTTTATTTAATATGTCCTTTTTACAGGAGACTGATTTTCTTGCACAGTGTCATAATTAGTGTCTAATAGAGAGTATGGTAATAAACAAAATGTGGTCTACTAAAGACACAATCCTATATTCTATTTAGCAGTAGAGCAAGCAAAGTGATCTTATATTTCATCTAAAATCAGTAGCGTTAGCAGAATGTGGGATATACTTCCTGATATTTTTTCACTTCTTTTACAGTCTTAAATCCCCATCAGACTTACAGTGTCTTTTTATTTAATTTTCTTTTTTTCTGGAGAAGAGAGGGCATGCTTGGAGGCAGCAGTAACATTCTAGACTGTTCAGCAAAATTACAATTCATTCCCTGTAAAGCAGAGACTTGCTTAAAACAAATTGACAACCTTATTTTGCAGCAAAGATGATGCTTCTTTAAAAAAAAACAACAAAACCCAAAAACCTTTGCTATTAACAGTCTATTGTATTTTCACAGGTATCCAAATTATGAATTTATCAGTGATAACTCCATATCCTGGTCAGCAGGACTTCATAACCGATACACTGAAAACTCCCTAAGAGGTGTTATTCTGGATATTCACTTTTTGTCTCAGGCAGACTTCCTGGTCTGTACATTTTCGTCCCAGGTAAACAGCAATACAAATACAATGTAGAGTATATGTACCAGTTCTAAATCTTAGTTTTCTTCATGCTCCTGTTACCTTATTTTCAGTGCTCTTTCATGAAAACTTCAGGGAAGAAGTAAAGGCTGGGTATGCTATGTGAACATTTAGAGAACTGTAAGCACTAGTTGATTACTTCTTTTCAGTGGAAGTTACTGGCTTAATTAAGACATTTGAAATAAGCAAGACAGAATACTAAACATGTTTAAGAGTTCCTTGTTTTGCATAAAGTTAATGTATAACTTGTATTCATCCATTTCTATGCAGCTTAGTTAAGGCATTTGAAATAAGTAAAAAAAATTTTAAACATCTTTAACACTTCTTAATTTCGCATTAAGTTAATATGTAACTTGTGTCCATCCATTTCTACACATCAGTGCACTCTGCTACAGTTCAAACATGCCTGCTGTTGCCTTAGTTGATTGTGTGAATGGAAAAGAATGAGGAACGCAGACATTTAATTTCTCTACAGTTGATTACATTTCTAGCAATCCAGCAGCAGCGCAATAAATGTGAATTCTGACCACTGTAATCTGTAGAGACTTCTTGTTGCAGATAATTATATGCTACAAGCTTCCTTTCTTGAGTGGTCTGATGAAGCAAGTTGGAGTCCATTAGAAAACTGAATCATATACTTGTCATCATTGGCGTTTTCTTCTTTATTACGTCATATTGTATATTAATTTCATATATCACGAAAAACTTTTAAGATTAAAAATTATGAAAAACCAGTATTTTATGACTGATATGCTGATTCAAGTATGGCAAAATATGATTGAAATCAAACAGAGTGAATGTTTTTTACCTACTGTTGTCATATATGCTCTTAGGTGACACTCCTGGTTACAAAAGCATTCAACTATAGATGGCGATAGATTATGATCATGCATGATTGTACTGTTACATGGAAGTGGACACAAACCTGAAAGTTAAAATTAACTTCAAAATGAAACGTTTTCCACAGCCTCAAATGTAAATTGTCTTCAGTACTGTAATGACAATTAGATAGGTAACAAGTATAATATTAATATATGATCAATACAGTGATATATTGACCTTGACAGCCAGAATTCTTAATAACATTACCATGGCAAGAAGACAGCAAAACCAGAAAAAGTATAGAAAAGCCTCTTATCCTTAAATCATGCTTGTGGATACATTTTTTTCACTGTTCCCCAAACCCTGTGAGGAAAATGGCATTTTATAGCATATTTAGAAGGTTATTAATATAGGCTACTACAGACCAAGACATGAATAAACTCCAAAGTAAAAATCCTCAGTAAGAAAAGCTCTTGAGGAGCCATCCACTTTTATAATAATGTTTGATTCAGCTAAAGTATGTCCACTGAAAGATATCACAGTGAAAGAGGTAATCATCAGCTAAGACCTAGGGCTGTATGTCTTAAATGCCACACATGCATTGGTGTACAGACAGTTCATATTCTGAAGGAAGAACTCTCTGATCTTGGATAAAAACTTAATAAAACTGTAACATTTTCTGCTATTGTTATATGCAGGTAGCTGTGTTAAAAGTGGTAAATTTTGCTTTTAATAAAATACTGGGTGTAAACATAGAAGAAACGTTTAAATATACAAATGGCTTGGACAGAATATATTGTAATTGAATTGTAAGTGTTGGAGTCATTTCAAAAGAGGAATATATGTTAAAATACATTGACATAGTTATGGTGATACAAGTTGATGGGGATCTCTGGAGGTTGTCTAGTACAACCCCTTTTGAGGGTACCTTTGAGGTATGTGGTATCTTTGAGCTCTGGTCTCATTTTGCATCTCCCTGAGTTTGACAATAGACATGTTTGCTGGATGACATATTTGGTTTTCCAGAGTTGCAGAAAATTCTGCTAAAGTCTAGGAAATCCTGTATTAGACTGTTACTCTCAATAACCGGGACTATGAATTTGGTCCAACCATCTGCTTAATTTATTCTGGACAATTTCTTGTGCTTTCATAATTCAAACTCCTCAAAAATCATTTAGCACCAGTTTTGCTGGTCATGCAACAATGTGGATCTCTACAGCATTTTCATATATTGGGCTTTTCTAAGGTCTGTTGCAAGTTTTCCCACTGTTGAGAAAGATTTCTCTTTTACGGGTTTAAAATTTGATCCTCTGATAAACATTTGAACTACTATCCCTGCCCTTTCATCAATGAAATAAACAGTTTGGTGGTTACTTTGGCATTGAATATAAGCAAAATCAGGCTGTTAATGACCATCTTTTGCCCACTCTCTATGAAGAGAAAGTGAGGATAAGAATGTAGTCTAATTTATTTCCAGTGTGATTTTGGACTTTCACATTAATCAATTGCATGCTGGCTCTTTTCCATTTTCTTTTCCCTGCCAAAAAGTGTCAAAACTTCATTACAGAGGTATTGAGAGAAAATTACAGTATATTTGAATAGAATTGGGCGCTTTAGGAAGTCCCCTATATTAATTCTGATTTATGCCACTAAAACTAAATGAATACTGATACAAGTTGAAGAATAGACGTTCATTAAAATACTGTTGTTAAAGAAATGATGCCCATCAAGTGATGTAGAGTCAAGGGAAACAACCTACCTTGGCACTGTGTTTCAGCAACATCACATTAATTGAGATGTATAGAAAAGTCACGTGGTAGTTACACAAATCATAACACAGTAGCATGATTAAGATTGCATGTTAAAACAAAGAGCTTTTTTGTCTCTTCAGTCTTTATTTAGATGAAATCGTAGCTCCCTCTGCCTGACATTTTTCTTCATAATCTTATTTCCTTCCAGGATTTTTTAGTCTCTGTATTTTGCCTTGTACATTTAAGTATACAGGCTAGAAAACAAGTGAATCCATGAATAAAAAATGTGAGGCTGGCTTTAATTATAATCCTGCATGTGTATTCTTTGCCTACTGCCCTCGACAGCTTACAGTTTAGTTACCCAGGTTTGGCACTACAAAGGAAACAATTGCTGAGAGGAGATGTTGTAACTTTTATGTCAGGTATGCAGGACACTTTCACTAAAAAGCATTTCTACTGGAAAGATTTAAAGTCTTTTAGAGAGAGTGTGTGTGTGTATCCTCCTTCTGGGGTGCGCACACATGCAGAGAACAAAATATTAAAAACAGTCACAGAAGCTATAAAATAAATAACCTATTACCAATGCATGGGTAATCAAATTTGTTTCTGTATTATGGGTTATAACAAGTACTTTGAAATAATTAACTTCAGCCTGATCTTCTGAAAGCTACTTCTGAAAAACTATTTCAAAGATCAGATGGAGAGGGATAAAAGGAAATCTATCACATTTTTAAAGCAAATGCCTCTCTCAAAGAAGCTAGGAAAGTACAAATATGTCTAGTTTGACTGATCGAAGTTTTATTCACCATATCTTCAGAGGGAAAAAAGTAAAATCAAGCTTTACTATATTTACATAGACTGAAAATTATGAAAAAGCTCAAATGCTTCTTTGTATTGGAGAAGTCTGCTGTATTGTTAGTTTTTCAAGCTTTATCAAGCTTACGCAAAATCAGAGAAAGATACAGTAATGTAGATTAGAAGTCAGAAAGGTCACAGTGGCCAAATCAGACACCTGACAGAGAAGAGCTTTCTAGCCAATTGTTGAAAAGAGCTTTGTTTAATATAGTGGCAGCCTTTTGTGTTTCTGGCAACTCTGAGATACATGACACGATTCTGATGTGGGGACCTGGTTTCAGTCTGAAGAAAGTTCCCTTCATAAAATGTGATACAATACCACTTTAAAATGTATATTTCTCCTCACCAACATCATTATTGTCTTGCTGGAATTCAGTTTCATATAGTTGTCTTCTGTTGCCAACAGTCATAATTCTATCACTGTTCTAATATTAACAGTATTTTAAAGCCTTGAACTTCTGGAACTGCTTGATTGTGAAAATTTGAGCTTCCTTTAGAAAAGTAAAAGTAAAGCTTCATTATTGCAGAATAAATTTTGAAAATGTAAGTTTTAAAGGTTCAGATGGAAGTAAAACACAGTTTTTATTAGTAGTAGAAAAGGAAAATGAATTTGCTTTTACATTTGATTGGCTGCATATCATTCATTTTAAAAAGCAGGATAGCTAGTGTTCATATAGAGGTTTTCAATTTTTGCTGAAAAGTAGACTTTTCTAATTATTTATTTATTTATTTACCACATCTGATCACCAGAGTACTAATTAAAATGCTGCAGAATTGTATGCTTCTTGTTAGTAAATATGCAGGTGGTTTTTTTGGTGTCATTTTGGGGGGTTTTTTGTTTGTTTGTTTGGCTGGTTGTTTTTTACCTGGACATTCCAAAACTTGATCTGCTGTGAAATTTAATTGTTACACATTGGTTGCTGACTTCTGTGGTATATTGCAGGCAAGCACAATATTTATGACTCTCTTCTGTTTTTATTTCTAAGGTTTGTCGAGTTGCCTATGAAATTATGCAGACATTGCATCCAGATGCTTCAGCGTATTTCCATTCTTTGGATGATATCTACTACTTTGGGGGACAGAATGCCCACAACCAGATTGCTATTTATGCTCATCATCCACGAACTGCTGATGAAATTCCTATGGAACCTGGAGATATAATTGGAGTAGCTGGAAACCACTGGGATGGTTATTCAAAAGGCATCAATAGGAAATTAGGAAGAACAGGCCTGTACCCATCCTATAAAGTTAAGGAGAAAATTGAGACAGTCAAGTATCCTACATACCCAGAGGCTGACAAGTAGATTAAAAGGAAGACATTTGGCAGTAATTCTCAATTTTGATTGGTTCGAACCAGTCAGCGCACTAACTAATGGTTTATATGGGATTTGAATTTGCATTTTAACATGCAGTTAAAATCAAAGCCTTTAGCAATGAAACTGGATAAGAAGCTGAGAACAAATGGATGGGCTATTATCTGAACTTACTCTTAAAAATTTTTTGTTATATGCACTCTCACACATTCACACACAAAACTACATGCAACGGGAAAACTGTTGTTTTATACTTCTGTCTCTTTTCAGGATTTGTCCCAGTCATTAGTCTTACGTGAGCTTTGGGCTCTTTTCTCTGCCATTAAATGACAATAATGTTCAGACTTATAACACTGCCACATTGTGTAATTTGAGTGACATGAACATATTTTGTATGTGCAAAATTTAAAACATGGTGCCTATATTTGAAAAATTTGTGACCTTTTTAGAAGAGCCATGCCTATATTACAATGGGCAAGAGTCAATCTTCAACTGGTGTTACCGTGACCACTGAACTTGCTTCAAACAACAGATTCAGATTTCAGACTAGATTTCTTTACAAGTTTATTTTTAGCATTCCATTGATTACTTCTCATCATTAATAAAATAAAGGATGCATCCAACAATAAAATAGTCACTGTCTGTTAGGAATTTTTGTAATACCATGAACAGATTCTTTAGTATTGATAATGTTTCTGGACATTGCCTTTGATTGAAAAAAACAAAACACAAAACCCACAAAGGAAAAAGTAGCTGGAGTTTCATTGAATTTTTAAACACTCATTATGTAGTACAGCTGCTTAGTGGCACAGTGTTGCTCAGTTCTGCGGACAGTGGGTTTCAGCAGGATGACTTCAGTGGCTCAATTTCTTACATTTACTCTCTAGCACTGTTCTTTTACCTTCTGTGTTTCTCTTTTGAAAATATATTTTTTTAGGGTATTATAGATGGCCATTTATCATTTTGGCATTGAATGTAGTTACTTTTAAGGAAAATACTTCAGGTTATCCCGTTTATAGAACCTGTCAATCTAGAGTACTCTAAAAAAATCTAACAGTTTACCCTAAAAAATATTAGGTTCCAAGGAAATACACACAAGGATGAATTTTTATGCATGACATAAAGTTGTTAGTAATTCTTAGTGTTTTGAAATCTGTTGCTAGTCTGTTCTCTATTAAGAAAAGAGATAATTTACAAAATAATTTTACAAACAAATTTGTAGATTTGGGGGTTGTGTGTATATATATATATATTAAAAAAAATGTACTAGATATCAAGATGTTATTTCCAAATAGAAAGACTATTAATAGCATTATACAGATTTCAGTGCAATCCAGTCTGGAATACTGAAAGTGCAGAAAATGTTTACTATTCAGACACTGAGAAAATGCCACATGAGTAAAGATTAAAAAGCATGGCTGGTTGACCTTAACAAAGCAAAAGTTAAAAGGATGTTTAATTATATTTATTAATAGACCAAGGACAGTGTTGACGTAACGAATGGATGCACTTGACCACGAATAAATTTTAGGCTGAAAGGTAAAAGGAAATCTCTCATGGTGTGAAGTTCAGCAACAGTCTTCCAATTGGAATAGTGGTGAGTAAGATGGAACTTGATTGGCATGTAGAGGAATTAACAAAGTGGTTCTCCCTGACATTACTTGCAGGACTGATCCTATAGATACCTTCCAGTTATGTGTTCCTCAACTGAAAAACTATTTTGTGTTTGAAAAAGAATAACAAAATCAAAGTTGAAAACTGCTGTGGAAAAAAAAAAGATAAATTGCCTGTTAGCTGTATTAAATAGACATATCAGTAAAAATGAGCATAGATACCAAATGGGTTTTAAAGATGGGTTGAAGGATAAAGGCAAATGAGTAAGAGTGGCCGAGAAACGCTGAAGACTATGACTTTTGTGACTAAGGATGGCTAGAATTAACTGGTGTTTCTGTGTTTTGGAACTACTAAGGAAGCTGTTTGATGTTAGTTTCCTGTCTAAGTGATTCTGATAAATTTTTCACTAACTTAGCCAAACTTGCGGTATTTCAGAGGCACAAATGTAGGCTAAATTGTAACTTTTTCTTACTTAAATTTGAATTGTACATAAAAAGCTATTGCTGCTTTCCTTTTCAACTTGGGAGAAAAAAAATCCAAACTCACAAACATTTCTTCCTTAACGATTAGATCAATGCCTTTTATCTTTGGGAAAACTAATTTAATTATTTCTCCACAAATACTACATTATCTCTTTGATATTTATAGATTTTGAAAATGTTTTCTTTTTGAAGCTCTTTACTTACAGCTTCAGACCTCACCATTTCCAGCTCATTTCTTATAGTGTGATGCAGAAATAGTATTTGTAAATGAATTAACGTGTGAAAATTCCTTCATAGTCAGGTAACTCAATTGAAAATATCACTAAAGATGATAAATAACAGAACATCTAGGATGAGCCCAAAGGCAAGAGCAGATCTTCTGATGAAGTAATGAGAGAATTGAAAACACTGACGTTATAGAAGACATACCTATATAATGTGGCAATTCCTCAACAGACTACACCTGACAAAATAATGGCAAGGTACATGTGCCTCCTTACATATTCTAAGTACCTAATGAATAATTAGCTCATCATCTTTGACAGAATGATCACAAAATGGTATGAAATTATAAAATTATTGTTAATAATTAAGAAACATACTAATGTAGATGCTATGACCTTATTCCCCTGGGCCGTATGATCCTTTAGTGCTTATAATGCAGTACATCTCAGAGGAAGAAACCTAGCAATAGACTGCTTACTAGATGCATCTGTGTCTAGAGATTTGTTTCCCTTAAGACTACCAGTTAGTTACGTCTTAGAATCCTGGGACCTTGGGACATTAAAACTGAATTTGATTTATATTAAACAAAATAAATATTAGATACTTTATTCTCAGTTACAGTGGATTCCAGGTAGTATGGAAGGATCCATGGGTAAAGAAAATGAGACCCACAGATTTTTATTGTAGCTCACAGAAAAGTGAAATAACAGGAAATAAAAAAATTTGTCTTCAATACCTGAAAGAAAGCTGAATCTTTTGGAAGCTGTGAACTCATTAAGGTACTAGCCAGAATGCTTGCAAGCAAGCACCTATACATCTTGTTTCTTCCATTCGCCTTGTAGCTCTGCAACAATCCAGTCATGTAATGTTTGCCTCATACCAAACCACCATGTCTGACATCCGTAAAACAAAGACAGCCCTCATTCTCTTTTAAACAAGCTAATGTTCAATTAAATTTTTCCTCTTTAAGAAGCATTTGTGTGTGTGTGCATGCGTGCATGTTGTGTTCATAAAAAATAATATGAACAGTAGTCTTTTCTTCTATGCTATTTTACATTGTCATTGTCACGTTCTCTGTAATAACTTATTTGCCAGGTAAATGTAGTCTCTGGAAACTGAATATTCTACTTGCTTCTTACCAGCTGGGCTAAGGAATTTATTCTGAGTAGTTCAGTTAACTAGTCTTCTGTGATATTGGTGCACCTGGAGACTGGGGTCATCAGCAGCAGTTTGCTGCTACCACTGCAATTACACCAGCCTGAGTTCTGTCTCTGATTTTCAGTCCAGCCTACAGTCAGATGCATGGGATTCCCAAGCCTCCTCTACCAACATCCTGTCCCTGTGAACTTAAGAGTATTATGGATTTGTTCATGAAGGGTGATGTTTTATTTCAAAATTTTTAAATATTTGCCTTCAGAGAAGTTTTTTGTCTACCCCTTCTACCACTGAATTTTAAGGAAACTTGCAATTACCAGAAGGATTTCTCTCCTTTACCAATTCTTCAGAAAAGAGAAGTGATGAGTCCTTTCTTATGGAGAGAGATTCACAATGTGGAAGTTTCCTCTGTAATGGGTTTTATGTTTCTTTGGTATGCAATTATAAAATAAGGGTCTTGTCTTCTGAGACAGGAACATAATAGAATATAAAAGAGAAAAATTTCATTACAAATTCTTGATAAGGAAAGGGAGATTTTCCTTCATGCTGGCAGAGTAGCACCTACCATTTGGAACTTTTTCAAAACAGTGAATTGAACTTCTGTTTTTCCAGGTGATAAGTTTCTTTGCAATGTAGTCCCTCAAGTGTCTGAAGAATCCAGGTAAAAATCATTTGCTTAGTTTGGGAGGTGGGAAGAAGAGAGTCTGGTAAGAAGACATGATATTGTACTTTTAATTTAATTTGCTATATCTATTTATAAAACCACAGATAAACCTTTCAGTGCTGGGTTAAAGACCTCTGCCAGCAAAAGCATTCTGCTCTTTGCCAGAAACACTTAAAATTTGCAACCTCTCTTTTGATTTTTGCCTAATACCAGTCCCAGTCGTGTATAAATATCATGCTGGTCATATTCTGATCATTGGTTGTTACTATATTACAGTTTCATTCATATTTGGGTGGCCTGGGAGCAGGCTGTCAAAGAGCACAAACTGTTTGGTTTTCTTATCATGTTGAGCTAAAATTGCATTTTAAACTCACAAAAATTCCATTTCCCTAAGGCACCACTAGAATTCTAATAGTAGTCTACAGACTTTTGTCAAGGTCCTCTATATGCTCCTGCAAGCTTATCGGGAGCAAGACTGAAGCAAAGAAAGTTATGCATAAATATCAACGGCAAACAGGTTGGGTTAGACTTCATAGTATCCTGTTCATTTCTAAAAACTGTGAAATATGGCACTGCATGATACAAATAAGAGTATAGTATAAAATTTCCAAGTCTGCAGAAAAAATTGCTAGTCTGTCTGCCTGCATCACTGGTTGCATTCACTGTGTACAAGATTATCTCAGAATCAAAGTATATATGGCAGCGGTCTTCCAGCATTACTACAGGCATCTGAGAATCCCTTCAACTGATGTCTTTGCTCCTCTTTACTCCTTTTGGTGCCATGTACAAATACCTAACAGTGCTGATGATGGTTGCTATTCAGTGGAACCTTCCTTTATTTTGTATGCTCATTTCTTTTGACTCAACTTACTTGTCAGCAGAATCCTATTGGCACTGCAATTCAAGCAAGTTTGGTTTAATGCAAAAGCATGCCAATCGTTTACACCAAAATGTCTTTACCGTTGCTCAAAATTAACTTCACACTCTTAGGCTGACTCCTAAGGATACACTGTTGTGGGAAGGAGCAATCTCCACTGGACTATTCTGTACATGTTATATAACTGCTGACACATACTGGTTTTACTTTCAATTTTGCATGATTTTTCCACTTTATACAGACTCAAGGTTTTGTTTTTATTTTAGTATATTTATGAAGTGTTTTCTTGAGCATGGTGAGACAAAGTCCTGACTATCCTACGTTTTCTTCAGGAACCATATCGGATCTTACCACATTTCCTCTAATTGTCTTAAAGACATCCTCCAGTCACACCATTTTAAAAGAATCATCTAGATCGACATTTCCTGAAGACTATGACATTTTTATGCTTTTTATGCTTTTACCCACTGCCTACTTGCATCTGAGCCTGATCTGCCATGGTTGTATGAACTACCTTCAAACTTTTCTGCTTAGTGTGTTCTGATTTCCTTGCCTAGTGGCTAATGGTCATTACTTGACTAGGAATCCAAGGAACAGCAAGTGTCCGTATTTAATTTTTCATAATAATGCGAAAATATATTTCTTGCAGGTTTTGGTGTTTTGTCTTTTTTTTTACAAAACACATTTTTTTATTTTCCCTAAATGGTATAGTCAAGGATTCAAAGAGAAAACACCATAATCAGATGTGCCTAATAAATGTTTAGAAGGCTTACAAGGCATAGAAGTTCCGTATCTAGTAAGATTTACAGCTCACACTGTGGCAAATTTCTTGACCAGATGAAAGATGTATTCTCATAGCATTCCCTATCCATTTTTGGCTAGCACTTCTACGCTAATGCCTGCAGCTTAATATGCAAGCAGTAGGGACACAATCTGAATGCAGTCTTTTTACAGGACTATGAGAGGTCATTTTCTTCTCTTCAGTCTTAGAACCCTTTATTTTGCTTAGTTTTAGTATTCCTGCTCTCTTTCTTTGGCAAGTTTTTTTTGTATAATACAGCCGCACAATTCTCAGTTGCTCCTCTACAAGTAGAGCCACAAGGATATTACATCTCAGCTGTGAGAATCCACTGAATGAAGAGATTGCTGTCCACTTCAGCTGTCTACAAAAGATCTGTTTCTTAAAGAAGCTGAGTATGTTTGCTGATATCTTTCCAAACAGTAGCAACCTGAAGAATGGAAGGAGACCACAAAACAGGACATCCTACTTCCTTCTTTGTGAATGAGAAGGGATTGGGCATCTGTTATGTCCAACCAGGATAATGGAAAGCAGTTGACTAGTTGATGGGAGTAGTTTGCTTCACTACTTCAGCTTATTGCTGGAGAGTGAACTGTGATGAGTTTATAATTTTAAATCTGTGGTCACTTTGTAACATATATAAAATTTTATTTGTTTTCACTTGAGAATGAAATTGTTATACACAAAGAATAAGTTCAGATTTGTGGGATTAAACGGACAGTGTTTCTTCTTGCCTCAGATGGAGTTCATTGTGCACTAATGTTTCTTAAAATGATTTTTGCTTATGACTATATTTCAGTTATTCAGCAAAGATAGACAAATCTTGTTAGGCTGGCTTGACCATTTTTTTAACTCGTGCGTCACTAGAGATTATATAAAGGCTAGCCCTAATGAACCTTCCACATAATACATTTAGGATTGATGGATTTGTTTGCTTAATTTTTTTCTTTTGTTTATATACAACAGAAAAATTGTTTTCTAAATATTAAAAAAATGATAGTTAGGATGTGTCTGCCTGCCAAAATGTATTTCTCTAGGGCTGCTGATGTGTTATGACTACTCTTTATTACACTAATTCATATTAGCTCATGTTCTCATGTTATGAGTGTTTTACTCATTTCTTTTGTCTGATGTTTATATTATAAGATTTATGATCCAGGAGTCTCCTTTTATTTGTGCTTCCACCACTTTTGTCACAATGGGATTCTCGTCATTCGGTAGGATCCCTAGACAATACATTAATATGAATAATAATTGTAGTCGTAATACAGGTTGAACATTTAATCTATAATGCTAAATTCAATATGATTTTGTAGTGTTTGCTTTTATTTCTGTTGCACTAATATTTTGTTTAGTTAATATGTATTGCTTATTCACCATCATGTGTGCATGAAAAGAAATTCTTAAAAAAAAACCCCACCACCCAAGCCCTAATATCAGAAGTTGGATTCAGGAAGTATTCTTAGTTCCTTCCTACATGCTGATCAACTTTCTTATTGATAGTATATTTATATGTTTGGTTCTGAAACAGCACAATGATTCAGGAAATTACCTTGTATACTTTGTTTGCTGTTGTTCCTTCTCTTGGGACGAGGTAACTGACCATGTGTATGCTACATCTGATTCAATATGAATTGAAACAGGTTTATATCTATGCCACTGTTGACTGGCTTGGTATATATTAGTCAGTGAGAGTTTTGGAAGTAAACATGAACGTATATCCTTCATTTTTGTGCTTTTAAAATTGAATGTAGGAGAGTAAGTAAGAGCCGTTGGAATAATGGGCTTTTGTCACCTGTTGTTGAACTGGCTAGAGCTTACTCATGTCCTTTTTCATTCTCAAGATAACATATTACAGGAATATGCTATGGAGAGACAGATCCATACACCATAGACAGTTATGTATCTAATAGGAAGGGATAGAATCTGTTGAAGAGCCTGAAGAAACCTCTAGAAGATGAGGATGTGACCAAGGGAATGGTTGGCTTGACATAAAGGTGTTCCAGTCTTTGCTTTATCTGCCAATGTGATTGACTGGAGGTCTTGTTCTTCTCTTCCTGGGCTGCCCCTTCAGGATTCATCTCACAGACATACATTATTTTGTCATGACTTTATGCTGGATGGATATTGGTTCCAGAACGCTCTGTTACTTTCTCATAAGATGCGTCCTGTTAATGCAGGTGCTCCACTGTACTACCTCTGTAGTAAAATGGTCTGGATTTTCTCAGTGCTGTTTAGTTGATGTTGGTCTTCAAAGTTTCCCTTGAAGCATTTCCTTTTGGTAAAGCCATACACAATGGTTGAAAAAAAGAAAAGAATACAGTTCTTTGCTGATTAGAGTCTGATGTTTTATTTCTGAGATACCCATAATTTGCCTTGCTGACCTACAAAACCACAAGGTAGATTTTAACTTCTTTTCTGTGGCAAGTAGCTTACTACGGTTGGCTGTAGCCAACAATTTGGTGCTGAAAGTAAGCTTTAAGCCTCTGCAAGTATTTCCAGCTCTTACTGCTGTCTGAGAAAGAGTGATGACCCCCCTGACAGTAGAGGTATGGAAACCACAAAAACTAGTTTGGGCTAATTCTATGTGATACACTTTTTCCTATGAACATTACCACTCTTTTGCCTAAGTCTGTTCTATCCAGCTTTATTTTGTTTTAGAATTTATCTTGCAGTTCCAGGGGTACAGGACAATAGTGTTGTCCGTGTTTGAAAGGCAGTTGTAAATGAGTTTTCTAAGCATGTTGCTAGTACGAGGCACAGCAATGTCCATTAATCTCTTCATTTATGCAATATCTTCTCCAGCAACTTCTCTACCAGTGGTGCCAACCTAATTTCTTTGTTTTCAACTGATTTCCTCTCTGTCTCTGTCTTATACGTAGAATGGTCTTCTACTCTGTTCGTTCAGATCTCTAAAAAACCTGCATATATACAAAAAATAAAACCAGAAAATTAAACACAATTAAATTATCAGCACATCTGCTTTTTTAATCAAATTTTATCTTCTATATATCACATTTTTGAATTTTAAGTTCTTGGAAGCAAAAGATTTATTTTGTTATTGTTCAGACTTCTTAATCCTGAAACAATAAATAATAGACAAAAAAGGTTTCTGGAAGGAGTAAATCTTTTCCAAAAGCAGTAGATCATTTAGGCCTAGTACAAACATAATGAAAAAGAGAAATCCCATTAAATTCCTAAAAGTAGAACTGCATGAAAGATTACTCTGAATGCCAGAGTGAAAAATACACAGGATTATAATTTTTTTTTTTCCTGTTTTTCCCCTGTTGGTTTAACTAGCTCATCTAAGTTGCTGCTTATCTGTGAGGAATCAGCATTAATTAGCATCTGCTGAACTGGACAGACTCTTCAATGTACAAATTGCCTATCAGAACAACTATATGAAATTTTATCTCAAGACATTTTTAATCTTGATACAAAATTACCTTGATGTTCTGTTATAGCATTTAATATTTTTGCATTTTGAGGTTTTCAGATAACCGCTAGTAGGTGATATATAACATAAATGATAGAACTTTAAGTATATCCATCTGGAGAGAGTAGGAACAGCTGTCTATGCATAAGGCAATACGTTGATATGTCACGTTAATGAATCATTTTGATTCCAGTTACAGGATATGCAAAGTGTATCACTGTTTACTTCACAGCAGTATGGCTAACAAATGATTTGTGAAATCATTGTCCGTTTTAACTGGGATGTTTTTATTAAAGAATGGTAGCTATGACTAACAACAGGTTTCCATATTGTTTTGGTTTGACGTCTGTCAATTGTTTATCATGGCACACACTCATTGACTGAATAATAAAGAATGTAAACTACATTTTACTATTGCAGACAGATTCAAAGGATAGTTAAGTCCTACCCAGCAGCCAAACAAATTGCTTTGGGGAAACTCCCCAAATCACTGAAATTAAGAAAAGAATAAGTTAATAGATAAAAAGGCTCATACTGAGTTTAGAGAAAGGTCTCTGCTCTGGAGTCTTCAGACTTTCTGTCTAGGGAAGATTTAGTGTTCAAAGTGTGCATCGGAACAGTGTGCTGTACCCATGTTTTCTCATTATTACTATTTGTATGAGGATCTATTAATTTTACATTACTCTGATCTTATGCTTTTTCAGAATTCCTAACATTTGTCAAGATTGCATTTGTATATGACAATATAACAACAGTATGCTACATAAGCAAACAGGAGTTTTCCAAATGCTTTTTCCTTCTGTATACTTTATTATTAGTGCTCTGGAATTTATGCATGAATGCTTAATCAGATTGCCACATCAATACTGAAGTATCTGTAGCATGCTTGCAATTGCAGAAAACTTCTTTCCAGGAATCACAAATGGAAATTCCCTAGATAAGTGATCCTTATTTTCAGCAATAATAATATCATTTAGCTATATATCTGTTTGCAATGAAAGGAAACAAGCCTTTCTTTTCAAAGATGGTTGGAATCTGTGTTTTCCTTTTTGACTCCAAAGTCGGGTGTGCTGATGGATGCATTCCTTACAATTCTCTTGCTTCTGAGACTTCTCAAAAAATTAGGTAAAGCATTTCATACTGGTAATTTCTACATAGACAAGACAAAGTTAGTTTGCAGGCTTGTTCAAATTCTCTGCCAGTTTTCTGGCAAAAATTGGTGATTTTTTTGACTGATGACAAATTAATAATCTCACACTCTAACCTTTTTCAGCTCTACCTAGTAAGATTGCTTTTGTATGCTTTTCTGACCTATACAGGCTATGCTCAATAAAAGGTTAATCTGAATACCAGGAAAAAAATCTACTAAGAAAACCTAGGTATGGAAATAAAGAATTTTTTTTTTTTTTTTTTTTTTTAATTGCAGCTACTGATGGTAATGGCTATAGTTCTCTTTGCAAGCTTTGGGCCACTCCCAGGATTTGCTTCATGTGCACTTGCCAGCAATTAGTCTTCTGTCCTTTAAAAGGCAGTATCCTTTGTCTTTATACTCTGTAATGAAATTTCTAAAATTTTACCTTTGCCATGTGCTTCATGCATTTCTTCATTTTTTTGTGATATGTATGTTTTTTAAAACTGAAACAGCTACAACAGACTTTTGAAAGTTTTGGTATCAGAACCCTCTGACACACGTGCACATGTACTCTGTCTTTCATCGTTACAAGGTTTCCATTAAATCATAACCAAAGCTCCTAAAAATACTGATAAATACATCCAGCTCAGGTGTCATAATGGCCCTAATCTTTACTTGGTTTTGAATTAAGCTGTTCAAAATTTGTCTCTTGTGAGAGACTGACAAGTTCTCTAGTTTGCATCAGAAATTTTCAAACTAGATATGCAGTAGAGTGCAATGCTGTGAATGGTCAAAGCCACCAATGCTCAGTGTAATCCCAGTGTGTTCAAAAATTTTAACCACCTTTGCTCATTGGCAAGTACAAGAAAATAACATAGACCTTTTGCAAAGCATTTTGAACAAGTATTGTTCTGGGTATGTTTTCTAGCTAGTCATTCCTTCCATCAGTACTGAAAAAGGAGTGATTTCTTACCTTGTTCATTTATTATTTGAGAGAAAATTACAACTGAATAGGAATAAACACACGAAGAAAGAGAAAAGTTAATTGCTGCTATCTAACAGATTTACCTTTGTAACATGCCGTTCCCATATGTATTCCACTTTTTTCCAACTTTCCCCTTTGCTTCAGATTTCTTTATGCCTCATGAAGTCTATAATGGAAAAGAAATAAGAGTATAGGATGTTTCCTTTACACTATGCGTATATGGCTGAAGTGTACTTATGAATTGAAGGGTCTCAATTCTCTGACCTTAGGTGCAGGAATGCATGCCCAGCCCCAGTGGAATGCACACAGTGACAATACATCTGGAAAACAAGCTACCGTACAGGTATGTATTTTTTTAAATATTAAGGGTTTAATATTGAAAGAGTTGTGCATCTGCTCTTTTCTCAGTAGTTGTCTTACATATATATTCTACTCTTCAGTATCTGGTGTCATGGATGTTTTAGTTATCACCCATTACACTCTTGGACTGTAATATGGCAGCTGTTTTTGAGGGTTTAGGGCAAGAAGAGGAGACTGGTCCTCTGTCAGTTCTTTCCTTCACAGTGTTGGTTAAAAGAGGGAATAACTAGCAGTGCTTTTCCCCAAATATATGGTTCCCAAATTCATAGTGACATTTCTCTTTTTTTAGCCGTCACTGACTTAGGATTATTTA
The DNA here is from genome assembly GCF_964188355.1 of Buteo buteo. Lineage (NCBI taxonomy): Eukaryota > Metazoa > Chordata > Aves > Accipitriformes > Accipitridae > Buteo > Buteo buteo. Next base: position 54,353,535 of record NC_134176.1, on the reverse strand, counting down.
TCCATGTTCTAGAATGTGTATATATATCATTCTGTCTATTTTATTTTTAGGCTTTTTTTATTTTGAGAAAATGTCGTTAGAGCAGACTGAGTGCTTTTATGAGAAACCTCAAGTCACTCATTTTAGGATTTGTTCCCTTATTGTCCAGTTATTCACAAGCAATGGTGACCACTCTAGATGGCAGTGTAAATGATGGATGTTCATTACCATTTAGCCCTGATCCTTTTAGTTCTAAGATCCCTATAGCTTTATATTTTGATCTTGCCAGAACCTGGCATTCAGTTATTTTCTTGAAAACAATATTTTTTTTCCTTCTTCATTAAATTAGAAATAATCCTATCATGAGGTCCTAAGGAGACCTGAACTGCAGGTCTCAAGATTTTAGACCAGATAGAAAGTTTAGCTTCAGTTGTTGCTTAGAGTAATTGCAGTGATTCTAGCACTGCTGCAGAATCTAGTCTACATCAGTATCAGCTAGATACTAGCTGTAGCTATTATTGCAATGTAGTCATATACCCAAGAGAAGTCACAGAATTCATTCTCTAGCTCAGCTGGATTAAACAGTGCATATTAGTGACACTCAGACAGTTATCTCTTTGCAAATTTAATTGCTTGGAGGTAAAAATTACTTTAATCTTTATCCAGGTTTGGGGGACATGTACTAAATGCAACTCAGCTAGCAATTTGCTTTGCTGTACAATAAAACCCTCACATCCAGCACAGATCCATATATTCTTGTGGTTAGAGAAGAAATCCCAGATACTTGTTTTCCATATGGTTATATTAGAAGCCTGTGCATACATGACGCCAGAATTACAGTCTCTGGATGGAGGAGTAGACATAGACAGTAAGGTATCTGAAGTGGTAGTTGAAATCTAGCAGTATGTTTAATGAGAGCCTTGGGGTGTTGCATGCATTATTAAGAGGTCTACATTAAAAATCTAGTGTTAAGCAGGCTCACTGAAGTAAAGAAAGGGGATAAAGGAACAGGAGGGAGACAGAGGGGTCAGTCACTTAACCATCCTACCTTTAAGCCTAAAGACAGTGTGCAGAGCACTCCGGTGACTGAGAATAAACGTGGCTGAAGCAAACTGTTAATTTTTAGTGAATAAAATGTCTAAAATAAATGGTGATTTATGACATGAAGTATGTATAACCTCTATATATGCTGAGCTGTTCCTGTAGGTAGGGTATTAACCATCTATTGCAGCTTGTTAATTTCTTTACTGAATTTATCACAGTCTGTCTCATGTTCAGATTGATTCACCACTTTTCCAGTATAATTTATTCAACTGCATTATCATTTATGCATACTGTGGTTCTCTATTTCTCTGTTTTCAGGAACCATGTTGGTCTCTAGAAATTGACACTGATAAGGCTGTAACAGCTAGGAAATGAGCCTAATTTCATATATATTCTGAACAGAGCGTAATACAAATTGACCTAAGTGTTACTAATAAAAATGTCATCAGGTGGTGATCTCTGTTTGCCTTTGCCCTGACATCATTTAGATTAGAGCACTGGCAGGACTAACTCTCAGCTTCCAACCTGTCAGTGTGTAATAGAAGCCTTAAAATTTGTGAAATATAAGAAACTCACATTTGAGTTCATACTGTGTCACCGTTTATTGAGTTCATACTGTGTCACCATTTATTGACATTAATAGTCCTATAAGTTTTTCATTAAACAAAATATTAATATTTTCTAAGTTTAGTCATGTACATTTAATCTATTTCCAATCCAAATAATTGACAATTTCTTGTAAAAAGAAGGTAGCATTTACATATTAGAAATGAGAGTAGGAAATCTAGACTGAATTGCACATCTCAAATAATGGCCAAAAAAAGCAGAAGGCATTTAAACTACTCTGATATAGTTGTATCCTGATTTTATAGAAAATGAAACATGTCAAAGAAAAAAAGAGCACGAAGAATTCTGAAACCTGAAGATTAATGACAGTGCACTTTCTTTCAGATAAAAAACCTTGTCATTGGTTCTTGATCCTTATTTTGAAATGGCTTTGAGTGGCTCATCTCATTTGGTTCGAAAGAGAACTTATATTCACGTTGCAGCTTCCAAGAGGTGTTAGCTGTTTTTTTGTATTATTACATTTTTCCTTGTTAATTAAAGGCACAGATCCTCATTCCCATTTCAGCACATATTAAACCCCTGTTGGAGACTGATTCCCCACAGCATCACAGCTCAGAGAAGCAGGTGTTTGACTAATGTTCAGTGAAGATGAAAATATTTTGTGACAGATGTTCAGAGAAAAAGAAAACATAATCATTATTGCTGGGTAATTATAAATTAATTGAGTTTTGCTTTAATTGTGCCTTAGTCCATAAGTGCTAGAAGATGATAAAGCTGTAGGAAAAGCCCTGATAATCATGTATGTCTGTATCTCAATGGTCTGCTGCCTGTACTCCAGTGGAATATAGTCAGACACACTTCAGATAGTTTTAATAGACCAGTGAGGGTAACGGTGGCAATCTAACCATAGTAAAGTGAAACTCATCATAGCCTAATTAAACCTTCATTCACTTTAACCCTAGATTAAACATACCTACACAACACTGAAGTCCTAATTGTAGATGCACTTGAAAAACGTTACTGTTAAGATGACTCTGTATTCAAGAGTTTGCTACTTGCCCTTTTGAGAATATGTCTTGAAGACTAAGATTAATGTAAGACACTTTTACTTTTTAAACTCCTAATGGCTATCAAACCTAATGAAACTTGTGTGGACCATCCAAATATGGCTACCTAATAGTGCTTAAATGCTAATTAAAGATACTTATCATCTGGAATGGGGAACCTTACTAAAGTCAGTTCACAATTTTAGCCTTTTCTGCTGGCAAACTATTATATTCTAGAAATGATAGGTTAATTAATATATCATAAGCATGGGGGAGGTTTTTGTTTGCCTTTTTCTTCCTGGAAAGAAAAATGACATCTTAGCAGATGAACCTGGCAAGCAGCATTGTGTCCTGTGAAGAGATCCTAAGTCAATGTTCTGTTTGAAAATCAGAAAGTTTGTCAAGTCTGTTTACCTGTGACAGCTGTCTCTCTAGAAAATAAATTCTAAGGGAGGAGTTAAGGCTATATAATGGATGTTTTATTTTGGATTGAGTAGAATCTTTCTCCATATTTGTACTTCATTCTCCTGTGGCTCTTCCAAGGATAAGGCGTGACAGAATAAAATGTTTTCTTTTTGTTTTCTACCTGTCCTTTTTGACCTGTTATGCCTTGATGGTGGATCCCTTGTAAGATAAAACTTTTCACCATGCTCCATTATCCCTGGTTCTAATTGCTTGGATGCTGACTATTTGAATAATGTTAATTATGATTATTCTGAGAACATGAAAACAATTTCTGCTGCAGAACAAAAAACCCTCCAGAAGGAATGTATTTATTTATTTGAGGAAAAGGCTATTTTCCACTTTGCCAGTACAGAAGGGATCTGACTTCTGACATGTTCTTTATTTTTCTTAAGTTTTTAAATACTTATTTGATTTTTATTTAAGTCATACAACTTTCCTGCAAAATACTGCTATATTACTTTCCTGACAAGGACAAGATTCTTCTTTTAGTGACACTCCTCTCCATAGCATAAGTGAGGAGCCCACTGAGGTAACATAATTTGAGCATGATAATGGTCTCTGCACTATTAAACACTGAGGGTTTAATTCGTGATCATAATCTCCTCAGTCCAGAAGAAACAAAAGTGCTAATGAATTTTCCTTATTTATTCTCATCCACTCAAATGGTATTGCAATTAACATATTCCAGAAGGTTCACTGAGACTGTGTTTCAGTTTCTGCTCACTGTATTCATCATTCAGATGAATCCGGCATAAACAAGACAGGATTAGCCAAGTCCCTATTCAAGGTTAATTCAGACAGCTACTGTGAGTACTGGTATCTTCAGTAATCTTTGACAAGATCAACAAAGTCATACGTTCTTGAATTTAAAATAGAAATGTGATCTCTGAGACTGGTCTCTCTCACCAGCCTCTGAGACTAGTGGGAAAGTTTGGGGCAAGGAAGACTTACCCTTGGTGGAGGAGAGTTAGGTTAGGGAAGATTTAAACAAACTGGGCATACACAAGTCCCTGAGTGGACCTGTCTTGGCAAGTGCTGATGAAGTTGGTTGATGTCATTCCCAGGTCACTCTTAATTGTTTTTGAATGGTCACTGTGTCTGGGGGAGCTTCCTAAGGACTAGAAGAAAGCAAATGTCATTTTTATCTTCAAGAAAAGCAAGAAAGAGGACCTTGGGAGCTACAAACTGATCAGCCTTACATCAGTCCCTGGGAAGCCATGGAGCAAATAATCAGGGAAACCATTTCTAAACATATTAAAGAAAGAAGGTGATTTGGAGTAGTTGGCATGCATTTATGGAAGGGATGTCATGCTCAACCAACCTGACAGCCTTCTGTGAAAGGTTGACTGACTCAGTAGATGAGAGGAGAGCTGTGAATGTTGTTTATCTTGATCTTAGGCTTTGACACAGTCTCCAAATTGCATTCTCTAGACAAACTTATGAAGTAAGTTATGACTAGAGAAGTGAACAGTGGGTTGGACTGAAAATTAGCTGAACTGCTGGGCTCAAAGTTTTTTTTATCAGCAGCATGAAGTCCAGCTGGAGGCCAGTCACTGGAGGTATACCCAAGGGCTGATACTAGGACCAGTACTGCTTAGCATCTTCATTGATGACTTGGATGATGGGGGCAGAGTGCACCCTCAAGTTTGCAAGTGATACAAAATTGAGAGGAGGTGCTGACACACCAGATGGTTGTGCTGCTATTCAAAGGGACCTCAGTAGGCTGGAGAAATGGGCTGACAGGAATCTCATGGAGTTAAACAAAGGGAAGTGCCAAGTCCTGCACCTGGGGAAGAACAAGCCCATGCACCAGAGCAGGGCTGGGGACCAACTGGCTGGAAAAGAGCTTGGCAGAAAAGGACTAGGGGTTCCTGGTGGACGACAAGCTGAATATGAGTCAGCTCATGCAGCAACAAATGTCAACAGCGTCCTGAGCTGCATTAGGAAAAGCATTCACAGCAGGTCCAGAAAAGTGATCATTCCCCTCTACTCAGCACTGGTGAGGCTACATCTGGAGTGCTGCATTCAGTCTGGGCTGACCAGTGCAAGAAAAATATGAACTTGGAGCGAGTCCAGGGAAGGGCCACAAAGATGATTAAGGGATTAAAAAATCTGCCATGCTGTGAATGAACTGGGATTGTTCATCCTGGAGGAGACTCACAGGGGTTCTTATCAATGTGTATAAATAGGTGATGGGGCAGAGAAAAGGAGACTCCTCTCAGTTGTGCCCAGTGATAGGACAAGAGGCAATGGTCAGAAATTGAAACACAGGAAATTGCATTTGAACATAAGAAGCAGCTTGCTTGCTGGGAGAGTGGTCAAACACTGGAACAGGTTTCCCAGACAGGTTGTGGAGTCTCTGTCCTTGGAGATATTAATAACATGTCTGGGCACAGTTGTGAGCAACCTGCTCCAGTTGATACTGCTTTCAGCAAAGGGATTGGACTAGACAATTTTGAGAGGTCCCTTCCAACCTCAGCTACTCTGTGATTCTGTCTACTAATCTAAATACTGTGGCCTTTGTCTTCTTATATTTAGAAACATCAATGCAGAATTCCAAGTTCATTTTCCAATGTGTCTATGTTAAGTTGGGTCAATTTGTGAATAAATAATGAAACCAGTTTGGAGGTAGGAATTACAGTTGCTTCTGTCTGATGAATTAGTTTCATAAGAAGGATCTGGTAGCCAGAATGCTACCCTGAATTCCGCTGTGCAATGCTGTATTTTTTAAAAAACTTGCTTTACATCTATGTGCTAACAATGTTGATGTTAACGACACCTCAAGTAGCATAATTTGAAAAGGATTTTTAAAAGTTCCAATTATATTTACAGGTCAATAGAGAATAGGATTTTTCTTTTAAAGTTGAATTGGCTCTGCAAAGCTGATAGTAAAAAACGTTAAGGTATTATTTTAATCATTGAGACTGGTACATGAAGCTGGTTATACAGTAGAAATTAGAGGAAAGGACTGGTTTTTTATATAGTGACTTTTCATAAATAAAACTGCACATAGAATTATAAGTTAAGCTTAAGGAAAATAACCTACTCAGCATTTTGAGCATGAAGGAAAAAAATTAGCACAGTTTTTTTTAAAGCAAAAAGAATTCTTTCCCTAACCGAGACACACACCTTGAAGCCTGCCTGTGCAGGTATAAGAAAGATCTTAACAGTCTGGAAGATCTTCAAAAACAAGCTGGAAAAGTTGCTGAATCATCATAGGACAGTTGTTGAGAACAACGTTAGTGGTGGCTTGTTCCTGCTCTGTAAGCATAGCAGCTCCTTGTAAGCCCTTGTGTTTCAAAAAAGGTCACTTAGGAGATTTACCTTGCTGTTAAAGCTCCTTTTGATGCCAGCCAGCCTAGAATAAATTGTCACTGATGAAGACTTGCATAATAGAGTCCCCTGTGTAGTCCTGAAAAATAGTCAGGTAGTAAAAATTATAGTCTCTATCCACGGTCATGGAAAATCATCAGGCAACAAAAAAAATTGTATATAGCCAGATTGGTCTGATAATTTGTGTGGCTTGATCACACATTAACTGTACATAGTTCCACATTAGGTTGCTTCTGACTTTAGCTGAATGACGTAGCTGATAAGCTTGCTTAGTCTGTAGATCTGCAGTGGTTTTTATGCTTACTGATACTCCTGACCACAAGAGTATTGCCCTAAATTTCCTTGTCTACTGAACATAATGTGTCTGAGAGAAGAGATTTAAGCAGTTCTGACATGTCTTGTAGCATATTTTTTTGCATCCCTGAGCTAGAAATCCTAAGCTCTTAAATCATTATCTAAAGCTAGTGCTTCTACATAGACTCATGGAGCTGCTTCTTTCCTTCCACTTCACAAATTTTGCTTCTTCAATGGTATTAACATATGCACTCATCTCGCTATTTTAGTCAGAGTAAATGTTCCAGCACTAACTATCTTCTCCCTGTCTGCTTTCAGCTAAAACTTAAACTGATCATGCAGAAGAAACAGAGAGCTCTTTAGTCTTTAAGTCATTTTCACTTAAACATACGACTTGGGATTTAATTTGAAAAACTTTAAAAGCACTTGTTTTTTCCTGTAATAGGAGCCAGAGCAATTGCCAGGATATACATATAGAAAATGCAGAGTGATATTTTCAATGGGTAACTAAAGTAACTACATATTAATAATGGCATTTGTGAGATTACTGAAGGGAAATGGAAAATGCTTTGTGTGATATCCATGTGTGTTCATAGAACTCATTGAGTATAGGCTTTTTAAAGTTTTTTTACCATTGTACAAACATCTAGAAGCTTGCCTTCAGGGTTTTGGGAACTGTGCACACGTGCAACAAAAATATATCAATACTTTGAAAAGCTTTTAGCTTGTTCAAAGAAACCTCAAATAAACCTCATCAATAAGTATGAAATAACAGTTTCAGAATAGAGAGAATTTTGTTGGACAGTTATAATGACCAAAAGCATATTTATTACACCAGATGCATGTTTAACTGTCAGATCGAAAAGCCTGAATTCTTTCTATCTGTACTGTAAGCATGCGCGAGGAGTTGAAAACTTACATATTCTGATAAGGCCTCTAAAGGACTTTCAATTTTTTTAACTGCTGGGGGAGAACAGACCTCATTAGCCAGAAAGTAAAAATGAACACTGAACTCTTAATTTAGTTATGAAAGAAACAAAATAAGAAATGTGGAATCATTATTAGGAGAGCTGATAGTGAACCATCTCTTTAGATTGCCTAACATTTTCCATCATGTAAGATTTATTATAATAAGTTGGGGTTTTTTTCCTCAAAGCTTTAATACCTTATTGTTTTCACCAACCTTTGAAGTTTGTCAGGGTCAAAGACCTGCAGCTAGAGGCAGGTCTTTTGTAGATCTTGAAATTCTCATTGAAATATAAAATGTTACAAATTACTATTTCCCTTCTTTCGTTTGCATTTCTGAAAGAGATTTTTGTAGACTGCCAAAAATGACTGAATATAAAGACTGCAAGTCCATACTGCTGCTGTGATGGAACAATGTGTATTGGGAACATTCAGGACCTGCAGAAGCACCTACAGCAGAAAGGAATGATGCTGAAAGGAAAGTGTGATTGATTCATGATCGATCACCTGCCCCAACAATACATCCATTTTTCCCCGAGGCTTCTTAAAGGGTAAAAGAGGAGAGGAGAAGAAGATCTATATACTTACTTCTGTTCTACCAGACCAAGCATGAGACACAATCCCATCTCCCACTCTAGTATGAAGACCTTTGTTCAAAAGGAAACATTATTTTGATTCTAAAGTCTTCCTCTCAGACACTATACTACCTTTGTGATTGCTCATGTGGATTTTATTCTTTTCCTTTGAATCTCTGTATAGTAATACAGCAGTTAATTACATGATCATGTTATTGTTATGTAAGAGTTGTGCATCATTTAGTACATGAGATTTTTACATAAGGGAAAAGATGAAAGCTTGATGAGGAACTTTTTCTGTAAGGTTTTATTTTTAATACAACATTTAATGTCAAGAAGGAGCAATAATGTAAATAGACTATTACTCTGTTTAAAATACCAATTCTAAAGGAAGAGGCAGCATGAGGAAAATAACAACCGTAATATTTTTCTAGGAAAAATAGTCACTGTTCAGTTGGAAGGTTTACTCCTTTCTGAAAGGAAAATAGTCCAGAGATGCAGTGACCTGAGCTGATAGGTAGATCATTCTGCATAACTTATTACTTGTTAAGTTTTAGAACTGTGCAGAATATTTTCACATAGTGTGAAAATGTAGGAAGAGGTAGGCAGGCTAAGGGAAACCTGTCTGGTTTATAGAAAAAGTTGGAGGCAAGGAAAGGAAATATTGAGAATTAAGATAAAAGATACAGCAGTCAGTGAGCATTTAAAGAAAAAGGGATGTGATAATAGGGTAAATTATTGTTATAAACATTTGCAAGTAGTCAGATATTAGATAAAATAAATTATCAGGATCTTAAATTTTTAATGAATATAAATAATAAGTGCAGGTAGTTAGAAATTATAGAAATGTACAGAAAAATTAAACACAGCCATATATATGGTAACACTTTTATGCTATTTATTTAAAAATGTATTCAGTGAAATACTTGCAGGAGCACAGTCAAATTTATGGTTTTTTTCTAACAACCCACAGCTACAAAACATGGAAGACTGTGACTGTGACTGGTAAGGCTGAAGAATCCTCAGAAGGTAGGTGTGGTCGCTGGGTAAGACCAGTGTGTGATGGTGTCTGGCACTTTAATCTTCAGGTTCAGTTGTTGGTATTAGTGTTTATGAAAGAGAGAAGGCAAGCAAAGCAGTGGGTAAACAGGATTCCCATATTTACTTAACTTGATCATATTGGACCTACTAGTAATGAAAGATACCTGTGAAACACCTGATGAAATCTAAGGAGAGAAAATATACATATGGAGAGGCTTGGTGTAATATGCTGTTTGCACTAATTAAGGCAAATTTACATTTACCTCTAATTTTGACACAGGTGCTGTGAAGGTTGAATAAGTGATACATAAAGTCTTTTTTCTTTCTATTATGCAGCTCAGAATGTGAATGCTAAAGCATTTATGATAGTGACCTGAAACTACATCACAACATTGTTTTATTCAGCCTTCAGTCTCTGTCGTGAACTTTGGAGCCCTAAAAATGGACAATGTGTGAAAGAACAAATGGTTTTTTTCCTTATTTTGTTAATAATGCATAATGCATAATGTAGATAATAGCAAGTTATAAAAAAAAATTATGCTGTGATAACACTGATTAGGTCATCCTTTGGAATGCACTTTGGTGCGAAACAAAATCACAAACTGCATAAATACCTGTGATGCACACTTTTCTCCTTTTCTGGGGACTGTATGTTTTTTGCATTTATTCTGAAATATATGGAAGGTATGACATGATAGAGGTCAAATTTGCTAGTAGGTAAATGGAATGAAAACAATTCCCGATACACTTAGTAATGTAAAGCAAGAAATGTCTATGGGTCAATCAGACATGCAATTAGCATTTGCATGCACTGATATGCAGCTATGCTTATTTTAGCTGTGTCTACTGTGCTGTCTCTGCAGCTTGGTCAGGTGTAACTGAACTGACACTAAGCTATATTGGAAAGAAACTGGATAAGAGAGGGGCTGCAGAAGCAAAGAATGCAGTGTACACTAATGGCCCAAATATTTGCACAGCTCCTTAAGTGGGATTTTAGTCATACATTTTGTATTGGAGTTTGTTTTATCCTCAGCAACAGCAAGGGCCTATTGTTTTGGAGTTTTATGCTTTATTGTTTACTAATACACTGGTATTAATACAGAGCTGTTTGTGATTAACTGTCTGCCTCTGAGGATCATCATGTCATTTGTTACAACTGACTTACACATTCTAGAATAGTCCCGGGACTTGGGTATTAGTGTACCATGGAGCAAAGCTGTGTGTATGGTTTTCAGCTGGAACAGAGGAGGATATATATGTCATTCTTGAGGTTCATTTGCAGAATCTCTGTGAGGATGATCTATAAATTTAAGTCAGAACACAAGTATATGCATTACCAGGGCTGCATAGAGCTATGGTTTGAAGTTTGAGAGGAATAAAAACATAGACTGTCGTAGCTCAGTAGCTCAACATGTGCTATAAAAGTTCCATAGGTTCTGCCTCTACATGATTCTAGATAGCACTGTCACATAATTATGTTTTCTGTGTCTGTTAAAAAAAAACTAAACCCAAACAAAAAAAAGTGCTAATTTTAAACATATTATATTTACTTTCTGAATGAAATCAGAGGTACAGATCTATGTGTATATATTTCTATGCAAAAATGCTTGGCATGAGCACTGGCCTTCGAGGGCATAATAATTGAATACGTGAGATTGTTTAAAAATAAACAACTGTTAGGTAGCCTCCCTGACGTTAATTTTATAAACTACTGCTGATACTGCAATGACTTGTGTATTTCAAATTAAACCCAGGATAATTTAGGATAATTTCTTTTTCTGCTGTTCGAACCCATCAAGTCAGTGTAATTGTCACAGCAGGGTACTAGTGATATGGTAAGAATGCCCAGGCTCACTTTTTCTGAAAGGAGTAAATGATAAATAGAAAAACTCCCAGCAATTCTAATATAATCCACAGATTGTGAAGAAAGAACATTTTTAATAGGATCCACTTAAAATTCTGCCCCTTGGCCATTGTCACTGGATTAAAATTTAATCCAATTTATTAATTAGCATATATCATAACAATGTCATGCACAATACATATGTAATCAACAAATATATACACTGTGTAAACAGTATTATGCTCTGTGTTTCTTTGTATCTTCCATTTGAGGATATCAGAGAGAACTACAAATGTTAAATGAAAATAGACTCATTAAATTCTGCAGGTTTTTTAATTTATACCTGAAAATCCCATATTCTGTCCACAAGATTTTATGTTATTCCCTTTTGTATTCTTTTGTATAACAAACAAGATAATCCTGGGCACTGTCATATGCAGATATTATATTTTCTGTTGTATCAATGGGTGAAATCCTGGCTTCATTAATATCAACAGGAATATGTTGAATGAAGCCAGGTTTTCACTTAAGTTCTTTTTCTGGATGTCCTTTCAACTGTTTTGTTTGAGATAATAATAGGGATTTTTCTGTTGTACATCCCAGTTAAAGTGTCAAAGATGCTTGCAAGGTTGCTTCTAATGAGAAATGAAGATAAACATTTCCAGGTAAATACCTCTAAGTAAAAATAGATATAGTTTACTTTTCTTTGCTAAGAATCCTGTAATCAAAGATAATACATAAGATTAGGCCCCTTATGCCTGCATGGGAGCTAAAATGCTGATTAAATACAGTTCTTTTGTCAGTCTGTGTATATAGGACAGTCCCCGTAGTGTTTTTGACCTGTGTGGACAGACCCTTTTCTAACCCTAAGCTTGAGAAGGGGAATGCTTCATGCATCATATTGGTATGAGAAGAAAGCTTTTTTTTAATCTTCTGATTTTAGTTTTTCTTGGATACCTGTTAATGTGCCATTTTTGAGATTGAGCGTTATGATATTAAGCTTTGGTCTTTTAATCCCCAATTTTTGTATCCATAACATAAGAAATAGCTGTCCTCTGAGCAAATGTCACTTTCATCTAGGTTATTTCGACTGCAACAGCTTTGTCTTCAGTCTTTAGAAGAGGTAAAGCACCTGTAGTAGCTGTAAAACAGGAGCCAGTTTGTTTTGTCCATATCTGAATTGATCCTCTTCCATGTGAGACACTATAAACGTGAAAATTTAATGAAGTGTAGAAAGAACAGTGATACTATAAACATCATTGCCTACCTATACCTGATGCATCTTCTCTGTTCTTCTTACAAAACTGTTCAGGTTTTTTTTCTGAAGTAAGCTAGAAATTTCCAGTGAGTGAGTTGAAGAAAAGTCAGAAAGTAGCAATGTTGATTCCAACAGCCTGGATTTTAAATGAAGGCTCTGGTAAGTACCCACAATAGCGTGGTAGTGCCAAAATATTTCTGACCTTTTCAAGTTAATTGTCTTGAAAGTCACTGGTATTCTGTTTTTGTTACTGAATCTTTCCCCTTCCAGTGTTCTTAATGTAAATGTTTTCTGAGTCATGTAGCTTAAAAAATTAGAGATTGCACCAGGTGGTAACATAGAAAGGACCTTGATATGAAGCAAAGAAATTATTAGGTAATATCTGGTTACCTTTCTTTTCCTCTGAATGATCTGTTTTCAGATTATTTCTATTACCTCTCTTCTTAAAAATGTAAATAGTGGACTGTTCTACCTGGTGAAAGTTTTGTTAAGGAATACGGCAATAACTAAGGCTGCGGTAAATAGATGTATCTTAAAATGTGGGAGTATGGAAAAGCAGATTTAATGCAGCCCATGATACTGTCAATCTTTGTTTCAAGAGCACATTGCTGGTTCACATTCAGCTTGGTGTCCACCAGGTACCCCAGATCCTTTTCTGCCAAGCCTTTTTCCAGCTGGGTGGCCCCCAGCATGTACTGGTGTCTGGGGTTGTTCCTCCCCTGGTGCAGGGCTTGGCACTTCCCTCTGTCGAACTCTGTCGGATTCCTCTCAGCCCATTTCTCCAGCCTATCGAGGTCCCTCTGAATAGCAGCCCAATCCTCTGGCTTGTCAGCCACTCCTCCCAGTTTTGTGTCACCAGTGAACTTGCTGAGGGTACGCTCTGCCCCATCATCCAGGTCATTAATGAAGATGTTAAACAGTTTTGGACTCCAGTATTGACCACTAGTTACTGGCCTCCAACTAGACTTGGTAACACTGATGACAACACTCTGCGCCTGGCCATTCAGGCAGTTTTCAGTCCACTTGCCTATGTGCTCATCCAGCCCATACTTCTTTAGTTTCTCTATGAGGATCTTATGGGAGGTGGTGTCAAAAGCCTTACTGAAGTCTAGGTAGACAATATCCACTGCTCTCCCCTTGTCTACCAAGCCAGTTGTTTATTTCATCATAGAAACTCATCAGGTTGGTCAAGCATGACCCCCTTGGTGAATCCATGCTGACCGCTCCTGATTACTTTCTTGTCCTTCATGTGCCTGGACATGGTTTCCAGGATTAGTTGTTCTATCGCCTTCCCTGGGATGAAGGTGAGCTGACCAGCCTGTAGTTCCCTGTGTCCTCCTTCTTGCCCTTCTTGAAGATAGGAGTGACTTTTGCTTTCCTCCAGTCCTTGGGCAGCTCTCCCAGTCGACGCGATTGTTTGAGATAATTGAGAGTGGCCTCAGAATGACATCAGCCAGATCCCTGAGCACTTTTGGGTGCATCCCATGAGAGCCCATCAACTGACCAGTATAAACGTATGACCAGTTTGCTTAAGTATTGTCTAACCTGATCCTCTTCCACCAAGGGTAAATATTCCTTGCTCCGGATTTTCCCCCTGGTTTCTGGGTCCTCGGATTTCTGAAAGCTGGCCTTACTGGTAAAGACCAAGGCAAAGAAGGCATTCTGTACCTCAGTATTTTCCATACCCTGTGTCACCAGGGCCCCTGCCCCATTCAGCAGTGGATCCACATCTTCCCTAGTCTTCCTTTTGCTACTTATGCACTTGTAAAAGACTTCACCAGGTTCAACATCAGGTGGTCTTTGGCTTTCCTAACTGTGCCTCTGCATGCTCAGGACAGCATCTCTATGTTCCTCCCAAATTGCCCATCCCTGTTTCCACCTCCTGTATACTTCCTTTTTGCCTGAGTTTTGCCAGGAGCTCCTTGTTCATCTATGCAGGCCTCATGAAGTTTTTTGACTGGCTTCCTCCTCATTGAGATGGACTGCTCTTGAGCAGTGAATTGACAGAACACTTTTGTCCTGCAGTGCACCTGTTAAAGAAAATATAATTGCAGAGGAGTATATTAAATAGATCATGAAAATGTTTCCTTCTGGTGTTTCTTCTTGGCAGATGTGCTAAATGGTTATTCCTTCCTTCACATGGTTCTTACACTGTAAAATGTGACCTGCTTTTTCTCTACTACATAAGCCAGGCAAACTGCCTGTGCACTGGCAGAAACAGAATAGATGAACATTCTGAAACACTGGAATTTATCAGAGCTATTTAACTGGCACTTCATTTGTGTGCGCCATAGACATTTGAACTGGCACAGTTTTTGTGACTTCACACTTCTCCTTTTTCCACATCAAATACAATATATGTTGGAAATGAGCAGACAGTGAGAATTAATACTGAGGCTTTATTAATCTTTAAAGTGATGAGAATCAGGATTTTTTTTTAGCTGGGGCAACTATGGATTCTCTAATTGAAGGCATTGCAAGCTGCTTAGAATCACACCAATAATTCTGCAGAGGGCAGTGGTTCTAATAAGGAAAATCATGGGAGTGGAACACTTCTAAACAATACCATTAGGGTTCTTCTAACAGAACCCAGTTAATGATATGGAAAGAGGACAAAAATAGATGTTACGTTAGACTTAGGAATGTCCAAAGCTGGGCTAAAAATAACATACGCACCCACATGGAGATACGGTGGACACAGTCCTCTTCCCATCTCTTCCCTCTCAGTGGTATTTTGCTGTTTTGAGAAACTGATGTAACTGTTTAATAAAGAAGCATCTGTGGAAATAAAAAATAACATTACTCTGAATATATTCTTTGGAGTTTCAATTGAGGGAGCTAACTTCTTTTTTTATCTAATTCAACTTTGTTTCTTATTCATTAATACTTTGGAATTTGTAGATGGATGAACATACGCATAATAACTTAGAAGAGTTGTTTCATTTAAATTTCTAAATGGGATTGTATGTGTTGTTTACTGTCCTCTAAAGACCAAACAAATCTAATAATATGAGTCTGAGTGATGACAAAATATTAATCTTGCATTGTTGAAGCCAGATATCCTTTAAAAAATATTCAAGGAAAAAATAATTAGCCCACATCTAGGGACTGCCACACAAACGTCCTTCAGTGAAAAATTACTTACGCATTCAATACATCTTGAAAGGCTTTATTAAAGCATAATACAAAATTCTCTCAGAGCACTGACAAATGCCAGAGGGCAGATTAATGAGAACTGGATAGCCAAGCCACCTGCCTGATTTCTGTACTGACAATTTGCTGGAGTTTTAAGAAATTGCTGGATGAGTCTGTAATTTTTCATTGTCAGAAGTACAGAGTCATAGACTTGCCTTGACTTCTGGTACAATATAAAGGGTAACAAGAGAAAAGAAGTCTCAGCTGCAGGGACACTTGTACCACTTCTGGCTGTAATATCAATATAGCATTTGTCACCTGACGTGGCAATTATGTGTATCGCAAAGAGGAGGCACTTGCTTTGCTGTAGAGTATTGTGGCTCCATATTCATAGCCACTTAGCTAGAGTCAGAAAGTTTATTATAGAAAATTGCAATTAATTACAAAATTGACACATAGCATATTGTGATCAAAACTGATATATCTCTCTGGTTTTCTGAGCTCTTAATTAATAAAGCTATGCTGGTTTGAAGAGGTACACTAGTAAAACACTTCCTCTGCTGTGGTTAGTTGTACCATAATATATTCCATTTCAAAGAAAGAAAAAAAGACTACAAGTCTTGCAGGTTTCAGTGATGTTTATTTCTCAACTTTTCAGAGGTGTGTCTGATAAAATGCTATGCAAATGTTAATTTCCCTCCCAGAGAAGCACTGTGTTCCTTTCTTGCATTTACTCAGGTCTTAGTTCTGTTGTTGATGGAAGGGTTCTTCTACATCTCTCCTAGTTATTGACTAATGCTAACTGGTTGCAATCCATAGTAAAGAAAGTTACCCCTGCTGCTGCTTGGCAGACTATGAAAGTCAGCCATTTTCAGTCCTGCTGCAAGGTGCAGGCTGTCTCAGTATCATCATCTGGCTGTCATGGTTTTACCATGCTTTGTCTGAGGCAGAAGCTTTATCTCTGGTAGCTGGTCTTGGAAATGTTTTGACAAACTAGCAGCTAGTGTCTGTCTACTACTTCTGAGTGTTTATAGGGTTGTTACTGTAACAGTAATGGCAATAGCTATCCAGGTCTCAGTCTAATTTATCTAGTGATTATCAGATGATAGGGGTGAACACACTTTTAAATAGAAATATCTGGGGGGAGGTAGCTAATGAAACCTCTCTGCTGCATAATTAATGAGACTCCTCAGCGTATCTTATGGCAGTTTAAAGTACTGAGAATGACAAATATGAGAAATTTACCTCTAAACCCACTGGTTAGACTTCTGGTTAAACTTACAGATGTGTTGGCATGTCGAATATTCTATACAGAATGATCTGAGAAGAGTTATAACCTGTGTCCTGCTACACAAGTCATCATATTGCATAAAAAATATAATTGGAACGAAATGCTGCCATAGACAGCTGTCTCAGTAGACTCTAGGAAGAAACATAGACTAAGATCCTGTCTCAATTCAAGCTGCAGTTCCTCTTTGTGTCTACATTATTGGCGTATTTCCATATCTTTATTTTAAAGCACGAAGTCAACACTGTCAGCAATTTCCTCACACTCTAGACTTGCAGATCATTTGCTAGAACCATTACTTCACCAGCATTTTTGAATGGCCTTTCTTTTCTTACTGGGGTTCCATTTTTGTGTGGTCCTCTCCGTGGAGTTTTCCTGCATGATTCTTTTTATCCATCTTTTAATTTACTGCTTCTACCTTTTTTTTAGAGAGTGGAAGAAGATCCCGATGCCTACAGTTGTTGAAAAAAGGTTTGACTGAGGTGAAAATACCCAGATTTTTTGCTAAAGACATCTCAGTGGCCAGAAATCAGACAGATAGTAAAAGTTGTCATCCCTTTGTAATTCAGTTCTATAGTGTGAAATCAGGGTATGGCTCCCTACAAAAGGGGGAGATTCTATGTGGAGACAGATTCAAGCTCATGCAACCTTAGGTACAGACTTTTAGACTAGACTAGAATATGTCAGTTGGAAGGGACCTACAATGTTCATCTGTTTTGGCCAACCTGAATTTGAAAGCATTTAAACTCAAGTAGGTTATCATTGCCCACAGGCTGGAGTAGAGGGTGCTAAAGGTTTATTCTTCTAATTTAAGAACTGTTTAGGTGTACCCCCAGCTACAGCTTCCAAAAAAGAACTGGCTTCCTTATCCCAACTCTCCAGAAAAGTTGGCATATTTCATTCCTTAGGCACAGGAAATTCATAACAGGTTTCCTCCCAGGGCTATAAGAGTCTGACTCCTGAATCTGGAGGATTTTGTTACTTTCTTTTCAGGATTATCTGTGATTTGGTGCAACAGGGCTTTTTCCTCACTTTACTACCTCTATTGAATTCATCACTTGCTGGGGAGCAGTTGTGATTGAATATGGTATAGGGAATTCAAACTGAATTATAGCACACTCATTCTCACCATAGGGCAGGGTGAGAAGCTTCCATTATGCAGACCAAATCTGTCATACAAGAACAATTAATCTGGCTTGCCCCCTCCCATCTCCTTCTCAGGGGCCCTTCAGAAGACAAGAGTAAATGGACTATAGGCAGAGTAACTTGTGCTGGCAGTGTGTTGCTTGTCACCCTGTTCCTCAGTAACCTTGCTCTCTCTGCTCCTCCCATCCCCATCGCACAACTGATGGGTGACATGACAGCCATCCTACAACTGCAGCTCAGGTGATGGGTGCAGATTGGCTATGTGAGAAGACTGGTTGTCAAGCCGTGACATAGGGACACTTTCAGTGCACCATTAAATGTGTGCCTGTTCCATGATCAACACAGCATGTTCTCCATCATGTGATCAATGTGGAATACACTGATGTTTTTAGTGAAATTGTGTAACTTCACCTAGTAAGAACAGATGGATGGGGAGATCTGGCCCCAAGTGCTTCCATCAAAGCCTTTGTGGCTTGCTTGCTCCAAAAATAATTCACCCTATTGTAGAATATAAGGTCTGCAGGAACTGTTTTCTTGTATATACTAGGAGATCTGAAGAAAGTGGCTTAGAGGAAGCAAATTTATTACTGTTCCTCTCAGCTCAGCCAGAGAGACTGTACTTCAGTTCTTGCCTACAGAGCTTGTCTCGGGTCAATGTATACACAAATTAAAATTCCCAAATGTGACAGATGGTATTTGTTTTGTGTGCGTGTTCTCAGTTGCATACTGTGTCCTTTCAATAAGTAGCTGGAAAAGGAGAGCCCTTGGAAAGGACAGCTGGGGGTGGGGGTGGCTTTGGGGAGCTAAGGGACCTGTTTGGGGGAGAAGGTTCCAGGTCTGGCAGGAGGAGAGTCACAGTGCAGCCTGCGAGGCTGCAGCCCACAGGGACAGAGACTGCTCAGGAGCAGGCAGCAGGACCCAGAGATAACCAAATGGACTTCCTTGGGATCAGAGGAGACTGGCAAAGTTCGATGCAGTTCAGAAAGCCACTGAGCTATCCAAAGCTATGCCTACAAGCAAGGATCTGTCTCCAAGGACACAATGAGCAGAGGGGAGAATTGTTTATGAAACTGTTTCATTTTCATTCTGTCTGATGTGGTCACTTTGAATTTTTTACACTTTAAAAGCTGGGTTACGTTTTTTTTTTTATATAACCTGTCCCTTCTTCAGTTTAAAAGTCTTTTCTCTTCTTACGTCATCTTTCTATAGAAAAAGGTCTATGCAGTTGCAGATCAAATCTCTAACCAGTACTAGCTTCCTACAAATCAATCATTTCTGGGCATTTATTATTTTTATAGTTCCTGTCTGTAGAGGACACCCTCAGCTGATCTTTGGTGTGGCTTTCTGTGATGGTGGAACTAACAATGACTTCCTGAAAGTGAAACCTTTGCTCTGCAGCTTCTGCTATCTTAGTGCTTCCTTCTACACCGACAGCATGTTTTCAATGACTGTTACAGAAAATGCGTATTTTTTTCCTTTTCTGGCTTCTGTATTTTTCTTAGCTACTCTTCTGCTTACGTGCTTAAGTCTGTAAAGCATTTGATGGCTCAGCTTGTTTGAAATATGCAGGTCTTTTCTTTATGGTGCAAGTAGGAAGAGACCTAAGCAAGATAGTTGACTTTGACCCATTGTGGGCAGCAGGGTTCTTCCTGTGCTTCGCAAAATCTACTAGGGTGCATGGATTGTGAGAGGAAGTGGAGTCCAGTGTCTTGAGGGTAGATTTCTCAGCCATATGTGCAACTAGAGAAGTATTTATATTGTCACTTAGGACCAAGATGGATTTTTTTTCTCAGCTCATTCCAATTCTTGCTGCTCAGCTCTGGGTTTTCTCGCACCCGCTCATAGCATTCACAGACTTGCACAATCACACACAAGTGAGACAATCTGCATGAAAAATTAATAGTAGTTTTTTAGATCATGACATTATTTAGGGCTTTCGGGAATGTGATATAGTCACTTGTTATGCAGACGTGCATCTTATCAGCAGGTGCCCTTGCCATGTTCAGCAAATGATACTTCTATTCTTTCGCTGGCAGGTGGTTTCAGAACTACAAGTGTTCAGCGCATCTGGCCCTAGTGCTTGGGGACTGCATCAGCATAAAGACTGCCATTTCTAATTACTAACAAATCAGAAAGTGCAACAGGAGGATCCTTCCAGTCCTAACTTCTTTTGAGTCATGTGCTACTCCTGAGCTGTAGCAATGTGTAATTAGTCAGTTAGTGTTTGTTGTCCTCTGCAAAGCTCCCTTCATAGGACCTTTCAAAAAAGGCTCTGCCTCATCTTTAAGTATATTCTTGCTGGCCTTTTCTTATCTAAAGAAAATATGGCAGGAAGATAAAGAATTAGAGCTATAAAACACCCAGATAAGGAGACAAAAGACAGCGAGTAAATCATTAGTGTTGCCTCTTGATTCAGACAGGTAGGGCAATATGAAGAGACAGTCTTTCACAGTCATTGTCACTCTTAAGGTTGAAAAGCCTTAACCAAGGGTATAAAAGGCACATCCAAACATTAGACCATAATCTCCAATGTAAGAAGGACCTAGAAGACATTATGAGGACCTGACAACTACTGTCCTTGTCCATCATGGCCAGACCACTTAGTGCTTGTGAATATATGGATATGAAAGAATGATCGTAAAAGAACAAATGAGTTAAATCCATAACAGAAGGACAGTGAGTGAGTGAAATTAGTTTTGACTGAAATAAAATTCCTTTTCCTTCCTTTATGGTCTCTCACTGAGTTTAGTCACAATACTTGTGCAACACCAGCACCGTAAGTTAAATTCAGAAACACATAACCATTTATACGTTATATTAGTAACAGTGATATTATGACATTTAGAGGAGGCAGGAGAAGATGCTCATAATATTTGAATATTAAGTAAACACAATTCAAAGCTTAAGAATGAAGAAGTGAGGGGACAGCATTATTGTTCCTTTCCTTGACCTGTCAGTAGGTAGGTAAGGAGGTCCTGTCACTATTAATTCAATATTAAAAATATTTATTCTGTTGAGAGATGGCAGCTTTTATTAACAGCAGTTACAGTCGTCGAAGTTAATTTGTGAGAAGAAGCAACGCTACATTTCCAAAAGTGCATTGCTTATGGTTATACGCATTGTTTGTGTAGCATTCAGTTCTCATTGTTTGCTATGTTTCTCAGTTTGAACATAGTATTAGACTGTAGTGTCGAATCCACAGTTCTCAGTTTGCTCTTGGATCAAATACTGGTGTAAAGTAGATCTGTTCAGCCACAGCCTTAGAATGTTCTCGCTGCTTAGCATTTGTTGAGTGTTATTTGTGTGCAGAAAAGGAGACATGCCCCCATTCACACACTGAAGCAAGAAAGAGAGAAATGGGATCATGAACTGGGAAACAGAAGGGTGTTACATCTAGACCACTGTCCTAGGCTGATGAATTTCCCCTAAGCACAGTGGGAAGGACACTGGTGTGGTGCTCAGCACTAGCTTTATGAAATGCCATGTGCTCTTTACAGTGTCACAGACCCCTTTGTGCCGATGGGAATTTTGCCTGCTATGAGCCATTAATACTGAGGTCACCATCTGCTTGTTTCTGCTTCTGGGTGAAGGCAAGGACTGTCTTTTTTCACATGAAGTGGATCTGCAGCCAATATTTGTTTTTTAATATTTTTATTAAAGAAAGAGAAAGAGCCTGCATCAAACAAATAATTATCCTATTGGCTTTGTGCCCATTCATGACACAGGAAAATCTGTCAGACTGTGCAATCCTGAAACCAATAGTGGGAGCTTATAGCATTTGAAAAGGTAGCAGCCCAAACTCTTTCTCTGTATTACAGCTCTGCAAATGTGCTGATGTGTTTTACACAGAAGAGTATTGCCGACAAAATATTACTTACTGGCACTCATGTAGTATCTTCTACAACACAGGGCATAATGCTGCTTTCTGATATAATGTGGCTGAGCCTTCTCTGTATGGTCATTTGCACTCCTCACAGAGATTTAAAACCTAACCATTTTTATTTTCTCATGTTGCATCTTGTTTGTGCAGGAACACTAACTATAAAAGATGCACAGCAATTGAGAATGAGTTTCTCTGAGTCAAAATGCCAGTGGCTGTCATCAGCTTGGCAAGACATGCAGTCTTCCCTAAAGTATCTTTAGCCTTCGATTCAATCCAGGACCAAACAGTCTTAAAATGGATATTAACAGGGAGCTTGCGAAATGAAATGCTGGACAGTCCTGTCACTTTTTCCAGGAAGGAATTAGCAAAATTGTACCTCACAGCACAGAACAATATAATTAAACAAACTACATTCTGTTTTGTTGTTACAATGTACTTGTAGCAATAATGTTATTTAACCCTCTGATATGAAATTGTGTTATATTTGGGTTATAAGTTTCACTGATTTTTTTAACCAGTTGCTAGGTTTTTATTATATTAAAAATATTAGAGATTTTTGAATCATCTGCTTCCTACAGAATCTGCAGTTTCTCATTTTCTTTTTTATGTTTGTCATCATATTACTGAAGAGGATAAACTGAGAACAGAAACATGTTCCCTATTACAAGGGCCATTCTAAGTATAAGAAAAAAGATGGGTGTTGAAGGGAGGGAAGTTCGGGAGATGAAAAGGATGTAGTAGACTACATAAGAATTAGTAGCTAAATTCAAGGGAAGATTTCTGTGGCGTAACAAAAAAGAAAAGATTTTCAGGGAAGACATTTAAAAAAGGCTCCTCTCAGGTATTAGAGGAAACATGAAAGAAAGTATATAAGATAATTGACATCATTAAGTAGGTGTTAATCTTTTAATAATGAATAAATGATGATAAGTAAGTCATTAATAGAGTTATGGCTGGTATTAGGGTTAAGATAGCTGGGGAGTAATTTTCAGGTACCATGGAATATGGCCACAGGTTCTTAGTAAAAAGAGAATGGCCAAAGTACCAATGCACACCGTGGCTTTTTTACCTGCGTTTGAGAGCATAAACAAAGATCAATATATTGCCTCTCTAGGCTGTGTTGGGTAGAGAACTGACACTGGTTTGCTCTGGAACTAGGATCCGTAAAGTGTGCTGCTTTGCTTTTCTGACTCTGCCTTATCACTGTACAGCACAGCTCTGGCAGCTGACAGGACTCAGACCATGATCTTTATTTTTAATCAAAATAGCTTTTTTTTTTTAACAGAGGAGCCTAGCTAGTAGATGTGTAAAAAGCCATACCAGATGCCCATTACTTCTGTTTTTTCATTTGATAGTGCAGGTGTGTTTTAGGTATATGAAAAGATAGTTCAGTGCATTGTTCTAGCTTGTTTTCAGATGCATTTAGCAGGACTAGGGTTATCAGGAAATAGTGTGCACTTTTATTGGTAAAATGAGCACTTTTAATATAGGTAGCGAGACACAGTAAACATGCAATTCCCTCATACAGTTTTTCTTACTGCTTTTCAGATTAAATTAGCAGCATAACATCTTTCTTTTGTATTGTAATGTAATGTTTAATTAAGTCTGAGAGCTGCTTTGAGATACATTTTGTATGAAAGACCTTTCACAGAATAACATTGCTATAGTTTTACATTGTCAGGTCCAAGAAGCAAATGGAGACCCAGGAGATATATCACAGAGGTTGCTTGAGGTGAGAGCTGAATAAGGTAAATAGCAGATGCAGTGTTCAGTATTTGGATGAAACAAACACTGGATGCCTGGGACAAAAACCAGGGAAGTGTATTTTTCTTTGAGCGTTATTGTGAGTTGCACCCCCCGTGTTAACCTAATCTTTGCTACTGCAGTTTCTGTTTTAAGAACTGTCTAGCTGAAGTTTTAGTGTGTCCCATACTCCTTTTCAGATGAATGTTTATTGACTCATTACAGGAATTTTACGAGTAAAAGCAGTGTTTGGGATTATTCACTATTTTCCATCACATTGTAAAACTGCTTAAGTGATCAACAAAGAAATTTTAATAGTTCAGCTGACATTTAGCTTTTGAATGTTGTCTTGAAACAACGAAACTTCTAATGACTTGTCTGGGGATTCCAGATAAATAATGCCAGGGATGAAATACATTATTCTATGTAGTCTGTTTGCTTATTTGTTTAGACAGATAAAACTGAGTAGTTTAAACAACATGTGCAACTGTACAACCAAGAGGTCACAAATCTGACTATTGTTACTGTCTTCCAGATGTCACTTTCAGAAATTCAGTACCTGATCATTGCTAGCTGAGGTCAAGAGAAGGATTTTCAGTGGTATCAGAGAGAACTGCATTATGCCTTTTGTGCCAACAGAAATTCTCTTTAAGGTGAATGCAGCACAGAATACTAAAGCTCAGTATGTCCCAGTTTTGTGACTCGCTGGAAAGCAGGGCTGTTCCTAACTTAAGTTAGAGCAGCTGGGGTTTCTTCTTGTCTAAGAGTTGGGTTCTTGTTTGTCTGCCAAGTCCCAGCTATACCTAGCAAGTGGACGACCATCAGAGACCATTACAAGTCACCAGTACTTGAAGCATCTCTACACTGCACCATGTTCCTCTCAAACACAGGAACTAATATGCAGATGATGGAAAAATTAAGCCTCTGTTGCATATTCTTACCTGATGTCCCTGAAAAGTCAAATGATGGCTTTTCACAGTTTGTTATCTTCTTATGCTATGTGCATCACCTTATGGCCATATGGCTGCCAAGCACTTCTGATAGCAATAGTAGTAATGATAGGACTTACGTTTTTATATTACACAGAATCACAGAATGGTTGAGGTTGGAGGGAACCTCTGGAGCTCATCTGATCCAACCCTGCTGCTCAAACAGGGCCACCTAGAGCCAGTTGCTCAGGAACATGTCCAGAAGACTTTTTAATATCTCCAAGGATGGTCACTCCACAACCTCTCTGGGTAATGTGTGCCAGTGCTCAGTCACCCTCACAGTAAAGAAGTGTTTCCCGATGTTCAGACATAACCTCCTGTGTTTCAGTTTGTGCCAATTGCCTCCTATCCTGTCACTGGGCACCACTGAAAAGAGCCTGGCTCCATCTCCTTTGCACCCTCCCTTAGAGTATTTATATAGACTGATGAACCCCTGCCGGGAGCCTTGTCTTCTCTAAGCTAAACAATCCCAGATGTCTCAGCTTGTCCTCATAGGAGAGATGCTCCAGTTCCTTAATCATCTTTGTGGCCCTTCGTTGGACTCTATCCAGTGTGTTCACATCTCTCTTGTACTGCAGAGCCCAGAACTGGACACAGTACTCCAGGTGTGGCCACACCAGTACTAAGTAGAAGGGAAGGATCACCTCCCTTGACCTGCTGGCAATACTTAATCTAATGCAGCCAAAGATACCATTAGCTGCCTTTGTTTCAAGAGCATATTGCTGGCTCATGTTCAACTTAGTGTCCACCAGGACCCCCAGGTCCTTTTCTGCCAAGTCTTTTTCCAGCTGGGTGGCCCCCAGCATGTACTGGTGTCTGGGGTTGTTCCTCCCCTGGTGCAGGGCTTGGCACTTCCCTCTGTCGAACTCTGTCGGATTCCTCTCAGCCCATTTCTCTAGCCTATCGAGGTCCCTCTGAATAGCAGCCCAATCCTCTGGCTTGTCAGCCACTCCTCCCAGTTTTGTGTCACCAGTGAACCTGCTGAGGGTGCGCTCTGCCCCATCATCCAGGTCATTAATGAAGATGTTAAACAGTTTTGGACCCAGTGTTGACCCCTGGGGTGCACTGCTAGTTACTGGCCTCAAACTCAACTTTGTGCCACTGATCACCACCTTCTGGGCCCTGCCATTCAACCCATTTTCAGTCCACCTCGGTTTTGCTTCCCCTCAGTTTGCTTCAGATTTTCTTCATACTGAGTATGGTTTATCACTCAAATCTAAGTGGAGCTGAAGCAATCATATATCAAGAGAAACAATTGGGTCTTAATATATTTAATTTTAGACTCGTAGTGGTTAGGTAATGCAAATGAATGTTCAGATCTGTCACTTTATCATTTTGTCCAAATTCCTGTAAGAGTTTCTTTTAGATAACTGCTGGTAGGATATAAAGTACTGTTGCTTTATGTTTGATTTTCTTTCTTCACCTGACTATTTTGCTACTGAGTACTGTTAAGTATAGTTATCTTTTCCGTTCACTGCAGGAATAGGGGAAGTAGTTGTAGACCCCCATGCTGATACTTCCATTACCATCTATAGAGATGAGAAAGTAAGCTTCTGCCACTCATTCTGTTCTTGGCTTCACTAGCAGTTCATGCTAGGTATGGACAACTGGATATTTTGAGAAGTCTCCAAATCACTAATTTTGGCTATTTAGAAGTTACCAGAAGACAGTTGTCTTCAGCAATAAGTTGCATTCAGAATAGTGTCCTCTTGCTTATTCCAGAAGTATTAGACTAACGCTTTTACTTGTGGGTGGATTGTGGTGTCCCTTCATCTGAACTTTCAGGTTTCTGCATCAGGATGAAATTAGATAGCATGAGCTATCCTGTAATACAGAAGTGTGACTATGAGCTTTGCTGAAGAAAATCTGGAACCACCAATGTCCTGTACTTGTGCTTTTCAAATTAAGAGAGGCTTCTGATGATGGAATTCTAGTAGGGTAATTTTCAGTCTACTCAAATGAGGAAAAAAATGACATAAAGCAACTCTGAAATAGGAATGTGATTTGGTCTTTGGAGGAGATTAAAGAATAGTTGTGTAGTTTTATTTTGCTCCTAAACCTTTCATTTTCAGTGTCCCTTTTACAGATAAATGCCTTGATGTGTGTCGTGGTTTAACCCTAGCCAGCAGCTAAGCACCACGCAGCCGCTCACTCACTCCCCGCCCCTGCCAGTGGGATGGGGGAGGGAATTGGAAGGAAAAAAAGTAAAACTCATGGGTTGAGACAAGAACAGTTTAACTGGACAGAAAGGAAGAAACTAATCATGATAATAATAACAAAAATAAAATTACAATAATAATAATAAAAGAATTGGAATATACAAAACAAGTGATGCACAATGCAATTGCTCACCAGTCGCCGACCAGATTCCCACTGATCGCTGAGCAGCAATCCCTCCCCAGGCCAACTCCTCCCAGTTTATATACTGGGCATGACGTCACGTGCTATGGAAATACCCCTTTGGCCAGTTTGGGTCAGCTGTCCTGGCTGTGTCCCCTCCCAACTTCTTGTGCCCCTCCAGCCTTCTTGCTGGCTGGGCGTGAGAAGCTGAAAAATCCTTGCCTTAGTCTAAACGCTACTCAGCAACAACTGAAAACATCAGTGTTATCAACACTTTTCTCATACTGAATCCAAACCATAATGCTATACCAGCTACTAGAGAGAAAATTATCCCAGCTGGAACCAGGACAATGTGACAGGTATTGTCAAATACTAAGAGAACACCTTTTTTCCTGAGACGTTGCTTTTATTTTTATTTATTTTCCCACACCCACAGTATTTTTGGCCACAGCACAGAAGAGCTTGTTTTGCATTGCCAGTCACAAAAATCCAAGATTCATCAAAGTATCAAGGTTTCTGGGTGCACCATCAACCCTTTGAATCTTTTAAGGTTTGTCTACAATTTATAATATATCTCAGTCATTAGATGGTGCAGGATGTGTTCTTAAGCCTTTTAATGTCAGACAATCAATGGAAATACCACAATTAGCATGACAATACTTATTTTTAAACCAACCTTTTGTCAACAAAAAGCCCTTAGAGCTGCTAGTTTAGCTTGTTGGCTGTCATGCCTGTTGTCCCAGAGGAAACCATCCCTGGCTGACTGTATTGTGCTGTGACACTGACAGCTTTTTGCTGCAGGGAATCTTCACATAGTTTCCCCAGGTAAAGAGACAGCAATATGATGTCATTTTAGCTGTTTTGAGGAACAGACACAGTACGAAAGACAAACACAAGAAAAGTGGAACTGTGGAGCTCATAGGATTAACAAGTAGCTGTGAGGTCCCTGAATTCTATTCCTGGCTCCGTCATTGCCTTCTGCTATTGTGAACTAGGAAATTAACCTTGTTCTGTGACTGCAGCACCATTTATAAAGTGGGAATGATAATGCTTAGCACCACAAAGGGGCAGTGTAATTCTTTGCTAATTAATATTTATAAAGTGCCAGATTCTCCATTGCTCTGCACCTTTGCAGTCATTTGCAAAATGAAGACAAAGTGGCTGAAAAGTGCTGCTGTATTTTGTGCCCACTCTCTGCTACAGTGAAGGGCTGTACAAGGATTACAGCCGTGGAGAATCTGTCTCAAGTAATTTTCAAGATA
This sequence comes from Buteo buteo, assembly GCF_964188355.1. Classification (NCBI taxonomy): domain Eukaryota; kingdom Metazoa; phylum Chordata; class Aves; order Accipitriformes; family Accipitridae; genus Buteo; species Buteo buteo. The sequence continues at coordinate 54,325,338 of NC_134176.1, read as the reverse complement.
TTTTTGCCCGTAGGCGTAGACCTACTAATTCAAGAGTGAAAGCACCTGTAATAGATATATCCACAGCTGCCCTTCTTAGAATATGGCACACAAAAAAGTTACTGTGGTGTTAGTTAAAGTACAAACTTGCAGGACACTGCTTCACAGCAAACTACTTGTGTGCATGTTCTTACATGCTAAGGCAGCTTATCTGCCAGTGAAAAAGGATTAAAGTGTATTTGTTTACTGTGGAAGTGTAAAAATTAATACCCTAGCTTAAAGTTGCAATAACTCTTTCATACCTTCAGGTATTTTGATAAGCTTAGTGATCACATATTTTTACTTCTCTTGCTGCAGTATTGTAGCAAGTGTTTTAGGGTTGATGAGGAACACAGGAGTTCAGTGATCCAAAAGAAGTCAAAACTTTTGGGGTTTTGTCCTTTACCTGCTTTCTTCTCTTTGTGAGAGAAGCCCTTGGATGTGAGCATACCAGTAAGTTTTACCTTCTGGAGATCTTCCAGGTGTCCCTGACAGGTGAATAGAATCACTACTCTGTCATGATTCTCAGTTAGGCTGCCTGGAAGACAGCAAGACAAACTGCCATCTTAATTAATTAATGAAAATGAACAAAGAAACAGAAAAATCATCAAGTTAGCACAGTGAGAAGATGTATTTTTTTGTCATTTGGCAAGAAGATCTTTGCAGACCCTTTTTGGCAGGCTAATGCTAATCAATGCCTGTTTGCTATGCCTAGCCCAGCTTTTCTTGCAAGTAAATATAAAACTTATTTGGAAATCTTACTACATGACATATTCTAGGCTATGAGGGAATGAATAAGGAGTGTCAGTAGTTTTGGAATTGGGAAGAGGAAATTTGTTACTTATAAGTTTGTGCATCTACTGTTCTCATAGGCTGAAGGCAGAAGGCGATTGCAGCTTTATTCCTGCTCAGTTCAGGTTTCATTTGAAAAATTATGGGAATAAGAAATTTTGTTCACTTTTTGTCCGCTTGTCCTCAACACTTTGCTTTGCATGCAGCAGTGGCCAGAATCACGTATATGTTAATCACAAAATTGCTTTAGTGCGCATTCTTATTGCCTCTGATTATGGGCCTGTCACCAAGAGCCTAGCTGTTCAGAATATTTTCTGATTAATCATGCTCTTCTCATCACACACTTCACCTGTAGAGTATCAGATAATGATCCACCTCACTGAGAGTTAAAGGTTTCCCAATAAATAGAAACCGTGACTGTTGGGAACTCCAAACAGTGTGGTATCCATTAATTAAAGTGATGGGAAACTCTTCTGTCTGCGGCTTGTCTCTAGCAGATTAGCACATTAAAATATTCACTCTTTATGATTCCAAGCAAAAAAATAGGGCCAGAGAACCACTGGATAAGGTGATATGAAGTTAGCATGAGCATGATGGGAAGTCTGAGCCAGTATTAAATGAATGCCCTACCTTGCAGGCTCTGTGACGATCCTCCATCTGCTGTTATTGCACGAACAGAAATGTGTTTTCTTTCGACATCTGTTCATGTTTGTGTTTGCTCATAGAAAGCATCATGTAACTGAAATAATCCAACTCATCCTGTTATAAACACAAGGACAGAGGGGCCTACATCCTATTCAGTCTATCTTCTTCAGCTACTGTAATATGTGCTCTAGTTCCTTGTCCAGTCTGTAGCTCAGGAAATAGAATTTCTACTGCTTCCCTGTGGAGAGTCCTCTACAGTCTGACACCATGGGTAATAGGCATTTTTTATTACAGATTAAAATGGACCAGTTAGAAAATAGCTATTGATATCCTTTAGTACAAAAAGTAAAACATGTTCCAGAAGGTGAAATTGAGTGAATTAGGGAGGCAGGAGGGGAAGAGCTAAAATCTGCTTTCGTGCCTTGTCTGCTACATAAATGTTTTGGAGATTCAAATCTTTGTGTTGTATGCCCCCCTTGAAATTTACCTTCTGCAGGAATGTATCCTTGTTCTGTAAGGCTGCAAGATGCAGGGGCATAAAAAAATCTGGGACTGCCAATTCCAATGACGTGGTGATGGGTACATTATACAATATATTTATATGTACATTATGTACATATAATATGTACATTATATATGCATATTATACATACATTGGAAAGACAGATTAGTGATCAAAATAGTGATCACTGATAGAAAAGTCAGTAATCAGCCAATATAACTAATGGCAGTGGTTTGGTAAAGTTTTTTAGGTCTTGAGCAAAGTGAGATTTACCTCATCAAAATAAAGGTTTATCCTAGTAACCAAGTTATTGTGGTTTACCAAGCTACCGCATAGTGCCTGACTGGCAGTATTGTTTATGAGTTCACTCTTAGCCCATGGCAAACATAAAGCAAATTTATGTTTAGTCAGCAATGAAGGAATCTTAAACTGAATCAGATTTCCTCATATTGAGAGCAAAATAAGGGTAAATACACACAGTGTGGTTCAATTGAGTCGTGGTGACTGTATACTTTATTCCTTATTCTGCTCTAAGGTGCAGACCACATAGAGAACAGAGAAGCTGTATAAGACAGTAGCTGATATAAGGGTCCTGAATTTCAGGATGCTGTCGTTTAGTCTCTGCTTTTCCACTGACTTGAAACATGACACTGAAAAAATCATTACAGACTCCACACCTTAGCTTCGCCAAATGTTGGCAGTGGATAATAATTCTTAGCTGCTTTTATAAGATATTTCTATATCCTCTGATTAGAGGTTGAATTTAAAGGTATAGCCTTCCATAAAGACAAATTAAGTCAGGCTTTGTTTTGTACCATATTTTTTATGAATAGGTCCCTTAACTGGGAAAAACCTCTATGTTATCAAGTAACTGACTAAACCTGAAATGCTTTTTAAGTGCAGCTTAAGTGCAGCTAAAACCAGATACTCCTTTAATCAGATGAGTAAAAACTGTTCATGAGGGTGAAATTGAGTCCTAAATGTCCAGTTAGTGTGAGACTTACTCACCAAGTTAACACTGTTGAGATTTATTTTTTGCAGCACAGTGACTTCCTGAAAGCATGGCGAATCATTCCATGCATGTTTCCTTGACCAGAGCTAAAATTCACAGGGATGGTAACCTGTTCTGCTCTAGACATGATGTTAATACTCCAGTCAAAGCTACTATTCCTTCACACTAGGCGAGGTAGCAGGACTGTCAGGCACAAATGCTTCTCTCTAATCCTTTCTGGGGGAGGTGGAAGTCATGCATGCGATTTGTTTCTGTTCTCATAGGGCATGCAGGGGGAAAGCTGGCATGTTTCTTTAAATGTACATCCTATAATGTGTTTTCCTGAGAGGAGGAAGGCTACAGATCTGTGCCTGGCAGTTTGAGTAGAAAATAGTAATTCTGTGATAAATCTATTTCTTGGGAGGTAGTTGCACAGTCCTATGATGATTGCTAAAAACCCTCTGACTTCTGCACCAGTGAAACTTCCATTTGGTAGTGAGCTCTTCTTGTGTGTGTGGACTGTTGGCCCTGGACTTTCTCTGGTACATGGCAACATCTAGCATGGTCACTGAGCACCTTACAGGTAGGAACAGAAACTTTGAAAGTGGCTGTCACATGGAGCTAGAAGAGAGAGCAGGTCAGATTCATCTGTGGAATAAGATTGTCATCTTCTTAAATGGGAAGAAGGAACAACAAAACGAAAACTCAGAGGCAAAGGTTTAATTTAGGAGTTATCACTGGAAGCAGCATTAATTTAAACGAGTAGTATATTTTCCCTTAAATATTCCCAAGTTTCAATCCAATTATTGTAAATTGGAATTTACTGTTTAAATTATACTAACACATTTTAATACATTTAATGTCAATTCATTAAAGTCTTTAAATGTACAATTGCAGTTAAGTTTAATCTGAAACTCAGCCTTAACAAAATCATCACTTAGCAAGTCTCTGCAGTCTGTCCAGATCTGCTGAAACAAGGAAAATATTATTTCAGCTACTACATTTGAGGTAGGAATGGGCTGAGTAAGTTTCCCAAACTTTAAGAAATAGAGAGAATTAAGAATTGGGGGTAGAACAGATTAGTTCCTACAAGCCTCTTGAGGAACATTCAGGCTCATTATTGAGTCTCTTAGTATCCCACAATGAGCTGCATCGGGGAGTTAAACTCATTAGAAAAAAATCAAAGAGTTCAGATTTCCTCTTCAGAATATATCTATTTTACAAACAGAGGATCGAATGATCAGTGCTGGCAAGTGGTAGAGAAAGGAGGACATGACTGAGAGTGAAGGAGACACAGTTCCTCTTAGCAGTAATGCTAAATTTGATTGCCTCAGTCATATCATGGAACCTCCAGTACCTGAACAAAGTTACTGCAGTTTTATTCACTGAAGTCAAAGTGTGAAGTATTTCAAGCCAAATGCACGTTGGTGAATGAAATCCTTTTGAAGTTTTCTTCCCTTTTGATGAGTTATTTAGATAAGAATTACACATATGCCAAAATGTTGTCACCAAGCCTTTGTTTTAATCTATTTTTTAATCAGGTTATTATGTCATAAAGTTCCACATGCATGGTTCAGCTTTTTCATAATTTTATTTCATACATTGTAAAAAGAAAAATTACTAGAAACATTCCAGTGAAACAACATTCAGTGAAAAAGCTGTTCCTGTCTTCAGCATAAAATGAGATTCGAAGGGATGTAGTGTTGCAGTGGCATGATATTACGTGTGTTTGTTAAAGGGAGGAACTGCTCATTTCAAAGAGTTTAAACCAAATAGGATGGAAGTGGTTTGTTGGTTTATTAATGACATGTAGTTAGAAGGCAATTACTGAACTACACACTCAGGAGCTATAGAATCATAGAATCATTTAAGTTGGAAGAGACCTTCAAGATCACACCACTTGTGGCCCGCCGCCAACTGGATTTAACTCCATTCACCACAACCCTCTGGGCTCATCCATCCAGCCAGTTTTTCACCCAGCAAAGAGTACACTTGTCTAAGCCATGAGCTGCCAGCTTCTCGAGGAGTATGCTATGAGAGACAGTGTCAAAGGCCTTGCTGAAGTCCAGGTAGACAACAACCACAGCCTTTCCCTCATCCACTAGGCAGGTCACCTGGTCATAGAAGGAGATCACGTTGGTCAAGCAGGACCTGCCTTTCGTAAACCCATGCTGACTGGGCCTGATCCCCTGTTTGGCCTGCACGTGCCATGTGGGTGCACTCAAGACGAACTGTTCCATAAGCTTCCCTGGTACTGAGGTCAAGCTGACAGACCTGTAGTTCCCCAGATCCTCCCTCTGACCCTTCTTGTAAATGGGTGTCACATTGGCAAGCCTCCAGCCATCTGGGACCTCCTCCGTTGACCAGGATTGCTGATAGATGAGGGAGAGTGGCTTGGCAAGCACCTCTGCCAGCTCCCTCAGTACTCTTGGATGGAACCCGTCTGGTCCCATAGATTTGTGAGTGTCCAGACGGCGTAGTAGGTCACTAACTATTTCCTCCTGGATTAAGGGGGGTATATTCTGCTCTTCGTCCTTGCCTTCCAACCCAGGGTACAGAGTACCTTGAGGATAACCGGTCTCTCTATTAAAGACTGAGGCAAAGAAGGCATTAAGTACTTCAGCCTTTTCCTCATCTCTGGTGGCAATGTTCCCTTCTGTATCCATTAAAGGATAGGTGTTCTCCTTGGCTTTCTTTTTATTGTTTACATATTTGTAAAAACACTTTTTGTTGTCTCTTACAATGGTGGCCAGATTGAGTTCTAGCTGAGCTTTTGCCTTTCTAATTTCCTCTCTGCATGACCTAACAAGATCCCTGTACTCCTCCCGAGTTGCCTGCCCTTTCTTCCAGAGATGATAAACTCTTCTTTTTTTCTTGACTCCTAGCAAAAACTCCCTGTTCAGCCATGCCGGTTGTCTTCCTTGGTGGTTCGTCTTGCGGCGCATGGGAATAGCCTAGTCCTGAGCCATTAAGATTTCCTTCTTAAAGAACGTCCATCCCTCCTGGACCTGTTTGCCCTTCAGGACTGTCTCCCAAGGGACTCTCTCAGCCAGTGTCCTGAATAGGCCAAAGTTTGCCCTCTGGAAGTCCATAGTGGTGGTTTTGCTGACCACCTTCCTTGCCTCACCAAAAATTGAGAATTCTATCATTTTATAGTCACTAAGCCCGAGGCGGCCTCCGACCATCACACCTCCCATCAGTCCTTCCCTGTTTGTAAACAGTAGATCTAGCAAGGCTCCTCCCCTGGTAGGCTCACCTACCAGCTGTGTCAGGCAGTTATCTTCCACACACTCCAGGAACCTCCTAGACTGCTTACTCTCTGCTGTGTTGTATTTCCAGCAGATGTCTGGAAAGTTAAAGTCACCCACGAGGACAAGGGCACACGATTCTGAGACTACTGCCAGCCGCTTGTAGAATGATTCATCTGTCTCTTCAACCTGGTTGGGTGGTCTATCACAATATCTGCCTTGTTGGCCTTCCCTCTCATTCTTACCCATAAGCACTCAACCTTGTCATCACAATCGTGTAGCTCTCTACAATCAAAACACTCCCTAACATAGAGAGCCACGCCACCACCTCTTCTACCTTGCCTCCCTTCTGAAGAGCGTATAGCCATCCATTGCAGCACTGCAGTCATGGCAGTCATCTCACCATGTTTCTGTGATGGTGACTAAGTCATATCTATCCTGCTCCACAATGGCTTCCAGCTCCTCCTATTTATTGCCCATGTTGTGTGCATTGGCACAGATGCACTTGAGGTGGGCTATCGAATCCACCCCCAACATTGGCATGCCGTCCCCAGGCTCATACCTGGTGTGCCTAGGTTTATCGCCTCCCCGCTTCAAACCTAGTTTAAAGCCCTCCCTATGAACCCCGCCATCTCATGAGCAAGGAACCTTTTCCCCCTTTGAGATAACTGGACTCCATCTGTTGCCAGCAAGCCCAGTGCCGTGTAAACCTCCCTGTGATCAAAAACCCCAAAATTTCACCGATGGCACCAGCCTCTGAGCCACATATTAATCAGGTGTGTTTTCCTGTTCCTTTCAGTATATTTCCCTGCCGCTGAAGGGGTTGAGGAAAACACTACCTGTGCTCCCGATCCTTCCACTAATCACCCCAGTGCCCTGAAGTCCCTTTTGATTGCCTTTGGATTTCTCCCTGCAATCTTATCACTGCCAACCTGCACAACCAATAGCAGGTAATAATCAGAGGGCTGAACCAGACCAGGGAGTTTCCTAGTAATGTGTTTTACCCGGGCCCCAAGGAGGCAGCAGACTTCCCTGTGGGATGGGTCAGGTCTGCATATTGGGCCCTCTGTCCCCATCAGAAGAGAATTGCCTACGACAATTACCCTCTTTTTTCTTTTTTCAGAGGCTGTGAGAATGCGTGGGGCTGCCTGACTGGGCCTGGGCACCTCCCTGAACAAGGCTTCATCTACACCCTGATCTTCACTGGCCCGGTCCTCAAGTTCCGGAGCCCCATACCTGTTGTGCAGGGGCAACTGGGAAGGTGAAGGAGACTGGGAGGGGATCCTCCTCCCTCCCCGATCAAGGACCTGTATCCATCCCCCTCCATCTCTTAGGTCCCCTCCTGCCTGGTGGCAAGAGGGTAGGGGGTCCTCCGCTTCTTGCGGAGCCTCCGTCTGCTACCTCAGCCTCAGGGATAGCAGGGTGGGGGTCCACCAATCTATCTCCCTTTCACACTCCCTAATACTCCTCAACCTTTCCACTGCCTCCTTCAGCTCTGCCACCAGGCTGAGCAGATCATCCACCTGGTCACACCTCACACAGGAGATGTCCCTGCTGCCCCCCGGCACCAGTGATAGACTCAGGCGCTCCCTGCAGCCAGAGACCTGGACAGCTGCAGTATCAGCAGTACAACACAATATCAGGTACTTAAAAAACGTTAATGAACATCTACAAATGCCTAAATACACTTCTTTAGCTGACCCTAAAGGTTCTAATGCCCCCTGCCCATGGGTGCACATGGGCTGCGTGGGTTACAGGCACGTGTCCCTCTTTGGGGCATGGGGGTTCCCCTGTGTACCCACCCCTCCTGTTAGAGATGTGGCTGCTCTGCCTCTGTGCGGACCCCTGCCACTTGCCACAATCCACTGATGCGCACGCTGGTGAGAAAACACCCCACGAGTTCACGTGCGCACACTCCACGGGTGGGTCCCTCCTTGTTGCAGCCCATACTGACAGCCCACAAGCTGCATGTAGGTTCCCCGTGGCATTTGGGAGACAACCCTGGCAGGCATGGGCAGGGCCCTGGGATGGCAGCAGGGCGATTTCTGGCAGCAACAGGCAAGGTTTGACTGCTGCTGTCTTCGCTCCAGCATATGTCTGGTTTGCTACAAATTTTCCTACTTCTTTTCAGGCTGATTCCTCCTTTGTTTCAAAAGTCTTTGTAATTCTCCAGGTGCTGTTCAGTCTGGTTGACGTTTGTCTTCCTCTCTAACATGACCAGCTTTGATGGTCCTCAGCTTCTTTAGCATGGACCAGTTTGGGGCAAATGGCCTCCAGATAGTTTTGTGTATTTGATACATACACAGACTATTACATTCACATTTTAACAGGTGGTGTTATCCAGGCCGTTTGCCAAGGGTGGACCATGCAGGCACCCCCACAGCACTCACATCTATTAAATGAGTATTGTTACTATCCTACATAGCGTATCACATAGGCATCTCTACTGTCATGACCGGGTCAGAGTTCGCCCTTTATTCCACTGAGCAGGTCAACTAAACGTGTTTGCTACTTATAAATTAACAAATGGTCACATCTGTAAAAAGCTTTGAGAACAGTGAATGTAGAATGAGATTAGTGTCACCCATTACTATTTTTATTAATAACATATTATATAATATTATATGACAGAAATGGAAAAAGAGTGAAAAGAACTGTTTTATGTGTAATCATTTTGAATTCTTTTCATTGCCTACTTCTATCAAGTAAGCAGCATAAATAAGGATACTATCCACATGTATGAATTAGCAGTGTTTCTGACTTTTAGTTGTGCATTCCTAGCTTATCAGAGGATAATATCTGATAATGAATGAAAAAATTAATACATTCAAAGCTGCACAGAAACTATTCACTACCAGAGATGAAACTTACCTTGGCTTCCAGCCTTGATAATGGTCCCATTTACATGTTTGATAGTAACATTGTATTGGCTTCTCTCAGATATCGTGACAAGAAATAACTCAATTTAATGCATTTGCTATATCAAGGATTCCAGAAAGACTGTATTTTTAAAATTGAGTATCTGTCATGTATATTAAATTGCTGTCACTGTCTTCTACAGGTCAACCAATGACCTGCATACACAGAACATTTGAATCAGCTTGAAGATACTCAGTTTTCCTCACTGACATTGTTGTTTCCTTAAGAAATTCAGGTTTTGATAAAGTTTTTCAGCGTTAATTATATTTAGATGTTTAAAAGGATACAAGAGATGAGATGCTTCACAGTTGATACACTTGGGGACCCAGAGCCAGGCAGACCCACTTTGAAGTTGAGTGTTCATGGAAGCACAGGCAAGTCATGGAACCTCTCTATGTCCCTATTTTTCTCATTCGTAGTATGCAAGGATTCACTAATCAGCATTAATGGACTAATTCCCAAATATTGCAGAAAGCATATTTCATGGATGCTTCATTTTTTTCCCTTTTTACCATTGATTATCAGACCATTACTTTGTGTCAAAGTTTCTCACTAATATGGGTGTGAAGATCTATTTAATCTATTGAAGGAAGTAAGCAAAGCCTCTTTTTGTGTTTAAGAGCATGTAAGAGAGAGAGAGGCAAATTGCATATCTGCATTTGTACAAGATAGATACTATGTGAGCTGATAGTCTAGAAAATTTCAAGCAGCCCTGTGTTGCAGTCATCAGATTTCATTACCAGACAAATTATGGGAATTTCATACTTACAATTTATACAAAAATAATTATTAAAAAAGTGAGTAATAAGGAGAGACAGTCTTTCTAAATGTAGTATCTTTCTAAATCACAACAAAAAGGCAAACAATCATCCAGTGTTCCAGAAATATTAAATAATTAATCTTTTAATGTTTATTTTGGTGTTTTAATATTTTAATTCATTTTTATACATATAAATTGGTAATTGGTTTTTGCAAGCAGTGTTATGTTTCCTATATGGTTATGAAATTGATATCCTCATTGGTAATAGTGGTTGAGTAAACCATATTCAACCTGGTGATTCATAATTGTTACGCTAACTCATAAGAGGGGAATGGAATAGTAATTGCTGTAGCTTAATTTGAAATTAAAAAGTCTAGGGAGCTCTACAGATTAGTACTTCTTAGCAGAAAGGTTTGAGTTATTCTATTGGCGACTCAAAAGGTGGTTAAAATCTTGACTCAGGCCTGCCCTTGAGGGTCAAAAAGTTTGAATGATTCTCCTTGCTCCTATTCTGCCCCTGCTTCCTAAAAGTGGAGTAGCTCCCAGCCATTCATCGAGCGTCCTCACTGAGCTGCTTCACAGCAGCTTCTGAGACAAATTATCAGTGGGTAAAGTTCATTCTAAAAGTTACTATTCCTCTTCTTTGAGGTTCTTTTCTCAAACTACTTCCACTTTTTTCATCTTTTAATGCCTTTTCAGTCAGTCCCTTTCCTTTCCCCATCATCTTTTTTTTAATTTCCTGTCTCCTTTTCTCCTTCACTTTGTGTGAACTTCTTTCTGTGAAGCAGAAGAGTTTGCAGGTTTTCTTGCTTTATTTGTAGCATGAATGCAGTTTCTGCAGTTTAGTTTAAGGACAAATTGTAATGATAGTAAATATACTTTGCTATCACATTACGTATTTCCCCAGATGTATAAATGCAGCATAAATATCAGTAAGCATTGCTTTTAAAATTAACTTTCTTTTGTGTATTTCTTAAGGCATCTGCTTCAAGATTTTCATCTGTACCTGGCCATGCAGTTCTGAGTTTTGCTGTGGTCCCCAGTTGTCCTGGGTGGCAGACTGTTGTTCACATTTCCTCTTGTAAAAATGGCTTCAAAAGTATAATAGTCCTGAAAGCGGTACTGGGAATTTCAAGCCTAATGTTCCATCCCAGGGGGGATGAAGAAATCCCAGACTACTGTGTAGATAGCAAGTCACTAGTAGCGCGATCCTGAGGTGGAAAATAATTATTATCTTTAACTCTGTTGCATCTTGCATGTAGATTTGTTAACAAAAACAGATCTAAGAGCATTTAAGACAGTGTTGCTTGTGTAGGAATCCCAGATGAAAAGAAACTTGAACTCCTAAATACTCTTCATACTCCCTTTATTCTGCTTACTTTCTCCTCTGAATTTTTTTTTTAAACTTTTGATTCTCCAGTCACTTAAATAACGTTATAAATGAATGACTACATTTTTCTCATTTAATCATTCATTCAAGTAACGTATGGGACATTAGGGAATATGTGGTCAGTAATTCACTACATTTGAGAGCAGGGGCAATCTGAACTTCTCATTGTGGGAAGCCAGCAGAAAGGTCGTAGACCTTGCTGCTCTTTCTTATAGCAGTTGGAAGGATGGAGGCAGATGGCTACACCATGTTGACTTTTCTACTGGAACATCCAGTGTCTATTTTTCTGTGAAGCAGAGTGTTTCTCCTTCTTCCTGTGAAGCAGAGAATTACTGCATTGAATGTTTTCCAGATTGCACAGAAGCAGAGATAACAAAATTTCAGTCAGGATGACCTGGTAGGGAAAGCACAGGGTGTGGAATCAGAATGTGTGAGTGCTGTTCCTTACTCCAGTACAGACACCTTAAATAACCTTCAACAGGCCCATGAGTTTTCTTTAGTATTCCTCCTTGCATGATACCTAACCCACAGAGGAAATGTGAGATTTAATATATTTGTCTTTGCTGACACTAAGTACTTCTTGAATAGGAGGTACTATAAAAATGCAAAGTATTAATTCTTTGATATTTTTAAAAATTAATGATAAAGTTAATATTTCTTTTTTGTTAAAGTTTTATGTGCACAAATTTAGAATGGTAGTAATGGCTGAATCAGTACCAAACTGATCAGATCTGAGTCAGCAAGATAAAGTAGGCAAGCTTTGATTTCCTATTTCCAGTACTCCGGATTGGCTTTTATAGAGAGGATTTAATAGAATATTCATTGAACAAGCCCTTTTATATTGCAAGTAACATTGTTTTTTCAGTGATGAACCTTTTTGACTCTGGACATGTAACGAACCTTGCATTTTACTTTCAATATAAACATCAACTAAGCTTTGATAATTTGTATTTCTTTAGCCTGCATCTGATTGAAAATGATCAATTTACTGGAGCATTTCCTATCTACTGTTTAATCAGTAATTAGTTTCAAGTTAAAAAAATACTTCTCTCTCTGAAAAACCACATTACACTTCTAGTGTCTGATGGGAGGTGAATACTGATGTTGTATATTAATAAATATCTAATGCTAGTAACTGGGTTAGCAACTGTTGGGACAGACTTGGGCTGTGCATGACATCCAGGAATTTTTGCAATCTGAAGGAATTTGGTGTAAAAAGGCTGGGAGACAGAAGAAATATTATTTGTGTAAGCAGGAAAAGTCAAGTACAGTTTCACTGCTGCAAGGGACCATTGAGTATGAATGCTGGTCTGTCATCATGAATTGCATCATGATAAGTGACGGACCCTAGCCTATCTTAACCTAATTTCCACATAAAAATGGACTTCATTCCTAGGATACTGAAAAGGTTTATGGGGCTGTCAGATTGTTGAGAACTTTCAGCCTTATTTAACACAAAAGGGAGACAGTTTAATATGAAGCTCATGGAAGAGCATTGTAAAAAATGTGTTTGGACCCTGGCTTGCACCGAACACTTGGGAATGTTATAAACCCAGGAGAGACTGAGAAGGGTCAATTAAAATGGTTCCTAGATAGATAAAAGGGACAACACTTGTCAAAATAACAATATATGATAATGCGTTGTCCTCTTATTGTAGACTACAGCGTATATTGGTTGTCTTACCAAGCCATTGGGAAGCCTGGCAATGGTGGATCACTACAGACCTGACTCTGCTTGTCCATGACTGGGTTTTTCATGGTTTTCATGCCTGTCTGCTTTTGGGCATCCTATATATTCGAGAGAACACAGAACATTTTGGTTTTTTCCTTCTAGTTCTTCTGTGGTCATCTCTTTCTCATGGAAAATAGCCTTCAGAGTCATCCACAGAGAAACAAATCCGTATGTTGTATAGCTGTTAAGGGGAAAAGAAGACAGCTTGTTACTTAATACCTTAGTTGTAGTCTCTTCTCAGACTTCTCTGTACAGGCAGGCCTTTCCAAAAAAAAAAAAATTTAAAAAAAATTTCCCCTTTTGCAGTCTCACCTTTACTATGTTCATAGACTTTAAAGGAGATTGGCTTGGTCACAGCATCTGCAGTGATGGATCTGAATAGCTCTGTGGCTCTTAAAGCATTAGTGGTCTGTGATGAGCAGTACAGGACAGTTATGAAGGATGGATGGCTGGTAATTTTGGTAAAGCTCTGTAAGCATTTGCTGTATATCTCTTCTTAGTGTATCTGCTTATCCATTTTATCACTGATATAGACACAGTTATGATTTGCATTTTCTGGAAGAGTAAATGTGTACTGCTATAAATTATTCATTACACCTGTGTATTTCAATCAGAACAGGAGGCAATAAACAGCAAGAAAAACAGTAATAAAGGCAATGAAACCTGTATTAGAGTCCATTCTTGCTAAGGTACTGGCAGACCTCAGAGATTACTCCAAGTTGCCCACAAACATATTCTGCTTCTTTTTATTAGAAAAAAGCATTTCCATTAAGGAGTGCATGTTATTGATCTCTTGTGGAGCAACTTAAGGTTTGAGCAGAGTTGACACTTTATGAATGGTACGGAGTTACATGAATGTTCCATGTCACCATTCATATTTTTTTCACATCTAAATCTTGCTGAATAAACTCCTTCCTCCAATCAAAACGTATCTTTATTCAGTTTTGGCAGGAGTGATTTACATCAGTTTAGGGGCTTATTTAAATACAAAATATGTTTTAAAAGTATTTATGAGTAACACTGAATTTTTTTGTTTTCTGCTTTAATACCAAGTTAAAAAAAATCTTGGCTATGTTTAAGTAAGCATCTTAATTCAGGGATCGTGTTCTGTCTTTGAGCCTATGGCTGTCATTGCTAATGCTTATATTAACATACTAATATCTTAGCTGGCATGGTGTTAAAGTCAGGTCATACAATAATCTGTAGCATTCCTTGTTACCTTTTAAAATATAAGAATATTAACCCCAGAATTCAAACACTGCAAAATTGGGAAAAGTAGAGAGTTTTGATCCCCGAAGCTTTAATACAGCAATTATACACAAAACTTAATGAAGAAATGAAGAGAAAAAAAGGACACTTTATAGTCAAGGATAGATCCATCCTTTTTCTGATCTTGAAACGCCATAGTCTCTTACTGATTTATCAGAGAAAGTTATTCTTAGTGTCAAGCCTTGCTTCCCCAGAGTCTTATCAGTGGAATATATGTAATAGGATTTGGGAACAGAAGTCAGTTATGTTTATAATATGACAGGACAATTCGAATTGGAAGGGAGCACAGGAGTTCTCTAGTCCGACCTCCTTCTCAGGTCAGGGTCAGCGATGCGGTTGGACCAGGACGTCCAGCTGAGTCTTGAAAACCTCAAAGGATGGACAACTGGAGATGTGGTCCAACATGGGCATGGTGGAGGCAGATAATCACTTCCCTCGATTTACTGTCTGTGCTGCTGTTAACGCAGCCCAGGATGCTGTCGGCTTGCTTTGCTGGCGGAGCACGCTGTTAAGCATAGCGTCCACCAAGGCTCCCAGGACCTTTTCAGCACAGCTGCTTTTCTGCTTGCCAGGAAGCACACTGTAAAGCTCAGATCATGAAACGAAGACCTGAAATATTTTATTCCAATTTGCAAACAAGACGTTTTGACAGATTTTTGTTCCTTCTGTTCTCTTTGAACAATTAAAACTGAATTACATTGATCTAATTTTGCAAAGAACTAGGGTTATGACAGATCTGAACATCATTCTATCTGCATTTATTAAATCAGTTGTAACCGCTAACCTATCCTCCTTCTCAGGAATATCCTCTCAAAAGCTTTAAATAATATTATTCTATGTATTCAATTCAGCTTGATTGAAATGTGTGTTATGTTTCTCATATTTTACTGAGATTTTATGGGAGAGGAAAATATAATATGTAAATTGCCTGTGCAGGAAGAAAAATGGTGAGAAGAGGAAAAGTGAAGCAAATATAGTATCTGCCAGAAGCCAGCAGTTATTCTTTGACAACTGACTTGCAAAACAGGGACAGGTTTTGTATGTTTAAATCATAACAATAAATAAATAAATGAAGCCCTTATGCAGCATTTTGTGCAGGATACTGTGGACTTTATAGCTTGGGTTTTTGCCATTTGTAATGAGAAAGGACAACAGATTGGAAGAAGCCAGCATTAAACCATAAATTAATGAACCGTAATGTCTTTAAATCCCATTGTGAGCTAATGTTAGATTGTCATTGGTTAAATGCTTTCAAGGACTGATATTAATAACACTCTAAAGCGAGAGATGTCAGTTCCCTAATGGAATGGGGCCATTCAAGCAATATATTTGAAGACTGGTCAGCAAGCTAGCAAGAACAAAGTGTATGCAGGGAGACAAGGGAAAAGGAAGATCAGAGGATCATCGCTTAATCCTTCCATCTTAGATTGTCAGAGATGAGAGAATAAATCAGTTTTTCACAAGAACAGTTGTCCTGCTGGGCTTGTGTGATGCTGCAGTTCCAGGAACAAAAGTGACAGGGGAAGATTTTTGTTACAATACTGCTCTGAAAATTAAATAAAGGAAAATAAAAAAAATCCTTCTCCCTAATTACAAAACAGAGGTTGTTAGAAATATCTTTGTGTCTTGCAATTCTACAGTAGCACTCATCCCACAGGGGTTTAAAGATTTTCTCACTAAGCTCACTTTGCTCTCCATCCTTAAGGATGGGCATCCATTTCTGTCATGTTCCACTGCAGGTGCTTAAAAAATGGAGATTGGAAATGAAGGAGAAACAACTCTTTAGATGTGAAAATACAGGGGTATTGTAGTAGAATGTGATGGAATTTAGCCAGTTCCTGGAATAATAACGAGATTTTTATTTTTTTTTTTTCATTGAGAAGTAATAAGACTGTACTTGAAGGCATATACTTCTGGCATTGTACAATTTCAGAGTATTTCTCTTTTTTGTTTGAGGAGGTGAAAGTACATTTGGGGCAGAACTGTACAGTCCACAGAGACCCAGCCTGTTTTGCTGTCTTTCTACTGTTATGATCCATAGGTGCTTAAATGTTCTCTTAGGCCAGAAACCATTCTCTCTGAGCTGAGTTAGCTGTGATAGAAAATGAGATTGGTGTGGGGTCAGACAATATGGTACTAACAGCACGCTGGACTGAGGAAGCTGCACAATGCTTTTGAAAGCCAAATGGGGTGCTGGAAGCTTTAGGATTGCTTGAAAGGCGTGATGCTGGCTTGTATTAATTCTCAATAGAAGGTGTGAGGAAGTCTGAGATGGGAGAAGGTTTGATATTTATATTCAGAGTACTGTTGGAAGCTCTGCCTAGACCTAGTTATGCTTCTGGACATGAAAATTGCCCGTGTATTTACAGGGATTGGTAGAGTCTGTACCCAGGCAGCATCTTGCCATCTGCTGTTACGAGAAGGGCTTTCATTTGGGAGACAGGAATGGAGAAAATGTTTCTATTTTAAAATAAGAACTGTGGAGATTACAGTGTGAGTGATCCAGGGATAACCAAGGATGTGCATGTAGTTGCTGTCTGTTAAGAGTACCAGATTTTTAAAACAAACAAACAAACTAGACGAAAACAAAACAACATTTTTCCTAATGTGGGGCTTGATTACTGATTCACCTTGACCTAGGAACATACAGCAGTACAAAGGTTGTTAAATCGAAGAGTTACATCTTTTCACTGTTGGAAGAGACAATCAGCAGATCAAGCTGCACTGATGGGCATGTAGGGAGATTTACAGCACCCATACGTAAGTCGGGTGATAAAGATACATCCTTTGGAACCTGTTTTCTGTGTGCCAAGGAACACTCCCTCCTCTAGCACACAGTGTGGCTCTGATGGTTTTGGCTGTGCCTTTGTCAGGGTTTTAAAGTCACACCCTAATCTATGGGGTTGATTACATGATTATTCTGCCTTCATTACTACCAACTGTACATTGGTGTCAGACTTCTTTCTTCTAGAATGGAAAAAGAGAAAAATCTCCTGGGTGTCCACAGCGATCTATTCTAAACCAAACAGTAAATTCACAATGGCCAAAAAGGTAATATAGTGAATACCCTGCAGGGTCTTATTCCAGTTAAACTTCTGAGGGAGATGGATGCTCCTTTCAAATTATTTTATTGGTTAAATGTAATCACACAAAGTAGTCCAGTCCTCACAAATTTTTAGAAGATGATATCATGGCCCATAAAAGGAATATATTGGTCTTTATCAGTTTTTACATGAAAGACTGTCACTTACTGTTAGAAGGTAGCATATTTTTTAAGAGTTGTTTGAAAGCAATGGAACAGTGAATTTTTATTTTTGGTTTAACACAAAGGACATTGTATGCTTTTGGCAAAATGCTAAATGTTTCTTGGTGAATCCTTTTAAAAAAAAGGGAGGGGGAGCTAGTAAGAACAACAGATGGGCGTATAGCCCATATCACTGTGACTGGTGACAGGGGATCGTCATGGGAACATAACTGTTTCTGATGGCTTTTCTGTTTTAATGGTATTGTTGTTTGAGAAAATCCTGGATAAGGACTGCTGCAAGCTTGCACTTCTTATGCCTATTCTGTGTGAAGCAAAATGTTCAATAGTTCTAGCATTCCTGGATGCAGTTTGCTTGGATTTTCATCATGAGAAGAGAGCTGTGCTTTATCATGGTGACAGTAGAAGCTTTCAACATTGTGCCAGGCATCAGTGCAGAAGGTGCCATGTGGCTGTCGTAGCCAAAAGGAAAGGAAGACAGCATGGATTAAAGTAGTTTTTAGGCACTTTTGAGGGTGTTTTGCATGGCACTTTAAATGATTTAAAATTCAGTAGTGGTCCACATGCTCATTTGGAAACCATCACTTCAGAGGCAATCACCAGGGCTCGTGAGGCAGGGGTCATTATCCACTTCTTCTGCCTGTGTGTGCAGTGAGGACTCCAGTCCCTTTTTAGAAAGACAGAGAGCAGAAATTGTGTAGATGTGTGACTGCTGGCACAACATTGGGAGTGACATAGAGAACTGGTTTCTTCTTTTTCCTTCCCCACATGGACTATCAGGGAAGCAGTGAAGAAAAAGAGTTTCTGCTGTTTCCCATACTTCAATTTCCTTTCTGTACAGAGAGAAAAGAAAACTGAAAGAAAATGGAAAGAGATAGTGTGCCAAATAGGAACAGAAAGCAAAGCTGAATAGCAAGGCAGGTCAAATATCAGCTGATGACTGTGAATGCTGAAACGTGTCCAGCCCTAAACCACATGATTTGGGGTGGCCACCCCACACTTTACCTTTAGTGAGTGTGAGAGATTAGCATAGCTGAAGATCACGCATATTTACTGAGATTCCTTTCATCCTGACTGCAAGAACTCTTCAACTCCGCATCTACCCATCCCTAACCTATAAATTCAATCCCCAAATCCATCCTGTTCTGCATCTCTTCAGTCCTGTTATTTTTTATCAGGGTTTGTTGTAATTTTTCTCTTCCCTGGCATTGTTGGGCAGAGTGATGTCTGTGTCTTCTCATACCTGGTGTGGATGGAGCAGATTAAAGGCTCACAGGATGTGTCCCCATCACTCATTCAAGGGGAGAGGTCAGGCTTGAGCCAGAACTGGCCTGATCTGCTGCACCTCTCTGCTTTCCTCCAGCCCTTGTGCCTGGGAGAATGGTGCGATTCCAAGGAGGAGCTCTTTTCCCCCATTTTGGGGGGGACAGTTAGTTAGAAGTGACTTCCCAAAGGAAAACTGGAATTCGTGGAAGGACTGGAGAGCCACTCAGCCAGCTGCGACCACAGTGGTGTGACTGGAGAACAGCAGAGGCAATGCTGTAATGAGCAAGATGCTGCCAACTGTTACTTCATCTGCCTTGAGAGTTTGGGAGTAAAGAAACAGAGACAGGAAAGGAAAGTGCAGCCAAAGGCACTTAAATATCATTAGAGTTATGTAAATCAGGAAAGTTAAAAAGACAGAACTGAAGTGTTATTTCCCTCCTGGGGAGTTCTGGGGATAATTGAAAGGGGGGAGGGATGTCTTGAACAAAGATGAATTAACAGTTTTTCTACAATGTGAGATTTTGTGGGTAGACAGGAAATAACCTTATATTGATGTCTTATTTTTCAAGGTTGATAAATATAAATACAGAATATAATCCTTTAAGAATAATATTTTTCAAAAAGTTCATACCTGGCTTTAACATTTTAACTGTGCTGAGTGTTGGCCCATGAAACAAAAATAAATACATTTATGTGGATTCTTTTTGTTACTCTCCCAAAGTGATTAAAGCAGTTTACTTTTAACTGCACATTACTTAAATTACTTTGGCTCAGAGTAGCAAGTGAAAACAGGGCTATTAAAGATGACAAAAGGTCATCTACTTACCCAGCTCTTCTCATGGGCAGGATTCATATTGAAAAGATATTATTCCCTACAAATATTTCTGCTAGCAAGGATGATGTTCAGCTGGGGTATGGAAGGCCGGTGCAAAGGAGCCTGCCCTACACAGCTCTGCTGTAACGGGCGTGTGTGACTGATGGGAGCGATCAGTTCTGCTCAGTGCTCGCCCTTCAAGGGAGTTTTGCTGAGGTCAAGTTGGGGCGACTGTATTTATAATCATATGTCTCTAAATGTCCCAGATCTTTGCATAGAGGTTCAAAATTAGGAAGGGTTGAGTTGTGGTGGTGTATGAAAGACTGATCAGAAAATTGTGGAAAGATTGCTAAATAATTCTCTGGTCTGCGTGGCAAAGGATAGGCAGTAGCACATTATGAAACTCTAGATCAGTATTTCCTACGTTACAGATTTCAGCTCATGCCCTCTTTCCATTCATTATATGGGAAAACAAAAATCTTACCTGAGTTAAGGCACTAAGGATGGAGATATTAACCTGTGGAGATGTAACTTTCTACATGTAACCACCTTACTATAGCAATGCCACCTGCAAAGAGAGAGGCATACTGTAATCAAAGCTCTCGGCAGTGTGCAGAGAAGTAGCAGATGAAGAGGCGGGGAGTTGACATAAGAGCTGAGGAGCATCCAGCCAGGGGCAGTGCTGGGTTTTATGGAAAAACAGAGTGTGCACGGAGGAGTCAGCAGCTAACAGAACATAAACAAAGCCTGGGCCCAGTACATGAAAGCATTTTTGCCTGAAACTGCCAGTACATCTGCACTGCAAAATACTGTCCCACAGAGATAACCAAGAAAGCTGACTGTGGCTGCAAGGAATTCTGCCTGGGATTACTTTGCTTCTCAGGAGCATTATACAGCCTGCCCTGTGCACCTAAACCAAAGCTTCACCTTACAGGCTCCAGTGCGTTTTGGACATCCCCTGATTCACAAAGCGTAGAGGTTAAGGCTGATGAAGGTTATGACGCCTGATAACTCTGAACATTTGTTACAGATAGTGGCTTTAGAATAATTTATGGGCAAGCCCCTGGCTCTTCACATCAAAGCAAAGTGAGGGATTCAGAAACTATTCATAATAAACAAGTCTATCTGATATTAAATGAGATTGTCTTAACAGTGTGTCATGGTACTGAAAATCTGCAATTGTTTTTGCTGTCTTGAGGAGATGTTACATTTCAAACATTTGAGAAGTGATGTGCTACAATAGCTAGTCCAGGGGTTTTCTGTCAGCCCCAAGATATTCAGCTCTAAAGTGCAGTTAAGGATTAAAGACTGGATGGAGATTTCTGGATTTGTCTGAACGGGAAGAGCAGCAAGTGAGAGTGTAGGCAGTGCAGTTCCTGAGAGAGGGCTTTTTTGGGACACAGCTTTTGGGGTGTATTTCAGCAGCTAATTCGTGTGAACAGTGAATGCCATCTCCAGTACAGCCCTTGTGAATGTGCAAGAAGAAGAACTTGGAGGGATGCATGTAGCCTACTTGCTGTTTTGGAAGTATGATTTTCTTCTCCAGTGCTGCCCGCTGGACTTGATCAAAGTGGGATTTCTCAGCTTTTTTGCAGGAAGAGAATAATCAAATCCTGAAAGACTTAAGTGTGAAATCCCTAGGAATTAGTAAAAGTACTACGTATAAAGAAAAATGCCTGAATGTTGAGAATTCTCATGACCAATGAAAGGATTCTTTGCTTTGTGTCACATTGTGGATCTTGTGTACAGTGTCCTTGAGAACCTTCTTCTCTGGGGGCAGCAGTAGTGTGACGCAGGTGTTGTAGATTGTGCATCAGGATTAGCCTGTCTGCTTTGTCCACCGACTCCAAAGGGACACTGCTTGAAAGCTCATATTTAAACTCTAGGTCTTTCCAACACAAATGGTTGTTCTAGCTTTTTCATGAAGTTGCATGAGTTTCTCAGAACTGTTAGATTCACCAGAAGGACAAAATCCACATTAAGGAGAACAGGTGACGGTGCTTAGAGGAGGCAGAAGATACCGCGTTTCAAGGAGGACAGAAAAACAGTCTCAAAAGAAAAATGGCTGTGTTTCAACCTTACAGTAAGATGCTGCTTTGATGATATTGTAACAAGAGTGTGCTTTTCAAAAATATCTAAAAGACGTCTTTAAATGTGAGGCATAGGAAACTGCACAGGTACTTGCTAATTGGGCCACTCCAGAGGCTTTTGACATGAGTCATAGGTGAAACCATAAGTCATATGTTCATAATGCTGTTTTATTCATCAGTCTTAGCTGAGAGATACAGAAGTGAATTATGCTTTTAGACATACCAGAGAAAAGACGAGCAATGGGCTGCACTTTTTCGAAACCTGAGAGTTGTGCCAAAAAGTGATTCCCAGCTCAGCAGAACCTCACCTGCAGAGCTGCAGTCCGCAGAGGTCAGCGGTAATAGGGAGACCACAGCCTTTCCCCCAAACAGGCAAGAAATAGGTAACCTTACTGAGTCTGGACTCGAGCATAAGTTGGGAAATAAGAGCAGCTGCTGCTCACAGAATCAAAGTATGACAAAAGGCAGGGATTTCCATCTGATGGTGAGTTGAAGACTCACACAGTGGGGGAGAAAGCATGTGGCCCAAACCGGCAGCAGCTGCTGAATCACAGGCTTAGTGATTCCTCACACCTGTGACAGGCAGCTGCTTGGGAGCTGGTGTGGTTCATCCTGCTCTCCAGCACTGCAATGGGTCCTGCTGCCTTCCTCCAGATGTTGTAATCGGAGATTTTCTGCTCTGAAAAGGCGGACGGACTCTTTCAAAGCCAAGGAGGTGATATTGTATGCTGGTCTACCTTGGAGCTGCCTGGGAGTGCTGGGGAAGAGGCAGGCGGCTGCTCGTGTGCCTGCCTTGGAGCCGTGTCCCATGCGGTCTTCCAGGTGAGGAACCTGGGAGCTGCTCATGCTAGTGCTCTCCGTGCTGTAAAAAACCCTGGGTTGCTCCCAGGGAGCAACAAATGCCTGGCTGAGGTGCGCAACAGCCCTGATTTCCTATTCCCGGCTGCTACAGACAGTCAACTGCCTCTCCACAGAATTTGTGTAAAACAGTTGTACTGCTCCAGTAGATTTTTATAGCCTCTTTGCAGAGATGTAAATGTTTATCCAGAACACAAAACCGTGCAGAATCTGAATGTCTATCTCAATCTCAGTTCTTCTGCAGCTTCATCCAGAAAAGGAGCAGGTTGGTCACCATGCAGAGGTGCTGTGTACCATCCTTTGAACTCACTGGCCTTGGCTATATTCACGTGAAATAAAACTGTGACTTAACCGTCTGCAAGCGTGGGGACTTTCTCCTTGAAAGCAGTGTAAAACTATGGAGATTTGGTCCATAAAATCTGTGTCTCAGCTCCCTTTCACAGCTTTTATTGAAGTGGCTAACACTTAATGACCCCTCAGAAACATTTATACAATTCTTATGGGTACTTCAGGACCTAAAACAAGTTCTGACTACGTGATCCCTGTTTTATTCTGCTGTGTTTGGTCAGCTTTTTAAGTTCGCTTGCTGAGTAACCATCGGTTCCTTGATTTTTCTTTGAGTTTGTTTTATCTGTCTTCTTTACAGTGCTCTGTAAGAACAATGACCTCATGGCACTGTTTTCCTTGGCAAGTGATGTCTTCAGCTCAAGTTGGAATATGCAATTTGCATAAGGCAAGTAAAAACTATCTCACACCCTGTTTAGGAATATTGGCTAGAAAGTAGAGCAGTATAATACAGAAAGAGGCTGCAGAAGAAAACATGTATCTCACAAAAAAGTCATTAAAAGCAAAAGCAATATATATTTAAATTGCAAGAAACTCTCCTCTAGGGGCCCTGGAAAGACAAATGCACAAATGCTCACAGATCAATATCGAGAAAAGAAAAAACCCAAGCAAATAACATAGCACATCTCTTGTGGAAGTAGGGAGGACACAGATCTAAGGTGCACAATGCAGCTGGGGTGGGGGGATGAGGAGGGTTATATTCAGCCCTCAGGTGCAAAGAATAGAGCCCCCTCTCCCAGCAGGTGACCAGCTAGCTATCCATAAACGAAGTGAAAATGAGAATCTCCCTTCTCTAGCCATGCCTGATAGGGATTTCACATTGTCTACACCTGCTTCTCATGCTTAGGTCATTTGCATTTCTCAGCCTCCTTCAGTTGGAGAGATGGACAAGTGTGAGCTCTGTTAGCACGCTGAACTTCAGGACCTGAAAGGACTGCTAATCTGTTTCAACTTGATCACGCAGTGGCTGTAACTTAGCAAAGTGCTAGCAAGTATTTGAGGTATGGCGTTTCTTTACTATTTTTATGTTTTGTAGATAGCTACTGTGTGTGTCAGTGTATTCTTTTAATCAAAGTTCCCTTTCTCTTGATCCTGAGAGTGCCTTGAGGTGCTCTGTCTCCCGGGACAGGCAATCGTATGGTGATGTTACTGAAGTGGAAGGAGTGCTATCTCTGAATTCTTGTCTCTCTTTTAGATGCTAAGAATTTGCTAATGTGTTGTGGCTGTTTTGCACAGCTGCTGCGATGCCTAATCCTGTTCTAAATGGCTATCTCGTGGCTGCTTTGCATTACACAAAGGCACTTAACCATTGAATTTCTCCTCTGGCAGACCTGGTATGTCAGTCCTGGTGAACAGGCATTTCCTTTGTCTTCTTGCATTGTTCTGACCTTGAATTTGTAGGTTTGTCTTCAAAGACAACTGTTTCCACCCTGGTCAAGGGGAAGTTTATATTTTGTATGAAAAGGCTGTATGTAAGAAACTGTGAGATAACCAGAAATCCTGGCCTCTCTTTAGGTTCAGCTGAAATTTAAATACTGCCTTCAGTGAGGCCTGAGAATGAACCTGAGACTTACTGCTTAATTAGCCTAAAAGGCAAAGCTTGGGGTTTCAAGTCTATTTTCTCCTTGCTGCCCTCCTTTATTCCTTCTCCCATCTCCTTTCTTCAATTTATTTCCTTAATATAGCAGTTCTGTCTGTATTTTTCTTCTGCTTACACCTAGTCCTAATTTTAGGCATAGGCAAAATGGAGGGTGGCTGCCTGCTTGGCTTTATGCCAGCATTAGACCTAGTGAAAATGGCAGTGGCTGCTGCTGAGAGAGGCGTTAGGATATATAGGTTGATAGCAATGGTTGACTGAGAAAAACAAGGTAATGGAAGAGAAATTGCTCCTCTCAAACGTTTGACTCTGCTTTTCATCACAGTTTTGTCCTACCTGCTCTGGTAGTGAAAGTAACCTGACCCTATCTTCTTCTCCTCTAGTAGTACTTATGTGAAGAATACTCAAGGCAACTCTGCTTATAGGCTTTTCTCCAGTAACGGTCAAGGCTAGTTTTACTGGAATTAAAGAAAAGCCCTTGTTCTTCTCACTTGGAATGCCTGTTCGATCTGGGTTACAGCTTGTTAGAGACCTATGTCTTGATTTAGACTCCCATCAAATAAAATACTGCCAGTGGGAGTCCTCTCTGCAGGATTCTCCAGTGTCTGAAGATATTTTTGGCAATTTCATGGCCTAGTATCTTAATGCATCTGAATTGTTTTACTGTTTGGTTTTCTTTCTTAGCTTAATAGGGGTAAATGGGGAGAAACCTTTAAGTGGTCTTTGGAGCCTACTTCTTGTTTAGATATTTAAAAAGCTGAAATGTAAATAAAAATGCTGCTACTTGCCTTTTATTAAATTCTAGGCTGTTCATATAAACCAAGATTGTTCATGCTGAACCTGTAGGCTAGCTAATAGCTTCTGGGCCATGCTCTGGGCTTGTCTATCTTCTGTACTGTTACGTCTTTGGTCTTGTTGAACACGTTTTGCTGTTGGTTATACTCGTTTTAGTTGGTGCAATAGTAAAAGGAATAAGTTTATCTGAAGATGACTGGAAAAGGTTGCAAAGATGTTTGTTTAAAGATTTAGCAAGGGTCAACAGGAAGTGCATTTGTCTCCTGGTAAATTTATGATGAGGCCACAGCACAAATTAGTGGCGTTATCTGAAGACTGGTGCTTGAACAGTCTGCTGTCTTATGGGTAGTTTTATAAGTGATTCTGTCTTGAAACCTTCTGTGCGTTTGTGACACGTAAAGCTCTGTAGCAATGTTTATGCAAGTTTATTTTTTCCTTACAGCAAATAAGTTTGAATCATCTACTGCTGCGCACTTAACAGTGACAAAACACTTTTCACTCTCCGAGTGATCACTAGGCAAAATTAGCCTCTAAAAGCAGTTGTGTTAGAAGTGGAAATATATTTTATCCAGAGGAACCTCAAGTATAGAAAAAAAACCCCAAATGACTCAAGGGTAGCATAACAAATCACTGGCATAACCAGGACTTTCATCTGTTGACACCCTTTTTCAAAGTTATGAGGTATCTCTTGCCTGCTGGCAGCTTCCTCTAGTTGAAGTGGTACTCTGAAAATCAGCCTAGGCTGCGGTTCTTAGCTTATGAGTACATCTCAAAAGCTCAGCTTATACAAATAAGTTTATGCTTCAGTCAAAGATAGTGTTAAATCAGCTGTAGCCACCCTGGGCCAGTTCCTGAAGGATTTATTCAGCTGCTTATGTTACTTTTGCAGTCCATGCTGTTGTAACTGCATAGCTACCGCTGCCCAAATGAGCTAGTTTAAATCTGCATTGGGTTGCATTGTAGACAACCTAAACCTCTCTCAGCAGAAGAATGCTTACTCGGTGTTTTAGAAACTTGGTTTAGTGGAGTAGTGAGCTGCCCGTGGGATTAGGAGGCTGCCTGTCTCTGTGTTCCTGTTGTTGAGAGTGTTGGCCCCTGGGTTTATCAGTCCTTGTGATTTGTGTAGTTATAAAAAAACTGCTTGCAAATGTTTGCATTAGAGATATCCTCTTCATCTGTGTGTGTAGATATGTTGCTGTTTTGATTATTTCCCAAAACTGTTGATTGTTCATCTGTCATTTTCGGTGATCACACCCACTGAACTCCAGTGTGCAATAAACTACCTTCTGATCAAAATGGGTTCGTTTACCAAATGTTTCAGGGAAGCAGCCTGGCAGAAATTTATACTTAGCTGATAAGAAATGTCAGAGCTGAATATTTATGTGTTAATTGCTGTACCAACAATATGCTTACATCTGTAATCTTGCCTACAGGATCATCACAGAATTACCTCAATTAAAGAGAGAAAAGATTTGTGTAGACAGATCATGTCAATCCATTCCCTTGGTCTATTACAGGATTCCCCTGCCCTCCCCATAATGGCTTCTCAGGGCTTGTCCAATCTAATATTAAAGGAATCAAGAGATGGAAGATTTCACTATGTCCCTTGAGAGAGATTTCTACTCTTGCAATGTTTTTTTTTCTGATGTTCATATCACACTCTAGTTTCCTTAATTTCATTCATATGAATATTCTTTTATTATAAATGATGGGACTCATTGATATAAAAAAAAAATCAGTGTAGAATCAGTGCCATATTTAAATGCTACAGTAAGGTAAAACTTAACTGATACACACTGTAGATTCTGATCCTTTGGGGTATTTTTATAGCTGACATATGCTATCAAATATGAACTGCCACGCTGGAACCTAATGTAAACCAGTGTTACCCCTAAAAGTGCCCAGAGATTAAAAGAAGCTGGTTTGTGTTTTGTTTTTTTTTTTTTTACTGGTAGCTGGATGCTTGAATATTTCAGAAAAAAACAAAGGCAGTGTGACAAAGTGACTGTATTTCAGTATAACATTATGTATTGAAGAGCGGTGTGCCAAAAAGTAATATGGTTATTATTGCTATTAATGTGGCCATTCAGCTATTTCTACCAAAGTGGAGAATAGTAAGTGCTGTATGGATAATCTAGTAATGCTCAAGAGCTCACATTGGCCCTTCACTACCTCCTCTGTGTCTAAACAGGGCCACATGATTTGCAAAATCAGCAGTTTCTTTACCACATCCAGCAATAATCATGCAGCCCATATAGTTCTGTGTATTTGTCCAGTAAATAGAACAAAATTGCTACTTTACGTTTATATCACTACTTATTGAGGGTTGAACTGAAGGAACCTGTGTGTATTTCTTCTGCATATGCTTTTCAAAGGTGTATGTGTTACACGTTGAAGTACAGCGTTGTCAATTTGTGCAATGGAATCACTGTCAGTTCAAATCAGCTTTCCAAACAGTTCACTGGAAACTCAGTGGAACAAATGAGCGCATGCAGTCTGAGGAGGAGATGGGAGTTATGTATCATCACAGCGATGTATGAACTGCTGTGATGTTATTAGATTTTTTTTTTTTTAAAGGCATGAAGAGAAACTTTAGTTGTTGTATTACATCTTATTGTAAGAGCTGGATGAAACCTGCAAGAAGTTCTATTTAATGCTATTAAAAATGTCATTTAGGTGTCAAGAGTCTGGATACTTTTACCTTTCCCTTTACTCAGACCTAACTGTCTTCTCAAATGCTCTTCCTTGTGTAGCTTTTGCCCTCTGCTGGAATAAAGCAAATGCAAGCCTGTGTGTTGCCGCAGTAGGATTTGAAAAACGTGTGCTTGGTTTTTCTCTTCCTTAATGGGTGAAATCAGTTTCAATTAAAGTTTGTGCTCCTTTTGATCTAGAAAGTATAAAATATGCATGACTGCTGTCTGCTTGATTATTCTGCTCTCTCCTGGCCAGAGGTCTGTTTGGTTATAACCTTAACACTAGTGCCACATGTTGGAAAACCTTTGGTCGCTCTGGTGGTTGCAGCCAGCAAAATACTTGGAACAAGACGTCTTGTATGATCACCCTTAGGTGATGACAGTCATCCCTAAGCTCGGTAGTTCACAGTCATAGGTGCTTTTGAAACTGTGTAATGGCTCCCTAGCTGGCAGCATCTCCTCTCTGTTTTGTTATAACCAGAGGGAATCGCTGCCCTGTGCGTGGTGACAGGGTCTGCATGCCACAAGTTGGGAGATGGGCACGGTGGCTGTTTCAGCCATTAGAAGCTACTGATTCTTGCTTTTAATGAATTGCAAATAACAACTCAAAGACTTGATTAAAGAATTAATGTGCTCCTGTCTGTTGTTATCACCTGTAACCCCCACTTCCCACCAAATCCTACAGTGATAAGGGCTTAAGCACTTGCAGATAAAGCTTGCTTTGTCTGGAGGGAGCATCTCAATGGAGAATTTTTGCTGGGGTTTGCTAAAGAGTCCTCCATAAATGAATGCTCAGTTAGATCACTTCCTTATCAGAAAAATCTGTAGTCCCAGCTCCTCCTTTTTGCATGTCAGGGGTGTAAACATTGCTGTTTTCATTTGCATCTGGTTTTAGAGGCAGACGTTTCATCTCGCTGTCTTAAGTAAACTGTGTTCACAAAAGTGGAGAAGCTTAGCCTTAGCCCTTTCAGAAATTGTCCTCTCAAATCCTTCTATCGAGAAGGAGAGGGAGGAGAAATCAATAATTTATGGGGTAGGGGGAAGAAATCACTGTATATAATCTTGCAAAATCCTATAAACAACTGAGTGCTGCCAAGACAATTCCCTGGGTATCATCTGTGCTCCTCAGTAAAGAACAGGCCACAAGAGAGGCCAGATTACCCTTCAGGCAAATAATCCTGGAGTCAGGAAGCAGATGAATTTCTCTCTCTTCCACCAGAATTGGAAATTTTCAAGGCAGTCAGAGAAGGGCAGGAATAGCAAACTGGCTGCATGGTAACTGTATCTCAAACGTGCAGCAACAGCCTGGTTAAATAACACTGTTACGGTTGCATGGCTAAACCTGTCAAAAGTATTTCCAGGAAGAAGTGTGGCTATGCAACCTTAATTCATCTGTAAGTGTGTATCCGTCACAATGGAATCCTTGATTGCATTTCTCATAACATTGTTCCCCTGTACGCTATTGCATCAGCCTATGTACAGCAGCTATCTAATATAGGGATGAATTAGGGGGGTAGTGAAGGAGCATTGCTACAGCAGGCAAAAAAAGTGTATATATAGGGGTCCATCGTGGGACCAGTACTGTTTAATATCTTCACCAGTGATGTAGATGGTGGGATCAGGTGCACCCTCAGCGAGTTTGCAGATGACACCAAGCTGAGTGGTGAGGTTGACATGCCTGAGGGACAGGATGCCATCCAGAGTGACCTGGACAAGCTCAAGAAGTGGGCCCATGTGAACCTCATGAGGTTCAACAAGGCCAAGTGCAAGGTGCTGCACCTGGGTCAGGGCAACCCCCAGTATCAATATAGGCTGGGGGATGAAGGGATTGAGAGCAGCCCTGTGGAGAAGGACTTGGGGGTACCAGTGGGTGAAAAGGTGAACATGAGTGTCAATGTGTGTTCACAGCCCACAAAGCCAACCGTATCCTGGGCTGCATCAAAAGCAGCGTGGCCAGCAGGTCGAGGGAGGGGATTCTGCCCCTCTACTCCGCTCTGGTGGGACCCCACCTGCAGTACTGTGTCCTGCAGCTCTGGGGTCATCAGCACAGGAAGGATATGGACCTGCTGGAGTGGGTCCAGAGGAGGGTGACAAAAGTGGTCAGAGGGATGGAACACCTCTCCTATGAGGAAAGGCTGGGAGAGTTGGGGTTGTTCAGCCTGGAGAAGAGAAGGCTCCAGGGAGACCTTATAGCAGCCTTTTAGTACGTCAAGGGGGCTTGTAAGAAAGATGGGGACAGACTTTTTAGTAGGGCCTGTAGTGACAGGACAAGGGGTAACAGTTTTAAACTACAAGAGGGTAGATTCAGACTAGATACAAGGAAGAAATTGCTTACAATGAGGGTGGTGAAACACTGGCACAGGTTGCCCAGGGAGGTGGTGGATGCCCCATCCCTGGAAACATTCAAGGTCAGGTTGGACGGGGCTCTGAGAAACCTGGTCTGGTTGAAGATGTCCCTGCATATTGTAGGGGGGGTTGGACTAGATCACCCTTAAAGGTCCCTTCCAACCCAAATGTTCCTATGATTTAAAAACAGTCCTGGGCAACTACATTCAACTACTGTTTCTGTGTTATACAAACCCTTTCACTTAAATGATGCTTCATCAAAGGTGATTACTAGTTTTGTGTGTTTGGCACCTAGAAAATAATGAAGCCTGGGGTTTGACTTGCAGAAGCACTGACTATATAGAGATGTAGTTGGAATCTAGATCTATAGACCGATAAATAATCATAGAGTTGGAAGAAAACGAGAGATATCTTGCATCATGTGATGGGATTGACTATACCTTTATCAGTCTTACAGATGTTTGTCTAACTTGTTCTTAAAATCCTCAGTGACAGATCTTCCATGCAGCCTAAGCATGCTATTGCAGTGTTTATCTATGTTTGAAAGGAAAAAAAAAAAGTTTGCCAAGTGTTTTACCTTGATTATTCATGTTGCAATAATGAATAGGACATGAAAACCAGGCTTAAACTGACATTGGGAGCATGTTACTGTTTTGGGGTGGGGGGAGGGGAGGGTAACAGCGTTTTACCTATTTGAAGACTTTTGGCTTCCCTCAGCCTTTTAAGGCTGTATGGTGCTTATCTGTCTAATCTGCTTTTTGTAGGTGGTGTATTTTACCTTTCTATCATTTTCATTTCTCTCACCTGGATGTTCCTTGACTAGATTTTATCACTCTTGAAGTGTCTTCCTCCAAATGGGTAGAAATATTCCTAATGAGGCTTTATCGGTGCTCAGTGCAATAGAAAGGTAACTTCATGTGTCTTGCAGGCTTTTTTCAGTGTGTTACAGGAAAGCAGGAATTTGTGTTCCTATCTCATCTTGGATTTTAATAGGCACCAAACAGCTGTTCCACTGGTTCAGAAATGGGTGAAACAATGTGGCTGAAAATTTCCAAGATAATTCAGTTCAAGGTGTCGTGGTTTAACCCCAGCCAGCAACCAAGCACCATGCAGCTGCTCACTCACTTCCCCCCACCCCCTCGCCCCCCCGTGGGATGGGAGAGAAAATCAGGAAAAGGAGTAAAACTCATGGGTTGAGATAAGAACGGTTTAATAGAACAGAAAAGAAGAAACTAATAATGATAATGCTAATAAAATGACAACAGTAATAATAAAAGGTTTGGAATATACAAATGATGCACAGTGCAATTGCTCACCACCCAATTGATCAATGCCCAGTTAGTCCCTGAGCGGTGATCCCCCCCACCCCCACTCCCCCCAGTTTATATACTGGGCATGATGTCACATGGTATGGAATACCCCTTTGGCTGCTTTGGATCAGCTGCCCTGGCTGTGTCCGCTCCCAACTTCTTGCTGGCTGGGCATCAGAAGCTGAAAAATCCTTGACTTTAGACTAAGCATTACTTAGCAACAACTGAAAAAAAGTGTTACCAACATTCTTCTCATACCCAACTCAAAAACATAGCACTGTACCAGCTACTAGGAAGACAATTAACTCTATCTCAGCTGAAACCAGGACACAAGGGAAAAAAAAAAATAATGCTTCAAGCCAAGTAGTTGGAGTCTGGTCATCATAGGCAACAGGAAGGCTCAGGTAATCTTGAAATCAGCTGGTCTCAACTCCACCTGTAATAAAGCTAAATGTAGCCCAAGTGTCTTTGCAGGCCTTCAGGCAGATTTTCCTTACCTTCCCAGAGAAACCTTAAATATCTTTATTGAATGAAGGTTGTCAGAAAGTGGGCACAACACCATGAACTTTACCAGCCAGTTACTTCCATGGGAGACTGCTTTAGTGTTCGAAGAAAAATAGTTTGCCTAGTGAATTGCCATCCTCGTGTCTTGCACCATAGGGATGTGTATGTGTTTTGGTTTTATTCTTCTGAGATCTCCCATGTAAGCTGACTAAATCAAACCTCTCCTCACATTGGATTCAATGCTGATAAAGATGCAATTTATCATGTTACAGGCTGCTTTCAACATAGTGAAATAAAGATGTGTACCTCTTTCATATATGAGTAGAATTCTTTTACTAGAAAATAAATCTTCAGTACTGGTTGGCTGGTATAAACACATTAAATATCATGTCCAGTATCTGCTTCCTATATTCTGAAAAGCATTTGACTGTTAGAGAAGACCAGCCCTTGACTCAGAGGCTCAGTAATTCTAATGAATATTTCAAATAAAAAGCAATGCCTACTGTCAGCTGTTTCCAACAGGTGTCAGGGTTTGTGTTGACAGGCTGTGCAGGGGGATGCACTGTGGTTCTCAACTCCTCATCAAGAATGTACAAGAATCCTTGTAATACTTGAATCTGTGGTTAAAACCTTCTGCTGTTTAATTCTTGGTGTCTGCTTCCAGGTGTTTGTTTACTCAAAGGTAGCATAAGAAATGGACTTATGTAAAATGTTATCCACAAATTCTGGTGTCCAATTTGTATTAAAACCCATCAAGTGAAACAGTGTATTAGTTCAGGGTTCTGGATAGTTTGTGATGGTGGTCAGGCACTGTCGAACCTTGTCACTGTCAGAGTCATTAACAGGATTGCTCTAAGCTGCTAGAGAAACTGTTGCGTTAATGTTATGTCGTCATCAATGTCAAGAGGAATAAGATTTGAGCTTTGAAAACGGTGGCAGGGAAAAATGAAGGACATAGTCTTAAAGGTGTCTTACTGCCTCATTCAGAGCAGCAATTATCTTTCTCAGACCAGATACCAAGACTGACTGGATACAAATAATATAAAGATTAAAATTTTGTCTATTAAATATGTTTATGACTTCTCAGTGATGCTTCTGATGTCCAGAAACATGAATGTCATAGAACCAGGTGCAATTCACGTGGAAGGCTGAAGAGATCCCCTACTTATGCAGGCACTCCCAAGTGATTCTCCAGGAGATCAGATCTGTGTTCAATAGTACTGAATTTTGAAAACCTTTGGTAGAACACTTACAGAACATAGCCTGAGTCTTGCTAGGTAAATGGAACATTTTTCTTCTTCACTTAATTATCTGTCATCCACCTTTAGTTGCTGTCATTGGTGTGACTGAGCAGAAACCATTTATCATGGTTCCTAATGATCCTTTGTTAACTAATTAAGTCAGTGAAGCTCTGAATTAGCTTCAAGATAGCCGCAATACCGAGGGAAGGCGTGCTAAAGCTCTTACTTTTGTAAGTGAATTGCTGTTACCTATTCTTCTTTTGTATTCAGTCACATCCTTGGAGCAATGGGAGTCCCTCATGTTTTAAGGAGGCTGCAGGCATGCACTTTGTTAGACAAAGGATGATTTTACTTTGTGACAGACACTGGCATTTCTCTCTTACCTCTTTCTGGGAAACTGCTACCTCAGATCATACTCGGTTGCCTACGTACCCTAGTCATGGTTCTGCCTGAAAACTCCTGGGGATAATTGCTTAGCTGTGGACCCCCTTGCAATATTCACAGCCAGTCCAATTTGGAAACAGTGTGGTGAGGAGTGTCAGCATCTCTATGGTGTCTGGATTGATTTGACAAAAGCATGTAATGCTTTCACTTGATCTACTGTCTGAAAGTTGGAGTGAATTGGACTGTTCTGATATTCTTTTAGCCCATTCTGTTCATGATGGGAGAGATCTTGTGTGATAGGAAATCCTTCTTCAGTGGAGTTTCCTGTGAAAGATGGAGTTGAGTAGGGTTGTATGTTCCTATCTACTCAACCTCTCTTTTCAGTACTGTGGATCTTGACCTTAGCTTGTGGCATACTGAGGGTAATTTGTTCAGCCCTGGCAAAGTTATTCAAATCTGAGTTTTGCAAAATGAGCCAGCAGCAAATCTAGAGGGTTTCACTGACTGCTTTATAACGCCATCCAAACGCAATTGGTGTCCAAAAGGCGAGGCCATATTTCAGCTTTCCCTAAGCTAGCTCTGCAGCCCTCTCTTTGTTGTAGTTACAGGCTCAAAGGTACTATTCTTGATGTTTTGTCTCTCCTAATTGATAATAAATACCTCTGCATTTCTGGAAAACAAGTGTATCTTGAAAGATATTTGCAAAATTTTCTTTTGCATGAAGGAGGACAACAATGGTCAGTATGGATCACTGATTTAAATCTTTGGCTGTATTCACTTGCCACAGGCTAGGGCCAGCATGAGGGTGCAAATTCCAGAATGCCCAAGCAGGTCTTCTAAGCTAGCTTGCTTGTGGTGAGAGACCACCTGAGTGACAGTGCAAGGACAACCCAAAGTCCTCCCTTACAGCGTGCCAGGTCAATAATTGTGAGGGATAAGCTTTGAGACATCTGGAGACAAATCTTTCTTTGTGCTAGCATAGCTCTTGACGTGAAACATGCAGCTAAGCTGGAGGTCAAGGGAGAAAAGATGGTCAGAGAGATGCTGTTGCCACATCCGAGTCATCTAAAAATCACATGTTCAGCTTGTAACCATGTGTGTTATGTGCAGGATGATGAAACTACATATGGCTATTTAGCACTGAAGAAATTGAAATTTTTGATTAATAAAATAAGAGAGAAGAGAACTAGAGGGAATTAACCTTTTTTTTTTGAAATGTTCTTTGATATTGCAGTATGACCAAAGTTGTGCTGCAGTCAGTGCCCTTCTGACTGAACTGAAATGAGCCGTTTCTGACAACATTTTAAAGCAATGAAGGTGCTATTTCTTAGCCTAATGCATACCTGCACTCTGAAGCATAAACTATATTGCCTTGTGATGGCAGCTCAATGGTGTCTGTAAAATGATTGGATGACTCGTGCCTAGTTACGACTGGACTAGAGCCTATGTTGCAAAAAAACCCTTGAAAACCAGAAATCTGAAGTCCAGCACCCTGTGCTAAGGGACTGAACTGCCTGTAGAAACAACTTTTGCTCCCTTCTTTTGCCGTGTACGACAGCAGCACCAATGCACAGGTGAGAAACCCTGTGCGTGGGTGTTATACAGTTGTGGAGTTTGGACTCCAAACAGAGGAGTTGAGTCTCCAGCACCATTGATCTTTCCTTAGAGCTAAATTCAGGATATATTTTTATGTTTTGGAAATTGTAGTATAAACTAACAGGCTCAAGCAAAGCTGAAGGGAATAATATCAAGATAGAGAAGAGGCATTTGTAGAGCAAAGAATGAAAAACAGTCTAATCAGATTGAAAGAGACTTTGTACCCAGTGCTGCATACAGTTAATAAGATATAGTCATATGCCTTGCTGTATTGGGACTTCACTGTACTCTGTGTGGGTCACTATTGTATTTAAAAAGAAAAAAAGGGAAGGGGGGAGGGTTGGGTGTGGAGAGGCAGAAAGACTCTAATCTTTGAGAATATGCAATAGAGGTCACCCCCAGGGAGGACAACAGACCTGGCGTAACAGCTTCTCCACTGTTTCTCATCCTTGTGGATGAAAGTAGTTCTGTTGATGTGGTAAAGAAAAAAAAAACCCACAACTTCCCTGTGCAGTGGTGCTTTCTGGTGACACTGGCCATGAGGACCTTTATTCAGATTAAAGAATTATTGAGCAGTGCACAGTTCAGCTCAGGATCTTGAGAATGCAACATATCCTGCAGCTTTTCTAGTTGTGGACAAATTAACTTCTTCCTGTTATTGGTGGTGCTGTCTGATTTTTAATTCCAAAGGTTAATCAGTTGTAGATGTATGTAGCAACTGCATTTCAGTCAAGAAAGCAAACTTTAGAAGTTGAGAGGCTGTAACGTATTAATGGTATAGGTGGCAGTATTGTGTTCTGGTGAGATCCTGTAGCTTCACCATTATCATTAGATAGAACTATTTGTAAATTGACTTGCTCTCCTGGGGAAAGCCTAGTTTTGGGGTTTTATTTTTATTTTTTAACTCTTGGCCAAACTTCAAATGTAAATGTAAAATATCAAGGGTTTGGTATTCAGCTGATCAAGTGCTCTCGGCTCTAAAGGTTGGTCTCAGTAGTTAGACCTCAACTCTCAGGAGGTGCCCCATAGCTGCGGCATCTCCCTTTTATCTTGTACTTGCTCAGGAGGGAAGGGGAATAGGAGATGCTATGCAAGATGCCTGGGCAGCAGAGGAGAAACAGGACCCTAAGATGGCTAAGGTCATCTGTCACTGAGGCAGCACATTCAAACAAATGTAGATTAATGTTGAACTCCTCCAAAACTGAATAGCTGATTCTGCTTGAAAAAAATCAAAGTGGTTTTGTTTTGCATCAGCTTGGGTCAGATTTTTTGTTTAGGCTTTACTCAAGGAAAGTTGTAGATCTGTGTACCTTTCAAAATGTTCCCCCAGAAAATTTCCCCGAAGAAATAGGTTTGGGTTTTTTTGTTGGTTGTTTTTTGTTTGGGTTTTTTTGTTGTGGTTTTTTTTTTTTACTGAAAAATTCTTCAGCCTGATCTGTCATTTAAGTCTAGCATCTCTCAGGGCCCTGTAAAAATGTTCAAATTGGCGCAAATCTCTGTCCTAAGATCTACAAATCTAAATACATAAATAGATAAGGGGTGGGGGTTAAAAGGAACCACTTGCAATTAAATGAATCTGGTAGTTGTCTGTCACATCTTTGTCAGATAAACAAATCACATTTATTTGAAGTTTCACATTGTTTTGACAAGCTTCTACACTCGATGCCAAAGCTTTTGCACCTGAACCCAAACCCCAAACTCTCCAAAGCTTACCTACGAGTAGCAGAGATGGCAATACCAAAGAAAAAGGCAGAGTAAGCCTGAGTGCCTCTGACAGGAGAGTCTAGGGTGACAAATATTTTAGAGGCGTGTGCCTAAAGGTGTAGGTCAGGATGTCCCATATGAGGGCTAGTTCTTAGTGCCCCAAACAGCTATGCTTTGCGATAAACTGGGCATGTTGTATCGCTGAGAGAAGGCTGAAGGGCAGCGTAGCGAACAAGCTTCTTGTGCTGGGATGAACTGGCCTTACAGAGACCTATGAATTGTAATACTGCCTAGAAGGCTGAAACTGCAACTATTTTATTTTGATGTGACTGAGTAAAATAGATTGTGGAAGACATCTGCTTTGGAAGTGTATTTGGCACAATAAATAACATTTACATGATGCTTCCAGAAAATATCGCTGTGACATTTACTGTTGGGTTTTGTTGTTTGGTTTTGGTTTGTTGTTTTTTTTTTAACCTGTATCCTTACCTAACCTTTTTTGAGGCTGAGAGATCAGCTGCTTTAAAGGGATAGCTCATACTTTACTTTCTTCCTCTGAGCAGTGTTTTTATTATTATCACAAGAGTGCTACAGAGATGTATGGCATTTCGAAGACACTTCCAGATCGTTACTCAAAGGGATTTATAATTTGGTCTCTGATCCTATATTGAGCTTTTCAAGAACCATCTGTTGGGTCTTAGAGAGCCATGGCAAAGTGAGTGAAGTGCCCAAAGGTTTTAGGGTTTAAGTAAATATAGTACAAGGGAAAACAAGAATAGCAAATAATGCCTACGCTTCAGCCCCTGCCAAAGGACCTGAGCAGATAAGGAGAACAGTAATGAGTGCGTATGAAATGCTTATTGTTACCTCTATATCTTTTTACTCCTTCATTTAAATAGAACGCATATACAACACTAATTTGTAGGCTAAAATCTATAAACAGTGGAATAAAGAGCCATGTGAAGATGAATGGTAGAGAGCAAATTCCAAGAAGAAATTAGAAGAATAAGAATCCAAAGTTTTGATTTTTGGATTGTATCTATGTATCATGAACAACGGAAAGTCACATAAATTTTAGTGTTGCCTTTTTTGCAATATTTTGGCAATGATCTTCATGTTTTGGTTTGAGTCGCATAGTTGTTTAATTATCTTGTATGTTTTTTTTAAATTTATATTAAATTTTTTGATATAACAGTTGACAATATGACCCCCTGAAGAAGTGAAACACAGGCTACAAATAAGAACCCAAAATTAGTATAAGTGATCATTTGGGGGAGTCTGGCTCATGATTTTTTTGTCATGTGGTTTGCAACATTGGGAAGTTAATTAAGAAAATAATTGCTGCATGTTGTAGTTGCAATGTCCTTCACCACTAAAGGACCTTGAGATGAAATTAACCTACCAATAATAAATATATATATAGGGAAAAGGTCATTGCAATGGAAGAAACTAGTAGAAAAAAATGCTAGTAGATGTGTATATAAGTTTCCTGCCAGGTATGGGGGGGGGGAAAACAGTCACCTACAGAATACCTTTCCCTGCTTTCTTATCAGCTTTGGAGCTATTGTTTTAGTCGTCCTTTCACATCTTCTGAGCTGCTCTTTTCCTCGCTCTTCTGTTCTATGTTTGCTGGAGTGCACGCCCTTACCTGTCGGTGCCTTGTTGTTAAAACTATATCTTCCGTGAGGTTCTGGTGTCATTGCCATTGAGAAAAATCTTCAACACGAGGAGAACCTGTCCTTTTCAGTACACGTTTCCGAGAGTTATTGGTATAAACAACCTTCTGACGTCCTTAAGGTTTCTTTGCTTATTATAGCCTTTCCGTCTTTACTGGTTTCATGGTTCCCATTAATATCAGCTATTTTGTGCCATTGCTAGACTATGTGTGACCTTCCTGTGCTACCTTGATCTCTGTGCAGAAATTCTCCTTCTGCAAAAGGCTGATATTCAAATAAACTCTAAGTGACAATGATGACCGCTTGCATGTGTACAGCAAAGCGAACCCTTCCATACATCCTTGTGTGTTTGATAGGGGCACGAGCAGGATACACGTTCAGCTATTGCTGAACCCTACTTACCCGGCGTCAAGCCCTTCTGTTTCTCATGCTGCCCTGCCAGTGAGTAGGCTGGGCGTGCACCAGAAGTTGGGAGGGTACACAGCTGCAAGAGCTGACTTGAGCTGGCCAGAGGGATATTCCAGACCATACGACATTGTGCTTAGCAGTAAAAGCTTGGAGACAGGGAGAGGAAGGGAAGAATATTTGGAGTTACGTCACTTTTTTTATTTTTTTTCCCCCAAGTTGTTGTTACATGT
This sequence comes from Buteo buteo, assembly GCF_964188355.1. Lineage (NCBI taxonomy): Eukaryota > Metazoa > Chordata > Aves > Accipitriformes > Accipitridae > Buteo > Buteo buteo. Next base: position 54,285,953 of record NC_134176.1, on the reverse strand, counting down.
GCTGGGGCCCTGCTTTCCAGGAAGGTGCCTAGATATCTGCCTGCTAATGGGAAGTAGTAAATAAATTCTTTTTTTTTTTCGCTTTGCTTGTGTGTACATCTTTGCTTCACCTATTAAACTGTCTTTATCTCAGGCCATGAGTCTTCTCGCTTTTGCCCTTCTGATTCTCTCCCCCATCCCTCTTGAGGGGTGTGAGTGGCTGTGTGGGGCATAGCTGCCTGCTGGGGTTAACCCACCACAATACCTTATGTCCAGATATAAGAATACTGATCAATTAAAGGGGTTGGGCCACTATACAGGCATGTTAAAATGAAGAATAGTGTATTGGTTTTGTGTGGCAAGGTTTTGGTAGCAGGGGGGGTTACAGGGGTGGCTTCTGTAAGAAGCTGCTGGAAGCTTCCCCTGTGTTCGAGAGAGAGCGAGCCCATACCAGCCGGCTCTAAGATGGACCCGCTGCCAACCAGGGCTGAGCCCATCAGTGATAGTGGTAACGCCTCTGTGATAACATTTTTAAGAAGGAAAAAAGTTGGGACGGGGAGAAACAGCCGCTAGAGAGAGGAATGAGAACATGTGAAAGAACCCTGCAGACCCTCAGGTCAGTGCAGAAGGAGGGGAGGAGATGCTCCAGGCGCTGGAGCAGAGATTCCCCTGCACCCTGTGGTGATGAAGACCACAGTGAGGCAGGCTGTCCCCCTGCAGCCCAGGGAGGTCCACGGTGGAGCAGATCTCCACCTGCAGCCCGTGGAGGACCCCACGCTGGAGCAGGTGGGTTCCCGAAGGAGGCTGTGACCCTGTGGGAACCCCGTGCTGGAGCAGGTTCCTGGCAGGACCTGCGGATCTGTGGAGAGAGGAGCCCACGGAGCAGGTTTTCTGGCAGGACTTGTGACCCCGTGGGGGACCCACGCTGGAGCAGTCTGTGCCTGAAGGACTGCAGCCCAGGGAAGGGACCCACGCTGGAGCAGTTTGTGCCTGAAGGACTGCACACCGTGGAAAGGACCCATGCTGGAGCAGTTCGTGAAGAACTGCAGCGCGTGGGAATGGCCCACGTTGGAGAAGTTCGTGGAGGACTGTCTCCCGTGGGTGGGACCCCACGCTGGAGCAGGGGAAGAGTGTGATGAGCCCTCACCCTGAGGAGGTGAAGCGGCAGAAAATAACGTGTGATAACCGTAAACCCCATCCCCGTCCCCCTTGTGCCGCTTGGTGGAGAAATCCGTGAGTGAAGTTGTGCCCGAGAAGAAGGGAGGGGTGGAGGGAAGGTGTTCTGAGATTTCGTTTTATTTCTCATTACCTTACTCTGGTTGATTTGTAATAAATTGAGCTGATTTTCCCTAAGCTGAGTCTGTTTTGCCCGTGACGGTAATTAGTGAATGATCTCTCCTGTCCTTATCTCGACCCGCAAGCTCTTTGTTATATTTTCTCTCCCCTGTCCAGCTGAGGATGGGGGAGTGATAGAACGGCTTTGGTGGGCACCTTGGCGTCCAGCCAGGGTCAACCCATCACAAATAGGAAAGGGGATTACAAGGAGGAGTAAGGCTAAGGAGTCCTTTACATTATGTAGGTCTCCAACCCCCAAGAGCTGGACATGTTATTGCTATCATGTGCTGTACGGACCAGGATGTTATCTTGAGTGTGGTTGCAGAACAGAAGGGTTTAATAGACAAGGTGACTCCAGGTCTAATTTCCTCCTTTGACTGATGAATTCTGGTACAAAAGCATGTCTGATGGTCCGATTCCTTCATATTGGTAAGATCTGGGCTAAGACTCACAGTGAATGTACCCAGACCCTTTTGCCCTGTTCTTGTCAGCTTTCTGCTCTGATAGCGCTCTAGCTGCTAGCCATGCTGCAGGAGGAGACTGGTTAAACATTGTTGGGCTTTCCTTCAATAAGAATGGTTGCTGCTGCCTGCTGAGAAGTAGGAAATTATATGTATTTCTTTTTGCCACAAGATACAGCTGTTGTGGGCAGATGTGTGGTATTGTTTTCCTTTTTTTGGTACTTTTATTTGCATGCTCAGAATGGCAGAGCTGCTGACTTAATTCTCACCAATCCTCCTCCACCTTCCCCTCTGCCCATTTACCCAAACCTACTCATGGCAAATAACTTTGTGGGGATTTTAAACGCTTCAGGATTTTCTCTGCTTGTCCCCACTACCCTTTCCCACTCCTTCCCACGCCTTTTCTTTTATTATTGCAGTAAAGGAAAATATCATGTGGAGATATATTATATTGCCAGATCTCTTTTTGTTATTCTCCTTTGTCAGTGAAGAACCAAAGGCAGTAGAGGAGCATGGAGTGTTTGTGTTAGCATGGAATCATGCCAACAGAGTGTGTAGTCATATTTCTAAAACTTGTATTTTAAGATCTGATGTTTAGTAGCCCTTCTGTCATGTGGTGCATCTGAATCATTGAGGGAATTAGGGGAAGGATATATAGAGAGATTCCTTTATTTGGAAGCTCTACTTCAAACCTACTCCAGGTCAGCAATGCAGAAAACCTGCCTGTATAGCTTTTAGGGCTTGTATAGGAAAAAACATGATACTCTGTTTTGTTCTTTCTGGACAGAAATGGCTAGGATTAAATTTGTCATGAGTGATATCACTGGGCTTTTTTAAAAGTGAGGCTAAAGCTCAATGGACAAGTGAAATGAATGGTGTCCCTTTTATCTTTGCATCTCTTTCTCTGCCTACAAGTTGCCCATGTATTTTGCAAGTGTACCACAAATAACCACATTGTATCTCTTGCCACTGACAAGTAAAAGATGGCACATCCTAGAAGTGCCCACCCAGATTTTTTGGCAGTATTAATTTGAGAGGAATGTTCAGACAGCAGGTTGTTTTGCGAACGGTTTAGTCTGTAATCTGGTCCCTACTTTTTCCAAGTTGCATCAGTCACAACACTGAGCAAATGCAGAGAAAGGCTTTTCAGTTATCCTGCTCATTAGATTAGATGTATCACACAGCTTCTGAGTCACAAGGGTAGTGGTTGCTGTGTTTGGAAAAAGCAGTGAGGGGAAGGCTGATGACGTGGGTAATAAAGCAGTATTTGCAGAAAAAGCAGTGGCAAGTGATCTCTTGGGTATCTCCCCTAAACATAAACAGAATTTTTAGACTGAGGATTGTTTGTGTTGTGATTAAAACTGGCTATTTCCCCTGTGTCCGTTGCCCCCCCCGCCCTGCCCCCCCCCCCCCCCCCCCCCCGCAGTTTCCTTGGAACGATACTCCATTTATCACAACTAGAAATTTCTGGGAATGTATCAATTCTGATCAAACTTACTGAGAACGTGTTTCAAAACCAGGGTGACTTGTAGGGAGGGTTTGAGAGAATTGACTACAATAATTGCTTGAGTTTTGCATGCTTGTTGTATATGACAAACTTAAATATGTGATGACTAGAGACCTTCCCCCCTACACACACTTTTTTCTCCCTTTAAAGGTCTAGTATCATTCTAGTGCAGAATGGAAATACTTTAAAGAACTTGAAAAATGGTAGTGAAATACCAAGAACATTTTCCTCTCTGATCTGGTTGAGACTGGAAATTCCTAAAAAAGGTGATATAAGATGTAGACCACATAATGCTCTCATGGGATGGGATGTTTTCAGGCTGCCTGTGTTCTGTGTGCAGCTAATCCATTTCCATTGGCATCATGGCTGCAGATTAGGCAGGATGCATCTGCACACACACGTTACCTTTTATAGGGCAGAAATAGTCCTAAAACTTTGTTTGCTGTTCTGGCCCATACAAGTCTGAGTCACAATCCCATGTGGGTGGATGTTGGTCATTTGAAAGGCTTAGCTTTTATAGAAGTTAATGTAATTCTTGACTATATTTAAAAAAAACCCATACTTTTTATTTCTTTTGTGCAGTAACATCCTATATCATTAGCTCTCAACCTGTATTAGTCCAATAAAGGCAATTAGTTTTCCCTGTGGAAGAAAACCTGCTCAGTATTTGGCAGCTGCCCTTGGAGCATATCCTTGGAGCAGATGGCTGCTTGCCTGCCAAATAAGATACAAATTAGATTTCCAGATGATTGAATGACAGTGGCAGGAAAGCAGCCATTCGTCTTGACTCCTCCTCTATTGCAAATCTGGTTAATCAGCGAGAACATAACCACTCACCGTTAGTGCATGCACTCTACCCAGCCAAGATATCAGCGGATGGGCCCCACTGGGAAAAGGTGGGATAAGTTAAAAGAAAATATTTTGCTCTTTGTAAACATTTGGTTTATAATGAATACCAAATCTGTCTTCTACACAAGTGAATTGCCAAGCCTGATTTAGTCCATAAGAAAACCAAGAAATTAGTGTAATAGATCAGCAGCCCCAATACCCTGTCTCCGTCAAAGTCCTGCACTGGCTCGTAACTAGGCTGAGCTCCCATGCAGCAGGATGATAACTGTGGAGCTGTTATTTAACTGTGCAGCAGCTTTATTTATGATCAGCTTTTAGGTTCAAGCACCAGCTCCACATTAGCTGCATTTGTGTGATGGGATCAAAGTGTACCCTGCTTGGCCCAGGAGGATAGGCAAGCAACCTAGTAACTCGTGCTTCCCTTATGTATTGTTTCTTTCTGGATTTTAAATAAGATACATCTTTATATTTGACTGTGGCCGTTTAAACATAGTCAAAGGTGAGCCGGTGATTGCTGACGTGTAAATGTAAGAGCTGGACAAAGGGCTTCAGTTCTGTTCCAAAACCCTTGGAAAGGACCAAAGACTCACCACGCGCTTGTGAAGTGGAGCCATGTTCTAGCCAGATAACTGGGGAAAAAAGCAAAGAAAACAAAATGGCTTTGAAAATGGAGTTGGGGGAAAAAATCGAAACATTTTTTCCCATGGTGGAAAAATAAATACAGTAGGACGACTAATATGCTTAGTTGAACAAATGTGTTTCCAAGGAAGTTTACAGAGTTATACTGGTACAATTGTGAAGGGAATCTGGCTTAACACAGAAGACAGGGACTAGATCTTCAGCTGATGCAAGCAGATGTGGTTTCTACTGAAGTCCATGAGGTTATGCTAATCCACAAAAATGGAAAGAACTGGCCCCAGGACAGCTACAGTCTAGGGACTGCTTCTGCCCTTCCATATTCAAATTGCAGGTTTCTCTGTATCTTTATCTTCTCTTTCTTTCATATAAATAGTGGGGAGAGAAAGATTTGCAAATGTGCTCTACTTCAATGAATCTCATTTTTAATATTCTTTTCTTCCAGAGATGAATTCTTTCTACTTTTCTATTTAGCGTATCAATGCATATATAGCTGTAAAAGCAACTGTGTTAAAGTTACTGTGCAGCAAAAAAAACCCCAACCCTAAAAAGATAGAGAAAAATATTTGTTGCAGCTGTATCTAAAAATGGTTTGTCAATTTTCTACCCTTCATTAAAAATGCATTGCCTTCCAAAGCTGTTCTTCAACCTAAAGAGACTTAAAGCTAAAGAAATACATATAGTTATTTAATTTTTAAAGAAGAAATGTAGAGAGGATGAGACCAGAGTCAGCACAAAGTTTTTCAGTAGGGTCAGCAACACTCAGGTTTGCTGTCCTGAGGGTAGCTGGGGAGTGGGCTGCTGAGGCTGGGTGGGGGAGAGGCAGGGGGGCTCAGCAGCGGTCAGGGGGGATGCAGGACCTGGGCAAGGGAAGGACAGCGGGACAACCCCAGGAGGTCTATACGGGGAACAGGGCTGGGAGATGACAACAGGATGTCAGGGATTAGCAAAGGTATTGATAAATCAAAATGTTTAATAATGGGTAGTATGGAAGGTGATGAGGAGGAGTCAGCAGGGTTTGGGGAAGGTATGTAAGGTGGGGGAGTTCTCCCTTCTTTTTGCTGCCTTTTTCTCCACACTTTTTTCTCCCCTGCTGTTTCCTTGCTCCTGTAAGGAGGGATTGTGTGATGTAGTGGCAGGGCTAAGCTGAAGTTCCACAGGAGGGTCCTGGAAAATTGGGCTTTCTTCTGCTTGTGCTCAGGATGGGGCTGCAAATGAAGGTGGCAGCAGCTGTCGCTGTTGTGGGGCTGCCTTAAACATCCTTCAGCAAAAGCAGAACTGTGCCCCTGTGATGGTCACGGAAGGATCACACAGCAGCAAAGCAGGGTGGTTTGCCACCCCAGGCTGGAGCTGCAGCGTATTTTTTGTGTATAGGTTCTCTGGGCAAAACTTCAAAGTTTGGCTGTGCTCTGAAGAGAAACTAGAGGGGCTTTAAAGTTTCCATGCCTGTTATTTCTAAAAAAAATGTGCTCAGTTTAGAAGTAAAAGAAGGTTCCTTATCCTGCTGTTTCTTTGAATGTTCAAGCTGAACTTTTTCTCTGGCTTTCACCTGTTACAAAGGCATACTGCCCTAGATTTAGACCCTCTAAAGGTATATCTACATTTGTTGAAGAGATACGGTTTTTTCCTAGTTCCACCTAACATTTGTTTGTGTTAAAATCTTAACGTAGATGAAGTGATTAGCAATTCAGGTGTATTTAGCTAGCTGAGAGAAATCCACAGGTTGTCCAGTGTTAAATTTCAGTAGTTCTTCTGTGTAAAATATGTATTGCCATCAATGCACTAGAGATTTAGAAGGAACTAGATAAGACTTTTGAAAAGCCTCTTTTTTTCCTAGTAAAAGCAGTGGTACACCAGTGTCACTCCACTGCCTGAAAGCAAACAGCTACGTTGATCCAGGGTCAAAAAGAACTCACTTTAGTTTACTTCCCTTTGCTGTATTGGCTCGGAATAGATGTCACAATAAAAAGCCAGCAGTAGCCTAAAATGAATAAGCCTAAAATCACTGCACTAAAATCAATAAGCCTAACAGTCACTATATAAAGAAAATGCATGTGAAGCAAAGCCTGTGCCCTCATAGAATCTGTTCACTTTAGCAAATAAATCCACTAATATTTCCATTTTGCAAGGTTGGTAAGAGGTTATTGGGTTTGGGGTTTAATTTCTTGATGGGGAAACTGAGGCATAAACAGTACGAGACACATCTGTTGTACTACGTTGTCTGCAGCACAGGTAGTATTTGAACTGAAACTTCTGGAATTTCTACTTTTACCTTCCTATAGCATCTCTAGCATCTAAGGCCTGAAATAGGCACTGTCTTGGCATACGTTGCCCGTGTATACTCAGTACGCATGTCTCTCTACACTACCAGTAAAATCTGTTTTGAGAGCAGCATATGGGCAATATGCAGACAGGGAAGAGAAATTTTTCAGCAAAGCTGCTTTTCAGAAATCCTGTGGAACCTTTAACTTCCCATGAACTTTATTTATTCATTCATTCACTATTTCATTTTAATCCTTCCTCCCTTTTGAGGCAAGAATCTTATCCAGCTAAATGACACATTTGGAAGTCCTGACATGGATCACCAGGGTGAATTGGTGCTATGTACGAAACTGTATGAATATTCAGCAATGGTGGATGGTCAGTGTAACAGGACAGAGCCTGGCTGCCCAGTCTGTAGAGGAATCTATCCCCTAAAATAACTGGGAGGCAGATGGCACATGTTTTATTAAATAATGTAGTCTTTCTCTTCTTTGTTATGAGTCAGGTGAGTGCCTAGGATATACTGTGCTTCCTTGGGACAGAGGACTTGATTATAGTTGGACTAGATGCTGGAGCTTATCCACAACTACCTTCGTGCTCATGAATCAGAGTTTCAGCGTACACCTAACCCTTCAATTCCCTTCTCTCCCATAGTGGATTTTTTCATGTCAGTGATGATCTTTGCTCCCAGGTTCCCTCTCTCCTCTCTCCCCTCATTTGTTCATGCTTATTAGAATGAACCTGCCCTAATGGACCCGTTCTGGCCAATGCATTCATGCTTGCTTCAAGCAGTCTCAGGTCTATTTTAATTACTCTCCTGTTGGTAATTACAGTCTCTGTCTTCATGCTCCTTTATTCTTCTTTCCCCACTTTTGCTGATTTAATCCTTTGAAAAGAGGTTTTGCAATTTCACACCATCAGATAGAAGTCCGTTGATCAACTAATATTGCTTCAACTCCTTGGCAAATTGCAGTTTCTCTCTTTAAGCTAGCAAGGAAAGCAACAAAACTTCATATTTTGTATTACAGCAAAATTGTCCAACAGCTCACAGGAAGGAGTATCCATCACTTCTACCTATTTATACAAGTTAGGCTTCTGTCATAGATAGAAGGACAGATAACAAGGATGTCTCAGTAGAAGTTTAACCTCAAAATTAAAGTCTAAATGATATGGAAGCATTTCTCTTACATTTTCACAGCCATTTTTAATCCTAAAAAAAACCCCAAACCCACAAACAAACAAACGCTGAACACTGCTCCACCGCTGCGCCCTCCCCCCCTTAAGATTGCTTTACCACATATGCGTGAAAAAATTAGAAAATTTTAAGTTTCATTTAAGGCTGTCATTATCTGTTCAGGTAAAATCTAAAAATAGTCTTACAAAAGGTAGATGTTTGGTGTTTAGATCTAATTTCAGTGAAAACTGAATCAAGCAAGACTTAATAGATTATTGGGCAGACTGTCAGACTGGCAAATGATGGAGTAGATTCCATAACTTTAACTGATCTGCTGCTGCTTATCTTTGTGTGGTGTGAATTGTATATAAATATTCTATTATAATGTGCATGTAAGAGTTAATGATGTAGCCAGAATGATGTCTAGGCTATGGTGCTACTTTGGGCATTTTTATCATTAAGAAGAGAGAAACTATGGGGTTTTGTATGTAGACTGGGGTTTAAATGGCTAAATCTTTGCAGGTATGGCCTTTATGTGATTCATGTGGAAGGTGCTGATGACATTTTCAATTTCTTGCAGAACTGGAGCTTAGACAACTGTAATAATAGATGTGCTATAAATCATTTTCTTTAGAGCTTTGTGTTTGCTTGATGATACTCTGATCTGTGACCTACTATTAGTATTTCTTATAGGAGCCTAAATTAAAAATATCAGTTCGGGGAAAAAAAACCCTTGTATAGACTATTGAGCTGGGCATTTTATTGCAGTATCCATAATGTGTTGTAACTAAGAAGAAAAGAGTGTATTTCAGAGAAAAGTAGAGGGAAGGCAGAAGGCTTTGATTCATACTTAGGTTTCCGCTGCTCTCATTGCTAATTGTCAACCAGTGAGACCCTGTAGCCAGTAGCTAGTCTAAACCTGTTCTTAAATATTAGGGGATAGGCTGGCACTTGCATCAGGGACAGATAATCTTGTATCTGGTTACTAGGTTGTTGTGGGGTTTGTTTTGTTTTGTTTTTTTAATCTTCCTTCTTAAGCATTTGGTGTTGCTGTCTGTCAGCTATAGAATACTGAGCTTGAATCAGGTACAACAAATCATAGCTAATCGATAACATGTTTTTGCTTGATCAGCACTGGTCCTTGCCTCATATTACTCTCTGTATAATAGCATCCCTTTCATGTTCTTTTGGAGCCTCTAAACAGAGGGGGGAGTTCATCTTATTCTTAATGGTTTGCTTTTTTTTTCCTATTTAATTCAGCCAGAAGTTTCTGATTAAATGTTTATCCTAAATGGTACTGCTACAAGGTCTTTTCCCAGTTTGCACAGATTTTCACTCTGATTAATAATTTTAATTCTGTATCTAGTGTGATGTGCTAGCAGCCACTTCAATTGCACTATTCCACTCCCTTCTATGAAGTGTCCTGTTTAAAGACTGGGTTATACCATTTCAGATTTTAGTACTGAAGTATTTGTGCTGTTCCTTGATTTCTTCAAAAGCCTTTTTGTAGTCTTGCTTACTCCTGCTGTAATGCTATAATTTGCCAGTTGTCTCAATAGCTAATTTTTTTCACCAAGGAATGCAAAATTTGCACAGGTTATTTGCTCTTTCTTTGAGTCTTGAATACTGTATCTGTTTACAGATGCAGTATCTACAGAGGGCTAACAGCAGACCACAACTTAGTAATGGAGTAACGGTGACTTTGGTTTTGCCCATATAATTTGCAGGTTTTCTGATGTCAGCAAATGCCACAGTGAATGGTATTTTCTCTGGTATTTACTTGTTTGGAAACTTTTCTAGATTTTGATATTTCTTTCCATGTTTTTTGTTGTGAATAACTTTTTTTTTTCCCCTTCCCCTTGTGGTTCCTTCAGTAATGGAAGTTTTCCTGCAATCACTCTGCTACAAACAATCATTCAGGTACCTGATACAGTTTCTATTGAAACACCTCTGGAAGTCAGTATAATCCCAGTGGCATTCATAACAACTGATGTCTGCTAAATGGGATTGCAAAGAAGAGCCACTGTTCATAAAACTCTATGTGCCAAAATCCATTTAGTACTTCCTTTTAAGAGCCTCAACTGAGAAAATGCTGAGTTTTGTTAAGCTTGACAAAGTAACATCTCGCTCCCCAACCAAATGCAACTAGGTGGATCTGTTTTAAGAACATTATTGGAAAGTGTATTTTGATATGCTTAACAGTTGCTAGTTTAAACACACATTTTCTTCAGAGTATGCAGAAACCTACACTCTGCCCTTCTGCCTGCAGGTTTTATATGTTACTATCTGTACTTTTTGACCTCTACAAGAAAAGTAAGTTATATGCACTTACACAAACATGGTTCTTTGTATCTCATTCCCTTTGGGTTATCTGCCTGCCTGACAGGAGTTAAGGTAGGAAGTCACAAGGAAATGCATAGCAAGGCTCTAGAAAACAACAGGAGAAGTGTTGATAGGAACAGCCTTTCCTGACTCTGCATCGTTTCTATACCAAACCCCGGGTTGGAGGGATCCTAGTGAAAATGCTGAATGAAGCAAGAAGGTGAGCGAACAGGTTGTGAGCAAATTGAAGCTGAGAAAGAAATACAGGAACAGCAAGTGTCTGTCTGTCTGACTCAACCCAAAGATAGGAGTCAGCTGATCTTACCCAAATTATCATTAGAGACTGAGCTTTTGTAGGAAATTTTGTATAAAGGTCCTTTGTGTTAAGCTAATATCCAGAATTTAAGGACCCTTTTGATCATTGACTAAACTCTGTCTTTGAATGAAAGCAGAATTTTTGCCTAGTTAACATTATGGGTCCCCATAAAAAGAGGTCTAAAGAGTGGTGTATGTATTAACTTGCTGGCCAGGTCTTAACATGGTTGACAAATGCAGCAGGAACATGTTTTTGTCAGGCAAGGGAGGTACAGAAGCTGTGGCTATTACCTAATGGGTGTGCTTGAGGCAGACTGAAAGGGTCCAAGGTGCAGTTAGACCTGTAACATCCTTCTTGTTTTATTCTTCTTCTACTGCAGAACATGATTGCTGTAGTGCTCACGTTTCTTGCGCTTTCATCCACGTGATTTTTCCCCACTTTTCTTTATGTAGAGCTCACTCATTGACCACAATGTTTTGGTCTGCTTACATGCTTTTCATCATGTGCTAGATGTTACTCTCATGAACATATATCAGTCTCCTTATGCTCCTTCTGTTCAGTTGGACATGTTTGGTTTGGGTCTCTTTTAATGCAGAATGAGCTTCATAATGTTTAGTGGGGGTAGGCTGCATCACAGATTTGTCACATCCATGAATAGTTAGAAATGTACAAATTATGGGTTCCTGCCAGTATTCATAAAACTATGATTGTACTTTATTTTTCCTGGCTCCTGATCCACTGAGACTAATTTAATCCTTTTTATTGTTTCCTTCATTTGGAATTGCAGTATTAATCAAATATTACAGTTGTCTCATCTGCAGCTGTTTGTTCTGCTACTTTCCCCCATTATGAACACTTGGATGCACAATGATCTTACTTTTAACCAGAGAACAAAACATTGTTGCTTCACGTTGCTTTTTGTTTCCTGAGTTTGTTCATTCAATATAGAAACAGAAGTCTTCCCTTGTATTACTCATGGAAAATTTTATTGCTACTGCACTGTAGTCATGATCAAGTCTGTTTTCTATTGATTAAAATTTCAAGTTTTTCTGAAAAATATATACCACTCCCATCTGAGATTGGAGGACAGCCAATATTGCAGAACAAAACAACTTGATTCCCGGTAAGGCTAAGTGGTTGGGACAGACCTCAGCAGGCTTCCCACCTCTGCAGAATTCAGAGAGAATAAAGCATTTCCAGTGCTGCCGCTCTGGACCCTAGAACAGCTTTTGTTGAATTAGAATTTAGAACCCTATATGAGAATTCATTTACTCAGTAAATTAAATGCTTTTATGTCAGCCTGGGTATATTTAGAGCATGGTTAAGAGGCTCCCACAGTAGTTTGAGTACTTTTTTCCTCCCATCCTCTTCCTATTGTCACTAATATCTATAAATCTTAATTGAAATTACAGAGCTGACAAAGTGTGCCAGTCTGTAGTCAGCTGGGATGAGAAGTGACACTCTGGTCCTGGGCCAGCAAAGGAATCAACACTGTTTAACCATTTCTAATTGCACAGGATCAGTGCTTTAAGGTTTGAAACAAGATTGACACACCTTGAAGTTAAAGTTAAATACAAATAAGGGAGGCTGGGGGGGAGTGGGGGGGCAGGTAAAGTCCACTGCTCAGGACTAGCGTATACTCTGTCTGTGATTCTGAATACTAACCCATTTAACAGGCAAGGTGCTTTTCATTTAAATGCTTATTTCTTCTATATGCATATTACTGAAGAACTTATTTTCAGAGTTAACTCTTGGAGAATGACCTATCTAAAATGAGGATCTATGTATTTAATCACAGGTTGAATGATTTTCAGGTAGATGCCAGGGAACTGCAGAAAATACTTGGTACCTAGTGAATCCCTGTAATCTTCTGGTATAGAATTGATGCTATGTTAAATTTTTTGTCGACAAGTTTGGTGGCTGAGGTGCCATGGCCAAGGTGAGCTGTAAAATGAAGGATTAGGACTCTGTGTGGCAATTAAGCTGTTTTATTCCAACACAAAAAGAAAAATTCTGAATGACCCACATTGGAATTCTGACCTATTTAATTGATGTAGTTTCAGCTGTGCCTGTGTAGCACTTTCTCTCATTCCTCCATGTTCACATTACAATGAGTATATCCGTCTGCCTGCAGCAGGAGGGAGTGTGAGATATGACCCCACTAATCTGGTTCTGAAACTCCCCTCTAATTTTTCATTGCATAATTTGGATCTCTCTGCAGGCATGCGTGTGTGTGTGTCACGGCGGGGGCAGTCCTGTGAAGAATTATTCTGCCATGATTTTTTGGTTTTAGCTAACGTTTTGGGTCAGGAATGCCTTTTGGACTAATTCTCATCTATGCCCTAGAGCTCAGTTTAACTTTTACAGCAAATACCACCTCTGCTGTGCCTCCTGCTCTGAGGTGTTTGCAGCTGTTAATATCTCCATAAGTCTCAGTGAAATGAGAAGGTTTGTTTCTCATGTTACTCCCCTATTTCAACTCTTATTGGGACACTCTGAAGGCTCCGCTGACAGAAGGTGCCCTCCTCCTCCCCGGCTTTATCATGCACCAGGTATATTTAATCTCCCCCTCCCTGATGTGGGCTGAGGGCTTTAGCAAGCTGCTGCCATTTTCCTGAGGAGAAAGTGCTCTAGGGAGAGACATGCTAGAATGATGGTGAGAGAGAGAAAGAGGAAGCTTTTAGATCCTCTGTCTGCTACCTGTCAGAGAAGAAAAACACCAAGTTAGAATAAGCAGGATGAGTCTCCACAGACTTGACAGCTGAACTTCTGAGTGAGCTGTAAAGTGCTTTTTTGCTCTTCCGTGCATTGACGTTTAAGATGGCAACTGTTCTTGAAGATGAGCATTCTCTCTGCCTTCTGGTGACTTCTAGCATTCACCTGGTATCCCATGGAAGGTATAAGGAAAATGCAGTTCTTGAGCTTTGCTTCAAGAAATTAGGGCACTTGGGCTTAATCAGCTCAGAGGCTGTACTACAGAGGAGAGTGCTCTTTATTAGCAAATGTACAAAAAACTCTAAATCATTCTTCCATGAAGGATCATAGAGATTTGCAACAAATACCTGAATTTAAATGATTAATCTCAAGGCTCTTTGGAAAAGTTGATGCATTTAGATTGTTCTGGTGGATGGTGAGGAATCCATAAGTTTTGTGTGAAATGTTGTCTGGTGTTCCTCTGAGAACCTCAGCATGGGTACAGAGAGGAGCCAAGGCAAAAGGCAGTCTCAGTGGGGAGGTTATCAGAACATGGAAAAAAAAGGGAAGGTACATACATGTCCTGCTTCTGGCTGGGGTAGAGTTAATTTTCTTTCTAGTAGCTGGTATAGCATTATGTTTTGGGTTCAGTATGTGAAGAATATTGATAACACACTGATGTTTTCAGTTGTTGCTAAGTAATGTTTAGTCTAAAGCCAAGGGTTTTTCAGCTTCTCATGCCCAGCCAGCAAGAAGGCTGGAGGGGGACAAGAAGCTGGGAGGGGACACAGCCAGGGCAGCTGACCCAAACTGGCCAAAGGGGTATTCCGTACCATATGATGCCATGCCCAGTATATAAACTGGGGGGAGTGGGGGTGGGGGGATCGCTGCTTGGGTACTGACTGGGTGTCGATTGGTAGGTGGTGAGCAATTGCACTGTGCATCACTTGCATATTCCAATCCTTTAATTATTACTATTGTCACTTTATTAGTGTTACTGTTATCATTATTAGTTTCTTCTTTTCTGTTCTATTAAACTGGTCTTATCTCAACCCATGAGTTTTACTTTTTTCCTTCTGATTCTCTCCCCTATCCCACTGGGTGGGGGGAAGTGAGTGAGAGTGGTGTGGTGCTTAGTTGCTGGCTGGGCTTAAACCACAACAACACAGTACTCAACCAGTAAGGCAGTGACCTTATTCCAGTCCCCTTTAGTCACATAATACAACCATGAAGGCACATGCAGTGGTCACAATACAATATGGACAAACCTTGTTTGAGAGGTGGTGTTGTTCATAGATGTATCTTCCTCAGGTTTTTTGTTTGTTTGTTTTGAGTAAAACATGTAGTGTGCTTTTACTTAAAAAAAGTAATAATGACTAAATAATAATGAAAAATAATGACTAAATTTTGAGATATTATTCTGTTCAGCATTAATTGAGGGCCTTAAGAAGGGTCATAAGTTCAAAGGAAAGATTTTTTTAATGTATCACTGTATACATCCTAGTGTAAGATAGACAGATCAGATAGATGAGTACAAATTAAGCATTCTGCTTATGCCTTGTATCATAATATGTGAAAGCATGCTAAAAGGGGAAAGGAAATAATGACCAACCCAAATACTTAATTTTTTTTTTCCTAGAAAACCAAAAAAATTATGCCCAATTTACTTTTACTAATAAACACTTGGGATGGTAGGCTTATAAAGCCATAGGATTAATTTTTCACTATTTGTTCTTAGAGTACATGCTTAAATGCATTAGTAGAGAACTGTATGATAAATGTAGATCAAGAATAGTGGTGATATTCCTAAAGCCATACATTATTAAGTCATGCTGCTTGAATTCTGATCTGGTGTCAACTACAGATTTATAGAAAATGGACTTGACTGGTATAGTCAGACAATTGACTCTACTCTCCTCCCAGATTCTTATTTGTCTAAACCAGTTTTGCTTGGAGACAGCAAAGCTGTTCAGTTGTGTTCCTCCTCCAAGTCTATGCTCTTATGGAGACAATTTCTCCTGTTCTCTGAGATTTTTCGGTGGGGGGGGGTGGGGGGCAGGTTGAGTGGTTGTTCTTTGTTTCCATGTTCAGGAATCTTACCTACTTATTCAAAGCAGCCATTACGTTTCATGCTTGGTGTTTCCTAAAGACTTTTAGGTATCATTTTTTAACATTTTTTCCTCTGATTCTGCTTTCTAATACTTAACAAAAAAACAAGTTCCTAGCTAGATTGCAAATCTACTACTGCAACCACTCTGTGTGCTTTCTCTGTCACTTTAGTCAGGATCTTGCCTTAGTTGTTCACCTTACAATACACTCCATGCTTTATTTGGGCTTGACAAGCTTTCCTTTTTTACCTTTTTATTGGGAAACTGATTTGCACATAATCCAGACCTAGATTTTGCTGTGTTGTAGTTTTTTCAAATGCTTTAAGGATGTGATCTTCCACACACCAATCCTGCAAAAGTGAGCACAGGTATTATAAAGATGCACAGATTATTCTGTTCAGCTACAATGGAAAGGAAGGATTTCTTTAACTGTAATCCTTTTTTTCCATGACTCACTTCTTTCTGATATTCAGGAAGAACTGCAGAGTTCTCTTTCAGTCAGGAGCTGTGTAATAATGGAAAGAACATAGTTCCTTATCTAATCCAGCAAGCACTTCCTTTCAGAAGTAATATGAGTGCAAATTAAGACAATACACAGCATTATTAAGACCACCCTAATAGTGTGAGGTTACTATTATTTTTAAGTCCTTTTTATTGTTTAGAAGGCTTTTGGTCTCACTGCCTTGTTTACCACCACAGCAGTAATCTCTTTTTGTGTCACTTTGCCTGCTTCCAAATAGAGCAAAACCAGTTCTTTGTTTTGAACACACAGAATGTTTTATATGGCACATTACTGAAATATTGGGATTTTGAATATGAAGTATGGTTAGAATTTCAGTAGGGTTCAATTTTCATTAAATCTGTCCTAGATGAAATCTAATGTGATGTATTCTTTCATGAACTCTAAATCAAGAGTTACTCATGTTGAAGTCTGAAACTTTAAATGTTCTGTCAAATATAGATTTAGCCAGTAGTTTGGCAAATATTAGAAGCGCTTCTAGAACGATAACTTTGAGGCCGAGAGTGGCGGTTGAATTACCCAGATTCAGTGAGGTTAAGGAAGCTGAAGGAACTTTTTGACTCCTTTCTTGTGATTTTGTAAAGAGAACTTTTTCCTCTGCTATTGCTATCCTTGATAGATCTGTTATAAAAGTTAAAACATTTATCAAAACTGCCACAGATCCTATGACCCATAGAAGAAGGACTATCAGACCTTAATTGCAATAGCTGTGTAATTTCAGAACTTCCCTTCCCTTGTTCACCTAGTCTCTGACCTTTATGTCAGCTTCTAATTTCATTCTGTAATTGACTCTTTCTAGTATGGGAAACTATGGCAGCAGATGCATCTTAATACAGTGGAGGATTCAAACAGTGCTGTCAAATGCCTAGCAAATTTACTTGTATCTGTTTTACAGTCAAGTTTTTGAAAAACAAAAAAGTAGTTTGAACAAGTTTCAGATGAAAAAGGAATGAGTTTCCCTAAACCTTAAGGTTGTGGGTGTTTTGTTTTTAATACATAAACGTCAGTAAGAACTTAAAACACTATCTTCAAATTTGTGCTGAAGACAGCTGTTTGGTTCAAGACTTGCTCATTTCAGTGACATGTGCTAATGGAAACAAAACCTAAGTTTACTCTGCTTCAAGGGACAGCTAATCAATTGAGTCAGGACCTGAAGAGAGGAAATGGAATAGCCTCTGAGGGTACCATGAGAATACTTGTGTATTCTCACCCAAAGTAAGGTTTTGATATCATGCATGTTTCTATATCTTTTCTATATCGCAATACCTCTCTATCTTTTTTCCTTGAAGAAACTTCTGTTTCAGCACTACCTTTTGCAGCTTTACCTTTGTACCAGTGTGTTAGACTGATACAGGAGAGAGTGGTTTGAGCATCTGCTCATGAATGCCCTCACCTTACTGGATAATCAGCAACACTAACACTCAGTAACTGGAAACACAAAAAAAACGTATGGACTTCATATCTCTATCCCCCTCTTAAGTTTTACTAGTTTGGTTCTGTCTAGGGACTGCCAGAACAAGCATGGGCCTCCACTTTCTTGTCTTTAATATCTTTTGTGTCTCATGCTATTTTAACCAATTTGGCCTGGGTGGGGATATGCATCCATCTGGGAAACAGTCTACTTACCTTACCCTGTCTGTCCTTTCAAGGGGTTATTCAAGACATCAGCTCGTACCATCCTTGTTGAAATCAACTGTGTCTTGAAGAACAGCTATCTCTGGAGATCAAGTATTCAGCATCAGTTTCATTCTCATCAACTAGATCTCTTCAAGATACTCCTTGAACTATTAAGGTACATGAAAAGTATGCATGTTTACAGATTATTTTTTTTTTATATATATATTTTACAAGTCAGTGAATGTTTCACATTCTTCCATGCCTGGCAAGATAGTTACTGTCTCAGATAGTACATGTCCAAATAGAACTGAAAGAACAGAAATGCAATCCAGATGACATATCAATACAATAATCTGCAAAATGAAAACTTAGATGTTGCTATTATGCCTACCAAAGAGTACAGGAAGTTGTTATGCTTTAATAAGGAAAAAAAGCTGTGGATAACTGCTGAGCTAAGGCTGTCATACATAAGAAACTGGTATGCACAATCTTCTCTTTCTAACACTCAAGAAACACTGTGTACTAATCAGACTGTAGCAAGAATTTGCTAGAAATCAATAACAATATCTACCTTTTCTTGACTTTTTGTGGGGGTGGGGAGGTATATTTCTATATCTTAAAGTCTTCATCTTTGATACCAACTTAATACAGTGTCCTGGGTTCAGCTGGGATAGAGTTAACTGTCTTCCTAGTAGTTGGTATAGTGCTATGTTTTGGGTTCAGTATGAGAAGAATGTTGATAGCACACTGATGTTTTCAGTTGTTGCTAAGTAATGCTTAGTCTAAAGTCAAGGATTTTTCAGCTTCTCATGCCCACCCAGCAAGAAGGCTGGAGGGGCACAAGAAGTGGGCACAGGACACAGCCAGGGCACCTGACCCAAAGTGGCCAACAGGGTATTCCGTACCATGGGACGTCCCATTTACTATAGGAACTGGGAAGGGGGGGGCAGGGGAATCGCCGCTGGTGGACTAGCTGGGTGTCGGTCAGTGGGTGGTGAGCAATTGCACTGTGCGTCACTTGTATATTCCAATCCTTTTATTATTACTGTTGTCATTTGATTAGTGTTATCATTATTAGTTTCTTCTTTTCTGTTCTATTAAACTGTTCTTATTTCAACCCATGAGTTTACTTCTTTTCCCAATTTTCTCCCCCATCCCACTTGGTGGGGATGGAAGTGAGTGACCAGCTGCGTGGTACTTAGTTACTGGCTGGGTTTAGTTACTGGCTGGGTTTAAACCACAACATACAGGTAAACATCTAACATGCTGGGACTATGGTCCATAGCTGTGCTACTTAGTGTAAGTACAGAGTATTCTGAGTCTGTACAGGATTAATTGATAACCTTCCTGAAACAAGTGCCTTGGGCCTGGAGGTATCTGCCTCTTCATGAACTCAAGAGAGGCTACAAGACATAGCAGACCAGACATCTAGATTAAGAAGCTGAAGTTGTGCAAGGTGACTTTGTATGTAGGAGACATAATTAAGGCTAGTTTTGTCCAAGATCAAGAAGTCTCCTGATGCATATGGGATCAAGTGTCATTGTTAAAGTAATTCATTTTTCAGTATCACAATCCATGAAGACTTCACCAAAAAAAACATAAGATCTGTCTCTAAAATCATAAACAAGATATGGAAGATGTGGCTTAATACACTTCATGCTGTATCTTTGGTCCTTGCTTCCAACCTTTGGAGAACCTAGGACAATTGAGAGATCTCTTACAGTTAAATATTATAGTGCTGAACTAAGTGAAGCTCTTAATTCTTTAAAATGGCCAGGTTTCTTCTATCTTTTGGAAGGTGCCAGACTGGCTTTAGGAAAAGGAGGCTCACAGCCTGAAACTTTCATCATACGCAGTCTCACTTCCTTTTAATTTTTCAGAAAACATTGGATATAGAGGAGATATTTCAGTGTGGGAGATCTGCTCCTTTTATTATACCTTATGGATCTGCCTCCTGGTAGTAACTCAGAGTAGAATCTTTACAGGGCCAGTGGCTCTTTGACATCATAAAATTATTTTAATTCTAGTCTTTCCTTGATCCTCCTCACTGACTTTTCTTCCCACTACAGCTAAAACAGGATATTGAAGGTACTTCTGGAATTCAAAAGGAAAAGGATAATACCCATTTCTTTTCAATGGCAATGACAGAGCTTTTTATGCCTGTCTTTAATGTGAGTTATTTCAGATTTACCCACTCTGAATTCACAATGATGAATAGTGACCCAGGCCAAGTGCCAGAAGGATTCAAAGAGGTGTTCTCTCCTATCTATATATTTCACTCAGAAAATAACTGCAGAATTGTATAGAAGCACTACACTAGATAGCTTGGGTGGTTTGAGAGCTTAAAACCCAGTAATCCTAGTCTTGCACTGTCTTCTACATCAGCTAGTTCTCAAACAAATATCATTGAAAGAACAGGGATACTGCTTTGCAAAGATGAATAGGTTTAGCAACTAGAGTATAGCCAGAAAAAGAAATACTTTGCATTCTTCTTTAGATAGACTTGGGGATCTACTCAGCAAGTTTCCTGTTTTGTAAACACTACTGTTTGTGCACATCTATACAGGCCATACTTAAATAGAGTAGTACCAAGAGAAATGGGTAAGATCAAGTTTTCATGCCTACTGGTATCTAAACCAGTGATTGGGGGTGGGGTGGGGGAAGCAGACAAGAGAAAGTAGCAAGAAAATGAAGAAACTTAAATAGTAAATGTCTCCTACAAGTTGTAAGAAAGCAAGCACCAGGAAGCCACTTCAGTGAGCTGGAGACATGCATTCACACACAGATCTGTGAGTCAAGTGAGATACAGCCAAAGGAGCAGAATTGGTAAGAGCTCTGATGGAAGGAGAAGGGAAGAAGTAATACATGACTAACACAGAAATAGGACGCATGTTTTGTCTGATATAATAGTGCCTTTTTGGACTGAAAGAGAGGTAGAAATGGTAATTAGACATGGCTTGAGACATGCTGAGTAAGCTGAGCAATGGGAAGTAGCAGAAGAGATTAGTTTCTCCAAGGAACACACAATGTGCATCAGTCTAGCTAGACAGCCTTGCTTCTGTGCTGCCTTTGTTTGTAGTGCAGCTGCTCCCAGCTGTCAAAGAAAATGGTAATCTCTAGGCATATCACTATTATTACTTTACATATATTGAGAAAAGTATGAACTGATAACCTACTCCCTGGTTAAGGTTTCTTAAGCAGACAAGAGAAAAGAGTTCATATTCAGCCTAAAAAGTGTTTTTGTTACTGTAACTAATGTCTAGTCCAGAATTAATAAGTTGATAGAGACTTTTAAAGGGAATTTCCACTGCATATCAAGAAAGTACTTGTCCCATCATATTATCTGAAGATAAGCAGTGATCCAAAAGTGGCAATAACGTTCACCTTTTTTGTAGTTTTATCCTGTAGCTTCATATATAGGCTGAACAGTGAATCTATGCCTTTTGTAGGAATGAAAAGCCATTGATGTCTGAGGATGGAGAGCAAATTGATCCAATACCCATGGAAGCTACAGCATTTTTAACTATAGCATTGTGTGTATTACCATTTCATACTGTAGATAAAAAGGTTAAGAAAAAAAAGACTAAAACTCTAGTTTTAGTTAGATGTGAGTTGTCATTGTTTTAGCTAAAGTATTTAATTCCCTCAGTCGGAGATCTTTTGTAAGGATTATTTTGCTGCTTAAATCACCGGTATAATTGACAGGGACTGACTGTTATGATAGCAGACTGTGATAATTAAATTCCCATGCTACACAATCTAGAGAGCCCCTGCAGGAAACACAGAGAAGCTTGGTAGATGAAACAGCAAAAGAGGTCCTTGGCCAAGGGAGAACAGGTAGAGAACTTCTACTTCCATGACTATCACTTCTTTTCTTCTCCTGAGTGCTAAATTTCAGTAGAAGATTTCCTTAAACCCTCAACCTTTTGTTCTTCTCTTCATTATTTCCTTAAGAATTTTTAATGAGAACTCCCTTGGGATTATAATGTCTGAACTCTTTGTTTAAACAAAAGCTCTTAATCTAAAAACTTTCCCCTTTTCATTAAAATCACTTTGCTCTTGTTAATTAAAACCAACCTTTGGAGTATAATAGTGATTACAACCTGATCTCCTGCTCTGCATACTGAACTGGGACACCTGCTTTAGTTCAGAGTGCTGGAAAAAATGTTATACTTTAAAATCATGTTTAAACTGTATTTAAGTCTTTTGAAATGGGGAGAACAAAACATGCTGATTTTGAAGCACAACTTGCCAAACATTTTGCAGTCATTTCCATGACATATCTGAGATATCATGCTCCAAAGAACTTGAATCAAATGTGAAACTGGTTGTAAAATCAGTGAGATGGCCCTGAAGGAAAATTTATTCTGTTAATAGATGCAATTGCCATACAAATACATTCATTTCCTCTGTCAAGAAATTAACTCTTTTCTAGCTAATATTGTTTCCATGCAAAACCAAGGTGCATAATCCTTGTAAAATGAGTAAGTATACTTCTAGTCAGAAAACGCATGTTTTATGTAACAGACAGCTCAATTAATTATTTAGCTGTATTAGAAAGCCCTCTTTCTAAACATGAAAACAAGATGAATGTCATAAATACTGTAACTCATGCTTTAACACAAAACCTTGCTCCTGACTTTCATTAAGCGAGTGTGTGTTTGAGGCACGTGTGCCAGCAAGTCTTACAATGTATGGAGAATGGGGGGAAACCCCACACATGCCAAAAAAACACCAGAAGAACTTCTTATGCTCAAGCCCTTACTTATGCTGAACCAAATTACAAAATTGCCTTTTTTGTTTTAGCTTTATGTTCAGACTCACCCTGCATGTAATCAGATTCATCCTTAGTTGAGCTCTAGGGATCCTAAGCAGCAGAAGAAAAATGTTCAAAGTGGAAGTTTTTTTTCATACACTTAATTTTGGAGCATGGAGAAAGACACTCGTCTTAGGGGTAAGGCTAGGACATCAGGGTATTTATTAGGACAGTATACAAATAGCATATATCATCAGCTGGTAGTGTAAGTCTAGTCAATGGAGCCACTGCCAATTTAGGTAAGTTAAGGGTCCTGCCTACAACTCTCTTTTTCTTTCCCACCTGCGCTTCTGGAGGGTCTGGAGCAATTGTCCTCTTTGGAAATTAGAACAGTGAGGTGCAAGTCCTGTATCTCACTGACAAACTGAATAGCTTTGAGCAAATGGCCTGGGGAAGTCTCCAAGATGGAATCAGTACTGTGCTTGTCACTCTAATTAAATGCAAATGGTATAGACACAAGGCACTAGGTGTCCAAGGTAGCAAAGATAGGAAAAACATGACAAAATGAGCTGGGCCATGGTCTACAAGTGTCACCTTTAAGCCATTATATTCTAAGGTGAGGGAAAGACTTCTGTGTTCTACCCTATCCTTTGAAAGTTTTTAAAGAAGAGATTAGCAGAAGGGAAAACAAGTCATGGACATAAAGGTCAGGAGGCAAAAGGAAAAGCAGTCTAGGGTGAAGTGGCTATTTCATTTCCCTCCAAGCTCTGTTTAAACAGTTAAGCAAGACCAAAAATCCCCAAAGAAACCAAAAACACCAAACCCCAGCCTAAAACCCAGCAAACAAGCAAAAAATAATAATAATTAAAAAAAACCAAAAAACAAAAAACCAAAAACCCAAACAAAAAACTCCCTCCCTCCCAAAACAGCACTCCCTGCCCCCACCCCCCAAAACCAAAACCCCACACCCTGCTACTCATCTGCCATTTAGTGACTGCATTGCTCCGGCTTAGGAGTGGGGTGCTAGATGCTGCTGTAATGTGGGTCAACCCTTGTGCTGTACTCACTTTTACAGTAGATGCCAAATACTGCACAAGTATCAGAACTGGTTTTGTTCAGGAGGTTTCCAGCTGTCAAAGTTATTAAAGAGTAGAAAGCCTTATTGACTTACTCTACAGCAACTTCAGAATCAAGTAACTTCCCCCTGCTATCCTCCCCCAGTTTATTAGAGTTGAATAATACACCTTGAAATTAGTGACTGGTTTAAGAATCGTGATTTCTGAATGATGGGAATTGACCCTGTTGCTGCACCTCTTGCCCTGGGGTTAGAGAAAGCGTCTTACTGGAATTCTTCTAACAAATACCTCTCAGGGCTAATACCATGTGACCTATTTAAAATGCCTAAAGAGTAATTTTCCATTCAAATGTCTCTCTACCGCCTATTTTTCATTAGCTGCATCTTCAAAGATAGCTTTGTGTGCAACTAAGCAATTAATAATTTTTTAGTATAAGATAGAACTTTTAAAAATACAGATACTCACAGCAGAAGTGGTAGCGTACTTTTCACCTAGAAATGCATTTGTAAAACATTCAGATTCTTCACTGGGACTTACAAGAAAGTGCAGATATAGACTCATTTATCACAATCTTAAATTCTAGATATTTCTTTAAATGCTGATTTTTTGCAAAGGCTTTAATTCCCCATATGGAAGCACTAAGCACCAGCCCATTTTGTTCCTGGCAAAACCAGAGGAAAGCTTATTTCAAATTTCTAATTAAAATTCTTTCTTGCTGTGTAAGGAGCCCTGATGGGATTCCTCAGGGTAGTTGGATGGGTTTCTGATTGAATTACAACTGGCCCGATTGTGTGAATATTTCATTTAAATGTTGTGAACTGAAAACAGCAATTAACAACAACCTGAATAATAAAAAGCACTACTTTACCTTCAATCCTCTCTTCTCCCACAGTTGATTCAAATTACATGCTTAGTCACTGGGAAAAAAAAAAAAAAACGAACAAAACCAACAAACCAACCCAGAAACAAAGAGCCAAGCAGGAATCACTATATGGAAACGGGAGACGACTACAGTCATCACCCTTGAAGTCAGAAACACTTTGCCTGGAGATGATGATTGTGTATGTGACACTGTTGCAGAACTGCCCTTACGAAGCATGGCTGTGCTCCTGATCTGCCATTTATTCAATATCCTACACTAACTTTGGTTTCTGTCCAATCTCACCTAAGGTAATTTCAGTCTATCTTCTTGTCTGAGTACCTGGCTGGATTATAGATGTCTCCTAAAGCATACAGTCGTATCAGCTGCTACTTGGGCTAAAACCACAAGAGCTTGGGAAGTCTTATAGCAAAGCTATACGCTGGGAGTTGGATAAGGACATGCAGTTTCTAGTGATTTGTTCTGGAAAGTTGTTACCAATTGGTTACTGATTTGTTATTGATTAGAGATAATCACATTAATATTAATAGTAATATAGAATTATAGGAAATATTTTAGTAAAATCATATCTAATTTTAATAGTTTAGTAAAATCATATGTATGTTGTATTTTATATATCTAACCACCAACCAGTATCTGCTGTGAAATCCCCTGTATAGCCCTGTACCAAGGCCGGAGAAAATTGGCTAAAATCATCTAGTAGAAACATTTAGGACTTAGATAACAAGATAAAAGAAAATTAAAATCTGATTATAAAAGAGTTTGGTTTGACTAAAAAGTAGAAGATTGTGAAGCGTAAGTATGGGAGTGTTGAGTTTGAAGTGTAGCCTTAGAAACTTAGGAGCTTAGGAACTGTATAATGTGTAACCATAAGAATTTAAGTATTGTTCAAAATCATTTAACCACAGAAGTTTTGACAAAGATTGGTAGTCTTGTAGTGTTTGTTTTAAAGGCTAAGGAAACCGTTATGGACACCAGCTTGCTGCTTGGAAACACCTGAGAGGTCAAGGAGCGGACGAGTGAGGAAGACTACGAAAGACCACCAGAGGACTCTAGAAGACCACCAGAGACCTTTAGTGCACCTGCGTGATGGACATTAACATATGCAAATGATTTCCTGGAAACCTGATGAATATGCAAATGACGTCTTTGTAATCTCATGAATATGCATAAGTGAGCTCAATATAAGGTGTATTGTTTTGGTTACAGGTGTGCGTGGTTTGTGAGAGGACTCGCCCGCGCACCCGGCCGTCAATAAAGAAGTGTCTGCTTATCTACACTAAATTGGTGTTGATAAGTTTTTTTTTATTCCGAGATTTCGGTAACAAAGTCACTATTGACAGATTTCACAGGTTCTGTATGCAACCTGCCTTTAGAGGTTCTGCTCTTCTTGTTTTTGTAACTTTTACAAAGTCTTAAAATTAAAAAGCTCATTAGAATTGGTCTAAATCTGGCCCAAGTTGCACTGTTTCAAAAATATTCTTAGTAGTTGATGACTGGTAGGACCTTAACAACTGGAAGAAAATTAGTTTATTAATGATAACCTTTACCATTAATTACTAGTGATCCACAGTGTTAATCACAAGTCTAAATTGTCAACTTGATTATCATAATTGTAACAGCACAGTGACTAAATCAGGATAAGTTATTAGTAGGACTAATGTGTCCCTATTATAGAGTTTTCAATGACTGTATCAATATCCACAGTTCAGAATAAAAACCCTCCTTATGTTCCCACATCAGGAACAGCTCAAATTAAGCTAGCAATGCTATACTGGAGAAAAAAAAACTACAAACCACCAAACCAGAAAAACAGAGCCAGTGAAAATGACAGGAAATAAACCCACAGCTTAATTAGTCTTCTGCAGCAGCCATGGTGATTTCACATGTAAAATGGAGTCACCACAAAGCACTGCATGAGGATCAATGTTAAAAGCCTCAGATGCAAGGATATGGGCTTATTCTGGCAGCTGCAAACTGTTCTGGTGCTGTCTGTCCCTTGTCAGCCACAGAAGAACATGTTTCACTTTGTCTTATTAGGGTGGTATCATCTCATGGGCTGATTCTTTCACAGAAAAATAAGCCCCACTACTTAATTTTAGTATTCCTCAAACTGATTTGCAGTTGGCAATACACCAAAATTGCATTTAATTGTTTAATTATGCCATTCTAGATTTTGGGGCTTTCTTCTTAGTGGCAAAATTCTGTAGATTATATCAATAATATAATTTAATATCTATATTTATATAGATATAATTTATCAATTACAATTTGAGGCATATTCTGCATATGACTTATTAAATTTGCAGCTTATTGTTCTTTTTCTACAGGATAAACCTCACACTTAAAGGGTGTTTATAAAGCATTTCCCCCCTTGTACAGTTTTTCCTTTGTTTTTGAGCTACTCCCCTCACACTAGGAACAGTTTTCTCAAATGTATTCTGCCTGAATTTCTCATTCTAGTTTTGGTTCCAAACAAAGCCAAATTTGAAAGCAAAACTCAGCTGAAAACAATATGGTTTGGATTTAAGAAAATGTCCTCGCAATAAACCGTAAGGTTTTATGATGGTTTTGGTGCAAGTCTGAGTTGACCTCAGTACTGCTGGGACTAAGCCACAAATTTAGTCTTAGATGCTGGAAAAAAAATGAATTTATAAACTGGAAACTGTACTTCAGACCAAAATCTCTCACAGGTTAGTTCTATGGGTCAATGGGCTAAACTACATTTCAAATCACCCTTCAGCTGTAACACTGATCTGAAACTTCCACCAACACTGAATACATTCAGACTGGCTTTTCTATACCTACAGATATCTTCAGAACAACCTTTAGGAAATGTTTAGCCATATATCCATTTTTATTTCAGGCCCTTTGCATTTTAAAAATATATCTGGTTCAAGCCAGACTTTGGCTTCTAGGGAAAAGAGGGAAAATACAGGTGGGCAGGCAGGAGCTCAAATTATAAGTTTAATTCTAGAGTCAAACATTGCAAATTGATTTTTATCTCTATTCTGAAATTTAAAAAAATAAGGAAAATACCTGGCTTTAAACATGTGTGGGCACAAATTTGATGTTAAACTTGGTATTTGAGCTGTCTGTGATAATTGGTGGCTCAGTTGAAGTGAAGATTTGGTGTCAGGTTATTGCCTCTGCATGCACAGATATCAAAGTCCCAGTTTTACTGTGCATTCAGATTACATGATTGTATGGTGGGTGGGGTGATATTCTTGGGGGGGGGCACGCATCCTGTTTGTTTTAAACTTCCAAGAAGTATTGACTTTGTAAGAGATATTTTAATGGAACTAACAGAATCATTGCCTTAAGTCTGATTCTGTTTAAATGTAATTGCCCTAGATAAGATAATAAATTCCTCTAATGAGAAAACTACCTCTTAAGGAGAGTTGTTGCTTTACTGACAAAGACTTTTATCTCCATGCCTGAGTGGAGATCACTGAGCTAACACTGGTCAGTCCTCCCGAATTGAATGATGGCATGCCTGTGGCAGACCTCATGACTGCATTGGTGTGCTAAAGCAGCTGCACTGTGTTTGGGATCATAGCTGACTTTTCTGCACTGCTCTCCTCAGAGCTGTGTACAAATGTTCCTGGGGCATGCCAAAGGATTTTTTTTGTGACAGTCAATTTTTCAGGGTAGCTGGATCCAGCATCCTTTGGCAGAAGTTCTCTATCCTCTGGTGGAAGCTACTCAGGGAGCCTCCTGAAAGAGAACTGCCTTCTTGGTTATAAAAGTTAGTTACACTCATTTCCCTTTGGTCCTTCAGCCAAATCTCAGAGTAATCTACACCTGCCAGCAGTCCAAGGAGGGAAGAAGAATCTGTATTTTTCATCAGCACAATGGGATAGATCTGTTGTTTAAGAGGAAGGGTATCTGCTGCAATTATATGACATTTATCAGAACTGCGCAGGCTTCTGTCATTGGCCCTTGCACAATGTAGCTTTAACCAGCCATTTATATTGTTGTTATAATATTCAGGCCATGTCAAGGGAGGTGACCCTCTCTGCTCAGCACTAGTGAAGCCATAGCTAGAGTGCTGTCTCCAGGTCTGGGTGTCCCAACACAAGACAGAAACAGACTTACTGGAAAGAGTCCAGCAAGATGATAAACGTACTGGAGCATCTGTCATACAAGGAGAGGCTGAGAGAGCTGGGACTGGTTATCCTAGAGGACAGAAGGCTCAGGGGCATCTTATTAATGTATATAAATACCTGATGGGAGGGTGTAAAGATGATGGAGCCAGACTCTACTCAGTGGTGCCCAGTGGGAGGATGAGGTGCAATGAGCGTAATCTGAAAAAACAGGAGAACACTTTTTTTACCACAAGGGTGGTCAAACACTGGAAATGTTTCTCAGTACAAGACAGACATGGACCTGTTGGAGCAGGTCCAGAGGAGGGCCACAAGAATGATTGGAGGGCTGTAACACACCTCTCCTAATGAGGAAAGGCTGAGAGAGTTGGGGTTGTTCAGCTTGGAGAAGAGAAGGCTCTGGGGAGACCTTTTTGCAGCCTTTTAGTACTTCAAGGGGGCTTGTAAGAAAGATGGGGACAGACTTTTTAGTAGGTCCTGTAGCGACAGGACAAGGGGTAACAGTTTTAAACTACAGGAGGGTAGATTCAGACTAGATACAAGGAAGAAATTTTTTATGATGAGGGTGGTGAAACACTGGCACAGGTTGCCCAGGGAGGTGGGAGATGCCCCATCCCTGGAAACATTCAAGGTCAGGTCAGACAGGGGTCTGAGCAACCTGGTCTAGTTGAAGACATCCATGCTTATTGCAGGGCTACGTGACCCTTAAAGGTCCCTTCGACCTCAAACCACTCTATAATTCTATGATTTTATAACAGGTTGTCCAGAGAGATAGTGGAATCTCCATCCTCAGAGATATTCAAAACCCCCAGACATGGTCCTGGGGAACCTGCTCTAGCTGACCCTGCTTAAGGCAGGAGTGGTTGAACTAGGTGATCTCCAAAGGTGATCTTCCATCCTCAATGATTCTGTGATAGCTGTCAAGTGGAATGCATGCTGTGGATGGGATTATGTCAATAACTCACATTGTTATCACTGGGACGAAAGCCTACTACAAACTCCCCCCCCGCCAGTCAGTGAAGTTACATAGGTTACAAGGAGGGGAACAGGCAAGGTAGAGAGGGTAGAGAGATGCTTACCTCCAATTCCTGGAAATCACCCTGCCATCACTAAACTGAATTTTGCTAGCCTGTAGCTGGGCTCATACGCAAAGAGACAAAATTAATTTTTGTCTAGATGATGAAAAGCCATGAAAATGCACTCTCACACATTAGGAAACACTCTTTAAAGTGCACCACACATTTTAGCTATGCTGCAGAACTGTTTTACTGAGTCTGAATGCCCCACATTATGTTTTTGTTCCCTGTGGTTTTAGATATGACCTTAAAAAACATGCTGAACAACAGTGTAAGATTAAAACTTTATTCCTAGAGAGAACTGGTTTAAAGATTTGCCAACTTTGTTTTCATCTAGAAAACATTTTCATCAATCTTTATATTTCAAAGTTTCATTTTGGAAACAGGAGAAACATTAAAAGCGTCCTGTTTGACATTTTTGAGAACAGAGCATTTTGATTTTGGTCCAAAACAACATGCCTAAATTAAACTAACTTTAGAAGTTCCATAAAATTCATAAGAGGTCAAATTAGGGTGGCGTGTTTTGATTTTAATCAAGACCAAAAGAATTTAAGTCACCCAATATGTAAAAGCTTTCCTACATTAATTTTATTTTACAGGAAAACTAAAACACCTTCTTGTTTTTGAGAATGTAAGAAAATATATTCTTTTGAAGTCATAAAACTTCCCACTAAACAAAAAGCCTGTAGTTCATTCCCATTTATTTTACAACAAAAGCTGCCACATTTATGGCATTAGATTGCTGTTTCAAAAACCTACAATCATAAATATAAGAAGTTAACATAAATCATCATTTTAACAATTTACTCATCAGAAGTATCCTGCAAATAAGTATGTACAGGAATATATTTTTTAAACCTGTACTTCTCGCATCTTTCCACCTATTAAATATTCTAATTGTTTTCTAGTTGAATTAGGAATTCTCAGAATTGCAGAATATGCAGACCCAGGATTACTCCCCAATTTTACATAACTGCAGTAATTTATCTAGTCAGATTAACTCTGTTGCTGCCAGAAAGGGAAGTTCATTTGTCTGCATAGGCAGGTTGCAGGTTACAGGTACAGCTCCCTGTCTTACATGCAGCAGGCACACAGCTCATTAGACTTTAGATTGTAGCATTTTTATTTGTAGAAATGAGTCAGAGCCAGCTGGACAGCTGTATTTCCAGAGCCCAGCTGGAAATTCTAGTGCCAATACATAACCTGTCTTTTCACTGTATAAATAGAAAACTAGGCAAACTGAATGTAAAAATCACATAAGGATTATCCTAACTTATAAAAATAACTTACACTAAGCTTTTGTTCACTTCTTATAAGTACAAGAGGAGTTAATTTAAGGAAAAAAAAAGTTTATCACAAGTTCTTTATTTCTCTGCTTCCTTAATACATAAAACTAGTTAGAAGGAAAAATTATATCAAATGCTGAGCTTGCAAGGCTGTAGTGTAAACAGTTTCAAAGTTTCTAATGCACTATCAGCTAGGTTCACAGAGGGACCCAACTATTTAAGTACCACTTTAAACACATAAACCCACCATTTAGATCCTCAACACCCCTGCTCAGCTGCCACTCCGGAGATAACTAAACTTGTGTAGCACTTTGTGTTTTCCACTAGACAGGCACAACACAGCACAGCCCGAGTCCTGGTGGTGATTAAACTGCCTGGTGTCTGGTGCGTGGGCATCCTCCACCCCAGACATTGAAGAATGACCCAGCAAGACATTTGTGGTTCAACTACTCCAGCTGCCTTTCTCTTCCCAGAAAACACGTGCTGCCTGGGATGTTCTCCTTTTCTTCAGTATCTCTACCACTAAGGTACTCATCTGCACCATTTGGTGAACAGAACTGGTCACCTCTCTCTCAAAAGAAGGTGCTAATCATTTGTCTTCAGATTTTCTCCCACTGTGACCCAGAAGCTATGAAAGTCGGTGTGCTTCACCTTTGTCCCATGCTCAAGACAATTTCTATTTGTATGCTCTTCCTAACTAGCCCTTCTCAAGGCACACAGCCCTGTGCCAATGGGCAGGATCAATCCTCGAGGCAACTTGGACAGCACCTAAACTGGGGTGTCAGGGAGGACTGTGGTTTGCAGCTGCACCCTACATCTCCTCTTCTGTCCCATGGTCTTTGAACAGCACAGCTGGTTTACTTACAGTATACACAGAACAGCTGTCTTGGTTCTGGCTGGGAGAGTTAATTTTCTCTCTAGTAGCCAGTGTAGTGTTGTGTCTTAGATTCAGTATGAGAAAAATGTTGATAACACCGATGTTTTCAGTTGTTGCTGAGTAACATTTAGACTAAGTCAAGGATTTTTCAGCTTCTTATGCCCAGCCAGCAAGAAAGCTGGAGGGGCACAAGGAGCTGAGAGGGGACACAGCCAGGACAGCTGAACCAAACTGGCCAAAGGGGTATTCCGTACCATATGATGCCATGCCCAGTATATAAACTGGGGGGAGTTAGCTGGGAAGGTGGATCACTGCTCAGGAACTGACTGGGCATCGGTCAGCGAGCGGTGAGCAACTGCATTGTGCATCACTTGTCTATTCCAATTCTATTATTATTATTATTGTAATTTTATTATTATTGTTGTTATTATTATCATTATTAGTTTCTTCCTTTCTGTCCAATTAAACTGTTCTTATCTCAACCCATGAGTTTTAATCCCCCCCCCCCCCCCCCAATTCTCTCCCCCATCCCACCGGGTCGGGGTGGAAAGTGGGCTACATGGTGTTTCGTTGCTGGCTGGGGTTAAACCACAACAACAGCTTTTGACAGGATGGAGACACTGTATGGGAAAAGTTGAATCTCCTGCTTCTCAGTCACATGAAGACACTCAATCCATAAAATATCTACTTCAAATCCCACTAACTTCAATCTGTCAGCTGCAAAACAGCCTAACACCTTCTAGAATACTAAAAGCCACAAAACAAAATTGTGTCACAACTACCACCAGTTCCTAGCCACCTGCAATAAGCAATGAATCAAGTGACAATGCCCAGATAGCTCAAGGAAAATAGATCCAACCATTACCTGTTAGGATGCAAATCACTAAGCAAGCGTAGCAAAATTTCTGTTTGTCCATATTCTTATTAAATATGGACATCATTATATTCTATTTAATGTGTCTCATCAGGCATACCATAGCTGTAATGCATTTGACACAACTTATATAAATTCACATTCAGAATTTCCCCAGTTAGGGATTCTTTTTCCTCATGATTAGTGCAGGAATCATTTTTACAAGTTAAATTGTACTTATATGGATTTCATTGTTTAATAAAGGGAAGCCTTTCAATTTCAACCTCCATAATGGTACTTAATTTTATAGATTCTTGCTTAGAAGTATAAGAGCTGAAAAGAAGATAAAACACATTTACATGCTAGAGTGCCTTTCCCAAAACTACAGATTTGATAATGTTTTTAGACAACAGTAGTGAAATCGTATCCCAAGGGCATACAAACTGTTTTTCAGTGTTTTCTTGACTTTCAACAGAGGCAGAAAATAGCAGATCACAATGCACACCACTTTCTGAATTATCTTACTGTTTATGTTATGTGGATTCTGTATGAAAAGCTGTGATGTACCTTACATGCTTCAAATTGACTGCTGTGTGAACAGTGAGTATTTCAGATGAGATAGCTCACAACCTGGAGTCCATTAAAACCCCCAATCAACTCCCCTCCCACCCCAATCCTAATCAAAAAGACCCAAACCTACTGAAACCACACTGACAATCTGAAACAGAGTGAGTGACCTGCCCCTCTGACTTCAAATAAATTGCTTTCTTAGTATGCTGCTCTGCAGTTTTCACTTCAAAAAAAGATTGGAGTGTTCCCAAATAGCTTTTCAATTATAAAAAAATTCTTAGTCTAGCAGCTCAGAGACTGTAGGTTAAGAAAATGCATTTATTACAGAAGACCTGAGAATGCAGTAATTAAGTGGCACAACTGAATCATAACTAGATGAAATCTCAAATCAGGTTGCATGCACACAACTGTATTCCTGCTCCCGTACTCACAATACACATATCTGCCACAACTAAGCAAATTTGCTCCATGCCACAGCAGTGCTCAGCAAGAGTCCTTCCAGAGAAATTGTCTGTGAAACCAATACACCGATCACAGATGCATTTGTTTTCCACTTAAAGATGCATACCTTGCTGAGTATGCCCACAAAGTCCATCACTCACGAAGCACCGATATGACTGGGAAAGGAGTATGAACTTCTGATTAGTACAGCAGTCTCAGGAGTCCAGACCTCTCCTGTTTGCTCTTTTTATTATAATTCATTTTATTTACTATAGTAGTTGTCTGAGCTGAGCAGTAACAGGGCACCCCTTTTTGCTGAGCACTTTAATATAGAATAACTGAGATAATTTCTGTATGGGGAAACTCAGGACAGGGCCAAGCTGAATTTCCAAAGCTTTGCATTTAGTACATACTGGATGCCACTATAGACAATCATTTAGAAATAAGCTCCTTTTCATTCAATTATCTCAGCCTAAGTGTAATATTGAAGTATTTGCCAGTATGTTATAGCCACAAAAAACTCAAATAGAAGTACAGCACATATCATCAAGTTCCTTCCTAAACACAGCCTTTAATTATAGCGTTGGGATTGTTATCACATTTCAAGTGAAGTACAATAGGAACTCATAGTCTTTTTTTTTTCCTCCAAATAAGAAGCAGAAGCATTAGAGTTTTGTTGCCAACACAGCTCACAGTTGCATACCACATTGCCAGTTTTCAATGAACAAAACACTGCGCTAGCAACAGTTTACGGTACAGACTGCATCTTGTCATTTAAAATTCAACCCAAACATCCCTTTTTAGATACACCTAGAAAAAGAAGAGAACAGAGGAAAGGTGCAAAAGGGCCATAGTTGCAAACAGGGCAAGCTGTTATGTTAGGTGCCACTACAATTTTCTTTTTCACTGATCCTGTATGTCCCCATGTCCCCCATTTTCATTCTTTTTGCTAGTGGCCACAGAGCACGACACAAATTGAGAGCCTCTCATCTTGCTGCTACAGTTCTGGCAGGAGTGCACATTGTGTCACACTTCTCTGCAACGTTTAGTGTTCTAGGAGCACATCTTCCTCTCACAGGCAGCATAGAAGATGAAGTGTCCCACCTCAAACTTAGTATTGAAACAGAGAGAAAGTTTTCCTTCTCCATATAGGAGACACAAGTTCAAACCTGCCCAATCCCAAGTAAAGATGTGAATCCAGTTGTTCTCCCAATGTACTCCAAGTACTAAGTTTCAGGATATTCAATGGAATCTCAACACCTCCTGTAGAAGTTCGTTCACTTGCCATAAAATATTGAAATGGGGACTGACAAACAATGGGGCCTTCCAACAGCCATACTAGAGAGTAATATTCTTAACTTGTTGCATCTTGTGAAATCAAACTAGAAAGGCAGAGACTTAGTCAGTGACTACAAGACATTTTGGGGCAGAATGCTGTCTCCTGAGCAATACATCTATCTTTGTATGAACTTAAGCAGAGGGGGGGAAAAAAAATATATTAATTTTGGTCTCTCACCAACCATACATATGTTTCAGGTATTAGCTGTTAAGTCTAAGTAAGTGAGGCACTGATGCCCTTTTTTTTTTTTTGATGAAACTAATTTTAGAAGAGAGCTCACAGCTATGAAGTTGGATGGAATATTTTCCTGAACCCTGAGGTTAGATGCCTGGGTCTGGAAAGAACAGTTCAATAAAACATGCTTAGAAAGGTTCCTAGTGAATTTTCTAGTTTGTGTGAATCCCCATCACATGCTGCCTTCCTATACAATACCCTGAAAAGTTACCCCAAGCTCTTAACAGGCTTGCATTAAGAAATGAAGCTCCCACACTGTAAAATGACATATAGGTTACTAAGTATTATTATTCTAATGATAAAGCTGTGCAAACCAAGTGTTTCCCACCATTTGCATTTAGCTATGGAAACTGTAGGTAAATAAAGTAAACAATCAAAATCCCGATTTTGTTTTTCCACAATGCAGAGCATAAGCTTGATTCATAGCTATTTCATTTGGTTCAAGTTTGGTTGCTTTTGTTATTCAAAAGGTGCTGGGCAAGCTCAGTGGCAAAAGAATATGGGAAGAAGTTAGTTTTGTAGTTCTGATTTGACCTGAAGAACTGAGCCTGACATCTGATAGAGAATATTTGTTTTAAAGAAAATTTTTTTAAAGCACGAAATCCTCGGTAAGTGTAAGGCAGCATAGCCCCTCTGCAGTGAATGCTCATTTGTGCCACCCGAGACTACAAACTTTTGTACTTTTCTCTGGGCTTGACTGTTACTCACATTGTACCTCCCCACCCTCTATCATGAAGGCTGCATTGCTACAAGTGTCAGTTACGACCCCATGAGATATTGGATGTCTCAGTACATTTAAAATCCTGTTTAATCTTAGAATGTAGATGAAGGATAAAGCTGAAGCTTTGTTTGCTTCTTTTAAATTCACTAGGGACTGCATAATTCCATCAACATTTGAACAATGCCAATCCATAGAAAGGAGAGGGGAAAAAACCAACCAAACAAAAAAACAAACCAACAACTTTTTGCTTTAATTCTGCTTCTAAGCACTGTTTTGAGAAAAGGCTTAAAGTGAGAAACACACATCCAGATTTATTTAAGTTTAAACTGCACTGTGTCTTTCCCATCTCAAATCTGACAAAGCTGAGGGCATACAAGGAACAATGTTTCACACCAAAACTGTTTCATACAAAATACTCATAGCTTCCCAAATTTACAAACAATCCAGAGGAATTCTAAATGGCTAGATCTTGTTTAGCCCATAGAGAAAAACTCAGCAATTCTCCTCTCATATATGATACATATTTTTCCTCAGCCTCCACAAACACACCTACTTTAATCAGATCCTTTCTCCCCTCTTGAACAGAACATTTTTGTTACCTCTTGGATATGTAGCTAATAGACACCCTGTGTCCCCCTCCCCACTTAAAAGAAATATTAGTTCTTTGTCTTAAGGAAACAATTAAATCAAACTGTCTATCCTAACAAGCAAATAGAATAGAGGAAGCTCTTTGCTTTCAAACTAATTTGCACTAGCAAAGTCAACCATTCCTTTCTCTGGTGTCTTAATTAAAAGTCTCAATCCCTCTGATTTCACATTAGGAAAATGAGGAATGTGGCAGTGGGACATGAGCACATTTATTTTATATAGGCACACATGATTTAGAAAGTCTATTTTACACACAGTATCAGTGTTAGTGGCCTATGTTCTTGCTAATAATAATTGCAGCCTCTTGCTGGAATACTCAACCATACTCGAACACAGTTTTAGAAAGAGGATCCAAAATCCCCTGCCCAAACATACTGGTTTGGGCTATGATCTGGATCTGTAGTCCAATTTTGTAGCTACAACCAGACTGTTGATACTTGAACCACTTTAACAAATCCATACATGACAGTAGTGAGCTGCCCATATCATCTCACTTAAAGAGAAGGCTTCTCAAAATGAATCAGAAGTTTTGTAAGATGCTTACTACCTTTCTACAGAGAGTAATGCTGCTTATCTGCATTACGCTGTCCATTATAACATGATTAAAGTTATTTTATATCCAGTGTCTGAACATAAATTGTTGCCTGTTACAAGGTTTTCTGAATGGTTTTCATCTCATTACTAAATGTTTCAACCCCAGATAGAAAGATATTTATATAATGGCCCCGAGTGAAAAGTCTTTCTATTCTTTTGCAGGATTACATCTATTAGACTCTGTTAGTCTAAACCTGAACCTGTAATTACAGTTCTGTGGAGCAGGGAGCAGATGCTTCTGCTCCAGCAAAATCCTGCTCAACCTTTAGAACATGCTAATGTACACCAATTTATAAACAGATCAAAATGTGTTATGTGGGATCACCAGACAATTAGCTCACAGCATGAAATCAACATAACAGAGTTAAAAAGGTGTTTGAAAGTGTTTTTTGCCTATAAGCAAAGTACATAAATCAGTCCTCTCAAATGAAGGGGGGGAGGGGAATCTAGAAATTTAAGAACATTACAAGAACTAGAGCACCTATCATAAAACCCACTTCAATTATAATGTTCTCCTGGTTTACTCCAGTCACTACAATTACCAGGGAGAAAACAGTGCTTAATGTATACTTCTGCTGGAGGACACAAAACACCCTCCTGTAGGCATTTTTTGGATTATGAGATAAGGCATGCAGCAGCAGCACCACTTCCAACAGCTTTTGGCAAGTTTAACATATTCCCTTCTACAAGACGTGCTGGTGACCACTCTGCCTTCTTTTAGGTGGAAGCTAGTGCTAGGACCAGGGAGGCCTCCTTTATCACTTTGCTAAGGGTAGTCAGTATTTACCAGGCATAAATCCATTTCCAGAATTTGCTCATTAAGGCCACTTCATGCCTGAATTCAAAGACTAAAAACTACTCCAAACTTATTAGAAGCTCTCCATAAACTAATACAACAATTGAATGCTACTCAAGGGCTTATAGAGGTGTATACTATTAAAAAATAAAGAACAGAGTTAAATGAAGAGTAGAAGGGATACGAATTCAATTCATTCAGCAATGAAGTGCTGAAAATGTACCTATTAAAGCAGCAAAGTAATGCAGGTGCCTAGAAGGTATATTAGCAGACAACCCAATCATTGACTTTACTGTTACTGAAAGTTCACTACGTCAGAAGAATCATCTCTTCATTGAGTTTGAAGTTTCTGTGTAAAATGGCATCTAAATTAAACACTGCATAGGAAATGTCACTAATAAAACTTTTAAATATAGAATGCATGAGAAACATCCAAGTTGATTCTTATGCTGAGAGGTGAGGAAAGAGAAAGACACTGTGGTAGGAATCAAAAAGAGGTTTAAACAGCATTGTATGTCTTCAGTGGTTCCAGTTACACTTACTCTAAGAAAATTTAGAGCACTTGGAAGCTGTTCCAGTATCCAATATCGCTGTCAGAAATAATCTGAAGAAGATTTAATGATCCTGCTGTGGCAATCAAGGTCTACTGAAAGCAGTTCTTCCTGGTTGCGAAGACCAAGGAAAAAAATCCAGTTTAGGTCTATGTCCAAACTTTCATATCGTAAACAAACTTTACCAGTATTTCAAGACAGGAGGAGATGACTGCCACTAACTTCCACTTGTGTTTTTTAGAACAATTAACCATAGACTCTCAACTGAGTGATTTTGGGGATATATTTGTTTATAAATCTCAAAATTCACCTGTAACTCTGGCAAGAAGTTGGGAAATTTTGTCAAGCTCATGGTTTCTGATGGTATTTTGGATTTTCTGGTCCCACAAAGATTCAGGCTTGGCATTTTGTAGGTGTAAGTGAAACCAAAGTAACAGTTGGTGGCAGAGAAGGCACAGGCATGGGACCACAAATCTCAAAAATAAATGTGTTCAGGATTTCTTCTGCAAATTTGAGCAAGAGGTCAAACTCTTAACCTGAACTGGTTACTGAGTTTCAACCACTGTTTTGCAAGATTCTGCAATAAAATTTTAATTTCCCCAGAAAAGCCTCTTTTCCTAACTGATTCATGATTACCAAATGAAAAGGTGTATAAAGCCACAAACAAATGTTCCTCAACCCCCTCAGCTAAGGTGTATAAAGCCACAAACAAATGTTCCTCAACCCCCTCAGCTTTTTGTTTGATATAGAAAAATAGAAGTGTGACTCGATAGTTATATCCTATGCAGTTGATAAGAGGGTTTTATATAGATGCTTTTAAACTACCAAATCAAAGGAAGCAGTCAGCAAAATACAGCACTCAAAAAATAGAAAGGTTTTCTAATTTACCAATTAATAGGAAAACTGAATGGTGAGACCATTTTCAGCTTGTCTAGCAATATTTGCAACTATTTAAAGTAAAAAGGAAAGGCAGGTGAAGAGCCAGGTGAAACACGCATGGGGGAGAGAGGTTATAAAAATTACAGCTGTATTAAAGTCCTTCATCCAATTAAGCACATAAACTGGTGCTGCAGTTTTCATCTGCAAAAGTTAGTTTGTTCAATACCAAGAGATCAAAAGGAATGTTATTGTGAAAAAGCCCCAGCCCCCCCCCCCCCCCAAACCATCAGGATCTCTTTGCAAAATTGAACAGTCTCATCCAGATTTCTTAGCTGTCATTTCAGGTCAGAAGGAATGAGCTTGCTCCATCCCCTCTGACGCTCTCCTAGTCTCAGCTATTCAGGCTTCTGAAAAGCAACCAGATTAAACAAACCCAAGCAGATACAAAGTGCAAACAAAATGCTGCACTCATTCATTCTTAGTCCTGTAAAGATGTACATACCAGGATCTACTATCCCAAACATCTGCCCTACATACTTTTTTCAGAAGACACCTAATACCTCCCATCATCCAAAACCACAGACAAATCCTTCAAAACCTTGTTCTGCTTGACCTCCTTGAATCTGCTCTTCTTGTATTACCTGCTGCCTCTTGCAAATTATGTGGCCTAAGCTCTTGCATTGGTCACTTAACATTTTCTCCTTATGGTATTTTTGATAAAGATTTCCTCTCTCAGTCTTAAAAATGAATTAATAAAGCTGTGACCAAATTCCATTCCTAATCTATTAAATCCTTCCTTCCTTCTAGTGGACTTGGATACAGACAGAAACTGTAGTCTGTTCTGAGCTTAACACTTACACACGCTCCCCAAGATAGATTCTTTTTTCCCTTCCAGTTATTCAAATCTTGTGTTTCCAGCATCAGTTTTAATTCGGATTGACAATAACAATTTTTCCTGAGTTCTTTGACCTTTCCCTCCAGGAACTTATCCCAGTTATCCCCTAGGGAATTCAAGGGACACGCCATTACAGAGCTGGGACAAAGTGCTCTGTTAGAGTTCAATGCCTGAATCAGCACTATGCCAGCTTAACGAGCTGACACAAATTATTGTGCCTTTCTGGAAACAAGAGGCCTTCTTGTCTCAGGAGGCCAATGTGAAGTGACATATTGAGGCAGTACTGGCATTTCCATCATCACTGTTGCCAGCGCTTGAGCTTAAGGACAAGGGTACCGCTGATCTAAACAGCATGCGCCATCAGTACATAAAGCCATGAGAAAATTGCCAAGTCATAGCAATGAGACATCGCTTTGACTCTGTAAGCCATGGGTTAAAATGATTGAAGGAAGCTTAAAAAAAAAAAAAAAAAAAAAAAAGCAGCGTTTTTTACATAAACCTTTATATGGGGCT
Source organism: Buteo buteo (assembly GCF_964188355.1). Lineage (NCBI taxonomy): Eukaryota > Metazoa > Chordata > Aves > Accipitriformes > Accipitridae > Buteo > Buteo buteo. Next base: position 54,245,082 of record NC_134176.1, on the reverse strand, counting down.
CTGGCTTTTCCCTGCACAGGGCTGGCAGCAAGAATAAAGCCTGGGAAACAAACAAAGACCAGGAAACAAAAATGGAAACCCAGTCATTTCCCCATTTTCACCCCTGCTTGCCTTCATCCCACCCCCTCCACCACCTCCTTCTGTACGTATCTTGGTCAAAGTAGAGCTGTGGTAACAGAGAAAGAAACATTATATATTTCTGGGTTAATAACCCTGTCCCACCAGAGTCATGTCATTTCAATCCAGTGTCAGTGTCTAATACTTACTAACCTATAAGATGCTGAGCGCCTGGTACAGCATCCTATGGGTATCCCATTGAGCACAAGCTGTTGTAGTATCAGGCCTAATACATAGAAGAAGTTCACTTCAGTATGAGAGCAATAGGAGATTATCAATGAGCTGCAGGTATTCAGGTTACCTTAAGGGCCTTATGGGCAAGAGTCAGCCTCCCTGTGCCAAAATCTCCCTTTAAAGTAAAGGAGCTTTGCATACAAATAAGAAAACCTCAGTTTGATCCACTTTGGGTTTATGCCAGCATGCCTCTACTAGTAGGACAGAACATGGGAGAAATGGAAGGAAGGAAGAGAAGGAAAATGTATCAAAGCATGACCTAATTTTTTTTACATCAGCTCTCAAATAGTTTTAAGGTTATTCCTTTTTCTCTACCCCCATTCTCCCACCTTACTTCACACAGAGAAACACACAATGCCAGAACACACAGGTTCTGCCAAAAGAGCACAGCCAGAAGCTGTTTGGCATCACAGCATAACAACAAAACCCCACCCCAACAAAAAAAAAAAAAAAAAAAAAACCAAAAAAAAAACAACCAACAAACAAACACACCAAAAGACACCACAAAACAACCCTACAGCCCAACAAACACCAGTCAACTAAGGTGGCTGGAGTAGAGAAGCACTCTTGCTGCAATCACATAGACAGCATAGACAGCAGTACTAGCTTTGAGTAATGTCTTTGTGACCTCCAAAAAGCATAGTCCCCACTGTGCAACACTTAGACCCCAGTAGTGTCTTCAGTCTCTTGCCTTCCTCATTTTTGGTCATTTGGTGAGATATGAGCAAGGAGACTGCTGATCCACTGAGCAATGGGACAACTGAACAATTTTTATTCATCAGGTCCCTCTTTGGCCATTTCAGCTCTCAGTAGATGCTGCCAGCAGACAAGAAGGCAATTTAAAAAGTGAGCTGCAGCCTGTCTTGGGTAAATACCAGAAAATAATGCTACATTTTAGAAGTCCAGTCTGAATTCAACTCACAGCAAAAATGTATTTCACTGCAGTCTACTGCAGTTAATTCCGATACTGCAAACCCTATTGAAGATGGCCACTGTCTTCCTGGTGTACTCCAGTCCTCCAAGGACGCAGTGCTGATAGATACATCTGCATGGCTTCTGTTCTGTAGCTAAAGACAAATTTCCCACTACCTATTTGCTAAATAGCAAAATCATTCTGTGGTATTCTGTTTAGTCCCTGCTGGCTCCTAGGTGGTGGTTCCCCAGCACTTCTCTCAAAGCATGAGACAGTAATTCTTCATTTAAAATTATGTTTATCTTGTGTTAAGCATGGTTATTACCATACCGTGAGCATACACAATACTTTGCAGTACTGGGAAAGAGAATTGTCTGTTCTATCTGGCATATATCAAGAAATTCAAAGTGTGCTAAATAGAATACCTGTTGAAACAAGGGAAGCCAGAGCTGTACTTGATTTCAGTTCAGATTTTCCTCATACCTGCGACCATACAAAGCTGCGATTCAGCTGTGTCCCACTGTACAAAGAAAGGAATTACTGACACAGAACAACTGAGTATTCAGTATCTGCACATCACCTGGTTTTAAATAACCCAGCTGGGGTATCAGAAGCAGCCTACCTCTGTTAGCTTGGCACTCTACACAGAGCAGTGTACTCTGCTCAGCAGGCAGAGCACCACACAGGACTAACACAGCTACGCTGCTGGTGCTGTAACTAGCACAGGTAGCTCTGCTTGGCCCCTCACTGTGCTATATCATGTACCTAACATGCTTCAGCCACAGAATTTGATGCAGAATGGAATTAAACAAGGAATAACTGAAGCAAAGATGGTTATAGTGTGGTCCAGCACTAGCATCGCAAGAGAAAGTGAGGACAGCTGAGATTTGGTAATGCTGGTCAGAAAGTGTTTCCATAAAATGCTTCATGGGTATCCACTGATTTGCAGAGGGTTTTTTTTTGGTGAAGAAGGCTGAGTTTCAGTGGTTTTTGAATTTGCATCTTGAAAGCATTTTGAAGTCATTTAAACACTTTGTTTTGACATTTTTAAAAATGAAGAATTCTCTTTCTTTAGAGTGCTTTAAAATTGAAGCAGTTAAAGTTTAATAAAATATTTGGCTTCAGCTGATGCTTTGCTTTAGTTTTTTTTTTTTTAATTCAAAAACTTCAAACAAGCTCAGTTTGATATAGGAATATCTGATACAGTAATATCTCAAATCTCTGGCTTTCTCATCCCATAATATCCAACCCAGTTTTGCTTGTCAGCAAAGAAATCAGATGCAGAAACTTTGCTGAATCACTGTGCTCTGCAGAAGGATCCATGCTCTCACACTCACACAGAAGGTAAACTGTGGCAAGCGTAAGAAAGGCTCTGAGACAATCATTGCCCTGGTTCAACAAAGACAACGTAAAAGTTGAGCCTTAAAGCATCATAAGGATTGAAAAGTAGTAGTTGGGTAAAAAACTGCAAGGAATGAAAGGAGCAAATATATATTGGGGGAGTGTGTTGAAATCAGAGGGGAACACACGAAGGGAAGTTTAAGCTGAAGCTCAGTGTCGTTGCCCAAGGTAAGAGCTGTTCCAGTCTGTGTGCTGTTTAAGAAAGGAAGACCTTACACCACAGGATCATGCTCAACATGCTGCAGGATTACAACGTCTTCATTTAACTTATTTCCCAGCCTGAATGATACTCCAAAGGAACACATCTCACAAGAAAGAGTCCATAAATCCAAGTATTATGCTTAGCAATTTCCTTCAACCTTCAGTAAATTTAGTGCTGGGTAAAAAAGTTGCCAAATTGATAGCCCTAACAAAGGAAACCCTTAATTTAACCCAGAGGAAGATATGCCAGAGATGGTGTAATTGCAGACTTCCTACATTGCTTTGGTGGTCCTGACGGAGGATATCTAGGGCCAAAGAAGGAATTCAAGACAAAGGCCTCTATCTCTCTGCAGCATCTGTCAACAACTGTCTAGTGAGCCTGCTTTTTCTTCTTATGGAGATTCTTCTCCGCTAGGAAGTGAACAGAATTATTTTAGCTAATGCCCCAAAGACCCATCAGACAGGAATGAGCTTAAGTAACTGCTATCCAATCCAGATGCAAACTGGTAAGGGAAGGCTCTCTACTACATCACCCACCGGAGTTCACACTTACGGCATTCACAGAGTTGCACTGGGGGTGGTGGGGAATAGGTGGCCCTCCTCTGGGTCCTAACCACGGAGCTGCTGCTGTCAATCCACCAATAGATTTTTAAGTCAAAGTGCAGAATCTGATATGTGCTCCTGCAAAGCACAGATCATCAGGCATGTTGCATTCAACAAATGCAACTCCTTCCTCTATCTTGCTCTGTTTTCTGAGCCCTCAGGGGAATTAGTGGTGACACCCGTACTCCCCAGTATCGAAGAAATTATATATCTTTTTTATTTTGGGATGGAAACAACTGAGCATGATGTCAGATGTAGGAAGCAGCATATGCAATAAGATCAGCAAAGCTCTCACAAACCCTGTGGCTAGCCAAGGGTCGCTAATGGGCGCAGACAGAACAGGTTTATGCTTGTCCCCTCCGCTCTACACACACAGTGGTTTCTTGGATGAACAATTAACACTACACCGGGTACTATTCACAACTGATAGTAGTCCTTTGGAGAGTTTTCTTGGTTTTCCCTCCTCAGTTTGAGCCAGTCTCTCTCAGATTGGGAGTGTTTTCATTGTGGAGCATTTACTCATTTAAAGTTCTTACTCATCTAGATGTACTTTCTCCTTTGTTTGCATTTATGCATACATACCTTCCAACTTGTTCACTTCCACATGCAACCTGACCAATCATATGTGGCAGAAATTGCAGAAGTGGGGGCCTTATTTTTCCTGCACCTAATACAGATCTCTCTCCCTGCAATGCCTTCTAGATACTTCATATTCTGAGAAGCCTACCCTGGAAACACATGCTAAAACCAGCCTCATTCTATCCAAAGAAATTCTGCATTAATCTTGCTGTGCCTTGGTTCCCCAGATAAGCAGAGGAGCACTATCTCACTTTTACAGATAGGGTTTTATGGGAATAAATATCCCATTATTTAAAAACTATTTTGATTCTGTAGTGATCAGAGAATGCTAAATGTACAGAGCCTAAACCAAACCAATGCACACATACATTTAATTTCCTATCTATTTCTTCTTTACAAAACTTTATTCTGGATTTATGGTGGCGACATTGACATACAAATCCATCACAGCATGCTACTGGGGTCCAAGTACCCTATAAGAAGTAGGAGTTTGAGCAGTAAATACCTTGCCAATACAGCTTTTAGAAGAGCTCTGTCTCTCTCGCCTACAAGCAGGTAATGACAGGCACTGGCTGTGATGCAGACAGCAAACAATTTTTAGGCCCCAAATTCCTTCATCACTTGCACATTACTTATGTTTTCTAGGAGTGCCTTAAAAGAAAACAAGCAGTGGATAGAAATTAAGTTTGGAGTTACCTGAGATTTGACTCCCAGAGCTCATCAATCAGCACAGCTCTGTATGGGCAAAGAATCTGTGACTGGCCATCCTGAACTTGTAACAAGGTTTAATGAAAGCTCATGCCCTCCTCCCCTGAAGAGACTTTCAGATTCTGCTTTCAGAATATAAATTTCATATGCAAGCTGTCAATGGACTAGAATTCCCCCCCCCATTGGTTGCCCTTGTAGGGCAAAAGAGGATCTTACAGCAGAACCACTAAGGTCACTTGGTGACCAAAGTTGTATGGTACACCATATACCTCTCATCCCATCAAACCTTTTATGCCTATGTCCTACCTCAGCTTCAGATTATGCATTATGAAGTGGACTTTGTTCTTTCATCATTTGCTGTATGTGGGAGGAATTTTCCCTTCTCAGCCCAATGCCACCACCAAGAAGGATTGAAACTTCATCTAGAGATTACACCACAATTCTGTGAGGCTTTTATCTTCTGTTTTTTTGCCACAATGAGCTTAATCCTCATGTTGGAGCACAGAAGCTGTCTTTTCTGATGGAGCAAAACAATGGAAAATTGTGAAACAATTCTGTCATTGACTGACTGCACATGCACGGGGGAATTACAAGCAGTCATTAAGATGCCAAAACAGGAAAAACGTATCATGAAGAATTCATACTAGTTTGTCTGGATTTTTTTTAAGATAGGATTTGAAAAAGATCTTATTGCTTATTCCCAGTTAAGAATACCACCATACTGCCAGAGAATACCTTCTTTTTCTACACGGACTTTCTACCGCTTCTGTGATTCTTTTAGATTTTTTCCTAAACCATGTCAGCTACAGTCAGTGCTTTGATAAGAGATCTTGGGTGGGGCTGGGGGGCAGGCAGGAGACAAACTAGGTACATAGGAATGACGGATCACTGCATGTTTTCTCTCTTCTTTTGTTCTAAAACAACACCCAGGAGCATTATTCAGTCTAACACTTTACTAAGATCTTATGTTGTTAAAGACTCTATGACACACCTCAAGACCTTGAGCACTTGCAATTTTCCACCCCGAGCTGTCATAATCATCTGGCCTAACAATTCTGTGCAGCATCTTTGCAGGATGTTTTAATCCTAGTTTGTACCTAAAGTTGTGTAACGTTGCTATACTCTATTATAAATTGGCTGTACTTTCTAACTGCTGTATTTCAGTGGCTACAGAAGCGATCTCTCTGGAGCTGTTGTAGAAGTACTGTATTTATCATATTTAGCTAACTCTGCCTCCCTTCCAAACCATGATACCCAAGTGCTTCACTGCCTTTGGTGCATTTTACCCTTCATATTACTGCTTTGATTACGGAGTCGTTATTATGCAGACGTACAGATTGGAACCCAAGACACAGAAAATAACAAATTATCGTAGCCACACAGATAGGGAGCTTGAATCGATATTTTTAGTTCCCAGCAAAGCACTTCAACAATTCTTCAATGAGTCAGTAACAGTCAACTAAGGATTTTATAACAATGCTGGCAGCTAGAGCACTCGCATTCTGTTTTCAGCTGCAGGGAACCTGGAGATCTCTGCTGCATTTATTTCTCTGAAACAACCCAGCATGTCATGTGTTCTGAAGAATTGTTATTTCCTTCCAAAATCATTCAGGATGTCTAGTGTTTGCATATATGACTGCAATTAACTGGTTACTTTTGGAATTGGGCAGAAACAAGTAATAGCCTTGTAAGCTCACTTAGAGACACTCAGACTCAGAATGGACAGATAAATTTAGTATACTATATTGCTTGCACTCAACTTGGTGTCCAAATGTCAGAGAACAAGAAGCAGCAGCAAACCTCCTACTAGAAGGCCCTAACTCACGTCACTGATTATAAGAAGACAAGAGAGCCAGAGAGTAGGCAGTTGAATTCTTTCTATGGCCTCTGGATTTTAGATATCACTAAGGTGGGACTGAAGGAAAGAAAAGTTTGGCAGGGAAATAATTTGTGTTGGAAGTAACTGCATTTCAGTGTCCCAGTGCAACTGGCTTTGAGCTGATAACCTTTGAGAACTGCCTTGTGTGACTATACAATATGGTGGTCTGAATGCCAGCTTTTTTTTGTGGGCGACATTCAGATTGTAGTCTGCACCCATTGCACACACAGCCTATTTCTGCATCAGGTATCCAAGTCTCCGTACACGGATACTGTACCTAATGAGTACATTTAGGCTAAGACACAGAGACTGAATTTTTGAGCCTAAGGATGTGTGACACACACTTTCCAGCAAGGCTGGGTGGCCACAACTAGTCTCAGGACACAACTAAGCCCAAGCTGTGCAGTGGAACATAGCAGACTAGATTTCTTAGTCCAGGAGCACTGTACTGTCCCTTTGTCATGCTGCCTTTAAGTCCCTTGTCTTGAACATGCCTCTGTCTCCATCGCAGTGGAAATGAAATTAATGCATTGATCCTAAACAGATTTACATAATTTGTTTTAGACATAGTATATAATCTCCAGATGAAGCGAATAATGTAGAGGATACATCATCTGTTCTTCTTCCCCAGACAAAAGACAGAGCCAAACTAGAAAGATACAAAAGGAAGAGCAGACAGAGCAAAGTGGAGCATACAAGCAAAACAGACTGTTATCTGACAGTCTCTTCATAATTCTGAAAGCAAGCATCTAGTGCAGGCTTCTGGCACAAGCTGGATACCTGCTAAGAGTGGGCATGTTGAATTATTCATGCTTTTGGTCATAAATAATGCACTGCCTGCATATATCTAATTTAAATAGACCCATAAAGCCCAGTGGATTAGTCACTGCATGCTGCCTAAAAGTAACAGATCATCTAGCCAAAGTCTCTTGGCTATTACCTGCCCTCAGCAAGGCTCTTCTAGAGGATAACATTTTAAAGAAATTTTCTCTGATGTTTTTGTTGATACAGTGATAATATTTTATATGTAAGAGCTTACGAGACTCAGATAGAAGTGCCGCACTGTACCAGGACACTGTCTGCTTGGAATTGTTCCTGCATAATTTTCCTGTATGATCATCCCGTAATGACAGTACTGTTCTCACTAACAAGGAGACTGCACATCCCATGCTGCAGAGTAAAAGAGTTGGTAACCCTACGAAGGAAGGAAATTGTACCTCAGGACAGTTGTTCTTAGGTATTATTTAAACAACAAAAATAAAGCATGTGCTCAAACCTTAAATACCATGCTTCAATAAAAATCAGACCATATCCCTTGCTTCTCTGTACTTCAATTTTGTACATCAGTATCCACCACCTGAATCTTTACTGTGACTAGCAGATGCAATGGGATAGTACTAGCCCAACAACCCTCCTGTCCTCAAGATAAGTCTCAATGTAGGCTAGAATCAAAGGAAGTTAAGGTGATTTTCATTTTGCAGTATCCCACAAGGAATCCAAGGAGGATTTGTACTTCTGAGATAACTAAGACTTTGTAGGCTGACTGCCAGTTTTACCAGCCTCGCTAGAAGGGGGTATTAAATTTTGACTCACAAAAAAAAGTCCTGTCTTACGTGAGCTCCCTTTGTGAGATCCTGTCTATCTGAGGTTATAAATGCCGAATACAAGCTCAGTTCTGGGATGGACAACTGCCATTTTCAGAACTGCACGTTGCCCCCTGCCCTCCCTGCAAATCCACACCTCTAGTTCTAACATGACAATGCTCAAATACAACACATTTTCACAGAGCACCCAAAAAGCAGACCTGACTTTTAAAAGGATGCAGCAAGTGCACATCTCCTCAGCTAGTGAACCACGTCTTGATAACCATAGATCAGGCTCTTTGTTTCTAAATAATGAATGCTGAAGGTCTCACCTGGTGTTTTCCCTATCAATCAGAAGAGGAATATTCTGATGAAATCAAAGTTCTGTTCTTACTGAAATCAAACAGGTTTAGACAAAAATCCCCAATATTTCCTCCCTCCCACAAGTGAATTTTTTTTCATTTCTGCTTAAAAAAAAAGGCGGGGGGGGGGGCAGGGAGGACAAGTGTCATTTTAGCTTATTTTGTCACAATTTTTCTTTTATCCAATGATTTCATCACTGAATAGGACATAAAACATTACGGAAATCATGTCCTCTTAAGCATTACTGACATGGTGATTACACAGCAGCTTAAATATTCTTCTCTTAATCCATAAGGGTAAGTGCTATTTAGTGTTGAAAATCTTTTTATGTTTAACATTCAAGATTAGAAATTAGATTTGTTCAGCTGCCACAAAGAAAGAAAATAGTATTCGGGGCTGCATTAGGAAAATCATTGCCAGCAGGCTGAAGAAGGTGATCCTCTCTCTGCTCAGCACTGGCGAAGCCTCATCTGGAATGCTGTCTCTAGTTTTGGGTGCCCCAACACAAAACATGGGCTGCCTGGGGCAAGTCCAGCAAAGGGCCACTAAGATGGTAAAGGGACCGGAGCACCTCGTACAAGGAAAGGCTGAGAGAGCTGGGACTCTTCAGCCTGAAGAAGATAAGGTTCAGGGGTGGGAATCTCATCGTGTATAAATGCTTGATGGGAGGGCTTAAAAAAAAAAAAAAAAAAAAAGGAGTCAGGCTTGTCTCAGTGTCATGTGAGAAGACAAGAGGCAACAGGCACAGGAAATTCCATGTGAATGCAGAAGAACAATTTTTTTTACTGCAAAGGTGGTCAAACACTGAAACAGATTACCCAGAGAGGTTGTGAAGTCTCCATCCTTGGAGATATTCATAATCTGACTGCACGCTGACCTGGACAACATGGTCCAGCTGACTCTGCTTGACTGGGGGAGGTTAGACTGCAACAAACCTCCTGAGACTGTCTAATCTCAACTATTCGGTGATTCTGTGAAAAGAGAGAATGGATAAAAAATACCCAAGGTGAGTAAAGACAGTCTTTGGCCATCAAAGATATGCCCATCTAACACTGAATTTGGGATTTAGAAGTTTAAAGGAAAACCTCAGCTTTCAATTTACAAAACAACACAACACCACCCCAACAATTCTTTGTAAAGCTAACCTATAAAATGAAAGCTAAGGAAAACCAACAGCCAGGTTGTTTATTTCCCGTTCTCCACAGCATTGTAGTTAATACCTCTTGCAGGTTCCCAAAGCTCCTTCTGGGGACAGGCAGAAGCCTCTCTTGTCAGAGAGGCCCCAAACAGATTTGTGGCTAAAAGGACAGGACCAGCCAACTCTCCTCCATCAATATCAGCTGAATAGGATTCTTGCCTCTGCAGCTTGACTTTTAGCCATGATTTCAGCTATGTTACAGGCCACACAACCTACCTCAAGAGGCCTGGAGACCTATTCCCAACAGAAAGTTCAGCATTAATCTTTGAAACAGCTTCCCCATTTGCCAAGAAGCAGCAATGCCCCTGCCTGCTCTTGTAGCAAGTTAGAGACGTGGAACAGTCAATGTACATACAACCACTGTGTTCATTAGCATTGAATACTACGCATTCACAGCAATCTGATACTTAGGGACATCATGGCATCAAGGACATCAGGGATCAATTTTTCCCTGAAGAAAAAGGATGAGGTAAACCATATCAGCAGATAGTGGATTAATTTCTTATTGAACCACCATTAGCTATGTCTGCTCCTTTTGTCAGTCCTGAGAATTCTCAGCTGGCCTTTATCTGACTGGTCACACAGCACACCACGGGCCAGCGTTTAGGAGATAGAGGGGAGAAAATCTTGTTTTGCAGGCCTCCCCAAAGGCTAAGATCAGCCTTAGAAGGCGACACTGGCTAGAAAGTGGAATTATGCTGCAGAATCCTACTAAAGACATTTCTGTCCTCAAAAAAAACCCCAAACACTACACCCTAAAAGTAAAGCCATTTGCTTAAGGAAGGGTAGGGGGAGTGGAAATCAGTGCAGGCTTTCAGAATGAAAATATCCTTCAATAAGTTCAGAGATGGTCCTCTCCAAACAGAAGAATCAAAGCCTCATAATGAGGAAAAAAAAAAAGCCACCACAAAAAAAAACATTATCAAAGGTGTGATGGTAGAAGGGAGTACTGAAAATCAGGGACAAATGGATTTTATATTGTCAAGTGAGCCCTTCCTACTCCAGCAATGTACATAAGTACATTTAAACTTACACAACAGATTAGGCATTGTAGAACAGCACAATGTACCACAGCCAATGCACCAAAGGAAATTATTCAAATGGAAAACAATGTGGCAAAGGAATAATTAGACAGTACAGCCATACCTCTGTTGTAGCAAGGGCCTGAAAGGAGAAAATCATGCCAGTTATTGTCTGCTTCATAGTGGGACATTTGTTTGATATCCATTGCCTATAGACACAAGATGCTTCAAAACTGAACCAGTGAGAAACCAAAGAAAAGCTCTCATTATGACATGTAGTTGGTTATCTCACTTGTCACCCAATTTTTTTCTTGATAGCTTTCAAATATAGAGTTCTTCCCATCTTCCCCTTCCATGTTCTCACAGACAAAACCTAAACCACTCAGGATGCTAACAAAAGTTGCAGTTCGCTGCTTGTTGGTTCCCAGCAATCCCAACATACAGATTTCTGGCTTTGATTGACTACTAACCTTCATTTCATGTGTTTTCCAACTCCCATCTGCTAATAGGAAAGTCAACATTTGCACGTGCCTGCTCAATCCACCTTATTTAAAATAAAAATTAATCACATAGAATTTAGAATTAAACACTGCAGTTGGTAGTTATGGATTCATTCCAGACACAATGATCAGTAAGATCTCCAAAGATTTATGCTGATTCTGAAAAACTTTGAGGTCTGTCTAGGATGGTGCATCTGCCTGAAGACATGTGCTTTTTTGCAAGCAAACAGACACCACCACGTACCCCAACCCCGTGATTTCAGCATGACATTTGTCTGGGAAAGAAACACAAGCACTGAATAAGGATATTAGAGTTTATCTGCAGGTTAGGCTGGAATACTAACCAGTTCACTTGGTCTCATTCACACGTTCTAAACCACACTGTTTTCTCTTCTTGATGAAGTCTTGCAGACTCTTACTCAACCTGGTCAAGAACCAGGAGGTGTCAGGAGGGAAAGCCATGCACAATTTGGAAGATATTTCCAAGAAGAGATGTACCACATGTACTGCATATGTGCAACATCCAGTCTGCAGGAGAGCAGGTGGCACATTGAGAAAAGAGCTGACAGTGAGTTTGAGCAGGAAGGAACAGAAAAACTCGCCCGAGGCAAGTTCATTATACCATCCTGCTGAAAATATTGTGTAGTCTCCAAAGCATCCCTCTCTGTATCCTAAGGGCAGCCAGTTCACAGATGACACCATTTGGGGAAATCTACTTTATACAAGATGAAAGTCTCCTCCCAGGGCAAGTATGTGGGGAACTTGGAAGAAAAGTGTCCCTGCTGGACTCCTTCCACAGCCCTCCTAGACTCCAGTATCTTTTATACATCACTATTTTGTTTTTCCTCTCACCACCATATTTATCAATAGTACATATGCCTGTAAAAGGTTTAGGCATAATGGACACATGGATTCCCAGATCAACAAGTTCCTCTGGATCCAATTTATATAGATTAATAATATTTCATCATCTCAACACCTTAAGCTAGTTTTGTTTTAGCTTCTTTACTCAACAACAACAAAAAAAACCCCAACCCCCCAAAAAAAACAACCCAGAGAATTTGAAAGCTTTCAGATTTCCTTAGTGGGAACCTAGCCTGTTAATCCCATCACTTGCTAGCATACACAATCTATGTTCTCATTGCCCCAGAGGATTTCAGCACACTATGGTGAACTCAGCCAGCTTCCAGGGTGTGAAATGTTCCTTTTACAAAATGCTCTTCTGTTACCTTCAGTTTTTCATAGATGTCCAAATTCCAGCAAACCAGGGATTATCACCTTGATCAACAAGACACCGGTGGGTGACCATTAGATAGCAGAAGTCACTGTCTCCAGAAGCAGCAGTAGGTGTCCTAGCTACTACTTCTACTCCCCATCAATACCACCTCTGTCCACCCTCAGCAAAGAACCTAACCCAACACAAATAAACAATCCCCCACCTCCAAAAGAAGTCTTGCCAAAAGATGACACCGATCTTTTCATCCCTTTCCTTTTGCCTCAAATTTTCTCCCCTTAGTACAAATAGAGTTAGTTTACCCTAATCTTCACCCAGACTGCAAACATTAATAATACAGAATAAGAGTCTCAATTGCCTGAAGCAATTTTATTTTCCACTAGCTGCCCACTAAATAGCAGTTAGGAGCTATTCCAGCAAATGGAGTGCTCCATGGCCTAGGGGGACAACAGGCCACATTCTCCTTCACAGTCATTGCTTTAGTTCCCCTGCAGATTATCTAAATTATCCCTAATACAGCCTTCTTCATTATAACTAAATGAACAGAGCAGGACTATATGAAATTTTAACATTTCTAAAATGCATCACTAACCCCATCATCAGCTCAATATATTCATTAATATTTGGAATATTCAGAAGGAGAAGCTGGATAAATTTGTTGATCCATTATAATCCTATTTTTGAGAAAAGAATTCCCATGTTTCCACAAAAAAAAATCAACATAAAATTGAGGATGTTTTTGCTGTATGAGACCTCTTGAGCAAAACATTAAACACAAAACCCAATTTCGAATGTTTTCAACTGTGACAACTTGTCTCTTCCTAACATTAAAGTAGAAGTCAATCTTTTCTGATTAAATTGTGTCTTTTCCTAGGACATCTCTATTTGATACAGATGGAGTGTGAAGCCAGCACAAATTTATCTGAAGCACGAAACTCCAAAAGGCTATTTTCTTCAATTTATAAAAATACCTATGTACAAATCTGGAAAAAGCCTGCACAAGAGGGATAGACTTCATCTGAACTGTAAGGGCTCCAAGCCTCTAGTACTTTAAACAAAGATTGTGAGTGAACTTTGAAACTTATGAGTCAGAAAAAGCCAAATGATTGCAGAACACACAGTTCAGAATAGTGTTTCTTAGTATGCAAATAGGAAAATTCTTTACCTCATGTAAATGATAGGTCAGAGGATGACAATCAAATGAGAAAGCAATTTCCACTAGGTAGAATTGGTTTGTTTTTTTGTTTTTTTTTTTTTGTTTTTTTTTTTTTTTTTTTTTGTTTGTTTTTTTTTTTTTTTTACAAACTTCCTCACCAAAGGCTTTTAAGAAAACCAAGCAGCAGTGGAGTAAGTGGGTCCAGAAATGAGTAAGCAATTGGCTAAAAGATGGAAGGCAGAGGAGGTGGGGTGTGGATAATTGGTCAGTACTTGCAGCAGAGGGAAGTAAGTAGTGGAATCTGTTGGGTTTGTGCTGTTCATTTTATTCATTCATAACCTTGAAAAAGGGGTGAGCGGTAAGGCAAGAAAGTGCGCCAGTGATACAAAGTACATTCAGAGGAGTAAGGATGAGGCTGGACTGTGAAACCTGAAGGACCTTATAAAACTGTTCAATAAAACAGCAGGTGAAACCCAAGAGAAATAAGCGCAGTGATGCACACAAGGAAAAAGAATCCTACTTTTATACATGAAATGATGGCTCCAAGCTGGCCATTACCAGAGCAATAATTGGAAGTCACAATATTTGGTACCACAGAGTAACAAGCCAGTGCTCAATAGCAGTGAAAAAACTAAGGAAACATTTGGAATTAGGAAGAACATGAAGAACAGAATCAATAGTTCACCTTAGTGGACAAAGATATACATATATATAAGCAGTGTGCACATTGCTGAACCCCTTGGCTTGAAGATCATCCATTATTAGAATAACAAAAACATTCAGAAGAGGGCAACAGGGATAGTCAAAAGCATGGAGTGGCTTCCATACAAGGGACAACAGGTAGGCAAAATATTTTGGTCTGTGGCAGGGATTTAGGTGGAATATGACAGGTGTGCAAAAGAACAAGTGACATGGAAAGGCTGGATAGGGATAGACGGTCTTTTCAGGGAAGTTCTGTAAATGAAACTAGACGAAGCTGTGTTCAAAACACCCAGGAAGGCACAGGGTAGCATAACCCTGGAATACCTTGCTGAAGGAAGTTGTGGATGCAAAAACATTTACATGAATTCAAGAAAAGATCCATTGGGTGCTACCAAACCACAACAGAACTGAGAAATCCCCTGAACTGGAAAAAGCAGGAGGTTTGGAGAGCATGCACGCACGTGTGTTAAGCCTTGTATGTGCTTGCCCCATTTTTACTCTTCCTTAGGTATTTGTATATGGGCACTGCTCATTTTTGGTGGTTTAGCGATTGACTATTTCACTTCAGAAAACAGCTTTTAAACACCCTGATCCCAACATAAACCTGTCCTCTCCCTGGGGAATTTACAGCCTAATTTCCTACCCCATGTGGTTCAATAATCTATGCTTTCAATCTAGACTTCCACTGAAACCAAAAAAATAAGTTTCCATACTTCCAGTATCATGTCCTTTAAAATGAACACCAGCCCTAATTTAAATATAACTCCCCATCCCCAAGGCAAAGCAAAACTATTTTTGCTAGTATTTTTATCTTACTATTACAAATATGCATTCTCAATGGGGCCTTTTTTCTTCTCCCCTCCCCCTGAAAGCATCAGGAGTTCCGCTCTCTGACATTATAATTCCATCGAGGTGAATAGTTAAACTAGTATAAAATAATGAAATGGAGAAGAGAGCTTAGCCCATACTATACATGAATTACTTCATCCACCACAGTGAATTTATAATGCAGCCCTGCAGTTTAATAGTGAAGAGGAGAACAACTACACAGTCTATAAAGAGAGAATTAGAGGAAGCAGAACAGTTGCCTAAGCTGAAATTTGGCTGTGAACACTATAAATAAAAACCCTTGCTCTTGGGAAAACAGCAATAACGTTCTTCTCCTGTTCAAGACATTGACACTGCCAGGGTAGCTCAGTCAATTCTGTTGGATCACATTTTTTTATATACACATCAAAAAAAAAATTGTAAGTTTATATGAAAATATTTATATATGAGAATTTACATATAGAAATATAAATTTTTTTAAAGCTTTTCCTGTTACTTAAAAACTAATGATAAAAGTACAAGAGGAGGGGAGAAAAGTAAAAAGAAAGATTTCCAGGGACAAAAAGGATAATGTAACCTTTGAAAATTTGCTGAGGCTTAAGATTTGTCTCCTCAGACACTGCTTTCTACCTCCATTTAATTAGATTTTAATTTTCTTTTTACATCCTTTTCCTCTACAGATTCTGAGAAGTCATTATTTCAGTATCAATTGATTTGAGGGAACAGTCCCAAGTCAGAATTAAGCAGCTTATGGAAGTTTGTCTTGTTCCTGGTTAAACATTCCTGCTATGCAGCTGGGTAAGCTGCTTGCACTAATAAAATCCAGCTGAAATAATGGAATTGTGCTTGGGAGCCCAGACTTGGCCTGGCTAAGGGGAACTTCTCAAATGGCTCTCAACAATGTCACAGATTTAGAGAAAGCCTTCCCAAATAATCAAGCAGAGGCAGAGAAACAAAGTAAAGGCTCAATCTCTTTCCTCCAGTGTGCCTTTCATCAAAACAATATCAAATTTTTACATGTTTCATAAACAGCACATAACATGAACAGTTCATCTTCTGCTTATGTTGTAATAGGCAGTTAGGTTCACAAACAAATGTGGTCTTTATATTCCATAGACAAAATGCTAATCCTCTGTAAAGAGAGCTTCAAATACGCAGTTTTTACTTTCAGGTAGAAGTTCAGAGAACTTAGCAAATCAGAGATAAAGATACTTAAGATAATAATAATAAACAACAATGCCAAACAGCAGACATTTTTTAGGGGTTTGTTGTACATTATTTGCAAGAGCCAGAGGAAGACATAGAATTCAGAAAATCCAGAAACTTAGCCTTATGCTTTGGCTTTTCATCTCTTTTACCTTTTTACTTACAGCTGACAAAGAATAGCAGGAAAAAAAGCATAAGTCTATAAATGTTCATAACATTAGTTATTAGATGAAGTGTAAGTAGGGGCTGGTCAATAATAACTGTAAAAAAAAAAAACAAACCCAAAAAAAAACCAACACAGAAAAAAAACCTCTCCTCAGTAAAACTTGTGATCTCTTACATGCTCCTTTTGTGATTCCTGTGAGTCAGTTTGCACAAAAGCTGCAGCAGCAGGCTGCTATCAGTACCCCTTTTCTACAAAGTGGAAATGGCTGCTCAGATTAGAAAACACGCAGCATATCTCAGGGTCTGTAATCGTGGACTTCACAAAACATCTTATAATCCATTCCATTATATAGACATTAAATATGCTACAGAGAGCTACTTTTAAAGCACCTGCCTATTAGCAGAAATGCAAAAAAACACATTCTGTGCACCCACACAGACAGAATATTTTCTTATTGAAGGGGGAACAAAAATCTTTGCTCTATGGAGAGCAAAATTAGAAGACAGCATTGCACAAATGAAACTCAGAAGCATTATTTCTACAGCCCTGGATGGCACCTTACAGAGATGCTTACCAGACTTCAGCAAGAATCTCCATTTTCTGCATATCTCATGCCCTTAAACTGTGAGGAATAACCAGATTCCAATGACATCTCACAAGCTCTGCACTTCTAATCATGCTTTTTGGGATTCAGATATTCTCACTTTTGCTCTTTCCTGAAAACTAGGGCTCAGCAGTATGACAGCCCATATCCACATAACAATGCTCTTCTTCGAGAGCCTTTTCAGGAACAAACACACAGTCCCCCAAATTCTGGATTTTGGGGTTTAGCTTCTCACCAATTAAAAATGATGCAACAGCTAAAGTGAGACTTGGAGAATATTCTCAATGGGACTCCTAAATTAAATCATGGTTCACACATGGACATCACACACAATATAATCAGACCCATGAAAATAAACAGCCAAACATAACTGCCTTTCAGCATCTTTATCTATTTTAGTCAGTCCTTTCATTCCTTTAGGTCCTCCCTCATTTTCCTGTGCAAGCCTCCTCATTTCTCTTAAATGCCTATTATTGAAGGTCCCCTTCTGTAGAGTTTCAACCCCACTTAGTGACCTTTTCTCCCACCCCTAGCATAAGCCTGTCAATATTTTTATTTGGCTGCAGCCTACCTAAAATCCTAACTATTCCCCGTAGGCTGCAGCTAACTTGCTAGTCAAGGACAGGAAAGCAGACTCTGAATTTCAAGCTAGCACCATACAATCCAGAAGGGAGAAACGTCCAGACAGAATCCAGGATACAGTGTCATTTATAAATCAAATCAACATTCACAACCACAAGTGGAGTTTGCAGACTGATATATAGCCATACAGTGTTTCAGCCTAATTTCTTAACCACCCATCTGAGATGTACAAACTGACCTTTAAACAATTCCGAAAATAGGACAGGATAAATCCCATATCTGTCACATTGAAAGCACTGTGCAAAGAAAACCATTTACAACACATAAGAGGCTGTTTCCTTGATCTTTCAAAAATTGGAGAGCATCACATATTCCTTGCTGCTTCATACTTTCTTCTGAACTATACATAGAAGTGGATAGTTCTAAGCACAAACATTAATTATATAAAGACTGTTCCTACTGTTGCCTGTACTAGACTTTCCTAGGACCACAGCAGACTTGGGGGAAGGGTCTGGCAGGGTGCTGACAATAACTTCCAGAAAAGCCACAATGGTACTACATAGGATCTTTCAAGCAGGTTCCTCCTCAGCCAAATTTCTCTGTAATGTAAGCTGTACCTTCACCTTCCTGTGGAATCATGGACTTTTGCTGTTAACTTAGAAAGAGCTTCTGCTCAGAAGACCTTGAATGACCAGGGTCATCTCCACTACTCACTGGGGACTTTATTTATTTTTAAATTATTCTGTATTGATAGCAACAGTGAGATGAAAAATATGGTCTTTGGTAGAGAACTGTGGTCTTAAAGTAACACTTACATAAATTTATATCTTTTAAATTATTAATAGATGTACATAAAAAAAAATCCAGCATCTTAGCTGGAGGTGGTTGCAGCCATAGTTTTATTTATTTTTCTAAAAATGGCTAATAATTAGTGAATGCAGGCTGTATTTGTACCTTGCACACATGACAACAAATTCTTGCCCTCAGCCCTCTTTCTCTTTTATTTAAATCCACTCATTGTCTTATCGCAGACTGCAATTTCTTCAGGTAGGGAACATTCCTCTATTTTAGAGCTGTTCAGTCATTAGTGGAACAATAAACTTTATTAGAGCTTTTAGGTATTACTACAATACAAGCACATAACCAGAACATTCAGATTCCCATTAGACTAGCCACATACAAGTCTTTTTTCAGGGGAAAAATGTAGGCATTTTTAGCTAATGTCTAATCATTTCATATACAGTGCATCCACCAGGTATGTCCTATATTAAGGATAATCATGATGCATTTATTGAGGAATGTCCTACAAATTATAACATCCAACTGGATAATAATCCTGTTGGGGAACATTTTATGAAGCAGTTTTCTGACTGAAACTATACTTTTTCTAAGCAATTGCCAGGACCACGCAAGAAGCAACAGGCAGCTCTCAGTACAAAATCACTCTGAATTACCCGTAGCCCGGATGCTCACAATTGGGTTGCTACTCAGGCATACTACGTGGGCAAAAGAAGGCAATGAAAAAAAATAACTCACAGTTTTAGGCTCCAGGACTAGCTCACAGGGGCTTTCTTCATCTGCAGCTCAAAAAAGCAAGGGAAAAAAGACCTTAACAATAGTCCTCTTCCCTACTCAAACCTGAAAAGCTGATTTCACTAAACACCAGAGAAGCTTAGTACAAAACCTGTTTCTTTTCTGTGATCATCACTTATTAGTTAATAAGCTACACATGTGCCCACCTCTGCAGCTGAGGCACCACCCTTTGCTGTTCCTAGGAGAGCCTGGCAACACCTGCTTGCCCACAAAGTGAAAACCATTGCACTTTTAACCTCTCTATAGTTGACTACAGCACAATACTGTTCAACCAGGCTGAGCTGAACCTAGGCTTCAAAACAACTTGGCTGTGACTGGTCTCAGTCCCTGGGCTGAGACCTGTCGGACTTGCAATGTGTCCCCGTGATGTGCTCCTTTTTAGTCGTAAATACACCACTGACAGGCTGTTGAGGCAACATGCTGCACCCTCAGACAGCAACGTATACCCACAGACAGGATTTTTTGTCTTTTTTTTTCCCCTTGGAAACAAAGCTTTGCAATCAAGCTCTGAGGGGCCTTCTTCCAATGACTTTGGAACCACCTGGCTGATTTCAACCAAATTTAAAAGAAGATTAGATGGCACAAATGTAATTAGGATCCTAAAAATGTCATGAAAGTATTAATGCTCTTGCTGACAGAAGAGCTGCAAAGTGACCTCTTATTAGACACCAGGCAATCCACGTAGGAGAGGAGCTTCATTAACACCCCCAGTAGTGGCTGCTCACAACCTCTTAGAGATCAAACTTAATTTACCACAGGGTATTAATCTATAGGAAAGATAGCTTCCTTATTTCTGGCATGCCATGAACTAGGGGTTTTAAAAAACTTTTATTAAAAAGTTCTGAGCTTCATAATCATGATAATTATGCTGTTCTATATTTAACCAGTTAAAGCAACAGTTTCTTAGGTAAACAATTGAAAAGGTAAATAAACATATGAAAGAAATCTTGTGTGGGCTTTTGAAACAGCCAGTTAAACAGAAACAATTGCTTTCATTATCTCTTGTTAGCATAAACAGGACAAAACCCATCTGAATAGTTACCAATTCGGTTAACCCAATGGGTTGACCATTAGTTGGCTATCACCAGATGCCTCCTGGAGCGGTGTGTAAACTTTAGGCAAGTATGTAACTCTTAAATTCTTTTCTAGTTTTACATCTGCATGTAATAGGGTCAGCCCAATATGTGACTATTAAAAAGCTCAAGTATCTTCCTCTTTCTGGGGTTGTGGTTGGTAGTGTAGTTGTTCTGGCATGGAAGCTGACGGCTAATACCATCAGCTGGTGCTGAGGAAACCAGTACTGCTATCCCAGCTGGGCCCTGCTGAGCATCCAAATACCTTCCCCTACCTAGAATGGGGTAGGATGGGCTTACTTTTATCTGGGAAGTTGTGGTTAGGATTCACTTTTCCCTTGAGTTTTGGTTCATGTGATGTGTGGTTTGAGACTTTCTGGTGTGTAGAGACTTTTAAGAGTTGGCTCAGAAACTGAGAGATGTTATTTAATCCAGGCACGCAGAAATATAAAGCCTTTCTACAGGTTCTGAGTGTAAGGTAGGAGTAGTAAGCAAGGTGCAAACTTCAAATTAGAATTATTTGTATGCTCGCTGCATAAGTTATTTGATTTACATCTGTGGGGCTTTCCACTTACTCTACAGGATCATTCTTGTGTTATATAGTACTTTTTCTATGGTCAAGTACTTTATACAGTTAAATTATGGAAATAATAAAGCTGATGTCCTACAGCTATGGAAAGATGTGTGGGAATCCTATTTAATAATTCTGTGGGTAAAAAGGATGGGACCTAGGGGGTAGTAAGTGCCCCAGTGCTTTTTTTAATTTCCTAGGTTTTATAAGAAAGTGAAGGGTCTTTTGAAGAGCTATCTTATTTTCCTAGTTCTCTCTTTTTGCTTGTTAATTCTGAATAATTCAGGTAAAGATGAGTTACATTTATTTATCAATATTTGATGATTAAATCACCACAGTACAATGTTCACAGTGCTCTCATGGTTGAGCTTTCTGACTAACAGGAGTGTAGTTTCTGCACAAGATACATGAACTCACAAAGGCGGCGATGTGAAATGGTATATATAGTGTTTGTAACCCGGCTGTTCTAGCATACAAGGTTACGCACAGGGTGTTTGAGGAAAGAATGTGATTGAAGTTACAAAATTTCTGTTAAAGAAACAGCAGGAGTTGAATTTAGGATTAAATATCTTAAACTATGTGAGAATGTGAAAATATCTTAGATGTTCCACATGAAGCACCACATTTCTGTGTTTTGTTCCTAGCTTGAAAGAAATTCCTTTTAGTTCAGTACGAATTTAGAACATGGTTCACACCGAAAACTGTTCTGCACATGTTTTCTTCGACCCTGCTCTGGGTGTTCACTGAAAGCAGGACAAACACAGGCTATAACAGCACAAATGATTACATATGGATAAACACAAAATTAACAACTTGACCCTGAGTGCCATTTACTCTGACCTCAGCCGAGCAGCAATGCATTTAAACACTATTACAGGAGTTTTGCTGTTGTACCAGTCAATTTCTGCAGATGAAGACTAAACATCAGTGCTAGAGAAACAACTAATGGACCTAAGAGGTTTTGCCCTACTCATCCTCTTCTCTCCCTCAGATTGACTGAAGAGGAGCAAGTCAATCTAACCCTTGCACTGTGAGGAAAACAGTCACAAAAACATGAGTAATACAATGGTAATAACACATTTGTTATTGGTGTGTGGTGTCACAAGCAGTGACAGGGCTGCTTGTTGGATTAAGCCATGACAATCCTATGCTGCGTTGTCAGAAAGCAGTGCTGGAACACTCACTGAACATGATCACATGAGCAAATGAGATAGGTGTACTTTTATGAGCTCATAAACAGAAAATCAGCTTGAATAACAAATATTATAAATTACAAGATGTCAACAGTTAAAAATAATAAACATTTAAAAGAACCTTAAAAATATTAGACATTACTTATGGATTTGGTACCCCATTTGGATTAAAGTTTTACTAAAAATCTGCATTCCTGAAGAAGAGTGGTGAAACACAGAGATTCAGGATTCCTCTTTCTTTTAATAAGTAAGACTGAAGTGAATTTTCTGTATTTCTTACAACACAGAAATAAGGGCTTAGAAGGTGTATGCATTTAAAAAAATGCTGAAAAATAATGTTTCCAACTTAACTTAAGATGCCCTTTTTTTATCACCCGCAGAGGTAGAATGATGGCTGGAGACCCCAACCTCCTAGCTCTAAGGCAGCCAACTCTCAGACTGTTGCTTGCCTATTGGAGGAGATTTCCACCCAGGACTTGCTTGGAATTGGATCCCACATCTTTTTAACTCTGCATTCTGGATTTTGTTGATTGCTCATAAATTGGGTAGCTTGGAAATACAGGAATCCTCTGCTTCCAACTGGCTTGTGTGCCCTGGAGCTGCAGACCCTGGAAAGTTCTTCCAACACTTTCAGGCTTCAAGTGTTAGATCTGTAAAAGGGAATTGGGAAGCCGAGTCCCAGTGCATACAGTTTGTATACAACAGGATCTCAGCAGCCCGCTAGGAATCAAGGTCTGCTTCCATGCTAGAGACATTAGTCAAAATGTTTTATTTGAAACATTTTATATCCAATAAAGATTTCAACAAAGTGCTGCTGAAGATTTGCCGATCAATTGTATTCCTGAACAGTCCTGTCAGGCCGCTAAAATAAAAAGTGAAAAAAGAATGGTCTGCCTACTTCTTGATTCTCATACTGCCACCATAAAAATGTTTAAGCGCTGCATCTTCTGAGCATTTCTCTGTAGTATGAAATACCCCGTTCTCTGGATAAAGTAATTCAGATATAGAATAATTAAATTATTTTCCCAAGGTGATAACGTTTCTTCAGAAAACTGAAAAAAAAATTATCATACACAGCCGGTCAGTTCTGCTATCATAC
This sequence comes from Buteo buteo, assembly GCF_964188355.1. Taxonomy (NCBI): domain Eukaryota; kingdom Metazoa; phylum Chordata; class Aves; order Accipitriformes; family Accipitridae; genus Buteo; species Buteo buteo. The sequence continues at coordinate 54,221,774 of NC_134176.1, read as the reverse complement.
ATGAAAAAATCTTGAGGTAGAAAATTTGTCTGTCTCTTAAAAAATAAAATGCACTCAGAAAAGCTAGAATAAGCTTGTAGTTGTTTTTCATAACCTGCAATAACGTCTAATGAACATAAAAAATCATTAAGGGGAAAAAGTGCTCTTAACTGATATGCTTCTAGATTGATCCATCCAAATTTGACAAAAACAATGACAGATTAATTCTTTTAGTGGGCACCTATCATCTATAGGAATTGACTTATAGATGGTGACATCCTGAATGAGGAAACTTCCCTACACCCATCAGAGATGATGTAACAGAAGGAACTGTAGCTAGAAAGATGCACTTTGAAACTCAATATATTACACTCAGGTATTTTAACAAATTACTTTCAGACCTAAAATGCTTGGATAAAACACTGAAACTACATCCCAGAACTCTCTCTGGTAACCCTGAAGACTTATCAAAGGAAAGTGTTACTAGGTAGTGCTGTGTTATCTGAAATAAGGGTAGCCTAAAGAAATATACTGTCTGACCACTTGAAGTACCACCGTGAAATATACTGAAACTTTTTATTGATTGCCCAAGATACTAGTGTAGTTGATTGTCAAAATCAACAACAAAATCATAAATCAACATGCTGATTACACTTCACAAACACCAGACTTGTACACATTTGTCTTTTTATCTAAGCAATGACACTGTATTTTAGGTTATACTCTTAATTTTTCATGAGCGGCAAATAGTTTACTCTCTTGTAACCATTTTAAGATGTTCCCATTCCCTTCTTCACCCTTGTTATTTCATGTAAGTCAATTAATTCACTTTTGTATAAATGAGGGGGAAGACCTTCCACAGAGAAGGCAAGAAGTGGCTTTGGGGAGGAGGAGAGCAGAGGATCGGTGGGCAGAAAGGAAGAAGCAGCAGCTAACTAAATAGAAACTTTCTCTGTTGGGGCAATGCTGTGTTAGGAGACTTTCAGCTGTTCCCACTTTCCTACCAAAGGTTTCTACCTCCTACATGTGATGAATGCCAAGTCTACTGTTGTGAGGCTGGATTTTATGAGGGGAATATAGGAAAACAATTACATATATATGTGTGTGTGTGTGTACTGTTTTCACATCCCTATCACTGGTTAATCAGCCAAGGCAAAATGAAAAAAAAAATTTCTAAATTAAAGAGAGTATAGGTCAGAGTGTAGCAGCATAAATATATTTTTTTCTTACCTTGCTTCATTTTCGATGCTCAGAAATAAATGTTAATTCTGTAAGCTGACAGAAATGTAGGACCTGGTATGCATCTTAGGCTAAAGCTGCAAGACCTGTACATCACAGTATAGACCCATGTCTCAGAAACATTCCCAGGTGAATCTGGAGTCAGGTGAAGCAGCTAAGCCAACAGAGAAAACACTCTAATCAGCTTGTTGGTCAAACTAATGAAACCAGGACTGTGTGCTCAACTTTATGCAAATGTTCAAGATGAATGTAATGCTGAGAAGCATCAATTCAGTCAAACAAGTAAGCAAATGAATGACCTTAATCATGTGAATGTTCCCACTAGGATCAATAAGCTGGCCTGTGATGTTGCCACAAAGCATACTAGAATAAATATCCTTGCTGAAAACCAGAAGCTGATACTACAAAGAGTCCAACATAACTAAAGAAATTCAGAATTAAGCTACAGAAATGAAAAATAATGAAGAAGAAAAATGAAAATAATAACAAGCTTTTAGTTGAGATTCTCAACATTTTACAGACATTCAAAACAGTGCTTGCGAATGATGCAAGATGAGGCAGATATGAACATTCTTGACAAGTCAGGGTAGACAGCACAGGGTACAGAGACATTCAAGCATTAAGATTCCAGTAGTCTGCACAAGACCCAGGACATATAATTCCTTTTCCTTTATTCTAAGGCCATTGATTGATCTGAAAGCACAGTGCTCTTTTAATAAATGGGAAGGAATGGATCCTTTTCCTGTAAGTAATTTGCACTCCAGAGCAAGGGATGAGCTTAGGAGTTCCTTGGCAGTCTAGGTCCTTATGCCCAACCACCTCCTTGCACCTGGCAGAGAGGATGGGTGACATGGCTGGGACATCGTTTACATGAGTTTGGATTGTCATGATGGTCCGTGTCTCAGAACCGCCCATTTAAGATGTGAACATGGTTGTTCTAACCTGGTTTTGGAGATAAACACAGAAGAGGCTACTGTCAAAATCAACACCCACTTCTTAGCTGCCCTGACCATTCCTCAGCTCTAATTGAGGACTAGGCCCATCATTTTGAGCAACGTGAAAAATACCTTGCCAGTGCCCTTTTCAAAAGGTCAAATTCTCACTTTGTTTTTTGCATATTCTTAAGTACTTTAAACTAAAATCGCCCTTGGTATCATTTTCAGAGGATCAGTCTCTCTGGGAACAGAGATTTTTCTTTTGACCTTTACATTTATTGCTAAAGAACATATTTTTATTCCCGACACTTGCTTGGAGAAGGTTTACAAAATTTGTGTCTTTCCATAGTTACACTGCACTTCTTCCTCTAGTGATCCTAGCAGCTACATATGTCTTCGGTGGGGTAAGTGCTGACAAACACTGACTTTTTCACTAGAAGTGCAGCTACAGCATTGGCTCCAGACCACAGCAGGACAGTGGAACAAATGTAGGAACTGACAATGCCATCTTATGGTGGAAATAAAAACTGCAAATGCAGTCTGTAAAAGAAAATACAAAAATGGCTGTTTCCCCGGATAGGTAAAAAAAGTACATTGAATGCTTAAGGATGCGTCTGGGTGTGTGGGAATTAATAATTATTAATCTCTAGCCTTTTTTTAAGTGCTTAACAACAACTGGGTTAATTTACATGCCAAAGCTGAAGACTTTGTGATGACAAGCGAATATAGAAACGTACAAGGAAAAGGGGGAGAGAAATGCTCTTACATTCTCTTCTCATTGACTTGCTTTCATTTTCACTTCCCACTTCTTTAGCTCCCTTAGCATGGAAATAGAACTCACTTAACATGGATGACATTGCAAATGGCCAATATACCAACTTCCTCACCAATTTAGCTTAAGCAGCAAACTTAGACCATCTGTTATGTCAGTTAGATACAAACTGCCCATTACAAACAAGACTTAAAGGAGGAAATACAGACTACTTCAGTGTTGGAGTTTCTCACCATGCACAAAGCATCTCCACACATATGGGTAGCAGCAATTTGTCCTGCAAGTTGGGGTATCCAGTGGTTAGGACTGGGGCTGCTGGTTGCCCAGAGGTCCAGAAGATTACTGTCCAAAATAGCAGGGCATGAGGACCACTAAATGCAGTAACGTGCATCCGTATTGGAGAGAAAGTCTGTGAATACACCCTGCAAGTTTCTATGGGAGTCATTGGACTGTCATTACACTGGAGCTGTGACCTTAATAACTGGTTCCTGAAACATTCCTGGAGGAATACTGAGGCAAAACAAAGGGAATTGTTACTAGTCAAAATTAACAGACAATTTTTGGGTTTCAAACAGCAAGATACATAACACAGTTGAGGCTCATCTCTTGAGTGTGAAGGCAGCGTGGGGGCATGTGTGTGAGTGTGTGGTTAACAGAACATGGGGTTAACCCTGGTACAACCATTGTCTCAGTGCTGTGCCACCTTCACCACTTCTGCTCTTGGAGATGAGAAGCTGGATTCCAGCAAGACCGGATCACTGGGAGTCGTGACAGCTGCCAGTGGGGAAGCATCCTTACACACGGTGGGCTGTGGTTTCACTGTTGAGTTATTTTTAGTGTTGGTATTAGGTTCTGTTCCTTTATGTCTGATTTTTTTCTTAAAATGCAGTGAAAGTTCCTACATTAAACCAACATCATTAGAATTTCAGACAAAGCTTGTCTTGTAACAGCAAAAATATTGTGAATTTAACCTGTCCTCAGTGAATACTTTTTAAGTGAAAACTGTTAAACCTTCAGCTGGGAAAGTGTGGGAATATGCATTTTTGGAGCCATTTATATAATTTCTACTTTTTTTCTTTTAATTTTTATTTTTCTGTTGAGAAATTTAACTCAAGCCAGTGCCCTGAAACAGAGAGAAAGCTTGCCTGGGAGAACTGCACACATGCTGAATATTTATACAGAATGACAATGACATTTGACTTCAGGTTTTCTTTGACAGAAATCAGTTCCATTCAGCTGTGACCCATATCTCTTTGTCTTGACAAGCTGAGGAAAACATAACACCTTGGACCAAAATTGAATGAGGTCTGAATTCCTCATTCTATCCCCAGAAAACACTGACTTAAACTTGATACATCTTAGAAGATGAATGTGTTTTAAAGGGCGAATTTTAAAAAACTATAAATGTTGTTATTCTTGCTTCTATTTGTCCATAGTGCAATGTATGAAGTGCTGTTTGAACACATGCATAAATTTAGTCTTTTTTTTTTTTTTTCCAAGAACCTTATTATTCAAGGAGAGTGACAATAAAACTAACAAACAGATTGAGGACAAGAAGGGTGTGATATAGAAAAAAAGTGTTTGATATAATCATTGCTCTCATTTTAGTAAGGCTACATTTAATATTAGAGCCTTCCTCGGACTAGTAAAACTTGTCCTACTTTTCCAAAATATTCTCGCATATCTCTGAGTATTACAGCTCCAGCAGAATCACAGTCTATTAGGATTTGGCCTGATCACTTATGTGATTAGGACAGCACTCCCAGAAAACTGGGGTAATATGGAAAATAGTATTGATGACTTGACACATCATGATCTCTAGAGTCAAATCTTAATGAGTCCCTCTGGAGGCAGCACCTGAAATAACCTCTTTGAAATGAAATGGAAAGCCATGGTTCTGAACGCACAAAAAAGCCCACTATGGTTTGTAAGTCTGTGTTTGTTAGTTCTGCTGTAAAACTCTTTAGTTTTCTCTGTGACTTCATAGCCTGATTCCTTTGTGTAACTATTTAAATATCACATTAAGACAATATTGGTACTGAATACTGAGGCATTCCAGAAGCCACGGTTGTCAAAATTAAAGTAGCTTGTTCAACTTTTACTCACCACTTCATGCATAACTGTTGCTTTTATGTTATCACATACCAAATCTTGAATTATAATACACTACTTGAAATTCATGCATTTAAATATAATCATTTTCCTAGAACAGTAAACATAAATATCATCATTTATTTATATGTACTACTGTGTCAAAGAAAATTCACAGAAATCATTTTATGAAACATCTGCAGTAAATATCTCAGCAAGAATGTCTTTCACCATCCTGCTCACAAAAACGTTTCTGTATTTCACATCAAAGAGTCACTAGCTTAAAAATCCAAATCAAAACCTCAGCCCTAGCTCAGGAATTTGAATCCAACCTTCCCTTGCTCCTGAGCAGTACACTCTACCCACTATGCCACACAGCTGTGCTACATTTTTCTTCCTCTCCTATGGTGATGAATCTAAGCAGTCTGCGTGTTAGCTGCAAAGTCACAAGGGTCACATAAATATCTGCAAGATAGGCAGACAATGATGCTTCTGGAATTTTTGAAAAAAAAAAAAAAGGAAAACAAGAGAAAATAAACCAACCCATCTGGAATCTAAATCAAGGGTTGTTTTCCTTTTAGCACACACACAAACCTTGCAAGGAGAACATTCTATCATTCTTGCTCTTTGCGTAATACCTCTGGGCCCTCTTATAACATGTAACTATCAGAAGCCAAAAATCCCAACTCACACAGATTATTATTGCAGTGCTTGGAAAGTTATTCCAATGAATCAGAGACACACAGACACACACACACAGAAAAAAAAAAAAAAAAAAAGGAGAGAGATCCCTGTTCATTCAAAGACTGTCCCACAGCTGCTTAAGGTTATAGGCTGATTCACTTGGCTTGGCTTGTTTTTTCACAGCTAGCAGAGACCTTGGATGCTCTGAGACTCTCATATGCCAATCAAAACAAATTCTTAATAAACAAAGAAATCTTGCCTTTGAAATCCAGAGAGAATCATGCTGGAGAGCAGCAGCTATGCAATATTTTCCTTTCTGACAAAGCAGCAGTAACCCTTTTAAAAGAATTCAGGAAACATCAAACACCATCCTTTGCTCATGCTCCAAACTCGAATTTCCCCCCCCCGCCCCCCCATTTATCTTCACAGGGTGAGATGTTTGTCAATAACATTGTTTTTAGCAATGAGGAGTCAAGCAACTTTTTGCATCGTTACTATTCTAGCACTTGCCTCAGCAAAAATTGTAGGAGGGCTTCAAAGAGCAATTGCTCCAGTTTTTACTCCTTTTAAGGTCTGAGGACATTCCACTTCTGATCATAGTGTGACTTTAGAAATCTTGAGTAACAAAACCAGTAAGCTGAGAGCAAGAATAGATTTAGTTTTCCTTTGGAAAATTTAGTGTTACTACTAAGGCTCAACTTCTGAGACACAAAAGCAAACCTAGTGATTCAGGCTCCTAGAGAGTGTGAGGGTACTCACAGTGTTTTTAAAAATTATTGACAGATGATGAATCCTGAGAGTCCAGATGCAGTGGGCATGAAAGAGTTAGGGGAATGATTAATCTATCTCATCTTACATTTCTCTATGCTTGCCTATTGCAGTAATGTGTGAGATTGCTGTCAATGCTTTCCACTGCAAAGTCTCTAGCAGACATTATAAAATCAACTCATTTCAAATTTCCAAGAGCCCAGGCCAGAAGTCTATATTGTGATTCTCATAGTGTTAGGGATACAGATGGCTCAGCTAAGAAAGACAGTATGCTCAATTTACAGCTATCCATTGACTGAGATCAATGCCAAAGTCTGAGACACCTTGTTGTACGTTGATTACAAGGAATTCCATGTGTCCTGAAAAAACTTGAACAGAAGTAAGAGGCTGGGATTTATGGAAAAGCATGGTGGGGAAGGGGACAGAGCATAACGTTATTCTGGGACTCCAAGATGACAAGGAATAGTGCATCCTTTAGACAAGAATGAGGAAATCATGTTAAAGAACAATTGTAGACTAGCTGTGAAAAAAAGGTGCCTGTAGAAAGAAATGCATTTGCAGGAAAAGCTTTTGGAAAGTCAAGATGCTCAGTCAGAGTACAAACGTTTTTTCTCCCTCTCATGTGCCTTTTTCTCTCTCTTAAAAGGTGACCTCTCTCCAAGGATATTTGCTGGAAAGCAGATAGAAGGATTGGAGGGTGACACAGGAGAGAAGTGCAGGGAGCAGAGAGTTAACTCCACACATTGGCCATGATTTTGTGCGTACCTGTTTTGATCATAGAGAAATGAAGTACCTAATGTCCAGGCTCTCACACCTCGATGGCACTTTGTTTTAAAGAGGACATGTTCTGACTCCTCTGGCACAACTGGCCAAACAATGTCAGCTGTCCCTCATTCTTTGCTTTTATCTTGCCCATTTAATCACTGTCTTAAAGAACAAACCAGGAAAAAAAAAAAAAAAGGAAAAGAAAGCTTCAGCTTATTTTTGCAGAGCTTACCGTTACAGATTCCACACATGTTTACTAAGACATTCTGAAGCACTTCCAGCAGAAGTTAAAAAATACCAATTTTTCTAGTTACTTCTTTCCCTAGTTTGGCCCACTGCTCAGTCTTTCCATCAGTACTGCCTTGGGGGTTACCAACAAACCTGCCAAGGGATCTGTGAGGACTCTGCTGAGTTGTGAATCCTACACTAGAGCTGCAGAGTGAAACATCACTTGGTTTTGGTGTGATGCTGACCAGAAAGCTGAAAGTAAGCATATTTTGTACAATGTGTCCATGTACGCACATTAACAATTAATATACTTAAACTAGTCATTAAGGAAAGTAAGGACAAATTTATACAATGCTGCTCTGTGAAGTAAGTAGTAGCTTTTGTTCTGCAAATGCATGATAGCACTTGCTAACATGTTGACGAGACAGCCTCGAACACCTCACCCTTCTAAGCCCATGCTACGCACAGAGTAACAGAAGAGCTACAGAGAGGAATGCAGCTCCAGGACTTGCCAATGATCAACCGCATTTAACCCGGAGTTCCTCATTCACTCTGCTGCTGTTGCTGAACTCTGAGGCCAGGATCTGAGAATGGTGCCATATTATCATTTTCCTGCTGAGAATGATGGCTGAGAAAGAAATATGCATTGAACTTCTGGTATCTGCAACATGGCCACAGGTGTGAGACAAGATAGTCCTTTTTAAGTAGCAGAATCAGGTAAATGCTCCTGTGTGACTTCTGTGTGGCTCATTTATTTCACTTAACTTCTAGCTTAGCATGCAATATAAACTGTAAACCACTATATTTCAGCACAGGGGTATATAAATGCTTGGCCCAGTAGGTTCTCATGTGCAGACTTGTGAATTGTGCATAGCTATGAGCACTGCAAGAGATGAACGTTCAAAACTTTTCTTGACCCTTAGCTGTCTCTTGTAAATTTGTAGTATAGGCATTGGAGTCAAAACAAATCATTCATTTCTTCCACAGCTCCTCTGTCCCTCATGTGAAATTTCCATTTAAGTGGCTGGTGATCAGTGCTGCCTGCAGGATACCTGCTGATTTGTGCCAGTTTTCTATAGCCTTGTATTTGAGCCAAAGGGCATGATAACGTATGTGGGTGAAACCTGTCTGGAGAGTGGGAATAAGCAGATCTAAGAGTTTGAATGTCCACAATTGCCGTTTACCCTTTGAGCAAGCAATCAGTTGAGTCCTTCAAATTGCAGTTGTATTTTGTTGTCTGCACATGTTTAACCTCAAATCCCTCTTCAAGGATAAAAAGGACATGATCTGACAGTAAGCCTCATACTTTTCAAATCTAAAAAGCAGCCACAGGGGAGGTGAATAATATTGATGCTGTAGCCCTGAATCCTGCCTTTTTGGTAGACAAAGTTTAACACCCACATTTTGTGTGCATATATGGAAACACCTTTAGGTTCAGTTTCAGATGAAAAGCGTAACTGAAAATGTTTCTTTTCTCCATGACCTCCAATGTGCCAACTCCCTGCTCTTCTCTGTATGCTACAGCAACATGGAGAACTGTGCTCAAAGGGAGACAGCCCAAATGAGAGCAAGGGGAGAGAAAGACAGTATGAGAATATATGAATTTGGACAGCAATCAGACTGGTCAGGTTCCTCCCTTTCTTCCCCCCGCTTTGTATTTTAATTACACGGTTTAAAATAATCTCCTCAACTTTGGGAGGAAATCTGCTTGTCTGTGAGTATTTGATCTAGCATTGACTCTCTCTATATCTGCAACACCATTACCATGGGGAGATGCTGGTGTTACTTAGGAAGAGAAGAGGAGATGAAATGGGATGTAATATGCTGAAGCCTGGCAAAAAATACTGAATAGAATTGGCCAATAGCCAAATGTTTTCATTCCTAGCAGAAAGGCATTAAATGAGACTGTGGCTGCATTTAATTAGCCATCTTTCTGATTAAATAAATAGATAAAGAAACCTCTGTGTATGTGCATGTGCATTACATATTTACATATATATTTTGCCATTCCTTAATACTTTCCTCATTCCCAGCCTACTGTAGATTGCTTTAAGGTTTACAATAACATTAGGAACATCCAAAGAATGAAAGAGGAGAAGATTCATGTCAGGATTATGTTTCTCTACTTACTCTGTGTCATCCTGGGCCAAATCCACTGCCTGGTTGCACAGCAGGAATGAACCTGGCCCACTGTTTTTGCAGGTCTTAGAGAAACACTGCTTCAAAAAAGGCCAAGATGCAGAGAGGTCTAGTCTTTCTTCTGTGGATATTTTGCAGACATTCATTCATTGATCATTCTTCTGGACATCTCTCATAAATACAAGATTAGTTAGTAAGTTGATAGAGGTAGAGCAGAAATGCTGCCTTGCATAAAAGTTGTCTAATACTCTCTACTGTGACCCTCTTTCTTCAGCTGCATGTAACTTAAGTAAATGTTAACCCTCCGGGCTTGTGATTTCCGTGTTTTCTCTCTTTCTAAAGTTGATTTGTGCATGCATCAAACCCAAAGATGACTCTGTGGCAGCTCACTTGCCTCAGACGCACATGGTGTGGAATCAAACTGTAGATTATTGAAACTGGGTTTTGTACATCCGGAGGGCCAAAAAAACGCTTTCAGTGTTTCAACAGCAAATGTCTCTGCAAGGCATTGAACACCCTGAACATCAACATTATTCTGCCATATTAGAATGAAGTTTCAACTTTGTTTACTATATATTTTTTTGCTAAAAATGATGGTCATCCAGGGACATGTTATCACTTTATTTACTAAGTAGAGTACTGTGATAACCTTTGAAATCATAAACAGTTAAGAAAAGCCCTTGGTAAACAAGAGTTGCTGAAATGGTTATATCTCTAATTTACATCCCTGTCCCTAGCACTCTAAACGCTCCATATATTTTAGTGAAATATCACTATATTTTAGCTGCAGATCTCCCAGTCCAGCTACCTCTTCTCAGGTTCAAAGTTTGGTGTTGTGTTTATTTTATTTGGTGCAGTTTGTGTCCTTTTGTCCACCACCATCTTCTATGTATTTAAATTGGTATTCTCTGCTGACACAATTCCTGTGGGGTCATTTCCATTTCTGCAAAATTCATGCGAAGAGGGCATAAAAGGCTGTCAATTTAGAATTATGGCATTCCCATTTATTTTCTCCAGTTAGAAGTGACTGTCTAAGCTGCAGAGCAGAGAAGAATCAAATCTTAAGATTCTCAAGTCGGTATGTTTAAGTGACCCATGACTGCACTGTACTTCATAGTACTTCACTGGCTTTTGGCACTAGAGTTGTGTCTGCAGAACTCCTAATACCGTAATCCCACTGTATTCTCCAGACCTGATTTAATGAACCGCCACAGGGAGACTAGCATCAACACTGATTTGCAGTGAAATTTGACATATATAGGTTCAGCAGATGGTACCAATTCAGACTATACGTGTATATATATATGCATATATGTGTGTGTGTGATTTCAGTTAAAAATTCTACTGGCTTCACTGGAAAGGCTAGTATTTAGAAAAATGGTAGTCTTTTAGTTTTATCCAATGGTCTGCTGCTGTAAAATGCTTGAGTTAAAAAACAACAGGTTTTTAAAGATAAAAATAATACTAATAGCAGAGGTTTGCTGAGATCAGAAGCGAAGTCTCCTACTGCACCTAACTGGGCACAGTATCCAGCTTCAAAGAGCTGAGGGAAACAGAGGTCATGAGGCATTAGACTGATGAAAAGTAGCAGCTTAGTTCTGTGGGAGCAAATCAGATTAATTGAGCTGATTTCAAAACAACAGAAAATCTACTTTAACATCTTTCATTCTTTTATCGAAGAACTGAGACTGAGGGTACTTTTAGATGATTCATGATGGGGTATAACAGCTTTAATTCCCTGATCATTCAAATGTCTTTATATTACTTTCAATTTAGGATTTACTCTTAGATGAGCTAAATATTCCTTGAGCTGGGAACTTTCTTCTAGGGTAGGAGAGATCCCCTGCTTAGCCTATCAGGCACTAGCACTTGGGAAATCAAACTTCCCAATCACACCTAGCCAATATTTGGTGGGGAAGTAAAGGGCAGCATCCCTTTGGGGACAGACCAGCCTTTCCACTGTGTACAGCATGATTTTGTGGTATATTTATGGTCCTAACCCCTATCCTGTTGTGGACCATTCCACAGAATGTGTTATTCCATGAAGTGCCATTCCATGGCCTGATCTGTCACCTGTATCACTGATGGCAGCAGTAGCAGCACCAAGAAAGATTAGGTAGTCAGTGCAAAGGAGAACATGAGCCCCCGTGTCTGGGATTTTACACCGAGAACGTTGGAGCAGTTATGGTTTGTGTGTGAGGTGGACAGACTGGAATCGGCTGTAGCCCAAAGAAGCAGGTGTTGCTGAGATGCAAAGGGTTGTTGACAGCTCTATTGCTACGGTGTGCCCATGCTGACGTGTAACATAGATGCTACATTTTCATCCCAACAGGTCAGGAGACATCAAGAGCAGGGATGCAAGCCTGGCTCTATCTCTTGGCTGGGAACTGTGAGATACTCACCCACATTTATTCTTCCTTGTTTATTCTTTCCTTTTCAAATAGTTCCACTTGAATGAAGTATACTCCTACAAAATGGGAGCTTACCATGAGTAACATTGTTAGAACGATAAAAGGCAGCAACGAGGAGTTAAGCTCCACCAATGTTTATTTTACTACCAGTATGAAGTATTTCTTTGAAGTACAGGTTTTTGTCATGATGTTCTCTGTAGATTATTTCCAAAGGGTTTTATTTTCCCATAAAATAACCATTTCATATTCTCCATTGCTCAGTTACATGCTGTTATAAAAGGCATAATCTTTTGGCTTTTCTTATGTAAATCCTTTGCATCTGAGTACTTCAAACATTTGAGGGTGGTAGGTTATCCTACCTTCCTCTTAAGATATGGGATTGGAAATGTTTGCCTCTACATTTGTAATCTCAACAGTATTCCCACAAAGTTCTGAATTTTAGTTTTGGGTCAAGTTTGACTACAGGGGTAAGTTGGTGTTTAAAAGAATTATAAAATAGTTGCTCCCATCTTAGCCAGGTTCACTCATTTAATTTTGTACTTTTCCTGAAGTGTCTGCACAAAACATTTTATCTCTAGCTTTCCAATGAGTACTTAAAACTGTTCACATTCTGCATGGCAAGGAATTGATTCTCAAATACTGTAGCCATGAAGTAAATCAGTATTGATCATCTCCACAGACACAAAGGGTGAAATTACACAGTTATTAAATACTTTCATTTGTATTTATGTATTTAATTCCTATTCTACTTTATACAAACACCAGATTATGTGAGGGGTGACTGATGAAATAATTAAGTTGTTGTTATCCTACCAATTAAAAACTCTTGGGTTTTGAAAGTGTAAAACTAAAACTAAATGAGATAAATATGGTATAAGCTAAAACTTGATGAGTTTCATCTGACCAAAAATTTAAGAAAGCATAAGGAAAAATGGATAGTAAAATAACCCAGAACAACTTTAATTTTCCATCTTTAATGCGAACTGGCATCCTCAAATGACTATGGAATCTCGAAGTAGGTAAATAACAGCAGAGGGAGAAGCACAGGCAAGGAAAGTAAGAAAAAATTGGTTGTGCCAATGTACTTACAATGAAGCCACAGGAAGAGAGACTCAGGAAGACCAAGAACTGTATTACTCTCATTTCCTTAAATCTTTAAATCCATCAATGGTCCTCAGACTATTTGTGAGAATATGAAGCAGCTTTTATCACATCCCACGAACCAGAGTGGCTGCATCTTACATAAATGGCATTTTTAATTGTATGGAATGAATTTCTTAGGGTGTGGAGTACTGTTCTTTGTAATGCTTCACAGCCTGTAGCCATTAAGAAAGATGATTTGACTATTAAATCAGTTGGTCATAATGAACCAAAAAGGGCTATTCTAGAGGTAACAGAGGAAAGCTTAAAAGTTTCCAGTTTCTTTAACCGTGCAGAATGTAAGCAAGACTTTCTAAATTCAAGCACCAGTAATTGCCTATGCCCTTTTCAAACAAAACCGCTTACTTCTGATTTCAGCTTTTACTGTCTTTCTCACACAGCTGTGCACCATGCTAATACTGTCGCTTTATCAGCTTCTCTCCAGCCTGTTCACCTCACCAGAGAAGCATTGTTCTTTGCAGAACATCCCCTGATGCTTTGCCAAAGCCTAAATTTGAACAGCTCTAGTGAAGGGATTTCCAATGCTTCCCTTAAGAGCCTGATAACACTGTAATTAGTCTTTCTATTTGGCAAATAATTCTAGCTTTTCAGCCTTAGTTTCCCCTTTCTTTGTTTAATAGATACTTTCTTTCCTGTATTCACAAGCAGTACTTTTCTTCTCTTCAATATTGCCCTTCCAGTATTTACAGGCAGATTTCCTACTTCTGCTTCCTCAGTTTGTAGCTATTTTATGCACACTTAATTCTTTTAACCTTTTGCTCATGAGGTTCCTTAGCTTTTGGTATGCCTTTAAAGTAGCTAAAAACATTAGCTTTTCAGACAGGATGCATGTGCATCGCTGATCATGGTGACTTTAATAAGAGTACATAAAGGGCATTCCACTGAAGACATATTTTACTAAAAAATCATACTGGAAAAGCAGCTCCTTTCAACAAAACCTTCTGCAACAACATCACCAGGCAGTTCTTTGTTTCCTCAGATTTCTCCAAGGGCACTTACAAGAGGAAAATTGCATTGAGCTAGGGATTAACAGCCCTGTAGCGTCCTCATTATGAATTTAGAAAAAGAAGCAGCAGTAACATGACATTTCTGACACACATGATTATTTATGTAGACCTTTCTTGAAGTATAGAAGTGTTGAGTTACACAGAAAAAAAATGGAATAAAATACAGTTTTTGATTTAGAAGTTAACATATGACGTTCAGGGAAAAAAACCAGTTAAGCCACTTTAAGGCAAGTATTATTACGATATTACTTTAAATGTTTTTTTTGTTATAGAATTTTTTTATCTAGAAAACTACCCAGATAGTTCAAATGCCTACTGTAGAATTATTGTGCTGTATTTTGAGGTCTAATTAATTTTTAGTCAATTTTCTGAAAGTATGGAACAGAAGAATTTGAATCTTGTTTAAGTGGAAATCTCAGTACCGCCTTAACTATAAAGCCATCACTCACATTTTCATACTAAACCCCCCAAGTTTCCATGTGTTTTATTAGGTAGGTGAAATATTTAAATTTAATTTTCCCTTGGTACAGTTGTGCATGTGCATGTCTGGATGCATGAGTTCCTAAACAACAAAAGATGTAGTCAGATCTTTGCTGTTAAACAGCCACCTGTACAAGATATTCTAACTTATTTTATTAGTCATCAGTACCCAAAGAATGAAAGTAGTCAAAGCAAAAGAAGACTGACATCCTTAAACTCCACATACAAAGGAACACTTCTCAAACAAGCATCTTCACCTAGCTAATGATTGTTCACAAATTGCTATAGAAATTGTCCCTTTTGTCCATCTTGGCTAAACTCAAAGGTGCGTTTCGTGTCCTAAGGATAAATTCCAGTCACCTAACAAAATGTTGATGCAGATGATGGCACTGAACAACAGCTTTCAAACCCCATTTATTTAGGACCCTGTGCTACATGATTCCAAGTTTTAGGAGACAGGCAAAAGTGCTGCAAGGGACCCTGTTTTTCCTGAAGAAGGAAAGGGTGAAATAAGGAGGTTGCTCTAGAGTGCCACATAGACAGAGGAGGAGGCAGACAGGGCATGCTTCTATAGTGTACCATTACTCTCCGACTGCACAAGTGTCAAATTATGAACCCCCCAGCTGTTACGACAGGAGCTGTTAGGACAAGAGAGGTTACAGGAAAAAGCAAGAGGTGTTGCTTTATGAAGCAGCAGGGGTATCAGCAAATGGAGAGGCACCTCATCAGCTCCTGTCTATACACTGCAGACATTTTGCTTTGCAACTTCTTGTTTCTCATTGTAAGACTCCTTATAGTCAATTCCCAGCTTCCTAGGAAGAGATGAAATGAGAGGTGTTTCTCTCATGCCATATGTTTCTTTTCAAAGAAAGCAAGCGAGAAAATCTTGCAACTCTGAATGGAGAAGGAATGAACATCACCATTCTGATCATGGTGTCATGGATCAGTTTCCAAGTTTGTCCCTCTGACAATTTCCATGCTGTAAGAAGCTCTGCCTCTCTTCTACTCAAGAATTACACTGGCAGCTACTTCTTCTGCTTGCCATCTTCCTTTTTTTCTCTCTTCTGGCCCCAGCACATTAAACCACCTCCTCATCCTGTGACAGTAGAATACCTAGCAAAGTTGCTTCACTTTTGACCATATGTCCCTTGGTACTGTGCTGAAGCTTTTATTATTTATACTTGTCTCCCTCTAAAAAGAAGCTTAATTGCTTTTAATTGAAATTAAAACATTTAAAATCCATCTCCTTTACACAGATCTAAGACTGCCTGTGGATCAAAGTTCATCCTGATGGCAGTCAGGAGAATCTGAGTGTGCTATGTGACATATCTAACCAGTCACAGCTAAGCCAGCTCGGTGTCTGAGCAGTGACAGCACGTTGATTGTAAACAGCCAAATAAATAAAGCAATAAAACATAAAATTAAACTTTGCCCCTAAAGTAAGGATAACTCTAGGAATTGCAGATTCTAAATGCTATTCCACATGCACAGTTACTCTTCTAATGAATCCTTCCAGTGGATTTTATACCTTGGCTACCTTCTGTTGAAAATAAATACAGTATAATATTCAGGAAGAACAAAATAACCCTATTAACACTGCTTTTGAAACCTTTCCGTATATTCTTATTTTTTCATTATCACTGTACAAAACTAATAACACATTATTATCGGCTTTTTTTTACTTGACTGAATAAAATCTATGACTTCAGTCTGAGGAGAAGTAAATGATGTATCAGGAATTAAGAAAAAGCTAGCTTCTATGCAAAACAACAAAAATCTTACTTTGGAAAAGTCCAGTCTTTAACCTTGCATTACAATAGCAATACACGTTCTTCAGAAAGAGATGAATCACCTCTAACAAAGGACTGAGACATTTATTCCATTCTGTCGTTATTCATATAGGACCTTTAAGCCAAAATGTAAATGACTTATGCTATACCACCTAAAATATCACTTCCTTTACTCCCAATTTATCTTGCCACCCTTTTGACAAAATGTCATTCATTACTTTAATTGATTTTCTTAAATACTGTAAATGTTGTTCGTTCTTAATCCTGAGAAAAGAAAGTTGGATTTCAGTGATGGAAAGAGAGAAATTCAAATCTATATGGCCAAGACAATGATTCCCTGTGAATATCATATGGTGGTTTCAATAAATAAACAATTTACATACAAATATTAAATAAAAATAAAGCCCTGAACAGACTCAGGCACTTTCGTTGTACTGGAAATACTGGTGTGTTTCAGAAGCCTTACTGATTCAAAAAGCATATACTCTTTAAACACCTAAAAATTATTCTGTGGCAAATATGAGTAAAAACAATGAGTAATATATTCTTTGGCTTAGCGCTGTCAGCACTTTAGTGGCTGACAGTGGAAAAAGTATGCTTATCAAACTCATATCATGGCAGAAACCATGTTCTCCATTGTGCTGGTTTTGGCTGGGATAGAGTTAATTTTCTTCACAGTAGCTGGTATGGGGCTATGTTTTGCATATGTGCTGGAAACAGCATTGATAATTCAGGGATATTTTAGTTACTGCTGAGCAGTGCTTACACAGAATCAAGGCCTTTTCTGCCTCTCACTGCCCCGCTGCTCGGGGACTGTCTGGGCATCGGTGTGTTTGGTAGGGAGCAATTGTTTTCATTGCATCACTTGTCTTTCTTGTTTGTTTTTTTTTCTCCTTCTTCATTATTTTTTTTTCCTTTTCCTTACTACTACTACTACTACTACTACTACTACTACCACCACTAGTATTATTATTATTAAACTGATTTTGTCTCAACCCACGAGTTTTCTCACTTTTACCCTTCTAATTCTCTCCCCCATCCCACCAGGGAGGAGTGAGCGAGTGGCTGGGCGGTGCTTAGTTGCTGGCTGGGGTTAAACCATGACAACCATAAAGGGCAAAAAGGCTTGGGTTGATATTATGTCTGCCATTAAGCAACTCAGAGGTGAGAACTGGACTGTACCACATGTACAGACTGCTGCATGTGCTCCCCACCAAGGACAACATCTCCTACACAAGGGCAGTACAGTCAACCCATTCTGACAGGAGCAGCCCATGTTCAGGCACCATCGTTCTTTAGGGTCCTGCGACTCTAGGATAAGCATTGCTAAGACTGAGCTATGAGTCAAAGCAATTTTTTTGGGTAGTTCATGGATTGGACATTCCTATTCTAACATGCCTAGGTGCCTAATTCATACTGATTGTATATGAGCTTCTACACATAGATTATAACGGAATTTTTATCAAAGCTTGAAATGATAGACTTCTCCCTTGCACTCGTTGTGGAGTTCACTAGACCACTTTGCAAGTATAAAAGCAAGTTTGGAAAATGGAGAACAAGTACAATGTGTGGGCGTAAGAGGGGGAAAAAAGATGGGAGAAAAAGGAAGGGAAATTGTGCTAGAAAGAAAACCCTCTTAAATGACCTATTTTACTAAAAGCAAGAACATATACTCCTAGGACAGGGTTCCTCTTCAGTGTGTCCCACCATAGGTTTACACAATCACTGCAGACAAATTTGTTCTCTAATGTTTTTTTTTTTTAATTCTGCGTTCTGTCTTTGGAACAGGTCCAGTTTCTGATTCAGTCAATGGATGTACACCCATTAACTTCTTAAATTTAGACTTAACCTCGTGCCTAGGTATGCATTTACCTCATGCCTAGATATGCATTTTAGTGGTGGCATATATCAGGTCTCTTACAGCTTGTTACTGCACCTGTTTGGGAAATATAGTTCATACCTGCAAGAACTCACAGCCTGCAGACACAACCCCTTTCTAGCAGTAACCTTGCTTTGACTTTGCTATTAATTATGCTGCATAAAGTATTGCCATGAATTAGTTCATCTGTTAATTATTCAGTTCAACATATAGCATAAGCTAAATCAGTAGTGTATAAAATAAAGACCAAACATCTCATCCAACATGTACGTAATGTAAAAAGGCTGTGCTTTTCCAAATTGGCAGTCATGTCTGGATCTCTGTATTCTAAAAAAAAAACATTAAAGGACTACTATTTAAAAATATTTTGAAGTGTCCCTATAAATCAGGAGCCTAAGTTCTATTTCCCAATATGACTTGAAGAGGTTTTGGTTTTCCATAGCATTTGGGCATCTAAATGTCCAAGTCTCATTTTAAAATGGGACTTAGATACTCTTGGAAATTTTACTTCTTGTCTAATAGTTTGTAGTCTGTTACATTCATGGTATTGTCAAGTTGGGAAATCTTCTGAGCCTACTATATGTATGGGTATTGCAGATTTCTTCTTCTCCAGTTTCTCTTTCATATCACAACCTTTGAGGGATGTCTGGAAATATTTTTCATCTTTCTTCAGGTCTTTGCAAATCTCTTTTGAGGAGCAAGGGATACAGGAGGCTTTTTTTATGACCATTTTCGTCTTCTTTGTATGCCAAGTAACAAATTTGTAAAATAAAGGACTGCTATCAATAAGCAGATGTGTTATACATTGAACCCATGTCATGGATCAGAGTTCTAAGACAAATACCCAGCCACATGACAAAAAACAAAATCAACTGACTCCAGTGGTTTCTGATATACTACCAGCCAGAAGCCAGAGGGCATTATTTTTCTCTGGTAGACAACATTTCAGTTCCAGTACATATTCATTGACTGTTAATTTTCTGAGTAGCTGTGGTGCTATTATAAATTTTGCCAGTTTGTATAAGTCAGCAAAAAGCCACGAAAGCTAGCTCTTAATACCACACATGGACAGCTTAAGTCAGCACTGCAGTTACCACTACAGGAGACCAAAATAAGTAACGCAGAATGAGCTAAGCTAAATTCGTAAGGAAATTTAAGAACAAGAAAGAAAGGAAAAAAGCTTTTCCTGCACTTATATGCTTGCTCTGTTATTTTATTATGCCTTATTCTCTGGACTCTGCAGGTCTTCTTCTGCATCTGGCCTGCAGGCATATAACTGATTTCAACAGAAGTGAGACACTAACTGCTTTTTGAGAATTGGGCCTGAAACTTTTTGGATTAGGCACAGTCATTTTAAAAAGAAAAAAAAACAACCCAAACATATTTTTTAATGTCTAGCCCATCTAGATGACTGAGGCCTCTAGAAATTATCATAACTTTAAATTCTAAACACATTGTTATAGTTAATGACAAGAAGACACAAATCGAGACAAAAGTAACCTAATGAAAAAAAGACTAATTTTGTGCAGATGCTGTTGATATAACTGCTTTAGTAGTACTCCACTTCGTTGTGCATGCCCTCTCCAATTTGTCATTTCCCTCATCTGCTCTAGGCACTTATTTTTAACAAAGCATACTGCAGAATACAGTATGAGCTGGGTATTACGAATCATGAATATCATGTTTTAATAAGAGTCCTCCCTCTGACTTCTTGAGCGAATTGGGTAAATCACTTCACACTGTTTACTCAGTTTGTCCATTTGTATAATGGATTATAACTATAGCTGGACCAGAACTTATCACCTGCTAGCATCACTTTGAGAGATGAGTACTGGTTTAACAAATACTTAAGAACTGCAGCTCTGATTCTGGTCTAATTTTTATGGGAGAAATTTTCTTCTACATCTTCCTGCTATTTCTAAAGATCTTGAGGACCGTGAAATACGGGGACCATAAATTTTATACTGGAAAGAGAGACGACCATAATAAGCCAGTGTTCTGGGAATGATCGAGATTATAGTTGGCCATTGTGCTGCTTATAAAAAGAGGTGCTAACAGCAAGTTGGCAAAGCACATTCATCAGGGCATTTGGCAGTCACCAGCTGTTGCAATTTGGTGTGTTCCACAGTTTATTCTTTGGGATCATTTGGTGTCCACAGGGACACTATGACACAGGTCAGAGAAAGATAGATCAGATTGAATCAATGATTGATTCTAGTCTACTATTCCACTTTCTATTCAGCATGATATTACACTTACAGAATTTTCCATTCAGTGACCTCAATAATTTGAAGGCACTAATGAAGTAATTTCTCACAAGGGTGCAATATTACTGTCACCACTTTTTAAGGAAGATAAAACTCATGACGACAGTCACTGCAGTTCAGCAATAGAGCAAGGTGAAACTTTTGGAACAAATATTTTTTATACCCAAAACAAGTAGATTTGGGTCAACTGATATATTTAATAAATTAATGTCCATTTTGTGAAATAGTTTGGAATTAGTGGAACAGGGAGGCATTTTAAAAAATCCTAATAATTGGAACTCCAGGCAATTGCAAAATTATTTTTAAATTAATGTTTTGCATTGAAATTAAGTTCAATCTAATTTTTAGAAAGTAATTATAAATAACCATATATACAAAGTTGAAAAAAAATGAAATACAATTGCGATATTTATTTTTTTTAAACAAAATTTGCACAGACATATTTGTAACTGTGCTGAAAATGAACTCAGATCAAGGAATTCTCTTTTCTAGCTTGGACCTTCTCTGCTGCCAGTAACACAGCAAATAATTTGGAGCTGACAAAGACTGGAATGCCATTAATAAGAAAAAAACCCCAAACCCAAAGACAACTAAATGCCCACAGAAATGTTATGTTTCTTTCAGGAATGAACAAATGTATAAATTGAGTATTTATAAACAAGGTCTTTGAATTTTAATGGGAAGATCAGTAAAAAGGTGACAGACTTCAGCCATTACAATCGCACTTTCTGGAGAGAAAATTCTTCATTGACTTCAGTCTACATCTATCTGGTGAGCAAAACCCTGATCTTCTCCCATCTGGTTTTTGATTCATGATTATCTTGGATGCAATACTTATCTCCAGGGTCTCCTTTGTTTAACATGAAAGAGTATTACCCTATGAAAGCATCCTCCAAGACCACCCAAGTAATAATAAAAAAAATTAATCCAGTGACATTTCTAGTAAACAAATGAAGCAGTCTGAGGCTGTGGAATACCAAAGACTCAATGCACTTTCATAATAGGAGATTCTTATTTCAGAGAATAACTTAGTGCTGACCACTGAGTGAGAAAGATAATGGTGGATCAGCTTATATCGCCTCTTAAACTTATATTGCTTGTTAAAACTCTTTCAGTAAGAATGGCAGATATAGGCTATATTTACTGTTGATGAAAGTACACATTGTCACTTGCTTTATGGTAGAATGGCACAGAAAATATTATTTTTTGTAGTATGAAGCTCATTTTTTGATTTTATTGATTTTAGGACTCATTTAGTGAATCTAGGACTTAAAGAATGTAAGAGTCACTAAGATCCCCCCCAAAATATTTTCTGTTCCATTAGGAGGAACACTTATTTATTTCTTTTTTAAATCATCATAGATTTAGTCCAGTCTTTTAGACAGTTAGGAACCTCAAAGCTAGGCTGCAAGGAAACCTCACACAATCAAACACTATCTTGGAAGGAAATCTCTAGGATGACCAAAGCTTTAATATCCATAGTGCCATGAGAATGTCACACATGATTCTATTGGTGAGGAACAAAGTTAAATGTAAAAATAGAGAGAACAGAAAGTTATCTTTAAAAAGGTCTGGGATGGCAGTGTTAATTCCAAATTTGAGTGGTCATTCTGAGAGAGGCTCCTTACTTTGTCCAAAGGAATATCCCCATTATGGAAATAGGTTCCTTTTTTATGTGAGGATTCCTGCTGTGTTCTGGTTTATCTGTTCCTTCTCCCCATTGTAAAGTCAGTCAAGAAAATAAATAACAATCATTGTACAATAGAAGCCAAATTAAATGATTTGCCACGTGGTGTCTGATAATTAACTAAATAAGATTCCCTCAAACAAGCAAATCTAACTTGTTTTTATGGCTACATTAAAATGTGAATCTTAAGCAAAACAAGAACATAAATCTCACTAGAAGATGTTATAGTAAAAATCAAACAGGATTCTGAGTAGGGAGAAGGCTTTATTGAAAGCCATAAAACTTCTTCAGATGCCAGTGAAAAAAATTATGATAATAAAATCAGCTCCAGTTTAATGGGTTGGTAAATGAAGAGAACATTATGCGGAGTCCTGCAGGGTGCTTACAGTCCACCCCATTATCATCTCCTCCCTACAGTCACGGAGTGCTTTCTCTAAATGCCTCACTTTGGACTGTTTACCTCGGGGGCCACTCCTCTCTCCCCACTGACAGAGGTTTTGCTGGCCAGTGCATCCTTTCAGGGAAGTACAACTCCGGTGAGCTAAAACCTGGTGCAGTCAAAGGCTGCAGCCCTTACACAGATGCATAGCCATCACTCTAGGGAGATGCCTCAGGAGAGTATATACGGCAGGCTTAGTCTGTCAGAAAATGCACGGTAAGATGGTGGCTTGTATATGGAGGAAGGGCCCATTAACAGAACAATAATATCCTGAACTAGGATTCAATTCCACACACTGTATTCAAGAGTCTCTTTTTTCCCTTAAGGGAAAAAAGAATGAGCATATAACCATCTGCAGAGCTCTTACCATAAAGTGCAGGAAAGCCCCTGGCTAAAAATGAAAAATGAAAATAACATGGTGTCTTTTCCGACATACAGTCTGTCAGGGTGCTTCAACTTCTAGTCTTCTAGTCCTGAGCCTTGCTTTGGAGAAAAAGTCCAGGAAGGAAGATTTCAGTTAGGATGTAAATGCATCATTAGGCTGCTATATGTGTGCAAAGTCTAAATTAGGAACTTAGAATATCTAAAACCAATGCAGTTATAGAAAAGCACACTGAAAACACTCCCTGAATTCCTCTTTCTTTATTCCATGGAAATCTGTCTCTCCTACATGCTAGTCAGTTTATGGTACAAACACCTTTTACTGGAGATAGTCTAAAATACAAAGGAGTTGCCAGAACTGGGAATGAGTTTAATTTTTTCTGGAAAGACCTTTTCCAATTTCAATTCCAGTTCCAACTGTCCATTTAATATTCCCAATTAAAAAAGCAGCTTTAAGCTCTCATGGAATTTTTTTATAGAAAACAATTAGGTATTTCACATATATGGTGAAATTAGGCAGGGTAGATGCTGAAAAAGACTTCTACAGAATAAGAAAATGATGCATGAAAAGGAGGTGAAAGTTTCTAAGCCTAGACCTAGCAGTTCAGGACACAAAAAGAGAACAAAATTAGAATGCACTGTAAGACACATATTGTTCAGTTTCAAGCAGCGGTTTCCTTTTGGCCTAGACTAGCAATTTCCCCTCCAAAAATGATTATAGATTCATAGAATCATAGAATAGTTTGGACTGAAAGGGACCTTTACAGGTGAGCTAGTCCAGCCCCCTGCAATGAGGAGGGACATCTTCAACTAGACCAGGTTGCTCAGAGCCCTATCCAGCCTGACCTTGAATGCTTCCAGGGATGGGACATCGACCACATCTCTGGGCAGCAACCTGTTCCAGTGTTTCACCACCCTTATTGTAAAAAATTTCTTCCTTATATCTAGTCTGAATCTTTTAGTTTAAAACCATTACCCCTTGTCCTATCACTACAAGCCCTAGTAAATAGTCTGTCCCCATCTTTCTTACGAGCCCCTTTTAAGTATTGAAAAGCCGCAATAAGGTCTCCCCAGAGCCTTCTCCAGGCTGAACAACCCCAACTCTCTTAGCCTGTCTTCATAGGAGAGGTGCTCCAGCCCTCTGATCATCTTCATGGCCCTCCTCTGGACCTGCTCCAACAGGTCCATGTCCTTCTTATGCTGGGAACCCCAGATCTGGATGCAGTACTGCAGGTGGGGTCTCACCAGAGCGGAGGAGAGGGGCAGAATCCCCTCCCTCGCCCTGCTGGTCACACTTCTTCTGATGCAGCCCAGGACACAGTTGGCTTTATGGTCTGCGAACACACATCGCCAGCTCATGTCCATTGTCGGCTCATGATGAGGAGGGAGGAGTTTCCCTTCCCATCATTCATGGGGTCTGCAAAAGTTACATTTAAAGCAAGGAATTGACATGCAATTTGCACACCACTATTCTCAGATGACCTGCGAGCCTGTATTAGTAGACTATGAAACTTGAGGTTTCCTCCAGCTCTTTTTTATTTAAGTGAGCCGATAGGAGATGTGAAGCACATAGGCATGAATACATTGTTAAAAAAAAAAAAGATAGATGAATATAGCCTAGAACCAACTAGATATCACAAGTCAACCCTATTAAAAATCTTAAACTTCTTTGTGTGGGCAGAGCTGTGGGTCATGTGCATTTGAGGTACTGATGAGTTAAATGAAGCGTTGCCCTTATGTGCTATCAGCACCATCGCTCTATCTTGTGTGAATTCCACAGAAGCAGGCGAAGAGCTTTATGCCCACTACTTTCTTGTCTCTGTGCTTACACTATTTTCTCACAGAGAAGTTAATGATGGTGGTGTTTGTTCAGCAGTCCAGAATGAGAGCTAATCTGAAAGCTTGTGTCACCACTGCAGTTTGTAATGGAATTATTAAAGAGAGGGACAGGCCTAAAGGGTAATCTTCAAATATTACAGGTTGAGAGAAAGAGAGAGGGAGGAATACAGATCACTATGCACTGAAGCAATGTGAGAAGTGGGGAGCTAAAAAATTCCTTGAAACAGGTGGAGAGAACAGAGTCAGGTTCTGATTTTGCAGGGTTTTATGTGCAATACTGGGAAATGGTCATTCTGGCTATCTTCCCCCTTCCCCACCACACTTATCCATGCCAAACTCTCTGTTGCTCTACACACATATTATGTCTCCAACTTTGTGCTGGTTTAAGGATTTGTTGCTAGCTATTCAGCCTAGGCGGCCAAAAGTGAAGTCAGAATGAATAGTTAGAAAGTTATTCTATACTATGATCTGCTAGCAATAGGGTTAAATATGTCTGTACAGCAAATTAGCAGGGGCGACTGGGATGAGAGGTCAGTAGTGTGTGTAGGTTGTAGTGCAAGCTTGCAGGGCCACAGATTAATGACAGGTTACACTGACTAAGGCTGACTGATTAAAAATGAGGATATTACTAATGTCTGCATTAATGTGCATGTCTTGGGGAGCGGGGGGAGTGGGGGAGGTCCTGCCCATTGTTGCATTTCTTCTCTAATTGGAAACAAGGAAATTGGAACCAGAATTCTTGATAGTACGTCAAGTGTGGTTAGCGAGCATTGTCAGCAATGTCTTTCAGAGTACTTTGAACCTGCTGTTTCTAAATTGTACCAGCAAAATAATGCAAGACATTCTTTATATTTCATTTCAGAGAAGGCTGCAACTCAGCCTGCCAGGGAAGCACTTACAGAAGTAAAAGCTAAGGTTGGGGATACTTTGAATGTTAACAGGGCTTGAATACACTATAATTAAGCAATAAACTGTGAATAAGTCAACTTCCACAATGTAATGGAATTATGCCATTATGAGATCAGAGATGGACAGCACCATATGACACATGAAACAAACTTGAGATATGTTATTAAAAAGATAAGTAGTTTTCAATTTGCCCCCATTTATTCCAAAACAAAACTAATTCATCAGAAAGACTGAACAAGGTGAAAATCAGAGTATCTCATGGATATAGCTGACATCCTTACTATAAATCAGAAAGAGGATGTGTGAACTCAGCTTTTCTGTATCTTAAGGTGAGCTAAAGCAGCACAAGTACAAAACATACAGTGATTTACACAAGTTTTCTGGATGATTTATTCATTCCAGCTGCAGTGGGCAAATAGGGTGAATAAGAACCAAAAAGCAATGATTTCAGCTAACATATAGGTACCTAAATATTTTTTTTAAATAGCCCTTATTAGTCAACAGGAAAAATTGAAAGAACAATTTTGGAAGTATTAGAATGTTTTGTTTAGATTTTTCTGGAATTCATTTTTTAAACCTTTTCCCTCTGCCTTAACAGTTCACTGGACGTGACCTTTTCCTAGGGTGTCATTGTTTGACCCCAGCCAGCAACTAAGTACCATGCAGCCACTTGCTTACTCCTCCCCATTCCCCGTGGGACAGGGAGGAGAATTGGAAAAAAATGTAAAACTTGTGGGTTGAGATAAGAACAGTTTAATAACTAAAATAAAATAAAATATCATAATCACAATAATAAAAATAAAATAATAGTAGTAATAATAATAATAGTAATAGTAATGAAAAGGAATATAACAAAAAGAGAGAGAAATAAAACCCAAGAAAAGACAAGTGATGCACAACGCAATTGCTCACCACCTGCTGACCGATACCTGAACAGTGATCCACCCTTCCTGGCCACCTCCCCCCAGTTTATTTACTGAGCATGATGTTTTTGGTATGGAATATCACTTTGGCTAGTTCAGGTCAGCTGCCCTGGCCATGCTCCATCCCAGCTTCTTGTACACCTGCTTAATGGCAGAGCATGGGAAACTGAAAAATCCTTAACTTAGGATAAGCGCTACTTTGCAACAACTAAAACATCAGTGTGTTATCAACATTATTCTCACACTAAATTCAAAACACAGCACTCTACCAGCTATTAGGAAGAAAATTAACTCTATCCCAGCTGAAACCAGGACATAGCGGTATGTAAAATTTTATGCTCTGGAAAAATTCCAGGCTTGTTAGGAAGTAAGTCTGAATGAATAACTGGTTTACAAAGTCTTACCTCATTTTGGCATCCAGTCCCATAACAAGAGAACTAAGTGTGTTTCATAAAAAGTAAAAGGGAATCTACTTAAAACCAGCAACAGCAAATCATCATGCAATTTAATTTCAGCCTGTAACACTCTGTACCACTCAGGATCATATATTTAAATATCAGCCTGAGACAATGTTATATTTCTATTTGTTAAGCACCAGAATTTGTGTTCCACAACACAGATGTTAAAGCCTCAGAGCACTGGTGGTTCAGAAGAGCTATAAAGAAAAATGCAGTGCAGGTGAGGCTGGGAAGGGAGGGCACTTGTTAAATCCTATACATCTTGTATCTAATTTAACATATTACATATATATTTACTTATTCTAGAAGAAGAATGAAATCAATGGAAGAGAATGGAGAAAAACGACAAACTATGAACATGCACAGTTTATTCACTGTTTGGTGTACTGATATTCATCAGGCATAAGCCGATCACCACAGATGCTGAAGAGATCAAAATTCATCCCAAGTAATCTTTCTTCCATGTATAGTGCCATAAATTAGGCAAGAATATTTTCAGTGGGGACTGGCTGTCTGAAACACCAGGATTTGGCCACTGCTAGAGCCAAGAATGGAGGTAAGATTGAACTGAGGCTTGATCTGACATGACTATTCCTACACAAAATCAGCAGTGAGAGCACTCATCAGATAACAGGACAGCACTGATGAGCAGGATGATGTCAAACTCCTTGGCAAGGTATAGGCAGAAGGGAACTTGCATGTAGTGAGACTTTAGGCCACAGGAATTGAGAAGGAATAAAGTGAGGAAAGAGAGGTTTCCAAATTGTCAGGCGCTTCTCCAAATATATCATCTACAGCATTGCACCAATGGAGAACTGTTTCCAGTTTCTATGGGAAATGGTATTCAGTTGTGACTGCAAACATGGAAACTGTTGGCCAGAGTATCTTTAATCAACTGTTTGCTTCATATTGTTCCATTTTTAATATTTCTACTTGTTCTACTACCACTATGGATATATTAGCCAATGACATTTTATTCTAAATTTCAGTCATCTTTAAAGTTAATCAGAAATATTGAAAATGTTGATCTTCTTTTGTAGCTGCCCGGAAAGAATATAAGAGAAAGTCTGAAAGTTGGCTTTGTAACTTTTTAGTGAAATATTCTTGTCTGAAAAAGTTAATTCATTAAAACAAACTTTTCAACAGTACACATGAGTTTTAATGAATCCTTCAATAAAGGCCTTTCAGCCCCCATTTGGGATTTGGAGTCTGAGAAACAGAGAGAGCCAGCTTGATTCTCTAAATTATTTCTCACATAATTCAGAATTCTCACATCACTAGTGAATGCCTTCATCAATCCATTCCTGGCTGTTCTGGAAAATGCACTTTCTTCTTATGATTAAACCATCAACATATTTTTTTTTGTGAATGTACAGTGGGAAAAACCTCAAGATCTCCCTTTCACAGGAAGAGAGGCAAAACCTTTCACAGATCTACTCTATCAATACTTTTGCTATGTAGAACATTTGAGGGCCTTGTGGGAGGGGCAGGGAGGGCACTGAGACAGAGGTCACTGTCTCTCTATGACAGTGTTACTTTATGTTTCACTCCACGATAATTCCAAAAATAAGCAGTTCCTTTGGCCACTAAGTCCTAGAGGACTGTATGTATAATTGTCATGAATTTTAGGTTGTGGTTTTGCTTATATTTTAGTTATTAGTTCATAAAATATGGGGCTTATAGACAATCACCAAAATTTTTCTGCTGCCACACCAGATACAAATGAAAATTTTATCATCATTGTACCAGGGCTCACTATTATAAAAAAATATATTAAGAAATACTTATAATATAAAGTGAAAGAACACATTTCTGCTGGTTCATGTTGCTGGAATTCAGATGAATGTTATTTAGCTATTTCAAAACCTGCTTCTGTACAAGTATCAAAACCAACTAGAAAGTGACTGTCAATCACTTGTAATTCTCTTTTTAATTCTTGCAGCAAATGGAAGTACATGTATTGTTTGAAGAAGAGTAGACACTGAAAAAAGGCCTTTCCTTTAGAACTACACATGACCATCTAGACTTGACTAGAAGGGCCTTACATTGGATTTTAAATTAAATAATTAAAAAACTATCAGAAGGTGAACAAATTTGGGTAAGCAGGAACCTGGACTAGATAAAACCCAGTAATTTCAGAGGGAAAGGCTCTGCATCCCATTATCTGTTTCCTGAGAAATACAGACCCTAAAAAGATCTGCCCTTTAATACTTAGTGATGGTAAAACACAGTGATTAACTTAGTTAATACACAGAAGTTCATATAGCTTTTTTACTACCTCTAATTCCATTTTAAGAGACCAGTCTACATTGAAAAAATTAGTGATACTTCAATTTTTAAATGAAAACAGATATTGAAGACAACGTCAAAGTCTGCTCCATTTTCTTTGTCCTGCATGTCAATGAATGACATAATAATGACCATAATAATACAGAAATGTAAGTATAAAATTGTTTTAAGAGTCTCATTTGAGGTGCCAATGAACACTTCATCTATATAATTACTCTAGGATAAATTAGGTATAATTTCTTCAACACTTATGAGAGACCTTGAGTCTAAGACACATAGGATTTTGAAGATATCTGTCTTTGTCTGTCATTTGGATTTTTAATTTTAGACTGAATTAGCTTTTAATGAAAATATTTAGTGAGTTATTTCTTTCATGACATCCAAGGAAGGATGCCTTCTCAGGCTGCACTTTAACAATGAGGGGTAAAATCTGATCTAACCTCTGAAAGCCAGCAGAATTGTCTTCAATTGACTGGCGTTTACTCTGATGTTAAATGGGATAAATGTGACAGAAATCTGATTAAACTGGTTTAGGCAAAAAGCATTAATTACTGAGAACGGAGACAAAAAGAAGCATAAGAAATGGAGGCAGAGCAGAAATTTCACTTGGGGACAACATGGACCTTTCTACCAAGATCTTATTCATTTAAAGTAATAATTTAAACATCTGGATAAAACAAACAAACAAAAAACCATGGAAAGAACATTAAGAATGAATAGCATGAATCAGAAACTAGTTTGTGTGGACTAAGTGCTAGTTTCCTAAGAGACAACTGGAAAGTTAAAAAAATTACACTAACAAGATGCCCTGTATTTCCTGGTTAATAAAGCTACAACTGAGCTACCTGTAAGGTAGAGAGACTTGCAATAGAAGCTGCAGTCTCTGCTTTCAGATTCTTTGACCATGAGGAAAATTTGGTACACAATCCATGCTTTCAAGCTGTGATGTGTTAGCAGAATAGTGGTGACAATTATGAAGTTTTGAGAAAACAGCTGTGATATCCAGGGTGCTCCCAGCACCTTTATTTTGGTTAGCAATATAGGGGAGCAGGGGTATTTAGCTTTTATTGGAAATTATATTTTAAGTTCTGTGTCTGTAACTTCACAAAATTTCAAATCAGACATAGTGGAATGAAGCTTTCTTCCTTTTGTCTGTTTATTCTTTGCTCTTAGTGACACAATCCAAAAGCCTGTCATGTTTCCAGAATAAACATGTACCATAGGCAAGCACCGGTTCCAAAGAACACTCACAAGCCAGTGAGAGCTGACTCAAACAAAAACATAACAAGGGGATGGAATCAGCATTTTGTGTGTCCAAACTTACTTCAAAGCACACTATTCCATACATAAATATTGAATAATACTCAGTACTAGAGATATATTTGTGCCAAAATCTGAAGTCCAGAGAGACCGTGCCTTCATATTGGAAGAGTATGAAACTACAAAAAAAGGGGGCAAAAAGTCCATTACATATCAACACCAAAAACTGAAATCCAGAACTTTTTTGGCTAAGTTACAAAACATGATTCCAGTTTGAAAAAATCAAAACACTTCATCTGGATAATTGGGAAACCTGTATTTCAATCATTTTAATAGAATTAATTTCAAGAGTGCGTTTTGATAAATGTGGTTTTTAGCAAAAAGTTTTTCTGTTAAAGGATATCCAACCAGGTTTCCTGTATGGCAGTCAGTACAGCTACAAAACTGCCCTGAATTCCTCTACACCTGTCTTGGACTTGTAGGGTTTTTCTGGGCAGATTTCGTGACTAAGGTCAGCATATGAAAATCATGGTTGGAGGAAAGGCATGTTGTTCAGTTGTCTATCTTTTGTTAAAAGCAACATTCAGTTTCTGTTGCTAGAAGAGCATATAGTTAGGTCTTGATCTAAAGAGCCCACTTATTCCTTGATTTTAGCCAATATACTTGTGAATGTGAAAGACTCACACCTAATGCCAATTTTTATGCATACTTATAACTGATGAGTTTGTATTAACATCTCATCAGAAATGGGTACTCGAACTGATGAAAATTTAGGTATAACTCTAATTGCATTTTTTTCTTGTATTTGAACAAGTAGGGTTCTGGTATTATGCACTCAAAGGACAGAGGATGTTGACATGATAAATAAAATTTGTTTATGTCCAGGAGGATCCCTGAAGAGGATGATGAAGAATATAAATTAGATATATACATGATCTGCAGTTTTTTTCACTCCTGTGTGTTTACATGGTCTTCTGCTTCATTGTGGCTTCATGGTGCTTATGGCGAGCCTATGATTGGCAGCTCAGCCATACCACGGTCAGGCAGAGCAAAATACTGTGCATATTATTGGTAGCCACTCATTAGAAGGAAACTTGAAGGCCATTCTGTTTGAGATTATGGTATGGGAATAGCATAAAATGCAATTAGTATTACTATCAGTATATCTTCTTGTGTAAAAAGCTGAATAGAAAGCTCTTATTATTGAAAGTATTATTAAATAACTAAGAAAACTGCTCTCTGGGAAATATTTACAAAATTAAGTATCTCAAATCACATTATTTTGCTTAAAAACAGATCAGTAATTATAGATTCCAGAGTTCATTTACAGTTAGTAGAGCCAGTAGTAATGCTCCTATTGTGTTTATCACATTAGTCCAACTATTTTACTGTGATTACCTTTCATCACTAGTGCCTGCAGAGCACCAATTAGAATACCTCCATACTAGCATATTTCAGCACAAACACCACATCACATGTTGTGTGTTGGCAGGTTCCTATAAGATACTGAGTGACTGAGAAGAGGACTCTTAGGAGTACTGCAAGTGTTGAAACTTTTTAGATATGGTATGGAAACCTTTATAGTCACCCCTACTCACACAGGAAGTAGTAGACAAAGTAGTGAGTAAACCAGAGGGAATCCTGCCCAGGTAGGAATGTGACTCAGTCTGAATATTTTGGTGGTCAGAAAAAGCCTGGATCACAAAAAATGAAACAGAAATTGACAACAATTTATGCTGCAAAAGCCAATACACAGATGAGTCAGTACTACACAGGCCACTAATTACTCAATACCTTGGTTGTTGAAAAGAGTTTCACTCCACTGAGATTTCCAGACACATCATGTACCACCCATTTAGTTAAACTCAAGGACACAGTTAATGAGTCTTTACACAAACTATTTCACCACTGTCTTTTAGTTAAAAACAATGTCCAGAGAATACAGAATCTATTCAAGGAAGCTAAAAGTAAAAAAATCTACATTATCAGATTCCTACCCAAATCTTTTTTCCCCACTATTAAGCTGCCAACTTTTTTGCTTGTAGGCATTTGCAGAGTCCTTAAAACAATTTTGAGAGTGTTCATTCATTGATGCGTATCTCAGGACAACAGTTCTTCCACCTGCTTCTTCAAAAGGCTCCATTTCACTATTTAGATTTGAAAAATTATACTAGAATTATTATCTGGATTTAATATTTAAATAAGGAGTTTTTCAACTTGCATACATTTCATATTGTATAGTATATCTTCTATTTATCACTTTTTTAGAACCCAGTTGGAATAAGCTTTTTTGATCTGAAAGTTTTTGTGTTATTGTCTTTCATTACAGCAATAAACATCTTAGAATAGAATTATAACTGATGTATGTTTGACACTTAGTGATTATTCAACACTTCAATTGTATGTTGCAGTTCTTGAATTTAGTAGTACATATAAAACCTCTAAGCACTGAAAATTCACCGGAATACTAGCTGTTTTCTGACAACTACTTAGTGAACTTGCTAAAAAATATGAAAAAGAAACAGACTCTGTTCAGAAGTGCAAGGAGTCTTGCTCTTTCTTGCTTATATCCCTTCAGAATGCGTGGTGCTGTCTTATTCAGCTCTATATGAAGCCTCAGGATACACAATGTGTGGTGGGGAAGTGACCAGTGACATATTGAACCAGACTATTCTCCACTGGGGATTTATAGGTAATTTTCTTCTCTAGGCAATTATTAATTTCTAGGCCAGGAATTATTTAGAAAACCCCAGGGCAGACCCAGTAGTCAGGGTTATGGAAACACAACAGTGTTCTCATTCCTCACTTCCCTTCAAAAGAATGATTTGAAGACAGGAAAATATGTTTATGGTGACCAACTTATAGAGCTCAAATTTACTTAGCTTAAAAAAAAAAAAAAAAGAGGGTTACAGAGGTGACCCAGAGCAGATAAACAAGAAATTCGGCCAAAAGTAGAACTCATCATAAAGTTCTTTAATCAAGCAGAGAAATACTACGTGGCTAAAATCCAGTTGTTGGCAATGAAACTAGAAAAAGACAGGTTGGAAAGAA
Organism: Buteo buteo; assembly: GCF_964188355.1. Taxonomy (NCBI): domain Eukaryota; kingdom Metazoa; phylum Chordata; class Aves; order Accipitriformes; family Accipitridae; genus Buteo; species Buteo buteo. The sequence goes on along the minus strand of NC_134176.1, from coordinate 54,187,943 downwards.
GGTAGCATTTTGTTTTAATGGTACGGTACTGACACTGTTCAGTTGTGGGTGTGCCTATTTCCAGTAGCTGAATTTGATTGCATTTCCAGGAGAGATTTGCTAGCTCAAAACAGAAGTTTCAGAGGTTTAATTCAGGAATCAAACAGCATGATTTTATGGTTGAAAGACTATTTATACATCATGGTGCTTTCTTGCTTCAAACATCTGACTCATTTCCCTAGAATTTGGATGGATGCTGTTTCTATCCCATTCCACAGGTAAAGTTTCATTATCTTGATTAAAGTAAACCTAAACCAGTCCTTGAAATACCTTCACTTAGTGCCCGTAGAGTAGCACAAAGCAAACTTGGAAGTAATTTAGTTGTCACCTTTTTTTCTGAACCTGCATCCCCCTGTATTCCAGTATCCTTGCCACCAATCTCAAAACATTTTCTAATCATAAAGTTCATCACTGCATTCAGTACAAACTGAGTAAGTTAGGTTTTGAAGGCTTGCTTTTTAGCTGACAAGGGAACAACTCCAGATGCTTTTAAGATGATAAGGTGTTTCATCTTTGGAGTAAGTTTGGTTAAGGATCCAATAGGAACCGTTCAAGGCATGTAGATGATCAGCTCATCAAGTAGAGGAAGGATAATAAACTGAAATTAATCTCATTTGCTATTTTAATATGCTTCAAATCACATCAAGACATCTGACATTATATGTTGCCTCAGATCTAAAGTTATTTTAAGATGAAAACTACCTGGAATGGTCAGAGAGACTCCTTATCTGCTATGTGCAAATTTTTAGCAAACCTAGGCCATGTTTTTGCATAAACCTGAAGCTGAGTTATAAATAACCATTGCTGAATTTATGAATTTGAATGAAAACCATTTGGAACCCATTGGAGTCTAACGATTTCAACTTCAAACCAGAAAAAGCGTATCAGTAGAGACAAAATTCCTTTAAAATTCACTTGGATTGAGATACCACTCCTTGTATTAATTTCCATCCTTAGATTCCTGCTATGATAATATTTACTGAGTGACTGTTACCTACTTTGCCATGCATGTATTTTCTCTAATATGAACTGAAGTCTACAAAACAAGAAGTAAGGAAAGGAGAGGAAGCTGGGGTGATTCTCATGCCACTGGTAGTTCCTTCCTGTGCGAGAACCTGCTGTAACAACACTATTGGGGTTACGGGTCCCAGACCATGAGAAAACCAGTATGGGAATAAGAGCAGAGAACAATGAAGGAAAAATATTTCCACAGAGGCTCTGGAAAACACTGCTACAGCAGCCTGGGTGAAATGTTTTAGAGCTGCAAATAGCAAGCCCTTAGCATTACTAATGCTAAGAAACCAGGGTAACTAAGGTACTGTGAAATGCAAGACAACCACATTTTATGTGTTAGGATGGAGTTTTCAGATGTATACCAGCAATGTGCTTATTTTGAGCAGTCCTACTTTCCACATGGAGGCTTAATATCCTCTCAGAATGACACTGACACTTCTACATCACCTTGACTGTTGAGACTACCTGGCTCAACCATATGTTTTCCTGATAAGATGTTAAGTGCCAGCAGGACACATTAGTCCTTGATTAACATCCTATCACAGATTCAAATCTCGAATGCTTAAGCAGGCTTTTCATCTGAGGACACTTTGCCTGGGCCACCACTGTTGGTTAATGATGGTAAGTGGAATGTGGTCATACAAAACTTTCGCAACAACCAGAAATAAGGGTGTTGAAATGGGTTTCATTGTATTTCTCTCAATGCAGGCTTTATGTATGCAAGGTCTTTTTCCTTCCAGCTTTAACAAATATGACAGTTACGCACATAAGCAGATGTGATTTAGTCCTACAGAGAAACTAGTAACACTTGGGTCCATGGAAGACAGGATGGATGCGTTGCACACCAATTGTCAAGTGTATAGGCACATCTGTTTCAGTCCAGAAGAGGGCAAATTTTTGCGTAAATCATCGTGAACTACATCCAAAACCCCATGTGGTACGGTGCTGAAGAAGAGAGTCACTGTGCCCGTTCAATATGCATTATGAGTATAATGATAGATTTCCCTAAAAACAAATAGTTCAGATTTTCCTCAGTCTGTGAAAATGTCCCTGAGGCAAGAACACTGTTTTTATTTTACACCTGAGAATGAGATGACTCAAGGCAGCTGCTACTTCTGCTTCTCTTATCTTCACTTACACTATACACCTTCAAGTTGCTTTTGGAATGAATGTGCTCTGCTCAGACCTCTTTATATTATTACCCTTGGGATAGTTTTGAAGCATAGACTAAGAACAGACTCTCTTGCTTGTAAATTAGTCTTTCATTTGCATTTCCATTAATTAGTGGGAAGGAAGTTCATAGAAAAGAACTAGCTCTAAAATAGTTAATTGTGTTTGTGCAGACAAGTAGCGCATCAAATCAGTGAGCTACGTGTCTATGCGACAGTCTTCTCCTAAATGTCTAAAGGGTGCGGAGGCCAAGAGGACACCAGTGAATCAGATCCACTGTACCCGAGACACACTGTCTGAACTCTGTGCAAGGACATGCTGGTTATAGGACAAAACATTGTTAGCCATCCATGATTTATGGACAACCAACAGCTTAGTCAAAGAAGGAGCAAGAACTCTAACTACATGGTGCATATACAGCAAAACTACCTTTTCCAGAAAGTCTAAATCTTGCCTGCACGGTAGCTGCTTGTGCAGTACAGTTATTTCTGCATTTGCTGTCTTCTCAATTCGTCTTTGATAGAAAATATAGAAACCATAGCCAGCCTCCTGCTTTCTCCTCTTCATTCACATCCAGGGTGAGTAGCAGCTATTTCCCAAAAGACAACAGGGACTGCAATTCTTACTGGTCATTGCACAAACACGTACAAGGATGGAGTGACAGCTCCTCTGCCTTGCCAGCTTTATACATCTATGTAAGGCCAGGTGTAGGAGGAAGCATGAGATACAGGAATGAATAGCTATCTACAGAAGCAGGAAAGCACTGAGGGGGAGCTTGGACCTTCTATCTTGTCCTGAAGTTACTGCAATAAGAATTCATTTTCATGTGTTAAAAAACATCACAGATTATCAAAGAGAATGGCACGTGTTTTCCCAAAGCTGCACATAGCAGGTTATCTGTCCTCTTTACACACTCTGTGAGCACTTGTAACTCCCATCAGGTAAAACAGGGTCATAAAGAACAAGCGACTGATGCTCCCAGAGTGATAAGCCGGATCACGCATTTTAGTATATCTATTGTTTCTTCAGTAAGTATCTGCCCCATATACCCATACCACAAGTTCTACCTCAGGTTTGCTGAAGCAGGTTCACACTGCAGGTTTTTTAAACACAGATATTTATTGTATCACAGTGCATAACCAGAAACTGATAAGAAAGTTTTAACTTTCATAGTGCTCTGGCTAGCTAGTGCTAGATCCTGCCACCACATGAGAGAGAAAACACCGGACTGAAAAAGCCACAGAGGCTGGATTGATGAAATGGCTACATTGAGGGCCAAGGACATTATATATTTCAGTACACTCAACTGTTACTCTTAAGAAGTAGTGAAGACCCCGTAGCACCTACTACCATGATAATATTAAAAAAAAATAAAAAAATAAAAGGGTGACTGAAACCCCACTTGTATTTCCAAGTCAGTTGACCTTGGTAGTTGTCGACACCTCAAAGACAACTTCTGCTCAGAAGAGTGTTACAAGCCTGAACTTAGATTTTGTATGCAAGACACATGGTGGCTGTGGGCAGTGCTGCCATGCCTAAATAATTTATGCCACCTTCGTTTTTTAAAGAACTTGTGCAGTAGAAACACACCATCCAGACAAGAGCTCCTCCAGGGAAACAAGGTTGAGGGGTCTTGGAGCCACACTTCCATTTGCCTTAATTCATATCCTTATCTCTTCAGCAGCAGCTTGCAGGGAATTGTAACCTCTGACCCAGAGAGCCTATTACTTATGCTGGGACTTTAATGTCTTGAAAATACCAACAGTGAAAGAAGAGGCTGCATGTGGAACAGGCGCAAGATGAATAGAGCTGGTTTTGCTCCCATATCACAGCCACACTAAAGTTCTGCAGAGCTGTCACAAGTGCCTGCAGAGATTGCTTTTGTCCTCATTCACAATATGAGACCATTTATTTGCAGATTTCAGCCATTTACAAAGTAGGAACATCACTGTTTTTATTTCCAGCTTTGATAGGATTATAGATAGATACCTCTGGCAACTATGTAACATAACTTAACTTTTTGATTTGGCCTGCCTTCCTGAGAAAGTATACTTCACATTCTTGTGCTGTCTGTTCAGCTGATCATTCAGCTATTAGTTTCCTTATATGATATTTTTTCTTATCCACTAATTTCAGCCAAATTTGCCAGAGTGTAACTGAATACGGGAGAAAGACTCAAACTATGTACTGTAGTTGGAAGTGGAATTAAAGCTTTTTCCATCCTGAGGCAGCAGTCTAATAGCACATGTATAGATTAAAGGCATCCACAGCACACGCTGCCACTCTCTCAGGCAAAGAGGCAGGGGATGTAGGAGTGTTCAGGGAACACAAAAGGAATCGAATACATCGTTATGGTGCGTTTAAGGAATGCAGCCCAGAGATCTGCAGGAAATCAACCTTCGTTAGCTCTGTGGATCCTGGAACAACTTGCTACTCCATGCTTCACTGTGGTTTAACCTTACAGGTGAAAGTCTAAGCCACCTCCCTCCTCACCTGGCCCAGGGGGGTGACTTTTCATCTAGAACTCTCTCCCTCCACTTTGTTATTGAGTTAGCCACTATTTCCAGCACCTTACTGTTCTGGAAAAGTGTTCAGAGAGCACAGCAAATGCATTCACTGTTTTTCCAATAATTGCTGACATACAGGGCATTAATAATCGGCTTGAAAGAGCTGATGGCCTGAGGCACAGCTCCAGTAATCAATAATCCTTGGAACACCCTGTGCCAAGGTTATTTCTGCCCACAGAAATGAAATAGGGGCAGGGAGATAGTTTATTTAGCTTATTCATAAAAACGCTTATTTAGAGGTGTCCAAGCACAAAGCAATAAAACCTAAAATCATGATGTTAAAACAAAGATAACAAGATACAACTTTTGAAAATAAAAGCAAATCTTGCAAACAAGTACAGCCAGTTGCTGTCAGCTAATGTACTCCAAATAAAGAATGGAGCAGATAAACACACAATGGAAGAGCCCTAACTATTATGAATAAAATTTCCCTGCTCCTGAAGCAACTTGCTATATACTCTAAAATCAGCCAGCAACAGATATTCATGAAGCCCATTTTGGAGGTAATTTCACACCTGAGGGTTTGCAGCTGAGACAGATGTTCCTCAGGCAAAGTAGATGAATATCAGGTATCCTTAGTTAACCTCCAAAATCACAGCAGACCCAACTCAGCCTAATCCAAAGCAGGACAGGTACTAGATACAAAATGTTGAAATATTATGAATTATTCACCTGGCACTATTTGCTTCTTATCCTGTTGCAGGATACTTGGAGAGCTGCAGCTACTTCAATGTAATACTAATACATCCTTCCCAGTGTTGTGCATTTCTAAAGGAAAGTGAATTGCAGCATATTTATAACTGAGATAATATTTATTTCCTGACCATCTAAGAGTTCAGAAAATTTCACATGTTATGTATATAGGAAATAAACTAACAAAAGTCTGGTGTCAGTACTTGCCACTATAGACATCAGCAATACCACAGCCAGGTGCTTGCTTGTTCTGTTTGATCTTTCAGTTTCTTCTGTACTGCCTTTGAAAAGTATTTCTGCAGGGCTATTGTAATGGTGCTGGAGACTTTGGACATTATACATCCATGCATAGTCCTATGCATGTTCATATGCTTATCACTGGAGTTGTGCTGACTGTGAGCAACCATGGGATGCTGAAGCATCCTGAATCACATCTGCTGTGTTTTGGCTATAGGACCCTTTTCAAACAGAGTCTGGGGCCTGGAACTGCAGCCCCTGAAAAAAAAGCAGCTATTTGTGTTATTGACTATGGGAAAGGACATTGTTCCACCAGAGCTGGCCACCAAGCAGGATGCACTGCTGCAGGGATCCATTTGCAGTTCTCCTCAGAGCTTAAAAGATTTTCATCTCATTTGGATAAATTCAGGAAATACATCCCACAACAGTTCCATCTCCCTGCATAAGCTATGTCCCTCTTAGAAATTATTGGAGGTTTGCACCTTTTCTACTGTTCTACCATTTTACTAGTCATTTTGATCATGAACTCTTTGTACCTTCTTTCATGGTCTGGAGGGCTTAATGGAAGAGCCACAGGAATTAGTTTGTGCTCCTGTGATTCTAGTAATATCTTGCCACTGTACCCTTTTCAAAAGATACTCACTCTCTGCAGGTCCCAGACCCTGTGTCACCACCTCTCTCTAACAGCCCAGAGGACAACCTGTGCTTTTCCAATTCCATCTGGCATAAAAGCAACACCACAGATAGACAGCCACCTTAGGTCGAAAGGGTGTAGTAGTAATTAAATTGTAATTCTGTGCCAGAAAGTGACAGTGTCAAAATGCCACTGTAGGCTTCTGTGTTTATCATGCTGCTTTGACTCCAGATGTATTTAGTCTGCAGCTAAAAGATTATCTTTCTTAATCTGCCTCTTTTGCCAAGTTAATGTGAACCAGAGTCAGGACAAGCTCCTGTCTTCATTCCCTGCATTACTAGTAGCAATGAAGGGCATAACTGGCCAAAATAGGCCTTCAGCAACACAAGTATCATCCTGTCACATCAGAATTTATGCTCAGGTCTGTCTGACTAGACTGAACCCAGTGCTTCCAGCACTGTTTACTGTAGAAAGTTCTACTTACTATGGCTGGTGATGGCTCTGCAGGGATAATGTGCAGGAACATATGCTTACTGCTAACTTCAACATATGAAACTGATAGAGGAAGGAAGCAGCTTTGCTGGGCGAGGAGGTGCCATTTCAACACAGCCATTTTTCTGCCTAGGATGGCACTTTCTATGAGCTCAGGCCCTAGGGCAAATCACTTTATGATGATGGTAAGTGAGCTGAAAGCCAATCTCAGTAAGCAATAAAATGACAGGATAGGATTAAGAAAGAAGTAAGTGGTGATCTATCAAAAATATGGAGTATTTTTGACAAAAGATGTGATGTGGAAGCCAGAGGCTAGAGAGAAGGAAGTAATGAGGATGAAAAAGTGGAAAACCACAAGACGGACAAAGAAAGATGAGGGAATCTAAATGGGGTTGGGTTGAGGAGAGCAAAAATAAGGACTAGAAAATCAACTGTACAAACAAGGAATAGGAAGTTAACTATAGAAACAGAAGAGAGAGATCATTAGAAATTAAGAGAGTGAAGGAGACAACAGTGATAAGAGGGATCACAGTGGCAGCAGAGGAAGGGAAAAAAATTGAAGGGGAAAGAAACAGAATTTTAAGGAAAACCAATTAAGAAAAAAAAGAGTTTTGCATTGCTCAAACATGGCACCCTCCCTCCCCCAATATTAATGAAGTCTATCCCTGCTCATCTAAGCAAAAAAGAAAGCAAAACAATGAAAAAAATAGGCTTTTTATTTATTTAAGGGGCAGGGGAGGTATTTTGCCTTAAGCTGCACTTCCAAGGCAGAATAGTTTCATTTTAGGGCATTCTCAAGGCTCTTGTGCTGCACCATTTAGCAATGTAAAAAAGGTAATCCCACTGGCTGTTCTCAAGGGCACTTGACAGTGGAAGTTTCAACAAAGAAGAGTCATGTGGAATCATGGTTATTTTTACTTTGTTCTTTTCCTAGAAGAGTTTCCTGGAGCAGTAATGTCATTTCTTCTTGACTGTCCACCATCCTTATTTCACTAACCTATCTATCTCAGAAAGACTGTCTACTAATGTTTATTTTATGCTGTGAAAAGCCACTTCTTAATCTCAATTCTTTCTCTTCATTTACTAATCATCTTCTGCTCTGTTGAAAATAGTATCTATACAAGTGAAGAGCTGGTATATGTTAGTCTTTGACACTTATCTTTTCATCCCAAATAATAATTTTGTTATTCTAGTTCATGCTCATAATCCATCTTCCACTTTATCTGACTCAGTCCTCCTCTCTGACTTTACACTTCAGTCATCTCATCTGAAAGAATTAAACAAAGCAAGATCTGACCTTATAGATGATCTCCCAAAGGTGTATTTGCATTGTACCAGGAAAGATTTAACTGTCTGGCTGCTGCTGTCACTACTGTCATTATATCATGATGATACCTTCCTAAAGATCAGATGCAGAACATATTCTGCCTGGACTTACCCAGAAAATTTGTAAGTACAGTTCCACTCTACCTGGAAACAGTTTTAATCTGCGTGCATCTAAAGCTCCTCTGTGGCTGGAGCATATTACTCTTAACAGCTGGCTGGCTTGTACTTGTAGGATTTCAGACAATGCACAACACTAAACTACAGTGGCACCATTTGAACGTTGCACGAGCAGGTGAACTTTGTAGGCAGAAAATACTCAAATTGCTAATAGTAACAGGCGGCAGATAATTGGGTGTATGTGTGTGTGGGTGAATGTCTAAAAATGAACTTTCAAACTCTCAAGCAGAAGCATGCCACTTACTTGCTGCAACTGTTACAGGCTGGTTGTAAATTTTAACAGCTGGACTGAAGAAGTGGCACACCCTGAATCCTCAAATTAATAGAAAGACATGAGAGAACCACCACTTAGGAGGCTGATCACATGTTATGCTTCTGCACATAGACTATTTAGATTGGGTTCCCAGAAAGAAGTGGTCTCAAAGAAGAACCGGGCCTGGAAAGAAGGTGAAGATCCTGGCTGGAGGAATGACCCTAGAAGTAGGGAAAGACCCTGCAGATCAGGGAGCACATGGAGACAAATGCTGGGAGGTGCTAAAGGACCTTGGCCGATAATACCTAAGACTGGTAACTGCGAGCAGCTGCACAGCACAAAGTGACACAACTTTCTGCCCTATCTGCCTGGATAGGCAGTGATCTCCCTGCTAGGAACAGGGAAGTGAAACCCTAGGGAAAGTAGTACTGGGGTGGGAGCGAGCGAGCAAGGTAATTGAGTAGAGTAAAAGCTGTAAACTCACTGGTTCTTAAACAAACACCAGTATCCAGATCTGCTACTGGTTGTGGTTTACTCTGTCTTCCTTGTGACAGTGAATAAGAGGGATGCTTTTCATAACATATCATTATGTTTTATCATTCCTTAAAAACATGATTTCTTGCTAAGGATTCTCAGAATTTTAGCAAGCTTCTCATGCAGTAGTAATTTGTAATATAGCATAGATTATGCCTCCTGAACATAAAAAATGATATAATAGTCTAAATTCTACCTCATAGTAGTATTTATGGTCCTCTAAAGAGGACACACAAATGAGGGCAGAATAACTTTATTACAGGTTTAAGTACAGTTGCATCCCCTTGTACCATCCCCTTGGCTTAACATTATAAGCTGGTACACAAAAGGAAGTTCAGAAATTCTATTCAATAGCAGTTGTGTTCTTCTATCTTTTACAAAAGAGATTCAGCTGTCATTAAATTAAATGAAATTACCCACTTTGTCTGTCTCCACATCCTTATTCCTTTTCTAAAAGATACTGTAGATTGTGAATCTCAGATAAGGAAATAGAATTCCTAAGTAGAATATGGTAGAATAGTACGACAGACTAACTCACACAAATGATCTTGAAAAGCTCACACTGAAAACAGACTATAAGGAATAATAAGTGTTCTAACTGAGAGGATCTCAGGTGCCTCTGAAGCAGAAAAAAAAAAAGAGAGTCACCCTTATAGTATTAAATGAAAAGCCCTATAATGAATCTACAGTTCATGAAGGAAGCCCAAAAAGTTGGGATATGAGATAGCTGGAAAACTACATTAAAGGTGGAAGTATACAATAGGTTGACCTATGTAAACAGAGTGCGTAGAAATATATCCACCCCTTTAAGAAATGCAAAAATTATGGGTGTAAAGTGAATAGAAGAAATAGATTTTGTACTGTAAAGGAGTTTGCTAGGACATCCTTCTGAGAACACATGTATCATACAATAATGGGTTTGGGTTAACTGCTGAGCCATGTTCTGATATTTATATATGTGTCTATTTAAACCCATCAGTTTTGTACACAATCTCTTATTACAAGAAAAGACAGAGGTAATCAAAAAGGATATAATGCTTTATTGGTACAGTTGCAACATGGGATGCAAAACAGGCCATGGTTTCTGAATTCTTAGCCCCAGTCAAATTATGACCAATGAGGTCAGAGTGAGGAAAAAAAAATTTAAAAAATAGTAAAATAAATAAATAGATAAATAAATCACTGGATGTTCTCCAACCTCTGAAAGAAGAAAAATGCTTCTTGTGCCTAAAGAAAAAATGTCACCTGCATTAGAGCAGAGAAAAGGAGAAACTTCCTTCTACCACTGCCATTCTAGACCACTGCCACAATTAGGAGAATTATCATATTTTAATAGTCTACACTGCTGTCACTATAGACAGGATCTAATATCTGCAGAACATTTTAAGACAAATCTACTTTTGATTTGTTGAACAAGAACTGAGTTGGGAAAGATAAGCTGGGAGACTGGAAGACATTGGATTGTAGGTTTGGGTTAGGGAAAAGCCCCTGCTATTCCATATTCCCTTCCCCAATTAAACATGTTTCTCCCCACCAGCATTTCTTAGGTTCTGCTGCAGTGTTGTGTAATTGCATTTCCATATAGTATATACCAGGCTTCATTTCTTCTTGTTTCAGTTGTACTGCAGAGCTCTGACATCCCTATCCCAGTTTTCACACACTATCTTACATAATCTCATAAGAATTTAATTGGTGACATGAACATTTTCCCAGAACACATGTCAGTCTCACACATCCTTTGCCAGGAAAGGCCATAAGGTCACTCTGAAGCAATATTTCAAGCACCAAATGAAAAAAATTCTCAGGTTACTGGAGGGAAAGAAAACCAAAAGAAAGCCAACACACATTAAAGGAAGAAACAAAGAGGGGTAGGAAAAGAAACTGAAAGAGGAGAGAGTGTGTGAGACTGATATGAAATATTGATTTTAAAAGTTAAATATTTTAAAGCCTTATCTGTCTGAACAGCAGCCCAGAGAAGTACAGCAATGCCCCTTGATATCCTGGCAGGAATGGGCAAGACTATGTGCCTTAGTCTCCCTTCTCTCCTGAGAGTTTTTAGCAGATGTAATTCTAATGAAATCAGTAGTTACTCCCCTCCAGTCACTGTACATTTCCAACCTAAAAGGCAAAGCTGAGTGAGAATGTCATGCAGTCTTTGAATCAGGTTTAGGCAGTTTATACAAGGATAAATATATCAGATTTGTTAATACACACTGCCCTTTTACAGCACCTCATCTCAATGAACCTGGTATGGTTTATGAAGATTCATTACCACAAATGTCATAGTCTCAGCAAATCAAATAAGAGGTAGATAATGACTATCTCCATTACACAGGTGGCAAAGAAAAAATTTAATAACCTGGTGAAAGCTTTACAGTGAGTTAGGGAGACTAAGGAACAGGACTTGGCAGACTGAGTTTCTTCCCTTTGGCACCAGGGAACCAGTAAACAGAGATCAAGAACTGCTCACTATTTGAATTAAAAATGCCATACAGGACCCTATTACATTCCTGGTGTTCTGCTGATATTCCACCTTTATGGATAAAGGTGAAGCTTTCAAAACTTTAGAAATTGCTGAATTAATTTTAATTTCATGGTAATGCCCTCTGCCGAGAGTACAACTGTGGCAGTACGTGTAAACTGAGTATTTTCCTTTAGGCTTTCTAATGTCTGGTTGGGAATACGTTTGAATCTTCTTTAAAATGTCCCATTTTTACTGAGCTATTCATTCAGAAGGCTGCTTTTGAAAATCCTTCCACATATTATTTTACATTTTAGGATTTCTTGCAGCATGTGGATAAATATGGCAAACTCAGTTATAGTGAGATGCTCAGGGAAGCATCAGACAAGCTCAGACAAGCCAGCTCTAAGACAAAGATGGGAAACTCCTTTTTACTGACAGACAGAAGGATCAGCAATAAAGTAACTAGCCCAGAAAATGCCTGGCTGCTGAGGAAGCCTTTCAATTCCTATATTCCTGTCTTTGAATTTGTCTTAATTTTAGTCACTGCATAGTTTTAACTTATTTAACAATAAATGATAATTCATAGAAAACATGCAAAAATTAAATATAAACCTTTAAGAAATAAGAGATGTTAATGTTTAACAAACTTTGTTTTTTAAAATGCAAGGAAAAAGTATTTCCCTTCTCAGTCCTGGCCATAAATAAGGAGAAAAATAATGTGAGAAAAGTAGTAGATTTATTACTTCCACTTAAAGAAATATCTATTCAGTCTCACTTTTGGAGAGCAAGACAGCAAAGCTCTGAATTTTTTCCATTTAGAAACATAAAGTAGGCTCACCACAGTTAAGGTGTTTAAATACTTGCAGGGATAAACCCTATTTAGAATTGATGGTACTGCCTAAGGAGTTCCTGTTCTGTGGACATGTTATGTGATCTTTCACTAGGAGATGACCTCACAAACCTGGACAAAATAACCCAGAAGCCAGGGACCGAGAAGCCTTTAACACGTCCTTCATCCTCCTCATGACCAGATGTGATCTCCTCCTCTCATCGAGACTGAAGCATATTGGCAAAGGCTGAAACTGTCAAGTTGTCAAGCCAAGTAATACCCATTCAGGAGATAAACAGAGAGCTTCTGTATCCAAGGCTGGCAGCATAGCACCAAATTCATTTTCAAATATGAGATTAAAAAAAAAAACCCAACAAACCTTCATAGACATGTTTTGACTGTAAAATTCAGGATTCCCCACTGCTTACAGTCCAATACAAACTGCATTTCATCTCATTCCAAGATCTACACGTGGTATAGTTAATATCTCTTGCTTCAGCTGATATATGGATGAACTTAGATCTAATTAAAGAGGTTTCAGAAATAGCACAGACATAAAAGTCATTCTAGAACTGATTATTCCTAATTGACAAATTACCCTGCCACCTCTGCAGACTGGGCAACATATCTATTGCCTGTAATTCTGCAACTTTAAATAAAGGGTCCAGAAATCATCTTGCTCAGGGGCAAGATCAATAATTCTGCACTAGGAAAAGACAATAATAAATAGGAGAACAACTTCTACTATGTATCACTTCCTACTCTAATTAGACCAACTGACCACTACTATTTACATGTCGTAGGTGTGGGGCATAACAAAACAGATTTGTTGTGTCTTCATTTCTGGGCAGGAGTGGTCTTGAGTTTGGTTGAAGACACCAACTATACACTGAACACTTGCTGGAGCACTCTCTGGGCTGCCTCTAAGGCTATCCACTTGGTAATTCTCAGCGATAAGCTCTGGGTGTGAGCTTTTCTTTAGAATTTACCCAAGGTTCAGCAACTTGCTGTTTGGATGCAGCCAGTTGCATGTACTTTGCACAAATACCTGCACTTTGTCATCTATCCTTAATCCCATGACATGTATGAGGGAGACAAGATAGACCACTGCTGCCTGCCTCAAGGATAGATGAGATTTCTGTGCTTTGAAGTCAGCTCTCCTGAGTTTTCTGCAGTCCAGGTGTTTGTACATATTATGAGCAGTTCTTCATCATCATAAAAAAAGCATGTAAATAGAAAGCATCTACAACAGATTCAATAACGCCCACACAGAATCTCTTGCTGTGTAAATTGGAACTACCTATTGATATCTATTTTTCTGCTAGTTCTACTTCCAAGCCTCACAATGGCTGGAAGTCCTGCCCAGTCTAATGGCAGTGCATCTGGAGAAGCTGAAGGTATTGCTGCTGTCTCATCACACTATACCATTTCACACTTTAGGACAAGGTCAGGAAGCCTTATTTTGTAGAAGATTGGAAATTGCCCCTGTAGAGGTGTCTCCCTCACAGTTACTAAGGTGGCACCTTAGTGGGTGCCTTGCCTAAGTGTCTTACACCCTGCGTAATCCTGTCCTCTTCCAAATGAGCATGGACAGAGGAAGAACATAAAGCTGACATTGTCCCCCATCAGGACTAACCTAGGCCAAGGCACTATCTTAAAGAATACTATGGGCCCATACTCTGGCCCTGAACTGACAAAGCGTTGCTTGGCTCATCCCAGCCGCATATGACTAGGTTCTCCAGTCCTCCAAAACCAGGTTGCATCATCCAACTACTGATGGAAAATGTTCCCTGGCCTGTTTTGGCTCTCGTACCATGTCCACACTTGATTTGGGGAAGCACTGGTCAGTGTGGGATAGCAATACCAAACTGTTAATAATAACCTGCCAACAGTTTAAGTGTGTGGATGGTAACAAGGCAACACCCAAATAAGCATAGTCTCAGATATGAAAGCATAGATCCTTCTGATCTGGCCTAAGTGGGTATAGTCTGTTGGTTGGGTAGTACAAGACTTCTATCATTCAAGGATCAGTCATAAAAAATGTTTGCCTTGTTATTGGGTTGCTGTATTTCCTCTCTTTCCCCAAATGTTATTAACTCTGAGGGTCATAACTAGGCTGCAGAAGCACAGAAACAAAACCATTTGATAGGACTGATGAAAGAAAAGGGGATAATTTCATTTTCAAACAGGAAGATTTTTTTTTTATCCCCATAGTGAGAGCCAAGGACTGTTTGACTGTGGAATTCATCACACCATTATTATATTAATGATGAAGAAATGGCAATTCTATAATACCATTATTCCAATGGTCCCAAAGTAAAAGGGCAAACAATTAGTAATGTGCCTTGGGGATGCTTCCAGTGGAAGACTGCAAAGAGAAGGACAAATCAATGAAAATTGCTTCTGGCTGTTAACTCACAGCTGCCGAGCTTCATCCTCCATCCCTACTGTGCAGGTGAGAGCCAAAGCAATAAAAGGCTGAGGATGGGATCTGAAAAATAGCCAAAAGCAAGAGTTCTCTGCGAAGTTCTGTGTTCTGCTCAGACTAAGGAATGTTTTCTTTTTTTGTATGCTATTCTTGAAGGAAAACCTCCTATCTATCTATGACAAGACAGCTGGCTTCATGGTCATTAGGTTGAGTCCTTTAATAGCATCCACAAAATTTAATGTTTGTTTACCTAAGAGCTATCAGTGAGAACATGTTGTCTAGAGAGGGTGCTATTTCCCTACCCTTCCCTATGGGTGAAACAGGCTACATTTGCCTAGTTATCTTTCCATCTGCCTACTTCTTTGGCTTCTAACTGCAGCTTACAACCTTTGCATGTTTTTATGCCTCTGCTTTAAATTTGTTACTTACTCATCAAGTGCTGTTAAATAGCTGGGCAGGGTAGTGCTTTTTAAGCTTGCCGACAGAGGTGTAACATCCAATATTGTGAAACTGGAGTCAGATAAATTCTTGAAATGAGATACAATTTTTTAGCAATGATAGTAATTAAAAGCTGGAGTAATTTAATCGGGGGATGGGGATTTGCAACTGCACTGAATGTTTAAAGTCAGATTCAATACTTTTCTAAAAACCTGGGTTAATTACTACTTTTGGAAAAGTTCTACAGCTTGTATATCCTGAAGATCTGTCTAGAAAAAAAGAACACATTCCCTTCTGGCCTTAGAATCTACATATTTATATGGACTCCTGGGCAGCTAAAATTGGAACCTTTCTTTTTAAACTCCATGGAAAGAAAGTATTCACAACAAAATAATTCTATGTGCTCATTGATTGCCTCAGTGTTGCTGAAGAAATAACATCTCAGTCACCAGTATAATTTTTATTGTCATTATCATTGAATGTCATAAATAAGGCCTTAGAAGTTTTGAAACTTTAAAGTCCTGCAATACATAGTAAATGAAAATATAGATTTACTTTGGGTTTTTTGATGGGCTTTTTTTGTTTGGTTGGTTTTTTTTTTTTGAAATCCAGATTTTTAAACATTTCTTTACATGACTAGAAACATACTTTCAGAAAATGAAGACCAACATTCTTACTGGAATTACAGGATATCAGAAACTGTGAATTTATGATAAACAAAAATACTACAAGTCTCCAATTCTGCTTGTGATAGGCAACAGAAATTTTTTTGAGTCTTCCCTTATTAATGTTATATAGACTTCATAAGGTGGTTTCAGTTCCAGTTATTGCGTTGTTTTTTTTCTTTAACTTCAGCCAAGTTTACTTAAAACACATTGGCAAAAAGATAATTTTAAAATATTTTCAGTTCAATATTGTCAATCAGTCTTTTAGTGTGGGACTTACTTGTTGTCTCTATTTCAGTTAACCCACTTCATTTGAAATCACACAATAAAAACTTTTGACAATAAATGTTGAGTTATATTTGTGTAGTAAAATAAGTATTTGGCAAGGCTGTTCATGTTTTCAGAAGTGGTTATTTGGGTATTCTAGAACGTACAGGAAGGCAATAAGACATTTGCCTTAGTCAAATAAGACAAATATCCTTAAGAGAAATATATTTCTCGCTCTATGTGAGAAAAGCATTTGTTTTAATGGTATACTACTGTAGCAGAAGTTAAGTATGGTGATGAGAAACTCAGAAGCTGATAAAAGGAGGATCACACTGATCAGAAATGTTTAAATATTTCCCTGCTATAGAGATTACAGGCCTCAAGTGGCAAAGAAAAATGGTTACAGTTTTAGGCTGTCAAATTTCTCTTATCTGGAAGATATTTGGTGAATATACCCTGAAATCTCCTGCAAGCAGGAGTTGGCACATCCTCTAAGAAACCTATTCTCACAGATAAGAAGCCAAGTGCACATCAGAGGTGATTAACGAGAAATGTATAATCTCTTCTAGTGATGCAGGGGGCAGGTGGAGGACAGTGCAGCAAAAGTGTACAGAAAAAGAGTCATGGCACCTCTGTGCAGGGTATCCTGCACACTGTAGTGCCGCAGCCAGCATTGTTGCCACGTCTGTCATTGCTAACACCCTCCACGAAATTGCTACTGCCATCACCATGCTAGTGTAGTCATCGGTCCAGCTCTCCCAATCCAGTACCAGTGCAAGCAGCACACCTTGAATTGGAAATCTCCTTCAAAGCTTCCTTGTTTCTCAGCTTATATCCATCCTTGTGCAATCTATTCTACTGCACACATAAACAGTATTGCTGTTGTAACTGTAATCAAAAGTAATTATTATTCCTGCAAACCGTTAACAGCAACACTGCCACGACCATCCTGGCAAGTACTGTTGCTATTAATACCACTTACCTTCGCACCCACAAATACCTACAAACTAGAGCTGCATTGTTCATTCCACAGAGCTTTTGCCTTCTGTCATCTATTACTTTCAATTGTAATTCTTTTTACTGTGTTTGTACTGCATTTGCACTGGGCTACAGTCTAACCACGAGACAGAGTTATGCATGGGTTAATTTACTGAGTTCTGTTGTGCTGCACAGTTTCCTTCCAATATATAGGTGTGATGGGTTGACCCTGGCTGAACGCCAGGTGCCCACCAAAGCCGTTCTATCACTCCCCCATCCTCAGCTGGACAGGGGAGAGAAAAATATAACAAAAAACTTGCGGGTCGAGATAAGGACAGGAGAGATCATTCACTAATTACCGTCACGGGCAAAACAGACTCAGCTTAGGGAAAATTAGCTCAATTTATTACAAATCAGCCAGAGTAAGGTAATGAGAAATAAAACGAAATCTCAGAACACCTTCCCACCACCCCTCCCTTCTTCCCGGGCACAACTTCACTCCCGGATTTCTCCACCAAGCCCCCCCAGCGGCACAAGGGGGACAGGGATGGGGTTTACGGTCATCACACGTTATTTTCTGCCGCTTCACCTCCTCAGGGTGAGGGCTCATCATACTCTTCCCCCGCTCCAGCGTGGGGTCCCACCCACGGGGTCAGTCCTCCATGAACTTCTCCAACGTGGGCCATTCCCATGGGCTGCAGCTCTTCACGAACTGCTCCAGCGTGGGTCCTTTCCACGGTGTGCAGTCCTTCAGGAGCACACTGCTCCAGCGCGGGTCCCCCACGGGGTCACAAGTCCTGCCAGAAAACCTGCTCTACGGGCTCCTCTCTCCGCAGATCCGCAGGTCCTGCCAGGAACCTGCTCCAGCGCGGGGTTCCCACGGGGTCACAGCCTCCTTCAGGAACCCACCTGCTCCGGCGTGGGGTCCTCCACGGGCTGCAGGTGGAGATCAGCTCCACCGTGGACCTCCCTGGACTGCAGGGGGACAGCCTGCCTCACCAGGGTCTTCACCACGGGCTGCAGGGGAATCTTCGCTCCGGCGCCTGGAGCATCTCCTCCCCCTCCTTCTTCACTGACCTTGGTGTCCGCAGGGTTGTTTCTCTTACATGTTCTCACTCCTCTCTCCAGCGGCTGTTTCACCCTCTCCCCACTTTTTTTCCTTCTTAAAAATGTTATCACAGAGGCGTTACCACTATCACTGATTGGCTCGGCCTTGGCCGGCGGCGGGTCCGTCTTAGAGCCGACTGGTATGGGCTCGCTCTCTCTCGAACACAGGGGAAGCTTCCAGCAGCTTCTTACAGAAGCCACCCCTGTAACCCCCCCCACTACCAAAACCTTGCCACATAAAACCAATACACTAGGCTAGCTCATTAAAGACAGAATTGGATATCTCTGTACTACAGTGCAGTGTGCAATATAGACAATTTAAAAAAATAAAAATCAAACACTGCAATATGACATAAACACATACCTGCTGAATTTCCTACAGCACTACTAAAAATTAAAGTATTAAGTATATGAAACAGCCACTAGAAAAAAATCCTATCTATGAAGTTTTATGTCTATACTTGGGGGTTAAAAATGAAGTCATCGCTATCAGTGTCAAGGTGTTACATTCTCTGACCCTAAAAATTACATTCCACAGGGATATATAAGATTTACCAAGCAGTATATACATTTCAGAGCATGTTCTGTCCACCAGCTACCAAATGGCATTGAAAAAGCTGAAGTGTAAAAGAAAAATCAATGTTTTCCTTAAAAATGTTAAAATTGCAGCTGATTAGCATGTTCTATACATTTTTGGTATCCAAGTTGATAACATAAGGAAGCTTCATTTTCAGAAGGCTGGTGTGGAAAACAGTAAAAACAACCTCTCCAAAATTCAGACAAGTCAATCCCCATTCACTTTAAACACCTTAGATCATTATTTTCTAGGTTTGTATTATTTTCTATGTTCTCCAAAAGTAGAGTCTGAGAAATTATCAAAGATCTTTGAAGAATGGTTTGATTTGGTTTTCCTTCAGGGAAATTTATTTTTAACTAGCTGGCATTTTTATTAAAAAACCAACCAAACAAACAAACAAACTGGTTTTCAAAACCATTCTTTTCCAAAGCCAACAATCAAATAGAAAAATGAAACTAAGAAGTTTTGCCAGAAAACTACGGGGACCTTAATTTATTTTCCTACAGGTATGAGAAGGAAGAAAGAGAAAAAAAAAAATCAACAGCAGCTCTTTCAAGGTAAATAATATTTTTATGCAAAGATGTGCTTTAGGTATGGAGTCTTTGTCACCTTAGAAATGATGTTGAAAATTTCCAGTAATTAATAATACATTTGCATAGTTTGTATAGTCCTCCACTTCTCTTTTCTTAATTTCTCCTCTATTGTCCTGTTATGAAATATATCAGTGAACTCCTAAAATAATTTATTTAGCAGCAACACCAGGTCCCAACTGCTTGCAAGGTTACACATGTGTGGAAAGAAACACCTCTCCATCACACATCTTCCCCTACATCCATACCTCAGCTTAAACCTCATGCTTTTCCTTACACTATTCTCCTACCACACATCCCTTTGTTCTTAGCCTCCAACTCCATATTCCCACTCACTTCCATGTACTTCAGTGTCCAAAGTATAGGCTTACTACTGTTTTCTGCTGGATAGGACCATAATTACTTACTGGTTTAATATAGACCTTAAACCACTAATGCTACAATGGATTTCTTCCTAATACAGTTAAAATTAAGCAATGAAGTTGTTCTGCAAGCTAAACTCATCTTTTTGTGAGATCAAAGTTCACCTTGTCAATTTCAAATGTGCGATTTTTTCATTCTAAAAATACACATTTGTATCTGGAAGGTGTTCCTGTAATGCGTGCTCACACAGGCCTTACAGCACACACCTTCCACAGAAAGTCTTAGATTCTACAACATCTGCCATTATGTCAGGTCAGACTTCAGGCATGTGAGGGTGAAACCAGACAGGAGATGTGGCAGAAGGGGGAAAGAAAAAAAAAAAAAGAAAAAAAAAAAGGAACAAAACCAATAACCCACATACAAATTTTTCACAGTGTTTTTTTCTGCCCTGCCACGCAAACTTCAAAAGAGCACACAACCCTTTGCTGCCCCAGCTCTCCAAGCTCAAGTGGAATGTTTCTGCCAATTGTTGATTTCAAACTAGATTGCACGATGTGGTTGTCTTCTCATCACTTTGACCAACCTGGCAATTATGTGCTCATTCTAATATTTCAATTAAAGCTTGAAGAATCACTTTGTGGGCATTCCCTTCTTCTTGATTAAACAAAACATAGGTTTTATGTTAAAGGTGTAAAATCTACACATGATCAAATATCTCCTTCCCTAAAAAGAGCTTGATCACAAGGCTAGAGCCTCCAGTAAGTTAGGAAGTAAAATAACATCATGCTGCTTGGTGCATTTTTTTAGCATATTTGCATCATATATTGAATGTTTCCTAGCACGTTCATGCACAGTAAAGATGGGACAAATTGACTCTGCAGCTCTAAGTAAATTGGGTATTGCCTGTAATCTAGAACCAAGGCTCATGTAATGACAGTACAAGAATTTCTCAAAGCTTATTCTTCTGCAGGTGATGAAAAAAGTCCTAGTTGCTCACTGTCATTGTGAAATTTCTTCCAAGTCTGAAGAAGGAAACATCTGCAGTGTGTGTATCTTGACAATGATAGTTACACAGACTGCCAGAGTACTTTCCTTTACCCTCCTATTTCAGGTCTTTTTTTAAAGGAGGTAAACCCAACAATAAATGCTAGAAGACTATTTTTTAATTCCACAGTTCAAGCATTTCTCATTATAATTTTGGATTCAAACCCATATCCAAAGTTAAAGCAGACAACTGCTAATATCCCTAATACAATATCTATTCCCAGCTTTGCCACTGATTTCTATGGGATCCTGAGCAGGTCACTTCACTCTGCATCTTTTAATTTATTTCTAAATATAAATATAAATTAAAAACTAGTATTGACCTCAATATCAGAGGTATTGACCTTAACATACTGACATGTCAGTAAAGAACCCAAACACAGTTCTTGTTTCAAGTATTCCTAGAGGAAGAAAATTTGACAGGATTTATCTTAGACTGCTAACTCCTGTTCTGAAAGCAGCTTCCCTGATCCCAAAGCACCATTTCTTTCCTGCTTTTAATTGTCTAATTATGTTTTTTGAAGGACTCCAACAGATGTTTTTGTACTGGGGTAGCATTTCCACAGGGTAGCATTTCATCTGTTACACTGTGAGTGATAAGCTTTCCAACTCTTTATTTTTTAATTCATATAACATTCCTATTTTCATGCTCCCCCCCTCTAACTTCCACATTGCCATCAGGGCCAGAATTACTCTAATAATTCACACTGACATTACAGATACCATTAAGTCTACATACTTCAATGAAATTGCCTCTTTGCTGTCTCCTTTATGGCTTATAAAGATTCCTCATGGCTCACAAAATCCTATTTTGTTGTGGAATCTGTTGCATTGTCCTCCACAAACCATATCCAAGGCTAAAGTGATTTTTTCCATGAATCTTCATGCTAATACACAATAAGTGTTACACAGAACAATGTATGCTTTTTATTTCCTAAATTTTGGCCTCTCATGCAATTCACTCCGAGATGTTACTGTAATTCGGTGCCGATTCTCAGTAGTGAGCATAAATACAAGTAAACAGTAATTGTGCAATGTGGCCATATGGAAATATTAATGAACAACTGATTCTGCAAGAATGAACATTCACGGCCATCTGTATGAATTCTTTAACATACAGAAGCACTCTGCATGGAAAATAAAAGGAAAGTGCAGCTTCTTCAGCATTCACCAAGATCGCATATTTTTTCTTCATTCTTTACCCCCTCCTGCAGGATCAGGATGACCTTGTAAAGTATTCACCGAAAATGAGAAACAATCAATCTGGGATAGTTCTGATCTCCTTAGCCACTAGTGCAAAGCGGATGAGAGTGAAGGAACAGTAGATGCCCTTTCCTGAGTGCAACACAAAGTGACTGGATATTGTACCAATGTAAGGTCTTTCCTACTCTGCTGCTAAGAAAGATAGAGGTCACTTCAGAAATATTAGGCAGAGGAGACTCACAACTGTAATTCTGAGAGAACTAGAGTCAGGTCTGCTCTGGGCACCTCAGAACCTGGAAACTAGAATACTGACATGAATTTGGGAGTGTGATGTAACCAATAGGGAAAAAGAAATTGATGCATTAAGGGAATTTGTCTTTTGGAGAGTCACAACAGCAGGAGAAACAGATCATTGCCATGCATTTTGATAAGGGGAATATTTTATTCACAGCTTAAGATATGTTGGCTTTAGTCTTTTATCAATGTTAGGTATAGTAAATAATCATTTTACTCATACTCTGTAAGGAAGTTTGTTTTACTTGGGGTTTTTTCTTTTATTTTCTGTTTTGTTTTAATATTACAGAAATAACTGTAAAAATTCCCTTCTTAAATCACCTAATAGGCTGATCACAATCTCATTTTCCATTCACAGTGCCAAGGAGACCTGGAAATGCTGGCCATTCACATCAGCTTGTATACCTAGTTTATAACAAGACTCATATTTGGAGGATGCCCACTGTAGGTTCCAATGCTTACTTGACGTTCAATCATGAAATGCTTTAAAGCATCATAAAGGAAATATTTTTTTTTCTTTTAAATTAGAAAGTTTAAATTTAAACAGTTATTAAAAACCTATTTACACAGTCTCCTGTTCTTAAAATGAAATAGGAGAGAACACTGTTATCTGAAAACCAGGGAGTGGAAGGATAAATTAGATTTCTGAGAGGCGTTCCATTTTAATAGTCCCATATGTTTTTAGTAACATAGGTACGTATTTTTTTTTACGATGTCATTTTTACCTTAACAATTCTCCTTTAATCTATTCAGTTCTGCCTCTCTAGCCCTGGCCTTTTTCCTCCCACTCTGAGGTTTCATAATGCTTTTTCAGCCATTATCTTTTCACCTAAATAATCCCTCATTTTCCCATTCTCAGGAGCAGTCTCTCAGCTGAAAGTCTAATCCTGGCTACTGCCTATAATGGCTCCCCAGGATAAGTAATCATCTGAGCTATTTGACATCCACTTATGTTGACCTTACTGGGACAGCAGAAGGATAGCATTTTGTGCATCCTAACTTTCTTTACCAGCTGTGTCTTCCTACACAAAATCCTGCAGACTTGTATGGGTCCCAGAAAACTGATCAGAGTCTTTAAAGGAGTCTTTGGGTTCCTAAACCCAAAATAGCATTCAACAGGAAAGAATTATTCACTGTTGTCTTCCCACTCAGGACACACGAACTCTACCTGGACATTTTACTAATCAATATATATTATTATTCCACTAGTGTGTGATCAGGCATGGCACCTACTTTAGCTTCCTCTCAAGTAGCATCCATACAGAACAGGCTGGCAAAGATCCAATATCCTTGATCCTTTAATGCAGAAATCCACACTAGTGGTTCAGTAACCACAACAACTAACTTTTAAGAAATGAAGCTTATCCTCCCCAAAAATCCTTCTACAATTTTATTCTCCACTGTCCTTTCCGGATACCTTCCAGTATGTCATCTTCTCAAGTGTTTTGCCTGCAGAAACCCAAGAGTTTCCAACACTCCATCTATAGCCTCTGCAGCAGCTGTTTCTTATACCCTGACAACCATCCCACGATTACTTGTTTCCACAACACCAGCCCTGCAATTTGTATGTACCGGACTCCAGAATACCTCTGCTCTGAATCAAAGTGGGGAACAAAACCATGCTGTGTCTTGTTCTACCTGTAACATGTCAGAGTACAGCTACAATTCCCTTATGCTCCAAAATATGATGGCAAAAGTTTATTACTCATATGATTCTTTGGTGAATGTCTGCTTGCAGAAGGGCAAGGGATTTACCCATACAGAAACATGGGCATTCATTGTATCTGTCAGTTATTTTAATCCTCTCCCTTTTCCTGCTTATAAAGTTTCAGCTTTCTAATAAGGCTTTCTTTAGAAAGGAAAGAAACAACACTCCAGGTCACTTAAGTGATCTGTTGTACATCATTAGCAGCTGAAATAAGTACCCTGAAGACATTTGCCAGAAACAGAGACTGTGCAGATTGCTGGACACGCATACTTGAAAACTAAAAAATTCTAGTGAAATTAGGACCATCTAATGGGCAGCCACAACTGGGAGAAAAGGAACACATTAATAAATGGAAAGTATCAAATAATTCTGTCAACTCTTACTATGTGTTTTGAAATATATTGTAAAAAGAAATCTACATAAAGTTAGGTACCAGATACTAAGATATATATCAGAAGATCTCTGCTTAGCTGAGGAGTTGAAGCTTTTCATTAGTATTTGCTAACATTCTTTTGATAGTCAAAGGCACCAGTTAAAATCTGGACTTTGTTAATCAGAGTTGATTTTATGTACCAAATAAGAACCAAATCCCGGAAAGCTTTTTCAAGGGGCAGTCTTGACACTAAGACTTAGAGATGTTCATTATCTCCTAGGACCACACACCAATCAGTGGTAGAGAAGCAGAAATACCAATGGTAAAAAAAAAAGGGAAAGTATAGTCATGAAGGGGAAACATCTGGAAAAGCAAAAAAATAGCAACTGAGAAAGACATATTGAAGAAAGAACAGTAAATGCAAGACACAGTAAAAGAATGACTCCCAGTAAAGTGGAAAGAAAGGGCTAGTTGTGGGTAAACAAATCAAGAAGTGATAATACATCAGTTTAGCAAACATGGCAACGTGAAGTATTATCAGATCTAGGAACTACTAAAGATGATTTACAGTAAAATAAAAACAAGGGCTTAGGCTTCTAATGGTTGAGCACTACAGTGCCTCACATTCATGTGCCTGGATTCCAGGACTGATCCTAAAAAGAGTATGTTAGAGCCTTCACTCCCTGGAGCATGTTTGGGAGATAGGAGGTTTCTTGCAATGAGGAGCCAAAGGAGCCAGCAACCCAAGCAGGTAGCTGCTAAAGCTGAGGAGTAAACTCCTCAGAAGTTTCTTCTATCCCTTCAGTTACAACTGCATTACCCTGCAGAAATGAGACAGAGCATGTGTGTGTGCTAGAAGAAAGAACATGATTATGGTCTAATTACTAAGACACCAACTTTAGAAGAGAGATCAATATCCACCCTGTTTCCAGAAGTTCATTTACTTCAAACCATACACACACAAGCAGGAAAAAAACTGAAACCCAAACCAAAACCAACCAAAACAAAACCCTTGCTATAGCCTGCCATTCAATTTCTGGACAAAACTCTACATTTGCTAAAGTCTTTCAAATGAGGCAAATTTCATTTGGAGTGATTTTAGTAATGGAGACCTTAAGTGCCTCCAGTGTGAGGTGACCATGGGCAAGTGTAAGCGTAGGTGCACACATTATGCTGTAAGTGCCTATAATGTCATGTACTCAGTCCTGCCAGAAGTTAGTTAGGCAGTTAGACTGTGCCTGTGAAATGTTCGGTAGCTGAACTCATAGCTCAAGAGCCACAACTGGAGGATGCTGAGACTGCTGTAACTTGATGGTGCTGTCAGATGAGGTTTGTGTGCAAGTGAAGGATCACGAGGGCAAAGCAGTGGAGCTCTTCTATACCTACTGTCTAATATTCAGGTCACCTTTGCTCTGTTAAAGATAGCAGGGATGCCTGTTTAATTCTCTTTTCCCTCTTTTGATTTATTCCCTTTAGTAAATGCATGGGCTATACTCTTTTCTCAGTGAACATTATGTCAGCTTTGACATGTTATGTATTTTATGAGATTATATCTGTCTTTAATGGGCACAATGAATTTGATTCTGGCTTGATCTGATTTACCCAGGTGATTTATGTGGTGATGATCCAACATCTGAATGATGGATCTGACAGGAAATCTGTCCCACTGGGGCAAACATGGGCTGACTGATAGATGCAGGTGAAAATCTGGATTATTACCAGGTGTATTGGCAGGCAGAGAAGCACTCAAAACTCTCAGACCCATTAGTATCCCTTAGCTCAACACCAGTATACTTACAGTAAAGTACTGAGCAGAATGGATGTTTTCCACAATCTTAGCTATAACAAAACTGCAAGTCGACAGCAATATGGGAGTTAATTCCTAACAAATTAATGTAACCCAATGCTCAGGATGCCCTGAGCCTACAAAATAAGACTTGAAATCTCATGTAAATAATCCTCTCAAATACTTTCACTCTCACAGCCTACTCAAAGTTACTATTAAAGCAATATGTCTTCCTCAGCTTTTTCAACCATCCACAGTTTGATGATATCAAGAATTAATGAAAAGGATTTGGGTGCACTGTGTGACACAAAACTACTTTCAGCCAAAGAGAAAACAATTTTATTAGCAACACCTTTACTGTTTCCTTGCTATCAAAATCTTCCAAACCTGAAATGCAGAATTCAGGGTTTTAGTTGTGGAATCCTACACATAAGGGATAGATTCCAGAAGTCTTTTTTTTTAAAGATAATTTTTAAAAAGAGTTGCTCGTCTTTTTAAACAGAGGTATCTTCTTGTCTAATACTTTCTTTTCTGGTCTGCTTTCTTTTAAGGTTTGCTAAACTATTTGAATCTATTTATCTCTCTAGCACCCATAATATTAAACAGTTTGTGACTAGCTTTTAGATTTCAAAATCCATTCAGTGGGGAAAAGGCTGCATGTTATAAAATATAGAGAAGTCATTCATGATCTATTTTTCTCCTGCTGGCCATCACATCTGCAACAGCAGCAGCAGCACTCTACTTCTGTTTCTCTCCATCTTTACATGACACTGTGTAATTTTGTTATGTCACAAATTGTAGTCAGGTTACTAGTTGCTAGTGATTTGTGGGAAATACTCTGTCCTAGGATAGAAAGTAATGTGGGATTTGCTGAGAATGGAAAGAGATTTTTTTTATTCCTTCAATTTCACTTCATACCTTTTATTTCTGAAGGTATGCCAGTGACCAATAGTTGCTGAGTACTGTCCCATGTCAGGGAATAATTCAGGTTGGAAGAAATCTCTGGAGGCCATCTGGTACAAACTTCTGCTCAAAGCAGGGTCAGTGATATTTAAAACTCTCCAAGAACAGAGAATGCAGTCTTTTGAGGCAGAAACTGCTATTCTGACAGAAAAGATCTTTTCCACTGTAGAAAACATCCTAAACTTAGTGATAAGACCCTGTTCAGGCAAAATTAAACAGGTATTTGAGAATTCCTTTGTGCTTTTCCCATTACCTTCTCCCTATTACTCTTTCTTCTCAGCCTTCCACTTTCATCAAGGCCAACCTGAGGGAAGTGTTCTAGGGAAGCAAATATCAGTCAGTACCAAGCCACATATGGCTCAGTGCACAGGTTAAAGGCCTAATTGTTTATGCATTTTTTAAATGAAATTAACAAGCTTAAGAAAAGTGAACTCCTCATCCCTCCCCATGCTCCAGCTTTAGACTGACAGTTCAGGTTCACTGATTTATCTACTTTATTTTTTCCAAAATAACTAATAGCTTCTTTGTAACAAGGCAAAATTTGAAAATACAAACATTAAGTGAAAATGTAGAATCATAGAATTGGATTGGGTTGGAAGGTACCTTTAAAGATCACCTAGTTCCAACCCCCCTGCTGTGGGCAGGGACACCTTGCACTAGAAGCAATCTTCCAGGTTGCTCAAAGCCCCATCCAACCTGGCCTTGAACACTTCCAGGGATGGGGCATCCACAGTTTCTCTGGGCAACCTCTTCCAGGGCCTCACCACCCTCATCATAAAATATTTCTTCCTTAAGTCCAATCTAAATCTACCCTCTATCAGTTTAAAACTGTTGTCCCTTGTCCTGACACTACAAGCCTTGGTAAAAATCATAGAATCATTTAGGTTGGAAGAGACCTTCAGGATCATCGAGTCCAACCATCAACCATGCCCACTAAACCATGTTCTGAAGTGCCTTGTCTACATGCTTTTTGAATATCTTCAGGGATGGTGACTCAACCACTTCCCTGGGCAGCCTGTTCCAATACCTGGCAACCCTTTCAGTAAAGAAATTTTTCCTAATATCCAACCTAAACGTCCCTTGTCACAAGTTGAGGCCATTTCCTCTCGTCCTATCTCCAGCCACCTGACAGAAGAGACCAGCACCCACCTCACTACAACCCCCTTTCAGGTAGTTGTAGAGAGCGATAAGGTCTCCCCTCAGCCTCCTTTTCTCCAGACTAAACAACCCCAGTTCCCTCAGCCACTCCTCATAAGACTTGGGCTCCAGGCCCCTCACCAACTTGATTGCCCTTCTCTAGACACTCTCCAGCAACTCAATGTCTTTCCTGTAGTGAGGGGCCCAAAACTGAACACAGTACTCAAGGTGCAGCCTCACCAGTGCTGAATACAGGGGGACAATCACCTGCTCCTGCTGACCACACTATTTCTGATGCAGGCCGGGATGCTGTTGGCCTTCTTGGCCACGCTGCTGGCTCATTCAGCCAGCTGTCAACCAGCACCCCCAGGTCTTTTTGTGCCGGGCAGCTTTCCAGCCACTCTTCCCCAAACCTGTAGCACTGCATGGGGTTGTTATGACCCAAGTGCAGGACCCAGCACTTGGCCTTGTTGAACTTCATACAATTGGCCTCAGCCCATCAATCCAGCCTGTCCAAATCTCTCTGTAGAGCCTTCCTAGTCTCAAGTAGGTCAACCCTCCCTCCCAACTTGGTGTCATCTGCAAACTTGCTGAGGGTGCACTCAATCCCCTCATCCAGATCATTGATAAAGATATTAAACAGAACTGGCCCCAATACTGAGCCCTGGGGAACACCACTTGTGACCTGCTACCAACTGGATTTAACTCCATTCACCACAACCCTCTGGGCTCATCCATCCAGCCAGTTTTTCACCCAGCAAAGAGTACACTTGTCTAAGCCATGAGCTGCCAGCTTCTCAAGGAGTTCAACCTGGTTGGGCGGTCTATAACAGACTCTCAGCACAATACCTGCCTTGTCTCTGTCTTTCTTATAAGCCCCCTTTATATATTGAAAGGCTGCAATAAAGTCTCCTTGGAGCCTTCTGCTCTCCAGAATGAAAACAATTATTTAGCACAATTTTTAAAGAGTCAACTGTAAGCAGTAGGATCCAAGTGGAATAGGAAATTCAAGCTAAATTTCAAGAACACAGATTTGAAATTACCTATGTAATGCTACATCAAAACTTTATAGGGAAGTTCTGTCCATAGATACACTTAAAACAAGACTGGATAAAATTACTTTCTGAAGACATTAAAGAGAATGTAAACACTCTAGCAAGAAGATAGGTTAGTCTTATGTGTTGGCCTTCTCCCCTGTCCTCTCAGTACCCTTCAACACTGTTCCAATTGTGTAAATTAACAAAGAATGCATTGTTTAAGGAAAAGGAAACTGTTCTAAACCAGCTAAATGGACTAGAATAAAAAAAAGTTTGTATATTATTCAAAAAGCACACGAAACCCCAACTTTTAAAATAAATCCTTAAACAAAGCAATGATCCAAAACACAGTAGGAACATTCTTTCATACCATAGAGAGCAGAAAAAGCAGTCTAGAATCTAAAATATGGGTCTGAGTTCAACATAGAACTGACACACTCAGTATTGTCCCTGCTTCTTTAACTGAATTCTAACAAGTCGCAGGCGCTCCTTGCCTCAGTTTTCCACACCCATCAGCAAACTGTACATCCAAGCAAGTGACTTAAGGCGGAGGCTGTCATAGCATATGGGTTCTATACTGCTGATATGTTATCACTCTCTTTCATTGAAATTGGTTTCAGCAGCAGACAAATAGCTTAGAGATCAGTTTTGTTTCAAAAATGTAAATGCCAGGAAATAAATCTTGTGAAAAAAAGGGAAGCTCTGAAAGTTTTGACTTGGAATGTTTAGTCTTTTAATTTCAGCAACAAGCCTGCATAGAGAAGCTGGCTGCTGCTAGTTCTTTATGTTTTCATACGATAGGAGAGGAGAAGAAAATAATCTACAGTGCAACAGCATCCACATGAACACTCTAGTAGATAGAGATAAGGACCTCCCAAACTCCCAGCTTATTTGGAGAATTGGCCCTAGAGAAAAGCATTGTTTCTACTGGACTGGGCAATCAGGGACTGATACACCAGACAAAAGAATGCTGAAAGTCAATGAAGACTCAACTGAGTAAATGGGAGCCCCTTTGTCTTCATTATGATTTTTTAAAAATCAGTACCGAAAAATCAGACTGCCTAATCTTCATACACCTAAGTAACTAGAAGGTATTTCAAAAGTACTGAGAAACCAGAGATTTCCCACTGGGGAAAAAATGCTGTTCAGTTTGATGCTTAAATACAAAGCCTAAGTTTCCCTACACATTTTTTTAAAAATATCTGTGGGTGACTGAGGAATACAGAAAGTTACTTTGCTAATTAAAGAAGAGCAATGGTACATTCAGTGAAATTGAAATGCATCAAGTGCCAAATAAAATGAACTAAATAAAATATTTTAGTTCTTATCACACTGCATATTTAAGCTATAGAACTCACTGCTACAAGAAATCACTGATGCCAAAAGCTTAGGACTCTAAGTAGGACTTCACATTTATATGAAAAATTAAGACATTCATAGTCATATCAGGTAGTAAGAAAAAAAAAAAACAACCTTAAAAGGTTTCTAAGCCTTCATGCATCAGGAAACAAGCAAATCTTTAACTGTTGAGAATTAGGAAGAAGCCTTCCATGTGGGCAGGTTATTCCATAATTGCCCACCTTGGGGTTTCTTGCATTTCTCTCTGAAGCATCTGGTACTGACTATTAGCCAAGGTAGATGGATGACAGGCCTGATTCATAATGGTAATTCTTACTCTAAACCGTAATGTAATCCTTTTTACTTTGTTGAGAACACTATAAAAAAAGGATAGGGAAACCTGTATCACAGATGTTTCATCTGTAAAAATGAAGTGCTATTGGTTAATCTGAGTCCTCCAGGGCAGTATTAGTAATGTACATATTAGCTATCCCTTCGGTCAGGGTTAATTATCTTACCAGTATTGTCTAATACTATCAATCTCAGCAATCTAATGTTACTTTGTAGCCCTGCATTATATCACCATTGCTAGTAACAGGCTTTGGAAGACCACAGGCTTTGTAAGTGTGCAAGGCCTCAGGACTGCAGCTTGTTAGGCTTGCTTTGTCTGAACTCTTGCTGACCTGCCTGCAGCTTTGCTTTACTCAATTTAGCTGTAACAGCAACAGGCTTGGCACTGGAGACCACACAGTTATAAACAACTCACCAATGCTTAAAGAAGTTAAAGAAATCCAGACCTGGAAATGGACAAAACTGGAGTTGTGGCTAACAAAGAGAAGAAATAGTATCTAAACCACATAAAGTGGATCATATATAGTAAATTCAGATACATTGTGGAGCTGCAGAAAAATGAACAGTGAGCAAAAGTGTAAAAGTGTGTTAACAAACAAAAAAGACTCCTTAGCACACCCTGGGCAGAGGTAGAAGAAAAAATAAATGTGAACATCATCTGTCTCTCAGTAAAGAACTCTACATACTGGTGACTCACCACAGCATTATCCGTTACACACCAGAATGAAACCACTAATGTTAGGACTCGAAGGAGCAGAGGAAGGGTGAGGATAACAGAAGGAAAAAGGGGTAGAAAATGAGAAGTGTGCACATAATTTTAATTGTATTATTCCACCTAGTCTTCTTTTTTCTGTAGTAATGAACTAACAATGATTCTTTGATTAGACGGTCAAGCTTTCGTTCAACAAGTTTGTACATATATATATATACATCAATAATTTATCATGCAACATATACACACACCATACAATTTTTGTGTATACACACACATTTTTATTTAAATAAAAAATGTCATGGCCCACGTGGGTCTCCTCTTTGCTTATGAAAGATTTTGACTGTGATACAGGGTTTTATACCCTTTGTATATCAGTCCTGAAGAGTATTTTTTAAAGCCATCATAAGGGAGGGAGGAGAAGGAGAAAGAAAAAAGGAGGGGAAAGGGAGGAAGACAGGAAGCAAGAACACAGGCACTAGCCCATCACATAATTTTCCCAGCCTCATTAAGCTGTTGTTTTCTTTCTTATAATTTCCAAATACTAATGTTACATGGGAAGAGAGCTAACATACCTTTATCTGAGGATGTAACATGAAACATTTACACATTTTTACTCTTGCCATTCTCTGGAGACATAAAAACAAAACTCCCTTATGACATTTGCCCAATGTTAATGAGAGTTGAACTGACAAGCCATTGACATAATTGACAACTCTTATTTTAGGTGTGTCTCTCACCTAATGGTGCTTCCTTTTACTTCAGAATTAAATAACTGGCATTATGAGCAATGCTTTCCACTTACTTATATTTATAATCTCTTGCAGCTTTTCCAAGACTATTAGTACCATACTTCTGTTTTATCTTAAAAATCTCAGTCTCCTACACTACCACTAACATCAACAAATCTTAGTAATAGTTCACTTTTTTTACTCAAAGTCTCAAATACAGTGAAAGTCACATTTTCCTAAATGTGATTAGTTCTGAAAAGAAGGCCCCTTGCTGAAAAGCAGGAATGCTTAATGAAGAAGAGAAGAGGAACATAGGAAGGAAAAAACATAGATTAGAAAAATTTCAATAAAAAAGATGGGATAGCAGAAGAAGAAAGAGCAGTTTCAAGTTGAGGCCAACGGAATACTTTCCTAGAAAACCAGGACCTTCCCCTGTCTCTGATACAGAATGCTTGGGCACTATCAGGCAAGTCACTCAAACTGAGCCTTTCACAGCTGAGCACCTACTACATGTTCTTCCCTCATTTTTTTGAGTGCCTGCCTTGTGATTCCATGTCTGCTCAGTGCAATAGCTGAGCATTTCCAGTTGAAATTGAATTGTGCTTTGAACATATAATAGGCTATATAATGCAGAGAGCTCTTAAAAACTAGATCACAGATGCATCATACTGGACATCTACAAGTACGTGGCACTCTTAACCTTAATCTCTGTGAATAGGCTCTCCATCAGTCAACTGGAAGTAATACTGGAAACTCTTCATGTTATGATACTAAATGCATTACCATTTACGGTGCATTTAAATGTGTTTGTAATGATTACAAAGGGAAGGAAAAAAATCTGTAACTGTCTTCACAGCAGGGGGTTGAATAGCATGCAGTATGTAAGACCTGTAGGACTCATTGAATAACAGAATAAAAAACAAATATTGAGTATTTGTTCATTAAGTGAGCACAATTCATACAGTAGACTAACAGATACGGAGATCTTATGGCAAGGAAGTCAGGTAACCAAGTCAAAGCAGTAACACAGTATATGCTTTGTAAGAGGAAAATTAAGTTTTAATTGTAAACTACAAAAAAACCCTGTTTAAATTCTGGAGTACCTTTAATATCTTAGATTTTTCAAGTACATTGAAAAATAGAAAGTGCTGCCTGTAACATCAGCTGACATCTCTGGGTTTGGATTTGTCACAGCTACGACACAGACCTCAAGCACTTGAGCTTGTGGAATAATTAATAGCAGCAGCTTCCTATCCTTTTTGCAGGCCTGCAATGTCCTTCTTGTCAGGGGCTTCACAGTATTTTACAGGATTCCCCTTGCTTTTTTTTTTTTTTAATTAAAAAAACCCACCAAAACAACAACAACAAAAACACTAACAAAAAAACCCCAACACAAAACCAAAACAAACCAACCAACCCCCAAAACCAAAACAACAACAAACTGCCAAACAACTCTTTATGCTCATGGTCAACATCCTACTCCAGTCAGACTACGTTCTCTGCTCACAGCTTTTTGTTTGTCTCCTTCTATCAGGTGGTTTCTTACCAACCGCAAACTCCTATTTTGTCTCCTCATCATACCAGTTTGTCCATACTACATTCAAGTTCCTCTCCCCACTTTCTTTGCTCAGTCAGTACTGATCAACTGAACAAACCTTCAACTTCTTCCCTATTGTAATGGGGTTGTGGCACCATTTTTCCCAGCTAGACATTTTTGCCCTTTCACATTTCTCTCGAGGATGCTAAGTCACAGCTTTGCCCCTCCCAACCAGACACAGCCTGCTTCCTATACACACCTATTTCATCTGCTAGCTTCCAGTATCTTCACTCTCCTTCCTTTAGTTTTACAGGTTCTTTTCCCTGCAAAAAAAACTAGCAGATTTTTTCCTCATTTTCAGTGCTTTCCTGTACTTCAGTCCAAGCAGAAGGTGACAGCATGGCTCTACATGCACACTCCACTCCTATAACAGAGATGTCAGGGAATGAGCCACAGACATTCCTTTTGTTTAGCAATAAGCATGTGGTTTGGGCACCAGTAGGAGCTATAAAAGGATTAAGCAAGCTGAAGTTCATAGCTGTAAAACTCTTAGAAGTTTATATTCTGTAATCTGGCCAAGTTGGGGCTATTTTTAATATGAATTTCACAGCAAATATACCCTGTTATAAAGGCTACCCTTCTTCCAAATTTTACATCTTTATCCAAAGCACGGATGCAGTACAGCCTCTGAAAGAAAGGTGCTTTTAAATTATTTAACATTGCACAATAACTTACTTTTGCCAAACTTACTTCTAGAAATTGACAAAACATTCTAATGATAAACCCAACCTCTGAGTCCAGATTTGTGTAAAGAGGACTGCATCTCATCACAATACTTAATACTTTAAGTATAGTTATCAGAAAAATAATAAAATTAACAGAAACTAGGTTACCAGAAATCTTAGCCTTAAATCCATATTCTGCAATGCCTACTCATTTTAGGAGTATTTCTGCACACAAGGAAAGCAATTGCACATGCATTATATGATATGAATATATGACTCGTAGGTAGAGGGTTAAAAACTCCAGTATGCACACACTCATCCTTAATGGCATGAAAGAGCTTTTCAGTTGACATTTACATAATTTTGCTGCCAGAGTTACCAGGATATATTTACATATATAGTTTTCATTTAATATATATCATATACCTATGCCATTGTAGAGACACATGATAAGCTAGAGTTATCTAAATTGATGTGAAGCAAAACTGACACAATGCCAACCAAATTCCCAGAATGACAATTCAGTCTGTCATTGAATCACCCCTCAGGCAAAGGCCTGAGTAAGGAAGATATTGCTGTGTCCCTTGAAGGTCAATAAGAACAGGTTCAGCTAGACACCAGGAAGAGAAGATAATACAGGGAGTATTTTTCAGTAACTGTTGAGCTCTGGGGCTGTGCATGGAAATTTTGACTTGAACTTGAGACTCAGTCCTTGATCTAATGGGTAACTGTTCAAGTCTTAAAGCTTTGTTTGAAAGTACATCTGAAAGACCTATTCTTTTTCAGTCATATTAATGAGTGCTATAGATAATTATTGAAATATCTTTTCACAAATTTCCAAGCACCTTGCCTAGGAATGGGAACAAAATGTGGAATACAACTCAGAAGTGTGTTTAACCCACTCATCATTATCACCTTTTGTCTCATCTGTGTACTAACAGGTCATTCCCTCTAGCTGAAGAGCCATTCTTACAGAGGGCAGGCTTACAAAAGAATCAAGTTACCTGGTGTTTGAGACTAATATTCCTGGATATCAAGGTGGTGGGTTTAGATGTCCACCACGTTGTCATATTACATGAAAAGCTAGGACACAGCTGGCAAGAGTAGTGTCAGAGCATCTCATTGCTACTGTAAGCTGAACATCCAACATACACTAAAGGGTATCTGCATTCTTTTACGTAATGTATCTCAGTTTTTGGTTACCTCTGAAGTTACTCAGTACCTGTGTAGGCATACTACTTGGTATACTGGAGCATGGAGTAGCACAAACCTGTCAAATTGGTATGAAGGGAGACACCTGTGGTACTAACCTACTGAAACACAAGCAGAAACAGAAGGAAAATATTGGCCTGCTGTTAAACAGGAGAGGTGAGTTAGTTACCAACAACACTGAAGAAGCAGAGGTTCTCAACCCTTTCTTCACTTCTGTCTTTACCAGCACTGTTGGGCCCCAGGCCTTTGGAACAAAAATCCAGGTTGATGCAAACACAGACCCACCATCAGTGAAGGAAGAGTTGGTATGTGAACTATTACAGAAGCTTGACCCCTACAGATAAATGGGCCCTGATGTTATCCACATGAGGGTGTTAAGAGAGCTTGCTGATGTCATTGCGAGGCTGCTCTCTATAATCTTTGAGAAGTTGTGGAGATTGGAGGATGTTCCAGGAGACTGGAAGAAGGCTATTGTCACCCCCATCTACAAGAAGGTCTTAAAGGAAGATCCAGGAAATTATAGGCCCATCAGTCTTACTTCAGTCCCTGGGAAAGCTATGGAACGAATCCTCCTGGGGGCTATCACAAGTCAAATGAAGCATGCAACTGGGAAAAGCCAGCATGGATTCACCAAGGGCAAATTGTGCTTGACAAATCTGATTGCCTTTTATGACAAAGTAACCTGCTCACTTGATGTGGGGCGAGCAGTGGACGTTGTCTACTTGGATTTCTCCAAGGCTTTAGATACAATTTCCCACAGCCTCCTCCTAGAGAAACTGATGTGTTATGGTCTAGACCAGTGGTCCATGTGGTATGTGGGGAACTGGCTGACAGGTCACACCCAGAGCATGGTGGTAAATAACTCCTTTTCAAACTGGCAACCTGTCACAAGTGGGGTCCCCCAGGGATTGATATTGGGCCCAACACTGTTTAATAACTTCATAAGTGATCTGGATGATGGGATCAGGTGTATCCTGATGAAGTTTGCTGATGATACCAAACTGAGTGGGGAAGTGGACACTTTGGAAGGGAGAGCCAAACTGCAGGAAGACCTGGATAGGCTGGAAGAGTGGACTGACAAGAACCTTACGAAGTTCAACAAAAGACAAACGTAAGGTCTTGCATCCAGGAAAGCATAATCCAGGAATGCAAGACAGGCTGGGATCTACCCAGCTGGTGGACAAGCAGCTCAGTATGAGTGAACAGTGTGCTGCTGTGGCAAAGAAATGCAACAGGATGCTGGGTTGCATCAACAAGGGCATCACCAGCAGAGATAAAGAAGTCATAATCCCACTCTACATAGCGCTTGTCAGGCCACACCTGGAATACTGTGTTCAGTTTTGGTCCCCACTATGCAAAAAATATGTGGACAGGCTGCAGAGGGTCCAGAGAAGGGCCACAAAGATGATCAAGGGACTGGGGAGCCTGCCATATGAGGAAAGGCTGAGAGAACTGGATTTGTTTAGACTTGAGAATAGAAGGCCTGGGGGAGACCATATCACCATGTTCCAGTATTGAAAGGGTGGCTACAGAGAAGATGGAGAGTCCCTTTTTACAAGGAGTCACATGGAAATGAGGGGTAATGGGTACAGGTCTTACTCCTGGGGACATTTTGATTGTACAGAAGAAGCAAATTTTTCACAATGAAAACAATCAGCCATTGGAATAGTGTCCCCAGGGAAGTGGTAGATTCCCCAACATTGGACAGTGTTAAGATTCAGCTGGACAGGGTGCTGGGCCATCTTGTCCAGACTGTGCTTTTGTCTAGAAAGGTTGGACCAGATGATCCTTGAGGTCCCTTCCAACTTTGTATTCTGTGATTCTATGATTCCTTGGCTGCAGCACAGTTACTATTTCACACTTACCTCAGGTTCCTGGCCCTCAACAAGGCTGACTAATTCACAACAGAGACTGCAGCACTAAGCTGTAATTACATGAGAATAATACTATGCCTGAGGTGCAAGTTAGTGACCAAAAGAGCAGGTAGCACTAACTCTGAATGTGGAGGTGTGCTTGAACTCCCTGCATGCTCTACATTCCCTATACCTCAAGTGGATACATAAATACTGGTTGTTGCCAATGTCTATTTTTCTTATTTTCCAACTGTGAGAAAAATTATTTAGGATTTCAGTGTCTTTGAGACAATTTGCAAGACTTAAGAGGGGGAGAGATGAAGGTTAATACTGGGCTTGGAGTTGCTTATGGCTACAGTCAACCAGCACTTCAGTCTGCTGACAAATATAGAACTGCTAAACAGTCATGGCTCTATTAACTGGAAACGTGATGTGCTCTATCCTTTCTTTTCCATGTCTCTGATATTCACCAGTTGGCTAAAAATGCTACGATAAAGTTTATCATGTTACGTCTTCACAGACAGACTAGAAAAGCTATCAGTCAGGCCACCATGAGATACCATGGACTACCAGTAGCTGAAACTTGAAGTACCTATTCAGACTAATAGATTGGAGGAAGACACATGCTGGCTGTCAGAAAAAAATATTGTTTGAACTTTGCTGCTGGAAGCCTGGTTCAAATCCAGTCTTGGATCACATGAGTGTAATGATGTGCAAATAACTGAAAGCTTTTTTTTTTTTTTTTTAATCTTTTCTCAAAAAGAATACGAACACAGCCACAGAAGGGAGCAATAAGTGATAAAAGATAAAATGGCCTGGGTGAGTAGTCACTAATTACTCAGAGATGGTGGCTTCCAGCACTAAGTATGACAAATAAAATGAGTTATACAGAGCAATAGAGTAGACAAGTCAGCCAGTTACAAGATAAGGGACTTCCAGTGGGAGATTAAAACCATAGACCACTGCAGTAGTGCTCCCCTTTTGTCTAACACCTCAGAGCTCTGTGACAATGGGCAGTCAAAATAGATGAAAATTTCTTCCAAGAGCAAGCTGTCTGTTTAAAGAGACCGTGTGCTAATTTAATATAAATACTCTTGAAGTAGATTCATTATGCTGTGCAGAAACAGAAGAGAAAGAAAAAGACAGAAAACATGTTTTTACAAATTGGTAATAAGACATACAGTGTTATCAGACAATAATACATTGCAATAGAGCTCTAAATGGAACAATTACTTTAAAATCTTTCACACAGTTAAAAGAAACAGAAACATAATTGAATTTAAATTACAGAAATCAGTGAGATAAAAATATCAGCAAACCACATAAAGATATCTGTTCATGAAGCTCATTAACACCAAAGAGAAAGAAATAAAACTCTGTTTTGAGATTAAAATTTAAAATAAGGGAAAGAGCCAAAGTGGAGAGCTGTAAAAAGTGGAATGGAATACCAGGTGCTGCTCAGCTGAATAACAGCTGGATTACACAAGTATGAATCATCAGAGAAAAGGGAGACACTAGAAAGGGACAAGGAAAGAAAGGAGTGCTGTGAAATCATCTACAGCAATTCTATGAAGATCTGTGCTAGATTAAATCTTGGCATAAGTGATGAGCTAGTCAAAGTATTTAGGGAAGTGGTATTGAGGTTGAGTCTTCTGGTAACTATAAAAAGACTAATTCTGTATATCCTGAAGTTAAAAGTGCTAGAAACTGGCAAAATCTGGGAGTTGACTGAATGATGTGATTGACAATAGACAGAATTGAAGAAGGACTTCTGTAAAGAGGAAATCTAACAGGGTACACTTTTCTTGAGCAGGTCGTCTGATGGATTTACACGTGCAAAGACAGCTGGCATCTGCTATTTAAGGCAGCATTGGTAACAGGAAAAAGATCAGACAGTTAATTTGAAATCCAAGTCAGAAAGTGAAATGAAGGTATGTTTTACTTGCACAGGGGGCCGCATTTGCTTCAGAAAGACATTTCAGTCTGAGAGTTCTAAGTGATAAAGAATGACAGAAAGCCATATGCAAGACTGGACAGCTAAGAACATGAAAGCCTAACAAAAAGTACGTTCATCTGAGTGCCAGAATTGTGAAAATTAAAATGAGATTATGAGTTTCAATCTGGTCAGCTCAGTGTTGTAGTATGGCAGTCAAACACACCACGTATAGTGCGCTGCATACATCATTTGTGTGACTTGTCGCCACATCATTTTTTGTGTGTATGTGAATACGTGCAGTCTAATCACCTGAGCTTAATTTAAACACAGAATTGCATTGCATTGGACTGACATTGTCATTGTGGAAAAGGAATCAAATTTGCTCTTTACTTCTGAAAACACACCAAGTTTTACCGGCAGGTCCCAAGGTCTGCCATCCTATATACGAGAGAATAGGCAGCCAGCCCAGAGTTACCTAACAGTCTTTTCCCTAAATTTTTAAGCCTCTGTGAACAAGAGCACAGTCTCTTCATAGCTATTCGACACACCCCTGATTCTGGGGAATATAAACACAGAGAAGCAGTATGTGAAGCCAATACCAAATCAGCACAGTTTGTTAATTTTGCTAGGAAAAGCACTAATTGATACTCTCTATATTGGCAATTTGACTCCTGGAATAAGGTTTTTCTGTTAAACCTTCTTGATGCTGCATCAAGATTTACAGGGTTGGGGTTTTTTGTTTTGGTTTGGGTTTTGGGTTTTTTTGTGGCTTTGTGGTTGGGGCGTGTTGTGGGATTTTTTTGTTGGAGAGTGTGTGTGTATTTTTTCCCATCCTCTGACTTTTCAAAGACTTGAAGCTTGACGTCTAGTTGGTTGAGTAGTTTAATTTCATTTTGTTATAGCCATGCACAACATCCCTAGAGCAAGCAGGGAGTTTTGGTAACTGCTTACTGGATGCATACCAAACCTCTATGTACTTTTATATGTATGACAGTAGAGAGGATAAAAAAGTAGAAAAAGCTGTAGAAAAGTAGAAACACTGCCATGTTTCAAAAAAAGCTGCTGCTAGATAATGAAGATGAGACCAGTGAAGAAACTTGGAGAAGCACAGCTTGCCTTTTAACTGAATAATTGTTACAGAATATCTTGTACTAGTTTCTGAATCACTTCATATTGGCCACAGTCAAATATTAGGACACCAGACTGTGGACTGCTGATATGTCACTTGCAGTGTAAATAACCCTAACATAAATGACCCACACACTCAGCAGCACAGAACAGTTAAATTTCTGCCTGGCACATCTGATGAGACAGTGTGGTGCTATTTTAAAAGGTCCAAGAACTTTTCACTGACTTAGCATTCAGACACCAAGGACCTTATCTTAACACCATCAGCCATAGACAGAAGAGCAAACTTATTAACTGCACAAATCATGCATCCGCTGTTTTTTCTAATATATTGACTGGTATTCTAGAGCTGCAGGCAGAGGAAAACCAATACAATAGATTTTGATAAATCTTGAAGTTGCTATTCGAAAAACATTTGCCAAGTAATTGTCCTCCTACAGTATAATCACCAATGTCTGGTCTTATAGCAAGTTTTTCTCTGTTGTATGCAGCCTAAGAAAGAGTTTTGTATCTGCAGGGGAAGGGGCTTTTCTCTTCAGTCCTAGTTCCTCAGCAGGAAGTCCTTCAATTTAACCTGACAAGGTTACTACAATCAAGAAGCCAGACAGGGAAATTGCATTTATACTTCACGCTGGAACAGGAAATTGTCTTTTTTGCCCCCCTCCCCCCTTTTTTTTTTTTAAATAGAATTGTTCTCCAACTGTTCCATGATCACTGAAAACACAATAAGGGCAGTGGGATACTTGGAATAATAGAAAAAAATTTCCTCTTTTCTTGGTATACTGAAAACATGGTCCAAATTCCTAATAAAAGTTTATCGTCCTTGCATTTAAAAAGGAGGGAAGTTACTTGACTGTTATATCTAATAAAAAAAAATAATATTCTGAGTACCTGAATTCTTAGAAACTCTTATGCTTCTGGGATGGACTTCAAAGACTCTATTCCCTCTCCTCCTTCTTGGATGAATACATGTATTACAAGGCAGAATAATATTACTTATCCCTTTTCTTACATCCAGAAGATAAACCAAGAGAGGTAGCAGATCTGCAGTCTTTCAGAGAGGACACATGAAAGAATTGTGTTTCTCAGACAGTCATAGCTGGTAAGGAAATATAGGGGAATAGACATTAGTTAAGACAAGTGACAGATCTATAAAAAAAAATTTAAGAATGTAGAGAAGAATTAGAAACAAAGCCACATTTGTGTATGTTTTTAAATTAAAGAGGGGTAGGGTAAGGTGAAGTAAGCAGAAGGAAAAAATGGCAACAAATGAATGAGGTTCAGAACTAATGTCACAGTGGGACAAGTGCCAGATTGGAGAAGGGTTGGATGGGGCCAATGCAGAGGATTTTTCTAGGAGGCAGAAATATTGCTCTCCTCCAAACTGCTCTTTGTTAAGAAATACCTTCATTTTAAAATTCTTAAAAGGAATAGAAGAAAAGATGTCTTTGTCCCCTACCAGCCTCCTTACTTCTTCAGCAAAATGCTTCCTTCCAGCAAAAGCTGCCCTTTATTTCACTTTAAAATGTAGTAATTTTTCAGGCAGAAGGGCTAGGTATGTCAGTTATTACTCACTGCATTACCATTAGCGTTCCTGTCTTATCAGTAACAAAATTGCTGTTTCCACTCATGTTTAAGAAACACGATGTTAAGTGTAGCTAAATGAGTAAGATATTAAACTCAAAATAAAAATCAGTGACTATGGAAAAATACCTGATGGCCACAGTCTAGATCCCAGCAGATAAGCCACATCAAGTACAGTTATTATCTAATGTTTTTACTAAGACAAGGTTCCAGTCCAGAGTTAGGCTGCCAATGGGGCTGGCACCCTATAGGAGCCTGCTTACTCCAAGTGCACAGTCTACTTACCACTGGTAAGTGCTAACCAACCTGTTCTAGAGTAGGGTCTATTTGACCCCTTTAAAGAGGGTCAGATAGACTTCATTATCATGTCCCACTTTCTTAAACAAAAAAAGTCTATTTCAGCCCATGTGTAATTGAGTTCCCCAGCAGTCATGGGACAAAGGTTCCTTAAAACATAAACAACACAGAAAACAAAATATGAATGACAAAAGTCACTTTACTATGATATGTAGTATATGACAGCAGTGGGGACACCATTACCAGTAACACCAAGGGGAATAACTAGCAGGAAGGAAAAGGGTTTCTGTTACCTAATAATAAAATAATGAACATTTTGTCATATTAAAAGGCTACATGTTCAAGCGCCGAGGGTTGACACAGTGGGAGAACAGCCAGGGTAAGGAGGTTAGGTAGGAGCTCTCCAAATGACCCCCAAATGAGGAGGATCAGCCCAAAGAAAGCTGTTTCCTGCTGAGGGTAGACTTAAATTCAGCAGGAAGCCACAGAACTTAGCTTCTCTTCAAAGGATTGTATGGGGATGGAGTATAGTCTTTATTACTACACTTAACACAGTGATTACTGCTTTTAATGGACCAAGCTAACAACCACAAGTACTTAGACCTATCAGCTCAAGTATCTAGACCTATCAGCTCTGGCTCTATTGATCAACAGAATACTGCTTTTGGTACTAACGTATATTTTGAGTCATCATCTGAATTTCTGGTGTTACTTCTAGACACATGGTCACCGTACAAGTGGAAAAGCAAATCTGTTTTGTACGTGAAGTCAGACCAACACACTGTCTGTGCATAAGATTCACAGTGAGCATTATACAGTATTGAGCTGTGAGCTTAAGGACTTGCTGGGGATATGCAGGTCCTTTGTAGCAGGTCTGATGCAGGTTACATTGAATTGATGGCTTTTGGATTTGCCTCTATTGGCAGATCTAAACACAGTTCCTCAGCATCAGAAACCCTGTTAAAGAGGAATAAGATAGACTTCCAGCGCAGCTAAACCCATGGAATTTGAGTCTGTTACAGAAGAAGAAAATTCAAATTAAAATTTTAGTGTAGTTTGGTATCAGGGCTGTGACTGTGTGCACTTAATGCATCAGTTCCCTGCATAGTTAAGGAATTCCCCAGTTAGTCTTTGCACAGATGAGATATTGGTCTGACATGAGACAACAGATGGACAACTCCCAGCCCTGGTCACACCAAAGCCTTTGTTTCATTATTACTGGAGCTCTCCAGGTCTAGGCAGCCCCTGCTATGCATAGCCTGGCTCTATTTGTATACTTATACCTGTTGACTAACATATGAGGTGGAAATTCTAGTAGCACGGTAACTCCCCCAGGCTAGTCCTGCTGCAGAACTGACCAAACTGTACATGAAGATACTTGTAAATACCAGTAAAAACTGCTCCTACAGATACATAAAAAAGACACTTCTGCAAATAAGATAGGAAAAATTCTATACATAATTTAAAATAATAATAGTGATGAATCATGTATGCATTGGAATGCCCACACAGGACCATGTGCCAGCTGGATATAAGAATATACTAAAACAGCAGTTCAGAGGTACACATACAACCTAGATGAAAATGCTGTTGCAAGAGACCCTTCCAATGGAAACTCCCATTGC
The DNA here is from genome assembly GCF_964188355.1 of Buteo buteo. Lineage (NCBI taxonomy): Eukaryota > Metazoa > Chordata > Aves > Accipitriformes > Accipitridae > Buteo > Buteo buteo. The sequence goes on along the minus strand of NC_134176.1, from coordinate 54,143,527 downwards.
CCTTTGGACAATGACTGATCATCCTGTTCACAAGTTTCAATTCCCCACAAGAGCTTTACCCTGTGGAAAAGAATCCAGTAGGGGCTTTTTGATTGTTTTTAAACAAACACTCTGACTGTAAGTGCCTGTGCAACATGACCAACTGGTATCTAAAAAAGAAAAATTCCATTAATCTGCAATACTTGCTTAAATGTAAACCAAGAAGGAAATTACCTAACCAGTCTCTTTTTCAGGTTTTTTTTCCAGTAACAGTACATAGCACATTTGCTGTCTAGAAGGCTGGCAAAGCAAAGGAGTAGAACATAAAGCACATCTCGTATGCAGTACCACTTTAACTTGCAAGGCTGACAATCTTTTGAAGAATATCAGCTTTTATTTTTGGCTTGAATTCTGGGTAGAAAACTGACATAGCATTCTAGGATGATTGGATTAGGCAGAGGTGTCCCCACACACCTGCACCTCCAGAGTTACTGCACACAAACCACAAATCTCTTGTTAAAAAGTTTATCCAGTAAAATATTACTTCCAAAAATCCAGGAAAAATTCAGATTCAGGAGGTGTTTTGATACCAAGAAGTCTCTTGTGTATAAGAGCAGATTAACAGACCATCAACTACAAGGTATAGGATAATGTTACCTTGAATTTTGCCTTTCCATTCAGATGCTCCCTTCCCACATTCAAATTCATTCCTGCAATACAGGGATGTGGAACACTGCCAATACATTAACTGCTTTTTTCAGTTAACAATGGGATAGCAGAGGAGAGGGAGTGGGAGCTGCAACATTAAAATACATCTGTGTTTCAAGCTAATCTTAAGCAGATTCCAATATGCTCCTTCACACAAACATTCCAGGGGAAACAGGCACTTGAGCCTTTCAGCACCCATGAAATGAGAACAGCAACACCACCTTTCCTATACCTTGTCCTGAAGGGCAATGAAACGGTTGTGTGGACAGAGTATATAATGTATTTTTATATTAAATATCACCATCCAGTTTAAAATTATTTCTACTGTGACCTAGATATAAAGGACTTCTATTACTTATTAAATCTTGTCTGTTAGTTCCACTGCTTGCTTTTCTGATTTCTTGGACAATAATATGAGGATATGAACACCTCCTTCCAGGATTTGAATTTAGGAATACTGACACTTGGTATGTACACAGTACCTCTCCCAGTAGCACTAACTTATTTCTTTGTGCTTCCCCTCCCCATTTTGTTGATGGATGGCAAAGTCACACATTACAAACTTACTACAGTAACTCCACAGCTTAAACTATGCTAAGATATTTTAAGTAAACTTTATTTATTGATCATAACAGTTCATATAATTCCAAAACATGCAGTGCTTTTTCTTATTTAAAAAGAAGATTTAAAAAATTACTCTGCTTAGAACATGAGTTGGAAATAATTAAAATTATGCCTGGAAAGTGAGGAGAAGTTATGCCTTTATTTTATCCCTCTGGTTAATAAATATTGAGCCTCAGTTCAGTGGTAGATTTTAACCTTAGCCTGAGACCTACAGTATTTTTATAAATACATTAGATGACAAAATTTTCCCTTTTGTTTTCTATCTTGAGCCAGTCAATTTCCATGCTTAATTTTTTTTGCCTTTAAAAACAGAACAGCGAGGGCAACCTTCTAGAAAAACTGTAAAGACCAGTGCACCACAGTAAGGCAGTATCATCACTGGAACTGTATTCAATTTATTATTCCAAAGACTGTCAGGTAAATGGGTTATTCATCAAAAAAGCATAACATCTAATATCTTAGTTTGTCATTAATTCCACCTGAGTTTAAATCTGCCTACCCCTGCTAGTCTTGCTGCAGTCAATGGGACCACTGCCTATACACAAATGCTTAGCTTTATATATTTCCTACAATATTAGTGTCCGGAATTCAATTTTGCTGGAACAGAAGGTACAATCTCCTGTGTTATCTCTTGACTGCACGAGAATACAACAATTCTAGGTCACACCCACACTGCTCTCTTAGCTTGTTTCTAAGTGTGACCACACTGAGATCACACCACAGAAGCATGTGCTGGCCACGTCCTCCTGTCTGCTGAGCCAGAGGGTGATTAGTAAATACAGCCTTTATGAACAATGTGTGACTGGACCAGGGCAGGAAGGGGTGGTGTTAGAGCACAGTATGCTCTCACAGAATAATTACAGACCTGCAGCCATTTAAACACAAACAAGTTCCAACCTAAGTTCCTCAAATCTCAGTCTTGCTTTTCAGAAAATCTGTCCCATTATCTCATGATGAACCTGCCCAAGTTAGGGCAAATGGTAGAAAGGATATTTAATAAATGAATAATCAACATAATTACCACTTGTATATTCTGCCCATAAGCAGACTTCCAGGCTAATGTCAAGAATAGCAGTTAAAAAGAGCTTCAGTGGAACCATGGAATAACCGACATTAGTAGATGATTCCAGCGTACCACTGAAAGCAGGGTATACTACAGCAGGCTGCTCAGGACCTTGTCTAGCTGGGTTTTGAGTAACTCCAAAGATGGAAATACAGAAATTTATACTAGAAATAGTGAGAATCATTCAAGCTGGTAATTAAAATGAGAAATGAGTAAACTGATCTAACTAGAAGTAGTTGTCCCTAATATTCACTCAAAGAATAAAATAAAACATTGGATTCTTCAGAATGATGGGAAGTTTTCAAGATAAATTCTCAATGGTGTACTCTTTCTAGGCAGCCTCAAAGGCCAAAAATTTCCAAAGAATATAAGAATATCTGACCTCCCAATGTTACTTGCCAACTAAGAGTTCAAACTTGTCCTGTAATTCTCACACTGAATAGTTATACTGTGGTCAGAACCCATTTAAAAATTAAAAAAATAAATACTGGAAAAATAGCCTTTCACACACAGTTTCTACACAGATTTATGACTGGGTTGTAACGTGCTGAACTCTGAAAAGTATGTCAAAATCTTAAAGAGGTGTTCAGCCCTCCTCTCCCTTGTCTTCCCTTGCCCCCTCATCAGCATATGTATTTGAAACCAAATCTGAGCACAGAAAAATGCGCAAGATCGCTGTGTCTTACATAAGAACTGTTCTTTCAGTTTCAGTTCTTTGCTACCAGTTCTACTTGGAATCTGAAGGTATAGAAGCAGCTGCAAAAAAATAATGAAAATGGAGTTAATTAAAAAATACTCAGAGAACATTTGGGGCCTAATTTTGCTCTTTGGTAATTTGATTTTAACTTGATTGCCTGGATTAAAATGAGGACACATTGTAGTCCTTAATTCAAATTAATTCCATAGAGTATTTCCTGTTCTGTGGGTTGGTTAGGGGATTTTTTTTTCAGAGATGAGAAAAGGAGAGAGAGCAAGGCTAGGTCTTCTTAAATGCACACTACCTCTCTCTGTCTCTATCTGTTGATAACTAAACTATAGAAATTTAATAGCTTTGCTTGTGAAAAATTTCAGATTGTAGTTTGTACAAACATCAAATTAATGCACACGAAGTCTTTTACAGGTAGGCAGTGACAGTGTTTGTTAGCCACACTCTTTGGCTAACATGAACTCTACATATTACTGCTACGGGATTCCACTGTGACGTGGTAATTGCTCACTTGTTAAAGGAAGGATTAAGGCAGTGTCTGAAAGGGAACATAATTATCATTTCCTAAACTCTATTCAGTTAGGATTTAGACAGAAAGAGCACAAACTTCAGGGGATTTCTTTAGTTCTACAACCAATTATATAAAGTAACATTTCTCCATTACACAACACTCATATATATAAACAACAAAATCCCCTATAGAAATAAGCCTGTATATTTCATCAGCTCAGCAAAATACTTCTATATATGGAGTACACATGTATAGGATGCGATAGTTCCACCAAGACACTGCAAGCCAAGATTCCAAAGCTCTGTTCCAGGCTGTGCCACTCACTCTTTAGATGTTCTTACATATGTTATTTAAAAAGTTATCCACAGAGTATTGGGGATCAAAACACTTGTTTTTACTGAGAATGTTAGGGCCAATGTGGTAAGCACTGACTAGAAGTGACTGTTCAGTAAGCTTTACCGCTTTCTTGAATAGTACTTCTGTGGTACAACAGAAGCTTGTCATCAGAGTTTCAGGTAAGTATTATGGACAATCAAAATATGTCAGTCATAAGGCTTCCTAATCTAACTCTGCCTAATGATCAAAGCACAAATTTTCTCTCTCACCAAAACATGACTGTTTTGATCAGCCTAACTTTAATGCTTCCCACAATGGCATTCCCATTTTTTTCCTGAAGGGATCTTTTTATTGTATGATGGGGAAGCCTTTAGTCTTCTTATCCCACTTGCCCTGATTATAGCAGGGAGGAAAGGTGAATTTCAAGATACTCTTCCTGGCAAAGGTCAAGTTCCTGGAGTTGCAGAACTTACTGATGATTACTGAAATAGAGACAAGCCTGGGTTGAAGATTATATGTCTTGTGACTTCTTTCCTTTTTGAGGAATGGGAGGGTGTGTGAAGGGAAGAAGGGAAGGGGAGGACAGCTGCTTTGATCTGCACAGGATAAAATGTGTTCCTATTTGGCTACATTTTTCTGGTTCTTTAACACCTGTTTGTTGCATCAGAAGGCTTATTTCCATAAAAAAAAAACCCCAAACCAAGTCTTAAGCATTTACAAGTAGATTATGAAAAGCTCTACAAAACAAAGTAAATATCACTATCCTCTCTTTATAGAAACTAGAGCAAAGAAGAGTGATTTGGATCTTATCAGTCAGCTAGTGACCTATTGGAACAGCACTCAAACTTTTTATTCCCAGTTGTGTGCCCTTTTTTATGCCTCTCCTTCTACTATGCCTTTGTTTCTGTATTTTTTCCTCTGTACATTGTGCATGTCTCTATTGCTTGTAGCTTTTTCCTAGAACAGCTGTTCCTTGTTTATAAACAAATAACACCCATGGCTGATATCTCACCATTATGAATTTTCTTCCTGATGATACTTAGGGAAACAAAATGAAATGATTGGTTCAGGAAAGCACTAATAAAACTGTAGGGAATCTCTGAAGCAAGACAGAATTCTAAGGATCTTCTTTTAATCAGAGCTGGAGAGCTGACATCTGCTGCCCATTTGTGGAATTTATTATAATAGATTTGTCCAGGAGAGGCTCCATGAGGAACCTCAGTTCATGTGTTACAGCCCCACCTTGTGTAGATGTTTTGTAATATAGCAGGTAATTAGATTACCTTGCTAATAAAAAGTTTTAAGAAAACGCTATTGAAATTAAGAATGAGAACAGAAGTTGAGACAGAGGAAAAACAGTCATATTAAAACGCATGTTCCTTTCATTTTCAAGGTTGTGGCACATGACTGAGATAATCACTTTTCATTGGATGTCTCCCCTTGAGCCAAATCCCCCTAAGGAAACCAAACGGCAAGTGCCCTTCAGTCACTTGAACGCTACGTGCAATTTTTACTTTAGGAGTATGGAGAGAAATGCATCTATCTGAAGTCAAAACCAGAGATGCTTAAGTAAGTTTAAGAAGCATCTTAAGCTAAGTTGCAGCACCTTAATATGAAAGTTCCTGAACAGCAAGATTTAAATGGAGAAAGACAGACCAAGACAAGCAAGTACCATAACTACATGCAGATGAAATGCAGGCAGTAGAAATTCTGCTTTAGTGCATAGCCCTGATGTCAGAGGTCCCTGCAATGTCCGCGTACTGTAATATGCAACCACTTAGCCTACTGAAGTGTTCGTCAGAGAGTGCACATTGTTTCTTTGCATTTAGCATTTTAGAATCAGTAGATTAAAGCAACATTCTTCTTGTCCCCATTTGTAAGCTACAAATACAGTGCCCAGTCATTTCCCTACTGTTGGAACGGAGTTAATTAATTAGCCGCATCTTTTTGCTTAGCTTTTAAAAAGCTGTGAAACCCATTACATGCTTAAATTTTAAGACTTAGCTTACAGATTTCAGGCGCTCATGTCCAAAAATTCACTAGTGAAAAGTTCAGATCAGCTGTCAATACTAGAGATGCCTAAAGTCCCTGATGCCTGTGGCTTCTCAGACATATGTGGCTGGTTGTTCTTTAACCTAGTTCTGGCAAAGCAAAAGGGGGGCCATGGTAAACCTTTACTATTACAAGTGTATAAATTAATCAGGAGCTTTTTCACAGAACCAGGCTGAGACGCAAATAGGTCATTGGCAACTAGGTTGAGTAAATAATTGCCATGAGCAAGAGGAGTGGGTAGTGATGAACACAGATAATGGCAACCTCTTTGTCTGGCTCAACTTTAGCCTTGCTGGTATTTTGCATACAGAACCGATCAGCTTGCTGTCTAGCACACAACTATGGCCAATTAAGAAAAAGGAAACTAGGTGTTTCTCTGCCTAATTACAGCAAATGTTCCCAGTACAGCTGTTGTACATTGATAAGATCAGACTCATGGCAACTACATTTTGTAACCATGGCTTGCTATCTTCTAAAATCTATCAAATGAAGAAGGAGATGGCAGCTGCACTTCATGAAATAGCCTGGCACTCAGCAGGAGCTGGCAGGTGCAGATTTTTTTTCTATTGCAGAGGTTAAAATCCACATGTGCTATCTCCCAGTGCAACAATTGATCAGCAGACTCTTAGCTACTCCTTGTGGTAGCTCCTGCCACCCTCCTTTGGCAAGCTGTCACAAAGCATAACAGAATTCAAGATTACTATATCAGGAATTCATAAGGTTGGAGACCAGTAGCTGGGATACATTCCAGGGAGGTGAGTGTTCAGGTTTGCTGCCCAGCCATTATTTACATATTTATGCACTGACTGGCTAATAATAAAATAGAGAAACAAGCTTGGCAGCAAGAACCCAACACTCCTACCCACCTAGGCGAGTAGACAAACTAGCGACTAGGCTGAGCACACACCCTCTTGTGCTCTCCTTCCACTCCCCATAATCTTAAAATGAATCTTTGCACCAAGGCATGACTTTAGGAGGAAGAGTGCAGCCTGCCTTTGGACCCATGAACGGTCTTTAATACATCAGGTAGGGCACTTTCTGAAGTCATGGGTTTTAGACTCCCTGAGGCTGATGGAGTAGATCATACCCGTTGCATTGGGTCCACTGCAGATACATTCCTTCTGTTTCATTTTTTGGATCTCAGCAAGACGTTAAAAAAAAAAAAAAAAGGTGCTCAGACTGTGGACAATCTTAACATGCACAGAAGCATAGCTGCAAGTCCCTAGAGAGCTTTTAACCTTAATGGGAAGGCTCCTAAAGAACTGTAGGTTTCATAGGATTAGGCAACAACTAAACAAGAATTTTTGGATTAAAAAAAAATTAGATCTAGAAGCAGATCTAAACATTATTGAAATGAGCTTCAAGTATCTAAGATTCAGTCTTTAACTTTTTCTCTCTCTATTGATTTACCTATCAAATACTTTAAAGCTGACAAATTTGTAGGCTGGACTATAATTAGGACCTTCCATCTGAAACAGGCTGAGAAACACTGGTGAATCCTTTAAAGGTGCTGTTACATGTGCAATTTCCCCAATCTAATAGGGGACAGTGTTATTAAATTATTTTTAATTGACCTTGTCAAATGCAGTAATTACTTTGGTGGTGGTAATTAAAGCAAATACTGATCTCTTTCCCAGAGTACGTATGAGAGGAAATGTGGCAAGATCTGCTTTAATTTATTTTTTTTTTAATCTATTTATTCTTAGACTAACTTTTTACATTTTCTCTCTTGGGAAAGACCAAAGTAAAATTTAAAAGCTTCCTAATTCTGTTTAAAAAAAACCCTAGCAATGCCTTGCATTCCTATTTTAAAGAATCTCCTCTTGGCTTTCAGTGATTTGAATACTGCCTTTATGCTTTTTCATATGAACCAACAGTAGAAAATGTTTCCATGCATTATGATTCCACAGATTACAATTCCACAAGTCTATCATTAACTCAACTCTGGTTTCAGGAAAAACAGGATTTTGCTGGTTTTAGAATTTTTCTAGTATAGAAAAATAATATTCTGCTAGAAACTAAGTCTGATTCTTATTAGAACCAGAACAGGACATTTTGCCTCTGGAGGTCTGAAGAGACCACTTTTGAAACAATTCCACTGGGGTTCAGATTTAGTAGGCTGTTATCCTCTATGAACCAACCATGAAAAATGGACAGCAAAACAGTGCATGAATAGGCAGTCCTGGAGAAAGCACAGAAAGCCAGGAAGATTTGTGCCAGCCCTTCTGAAAAACATTCCCACAAGCAAACTGGCTCTTCCCAACAAGTCTTGCTTTTAAAAATCAGTTGCAACATTCCCCACTCAAACTTTATAAAACATGCATCAGTCTGAGATAGATAGACGCTAAAATGAAAGCTTTCTTCATTTCACTGAACTACAGTGATTGTTAATTAAAATTAAGCGTTATTGTGGAAAGTGTTCAACAATACTAATCCTGGTGGTACAACCATCTCATCAGGTAACAAATATTGGTATTTTGTCCTCGAGATATACACATATTCATCCCAACAGCAAATGGCACCATCAAAATACAGCGCAGTAGCACACACAAGAGAAGGACAGCTTCAGGATGACTAAGTGCATGCACACAGTAACCTACCTGGAATGAGCACTGACCTCTTCATGTTCTCATAATACATACTTTGTGTGAGAATCTGGTGCACCTATTTCTAACTTTGGCCTTCAACGTCCAAGCTACTGTTGTAGATTTTTTTAAATCAGATAGTCCAATCTTTCTTTGGTTTCCCAACTGCCTATACTTTGCAGAGTATAGAATTAAGAATTGCGTACTATTCACTGTTTATATATTACTTTAAAGATTTGTAAGAATTGTGATAAGTATATAACAAAGGGCTTACTTCCCCCGCCCAGACATAATTTCATTCCATAGTAATCTTACTGAAATCATTGGGACAGGCAGCTTTACTCACTTTATACAATAGTTTACTCTTCACATAGTCCCAATAGAGGTATGTATCAGAGCCAGAAGTCCAGAATCTCAGATTTGGCCAAGCCTCTAATTACAGGGCAGTCTGAATAATCCACCTTCAGAAGCGCTCTACACAGCACAGTCCCAGTTGAGTTAATCTGTTCCACAGGACTTTCACCAACATAGCTGCACAACATGTCCAGCAATTCCCCCCCACACACGTCACTGTCAAGCCACAAATAGTAAGTCAACCAGATCAGTGTGCCAGCAGAGCTATAGCACCCGTGCTTTCCCTGTAGCACACTGGCTTGCATCTGATGTGATTTTTTTCCTTAGGCAACCCCCGATTGCACTGTCTGCACATTTGGCTCCCCACTTCCACCAGCTGGGAAAGGTTACCAGCCAGCTGCTTGTTTTTGAACAGTCATCAGAAGATCTGCACACACACACAGGCACAAAGATAGAGAAAATACAAACAGGAGCCAGTCTTTGGCTAGGAATCATTTCTTTTGACACATGGCTGTTCCTCCATAGTGCTCAAACCCATTCATTCTCTGCCCATCTGCTCCACCCTCTGTGCTCTCACCCCATGACATTTGAAAGGTCGACACTTTGCTGAGTGACAAGATGGAGCACGGACTCATATAGAGGAAATTTTACATTCAGGCCAGAGTCTGGTACATGCACAAATACAAATCAGAACAGATTGAGTCACCCAAGGATGGCACAGTAATATTTCAGAAGCAAAACCTGGCCTAGCTTCTGCCTGTGATTCAATTAGTCAGCTAGGCCAGTCTTTCACAGCAAAGGAGGGCTTTTTGGACCAGGACTTGAAGTACCTCTAGAAAGCTGGATAAGCCAGAAATAGGCTGTTTTGGAACATCTCAGGAACACACCTCTGTCCACACCCTACCCTCACTGAGATGCTTGCACTGATAGTGTTCACATCTTGATTTTCCGGCCAGTCCAAAAGGATGTAGAATTACTTCTCTTTTTTGTTCAGGTTGGATATAGTTTTACAACCAAATGCTATTGGTATGTTTGCATGGTTAAACCAGGGGCTTCTCTGCAGGACTGTGACTGGAGAGGCTCCTCTGGATGTTGCACTATTTCTTCCTTCGTGCAGAGCCCTGCTAGTGAATGACTGAGTCCTCTCTGAATGTGTTGTTTCAGAGTATTTCATGATGGACAAAACCACAGAATTAATTCCCCTGCCTTGTGCCCTGTGTGGCCAAGGAAGTGTTCTCTGGAAACTGTAAGGATCTGTTCATTGCCTACAGACTATGTAAATCTGAGGCTGAGGAAACATGTTTTTACAACAGCAGCAAATTTGAGCTCTTTCCATGATCAGGCTTTATAATACATTTTGTCTCCTGATGAAATTCTATTCCACCTACACACACACAAAATCCTAACTCGTGGCCTGTGCCATATCTCTCAATGATTATGATCTCTCAAAGGAAATAGCATCTGGACATTCAGTCAGCTGGGGGGAAGCGATGGCAAAAAGCATGTCAGTGCACTCAGGCCTCAGCATTTGCAAAGTAGAAGAGCCATCCTGCACCATGAAGGCATTCAAGCAGGCCAAAATCTGTCAGGATGGATAGTGGCAACTGATCTTTGTGGGATACGGGCCCAGACAGAGCCCTGAGGGAGCAGCACAGAAGGCCGCCACTAGTGCAGTCTTTGGTAACAATCTGATAGAGCAGAACAGAGGCAGTAATTGAGATAATACAGCTGGTAATGGAACAAAGTAGCACCTGCTGATTGCTTTGCAAACAGGACCCATCCTAGAGAAAAAGAAAGTCAGGCAGTATTACAGACACAACGTGAGTTGGGGTGAAACCACTGGAAATAATGTGGGAAGGCATCATGGAAATATATTAAACAGGGACTTGAAGAAGAATTTGTGTAGCAATAGAGCTTACATAAAGTTGTCCCCAGTCATATAGAAGCTGTGGAAAAAACCCACAAAGTGGATGCAAAACAAGAAAAAAGATGTATGCTATCATGGGAGAAAGAGAACCTGTAGGTGGAAATGTGATCAGCATTGTACACAGGGGTGGAGAAATGTTTAAATAAAACACATCCAGCTGGTTTATTCTGCTACTGTTCTTATTAAGTAAAGTGAAACCATTGAGACAGAAGCCCTGTTCTGTGTATTTAATCATTTCATGGGGGGTGGGATATTTGAAACTTTGGGAAAATACATCAGAAAGAGATGCAAAAAAAGATTCAAGGAAACAACATGGGATTGAAACAGATTTTAAACATTTTACAGGGCAACAGGAGGCTGGGTATTTGGAGTGTGCAGTTGTCTTTGGAGATGGATGTCTCTTTAGTATGCTGTTACTCAGCTGCATCTTTCAAGCTTGATTAATACTTAATGTGATTGTCTTAAAAATCTGTCAGCATTTGGCATAGATCAGATAAGTGGCTGTGACAGAAGTGCAAATATTTGTACTGGAGTTTTGTAGTCTGCTGTGGTTATGATTAATGAGTTTTGCTTATGTACCTCAGAGATTGTTTTGTAAATTATCCTGCTTAGTTTATATTAAATCAAAATGCTCAAAAATATTTTCCTATGGGTTTACTATTTTAAATAAATAGGTAGCAATATTGCTTAGAGGATCTAGCTGGCATCTTAAGATACTTAAAAATCATGCCAAAGAAGTTGAACATACATTAAATTGATCAGAAAGGGATCCAATCACAGGATATGTCCCCAGATAAGGACAGGAAATGAGTAAAACAATCCTTAAGAACAAGAATTTTCAGGAAAAGAGAAGAGGAAAAAGCCTTTTTGATCAAGATAATGATACATTCCAGGTGCTGTAAAATGTAAAATTCACAGAAATCAAGCTGTAAAAATAGGTTAATTAGTTGGAGGTAGAGCACAAAGGAAGAAAAAAAATGTTAACTAACACGGCAATGATGCATCAGAGATGTTTTATGCCATCACTTCGTTATCTGAAGGATACAAGATGATAGGGTCTTCTCAAAGTGGGTACACTGTTAAAGTTCAAAGGGGGGAAAAAAGCAAAGCTTTTGTTTTGCCTGTGTTCTTCTGAACACAGGCAATCTCCTGTTACCATAGGTGTGTAATGGATCTTGGTAACATAAATAAAGATGTAGTCACCAACCGTAATAAGTAGAAACAGAAGCCAGGACTTGCTCCAAAATCATAACTAAAATTAAAGCTAAAGCAATGGAGGAGGGTAGCCACGGAAGATGGCTGGTAAAAGATTAAAATACCTGTTGATATTACAATCTATAATCTGATAAATATCAAGAATAAGATGTTAGAGTATTAAGGCAGATGAAGGGTCAGAGAAAGGAAAAATCCCCACTGCCTTTTAGTAGTATGACACTCTGGTCTCCAGAGGGAGATAATGACATTTTGAACAGAAATGACGTTTGATCCAACAGAGTTCTGGAACTACTCAGGCAAAGGAGACAAGGTGGGTAATGCTGATGTCCTTGCTTGGTTTTCAGTCCAACTGTTACAATTCCAACTCTGATAGTGAGCTGCTTCCTTTCCTCTCCTGCACAGGGTTTCACAATTTTTACCCCTCCGCACTTTGATCCTGTGAAGGACTCATTTCCCATAATGACTTCTATCTATGAACCTATATCTTTCACACTCTTTGGAACTTACTTTCCTACGCATGTTTTCCTTCCATAAACTCTCCTAACCACTTTTTTTCAATGTGCAATTCAGATTGAGTAAAAGGCGCGGGCATGGTGTGAAATTGTTTGTTAGGATGAAAATGACAAAATGAGATGAGACATTTGGCAATGATAAGGAAGGTTGAAATAAACCATATTCTAAATCTGAAAATAAGGCCCTTATTAAAATGAAGAATATTAAATTATTCCTAAGTTACTGTCTAGCTCTGCTTAGCAGTGTAATTTCAGCCTAGAAACTTCCCAGCTCCCACATCTGGCCTGACATCAACTGTAGACAAACAACTTTATGTAAGTATTTTTTAACGCAATTCCTGTCCACATCTGATTTCCTCCTGTAAGTCTGGAGAATTTTTCCAAGGAAGACATTCAGATGATGATACCCTCAAAACAAATGTAGTTGCTAGTTCAGAACTCCTCAAAGGATAACCTTCCTTTACCAAACAAGTAGCACAACCATTTTGATAGATACGATTATGTGGCAGTTAAGATTTTTTTGGACACTGTAAAGAGGTTCTATTGTATCTTTGAATTGAGAACCATGAATGTTTCCACACAAATACAACTTTGGGATGTTGCTACATTCTTCTGTATGTGCTGGTTGCAGAGTGAGATGCTTGAAACTATCTCAAAAGTTCTGAATTCATAAATTGCAAACTACAGCATGTCACTAGTGATTATTTCTCCCTGAACAACAGAATGACAGAAAAGTTATTGTCAACATTTTAGTAATCTGAACACTAATGGATTCACTGAGAAGCAAAATATCTATCGAAGCCAGCTAGCCACATTCTGTCCTTCTAAGTCTGTGGGCAACAGATTGTGGGCTGTGAATAATCAAATCTTTGTCTTGTTTTTTATGACTGAATCATTACAAGTGCAGTGTTCAGCTTCTGATTCTGCTGCTGTATGTGTAGGTTTCATCACACATTCTACTAAGAATTGTCAAAGTAATGCACTTAGAACCCTGTGAGGGCTTCCCGCCCCTCAAAAGGAAGATCATCAGGACAACATGTTCTCAACTGCAGATTGAAAACAGGATCCCTGAGCCACCATGTCTGATTTTTTAAATCAAACGATTTTAAAAAGCAACTTTACTGTTTAAAACTGAGAAATCAACAAGCTCTCAGGCACTTAAGCTGTTACACAGGGTCTGTGGATTCAGGCCCTTTGACTTAGATGCCTAAATCCTATCTAAATTCTATTTTGAGTACAGCACATTGATATATTATGTTCCATGTAAGAAGTGACTTAAAGTATATCTTCTCTGCTGATCTTATTTTCAACTCTTCCTGGATTTCAGCCCAAGCCATCCCAATACTCAAGCTTGAAAGTACTTTAATCTCTAGATGGCTTGTCAGATATGCACAAGGATTAGAGTGGGTCTTTGTTGTTTATTTTTAACTTTAGCTGTTATCTACCTGCTCTGGAGTAAAGAGGCATGCAAAATACCCTTGAAATTCTGATATACTTTCAATGCCTTTCCAAATATTTTCCCTCCTGACAGGCAAGTTCACAAGAGCTGGGAGGAAAAAAAAAAAGTCCCCAAAAATTGCAAAGAACTATGGGATATGCACTCAGGCAAACAAGGACAGAAAGAATAATTTGAATGGTACCTTGTCCTCAAATGCTGGTCAGTCAAGTGTATTTTGGCTGCTCAACCAGAGCTAATAAGCAGTCACAATGAAGAGATAGCCTTAAAATCTAAAGCTTACTTTCTTTCACAGTGCCTTAGGTATCTTAGCTTTTATAATGGTAATGGTCATCTATTTGCAGTTCTGTAGCTTACCTTTCACTCGGAGCTCTGAAGCCTTTCACCCTGCTGCTATAGCAGTGTTTTTGCAGAGCCTCTGGGGCAGCATTCCCTCTGTTGTTCTCTTGCTGTTGTTCTCAGGGTCTTACACCTGCAAGCCCTGATACTACTGTGATGGTAACTTTTCATTTGAAGTCACACTGATGTGAGACTTCACGCCTCCTCATCCCACCTCCTTCCTACCTCTTGGCTGTAGCTTTTGGTTTATATTAGAGGACCAAATAATATGCAGGCACAAAGCTTTAACAACCAGTCAGCACCTACCCCTGATCAAAGCATGCTCCAAACACTACTAATAGTTTAAGTAGGAAAAAACAAGAGTTCGTTCCTAAATCCTTTTTTAAATCTGGCCCCAAATTTTTTTGTCAGCTTTCCCCAAAAACCTAAGACTAGCTGGATCACCTTCATAAATGGAAAGAAAATTGGTGATTTCATCATTGTTATTTAACACTAGTAATTACTTTTAATTGACTAAATGGAGGCACATGGAAGACAGGGAGGTGATTGGAGACAGCCAACGGCAAGTCCCACCTGACCAACTTAGTGGTCTTCTATGATGGACTGTCTACATCAGTGGACAAGGGAAGAGCTATGGATGTCATCTATCTGGAATTCTGTAAGGCCTTTGACAGAGGCTCCCACAACTTATTTTTCTCCAAATTGGAGAGAGACAGTTTTGTTGGGTGGACTGTTCAGTGCATGAGGAATTGGCTGGGTGGTCACATCCAGAGAGTAGTGGTCAATGGCTCAGTGTCTGGATGGAGATCAGAGATGAGTGGTGTCTCTCAGGGGTCTGTATTGGGACCAGTACTGTTTAATATCTCCATCAATGACATAGTGGGACCGGGTGCACCCTCAGCAAATTTGCAGACGACACCAAGCTGAGTGATGAGGTTGACCTGCCTGAGGGACAGGATGCCATCCAGAGGGACCTGGACAAGCTTGAGAAGTGGGCCCATGTGAACCTCATGAGGTTCAACAAGGCCAAGTGCAAGGTGCTGCACCTGGGTCAGGGCAACCCCCAGTATCAATATAGGCTGGGGGATGAAGGGATTGAGAGCAGCCCTGTGGAGAAGGACTTGGGGGTACTGGTGGATGAAAAGGCAAACATGAGCCTGCAATGTGTGTTCACAGCCCATAAAGCCAACCATATCCTGGGCTGCATCAAAAGCCATGTGCCCAGCAGGTCAAGGGAAGTGATTCTGCCCCTCTACTCTGCCTCCTCTGCTCTGGTGAGACCCCACCTGCAGTACTGCATCCAGATCTGGGGTCCCCAGCATAAGAAGGACATGGACCTTCTGGAGTGGGTCCAGAGGAGGGTCACAAAAATGGTCAGAGGGATGGAACACCTCTCCTGTGAGGACAGGCTGAGAGAGTTGGGGCTGTTAAGCCTGGAGAAGAGAAGGCTCCAGGGACACCTTCTTGCAGCCTTTCAATACTTCAAGGGGGCTTGTAAGAAAGATGGGGACAGACTTTTTAGTAGGGCCTGTAGTGAATAGGACAAGGGGTAATGGTTTTAAACTAAAAGATTCAGACTAGATATAAGAAAGAAATCTTTTACAATGAGAGTGGTGAAACACTGGAACAGGTTGTTGCCCAGAGGGGGTTCTGAGCAACATGGTCTAGTTGAAGATGTCCCTGCTCATTGCAGGGGGGTTAGACTAAATGACCTTTAAAGGTCCCTTCCAACCCAAACTATTCTATGATTCTATGAAACTATATCATGCAGATCCAGCTCAAGAATTCTTAGCAGCACAGGAAAATTTGAAGTTTGTCACCCTGAAATGAGCACATGAAAAAGGCAAAAGAAAGAGGCAGAAACTGGCCCTTTGCAAGAGGATACTCACTGCTCTTGTTGCCAACAGAACATAGGATGTTTAGGGTGAAGGATTTTTGTTGGGTGTTTTGTTTTGTTTTTGAGGAAGATGCTTCCCTTCCAGTCCCCCAGCAGTTAATGCCTCCCCATCCATCCTGACTCATTCCTAATGTCATCCACAGGAACCCTGGCATTACTTGACAGAGACTTCC
Source organism: Buteo buteo (assembly GCF_964188355.1). Lineage (NCBI taxonomy): Eukaryota > Metazoa > Chordata > Aves > Accipitriformes > Accipitridae > Buteo > Buteo buteo. The sequence goes on along the minus strand of NC_134176.1, from coordinate 54,127,090 downwards.
ACAAAGCAGACAGCTGGGCCATGGCTGGTTTTCTGCCCTTTTGCGGTTTGGTCTTCTACCCAGCCATTTACTTATGCTTATTAGCAGGTGTTTTGCACAGTCTACCTCTGAAAGTCAGCAACAATCACTAATAATCCCTGGCAATGGTACAACAACGCTCACTGGCAATCAGTCAGTGTATGGCAACAACCACCTATCACTGAAACACAGTCCCGGAATGTTCCCACAAACGGATCATTTGTGAATCAGTTTCAAGCAATTACTGACCACAGTCCAGCAATAAGTCATGGATGAATCATCATTGATTGACACCAGAAATTAATTGCTGTTTGTTATTCATTATTAATTACTGACACCAGTTGTTCATAAACTGCTACTAGTCACCAGCAATCACCAGAACATAACACTAAAGATTGGGGGTTTTGCCACTGTATTTAATTGCAAAAACTGTGATGTTTTATATAGATTAGTTCAACCAGTTTAGCACATCACACCTGTTACTTGTTCCCAACACACAGGGACAGCACACTGCTACAGCCAAAGGAGGTCCAAAGGCACTCTACACTTTTCCACTCAATCATAGAATCCCAAATCCTTAGGTTTCTTCAGAATGGCATTTGCAACATGCAAGTTCAATGTCCATTTCCAAGTTCTCCTGGTTTTGGCTGGGATAGAGTTAATTTTCTTTCTAGTAGCTGGTATAGTGTTATGGTTTGGATTTAATATTAGAAGAATGTTGATAACACACTGATGTTTTCAGTTGTTGCTGAGTAACGTTTAGACTAAGGCAAGGATTTTTCAGCTTCTCATGCCCAGCCAGCAAGAAGGCTGGAGGGGCACAAGAAGTTGGGAGGGGACACAGCCAGGGCAGCTGAACCAAACTGGCCAAAGCGATATTCCATACCATGTGACATCATGCCCAGTATATAAACTTGGGGGAGTTGGTCTGGGTGGGAGGATCACTCCTTGGGAACTGACTGGGCATTGGTTGGCAAGTGGTGAGCAATTGCATTGTGCATCACTCACTTGTTTTGTATATTCCAATTCTTTTATTATTATTGTAATTTTATTATTGTTATTATTAGTATTATTTTCTTCCTTTCTGTCCTACTAAATGTCTTTATTTCAACCCACTTTTTCTTTCCCTGATTCTCTCCCCCATCCCACTCGGGGGGGGGGGGGGGGGGGGAAGCCAGCAAGTGGCTGTGTGTTGCTTAGTTGCTGGCTGGGATTAAACCATGACACAAGTATAAATTGAAAACAAACAGAAAAAACATAAAATATCAAGAAAGAGAGTTCTAGCAAGCGCCTGAGTTTCAGAACAATATTCACTAGTTGTTCTTTAGGCCTTTGTTTATAATCTTGTAAATCATTGGTGTGCAAGATAGCAACCAAAGACTTTGGAAATAGTCAACATACCTAAGACCATTCTAAACATTAATGAGAGTGCTGTGTAAACACTGGAGAAATTTATCAGGACAAATTAAGAAAGTATTGGTATGGGAAATGAATGACAGTTAGAAATATTGCACAGGACCATTGAGCTACAGCAGAACGCCACCTTCTAATTCACAGTAAATCAGATTCTTTAAAGCATGAGAGGAATACCTAAACTGTTGGATGGATGGGCATAAGGATTTCTCACATAAACATTCTTGCAATATCATTCACCCTCCTGAATAAAGAAAACCTGTCAGAAAATTAATACCTTACCATGTTATATCTGACATTTATCGATCTAATCAGATAACATTCTCTGTATGGGGTCACCATTGCCTCCAATTAGACAGACAAAATTATTCCTCTTTTTGAAATGTAGATCCCATTCCTATTATGTCCTGTTTGACATAATCTCTTCTGATGATTGATTGACACACATTATGTACATATGTATTAAGACATCGCTCCTTGCTAATTACATATATTTATTCTTACAGATTTAATGCAAAAATAGCTATGCAAGATATGGGCAACAATCAAATTCTTATCCCCATGGAGACATCACCCTGCAGTTTAACAAAATGAAAAATTAAACAAAATGGCCATGAGATGTAACAGAGACTCCCTCCTCTCTACCCTTCTCTTCAACTCTTTGGTCAACTTCCTCTGTCGTGGTTTAACCCCAGCCGGCAACTAAGCACCACACAGCTGCTTGCTCACTCCCACCTCATCGGGGTGGGAGAGAGAATAGGAAGAGTAAAAGTGAGAAAACTCATGGGCTGAGATAAAGAGAGTTTAATAAGTAAAGCAAAAGCCGCGCACACAAGCAAAGCAAAACAAGGAATTCATTCCCCACTTCCCATGGGCAGGCAGGTGTTCAGCCACCTCCAGGACAGCAGGGCTCCAGCCTGCCTAACAGGTACTTGGGAAGACAAACACCATCACTCCAAATGTCCCCCCTCCCCTTCCTCCTTCTTCCCCCAGCTTTATATTCTGAGCATGACATCGTATGGTCTGGAATATCCCTTTGGTCAGTTCGGGTCAGCTGTCCCGGCTGTGTCCCCTCCCAACTTCTTGTGCACCCCCAGCCTGCTCCCTGGTGGGGTGGCGTGAGAAGCAGAAAAGGCCTAGGCTCCGTGTAACCACTGCTCAGCAGTAACTAAAACATCCTTGTGTTATCAACAGTTTCCAGCACAAATCCAAAACATAGCCCCATACCAGCTACTGTGAAGAAAATTAACTCTATCCCAGCCAAAATCAGCATACCTCTCATCCCTACTCAGAGTCTGTCAACATGTGGATGTAGAAAGTGATCTGGAAGTGTATTTCCAATAAGAAGTGGGAAGCGTATTCATGCCAAATAGCCCTCAGAGAGAATGCATCCCCCAGGAGAGGGCATCTGGTAACTCCAAATTGACTCAAATTTTTTGTCCCCAGAGATTATAAAAAATTGTTTTCACATGGTAAGGGGCAAAGAACCAAAATCACAGATGCATATCCTGCATTACTGCATGATTTAAGGCTTATTAAGGTCAGTAACTCAAAATTAAATTCATGTGGTTTTAACCCTATACTGCAGTACATCTTAGGCTTACACAATATTCAGTTTAGGTTTCTCAAAACGTCAGAAATATTGGCAGCACCATAAAGACGATGCAAGGAGATCAGGGTTCCTGAGTACTGATTCATTCTGACCACATAATCTGCAATGTCCAAATCACAGTAGGCCAGATTTTTTGACTTCACAAACTTCTATCTAGTTCTAGCTTTGTCACACAGTAGACTATAACCAGAACTGGAGCATGTGGCTGCAGGAAACTTGAGAAGTACTGATCAGCAATTTTCTTTTAAATAAGTCATTAGAAAGTAGTAAACATCATTTTTTGTTTAAAACGTCATTTTTTGTTTAAATCACGTCACCAAAATTGGTTGTGCAGCACGTGACATGTCACATTCTGTGGTTTGGGAAAATAAATAGTAAAATATCACAGCAGTGTTTTCAACTGCCTGCAGCAGAATCACTCATACTTCATTGTACAGGGCTATCTGAAGCAGCTCTGTATACATGGCACAGAGTTAACTTCATCTGCTTCAAGTTAAAAATGTGCATTTTTTAATGTCAGATTCCTAGTTGGTACATCAGGCATTTTGAGATCTGTGCAAACATTTATGTGAGGCACTGCCTGAATTATGTTCTTTATACCAAATGCTAAAAAATGTTGTTTCATTCATCTCAACAATGACTGAAACAGAACTTCAGCAGCTGGGCAGAGTGTGATAGAGCTGCAGAGACAAAATAAAGTATACCAAATAACAGCAGTGAAGCTAACAGCTTCCAATTTCTTCTTTTTCTTTTTCTTCCAACAGAGCACATGTAGATCCTTTGTAAGCTTTACCTCGAATATCTTCGACTAATTAAGCCATTTCGTCCATGTGCTACTTCTGTACTGCAAACAGAACTTTGGAAGGCAACTATGATTTGTAGCACCACAATGACTCAGTTGTACATGCTAAGAGGAAAACATGATAAACTGTTGATTCATTCTTAGTAAAATTTATGTACTTTCCACAATTTATTATTGAGTACTGAATTACATCTGCACAAGTAAAGACACAAATGGTAGATAAAAATGGAAAACAAACAAGTAGTCTCCTTAAAAGTTAGTCCAATTAGCAAATGAGATGGAATCAAGCTACTAGTTTGAGTTGCTTTTCTCTGATTAAAATTGTTTGCAAAAACTTCTTCTTTAAGGTAGAGAAAAACTGAGATTAAATATTAAAAGAATACTTCCTGACAGTGAAAGTTTCTGGATGTGAAGTAATCTCCCCAGAGAAAATATGTCAGCTAACCACTAGGATTATTTCAGAAAGTACTAGATGATACATTGAACAATATGAGTAATTTTTAAAATAATTTTCCCATTTTTATTCCTGTGATATTCTGGTTACTAGACAGCATATGCAAGATTAATGTAACAGAATAGCCATAAGAAAACAATATGCAAGAGGCATTTTCTTTTATAATGCTACTAATGATTTCCCTGATATTTTTTTTTCAGCTAAACTATGCTACAACAGATTATTGCTAATTTGGTGGTTTATTAAGCTAACTGTTTGAGTACTTGGGAGAACCTGGAGTTAATGATTTAAAGAATCACTGTCATTCCCAGTTGTGGGATTATTTAACTGAAGTTTTCTCAAACTTTGGTTTGCACTTCATATTTCTGCACTTCACACTCAGTATGTGTCCCAAGTCCTTAGAAGCCCTTAGAAGCTAAGAGTTTCACAACGAGAGCAGAGGGTCTTAAATTACTGTGCTACTCTAACCTTACATAAGTCACAAGTACAAATTCATACAGCGGGCCTTTCCAGGTCATAGCATTGGCTCTTGGATGAATAAAATTGTTAAGAACATTTCATGTATACTAAGAGGTTCTCTAGAATCAATTAACAGGAAATCCCTTACTACTTGCTTCCAATCATCTCTTGTCCAATAAATACTCCCTTATTAATAATTCAACATCCCCTTGCTGTTGTTTGTACCCACATGTGCTTTGGCCCTTTAGACAAAACACAATATTAATCAGCTAGCTGGTCATTTTCCCATTTTATACTCCAAAGAATGTGTTTTCTAACAAGTACTATATATTTTGTCTGAATATGAAATATGTCTGGCTTAGGATATGTGAATATATTTGCATAGCCAAGATACAATAAAAGAGATTTCAGTCTAAAAAAGACATGGCTAATAATTAAGGCTACCATCATGAATATAAATTAATCAATCTTAAGCTACATCCCATAAGAGGTTAGAGAATCTTCCTTCATATAGCTAGGTACCTGATTAGAAGGTTATATCAAAAGATTAAAAGAGGAAGAACAAGCTGTGACAAAAATCATAGCTTCTAATCAACCTTAGCAATCAGTACATTTAAATTTATGTCTACTATCAAAGTGTGGTATAGGATAGCAACATGCACTCAACCCTGTCAAGAAGCTTTTGCAATAGTTTAGCTGTACTTTCAGCTGACAGATATTCATGCAACTCCTTCATTATGTGCAGAGCAGCAAAAGTAGAATGAGCATAAACAGCCTAGCAGGGAAGCAAAGGGAAGAAACAGAAACAAAAAGGTATGAATCTAAAAGCCACATCCTGAAGTCTGGTAGCAGAGTCATGTAGAAGAACAAGGCTATCACTCTATGATTTGGTTATGAGACATCATGAGACCAATACGGCAGTGCAATGCCAATCTGTCACACTGTGATAAATCTGCGTAGCTCCATACATCGACAAAGTGTCATTCAGCTTTTCAAGGTTCAGCCTTGATAGCTTATACTAAACAGGCTGTGCAAGGTCAGAATCAGTAATCATAACATGCTATCTTGTTTTGTGAGTCTATGCAGCAAAAAACAGTGGCACTGTATTCTGCATCATAATAAAATATTTCAAGTACATTCTGAAATAAAGTTTTTTTAAACTTTGAGGCCTGTTTTTTCAGCAGAAAAAAAAAGGTATTAGGTCTTTAGCAAAGGCTTCCTTGGTGCAAAATATTTGCTACTAATGTTAAAATAACATCCTTCGAAAAAAAACCCGAAAACAAAACCAAAACCAAAACTCCCAATCAAATAATGATAAACAAATCTTCTGTTTAAACTTCTGTTTTCATGATGACAAGGATTAAAAAAGTTGGGGTGGTTGGACAGTAGATTGGTTGTGAATACTACCACATTTACAAAGACATTAAGCAGTATATGCACTAATGATGTTATACACGCATGATCTAATCCACATTTGCTGTTATTTAGACAACATAGGAGACCATAGTTTCAGCCTACTCATAGTAGCGAAATTTCTCTGCACCCAAATTATGGCACTGCAGCCTCCTAACCAGCTCTCTCCAACCTCAAGCATAAACTCCTGCATCTTATTATCTGCCTACATGAGACAAACAGCCAAAGTGAAAACTCAACAAAAACCATACTTCAAAATATCAAGGGGAGCTAGTTCTTCCCATTAGAGCAGGTAGAGGATCAATCTATGTAAACATAAGTTTCAAACATAACCCAGTTCCCCAAAACCCCAAAACTATTTCACCTCACTTTGTTGCAACTACTGATATGCTTTCATAGAAGAGCTGAACTTGGGAGCTGTTACTACCTGATTGCTCCTGCTCTGCCAACATAAGAACACAGACCCAGCTCCTCTGTTACTGCCACTGTATTTCCTGAACCTTCCTCAGTCCCACCTTATAATGTCTTGTCCATTACGACTGGTCACAAGAGGTAGGAAGTGGAATAGAAAGGGGCAGGAAACTGGAAATCAGGATCATGCAAGATTTGCCAGTTCTCAGACAGGGAATAAGTGGTGTCTTCAGGGTTAATTTAAGTTGATACAAACTATATTGACTGAATAACAAAGTTAATGGAAACATTCAAAGTAAATGGTTCAACTTTCTAGTGTGGGTAGGACTTTAATTGCATTTTCATCTTTCTAATTTTACTCTTAGCAGGAAAGCTGTAATAATTGAAGGACAATCAGCCTTGGGGCTTTTTCCTTTCTGCTGCTTCTTATTAGTTTGTTCAGGTTAATGAGGTGTGCCCCTCCTAACCTTGATTGTAACAGGGGGTAGGGAACTAACCTGACATCTACACACCAAGAACTCCTTAGCACAGTCTGGCGATGCTGTAGGAATACCCTAATAATTTCTTTTTGCCCTTGATCAACAGCTTTTTTTAAATACTAAAATGCGTCTTCTGTTAAGGTAGCTTTCTACTGCATGTGAATGCACTACTGTACAGAAGTTTGTCAGTCCTGAAGAACTCTTCAGCTTCATATGGGCACAGGTTTTTTTGCTACCTGCCCTAAACAGCTCTCATTTCCCACTCCAGAGGAGGTTGCCTTTTAGTTTGTTGAAGTAGTTAATTAATGTAAAATACTTTTTGACCCCTAGGGAAGAAAATAACTTGCAAAGTTCAATACATTTTATGATGCACGACATTAAAGAAGGGTGTATGAATAAACATGCCATGCAATAGCACTATAGTGTTCCTGTTACAACTGTCTTCCTCCTGCCTGGCTCTGCTCTTTCAGGTTGCAGAGAAAATCAGCACATTTTGAATGTCTAGCCAATCTGTCACTTCATCTTTGGTTTCTGCACATGAAAGAGAGCAAAACCTGACATGTATTTGTGAAGACGCTATTTACCCTGAAGTGCATGTTTGCTCACTGGCTTCATCTGAGCCACTGGAAAACTGTGCATGTTGGAGAAGGCATTCCTCTCACTTCACTGAGCCACAGCCACAAAACAAGAAAAGCCTCAAAGCAGAGAGAGAAAGGCATCTGCCAATGCAATTGCAATCAACCATTCCTCTACTGCCCTGAGGAAACTAAAACGCAGTGTCTGTCTAAAGTAGCACAGACACTGCTATTTCTTGCAGGATTTGTATTCAGTACTATTAGCATCTAAGCAAATTATAGTAAGGAGCTGGAAGTACCTCTGCAGACTACAAGAATCTGAGCACTGGGGTAGTGCACAATGATGAAACTGGGATTAAGAAGCTGGAATTTAGGCTGGAGATCAGCAAGTCATTTGGAGTGGTGGAGTTAACAGGACAGAACTGCCTCTCAAAGATTGGTTCATGCAAACCAGTAAAAATGGAACCTGGCACACAATAACCCTGTCAGACAAGAATTCACTTGTCCCTGCATAGACAGACTGTATGAATTAAGAGGCTTCTGAGTCTATAGTTTCTATGATTAACAGCCTTACTATTTGTCAGCATGCAGGGACATTTTTGTTACATGAAGACACAAAGTGGAGAAAAAACATCACTTTAATTTCATGTTACGTTTGTTAGTGCTACAGGGATCTGCATGGTATTTGGGATTGCTTGGTTTTAAATGTTCATTGGGCGCTTCTGCACAACATGTTTGCCACTCGCTAAGCTTGGCTCTTTCACAAGTGTCTTTCTTGGGTCAACTGTCCAAATCTTGCTTGCAGTTGATCATAATATTGACAATATTAACATTAATTAACATTGAATACTCAATCTATAAAAAAGCCTAGTAACTAACAAAGTTCAGACAGTACTTCAGATATTGCATCCTATATGAAACTGCAGATTTCTAAGTGGTGGCTATAGTCAGACGATAGCAAAGCAATCCGTTTTAGCAGAGACATGTCCTGCAGTTCAGCCATCTTGACTCGGCAATCCTTTGTGTGTATACTTAATATTTTGACACTGTCTTCCATCAGATCATTGGACTGGAGATAATACAGATTAGCAGTAATACATTTATACATATATCTAATTGCAGAATGCTTAACTTCACTGCCAAATAAATTATCACCCAATTGTAAAACATTATTGCTTGAGGTATATCATCTCTAGAGAAACTGGATATGCATAAACACCTGTTTAACTGTAACACACTCTGCAAAGGTTACCTCACAGAAATTAAAATATCCTTTAGATCCTGTTCTGCTTCAAGGACCATATTTTTCTTATGCTATCAATATGGAAATTTTGCAGGATTCCACTTGTGTTTTTGCAGGTGCCAATGCTTCAAAGCTTCCGAAGTGTTGCTGTTCCTCCATTCACTTTTTGGTCCTCAGATGCTCTTTGTGTAACTTTTTCAATGTTTTTTTTGTAACATTTTAATGATCACATCCTAGTCCTGAAAACTCCCCCCTAAACAAGTAAAGGCGGCCCAGAATGTTTTCCAAATCTCACACTGGCGATAATTTCAGTTACATCTAGCAGGGTCTCCATTCTCAGCATCAGTATTGGCAATGTCATTTCACATTTTGTCCCAGTCAGAACAGTGTTCTTTGAAAGGAATTTTGATACTCCTACAATCTAGGTTGGAACTTTGCTCTTCTCATCTTCTGTACTTAGCTACAAGGTATGTCCCATGTTTATATTCTATTTAGAGAATGTACATGTGTTTAAAACTAATCTCTGTTGTTGTCAAGCCTCTCTTTGTCAATGGCAATAAGTGGTTTATGGACAGCTTCAGCTAACGTGGACCTCTGTGAATAGACACAGAAGTTCTCATACTCATGGATTAAATACAAGATACTCAATGATATAATACTAGTCTCCAGTTCTGACCATACCACCATCTGTGTTCATATCTAGCTTAGTCTTATACTTCCTAAGGACATCAAATTTAGAGTTTCTTTAATATATTAATTTAATTCAGCTCTATTCACATTTGCATCCTGTGAATATATTTCCATCAGAGTACTCACAGGCCTCTGTTTGAGCATCTACAACAGGCACTGATTTCCCTATATTGTTCATGACCATGTCTAGGAATCATAAAAAAAAATCATAGGGATCATATTTTATCTACAAGGACAAGAATGCTGGTAGAAGCCTTATCCTTATCTGACCTGCTTGAGCACCTTGCTTCTAGGAATGTTATTTCTAATACATAAAATTTACATTTTTATTTATGTTTTGCCAGCTTTTCAAAGCTACATGGAGCCTGCAGTCATGCTCTTCCACAGACCAACACATCATCTGTGAAGACTTACCCTCTATGCTATCAAAGATATGTTTTATTTTCCAGTGAAAAAATTCAGGTGCCAAACAAAGGCCAGAAGCCAGTCTGCAGAAACAGCATTTCCTAACAAGAAAGCGTGCTCTGTTTCTTAAGGTTACTGGCCAAAATCTGCTGATAGCAAATATTTTTCCATGGTTGATGCATCCACCATAAAAGTCATTTAAGAATGTCCTTGTTTGACTGGTTGAAAACATTCACATGTATATATATTTAGTTTGTTATTTGGAGTGAACAGATAGGGAGGAAATGCTAATTCTTTTGTCTTCAGTGACTGATACGTAATGTCATCTCTCTTGGTTCCCTTGCTTGCTCTGTGATTCTGAGGGAAGTTGCCTCGCTCCATTTTTGGTTTTGCTTTTGTTTTTGAGAGCCTAGATTTTCCAAGGATCTTGGAAATAGGCTTTTCTCCTTCTATTCTGTTCTCTTTAGAAAGCTTCCCTATATCCTGGAACACATTTCTGACATTTACTTCTGTTGTTTGAGTTTCCTGCTTTCCAAAAAGTTACACGTTTTAATGAATTATAGATTTTATTCTGTCGTCTTAGGAGCTGCAACTTCAAACGTTTGTTATTTACCCATGCATTTATTTTGTATGCTTCCTCAGTGAGGCTAACTATGGTAAGCCTGAATGTAAATAAAATCTTCAGTTTTGCCTACTTATCTGACACTATCAGTGTTTCTCCTACAGTGCTAATATTTTCTGGGATCATGTTGACCTGAGCACTGATCTCCAACTTTGTCCAAATCAGTCCATTACTCCTCTGAGTTTCCTTATCTGCAGTGATACTGTTGTCATTCTTTGTTCATGCTGTAGGCATAAATTATCACAACTTACTATGAGCTGTTATTGCATTTACCTCACTTTTCTAAGTATGAGGCAGCTCTTCAGCTCGTGGCATTTTGTCACAAGAAGCACAATTTACTGTGTTGATTTCTGTCTTCAGCTTTTCTTTGCCTGTTAGCTTAAGGTCTTGCAATTCCTTATCTGATCTGTGTCTTAGTTACCTCCCTAAAATGACCAGAATGTCTCACCAGCTTTAATAATTTGCATATTCATATACGTTTGCAACTTCTTTTTATATTCCCTCATACACATCACTCATACATCTTTATATAGCATGCAGTACTCTGTGCAGTTCAATGACACATTCTCACAAAGGCATATTTTACCAGAACTAATGGAAAAATAATAGAAAAATCAGGCACTTCCAAAACAACTGTTATCAAAACTATTTTCAGACCACCCATTAATTATTTTTTTTGCAAGAATAACATACTCAATTCTTTTCCAGTTATTCTCCATGTGTTTGGAGGTTTTAGGTTTGATGGTGATTATAGCTACTCCCTTCTTTTGTGCAGAGGCTTTTCTTAATCAGCAATTGCCAAAGAGCTAAGAGTTTGATAACATCCACTTCATTCATTGTCTATGTTGTATCAATGTGTTTGCATTGCTTAAGATGAACCTCTACACATCAACCCATTCAAGGGACTCATGCAAGGGCCTCTTTTCATTCAGATACAACTCTCATGGCTCCTGCACTGTTTTCTACTGAAAACAAAAACAAAAACAAAAACCAGCAAAGAATTATGTGATTAATCTCCCTGCACATTTACTTTGAACATGAGTTTGACCAGAGGAAGCCAAAATTCTTATTTCTACCTTTCACATTTGTAATTGCATCTTCCTAGATGGACATTTTTATGGGGATGAGTGTGATTATATTTCCTGTTCTAGGAGGAAACAGGTCTTGATGGGAATCTCTCAGTCCAACATCTGAAGTCTTGGTCATTCCTTACATTGCAATAGTATATGATAGGCACCTCCCATCTTCAGCTTGCTCTCAGTTGTCTTGCTCTCAATTCCAGTTCAGTAGGAAGAAATTGTGGTCCCAAAGAATAAGCATTTTCTGACTCTGTGAAAAGGGTAAATTTTGAATTTTGCCAACTGTGATGGTTTATTGTAACAAAGACTGGTTTTGCTGTGCAAAACAGTTATTTTTCTTGAAAATGCATTTCCTCAACTTTCTGACAAATGTCACAGCAAAGCCGTAAACCCATAACTTTAAAAATGGAAATAGTTTTCTTTCTATATAAAAGGATAGCAAGGCTACTACAGAGTACTGTGTTACCACAAAAAAACAAATCAGGAGATCAACCATTACTTCACTCTACTATCATAATCTCTGGCACATTAATTTCTTTGAACAAAAAGAACTTGGAAAATTTCATTGATGGCTGCCCCCATCACAACAATGACACCATTTGACTCACAGATTTTTTCCCCTTTTAGCTAGTAGCAAACTAGACCAGTCACCTTCCATGAAATAAGCTGAGCTTGCTTGGAGCACCAGAAAACCTACCTCCCTCATACAGTTGTTCTGTTAGCACCATTAATTCAGTTTAGCCTAACCCTTCAAAACAGGCTGTACCTATTTGCTTGTGCTCAGAACTGTAGAGCAAAAATGGACACATGACCAGATGTATTTCATCTGCAGGTATTACTTTGAGGTTAAATCCTGGTCCCCAAGAAGTGGCAGAGGTCCGAGGGACTTAGGCAGAGCCAAAGTCTCACATGCAGGTATGCCATAACAACACAGTTTTTTCTGAAACCTCCTTATCCTAGGCTTTGCACAGGCAATGTTCCATATTAAAGAGATTTTAATTGGTCTGCAAATACTTGTGCATCTTGTATTATCTTCTTGGAGCTCAGGTATGTCAGAAGAGTGATGGGAATTCACAATGACACCTGAAGTACAAAATTTGGTAAAAGCTTATAAATACAACAGGTTGCCACGGGCAATCATTATATCAAATCCAGGCACACTCTCATTTGGTGAACATTGAGAAAATGTCTTGGTTTTGTTAAAGAAATTTCTAACCTCAATTCCTTAACACTAACAATGAAGAGCATCCCAAATGTACAGGCAGACAGATTCTTGTCAATGCATAAACTCTGCATTCTCGTTAGTTTTCATTCACAAAGGTAGTGAAGTAGGAAGCACCATGCAGTTGAGGATTTACAACCCTAAGAAGACTGGTAAATAAAAGCAACAGATTAGCCCAATATTATTGAATCTTGCCATTTAGAGTCTTTTCTGGTGGACCTAATAGGCAATATATATCAGTTCTAGAAGAGGTGTTGAAATGAGTAGCATCTAAATCAGGAGCACACATAGTCAAGTACGCTGACAGAAATCTATCTTTTAACTTGATGGCAGTAATGCCTGCAGAATTTGGAGAGATTTATGCCAGGACTCAAGGAATATAATATTCCTCTTGAATTAACTAATTTTTGCAATCAATGTACTGTGAGTGATACACTGCTGCCAGGAAAGATTTGTGGCCTGCCTGAAATACCAATTACCTTCCATTTCCTACACTAAAAATGTCTGGTAATGTGAGTGATAACAGCAAATTTTACACATCACTAATGATGGAAAGGAGTGTACTTTCCATCATGTCTAGAAACAAATATTGTAAATAACAAAATAAAATACAGAAAGGGAATCACTGGGAGGTGTGCAAGAAAACTTCATTCAGTATTTTTACTTTTTTTTTTCTTCCAGTAATACTTCCCATTACAACTCATTTTTCAACCTTTGGTCACACTAGAAAAGAGTATTACTGGGAGAGGCTAATTCTGTTCAAATAAAGGGTGAGCCAAGATAGCATAATCTAAAACCAGCCCATTGTGAACTAAAAATTCTATCTAAACCGATGCTTCAGAGCTACTCAGATCTCACTCTTGGCATATACCATGGAAAGTCTTTTGACTTTCCTAGGATCAGTCTTGTGTTCCAGAGACTTTTCAAGTCCCTGCTGTTGATTGTGGGACTCTCCCATGTGATCCTGTTTCATACACTCCAGTCACAGTGCTGGAAAATCATAGATTCCCAGAACAATCGAATGGCTTCTCTCCTGCCAGGTTCAACTAATCAAACTGTTTGAATAACTCTGTCTAAAGCACTGATTTCATAGGTACTTTAAAGAAATTTTTTTCTAAGTAAGCAAAAGTTGCAGGTATTTGAGTGAAAAGAGTAAATAAACCCACATTTTTTCCCATTAAAAAAAACACTTCTGTGCCTAAAAAAAGGAGGCTGAAGCCAAAATGTAAGTCAGACTTGCAAAATGGCATAGAAATAATCATCACCAAGGCACAGACAATGAGCTCAGATTACTCTGAGTATTTGAGAAGCTGTGAGCATTTGAGTATTGTCTCTGGAGTGTACCCAAAAGAGAAGTTTAATAAGGTTTTTAAATAAGCTCCTGAGAATCAATGGGCCATAGAAGAATGCATCAGAAGTGCCCATCAGTCCCAAGAAGAAATTTTCAAGGGCTAACACACATAAACACACAGCCATTTGGAAGCCTATTTTAGAAAGTGAATGATTCCACAAGTCAATATTGTGTGTGTGTGTTTATTAGCAGTGAGATGGTTCTAGCTTTGACTGCAGCAATTAGAATTTTTATGTACACAGGGGATTTTTTTTTTCCAAAACTGCAAATATAGAGTCTATGTTGGAGTTTCAGCCTGATTAGCGTCATCAAATACCAAAGATGTTCATGTACATGCTGGAATAATATAGTCCACTACACAGCTTACTGTGCTACATGAATCTTGTCATTTTTCAATATTTCTGTCTTTTGTAGCACATCTTTTGGCTCAACTGCATATAAATTGCTACAAGGTGTCCTAAGCCAGGCATGAAGCTGTAGGTGAGCATCTGGGGTGAGAAGAGAGTAGAACCACAGCTGTGATATCTCATTCATAGGCAATATCCCCATGCACACTATTGAGGTACACTGGCTAACTTATAGTTGCACAAATAACATTTTTTTCTCAGTTTTAAATATAAATACAATTTTTTCCTGGTTTCAGCTGGGATAGAGTTAATTTTCTCTCTAGTAGCTGGTATAGCGTTATGGTTTGGATTCAGTATGAGAAGAACATTGAAAACAGACTGATGTTTTTGGTTGTTGCTGAGTAGTGTTTAGACTAAGTTGAGGTTTTTCCAGCTTCTCATGCCCAGCCAGCAAGAAGGCTGGAAGGACACAAGAAGTTGGGAGGGGACACAGCCAGGGCAGCTGACCCAAACTGGCCAAAGGGGTATTCCACAGCATGTGACATCATGCCCAGTATATAAATGGGGGGGAGGTGGCCTGGGGGGGGAGGATTGCTCCTTGGGAACTGACTGGGCATCGGTCAGCAAGTGGTGAGCAATTGCATTGTGCATCACTTGTTTTGTATATTCCAATCCTTTTATTACTATTATTGTAATTTTATTATTATTATCATTATTATTTTCTTCCTTTCTGTCCTATTAAACTGTTATTATCTCAACCCACAAGTTTTACTTTTTTTTTTCTTCCTGATTCTCGGGGGGAAGTGAGCGAGTGGCTGCGTGGTGCTTAGTTGCTGGCTGGGGTTAAGCCACAACAAATGTTTACCACTCTGCAGCAATACAACTTCTATCTTGACAATTGCCCTGTGCCTTCCTTCTAGGCTCATGCAAGCAGGTTCCCTGCTTCAGCAGTCAGAGGAGTCCTCTGCTTGGAGGAAAATTTGGAATAGGCAGAGGTACATAGTGGGAATCAGAAGGGGATCCAGTCTCGCATCTCACTTCCACACCACTTCATTTGTCCTTGGAGGTTACTGAGACACAGGAGCAGGTTAAGCAGCTTAGAGGGAGAAGCTGGTATCTGACCGTTCTGAGTAAGGTGAAAGCTCCTTTCCCTGGACCATGTTACTGGATGTAGTTTCATAAGCCAGTTTGACAAAAGTAAAAATGATCAGAAAATCCACATATTAGATCTAGGATCCAGTTACTGTAAGGTGACGTGAAAATAAAAGGAAACCCTACAGCTGGTTTTTACTGGATATGCTGTCCAACTGGCATAAGCAGGGGATGATGGAATAGAACTGATAGTGTTTTCAAAAGGGAAAGATTTGAAGAGCCAGGGCTTAATTTAATGAGACCATAACCTCAGTCTCAGCTAAACCTTCCTTAGAGAAGAAAGGATATAAACACCTCAGAAAAGATCTTAGATGCCTTTGCAGTCCTAATGGTACTACTTACAGACCAAAAATCACAGAACCAAATGATAAGCATATTAAAATATCTTTCTCAGCTGCTCAGTGGGTGGCTGTGCATATTGAGATTAATTAAAAGGACAGTGTGGAGCCAACTGACATGCTGCAACCACACTAGAAAACAGTTAATGGTTTGTTAAGTAGTTCTCTTATTGAAGCTGTTACCCGATTTAACCTTCCTTGAATGTTAAAAAAAAAAAAAAGGGCAAAAAACACCACTTCAGCAAGGTGTTACAAAAGCTTTATTCATTGTGACAACCTGACACTATTGAGACTGCGAGGAGTGAAAATATGGCAGAAAGTGTGGCCTAGCAGGCCATCACATGCTTTAAGCAGTGCAGGAGGAAAACCCTGTAACTGACAACATCAAACATTTGCAGAAAAATCATGAAGAATTAAAGTTGATGGAATGCCCTGTTCCACCCAGGAGAGAAGGTCAGTAGAAACATTCATGAAGATCAGAGTCTGGAAGAGATTTAGCATGTTGGGCAGGCAGACATGGTTGGTGCCATCAAGTTCTTTGTGCTGATATTGGTGGAAGACAAAAGATTAGCACTTCCACTCCTCTGAATGTTCTGGAGTCACTTATGGTCAAGCTGATTCTGTAGCAATTTATAGCTACTTTGAACTAATATGAGTTACAGGCAGTGAAGAACCACGAACAGAAACTATACACACACTGCACAACTAGTGACTATGGTGAACTCTGTTCTGACTCACCTTCAAAATCTCATTATTTTCTACATCCAGATAGGTACAGATCACAGCCAGCCTGGGGAGATAAAGTAACATCATGAAGGGGCTTTAACACTTCTCTCTCTTTTCCGATATCCCTGAATGTGCCAACTCAGATGTTGGACCTTGTGGTTTTACATGGCTCAAGGCAGAACTTCACAATTCTCCACTCCCAGACCAAGCTCTGTTCTTACCCATCCAGTATGACTGAGTTCAGGCACCTCTTGAGCTACCCTGTGTATAATCTGTTATTTAAGAATGGTCATAGTGGATCAGACCAAAGTTCCACCTGGCCTAGCACCCTCTCTCCTGCAAAGGCCGGTGGCGGGTATCACGGGAATAGTAAAAACACAAGGAAAGCATGCAGCGACCCTTTGCTACAACACTCCTTTGCCTTCAGTGACAACACAGCTGTTTTCTGTGCCAAAGGTGGTGTGCATCTATCACATTTCCCTCCCAGGCCCCCTGAGCCCAAACACTTCGCTGCTATACCAGCACCCTATGAGGCAGGGCGGGCAAGGCTGCCAGCAAGGAAAGAAAGGAGGACGATGTCCTTCTAGCTTCAGCCCTTCCATCTTCTTCATCTGCAGCAGACGGGCTATGCGCTTGAGGGGAGACTAAGACACAGCTAAACCAAGCAATACCATGCAAAGCCACAAATGGCCTGCACAAGGCTCCACAGAGACTAATATAATTCATACTGCAATAGCGCTGGTGCCTAATAATGTGGATCATACTTGATATCACACACTTCTCCAGTTGTTACACTGTGTATTTCTAGCTTCCACTCATTACATCAGAAGTGGCAGAAAAATTCTTAGAATACAAAATATGTAACCAACAGTTTTGCATATGTAGGTCTCATCAGTATATACTGATTTAAGTTATTTTGATTTAAGGAAATTATTTTGAGTGTTCTGCCTGTTGCATAGGCAGGCTGTGACCTTTTTTTCCACAGTACCGCCAAGATGTTCTACTGCTGGCTTTTTATTAATCCAAGCCTCCTTTAGATAGGATTTTATTCACCTTGGGCCTGAGTTATGGGTGTAAAAATCATGTTGCTGCAAGTACACAACTGCTACCAGAAATGCAGTGAACATGTAAGAGTTTTATGGCACAGTACTGAGTCCCCAAGCACACACAGTTCTGGAGACAAGTTGAGCCAGGGATTGAGCCAAGATTTCAAACAAGAGAGAAATCACAGAAAAGGAGGATAAAGAAGTTGTAGGAGCCTACGAAACACTTTGGGAGAAGATAGCAAAGTGAGAAAACATGGACACTGTGTAGTCCACAAGGCCTTGTATGTCAACTTTTGCTCATTTTTGCCTTTGTTAATCTTGTATTAACCTCAACACATTTTAAAGGCTTTAAGTTGGAAGACAATGACACAGGTTCTGTGGAACAAGGAAGGCTGGAGGCAGTTACATACTGTAAAGCTCTGGTGATTTAATGACAAGTCTCCCAGGGACTAGGTCTTTCTCACTCCTGTAATAATCAGCAAACCAGTATAAGTGTGTCTATGTGTGTTTAATTCAGTCCTCATCTCACAGCCTTGCGCTCTTCTGTAGTCATATTAGCTAAAGTAATCTGGAAATGCAGGTTACCTTGAATACCCAGTTGACGGTACAGGTAGCTAGCATGTTCTTGATTTAAAAATTCTTTTTGCCTTTCTCATTTTGTATAGCATTTGCAAATAAAGCTACAGGATGTTCCTGAGCAGAAAAACATTGTTTACAAGAGTTGATTCCATGCTTCAGAACATTGGTGTTATTCCAAATTGCATTGCAAAACAATGGCCCAGTGACTCATGGATCAGGTATGTGATAACCTTGTGTAAGTGTCATGTCATTGTTTCGCATCTTTAGCCACACTGGGAACCAAAGGGTCTTTTCCAAGAAACTACTTGATTGATTTTTACTTTTCTGCAACTATAAATGGCACTCAGACACTTCGAGAACTCCACAGCCTACTCTTATGTGGAGGAATTAATGGATTGAATGAGCTTTTGGTGCAAAACAACTAAATTATCTTGAAAGGCTGGGTTCTCTGAAGAAAGTTAGTGAAATTAAAGTCCTTACCGCCTCCTATTTGCCCTCTTCATGAAGAAAGAGAATAAAAGCATTATCATACAATGTCAGTCACTAGCCAATATGGAATGCATTTGAAATTCAGACATTCCAAGCAAAAAGAAAATTATCATATACAGAAAACAAGAGAATAAATTTGCAAGTAATTTCAAATATCATTTACTGGAACTTTTCACTATTGTTTTTTAAGCATTTTCCTATCAGAAATCAGGGAAGTATCAATGTGAAACATTGAGGCCATAGTTGTTCAAGACCTGTTTTGTTGGGGAAGGAGAATTGCATTCAGTGATCAGGAGATGTAAATTTAGGTATTTGAGGTAGTGAACTACTGTGGTTGTTTTCAGATGATGATAACCCCTGAACACAGTTTGCCAGGGAAGTGTTAGCTTTGTTCCTGCCCTCACTATCCAGACAACATAATATGGGTGCAGTCTTTTACTTGTCCTGACAATAGGTGGTAATGAACAGGTCTCGGTTTGTTTCACCTTCACACTTTGAAAAATACAACATCCATACCCAGACTACATGGATGAAAACACAGATCATGGATACTGCTACGTCATCTGGATTTCCTATTCATGTGTAAATACAGTACTTCTGACAGGAACACTGTTCACATATGCAAACTAAGCAGACTGAGCTGTGCACAGTAACTGCTGCTGGAAGAACAAAATTCATACAATAATTTGGAGTGTGGTTTTTAATTCCCCTAAGTTCTGTTACAGTTACATTTTCAGTACAGTAAATCATCTATGTTGAATTACTGCAGCAGTATTTGAAGCCAGAGGTGTTCCTAACTTTTCTGGGGCTTGGGTGAAGGCAGAGGGCATTTGAATGGAGAGCTATTCTGTCTGTCCATCGTTGTCCATTGGGTAATCAGAAAAGTTAGAGATCAGATAGACTTTATCTTTTGTTCCATTTCTTCCATTCACTTGAAAATAATTTGCTATCATACTTATTTTTTACTTTTCTTTTCTGGTTAGGGACTGGGACACAAAATATTTTCTAGGTTCTGCATGTTAATTTTCCAACTACTGACTTTAAATGAATGTAATCATTTTCCCACCTACAAAGGAGGGCTGCCAGACTCACAAGGACAGAGCTTTAACAAGACCACTAATGGTCCATAACTAACTGCAGGTAAACAAGTGTTCATATGCCATCCATTTGTCTCATAGATGTAATGTGATGTGCGATTTTCAAGTCACTCTTAACCTGCTTATTGACCGAGAGCCTAGTAATTCAACCTATAAGCCTTAAGAAAGACAACTTTCTTTGCTACCACAGCACCACTTCCACTTTGATTTTCCTAGATATTCTTACCAAAGTATTGGTAAAGACTTAACCACTGTTTGTGAGAAAAAAACAAAC
Source organism: Buteo buteo (assembly GCF_964188355.1). Lineage (NCBI taxonomy): Eukaryota > Metazoa > Chordata > Aves > Accipitriformes > Accipitridae > Buteo > Buteo buteo. The sequence continues at coordinate 54,106,794 of NC_134176.1, read as the reverse complement.
TTGCTTGTGGCAGAGAAGTATGCAAGTGAGACATGAACTCTAGATTTTCTTCTTTGATTCGGTTTCTTTTTAAAGCATGCTCCTATCAATCAGCACCATTCTTGCATATTTCTTTAGGTCTAACCTTGTTTTGCCTATTTTCTTGACAAAGGGGGAAAGGGACAAAAAGGTGGAAATAACACTGTTTCTGAAATATCGCTGTCCTGATTTTGAAGAAAGCATATATTCCAGCTGCTACTTTTGCCAAAGAGAGAGATCAAGTGCATGATTTAGCTCCTTTACAGTTATCTTTGGTTATGAAAAGATAACTGTTTGGTTATGTGGCTGTTTTTCTTTTCTTTTTGAAATAGGGATTCAGTAACTGTGAAGGTAAGAATTATGTTATTGCAAAAAAAAAATTAGCAGAATTTCTCTTTTCTGACCTCTGGCCTCTCTCAAGTGATGTGCAGATAATAACCAAATCTTTGTTTACACAGTATCTGAAACGGATCATCATTGTACAAAGATCTGAAAACTGAATCAAATCTGCATCAAAATGAGGTCACGGAAGTCTGTAGAAAATTTGATCTCAGATGGATTATCACTTTCCCTTCTCCAACTTAATTTACAGCCACACATTAAATGCTACAATGCATAAAAGCTTTTTGGTATGGATTATAATAACCAAGTGAACTGTTTTATTTCTGATTGTCAGTACCGACAAATGAGATCTGCTCTAGTACCCACAGTGCACAGCAGTCATGTAGGCTGTATTTCTTCTGGGCATTTATGACCTTGGGTTGTTGAAGGCATCTTGCAGCCTCATGTCTGACTATAATTAAAGACTTCAGATCAAGTGAAATGCCAGAACCTTTGCTATTTGCCATCACTGGAAACCTACTTGGAAAGGAGCAACAACCTTCAGCTTTTCAAGGAGAGCAGAGGATGCCCATTCTCTGCGACAAAAAAAAAGTAGAGGCGCCCAAATTTCAAATGTTTCAATTATTTTCTGCTGGCTCTAGTACAAAACTAGGACAACAGACTTCAATGGGCTACCCAAAGGTAGATTATGCTCCTTCATGCAGAATTGTGAAATTTCATTTTAATTCTAATGTTTAACTGCGAAAGTTCATTTTATTTCTAATGTCTTAAGTGCCTTATTACGGCATTCAGGATCATACTGAAAATGAGATGGCCTTTATGACCAGTAACAACAGTTCTACGCTTTCCCCTTCCCCTCTTACCTTCTCCCTGACTGTTACTACTTGTTACCCTTTTCATTTTCCTCCCTGCAGCAATTTCCTGTTTGGGTTTCACACACAATATTTTTCCCCATTCATCTCTTTAACAATTAGCCATTAAATATTCATGTTTTAATTTTAATTAGCATTACTTCCAAACCAGACAAATTGGGAACCAGTGCATTCAGTGCATTTCAGAACTGTTGTTTCAGATTGGATGCTTATTGCATGTACCACCATAATATCAAAAGTCTGCCATCAGTTCCTTTTAGGAAAGCTATCTTTCAAACTAAATGAACTAAAACCACTTGAAGGTGAGGAATAGGGGAGAGCAGAAGCAAAACCTTTGATACAGCAACATCCAGACCCCTATCAGGGCACCTGACACAGCTGGTTTAGACTTCATTAGGCACGTTTCAAGTGAACAGAGCTAATGACATTACTGAAGTGTTCTGTCCTTTGACTTTTAGATTTCTTAGATTTTTTTTCCTTAGAATTCTTGTATTTATACTAATTCTAAAAGAAGCACCAATGTCACCATCTGGAGGTCCCTAATCACCTTTTAAAATACAAAATTAAATAAAAAAAATTCCTTCCCAATTTGTTATTGTGCCAAACCTGCTCTTCAGCTCACTTAATCTCTCTCCTTTTCTAATGCTTTCCCACCTCAGTATTTATGAAGAGTAAACAATTCTCCTTACAGTGTCTAGTAGGCTAAGCAAGCCAAGCTCTTTCAGGATCTAAATGACACAACAGGGCTAGCCTGAAGTACAGCAGTGCATTCACCTGGCTCAGATCACCCATACTTGCTTAGTCCTGCATATTTGGATTAGCACAGCAGTGTTCCTGTGCTAATTAAGTGCTGCCACTCAGCACAGCTAAGTTAGCTGCAACAAAATGCTGACACCATTGCATTGCTTTCAAATTTAGAACTAGCTTTACCATAGCTACTCAGGTGTCTGTACAGCACTGCACTGCATTGCACTGCACAGTGTACACATACTCTTAACATCCTCCTGTAGATCATGTTATCTTCCCCTGACCATCCAACTAGTCCTTCCTTGCACTTCTGACAGTTTGATTTACCTCTCTTCAACATGAGTGACCACATCTGTACTCTATAGAAGAGTTCTCAGCAGAGCCTTGTACAATGGCATTAATTCTTTCCTACCTCTGCTGGAAAAAACCTTATCTAATACCTACAAAAATTAAATCTACCTCCTCCCCAGTTGTCTAGTAGCCATCTTTCAATAAACTGAGCAATATTTCTCAAGCCTGAGGCTGTCAGTATGGAAGAAAGAAATTATCATCTCTTCCTCTTCTCTTTCCTTCCCTTTCCACCTCTTATGGAAGCTGACTCCTTTCCAGCCGTCAAGTGAAGAGCACAGCCTTCTGACTGAGCCATTAGGGACAAAAGAACAAAAGGCAAGTGGGATTAAAAATGGCAGTCCAGCCATGAACACAATGGCAGCAATAATTTGACTGGTTAGGTGTGGGGCTTTTTCCCATTCCTGTTTCCCCTCACTTTCGAGGATGACAAGACAAGGTACAAATGGATGATATGGCTATATCAGTACCATAGCAAGACTAGACTCATTGTCCTAGGAAAGAAGGTACACTTGCTGATGATGGAAGAGCTGTCATGGGGCCAGGCTGCAGGCAAAGAGGCAACTCCTCTGAGGTTATGCTGTTGAGACAGTCAGGTGCAGGATCTGCTGGTAGTGAGAAAAGAGCCCTGGGAGTGCAAGGACTGCCATGGCATAGGGGTGGCACAAGTCAGATTCACAGGGTGGAGGATTTAGGGATAGGATTCAGCCTAGTGAGATCATTGTTGGGTTTACTACAGCTTAGGGTGCAAGGAGTTTGGGATACAGAGACCTAGGCTGTACAAATTCTCAAAGAGCACGTAGAAAGTATGAAAAGGCTGAACTAAAGTCTTTCTCCTCCTCTGTCACTCTCCAAGCTATAGTTAATAACAGTAAATCTTGTCACTGGTTGTTAAATGCATACCATCGTACTTTGTTTAAGCACATTCATTACATTTCTGTTATTCCAGTTGCACACAAATATCTCAGATGGAACACCTTCCCTATGCTATTCCACTAGGCACAGAATACATATCTATTACGATCCAAGGTCAGAAACTGGTACTGGAAAAGTAGAGGCTAAGGGTTTAGAAGAATTTTCTCTTGATGGGAGGAATCACTACCAGCAGAATGAGCTAGGAAAACAATTTTACTCAGAGGAAGCCAGCAGAAAAACAAGGTTTCAGAAAATCTGGTGGTTATGATGCCTGCATGGAATAAAAGTCGCATCAATTACTACAAAAGATTTGAACCTGTGTCCTTCATCTTCCATGTAATTAACCTAGCCACTGATTTCTAGCAGCAGGCTATTAAATTACCCTGAGCTAAAGAATATTTAACTCTATATAAACGACTTCTGTTCTAAGAGGACTTGGTAAAAGGAAATTGACTTTTTTAACAAACTGCATTTTCCAGTGAAAAAAAAAAAATTCACACACACAAAAAAATCTCACCTGATAAGCTTTAACTGCCATTTGAATTCCAGACAAATAAAGAAATCTTAAGACCAAGGTCTGGGAATTTTTTAGAGCACAATTACTCACTGCTGATCTCTTCCAAACTAAATATGATCAGTAACAACAGTTCCATTTAGCATTAACAAGAGTTATTATGCATATGTGGAATAAGCATTCCTAGCATACCATGGCATTTGGCTGAAAGCCTGATGATATTTTTCATATTTATAGTGCAGTATGTGAACATATTTTTTTTTTCTATCTTTCACACTGTAAGTTATTCAAGCTTTATTTCTTGGCCCTGGAAAACAGTACTATCCTGGGCTGCCATCCAAGAAGGACTTCTTAAAGGACTAACAAGTTTGGATTAACTCTGTAAGATATGAAGTTACTTGGTTATTCCAGAAAGACAAATAAAACTGAATTGAAATCACTTTAATTTCTCAATAAACATTCCTGCTGGTGGAAGTGCTTGGTGGTCAGCCCAGGAGAATAGAACTCTCACAGGAAGTGCATCACAGGCACCTAGAGCTGCATATGCCTGCCTTACATTGACTTCTTTCAGGAGGAATAGGAAGTGTAAGAGGCCCAGAGAACCTCTCCTCATTCCAATACACCACTGCTTTTGAGCCATTCTCACACTTTGCTACAGCTGCTGCCACCATAGGCTTATGATTTCTGTGCTAAATCCACAACAAATATAGGAATATAAAGGTAAATATAAAAAGCCCAGGTAAGAGGCATGGGCAAGAGAGATGCTATGGGTAAAAATTATTTATTAACATTGGAACCTGTAACAGTTCTTTGAAACTCTGATGAGATAAACTACAAAAATCAAAGAAATAAAACAACCAACATGGTTTTGCAGATTTCAGCTTTTTTAGTGCACTTAGAGAAGAATCCCAGATCTAGATGTCACCGTAATACTCCTTTGTGTTGTTAGGTTCTTTATCTGCTTGTTCTAGAGCAGCTCATTTCAACAGCAAGTGAAATTATTTCTGCCTGCAGCAAGTAGGATCATGTGCTGTGATGCTTCTGAGTATAACTGATCTCTAGTGATGGGTACCAGCTGGGGTTCTGGGGCTAGGTCCAACTAAGGACTTAGGTGCCTGAGGCAAGACTTGAACAGAAGTGAGACTCCTAGATCCAAAGCTACAATCTAAAATACCCAGAGATAGCTGCTGTCCAAGCTTGGAGGCATCTAAACTAACTACCTATCTCCTTGTTTAACCTTAAAGTTTCCTAAGCACTTAGAATTCTGCTTCCACATGTGTCCTGGAGTGCCCCAGCAAGAGCAGCTCTGTGTTCGGGCAAGCCTACATTATTCCTCCATCCTTGAGTGTCTTACTGTGGTAGCAGTTCCAGAGCATGCCAACATACTGGAACTCTTTCTTTCACAAAGCACAGCACTAACTTCTTTTTAAAATACAGATGAAAGAGGTCATGCCTGCCTTCCATATAACATCCATGTAGTTAAAGTACTCGCCCAGGTAGTGGGAGATTTTGATTCGTTTCTCAGTGGGTGGGAGAGTTTGCCAGCTGCCATGCTGGGCAAGAGCCCTCTCTGCTACTCCTGTCAAAACTGTTATACTACAAATAGTAATTCAAGGTTCATACAGTCAAAAAAAGAGTACAAGGCTGAGTATTATGCTTTATCCTAATGATTCAGATGGGTTTTTTCACAAGGGACATGTCTTTGATAACATGTCTTTCCTTGGATCAAGCCACTGTCCAACACGTACAAACATGAAAAAGGATCCTTTGGAATGCAAAGTGCTATGAAAATTACCCTTTTATTACTGATGTAATATGAGTTGCACTCTAAAAGAACAGATTAGGCCCCAGATTGGTAACCATCAAAAATCTCTCTCTGGACCTTGGTAAAAGAATTATTCAGAAAGGCAATGAAACTGCTGAACAAGGATAAAGCCTTTGAATTAAAAACACAGGGTGCAAAACACGGGGCTCCCATGCTGAGAAAGGCAGAAATGGCAGAAAAAGCTTTGCACAGAATAAACCAAACCAGATCCACAAGAGTGACAGACTCAGTTTTACAGACTAGATATAACTAAATACAGCCAGCAGCAGCAAACTGCATCTTCATCTCCCCCAGTGATGTGTTCAACTACTGAGACAAGAGTTTCATGCAAAATGAACAGCACAGTAATTAATTGTAGTGCAGACACTTTGAACTCTGAGAGCTGTGTTATGTTCCAGCTGTCACCACTTGTTCTGCAAAAATCAGAAGATTTCACACATCAACTTTTGTTGAACAGAGTTTCTTTATATTTTCCAAATGAAACTCAGACAGAAGCAAGATGTGCTACAAATCTCAGAAGGGCTTTACTCAAGACTTTTATACCAGCCTTACAGGTGCATTAGACAACTCTGTATAAACGTAAGTTTATTAGTCAAGCTGGGGTTTGGTGGCAGCGGTATCTAGGCTGTTTGTCAGGGATAGATAGAATGAAGGTTTAGCGGATAGGCCAGGGATCACACATAGGAGGAGGTTTCCAAAGCAAAGTGGAATAGCAGTGCTTGACAAGAACTTACTGGGAATCAGACTGCAGTCAGACACGCTTTTCTGAATGCAGGTAAACTGTGTTTAGAGGCTACCAGCTTCAACTACTCATCACTACCTTCCTGCCAGACCCTCTTGCTGTTCCTTCAGATCTGTTGAACACTTGTTGCCCCTAGCCTAGCCTAGTATGTAAAACAGATCCGGACTAAAAAGCAACATTAAACCTGCCAGACATGCACTGAGGACACTGCACTCATCTGGATCATTTGATGGACTGAATTAGCTTCAAACTAGTAGTACTTGCACATCTGGTAGAGAGAATGAGTTCTAGTGTGAAGAAGGGGACAGCAATCACTCTACTGATCTTCTGGCAGTAAGTGCTCCCTCACACACAGTTCAGACAACATAGTAGAGCATAGCCTTAACGGTGGGAGCAGCAAGTATTTTGAATGAAAGTGGAATGGAAACTGCAGCTAAGAACAAAAGTTAGAAGTCTGCAGTAGGAAGAACTAGGAAGGATGTGTGGGGTACAGTGAAGCAACTATAAGGCTTGGAAGCCAAAAGGGATTTAGCTCAAATTAGTTGTCAGAAGGTCCACAAATAATAGTCACGAGGAACTAGGGTGCTTCATGGAGGCCTGCTGGGATTCAGGCTGTGGTTTTAGGCATACTATCAGAACATTTAAGCATTGAGAATAAAAGTGGGATCATTTCTGGAGGGACTTGGAACACAGGTGCTGTATGCTTTATTTGGACAGTTGTGCTGAACAGTAAGCTGGCCTCCAAATGAATGGTAAAGCTTTGTTACAGCAGTCATGTATGGAAGTGACAAAGGCCTTGGCTCTTGCTGTGCATATAGCTAAATGCAGATGAAAAGCACAGTCCTAGTTGGAGTTGTATTTAATATTATCTGTAGATTATGGAAATTGGCATGAAAAGGGGGCAAATCCTCTCTGCTGTACTTGACCTTTACCTCTGCCTGCTTTCCCAAACTATTATCTCAGTTGGCAATTAGCTGAGGGTAGCTGTTTGGCTACACATAGTCATAAGTCTAATGTCATTGCACACCTTCCATGTAAGCAAACAAAGAATACAAAGAACATTAAGAGTAGCAAACTGAATTATGATAGTAATCCTATCTGAAAACTCAGAACAGATGACTAACAGGCCAATATAATCCCCAGGTTCTTAATACAGCTAACAGAAATACAGAAATAAACTGATATCAACCTTTCTTTCAAGCCTTCTCTAAATTGACAACCACTTTTCAGATTGTATGCAATTCTAGGCTTTGCAGCTTCTATTTCCACTTAGGTATATGCCCAAGTCCTATTTAAATTATTGTATTAATTTTTGTTATCACTTCTGATGTGAGCTGCTCTCTGGAATTTAGACTTTTACATGCAGGTCTAAAAGGAATGGATGATCAAGTCAAGAAGCAAACCTATATTTATGTAAGAATACACAAAGTCTTGTACACAGCAGATATTAAAAATCAACAAATAAATACCAACATTCTTGTTGACAACTTCTGAATCCCTTTCAAACTGCACTTAAAAACTCTCTCCTTAGACTTGTCTCTGGAACTTAGAAGTCCTGATCAGGTGTTATGTCCAGCCTCTATGTTTGTCTCTATGGTTGTTCCCTTTTTCACAAATATATTCCTCTTTTTCCAGCTGTACCTATCTAAAAAATTTGTGCCATGGCACTGCAGTTTTAAGCAGGCTTTCATTTGTCTTTGTTTAGAGAAAAAAGATGTATGGAACTATCTTCTATCATTATCTAAAGTGAAGTCATAACATGATTAATCTATAGTTACAGGATAATTCAGGTTGGAAGGGAACTCAGGGGCTGAATGGTGTTTCACTGAGACATCCTGCATATGATATCTGCAAGAAGAAAATGGCAAAAATTCCACAACTGTATTTTGAAATGGATTTAATCAGTTTCTCTCAAAACTGGCCCAAACAGCAGCCCAATTGCTGGTATGATCCAAATTTAAATTGTAAATTTCAAATCAGCTCCAGTAAGAGAAATGTCTATCATTTTACAGGATGAAAAGTTCTATTTCAAAGTAACTCAAAACTTCATTGGTTTTGATAAAGTTGTAGATACTCAGCAGTTTTCTCTTGGAATCCAGAAAAAACAGGGAAGGTCTTAGTGTATGTAACTTGTTGGATAATTATAGAGCATAGGGATAAATTATTTTTATTGAACTACCTAAACACCAGAAAGCAGGACTATTAGCTCACCCTTTATGCATACAGGAGAAAGTGGGATTTATCAGCCCTGATTTCTTCCTTCTCCCTCCCCAATGTTTGTATTGCCCTGTGCAGCGCAGAAGTCCTAGATCACATGCTCATAGCAACTGTCCATTATGACAAGTTTTTTTATCCACATTAAAAGCACTGTATTGTTGTACAGCACTGTTGAAGGACTTCCCCAAAATGTCAGAAAAAGTGTCTATCGGCATTTCAGCTTCCCCTATTGTTAAAAATAACAAGTTTGCTGGTAAATAGCCATGGTTAGAGGTAAGTTCTTTGTGATATCTTAACTACAAAAATCTTTATTTTCATTTCTTTATTGGTAGCTAATGATGTTCCAACACCATTTTTCTGTAGTAACAGTTCTACTTACAACTTTATATATCAACTTTAAAAAGATTTTTGTCCAGATAGATAACTGTACTTTTCCATGCATGTAGTGTAAACTTTTATAAATAAAGAGCATGGGCCTGATCTTTGTCCTGCAGAACAACAAAATCTAATCACAAGAGTTAGGGGTAAGATACTGGTTGTAAAACAGTGAAACATCTGGATTACACATTTTTTCACTCTCTGAAAGGACTTTTTTCTTTCTTTGGTGAGGTAGAAAGTGTTATGAAAAGGGTAGCAGGCAGAAGCAATCAAAGAATAGAATAGATATCGGTATTTGTGTTCGCAAATATGACAGATGAAGATTCACACATTTGCTAGAGGCTAAAACTGAGGATAGAAGGAAGCAGGACAAACCTAGCCAGTCCAAATCCAACACCCAAATCCAAAAGCTTGTCCAAAATTCCTGGGCTCTGTAACAAAGGAACACAATGTTGCCTGAAAGTACAATAGCAGTTGACCGGTTTAATTTTTGTCTTATGTGCCACTGGGCTTTTACAATGTATCTGGGCCATGGTGGTACTGACCTCCACTAAGTTCCCGAGGCTTCCTCAACTTCCTCTCTCATCCAGGTGCAGATTTACTAAAATACCTATGGACGCTAGCCTCCCAGCTAGTACCAACCAGTGCAGCATAGATGCTCTGATCATGTAGGAGCTGTATCATGTCCTGCTATGCTTCCCTGTTCCCTTAAAGCAGAGATGCTCATGAAACCATCTAAGACAGTTCTGCCCTATGACCAATGTTGAGGGGCAGCTTAGGAAACTACATCAGTTTTTACGGTGGGGACAGCAGCCTTGTCCCAGCTGCTGTCTCTTCCATCTGCATTCTCTGCATCCTCCTGTGTATGAGAATAATTTTGCATGGTAACTCCAACACTCCTTGTAGTACTGGACTCACTACTTGTCAGGAACTCTCCATTTTTTTGCACACATATAAAAAAGGCATTCATGTAATGAATACCACATAAGACTGGTGTTCTATGGCATTCTATATACTTGCTGCATGCAAGTAGTCCTTTTCTACACACAAAGTGTATGTTAAAACAGTTAGATATACGTGCCCTGAAGTGTCTTATTTTCTTTCTTCCCTGGAAAGGCCTTAATTTTCCCCAAGCAAGAGGTGTCTTCCCCTTCTCATAGGCAGGGTTCTGCTGCCCATGCCCACAGCCAGCTTTGATTGTACAGTTGTAACCTGGGATCAAGTTGCTGTAGAAGAAGCCCTTGGTCCTTGCCTGAACTACACGGCAGCTATATCTGTGCCTGACCATGTACGTTGCCAGTCTGGATTCTGATCTGCTGACTTGAGTTCCTGGCTTAACTTCGGTCCTTGCCACATTACTACAGTCTGGTCTGGCAGCCACTGGACTGAGGCTGGCCTTGGTTATTGTCACTGGATGTGCTCTGTTCCTCTTGCTCACGTAGAGGAGGACTGAGCCCTTGTCAATGCACCATGTCCTGCTGTCGCTCTCTGCTCCCGCTTCACCTTCCCTTGCAGAGCAGCCTTCTTTTGCTGCACCCTGTCTTCTTTCTTCACCTGCGGGTTTTCTGAGTCTTTTTACACAGTACCCACATTTCTTACAATATTCTTCCAGCTTTCCAACTTTTTCTTTGTCAGATGCTCTTCATTTTCTTTATTCTATAGAATGTTTTTAGTCTTCCCTTTGTTTTCAGGCCTCATTTTCTGTTCACATTGCCTGCATGCCCATGTGTATCTGCCCTTTCATGTCTATTTGCCCTCTTAATATTGACAACTGTACCGGGTCTGGCTGTGATGGAGTTAACTTTCTTCACAGCAGCCCACATGGTGCTGTGTTTTGGATCTGGGACTAAAACAGTGTTGGTAACACACTAATGCTTTAGCTGTTGCTGAATAGTGCTTGCACTGTGTCAAGGCTTTCTCTTTTTCCCACCTGTTTTGTTTTGTTTTTCTTCCTCTTTCCTTCACTTATTAAAATACCTGTATCTTGATGCATGAGTTTCCTTGCTTTTTCTCTTCTTATTCTCTCTCCTGCCCTGTTGTGTGGGGGGAGCAAGCAAGCAGCTGTGTGGTGCTTAACTGCTGGCTGGAGTCAACGCACCATAACAACTCCACACATCTGATATTTTATACCTTACTCAGAGTCCCAGCTTCTGAAGGTAAACCATTTTAGAATCTTGACTTTCATATTAAAAGAAGAAACAAGGAAAGAAGAGGTAAGCTTGCCCATGATGTTACAGAAAAAATCTTGAAAATTTGTTCTATTTTTAAGAACTAATGAATGAAGGTCTACTGATGGTATTTTAATGTTTGGAGTTAGCAGCATTACCCACTTTATCTGAACCTCTGTGCCCATTTGCAGTCTTCTCTGCTCCATACCTGAAACACATCTCTTAAGTCCCACACATGCTGACATATGCTTATACTGCAATTAAAAGAAAAAGCTGTTCTGCCTGCAATGTATGAGTCTACTTCTGGAGATCCCCTGGCGACTTTACAAAAGCAGCACTAGAGGTGGCTAGAAGCAGTTTTAATCTTTTTCATTGTGCTGCTGCTGTTGCTAATGGCTTCTGGCTGCTACTGTAAAGAATTGTGCCTCCTTCAGGGGATTCCTCATGGATGGATGAGGAGTGCTCTGGAGTCTTGTTGGAGGGTGTGTAGATCAGAAATGGGAAATAGGTCTCTGACCTTTCTAATTACAGCACACAGATGTTCCTGAGGTAGCCCATATAGCTACTCTGTTCCTAGCCTGTCTGTGACAGATAATAAACAAAAGGAAGTTGATCTGCTGGAACTTTCTGTTTAATTTCTGTCACACATGTGAGAAAAGAAAGAAATCTGAAGCCCATTTTAGGGATCAGTCCATGAGGGAAGTACATTGCTGCCTGGTGTCTGGCAAATGAGTTCAAATCACACTCTTTCAGACATATACAGGGAAATGGCAGAAGATGAGTCTAAGTCACATTTGCCTAGTTGCATTCCTAAATTATGTGGTCCAGACTGGTGAGGTTTGGGATTCCAAAGAACAAAAATGATTCAAGAAATTACACTTGTCTTTACTAAGCCATTGTCCAACCATGGTCTTCTAGCAGAAGGCCCTCTACTTCTACCAGAGGAATTCTCTGCTAGAAGTACTATATGTGACGTGTAAAAAGAGTTTCTGACTAGTCATGTAATTAAAAATCAGCAAAGGCATCATGTTGGCTTCTGTACCTTCCTATTCTTTTCCACAAACCAGGAATGCCTTTCTGTGATTTCAAGTGTTTACTATCTACACTACTTTTTCCTAAGAACTGCAATTTAGGGGTACTTTCTTACCAATCTTTCCCAGTTTAGTACAAATGCAGCTAACTAATTATGGGTACAGCAATATCTGCAATTTCATGTTGTTCCAAAACTCTTTAGATTCCTTTAGGATGAAAATTTATGGGGTGCAAGTGCTGCTTGTTAACAATCACAAATTGCATAGATCCCACAGAAAAAAAAGAGATATTTTACAGTATTTTGTAAGCACACACTCTCACAATTTTTCACCTAATTACATAATTGTTCTCTAATTGGTATAAGCTTTGCATGGGGCTGAACAGGGCTGAACAGGGCTACAGAAAGGTGATACCAATTCGTTGCTAACAGTACTTGTAATCTCATAATCATGTTAAATTTTAATTTGCTACTGCCAGCTTGTTAAAGTGCCAATTACACATCTCCTTTTTAATGTATTAAGAAAAAGAGAAATCATGCATTTACTGCTTTTATAATTCCTAAATTCATTCTGCAGCAACTTGAGGTATGTCTTCAGCACTCTGCAGCCAGGCTGAGCTCTTTGAAGAGTCCAGTGAATGGGAGATTAACATACCAGAATGGCTTCATTAGAACCAAATAAAATGCTCACACGGAACACTATAATCTCAACCATCTAGAAATATTCAGTGAAAAGAGATATGAAGTGACACCACAGCTTCAAAGTGCACACCAGTAATCAACATGATGTGATGTTTTTGCTATACATCTTCCCTTTGTGGAAGGAGAGAGGAGAGAGACAGCTTTTTATGGGGAAGCTGTTCTTCCTATTTGGTTATGATGTGAAGGCATCCATCACCACTGAGCTGTGGATGACAGTGCCAGCAGAGGAGCTTGCAGACAACTGTATAAGTTTGCATGCTGTAACTTCATCCTGCAAAACTCCAGGTAGAAGCGCTTATCCTGAACACATCACCTGGTACGGGGAACACTATAAGCAAGTAAGTGATGTCAGTCCAAGTTCCCATACTTGGACTATAGCATTATGCATAGTTCTGTTATGGTTGAAGTCCTCAGAAAGTAAGACTCTTCCTACCATTCCCAGATAAAGAAGAATCTAATTTAAATTAATTAGAACAGACTTCTAATACTGAAGATCAGGTTTCTATTTATTTCCACTGTTCCTCATTATGGTCGTGCACTGTAGTTATTACATACCAACACATACTAACATATTTCAAATTTTGGTTGTTGGCTGGATTAACCCCCATGTCTCTTAGCAGTTTCCAGGTCAGAGGGGTATGGCTTTTTCTTAAAACGGTAAGGTATGGGAAGAGAAAGGAAAAGATAAAGATTTCCTTTCAGTCTTTCTAGACTCCAGCAGCCAGGTGGAAACTTTTGACCTCAATACAATATAACAAAAAGTAAAAGTCATTGGCAAAACCCTCTTGAAAAGAATATAAGAGAGTAGTTGAGAGTTAGAGAAGGGAGGAGAGAGGCTCAAAGGAAAATTTTGCATGGAGAAAACTGAGTAACATTTTATTGCATGAAAAACACATTGGGAAAAAAAACCAGTGATGTACTTAGCAATCATGACATAGCTGCAAGATTCTCTGAGCTCTTTATCGTATCTCCTTTTTTTCCAGTACAGTGCAGAAAAAATTGATACTCTAATACACTCTGAAGCTCAGCAAATTACTCCATGTGGTTTCCACCTTATGTTCAATTCCTCTTGTATTTTCTCCCATATTCTGCTGATGTTCTGTAAATTCTATTATCCTTTTTTTACACAGTCCTAACTAGGAAGTTTTAACAAAACTAGCCAAAGGAATCACATTTCTGTATATTTCACTTTCTCTCTATTTTCCTCCATTTTTTGCATTTCCATTATCATCCTTGTCCTTTTTTAAGTATTTGATGCAGGTAAAACCGAAGTAGCAAAAAGATTGTTTAGGGTTAAACAAAGATAAGAGGGGGGAACTAGGATTAGTGGAAAAGATTAAGAAGAAAATTTAGGTTGAATATCAAGAAAAATTACTGGCAGTGGAATTACTGGATTGTGAAATATTGTCCTATTAAAGTGTCAGAATCTTCACTTTAAACCATTCTTACAATACTTGAGGGAACAAGGCAGCACGAGACTCTAGAAGGCAAGTTCACAATACCTTTAGTCTTCTTTGCTCACAGGACAGACAGAAACACCATCAGATCTTGCCTTGCTTTGGCATTTTGGTACATTCAGTTCTTCTGTGTTTTGGAATTACAGAACTAACCACAGAAATAAAACTAAGAATATGTTTACCAGAATTTCTCTGAGTTTGTACAAGTTTCAGGGTTTTAGTTCTGGTTTGAGTAGGCAAAAATATTTAGGTCAGTTTGATTTAGTCTAAGAATATTCACTCATTCTCAATGAAAATTATTTTCCTTATATGAAAGTATTACAGAATTACAGTAACTTCCAAGGTAGTTTTTCATCTTTGTGACTAAAGTTATTAGTGACTACTGACTGATATCACTGGTGCTGTTTACCAATGCATTGTGGACAGTGTCTTTTACAAAAAATAAATTTTTCATTGAAATATTTCATTGAAACATACCAAAAACCTAGATGGAATTTTTAAGAGCTATATCCCAAAGACTACCTTTTAAAGCAGGCCTACAATTTAAAAAAAAAAATCACAATTAAAATTACTGCTTTCTGTGCACATTTTTAAGCAAACTTCAGTTTCGGGAATCTTCAGGATGTCTATTTAGCATAATCCGTTCCATTTGCTTTGGAAAGTTTAGAGACTCAAGGTCATTTACTTTAAGACTTTATCGCTATTAGTGATATTTGTTGGTTTTAGTACCATAAAGAAGATAATATTCAGATCACTAAGAGATAAGACTTTATAAAAATCCACCAATTTATTCACTAGGTGCAATAACATTCTACCTGGTTCTTTGGACTCATGAAGAATGCTGATCACAGGTCCTGTCTTGCTTATTTCCATCGCCGCATGTTTTCTGTCTGTGACAACAAATATAGTCAATTATTTCTCTGTTACTCCTCAACATTTTCCCTGGGATTTCTTCTAAGAATAACTTCCCTGATAGCAAAGTTTTCTGTAGTCTATGAAACCCAGTAATGATCAGTAAGAATCATCATTACCATGGTGTTCAGAAGCTGCACACAACCTCTGTGAGCAGTGTGCCATTGATGTTTACTGTACAAGGCTAATCATCTATGGGTTACTATACAGTCATAACCGCTAAGATCAAATGCAACAAACCTTCAAGAAGAGCAGCATTAACAATAGCATATTCTCAAGTGAACTTGCAATGGAGAATATGCTTCTGAAGTTAAACGACTGTCATGAGGTCTTTTTTAAAGTAGATATCTGTCTTACCTAGGATCTGGGTATGCTACAGTTCTACTTATGTGCTCCCTGATATTTTCAAACGTCAAAGTAATTTGAAAGAGCAGATCATTTATTCACCAAAGTGTATCAGGAGGAGACATCATATATCAATATATAACAATTTCCTCAAGCAGAAACCATGCCAAATCCCTGCAAATATCAGTTCTTAACGGTAATTTTCCAAGACTTGTGTGTGCTTAAGTGCAAAGGAGCTGTTGAAGGCAGTCACTAGGTGGCAGACGTTCATCTACTGAAGAAGGCATTGAATTTACCTCTCAAAATCTGCTGGCAAGGCCCTTGTTGCAATAGCAGGTGGACTTTTTAATGGTATCTGTCCACTTCAGTAATACTCAAAGAATATATAATATGAATAGAGACAAAAACACTTACAAAACTGATTCTTTTTGTCTTGTCTTCAACTTGGGAAAAATAATTTTCTAATAGTTTGTCATGTTTGATTGATAATTTACATTCCTGCTTAAATCATTTTCCTTTGTTCAGGTGGCATGACCTAGTCGGTAGCTTTTTTCAATATAACAGGAAATTTCTTGGGTGGTGTGAGCAGGGCCCATGCCATTATAATATTGAGTATAGGATATGAAAACAAGCACAAAAGGACAAACAGAACAAGATCTTAGGCAACACTTACCTGCAGTCATTGCTGCAGTAAAGTAAAGATATTTTCCACTTAATCTTAAGTAAGTCGGCTGGAGCACTAGTAACAGTCTAGTTCTGATATCATACATGTAAGTGGGGACTAGAAAAACCACAAAAGATGCTTGGAAAATATTTGAGCAGTTAGAACCGCTGAACACTATGTTGCCGTAAGCACTCTGGCATCAGAGCTGCAACTACTAAGACTGCCCACACTTACACAGCCACTCTAGTAGATGTAGCTTTAGAAGAGTGCATATGCAGAATTAAACACATTCAGTGCTGCTAACAGGGTCACAGTTGGTCACTTCAAATATTTTAGATTATGTGGACCACTAAAATTATTTTGAAAAAGATATATTTCACCATCACTGAGTGGCAATAAATATATATTGGATAAAATCTGGCCAAGTTTTCAAGTCAGCCAACTCTTCAATTAATGTACAATAGGCTTGTCCAATGCAAAATTTGAATGAAATAAGCAATCAGGTATGTACTAGAACTATTGGTTATTGTGTCTTGAGACACTCTAATACAGTTTTACAAATGTTTAGGTTTATATTTTATGGTGGCCCCTCTTTGATTAGAATAAATTATAGAAGCTCTGCTTCTCCTGAGCTTCTAGCACCCAGTGCTTTTGTACTATTCCTCTTGTCAAAGGGAAGTTGCTTGACTTAATCTGTTGGAAGATCTATTATTATTTTCATAATTATTTTATTAATAATTAATTAATTACTTTCATAATAAGCATCTTACACTGTGTATTCCCCTTGCTACAGTGATACAGAAAGTGGATTTTGGTGCTTTATTACAAGTACCACTATTGTTGAGATTAATAGGATATACAATTTTGCAAAGAACATCATATACTATAAAATGCAGGAGTAAAATTGGGGCAGCTAATCAGTGTATTTATAAACTCATTTAAAATAAGAATAATGGTGGGCAGAGGGATTCTCTTCTGTCTCCTTGTAGGTGGGATAACAGGCCTTCATAGCTTTAGGCGCTGGTTACTAAAGCTGATCAGAGGTACTTAGTTAACTAGTTCTCGATAATGATCTCTTCTGAATTTTTCTTTTTCTTAGAGTAGGGATTTAATCCAGAGGGTAATGTTTGTTCTACCTGATATTAATTGGGGAAGTTGCAATTTGCAGCATCAAATTTCTATGAATGTTCTTCTATCTCATTCAGAATCAAGAAGTAAGAATTAAACTAACTCTCCTATACTAATAAAACTTTCCAGTAGTTTTTAAAATATTGTTATTCAGCATTATTCAGTAGAAGAACAAAGTTACCTTCAGGATCAGTTCTATTTTTCTATTTTTTTTTTCCATCTGCATATTCCTTTCTGTGTTCCCCTTTCAACCATCAGGCCTCAGTCCTGTTATCTGTCTCTCATTTTTTTCTGCTTTTTATTTCCCTTATTTTCCATTACCTAAATGAAACAAGGGCTCTGTGACACAATCATGTCACTAAAATCTATGCTTGACAGCATACAGTATGACATCTATATCATAATGTATACACACTCATGCTAAATCAAGCTTTAATACAGAACTTGAACTGTCAAGTTTCCTAATATTTGAGGACTTGACTTTGAAACTGTAAGGTTATTTTAACATTATTTTTCAAAATTTAATAGTGAAGAGTCAGAAAGGTAGAGGCATGTAAAAATACAGAGAGATATGACCTATTCATCAAAATAAGGAACAAGAGATTTACAGTTTTCAATCACTATTGGAGCAAGTTTGCAGGTTTGGAAAGAACACTGTGCCACTTCATAATGTGTTTACACCCAAAATGTTACCCTTTCAGTTACCAGAGCTAAAAATCTTCCTTTTAGTGAACAGACACATTCTGAATATGCCATGTGGGCTATTTAAACACTCCAAGTACACAATATCCAGACTATGAACCAAAGAATTTGATAGCTCTAATTCAGATCATAAATTTTGGGAGCATGCATGAATATCTAAAATGGTGTCATTCTGCTCTTAACTGAGGTTTCTTTGAGCTATCGCTCTATAAACACTTAAAAACAAACCGGAACTTACTGTCCGTGCAGTCTGTCCTACATCCTTCCTTGTATTGTGCTTAGTTCTTTAGGAAAATTCTTGCCAGGAATGCTCACCTGCCTACTAAATTTGAAAAACAGCATTTCAGATTCTGTCCCTTGTATATAACTGCCTTCAAAGGCAGAGCCAAGGAACTGCTGCTCTGGATGATTCTTTCATTGCTTACACAAAGGCATTTCAGGTTTCTCAGCCAGCATTCTGAATGGTCACTTAGAAAGAAGCCTTTACCTTGCTACAGTCCAAGTCATCATATGCTCAGATGAAAGCAAGCTGTCAAAAGCCAATTCCCCTTCTAACAGTCAATACCTGAAAAAGGTCAGTGACTTAGAAACATAAGACATTTCTTGTTGCATCCAAGAAAGTGAAGTGTGCCTTCTTGCCAGTCAGTCTCTCTTGACAGTTTTAATGCTTAGTCCAACAGTTTCTTACAATCTTGTTACCTCCTTTGCAATCAAAATGCCAGCAGAGGCAGTTTCAGACTTTAGGATAGTTACGCTGCTTATAGTTTTCTCCAGACATGCAGTCATAGTCCTGAGTCTCTATACAGTTTCATTGCAAAAGGTTTCTGATAACACAGTGATGCCATAGTAATACCTACATGAAATCTTTTAAGGGCCATTATAATATTTCATTGTTATCTCAAAGTTAGTGTTAGATCCCCAACTAGATTAATAGATATAATACATTACAAAGACACAGCAAGACTTCATACTTGGTAAAATAAACTGGTTAAAAGTGTAATAGTTCTATGAGTTCTTAGAAGATTTTCTGGATGGTTTCAAATGAAGTAAGACAGGAGTGTAATTGCCCAAGGGAGAATTGCTGACAACATTCCTTTTCAGATACTTGGCAATACAGCAATCATAGTTCAAAGGACTAAAGCTGTATCAGGTACTAGAATCTATAAAACTAGCACCCAATGGATTACCATGTTTCCTACTCAACATACAACTCATATGGAAGGATTAGTAAGACTGGCAGAATATGATAGGTTGTGAGCTCAGTAGTGTAAACAATGTCAGTAGAAGACAAAAGTGGATAAATCCTAACTCTTTCCCTGAAGTGTAGCCAACAGGGAATTAATCAATTTTAAAAGGATTCAAATTTTCTAAACTAATTACTATGCCACAGCATATCCCATTTAGCACTACTAAAGAGCAGCTACCTCTAAGGCAGCTGGTGTTCACACCACTATTTGAAACAGTGAGGAAAGACAGTTCTGGCTACAAACTGCAGCAAATTCCACTGTGATTACCAAGGGACACACAGCATGCTTCAAGTGAAGTTTTCAAAGAGCTGCAACATTTTTTGCAAAGAAGAGTCCTTGGTTATTAAAATCTTAACACAAAAAATCAGCACAGTACATTGTACAGTATTCTTATTTCTTTTCCAACAGTCAATTTTTTTTGAATCACAAGTTAAGACTAAACAGATAAAAAGGGTCATAAATAAGTCTGATTTTTTCATTCCACACTGAATGCTTCATCAACAAATAGTTGCTGTATAGTGGATGCTGTACATGCACGCACATGCTCTTTTTAGAGTACACAGATGGCTTTTGAAAAATCCAGAGAATCCAATAAAATATAGGCAACTAGCAACCCACCTCTTTCTCACATCTCAGAACTGGAGTGCATGCCTACAGAGATCAGATTTTTTCTCTGTGCTATTTTGTGCTTCTGTGGCAGGCTGTAACCTAGACCAGAGTGAGCTGAATGTGAAAAACACAGTGGCAGAAAAAAAAAATGCTTAAATATTTCCATCCTTTAAATATTGCATTAATTTCTTAGCTTCCTCATTTATGAAGTTTGGTGCAGCAAAAACATCCAACAGAAAGTAACATTTTTTACAGAGAAATCTCAAGAATAGTGATCATGGCTAAGCTGTTGAAAAGGCATGAATCATGAGATCCCTTGGGCTTGTGGTTCCTTGATCTTCTGGATTAGGAATTGGGCTGGAACATGTTCCATTCAGGCCTCCACAGAAACCATGATGCAGGTAGGACTGATGCATGGCTCTCTCAGGGCCCTGACCCACCACATCTGGTGCTCTTGTCCATGTGAACTCCACCCATTGGCCTGGGAGCTGAATTTAAGCTCTGGCCTTGGCTGTGGCCCATGTCTGAGCAATGTTGCAGGTTCCTGCCTTGACACTATAGACTGGACGAGCTGACCTGGTCTGCTCTTCTTCCTTTGGCATGGTGGGCATGTGGTCTACCTCTCTTGCCGTCACCCTGGGCTTCTGCCTTGCCTTGCCTTCTGCCTTGCCGGTTCCTGCTGCTCCCTGACAAGCTGAGACTCACACCAAAATGGATGTATACTGCAGCTGTGACAAAAAGAAATGTTAGCATTTTCCCCTTTTGGTGTTCGGTCTCTGCTGAAAAGATGCCTGTCTCATGCTAATATCTGACTGTAAATGGATGAATTTAACATAGCACAAAGACTAAGAATGGGCATTTAAGGCTCAGTGATTCTCAAGAGCAGGGAAGGAGGGGAAGTTGCATAGGATAGAACACAATGACACACTTGGTAGCATTTTCAATCCAGAATGAACTGGAAAAAGAAGCTGTCTTACATCTGTGCCTGTAGGTGGTGAGGATTATTCAACAGTGTCTGAGAGCAAGGAGCATTTAATGGTGTCTGGAAGCCACATATGTTCTCCTTTATTTGTCAATATACAGAAAACAAAGTGCATGTCAATAGTTTTTGCAATTACACACCTAACAATGTAATCACTCACGTTACAAAAAGCATTTTTGTTGTAAACCATCACAAAACCACAAAAGTGATATGTAAAGATTTGTCTTACTATTCACCTGATACAGGTTGAAGTCACTAACCTAGAGTTAAAAGCCCCTGAAATTTTTTTTAGTTTTTCTGACCCATTCAGTTGCTTTCAGATTATGATGGTAACTGCTTATGTGAATACCAAAGAAAACCATTTCTTTTTCTTAAACCTATTCACTAGAATCTACCCTTTCAACCTTTGCTAAGTTGTTTGTATCCTAATTCTTATTCCTCCACTGATACTGCAAGCATTTTGCATTTTTTCTAACAATGGTTGTGTAATTCAAGAGTAGAACACATCACATACTCATTGAAATGAATATACAAAACTAAATTTCAGGAAGAGTTTTGTAATTTTTCTGATATGTAGCATAAAAACTGACATAAAATTTTCACTCCTAAGAATTCATTTTTAAAACACTGAGTACAATATAGTGCTCCACAGACTTTTGTCAGATGCTATTGAATTCTAGTTCAACAGCCTTTCTCCATTTGTGTATCTTCACTGCATGAAGTTAAATAGCAACAAGAAAAGAGATGTGTTTGTTTCAGTTTTACTTTATCAGAAGTTTACTCCTGTTTTTTCACTTTTGAGACACAAAATTTCTTGTTTTACTAAAAAACACATGCTCTTTACAAAAGAAAAAATCTAAATCTTCTGCCAAAACTGAATGAGTGAAGCTACATTAAGAATTATTTTCCTTAGTAAGTTTCTTTTACTAGTGTAATGTGATAGATATACCTAACATATTGCTGAAATAAGTGGAAAAAAAAAATCATTTACTCATTTTCAGATAATATTCTCCAGTGCTAAAATACCTTTTATACTACCTTGCATACCTCCCCGGAGTATCATGTATTAGAAGCCAGACTGCAACAAAGGCAGGTGTTTTCTTTATTGAAAGTTAAAGCAAGCACTGTGTAAACACCAATTCAATCAGCACATTTAGTTCTGTTTCAGATGATTGTCAATAACTCATCTATCTTATGTGCATACATCACAGAAAATGAAATACGTATAGCTGTGTCATTCAGAATTCTTCACAGAAACATGTATTTTCTGTGGCTCTGTAGTTAAAATCCCCCAAGAAGCGCTGTAGCTTTTCAGGCCAGAAGACTCTTGCAATAATATTACCAGACTTTGCCTAGCATGGACCACTGAATTTTATCAACTGATTCCTTTATAAAACCTATATCCTCCAGCAGAGTATCTTCTATGAACAGATCTTGTCTTTATTTAAAGACTTCAAGGAGATTAACTTAGCCCATTCATAAAGAAGTTGTTCCAGCAGTTAATGAACCTCTTTAGTAAAAATTTGAGTCTAATTTCTGTCTTCAGTATAGCTTTGTCTGGTAGATTGAAGAGCGCTTTTATCCCAAGACCATACATATACAACCCAGGCAAGCCACCTCTAATCCATTCATTTTCTTTTGTCACTTTCTGTGATACTAACAACACCCTACTTAGGCTGGATATTCCACTGTAGATACATTACACAATGGATTTTTGCCTCCTTTGGGTTACACTGCATAAACCTGAATCGTGTCATTTGCTGCTTTCCAGAACAACACTTATTCTAGTAGTCTGTCCTGCATTCTTGGCTCCAAGAGTTATTATCTCTTGTTCTGCTGTATTAAATTCTGAGCTCAAGAGGATCCTTTTTATCAGGATATTCAGAAAACTGTAGAATTTCTCTGTCCCTATAACTTAGCATGAGACAATCTTTCTCTGTCATCTGTAACCTTCTGTAGCAGTGACTTGTATTTCTACTTTTATCCTAGGACCTCCATAGCTAAGATGCAAAGAATCTATCAATTTAAAAAATAAAAGCAGATAGAAATTAGTCTAATTAAATAAATCTTCCTCTGCCACAGTGCAATACAAGTTACTGAGGCACTGTGATTTAATACAGTGATTTCTTCAGTTCCTATTCTTTCTTACTCTTTTGCAACACTTCCTTTTCTACATGACATCCAGCTAGGTGTCAGTTAAAAGTAAATACTACACTGTTTTACATATATTGTTGTTTAGATTGTCATCCTTTGAGAACTGCTAGTATTACTGCTTCCCTTACCTACTTCTGTTATAATGATCCAGGCTAGCATAAACATGTTTAACATTGGATCCCTCAAATTGAACTAGGTTAAGGTACAAATACACATGTGGCTTTGGTTGCAAATCTGAAGGGATAGTTGGGTCCTGTAGCATGGGGAAAGGGAGCTGCAGGGAACAGCAGGCTGCAGCAGCCTCAGCAGTTACTACCTCAACTTATAACTCCCACCTCGGTTCACTGCAGCTAGGTTACCCCACCTCATTCCGCAGGTTTAGAGTTGGTCATATTATTTGCAGGGAGGACTTTATTCCCATAAGTGTATGCCAGATCAGGTCATGTAGCTCTCTAACAAGATAAAGCCATCATAAGATATAGAGCTGGCACAAGCACTGTTGTGTTCTCTGGCCAAAGCAGGGCCAAATGTATACTGCCAGGTAGCTCAGCAGTTGAGTACGGATCAAGAATTAATGAACAACTTCAGATTTTATACTGCCACAGAAATGTTATTTCCACACTTTTATAATTCAGTGGCAAAAAAGATGCTAACATCCCTTCTGGGCCAAAGCTTGAGCAACATGTAGACTATCTGTACTTCAGCCCATCCTTATGTGGCAGTAGGAATATCTCCTGCTCAATTGTGAATATTCCAGCTTTACATTTAGTTTCTATAGACCTTATTTATATTGCTGACTGAACTTTTTGTAGCACTATGCAAAAATAAGAAACACTCTTCAGAGAAGATGTATTGCGTGTATCATCCATATAAATGTGGGGAATACTGAATTTATCTATTACTCAAATTCTCTTGGTGTGAGTATACAGTTCTGTCCTTGAATTTACTTGAGCTGTGTCCAGAAACAAGTCTATAGAAATTAGCAATGAATTCTGCAGTTATCAGGTCTTATGTTCTAGAATTTGTGTCTAATATTTTCAAGTACTGAGAGGTACTGAGATAAAATTGACAGCAGGAAAATTTAGGTTTAATCTTTGGAGAAACATCTTCATGTTTTAATTAGTGAAAATGGAATATTCCTTCAGAAATAGAGAGGAATTTTGGAATCATTCAAAATGTACAATGAGACAAAAAAATGGTGGAAAGCATGATAGGGAATAATCCTTCATTAATCAGGGGCAGAAATGGTTAATTAGCTAGGTGTCACTTTTTCCTGGTTTCTATGATAAAAATTGCAATTTGTACTGAACTTCCTGGGGAAGTCCTGGGGACAGAATATCTCCACAATCATCTGAGGACATCACCTAGAGACTGGACAGAGATACTTTGCATTCTCCATCTTCTGGAGTTTAGAGGTTTTGCCTCTTTTCTTCTGGCTATCCCTGTGCTTCCCCTCAATAAGGTTTCCCACGGTACAGAATGGCCTCTTTTACAGTGATTGTCCTTCTCCTTGAATGTAGGGCTGGGAAGATCAAGATCTTTCCCCAGCTTGTTCTTTGCCTTTTGGAGTCTGTTTTCTCCCTCTCCCTTTCTCTCTCCCTCTCCACCTCAGCCCTTAGAATTATGAGATCTGAAACAATAGTATAAGAATGAGAGCTTCACTGGTACACTCTGGACTAGCTGCTGAGCAAAGAACAACATAGTGGACTTCTTTAGTTGTTCCTCCAACAGTTGTTACTGCATCCCGCCATGCTCAGTGCGAGATCACATAGAAACATGACAAAGCCCAATAATTAAATGGAGAATCCTCTTGTGGGGAGAGGTAAAAAAAAACTGTCAGGGAAAAACCTGCATGGGGATGAATTACTTCTAGTCAGAAGTCTTTCTCATTAAATCAGATTGTCCAGCTATTGGGCTTTGTGCTGGAGATTTTTTAAATTGCATAATATTCATACAAGTTGCTAAAAAGATATCTCTCCTGACAGCTGTGAATGGGATGGAAATGTGACATAGCTGTCTGAGCAAGCAATTAAAGTCCTTATTGCATGTGTCTTCCAGAATAACCTTAACATCATTAAAGGGCAATAACAAAGCAGATAAGTGTTATCCTTTAAAGAGATAAAATACAGGAATCGGTGAATCTCCGCTACAAGAAAAAGAAAACACTGAGCAGCAGAGTGACTACTTAGGTTTCCTTTGCGCAAAAATGTGTTTACACTGAATAATTCACATTTAGTGCAGTCACAACCTTTTCCTCTCTCAGAAGACTTGCACAGCCTGCAGACAATCCCATTACATTAAAAATTCTTGACACCTTGAAACTGAAAGGAAATCAATGCACTTGGGTAACACATTACATTACAAGGTACAAGTCATATACTTTATAAGCTCATTATTGGCACAAGATCCATTAATACTTCTAGTAAAGTTATCATGAGTACAGACCTTCCAGCTGACACTATTTCAAGTAATGGGCTATTTTTTAGGCAGAGACTAATGTCTCTTGACAAATTTGTCCTACTGCTACCTAAGAGTGAAGGTTTTAGGGAAGTAAGTAAGCTTCATCATGAAGTTACTTCTGTACACAAAGTAGCACAGTCAGTTTCTCCTGTCCCTTAGGGCTTTTAATGGCTTCCAGCTGCATCAGAATGCAGTTCAGAAATGCCTCCCATGGAACACACCCTTCCAGCGAATCCTTGAGTTTGCTTCATGGACCTCTCAAAAAAACCCCAAAAACAAAGCCAACCAGCCTTCCCTCCTATTCTGAGCTTTCGCTAATCTCCCACCTTGATTAGTACCAAAAGCTTCCTCCTTTTGTTCCTATTCTTCTAAGTTTACTTTAAGTAAACTATCCAAAGCCTAACTGAAATTATGAGGTTTTGAAATTAAATACTTGTTAATCCTAATTTTGATCAAGATAGACTTGCTGCACTGTATTTTTGACAGGTATTTATTTACTGCAGTGTTCATCATCACAGCACAGTATTAGCCATGACAATCGTATGGGAAGTGTTGAGCAAGAAGAACTTCTGTCAAGTATGAGGACTGGAACAAAGTTAGGCATGAAAAGACAAAGAGGAATTCAACTGGAGTGCAACTTCATCTGTGGATGGAGAAAGTTATGGGATTCTCAGTACTCACCTCCTGAGAAATTGACAAAATCCCTAAATGCTGCATATATCATAACCTGCTCCATTGGCAAGTGGCATAAACATGCACACAGCACAGACAGCTTGAGGGCCTTAGTGACAAACTATTGTCCCTTGAGTCTACATTTGCTGAACTGGAAGACTTCAGGGAGATGGGAAGGTACAGTGGCAAGATTTCAAGGACATAATAGAATTTCATCTTCAGGCTAGCAGCTGCATCCTCCTAAGAAGGCTGAAAATCTCTTGGCAGGAAGCTATCAAGCTAGAAAGGGGGTAAAACTGACAGAAATGCCCAGTAAGGCTATCCTTTTGCATTAACAATTCCCTTCCAAAAGTTGAGATCTCTGCTAATGGTCTGCAGAAGGCTGTGTCACTTGGAGACACAGCACTCAGGGAAAACAGACAGCTCTTTTGTGATGCCAGTGAAAACTGGGTGATACTTCCCCTGCCAAATTCTACACGACAGTCTCTGGGTAGATTCAGTGGTTAAGCAACATGGGAGTATATATAATACAGGGAATGGCACAGCAGATTCTAGACTCAGAATGCAAGCTGTTAGGAAGGACTCTACAGACCAAGAAATATTCACACTACAACATGCAGGATCAGGCTGGAGGATGGAAGTTGAGGTCTCAGTGTTAACTGAGAAATAGTTATTTGGCAGAGCTTTTGGAATACATGAAGCTGACAGATAATGGAAGCAAGTGGATGCCATTTAAAAGGTTGTGGGGAATTATTTTTTTCAGTTGAAGATGTGGGGGGAACAGGTATGTGCAAAAAAAAGAACACAGGTCAGAAGAATGTATCTTCTAGGCATAAAGCCATAAAACCTGTTCATCCACCAGAGGTGTTGTTTAAAGAGTTGATTACTCTTTGTTGATTTTGCTTGTTTCCACCCTATCAGCAAAATGTTTGTTCAAGTTTCTGGACCTCTGTTGCTTGCCTAAAAGGTCAGTAAGGATTATTTTTCACAGAATCACAGAATAACTGGGGTTGGAAAAGACCTCTTTGCATTGTCTACTCCAATCCCCCTGCTCAAGCAAGGTGAGCTACAGGAGGTTGCTAAAGACTGCATCCAGTAGAGTTTTGAGTATCCCCAAGGATGGAGACTGCACAGCCTCTCTGGGCAACCTGTTCCAATGTTCAACGACAATAAAAAAAATGTTTTCTTTTCCTGTCTTACAGTATGTGCTCATTGTTTCTTGTCACTGGGCACCACTAAGAAGAGTCTGGGTCCATTCTTTTTACACCATCCCATCAGATATTTGTACATTTTGATAAGATGTTCCTTGAGCCTTCACTTCTCCAGGCTAAACAATCCCAGCTCCCTTCCTCATATGAGAGATGCTCCAGTCCCTTGATCATTCTTGTGGCCCTGGATGGATAGCCCCAGGATGGCCCTTTTCTGGCTGGCTGGATAATTCAGCTCCTTGAAGCAGTGTCTTTCTTACCTTTTCCTGAAGCACTGACAATTTTAAACTGATGTTCCTACTAGTAGTAGTTTCTCAGATGTTTGATATTTGAGCTTAAACTCCTTGTCCACCTCAGGTTTAGGAAGAAATTTTCCCACAGCTGAGAGTAACCAGAAGCCATTTATGGGGATATAATTTGCATCAAGTATTTATATTGAAAGTATATCATAGACAGACTGGACTCAGAGGATTGTTCTCTTTCCTTTTAAACAGAAGCTCAGGTTACACAGGAACTGTGAATTTAAATACTTGCTACTCTGTAGAAACCTGACTGCCAAATTATGGCATTTCCATGGAAGTAGGAAGCATTACTGTAATTCCTTTAAACTGCTTTTCTTCTTTCTGTTTCTAATGATATTTTTTTCAACTAAAATTTTCCATTGTTGCTAACAGCAGTTAACCTCAAAGAAGAGAGCATTACTGTAAACAGTGCTGCAGCCAGTAACTAACATGTAAAGCAGAGTAGTTGAAGTAAGGCTAAGTGACCCCCTATGTAAAACATTAGCAACTGTCAGTGCTCTGTTTATTCTACCACTTTTACCTCTATGCTTCTGGCTGAGCTACTATACTGTCTTGCCTATACTTAAAATTATTAAAATGGGCATTACTGAATAATTGTTCCAGTATGAGCCAAGAGCTATTGCAAGCCTAGATTCCCACCAGGAGTTATTCCAGAATATCTGCCTGGTAAGCTGAAGCTTGTAGACAAGCTTCTAGTATGGTTAGGAAGTTTTAGCAAGTAATTCTTGATGGAGACACAGTCTCTCTAGTCTTCTCACTTCTTGGAATCTTCTCACTGAGAAAGTTTTTGTTAAACAAGAGAGATATACGCTGCCAATTTACCTCTGAAGAAAGAAATAACCTAAAATAACTAAGAACAATTACATATGTATTGACCATATATTTCACATGTACTGCTGTAACAGAGAACTGCCGTAGCATACAAAGGTGTGCCTGGTTTTCAGCAAATAACACATTCCTGCACTGCTGTGGAGGAGGAATTGACTGAAATAATAAGATATGTCTGAAGATTAAACACACAGTTAGGATCTCAGAAGCTTAATAAATAGGAAACCCCAGAAACTGGTAATTAGAGGGGAGAAAGAGGTCTCGGTGGCAGCATGGCTCTGAACCTAGTGTTTAGAGGCTGGACTGTAAGAAATAGAATGTTTTATGATCGGGTTTGTGGTTTTGTTACATCTTCACCTTTTCTGTTAAAACCTGTGAAGGTAAAAAAAAACCCAAACCTAAGTAAACTCAGTTTTAGAAATGTGCCTTTTTAATTGCATAACTACTTGCCTTATCCTGTCAACTCTCACATGAAATCAGGTTCAATTCCTTGGCACCAACAACTCACCATTTGACAGCTGCAATAAAATACATCAAGTATTTAAGTAAAGGAGATGCCGATAGGAAATGGAGAGTAGTATAAGCCTGGACAACAATTCCTCAAAGTTTATCTACTGTTTCTTGGAAAGATTTGAAGGACTGAAGGAAGAAAAATTTACTGCACGAAGAGTAAAAAGGCAAAAAGACAGAATTAGGAGAAGGGCTTACCTAGTGCATCTGGGCAGTGAAAAGGCATAGTAAAATCTTTGCCATCTGGTAAGGAAGACGACACCAAAGGACTGTGGAAGAGAGGAACAGCTTAGTTTTCATTGAGACAGGTGGTCAGGCAGATAAAAACAAATATCAAAGATGCAAAGCCTGGAAGCCAGAAACAGGGATGTGTAGATACTGTCAAAGGAGAACAAAGGATTTACTCATCTTTGCAAGGTTAAAGAAGTCAGATTTAAAGAAAAATAACAGGTAAAAGAGCAGGGAGGAAATAAGAAGGCAAGACACTGGGATTTCTGAACATTTTACATTCTTCTTTTATTACTTATGGACAATTTCATTGTATGCATGATAATTTTTGGTGGGAAGAAGAGCAGCTATTGTAATCAGTACTGCACACTGGGAGCAGTAAAAATCATCTTAGGCCTAGAGTTTGTGATTAACCTCTGGCAGTGTTTGGGCGTTCCATATGAGCAAAAATGGACTAATCTCCCCTTCTGGGCCACTGGGTTTCTAACACAGTTACTATTTTGACCCCAAATCTGAACTGAACTGTAAGTGATACATTTTCATATTTTACTTTAGCACTGTTTCCATTTCATTAGGTATAATTGAGCCTGAGGTACCAGAAACAGAAAGCAATCTTTGCAGTTTAACACATTCTAATACAATATAAACAAGCTGAAGCAAACCTAGAAAGGTTATCCGAAAAAAAATCTTCTATAGCACCTGCATGAAACAGTATTGGGGCCAGTTTGTCTGAGGGCCATATCACACCCTTGACTAAGATTAATTACTGAGGTTCAGTATTAAGCTAAATCTGCTAAGTCTTTAGAATTCAGCTGTACTGGAAGCTTTCCTAGACTGACTAAAATTCTGAACATTTTGTCCAGACTTGCACCACATATATTGTAAACCCTGGAATTAATTCTTCAAGAGCCTGCCTACCTCAATTGTTCTAAAGTCTTGTGTAATATAGGATAAAGAAATGTGCATGTTCCCAACATAGCTAAATCCCTGAAAATGAAAGAAAAGGATGAGATGTAGTAGAGAGAAAGGGAAGTACGTAATTAGCTGTTCTCTGAATTATCCTAAGTGGAATGATCAGAACCAGAAAACCATTATACACCACTTCACAGTTAGGCCAAGTAGGTGCAGACCTGTGTTGTGCTACGTTGCACTTATAGCTTGGCCTTCAGGACAGTGTCGTGCTGTGTGTGTTCCTGGACCACAGGAAAAACTCAGCCAGCTAATGGTAAGTGAGGGGCCGCAAGGCAGCTCCTACTCAGTAACAGTCACTATACCACCTGTGTGTCCTTGCCTTTATCTAAAAGTGCAGCAACAAGTTCTCATGTGAACTTTTTGTTTGACAGTAGAAATGAGGAATAGAGTTGTTTTCTTTTAAGAAAATCCTGTAAGAGCTCAAAAGATCAAAATTCAGGATAACCTTTCCATGGATGGGATCTGCACAGTATGTTGCTCCCTGATCAGAGGCCTGTTGATGCTGTGCAACTCAGGGTTCTCAGCATCTGAAGGGATGTAAAATTATCTATACTATCCTCTCTTTCTTTACAGTGTTAGCTCAAATAAATGGTGTTTTAAGAGATGCTTTACAGAGTCTGAGTGCCTTTCTTACTGTGATCATAATGAAAACCAGCACCTCCTGGGGCAAAAGTGTAAGAATACGTCAGTGAGAATGTGATAGGTCAGCAGGGAAACAGACAGGTTTGTTTAAGGGTTCAACATAGTATCGATAGAACACAATATAACTTTTTAATTAAAATTATTATCTGCCTTCAGGATAGTCAAACTCACTTCAGGTAGGTGAAAAGATGCCAACATTTCTCAGTTCCACACAGAAATATGCATACTTTCACCAAACCTAAATCTCAAGTTTTGCTTTGTGCAAGAAAAACTTTATGTGAATCTTTTCACTAAAATCTCATTCACTAAAAGACCAATATTAGCTCCATTGAGAAAGCTACAATACATACTGTCAGTCTCCAGAAGTGTTTGAGTTAGACCTGCCCTCTCTCCTTGCTTTCATTTCTTTTGATTGATCAGTGGAGAAGGAAGGAGGTGGACAGCCTGTGCCTTTGCTGCTTCTGAATGATCAGGCATAGGCCAATGGACTAGACTCCACTGGGCATGGCATTTTAGGAAGAAAAAAATACCATGTTTCACATCTGGTTGCTTACCTTGTTTGCCACGTCTTTCTCAGTGGCTCTGTAACTTCATGCCTATGCCTTTCCTGCATCAGGCCATACTATCCATTTTTCCTTTTTTTGCAAAGTGCTGATGGAAGACGCAGTCTTTTAATATTTGGAAACCTTCTGTACATGCCTGCAGCAGTAAACCAGAATATATGTGGCACAAGGCAGATGTTTATCAGTCCCCCAGTTATAAAGTAGCTTCTTCCTGAGGAATCCCCAGTACCAGCTCATTTCTGTGTCCGGCTTGGCAGTGCAAGACTTGCAGCAGTTTTCCTCCCACTAGATCTCTTTTAAATAACTTTCAGTTTAACCTGGTATTAACCATCACTTTGGCATGCTGAATATTCTTTTTCAAAATTTATTTCTGCTCATGGACATTCATTTTATTTAAATTGTTTCTCAGCCTGTCCACTTTTTCTTACATGCTGATGTTTTTTTCTTCAGAAAGTGTGGCATAATATGTGCTTTCCATAAGGATTTGAGTATCCTAGCAATGCTAATGCAAGTCAAGGAAGATGTAGGCAATACAAAGGCTCAGTGCTGTACCAGAGCAGCAGTTCAACTATGTGATTCAGCCAACCTTTCTCTCTTTGACGTGACAGATAACAGCTTCCAAAATATAAGTTTGGGTCTGCATCAGATTTCTAAGTGTGAACATTACCAAACTTGGACAGCATTTGGATACAGGTTCTTCTTTGGATCCCACTGCTTCTATATCTCAGTAGTGTATTCACTCTGGAAACACAAACTCATAAACTTTGAGAAGATGTAAGTGCACATCAGGCCAACAGTCCAGCGATTTCTTTGTAATCCTGTATTTTATGAGAAGCCATATGCCCTTTGTTTTGGGCTTCTGTGGTGGGGTTTTGAGAGCAGGGGAGGGGGCCACAGGGCCGGGGGCCACAGGGCCGGCTCCTGTGAGAAGCTGCTGGAACCTTCCCCGGCTCCAAGTCGGACCCGCTGCTAGCCCAGGCCGACCCAGTCAGCGATGGCGGTAGCGCCTCTGGGGGAACAGATTTAAGAGGGGAGACCTGCGGTGAGTCGGGGGATTGGAATGTGAGAGGAACCTCTCTGCAGACACCAAGGTCGGTGAGGAAGGAGAGGAGGAGGGAATCCCCCTGTGCCGTGGTGAGGCGGCAGGCTGTCCTTCCCCCCCAGCCCATGGAGGGGAGCGGGGGAGCAGATGCCCACCTGCAGCCCGGGGAGAGAGGAGCCCACGGCGGAGCAGGGTGGATGCCCCCAAGATGGCCGCCGCTCCCTGGGGAAGCCCGCGCTGGGGCAGTCTGGGACTGAAGATCGGCCCGCGGGAAGGACGCACGCCAGGGAAGTTGGTGGAGGGCCGTCTCCCGTGGGAGACACCCCACGGCGGAGCAGAGGCCGAGCGCGGAGTCCTCCTCCCCCTGAGGAGGAAGGAGCGGCACAGGCAAGGGGTGAGGGACCGACGCCAGCCCCCGGCCCCGGCTCCCCTGCGCCGCCCGGGGGAGGAGGGGGAGAGAAGCGGGAGTGGGGCTGAGGCGGGAAGGCGGCGGGGCTGAGGGGAAGGTGTTCTCAGGTTGGGTTTATACTTCCCAATATCCTTGTTTTGATTTGATTGGTAGCAAATTAAATTGATTTTGTTTCTTCCCCTAGCTGAGCCTGTCTTTTGTCCGTGACCACAAGTGGGGAGTGATCCCTCCCTCTCCTTATCTGGACCCACGAGTTTTTCTTTGTATTTTCTCCTCCTCATACCACCGGGGCTGGGGGGGGGCGAGAGGAATGAGAGAGTGTTTTCGTGGTGCTACCGGCTGGGCTGAAACCACGACACCCTTTCGGAAAGTTTAACTGTTCCCTGGACACGCCATTCCATTTAACAATATTTACCTTACAGCTTTTGTATAGCATTCCATATGGCCCCTATCAGGGTCACCTGTGTCTCTTGGCTTGGAAATGTGCACTGAAAACAACTTCCTCAATGGATTTTCTTTCTTATTGTTAAGACAGGCTGTCCCCTGGCTGTGAAATCAGTTCCTGGACTACCTCAACAAACAAAAAATAATTTTGCACACAGTTCCCCAAGAATAAAATCTAAATACAGTCATTTAAAAGAAGTCCCAAACCACCAAGCTACCAATAGTGTGGTTTCCTTGCCAACAAATAATTTAGAAAATATCTGTTGCAGTGCACATTAATTTGTGCTTCTGAGCTGGTGCAACTGTCTGAGCCAGACACCATTGCAATCTGGGAGGCCCTTTTCATATTTGAAAATGCCAGGTAAAAGTCTGCACCCTGATACTGTATTCCTATTCTGCTTATTTATTTCTTGATTTCAGCTTTGACTGTGTAGCCTTTTGAGGCTGCCCTCAGTTATTCTGAAAAATATCCAGTGAGGATAAAATCTCTCGGTGTATTTATGTGTAAGTATATGCACACAAGTACATATATATAAGCACACAGTTGTACACACACCTGGCTGCAAAACTTGACCTCTAAGGCTTTTCAAAGGCTGTCTCAGATCTTTCTATGCTTAATCACTCTTGCCCATGCTGACAGGCGATTTCAAATTAATATCCTCAGATCTTGCACTGCTACTGGAACACTTGCAAGGTTTCTCATTTCCTCAGAATTAAGTGAAACTCTTTGTTCAGAGACAGTAGAAGCTAATTGTGTTTCCTCTTGAATGACTGCTGTTGTTGCCTTCATGCATCATGAATTTTTTGTTACTCTTTGTACTGGTCTATTCAACTCCACAGTGTAGAACTATCCAACGTAACTAGGCTCCTTGTCTGCTATTTCCATCCTTGTCACTTGAAAAGGGTTTCTACCTGTTCTGTAACCTGTGACCAGTTTTCAGCTCTGGCAGCTGTTGTTTGATTTCTTGATCACAAGTTTTTATTTTGTAGGGGTCTCAGATTCTGTGGTTCATCTAATTTTGTATTAATAGACCAATTAGTGGGAAAGTATTCAGGTTTGCCCACACATTAGCTGTTAGTCAGAGGTGTCAGTGGTGTCTTCTGTTGGGTCACATTGCTAGGCCTGTGTAGACTTCCAAGCACAGCTACAGTTACTCTTGCTTTTGTTTATTTCTTCCTGGCCATTCTGACTGCTAACTTTCCAACAGAGTGGCTGTGATACAGTGCAATGTTATACTCTCTTTCTCACTCACTGACATGAACAGAAACAAACTAGAAACAATTTTCTGAGTGTCTGAATACCAGGATTCCAGTATTTTAGGCAGCTGGTTTTTTCATTAACTTTTTAAATTAATATCCTATTTACTCAGTAGTTTAGTCACATAATGGCAGATTTCTTTCAACAGCTTCTCCCTTCCCCTTTATCCTGTCCTCTTACGCTGCTTATGCAGTAAAAAAAAAGAAAGTGGGAATGCCCAAGAGAGTCATGGCAGCAATCTACCACTGTGGGAGAAGGGATTTGCTGTCGGGGAAACAGACCTATAGTAGGAATGAATCTGCGCGCTTCAGTGATGATAACTGAAGTTATTTTCAGCAGAGTTGTTTCTCACATTACTTCTTTGCTATTTTGCCATCAGGGGGTAGCCAGCCAGTCAGAAACACAGCATCCTCTTTGGGTTGTTATGAAAACAGCAAATGCCACCATTGGTTTTCCACTGGGAGTGAACGAAGTGTTCAGTAAACAGAATGGTCCTACCTAAGGCAAGTTTTATATTGTATTGAAAAGTAACTGCCATTCCCTTGGTGTCTTTCATCAGTTCACAGTATATGAAATAGTGAAGCTGGCAACAATTTACATAACACCTTTCATCTTGAAGCATCCCAAAGGCTTTACAGATGTCGTGGTTTAACCCCAGCCAGCAACTAAGCACCATGCAGCCACTCACTCACTCCCCCCCCACCCAGTGGGATGGGGGAGAAAATCAGGAAAAGAAGTAAAACTCCTGGGTTGAGATAAGAACGGTTTAATAGAACAGAAAAGAAGAAACTAATAATGATAACACTAATAAAATGACAGCAGTAGTAATAAAAGGATTGAAATGTACAAATGATGCGCAGGGCAATTCCTCACCATCCGCCGACCGACACCCAGCCAGTCCCCGAGCGGCGAATCCCTGCCCCCCCCCTTCCCAGTTCCTAAACTAGATGGGACGTCCCATGGTATGGAATACACCGTTGGCCAGTTTGGGTCAGGTGCCCTGGCTGGGCATGAGAAGCTGAAAAATCCTTGACTATAGTCTAAACACTACTGAGCAACAACTGAAAACATCAGTGTGTTATCAACATTCTTCACATACTGAACACAAAACATAGCACTGCACCAGCTACTAGGAAGACAGTTAACTCTATCCCAGCTGAAACCAGGACAACAGAGATTGTTTTCCCTGCTGTTAAAACACAATAATCTTTAGCACCCAGTAACACTGTACAGAATTACAGGACAGGAGATGGAACACTAACAAAAATCCCATGCCCAGACTAAATTTGAAGGTATTTAGCTATATAATGAGCAGTTTTTAGCAGAGGGCAAAAGTTTACTGTCTTGGAGAAATAAATCTTCCAAACAATCCAACTGAGCTGTCCTATCCACGTGCTTCAAAATTGCTCTTGAGACATCTACACCTTGGAATCAAAAACATGTTAAAGCTTCATAGACTATGCTTACTTAGGCTGCCAGTAGTCTATTTCATACTGCATCTTTCTGATGAACGCAGGTAGGAAACTGTGTCAAAATAGACAGCCATTTGCTAACAATCAGTCATTCAAGCATGATATGCAGAGACTTTGTACATAAAGTAAGAAGGCACTGTCATTGTCCTGAATAAATTACAATATAAGCACAGAGATAAAGCAATGCTAGTGAAAAAAAGTGGCTTCTTCCTTGAAGATAGAGGAGGAACATCCAAAATATTTAAGTGCAGCACAATCATAATGGGTACTAAACTCTTTCTTAAGTGTAGAGAGACTACCACAAAATAAAGACATTATAAAGATAGGTTTACCTGCATAAAGTTCTGTTTGATCATTATTATTCTGAATTATTTCTATCTTAGTAAAACTGAATGTTAGGAACTGCAAATAGATGATGAAGATGTAAATATGGGTAACACAAATTACAAGATGGATTAGCATTAGTGAAAAAAGGAGAAAAAGGAGCTAAAGGCATTAGAACAAGGAAGAAAGAGCCTATGGAGCATGACAGGCTCAAGAAATCAGCTTAGGTCAACAGCTAGTAAAAGGAAGGGAAACAATATTTCATATCCAAGTAGATTAGCAGGGATATCTTTTCAGGTGTTTGGACCCATCTGTTTATTCTCTTTCTGATGTGCTGTCTTTAGAACTAGGTATTTGCCACCTGAAGGATTTTTTTAATGGTCACTTGAATTTTGCTACAGCTGAACTGGCTATTATAGAAGTGTTAGTGTGCTGTGCTACTCCAAGTCAGCTAGGTCAAATTTTTGCTGCAAGCCTGAAGGATGCAAAATATTTTGGAAAAAATCCTACCTGCAATATTGGAAACAGAGGGGTAGGATATGTCTGCATTGGGAACTTGGAGGGATTCCACAAGGCTCAAAAACATCCTTCTGCTACTTGACAAGTATTAAAACTTTCCTCTTTAAACTGGGGGGGTGAGGGGAGGGGTGGAGCATCAGTAAAATGCTGTCTGCTAGCAAAACGTCACTGTAATAGTCTATGGAAATCAGTAAGTGTCTTCAGCAGGGGGTTCTGGCTCAGACTACAGCAAGCACTGTGCTGTGGTGCTGAAGTTTAAAGCACTGCTGCCATCTGCAGGGGTTTATCCTTGTTGTCACTTCAAACTTCGTGAGCTTGTGAGGATCTAAATACTCTCTGGAAATTTCCCCATCCATCATCACACTGTGGTCAGTATGTCAGACTCCATCATGATTGCTCTTTTGTTTATATCACTCTCTCTTGGACCCAAAAAGGCCAAATACATCCAAGCTTAAACTTCAAAAAAGTCAAAGGTAAATTTGGTCTGTACTTGGCAACTTCATTACAATTGCCCTTTTTTAGACTGTGCCCTTCCTGTGAGCTTATTTCTAGTATTGCAAAATATACTATTAGCCTATTATGAAATGTTGCAATCTTGATAAACAAATAAATTTATTTCACCTTCTGGTGTATAAAGAGAGGTGTGATTGCCTTTTAACAGGGAACAATCCTGCCCTCAGCTCGATACTAGTCTTATATATGGTCATGTACTTATATCCTACCTGTATATTATAAAGAAAGCACATTATATAATAATGAATAAAAGAAGAATCCAGGTTAGGGAAGGAGGAAAAGTTTTATGGAATAGACAGCTTAGTATTTGGTGCAGACAGAGGCTAAAGGAGCCAATGTCAGTCCAACTGTTACTGGTGGTGTATGGGACTATCTGCAATTTAGACTGTCTGCACAAATAGAAATGGGAAGTGTTGGCTAGAAAGAGTTAGAGATGTGATCATGTGAAGACAGAAGGAGAGAAATGGATATAACTAGAATGACATATGGGACTGAGTGGTAGGGCAGTAAATGGGAGAAAAGGGGAGTCTTTATTGCTGGTGTTATGTGTAAATTAATCATGAAGTTACATGTAAACACTTAGAATAAGGTGAAGAACTGTTCTGCTGACACATATACAGGCCACTAGGCCTGATCAGTTAGTAAACTCAGGAATATAAGACATAGTACTGTGAGCTAAAGACACTGGATGAAGAGTCATGGAGTCCTTCAGGCCCTGGGATTACAAGGATCTGTACAGTTTGTTTGGCAGAGATGTGTAGAATAGAATAGAATAGAATAGAATAGAATAGAATAGAATAGAAAAGAAAAAGAATAGAATAGAATAGAATAGAATAGAATAGAATAGAATAGAATAGAATAGAATTCAGTTGGAAGGGATCTGCAACAATCATCTAGTCCACCTGCCTGACCACTTCAGGACTGACCAAAAGTTAAAGCATGGTATTAAGGGCACTGTCCAAATGCCCCTTAAACACTGACAAGCTTGGGGCATCGACCACCTCTCTAGGAAGCTGTTCCAGAGTTTGACGACCTCTCAGTAAAGAATGTTTCCTAATGTCCAGTCTAAACTTCCCCTGGCACAGCTTTGAACCATTCCCACGTGCTGTATCACTGGATACCAGGGAAAAGAGATCAGCACCTCCCTCTCCACTTCCCCTGCCCAGGAAGCTGTAGAGAGCAATGAGGTCACCCCTCAGCCTCCTTTTCTCCAAACTAGACAAGCCCAAAGTCCTCAGCTGCTCCTCATAGGACATTCCTTCCAGCCCTTTCACCAGCTTTGTTGCCCTCCTCTGGACGCATTCAAGGACCTTCGCATCTTCTTTTTATTTTTTTTTATTGTGGTGCCCAGAGCTGCACGCAGTACTCAAGGGGGGGCTGCACCAACACTGACTACAGTGGGATAATCCCCTCTTTTGACTGGCTGGTTATGCTGTGTTTGATGCACCCCAGGATGGGGTTTGCCCTCCTGGCTGCCAGGGCGCACTGCTCACTCCTATTGAGCCTGCTGTCGACCAGCACCCCCAGACCCCTTTCTGCAGGGCTGATCTCCAGCCCCTCCTCTCCCAATTTATACTTGTGCCTGGTGTTACTCTGCCCTAGGTGCAGAATCCAGCATTTCCACTTGTTAAATTTCCTCCCGTTAATCATTGCCCAATGTTCCTATCTATCTAGATCCCTCTGCAAGGCCTCTTGTCCCTCAAGAAAGTCAACAGCACCTCCCAGTTTGGTGTCATCAGCAAACTTGCTAATGGTGCATTCAACTCCTGCATCCCGATTGTGGATAAATATATGGAACAGAAGTGGCCCTAGAATTGAACCCTGAGGAGCACTGCTGGTGACCGGTTACCAGCCAGGTGTAGCCTCATTCACTACAACACTTTGAGCTCTGCCCTTCAGCCAGTTCTTCAGTCAGCACACCATGAACCTGCTCATCCCACAGTTGGACAACTTGTCCAGAAGGATGCTGTGAGGGACAGTATCAAAAGCCTTGCTAAAATGCAGAAAAACTACATCCACCACCTTCCCTTCATCCGCTAGGTGGGTGACCTTATCATAGGATATCAACACAGTTAAACAGGACTTCCCTTTTGTGAACCCATGTTGACTGTGCCTGATGACTGCATTATTCTTTAAATGCCTTTCAACAGTACCCAGTATAATCTCCATAATTTTTCCAGGAACTGAGGTTAGACTAACAGGTCTGTAGTTCCCTGGGTCTTCCCTCATGCCTTCCTGTAAATTGGAATAACACTGGCTAGGTTCCAGTTAGCAGGGACTCCCAAGGCCTTTGGCAGATGATCAAGAGGGGTCCTGCTGTAACATCCGCTAGCTCCTTCAGTACTCTGGGATGAATACCATCAGGCACCATAGACTTGTGAACATTGAGCTGATACAACTAGTCCCTTACAATTTCAGTGTCCACAACTGGAAAGTCACTGTTCCCACACTTGTGGTCTTTTAGCTCAGGGGACCAGGCAGCCCAAGGTCTACCAGTATTACTAAAGACTGAGACAAAAAAAGCATTGAATGCCTCTGCTTCTTCTTCATCCCTGTTAGTCAGATAACCATCTTCAACAAGTATCAGTCCAATGTTTTCTTTAGACCTCCTCTTGCTCTTAACATACTTAAAAAAGCCCTTCTTGTTATCTGACACAACACTGACCAGTTTCAACTCTAACTGAGCTTTGGCCTTTTGTGTCTTCTCCCTGCATATAAAAACCACAGCTCTGAACCACATGTTCTAGGGATTTATTACTGAAAAGAAAAATAATGAGTCCAAATATAAGGCTGAGTATGAGTTTCAGATATGATCCCTCTACATCTCAGTTCTAAGAGTGAAGTAAATGAGATAAAGTGAGCATGCTCCTGCTTTTACAGAGACTAAGAAAATTTCTAGCCTTCTTTTCATATGAAAGTACTGGCTGCTTAGGTCGCATTTTTCCTAACTAGAACAAAAGCACTGAAGACAAATAGATTTACTCCTGATTCCATCAAAGTTCTGACTTATTTTTGTCATCTAACAGATTGATTTGTTTCTCACTTGGAGAGTTCAGTTTCAGGTCAATTTCTGAGGACTCTTGATTTTTCTGACAGGGTTGTCTAGCCTGCATTCAGCACAAGATCATTTCACAACAGAGATAATTAAATATTTAGCTAGACAGAAAAGATTTTTCATTGTGTGAACTGAAGGTAAGGTTAAAAGCAATCCTCACCTTCAAATTTGTTTTATTTGGTAACTGTTTTGCTTCTCAAAAAGCCTAATTTCATGAACAGCAGCAACAGCAGCTTGTGACCAACGAACTTTAGTTCTGAAAGTATTTGAGGTTAAAAAACATTAGAAACTAGTGTTGAAACTTTACTTCCAGCTTTCTGTTTTTGTGATACAATCATTAGACACTGCAGCTTTGAACCTGCTGTCAAAAAACTGGAATCATAACAAACTTCAGAATCTTTCCACTTTACTGGCAGTATGGGCTATAGAGCTCCTAAATGACTGAAATAAGCCTGAAAGTGTAATTGTAAGCTCTGGAGCCCTCATCCCTCAGAATGCGTGAGTTCTTCATAAACTGTTGCCTGGAACCAAAGCAAAGCTGTGCCATTTTTTCTTCTACTAGTTAAAAGTAAGCATGTGCTCTAACGTGTGATCTCCACAGGCTGCAGTTTCTGCAGGAATATCTGTCTGCTCTGGCATAGGTCCTCCACACCCTGCAGCAAATATCTGCTCTGGTGTGGGTCCTCCAGGGGCTGAAGCAAATATCCTTCTCTGCCATGGAGCACCTCTTCCTCAGCAGACCTTGGTGTGTCCCCTTTTTAACTCTTTTTGTTCCCTTCGCCCCTCTCTAGTCAATGTTTTATACCCTTTCATAAATATGTTTTCACAGAGCTGCCACCGCTTTGGCTGATGGGCTCAGCTGTGTCCTGTGGCGGGTCTGTCGAGGAGCTGGCTGCAACTGGCTGTGTCTGGCATGGGGCAGCCCCCGACCTCTTCCCGCAGGGACCACCCCTGCAGCCTCCCTCTGCCCCGCTACCAACACCTTGCCACCTACACCCAATATAAAGCGACAATATAAATGACGTGAAATTAATTTCTGCTCATATACTTTTTGTTCTCAGGCTCTTGAGATGAAGCAAGCTTATGCAGCAGAGGGATGAGTGTATGTGGGACACTGTGCAACACTTGATAGGGAAAATGGCAGGCAGACTGTTGGAAATAGGAGGCTGAAGAAAAAACATAGTCTTATGATTTGTGCAGTAAAACTTTACTCTGGAGAAACAGATTTAATCCCAATCTTTGCCATAAAGTTACTAAGCAGTACTTAGCAGTTATTTAAAACAAGGATGACCAAGTTCTCTAAGTTTGGGAGATATTTTTCTCTAAGACAGTGACTCACAGCTAACAAATTAACTGAATGAATATACAATCAGATCTTCATTCGCCACAGTAGCAGATACTTAGAACAAGCTACGTGTTCTGGGTATGACAGGGCATACTAAGGAGTGTGGCTTAATCATGAGAAGATTTACACAGAGTGAGCTCAGACCAATTGGTAGCTGAGCTCTATCTGGACTTTTTAGCTCAGCCTAGAAGTGCCCGCACTGCTGAGCTGGCCACTCCACAGCTCTGTCTGCATCACACTGCCTCAAAGCTGACAAACTCCATAGCCCTGAGCTGGCTCCTCGTGGAGTCTGAAGTAGTGTCTCTGAATCCGTAGCATGGTTAATCTGCAACCTAAATAAATCATCCATACATAACTAACAACTGCACTTTTAGTCCAAGGACGCTTGTTCCCATACCCATGTCCCTTTTCACTGAACCTTTGTTTTAACATGCACCCTCTGCTGCACCATGCCTCCCCCCCCCCCCCCCCGCCTTGACTCCTTATTTTCTACTTCCATGTATAAATTGGCAACTAAGAGCTCCTTGTTCAACCTCTTGCACACCTTCTCTTAGACAAGATGAGAATTTTAAAGTTCAGGGTTAGGGATCTCACTCTTACTCTGGAGAATTTGCTTAAGGCTTCAATTATGTTCTTTAAAAACTGTAGTGCAATTAAAGCATTGTCCATTTTACAAGTCAGCAGTCAGGAGAACTTCAAAATGTTAAATGGTTTGTTTAAATTGTGCTGGGTTTGGCTGGGGTAGAGTTTATTTTCTTCATAGTAGCTAGTATGGGGTGATGTTTTGGATTTGTGCTGGAGATAATGTTTTAGTTACTGCTGAGCAGTGCTTACACAGAGTCAAAGCCTTTTCTGCTTCTCCCCCCACCCCACCAGTGAGCCGGCTGGGGGTGCACAAGAAGTTGGGAGGGGACACAGCTGGGACAGCTGACCCCAGCTGGTCAAAGGGATATTCCAGACCATACAGCGTCATGCTCAGCAATAAAAAGCTGGGGGAAGAAGAAGGAAGGGGGGGACATTTGGAGTGATGGTGTTTGTCTTCCCAAGTAACCGTTAGGTGTGATGGAGCCCTGCTGTCCTGGAGGTGGCTGAACACCTGCCTGCCCATGGGAAGTGGTGAATGAATTCCTTGCTTTGCTTTGCTTGCATGCACGGCTTTTGCTTTACTTATTAAACTGTCTTTATCTCAGCCCATGAGTTTTCTCACTTTTACTCTTCCAATTCTCTCCCCCATCCCGATGAAGTGGGAGTGAGCAAGTGGCTGTGCAGTACTTAGTTGCCACCTGGGGTTAAACCTCGACAAAACAAAAACACTCGTTCTATGCTTGGCATTAAAGCTTTATACCAAAATCAGTATGAACACAATGCAAGTCGGGTTGGAGAATCCAAGCACCTGGAGAATCTTAGTTCTGTTTTACAAGACCTCAGACTATTTGGTAATAATTTTTTTCTAAAAAAGCAAGTCATATTTTTACTATCCATATAGTGTGCACTGGCCATCCAAGGCAAAATAGATCACTTTCCAATCTCTGGAACTGGAAGAAAAACCCCTATGTATTTTAAGCAGGAGTAGCTTACTTGAGGATGTTAGGCAGATTTCCCAAATTTTCAATTACTGAAATAATATCACATATTGGCTCATAAAGTACAGTGTTATTTACAACATTATTTTGGAATGCAAATGACAATGTCTTCAGCTGAAAAGTTGTTCCAGCTCTGAAATAATTTACCACTTTCCAGTCAACTAAAACAAGCATGCTTTTCAGTAAATCCAATTGTTGATGCAAGTCCTAGGCCTGGATTAATGAGTTTAGGATGGTTTCCAGCAGCCAGATACTAACATTCAGATACTTGTACCTGATACAACCCATAATTTTTCAGCAAAACTCAAGCCAATTCCATCAGCCGCATTCACAGCAAAACCAAAACAAACACATAGCAGCTCTTTATTAATCTGTCACTGCTGCCTATTTTTTCCATCAGGACGGGCCTCAGAGCTCCCGCCTACAGCCCGGCTCCACTTCGCCATGTGACTTAACTTGCTGTAGATGTAGGATGTCCATTATTTTTTCTACGTGCCATGATTACTATACACATGCTGCAGTAAGTCATTAATAAGGAAACTCAAGTTATATTACTTTTTTGTGTTGCAACCATGGTATCTTAGCAACAGTCGTGCCTGCTTTTCTCTCTGCAGATGCTTTGCTGACTCACCTATTCACTGATACAGCAGCTTTATTTGGCTGATTAGCATTGTGTACAGCACCCATGCACACCTGTATATAGCCTTTACTTCTCTTTCCGTGGGACACTG
The DNA here is from genome assembly GCF_964188355.1 of Buteo buteo. Classification (NCBI taxonomy): domain Eukaryota; kingdom Metazoa; phylum Chordata; class Aves; order Accipitriformes; family Accipitridae; genus Buteo; species Buteo buteo. Next base: position 54,062,696 of record NC_134176.1, on the reverse strand, counting down.
AACTATACAACTTCCAGAGGATGAAATGAGGGTGGCTTTGCCCTTTGCTGGACATGTGCTGCTATGGGCCCAGGGGATAGAATTGAGGTACAGCAAGTGAATGGGTGCAATCTGTAAAGTCAATAACCTAAAAAGAACTTTTGGGGGTTGTTTCATTGTCAACAGTTGGTGTTCTATACTTTTCTTCCACCAACATGCAAAATTCCCATGAATTCTCTAAAGGTCATGCCAAACACCAATAACTGTATAAGCTGTCATTTAAAAGAGAGGTACTGGCAGTAAAACACTGTAAAATAACCTACATGGGTTTTGGTAAAAATGTTGAGAGTTTAAGCTGTAAGCTGTGGAAACAAGAGCTGTCTTAAACTTTGTAAAATACTGGTTTTTGGGGAGTAGCTTTTTTATATTACATCAGTCACTAAAAGAGAAGATATAACTCCACCAGATGGACTGGTATTCTATACGCAAAAACACAAGAACAAGGAACGTTATACAATTTATATATATACAATAGATGCAAAGAGGTAAGTAGCATGTGTATCTTGTTATTTTAATTTTCACTTGTCTTTTCTTTCAGGTTTCTTCTTCCACCTCTCACTGTTTGTGTTGCTTCTGCTACTTGCAGCCCTTCACATTGTTTCTTTTAATCTCAGTGATTTTTTTTTTCTTGACTTAATAATCTGTTCAGTCAATGGAAGCTTGATCAAAACCAAAAAATAAATAAAAAACCTCAAACAACTAAAAAACTGCAGAATTTTATCCGGAATACACTGGACTGAAAAAAGAAATGGCAGAGTTAAGAGGTTAAATGTAACTAATTAAATACCTCCTCATGTTTTAGTTGCTTTCTGTTGAAAATTTAACATATTGGGTAGCTTGTCTTTATTCACCAGATGGCATTTACCAATTCCAACAGTAGAACCATTAATATAACACATGCTAATACAGCTGCCAGCTTCTCTCTTTCTGACCTCAGTTTGTCTCTCATACAGAGCATGATGGAAATGTCTGGAATATCTTCTCATCCCTTAAAGAAAACCTTCTCATCCCCTAAAGAAATATAAGAATTGCTCTCCCAAATAGCAAACCCAAACTGCCCAATGACATCAATATTTGGATGAGATTGCCTCTGGACAAAATGACCTAGGAAACTACTGGAGTTCTCATTCCTGTCTTTGTGGGTTTTGCACACAGAGAAACAAAAAGGCAGAAGTCTGATATGCATAAAAATGAAATGAAATTACAAAAATGAAATCACAAGTGTGCAACAACAATAACAAAAACACACACACACCCCTCAAATACTGAAAGCTACTACACTGTGGAATTAATCCTTAAAAGTAGTAAAGTGTCTAGAACTGTGGAGTGCAAACCCAGATCTGAGCCAGTGCTGGAGAATGCTAACGTGGGACTAATGTTGCATAAGCAATGGTGAAAAGAGGTATCCAGTGCTGAATAAATGAGTTACAGACAAAGTGAGCATTATGGATTAATCTCTAGTATCAGGAGAATCCGTTCTTGGATGTCAGCTCTTTGTAGACTATTGCTTTAACTTCCTTATAATACTCCTATAAAGAGCATGAGACTCAGAGATTTCAGCAAACATCTGAGGAGAAGCTGCATGTAAATGATTGTGAGGGTCACAGAATGACTCGTACTGAAGATCCTAACCCTCAAAAATGCCAGTAAAAAGTTCTGCCATATCATTCTGTATATACCAAATTAAACTAGCCACCTAAATAACTTCTTCAGAGGGCTATGGATATCCTCACCAAAAAAACCCCTTCTGTCTACGAGAGCATAATTTGCTATGGTGGCTTCCATAGTTCCTCTTCTGGATATAGATGGCAGACTTAGGATGAATTTTGTGATTCAGTCAATATGTCAATATTCTGCCCTTTAAAGTTGGTTGTTGTGTGAGAAAATTCTCAGAGACTAGGCTTTTGGACTAAGAGGAAGGAAAAATCTTTCCTGGAGAAAATGGGTACGTTGGATAGTGCCACTTCAGTTTTGCCCAATTTGAGTTTGAGATAGCTGCTCTTCCTCCCAGAACTCATCCTCTCAGACACTGCAGGATCCTTGCAGTAAGACTGGTTCTTTCTCTGGAAAAGGAAGAGGTGGATCTCATCAGCAAAAAGCTGGCATATTCCTACATGTCCAGGAGAAGAATACAAAACTTCTGTACTTACAGAATACATTACAGAGAGAAATTGCTCCCGCTGTCATGGAATAAGCCAACTGGCAGAAGTGAAATCATGCATTTGTGCAGAGAAAAAAAAGCTTGGCAACATGCCCTGCTCTCCTGTAGATACGCGAGATTCATAAACAGCTCTTTCATCAAAATGACATAATCCTCTCAAATGATAAGAAAAGACAGTTAATATGTCGATTAAGAATGTCAGAGGAAGATGAGATTTTGATCGTGGATAAAAAAGCATTTAGCTACTCTACAACAGTGCTGATAATACTCCTGCTTTTGCTGCCATAATTTCCAATGCGAAGTAATCAATAACTCCAAACCTTATTATACAAGAAGAAAATTAATTTTCAGTTCCTGGACACTCTTCTGTGTCCTGAGATACTTCAGGCTTTCCTCACCTCCCAGACCCTTTCTCCTTTCCAGTTATGCTTTCACTACACCTTCCATTTAAAGTACAACCACCAGATTCTTTCCCTATTTCAGCATGCTGCTCCCTCCCCTTTACCCACAGAATCACAGAACAGTTGAGGTTGGAAGGGACCTCTGGCGATCATCTGGTCCAATACCCCTGCTCAAGCGGGGTCACCTACAGATGGTTGCCCAGGACTATGTCCAGAGAGTTTTTTAATATCTCCAAGGATAGTGACTCTACAACCTCTCTGGGCAACTTGTGCCAGTGCTCAGTCATCCTCACAGAAAATGAGTTACTGAGTAAGCCCTGAGTTACTGAGTAGCCCTGAGTTACTGAGTAACCCCAAATTCTTTCCTCAGCCTTCCCTAGTGACTCTTTCACTGCTGCCATGAGAACTTCAAGACATTGCTAATACTGGATTCCCACACTAAAGAGGTGGGTTTCTGTTTCACAGAAACAGATTGAACTAGCAATGCTGGCCACCAATGAGGAATTCAATCACCTAGGAAGCCACATCTTCAGTGGAAAACCTTCCCTGATATTCTCTATTTCCCACCTATAACCACCAAAACTAAATGTGTTTTCAGATACTAGCAATCTGTAGATTTAACTGAAGCTTATTAAAAAACTGTGAAAATTTATTATTGTAGATAATACAGCATCCGCCCATGGTCAATATTTACAGAATCTGCTTTGTGCTCATGTAGCTACCTTTGTCTTGGTTATCTCAAAGCATTTATGAACAACTACTTAAGCTTCACAGCACCTTGTAATGAAGGAAATGCAGAATTTACAGCTAGGGAAAAAAAGACACAGTCACGCTAGAGCTAAATGCCTGAATATCACAACTTGAATTTGCCTTTATTTTAGTAAGTGTTAAGTATGTATGTAACTGTCACTGACTTTAAAGGAACCAGAAGACAATCTAGAGCTTTAAAAAAGTATTTCTATTCAACCATATAAATACACACATAAATGCCTAATTTTAAGCAATACATTCCTAGGTTAAAGAGAGGTTGACTGTCATCTTTAGAAAGTATATGGAAAAAAATCTTACATCTTGGGGTGCCTTTCATCAAAGTATCCCAAAGGGCTTCACTGGATAAACAGATTTCACTGGAGTGAAGGTATCTGCAGTGTACTGTGACAAATCCTTCCCAGCCCATAGGAACTTTTGAAAATAGTCTGGAAGATGAAGTGAAGGGAGAAGGCTGTACTCAGCTGAAACTGCTGAAACTGCAGGGAAAATCTAGGTCAGGAAAATGCAATTACTTGAGCTGAGTAAGCAATGGAATAACATCCAGTAATATTCATTAGAATTAAAAAAACAAGCCTTACTTTAACTTGCAAAAATAAATTTAAATATGAAAGCTTAAATAGCCCCAAAATATATGTTTGAATGTGATTATTCACACTTTATATTCTAAATGGGAAATGTGTTGGTAAGCTGCACAAGACACAATTACAATGCAGAAACCGTACTACTTAGGCACCATACAACTTAGGCACTGAATTAATGCTATAATTTGAATCATGAATATCCACAACAAATTGCTCATAAAATATTCACATGGGGAAAACATTTTCCAAATAAATTTACAAACTCAGGCAATAAAGTTATGTGATAATTTTCCGAGCATTTTGTGAACAGAAGAAAATAAGCTACTGAATAAATTATCCATCAGAAATAGCCTCTTATTTTGTGATTACTGACTAGATTAGCAAGAGTAACAAAAAGTTTCATGGAACTGAGTATCAACATTTCATTGTACAATTGATTTAAATGGAAACATGTGTGGATATTAGAATTGCTGTAACTTGGAAGTCTATCTCATTTTACACAGTTGACTAGGACCCATTGCTACTACACTGGGATAGTCCTGTCCTAAATACTGTTCTAGGGAGAGAAGAATTGTATATCCTGCAAGGAAGGGGCTGTTTTTTCTGTTTTGAAAACTGCTTGAACACTACTATCACTATTGAAATAGATTTTCTCACAGGATAGTTGGGGTAAGATCCTTTATTGTGTGAAATCTAGGTGTAGGCCACCCTAACAGAAACTAGTTGAAACAGAATCAGGTGCAGACTTCAGACCTAAGGAGGCTACAAACACATTTAATTTTGCAAAGGTATTAATTGATAGTTATATTTTAATATGCAGAGTATAACATAAAAGATTTTGGGGTAATACCAGTGAGTTTAAATAGACTGTTATGCCTCTTTCATTTACATTATATTTTATAAACATTTCCCCTCAAACCAAACAATGCTATGTATCCATTTCCCAAGGATATCTAGTGTATCATGCACATATCCAACACACAGATTCTAGAAAGAAACATTACTAGAAGTTACAGTCTCTGGAACACTTTGAACTGGAGTGTTGCCCATCAGCTGAGATCTGTGTATTGCTTAGGTATAAAAAACAATGCCAGATTTGTGTTAAAAATTGCACATATTTTGGCTAAAAATAATAATAATGTTTTCTTCTGGAATCAAGTCAAAGAGGAGCCTGAATCTTATTGTATCAAACACACTTAGTGTTACATCTGTCAAAATACCTTGCCAACTACTATGAAAAGAGGCAGGATTAAAAACAGATCAAATTTAATGGGCTACTTATTTAGTTTTTAAAATATATTGATGATTTTACTTCCAGTGAAAACTAAACCTAGGTTTTGTTCAGAAAGGAGTATTTTAAGCTCTCTTGCACATCTGCATTCCTACCAACAGCTATTTTAGTTCCAAGAGCTTAAAAGGATTACATTTGGAAGTTTAAATGTAGCCACAGCATTCGTTCTTTCTCACTTTGGGGCATTTTACATTGCACTTCCTGTGAATGAGTCATATTTCAGATTCTAATAATATATCTCAAGGCTAACCTGTAATACTGTACATGATTCAAGTCTCGGGGTCTTATACAGCTTTGCGTGTTCATGTAAACAGCTTCTCCTTTTATTCCTCTTACATAAAACAATCCGGAGTTTGCAGTCAAAATGCAGTGTTGAAAGTGGGTTTCCACAAGCCAAGTCCATCAGCTACCCCCAACTTAATATTTCTGCTCTACAGGCCTATGTCCTCATCCCATTTTACTTTAACTAATAATTTACAGAAGTGATAAATTACATCTAAATATACTGGGAAATCTGATTAGCAACATTCATAGGTACATTTGACAGGTGGATCCATACAAGCTAGTGAAGGCAAAGTAAAAGGCAATGAAGAACCATTGAGATTTAGAAGCTGAGGACTTTGAGCCAGTTTTGCACTGCTTTCTGCTAGAAAATGATTTCTGAATTTCCATAGTAAGATGATCATGCATCTTCCTAAAATGTGTAAGATTCATAACTTTTTGGCTAAACCCAGTAGAGAAGCTTCTCCACGATGGTCATATACAAGAAGAACAATTAAGTATATTGCAAATGGAAGCTTCAAAGTCAACTGAAAATAATTACACACATGAATCTCCCTGTGTGCATATTGTCTCCAATTATATTTCTTTCAATTTAAATAGATTATGCACAGGCAAGTATGACTGGATTCAATCATTACAATCCCATAACACAATGATGTAAAAGGAAATAACTAAAGATTAAAAGCATCAGAAAAGATGCTCTAGAAGACAACTGCATAATAGAAGTAGATATCACGCAGATACATCAAGGCAAAGGACTGGAAAGAAAAGAAAAACCTTCTTCCATCAAGTGGCTTGACATACAAGAGTCAAAACGAATAAGACTGATAGGTGCACAAAATGCCAGCAGGACAAGGTGGCAGGAAAATCACGGAAGAAACAGGCATGGCCTGTTGATGTTCACATGTTAACTCCCAATACAAGTATAGCACTTGGCTGTCATAAGAAATAACTCCTATCATATAGTTACTGCCTAAAACAAAACCTCACAGCTCTGGCCCGTAATTCAGACTGAGGTTTGAGAGAAATGGAAAGCATCATAATTAATCAAACAGCTACCTAAGCATTCTCCTAAGTTTTAAGAGCTTTCATTTTGCAGATGGTTTTGCAGTTCCATGTTCATGAATCTCTGCGGTACTTGCTGTCCGGTTACCTTGGGACCCAGCTGCAGAACCATCCTCAGCTTTGTCCTACACCACCCTGCTACCTCAGGAACAGCAACGTCCCCAACACCATGTCTCCTTTCTTCACATCCCCCACGTCCATCACTTCAGACTACGAAGGAAGGAGAAAAAGGAGGAGAGCATGAGATGGAGTGGAAGGTTTTGGGTTAGGGTGGGAAGATTTGGGGTTAGGGCTGATGGGGGAAGAGTGGTGTGGGGCAGCGAGTGGAGGTAGGTTCAGTAACACCTGCAGTACCTGCAGTCTCAGGGCAGGAGCTGTGAGACACTGTCATCCAACAGCTGTCAGGAGCTGTGAGGGACTGAGGTATCCATCTGATAAAGGATTAAAATCTGCCTAAAAGCCCATCGGTTAATGTTTTCGTAAGGTTATGTAATTTTTTACGTGACTGACTTAGATATCGGGTTAAAACTGGATACCATACAGTTAATGTTACAGCAATTATGAACCAGAAACTTGTGTCAGAAGTCAAATTATATTGCTCTCAAGATAGGTTTTACCTTGCAACTGCAACATGTGGGGGGAAAGAGCAGCTCTCAGCTCCTTGAGCGCAGGAGGATCAGTTAGAAAAAGTAGACTGCTACAGAGGAAAACATTGTTTGTAAAGAACTGGAATTGGTGGAGGGACGAGTGGCATCCAGTATATCATGAGGCTGATGTAAATGGAAAAAGGTGATTAAGACGATGACTGTTCTTAGATCTATCCTAAAACCCAGCTAAATGGGGTTTGGCTTTTTGCATAAGTGGCCATCAGTGTGGAAGTCTTGTTTGCTTATTGATTGGCATGCCTATAGTTGGTTAATTTTTACTTCTATCCTTTTAGGCAAATAGCTATCTATTTATATATAGTATTACTCTCTATAAGTAACACTTTATACAGTTCTATTAAGATGACATCATGAGTGTGTGCATTAGTCCATATTCCTCCTATTATCACCTCCGCATACCCCCGCTTAAAAAGCAGAAAAAGGATTTTATGTTTTATCCACTGGTTTGCTAATATCCAGTAAGCCAAATTTTCAAGTTATTAAAAAAGAGTAAGCACTTCTCCAGAACAATCTTTTTCATGCAGAATGGCTGTTTTGTATTTACAGCTTTTTGAAGAACCCATTTGAAGGAAAAGGATTTTTATTATTGTCATTGTTCATTTCACTGGAATTGCCTTTTGAGTACAGGGCCACAGTTTAGTCAAGATACTGTATAATTCCAGTACCGTGACTAAATAGTAAATGTAATATATGATAAATATAATGGAATTAGGTCAGTAACTTTAAAATGTATGATTTTCCACATGCTTGCTCCAGGAGTTTATAAATAAATATGAAGCTTACCCTAATATAATACTTCTCAGCTGTAATTCATGGATTGCTGGTGGATTAGAAAACTTGCTGGGCACTTAGTACTGGTTGTCACTGTTTCCAGATGCTAAGCATACAGGCAAAGCTTTGTTACTATATGAGAATTCAGGAACAATAGTCACTCAAAAATTGTGACTAACATATAATCTGCAATATGCTATGCCAAAGTTAATGGTTCTGTCTCACATTATGAAAGCCTAAATGAATTAAGAATAAGAGGAATAAAATGTTTGTGATTTCTTTAAGTATAAGCAAAGAAAACATGATAATTAAAATGGAAAAAAAATCCCAAACCCAAGAAAAGAGTGTTCCTTCTGATACTGGCTTTACCATTTTCCTGAAAGAGATATGAAACAGGCAAATTCAGGCAACATCTGTTTTGCCCATGAATGCCAAATAAAAATATTATATTTTTATTTAAATTGTCAGGTCTCTCACTCTTACATCCATCACTTCCTTTAAAAGGACAGGTACTCATTAAAGGTACAGAGTGACATTATTGTTTAATGACCTTCTGAATGTGCTTTGAGCTGTAACTGTTTTCCTAGATTCTCCTGGTAGAGGATGATACCAATTGCTTTGAAGCTAGAATGAGATACAGAATAGTTGCTATGAATGACTGTATATGCTAGAAATGCGGGGGGGGGGGGGGGAAGGTTGTGCTTGTTTGCACTTTTTTTTTTCTTTTGAGCATTTTTTGAGCATTCAAAGTAGTGGAAAAGGCAGACTAAAAATTACCACTTTTCTATAAAGCAAAAAAAGAGTTAACCTTCATATAAAATAATAATGTGAAAGGTATTTGTAAAGAAATTTAAGAAATTTTCCTTCTCAACACAGGAAACCTGTGAGTTCCCCTTGATGACCAAGCTAAAATTCTTTCAGATGTATCACCAGTGCATGCATCAGTATGTACCATGAAAAAGTCAAGGGGAAGATTACAGAGAAAGTGTAGTATAACCTCAAATGAAAATGTAATCTCTATATATAGAACTGACTTTCATTTTTACTATGAAATCCAGATTTTTCCAGTTTTCTTTTTATTTAGTGCTCCATGCCAGACTGTTTACAGAACTTATTTATCCCTTGGGCAGTTAGATAAATTTAGAAGGGTGTTTGTTCTTTTCTAGTTGAGTTAGGTTTAAAAGGTTTATTGAAAATTTAGCATTTGATCTATAATACAGAACTTTTTTTTTTTTTTTTAAATAGACATAGTCTGCATATTGATGCTAAGGTATAGAGCACTGCAGTACATTTTCATAAAGCGGTATTTCAGTCTCCCTCCTTCAAGCAGTGTCTTAACCCAAGTGGCAGCTGCTTAAGAAAGACTGGCTTTCAATAAGGTGACACTTTCCACAGAAACTAGTTGCCTGGAAAAAAAAAAAAAAAAAAAAAAAAGCTTAATCATTTAGTGGAGACTTTAACCTAAACAACTGAATGGAAAGTAAAATTGCAAATAGTGCCAGCCCCACCTTGTGTCTGCGTGCTCCCTTGGGGCATGAGTTCCCCTGCCTGGATGCCTGTAGGTGTCTGTGCTTCCTGCAGGTAGCACAGAGGAGCCAGAACCTCTCTGCAGGCACCTCTCCACTCCGTGGAGACCTATGGCGAGCTCACTGGGAGGAAGGGTGCGGGGCTGAACGAGGACAGAAGTGGGGTGGGCAAGGAGCTCCAGGGCAGAAAAGAGTAGAGGGTGTAGGCAAAGGATCCCCCACTCTGCGTCGTCACTGCCAGCACGGGCAGCGTGGCAGGATGGTGCACAGCCCAGGCAGTTTGCGTGTGCCTCAGGACTCTGAGCACAAAAACCCCAGCCTGGGGTTCAAGGTGACGGTGTAATTGTTCCATGTCTGCATAGTGCCTAGTAAAGAAGAGTTCAGATCATGGTGGGGAACCACCACTGATATAAGCATGGGAATTACAGCCTTGTGCCTCCCTGTAGAAGAGCTTCTCGTGTTCAAACAACCTGTTTGTCATTGCTGGAAGGATATCTCTGTTTTCCTGCTGAGGTAACAGGGAAAAGGAATGGCACATTTAGTAGCTGCAAACTTGCTGGCATGTGAGTGCAGGATCTTCCACTGAGAAGTCATCTGTGCTGTTGCCTGAATGGAGTACAGACCCCGTGGTCATGCCATAAACAATGCATTCCTCCATGATCCTCCTGGGTGCAGTATCATGGGAGCAGTGTCATGGGAATGATGTCCCTTGTTATCAATACAGGCTGTTCTTGTAACCCTTGTTCGGCTGCTTCTTCCACTGCTTTCTCACACGTGCACTTTTCCATCCCTACAGCATTCCTGCCAATCTTCGTATTTCTGTTAAGAATCTCTCCACAAGGACTGGCTTGGCTGGATTGCTATGGATGTATTTTGGGGGAAGAGCTGCTACCCTAAAAGAGATTTCCTGCCACATCCCTGGGAGGCATTGTATATGTGAAGGCTTCCCTATGCCCAAAGTGGATTTGATCCAGCTCAAGAAGCTTCACCCCTCTGGGGCAGCACCCCAGAAATAGAAACCTGCACGGGAGCTGCTCTGTCCTGCTGAAATAGGTTCCAGACTAGGACTGCTAGAGGGAGATGCCCACTACTGTCCCAGAGAAGACTGTGCACACGCCTGGACAATCCCAGCTGTGATTTATGATGCTGCTCTCCCTGCTGAAGTACTCCCTTGCCCAGCAGGCATTTTCTCGGGCAAGATGGTGTCTCTGAAAATGATGTTGCTGCATTATCGGATGTTTCTTCTGGAGATAATCAAGGACGAGTAAGAAGATGCAGACATGACTCTGTGTGTGTCTGACAATGAGTGTTTGGAACCACAACTGGTCCTACTCAGCAGTAGCCTCATGAAGCCATTCCTAGGCTGAGGCACTCACCGATAGTCCTGCTGCCCAGTCCGCAGCCTGGTGCGTGTCCCTAGAGCTGGAGAGAAACCCCCGCCTACATGAGAGAAAGGTTACACTTGTGCTATAGGGCAGTAGGTGGAGATATGATCCCTCTGAACAGGGTGGTTTGTACTCTCAGGTTGAAATTGGGGTGGGGGACATTTATGGTCACAGCAAGGGGATGTGAAACTCCTTGGACTAGAAAGTGTTTCCAGACGTGGACAGGCTGCCTAGTACTGCTGTCCCTGTACACGCCAGCTGATGGCTGGGAACCCAGGCTAAGTGGAATCAGTGACTGTCCTGGGCTGCTGACAACATCCTGAGCTGCTGGTATCTCTGATGAGTTGCCCTGGGGCAAGTGAGTGGTCACACACTCAGGCTGAACCTTGGCTCAGTCTTTGTCACCGGCTTTAGCCCTTGGTTTAACCCCAGCCGGCAACTAGGCATCACGCAGAGAATCGGGGGGGGGGGGAAGTAAAACTCGCAGGTTGAGATAAAGACAGTTTACTGGGACAGAAAAGGAAGGGAAAATACTACTACTAATAATAGAATATACAAAACAAGTGTTGCATAATACAATTGTTCACCACCCACTGACCAATGCCCGAGCTGTGGTGCCCCCCTGCCAACTCCCCCCAGTTTATATACTGGGCATGACATAATATGGTATGGAATACCACTTTGGCTCGTTTGGGTCAGCTGTCCTGGCTGTGTCCCCTCCCAGCTTCTTGTGCACTCCCAGCCTCCACTGGCAGGGCAGTAGGAAAAGCTGAAATGTCCTCGACTTAGTATAAACACTGCTTAACAACAACTAAAACATCAGTGTGTTATCAACGTTATTCTCATCCTAAACCCAAAACACAGCACTATACCAACTACTAGGAAGAAAATTAACATTATTCCAGCCGAAACCAGGACACCCCTGCCCTGTGCAACAGGGATCAGACCAACCCCACAAGGTCCTGAACTCTGCTGGCTGCCTCTTGGCAGGGGAGTGGCTCCTCTTCCAGTGGAATTAGAAAGGGAAACCACAAGGGTCTTAATGTCCACTGGGTTTGTTTTTTTCTTAACACAGATTACTTTAATTTCCCAAAAAAAGAAAGCCTCTTAATTTTTTTAGCAATACACAGATGATCACAGTTTTATTAAATTCTCAGTCATTGTCAACAGCATTTCAGAGCTCTTTCCCACAAAGCTCATCTACTGAAATCACCATCCCTCCTTCAAACATAAGAACCTAAATCGCCTAAAACTACATTTTCATCATCCTGCGGACCACCTTAATCCCACTTGAAATTCATCTCTCACAAAAAGGGCTAGGATGTTGGTCCTCACTGATCCCCCAGTAGATTCTGGCTTTGCAGTATTATTATTTTCTCCATTTTGTTTTGTAGGGGCTGAGGAATCACAACTGTGAAATATTTTTCTCTAGAACTGCTTTTTTAACTATATTTGAGGAGGACTACTCCTTTTATGATGTGTTGGTAGCAACACTTGACTGCTGAGAGTAACTAGAACAACATATCAGAAGGTGAACCTGTCTTGCAGTGTCTGAAGAACTGAAGAAATGTGTCTTCTAAAGCAGACTCAAAATTGCTGTGTTTAGAGGCATTTGAACAGCCACTGTGGATAAAGAAGCAATCTTCAATGGAATTAAAGTTTCTCTGCCATCAAGAAGTGACTGATTGTTCATGAAATAGTATAAATACAGACAGGGCTTGGAGCAAATTCTTGCAAATTCTTTTTGGTGTTTTCTTTAACAAAAGAAAAGAAATTAATAATTTGCCATTTGCTGTATAAATTTTACTCTGAGATTCAAATTCATTTCCCACTGTTCTTTTCTAGAAAAGTATTTCTATGAGAAAAATTCCAAGGTTCTTTGTGTTTCAGAGTAAGAACAAGAAAAGTATTTGCTTTTTTCAGACCTAAACATACAAGTATTAAATACACTGGTTAGACATATGTTTAACTACCTGTCTACAATACAAGAGTAAAAGAGCAGCCTATTTTGTTCTCAGATCTGTTACAGGCTTGTCGTGGTCAAGAAGATGTCATTTTAAAAGTGTGCAGGCAAAGGCTATGAAATGAACTCTCCAGGAGCTCTGCCACTCTTACAGCTCTCTGTCCTCCTTATGAGATCAGAAGAGGAGAGTTTAGCTTCTTGCCTGACAAAAAAATTCCTCCCTGAAGAACTGAAGATGAGCATGAGCTCTGGCAGCATTACCTAGTCCACCTCTTGTCCTGTGATATAGGCTTAACCATCTCTGTGGTCTAAAAATGGCTTGTGGGTAAACAAGGACCCTTAGCTGTCCCCTGCCTACCGGAACTGTACAAGGAAAACTGCAATAGGAAGTACCAGTCCTTCACTGGCAACCGTTTTGTCTTGTCCATTTTTCTGGCAATTTAAGGATATAACAAGATTGTTAAGGGAGATGTCATTTTTGGAAGCTTGAATGTTAGGCTGGGAAAAGAGTCTGTATCTAAGACATTTTCATGCTCAACACTGTGAAGACCATAAAATGAATCTGTAAAGTCTGGAGCCGACCTCTTCAGCCAACTAAACCTATAGTGATGTCAGGGGTATAGTTAAGAAATACCCCTGTGGCTGAATGAAGGGGCTAAGGAGTAAGACCACATTGATAGCGTGTACAGCTGGAAGGGACTACTGGAAAACAGAAGTGGAAATTTTTTTTTTTTTTTAAAGATTTTTATTCAGTTGTTAAATAGAAAGAGGTAATAACTTAACTGTGCAGACAAAAGGAGGAGCACGCCAGATGTATAGAATTCATACATTTATATGGCTTGGGGAATAAACTTTCTCAGGAAGATGAAAACTTCGATTCTTAATAGAATTAGATTTCATACTGATCCAAGCCAGAATAGGAGCAAAGTAGGAAACACATAATTTCAATATTCACAGAATAGGTTCTTCTTCATTAAGTCAGTTGTGGATACTAGGATTTCTTTCGGTCCTCACTGTAAGTGAAATGAGAGAATATTTAGTTTTCAGAGCTCTCTGAACAAACTGTAGTATGGCTAAAATATGGAAATGTTAAATCATATTTTATCTGACAACTACGGTTGGTTTATAGTTGTTGACACATCAAAGTGGCGTGGGAAGTTTTCTTATTCTTTCCTTCCATAGCTACAACAGACAAAAATAGATACTACATAAAGACAATACAAAATTGCTCTTTTGGTTTGGGTATACAGTTAAATTACTGCATTTCAGTAGATTTATGCAAACTCTGTGTGCTTGTTCTTTTCCCACAGCAAATACAAGGTCATATGACATAGCTGAGCTTTCTTTTGTACTAACTAAGGCAAGCTGCACTACTGTACAATTGTTGTACGCTACAGATATGCACACAGGCGTTGCTTTATTCCAGGTGATACATGCTAACTTGGAAGCCTGTGGTAACTTCGTTACATAGTTGTGGCCTTAGTTCTTAATTAAATGGGACTGAAGAAAATGTGGTTTAGGTGGATACATTCCAGGGATCCTGACCATGGAAATACTGCCTCTCTTCTTGCCGTGGGGCTGGGTGACCTGGTTCACCATAGTTCTGTCTCGTCCTCTGAACTGCATGGTTGAAAATTGCATCTTTTTCAGAGGAGCAATACATTTAAATACTGCATTATGATTTATTTCCTTCTACTGTGCTAGCAACACTAGCAGTAACATTAAATTGATGTTACCCTTAATGGCACACACTTTGGAATGGCATATATCTGAGAGGCAAGGCAAACAGCGAATCACCTGGCTAACACCACTTGTCCTGAGCGTGGCCCCATCTGCCTGAATGAATAAATGGTATCAGCATGGGACTGATCCGTTATACCAAAAGCAAGGTAGGAAGTGATGGCTCTTGTAGAGAGTAGTTCCTCAATGTTTTTCCTCTGTGAAGAGGAAGGTTGATTTGACACAGATTGTTTTTCTTTGCCATTCTCCTTGTTCTCAGACCTACCAGAAGTAAAGGTGGCTTGGAAACCAGCAGCTGAACCAGCACCATCTGTGACAAACTCTACGAGCATAAGATTACTAGAAGCAACTACGTCACTGGGTATCTTTGATCCACAGGTCTTGTCCATTAGAACTGCAGAAGACTTGCTGGATCCATCATAAACTTTAACATAATCACCCTGACAGCCTCTGGTTCTCTGCAGCTCAAAGGCTTGAAAGTGCAGGGAAATCTGGAAGGGAAGAGAAAACCAGCCTTTAATATACATGTATGTGACTTCTTTCATGCAGCATCCTTTAAAACAGACAGAATCTAAGCTGCAGCCAAGCCCAAACTGGAACTGCTTACCCAGCCTTGCCTCCCATCCCCTGAAGCTGCAGGGTTCAGATCTAATGGGCCTGTGACTGAATGTTCCCATGCTCAGACTGCTTTGTCTTGATTTTGCAAACATGAAGCCCAACATACGGAGGTTTTTCAAAATTGCAACTCTGCAGTTGTCTTTGCCCATACCTGGCTTAAGGGTGTGAGGAAGTAGAGACTTGTCTGAACTCTTTCTCGTGGAAAAGATCTTACCTTGCAACTGGTATGCAGACAAAGTGCAAAATGCTTAACACAGAAAGAAGTAAGTTCAGCCATATTCCAAGACCACTGTTAACCTGTGATTACCTTTCCAGAATGAGTTCGGATAAGCCAGACACAGTTGGTGTTATCTGAGTAATTTCTTGGGTGGTTGGCAGATCTTAGTGACCCAGATGCTGCATCGAGAATAGAGCTGCAGCGACCTGAGAAAGAAACAACGTTTGCTTCAGCACCAGGCTTGCAGAAACTTCTACTCATTTACAATTACAATCTCTTCAGAATGGTCTGGTCTCAATTTCCTGATCTGCCAGCATTAGTTTCAGAGTACTGGTACATCTTGATTAAGATGAAGAATCCTGTTGTCCTAATTTTCACATAACGCATAAGTATCTGCATCACAATGGAGAGTAAAATAGTGCTTGGAAAAAGCATTAGCTTTTATTGATTAGCTCCATAGTTTAGCCAGGGATCTCTTTCTGCACCTCTATACAAAGTGTGAGAGGTTTCAGTTCATTGCAATTGGTGACATTGTTTTTCACTGAGATGCGGAAGTCAAGTGATGTTAGAAGAGTCAAGCCCAAATGATGTCTCTGCAATGCTTAAATTCTAAGCTTAGGAGGAGGACTTGGGCTTCCATCTGTGCAAGCAGTAATACTTTATTCATCAAGATCTTTTCCCCTTGACTGAATAAATTTCTCTGATTGTATGGGAGAATTTCTTATAGCAGAGGTTAAAATTAAAGAGTTAAAAATACATACAAATTTAGAATGACAACTTAAACATTTGAAAAGTGCACACATGAAACTGTTCCAGTTCAGAGAAGCCTACAACTGTTTTGGTTTGGCTCAGGTCTTAAATACAAACTGCAATGAGGAACAGAGATGTCTGGCTCGTTGTGGGGTTTATAGTTGTCTCCTGAAGTGTAAGAAACCAAATTACTCCAGTGAAGCATGTGACATGGTATGCAGTTAGGCCAGTTGCACAGTAGCCACTTACGCCAACAGTGAATGTGTTGATTTGGAGGCAGAAAGCATTTTCTCACTAATCACAATGTGCCTCCAGCTTCACCTTTGCATCCTCTCCCAGAGCAACCCTAATGGGTACCATGAATTTAGGACAATAGCCTCACAGTCTTTGATGAGAAACTGCTGCCTCTGCAGTGTGCCCAAACAGCCTTGTGAAGAATCTGAATAGAAGATTGAAAGGGTGGCTTTGAGATACTTACTGCAATTGTAAAGTTTGTTGATTTTGGCCACATCCAGATTGCTCAGTCCCTGCCTCTGTCCAATATGTACTGATCCATCAGGAATTGGTACAATAGTTGCTTTCCCAGTGGTATTACTGAATGTGTATCTGCAAAAACCCATGAAAAGTCATGTTCTTTAAGTACAATCACTTCTTTCAGGATTTAATGGCAAGCTTTGGAGGAAGAACAAGAATTGTACGCAAGTTATTGTTGTGACTAACAGCGCTGTTCAAATAGATTTGATTAAGATGTCCTGCAGTAAGCAGAGTCAATCTCAAGATGCCCTCCTTTGCTCCCATGCTCAGCTGTGAATGGCTCCTTAATGGAAAGTTAAAGGATAATGAATTCATCTTAGAGACTTGCTTGTCTGAACTGACTCACAGTGTTTTTCTCAGAAGGGCAAATGGGGAAACTGGTAGTTAGGAGAGATGTATTATAGAAACTAATTCTAATGTAAGATTTGAGTTTCGACAAAAGCAATGCCATGCTGCTACTTACGGGCCATAGTGCATTACTGAGGAATAGTCATATGGAAGACCGAGGTTATTGGAGTTTTCAAATTTCTTGAAGTCTGGTCTGTCAGCTGTAACATATGATACTGTACTTAGAGTATGCTTCCTATCTACTTCCTTCAGGGAAGAAGGAAGAGCTGGGAACAGTAGGGTGTATCTACGTCACTTTCTACATTGAGGGTTTAAAGGTACTTACCTGGGCTGATGTACTCCCACATGATCTTTACATGTTTATCCCTGTCACTTCGAGAATGTTCATGCAAAAAGCCCAGAGCATGGTCCAGTTCATGTTGAATTATTCCTTTCCACATGCAGCCTCCTTTCATCACAGAGACAGTCTGTCCACCTCCTACTTTCCCATAATTTGACCAGCACCTGAGAGACGCATTGAACACCAGCAGAAGACTTATGGGATTTTTATTGTCAGGCAGGCAAAGGGACAGTATAGAGAACCTTGCTTCATGCACGTCTTGTGGGAGTGGAAGGACTGATTTCTTCCTGTCCACTGTGATAGTCAGAGTCTACAGAAGGGCAGACCTGACCATGGCATAGAAAACAACAAACAGTATGATCATTGCTAAAGGTTCCTGGAAGACCTTCATTAGTATGGAGGCTCCTGCATTATGACTTTCTGCACCCAGTGACTTTACTTCCCTAGAAATAACTAAATAACTTTTTTTTTTCCAAAATACTGAACACTATATCAGAGCTGGAGCTAAGATGAATAGCACTTTCAAGCTAATGGGTGTTGAACAATTCTCTCACAGGCTTTAATTCTGACCTTGACAGCCAACTTGTGTGATTTGGAGAACTGTTTATTTCATAAGTTGAAATTAGTTTTGCCTGTGCAAATAAGAACTACAGTAATCTGTTATATGTTGTGCTCAAGTGTGCATTATACCACAGAGAAACCATGAGCTTTGACATTCTTTCCACCTTAATGGTACTTTCCCATGATCTGCGTCACTTCTGTGTCTTCTGTGAGTCCCTGATCTAACTGCTGAGTCCTTGCACTAGCAAGGTATCCAAGGAGGATACCTTGGCACTGTGATAAAACATAAATTTTCTTCTCTAAATCTGTTCCCCTTTCCTCTCTAAGGTAACACAGAATGAGTGTAGTAAAGAATTGAAAAACAATGTAGAAATAACTTGTTAATTTATTGTTTAACTCACCCATCGGCAGATTTAATGATGAGGTAGTCACGTTCTGTCTTGCGCTTCACAAAATTAATACAAGTCAGTGTTTCAAATTCTGCCATGGCATCATGAATCCCCTTTATGTGGCTCTCCTCTGGAGAAGAAAGGGTTAATTTTGAGGGTCACACAAGAACAATGGCAGGTGCCATTAAACTCTCACATGTGCTCAAAAAAAGGGTAAATGAGAGACAGAAACATGAGCCTAGGGTCTTTCTTATGTTTTGCTCAGTGTCCTGGTTTAACCCCAGCCAGCAACTAAGCACCACGCAGCCACTCACTCACTTCCCCCCCCACCCAATGGGATGGGGAAGAAAATCAGGAAAAGAAGTAAAACTCATGGGTTGAGATAAGAACGGTTTAATAGAACAGAAAAGAAGAAACTGATAATGATAATGGTAACACTAATAAAATGACAATAGTAATAATAAAAGGATTAGAATATAGAAATGATGCACAATGCAATTTCTCACCACCCGCTGATTGACACCCAGTTAGTCCCTGAGTGGCGATCCCCCCGACCCAACTCCCCCCAGTTTATATACTGGGCATGACGTCACATGGTATGGAATACCCCGTTGGCCACTTTGGGTCAGGTGCCCTGGCTGTGTCCCCTCCCAACTTCTTGTGCCCCTCCAGCCTTCTTGCTGGCTGGGCATGAGAAACTGAAAAATCCTTGACTTTAGGCTAAACACTACTTAGCAACAACTGAAAACATCAGTGTGTTATCAACATTCTTCTCATAGCTAAATCAAAAGCATAGCACTGTGCCAGCTACTAGGAAGAAAATTAACTCTATCCCAGCTGAAACCAGGACACCCAGTAATGAATTTCATTTAAGATATTAATAGCCTGGCACAAGATCCTCTTTATCCAGATATTTGTCAAAATGGATTCAGGTGGGAGCTTTTTTTTCTCAACTGCTTGTTTTAAATTATAGTGGT
The DNA here is from genome assembly GCF_964188355.1 of Buteo buteo. Taxonomy (NCBI): domain Eukaryota; kingdom Metazoa; phylum Chordata; class Aves; order Accipitriformes; family Accipitridae; genus Buteo; species Buteo buteo. The sequence goes on along the minus strand of NC_134176.1, from coordinate 54,043,321 downwards.
GATTGTTGATGTATCTTCTGATGTGACACTTAGAGAGAGCTATGGGAAGCTATTTTGCTAATAAAAAGTAGGCCATCGAAACCACACTGCAATAGGTATGAACCTTATAAAGGCATGTATTCTGGCAGGTACCATTAGAGAGGATGATAATTCTTGTCTCCAAGAGACCAGACCCAAAACATTATGGATGCAAACTTCTCAAGGAAATTTGATCTCTTTTCTTCTTCCTGTTCATGTCTTTGTAATTTACAATTCATCTGTGCTTGCACAGCGCAAGTAAATCCTTAGAATTGATTTAATCAACTGTGTGGCCACTATAAGTAGGTTTCTACCTGAACCTTGTTGGATAAAATCCATTTAAAAAAAAAAAAAAGCATTACTGAAATTTACACTCACCATAAGTAGGATCCAAGACATAGGGAACACGAACAATCCCATCATTGGACTGGGGCCAATTGCAATGGCGACAGCTGATGGCACTGCGACTCCTTTGTGGAACTATGTCACCTTCTTGCAAGTACTGAGAGCTGTCTGTGGTGAGAGAGAAAGGGTGTAAATATCTGAGCCATAGATTGCTAAGCACACTTGGAAAAGTGTCACTCTCTACTCATCCTCCTTTTCAGTTTTTCCCTAAGCATCTGCTCCTGGCTAGCATGAGAAATGGACTACTGGGCTAGATGGACATTATCTGCTTCCCTACCTTTGCTGCTGTGTCCTTAGCTAAGAGGAGAGGTGGGAATCTCCAACTCTGTTGGATGGGGTTGAGGCAAGACAGGGAATGACTGAAAGCAGTTGCAATAGTGAGAGGGATGCTGTGTTTTGATACTATTTCATCGTTCATCATGTGACACTGAATGAATGGCATTAAATATCTGCCCAGGAAGGGTGCTGGGCAAAGGCAGGAGGTGCCAATAAGGAAAACCTAGAAGGCAAGCAAACCAAAAAGAGAAGTGTGTTGTCTAGAGAAAACTAAGCATGTTTAGTGTCCATTTCTACAGACAGTAGTAAAGCTTCTGGAATGACTGCTGAAGGGGAAAATGTGAGAAAGGCAAGCTGATAGAATGGGGAATGTTTGGAAGAATCAAAGAACAGGGAGTCTGGAGCAGGGAGCATGGAACTGACCGTAGCATATCTAGGAGTCTGTACTACAAAGCCATATGATTGAATGCAAGCATCGCTTGCGTTCAAGAAAAAGGCAGCTAAATACTAATGCATCCCAATATCCAAGTTCTCTTTTTATGTCCAAAGAATGACAAAGATGTCAAGAGCTAAACCTGAAGAAGCTGCCTGGATAGTTCAGTTGCCTCAACACCTGGTATTATCTTCAGTATTGACACTGTAGTTTTGAGATGCCATAGGGCTTCAGCAGACCACACAGTAGTCCCAGTGGCAGGTCTCTGGGCATCTCTTACATGATGGTGTGTAAGATGGGAAAAATATCTGTACGGATTGTGGTAAGACATTGTACCACCCACATCACCCCCAAAAGCAACAGAGACCCATTATAAGCAGGTCTTTGGTGGCATTACCTTTGTTAACTTTCAGAATTCTGTTAAAAATAACTTCGTCCTCAGAGTCAGTCTCTGTCGGCGATGGAGATTCTGCACAGAAATACAAAAGTATCACTTTCTCATTCCTAGGGAAAATACAAATCGTGATTTTTAACCTGGTGAGTTTCCAGGGGCTCACTCAGATCGGGTGCTGCTTACAGCGATGCATGTAAAACTCACAGAGCCTATTTAGGGACTGGCATGGTGTTCAGTCATGTAGATATTTGCTCAGTGCCACAATCTTGTGAACCTCCCAGCTGTGGTTATTTTGGCATTAATCCAGTCCCAAAAGCTATTCTCTTTCAATCTTTCCCTCTCTCCATTTTTTTTTCCCCCGTACCCATCACATTTTAAGGCCTGGACCTTTGGCTCTTATAAGTCTGTATTGTCCCACTCAAGTGGCCAGCTGGCTGCATGGCTCCCTCTGTGCATTCAGACAGGACAGTTTTCCTTCTGCATGCCCACTTCACACTCAAACCCCCAACAAAAGACACCGGGAGCAAAAAAGGAAGGAGAGCAGTCCTGCTGCTTGCTGCTGGATGTGCTGGCCTTTTGAAAAAACCTTGAAACCAGTGAAATCAGAACTGCATTCTTATTCCACGTGTTGGAGTGATGTCCCCAGCTAAGCCCAGCATCACAGACTCCTAGGCCTTACAAGTAGAATCACCCAACCCTGACAATTATGCAATAAGTCTTGACATCAATAAAAAGCACAAGCACATGGCCTCTGTGCTTTCTGTAACCTTTGGAAGTGACTTAAGTCATGACATTATCTAAGCAGAGCTATTTTTAGCAAAAGTAACAGCTGAGGTTTTTAGCAAGGCCAAGCAATTAGCCACAACCAAGAGACACTCTGCTTTGCATGAAATATTATGGTGAGTGCATTAATTTAAGATTTCTTCCTTAATATTAATTTGGGTTAATCATGTGTTATTTTCTGGAGTAACTGGGTAGCTAAAAATCAGTATATCCTATCAAATACTTATATTTAGATGGAATAATACATACCGTATATATCCTCTTGTGTAGTAACCTGCAAGAATGATGCATTATTATTATCTCACACTTCATATTATAACATAAATATTAAACAATATAGCATGCAAAGGATCAAAACTGTCCAGGCTACCACTGAAAGTATCTTTCACCAGTGCAGTCTCAAGCTTTTACATACTGCGCCATGTGTAAAAAAGTACCATGGTGTGGTAGATATTCTTCTTTTATATCTTGGCAAATATGGATATCATAAAGGGAATCAGCACAGGAGACTCGGGAAATGCAATCTGAAGTGTGACGTAAGTTTCAGATCTTCCAGCTTTATTTATGTCCCTGCTAGTACGAGTGCAAGGTTGATGAAATTGCCAATGAAGTCCTCCCAGTATCCCAGTACCCCCTGTAACAGCAGGGTAACACAGCGGCGAAAGGCTGTGGTACATACTGCTTCTAGGGAACGGTGGGGCTGATACCCAGCTGTGGGATCCGGTCTGTAGCAAAACAGATTGCCGTACTTCCCTTGCCTTGTATAAATAAAAAGCGAGTTTGAATTTTCTCTGTGACCCCAGAGAAGTCAAAAGCTTCCTGGGATGTGAGCTATATGTGGGTATAGTGCAGCAATAAGTGGAATAAGCATGGAAACTGCTCACTCTGTTACACTGTTGATTTGGAAAGACCTTCCTGCACAGATGGAGTTACAGGTGGCGTACATGAGTCGACCTCACTTTCCACAGTGCTGAACCCCAAAGTGATCAAAAGCGCTGATTTAGCTGTCCTTACCTCAGTAGGTTCTGTTGCTGCAAAAGGGAAGGAAGAAAAAGATAAGCAAAAAGGGCAAATTAGATTCTGAATGCAACTTCACAGCGTTCAATAGCATGGGCCTCCTCAGCCATGGGAATGCCTTTGGCAGGTCCCGTTGCTTGGAGGGGAACAGGGTGCACTAACCAATGCATAGGCACAGAAATTAAATTGATGTTTAGACAAACTGCTATGAAAATTCTTAGTAGATAGTGCTGAGGGACAGAATCCTGGTCATTTACCATCTAAGAATCAGCAAAGCATTTTATCAGTGTCAGTGTGGAAAATGACAAAGGAAACTAGGGACAAAAAAGACGCTTTGTCCCTAGATTTCACTGCAACAGGTGCAGGCTAACCAGCCTGACAATCCTCTCTGGTTTTACAGTGCCAAAGAGTAAAGTTATAAAATAGGACAAAGGTTATAATTTAGCACGGGGTAAACAATCTCAGTTTCAATATGTACCTGACAGCAGCTCAGAACCATTCTGAGTCCTAAGGCATCTTTCTAGTGTGATGGCTTTTGATTTCTACCAAATGTCAGTTTCTAGATACAAATATGGAATTGAAAATCTGATCTGATATAGAAATTGCTGAGCAGAAACTTCTTTGTTATAATATCATAAAAGTTTAGAAATTGCAAGGACCTCCAGAGGTCATCCAGTTCGTCTGTTTTCCCTAAGGCAGAAACAGTTTTATCTGTGTTACTCCTGACCACAGTTTGTTTGACCTGTTCTTAAGTGTGATGGATATGCCGCAAGCCTTTCTGGCAATCTTTTCCAGTTTGCCAATAATTGCACTCTTCCTTGTCAAAATATAAAGCCATTACTTTTTTTTCCTGTCCAACACTGACACAGAGAACACTTATGCAAATAGTTCTTATTTCTAGGTCTATCCATGTTCCTTACTTTTTGACCATGCTTTTTCAATAGAAGATGTGCCAAGCTCTGTCACACCTTGCAGCACCTTTCCCTTTTCACAGTGGTTATTGGCCAAACGTACTGAGGGGACTTCCTCCTATTCAGAATCTCCCTAGAACCTGCAACAGAATTGCTTTTATTGAGCCAAAAAGGCTTCAGTCTGTCTTTCCAGACTGTTACTTTGGTTACAGGGCAACGGAAGTCCACTGTAATTATGGTGGTTTATTATAGAAAAGTTCACTCAGTTCCCACCAGCTGCATCAGACAGAACCATGGCATCTAAAAAAATTCTGCAGGGAAGCACATTTTTGAAATGGGTTGACCGGATTCAGAATTCATACACCCAGGAGGCACTAGATGAATTGACTAGTCAAAGTCAGTGGAAATTAGGCTCCAGATTCCTAGGCGCTTAAAGCCTCCAACCCCTTTTTAAAACCCAAATGAGGCATCACAGAAGGCATCTGCCATGTCCTTGATCAAATGAACATCTGGTGTGATACAGCTTTCAAAATGATACAGTTCACATTTTCCCTGCACTGTAAATACTGAGAGATGTCTCAAAAGGCACAAAAAGCAGTGACAATGGTAAATTAAAACTCATTGTATGCGTTTGTTCCAGTAACTCTGCAACTTTGAGTCCCAGCAACTGACTACTTTAAACTTGAGCAAGCGTGTCCCTTGGCCAGCTCCAAATAAACCGAGCAGTAATTTTACAACAACCCTTTGCTGCTGTGCCATAAATGACAGCTCAAAAGAAGAATTAGTCAGTTTTCATTAGCCACTTAGTTGCTCTGACTATGTCAAGCAAATTTTTCCAAGGCCTCTTCCTCTCACAACACATCACCCCTGAGCTGGCAGTTTCTTGGTGTAAAGTCTGCCTACGGATTTATTTCCATTGACCATCTCTGGAGATCTGCAATTACCTCCTTCTGTTTTGTGAGTTGACAACAGCTTTTTGTTTTCTAACCCAGCACAAAGCAAAGCTTTCTCTGACGCCTGACATCCCTTTCTCTTGCTGCTGCACCAAGGTAGGCAAGGAGGCAAATGAATAACACTCAACTTAATGGAAGAGTATCAAAATGTCTTATTAAAATTTTATTTTCAAGCCTGTGAAAGCACATCTAAATTAACCTAACAAACCACACCCCTAAAGTATGTGTAAGGCACATCTGTGTGAAAACACATCTGCTTTCAGCCCAATAACAGATGGGGAAACATGGCCTTATTCAAAAGGCCTGAAAGTCAGTGCTTTCTCATGCTCTAAAGCCAAGTCACTCACACACCACCAAAGTGTGTGATACACAGTCAAGAAGTAACAGTTGTCTATAAAAATACAGTATAAATCCTACTTACTTGTTGTGCTGTTTCCATAGTTCTCCTGCAAAACCAATAAGTAAAGAGCATTACTCTTACATAGCTCATAAATGCAGCAACAGTAGTATCAAAATCAGGCCAAAGGGCCTGATTATTAGCCTGAATTATTAGATTGGCTTTATATATTATTATATTACTAATATTTTTCTTGCAGAAAATTCATCAAAATGGGTTTCCACAACTTCACTCCGGGAAGAACAGGTCGATTAGAAGACAGAACACGGTTGCATGGAGCTGCTCTCACCTGAATAGGGAAGCCCAGGATAGCATGAAGCAGAAATGGAGCAAAGACAAGGAACATCTTCAGATCCATTCTCCGGTCCTGACAGACCACCAGTGCAGTGCGTGTCCTTATCTCTGCCCGTTCAGGAGCGCTGCCGCTAGATATACCAGCAGAGCCTGCTCTGCCAGGGCTGAAAAAACCTGCACCAGCCAATGGGGATCCTAGCAGGGAGCAAACTTCTTTTGCAGCCTCAACAGCCAGTTTAGCCTCTGGGCATCCCCCTGTGCAGTGCTATTGCTGTCACTGTGATCTATAGCATCCCTCGTCTTCATACTGTCACTCATGCTGGAGCAGCCTGATGCTTGTGCTGCCATGCACTTCTTCTGCTTCTTGGAGGATCTTTCCTTAAGTGTTCTGTTTCACTGAGACCACATAGGAAGCCCCTTGTTCCTGGATAACTTTCCAGAGTACTGTATCGTTGGGATTTCAGATGGTGGGGTGACTTTTTTCTTTATGTCACAGAAAGCACAGAAGGCCATGACAGTATTGTGTTGCTTTGGAACATAGAGCGCGTCACTGCTCGGTGAGGTCACGTCTGTGTCTTCCCTAAGAAGATATCCTCCATCCTCTCAGCTTACAGTTCTCTAAGTAGAATTTTTATTTCCTCCACAGCTTTCTTTCATAGCATCAGGAACATTTCCTGTGTTCCATACATTCTGGCAGTCTGAGACCTGTAGGTGCGCTCGTGAGCTTTGTGACCAGCAGTCAGAGAGGGGGAAAAAAGACAGAAGCAGCACGCACTTACTCATTTTGAGAATGATTAACAGGTCCGCTGCTCACTGGAGTGCACTTCTCCAGAAGTGGATGTAGGAAGCAGTGAGCAGACCTAGCAAGAAATGCTTGTAGGAGGTAAACCAGCAACCACTGAGCCTCTTGTCACAGCAACCTCTTGTAGCAGCAAAGCTCTGCTTGCTAAACCGATTGCTGAAGGTGCTGTAGCTGGGGAATTCTCTGGTCTCTGACACACACTTGTTTTGTGTCAGAGTACACTTTCCACGCATGAGGAAGGACACTGAATTATAGAATGTATAGATTCTGTCTCTAGACCATACCAGTGCTCAGGTACCCTCAGAGTAAGTTTTACACACACTCACACTGTTATTCCTTCTTTCTGTATTGAGTAAGATGTTCTATAAGTTATCCATGTTGAATGATTCAAGAAGCAGCAGAGGGCTTTCTGCCTGTTTGTCTCCAAATCTTACCCAGTCAAGGCTAGGAGTTACAGGGAAATGTAATCTGAATTGCACTGGTGGGGATTACTCTTCATGTTAGTGAACAAAGGTTCACAATCACCCACTGCTGACTTATTTTAGGTAAGTCTGGACTGACAAAGTCCAGAGAGAAACTTTCATTACCCCCACAGGGAGGCAGCATAGGGGAATACTACTTTTCCCTTTTCATCCCTGCACTCTGGCTGAAGTAAGGTATGTCCTGGGTATCAGATAGTAAAAAGCAGGGAAGCACAGGGTCCTTGTGACCATGAAAGAACAAAGATCAAGCAGGCATTGTCAGCATGCTAATCCTGCTGACACAGGCAGTCTGTGTGTCCTCTGTGTGCATAAATATTTGCGCTAAACAATGCTAAGTGCCTTTCTTCATATTTGTGTTTCATAGGGATGAAAATCTTCCTTGGAAGCAAACTTGTGCAGCTCTGGTCTGCAGTCCTAGAATGGTCTTCCAGGTTTCTCACTCAATACAGGGGCAAAACAAATCTCAGTCATGCCGGATGCCTTGGCATGCCAAAACCATACCAAAAAGGCACTGCAGAAAGGGGCTTGCGTACAATCTGCTTCTGTTAGAGTTTGGGGGAAAAAAGGAAAGGTCAGACTGGTCTCAGGGAAAACCTGTCCAGGAGCAAAAGGAGGCATCAGAGATAGAGAGGGAATAAAAAAAAAAGTTAAAAAGCAAGTTAGGAAGGTTGGTAACCTTAGCACCTTTGTAGCATGTTATTGGGAAAATACTACAGCCTCCTGAGCGACTGGTTAACTGCTTGTGCTCAGGAAAGGGTGAGGCAACTGGGCTGGCAAAAAGGATGCTGCACATTTTATGCTGGACATGTTAATATGCTGAAATATTAAGCAGTTCATCAGATTGCCGCATGCCACCTTTTCCGTATGCTAATGCTAGTGATGATGGGGGAGACTGCTGTTACGATCAGGAATGTGGCTGTAAATGCTACAGCTGGCAAAGTAAGCACAACAGAGCAGAGCGAGGGGGAGTGCTGACATGCCTGCTGCCTGTCCTGAAGATCCTATCAGCTTTGGTTTGTGCTTGCTATTTAGATTCAATATTTGGTTGTTTTCCTAAGTGTGGTATTCACAGGGGAGGAATTGTCAGCAGTCCTGTTTTCACTAATCAAAAAATACTTATTTTTTTGAGATACTGCAAAAATAGGACAGGGTTTTACCAGGTGCAGTAAAGGTGGTACCTGTAGCTGCAAAAGTGCCACAGAAATTGTCTTGAACATTTAGGAACCAAGCTAGGACTTAGCAAAGAGAAGCTGTCTTTGCATGTATAGAAGAAAAGCATGTGGGAAATTTTGTCAGACTTGAGTTCTTCTGCCTGTATATCCCAGTTTCTGGTGGACAGTAGGGACCACACAGATTTTGCAGCTGTGAACAATGATCAGCAGGTCTCCAAAATCAACAACAAAATGTCAAGAATTACTTGGACAGTGTCACAGTCTGCGAGAGGTCTGTCAGCAAAAAGAGCACTGCTCCTGAAAGACCGCTACAAAACTTGGAGTTATGCCTGAGGACATACACTGATTTGCAGAGACCTGTATGCATAACCAAGAAAAGACTTTACAGACATACTACTGAGAAAATGTATGTTCTCTTCTGTTGCATATGGGAGTTCACTGTAAAGTATACATAGCCAAAATCAAAACAGCAGATGTATAAAAGTTGCAACACTTCTGTAGATATCTTTCCGATTATGCTCAGTCGTGTGCCATTTAGTCATATGTGTTGTACAATTATTATTCTCTTTGGAGTGTTTCATTGTAAGCAGCTCCCAAAATATAATGTAAACCATCAAGACCTAGTTACAAAAAAGAAATAAAGTGTCTATTATGGGGCTATCTACTAACCTCTGGAACTACAAGCTACTAATTGCTGTGTAGTAAAATGCAGGAAAAAATAACTTGAGGAAATAAGAAAATAGACACCTTTATGTTGAACAGCTTATGAAATTTATGCAGTAGCTACCATACGCAATTCATGGTAAGACATTAACAAATCTTAAAGGTTGTAAATCATCTGGCTTTACCAAAACCAACCATTGAAGGAATGGTATGGCCCACAACGCGTAACTGAAATTGCTGTGGATTGGCGTCACATAAATAACCACCACACAATCACATTTATACTCTGGGGTTAATGACAAGTTTGAACCAGGAATATATTATTTTAGACAGAACTGCTCAATATCATTTCTCAGGAATGTCTGCTTTGTGGGGCATTTCGGTATTTTGGCTCACTTTTATTTGGAAGAGGAATTCTGGTTTCAGCTCAGTGCTGGGCTCATTCGTCCTGAACCCCAGTCCTCTGGCCAGGAAGCCTGCTCCCATGCACTGCTTCCAGCTCAGTGCTTTTTAGTCTCCCTCTCACTAATTCCAGGTGTCGCAGCACTCCATCACACAGAGTTCACTTCCTTTTCTGTTGTATCTTTATTATCAGATATTTTTCAGATATAAATGAGTCCTCACACAAGCTTTTTCTATGCTGGCTTAAAGGACTTTCAGCCCTTCGGTCTTTCTTATAACTCAATTCGTCTTGATTCTACAATCACATTTTAATTCCTTCCAATTGCCCATACCTTTTTGGTAATGCAGTGATAGGAGCGGATAATTTCAGTTGAATTCATGTCAGCCAGTACTGCACTTTGCTAGTTGAGACTATTATTGAAGCACTGGCAGCTTCTGAGGGTTTCATAGGTAACCAGCATAGACTTCAAATCCCTGTACAGAAGACTGACATGTGTCATAAAAGACAACTCTAGATAAGGCAAAGTGCAGTTAGAAACTCTTTTCCCACACCTGAGAGCATACTTGTTGAATCGATAGATTTACTTGTCTTTCATGTCTCTCTCCACACTTCTTTGGATCCTACTTCCCAGAGAAGACCTGGAGTTGCTCAACATGATTCCTACTCCGCTTTCTGCTGTGCTTCCGATTTCTGAGCGGCTCCTGAGGGATTCCCATGTCCTTGCTAACACCATCTGCAGCAATGAATCTGCACGGTCTGCAGATTCCTTAGCAGAGCACTTACACATCCTCCGTGATACTAATGACTGGCTCCAGCTGTAGTCCGAGCCCTGGCAGCATTTCTGTGACACAACTCACACCTAAATGATGAACATTGGCTTGCTATTGATTGGTCACTTTGCTATTCAAAGAGCCAAACCTAAAAACTTGGATGTTCAGTCCATCATCAGAAGAAGAGGGACAATGAAGAAAAAGATTTTTTTTTTGTGATTGTTCTTTACAGAAGAAAAATATGCAGTTAGCAAAAAAAAACAAACCACACCCCAAAACCAAAACCTAGTAAAGAAAAAATTGGAAAAGTCAAAACAAAACATTGTAACTTCTAAAATAAATGTTGAAACAAAGTTGATTTTAATTTCAAAATCAGATTTGAAGGCCAAATTTAGCAAAACATAATTTAGCAATTAAACTAGCATTTGGAATGACGTATGATCCATGATTATTTGGGCTGAGGGAGGGGAATGGAGGTGATGAAACTGGAACTTTAATTTGGACAACTCTAGTAATGAACTTCTGATTGCCTTGAAAAAAACAACAAATTCCTTTCTTTTATCAGGAGAAGCCATCTGATTTGTCTGCTGCCCTTAGGTGAAGAAGGAACGGATCAAAGGTTTTACATGATGTTTCCAGCCTGCAGAACAACAGTCAGGCTGATTGCAGAGGAATCCGTGCGATGGGGTAAGGTGCGAGAGCTGTCGGAGCAGTGCCTGAGGTTATCTGTGGTCTCTCTGCCCTCTGAAGGGACACATGCCATCCCACCGCGGTGCTGCCCCAGCCGTACACGTATAGCACTGGGAATATCTCCTCTCTGCCTCTCCTTGTGACAGATTGTGCAATGCCAGCCAGCTCCCCCGCTTGGTTTCACCTTCTGTGAGAAAGGGTCTCCTCTTACTAACGGGTAGCTTTTGGTCACCGTAACTGTGCCATGGAAGTGACCTTTGTGAACGCTTCTTTGGGGATTTAACTAAGGGAGTCGAAACATCACCTCCTGTCTGCTTTTCAGATGGGTGCGTGGGAGCTGGCTGCGTGTGCTGTAAGTGAAAAGCACCACATCTCAGCCTTTACGGGACACAGATCTGCCTGATAAAGAGTCGGTTGGTAATCTAGTCATTGTCTCTCACCCTGGAACAAATATGCTCCCATACACTATCATCACCGTCAGCTAGCCGATTTTTTGGTTTTTTTCCTTTTTACCCCATCAGAAGGGCTGTCTGTACTGCCTATCTCAACACCTTTGCCTGTTATTCATTTACTGGCTTCCCAGCTGTCCTCTCTGCAGGACTTTTGAATTTTTCAACGGGAGTCTCGAGAAGATGTTTTCGGACTTACTGTGTTTTTCCGAATGCCAATTCCCTGTGCAATGTGAGCATCACCGTGAGTTACACCCATTTACCAGGTTAGCATATGGCTTTGCTTCCTCTTCTGGGAGGATAATTTGTAGCTCCTGTCATGCCTCCTGGGCAGGTGAGTTTGGACACCTTCCCCAGCTACTTCTGACTTTATCTGGATCCACAGAGAAGTACTTTAGGAAAAGTTAAAGCGTAGCCCTTGCAGCCCCTGTCTTGTTTTAAGAGAGCTGCTATCCAGGCACACAGTAGTGACTAAATATTGACATTGGAAAGATTGCCTGATAATAAACTTTAAACTACCAAATAGCAAAGAATCTGCTTGTTGCTCCTGAAGTCTTTTGCCAAAGGGAACATTTGCCCCCAACGAAGAAACCATTGATCTTTGACAGCTTTGACCACCGTAAGGGATGCGGTGCGGGTTCCTGGGCACGGCAGGACAGCCTGCAAGTTTGTTTTGCTTGTCGTCTGTGGTGAGCACGTTAGCAAAAATCCCGGTGGGTCTCAGACGGCCAGACGGAGGGGCACGGTCTGGCCCGAGGGCCGGGGGGTCCGGACTGTGGACCAGCAGGACCTGCCACCCCGTCAGGTTGGACAGAGCAGCAGAGCTGGGGACAGCAGGGCAAAGCGACTGGACTAGCAGGTTTGCTGCAAGGGAGGCTGGAAGAGGGCTGGAAGAGCTGCAGTGGGTGGGAGAAGAAGGGTGGGAGGCCGAAGGCTTCCCTGCCCTGTGCCGGCAGAGAGTCCCTGGGCTGGTTTGCGCAGCGCAGCCTCAGCCTGGGCTAACCCCCCCGTCACCTCTCGTTGCCGTGGTTTAGCTTTTACAAGGAAATAATTCACATTTTAAAATCTACGACTACAACTCAAGATTTAACCATGTCATCTGTCACAGGAAGACCCCCCCTTCATCCTCTTTCAGTTTCGGAGGGTTTCCCATTCCTCAAGGAGCAGAAAATCACCTCTTTCTTTGTGCCGTGCTAGGGCTTCTGCTATCAGCACATACAAATGCGCCATAAATCATTATGGATTTACCCTTCCAGCACTCCCATCTGGAAAGGAAATAAGTTTTTTTTTCCCCGTTTCACAGCAGGAGGACCTGAATGTGTACACACACGCATGCACCCCTCTCCCCCTCCCATTACTGATTTGCTCCAGGTCACCCAAGAACTGCAGGGTTTTCCACCCCAGGACCTGGAAGGATCCCGGAGGAGATGGGTGCCAGTCCGATACCTTCACCATTCCCTTGGGGAAGAAAGGACCTAACAGGGAACAGAGGATGGCTGCTACCCGAACCATGACCAATCTATCTGTGATGCTTCCCAGGGGAGCTGTGGCTCCATTAACCTTGGCTTACAGCTGTGATTACATTAAAGAAAAAGCTTCCAAGGGGGCCTCTCTTTTCAACTCATCTGCGGTGACTCTGCCATTAGTTATTGAACACATTAAAGGGACATTGCCACATGTTCTACGATTACCATTTTTCAAGCACTTACCAGTGTTCTTTCTGTTGCTCGATGAGCACGTCCCTCTCCTTAGAGAACTTGCAGTTTAAATATAGAGGCTGCCTTGAGATCTTTTGCTGGACAGAAATGCCTAGCTATGGTTTCATATTTCATTTATTTTAGATTTCTGTAATTAGCTGATAGATGCGTGCATGGCCAAACTTTAATCTGAGGGCTTTCAAGTCTAGGCTTTTGGCTTCAGGTTCGTCTTTGCTGTAATTTCAGTTCTCCTCAGTGGACTCAGCTTTGGCTCTCATTTCACAGGCTTGTATGCAGGAAAACCATTTATCTGTACTGGAAGATTTGAACTGCAGCTCTGGTTTCTTACAGGGATGATTCTGTTGTGGATCTGCAAAAGACACAATGCGTTCAGCAACAAATCAAGGTCAAGGCACTCTGAGAAAGCTTCTGCTTAGAGGTCTGCTCCCACCTTTTGCATATGTATCTGCCTTCTGTCTCTGATAAGGAATGTCAGAAACAGGGTCTCTGTGGATATTTGTATTCCTCCTTTAAATAAATTCTTTTTTTTTGTAGGAAATTGAAGAAGTGGGTGATGTGGAATATTCAAAGTGGTTAGTTTCTGCAAAGGAGAGAAGGGTGGAGTATTTAGCACTTTCTTTATTCTGATAATCTTTTCTGATCTAGAAGAGAGAGAGGCCCATGTGTTACTCATTTTGGACCATCATAAAAGGGAGAAGAGAATGCAGAGTTCATCTCTCCAAGAATTTATGAGGGCCATAGAGGCACTCTCTGTGGCCTGCCATTAGATGAATTATGGCTCTACCCTCGGACCGCTGCAATTCTGGTATCTTGAGGTTTGATGAAGAAACAAGGACAAAGGTGCTGGTTTATGTGATGACATAACTAAAAAAAACCTAAAATGCAAATAAAAAAAAAAAAATTGTATGTCTCAAATGATCAAGTCAACCTTTTTACCCAATTAACCAGGAAAACGTTGTCATTTTGTGCCTAACCATGCAACTAACTGGGCAGCAGTCTTGACCTACCAGTCCTCCCAGGAGCAGGACCACATGCATCTCTGCTGACGGGTGTACGTGATTAAAGCACTCACAGACTGAAGCTCTTTGCTGTCAGTGAAAGCAGTTGGCCCAAATTATGAGCTGTTATGAGACAATGATATCTCTTCCACATGCCAGAGTATGGTTACTGTAGCAGATGGTGTGACTGCTATCCTGGGGTGATTTAGAGTAGCCTTTCATTAAGCAGTATTTTCACTTAAATTCCTCACACTCTGCTGCTTGCACATACATCTTTGCTATCAGCCACTTGCTAGGGGTAACAAACCAAGCTGAGGAAAAGGGAAGCAGTGGTGTTTCTCCAGAGTGATAGACAGGCCCTGTCACACTTTAAGTGCATTTCCCACCAGAATGGGTCATTCCCCCAGGCAACACTCCTGTCCCAGCCCAGCTTCCTGCAGGTGGTCAAGGGGCTCCCTCACCTCTCTCCAGGGCTTCTCCTGCCCTACGCCAGTGAAGCTGCCAAGGACTTGCAGCTCTTCTTGGTGGGACCACAGCTGGGAATGAAGGTCTGAGTCCATGTGGAGCTCATATGTCGGTTGCGTGTCTTTCCGTGAAGTAAAAGTGAGGAAGCGGGGGGAACACCAAGCTGATCCTTATACTGAATAACTGTCTGGGTTTGCAGCCCTCCACTCATGCCTAAATGTGTTCACCTGGCCAGGTCTGGAGGGGAGCGACAGAAAAGCTGGGGAGAAAATGGGACACTGCCTCCTCTTTACCTTCATCTTGGCAGTAGCTGCTTCTCATCTGCCTTCCTTGTCCCTCATCTTTTGTTATGTTGCAGGGCATGGGGAAGAAAGGAGGCCTACTGCTAAATGAGGTCTGGGCTCTGCACCCTGTCTTTAGCCTTACGATCACTCTACTAGCTGAATTTCTGATTTTGCCAAAGATCATTGCCATGTTTGGAAATGATCCTGTTTTGTGGCAATGGAGGCAAAAGGTTTTTCTCCTTTCTCGTGACATGCCAGAGGTCTGGGTTAGAAGATTAAGCTACAAATTTTGCAGCTCTGGGTGAAGAGAATCCATCTGAGCTCCTTCTCACCTAGTAGACTACTTGGGTAGTGCTGCAGAGTACAGCATTATCTACATTGTTGTTTTAAACAAAGTAGCCGCCTCTGAATCTAATCATAGTGTGTCATTTCTGTGTCCTGATCTGTGCAGAGCTAGCCAAACTGGGAAAAGAAGTTGTAGGCAGCCATCTCTCCTACACACCTTGCCATGCAACTGTTGAAGATTACACAACTGTTCCTGTCCTAGAGACAGGAGCTGACCTTTCCCTCCTGCTGTCTGGTACCAAGCGTGTCTCAACTTTGAACAGAGATTTTGACATAAGATTCATGTATTTTGCCACAATTTAGGTGAAATGCAAAATTTAAACTTTGTTGGAACAAAAAGTCTTTCTCTCCTAAGTCATAGCTTTGGGGTGATTTAATCTTCATCACATATTTTTGTGTGATGATGCCGCAAAACATCTTCAGTGGAATTGATACTTCAGAGGAGTTAGGCTGTATGGACAAGCAAGAGCCTGGCACTGACCAAGAAGATGTAAATTGCTGCTGATATGATATGTATATGTCATGCTGGGGACATCCAAGATATACAGGCTTGAGTGTTGAGGGCTTTTGATATGTAACTAGTGGTGTAACAGAAGATTTTGGATGGTGAAGGCAACTTGGATGGGAAAATCATGAGTTTTAATATGACTGTGTTAGACTTAAGCTCATACGAAGTCTCTTGGGAGGAGACATCAGTGTCAACCTGAGATTTCACATTGTAAGAAGACAGATCAGTCAGATGTTGGTGTGGGCTCTGTAAACTTTTTATGAAATATGACACTGGAAATGGCCCAGGAAAAGATCAGGTGAAGATAAGGTATAGAAGAAGAAGAATCTATTCTCTCAATAGATAATGGATTCTCATATGCTGAGGGCAAAAGAAGAAGACCTACAAAATGAACAGATAGAAAAGCAAGAGGAGAAAGAGGAGGGAAAGGTTTATGAAAGTAGAGGGAGGATGTAACTGAGTTTCAAAAGTCACAAATGTGTCCAGGAAAAAAGGATAGAGTGAGCTGGCCAGTGTAAGCACAGCAGTGGAGTAGAGACTGTGGAAACCAGAGTGGAAACAACTGAGTCAAGTAAGGGAATTTGCAATAAGGGTTTTGCTCTTCACCATAACTGTGTCAGATTTCCTCCTACTTTACCCAGGGAAGAGCCTCTGACCCACTTTGCAGTTTTGCAGCTGGAAGACAGTTTGCTCAGGAGCTTTGAGCAGGACTATGGAACAGCTGAGGACACAGGGCTTCAAGTCAGGGAGCCCACTGGGGAGAGGACAGTCCTCTCAAGTATAATTTGGGCAATTGTGAAAAATAGGAAACAATTCTCTAGAGCTACTGAAAGGAGCATGTGGATGTAACTTTTTCAGTCTCACGTTAGAGGAAGGTTCTGCCATGACTACTTTGGAGAATGAAAGCTGTGCACAAAGCAAGTACAGCCCTCTGGTGCAGTCACAGGCAATGTCCCTGCGTTTTCCACCACAAAAGTGCCTAAATCCTGAAGGTGGTGGCTATCTCAAGATCGGTTAGATTCGGCCTGACGGCAAAGCTGTCAATAACGGTGCTGGCTGGAGTGTGAACTGTCAAAGACCTATTGCTCTATTTCACACTGGACAACATTCATTCTGAGTAGCAACTACCTGTCAAACTTGACCAGGATGAGGTCAGATCTCACTATGATCTCAATCTGAAAAGCTAAAAATAGCATATATTTTTGCAGACAGCAAAACCAATTCCCAGTCTCAACTATTTCAAAAGAAGGCATGGAGGTCAGGCGGGTCACTGCAGCGGAGCAGTAAGGGTATCGCAAGCAAGGACCCATGCCACTCTTTGCACTTAACTCATTGCCAGTAAACTCAATGGAAGGCATCTACCCTGATAGCTGGAGGCTGTTTTCTGAAAAGGCTGATTTTGTAGAGGGTGTTTGTAAGGTCTCTTTGTCTCTTGACTGGAATGTCTGGGTACATGATCATACGCGCCAACTCTTTTTATCAGAGTGCTGTCTGAAATTTGTATTATAGCAGTGTTATAGAAGATGTTCCAAAACCAGACAATATCTTGTGGGTCACAAGCAATCGCTAGAGATGAACATGAACAGAAACCTAATTTCTCAACTCCAGAACTAGAAACTGTGAGTCTCTCTTATCTGTAATGACTTCCTCTGCTTTTTTCTCTGTCTCTATGTCAAGGAACAGGATCAAGTGATGTTGTCTAAGGGAAAACTCTTCCTGTGGTGTTCTTGATATTAATAACAGTACAAAAATCACTGCAAAAAGTGATTCACCATTTGGCACTAAGAACTACCACTGCTGAGGTACTTGCAGCTTCTGCTGATGGGGCTACCTAGCAGAAGACCTCAATAAGCACAGTGAGCGACTAGACGAAGCAGATCAACTCGCAGTCTGTTCGCTGTGATTTCCTACCTGTGCCTCTTGGACAGAGGGAGGGAATACACAAAAACTCTGACCGAGGCTCAAAGGAAGCATGGAAAGAAAGCATAAGAGGCCAACAGCTGCTGCCAAACTGCTACTTTACATGAGTCAGTGACTCAAAATAACATTTCCAAAAAAGAAGCTGATTCTCAGGCTTTTACCTAAAAGATGTAGGAAAGAAAATTTGTACAGCATGTGATGTCTGCTAGAATAGCCACCCAGGATTAGACCACAGGCCTCTCTGACCCTGTGTCCTCTCTCTGACAGAGGCCAAAAGTGGCTGCCTAGAAAAGCACATAAGAACAGGGCAAACATATATGATACCTCCCCTTTGTTTGTTTTGAACTTGGATCCTGCTTGAATCCTCCCTGTAGTTCTTGTACTGGAATCGGGAAGTTGATCCCTAGCCAGTTTCCCCAGTACACTCAGGATTTCAGAGACCTCTTTCTTCTCCCCTTGCAGTATCTCTTTTCCAGGCTGAGGAGCTGTAGCTTGCTCATTCGTTCCTTACACAGAAGCTGTTCTACACCTTCGATCATCCTTTCTGATCCATCTTTGAAGTTTTTTCAGTTTGGTGAGATCTTTTTTTGGACCAGAGGTGAGAACTGCACATAACATTTAAGGGAAAGGCAATCTGCTCCCAGAACAGAATTAACTCACACAAAAGCAGATGCTGCTTTGGCCATCATGTTGCTAGCTTGCTTCTTGCACTGCAGTGAAAAACATGACAGCCTTTTTTATGAGTCTTCCCTTTCTTTCTCTGAAAGTTTCTTCTGCAACGACAGTCGTATATCTGTGGTCTGAGAGGCAGGGGGATGAGGAACGCAGCCCGGTGGAAGACACAGCCTCCAAGCTCTGCTGGAAATCCAGAAGGACTGCTTGCCTCCTTGGGCTTTCTCCCACAATGCTACCTCCTAAAGACCTGTTGTAGGTTATTTTTTTTCAGAATGCTTAATACCACACAGTGCCGTACATGAGCCAGCATGGCTCCCATGGAATTTTGCTGTAGATGCGAGTGCTCAGCTCTTGTATAAATCAGACCACAGGGTACCAGGTTAGCTGTACAGAAAATGAGAAAGAAGCATGTAATTATAGTGTCTATTTCCAGCTGCTTGAACCGTAAGATCAGCCAACAGTCTGGAATCTTATTTTTCTTTATCTACTCCTTCACTGGAGGGGGACACACATAAAAACCAGCTGCTTTCAGTATATAACCCTGATTCATTTCCCAAAAGAGTGCATCTTATCAGCAGACTATTCAGAGTTCATTTGGAAATAAAATGGTATGTCATCCTGTACTTAAAGATTTAAAGACAAGGCTGAGATAGAAGCGGACAGAACTAAGGCTTTATAGGCAACCATAATTCTTGAATTTCCTGGCTTTGCAGCCTTAACATAGCTAGAGATATAATTTTAGCTAAAAGTATGAGATCCCAATGCTTTTCTCTGCAAAATATCCTTTACAGCATTGGCGTTGTAAAAAATCGAAACTTTAGCATGTATAACCAACTCTTAAAAGGAACTGTAAGAAAATTATTGTCACCTCTAGGAGGCAGCATTTTATTGCAAATACACAATGTATAATTTGGTGTCTGACACCAGAAAGTTTTGAGGCTTCTCAACTGTCCTGTGATTATAAAAAAAAAATCTAGTAGAAAAAAAATAAATATACACTTGCAGTGGAACCACCTGTGCAAAAATAAGCTCTACTTCCCCGGCCAGCAAGAGACAATTCTCAGATGAAATGCAGATAGTCAGACACAAAATGCGCCCTGTTTTCCTGGGTTTTCAATAGCAAGTTAGGATGGAAAAGCAGAATATCTGGGTTGTTCATCTGCTTTCAGCAAGATATCCTCCCCCATTTAGGAAAACATTTGCTTAATTGCTTAACTTCACCTGCTAATTGGGAATGTACTTAACCTTGCGTTTGCCAGTTTACTGAACACCACTTTCCTTTCTGTGGCATTTGCAGTGGTTTTGTTTTTTTTTTTTTTCTTTCTTTCACCCAGGACTGTCCTGAGCTGGAACTGACATTTTCTTTCTGAATCTCCATTACTGAAGTGGTAAGACCTCACACTAAAGCAGTTCACCTGGTGCAGCACAGATATTGTTTTTCTGCTGGGCTTTGTGGTGTGATGCAACTTTTTAAAGCACAGCTGCCTTTCTCTTTGCAGATGGCCCTTTGGTGTGCTCAGAGGAATTGTGATTTTTGAAAAACTGCCTCACACATTAATACTCTTTTAACATCCCAGGCAGGCCCTATGTAAACATGAAACGACAGAGGACACCACATTGGTGGTGTCATTGGTGGTTAAACATCAGTTTAACTTGTAACTGAATGAAAATAGATCCCATAAAAGCAAGCTGCACAACACTAGCCTTGATTTCAAAACTACTCATGATGGAGAACCCTCTACAATCCCTCGGAAATTGCTCCTGTCGAAATTATGCGCATTGTTGGAAATCTGCAACATGTTTCTACTCTCAGTTTGTCTGGCATCAGCCTCTGGCCATTAGCTCCTGGTAATGCGTTGTTTGCTCAACAGAAGAGGACCTCTATTATCAAAGGTTTATTCCCCAGCTGGATACTTAAGGATTTTGACCAAGCCACCCCTTAGCTTTTTCATCGGTAAACAGCCTGACCTCAAGTCACACGTGGATCCACTGCCTTCCAGCCCTTTATTCATCCATCCAGCTCCTTCCTCAACTCCCTCTAATTTGCCCAGCAAGTTGGTGCTCTGCCCAGCAGAGCAGGGTGCAGCGTCATTCTACACTAGTCACACCAATGCCCAATTCACACGTTACAAACCCTTCCTATTCCTGCCCGATGTTTTTCCTCTTACTGTCCTGTGGATCGTGCTATTCTTCCCGACGACTTTTGCTTCTCGTCTCCTTCTCCCTGCTTCCTAGTGTCGAGCCTCCCACCCTCCGGCAGTATTCATCCAATGTTGCCACAAGGGATGCAAGAGCTGTTCCACAGCCAGGTTTACAGAGGTTGCTGGTGATAGGGGTGCACGACAGTCTCCTGAAACAGGTACACAGCCAGATTTTTTCCATAGATCTCCCAAATCCCATAAATCTTGGTCTCAGGACAGTATAGCGTCCTAGAACAGAACCATTTACCATGAACCCTACACTGCACACGTGCAACCAGCTGTACCCTTTTGCGTGCTAAATCCTTATCAACATCCTGCGGTAGCAGGGTGGCAAAAGGCTACACAAGCAGCTGGCAGGTATTCCTGTAAGTCTGGAGTTTCAGGATCTCTATATCCATTAACACCAGCTGAAGCACCACAGCTTGAAGCTCATTTTCTCCATGTTGATCATTGTATAGCTCCCTTTTAGAAAATGATTCTTTGTTCTTCTCTTAATTACTTCATTTACTTGATTTATATCTACAGGTCTGTTTCAGTGACAGTGATGGAGGGGCCAAGCCTACATTCCTCTCACAAATCTTCCTCTTTTTTTTTTTGCATATGAATATGTAGAGACAACCTCTTTGTCTTAATAGGACTGCAAAAGATTATTTCAGCGGTCTGTAATACTTTACCATCTGGTGGAGGAATACTTCGCCACTTGCAGGAAGACAAAATCCCTTTCTTGAATCATTTACAACCTGAGGCAACAGCATACAAAAGCATAAGGAGGTAGATGTAGTCATTGTAAGCACAAGCCTTTTACCTTCACTTTTGTTTTCACCATGCTTCATATTCTTGTTAAAGAAACGCATGACAGCCATATGTGGTCTTCTGTCATTAACTGGCTGTTTCAGTGCCCAAAGTTGGGTGGTGTAAACACATTGCTATGATCTACCAAGCTGTTTTAGACCATCATCTGGTTCAAACTGTCCCATTTCTGTAGCACAGGATCTCAGAATCTCATAACAAGCCAATACAAGTGAAAACATGAGCTTACACCTTCAGGCTGAGTTTGACTGTTCCAAGGATTTCCCTGCAAAAAAAAAAAATCTCTTTCCCATTTCTGTCTGTTAACTCACACTTCTGCCTGGTGAAATGCCACAGTGAGAATCAGAGTATCTTTCACAAATACCAGCCCCTGACAGAGTGGGCTGAGTCAGGGAAAGTAGTCTGCAACCATCTTTCATTCAGATGTACGTTGGCTTTTCCTTCTGACAGTGAGGGATTTGGGAACTTCAATTTGTGTCTTCTAATGCCAGAATAAAACTTGCAAATCCCTGACCTGCTTATTCAAGTGGTTGGCAATTGCATTAAAGGGCTTTTTTTCTGGTAAGGCACGAATTACAGCCAGGCAATATAAAAGCTCTTGTAATTCTCCATGTGATCTGTACTACCAATTCTTCATTCAGAGAAAGCCTCTTTCATACAGCCAATGGACAGAAAGGCCCAAAATATCAGTGGAAAAGCTCACAGCAGGAACAAAGAAACTGTAAGCACCAAAGGTTGTCCAGTGCCTCGTATTTTGTCATCACAGAATATCCATGTCTGACGAATCAGGAGCTGAAAACAATGTATATGCTTTTGTCATTCTTATACATGGTCTTGTGTCAGAATCTGGAGAAAATATGTGGATAGAGTGGCTGTAAAATATGTTGTCAGGCCTGAACCTGCCCATAAAGTTTAGCTTGCAAAAACAGGCTTTCATCTTTCTGCCTTGGCAAGTCTCTTTCCAATGGCAGATGTGACAGATAAAAAAGCTATGTGATCCTGGACAGTATCAGTGTGAATGGCCAGTGAGAAAGGTCATCAGCCTGGCTCCATTTTAGTTTACTATTGCTTTAGAGAAAAAGAAGTAATTTTATTATTGGGTGTTAAAACAAGCAAGTATAAAGCTGACTTTGAAATACATTTATGGTCCAATTTTTTTTAGAACAGGATGTGTTAAAAATAAGCAACCATGATTGATAGATACAGTGATAGATCCTGTGCCAAAGCTACAGTTAAATTATGTATCTGTACCAGTTACATGCATCAGTGCACACAGAAAATTCCACAGTCTTTGGCCTGTCGCTTGTAGAAGCTCACATACTGCTAATATCCAATGTTTAGCAAGAGCTGTTTTGTTTTCCTAGCAATAGCAGCAAAAAGCTGCTGCCTGACTATTATTATTAAAATACAATATCTGATGATGATTCTGTACATCTTACATTTCACAGCATATACAATTTCTGGCAAGGAAAACTTAATCTTCATATATGAGCAGCTGGAAAACATCTTGGAGAGGTATACTATTAAATTATTGTCTTGCAGAGAGATTTTGATGTGGTCTTTCTTCCACAGCCTGTTGTAAGCAGTGTTTATATAATTCTCGGAACAGCTTGTGGAAAACACGTGAAGATTGCATCTCATGGATGGATTGAATGCCTTCTCCACTCCAAATCTCCATCAATGTATTCTACCCTTAACAGCACCTTCTTCCTTTTCATATGGTTTCCAAATCTCAGAGGCCTCTGATCTGGCTACATTAAATTTCATTAGCACCTTGAGGAAGAACCTGTCCTGTGGAGGAAACCAAAGGCATCTAAACAGCGTTTCCATCCTTTTTGTCCTCTTTCAGACTCTCCTACTTCTCTTGAGTGGTGGTGGAAGTCTGTAACAATATGGTACATTCTTCAAATTCAAGATAAGACCTCGTGGCCCTGTGATTATGATGTTACCTGTTCAACTACGGGCTGAATGAAGTAGTTGTTAGGTAAGTCAGCAAATGATTGCAACAGTCTAACTGTGGCAGAGAAAGTTCAGATCAGCAGAGGTAAGCACAAGGATGCTGCTCAAGGTTTTGGAAGCTCCTGAGCCACAAAGAGCAAGAAGCAAAGGGAGCAGTTAGTCAGATTTCTCAATTCCCTCTATGTGATGTTCCTCCCACTAGCGAGCATAGCGAGAGATGTGCCAGTGGTCCAGCCTGGTGTGGCCACTTTTATGTTCTTGTATAGGCAGAAGACAAAGCTCAAGGTTTTTCTTCCGTGGGCTGAGCTGAAAGGCCAGTGTCCATGGGCTCAGCAGTGTATTAGAGGATTATCTCAGCTTAAGGAGTCTATCGTGATTCTCTTCTTGACAGGGGTCAGGAGGGTTGGAAGTGGAGGGCGAGATGCACGCCTGATGAGCCTGGTAGGGTGAGGAGAAGGTGAGGTGATGGAACGTGCACTGCATCCACAAAGATGCTGCAGTGTTAAAGAGGAATCTTTAACAATTAAAGTGAGAGTCGGATGTGTGAGGGAAGCTTTGTGCCAGGGAGGTGAACATGTCATCTATGATGGAACAAAGGCTGAGCGAGTTGTCATGAGTGAGATGTGAAACATCAAAAAAAAAAAAAAGTCAAGAAAAATCCATGGCAAAACCTGAGCCGCAGAAAGATCAAAAAAACTGATTTTCTAAATATTTCTGTGCACATAGTTCATTTTTTTCCTGACCCACAGGCATCAACTGTATTCCAAAAGAGAAAGACAAAGAAACTCCCAGTAGAACTGCATATTTTTTCCAGAGCCTTATAAGGAATATTTTGCTTTTTGCTTACTCGTTCCACTCTGGCCCAGATATATAATGACCCAGAATTGTAATTGTCTTCTGGTCAGTAGGTGCTCCTTGTGAAGTACCCAGAAAATGGTTGCACATGTCACAAGAAACACATGGAAAGACAGCATTTATTCTCCTCTTCGGCAAGTTGGGCAGGCTGAGGAATAAGGTGAAAATAAATGAGTCAGAGAAAGTTAATCACTCCATCACCTCAAGAGAAAACTGAGACGGACATGTAGCCCTTTCAGGTTTATTCATGTAGGTTCTTCTACTGTGCTCCCCAGCCCACCACCTGACACCGGTGTAGTAAGCAGTATGACTAATACCTAGCATATGTTGTTTGCTCTCTCATCCTCTCCAGCGGAAGCAACATATGCATCAGTGTGGTTTGTTTGATAGGATTTTCTGCTGTCTTTTTAAATAGAAGCACTGCTCCGCATTGATTCTACAGAAAGCCGCTCCAAAAGGCTCAGACCCTGTGCTTTGAGGGGAAGCGGGTGAGGTGTGGGACGGTGTTTAATTCTTGCATGTGTTTGCTCCCCAGCCTCTGAAGAATGAGAAAGTTTTGCCTGGCTGACATGCAGGCTTTACTTTTTTCATAGTGCTATCGTGCAATGCTATCATAACAGGGCTTCTCAGGCCAGCACCTTTTGGCAATCACTACCTTTGCCTTAAGACAGAAAAATGCAACCTCTTGAGCAAATGAGCAAGCTAGCCCTCAGAAATATTGCTAGAGAGCTGATCAAACATTTGGATGCACTTTCTGTGAGTTAGCTAGCAAGGCCCAGCCCCTTCTGCTGACGTCTTTCCTCTCTATCACACATCAGACTTTTCCCAGTGGAGCTGGAGAACAGGCTTCAATGAAAACTGCCTGTTTGCAGCTATATGGAGATTGCAGGCACCATGATCACTATTTCCTCTACCTGACCTGGAGCAGAAACTCCATCATCAGGATAGAAAGGTAGCCTTGTTGCCTAGCAAAGGTGGGATGATTTATCTCTCTCTCTAGATTGGTCCCTTTTCTTTGCTGCACAAGAGAATTGTTTTCAGACTTCCAAGGAGAATGAAGCCAGGCTAGGAATCGGAGTGGATGTGCGAGAGCTGCTCTCCCAGGGAGGAGAAGGAGTCACAGGCTTTCTGTGCTTTTTGTGCCTGTACAGCGCAGGACAATGGTTTTATCTGCCCCAGTTATAGCCCTGGGGGCTACCTTAGGGACTGCAACTAGCATCCTTGCCCTCTGCGGTCTCACCTGCTTCTGCAAATGCAAGCAACCTGGGAAAGGACTCTCAGAAAAGGACCAAGAGGAGGACACGGAAAATGCTAAGCCCAGTGTGCTTCAACCAGCCCAGCAAGTAAGACACAGTCTCTAATTTACTCTGTGATTTTTTTTTTAAAGGCAGAGGGTGGGAATGCAACTTCTCTGTTACGCTACTCAGCATGTGATTTATGCTGTCTATTTATCTGCTTACTGTGTTCAGGATGTAACAACATGTTAATGGGAGGAGGAGTGAGGGAAAAAGAGAGATGGGCTGGGTGACCCACAGAATTACCGGAGCAGGAGACAGCTGCCACATTGCCAAAGAGAAAGCTGCTAATGGCAAAAATAGGGGACGAGGACTGGAAATGCTGCTTAGCTGTCAAGCTAGATCACAAGGGAAATCATCTCCTGAGGAGAGAAGACTGGACTTTGCCAGGTGGCATGCAGCACTGTAGAGAGGAGATGACTCCTGCTGGGATCTCCTACAGCAGCTATTTCTCTAACCCTGTTCACAATATCTTACAGTTCCTGCGGGATAGTTCCCGGTCAACAGCTGGCTTCTTGTGGAAACCATCCCTCCTCCTCCCTCTGCCCCTCTAACTGAGGGTATTAATTATGTGTGAAGTTAAAACAAGGCATTGAAATTATAATAAAATGCAAGTGAGAATCTGGAGTGTGATGACTTGACAATCTCATCACACTGTGAATTGCTTTTTCACTTACTATAAGAGCAATGTGGAGTACGGATAATGTCAGGCATCCCTGTGTGGTCTTTGTTTCTTGTTAGAATCCAAAAACCCTGATTTACTCCTGAGCTCAGTGCGAGAGAAAACAAGGGCTATGGGAAGCTCTCCTTCAAAGGGAAATGTTTGACTGATTTCCTTGGTTGACTATGGTCTTTAGCATGAGCTATGGCACTGGTCAGTCTCTGAAAGTATTACCTGTTGGCTGTTGCTCTTGATGTTTGTATGTGCCTACGTTCTTTTCACTTTCATCTAGCCATTCAACCAAATGCTATGCCATAGCAGCCAATTCCAAAGGCCAGTGATCCATTGTGTAACAGTCTTTATTTGCCTTTTAATTATCCGAGCTGCCTATTATTTTTGTATTCTTAAAGAGTGTAGCAGGAGTCCTAATTAAACTTCTCTCTAATGTTTGTAATTACATATTCAGTCTCTTTCTGGCTACCCCTCTTCGGCTCTTAGTAGAAAAGAGCCCTGGCACCCTCACACTCCTGTTGCAGTTTGTTCTGAGGAAAGATGACCAAATCTACTAATTGTATTGTATGATCCGGTGCAGATACACAGAATCACATTACCAGAGCTTCTCGTAGCTGAGGGGTGGGAGGATGGCTCCACTGACCGTGGATGAACATCTGCACTGAGCTTTGGACTTCTCAAGAGATTGCTGCTAATTCTAAGCATTCATCCATGAGCATGAGCTGTTTGCATTTTCCTAGGATGAATTTCACCTGCTATTCTGTTTGATAGTTTTGTCATGTCCTTTCCAGGCTCCTTTCTTGTCTTTTCTAACCCATACAAGGGATTTGCAAACTCCTGTGTATAAGGATGTACAACAATGCTGAGATTTTGCAAGTTTACTGTTAAAATGAATGAGAAATGTGTAACTTTGACAGCCACATCACTTTGCATAGCATTTTTTCTAGCTGTCGTCTGGAACAACACTACCCACAGATAACTTTACCATCAGTCTCTTTCTACAAGAGACTTTTTATTGTTGTAATCTTCTAGCTCAGAAACCTCTCAAATCTTCACTTTAACTCCATCCTTGGACTGGACATTTTTCTTTTATACAGCCTTTTGGGAAACATCTTGGGAAAGTGTTAATCCGTCCTGGAGCTTGTCCTCCAGGGTGTCATCCTGCTCGCAGGACTGAAATAAGCACCAAGTCACCATAAAGTCCAGTTAAGCCTCCAGTACCCAGCAGCTATTAGGTTATGGTCCTCACAATATTTCTACATTCGTCAAGTTTTGCTATAACTTAATCCAGCATTTGCCCAACAGAGGATCAAATTATTCAACCTGCACCCAGTGTATCACTATTACCTGAGTGATTGTATTCTTTTAGCATTGTAGACTTTCTAATTAGAAGTATTGTTTCTAATGTTACTGGGTTGTGGGGTTTTTTTAAAGAAATCTGGCCAAATTATAGCAGCCGAATGAACATTCTGTCACAGAAAGTGCAAAATGTTCTTAGTTTGCATATTCCGTATGTTTAACAATTCTTTCCAATTAAAATAGTTTTCTTGCCAGGAACATGCATTCTCCTATGCTGTCACTGATTCAGAATCAGTCTACATACCTTGAAGGAATGAATTTCAAATTGAGTTCTAAGCTTTTATCATCTGTGTCTATGTTTATAAATTGTCCTGTCGGGACTTTTTTCCAACTACATTAGTACACTGTATGTCCTAGTCAGTGCTTGACATACTTAATTATTGAAGCCTGTCAGGGCCACTGATTCTGATAAACAGAGATGACAAAAGAAAGATGAAGCAAGACTGCATTTTATTCGCTTGGCGTGTCTCCCATGACAGTGATGCTTGTATTTGCTATAGACAGAGGCTCCCCATGGACATGCCCTGCATACGTGAGGAGGAAGAGTTCAACCACAAAGATACATCTACAGAACATTTAAAATTTGCAAAGTCTCATCAAAGCGTGCAGAACGAAGACTCCTGAACACATCCAGCAATGGCAACAATCTGGTGCACTGCTTGAGTGGCTCTGGGCAGGGACCCAGAAGGGTCAGTTGCAGCCTCCTTGCTACTGTTGGTTTCTTTGCTTTCACACATTTTACGCAGAACTATCTGAACTCTTTTGCTCATCTCTTTATTTAAGATACTGTTGCTGATTTCCAAAGGGAACTTCCACAGGGCACTGCTACGTCCCTAGATTAGCAGACAGCGCTTGGGAACAGAGCTGGCAGCAAAAATAATAAACAGAGGCAGATGCAGTTGGAAGAGGGGGTGGGCTAGTCCCACTGTGCTTGCATATGTCTCTCATCTCAAATTCTGCAGAGCAGACAGACAAGAGAATATTTAGACCCAGTGGAGCTCTTAGGTGCTGTGTGCTGATGGATTTCCTGACTAAATGTCTGGCTTTTAGCAAGTGGAAGAAAAGATTGTACTGACAATACCTCACATTTGTACGGTGTTTTTCATCCCGAAGGATCCCAAAGCGCTTCATGTGCCAGCAGCACACAGCAGTGCAGGCATACCGCTCTGGTGTGATGATCAGTGACTGGTAGGACAGCAGCCTTATACAGCAGCTTCAGGAGAGAAAGAACAGCAGAGACCAACCACTGTATGCCTGTTAGAAGTACTGCCTTTGCAGAACAAAAGCGACCTGTTTTGGTTTTTTTTTAAGCTGTTGTCTAGTGATTCCTAACATGTTTTGCTTGGTTGGTCTGCTTTAATTTTAGAAGAACGGACAACTGCATTTAAGGTTTGGATGAGTAGCTTTGAATTTCTTATGTATTTTAGGACTGATGAGGCTCACGTCTCTAAAAAAGGGATCTCACCTACGGACCCGCACCGATTGACTTACATAATATCCAAACTCAGCTGGGTGCTAGGTGGGGACTGCACACAGTGACGTCTTTCTTTCTCAACCCACTTCTCTTTCAGAGCCCCTAAAATTAGACAAGACAAAATGCTGTTTTCCATAGTGGGCTTCCTAAACACTGATGCACTGGCTGCCTTGAGAAGACACAGTCACTGACCTAATTAGTTCTTTACCACTGCCAAGTGCATGTAACCATAGTGCTGTGATCTCCATAAGCAGAGTATGACTAAAGAGCTAAAGTCCAAGCCTGCTCTCTTTCTTCAGCTCTGTTTCTTGAGGAATAGGTATGCTCCCTCAGGACATGCGAACTGGGACCACAAAGTCCCAACACAGACAAGTGCTTCAGGGCATCATCTACATTCATTATTAATAGGAAACAATGAGACTAATCAAAAACTTTAATTACAATTACGAACATTTTCTGGCTCACCTTCTATCTAAACTTGACACAGAATAGGTTGGCAGGCAGCAGGGTTGGAGAGATTCCCACTGCACAATAATCAAACAAAATGGCAGTTCTACTTCTGCTTTTTGTCTTTCCTGTTTTGGAAACATTAATAAAATCTGTTGCAAGGGTCAGGGTCATTTGCTAGTCAGCTTTTGTTCTTTCCCGTTGATGAATCCAAATATAAATGAATCAGGAATGATTTCAGTTGTGAGCAGACAGGATTTTGGGGGGGAACATAAGGAAAAGAGGACCGTTATATTCCACTAAAATATTTTTCATTGTTTTGGGAGAACAGTAATGCCTTTGTGACAACCTTTGCTTGGGCTGCCTGAGCATTACACCATCTTTCAGGTTCTTCTGCTCAACTGCATGTTCATGATTCAGCAGGGAATTGAAATGTTAAGAACAGACATAAATCCAGATTTCAATCCCCGTATAATAAAGGGGAAATGTGTGTCTGAGGGTCAGGTGGAGCTCTGGTCCACAGAGTCAAGAGACAGTCCAAGAGGCTGAGGTGACCTGGCAACTACTCGTGGTATGCCATTGCAAGGATCATTTGTTGAACCAGTTCACCTTTGCCTTTTTACAGCATGGTCGTACTTGCTCCAAGTGATGGTATGATCCATGCCTTTGCCTTTCTAATGCTTACTACACACCCACGTGAAATGTACTGAAATCTGTGGGTGGCTATAGCCTCTTAACCTTGGATTTGACTTCAAACATCAGGGTAAAAAATATCATACCTCAATCACAGCAAAATGAACTTCATGGTTGATTTCTGTGCTAAGAGAAAATACAGATTTATGAAAGAAGTATTAATTGGTACAGGAACAGAGGAATAATTAAACAATAAGAACATATCTTTTTCTCATTGCAACCAAACATCTGTAGAGGAGTAAATCTGAAAAGACATACACCAAGGGGAAAGGTATCTTTTGGCAAGAAAATCTCTGGACATACAGGCAGTGGTTTCTACAACCCAAGAAAAAATGACTGTAAGAATGACCAGAGGCACCATCTTTTCTCTCCTTGTCTCAGCTTATTTAACATTGAGAGAATCATAAGAATTAGTCTAACTAGTGCAAAGTAATCAACAAGGTTTTAATTTTCAGTTCAACGTTAAGAAAACTGCAGAGCCAGTACAGCCTCGAGCACTCCTGAAGTTTCCCAACATTTATGGCCCCAAACCAGTCGTAACTTCACCTGAAATTGTTAACTACACACAGTACTCCCTGAAGACAACCGAAGAACCAGCTACTGGAAAACATACTGGTTTGGATGAGAACAGGATGAAGATACAAGTCAACGAAGAGCTGTTTGTTCTCCCTCAAAACGGTAGGAGCATTTGGTCTTCTGACTAACAATTGCTTTTCTAGGTGTAGGTCTGTAATACCTCTGAGCATAAAGTGATTGTAGTGAAATAAATATGAAAATGAAGACATGGGGTGCTTTTCACTCTCTTATCATGAGCACTGTGAGTTCTGTCTTCAATGAATGTGTTTAATAGAAAGTAGTTATGGAGCTCATCAGGACATTCAGATAACAAAGTTGTAGTTGTGTCTGGTTGTAAATTTTTTTTTATCTAAACAACTTTTGTGTTGAAGAATGTGGCTCACTGGAAGCAGACATTTTGTAGAAAAGCATGTATTTAGTGTAGTTTTACTGAAAGCAGTTGCCAGAGAATGGGTGAAATATCTGGCCAAAACCAGGCAGAATATCTCTTCCAGGAAAAGTGCTAGCTGTCCAGCCACTGTCCTTGTCAGGGACATCAGCAGCAGGGGTTCAAGCTTCTACTTTATTTTCTCTGCTGCTGTTTTTACCACCGGTTTGGTGAGATGGTCCTGGTTTGCTGTAATGTGCAGTGAAACTAAAGGCTGACACCTCAAACATTTTTGCCAAACAGAATTCTTGTTTTCCAGCCAGCCCAAAGGGTAACATGCCAAAGCCTGGAACATAAGATTCCTGGAGCCGGAGACAAAATGCAATGTTAATTATGTACATCTGGCAGCATGTCTGGGTTGCTTCCATACCAATTTTTACCTTCCCAGCTGTCTTTTAACAGAATAATTGACTCTTATGGTTACCACATTAATAAAACCTTCCTGAAGATTTGCCAGAGACACAATGCTATCTGACATGATTCTTTTTAAAAGAAAACTCTTTCTAGTTTTTTAAAATCACTTGAGATGACATTTTTGTCCTTCTGGGAGGACAATTGCTACATTCACCCCTCCACCCTGAGACTTGTGAGTATGGAAAAGAAAGTACCATGGGAAGCAGCTGCATTGGAGGACGAGACTGTCTGAGCTACATCCTTAGGTGTCAGGGAGAAGATTATAGGGTGGAGAGGCTGAAGGATGATGGCTGCATGTAGGCTAAAGCTTTATATAAGTGTGTTGATGTAAGAGCCTCTCTGCACTGCTAATGGCACAAGCAAGTTTGCTTCCTGCTGTGCCTGATTTCATAGCTCAAGTGCTGCTGAAATAAAGCAAGAATCGCTGCGTTCTCCTTTCGGTGCCACATTGAACTGGTCTGGACTGTGGCTAAGATTTTTAGGAGGACTGGTCCCACTACTGTTTTCTGTGGGAATCAGAACTCACCTTGCAGTTGACAAAAAAACCTGACCTTCTGATGACAAAAAGCTGTGGCTTCCCTTTTAGTCTTGCAACTTGCTTTATTTCAGTAGGAAATATGTATTCAACTTCCAAATCACACGTGGAGAAACTGCCTCACAGCTTCCCAAGCTCATTATCTTCAACCTGGTCAAGCGCTGTGGAAATACATGTCTTCTGCATGACAAAGACCGTATTGTTAAAATTAAAAAACATTTAGAGAGGTCTGAATTAATGCAGAGTTGCACAGCAGCTCACAAGCAGACTCGTGTTCTTATTCCAAAGAGCACCAGATTTAATTCACCAATGTGAGTTAAAAACAATATAAAACAATATAACAAGTCGAGAGTGTAGTTTAGACACCTTGGCCTAGGCACAAGGTAAAAGAGCAAGTGTGTGAGCCATCTTAGAGCACAAGGTGGTGGGGAGCAGAAGGCTTGTAGGAAGAGCTAAAAGTGTGAGAAAACAGAGCAAAAAGGAGATATGATGCTGGAGGAAGAAGAAACATAAATTACATTCCTGCATAGAAGGTGCAGGAATAGTAAGACCTTTAGAAAAGTTGAGTCACGGCAGGGTGGCTTTGTTCTCCTTGGAAGGTGAAGACCTGCTTGCTAAAGGGGTTATTTCAGTTGCAGGTGTAGTAAAGGACGTGTGTGTCACGGAGCACTTGAACCCTGAGAGGGCAGCCAGCTGTAACCAGGCCCCTGAGCTGCGCTACTCCCTTGTGTATGACCAAGAAAAAGCTGAGCTGCGTGTGGCCCTTCTGGAAGGTAAGGGGCAGAGATTTTCCGCCGGTCATTCTCCATCTGGAGGGTAGAAGACACCTGTTGATTTTATAGAGGGTTTCCCTCCTACCTTAAAATCAACACGTGTCCCCAGGACCACGGGGCGTTTCACTGGTTCTGGGCTTGCAGAATAGAAATACCTGGCAATGTCACTGCTTGAAGTGAGCGTGCAGGGCATGGCTTGGGAACAATTGTTTGCACGGCTCAAAAGCAGAAGTCAGGAACCAGGATGGGCTCCTCCAGTCCCAAACATGGTACAAAGCAACCTCTTCTTTTCATTTTTCCTTTGGGGGCAGGGTGAAGGGGGTTGCTATCATCTCCTTCCTCTTGAAAACTTTCATTCTTCAACTTGACCCACTCCCTTCTGCGTCTTCCTCAAGTCAAGTCAAAGGCTGAGCTGGAGATACCAGACTTATCTCGTAGGCCACTGAGAAAGGTCCCTCTGGCTGTGCCTGGCCAGGTTCTGTATCACTCTCTGAAGCAGGAACTGACAACTGTAACAGCTTCTCCGCTCAGGGCTGGAGCATCATCTGTTCCTCTGGGAAAGTAAAATAAGCTGACTGAATAATTCATGCATGGTGCAGACCTCTGCAGAAACCTAATCAAATCATACCCTCTGAGGAGAGAATTGCCACAGCTCGCCTCCAGGGAGATCACCCGTTCCTGCTGGCTGTCACCCCGGCTCTCCTGCACGCCTGGGTCCAGCCAGGCAGGATTTGGCTCTGGTCCCGAGCTCTGCCCTCCCGAGAAGCCAGGAGACCCCCGTGAACCGTGGGACCTGGCAGCTCGGGAGCGGCTGTCCTCGGGCTGGCTCGCAGCGATGACTTTGGTTTTGCCCAAAAAGCCGTGCTGTTCACGAGCCCCTCGGAGGAAGGTGTGCTCCGCTCGCTGCGGAGAGGGCAGCGCAGTTCTGTTGAGTTGGTGCAACTAAAGAGGAGTGTGAAATGCCATTCTCGCTCTAGGCTTTCCAACATAAAAAGGATATAAAATTAGGGATGAATGTCTCTTGACACAGATCTTTTGGGTTGTGGGATGGCTTCTGAAGGAGTCATTTACCAGAGGTTGGACAAGCAGAATGTAATAAGCCTCAGACGTATCCCACACTGGCCTGCAAGGGTGGATGTGTGCCAAGAGGGAGGTCTCTCCCATCTCTGATGTCTGTGACTGACCCTTCTGCTTTTAAAGCCTTTGTAAGAAGCTGTCTTTGTGTGCCAAAACAAAAGTAAATGAGAGCTGCCCATGCTCTGTCCCACCCCATGGCTGCTCTGCATCTTTCAACAGAGCACGTTTCCTTGAACTCAGCTGTTGCTCTCCCAAACACTAACAGAATCCTTCTGCGGTGGCAGAAGGACAAGGACGTTGTGCAGCACGAGGAAAACACCGCGGCATGGGCTCACAGCTCAGCCTGCCCCGTGCAAGCAGGAACAAGGGTCAATGTCTACGCAGCTGTTTTATTTTATGGCTCTCGAGAAATAAGCAATTTAGCCACAGATACTTCAGGACTGTCTTTTACGGGAGGTCCTTACGATCAGTCTTTCTTTTCCAGCTATGCATGGCAGAATGAGCGGGGACCAAGACACTGCCTGCCATTGCTACATACTGGGCACACTGGTGAGCAAGTCCGGTGTTGCTGAGGCCCAGACAGAGCTGAAGAAGAAGGTGCTTCACACCCTCTGGGAGCAGGTCCTGCGATTCCCATTAACAGAGGAGGAGATGCCAGAGGGGACACTGACTCTCACCCTGAGAAACTGTGACAAGTTCTCCAGACACAGCATTGTGGGGGAACTCAAACTGAGCCTTGCTAACACAGAGGAGTCCTTTGGGATGGCCCAGTGGGAAAGGCTAAAGACCCCAGAGAAGGTATGGACTCGGTCCGTGTCAGTAGTCCAGAAACCCTAATGATTAATTGCTGGGACAAAAGATGCCCTCTTCCAAGACGGCTGCATGTCAGTGGGTGGCTTTATTTGTTTGGAGCCAGGTTTAGAGGGGTGATGTGTGACTGCAGAGGTCACTCAGCACTGCTCTGCGTTGGTCTGTAGCTAACCATTTCGGAAAGCAATCAGAGGCCCATCAACCCAGGCCTGCCACCTACAGCTCCTCTCAGTTGCGTCAAAACTCCCTCTCCTCCTCCCTCAGTTACATGACAATCTGGCACTGATATCTGTAATTCAAAGCCTATGTCTAGACAAAGTGACACGAGTTTCTGTGAATTAGCGATGCAGGACCACGGTGGCAAGAGCTGAAATACCAGAGCTGAAATACAGAGCAGGACGGAGGGACTCTGCAGTTTGACTGAAGGCCACTTACCCTTACTGGGATCAGGCCAGCAGTGCTCTTCATTCTGCTTTGTCCATCATCACTCATTGCGTTGTGTTGGTTTTCTTACACGTCAAAAGCTCCCTTTCCTTCCGTATCCACACCTTCCCAGCTGCACAGACAGGGGGAAAGGAGGGAAGGATTCCTACGGTACTTGAAGTAGGTACAGGGGATGCTTCATGTGTGCTACCTTCTTGCACATTTTCTCAGGAGCCCTTTCACTACCATGAACTTGATTATTCTTCTAGCAGCAGCAATACGCTTAACAACATGGCAGCAGGGTGCTCTTATTGTTGCTACTAGTACATCGCTACAAACAGGTACCTGTTGTACTCTGGTACGGTATGGGGTTAGCAATGCAAAGCAACACCAGCATTGCCTCTGAGCATGCTGAAATAAATTATTGCCTGTCACCATCAGGGGTTAGGGCTCTCCACTGAGTTGGCCACAGACTCAGCGTACAGAGTTAGCATTTCTGATTTCCAATAATGCTAATTTATGTGATTGCCACTTGAATGCTAATAGAGCTGGCCACTCTAGAAAAACTCTGGCAGAGTGAGAGGCAGCAGAAACAAATGGGTGGTCTGAATCAGTTTAATAAACTTCAAGCACAAGGCTAAATATTTGCCTAATAGCTGTAAATTGAAATGAGTTCCGCAGTCTGCTGCTGTGAAAAGAGATGTCCAAAAGAAATTATTCCAATATTATGATTTAAATTCCTAAACTGAGATAGATGGAGTCCCCCTACCCCCTTAATCTACTGTAGCATCTGCTTTGTAAGCAATATCCAAGGAACAGCCTGTTCACAGTAATGGTCAGTCGTCACTGAAGTACACCTGATGGAGTCCTGACATACTGGGGACTCTGCCTTGGTCCAGCTTCACAACTATACGTAGAAACAGGGCAGCATTCATTTCTTCTCCAGGCTGACAGCACAAGGTTAATGCTAACAGTACTGCTGAACAGTGCCCCAGTTTGAGCTGAGGATGTGCAGTGAAAGCTGAATTTGCGTCATCTGGGACCTGAGAGAGCCAACCATCGCACAGATAGCTTATATACAGATCCTGAATCATTCATCAAGAACCAAAGCGGGAGGGAGTGAGGAAGAGCTGATCAAAAAAAGAGGAGCTATTTTTGACAGCATCCATCCAGGAACAAAGTTATTGGGCTTTGTTTAAAGTCTGACATTTCCTTGAAAAGCCATGAGCTGCAGAAATTTCATTCCTACCTTCCCAGTAATTCTCCCCCACACAAGGGAAGGAGCTCAAAGGGGAGCTTACAGCGAACCAGGTAATGTAATTAGTATTCAGGAATTCACGGACTGCTGTGAGCAATGCAAAGTGTAGATACTGCAGACTGATATCCTTATCTCGTCTTCCTTCCCTCCCAGTGCTTTGCTAATGACAGTGATGATAGTGGTTACTGGCATAGCACCTTCCCTTTTGTGATTTCACGGTGCCCTGCACACATAATTCATTGATGACCCCCTGATGCTTTTTATCCTTATTGCACAGAAAGGAAGCTGAAGCTTTGGTGGTTGTGTGAATTCGCAAGGCTATATGTACAGGTTATGGATTTAATAGGAAAAAGAAAAAAAAACCCCAAAACCCAGAAGGAGGGTGAAGGAAAAGAACCTCTGGGTTGGTCTCTTCACACAAAACTCCAGCAGAGTCCAACCATTGTAGGTTTTGGTTTCATGTGGATACAGGCTGGTCAAAAACTTGATCAAAATATTAGGAGCTAGAAAGCCATAAGCACAAGATGTGACGTGTGGACGAGGTGTGTGTCTGTGTGTGCGTGCGTGCTTGCACGTTTACCGAGCCCTGCCACCCCCTACCCCCCCCAATCTCCACTGTATCTATCTGTGCCTGGAGCTACAGGAACCAAATCCTAGCCCAGAGCTATAGAGTGGCACCTGGTGAGATGTAGAGGGGATAAATAAACAAAAGCAGCTTATGGCTTGCCTAAACGGTGGTTTTGTATTTTGAGGTGGTATTTTTATTTGTCCCTCCATGCACAAAGACCTATTCTTTTGTAGTGGACATATACCCATTTGAATCTGCCCCTGTTTGTTTGTATGTGTTTTTTTTTTTAAGATCCACTTAGATTTAGGCCAGGATTTATGTAAGTGAAATGCATATGAGCCCTTCGTTGCTACCTGAGTGCATGAAAAAAAGATTTACTTGGGCTGATTTGGGATTGAATTTCAGGCTTCCTTGCTAATGGCCTCCCACCTGATTTGTGCACGACAAATAAGTCATTCAAACCAGACAGCGATGACAGCCTTGTTTTCTGGAGAGTCAATCAGCTCACGCAGAGCATACAGGGGCCTGTCCTTGCCTGTTGCAAGTAACCGGGTGAAAACTTAATTTGAAATATTTATGGCTCCCTTTTAGAAGCGAGAGTGCAGAGCGCAGAAATGGCCTGGAGAAGGGCTGTCTGTCCTAAAGCGTGTAGATCATGCTAAAGAGTCCAAAGGGAGTCTATTGAGTTGACATTGGCTTTCTGGGACTCTTCTGGGTCATTAACCTCACTCTAAACCAGATTTCTGTCACAGGCTCCTACTCACCGAGAGAATAACTGCTCCCCTTTTGCCCCTCGCCACAGGCTGGCAGCCCTGCGCACACCGGCGTGGGCTTTCTCTCCTTCCAGGACGAAACGGCTCTGCTCTCCCAGGGGGGAGCAAGGTCAGGAGGCTAAGACACCAATCACTAATGGGAAGAAAGAAATAAAAGAAAAAAAGAAAAAAAAAAAGTGGAGAGCAGCTCACAGGCCAGGAAGGAAAAGTGCGGTGCTGAGCTCATGGAGGATTTCAGGTTGGCTGGGTTTTTTTCCCATACCAAGTAAGGGTGTTAGAGAAGGTCCAACTTCAGCTCCAGGGTCTGGCAGTGTGGCACAGACCCCGGGATCGCCTACGCTTTCCCAGGGAGCCCTACAGTCCTGCTGGGCAGTGTGGACCGGGGTCCACGTCTGGTCAGAGCCTCCTGACAAAAAGAGCTGCTGAAATGAAGAGTGAATTATGAAAAGCAGTAATGGAAGTAGGGGACATAAATAAAGGGCAGCCAGTTAATCTCTCAAAAAAGGAGTACCTGACTGCTTGCATGCAGTTCAGCCCCAAATCCTTGTCTTCTGACTAAATATTCCCCTAAAAGTAGATGTTAGGAAGCAGTTACTTTCCAGCAACAAAAGAAAGCAAGTGATCGGGGCCTCATGAGTGGAGGAGCACTCTCAGACATCTTTGCCAGGTTTATTCTCATCCAGTATAACTGGAAAGATCTCCTGTACAAAGACAGGCAGACAACTTGGTCAGTCCACGACCTTCCACCCACCAACTTGTACTATATAATTTTCTTGATGTTATGGCCAAGATTGTATAAAAAATTAACCCTTCCTGTGTCTCCATTTGCAGGAGCCGTCTACAGGCCATGGGGAGGTTCTGCTCTCTATCAGCTACTTGCCAGCAGCTAACCGCCTGCTGGTGGTGATTATTAAGGCTAAAAATCTCCATTCCAAGCAGCTGAAAGATCTACTTGGCAATGGTGAGTAGAATAGCAAGGAAGCAGAGACTGTTGTTTCTGCTATTAAGCAAATCTAGAAAGAGAGCTGGAAGGGCGGTGTTTGGCAGAAAAAAATAGATGTTTGGCTTAGGAAGCCAAGGAGATTTGAAGAATTCTAAAAAGTGAAAACCAAGGTCAATGTTTCTTATGTTCTCTCTCTCGATCTGATGTCACCAGTTAAAATTATCTTGCATTCATTTTGTTGCATGCTCATCAATATGGTGTCTCTCTCCACTTCCTATACAGATGTTTCTGTCAAGGTGACACTGAGGCATCAGTCCTTGAAGCTGAAGAAGAAGCAGACCAAACGTGCAAAACACAAGATCAACCCCGTGTGGAATGAGATGATCATGTTTGAGGTGCCTCATGAGCTCCTGCGTGCCTCCAGCGTGGAGCTGGAAATGCTGAGCCAGGATGGTGCTGGGCAAAGCCACGTGCTGGGCAAGTGCAGCCTGGGCTTACATGTCACAGGCACAGAAAGGAGCCACTGGGAAGAAATGCTGAGGAACCCCAGGAGACAGATAGCCATGTGGCACCAGCTCCACATGTAGGTTCATTATGATTACTGCCAGCCAGATTTCCACCAGGCCTACGAGCCTGGGGGAATAAGCTGCATTTCACCTTCCACCTTCCTCTCCACAAAGTTGCTCCGCACAACATTATTTCTTACACCACCTTCTCTGATTTTCCTGCCTCATCTTAGCCCAGGAAACTGCCTGGAAGATGTATTTAAAGGACAAACTCTCACCGAATCAAGTGGTTCTCAAACAAGGGGTTTGGCTGCCTGGATGATTTGAATTCATTTTATTGCCCTGCCCACTGTCATTTCTGTGAGGTCCCTGTTTCTGTAGAGGAGCAGAGGGGAGCAAAGGTATCATGGACATGTAAACCACTCCTCGGCTTCTGGCACTGTTGCCCAAGTCCCTTGATGAGTGCTGGCTCCATAATCACAAACATGGGGCAGATGTTTTACCAGTCACTGTTCTTCATAATACTCTACAAGGCTGTGAAAAATGAAGATCACAAAACTAACTTTCACAGCAGACCCAAAGTATCAGTATGAAAGAGAAAGTGAAGCCAAGGTGCAGTAGATGGATACCTAGAAAAAGGTACAGAACTAAGGGAGAGAACAGAGGAAGAAGAGAGAGTGAGACAGTCAACACTACCATCCTGTGTAGCCTTTGAAGCAAACACTGCCAAACAAGAAGTCAAATATCTTCCTTTACTTTTGTTTCCTGGAGTGTTTGATACCTTGTATTTAGGATTCATGACAACTGCTGAAAATAGGAATGTTTCAGGATCCTTTAGCAGAATACCTATATCTTCTATCTTTCTACAGTGTCACCCAGGAAGACCCTAAGCATGGACAAAAAGTTATTGTTGGTGTTACCTCCAAAAACTTGGACCAAATCTTTCTGCTTACTGCCACCTTTTCTGTTTGGGTATTTCTGAGCTAGAAAGTTTCAAATACTCTAATTATATTCCAGGCAACATCTAAGACTAGGCAAAAGAAGTGGGATCATTTCATACCTTAGCAGTTGATTGATGGTTTTGGTTTGACAGTTAACTATCGCACTCAAATCCTCATACCAGCATTACTCGAAGACAACCCTTAAGAACTGCAACGTATTTCATCACTTCCAGACAGAAGGAATTCACTGACCAGACAGACTCTCCAGGGCTTGGTTATTTGTGTGCACTTTCAAGATTTGACATGGCTTAGATGTTAGTGTTTACTGTCCTTTTTTTGTGTCTAGTTGGACTGAAAGTCTGGTATTGGCAGTGACGATGTTACGACCCCATAAGCACACTGCTTGTCCTACAACTTTATTTCAAGTAGTAGACACAGCTTTAAGGGACTTCCATGGGGACAAGGCATCCAAAAATCTGAAAAGAGAACCATATAGTTTGTAGCACTGAAAAATTCAGAGCACTTCATATTTGCAGGGTCAGCTTGATCTTCTGTTTAATTCAAAATATTAAGCTAGGCTTAATCTAGTACCCATCCCATTTTGATGGCTTAGTCAAATAAGTCTAGCAGTTTATCAGGTGAAGGCTGCCATCCTGTTCGCAAAGGGAAACCACTAGAACCAGTGTCTGAAAACTGGCTGAAGCGCCAGGCACAGAGGGTTATGAACAGGGGAATGAAGTTCAGCTGGAAGCCAGTCACTAGTGGTGACTGGGGTTGGTAGTGGGACTGACACTGTTTAACATCTTCATAAATGACCTGGACAATGCCCTCACCAAGTTTGCAGATGATACAAAACTGGGAGTAGTGGTTGATACACCAGGCCATTGTGCTACCATCCAGAGGGATGTGGAGAAGCTGGAGAAATGGGCTGACAAGAACCTCCTGAAGAAGTTCAACAAGGAGAAGTGCAAAGTCTTAAACCTGGGGAAGAACAACCCCATGCACCAATGCAGGGCTGGGGACTGACCATCTGGGAAGCGGCTTTCCAGAAAAGGACCTGGGTGTCCTGGTGGACACCAAGTTGAACACGAGCCAGCAATGTGCTCTTGCAGCAAAGGTGGCCAACAGTGTCTTGGGCTGCATTAGGAAAAGCATTGCCAGCAGGTCAAGGGGGCTGATCCTTCCTCTCTGCTCAGCACTGGTGAGGGCACATCTGGAGTGTTCTTCTAGTTCTGGGCTCCCCAGTACAAGAAAGATATGGACTTACTGGGGAG
Organism: Buteo buteo; assembly: GCF_964188355.1. Classification (NCBI taxonomy): domain Eukaryota; kingdom Metazoa; phylum Chordata; class Aves; order Accipitriformes; family Accipitridae; genus Buteo; species Buteo buteo. The sequence continues at coordinate 54,002,032 of NC_134176.1, read as the reverse complement.
AGTGCAGCAAATGGTCATGAAGATGATTAAGGGACTGGAGCATCTTCTGTAGGAGGAGAGGCTGAAAGAGCTGGGACTCTTCTGTCTGGTCAAGAGAAGGTCTGGGGGGAAACTTATCAATATGTATAAATACCTGATCTAGGAGAGGAGAAAAGAAGATGGAGTCAGACTCTTTTCAGTGGTGTCCAGTGACAGGACAAGAGGCAGGGGCACAAATCGCAATACAGAAAATTTCATTTGAACACATGAGAAAAACAAAGAAAAAAACCCTTTTTTACTGTGAGGATGGTCAAACACTGGAACAAGTTGCCAAGGGAGGTTGTTGGGAGTCCCCATCCCCATCCTTGGAGGCACTCAAAATCTGATGGAATACAGCGCTGAACAACCTCCTCTAGTTTACCCCGCGATGCTGTGATTCTGTGAAGAGACTGACAAGGTTGATGCACACAGATGACTCTGTTATCTCTACACTGCTATTCCCTTTATGGGTGGTGTAGCCAGGAGTTACAGGATCATTTTGAAGAAAGTGATAAAAACAGCTTTGACCAAACAAACAAACAGAAAAGCTAAGTATGCCAATGACTCTTATACCCAATGTTTTAATCTCTGATATTGCTCCACTGGCTAGAGGGGATTTAAACAAAAAGAAAATTGACTTCTTGTTTTGCTCCATGGGCTGTTGTTTATTAACAAAAAGCTTTAGGATACTGTGAATAAACTAGGCACAGGGGTTTAGTCAATAGTGAATTCTTAATAGTTGCTGTGTTCACGATTTGCCTGTAGATATACCTATAGATTTGGAATCATTATTTCAATTTAAGTGCAAAATTCATTGTAATGTTGGCCTACTCTACATATAGGTTCCTGGCAGCACTGTGATTCTTCCTTCATTTTAGGATAATGATAAGAAGGATAACTTCATGGTATGATGCTATTTGGCTGGCACCGGAAAGCCTGAAGGGCCAAATATTTGCCTTGCTGCCAAGAGACTTCTCTAGTTCTGCCTCCTGCAGATGAGCCTTTTCTAACATCTTGGTGACTGAGTGTAAACAGCATTATCTGCCTCTGCCCCTGGTGGTTTTGGCACACCCTGTAATTAGATAGCAATACTATAGCATCTAAAGGAATAGCCCCTCACAATCTGATTTTGCTGCGACAAAATAAGGTCCTCTTTTACAACAGAAAAATAGGTGTATACATGCTACTTAACCACAAATCTGTCTTACGAGCAAAGTGGTGCCATCAGTGTCAACGAACAGCGTTGTTCCCTCGTTTGCTGCAATGGGATTTAAATGGGGAAGAGAGGAAGAGTGAAAATGCATGCATCATTCCCGGCTGGATCATTTTTGTTGTCTGGCATTTTAGCCTGGAAAGAATGTTTCTCGCATTCAGCCTGAACAAAGACTGCCAGGTGTTTATTTAACGAGGCAGCCATTTGCTGCGCTGGGGCTGAAAGCAAGCGCAGTTATGGGTGCTGGCTGTCCTGACCAAGAGGAATGCTGCGTACGTGTGGTACTGGAGGGGCTGGGATGCTCAGCCAGGGCCCTTTTGAACTTTGTTAATAGGAGCTGTTTGTCATCGCATTCCAATGCCTGCCCTTATCCCTCTGAACCTCCTGTACTGCCTGTTTAGCAATGCTTTTATGCCCCTGAGCCCCAGCACCCCAAGGGCCGGAGGTGCTCGACTGGCCCAAGCAGACAAACCGTGGGGAGTTGTTGTGGTAGATGACAACGTCGCGAATATAGCACAAAGTACTTGGGAGTGCTCGGTGCCATCGTACCAAGCGGCTTCGGCAACGTGAGCTGCAAAAGTATCACTTAAGTGCAATATGGCCAGAGAACAGCGCCAGACAGATTTTCAGCTCCTGGAGCTGTAAATACTGGAGCATCAGCGAGCACCACAAACATGTCTTAAATGAAAGCGTGCTGCTTATAAACTGCATCATAAGAAAAGAAGGAAAAAAACAATTATAGCAATTAATGTTCTTAAGCTACATGCGTGATCAAAAATAGCCTTTAGATTCCCCAATGGCTATTCAGTGGTTGCACTGATTATTTTTCCTACTATAACCCATTAACATGAAGAAGCTGGAAGCAAAGAGACTGTAGGGAGGAAGGAAAAAAAAAAAGTGTGTGTGGGGGGGGTTGTCTACCTGGTCAGAATGAACAATCCTTTTCACAAAGGGCCAGAGAGTTGCGAGTTTAAGAACAGGCATTCACAGTCCCTTGTCCAGTGATAGAAACCAAACAACATGACTACTGTACAAGAGAATGAGAAATGCAGCTCCCATATTGCATCCAGCATCGCCTGGGAGAGGTGGTCTCCTGCTGTGGCCTCAGTTCAGGAGGGGACTGAAAGGCCAGAGGAAATAACTCCTGACTATATTAAGGAGTTACTTGGTTAAAACATAGATTGTAGCCATATGTTGCTTTGCCTTGACCTCCCCTCAGAGCTAGATCTTCCCAGAGAAATGATCTAGTTTGATTTTAGGCAATGTGTGCTACAGCAGAAGAGATTAAAAAGCACAGATCATCCATAGTCACTAAAACATTTCTGGAATGTTTTGGACTCATTGCTACCCTCAGCCCCCTTCCCCAGTTGTAAGGGGCAGGGCTTGCAGCTGGTCTTCTGTAAGGGTAACACTTCTCAGTGCAGTTTTCCCCTCATTTCTTGTCCCAAATACCCTTGCATGGTGAGAGGAACCATGTTTGCTTTGCAAAGAGGTATGTCATGGTTTAACCCCAGCCAAAACCAGCACAAGGTAATACATCAGAAATTAATTGAAAATTCCCTTCAACAGGGCTGGGAAAATTTTCAGGCTCAACTGTTCTCCCAGGCATTACTGTGCTTTCAACACCTTGAACAAAAAAAGTACTTTGCATTTTGCTAGCATCTGTCATCAGTATTATCTGGCAGTAGTGTCCAAAGACACCCGGGGTTTTTTTTCCCAGAAATGGAGGAGGTTGTAATTTGGGCTCTAGAAATACAGCCCAAGGTTTGCCCAGATGTTCCTGATGTCTAAGATGAGTTGAGCACAATGATGTTTAGTAAGAGCTGGGAGCTAAGGTGGTTTGGACCATGCCTCTTGCACTCTTTTGAAGGTCAGTTTGAAGTTTGACTGAATTGAAGCGCAGAGCTTTGGCAGCATTTTTTAAGTGTTTCAGAATTTAACTAAGTCTCAAAATGTATTTGGTTCATTTGCTGAAAGATAAGCATGATGAGTAAATACTAATACTTGACACTTTATATTGTTTCTTCTGTTGGTAATAATCAAATTGCTCAAGGATATAGTGAAATAGTGCTTCGTGGCCTTCCAGCATGAGAAGGCTTTTCTGCTTACTTGGTCCTTTAGTGTCCCCGTGTGTTTATTGTACAGAGCCAGGTATTGGTTGTCAAGACTCTATATTGTTCGCACAGTCCAAAGCACAAAAACAGAGCATGAGGCTCCGCCATTGTGTCTAATGTTACAGCACAACATGTAAATCACCACGAGTAAATAATTTCAAACTGTATCAACAGTGTGTCTGCATTGTTTACTCTAGGGTAAGTCCCCTCTGCCGGCAGGGGTACAAAATACTGGGGTGAGTCAAGAGAAGGTCCTCTGAGGGGTGTCATCAAGGGTTGGGTGTACTATCAGAAGGGGAGCAGTCAGCAATGGAGTCCTGTCCTGGCCAAGCATAGGAAATCTATTGGTTTTTTCAGCAAGGCAGCAGCTAAACAAAGCTGTAAAGGCTTTCCTGCAGTTGCGAGGAGGTTAGGGGATAGGATCTGGGAATCAGATACCTCCCAGATCCTGGCTCCATCTCTGAAACAAAACTAAGAAGTGAATTCAGAGTCGGTCTTTTTGCTGATCTCAGTACTTTCAAGGTAGTGTTGATGATACCCTGTAAACCGTGCATCTGTAAGGAGGAATACCTACTTAGCTGACCTAATACTATCACTGGAATTAGCTGGTTCCTAACAAGACATAGAGATTAAAAGCTGCACATGAAAGTAAGAGAAAACAAGATTTTGGGGGCAGGAATGAGAAGTGTTTGCCTCATTGACAGTTTGGGGGCACTCTCTCACCCGTCACAGTCAGCGTTAAAGCACAAGGAGAAACAACAAAGCGAATCTGCCGGGGCCGCAGGTTGCTCCTGGCTTTGCAAAGAGGGTTGCCACCAGCCTGTCAGCTGTGGAGGTGGAGGGAAAGAAGCTGTATTTTTGCCTCATAGGGAGTTGAACACGGGTGGTACGTTTGCCAGGGACAATCCTTCCCGCCTGGGGGATTAGTGGGGGTTACTCAGTAATTCCCAGCCCAGTGTATCGAAAAGCAGCAATAGCTGCCACAGAGCCATTCTTCTCTTAACCCTGCTGTTCATTGTCACTTCAGATTTATTAGAAGCTTTTTTCCCCCACGGTATTTAAAAATTAAAACGGGACTGGCCCGTAATCCTCTGTCTGCCACGAGAGAGTGGCACCTAATCCAGCAGCTGTGTCGCAGCCATTACCAGCGCTAGCCCTGGAGGCTTCCAGCCGGTTCCTCCGCTTCCCTGAACTCTTAGTGACCGCTGAACGTGGGATAAACCCGGCGAGGAACAGGCTCCAAAACGCCCCTGAGAAGACAGCTCAGACCTGAAACTACCCGGTTTCCCAGGACAGCTCTCCTGAGCATCACACGGTGGGATGGCAGCCCGGAACGTGGCTCCGCAAACTCCATCCCTGTCCCGGCTCCGGCCCCTCCGAACTGCTCTCCCACCCCCGGAGGGACCACCAGCCTCCCCAGAAACGAGGCGGCTGACGGCAGCGCAGACAGCGCACTTGTTTTTCCCCCTTGGATCAAAACGACTTCAAAAGGGGGACTTCAGAGAGCCGAAAAGTCTGGTTAGCGCATATGCTGTTCTGCGGGAGCCTTTGATTATCCTTCAGATATTTTTAGAGCCCCTATAAATGAGCTGTGGCTCCGCTCGTGTGGCAACAGCTCCGTGAGAAGCAGCCTCTGGTCCCCTGCGCCCGCTGCTCCGTGCCACCGCGGAGCCCGACCCGGCACCGTCCCGACGCCTGCCCCAGCCCTCTGATTTAAGCACCCGCTTAAAACTACTGATGTGCTCAGCTGCCCACGTTTTCCCTCCCGTCTCAGGAGAAGCAGATAGGGAAGACAGCCCCCAGCAAGCACCGCAAACCCCCTCTGGTTACGCCTGCAAGCCCTTGGCACCGCAGGCACCGCAGCCCTCCTGTTTCCAGGAAGAAACAACACGTTGGTTTTTTTTGCTAAATCAGGTTTTAAGTGCCAGCTGCTAACAGCAGCCATCTCTGTGGAGCGCATCCAGGACACCAGCAGAGCTGGGGAAGAGCGTGCCAGGCTTTAATGCTATGACAACCAACACGGAGGAATTTTTCAATTTCCTTTTCACGCATATTGACATAAGGATCAGCGGTCCTAAAAATGACGGACACCTCTAGCCCTTGATCAGATAAATTTGTGCAAGCTTCCCTTCCCGACACCGACTCAGACCGTGCACTTTGCTTGAAGGGATCTTGCTTTTAAGTCTGCGGTTTGAAGTTATCAGCAAGGAGGCTGATCACTGCCAACGGCGGCAGTCAAGTGTCCACAGCACAAAACCACTTCTAGGAAATTAATTGCAAATCAGCAATGCATTTCACACGCTGCTCTTACTCTTTGCACACGGCTGAGGTGCTGAAAGCGAAGCATTGCCCTGCTTTGCGTGCTGCTAATTGACTAGCAAAGGCAAAAACTCCAGAGATGAGGTTTCCACCACTGGCTGCCGGGTGCCCAGCAAACCCAGAGCCCGTGAAGTTGGAGCCAAGCCCTGACAACCGCTAGGGCTTTGCTGGGCTTGCTTACTGCTCAAAAATAAGTGATTTTAAATCACTACAGTGAAAGCTGCCAGAAAATGGCAAATTGTTTGTAATACTTGGACTGCTTGATGACTTCGAAGAAGTCACTAACAGCAACCTTTTCTATTGGATCACTATTTGGGGCTGTTTTCACTTCTGAGTCTAGAAATTGCCTCTCGCTTCCAGCCCCTGTGACTACTGTCCCTGGTTAAAATTGTGGGGCATTCACTCTGAACCCAAAATTTCTGCACAGCCCATCACCCGTGGGGACTGACACATCTGCACACACGCTTTCCCCGGGCCCAGAGCCCTCTAAGCCCAAACCTTCCTCGAGGCCAGAATTTCCACCCAAATTTCCTTTCCTTCGGGAGGGCCAGCAAGCTGTGTAGCACTGGCACCTTGCAACCAAAACAGCCACAGCTGGGCATCAGGTTAAAGTCCTAGACTATAATTAGCATCCATATGACAGTGGAGCTTCAAAGGAGGAGCAAAAACCTTTTGATACCATATGCATCCTTTGCATTAAACCTTTGCTAGAGGGCTAAACTGCTCGCCCACTTCATCTAACACTGGCTTACCTGCTGGCATCCATTCCCAGGGATCCATACCCAGGATCAGGTGGAAAACCGAGATCCCTCCAGACCCGGTTAAAATAGAGAGCCAGTCCTGTTTATGAGAGCTTTCACCTCTCCGTACGGAAGCTATCGGTATCAGCACTGGCAGTACGCAGTGCCACATACAGGATCCATACAGTCGGCCGCACAGCTTCCTCCTGTGTTTTCTGGTTCCCCCACCGACACACAGACAAGCTCACAGCTGAGCAAGCAACTGTTTGAGCTGGAAGGTTTTTTTTTCCTGCCTGTATTTCTCTCTAGCTGCGGTTGGCACCCTGTAGCAGGGTTGGCTTCAACCTTTGCAGCGTCCTCCCTGCTTGTACTCCTGCGCAAACCCGAACTGCAGGGAAGGACAGACAGCCCACCGTCCCTGCTGCAGCTTCGCTGTGGGGTCTATCTGTCCCCAGCAGCAGCCAGGCTGAGCCCAAAAAGAAGGCAATTTTGACAGCTGTTTGGTCAGAAAACACAACTCACGGCTCAGTGCTAATCCACGGACACTTGTACTCGTTTCAGAGGCTGGCTCTCTCGCCCACGCTGATTTAGCAGGTGTTAAGAACCTCCACATACAAAATTACTCTTATTTCATTGAACTGTTTTAAAAGTCGCACCTTTAGTTAATCCGCATTGGACCCAGCCTCAGCCAAAACTTTGATGTCAAAGAAGAAGAATCTAAAGTTAAACCAGCTTTTTCTTTTAAGGGTAGAAAAAGCTGAGCTTCCCCTGGCTTTGGAGCATGCAGAGCTCAGGAAAAGACTCTCCATCCTTCAAACTAAACCAGGCAGGCACGCAAGGTTTTGTCAATGTGCGTTACAAGCACAGCCCCCCGCAGCAAAGCCAACGATGCTGTCACCCTGCCCAACCAGAAAGAGAACGCGGAGGCTGCAAGGGCACCCACTCCGCATCCCTACCCGACCGCGGCACGTGCCGATATACCCGTGCCGGTGCCGACCCAGCCTCGGCCCAGCACCGGTATAACCCAGCCCGCGGTGAAACGATGCAGATCCATCGCAGGACACGCCGGACCTTGCTCACCAAGGTGAGGACGTCGAGGGTCTGCAGTTATGCCCAGCGTGCGAGGGAGCGAGTCAGCCGGGAGGGAGAGCTACCAGCACCTCGGGGGGCTGCAGTTGTTCCTTCTGGATAAATTAGCACTGGACCCGCTCCTTACAGTCCTGGGCTGGGGAAGAGGGAGTCCATCGGCTTAGATGGAAAATGACATTGCCCCGGGAAAATGACATTAACCTCCAAGAACGATGTAAAGAATTAGCAACCATACTTGATAAATTTAAATGTTTTTTTATTAACAATCATTTTACATTACAAGGATAATATGACAAAAGGAAGGTTCTCGTGTACATACTATGATATATCAACATAGCTCTATTCGTATCCAGTGTCCTAGGTCCTTTCACACAGGTACTATAAAGCATAGTCTGTAAAGTAATAACATTTTAATGTTCTCCAAAAGAGTGATATTAACATATTAATACATATGTAGTAATAGACTTCTAGATATTTTTCTCTCATTTCGCGCGTGTGTGTGTGTGTGTGTGTGACGGGTGGGTGGGTGAGAAATTGCTTGAAACAGTTCAGCAGGGCTGTGCTTGGATGCGGATATGGAGAGGTTTGAGACAAAAAAACCTCGTTTTTCTGGAAGTAGAAACGCATTTTTGCCAACAGTCGGGTTGAGTCTATGAGGACGCCATGACTGGCAGAAAACTCCGTAGCCCCTCCTATAGCATTCGGGACATTACAGCATATGAGACACGGTTCCCCCACGTAGCCCAGCGAGCTTATTCGACGTGAGGTGCAGTGCATGGGAGCCCCTCGCCGGGCGGCAGCACCGCCGTCACGGGCGGCGAGCCCACCGGGCCGAGCCTACGCGAGCGTCAGTGGCATCCGAAGGAGGGGGAAGGAGGGGGGGCTGGGACCGAGGGAACCGTCTCTTGAGGTTCGTGAGGAACGAGGTGCCGGGGAGCTCCCCGCCGTCGCGGGGCTGCGGCGGAGCCGGGGGGGAGCTGCCGGCGGGTGGGTTTTGGCTGAGGTGGATTACCAGTTGTGTGGAGGAGAGAGGCCTGGGAGAGGGCTCCGAGGTGTGCGGCGGGGCTCGGGGAGGAGGCGGGGAGCTTGTGCAGCGGTCTGCTCACGCGATTACCAGTGTAACGAGTCATTCGGCCGGCGGAATTACAATTCGCCCTCCTCCTCCTCCTCCCGCGACCCAAGCCAACGATTCGAACGGAGGGCGAGGAGCGCGGTGGTCGCCGAACCTCCACGCCTCCCCCTTTGGACCCTGGTGGGGAAGCAGCGCCGTGAGCGGCCGCCCGCCCGGCCGGAGGCACCTCGTGGGTCCAGTGCCAGCCGAGGGTCGGCGTCCTACGGGCGGCCGGGGAGGGATGAGGCAAGCCGTCCATCCCGCGGGCATCGGCAGGGGCTCAGGGAAGGCTGATCCGTTGCCCGGATCCGACCCTCCCCATCCCCTGGTGCACAAACAGGCATCTCTTTGCACGGGCAGGGCAAGAGGGTTGCTGCACCCTTCGGTGCTTCAGTCCGGCGAGGTCGGCGTGCCGTGTGTTGGGGCCCAAAGGCACCCACGCGCCACCGACCACGTCTTCCACATTCCCTTTCCTTCGGAAAAAAACCAACCACCCGGGGTCCCCAGCCAGGCGGGCTGCTTGCTGGCCGAGGAGCGGCTGCGAGACCCCGAGGGAGCGGAGCGGCTCCCAGCCTGACCCGCGAGAGCTGCACGTGCCTCCCATCCTTATCGCTCCGAATTCGCCGTCCCTTCCCCGTTCGTGCTGCTCCAGCTCCGTACGCCACCCCTGCCCACCTCTGACTGCGCGGCGGCAACCCTCCCTCCGCTCAGAAATGCCTTTGCTCTCCGTTAGCCCAGCGCCGCGGCTGCGTCGCGGACCGATGCCCACCAGCGAACCCACGCTCTTCACCGGGCGCTGCGCGAGGGCCTGCCGGCGCGGGGTCTCGGCCGAGGAACGGCGGAAAACCGCGTTTTCGGGGCGCCGGTACCTGCAGTTGCCGACTGCATCCGTGCAGAGAGAGAGAAAAGTGCATACGAGGGCGGGATATGTAGCTGTCCAAGTGTGAACACACAGGACCTCAGCCAGAGGCTTGCTTGGGAGAAGACAAGGACGCTCGAGCGTTTTCCCCCACCAAGACATTTCCCTATTCCACAAACCTTATTTAGCACTTGGTTAACATGCCAGCAAGGAAAAACCCCTTGCCCTAACCACAGCAAAGCCCCTCTCCGTAGAGTGCTATACACGTAAATGTAGGCCTCAGTGTATGGCTAAAACTATCCCAAAGTCCAAAGTCTTCAGTGTTACGTGCCTTGTGCCAGAACACAGGGCCAGCCTTACACAAGGGTGGTTGAGTCTATCTCTATATTATATCTTTATATCTATCGAAAACATAGAAATATATAAATATATAGGATTTTATTTATAGATATATAAGCATGTGATTTTAATCTTTTGTACTGTGTGTATATGTACTGGGATGTGCGTATATACAATATATAGACCATATGCATATGTACTGTATACATACACTAGCTTACATGCACACACATCATACGTGTCTCCAAGGGAGACAGGAATTGCATAGGCATTACTGCATTGAATACAATGGCTGGGGGGAGCAACGTACCATTTCTCTGCTTTTAAGACCTCTTTCGACAGGGCTGAGAGGGGAATCTGCAAAAGCAGAGGCTGTTGCTGCTTATTTGCAAGCCGGCTGTCTCGGTTGTCTTGCCCACTGGTCAAACAAACAGCAATCCTCATGAGATTAAGAAAGAAAGGGGACCCCGAAGACCCCGCGGGCCACCCGGTTGAGTTTGTGCTGCGAGAAAGAGATGGACCGAGCCTGAATCACGTCTGAGGAGCCGTATCAGCAAAAGCGCGACCAGCACGGGGGACATCGCCAAGGTCAGCTCGAGACCCGAGGCAGACGACACACCGGGACCCCGTCCACCTCGTCCCCTCACAACCTGCCCCCCTCCCCGTGGCTCCCGCGTGCTTTTGCTGGTATGGGAAGAGCTTTGGTCTCTTGTGAGGATTATCCCTGCTGAGTTCGGTCTCGTGGCTGGAGGGCCCGGACCCCTGCGGCCACTGGCGAGCCCTGCAGAAGGACATGTCTGCATGTGCTTCACGGATTTCTGCTTCCCAGCAGGGTAAAAAGAGGCACGGAGCCTGAGCAAAAAGTGGGGAGGGGGAAATTGGCAACCAAAAAGCCCACGGGCCAGAAATACAAACCCGAGGGTCTGGAGAAGTGTGCATTATTCACAGTCAGATGCCACAGCTAAGACGCGGGGCGGCGGGGGGGAGGAAGGAGAGAATAAAGAGCTCGTTTGAGAAAAAACTAAACCGGTCTCTCTTTGCAGCCAAAGCAGTTCAAGATGCCGTGAGCAACACGTTCAGAACGACCTCCGCTCGCTCGCCCAGCGCAGGAGGAAAGGCAGCGATTAAACCCGACGCGCGGCCATCTCTGAGCCAAGGAGGCTTCCCTCTGCGCCGTGCCAAGCCCTCCCCATGCCTGCCCCTGACCCCCCCACCGGCCGGGCCCTGGGGTTTGCAAACAGGGCACAGACACGCACTTGCTCCCAGGCCAGGCACTGGGAAGCCGGGGGCACTTTGCATTGGTATTTCTCCCCCCTCCCTAGCTTGCTTCATGCCGGCAGTCACGTCTCCATCCACAGACTATCCATGGGAGTAACAGCTAGAGATCTGAGATAGGTGGGTGAACCTAGAGGGAAAGCTTGCAAAGCACCTCCGTTTGTCTCTTCTGACGTGGGGGCGAAGGGGGGGGAATTGTTGGTGTTGGGGGAGCTGGGCTGGGCCAGCCATCGCCAAAGCAAGGGGTCTCCGACCTTTCCCATCGTGGGTACCCACGACATCCCGCGGCAGGGAATCACGCTTCCTACCAACACTGCGCACAAAGTTATTTGCAAAAGAAATAAGCGCCGTCCCTTCGCCGGCTGGCCGCCTGGCGAAAAAACACCACTCGCTGCACATTTCGCTCTGCCATTAGGAATAAGAGCAGCCAGCGAAAGACGTCACTGATGAGAGTGGGATTCGCAAACGAACCGAAGGAAAGGGGTGACAAATTAGAGGAATCGCTTCTGAACGAGCGTCCGGCAGCTCTTACCTTGCCGAGAAGGCAAGGCACCATTTTCTCCCCAGTGGCAAAAGTAAAGAGGCTCAGAGCAGGAGTTGTAAACAGGCCTCTTGGGTGGCTCAGCACAAGCCCTGGGGGAGAGATCCTGTCTGCAAAGATGTCCAGAGACTCCGAGTGTCCCTTCCCTCCACGTAGGCCAGGCACTTAGACGGGCCTCTGGGACAGAGCCCCGTGCCGAGGAGCTTTCACTGCTGCAAACAGAACGGCAGGTGATTTCCCCCCCCGCCTCAAAATGCTACGGAGTTGAGCAAAGGAAAGAGATGAAAAAAAAGAGGAGGGAAACTTGTCTTTACAGCCTCTCCGACAGCCACAGCAGCTTGCATCAAGTTATCTTTGTTACTTTTGCTTCTGCTGCCACGTGCCATCTCGACAAGGAAGACTCTCCCCCACCTGCCCATTCCCCCCCGGTGCATCAATTCACTTCTGGTCTCCAACACCTACGTTCACCTTGCCCACCTCCAGGTCAGAGACTAACAGAGCAGCTATTTTTCTACCTTTTTTATCTTTTGTTTTCTTTTTACATCTCCTCAAATTTTAACCAAGGAGGGAGCCTGCCGTCTCCCCAGCAGGGAGCAGCTCTGTGAGCTTTTCGGCAGCACCACGAGTGGAGCCGATTCACCAGCCTGGAGGGCTACGAGCACCTCGGCGTGGAGACATCCTTATTTTACGGTCAGACAAACAACAACCGCCCGAGTCTGCACAGCTGGCGGAGGGCTTCCAGTTTAATTTTTACTCCTCTAGATGAATGGGTCAATTCGATCACACCATTTACTGGGAAAGACAGGAAAAAAAAAAAGCGAACAAAGCGTTTTTTTTTTTTTTTTTTTTGCTCGCTAGGTGTTGCATATCGATGCCCTCGCACTGCAACGGTGCGACGCCCTGACCTATTTCGCGACATTTCCATGAGGATTGCGGGGAGAAGCGCCCGGCGCCCACATCCCCACCAGCGGTTCGGCGGCAGGCGGGTGGTCCGGGCGCAGGTGCCCCCCACCCCGGTCCTGCCCCATCCAGCCCGGGGGGCTGCGCGCATCATCCGAGGTAAGGCAGAGGGGACACAGGGAGTTAAGTGCTACGGAGGGTACCCCACCTGCCCAGCCCTTGCCGTTGACATTCGCGGGGTCCGCTTTACTCCCCTCGGACCGTCTGGCCGAGAAGCCCCATTTTCCAGCAAAAGGGGGAGCGTCAGGACGCAAGGATCAGCCGCTGCTCGTGCTGCGGGTGGGCTCGGTCCCTCCTCGGTCCCATAGGGACGGAAGGGGAAAAAAACCACTTCCAAAACTCTGACCAACACCGGTCTAGCTTGCTCCCGTGGGGTCTGAAAGCGGAGCCCAGTACGTAGCGGCTTGGCTGCACGCCTCTGCCCAGCGCTGGCTGTGTAGTTCTGCCGAGGGCAAAGGGGTTAGCAGGAGGTGAGCGAGACCTAGGTAGAAGTGCGTGTTTTCGTGGGGAAGACAGTGCGTGAACCCTGGCAGTGAAAGTGACTCCGAGAGAGATCGGTTCCAAACATGCTACATCTCCATTGAAAACAAACAAAAAAGTTTAAAAAATAAAATAATATTATATATATATATATATTTTTATATAAATGAAAAGCTATCAACTAGCAGCAACGGTTCTAGAGATATCTTAGCACCAAGACCAAGGGCAGGGGGGTAACAGGAGAAAGGAAAGGTTCAGTGTTGCTGATACCACCATCATGTTTCCAAACAACACAGCTTGGCACAAAGCTCGTCCCTCCGGGAAGTAAGAACGTGTCGGCTCGGACACCTTCTGGACAACAGGTTCTCACTCCCACGATGGTCTGGTCAGGTTGGTGCTGTCCATGCCACATCAGCGGGGCAAGGCACTAGCATCTGTGGAGTTTTTGCACCTTTTTTGTTTGTGTTTTTTTTTTTTCTTTGTTTGGTGTTTTGGTTTTTTTGTTTTTTTTTTTTCTTTTCTAACCTGAAGTGATATTGTGTGAATGCCTGGAGCTCATTTACTTTAAAAGAATAAAACAAAGAAGAACCCCAAGCCCACAGAACAATCTCTTTGTGATGGAAGGTGCCAGTCCCCCATTCACATTTCAGCTGGACTCCGCATCCCTTCAAGAAAGGAAGAAATATTTTGCGGGAAGAAGCAGAGCATCCCTCCTTCCTGCTGTCATCAGTCTGCTGTGCTGTGGAACATGTTACCTTGGTCACAAGAGAATACGTGAACCTTTGTACAACATCATCACATGAATATAATCCAAGATAATCTTGCATTGATAGCTCCTGCCACCAAACTGCAGCAGGTTTTTCTTTCAGTCATACCAAACAAAACAAAACAAAACAAAACAAAAAACCCACAACAATCTAGGATTATAAAGACATAGTATAAATAATGTAAATTAGAATATAATTTTTTAAGCCTTTGAATCTCCACCCAGAGATGGCTCTTGACTCATTGGCTGTCTAGCTTCCACAGCAGCCCTGGTTTTGAATGAATAGTTGTATATATATATATTTTTATCTCCTACAATATAAAAATATAAATGCAAAAATTTCCCCCTGCCTTCTCTATTTTGCTATTTTATAGTCTGCACATGACATCATGTTATAATATACGTATGATAGACTGGTACTAGGTTATCATAAAAGGAGCTGAAAGCCAAGTATTACTCTACAGCCCAAAAGTAGGGAGAACTGAGAAAGGGGCATCACAGTTTAGTGGAGGCATTTGTTTTAAATCAGAAGAAAAACCCAAAATCACGCCCCCAGCCTTTCCCTCCTGCCAGTAATCTCTGTGAGTGAAGAAACCTCCCACTCGAGTGAAGAGAACTGGGGGGAGCTGGAGAGCCGGGGGCAACATAAACGCACGGGATGCTCTGTCGGAAATCAGAAATCTGACGGTCACCAACAAAAGGCTCAAATGGCTCAATAACTGGACTGAACAACGGAAAGAGAGGCAGAGATTAAAACCAAGTGGGAAAAAACAACCAACCAAACCCCAAAACAAAACAACACAAAAACCAACCCAACAAACCGACAACACACATACAAAGGAAACCACCGGGAGGATGAGGCTGACAAAGACCCGTCGTCTAGCTTATAGATCATTAGGTTTGAATATGTAGAGTATGGCCCCAGCACATGCTTCTAAAGAATGAAATGTTGCCACCTACACTGCAGCTGCCATGGTTGGAGACACCAGTAAATGTCTAAACATGTCTCAATCTTTAAAATTCTGCTTAGCTTCTATCAGACGCACATCGTCTTAAATTTTAAATTTTCAGTGTGGGTTTTTCCTTAATATATATAATATATATATATACTTTATATAATATACCAAAGTTTAGAGTATAGATTAAAAAAATTATTCAACAGCTTTCTGATCTGAGGCATTCCTTCCTAAATGTCGGGGTAAAACTCAGAGCCATGGTCCATGCTCTGCAACATCGGCTTCTGATCAAGAGACGACATCCTGCTCAGCATTTCGGCTGACAGTGCGTAACTATTGCCCGACTTCTCCTCGAACCAGCTATCTAGCGCCCTTTTGCAATCGAAGTTGGCAATGGGCGGCCCGTTAACGGCAATCGTCAAAAGATCACTGAGCTGCTCCAGCGTGAGCCGAGAGCGGTTGTTTTTGCGCACTCTCTGCAGGGCGTTGCGCCCCTTCTCACAGCAGGCCGATGAGGTGGGAAGGACTTTGAGGATCTGAACTATTTTATTTAAGAGGGGGAATCTCTGTTTATATTTACAAATGTGACTGAGCAAGTCTTTAAAACCGTTTTTGGTATAATAATCCACCTTGAGTTCTCGCCACTCCATCAGCAGACTCCCTCGGGTGTCCAACCCCTCTCTGCAAACCTCTCTGGAAAACGATGGGACCGTCTCCAGGTGTTCAAATATTTGTACCATATCCTCCTTCCCATAGCTCATGAGCTCATCAGTGCTTCTGGGCCAAGCTGCAAGGTCAAATACCTGACAGGCCTTCACAAATGTCCGGCTACGGGAATCGAACCTTTGGGCTAGGATCACCTGGGTCTTCTGGCAGATCTTTTCTCTGATCGACTGGAATTTGGCTTCGGCCACCCGTAGGTTTTTCACAGCAATGCCATTAAAGCTTTCACGGAAGTTTTCCTCAAACTCCTGCAAGTACTCCCCGGGTGAGTCTGCTAGCCGGCTGATCTCCTGGATGGCCTCCTCTATTTTATCGTCCACTTGCGACACAAGAAGGTACTCCCCTTGGAAGACGTAGGCAAGGCGTGAAAGCACAGCAATCACATCCAGCAGGAAGTAGATGAGTTTAATCGACTGGTAGTCCATCAGGAACTGCAGGAGGGCCAAGGCAATGGCAGAAGCGTCCGCCCTTTGGGTCTGGCCGCTGACGTCTTTGAGATGGGCCACGACCTCAAGGTAATCCTTGATTAGAGCATTGAGCACATTCTGCTCCCCAATGATCCACTTCACCGCTCGAATGTCCCCCAAGAACTCGGTCTCCTCGCACAGAGTGGCAGCAGTGACCCTCAACTCGCACATGAGTCGGGGAGAGTAACGATAGAAACTGAGCAGCTGCTTCAAATTGTTTTCTAGCTCCTCCAGGCAGGGGAGTTCCTTCCCACTGATGGCATCCAAAATTTCCAAGTGGGGCCTGTGCACCATAAAGGGCAGGCAGAGAAGCCAGGGCAAGGTTTTTCTGATTGTCATGAACAAGTTGGCTCTCAGGCTGGCGGTAATGTTAGCACCATCGACTCCCAAGCCAATAGTTGGCTTCTCATCCTGCAATCGTATTCCCAGGCTGGAAAAAGCCCTGTCTAACGCTTGGAGGTAACTGTCTGTTGTAGAAAAGCCGAGTTCCTGAAGAGAGAGGAATTCGGTTGCCGGAGGCCCGTCGCTGCTCGTGTACTGCACATAAACCGCAACCGTGTCGGCAAGCAAGTCGTCGCTCTGCCCGTCCAGAATGATGCTGAGGAAGGGAGACTGTCGGATGCGTTCAACCAGGTCCTCTCGAAGAGCCCGGGCGATATGGTGAATTAAGATTTGGCAGTCTCCCTCGTTCATGTATTGATCCACCACCTTGAGTTCGCACTTTCTCAGTAGTTCTGCCAGAGGCCGAAAGTCGTAGTAGGGCCTGCCCTCCAGGGCCAAGTGGTAGGCTGTATTGAAGAGCAGGGTCATATTTCGGCACATTTCCTCTGTCTTCTCTGGGTGCATCCTGAGCTTGTAAAGCTGCAGGCACTTTTTGTGGAGGTTGCTCTGGCTGTGAAGCTTTATCGTGTGTATCTTGAACTGCTTTGAGCCAATGATGAAGGCTGAAGTCCGAGAGGATTGCACTGTATACTGCCTACAGACGTGGCACCACATTTCATTCAATGTCGGGGAGTACCGCAGAAACCAAAACTTTTTAAGCCACTCTTGCTTGAACCGCCGTATCCTCCGGCCCGTCGCAGAAGACATCTTGGAAGGCTCGTCTGTAGCAGCGATCATGTCGTTGGAAACCGATTCATCAGCAGAATCCACCTCTTGGTCATCGTCCTCCATGATGGTGGGAACAGAGATGATGCTTTCTGAAGCTGTAAGAAAAAGAAAGGGAAAAAAATATGGTATTTGCAAAGTTGCTGATCTAGAGAAGCATCCTACTGGCGACAGTAGAGCATTGCCTGATGAGCTGGCCACAGCCTGCGCTCTCCTGTCCACAACGCACTACAGGTAGAATTTGAATCATGGCTTTGAAGAGAAAAAAAACAAAACAAAACAAAAAAATATCAATGTTTCTGCATATGAACTTTGTCTCCAACATGCCACAGTGGACAGCAAGAAAGGACACTACATCCTGGCCACTTGCACAATACATGGTGTGACCCAAATATTCCCTTTGATGAAGGCTCCTGGCTGCTCGACAGCACGTTCCTGGAGGAAATGAAACGTATCTTCAGAAAGGGATACATGGTTGTGTTAAGGCAGTGGAGGAAACAAGAGAGGGCTTTCCAACAAGGGACACAGCGGGACATCATTTCATACACAAAGAGCGCACATTTCAGTGTTACCACAGAGTCATTCAGACTTTCTTGGTAGCGTGTGAGGCACTGCGGAGGGACTTCCGCTGAAAGAGAATGCATCAAAAATACAGCAAACAAACTGTCTGCAATGGAATGTCTTTTTTATTGGCAGTGCATTATCGATTACAACGGCAACAAATAGAGCAAGTTGTCATACAGAGTCTTTCCCAGACAGTGTTTTCCACTGTGCCCACAGCTGTGTCAGCTCCTGGCCCACCCGGTCACAAAACCTGACAACGAACCTTCCGTGGAACCACGCGTCCACCTGAATACTCAGAGCAAAATGCTTTAGATGGGTACACAGCACACAGGCATCTCACTACTCTCCTTAGGCAGGGTTTGGAGAATGCTGTTACTCGGCAAGGCTTACCTGTGGGGTCCGAGAACTCTTGGAGCTCGGGTACCTGGGGCGGTAGCACAGGTGGCTCGGGTAACTTCCCAGATCTCAGCATGTCCAACTCGGCCTGCAGCTCCCGGATTTTCTTCTTCAGCCGGATGCAGTTGGGGCAGAAGGAGGTGGTGGGGATTTCATGGGAGTTGCCTTGTGCAGAGGCCAGTGACAGCTCAGTCGGGCTGTCTGCTGGGAGTGACAGGGGCTCTTCTTCCTCATCTTCAAGGATGCCCACCTCTTTGGCTGAGCTGAAAGAGGAACCGTGGGGGACCTTCCATTCCCCCTCGCTCCGGTTTCTGCCGAGGTTCAGGGAGCCGTGCTGCATGGCACTGCCACACCTCTCAAAGATGTCTTCAGCCTGGTATTTAGACGCTTTTCTGAGGGAAACCGGTGTACTCGTTGCTAACTGGTTTTCTTCAAATTTTGCAGACTCCAGGGAAGCCTCTAGGACATCTTTGAAGATGAGGTCAATCTTTTTTTTCTTTGTTTGGGGGTGGGATTCCCCCTCGTCACAACTGCGCTTGTAGGGGCTCTTCCCTTGCTTGAAGGTCGCAAGCTGGAGCGGCCCCCTCGAGTCCTCTTGGTTTTCCACATTCTTTTCTGACTTTTCCCTCTGCAACTTTTTGTCTCCTGGAAAGGAAAACGAGGGGTGGGGATTATCACCGGGAACCGAGCAACATCCCTCAATCTAAAACTCAAACGAAAAAAGAACAAAAAGGTAGGCTGAACCCCTGCAGGTCTGCACGTTGCGTTACAAGCCAGGGAACTGACACAACTCAGTGGAAACCGAGGCTCGCGAGAGGAGGAGCCCTGCTAATGGGCACGTCTGCAAAAACAGAGACAGTCCTGGGTAGCCACAGCAGAGTAGGACCCACACACTTTAAAGAGAAGAGAAACTACAGGCAGCTTGTTTAACCTAAAGGTATAACCAACCTGAGCTAGAAGGAGACTACGAGGTGAATGACTGATCGCGGTGGAACCTAACACCCAGAGCCCAAGTGCCGTTTCGGCTGGCTGGAAGACCTGTGTCTGTTTTGACTTGGTAAAAGGTATCAAGTGTACAGCAGTGCAGCGAGAGATTTGGACCGTTTCATGACAACCCCAGCGTCTGTGCACGCCACCGCACAAAGTTTGCAAGCCCCTTTACTCTCGTTCAGTTTGGAGGCTGCTCCAGAAATGCAAAGGTAAAGGAGTAAAAACAACTTGCACTCTTAAACCCCAAGGTACTCATTGTCCACTGAACTACAACGGGTGAATGCCCTCCAAGGATGGGACATCTAGCTTGTCCCGGTGGAGTCTAAGAGCGTGGCCATTCAGTGATTAAAAGAAAAAAAAATAATAAAAGCAACCTCATACAAATTATTAATTGCTTAAAATAAAGGGAATAGCCAGATTTCCTTACCTGGAAATTCAAAAGACGATAGGATTGGCTCAATTTCCATCATTCTTCTATCTTGTAAATAACTTCAAGCATTGATGGCTTCCCAAACAAGACGCTGCTTTATGCTGATTTTTGGTTTTGTTTGCTTTTAAAGTGTATTCATGCTTTCGTAAGAGTTACGGAGCAAAAGCTACCATTCCCTCTCTAAGGAGAGCAATGCTAAGAATGCAGAAAAGATGCAAGACTCGAAACAGTTAGAGTAAGGCACCATAAAAAGGGCTGGCCCGAATGGCAGGGATTTTGCACTGGGTTTGGATGCTGGCTGGCAAACCCAGCCACTTCTTGAGTGAATCTGTAACAACAGATCTCGTTTTCAACACATTGACGAGAATTTCTGTGGGCAAAGCTTTGAGTCTCTGCCCTAGTATTTCCCCTGTTACAGACTAAAACGGCTACTGGCAGAGGTAGGGATTTAGTGAATGGATTCTTCTTCTTTCTCAGTGATTTTTTCCCCCAACCAACCGAGTGGTTCAGCCCTATGGGAAAGCTATAGAAATCACAAGACAATGCCTCATATTATTGGTCTCGACTCCACTGATGAGGCGGGTCAGAAACTACCAACAGAAACAATGCCCGGGAACCACGTTATTTTTCTGTGAGTTAATAAAGCGTGCCTCTTCACTCGGCAGGCTCATCTGCAGGGGATTTGAATGAAATCTTTTAAATAGAAAGCGACTCAACGCATTTTGGTGCTGCTCCCTGACCACCTCCCAGTGCCCTCCCAGCTGAGGCTGCGATGTCTCTCGCAAGTCAAGCAACGGCTCAAGCGATGCTCCGTTTTAACAACGTCTCCGTGCTTCTTTTGCGAATGCAGGCTGAGCCCAGCTTGCCGCAGGATGAGCTCACCGAGACGTCGTGGGGTTTTTCTAGGATGGTCTCCGCAGCCACATGGGTTTCTACCCGAGCGTGTGGTAGGCTATGGCAGGTCCTGAGGAGCCCAGGGGCAGATCTTCACCACAGTCGCAGCACAAAGCAGGCTGTGAGTTACCATTTCAGCTCCCACAAACCACGGCACCGTGACAAACCACGACTAAAGGCATGTCTGTATGGCAGGGCAACCGCTCGTAGCCTTGGTGCCCCTCCAGAGCAGCTGCTCCGAGGGCACGGTCCTTCTCTTGCAATACTTTCAGAAGGTACTAAGCCATCTGGACAACTAACGTGTGCATGGGATGCAGCAAAATCACTGCAGCCTGTACCTAATCACTCAGTGATATTCATTAACATAAAAAAGCACATTCATAACTATGTTAATTCAGAAATGGGAATTGCCCAAGTACAGCCATCAAGATGTAACACTGCAAGTGCGTAATAACTCCAAGGTGATGGAGGATAACCAGCTTTTTCAGGACATCTTGTCCACCCCATGTTTAAAGAGGAGACACCTTTTACCAAGTCAAGGCAGCAACAGCAGCTGTGTAATAATATACACAAGAACCTTAATTAGAAAGTTATATTTAGTGTGGCTGCCCCTCTGAGGCCCTGCCATTCTGTGGCTAGGCCTGGAAAGAAATGCCCTTAATTAACTTCAGGTCTCAGCATTGTATAGATGAAGAGATGCATTAAGAATTTTTGCCTTCCTCTAAAGCTTCCTGTATTGCTGACATTACACTGACCTAAAGGACCGCTGGGTTTGTTCCAGCATGGCTACTCTCAAGATAACAGTTTTTATCCAGGGAAGAATCAGTCTGACAAGTACACAGCCTCCTGTATGTTGTACATGCACTCTAAGGTTGTGAGACTAAGGAGTCTCTAGCTGATGTCGCGCTGATCCCAAATTATCTTTCTGAAGAAAGAGGAGATAAATTAAGCGAGGAAAATGGACATACAAACACACCAAGGAAATCTCTCTTTCATATGCACACAGAACCAGCCAAAGCTCGCTCAAACAGGCTGCTCACAGGACCCAGAGAAAGCAGCACGTTCAGAAGAAAAACCTAATGCCTGTCTGTGGGACCACCACCTTGGCGATCGTCAGGCCAGAACGTCTTGTGACAGAGGAGCTCTGTCATCCGGGGCTTTGCATCAGGCCCTTGCAGCACACACACGACACACCACACACGACACATGACACGACACAACACAGCACAAATCCTTCTTTCATGATCTCCATGACAGTGGTTGCGTTATTCTTCTCGCACACCCATCCATCCACGCCACGCAGCGCTCTCGCCCAGAGGCGCTCTGCTTCTAGAAATACAGCTCTCTCCTTGCACAGCCTGCGCGTCGCCTACTTCACCCACCACGCTCGGTCCAACAAGCGTGGCAGCCCGAGGGGACCGGGGCAGAGGGTGGGAAGGGAGGGGACTCACCGCTTGTGAGATTCCTGTGGATGGTCTCCTGGGACATACTATGCAACCGCTTCATGTAATCCTCACTGTACCAGACCCGCAGCTTCTCCCCAGGGCGAATGTCACGGCAGGCGCGGAAGTAAATCCTCTCGCTGTGCTGGAAGGCCATCAGGTTCTGCTCCCTCTCCTCCCGGGAGATGATCACGTACCTGAGGGCGAGGCGACAAGGCAGGCGTGAAGCGCAAACTCCTCTCCTGTGCCCACCCTTGCACAAGAATGGCAACCACAATGAAGCCAGAATGACCTTCAGGGAGAGCCATCAACGCAGCCAGGCTGGAAAGCACGGAGGCGTAAGTAATGGTGCGCAAACTGCCAGAGATACAGGGCGACGAGCGTGGACACCCAGGGAACACTAAGCCAGTGGGTCCATTTCTGCTGGGGAAGGGATGACACCAATGTACATCCAACCTGAAGAAGTACCTGCCAGTAGAGGCGACATGGACTCTCGCGGGCATAAATATCTTTGCCTAGCGATGGAAACAAGGACTTCTGGACTCCCCACCATCACTTCACATCCCAGGGCCTCCTCCCTTGCTCTCAGGAACCTACGGAATATGGCAGGGTCCCTCTGCCTGTCTCCTTTCCCCAAACACCATCTTCCTTTTTAGCAGATACCAGATTTCCTTGCTTCTCTCCTTTCGGACAAGCAGAATTGAGGTAGTCCGGACAGAAACGTGTGCACGGGGGTATTCGCTGGTTGTCCAAAAGGAAACCAAGGACATGCCAGGACTGGAAGGTTTTGCATTTGGGCATTCAGCGGGGTGTGACATAAAAACACAAACATCCCTGCAAGTCTCAGGAAAGTCCAGCACCACGCTATGGGGTTCTCCTGGCAGTGCTGACAGGGATTTATTTTCCTGATTTAAACCAGCTAAATTTCATCTCAGCAGAAATACTTTTATTTCCACTTCAAGCAACTGGCCCTCTGTGCAACTTGGTAAGACAGAGATCTACAGCTAGGATCATATTATTTGCTCTCACACTCCTCATGTTCTTGCTAGAGGACATGAAAAAGGCTTGGTAATACCGGTTCCAGCTGCCGCCAATACAAGCTCGTAACACCCACCCAGGACCAGCAGGAGGCCCTGTCACCATACAGACAGACCCAAGAGCAGATCTCAACGGTTCACAGCTAAACAAAAGCTGTTTCTTCTATTATGCCATTTGCCTTTACTATTCAGTACTCCCTGCTGCAGTAAGTTTAATGAAGGCGAGCGGCAAATGGCTCCTCTGACATCTGCTGCTACTAGTCCTTGCCCAAACACTCCCTTATAGCTCACAGGTATTTCTTCAGTTAAAGAAATCTGTCAATTTTTCCTTGAATGCTCTCCCCTCCTCTGGCCACATGCATGCACAGGTAAAGACACAAGCCCACCTGCATGTGATCCCGCCAACCCACACACACAAGGTCACAAACTTGGTGAAACTTCCCGCAAAATACAGGAAACAAGTCGGCAGTGTCTCAGACTGCCCAAGGCTCAGCAATTCTGGTTTTAATGTTAAGCAACTGTGCATGTGCCTGCAATCAGCTGTATTTTTCCTCATGTGTGCTACCCAGGATGCTATGCAATCTTCAGTAATTATTTAAATGGCAGGCTCTGACACTGCCAAAATTAGCCGAACATTGGCTTTTGTTAACCCTTATGTTACTTTTGATCAAACAAAGGAACTATTAAACCACCGGTTTGTGTATTTGAGAAAGGACAGATGCCTGGACCAGCACGGTGGGAAGGAGGTCCTGCAACGGCACACAGCTAGCGCTGCCAGGCCGTCACTTTTGGGTGCTAGCGATCGCTCCACAAAAGGTGTTACCAGGCATTCAGACAGCCACGAGATACGCAACCCTTGAGACACAGCGATGTGCTGTGGTCATTCTGATGCCCTGCAGCATGGGAGATCCTAGAGGACGCTCTCCCCAGTCCCAGCAAAATGCCAGGATGCTTCCCAGCGCCGGCTAAGGAGAGACTCTGCAGCTGCTCTGCATCCCGCTGCCCAAACATCGGCGAGAGCAATGACAAGATCAGGTTGCCCCTGCGAAGGAGCCTGGCTACCTGCAAAGATTTATCACCCTGAAGTTGCTCATGGCTCCTTAATACAACATAGAGGACCCACATCCCCACAGCCAGGGGCACTGAGGAATTCACAGGGCAGTGGCAGGACGGTCTGGTGCAATCCCAGCAAACTGCATTTGACAGCAAGATTTAGAAAATTCTCTAAACCACAGCTTCGCATGGGAAGGGGAGAGCCTGGTTAACTCTTCCTACCAGGGCTCACTTTTATTACAAAGTATTTTATCAAGCACGAGCGTGCTTTTTTCCCTTTTGCTTTCCTCCTGCCCCTAAAGCCCTTCAAGTTTCTGCCCGAGAGCATTCTTCAGCTCCGCCGCCTGCATCCTGCGGCTCCAGCTGCTCCGGGCACGGCGGGGAGCTGGGAGGAGAGCGCAGGCTGAAGGCTGCGAGCTGCAGTACTGCTGCAGCCCTGCAGCACGCTTCCCTCCTGCGTCCTGCAGCGACCGGCGCTGCCCATTTCACCAGGGGCTGCGAAGAAAGCCCTTAACAGACGGTGGTGGAATAATCCGGTCACAAACACGTTTCTTCACAGCGGCTGGCAGTTAGTAACTGGTTTACGCTGCGAGAGGAAGCTTTACATCTGTGATACTTCCCTGAGGTAACAGAAACAGGGATGAGATCATCCACATTAATGAACCGCTTTTTGAACCAGCGCTGCCCAGCCCCAGCAAAAGCGACCCCAGGGGCACAAATGACACAGGTTACGAAGGATTGCATAAAACCCGAATTCCACCTGTCAGTCTAAGGCACCTCACCGCGGGTTAGAGGCAGGAAATTTCCCGAGGACAGAGGAAGTCGCTCCACAAAACAGCAGCCTGCTTGGCTAGGCAAGGGCACAAACTGCCTGCTGAGGAGAGGAAAAGACTGCACCGGTCCGCCTTCACTGACATTATCCTCCCCAGGCTGAAGCGCTCGCATCCTCAGCGACCCTTCCCGTGAAGGCTGGAAAGCAGCCAGTCCCCCTCCTTGCTGCCAAACGCTCAAGCTGAATTGAAGCGAAAAGGCTGCTTTGGTTTAGATGCCTAGGACAGGCACGGCTACGCCGACACAAGTACTAAGTACTGCGCGCAGACGGGCACGGCCCCACTGGAACAGCGGGTTTCCCAAGGGACCGCGATCCCCAGTGGAAGAACAGGAGTGGGACCACCGCTGGGGCAGACCCAGTCACCCAGCGTTGCTCCTGTTCCTGCAGACAGGCATTGCCACCAGCTGCAGGTAGGTCATTTCGTGTCCCGCTCGGTCCCTGGGACGAGCCAGGACTCAAGAACCACCACAGCGTCTGCCCAGGCTCATCGGGACCAGCCGCTGCACCAGTGGAGACCATTTACGACCCATTTGCAGCTCTTGGGGCTTGGATCAACCCCGTGGCTGTCGGAGGCGCAGCTCCTTGCTCCACAGGGCCACCTTTCCCATAGCCTTTCTAGCTAGCAGCAGAAATCCATCCTCATCTCCCTTCTTTTTTCCTAAGCCACAGCCCACGCAGGACACCAAATTGCCATGTTTTGGGATGGCCCAGTGAGCACGGCCAGAAAAACATCATCAAGGTATTTTTTGACAGCTGGGACCATTCCTCCCCAGGAGGGGAACGGAGCAGCCAGGAGAGACGGTGAGGAGGAAGGAGAGCCCCACGGCTGGAGGAAGGCTCAGGCTTCTGCCCCCCCCATCCCCAGGATGCGCCCCATGCCTCCCCCCTGCCCACCCTCCGGCTGTCCCCCGGGGTGCTCCGCTGACAGCCTGCCAGGGCAGAGCACCTCAGGGAAAAGGCCACCGGCTTTTCCCAAATCAACGTCGAGCACAGAGCCAGGGCAGGAGATCCTGCCCGGCAAGAGAGCCGCCGCCACGGGGTACTGTACCTGCAAACCCTGCCTCAGCTCTCCCACGCTGCGTGCCGCCAGGAGACCCAGCAACTTGTTACCAGTTCAGGCAAAAATTATTCGAGAGAAACAAATGACTCCACAGCAGCTGTGTTAAAAGGGTTATATATTTATTGCATTCTTCATAAAAATACTTTGAAGGAGAATTTTTTCAGCATGTACAAGATGTGGAGATACCGGGGTTGGGCACAGCAGTTTGCTTTGACACAGGCACTTACTTCAACAGCCAGTTAACATGATGGGTGCAGGAGGGAGTATCCTTTGCGAGCCAGTACAGAAAAGCCACTCCATCGAGGGGTCTACACAGGGCAGGAGATACGTCCCCAGATCTGGGCCAATCTGTAATAGTCCACAGAGGAAACTGGGGGAGACATCAGGCAGTTTATAGTACGAGGTCCTTTCTCCTGACCAGAGCCCAGCCTCTGGGGGCTTCTATTGAAGGCTGTGCATCCTGCACCAGGATTCTCTCTCTAAATGTGTCTGTGTGGGCAAACTGGTGACAGCGACGATGTCAACTCCCCTCCAGTGCCCAGCACCTGCGGGAGTCTCCTCCTCTGCACACCTGAGGGTTCCCAGAAGGGATCCCCCTGGGCAACATCAGAGGAGCTAATCCTATCAGTAAATCCATTAAGGGAACATCAGCAGGGACCAAATATTATAAAAATATAAAATACTACCTCTAATACATAGCAGCAGCACTATATTGACTCAGAAAGCCTTTAAAACATATCACCATTTTTTCAGTTCTCTGTGATTCATAAATTAGATCTTCTACTACCAGATTTCCCAATCTTCCCTTCAAGTGAAGAGAGACCGTGACTTTCGCAGAATACAAATGTTACAACAGAAGTAAAACGACATCCTCAGAGGAAAGTGAGCAAGTACTGCCCTGGTCCGGCACCAGCACTACGAGGAATGTCCTCTGCATGAAACCAGCATGGGTCATTCCTCAGAAAGGAGGTTTTTCTCCTTGCCAGACCTCTACTTCCTGGACCAAGGGCCCTTTACTGCACCACTAAAAATAAATTACTTGAATTAGAATTACAGAACAATGAAAAAGTAAAAAGGAAAAGCATGTGAGGAATGCCTGACACAGCAGACATACAGTGAACTTTCCAGAAGAGAAGCTAGTGCACTATACTTTCAAAGGACAGGCCAGACAGATTAAAGAAGATCCTTCAAGATCACATAAAACAAGCCATCCTCCTCCTATACTGCACTGCCTATGTTCAATTCCTGCTGAAGTTTATACAACTTTTTGGCCAAGTCTGTAGCCCAGACATGGCAAGACAATGCGCATTCATATTAACTTGAATAGTTTCCTGCAACCCACCTCCACATACAATAGGACAGCCTGGAGAGCAGCGGCGTGCTAACTGTGTGTGGGTAACACCTTGGCCCTTTTCCCTGCTGAAGCATATCATGGTAACAGTCCAGATTACTCCAGAGATGAGGGCAGCATGGTAGGTGCAGATGTGCAAATCAAGGAGAAGACAGACATCTTGTAAAAAAGCTGCCACATATGTTATCACCACCTGAGGTGACATTATTAAAGCCTAGTTTCAGAATCGGGGTTGTACATGGGGATCTCATGCAGCACTAAGCAATTCCAATGTTGTAACAGTCCTTTCTTGCATCTGTAAGGGGAAAGAAAGCAGTACAAAACCAACATGTCTAAGATTTTAACCTATATAGCTGTGAATTTAGATTGTAAACTCTTCACAGTAGGAGAACACAGTACAGATCCCGCCCTAAATAACACTGAGTAAGTGCAAAGAAACTGTACTGAAGTTGACAGACTTACAGTGATACAAAACCAAACTGTTCCTGAGGTCAGAGGCAGGCCCTATATCTTTCCTTGTTTCTGTGCAGTCTCTCACATTTTGAGGAGGGTAAGGTGGTTCAAAACTAAGATTGTAACATGCAAGAAATTAACATGATACAATTTTCTTTAAATGTTGTCATATTATGAAATAATTGTATTTTAACTGCAATCGTGAAGGGTGGGTAGGTAGGGTTTTCAGACTGGAGCAGACAAAGATTAAACTCTTTGATGTAAGTGCATGTGAGACTGCAGGATCCAGGCACGTGCCATAGCAGCCCTTCTCAGCAGTCTAAAACCACAGAGTACTCAGACCTGTCCTCCTGTGCTCAGTGTCATGCCTTCTTCCCTTCCCTGCACAAGCTCTGCTTTTACACCCCTCTCCCCAAACCTGTGCGTAAGTCACAGTAAGCCCTGGATTGCCCATTATTGCTGAATGCAAGACAAAAATAACGAGCAATAAGAGTCTTTAGAGCCATAAAGATGTATTTCTGCACAGTGCCTATACTAGTTTGCAGGAAGATGATGGGAAGGCAGTAGTAGAGTAAATTTGTGGGTTGACTGCAAAGGGAGCTCTGTAGTACACTGTCTCAGTAAATAACATTTCACAGGCACGAGAAGAGATCAAGATAATGATTCCTATTGCATCTCTTAGCTTATAGAGCATTCAAAGCATGGGGAAGCCAGTGAAAACTCCTAATCTCTAGGAACAGAAAGATGTCCTACATCCCAGGCTCTCTAAGATCTGAGATTCCTCTTTGCCATTGCAGAGGGCCAGCTCTACTATTCAGCTGCCATAATTCATACCGCTCTGCTCGCTAGCAGGGGGATGGATGGGTTGGGGCGGCTATTGACCTTCCCCACAGAGTACTGATACACATGGAGAGGCCATGTGAGCATGCAGCAGCTCAGGAAGGGGCATCTTTCTTTACTTTATATGAAGCAGACTAAAAATGGTGTTTTCTCTTTCGTGACCTGGTAGTCCGTGCAGAAGGTGTCTGGTTTGGGGGGTTTTGGTTAGACTCTGCACTGGGCTCAGGGGGCTGTTTTGAGCAAGCTGCTTGCAGAAGAGACCCCTGCATGACACTAGGATCCTGTATCCTATGGAAAGCCTGGACCCCATCGCGGATTTCCGATAAGGTCTGGCACATCTGGCCAACCTGGCTGGTGAGGTCAGCCATCCTCTGACCGATGACATGCATGCTGTCTGCCATGTCTCTGTGAATAGCCACCAGCTCCTGGCAGAACTGCCTGAACAGGTCTGTTTGCTGCATGTGGGAATGGAGAAGCTGGTGATCAAAGCTGGAGAGGGCTGGACTCCGGGTGCGGGGGTGCGGGGGTCTGCAGGACGAGGTGGTGCGTGGGGACGGACGGTGCAGTTCCTGCCTTTGGCTGGTAGCTTCTGAGTGCTCTGATGAGGAAGAAGTGCGGAGGAAGGAGGGCCCGGAGAGTTGGTTGACTCCTGCACTGGCCCTCTGCAGCAATGAGAAGCGGTGTTCCCGAGAAGTGCCTGGCATCTCTTCGTCTTCGTCAGCTTAAAGAGAAGAGGAAGCATGAATTATTAACGTGAAATCCCTCACAACTCTGACTTCTGTTTCAAGGTATCTCGAAGCACATGGAAAAAGGGTTTTCCCCTCCCCCCAGTCTGCCAGTTGAGACAAGCCTGTAGCTCCTGATGCATAACTCAACATGCATGTGCTGCAATGTTAGCATCTGGGTGACAAGCTTAGCCTTAAGAGGCCTGAAGAGCAGGCGAACCCAGTCAACCAAGGAGGAATCCAAGCTGCCATGGTATCCTGTACACAGCATTGTTCATTACTAGAACATAAATCCATTTCAGACAGTAGCAATGACTCCCCTTCCCCAAAACCGTAAGTAGCTAGAAAACTCCAATATTTTGGAGGGACAAAGATTCCTGGCCTTTGGTTCGGTCTCAGGACACCCTGACACATTCAGTTCCTCACGCCAAAACCCTGTTCCCTTGCCATTTCTTACACCCTCCGCACTGAGAAAAGCATAGACGTAGTATTTGCTGCTCACAAAGTCTGTACTGCAAAGCCACTATGTGGTTTGGCATCACTAAGATAAACAGGCAGTCAGGCATAGCAGCAACAGGACCCTACGTTAACTGGGCAAGTATACTCGATGCAAAACCAAAACCAAAGCAAAACACCATGGGAAAGTTCTCATTAGTCTGATGAATATCTAGTGATGTGCCAGTTCACGGGTACAGGCACACCAAGAGTAAGAAGAGACGATACTTGTTGCAACTGCCCACTATCTCCTTGCACAAGCTGTATTCATTTTACCTCTGAAATAGCATAACTGGCTTCCAAGATAGATGCAAAGAATGACCAAGTCCCACTTTGTCAGTTCTTGAAGATTTTTGTCCTTGCTTTCCCACTAACAACATTACTTCAGGTATGAGATAAAACCTAACGCAGTAGGACAGTGCCACCCATGAAGTGTTGGTTGGCTCACTTCCCAAAAAGTTATCCCCGCTTTCTCTCCTTTGTATCCCTAAAAGCTCACAGACCAAGAAGCTGCACCGCCACACAAGAAAACTGTATGTATCCAACTGGGCAAAGAACCTGCAAAAAGCAGCTTGTGGTTCAGCACTGGAAGGTGTCTGAGAACTGTGGTGCAAGAATAACTTAGAAAGCAGGGCCAGTAGTTTCTTAGAAAACAGTGAAGAAGGGAGTCATTATCATCTACCTTTTCCACAGCACTTGTGCTGAGCCTTCAGACCACTAACGAGAAATCATTAGTGGCCTGGCCTCAGAGCATAAACACCAGTGATCACTGAGCCCCCCCAACCAGCCCTCTTGGAAGATGGTTACCATGCAGTGATCTATTAGTGACTTGCACATGATTCTCAGCTTTACAGCATTGCTGTTTTATTGGGGTGCATGCAAGACAAAGAACTCCTAATCCTTTACAAACACTTTTTCACAGACTGGAGGTAGTTGGACTTCAACTACAGATGTTCCCTCACTTGTAGGATTAGTTCAGACTTACAACCCATTAAGAAAGTCAAATCTGAACAATGTCTACCCTTAGAAGACAGTATGGAAAAGGACTAGATAAACAGATATAGAAGATGATCTTAACTTGGAAACAGCCTTCCCTCAAGCCATCTCAACACCCCACGATCACCATAGCAGGCTGTCTTGAAACCAAACACGGCAGTAGGACCTAGCTTGACGGGCAACCCAGCATCTCACAAAACACACAACGCTCTTCTGGTGTCAAACTGAGATATGCAAGCATAAGACAAAGAGGTGTTAAGGCAATGATACTTACAGCTTGTTGATGGGCTGTCAACCACGTCCAGATCCGCTCTCCGGAAGCCGTGCATCTGGCGTGACGAATGCAGCGTCGACTCGATGGCTCTCTCGTGGGCGGTCAGGACGATGGCCGAGGGCCGCCCCGTGCTGCTGGGGCTGGAGAGGGACCTCTGCATGAATGCCAGTTTGTCCTTGGTCCTTCTCTTCATGTCGTCCCATCTGTGTTTAATGTCTTTTACAGACCTGGGGACCTGGCTGACTGATGTGATCTGCCTGGCTATGCCTTCCCAGATCTTGTCCCTGTCAGCATGGGATAGACGCATTGTCTCCCTCCCAAACAGCATGGCTTCATTTCGGGTCACCTCAGTGACCAGAATGTCCAGTTCTTCCTTGGAAAACTTGGGCTTCCTCTTTCGTTCAGCCATGTTCCTTGGGTTGAACATCCCACAAAGCACAATTGGGTAAAAGGAAATCAGCGCAAAGCATCCCCCTGCATCCAACCACTTGGCCAGTGCAGCACTGGGGCAGAGGAGTTCGGTGGGATCCAGCTCCCCCCACCCGCAACAACCTCTCAGTTTTCCTCAATCGCACCAGGAAAAGGCAGCCGTTTTGTTTCTAAGAGGCAATTTTCAAGCTTAAGAAAAAAAACACCAAGCAACACTAGTGTGAAGGAGCCTTCTCAGCTTTACAGTTAAAATGAAATTTTACACTTCGTCTGATGCCCTGACTTAGGTATGAGAATTTCAGTACAGCCTCACATCACTTGCTGCAGTTTGTGCACAGAAAAAAGCGTGAGAACTCACTATCACATTGATGAATTAGCTTCTAAGGTGACACTGCTCGAAAATGGGTTCTCGAGGAAATTTAGAGGCCTGAAACATGTCTTATTGTTCTGCCTGGCACAACATGCAACGGAAACTTTTAGACCACCCTTTCTGTTAAAACTTGCAGGATGTCATGCAGAGGCTACATCAAATTGGATTATTTCCAGGGGAGGGACATTTCAACTAGACTCATGGGCGATTTCTGCAACTCGCTTTTTCTAAGCAAAAGTCTTTTCTTCAGCACCAGGGGTACTGCAAATCCAGCATTCGTCTGCTTCACAGCAAGCTCTTGTTTCACCCAGAAATGGTTGCCGTTTCCCATTGTTCTCAAAAGGAATGAGGCCACCCACTTGTTTTCCTGGCTAGGCTTTGCTGTCACTGCCACTGACAGGAGCCTGCACCCAGTTTCTGGCGCTTCAAACGAACAACTCGTAGCCTCAGCCCATTGAGAAGAAGAGGCAGCCATCCTGAGAACGAGCAGTTTTGTCCAAAGGGGATGTGTGTTAATTTTTCCAGCCACAGTCGAAGGAAACTTTAAAAATAAACAAAACATTAGTCCTAACTGTAGCTTTTTATTGGGGGGGAAAGAAGGTGGCAGATCTATTCAATAGGGAAGGAGAAAACAGGCTGTGTGAACATGCAGTCTCGCACATAAACAAGGTGGGACTGCGGACAGGGGAATAATCCACAGCCTGGGCAATGGATGCCTGTATAGAAACATGCGGAACAGCACAGAAGAGATCAGAGGCCATGGAGGAGCAGAACTGCTGGGAAAACTTAGTGTACGCCTTGATTTGAATTATAGCAGAGTGAAGTAAAATGCCAAAATGGTTATTCTAGTGCTACACATTAAAAAAGACTGCTTTTACACATCTTCAAACAATTAAAAGCAGGGATGTCAGGAACTTTTTTGAAAGAGGTCAACCTTTTTTGTGCTTATGTCATATAGTTCTTAATATTTTAAAAGGAAGTTCTCGGATAGAAATCTACATCAGCATGGAGTTATGGTGGAGAATGTAACACTCATCTGAGGTAAAAGACTTCAGTGTTAATATAAAATGTCCCAAAAAGCTGTCACTACGAGCGTAGAAAATTAATATTTTAAAAGGATATTAAGATGGAACAGAAGAAATAAGACATCTTAATGGTTAGGACACCTAACAACTGTAACTCTGAAGTGACACCATGGGAGTGAAAACCTATTGGCTCTCCTATGCATTAGTTTTCTTTCTGCTTATGGTCCTAAATTAAATGAAACCAAAGATGCTATCTGCTAGATACTAGATTTAATTTAGGACTTATTGTTAGTATCTTTGCAATGTTGTGGGAATAAACTCTGGCTGGGATAGCTCAGA
This sequence comes from Buteo buteo, assembly GCF_964188355.1. Taxonomy (NCBI): domain Eukaryota; kingdom Metazoa; phylum Chordata; class Aves; order Accipitriformes; family Accipitridae; genus Buteo; species Buteo buteo. The sequence continues at coordinate 53,968,960 of NC_134176.1, read as the reverse complement.
CCCTCCTCTTTCAAAAAATTACGTTTAATCCTAAAATCTTGCCTGAATGCCCTATCTCTCACAGGCAGACTTTAGCCACCCCAAAATACTTTCCGAAAAGCTCATATAAGCAAAGGCCTCAGCATTCTTCCCCACTTGCCCCACGTTTGTGATAGCCCTGCTGACACCTCCTCAGAGATGGGTGGCTTTCAGCGCTGACATGGCCCAGCAGAAGAGAGGTGGTTTGAGATGCACTCATGTGAAAGGTGCTTGTGGGCCGCAGACTAAGAAAAACCTACAGAAAGGCAGAGTGACCCTTGCCAGATGTCGTTCTAGTTCCTCCTTAGTGCTGCTACACTGCTGTTTAATGAATCTCACTGACACTGCTGCCCTCCATCGGGGTAAGTGTCAGAGGCTGTTAACCTTGGTTACAGCTTGAAAACCAGTAGGAAATGCTGCTCAAATCCAGGCCACATACAGGGAGAGCTGGGAACTAAGTGCACAGATGCATTTCACTGGGACAAATGTAAAAGCATCCTTGAGATACTGTTTTGGTGGAGCTTCATTTATGGAGGGACTGAGGGAGCATTTAGGGAAGATGGTAATGAAATGATGGAGAGCCAGCAAAGCACTTGCTAACTGACCTCAAGGAAAAAAAAACAACCAACCAAACTTAAAAGGAAAAAGGAGTTCTCCCAGCTGAACACTGGAAGGAGAGAAAAGGCTATGTGGAACACTGAGCAAGAGAACATTTATGTTTTGATTTTTTATCACGTTCAGCAAAACTGGGTTTCATGTATATTCTCCGCAGGTACCCAAGACTGCACAATCAGTGCCTCCATGTGGTAGAAACAAACCTCCGCTGACAAGTTGCTCTGGTGAAAAGGAGTAACAGTATTCTGCAAAGTGCCCCTGGGTAGGGGTGAGCATGCAGAACAGAAGTCCCTCCCGAGCTGCTTGGAGCCGCTGGCAGGGTCAGGAAACCTGCACCATCTCTTCTCTGTTGAACCCACGGCTGCCATCCCTAGCAAAGCTGCACTGATGAGGAATTAGAGCCCTTTTTGCTCTTCCCAGACAAAGTATCCCACCAAGTGCACTTAAGACAATCTGTGATAGACCTGGATGTTCAGATTTCAGGATTTCCACTCATTTGCTCCAGCATGACTTGGGTCAAAACTACTTAAGATAACTTAAGTATTCCAATAGCAAAGTCGCCATGCAAAGAGTAATGAGTTCCGGCCAGTTTTAATCACAAATTCAATTAAAGTTAGGTTCCCAGCAGGCACATTAACCTCTTCTGTATAAAAATGCAGACAGTATTACTGTCAGAGAGATCTTTTTCCCCTCACACATTTCCACTAGCATGCAGGAGGTCCCTAGGAGCAGTCACTGATATTTGGAAGTACCTCTCTGGGGACGCTGTGTGGGTTTTATCAAGCTCCAGAGGAGCCCGAGCTGTGAGGCTGTGAATTCACACCTCAGCCCAGGTCAATCTGAAAGTGCAAGACAGTACAGCTATTTCTTTAAAAACATGTGACATTGTAAACTATGTGAACAGTGGGCACTTAATGATCACCCCACAAAGATATCAAACAACTCCACTTTTCTTGGCCTCTGAGAAACAAGCATGTAACTTTTCCCAGGGCTCTAAAGTAGTTTTTTTACAGGGATCACAGTCCTGCAGTATTTTAGGATCCCTTTGCTCTGCATAAATTTCAGTCTGTAATGGATAAGAACATTTGCTCCACTTGCTGCAAGGTAACAAAGACTGGTTTATGAAGTTCAACAAAATGACTCGTGCATAGGCTGGTGGCTTTTACTCCCCCTGAACACATGGGCGTACACAGTAACCCTGACTTTTTAAAAATTTTTATTTTTAAAAGGTCCTGTAAAATCAAAGCAGTAGCTCAGTACTTAAAAGATCTGCTGATCTGCTTTGAGCAGGCCATTGGAACACTTGACCAGAGCTCCCTTCCAAGCTCTATTATTGTAGGAAGATCTAATCGCAGACATCTCCATTATAAGGAGATACGGGAAGACTTACAGAACAGTCTTGCTCCTCATGACCTCTTTGTTACTATGTTTGGAGGGGAAAGGGGGCAGAGAGGAAGGCAAAGGAGAAAGAAGTGAAGAAGTCTTGCACCAGCCTTTTCACATGGGCTGAGGGAAAGGATGAATTTGAACTGTGCCAAAAGCCCGAGAACTCAGGTACTGGTATGTAAGAAGGGATACAGACTATAAATGCCCAAACTAGCCTGGAAACCCCACACATGAGGCACTTCAACAATTCAGTTAGGCACCACCAGTTTGCTGGTACTTCCTACCCTGCATCTCAGTCTGGGCCAAATGATACATACACAGAGGGATGTTTCCTGGACTTTCTGAATTCCTTTCATTTTTGGTCAGATCCTTTTTTTTTTCCCTTTTAGAAGTCCCCAACAATTGAATAACAGAATTTCCTCAGAAGTAGCCAGAGCAATCGCTGGTTCTGCACAATCCTTCAGAAGCCCCAAGAACTCCCATCAGCAGCAGTTTTATGGTTTGTGCATGAGAAAGCACCAATTTCGCTTGAGGTTTGCTATGATCCATGGTAATCAGTCACCCTGAGCCCCCAAAAGAATAAAAACAGAGGAAGAGGTTTGCACACATCCCTGCAGGTCAAAGCCGTGGAGTTTCATAAAGTATTGGAAACAACAGCGCTTTACTCTGGACAGAGATGAAGGGTGCATTATTCTCGTGCCAGCGGCCAGCTTAGGAAAACATGCTCCCAGCATCAGGAGTTTGTCTCGACTGACTGACTGAAGAGGGAAAGGGCAAGAGGATGTTACCATTGCCATGCCATCTGCTATGCTTCGTACTCCTTCCTCCCTGCCGTCCACTGCCCTGGGTAAACAGTCACTTGAAATTAAACCAGCAAGTGCTGCAGTGTACACATTGTCCTCAGTGGGAACATGAAAATGGACTCAGATGGGGTAGTCAACAACAAAAACAATAGCCAGATCTACAAGAAGAGAGAGGAGTCAGCCCAAGCTGCCCTCCCCATGCCATACCCACCTACCCAGAGGGTGAGTAGATCTGCTTTGCAAAGCACTCCATCTGTGAGTGATGGCAAAGAGCACCATCTGAAAAACAAAAAGAGCGCTGTCTACAGCGTCCTGGAAGTACAATTTCTGTGGGTTATCTCCATGACAGGTAATGTCCTAGCACTGGATAGCGAGTGCACCTTCTGTTTGAAAACTGCTAACAAACAAACCAAGGCTTTCTGAGGACCACTATCTGCGCTTGACCTGTCAGTCAGACTCTACATAATACTGCTATTGGAAGCAATTTTCAAGAGTAAAACCAGAAAGATCAGCAAGACTGGTATAGCCTGCACAGGTCCTTTGACTACACCCTTCCCCAGAAGAGTTGCAAACATCCCCTTTCTACAAAACCATAACCTCCTTGCCTTTCAAAGCTGTAGAGAATGGTCCAGACCACACTCGTCTTGAGACTCAACCATGGCAAATACAAGTTTAGACAAGAACATTCTGTTCTTTGGTGCTGGGACCATGAGTAGTGCCTATTTAAACCCAGACATCAAGCTTATGTTTATGGCAGAAGGAGGAAGAGTTCATCATAGGATTTTTGCTTTCCAAGACTGTGTTTTCCCCCAGCTTCACTGTCACCCAGATCAAATAAAGATCCAGCAGAAAAACCTCACTCAGATTTTTGAACTTTGCATTCTTCAAGATATATATCCCCCTACCTATCTGTCCACCACACCACTGCTTCTTTTTGGAGCGACAACTCCAGTCTCAGCCCAGGTCTAGCATTTTCTCTCATCCAGTAATGAACAACTGTAAAGTTTGGAATTCTTACAGAAAAATGAGATCCTTTGCTGAACTTTATGAACGTTAAGTGTCAGAACAGCTGCAATCCACATGAAGACTCAAATGGAGCAAAAGTGGTGCAACCAGATTTGACCAGCTAGGTCAGTCTTGCATCTACCTGTACTTCATGCTCTCTCTTCCCTTAATGAGTGACAACTGAAAATCCTAGACATCCAGGCCAACAAACCAGTTAATTCCCACACTGCTTTACCCTTGCATGAAATGCCTTCTTGACAACAACCGCTTCCAAAATTCACCCCTGAAAGCAGGATCAGTCTGAATGTGGGACGGGCACCAGTATGCAGCAATGCCCCATTCTGGCAACTCTCCATATGCAGGAGGCACTTCAGTGCTTTGCCTCCACCTCAGGAGGCTGCAAGAGTGACATACATTTTGCAGATACACACCAATACCTGAAGCACTGCAGCATGGTTAAACATGTTCCCTTACTGCTGCAGTTAACAAACCAGAGCCAGCCCCACTCCTGGTTCAGTACTGACTGGTATTGGGGTTCTGCTCTGCTGAGTCCCGGGGCCGGCAGAGGGAGCGCAAGCACACGCATGATTTCTGTGTTCCGAGCTGCAGCAACTCACTCCATGTTTCTCCTAACACAGTAAAGCTGACACTACGATGACAGCCACCACAATTGTTGCAAGCGAAGCCCAGAAACAAAACAAAAAAAGCACCTCTTCCAATGTCTGTCAAATGGGAAAGGACAAAAAAAAAACCCAAACAGAATCAAATGTTACCCTGGGGATAATGCAAAGCATTTTGTAAATATTTGAACATAAAGTAAAAAAAAAAAAAAAAATTAAAAAAAATGGAGTGAGACCTGTCAGCATTTGTAAGAGTAGATAAATAGGATCATCTTTATCATTTGTCCTCATTCCAGAAAATAGCCATCCTCCATACACACATCCTTGTTTTAGTCCCTTTCATTGAATCTGACTCCAAAGGATTCACCACAATAAACTGAAAGAGCACAAGCACACCCTTTACAGAAGGGGTCACGGCACTTTGGTTTGTTTTTCTGTCACACAAAACAACAAGGGGTGTTTGATGGCCTCTCTCTGGAAGACAGAACCCCAAAAGGGAAGGCAGAAGAGAACTGGACTCACCTCATCCAGTTTGCTTTGGTTTCATCTGTTCCATCGATGGATTTGTAGCGGTTGTTCTTATCAACAATCTGCAGAACAAGAGAATAGATGCAGCATGTCAACTAGCTGGTCCAGTCAGGAGAAGGTCTACGACTCTCAAATCACTGCTTCAGTTCCAGCCTTAAGTCAGGACATGAAACTCTAGGCCATGAATCTCAGCTCTCCTAGTACTACAGGCTGCTGCGCTGGACATGTGTGCAGAGGCTTCTCTGAACTAAGAGGCATTTTCCTATGTACAAATATCCCTAATACATAACTATGGATGCAGATGACAAAACTGTTAATAGTCCTGAGATACAGAGGATTATCTTCCCTTTCAGGACAGGGCTAAGACACACATTTATTCTACAAACAGAAAAGCGTGAGCAGCATTTCATATCAGCAGCTCTCAATTTTTTCACACCTGTAACTTCAGTCCCACATCTCATTTCTCATAATAATTAATATCCATCAATCTAGTGACATCTCTTTCTCATAGGCTAACCAAGGCCTGTAGTACTAGGGGAAAAAAATACGGGGTTTGGTGCTGGAGTCTGCATGTAGATCAGTTCCTGATGCACTGGATCTCCTCTTTCCTGGCCTCTTGAGCCACCTGTTCTGCTCAAGCGGGCTGGGAAGAGTACTGCAGGCCCATGAGAGAGCTTTGCAATATCTAGATACAATCCTTCCTCTATCCTCAAAATGATGACGAGAGCAGAGAAAGGTACTGGAGGAGCCCTAGAGGTTGAGTGGGGATGGAAGAACATGGCAAGGGGAAGAGGAGAAGCAAGCTCTGCTTCCTACAGCTGTGAGCTGAACTTGGGTGCCATGGCACCTGGTCTCCTTTCACGTATCAATACCCTTAAGCTTCTAATAATTATGGCAGGTTGATGTTTGCCTACTGCCCATGTGGGTCAGTGGAAGATCTTTGGAGAAGGGGAAAGATGGCTAAGGTCTGGCTCCACAGACCCGCGAGTCCCCCAGCTCTGAGCTGCATGGCTGGGGCATCACTTCGTTGGGAAGACTCGTCACTCACCAGCCACGAGAAGAATCCTGCGGACTTGTCCTGGCTAGAGATCTGCCCCTCGTACGGCCCGAAGATGTGACCTTTGGGGATCACCTCGTTCATACAGCGCACGTCATTCTCCCCATTGGGCTCTTTCACCACCTCCATTCCAGGCGGGATGGTCAGCGCTGCCCGGTCAGGGATGCCAACAGGCACTGGGGTGTCAGACACGAACACCGGGGGGCCATGGTTCGGGCACTCATCCACGAAGTACTCCTGGCAGGACTCGCAAACTGTGGGTGCAAGGGGAGCAGGGGTTAGGTTGGGCAGATGCGATGCCTGTACAGGCTCACATAGCTCATAGGATGCACAGTGCTCAGGCCAGCATGCCCCAGCTCACCATCCTCCCCCCAGCCCAGCTGCGTCCCCTCCCCAAATTCCAATCTCCACACACGCAGAGATGCTTCAGCGGCTGCTCAACTCATTTCGCCACGCATCTCTCCACAAGGGCTCTGCCCCAAGCCATGCCTGCCCGACCAACGCCTGCGCTTGCGTGAGCCCTGGTGCCCTACGCAGACTGGCCACGTGCGCAGGGAAAGACCCCATCTCCACCTGCAGAGACAGAGCGTGTGGGCTCCTCGCACATCCCTGGTCAGCGGCAATGTCCTCAAGTCAAAAGGTTTGATGCCCCACGCACCCGAGGGGAGCTAAAACAAACATCCCTGGAAAAAAATACCCTCATCATACAGTCTTTATTCTGTGTTCGGGAGAAAGGTAGCATCCCAAGGCACTTGTCCTGCGACCAGACAAGGACTCAGGCCTACAATTTGATATATTGTAGGTATGCCAACGTAACCAGCACCAGTTTTCTTTCCCAGAATACGGGGAGGGGGGAAAGAGTTGTCATCGACACAATGCTCCCTTCACAGTTTCTGAATTCAAGCCTTTGGGTTCTGCAGACTCTTGGGCTTTTCCCACATGCACATTTTTATGTTTCCAGCACGCCTTCCACCTACCTCCCTACCACTGCACAGCCCCATGATGGACAAGCTGCTTTTGTGCAACAGCTTCCTTATCAAACGTGCCGGTCTTTTCAGGAGAGCACGCAAATGTGTCCCCAGCTTTTTTCTTCCCTGCTTCCTGCCCCAAACCAGCAAGGTGCCGACTAGGAAAGACTGAAGCCTATATAGTGGTGATGTTGCTTTTCCCTCAGTCACAAGACACTTACACCAGAAATCCACTTGCTGAAAGCTCTTGGTCATGATCAAATCCCGTTTCCCTTTCAGTTTCTTGGGCTCCACCTCCATGGACTGTGGGTCAGGCCTTCCAGAGCTGGGGAGGGAACAACAGAAAGATGATGTTAAACTACCAAGATGTTGGGACTGCACACAGAGAGGAGCAGAGGCAACAGGGCCTGACCAACTCTCTTAGTCCCCACACCAGCAGCAGAGAAATGATTTAACTCGCCATCCAACCTGCCAAAAGCTGGTGCCTGAGACGGCTTAAGGCTAAAGCCTGCAGCAGGTAGCGGCGTCAGCTAGAGCACCTCCATGCATGGCACACATGTGGCACGTCCCACACTAGGCACGAGAGTGGCAGAGGGGACTCCCACCAGCAGAGAGGTGCTACAGCCTGGGAAACGTGCGGCTCAAAGGCAAGGCATCACCCTCAACGCATGCCAGCACCGCAAAGCCCGATGCGAACTAGCATATATAACAGACGTGTGCCTAGCACGTGAGTAGGTGACCACCCCTGTCATACAGCTCAAGGCAGACCTCACAAGGGAGGGGTTTAATAACTTTGACAAGTTCTGGTATATCTCACAAAACCAACTTTAAGCGGGGAGGGAGGTAGAGAGAAGGGGGTTACAGTACATGGGACCGAAGCTCAGCCGCGTACCAAGGCTGTCCATACTCCTGGTCCCGGCGCGGAGAGCAGGCCTCTGTTTTTATCGTCACCATCTCCCCTAAGGAAGCCTGGGTCTGGATCAAACAGTCCTTCAAGTTTTCACTCATGTTCTGAAAAACAACAAAGGAAGGGAGGAGAAAAATGAGTGGCCAAGAAATCACAGCCTTCCTCCCCCAGCAGAGCAGGCTCCCTCCTGGCATCAAGAGCTGCCATCACATACTGGGGCACCTACGTGCGCATGTAGGTGGAAAGCTCTTCCCACCCTGGGGAGGAAAGAGCAGTTCAGTCGCAGGTCAGGTGAAGAGCGTGAGACACCACGGAGCAACCTGAGGCACCGGGAATCCGAAGTATGCTCCACAGAGCCCATTAAAAACGTCGCGCATGTAATTTAAGACTGGTGGGTGGGATGTGTTACAGAAAAACGGAGCACCGCTAACTCAGACCAGGTCTTTGGGGACAGAATGACAAGAAAGAGGAATGCAAGTCGTGGCATGAACCAGGATCTGTCTAAAATATAACATATGCCAGCTGCCATCTGGGAACAGAGCGTGGTGTACTACACCCCTGCAGACGGAGCTTTCTGTGCGCTCCAGACACCTCTGACAAACAGGTTAAGTGCCTACAGCGCTCTGCCAGACTCCACCAAATTGCACAAGTCATGCTCTCGATCCTCCTGTCCCTTGCAATGACCGGAGCCGAGCTACCACCACCCTTCTGGCACGCAAGCTGCTGTGGTGAAAATGCTTCTCCCTCAGCTCAATGCAAGAGCCAGGAACCACTTAATGATGTCTAAGGACAGCAAGCTCCAAAATGATAACAATTCCCTCCTCCACCCATCATGGGATGCTGTTGAAGAGAAAATATTGATATGGCAAGTGATGATAATTCAGAATGGGTTTAATTAAGATTTCTGGAAGGGCCACTAAGCTTCAGAGCATCCCAGCTCAAGACAAGGAATAAAGGAGAGCACTGCTTGTCTCTATCGCATTCATCTTAAGACTTCCTCCAAGGCACACAAACTGGCCACTCTCAGGCACCATACCAGATCAGACTTCACAGCTGCTCCCCCCAAAGTCCCCTGTGACCCCTCTTTCCACGCCTGCTGCCAGACGGCACGCTCCGTTATGCTGCGTACCCGCAGTGCCCAGCAGAGGGGCCTCAGCAGCTGATCAGACCCCTTCTGTCAGGGGAGCTGGTGGAAGAGCCCGTCCCCATCATAATTTGGCTCTGGGCATCCCGAAATTCGTGTTCTGAAGACAGGAATTTTCTTCTTCCACACATGCTTGTATGGGACTGAGCACCGTGGAAATCTAGTCTACGTTTGTGCCCTGTTTACAGCAAGCCAGAATGCTATTCCCAGCCTCTGTGGCTCTTCTTTGTGCCAGGGGACAAATGATTAATTTTTCCAGCCCAAATTCTCACATGCCAATGTGCAGCCTGAAAGACCTTTATCGAGCCTGTATCAAGGAGTCACTAGTTAATATTCATATAGTGCTCTGAAAGGAAAGCCTCAGCATTAAGTACAACTAGATACACGCAAACACACGCACTTTTAAGCCTTTGCCAGACACCTAAAACAAGACACATTTTCTTTCAGAATTGCCACAGCCAGTCAGAAAGGAAGCAGTATTAAGGGCAAGGAGGGGTTCATTGTTTTGGCAGGCTGAGCCCCTGCTCTGCGCTCTCCGGAGTGAGAGAGAAGCTCTCCAGTCCTGTCCCCACGCACCAGCCGGTGCTGCAGGCAGGGGCTACCTGCCCTTCCCAGAGGAGAAGGAAAAGTTTTTTCCTGAAAAGTCTGCAGTAAAGCAGTTCAGGAGGGAAAAGGCAGCAGCTGGGGGAGGGAGAAAATGTTAAAAAACAAGAAGGGATGGGAGCTGCCCCAGAGGTGGTTAGCTGCATGGCCTGCACTGGCACAGGAGGCAGATGCTGGCTGTGGGGCAGATGCTCTCGGTCAGAAAACCCACATTTTGGAAGCCTGGTGGACAGGGCACCTGGAGTTAAAACAGCCACAACACCCAAGTCTTCAGTAGGAAGAGATGCAGACAACTGTCTCCGAAGATACAATGGTTCTTCCTTTCCCACTCTTCCCTTGCGAGGACTCCTCCATTACGGAGCAAGAGAGACCCTGCGACGGCGCAGTCTGACCCTCACAAGGCAGGCCACTGCGCTTCCTTCCGTAACTCCTGGTTAAACTATAGCATACCTCCAGCGGGGGGGAAAAAAAAAAAAAAAAAAAAAAAGAGAAATCAAGTGTTTATTTTACACACAGAGCCCCTCCTTTTACTGTGCGGCACATTTTGCAGCTCTCCCCTCTCACGGTCCTCCCTGAACTCCCTCCAACTTATCAGCAACATTCCTGCGCAGCACCGGCCGCAGCTCTCCTGCGCTGACGGGAGCAGCACCTTGCACCAAGATAACGCGCTCCCTGCCCCTGCTCAGGATTTCCATGTTTGCGTCCAAGTACCGCATTCACTTTTCTTGCCACCGTGCCCAGCTGGGGTTTTTGTGTTCGGTGAACCGCCGTGCCGCCGTAAGAGCCCTAGCTCCTGCAACAGCTCCCAGGCCACCGCCAGCCCTCCTACCTGCTCTGCGACTAGGTGTCTGCTTTTAAGACATTCACACAACTTGTTGTCTCGCCCAGCATACATGTCAGCACAACTCCACTGCTAACTTGCCTCTTTTCATTACTTGCGACTTGCCCGCGCTTTGTGTTGCCCACAAACATCATCCAAATTAACTTTGTGTTTTCTTCCTGGACACCGACAAACTTAGAATCATAGAATCGTTTAGGCTGGAAAAGGCCTTTAAGATCATCAAGTCCAAACGTAAATCTAACACTGCCAAGTCCACCACTAAACCGTGTCCCTAAGTGCCACATGTACACATCTTTTAAATACCTTTAGCAATGGTGACTCAACCACTTCAGCCTGTTCCAATGCTTAATAACCCTTTCAGTGAAGAAATTTTTCCTAACATCCAATCTAAACCTCCCCTGGCGCAAACTGAGGCCGTTTCCTCTCGTCCTATCGCTTGTTACTTGGGAGCAGAGACCAACACCCACCTCTTGATTAGCATCAAGCCAAAAAAACAATTCCCAGCTGACACTACTAGAAATACACTATCAGCAACGGCTCTCCTTTTGCTGTCACACTGTGACCTTTCATTTAGTCAGGTTTTCGTTTATTCATAGAATAGTTTGGGTCAGAAGGGACCTTTAAAGGTGACCTAGTCCAACCCCCCTGCAACGAGCAGGGACGTCTTCAACCAGACCAAGTTTCTCAGAGCCCCGTCCGACCTGACCTTGAATGTTTCCAGGGATGGGGCATCCACCACCTCCCTGGGCAACCTGTGCCAGTGTTTCACCACTCTCATTGTAAACAATTTCTTCCTTTTATCTAGTCTAAATCTACCCTCTTTTAGTTTAAAACCATTACCCCTTGTCCTATTACAACAGAGCCTACTAAAAAGTCTGTCCCCATCTTTCTTACAAGCCCCCTTGAAGTACTGAAAGGCTGCAAAAAGGTCTCCCTGGAGCCTTTTCTTCTCCAGGCTGAACAACCCCAACTGTCTCAGCCTGTCCTCACAGGAGAGGTGTTCATCCCTCTGATCATTTTTGTGGCCCTCCTCTGGGCCTGCTCCAGCAGTGTGTGGCACACGGAATCATTCTAGCTGCTTATTCCGATGACCTGTGGCACAACTTCAGTGCATTAAACATGCAAGACAGACCAGTGCTTTTACCTTTACCAAGCAAAATTACAGCAACATCAGAAAATGACACCATATTAGAAAAGACCTATTTTTAAAAAATCTGCACAGGCTCATTATTAGAATTAACCCCCCCTTAAATCATGATCAATCCAATCCCTACAAGCTATTACATTATTTTACTGGAAGTCAACATCAGACTGCAGGTAGCCTAGTACTCTAGTTTGCCCAGATTAGACTTAGTATTAGCTTACTTGTTTATGACTAACACACAACATTTTTTTCAGTCTAACTCATTACATATACTCTTTTTTTTTTTTTTTTTTTTTAAAAAAAAAAAGGCATTTGTGGCCCAGAGACCACTGCTCAGCCAGCCCTTCTATAATCCCTGGATGCAAGTTAGCCAGAATAGCAAACTTAAAAATGTACTGCTGTAGTAGTTGTTGTTTGGTCATTTCCCAAGCTACTGCTACAACAGAAAGCATTATGCTGCTGCTGTAACTGGTACTGTCATCTAGATTTTCTGCCAGCTACAGGAAAGAAACATTTGACATTTCTCCAGTTCCAGGCATCAGTAGATGACTGTGCTTTTAGGACTCTTAGCTTCTGATGTATTTAAAGCTGCTTTTAATTTTTCCTAATTTCACTGCCCATTAGTTTCTCTTTCTTGCCCTTTCTCCTCCCCTTTTAGTTTTCCACAACCATGAGAGTCTAGTTCACATTCTGCACTTTCTACTCCCTTCACTTCATTGGTTTGGGGTTTTTTTGGGCAATTTTTACAGTTGTGTTTGTTCTATCACCTAAATATGAAGATCCTCTGAAAATTTCAGATGATGTGCAGAAGCACCATGTAAGCATAAGCAGAGCAAGCTCCTTGGTTACTGCTTAAGGTATCCCGGGGGGTACTCAGCCTCCTACGTGCATGTCCCTGTGCCCATCAGGACAGTCAGTCCTCCCAATGTCAGCGTGCACACAGCCTACTGCAAAGTCCTAGCAGCACGTCAGAGAGGACAATCCCTAGGTGAGAGAGATGCTGTGAAGATCCAGGTGCTGTTTGCACACAACATCAAGCCCTTTGGACAGCAAAGGCAGCCGTGGTATGGTACGAGGCACAATGCCCCTCGGCAGGCCCAGGACACCAGTGTGACTGCTACGAATCCTAAGAGGCATCCCCAGGTTCACCAGCAGTGCCACATAACCTCTGCCGTTTTCTTTACAAAGTAGGCAAGGACCTGTCACGTTTCTGCATGACGCATCTTAAGATGCCCGGTGGCTTTACTATACTGCTCACGATCAGGGAAGTACAAAACACGGGAACATCTGAGCTGTTAATCTCTAATGCAGGAAAAAACGTCCAAATGGGGTTAAGCATGAACAAACCTGTGAATTCCTATCCTCAAGTATGCCGCCTTTATCACTGCCCCTCTTGTAGTTATTAGTTAACAGCCACAGACTCTTATCTGCGTGGATCAGTCTCCAAAACAGAGCTTTAATTTTACATTTTACTGGCACATTTCCCAGATTGGGACATTCTTGCATGTGAAACAGCCATGTAGGAATCCATCCCCTCGTCAGCACACAGCTCCTTCACTCAGTTTCTCCCTGCTGGCCTTCTGGAGGTCAACCCCTCTTCTTTTAAGAAAGATCTTGCGTAGCTCGTACCACGTTTTAAAGTGCAGGCCCATGGTGAAAGATGGACTTGAATTCATATGCTTTTTCTACAGTTGCATATTATTACCAGAAATAGTAATCCAGAACAGTCAGCTACTGACGAGCCGAGAAGGGGGAAATAAAGCACAGCATTCAAGGCTCCGAGTTCCCCCGCGAACAGCCATGAAGACCCAGGCTGACCGTCTTCCCCGAGGTGAATTCACTTACCAAGGTCCTTGGCCATGCCAACCATTTCGGGTCACTTTATGAAGTACCGGCTGGCTACGCAGCTCACGCTCGCAGCCAATGCAAACACCAAGAGACCCCGCAAAACAAGAGGGAGGACCAGTTTGCTCAGAGGAGGACCAGTGTCCACAGACAGACACCAAACCCATGCTCCACTGGGAAAATTGCTTTCGCCTTGAGAGTTGCCACAGCGCTGGCTTAATGTTTCCCCCCCCGCGAAGTACAACGTTCCTGTGGGTGAAGCTGTCTTCCACCCAGCAGAGTGGCATCCCGGCAAGGTGAAGGCTGGTGGCAGGGCAAGAGCCGATGACCTGGCTCCCAGCTTGATGTGAGGCCGGGGCTCTTCCCTGACAGCTGCAGAGCAGGGCTGAAGGCAGCCTGCACAGCTGGAGACAAGCTGGGGCAGTCACAAATTCAAACTTAATTAGTGAAAATTACAGGGCATGGATGATGTAGGATTTGAGCAGCATGGGCTGTGACTAGGACTTGTTTAAATCATTGCCAATTACTCCACTGCAGTCGGAAGCCATGAATTCACCAGAAGAGAAGTAAGAAACATTTTCTTTGAGTTCTGAATTCTGAAAATACCAAAGAAGGTCAGGACTACTAGAAAGGCACCCAGAAAGCACCCCCAGTTTTGCTGCAGCCTTCCGAAGAAGCTTGGAGAGCAAGCTTCAAAACCACAAGACTTAAACGCATTTTACAGCAGGGAGGGCTGAGAGTTCCCAGTGGTTTCAATGACTTGCTCAAGACCAGCAACTGACATGACAAACAGCATCGGGGTGCCACGAGACCAAGTTCCCCAGTGTCATCCTGACTGCAGACAGGCTGGGGACAGAGACATTCCCGTTTGCCAGCCTGGAACTCCTCCTGCCATTTCAAGTGGATGCGAGATGCGTTCACACTGTCACTCTTACATGGTCCACTGGCAAACTGCATCATCAAAACCTGCCATGATCTACATCATGACTGATGCGTTTCAGAAGGGGAAGACAGAAAAGAACTTCTGAAATAATCCCTGAACTAGTCTTAATTTTGTCTTATGGTGACTTCTAGTGAAGGTAGAAAATGCTGCTGACTTTATTACGGTCAGTTGGGAGCATTTGCCCTTTGTTGATCTCAGGGTAGTAAGCTAGTGGCACACATCAGCACAATCCTCTGCAAACCAGGTATTATCTGGCACAACTTCTCTACATTAAGTGTTGAGTAAGGACTCACCACAGCGGGATGCTGACAATGTAAAGCTCCCATGCAGCCTAAAAGCCTCTGAAACAGCGTGGCATACCACAGAGCCAAGGCAGCTACTTACTGCAGCTGAAAGAATAAATAAGTGACTTGCATTTTAAAATATATTAAAAATAATACCTTTAAACTGGAAACTTCTCATTTTTGCTGTATTTGGCTCCCTGCATTGATGTCACAGATTCACAGTTTAAGGGTAGAAAGGAGAATTAGGTCAACCTGACTGATCCCCTGTACATCACATGCTCTTACCTTTAGCCTACAAATAGGACAGAATCTCCATCCAAGTCTAGCAAGAGGAAGAGAAGCCAACACTTCATCAGAAGTTCATTTCAATTGTTAATCCTCATCACAGACAAGTTATATGTGAATCTCTCTAGTTCTGGGCACCAGTCAGCACTTCTTTCAAAGGGCCCTGCAACCCAGTGGGAAAGGCTGAAATACCTGGCATGTTGGGACGCTGCTTTAAGCAAATGGAAAGAATTGCTTCCCAGGTTAATGGCTGTAACAAACCTCACCATCTTTGGTCAGGACTGCCAGTTGCACTTCTTTGCCTTTGGCTTCTTCAACATAAATATATACCTACATTTATAAAGTTAAAACAAACAGACGCAAAACCCCAGTACTAAAACAAGATGCTATTCCACCAACATTTTTCTCCCCAAGGACAGAATAAGAGTACAACCAAGTGGCAGATGTAAGCCTTGCTCCTTAAGGTACTACTGAAAGGTGTCTGGATAGCAATAGTGACAAGCACTGAATAAAAACACATACCTAGCAGAGCCCTGGATATGTACCCGTGCAGTATCTTCTCAACTTTCCAACAGTTTTCATCATTCTTCTTTGTAACTTTTCTAATTTTCTCTACATTACTGCAAGATGCTGGCACCAGAAAGCTATGCTGATATAAGACTGAGTCTGTAGTAAATATAAGGGTTACAGACATAAAACTACCTCCTCAGCCTGATTCATTACCTCCCCATCTGTGTGTCCAAAATCACGGTCGTCTTTTCCAGCTAGAACCTGGCACAGAAAGCTCCCCAGAGCTGCCTGCCCATTCCAATCCCCACGTTCTCACATAGGACTGCTCGGGACACAGCCCCCATTTGCAGATCACATTCAGGACATACCTTTCCAGATTCATAACTCTCCACTTGTCTGCATAAAAATTGTTTTGTTTCAATGGCTCCATTTACCAAACAAACTGCACCACTCCATCCTGCCCCTATCAATAACTACAATTCACCAAACTTGTTTCCTCTACACATTTTGCCAGTGGTGAGTCATGCTTTCTTCTGCATCATTGAGCAAGTGTCAGGCAGAATTGGCTTCTCCCTTACCCTCATTTGAAGGGAAGGGTCATCGAGTCTACTTTGCAAACACAGTCTCCACAGATCATGTTGCAGAGACTCTTCTGTAAAATGATCAAGCTCTAGCTTAAAATAGCTGGATTATTTGCTCCTCTCATCTAAGGAGGCAATGCCAGAGCCTTGATCTTTTGACGCTGAAAAACCATTTTCTACGTTCATCTTAAAGTTAATCCACAAACAGTTGATTTATTAGTCTGCTAATACTGTCCTTTAGCTTAGAGTATCCTTCATCCTCCTTACTGTTTATACTGCCACTTCAGTTTATTTATTGGATGCTGACTCTCTATCAATCACTACCTTCACTTCCTAAGCCACTTGTAGTTTATGGATCTTCTTTGGCATTAGATATTAATGGGGTTCTCATCACCGAGTTAACTGCCTTATGTACCTAAGTATATCACATCTACGGATCTTTCTTTAAGCCAATGGTAAGCTTCTTGAAAACCAAAATCAGACCTGTATGAGAAGTGCAAGACACCTTCCGTAACATCAAATTTCAAGCATGAATTACTTTATATTTACCCAGGATTGGTGTCACGCTACACAACCTATCATTTCCTGGACCATCCACTTGGCGATTTTCAGAACTGTCCCAACACAATCACTCTTCCAGTCTCCCAAATTTACTGCAATCCACCAAGACTGATTAAAAATGAACATCAGCAAGCTAGAGACATCCTCTCATTTATCCAGTGCTCCCTTTGTTTTAAGGGAACATGCTTTTTCCTAAGCACAGCTGCCAGCAAAACTTCGCTTACCCACAAGACCCATGCGGGTCCCTGGATCCCTACTTATGGGGCTCTACTTTTAGATAATCAACCTATCCTTTCCTTGCTGCTGGCCCAGATGGCAGCCTTGACGGCAATCAAGCACACACAGCTCAACAAAGGGAAGTTATGTTTGGGTCTGCAAAAGTTCAAGTTTTTCATCATGCAGGTGCTTTTATAGAAAGCAGAGATGTGAATTTACTGCCCAAATGACCTACTCTCATCTGCGGACAGACAAAAAGGCTGGAGCGAGGAAGCGCTCGGTAGGCATGCAGCAGGCTGGGCCACTGCAGCGCTCCTGCTCTGCTGTGCTGGGAGAGGGAAAAGACACTGGAGCACCTTTAATGTTTTATAAGGCACGCGTAGGAAATTCAAGATGCCCCGGTCGGGTCCTGCCAGCCTCACCGCGCGCCTGGGACCCTGCCACATAGCACTCAGCACCCACCTGCTGCCCGCCACCAGCATCGCCCGGCCGCCCACCATGAGTTCACGCGCATCCCGAGGACCCCTGCACTTGTGCAGGCTGGCCAGCCTAAAAATTTCCGTGGGTGAGCAACACCAGTGATTCACATATTTGAACACTGACAGAGGTAAAAAGGGAAAGGGGAAGGGAAGGCGTGGGGGTGGGCAGGAAGCAAACCCCAGACACTACTTTCTAAATAGCAGATGTGGCTATTCTGGCTAGCAAACTTCCACTTTAATTTCTAACCCACAGAGATGGGAAATGATTCATGAAAAATCAACAGGATAAAATTAGCCGGAAGGCAAAGAGATAATTCATGCAACCCAACCGTCATGGGCTGAAGTGCCAGCACTACCAGCACTGCCTGGTATTTCAGCCTCTGGTGCCCTTCAGTGACTGGCACCCAGCCAGCAATCAGCTCCACATATATTTCCTTAGTGTCTAAATTAGCCCCTCTGGAGAGCACATCCATCTTTTAACGAGACGGCATTTCACTCAACACTTTTCTAGAAGTTACAGCTTTTTTCTTTTTTTTTTTTTAAAAAAAAGATTACCTGCAGTACTCTTGTCTTTCTCTTCCACTGCTGAATGTTTAGTGGTGTTAGAGGACAGGATGGGACAGACTGACAGGACAGACAGGCTTGTGCACACATCTGTAAGCCACGGCCAAGCTACGCACAAAATTCAAAGTGCCCCACCAAGTCAGAAAGCTCAGCACGTTTCACCAGAGCACTCTTTTCCTGCACAAAGCCAACAACGCGCTCAACGATGACAACTGAGCGCTGGTCTGCCTTTATACACACTGGTGGTTTTTTATAAGACTGCCCTTAAATTCCGCCACATAAAAAGCACGAACCACAAAAGACAATTTCACCCTTGATACAGCCACATGACAGAAAGTTTCTTGAGCAAACAGTATGACTTACAAATCACAACCCCAAAGCTCTTTATCCCAAAGGCAGATGAGAAACCCCCACCCCTCCAAGAGACCTCTAGACTTCCAGCAGGCACCTGGTTATTGATGCCCCTTCCCACCACCCAACTCAAAAGCTTCAGGAATCAAACATCAAATTGTAAAAGCCTCTGCAGCACCAATAGCTCTAGGCAGGCAGTCTCAGCTGCAGGGGGATCCCCATTCAGTTGGGACCTGTGGGTACAGATGCAAAACAAAGATAAAATCCTGCTTTGGTACCATTTGTCCAGTTGGCGCCTGTTCATTTCTGTTGAAGGATGTTACATGACAGTTCCTCTGTGTTTGTTACAGTGGTTTCACTCCACTTGGGCTTCAGGACACAGCTTTACTTGTTCAGCAAAAAAGGCAAGAATATTTGGTGGGAAAACGAGAAGGTAGGAGCAAATCATATTTTCATTTGTTCCTCAAATTCTAACAAACTAGCTCAGTCCTTTAAAAGAACTAACGAACACACCAGGCAGAACGAGAACAAACCAACTGTTCCACAAAATGCAGTGGAAGCAAAAGCAAGAGCCATATTTATTTCTCCTCATTTGTACCCTCTTGCAGGCCATTAGGGAGATAAGATCTCACAGTACAACAGACATTATTCAGGGCTGGTAAATCTGTCTACAGGTTAGGGGCTCACATTACACCACTTGGATGAGTACTGGCTGAGCATGGGTCACACCGACCCCCTCTTCCTTGGGGCAGGCAGCAGTCCAGGTACTCCCAGTGTCGGATCTGCCAAGAAATCAGATATCCGTGTGCTGAATTCACCACCACCACCATTTGATCCGCACATTCCCTTCCATACAGGGAGAGGGGTGTTCAGACCCTGTATATCCTAAGGCAGCTAACTACAAAAAAATTTCCAGCAGGGCCCAAGCACTTCTGGGCCATTCCTTCAAACCCCGCTCCTCAAGTGTGTCTTCTACATGAAGGTATTGGGTTGCACAGAAATACCTGGTCCTCTACACTACGGACAGTTTTAAAACACTGATCAGCAGAAGCATGGAAAGAGCCCAAGAATTCATTCAGTTCCAGTCCAAAGAGAAGAGGGAGCACATCACAGTGACTTCACGCATGCAAGTCACTGAGGGACTACAGAAGTTCACCCACTATCCCAAGAGAATTCAAAAGCAACATTTCACCACCTGACTACAGAATGAGACCTAGTTAAAAAGAACCCAACCAACCACAAGTCCATCAGACCTAAAGAGGATATGTTAGCATCTGATTTACTTGGTGCTAGCTCTCAACACATCCGAGAGGCTCAGTAAGTGGATCTGCTTTCTGGAGGTACTGCCTTTGCAACAGCAACACAGCGTTAGCTGGTGGCATCCTGCACTGAGGGTCAGGTACCACTGCACCCATCCAGCGGTCCTTCACTACACGATTTAGGAAAAAACTCTCAAGGAACAAAGCAACTTACGCACATACCATACCATACATAAGAAAGTTCTCTTCCCAATCACCAAGGGAAGAGAAATTCAGTAATTAAAAAGCTTCTATTCTTCAAAAGCTGACTGATCTCATTTGAGCTCAGAGAAGATCATCTGCATGCCTACGTGTGTACACATGACAACTCTAGAACGTATTTTATCATTCACAAAAGTATGTTCATGTGTGATCAGTATTGATTTTTCCTTCAGTCAGTTTCCAAGTGTTTTCATTAATTTACTCTGAAGGGATAAAAGGACTGGACTCTGCAAACTGTGGCATATTTACCATTCACGTTAGCCTTTCCAAGCAAGAGGTCTACAACTTAAGGAAAGCAACAGACCACATGAAGTACTCCAGCAGCCTCAGAACAAAAGAAATGTAAAAAAGAAACCTACAACAGCAAAGCCCTGCAATATAAACAGACATGAGAAGTCAAGGTTTATCCAAATGAATGGTGTCAAGCGGAACATGCTAGGAGCAGAAAGGTAATCCCAACCGAACTTACAACGTCTTTCTAGGAAGTTGCTATGTACACTTAGTCTGCTCACCTGTTTGAGCCCGCAGTTGAAGGATCACATTTAACTCCACTCAGCGTATTACAACACAGTTTATACGATACATTTTCAAAATAAAGCTTCATTGTACCACAAAGGAATGTACTGGACAATATTTCATGGCGGTTATCAGCCTGGAAACAGCTGATGTCCCTGACCAATATCAGCTCCAATTACCGGCCTTCAACACTCTCGAAGGGTGTTCACGGGGGGCCACGGGAGCTGCACTCAGGAGCCTGGAGCCCACGGTCCCCAGTGCGCAGGGATGACCTGGCTTGGGGACCGGCAAAGGATGCTCAGTGCATCGGATCGCCACTGTGCAAGGCAGGAGCACCACTGGCTTGTAGGGGTAGCTAATTAAAGCAATTCTAGAGCTGCTGCATGAGATAGTCCCCCCCCATCACCTCCCATGCACTTTGACCACTCTGTCCTCATACATCACCCCCAGTACCCACGCTCAAAAGCCAGCCCCCAGCCGACATGGCACAGGCAGCGTGGTTGAGCCGCCAGGAGTGCAGGACCCAGCAGGGCTCGACGCTGACACTTATTTTGGAACAGCAGTCCCTCCTCCGGGACAAGTCGCTACTGTCGAAGTAACACTAGCCTTGCTGAAAAGCCAAAGCCTAAGGAGGAGAGAAAAAAGGGGGCAGAGAAATGAAGCCATTTATCAGAGCGTGCTCAAATTGGACGACTTTGCTTACGATACCCTTCTGATGGGCCCCTTATTGATGGCTGTCTGTGACCGAGGGACTGCACTGAAACGGTCTTCTGCAGTACGCATTACTGATCTCTCTCTGGAGGCTGCCAGTTTCTGCAGCTTAAACCTTAAATTATATGTATAATGTTTTTACCTTCTGACTGCAGAGAAACCGTTTCGAGTCTGAAACGCCAGAGCGCTGCCTCCCTGCCTTGCAGAGAGAGGAGGCCTTTGAACAACAGCTCTCGAGGATACGAGCCCTCCTGCTCACACAAATGGACCAATGATCAGGAAGCACAACAGCAAAGCTTTAAGTGTCAGTATTTTTAATCGCTTGACTGTCTCTCAGCAGAAATCTAGGTTCTTGCAATTATGTGCAGAGTTTGGGACAGAAGGAGGAAAAATGCCAGTGCTAGTACCATCTTCACTGACTCTAGCCGAAGTCCGAAGCCTACGTGGTGAGGACAGTGACTAGACCACTAAAACTCCACATTGTAAACGTGATTCTAGATGCCAAGTCGAAATTGACCCCCTTCACCTCTGCTTCCTTCCCTCCTCGCCCTCAATCCTCCCAGTGTTTTCTATTAGTAGTGTAGTGCCTATCATGCGGTGGGCATTTTAAAGAAAAACTTCTCTAACGTGGGATGCTTGTGCTGCTCTCCTCACCAGGTTTCTTCTCCATCCACCCCGGCTGCTCCCACCTTCCAAAGAAGCCACAGGACTGCTCTGTATTTTCCATCGCTCTTTGTTTGGCCTCTTTTACCTGCAAACTTCTTCACCTTCCGAAGCACTTCTCCCTCACCTTCTTTCTGAAGATGCCAGGCAGGGTGACATGAACCTTTCTGCCTCTCACCTTGCCCTCTCTCTTTTTTCTCTGGGAGGTTGGACTTGCTACTGGAACCCACTTGCATGGCCAAGCTGAGCTAGCAGGGATTCCTAAAAAGCAACATTTCACTCCGCAGCTTTAAAAGGACCACTGCTCTACAGGCTTTACTTAAACAGCAGAGAAGAGGTCACAGGGAGAACAGAAGAGCCTGTAAAATTTAAGCCTTCTTTAGTCCACTACTGCAGAGAGGTCAGTGCAAGAGGAGGCACTAAAGCTCTCTACAGCTGCACAGGAGCTCTGGTCCAAGAAACTTCACCCTCTACAACCGAGCTTCAGGCAGGAGCGCTGTACAGAACCGCCTGCGATATGCCACAAACACGACAATGAGGGGCAAGACACGGAGCAGCAAAGCTAGCATCCCACGGCGGGCCGGGAGGAATTCTGCCACTTGGTCCGTGCCTGTAGAAGTTGCACGTGTTGATCCCCCCGCCCTGGAAACGCCTGTGCCTGAAGCGGCTCTCAGCCCTGGGGTCTGAAGGGCCCACGCTCAGGTGAGAGCCCAGATCAGAGAACTCAACACTGATGCAAGAAGACATGTCACGCATACCCGGATACACGTCCAACTGACTCCAGATTTCTTAAAATGCCGGAAAGCTGCAATCCAAACTGAGGAATAAAAGCGAGGTTTGCTTGTTTTGGCTTTGTTAGGAGAAATGGTTGTTCATATGTCTCGGATACACATGTTCTCAATGCAAAGTAGGCATCAAAAGTTCCCACCCGCACGTACGCCACTGGGAACGAGAGTCATTACTTCTTACAACTACCTGGCCTTGTACCTTCAGATCAAGTTTTAGCAGCTTATTTCTTCCTCCTGGAGGTCCCCCAGTTAATCTACAGTATTATTACTTGAGTGTCAATCAAAAAAACCCAAAACCATTCTGTCTTTGGGACTGTGTTTAGTTTCTCCATGCAAATTTTCACACACGTGCCAACAGCCCCGGATTGGCAATAACAATCTTAAATAAGCTACTCCGAAAAGTCATGAATATTAGGCAGTATTTTAAGAGCTCTGGAAATGGTTAGTAGCGCTTATAATCAAACCAGCAAGAGAGAGGCCCTGCTAACAGCAACTTCAAGAATAAAGAGATAGGTAAAAGCACATACTTCTCTTGCATAAATGGACATGGGGGGGGGGGATCAAAAAAAACACAGCTTCGCTTGGGAATTAACCAGCATGAGACAGAAGTTATGAAAGGAAAAAAGAATATTAAAAAAAAAAAACCAAACAGAAGGATAAAGTGTACGTGGTACTCTTTATAAAAAGACCAAAGACCTCTCTTGCCTGGGCTTGTCATTTTTCTCCTCAATATACATACTTTTCTCCGATTCCTGACTCAAGGCGGCAACTTCCACTCACCGCAATGCTTGTGGCCCCCCAACTACAGAGCCAGCCTGCTGCAGCGGAGCAGCCCTCCCGCTTCAGGCTCCTCTTGCAGTGTTCATGGACACAATCCTACCCTGCTCCTACCCATTTTCAGCAGGTCCCTCGCTTTCCAGTTAGGAATACGAGCAAACAATCTGCCCCCACCCCATCCCAGCAGGGCCAACCTCGCTTCAGTACATTGAAAATAAGGTTTCAGACAAGTCCTTTCTTTTGTCCTTATTATTTAAAACCAGATGTTACCCTCACAATAATCCTCCCCCTTAAAATGTCAAAAAACCCCAAGTAATCGCTACCAGGGATCGGTAAGGTTCACAATGAGAGAGCCCCCCATAAACTGGCTCAGAAAGCACCGTGCTTCATGCACGGTCCACAAAGATGCCAGAGGAGCAACAGGCCGCTCTCCTGAAACCAGCGAGCTCCGCACCAAAACCATCACTGAGCTGGGAGCCGCGGGACCTCCTCCCGCACGCCCCACGGACAGCCAGAAGGAGCAGCAGCTTTTGACGGGACTCCCGGGCAGGAGGGAACAGCAGCTTCTCCCGGTCCTGCTACTCCACACCGCAGTGGGATCGGTCACCTCAGCATCTAGCCAAGAGGCAGGGCAACCTTCAGCATCTCCCGTGGCTACCTCAAATCCTCCCAGGTGAGCAGCACCAGCTAACATGCCTTTCCTTCGCTACCGCAGTCCTGCCGGCCGCACCAACAACCCCGACACTTGGAGCTCTTTGCAGACTTGCACGCAATTCGAGAGCCCTGCGTCGCGCTGAACCGTTCTTTTTAGAGCAGGAGCACCTGCGGTGGAAGCACCCCTCGCAAGAAGCAGACAGCGCATCATCCGAACGCTTTTGTTTCCAACTGCGGCTCGCACGTGAAAACAAAAAAAACAAACCACCAAACCGCGCCGTCCTCATCAGCGACGCGCGCCTGTTGCGGGGTTGATACACGACACATGAGAAAGTTGGAAGAGTCATTTCCCTTTCCACTTTTCATGGCTTATCATCTCGGTGATTGCACAAGCGGAAATTTAGGGGACACGAAGCCCAACCCAGGCAGCGTGCTCGCGCTCCACCCGTCTCACAGGGAATCAAACCTCGCCGGCAGGACCGGATCCAGGGGCTGCTGGATATTAGGAGCCGGGGCTCCTTCGCCGCTTAACAAAAAAAAACTGCCGCGCGCACCTGCAGTGCTGGAAAACAACCCTTTCTTACGGTCAAGTCGGTATTTTGTTTGGTTTGTTGTGTTGGGGTTTTTTTTTAAGCTGGTTCTGCCAGTTCTCCTCCCATTAATGAGCAGCATTAATCACTGGAAAAAGAGGAAGCAACACCGAGCCAGCAGTTTTGCCCACAGGCCAGCTTTTTTTTTTTTTTTTTTTTTTCTCTCAGGGATGCAGAAAGGGAAGCATTTTCCCTTTGGAATATGCTAAGGGATATAGGAATTGGGTTTATAGAAAAAAAAAAACCACACGCTCTTCTGGAGCAGTTGCGGAGAAGCCAGAAAGATTCAGTAAGTTAACAAAAAAAAAAAAAGGGGGGGGGGAAGGCCCTGAAACACGCATTTGGTGAAGTTTTTCCACACGAGTCAACAAAGTATCCCGGCTAAGCGCTGCAAGGGCAATCCTCCCGTCGCACAAACGGGCCCGGGAGGTGTTTGCGGGCATCAGGACCGCAAGCGGGGTGCAGCTACCGCGGGGTTCCCGCCGCTCCGGGCTTCGCCGCGCCCCGCTCCGCCGCTGAAAGCGGCGGAGCGGGGCGCGGCGAAGCCCGGAGCGGCGGGAACCCCGTCAACGAGATCGCCCGGTCCCACCGAACGAAGCCACCACAGCCACCGCCATCCCCCCCGGGGTGGGGGGTGAAGCGCCCCGCGCCCCGCCCCGCCGCGCCCGCGCCCGCCGCCTATTGGCCGCCGGCCGCGTCACTCGCCGGCCCCGCTAACGGCCGCGGCGGAGGGAGGGGAGGAAGAAGAAGAGGAGGAGGAGGAGGAGGAAGAACGGGGGGGGGGGGCGGCGCAGCCGCGGAACGGGCGCGGCAGCGGAGGACGGGCCGTAGGGGAAAAAGGCGGGGGGGGCCCTACCTGTGCCCGCGGGTCGTCCCCGCCGCCCCGCCCGCTGCGGGCACCCCCCCCCCCCCTCAGCGGGGCACCCCTTCACCGGACCCTCCCTTCACGCTCTGGCCCGGGTCCCGTCGTCCCCCTCACCCCCACCCTCTCCCTCCTTCCCCCCCCCCCGCGCTGCGCAGCCATTTTCGTGGCCACCTTGGCTACCAGCGGGGCTGACTCACCTCAGCGCTGCGGGCGCGGAGGGGCCCGCCTCGGCGTCGGGGGGCCCCGCTCAGCCCGGGGAGGGAGGGGAGGGGAAGGGGAAGGGGAAGGGGGGGGGAGAGCCCGGCTGGCTGCGCCCTCCCTCCCCGCCGAGCCCCGCTGGCTAGTCCCAGGCGAGGACGGGTCCCGGGGCCGGGCCGGGCTCGGCGGAGGCGGCGGCAGCGGCGGCTCCCTCCCTCCCGGCCGTGACCACCATCTTATTAGCACAGGAAATGACATGGAGAACGGAAGAGAGGGGCGTTCGGGGGCCGAGCCCGGGGACCCCCCGAACCGGGGGAGGGGGGGGGGGAGGCGCCGCCGCCGGCCCGGCCCGGCCCGCTAGGGTTCTCCCGGGGGCTGCGGTGCTCCCGCCTTTCCCTCCAAATACCCGAGGTGGAAAGAGAGGAAGGGGAAAAAAAAAAAAAATTAAAAAAAAAAAAAATAGAAAAACAAACCCCAAAAGCCGCACAAAGCAGGAGGAAAAAAAAAAAAACAACAAAAACCAGCCAACCCAAAACGCAACAGAAAAAGCCCAGCAAACCCAAACCACCCCCGGTTCCCACCTCCTGCTCCGGAGCCTGCGAGTTCTGCGCGGAGCCGGCGGCGATCTGCGCCCGCGGCCGGCCAGGGGCTCGGGGAGGGGGGGGGGCTCTTAAGGACAAAAACCGGGCGGCCCGCGGGGGGAGCCGCCGGCCGAGGGGGCCCGGTCCGGCCCGGCGGAGCCACCGGGCTTCCCCCGCCCTCCCCGCGGCCACCACCTGCCGCCGCCTCGGTGGAGCGGGGACCGCACCGCCCGCGCCCCTCGGGGCTCGCCCGCCTCTTGGGGACGGGGGGACGGGGACAGCGGGGTGAGACCTGCACCCCCCCACCCCTACCCCGGCCCCGGGGGCTCCTTCAGCGGCCGGGGGACGAGTCTGAGCGGCCCCGGTGGGGGGGACACCCCCCCCGTCCCCGCCGGTGCGCGCCTCTTATCGCCCGTTCGGAGCCTCATGCCCTTCTGCGAGCGAAAAAAAAAAAAAATAGGGAATGTGAAGACGCGGGGTTTCCCTGGAGCTCAGAGCTCGGTCGTATTTCAGATTACAACAGCTCCCCCCCCCAAAAGAAAAAAAAAAAAAAGGCAAAACCAAACAACCCACCCAACAGCAACAACAACAAACCCTACCCTCCAGCGCTGTGCAGAAATTACGGGCAACATGACGGATGACAAAAGTAGGCACATTTTAATAAACAGAGGAAGCCTGTCTCACCAATAAAACAAATTCTAAATAAAACCATCTGCAGGCATTAAATTGGAAACAATGCAAACTGTTTAGCTGCTTTGCCAAAAGAGGCGCAGCAGGGGGTAAAGAGAGGGATGGATAAATAGCCATAATTTTCCAGTTCCTTTGGTCGACAATGGGCTCGTATGCGAACAGGGCTGTGGTGACAATGTGCATGCCTGGATACTTGGAACCGCTTCCCTTTTTCTGCAGCCCTGAGAAATACCCTTTTCTGCAGTCCCAAGAAATAAAATTCTTTCCTAAAGTCCTCCACCCTGAGGTGCCTACTATAAAAGGATGGTGTGGAGCTGAGAAAAATCGGTGACTGTGCAAAGTAAAAAAGGACGTAGCCCAAGCAAGGTAGAGGCCCACTTCTGCCATCCTTGAGCTGCTTCCACTGCCATTGAGGAAAGTTTGGGGGGTGGCAGGACTTCAGGATCAGGTCTTGGTTTATCACTTAAGTTGGCAGAAGATAATTTGCCTGGCAAGACAGCAAGGAAGGTAATCCACTCGGGTTTACAACAAGCTCGCTTTGCAAAGGCAGCCAGTGTGGCACAGATGATTATTCGGAAGTTCAAACGAGTATCATTCGTCGGATCTCCAGCTGTGGTATGCTTGTTGTTCCCCATTTCTAACCTCTGGGGAGAGGATTCCTTCTCCGAGGGTAAGCGTGCTGTGTAATTTTACCCCTTCCAGTAATCGCGGATAGATGGACTTTGAGGCACTTGCACTTGCCTGGGAAAGACATACCATAAGCTGTCAGCACCTTCAGACTCCTCAGAAATATTAGAGATCCTAATAGAGCTGCCCTAGTTTGCAGTTTCTCTCTGTGTGCTGAAATGTGTGAGAACGCTAAACTGGCAGCAAATACGACAATGGGCTTGTAAATATGATTGATGAATGAACCGGGAGAAAAAATAATAATTAAAAAACCAATAAAAATCATGGAAGTAATACAGATGCACACTGAATGCCATGCTAATTTGGAGTAATAGTTTTGTTGTAGCTGTTATAGTCTAAGGCTGTAAGGGCAGGCTCAAAGGGAGGCATAAAGCTTTTATTTATAATGAAAATTAAATATGTAAGTACAATATAAATAACAGCTATTATGTCTCCTTGCAAACACGGGCATGCTAATTTATTGGGAGGGAGTTGCCTCGTCTTAATGTGTGCCTGTTGTCTCTATACGTTTAATAGTCAGGTGTATTGGGTTTGCGTGGCAAGGTTTTGGTAGCGGGGGGGGGCTACAGGGGTGGTTTCTGTGAGAAGCTGCCAGAAGCTTCCCCCACGTCTGATAGAGCCAATGCCAGCCGGCTGCAAGAGGGACCTGCTGCTGGCCAAGGCTGAGCTCATCAGCGATGGTGGTAGCGCCTCTGGGATAATGTATTTAAGAAGGGGGAAAAAAAACCTGTGCAACAGCAGCCAGAAGAGAGGAGTGAGAACATGTGAGAGAAAGAACCCTGCAGACCCCCAGGTCAGTGCAGAAGGAGGGGAGGAGATGCTCCAGGCGCCGAAGCAGAGATTCCCCTGCAGCCCGTGGTGATGAAGACCACGGTGAGGCAGGCTGTGCCCCTGCAGCCCAGGGAGGTCCACGGGGGAGCAGATCTCCACCTGCAGAACAGGGAGGACCCCACGCCGGAGCAGGGGGATGCCCGAAGGAGGCTGTGACCCTGTGGAAAGCCCACACTGGGGCAGGTTTTCTGGCAGGACTTGTGACCCCCGGGGTGTCCCACGCTGGAGCAGGCTGTGCCTGAAGGACTGCAGCCCATGGAAAGGACCCACGCTGGAGCTGTTCATGAAGAACTGCAGCCCGTGGGAAGGACCCACGTTGGAGAAGTTCATGGAGAACTGTCTCCCACGGGAAGGACCCCATGGTGGAGCAGGGGAAGAGTGAGGATTCCTCCTCCCCCTGAGGAGGAAGGAGCGGCAGAGACAACATGTGATGAACTGACCCCAACCCCCATTCCCTGTCCCCCTGCACTGCTGGAGGAGGTAGAGAATCTGGGAGTGAATCTGTGCCCAGGAAGAAGGGAGGGGTGGAGGGAAGGTGTTTTAAGATTTGGTTTTTATTTCTCATTATCCTACTCTGATTTGATTGGTAATAAACTAAACTAATTTCCCAAGTCCTGTCTGTTTTGCCTGTGAGGGTAATTGGTGAGTGATCTCTCCCTGTCCTTATCTTGACCCACGAGCCTTTTGTTATATTTTCTCTGCCCTGTCCAGCTGAAGGGGAAGAGTGGTAGAGCGGCTTTGGTGGGCACCTGGTGTTCAGCCAGGGTCAACCCACCACATCAGGCAATAAAATCCCTGTGAAGAAGATTTTGTGTCTTTTCTGTCTAGAAACTAATTACAGAAGGAACACAGTGCAGACTTATACTCTCTCTGCTAAAATCTTACCTTTGGGCTTGGAAGGGCTCCTCCTTCCTCAGCAAACCAACTCCTCACTTATTAAGAAGACATCAGATTAATTTTTTTTTAATGAGTGCTTCAGCACTTTTTTCTTGAGTTCAACTCCCACTCCACCACCCACAGCAATTCCCCTCTGACTGCCGAGCTTTCAGAAAAAACTTTACAAATGGCAACATCAGTTAGGAATGATGTAATTAAGTGTCGACTTTCCAGTATTAGACTGTCAAATCTCTTCCTGCATGAAATGCTGGATATTCTCCTGGAGAGGCAAGAGGGTTCTTCTACTGACGCTGAGATTTTAGCCAACGGTATAAAAAATAA
Source organism: Buteo buteo (assembly GCF_964188355.1). Taxonomy (NCBI): domain Eukaryota; kingdom Metazoa; phylum Chordata; class Aves; order Accipitriformes; family Accipitridae; genus Buteo; species Buteo buteo. The sequence goes on along the minus strand of NC_134176.1, from coordinate 53,939,413 downwards.
TGCGTGCTAAAGTGGATAGAACAGAATCCAGCTTGTCAACAACTACGCTGAAATGGTCTTCAGAGCTCAAGATGCTGGGAGTCGGCAGGTACCTCCCTCAGCTGCAAAGTCCGACCCCTGCAGCAGAAGCGACTGGATGTATTTTGCGCAATGAGCATGTCATTCCCTAAAAATGCCCGGTGGCTCGGGCGCAACACCTCAAAGAGGGGGGGAAGTCAGGACCCGTGCTGGAGGTGGCGTGGTGGGGGGCTGCCTCCCCTGGGGATGCCTGGCTGTTTAAGACAGGGTGCCCAAGGAAAGATAGAAAAGCCTCCGGGTTCTTCTGCAAGCCAATGTGCACAGCAGCCGTCACGTTACTGAATATTCTCTCGTTTAAGACTGTCGGCATCCTACGTAACCACATCAATACCAAGAGGCTGGCGTCTGCTTCCCAGGCTTCGAGGAACGAGTTGCTTGGGGCCAGACTGCTTCTTCCTCCAGGAAAGGTCGCTTGGTTGCAAGCTGAAAGGAAAATCCTACTGCCATTACCCAGGCAACACCTTTCCTGCCCACAGAGAAGATTCAAATCTGCAGGACCATCGTGCTGATGCTCTCAATTAGTGTGAAGTTAGCTGGCTGTTAAGTCTGTTAACCAGCTTTTTAGCATTAAAAACACTGGTAAGAAGCCACACCAAAATTAGGGACATTTCTCTTCCACACTGATGGGTTGTTGGATGGTGGATTGGAATACAGATTCTTCCCTTTGAAAATCTGAAAATGTCCCACAGAAGAAAAGAAAAAGGAAATTACATGACCGAGGAGGAAACTCGGCCAGAAACCCATAGTTACAAATGACTGTAGCAGGGTGGGACAGGCCCCGAAAGAGGCGCGGGGGAAGAGCTCTTTGAAGAGCGTGTAACTCTGCAGATCTGCAGCTTGTGTTTATTTCTGCTGTACAATAGAAGCGGCAATGACCTTTACTCAGTGGTGCTGTGTCTTTTTCCTCACTGTGCTGCATGAGTCTCTCACTGTTATCGGTGGAAGAATATGAATGCTTTAGCAGTGCAGTACTCTGCATGAATTTTACAGATGTCACTGGATTAAGCCTGATGAACCATCCCCCAAGGAGGCAGATAAACATTGCTGAGTTCCACTGGAAAGCAAGAAACTTCTGGGTGCAACCTTCTCCCCTTTCCTCTCTTCTCCGGGCTGCGGCAGTCGTGCCACCATCCGCTGAGCCTGTCTCGAGAGCTAACGCGACCCTCCTCAGCCCCTGGCCGCAGCAGCTCTCGTGCTAAAAAGAGAGGAGGAAAAGGCACTGTTAGGGACAGCGGGGAGGGTGGAATGGTCCTGCCTGGGGTTTGGATCAGCGTACGGAGCCAGGGAGCCCTCCCTGTAGAGCTATACGGGAATTTGAGGGCACGGTCTGATGATAAAGATGCCGTGATGCAGCGGGTAGGTAGACCCACTCCAGCAGGTACGGTCCCTTAGGCTGGTACTGCTGCCCTCTCTGAGCTAGCTGGCTAACCCCGCAGAGATTTAGCCAGGCAATTGCCAACACCAGCAAAAGGAGGTGGTGGGACCGTGCTGTCGGGGGAGAGGAGGAAAGCCAGACCTCTCCCGTGGCAAAAATGAACCACTGGATCAGCCTCAGCATCCGTGCCTCCGAGGCAGTGTGGTGGGTGGGTGCTGCCGTGGTTGCCCAGCCCCGTCTGTGCTGACAAGGCTGTTTGCAGGCCATGAACTGGAGCAGAGAGCTGAACCGGGTTAAAAATAACCCACCAAAAAAAAGGATCCAAGCTGCTTAATTATTGTAGCATTGGTGCATGCATGTGGATTGCCTTTTACCCAGATTGGTGCCTGTATCTCAGGCTGCGGGGAGGGCAGCGGGAATGAGCACTCAAACCGTAGCCAGAAACCCAGAGATTAGATCACCTGCCCAAGACCAGTCCTGAAATCTTTTGGACCAGACGAGGCGCATACAAATAGTGCCTTTTTCAAACACTGGGGTTTGAGAATTTGCGCTGGTGTGTTTTTAATGAATAATCAGAACTGCTTTTCCATATGAAATGGCCTCTCTGTAGCTGGCCCAAAGACTGGAAAGCGAGGAATGTCTCTGCTCACAAGCACTTCAAAACTTGGTGGTTTGTTTCTAGGCATCCGTCACATGTTTTGGCAGTCCATAGGAATGTGCACTTCTGTATATCACAAGCAGCTACCCTGTCTGGAGCCAAATAACTTGTGTGTAACTATAAAGCTGTCTTTAAGACAGACACTGAATTCTCATCTGAAGAAATCAAGAGATGAAGAGTTTATCTTTCCCTTTGTCCTTACCCTCCTCATTATGAACGTGGACTTGGATTCTCTGTATGAATTTGGCTGCATCCGCCTTCTAGCCACTGGTTCTTTTTCTGCTTTTCTTTATACTTCGATACATTCTTGATATTTTCTTCCTAGGAAGATACTAGCTACGCTGTAGTCTAGTCAACTCAAAATATTTCTTTCTGGATAAGTTAACAAATTGATCTCTTTAAACCTCTCAACAACAGACATTTTTACCAGTCCTTATATCATTTTCCTGGCTTTCCTGTGAATCCTGCTCAGTTTTTCAACACTTCTTTTAAAATAAGGTTGCCTGAACTGCCCCTGGCAATCTAGGGCCCACCTAAGCAAAACCACACACATATATACAAATTTCTTCTTTACAGCTATGATTTCAGGATCGCCCTAGTATTTCTTCATGTCATGACACTGCAAGTTCCCCGTGAACTGTTTGTCCTTTCACCCTTTCCAAAGCTGCCGTTCCCCAGGGGATGTTCCGTCACTCCGTGGGAATGCCCTGTGCCTGCACCGCCGTGCATGGCACTGCCCGCAAAACCCCTTTCTGGGAACAGGCCCATGCTCCTGACATCAAACACTCTCAGATCAGATAGCATAACACCTCCTCTTCCCTAGTTTGCTAATCTTGGTGTCACCTGTGAATTTTATCAGTAGTAGTTTTATATTTAACTTTCTGGCTGCTGATTAAAATCCTGAATAGGTTAGATGTAAATACTCCTTCTTAGAAAGTCCTGCCACATCACTGGTTTTGTTTGCTGGGGATTCTCCAACAATTTAGATTTGAGATCTGAAAGGAGCCAGTTCTTAATCTAGTTAATGGGTGCATTATTAATATAAACCATGCTATTCTGGATTGATTAAAATGTCATCAGTACCAAGTTACCAGGTTTCTGTAATGCTGATAATACACAATTAATTCCTACCCCAGGGGTACAAAATCCTCACATTGGCTTCTAAACTGGAGAGAAAAGGATTCTTCTCTTATACACAGCTACATGGGTTTCGTCAGTTCAGGATATGCCAAATTTGAGTGAGTATCCCAAAGGCGGGTCCTTCCATGCAGCTGGCATAGCGGGACCCTGCCCGACCCGCTCGGTCCCCGTGCACGACTGCGGGTCCAGCTCGGTGCTGGGTGCCGTTCGACAGCCCGCTGCGCCGACGTTTGCTTCCCTCCAGCTGCACCCCAAGTGGCAGGACCCCAGTACCCTCTGGTCCTCTGTCCCATGGGACCAGCACATTGCTGAGGAGAGAGCTGGGAACGCTGTCAGCGCCCTCCCAGGGTCCACGGCATCGTCTGTGGACGATGACGGGGAGCTCCAGATGCTGCTGTGCCTCAGCTGCAGATCCTCCCCTGGGGATATTTATCAGTCCGCTACTAGTTGTTTATCTATTGCAGTACCTTTGAGGCTGAGCTCCTGAGCAGGGGAACACAATTTGGGAGAGGCTGTCGTCACTCCAGCCCAAGCCCTGCAGGACATGTTGTAGTTTTGTTTCTCATCGACCTTTGCTGAACCCTCTACCGGCTCTTCTTACCAGGGGGTTGCAGCTACTCCCTGCTGCTTTTGGGAAAGCTGGGGGACCGCCTTTGCTGCTTGCTTCATCGCGGGAGGATGGCCCTTGTCAGGCAGCTTTTACAGTTTGACTTCAAGACAGCCAGACACAATGCCTCCTGCACACATCATTTATTAATATTTCATTTTACTTGGGGGGGGGGGGGGCAGGAGTGTTGCACTTCCAGAAATGCTTACACGGTATGTTACAGACAGTCTGTGCTACAGTTATCTGCTAGCTGATGTTATCCTTAACAGGCTGTTTTATTAAAATGAGTTAATTCAACTGCACGACCGGAGCAGAGAGCAGCAAAGCAAACAGTTCCAGCAGATTTTCACAGGCGGAGCCGCTGCCATTCTCTGCTGCATCGGCGTATTATGTTACGGGCACTACATCATGAGAATATGATCTATAAATCTCAGGATTCTCTCTTCCAAGTTAGAGATGTGTAGATCAAAATTAGCTCTGAATTAAAGTTTTACTTAAAGTAACCAAATTCATCTACATCAAATAATGACTTCCATGTGGTTTTGAAGTCTTAGAGAAAAAAAAGACTTTTGTAGCAAGTAATATTTCACCTGGTTTTTTTTGCAGTCCAAACCATTTCATGTTGTTCTAATACATCAGTGTCTGAAAATGATTGTGACTGGAAGCTAATCATAAACAAAAAGCAAAATGACTGTCCAGTCCTTATTGTCTGTAATGAGAAGAATATTGGATATAATTGCAAGCCTTTGAGTTTTTTACTAATCTTGGCTGTTGATAATAGCATAATTGAAGACAATCAAATTGCTTTGTAAAAAGAGCATTCACTTAAAGGGCAACACATTGCACTTAACTGTAGTATTGAAGAATGCAAGCGGAAAACAGCCTTTAATTTTGCATTAAAAACAAGATCTGAAGAAAAACAGTGGTAGGGAACTACAGTGTTGCCAACTCTCATGACACTTGGTATTTTCCTTAAAGCTTCTGAGTACATGGGTTTCTCAGCTTTCATTTTAAAAATAGTGCTTTCTTGTCCTCTGGCTAAGAGGTTGCAGAAAGCTTGAGGTTATGTACAAAATATGTAAAGATTCCTAAGCTAGAAGTAAATAAAAGGCACCCACCTTTTTATTATTACTTTAAATGTCATGATTTTAAAGCTAATTCTGGTTGCTCAGTGGCTGGCTTTTTTTTTTCTGAACTCTGCAGGCTGCCAGCGCTCCTGCCTAATGGCAGTGTGTGTAAGTCAAGAACCACCTTTTTGTGTTCTGTGTTTGTGCAGCACCTGGGTCATCTTACAGTCTCTACGTCTTCCATGAATACCAGTAATTATAATGAATAAAACAAGTAATAACAATGACTATGATGCAGGGTATTTTTAAAGCAAAACAAACTACTTAATCAGAAGCATGAATACTAAAAGTGTTCAACGTGAAGAACTCCATCAAAAAAGTCCCACTGAGCTGAAAACAATGTTTCCATGGGTAAGACTTGCATGGATAAGGTGTTTCAAAAAGTAACTTTTTTGAAAAATCAGAAAAGGTTCTTTTCTCATTTTCTTTACCTTCTCTTTCTTAGTACATGAGCTTCATTTTTAGGTGGGGCTAAAATACGGTTTTGCCCAGTGAAAGCTTTAGTTTCCCCCAAAGGCTGAATGCTATTTTCCTTTAGCTAGTAACATTGTTAATGGCTTGCTTATCAAAGAAGAGCCTGTTTGGCTAATAGAAAGTGTCAAAAGTGGGTTTAATAACTATTTCGTAAAAATAGATACAAACTGAAGATAAAATCAGTAAAAGCTTTGGAATTTTTTTTTTTTACCATTTCAAAATTAGAACAGCTTCAACACTTTAAAAAATTTCACCCAAATGCATTTTCACGGTTTGATCAGTTGTAAGAACATGTGGGCAAAGAAATGCCTTAAAAGTATGGGGTAGATTCAGTGGATTTTCCTACTAAGAATGTTTTTATTTTATTTTAAATTTCCACTATCAGTTTCATCCAGATTTGTCTGAAAATAATTCGTCTCATGTTTTTATAACTAGCCCTTCCAGTAGGAGGAAAAAATAAGTTGGAGGGGTTTTTTTCCCCCCAATTTACTTTGTGAATATGATAGTATATTGTGTATATTCCCTTTCATTGTTTCCCCAGTATGGGCACTTAGGCAACTTCCCCTGTTTGTGTCGGTTTTCATACTTTAAAGAAGAATTGAGAAAATGCCCAAGCTGACTCACAAACCCTTGCAGATATAAGCCTCTACTGGCTTCGAATCACTTTTTCAAACTGGCCGGTGCCAAAGTTTTGAGCACTCTTCTCGTGGACCTGCGTTCCTTGCTGTGTTGGCTCCCCAGTGTCACTGAACTGAAGAGTCCCCACCTGGACCAGAAATCCAACTCCATCCCCACCACGGAGCCAGGAATCCCGGGAAGATCCTGGTATACCTGTTGGCTTCACTCACCGTGACTTTTTCACGTGGAGGCATCGCCAACGGGCCGCCTGCGAGGATGCTCCATCCCAGCCTCTTGCCCTTTCCCGCTCCGTTGGACGCGGATGCGGGCTGGCTCCTTCCTAGCAAAGCCCATGTCGTCGCTGTCTCCAGGCAGGGCAGACACCTCTCCTGTCTAATCTTTAGATTAGATATAGGGAAAAAAATTCTTTACTATGAGGGTGATAAGACCCCGGAACAGGTTGCCCGAAGGACTTGTGGTCGCCCCATCCTGGAATTGTCCCTCTCTCGTGATCAACGCGTGCTGATTTAAAACAATTTATGCAGGAGGCATCTCTGGCAGTTTCTAAGCATCTCCTTTGGGGTTATTTCCTTTGTATCTAGCTGGTTGTCAGTGCCATTTTAAAACATGTTTTCTCCTTTCCAATTTCTTACTTGACATGCTTATTCCAGAGGCAAGTTTTTATTATTTATTATTTCATTATTTAAATTTTTTATTATTTGATAAAACTAGAAAATTTGTTAATTTCATATAGAATGCAGAAATCTCTTTTGAGAGTAAAAATCTTTTTTTGGCCTTGCAGTTGTCAGAAATGTGTGGCTGCTGCTGCTTTTTACTTTGGAAAATCAGGAATTAAAACAAAGGATGTCAGAAAATTAGCTATTTGTTTATGCAGGACCTAGATTAAAACCAATTTTGTTTTGGGCTGCTATAGAAATTTCATTACCAGTTCTCTCTGGGCCACTCAGTTGCCATCACTACCAATAGACAAAGCATAAAGGAGGAAACGGAACGTTAAAAGATGAGTCCACTCACTTTATGCTCCATTAGAAACACATTAAATGACAAACAGCAACCATCATGTTTGCCAAATAATTAAAAAAAAAAAATTTAAACAAAACTGGCTTTCTTCAGGCTTCCTGAAGACTATACAGGCAGAATAGTAGCTTTAGAGTGGGACCTCACGAGGCTTTCCCTGGAGCTCCTCCTTCACCTGAAGGACAGCAAGTGTAGTATTCCTCCCGCAAAGGATGGAGTTGTTTCTCCTTTCCTTTGGTGAATCAGCAGGTGAAAATCGATTCGTGAACAAAGTTGTGTCTCTAAATATGGGGTTTTCCCTATTTTTCCTGCTCAAGCTCGTTTCCAAGCAAGACACCTACCTGAGGATGGAAACCAAGCCGGAGCAAGAGGGAATTGTCAGGAAGGTTGTTTGGGACTGGGACAGCCCGTACTGGCGAGAGAACAACGTAGAGTGGAGGAGATGGGGGAAAAAACACTGAGAGGAGAGGGCAGGGTGTGGAAATACAAATATCCCATTGCATGGGAATGCTGAACCCGGTAAAGCCCCTTTCTACCCAGCACTGCTGATCCCTCAGGAGGTGCCCACGTGGGAAGCTGGCTCTTGTTGATGTACCATTAACTTTTCTCCATGTAAACGGCAGCAAATCAAAATCACTTTTCTAAGTTCTCTACCTTTCTTCTGCCATTAGTCGACTCTGTGCAAGAGCTGCTCAGAAGTTTTGGATATGTACGTGCTGCAGTCACAGAATTACACACGGTGCCAAGCAGAGACTCCTGAGCTGGCCTGGAGCTTGCTAACTCGAGCAATAGGAACGGCCTGTGGCAATGCAGAGCCCAGCATGGGCTAATAAGATACCTGACAGCTAAATGGCTATCAGAACACCAGCTTGTTATTTTGAAACTAATTTCAGCACCTTTATAGTATAACACAGTCTTTTCTATGCCATCTTCCTTACAAGCATCTGATATGATTTCCCTCATACCACAGGTTAGTGGTATATCCTATCCTATCCTATCCTATCCTATCCTATCCTATCATACCATAGTGCTCCTTCTGGTTTTAAAAACAGGAGAATATGCACTGTACTTCAGCAGACATATAGTGCCCAAATATGGCAGGCCTGTCCTATTTTACATTTTAAGTTGTACGGTTTTCTTTGTTAGCTTTTACTGCTGGAAATGAGCTTTGGGCAACGCCTTTATCCATGGGGATATAGAGCCATCAAGTACTTGGCCTTAATGTTTTCACAGTTTGCTGTCCAGAGCTCTGTTATTGCACTGTTTCTCCAGCAAGGGGCATAGGAGATCTTCAGCTGAAGCCTGAAGCCACTTCATCGTGGCTTGCTGGGTTTTTGGCAAAGCTATTTCTTGAAGGCCAGAGAGTGCACGTTTCTGTGTGTTTCTGAGCCACCTAGAAGGACTGAATCAAACGGATGATCAGAAGAAGTTGGCAGGCTGCTCTCTGACGCTACCCCCATGCTATCGTTTACACCAGTTTGGGTCAAAGACTGGCAGATTTGGAGTAGATGTGAAAATAAAGTATTCCACTTTCATTACTGTTTATGCATTTACAGGCTTCCTGGGTACTTGGGGTGGCATAACGCATCCCATTTTGTAAGCATGTATCTTCAAGCACAATTTCACAGACGCTGGTACTGAAGGATGATATCTGTCCTCTCGCTTTCTGAGCAGCAAGCCGACCTCCGTAGCCCCAAAGCAGCTGCAATCCCTCTCAAAGCCGTGTCAGTGAATACTGTGAAAGCCTTGGACGTTCCCACTCTGAGCAACATTTCAAGGGAGGTTTGTTTCAGGTTTTCCCTTCTTCAGGTCCTTCCAGCTCCCCAGTGACACATTTGTGCTGGAAAACACCATCACCAAATCCAAGGACGCAGGCATGCGTTACCTGCTTGCTGGTTGCCTTCACGTGCACTGTCAACAGAGTATAGTGTGTATCGCTCAAATCTGGATGACGTTGCAGGGGTGATGGGGGAACTGCAAAAGGGCCAAGCATCTCTCTACCATGAGGTTAGAAGCACTGGGCTGGGTGGCAGAGGAAGGTACAGCCTCAGCCGCTGTGATGAGTTTGTTGGTATGGAGTTGGCATCGCTGAGTGAGGGCTCACCCAGGACCTGCAGGATAAACCAGAGCCAGGCTGCTAAACTTCTGCATTTCTGCTGCCAGCTGTGGTATCCGAGACATGGTGTAACCACCCAAATTCTGATCCACAGTACCATGTAAGAGCCTGTGCCGGGGAAAGCAGAAGGGTTCAGCCAACGGCAGAGCTGGCAGGTCTGCAGATGTGGCTGGTGCTATCACTTAACAGTTCCCAGGGTAAATCTCACCAGCCCTTTTCCAGGATGGGGGGAGATTTTCTGTTATGATGCTTTTTCATTTACCCTATTTGAACTTGGCTTCACCTGTCATTGGATGGAGAAGCTAAACCTGCTCTTTCCAATGCCTTGATCCTCTCTGGCTTTATACTACTGTCTCCCATCACAGCCACACTGTGAGATAACTTGGACCAACTGGCTGCTCCTCTGTAGTCCCAGAAAGGGCAACTTTCTGAGCAACTGCTGAGAGAGGAGAGGCTGTGCAAGCAATACTTATGGCAAGAGAATAAGGAGCATCCCGACTGACTGAGCTTCGGCTCCCCAGGGGTCAGACCGATTGCCACAGTTAAGTGGGACACATTTCTCACTCTACTGGAGGCTCTGAAATGGAGGGATTTGTATTGTTTACTGAGATTCGCGTGTTGGGCACCGGCGCTGCCTTAGGTTCAGTAACTGCTTGCATTTAATCTTTCCATCAAAAGCTGAGAAAGCTTTTTCCCTAGGCCTGTTTATCTCCCTGCCTGGAGAAGCTGATGTAATGGGTAGATAAGTCAGCCCTCATACCCAGGAGGGAGCAGGGAAACTGCATTCAAAGGAAAAAAACTATATTTGGAGCTTGACAAGAGCAAGTATCAAAAGAAATAGGAAGTGTTCACATACATGAAAGAGAGCAATGCATCTTCTCAGGCAGTGCCGCACAGACGCAGACACAGACACAGACACACATGATTTCCTTGCACCCCTCCCAGTGCTTAGGAAACTTGAGGTTTTCTCTTTTCTGTGCAAGTGCATTAGCATACCTCTACATGCAGCCTTTTCAAGTGTCCGTGTCTTCCTCTATTAGCAAAAGGTACTCACAGCGTCATGGAAAAATGGGGAAAGTACCATCTTCTTTCCCATGTCTCAGTGCATAACCTCTGCCTCTTCCGTGGCAGAATCCGTAGTAGCCATATGCTACCTATGAAACCTTGACAAGGAGAGGGGATGGTCACTATGGATTCAAGCCAAACAGTGGGGTAGAGGCAGGCAAGGGTTAATCTCACCTGTTTGGAGATTCAGGCTAGGGAGTGAAACCAAGGGTAACCTATTTACCTGTATTTATCTCTGGTTTAACCAGTGGGCCCAGGTCCAGACATTCTGGTTTATGAGGGAACGTGCAAGGTCAGATACCCGTGAGAAGGGTGGCTGGGAGAAGAAAAGGGTCACATGGAAGGGTAAAGACCCCCAACTGGTTTGAGAAGCGGCCAGTCTCAAAAACCAGAGGAAGTCTTAATGCTGAAAAAAGATGCGACACCAAATTTCTGCCAGTCCCCAGAGGTTCTTGTGCATGGATGGGCTGCTCTCCAGCCAGCACCGACTCTGCACATTGATGTGGGCTGCTTGGACTTTGCTTGGTAATAGAGAACCAAAATCTCAACTTGTCACCGTGTCCATGTCCTTCCCAGGACACAGACCGCTTCTCCCACTGGCTCAGATCATGCAATGCCTAAAAAGATCCGCCTTCTTCAGATTCATCTCAGGAACCTCTTGAAACAAGGAGAGCTTTTTTGAAGAGCAGGTCCAGCAGAAAAATTGCCGGCTTTTCAGCTGCCCACCTTTCCCAGTATTGTGGGTCTGGCCAGTATCTTGCACAAACACATGCAGAATTACCCAGCAAGGGCACCTGCTTGTGTATCAAGGACCACACTTTCCCTCTGGTCGTACCAGCTCTCTGGCAGCCCATTGTAATTGCACTGTCTGTGTACATGCTCCCACTCTGCTGATCAGAAATACTGTTTTCCAGAGGGCAGACTTTTCTCTGCCAGTGTAACCAAAACTTACCTGTGTAAATATGCAGACTTGTTCATTATTTACCAGCCTCCAGGCAGTGGGAGCTGAGAAGTTTGCAGGCCAAATTTAGGTTCCCTTCTGGATTGCTGCTGGAGTAAGGGAGAGCAGCAGGTCAGGAATGCACCTCTACAAAACCTCTTGAGATAGTGGTCGTCACGTTGACCATTCCTGGTTGGTGAAAATGCTTTGAGGTCTATTAGTTAGCCTGCAATGCAAGAAATACCAGTCCCAGTGATTCGGTATAATTTAGCCAGTTTAGCCATGGGCACTCTTCCAGCACAAAAGTGCATTTACGATTCTCCCTCCTCCAGATGGCTTCAGACACAAAGACAATGTCATGGTATCTGTAATCTCTCTTCTGTACCCTCCGCTGTGCAGTAACAACCCAGCCCTGTGCGCCTCTGCCTCCTCCTCATATCCCTCTCCCCAGCACTGGGCTGGTGGCTTAGGGGATGGGCTTGGGGACAGTGTCCTTCTCCCCCTCCCTCTCCCTCTTCCTCTCCCTCTGCCCTTGCTGTCCCATTTATACTTTAAAAGTGCTAATGGAACAACAGCTCCCTTACTGTTTGCAGGCAATTCCCCGTTTTCCCAAATTTTGTTAAAAATTGACATTAACTATCCAGAGAGGTCTTCAGAGAACTTTTAGAAACCTTTTGAGCATTATCTAGATGTCCTGATTTAGAAATATTTATCTCTAGAAAAGGATATTCAACAACTTTTGTTGTTAATGTAGAATAGAATAGAATAATGCATTAATCTCAAGGGATACTAATATGCCACCTAGTTTCTTTCAGAATGCAGAAGATTAATATTTGTTAGCTACTCCTGGTTTTTTTTTCTGTAGGAATATTAGATATATCATTAACTTCATCTGATAAAAAATTTATAACAATTTTAGGATTTCTTTCGTTCTCAGAACATTTTTATCTACATTATCTGTCTCGATAGTGTTGAGTCACAGATTTTTCACTGCCTCTTCCAGCTCCCTTTAGAGCCTCGTCTTCCATTTTTTATGTATTTGCACAGGTACTCACAGACTCCCTATATAGGTATTACTGAAATTGTCTGTCTGTAGAGCTCCCCTCTGTCAGGATTTTCTTAAGGGAACAAATATTTTTTAGTTGCTGTAAAGCTATGGTAACTTTTGTAATATCTAGGGAAGGCGTGCTCTTTTCTCGAACTGACACTTTTCCCTTGCTCATAGTTCGTTCCTCATAATTACTTTATCTTGGAGGCATCACCTGTTTCTAAATTATTGGGAAAGGACTCTAGTCTGTACGCCCATTACAGATTTAACCTGGTTCTGATCACGTACAACTTGGCGGCCCCTAAACTTCCATCTCCTCAGCTAAATTAACCCGTGCTTCCCTCAGAACAAGGCTCCCCATTTCAGGGATGCGGAGAGCGCAGGGTGCCTGGCCAGAGCCCACCGTGTTCACCTCCAACCGTGCGGGTTTAAAGCCTGATGCAGAAGCAAGGGCAGCATTTGGGGACAAGTGACGCAGGGTGAGGAGTGATTCTTTAACACTTGGTGTCACGGGGATGGTCGAGTCCTTGACACTCATTGCATATGCTGCTTCTTGCAGCCGGCAGCTGCAGGCAGGCAGCGCTTTTACTCTTTGCAGGTGGAGGAATGAGTCACAGACAAAGTGATGTGGCCAAAATCACAGAGGAAATCTGCAGCAAGATTTTTTTTTTCCCATTTCAGCTGAGTCCCCAGTCTTGGGCTGCATAAACATCCTCCCTAATGTGGCACGTGTGAGCACATATCCGTACAAGCGTGTACCCACCACTGCCCATGCTCCAGGGGATCCAGAAATGCGCAACTACATTGCAAGCCTCACGTTCCAGCAATTATGTAAAATTCTCTTTCACTCCGATGGGAAAAGGATCTGTGCTTTCTCCTCCTGTCACTACGAAGCCTAGTGAATACGATGAAGTCCTGAGTGGCTGGTTGTGTTGCAGCACTAAAATGTGGGATGATTATTATCTTGGGAAGAGAGGAGGAGGCCTAAAGAAGGTGTCTGAATTATTCAGCTTTCTATAATGGAAAGAGAGACATTCTTTTTCTGCTTCACAGTCACCTGGAATTACGATGAGATTAAAATGGAAATAAATTTTGGCCTTTACAGTTCCCTGTTCTTTGAGAAACAGAGGCATGGATATGCTGTGTGAAGGAGCTTCCTAATATAGGACCCAAACTAGCATTTGTTATACTCAAGGATGGTTTAGCTTCCTGCCTGTAGTCTGCAAGCACGTGGAATTCCATGGTCTGCTCCTGTGGGACCCTTGAAAAGAAGCAAAGGAAAACTAAATCAAGGCAGCGCCTAAATTCTCTGTGCAGCTCTCTGCCCTGGCAACTGAAGATATTTAGGGTCCACAGATCATGACTGGTGGAAAAGCGCGAAACACTGTGTGGAGGACACTGAAAAAATGGTCCTGTCTTTGAGGATTTAAAGAACCGTAAGGTGGAGCCAGTCTGCAGGGAGGTACCGTTTCCTTTTCGGGAACGGAGGGGAAGGTTATCTTTGATGTGATCCACTTTCATGAACAGTAAAGGGATTTAGAAGCAGTTTCGCCCTGCTCCTACTGAGCAAAACTCTTGCAGAAGGTGGAAGAAAGGGGAGGCATTTATTGCTGCCAGTGGCCTGGAGACTAATAGAGGAGGATGGGGCTCTAGCGGGAAGCAACTCATAAAAATACCCGCAGCAGTAACAGCAATGCCTTTTACCCCCGTCCTGAGCAGTTTTCAGCCTGAAGAAACTCAGAGTCATTTGCTGAGCTGGGCTGAGCTGTAAGAGCATCGCTGCCACGGTCAGGCGGTCGGACTGACTTCAGCGGGACTGCTCATCAGAAGGGGAAGGCTGCCAGAACAAAGCCTCGGCGTCCCGAAGGGAAAGTAAGAGATACACCAGCGCTATTTCATCCTCTGCAGCTGGAGCACATCACAGGGGCCGGCCAACAATACCCGACAGAGATTCAGAGCGGAGCATGAGTTAGATCTCACACGTGGCTGACAGGAGAAGTGGAAGCAAAATGTGGTTTCTTGATCTGGAATTCTCGGCGGACAATTAATTCTTGTGGGAAATATAACAAGCCCTTTGATGATTCGCTGTTCCAGATCTTTCTTGTGATATTCAAAGCAGTCCAGGGGATTCACCCACACAGCTACTGTTAAAACTGCTGCATGAGACACGACCACGTTCCTAGGTTGCTTTGAAGCTTTTAGGCCTTGATTCATCCAAAAAATAAAACTCCCTGGTTGGGCAGCTGGCAGTGAGAAGGTGCTGCAGGAGGATGGCTGCCGGCAGCGCTCCTCGCTGCACTTGGGGGCAACTCATCAAAACACCAATTCCACCTCCCTCCGCCGCGCCGGCGAGACGTGACCGGCTCTGCGCCCGGTAGCATCCGAGACCAAAGTGCGGTGTCGGTACCGGCGGTGGAGAGATGCGACCCGGTGTCAGCACCTCGGCTTTGTCCCTGCAGGGTTGACCGGAGCGAAGATGCTGACCCCTCGGATGGGTGACGGACCCCGTCTGTGGGGGTGCCTGTGTGTGTGCCCACCGCCGGTGGCCTCTCCTCTGCATCTCAGATGCCTCCAGGAGCTCCGTTTCTTTGTTTTCTTCTCTCCCTTCCAGCAGGAATGTGCCGTTTTTCCTTGCTGCTCTCTTAATATTTCCCTGATCATGTCTGCATCGCAGCATCCTTAGGAGCCTCTAGACTCTACAAGCCGCAGGGTTCATTTAAGTCATTTTAACAGGGGTAATTAAGAGGCAGTGCTTCATGGGGAGCAACACACACCTTCCTCAAGCTGCAGGGAGGCTCTGGGCTCCTTCTGCCCAAAGCAGCAACTGCCTGTGTGTGTTGTGAGTGTTAAGACGGTGGCAGAGGAGTTATATATCTGCAGGATCTCATGGTATTGAATAGATCACACACAGGCAAACAGAGCACCCTCTGGTCCACAAAGGATTTCTTTCCCGGCTAACGCCCTTTGCTCATAAACCCTTCAATCACTGGGTTTATCAGTTACGTGTCACATCGATCCAGCAGCCAACAGCAGTCCCATTGCCTCGGTCCCAGCGTGGGAAGGGCTGAGAAGTGTCTGTTCAGAGCCTCCTCCTCGGACTTGCCCACATTAAACCCTCTGGACAGAGGCCACGCTGGTGCGAGGGAAGGGAGAAGGAGGGCTGCTGCCTCAATACCAAGACACGTGGCACCAGAAGGATGCTGGCAACCTAGACTCAGCCTAGAGAGCAGCTGCAAAGTGTTTCAGGGATGGATATAGGAGGTGAGATGAAGAGAGGCCAAGTTACAACACTTGGGTAAGCTACGGCTGAAGCACCAGTACGGCATCCATCAGCCTACAGGACAGCAGGGGAGGAGGGGGAGCAGCTAGCTGAATTGAAGAGGAACCTCCATCTGGAAACGACAACACTAAAGCAGGGAAGATTTAGGAACATATGGACGCTGGATGTGTGGTTGTGAGACAGTATCACAGGGATAAGGTGGGAAGCCAAATTTCAAGTAAGACTTGAAAAAGCGTCAGAAAAAATGAGCTGGAAGAGATAATCTCCCCCCCCCGGCTTTTCTCAGGGAAATGGCCCAGAAGGGACCTACTAGGGCTGTTTCATTTTCACTCCCCGACAAAGGGAGATTGTATGCTGATGCAGTAGGTTTCCTCTGGGGAAGCTAGACGGAGGTTTTTCCAATCCCAGCCAACACTTAAAATATAATGGATATTATTCCTCCAAACCTCAGAGGTCCCAGGCAGCCCCTGACTGCCCTACCATCAGGATCTGAATGCAGAGGAGGTCCCCAGGACAGGCTAGGACTTCGGAAAGAACATATCCTCCAACCCACGCTCACAATCTCATCGGCCTTGGGTACCCTTAGGGACTGCTCGCCAGTGCCCTTGCCCCCCTTGCCTCCCACTGCAGCTCCCAGGGGAGAGAATTTGCGAGGCGCCGTCTCTGCCCTGCCTCGCGTTTCCTTTTTGAAGTCAATCGGTTTTCCCCTAAGATCACGGGTGGGGGCAGTGGCATTTTACCATGCAGTGATTTCAGAAACAGATGTATATGTTTTTAGCATCAGGCAGATAACCAAAATAAATCAAGCTCTGACAAGTTTGTCATTATATATTCATCTAGCAGCACTTAATAGCCACCGCAAGATGTGTCTTTGTATCTAACAGCTCTCTGCTCGAGGCTCCCTCTCTTCCATGTGCTCTTGCAGCTGCTCCAGCACCTTCAGTGTCTGCACAATGTCTCCCTGGGGAAAAAGAAGAAGGCATGGGTGTGTGGGTGACAGAAGGGGGTTGGGGCAAGCACCCTTCTTCAGGGATGCCACTTGTCCTCCCTCTGCAAGTGCCAGCACCTCTGGGCAGAGACAAAATAAAGCTTGCCTTCATAGCTGCTGGGCAAGGGCAAAACAGCTTCTTCAGAGCCAGCACCGTTCCAAAGCAACATCTCACCAAAGGGTGAGGGGGCTATAAATACAGCTGGCAGCACTTGGTAGTCTTGTCTGGATGACACTTTTTTTTTTTTTTCTGTAGCGTTTTAGGCTTAGTAAACAAATAGAAGACAATTAAAAAATAAGTCAGTCTTTAGTAAAAATGCAAAGTACATATGTGAGGAGAAGGGAAGAAGAAAAAGAGGTTTATGTTCTGCTCTGTTTCACTCTGAGCAGTTATAATTACTCTGCTAATTTTCCTCACGGTACCGGCCAGACCTAACACGCTATTCTGGCCCTTAACCCAGCGTCCTGCCACTGTTGCCTGCAGGAACAGCTGTAGGAAACAGGCTAGCGGGAACGGGGTTTTTGCCCCATGGACATCTATAGCCGGCTGTCTTCTTTCCTGGTCCCTAAGGGCCACGCGGCGGTAACTCAGCAAAGCCAGCCAGCGGTGGCATCCCCCAAAAGAGGGTGAGCAAACCCTTGAATTCAATCCCTTGGCTGGAAGGGTAGCGCTGGACATCTCGGCACTGAGCTCGGCCCTCGTTTCCGTTTGAAAGAAGGGTGAGCATCCGCAGTGGAAGAAACGGAGGATGCCCAAGAGACAGAGGAGGTGCGAAAGGAGGTGTCTCACCGCTCGGTGCTTTGAGGTGGGAAGGTGCACGGTTCCTCCGCATCCCCATCCCTAGAGGAGGTGCGTGCAGCAATGCTTGGACCGCTGTCCTGGAGGGCAGGACCGCTCCTCCTCGCCCACCGGGGCTGCAGAAGATCGCTGGGAGAGGCTCTCGTCCCTCGGGGGAGCCAGGCTTACTCCCCCCGCACAGTGGCACCGACAGACTGCGGTGTAAGGGGGTGAGCTGGGAACTGGGACAAGAGAACAGAGCCGGGCCGCGGGTTGTTGTGAGAGCAGAAGTAAGTTACAGGCGAGGTGGGTGAAGCGTGAAGACTCCTCCTGCAGCTTGGCCTTCTTTTGGTGTCTTCAGGGGTAGCCGATGCTCTTTTTGCCTGTTATTAAAAAAATATTGCTATGGGGAATTCTGCGGCCTCTCCTTAGAGGCAAAGCTGCTGAAGCAGAGCTGGGAGCTAATGACATACGGGAGGAAACCCCATCCTGCTCCAGGGGCCTTCCTCCCCCCAGCAGGGTCCAGATCCCCATGGGCTGCTGATGTTCCCCGGGGGCAGACCACCCCTTTCCCTGGTTCCCACCTCCCTGTAGCCTACACTGAGTCCTGAAAACCCCTGACTGCTGAAAAATGACATTTGAAGGGCAGCAAACTCAGCTCCCCTGCCCCCATCACGTCTGCTTTCCTACACAGAAATTTCCTATACTGCACATGGACCACTGCATGTATACATGGGCCACGGCTCCTACGGCTCACTGGCTTCTTCCCTGCGTGTTCACACACACACACATGCACGCACACAGAGAACAGGTCACAAATTTCTCTTAAAAACCCCGTGAAAGAAATTTACTTTCAGCTGGAAAGTTCCTAGACTTAGTTTGCAGAAAGTGCAAACATCTCCATGCAGTAGTGGTGGCGAGGAAAACTCCAAACCCCTGCTTTCCACCCAAACCCCACTGAGTCAAATGTGGACTCCTCAGAAAAAACCCTAAAAAAACCCACCAAAACCCCCAAAGCCCGAGAATTCTATCTTTGAACATAATGTGCTGAAAATATATAGCAACTCTTGGAGAACTGCTATATCTAGCATGAGTTATTACTTGCCTGGAAGTTGATGCCAGAGGCATGAGATTCAATATTCACCTTCTGCTAGTCATTATTCTCCAGTTTAAACATTTCAAGCATACAATCAGCGAGGCAAAAAAACGCCTACTGACCAGTTACACATCCGCAGTCACGAACAGTGATGTATGGGAGCAAAACAATCTGAAAAGAAATGATGGGCTGGAAATCGTTCAGCCAAACACTTACGCAGAGTGCTGTTATTCTCAGAAATGAGAATAGGGCTGAACTGGAAGAAGTGCCATATCCAACTTTCACATGTTTTAACCATCTGTTTTTGGGTAAAAGCATAGAAGCACAGACCTGCATCAGACATTAGGGGCTTGTCTGCTCTGATGGATGATACCTCTTGTATTTATCTGTTTGCAGTTTATTACAGCTTGCGTGCTCTGTGGCTGGGCGAGTGCCCGTTCCCTTGTGCTGGTAATTGCATTCTGGGTCCAACTGGGATTTCTGGGTGGAGGGAGAAATCGCACTGACCAAGAGAGAACCTGAGTTTGCAGAAGTGAGAGAAGGTATGGGTGTGCAGGGGTGAGGAGGAGGAGGGTGGGAGGAAAAGGAGCTTCAGCAGAGAGGCAGGGAGCTGCGTGGGTCTTCCTTGAAGACTATAAGGAACTGGTGTGGAGTTTGTTGCTACTTGTGGCTACTTGGACCTTTACCAAGCCTCTTTCTCTCTTTGCATTTCTGTTTCCAGTCTGTGTCAGCACTGGTTATTTTTACCTCCAGCACTGCAGAGCGGTGGGGCCGATGCGATGGGTGAAGGTTTGTGAGACGCTCTGAATCCTTCCCGAGAACTCTGTGAAGGTGATGCTCAAGCCGCTGGGGTGCTGGCTGGCTGGCCGCTGGTCTTTCCACAGTCCCCCGCTGTATCTCAGCAAGCTTTCAGGAGCTGACACCCAGGCACGGCAGCCTTGCTGGCTTGGGGCAGGAAGCCTGGAGCTTGGGAAAGGGAACCAGCTCCATGCCTAGACACCAAACAAGCCAGGATCTGCTTCTGAGACCTCTCTGGATCTCCCTAAATTGGCTCAAACTGACACATTTTCAAAACAAGACTGGAAACCCCACAAGAAGAGAAGATTGCTGCTCCTTCTTGTTTCCCACCGTGGAGGAGGCCTGCCACCGCCACACACAGTGCTTCTGGTCCTGCCCAGGTGGGCAGCGTGCAGGCTGCCAGCCCTCCAAAACCTGCTTCTCCTGGAGGCATTTTGCTGCAATTCCTGCTAGACCTGCTCCCACCACATCATTTGCCTTAACTACCTGCAAAAAAGGCAAATGTTTGGACCTGTGATCTAGCCTGGAAAGATTATTCCCCTGCTTTGCTCTCAGAGAATAGAGTTTCTATCTATTGCCCTATCTATTGTCTGCACCTCTTTACACTGCCATTACCTGCCATTATATCTTTATTCGCACTCTCTCTGGGTGATGGATATAATCCTTTAACCTAATCAGGGATTAGGCTGCGCGCAATTAAAACACTGAAACAAGCAGCCTGCTAAAGGGATGTGTGGCTGCCTTTTTTTCCTAACAACATGGTGACACATTGAGCCACAGGCAGCAAACGGCTTATTGATGGAGCAGTTGGTGGGGTTTGGGGTCAATGAACATTGCTGGACGTGGCAGGGAGAGGAAACAGAGAAGTTCAGGCTGTCAGCAGCACGGTGAGGAGAGGACCACTTTCTTACCTCCTCTCATCTGAGCTGCCAGAACATGCCCAAAAAGAAAAGCAAAGGACTCTGGACAGAAACCTCATGTTTATTTCCTCAGTATGGGAACCCCTGTGAGGAAGAAAATAACTTTGTCCCAGGAGCTGCTTGGGAGACCCCCTGGGGCAGCGATTATGCAGCAGCAATATCTAGACCTTCACAGGAGGGGAAATATAGTGCACTCAAATAAAAGTCTATACCCTCAGCTGTACACTCCTGAACACAAAATAAAGAAGCATATGTAATGCTGGGCTGAAATGCTGGATGACGTTTCAGGAGCCATTTGGAGGAGAGAGATGAGGATTATTGACATTGATGCCTGCAACCTCACAAGTGTCAGAAGGCCAGCAGCATGCAACTGGGTTGTCTGCCTCGAAAATAAATTAAGTTCCACTCAAGCAAAGACACAAGAAGGCTTCTTTACTCTTCCTGGATTTGTAGGTGATGCTAAGCAGTACAAGAATACAGTGTTCTTGTGTCCCAGGAAATGCCTGCGGATGTCAGGGGTCTAAAATAGCAAACGCCAATATGTTCCATCTGACCACTCACACCTGAGTGCCTGGCAGGTCTGAATACAGCTCTATCAAGGTACGTGGTTTTTCCCCTCTTCCCTGAAAGCACCCAGAGGTTTTTGGTTTTTATGGGGTCTTTCGGATTTATGGGCTTTTTCTGTTTTATTTTGTGATGTGCATTCAGAGTAGTCCCTGAAGCCTTGGCTCAGAAGCAGCAGTTTCTTCTCTCCAGCTTGCAGGCAGCACAGCGGGGGCTCTTTCTGCAGGAGCGTTGGACTCACAGAGATGTCCGCCCAGTGTTTGCTCCCAGTCCCACCAGAGCTGGGAGGCTCTTTCGCTAGGGCTGTTTTCCCCAGCACAGAGCAGGGTCGTTTTCCCCTACCACCCTTGCCTCCTTGGCTTGGCTGTAGGACACACCAATCTGGTGCAAATGATGTGAAGGAAAGCACAAAAAGGAAAGTTATGGACTCCTGCTCTTTTGGGTTATCAGGAAACTGAAAACACAATGGAAGCACAACATGCTGGGAAGACATAAGAGTGTCACTGATAGGCACAGATACATCCTCCAAACCTTGAACAACCAAATGGGCTTATAGGTGAACATTCTTGATGGAAAAGGATCTTCTACAGCATCTTCCAAATTAATAAATCACTACAGTGAAAGATTTTCTTTGGCTGGCAGAGTCTCTGTAGCTTTGGTGTTTGTTGCTCTAAAATCAGTCTCTTCCATCCATGGCTTTTTTTTTTTTTAAATTCAGATCTGCAGGAAATGAAGCTAATATTTCATTCTATCTGTCAGCTTGTTGTTCTACAAAGCAGCGTGTGAGAAGAATAAATGAATGTACCCTGACCTGCCTGGCAAAAAATCTGACCCTCTCCCTCCACAAACACACACAATTTTTGACTTGTTTCTTTGGGGAAGAACATGTGCAAAGCCAGATGAGACCAGGCAAGAGAATGAGTTCATGAGGAAGGAAAACAGCTAATAGTCCCATTTCACCGGGGCTTTTGAATAAATAAATAGAGCAATTAATAATGAATAGACTTAAACTTGAAGTCCTTACTCTAGGCAAAAGTCTCCTTTAAGCAGCTCTTTGCTCAAGCACAATGTAGGTCAGAAATTCAGATCTAGCATGCAGTAGATGTTAATAAGTAATAATGGTGGGCTGATTTTCTCCCCTCCCCAAAGAAACATTAACTGGAGGGGCCACGTGGAAAGTATAGTCTGTATTGTTCTGCTGGATCTTGTTCAACGCTGGGGAAAGGAGGAGGCTAATGCATGGTCTGTGCCTTTCTTACACCTCTTTGGTTCAATAGGCAGCAATAAAGGCACCCAGGGAACAGCATCACGAGGCCTCCCGAGCTCTGCTTTGTATGGGGCAGGGAGACGGTCTGTGGGATAGCTTCCTGAGTGGGAGAAACCGTAATATAGCTGGACTCACCACTAATCCCATCTACGAACACAATCTACAAACTATCCAGAGGGATTTCTTTGCCTACTACCTAAAATGATAGCTAACAGCTTCACACTAAAAGCCACACAACAATTTGGCAGACCTGGAGTGTTCTCGTGACTGAAACCAAAGCTTCAACACACAAACAGTGTGATCCAGTGGATTTTGAGGGCCCCTTGCTCACTGCCTCCTCCTTTTTATGTGCATTTCTTCCATTTTTACTTTGGAGAGGTAGCACTACAGTTTTAGGAGAAAAATTATACAAAACTGAGTCAGGAAGGGAACTTGAACCATCAGCACTTGGATTTTTGTTTTTTCCATGGTTAATTTTTTCTAGTTCTGGATTTTCCTCTGCTTGCCAGCTAAATTGCCATGCAAGCAACCCGTGCCTCTTCTGGCTGGATTTCCTTCTAAGGCTTTATTAATGCCTGCATGGTGGTGTCTCCAAACTCTCCAGCCACACTCAGTCTCCTCTCCTGTCCTGCCCCTGCTGCCTCCTCCCTGCCACGGCCCCATTTGGTGTCATTTCAAATTCCCAATCCTGACCCCTGCCTCCAGGGATTCTGATGTTTCTGTTTATCCCACTCATCAGCAACCATAACATATGGGGCTGTCTGTCCTCTTTGCTGCTGATGCTGGCTTAAACGCTTTGTCTGCTTCTTGCAGATGTACAAAGGTTTCCAGCTCTCTTGAGATATGTACACAACTGCTTTCCTGAGCTAAGCCAGGAGCCTTCATCTCCTTCAGATGCCCCCCCTACAAATTACATTGCTTGCTGTTTGGAAAGACAGTAAGTGAACAGAAGGACCCAAAAACATGCTGATGACAAAGCCACATCTTCAGTCAATAGAGATGAAAGGGGACTCAAAGCAACTTCATGTAGAATCAGATGGGTAAATGGCAACAAAAGAAATTCAGTACTATTTTTTTTTTTCCTTTAAATGCTCAGTGCAGGAAGGCACTTCAACTGTTTGTACGCTGTAAAAGTTTCCACATTATCTCTGTCAGATAGGGAAAATACCAAGGTGTCATCACAGACAGTTCAAAAAAACCTTTTAGACGTCGGACAGCAAAGCCAACTGTGGCAGGCTGTAAGACGAATGGGATGGTGGAATGTACTGAAACATGCCTGTCACATACATGCTGAAAGGCATACAGGGCTGACTTATACAGGTTTCAAAAGTGACCCACAATTTGCCCCAGGGATGTCCCAGTTGGTTTTCTTTGAAGGCGGCCATAAAAGTGCCTTCATTTCGTAAAGTATGGAGCCTGAATTAGCTCTCTGAACTTCATAAACCCTATTAGAGAAGTCAAGTGGGCTCTGCTTTTATAGCAGGCGCCTTCCCTGCCTATTTCTTGGCCAGGAGTGAGCCTGCAGCGTTGTTTTCTTGCCAGCCACGGCTGGGGCAGAGGTGATGGCCAGAAGAAGGGACCAAGTCCTCTGAAGACGCAGTCTCCTGACGTGGAAGGTTTGGAAGGCTGATCCAGCTACATCGTGGGAATGCCAGACAAGTACCCTCAGTCCAAAATATCAACTGGTAAATGACAGCACAAGGGGAGAATTTGCAACGGTGATATCTTTTTCTCCAGCAGAGTGACTCATTCAGCCATGGCTGCCAGTTGGGGCTCATTAATTGCTTTAGATATTGAGAAGGCAGAGTGATATGTGATTAGCTGAGAAAATATTAATTGCATTAAAAGATAATCACAGAAAGGCAATTCACTTCATGAAATGACTCTTTTGAGAAGGTGGCAGCTCTAGTGCTGGAGCAAGTGGATAATGTAGGAAGCGACGGGTGTTACAGTACATTGAGCAATTAAACACACGCTCCTGGCTGAGCTGTATTCATAAATGAGCAGCCCGTGAATCACTCGCCCCAAGCGCGCTTGAGATTTCATCTCTCTGACATATTCACTGCCACATAAACGCAGCCTCCGACACTGGGCTGCATCAGGGATGGTTTGGCTTTCAGGCAGAGCTGGGGCTCCCCAGAGTCGCTCCGGGGACCTGCTGGGGTGAGACGGGCGATCCATGGATCTGCCCTCTGGTAACAACCTGTGTGTAGTCGGGTGGGTTTCCAGAGCCCCTCTTCCCTGGATGGAGCCGTGAGGCTTTTCTGCAGAAAGCTGACAGCTGAGGATGCAGCTACTTAAATCAGAAGAAGGTTGTAGGCAGGGAAGATGTTAATACAAAATACAAATATGAATACCTCTGTCGTCTTGTCTTGAATTATCTCCCAGATTAGTCCTGGTTAGACCCTCTTTCTCATATCCTTCTACCCCTCCATTTGAAATTTGCCACCTCTCCTGCACACCATCAAGGCTTCCTGCCAGCCCAGCAGCATCCCTCTCCCTTCAGTCAGAATTGGCAAGGGGTCACAGACCATTCCCTCCTGCAGGGTGAGAAGCAAAGCACCCCACAACTCCAATCTTTCAGGGCCGATGCTTACCAACCCTGATGTGAACGTCTGCTGGGGAACGACACGGCTGGGGAGCGCACCAAAGAGTGCTCTGAAATTGTTATTTTTTTGTCTTACGGTAACGCTTCCATGTGCAGTGAGACTGACCATGGTAGCAACAACCCTAATTCAGAAGGTTTTGTACCAGGGACTCAAGAGTGACAAAGGGGCCGAATTACAGGGAAGCGAAGTGACTTCAGGGCAACACAGCAGGTGAAACCATTTTTGGCCAGCAGCAGAATCCAAATTTCCCAAATCCCATTCTAGTGCCTCAGCCTTTGTGTCACATGCGATCCACTTGGGTTTCGTTAGTAAAAGATATTCTCCTTGCACAGTGACGATAGAGACTGCGGAGCTGAATAGGAGCTGATTCAGATGAGAACATCCCAGCAGAACAATTGGTGCTATTTATAAAAAATGCACTCATTGCAGTGTATAATTAGAAGCTTTGCCTTCCACACGCAAATTGGAGATAATGACTCTGAAAGAAAGTGAAGGGAATCCAAACAGAACAATTTGTGTCCCGAAACTCACTTGCTAAAAACTCCTTCAGCTTTTCACCCAAGTCAAATCTGGAGAGTGTGCACTCTTCATGCTCCAGCTAAATGACTAGTGGGCCAGGGATGTGGAAGCATTACAAAGTGTTACTGAAAGTTTTGTAGCCAAGAAGGTAGCTCAGGTAGGTAGAAGTAAAACCTGTGGGAATTTGGATGCCTGATTTGTGTTTGTCACACCCTCATAATCACAGATCATTTTTGAAAGCCCCACCTGTTGATGACAAAGGGTTGAACACAGAGCTGCCTGGAGCAGAGGAAGCTGCTATAGCTGGAGATCTGGACTTCTGAGTTGGAGCAAAATGTATTTTCAAAATTTATTGTGGAAAGGCAAACACCAGCTGTTCCATTGTCTAACCACAGAAATACCTTTAATTGACAGTAATATTTTAAAATTTTAAAATACTTTGTTTCCATAATGTAAAGACATACCATAGCGTAGATAAAAACGTAACATGTCATTCTTAGTAAACTTTCATATGTGTTGTTATATGTGCACACAATTAAAATGAATTAATAGCTGAAAACTTTGAAAAGAGAGCAAAGTAGTTCACAAAAATCAAACCAAAAATGAGATCAGAAAGGTCCTTATGAAACCCTTGCGGTCAACATTTTTCTTAAAACTGACACAAAGTATTCCCGCAAGATATCTCAGTTTTCTTGAGGCAGCAGTTTCTGATGCTGTGCTGTCAACACTGTTTGTCCATCCACAGCTCAGAGGGAAGCCCGACTGGCGCTGCCAGCCTTGCTGCAAGCGAGGAACCTCCTCAGCGGTTGTCAAGCATTTTGGGAGACGTCTTGGCCCTGGACCAAGGGAGAAAGGGAAGCCAAAGACCTGGCCCCAGCATGGCCACGCACAGCGAGTTCTCCCACCAGCACTGTGGCCTGGGCTGATGCCGGAGGGGTGGGGAAAGCCACCCTGATGTGTAGAAGCAGATTTTAATTAAATCCTGTCAGGTGGCAAAACTCTTGAAGTCCAAACGCCAGCTGCTTCTCTGTCTAGGCAGAGAGCAGCCCACCAAAGGGTGTGAGATCTCGGGTGCGGGTGGGGGGGTTCCTGACTGCATTTACTTGCCATGTGAGCTCTCTCTTTACAAAGTATAAATTAATAACAATTAAATTATCTTCATATATACATCATTGTTCAAAACTGATCAAGAACTGCTTTAAAAGCAGTGAAGGGAATATTCACAGTCCCCCTACAGGGCAGCTCTTTTTCACTCCTATTTTGCAAAGAGATAAAATAAAGTGCTGTTGGTCAGGGTAAGTATCTGGTTTGGAGATTGGACAAATAGCTAGACACAGAGCTAGAAATAGAAACCAGGAAACTGATTTTTCACTCTGTGTGCCACAGTGTCCTTCATTCTCCTCGTATGTGAAATGGAAATAACAAAATTACCATGGGAGCGCTGTGAGTTTTTGGTGGTGAAATGCTTGGGAGGCTGGAAGGGAAACATTTCCTTCCCCACTCTCAGCTCTATGTTGGCTTCTCTTCGCCACTGACCACAGTGAACAGTAATGGACCCTCAAGTTTCTTGTCCTAGGGAAATGTGTAATTTGCATT
The DNA here is from genome assembly GCF_964188355.1 of Buteo buteo. Lineage (NCBI taxonomy): Eukaryota > Metazoa > Chordata > Aves > Accipitriformes > Accipitridae > Buteo > Buteo buteo. The sequence continues at coordinate 53,912,714 of NC_134176.1, read as the reverse complement.
TCTGACTCTCGCTGGGTGCCATGAACTCCTGCCAGCCGCAAGGCTTAATGAGCCTTTCAAGCATCCTTTGGGTGGGAGATGGGAGAATCTGTTCTGCACGCCAGATGCGCAACAGCAGGCTGGGCTCTTCTGCTGACTTGGTGATCCCTTTCCTCCCTGGCTGTGGTTGCTCACCAACTGGAGACACTGTATTGAGCAAGGCAGTGGCACTCCTTCCCCCAGTAGCTTTCCCTGAAATCAGAGTATACACCACTGCCTGGGGATGTGTTCACTCTTGATCCCTTGGCCACAGCATCACAACAAACATTGTTACCACAAGTTTGTTGAAAAATATCCTAATCCTTACAGTCTTTTTGTTTTTTTTTTAAAGCCTTCCCTAGTTGCTTGGCATATGGTTCAGGATTACAGGATTTTCTGTGCTCTGCACTTCATTGCTAGTCATTGGTCCTCCAAGTCCCTTCCTTCTGCCTCTGCTTGCGGACCCACAAGAACTTGGTTAGGATTGAGAGATAAATGCTTAAAAAGTGCTTCCGACAGCATGAACTGAAATTTAGCAGGCTAAATCCTGTCCAGAAAAGATACAGGCTGAAAGGGCAGGACTGGGAATATGGATCAGTCCAAGCCAAGCAGGAGGCACCAACACTGCAGCCTTTCCCTGCCTAGGACATGGGAAGGAACCCGCTAGCGTGACAACGATGACAGTGCGGGTTCTGTGTCTGTAGATGGGCTGCACCCGCAGCCCGGGACATTTTTTTTACCATGTTCGTTTGACCACAAGGAAGAAGCTCTGGATAGGACTGGGGAGTCACTCATAACTTTCAGCATGACTTTAGTTGTTTGGCTTAGCATGGATAATTCCTTAGGCAGCTGGTGATCAATGGGACCTGCTTGCAGCTGGGCCCCCTAATGCAGTTCACTTTTCAAAGAAATGCAGTAATGGAGCAGAACAGGCAGTAATGAAACTCTGAAGGACCCCAAAGTAGAGCTTCTTTTTCTCTCCCTTTAATTGCAAGGCTAATGTTCCACATAAATATCTAGCAGCTGGTTGTTTGTGTATGTCATTTTGAAAGCCTGGCTAAAAAACAAGAGAGAGTACAGCTGGGAGTCAAAAAAGCTTTCAGAGGAGATAAGGCACTTTGCCACCAGCACTTCATGGGAGGGGCATTCTGACAGCAACATGATTTAAAAAGATTAAGTGCACAGAGTATAAAGTTCTTCCAGGATTTAAATATTTATTAAACATATCTACCAGAGATAGTCGCAAAGCACCAGGTTTAAAAGAGGACTCCTGAGCTAAAAGGTAAATACTTGTGGTATATGGTGCTCTCAAGTTCCACGCGAGGAGAAATCAGCCAGGCACTGCCAAATGAAAAAAAGCATAAACCTCTGAAACGGGATGGGCAGTAATTGCCTAATGCCAAAAGGACAGAGCACAGAGTTCTTTCCTCCGTTCTCTTTGTTTTTCATAATTAACTTTACACTCGAATCTGCAGCCATAACTGCTCTGGGTACAGTCACCCTCTGGGAAGCTACTGGAGGCTGACATTTTAACAGAAGAAGGGATCCAAGCTAGCCCCTGAAATGCAGGGTCTCTGCTTTGGTAGACAGTTCCTCTGATTCATCATGCAAATGTATGGATAAGTATCCAATTATCTGTCTTTGACAGACAGCCGTGTCTTTATGAATAGAAACACGCAGCTGTGTGCTCATCTCAGACTCCGGCGTGTAAAGACTGTCTCCTGCCTCAAGGAAGCTGGCATTCAGGAGGAGAGATGTGTTAACCCCCAGACGTTAGCTGGAAAGCCACAAAAGCTCAAGTAAGCCACCTCAAAGAGAACTGGCTTTCATGGGAACCGGTGAGTAGAAGACTAGCTAACGGTCCGATCCCACAGCACGCTGAGGAGCAAAGGGCGACGCGCTGAGGATGTTCCGCAGCAAGTTCACGTGTCGGTCTGTTGAGAATCGATGCAAATGGGGACTATGGGGCTGTGTGATGAAAATGAAAAAGAAATGTAGAAATAATCAAAAGTAAGGATTCATTCAGAGACGTAAAAGGTAACTCTTGCTAAGGAAGAAAGTCTTACCTCAGTTAAACTCAGAGTAGGTTTTAGGAAGGATGAGAACCCCTGCAGGGACGGTGGTCAGAGGAACTCAGCCTCAACGTGAGACCCCTTTTTTAAGTTGTTAATCAATAATACAAAATATCAGACTCCAGATGAGCGGATTAAGTTCATGTTCATACCATCTTGCCTTGTTCTAAATAAGGTGAAGAGTATGTGTGTTGGTACTTGCCAGCAAGCTGGCTCTTTTGACCTTTTCCTCACGGAAAGTCCTGACTCATCTCTGCCTCTCACCTCCAGTATTTGTCCATCACCTAAATTCCACTCAGCTTAACTAAAGCAAGGTTGATGTAAGATGCCTGTTATAGTTACGCATTCATGCTAAGCCAGTACTCATAGTCATATAATGTTCCATTTCTAGTGCTTATAAACATTTTCCTCTATAGTACGGGGCAAATTTTGACTTGCTTTTAGGCCTACTGAAAAAAGTTAAAATTAAACAAAGGGCCAAGATGTGAGACACGGGATGTGATCAATCGCCAGCACCGGTGCCAGGGCAAAGAAAAAAATCTGTGAAAAGATAACTTGAAGAGGAGAGAGTGGGTGGAGGGAGTTTCCCACCAGCCGTTTCTGAACAGGGGCTTTGCTCCCCGGGTGCGAGTCCCTGGCACGGCAGCTCCTCGGAGCCGTGGGGCTTCATTTCTCGCCCTCTGGAGAGGCAGGTCCGGGGCTTGCTCTGACAGCGATGCGGTGGAGGTGCTGCTGCCCTTGTTCGGTGTGGAGGGCCAAAGCTGGGGGTGCAAGGAGAGGGCATGGTTTTAGAGGGACCCGCAATGTGGGGGCTCCTAGCAAACACAGCTTCGCTGGACTTCACTTTCAGGATGACTGTATTGAGCCCTTTCTGCCAAATCCATCTCTTTTAAGTTATCTCCAAAATGGAGAAATTCATAGGCATTTTCCTAACCCCCTGGCGTAATAAGTTTAGAAAGCTGAACGGACTTAGAGCAGCCCAAGCTAATTTCTAAGAACCATTTATTGGCAGGATTTAGTTTCCTTTTGGATTTGTGAAACGCCAAAAAATTAAATCCTTTTTTCCCCCCTGTTTTGAAATGCTTGCCAAGTGGGTCCTGCAAACACATCAGCGGGGACACTCTAAACACGTACAGTCTCTAACTGTGCCGATTAATGACTTTCAAATACTTGCACTGTGGGAATGTGGGAGTGCTATTGTTTTTCTTCCCAGGCAAGCATGGTACCCACATCACTCACCCTCCTCCAAGGTTTTTGGAATAGCTGTGAGAATGTGCCCTGCACAAGTAGATGCATGACGTTTTCTCTAGATAAGCTTTTCTATATGTGTTTTCTTTGAATATTTGTAGGAAATAAACGCATCAGGAATGCCACGGTAAGGAATTAACTCTTTTCAGAGGAAAATGCCGTCACACAGATACTGCAGCTCTTTCACTGAGCCTCTCTGCTCCAGCCTCCCCTGCTCACCTGTGGTGTTGGGCACACACCAGGAATGAAAGTAGCGCTGCTGGGCACAAGCGATAAACTCTTTCATAGCTGGGTTGCCATTTCCAGTCTTGATGAGATGTGACAAAGTGGGTCTGATCAGATAATGATTTTCTGTCTGTGCAGCAAGGGGGAAGGCATCACTCCAGTGGAGGATGAGTGCTTGAATCACTGAAATCATGACAGCATGGACACTACAAGTAGGATAAGAAAGCTGGTTTCTCTATAATCAATGAAGAAAAGCTCCTTGAAGAGAGACATTAGCTGCTTTAGGCTTCATGACTAACGCCTCTTACCAGATATTTGCTGGCAAGAGGATAAATCTTTTACATCCATGGAGCCTATGCCCAGCTCTTCTAGGCATGATATTGTAGAGATGAACTTCAGCACTCCCTACAACAGCTCAGCCTGGGATGGGGATAGAAAACCTCCAGTCAAGAGAGTTTCAAGGAGAAAATTTGGTCTAACATGTGACAATAATCCAGTTTCTATTCTTGAATACACAATGACAGGAGCTACACTAGTGCCCCTCTTTGAACCCTCTCATGGTATCTTTAGTAAGGTTTTCTCAGTTTCTAACACATCCCTTCATGGCCTTTTATTTTCTCTCCTGCTAGGCAAATCTTTGAAGGATCATCAAGAGCCATTCAGTGCTTATAAAAGAAAGAAACCTTCCCTGGGGAAGGTAAGGTACCATCTTTCCATTGGGCAGGAAGGGGTTTGCCTTTTAGTTGCCAAAAGCAGTCTCACAAGTAATCTCAGTATGTCAGGCAGTTTTGTTTGGGTTAGCAGGTTGTGTGGTGGAACTTTCCAGCTATGCTGAGCCATCTGAGGTAGGTGGATTGAGATCAACCAGCCTTTCTCAAATGGGAACAGGAAGGAACAGGCTGAGAAGGTAGTGAATTAAGATGGCAAGCTGCTGTGCCAGCCTTGACTCAGGTCAAGCTTGTGCAGATCCAAAGAGGTCCCTGTGCATTCTCCAGTTCAGGTGTTTCGAAGCTCCCAGGGTTTCTAAGTTTTCATTCTCAGAAGCTGTGATTGCTGAAGCCTATGAAAATATATGGGTGTTAGTGTTGTCCTTCATATCTGTGATCAAATCCTGAATTTATGCCTGCTGGCTATTATGCATCATTCCAGCTCTTTTCTAGAGATTAAGTGGCTGAGCCAGGGTGTCCCCAGCAGACCTCAGTTAGCAGCTGATCTCTGGGTTTTAAATGGGCTTGGACAAGGCTCCATCACTCAGATATTTTTCCCAATGGAAAATAAGATGGAGACCACTCACGCATCTCACAAAAAAGCTGCTTTGCTTCAGTCTTGGATTTTCCTGTGCCCATGGATGCCCTGCCAAACATTTTCAGTTTGCTTTCTCACCAGACTAGATGCAGACCAGTCTGACAGTCATTACGAGGGCTAGCAACCCCAGGACCTCTCTCCTTTCCAAGTCCTTTCCTTTGAAGGAAGAATTAAATGTGGAAGTGTCCGCAAGTTCACCATGAAGAAGTGAGCATAGCACTGTCCAGTCCTATTTGCAATGAGAAGGAAGGATGTGATGGTTGCTCGAGCAGAGCTCTTGGGTGCATGGTGAGAAGTTCAAGGAAGCATGGATTTATTTGTCCAACATTTAAAGGTATAAAGCTGAAAAACCTGAAAATTAGAACTCATTTTACCTGGTGAGCATGGATGCACCCAAGAAGTAGTAATACCTGCATCTCCCCCATGCTCTGGCCCATGTTGGTGTGACTTCCACCTTCCCTGAAAACCCTCGCAAGGAGGTAAGCGATAGACCTGCCTAAATCTCTGACCTTTCCTTTGGGTGACCTTCTGGGCTAGTTTTGGCTCAAGAGATGTTATGAACTGGAGACTACTCCTCCTGATCCACTTCATGGGCGTGATGAAAGAACCATTTGTGCCAAGCAGTCCCAAACTTACAGAATCACAGAATCATAGAATCGTTTAGGTTGGAAAAGACCTTTAAGAGCATCGAGTCCAACTGTCAACCATGTCCACTAAACCATGTTCTGAAGTGCCTTGTCTACGCACTTTTTGAATACCTCCAGGGATGGTGACTCAACCACTTCCCTCGACAGCCTGTTCCACTGCCTGACAAACCTTTCAGTAAAGAATTTTTTCCCAATATCCAATCTAAACCTCCCCTGCCATAACTTGAGGCCATTTCCTCTCGTTCCACCACCAGCCACCTGACAGAAGAGACCAGCACCCAAACTTGAACAAACCAGAAACTTCTCTGTGAAACCATTAGCCTGTGGGTGAAAACTACTGAAATCTGATTTTTTATTTTCTGTCATAGGTGGCTTTCCAAATCTCAGTACCATTCAGTTTGCCAGCAGTAACATCTCTGTGCTAGAAACTAAACTGAGATACCTGTTCATACAGTAAAAGTTCAGAGTGGAAAACAAAACCTGATCAAACTGCATCATGGTTTTCTCCAACCTCAGAAACAGCCAGAAAGGTTTTACAGTCAGAATTCGTCTGACACATTTTTCTGAGGCATCCAAAGTCTGACTCGAATTCAGGTTTTGTATTCATGGCTGGACAAAAAAGTGGTTGTACTAAACAATGTGCCTGTTTGAGTAACCTCTGCAGATAGGATGTGAGAAGCTCATAGGTAAATGTTATAGAAAGCCCACAGTGATGTTTGTACAGCTATTCTTAGCAGAGACTTTATTGACCCAACATCATCTATATTGCTTAAGATGCCAGTTCTGGTAAAAAGTGCCGGACTGACAACTGTGGGGACTTGAGGTTTGTTTATTCACTGAACCGAGAGAAAAGACAGCAGTAGGGAACGCTTCCTTCCCAGCACTCCCTGCCAACTTTGTTCTTATTACCTAACATTCATACTGAAGCACTGTTTCGGAGCTCCAACCAGTTTACACTCCCTCTGCTAAGCACTGAAAAAAATAGATAACCTCTTCTATTCTAGCAAGCAGCACCAGGAAAGTAAAGCACCTTTCTCTCCCCTGAGACTCCCAATGTAGCTGCAGCTACATACTGTGGATTTTTGCTGTCCAGACCAAGACCTGCAAACTCATTTCATGCGGGGAACAGTGTGAGCATCTGGCATCAGCTAATCACTCACCACCTACTTAGGCTGCTGTCAAAATTCTGTTTTAGTAGGACTCTGACCTAAAGCTATGACACATGTTTCTGAGTAGTACATATGCTGAAGCCAAGAGAAAAGGAACGGCAGGAGAAGGAAAACAAAGAGAAGGGGATAGTTAGCAGAGACAGTGCCTTACTGAGACATCTGTTTGCCGCAGGGGCAGCAGAACAAGACAAACTTGTGAAAATTACCTTCAATGGTCAGGGTTGAAGCTGAAGAACCTGCCTAGATCTTGATTCTGGGGGAACTCCAATGAAAGGAGATGGCATCCCTATTTGGAGTCCATCCAGTTCAACACTCAGTGACGAGTGCAGCCCTTCAGCATAGATCACTCTAATTGCATCCTATTTACTGTGTAATTGCACTATAAACAGATACACACATACAGCATAAGAAGAGAATTGGGATCTATAATTATATGCAATTAGCAACATTCATTGCTCCCTGCTCTACTTATCCCTAATGAATGGCCTGTGCAAACAGCAGGCTTGGTACCGGGACAAATTTATGGGTGACATGGGCAAAGGTGGCACCAGAGATTAGCACCATTCATCACAGAGCAAGGAAATGAGGAGTATCGCAGTCTAGCACGAGCAACGAGCAGGTCCCCAAGGCCTTGGGAGGCATCAGATGGACAGAGGACAGCCAAAGGATTCAAAGGGCTCAGACTCTGCTTTTGGACCTGGCCACGTGGTTTCAGGAAGACAATTTTGGTATCTTTGTGCATCAACTTCACCACCTGCAAGACAGGGCTGGCATCCTCATCTTCTTTGAAACGGAGGTGGGACATACAGAAGAAAGTTTTTACCAAAGAGCTGAGATATACTGTTATTTCAACAATCCACAAGTGGCCCTCATATATTAGAGTCCAGTAAATACTTTGAAATCTTAGTGGGTGCAAAAGAATTAGAGATATAACTTAAAGATGTTAGCACTGCACCTGGTGAGAGCAGCACTGGCTGAAAAGGCACAAATGTGTGGCTGAGGAACTTCTCCAGAGTTGGAAATTTTAGGGCTAGGCAAAGCCAGATGTGTCTGAGGTGTTGACAGCAGACCATAGGGGAACAGGGACAGCCTCGTCACACCAGGCTCATAAAAAAAAGCAACTAAATGTTGGAAAACTATATTCTTGGGTGCAAAAGAAGTCCTTCTGTGCCCAACAGATGGAGAAAATGGAGTTTTCTGTCCCTAGCAGCTATGGTTCTGGGAAACAGAGCTGGGCCCCGAGTGAAGCAAAACTGTCTGCGAGGCACTCCAGCAGATCTGTCATTTGCTAAACAATGATGATAGTGGTGAAAAAATATCCATGTGCTAAAGAAATCTGCTGAAAAAGGAAACCACCCAGCTGGGCTTCCACTCCGTGCAAATTCAGGCTGTGGTATTATCTGGGAGGCTGCCTTCCTGCTGGCAAACGTTAGCCAGTACCTTCTGGAAGAGAAAAAAGCAAAACGTTTTTTATGGCCCAGCTCTCCAGGGGAGGTGCATCCTCCCAGGAGGAATTCAGCAGTTTAGCTTGGAATTGCTCTTTTTGTCTCTTCCTTTTTTTTCCTTGCATTCCCAGCAAGGCAGGTCATTTCCTTTGGCTTCCTCAGGCCCATCCTTGCAGTATTGGGTCTTTTTTCCTCCCAAAGGACCATGTCCACCCTCTGGATTTCACCACACAGTGTGGCCGGGCTGCCCGGGGTGAGCGTGCTGCTCCAGAAGTCGGGGACACAACCCTCAGCCCTGCTGCTGAGGCAGAAAAGCCTCTCACGTGCAATTTGTTTGAAGGAAGAAAATCTCTAGGAAGTAAACGTGAATTTCTGTTCTCTTTTGTTTGGTTATGGGCAGAAAAAATCTCATCTCGGCAGGGCTGGCATCCCTTCCCACACACAGCCCGTGGCTACTAAGGCTTCTCCTCTTTGTACTCAGCTGGTTAGTGCCGTCCCCGAGAGGGCTCGTTTAATGAAATCTCCCATCTAATGGCAGAGTTCCCTGACACAGGCTCTCTCTTACTTGGCCCCAGGAGATTTAAAAATAAGCAGAGGAATTTCTCCACCCACACGGAGCAGAGTGTAAGCCACGGGTGGGTGGGCAGCAGGCTGGGTTCTGGCGGCTTTGGAAGGGAGTAAAGCATCTCCCTGGAGAAAGGCAACTCCGACCTACCCTGGGGACCCAGCCTCCCGCTCCCTTTCAGAAAACTAACAGAGGCTAATTCTGGTTTATCCCCCTTCTGGCACATGCTTGGCTTTTTGGACCTTTATTTCCACGAGTTTTTCTGTGCTGTACAGAGAAGGTTTCACTCAGATAGCAGCCTCCCCTTCTCATCACACGGCTCTTCTCCACATTCTGCCTCCCCTGAAGTCAGAGGAGCCCTGCGCCCTCCGCTGCTGCCCTGGCCCTGCGGAGCACAGCATCAGAGCAGGGCAGGCTCTTGGCTTGGTTCAATCCTGGCAACCCAGCCCGGACTGCCGTCGGCTCTCCCTGCGCCAAACAGCCTGGCACAAAGTGATATCGGCCAGGAATAAGCCTATCGTCATGGAGGAGCATGATGCTGGCTCTGCTTCAGCTGGAGACATCAGCGCTGGATAATCACAGCAACCTAGACACAGCCTCCGTGCTCAGCAAATGCTCTATTTCATGTAAATAAAGTAATTACAGGGATTGCACTCACTGCAGTTAGAAAAAAACCCACTGCCTGCACCTTTGGTGTATCTTACCACGAAGGAGCAGTGGTTTCTTTAAATTCTTTTTCTTGGCCTGGAGCCTGAGAGCTTTTGAGAACTCGCAATGGCAGGAGAGGAGAGGGGAAGAACTTGAAACCAATTCGGCGCTGGTCCCCAGCAGCACTCTGGGGCCAGACCCTTCTCCTCACCCCACCAGCAGCCAGACCTGTGCTTGGGGCTGGAGGGAACATGAAGCAGGGTTGCATCTTACAGCTGCCTAAAGGGCCTCTCTACCAGCAGGATCCTTCTGACAGCATGAGGAAGAGGAATAGTCCATTTTTATCTTTGGGATTGAAGCAGCAAAAGGGCCCTGCCCTCTGGACTCAGAGAGGGAGAGACCCAAGATGTCATTTTGAAGGCCTCCATCAAAGACCAGCAGCTGCAGCAAGCACGACTCTTCTTTAAATTGCCGGTAGACACTGAACTGTCCCACAATGAACAGTTTTTTGCAACTTGTGTATACGGGGGATGGATTCACCTGAACACATCTGTGGGCTGCAGATGGGGTGGGTGTTTTGCCAAACTTCAGGAGACCTTAGGAGCTTGGCCGCACGCACAGAAGGAGCAACAATTTCAGGGGCTTTTGCAAAATAGCACCCACAATAACAAGCAATTTTCCTCGTTCTTTCCAGAGCTGTACAAATCTCCCAGAATATTAAGAGCAAGGCTACCCTGTAAATCCTAATAACATCCAGCAGGAAGGTTGATTCAATAGAGCACGGAATAAGTGCATGTAGGGGGAAAGGAGGGGCATGAAGAAATATTCTACATAATTTTTAAACCTGGGCAGATCAGATGTGCTGAAGCAGCTCCTTACATCCAGGAGGATGCAGCAGCTGAGCGGGTGATTAACGAGGCCCTAGCTTGGCTGTGCTGAACACTCTGCCCAGGAGTGGGCAGAGACACATCTGGGGGAGCTGGCATGGGGTTGCAAGGAGGCAGCCTTAAAATTTGGCACCGCTTGGCAGCTTGCTGTGTGCTCAGCCTTGGCAATTCGTCCCTGTTTGGGTTGCTATGAGTACGGACAAGAGGGCTGCAACCACTAATTTTGGAAGCCTCTTGGATCAAAGAATTTTTATCATTAAAATTATTTCTTGATTCTAAAAGGAGAATAAATTTCACAGTAGCTCATAATGGCACTGTCAAGGAACAGATTATTTCTCATGGTCCTTGGAGAAGAGCAGTGACAAAGACCGGTGAGCTGGGCAAGTTGAAAGAAAAATGAAAGAAGTTAACATAATATAACATTGACCTCGAGAACAGTAGAGGGAGAAATGTGCCATGGCAAGTTCACAGGGCATAAGGAATGAGGCAGGAGAACGTGTTGATGGAAGCGGCACAACAGGCAATGGGAGAACCATAGCAACAGGAGCAGATTTAGGTGACAAAGCAAGAAATTCCTCTCAGGGTGAGGTCTCTCAGGGCAGGGAGATGACTGAACAGGACTGAACCAAGCCCAGGCAAAGAAAATCTCTCTGGAGTCGGCTGGCATCTGCTTAGAAAATGGACCGGTGGAGGTCAAAGCAGTCTCTTACCTCAGTGCAAACAAACCTTGATATGGCCGGTTTTCTTGGAGCCGGAGCTCTTCTTAGGCTCAGCAAAACTTATGGCAGCATTAATAATCTGTCCTGGTTTCAGCTGGGGTAGAGTTAATTTTCTTCCTAGTAGCTGGTATAGCCTTATGTTTTGGATTCAGTATGAGAAGAATGTTGATAACACACTGATGTTTTCAGTTGTTGCTGAGTAGTGTCTAGACTGTCAAGGATTTTACAGCTTCTCATGCCCAGCCAGCAAGAAGGCTGGAGGGGGACAAGGAGTTCGGAGGGGACACAGCCAGGGCAGCTGAACCAAACTGGCCAAAGGGGTATTCCATACCATGGGACATCATGTCCAGTATATAAACTGGGGGGGCAGTTGGCCTGGGAGATGGATCGCTGCTTGGGAGCTGACTGGACATCAGTTGGCGAGTGGTGAGGAGTTGCATTGTGCATCACTTGTTTTCCATATTCCAATTTTTATTATTATTATTATTGTAATTTTATTATTATCATTATTATTTTCTTCCTTTCTGTCCTATTAAACTGTTCTTATCTCAATCCATGAGTTTTAGGGTTTTTTTTTCTGATTGTCTCCCCCATCCCACTGGATGGGGGGGAAGTGAGTGAGTAGCTGCGTGGTGCTTAGTTGCTGGCTGGGGTTAAACCATGACATAATCACGATGCTTGGCTCTAGCCCTAATAATGCATTCTTTTCTGCAAGATGCTGGGTCCTGCTTGCCTGTGCCATTTTATTGTTCAGTTTCTTATGCAAGTAATCTGATTACACTGTGGCAGATAAGATATGCAAAGTATTGTTCTGCTACAAGAGTAATTAATTTTATCATATGATTTTGAAATAATTCATACACTGTTTTCTCCTCTGTATTTATAGACTCCAAGCTTTTAAACTGAGAAGGCACAGGGCAATTCAGCCTGACCACCTGTTTAAGCAGGCTGGCCAGACTACCTTACCAACCATTTCAGACCAGCAACATCTGTTTGAGATCCACTACCTCTAATTGCTCTCTTTTTTCTGGTCCTCAGAGTCTATTGCAAGAACTGTTCTAACATTCAGGTGCAGATTACAGCATACTCAAGCTGTCAACAGACAGTGAGCCTTTGCAGGTTTAACACTATTGCAGAGTTTCCCTGGCTGGTGACTCTGCTGTTTCCCACCAGTTCTGCTTTCTACCATCATCCCAACGAAGCACTTGTCATAAATATGCTTGGGATTGCAATAATAAACTGCTCAGCAAACAATATTGTTAATGCGAGGTGTTTTTCTGTTAAGAATGCTTCAACACGTTGGTAACGATGCTATCCTTGTGATCTTGGTCCGGCACCACTTTTGGTTGGAGGCTGGAGGCAGTGGTGGTAATGGCACAGGTGCCTTCCACTTTCTGCCGCAAAGCTCACTACAGACTTCCCATTCCCACCTCCATGTCCAAAGAGAATAAGGTATTTTAGTCTTGCAGGAGGACTGGAAGAATTAAATCATTGAAGGTTCTGAAAGGCCAATCCGCAGTGGCAATAAGCACATACATCCAGCAGGAATTTAGAGACACGGGGTGAAATCTTGGTCCCCTCTGAAAACAGGGGCAAAACTGCTCCATGATTTCAGTGGATCCAAGTTTTCCCCTTTGGCACAAACAAGATGATACACAACCTTTAGTTTCAGCCAGCGGTAAATCTGGCTCTCCCTCAAGGACAAATGGGATGATCGATACACCCAATGTAGGTATTGAGGACCAGAACATGTGCTATCAGTTGATCGTAAAGAATAAGGTGAGCGTAGGCTTTAATTGGATTTTCCTCTCTGTCGCTAGCAGCCTTCACCACTTTTTGTGTGAAATGAGATATTACTAATGCTACTTGTCCACAGTGGCAGCAATCTTTCCCCAGCCGTGCGGGCGGGCACTGTAATTACAAATGCTGCTTTTTTACACTATGCACTGACAGCTCACAACCACCAACCACTGACGCTTGCTTTTCTTCAGTTCCTTTCTTTAATGAGGAATTAGCCTATACAATGGTGGACCCATGGTGAATATAATTTTCTGGTGGATACCTATGCCATAGCATTCAATTATTATAAAAGCTGCATTAACTGAGTTAAATTATTAAGAAATATTTCCTAGTGTATGAAGTGGCAGCTGTTCTGGGAAGAAGGTAATTCTCCAGGCTCACAAAAAGCATATGAAAATGCAGCGTAGGTCTTCCCTGGAGAAATATCACTGGCTTTCTTTACTCAACCTCTTTGCCAGCTCTCAAGCGTGAAAAGTAATCTTAAGCCTACATGGGCCAGCATGCAAGAACAGCCTCAAAACTTGATTCCAGGGCTTGGACCCTGATGTTTGGGAAATGCTGACACAGTAGTCCCCCAAGTGGGGGGACTGGCTCCCCAGGTGACGGCATGTGAATATAAAAGGAGTCAGTGTTTGAGTCCTGAGCTTGCTTCGTCCATGTGAAAGACATTTAGACAAATAACCAAAGCCACTTTGTCTTTCACAGGCAAACTAAATAACATGGCGCTCTTCTTCCTCTTGCTGCCCCACCGTTTTGCACATGCAACCAACAAAAATACTGAATCAAAATGCTTGAGAGTATGATAGTTTCACTCAGATCTAATCCAGATTCTGCACCAATGTTGCAGAATAATTTTGTGGACCTTTTTTTTCTGTGGGCTTTTAGCTTTATAGCTATATGCTTATATTTGATCTCTTCTGCTCTTAAAATACTATCAAAAAGGCTAAGAGACATTAATGTGAAGATAGATGGGAGATCTGAAGTGCATTATCAACACTGCCTTGTCACCCACCATCTGGGTAGACTAACATATAATAGAAGTGTATGTTTAAGGCAAAAATCTGTTCAAATGATTCCAGATTTGCCTCTCCGACTCTTACAGACAAGGCTGTATGGCAATAACTACACATACAGAAGTGGTTTCATTTCTCTCTTCATAAACAGAGTTCTTTAGGATGCTCCAGAGACAGTATGTCAAGTTTCCTGAGTTTAGAAACCTGTGGAAACTCAGAACAGAGGAGACGACCCTAAAGGGTCCCTTTCTGTTCCCAAATCAATTGCGTCCCTCTGAGCTTTGAGGCTGAGATATGCTACCGGGTTGCGATATGAATACGTTGTGCCCAACTTCAGACTTTGAAGGTCTCTCGGAAGTTTCAGTTAGCACGGAAGGAAGGGGTTGTCCCCTGCTACAGAGGCACAAAGCATCATCTCCTCCTCTCTGAACTGCAGCAGCTGCCCAAATGCTTGTAGATGCCGTTCAAGAGCTCTCACGATCCTGAGATCTTGGCTTGCTCATCAGTCACCTTTGCTCATGACAGCGCTGGCATGAGGCACTAGGGATGCCAGCTGCTGAACTCACTGCAGCGGGTGCTGATCTCTGGGGAACTTCCTCCCTCAGCCTTTATATTTAGCTATAAATAGAGAACAATGCAAAACACTTAATTTACCAGGCATTTTCTTGGTTGCTTAGTCAGATGCCTTCTGTCTGGACAGATGAAGGCCACCCAGGATAGCACAGTAGTTTAAACAATGCTTGTTTATTTCTTCATTGTGCTGGACGCCTGCGTTGTGCTAGACATACTGCAGCGATGGGCACTGACTCCATCCTGCAGCTGAATTCTTTCATAATTTCTTGGGAGATGGGCTGGGCTGGCTGTAGGTGCAATCGAGGCAGGCTTGCACTGCACCCTCAGCAGCACCCCACTTTCCTGCTCCTTAATCTGTAACAGTGCCAATTAGCTGCTTTCCAGTCACTGACGAGAGGGCAAGGTGATGTAAATGCAGGAAGGGTCACAGGGAATTTTAAACAAAAATCTGCTAGTGGAACGGGCCGTAGGCAAAGGTCGCTCTGTGGCTGCCAAACGCCGGGTCCTGCTGCCAGTGGGACACACACAGTCCCTGCTCCTGGATCAGCTCCATCAGCTCCTGAGGCGGACAGGGAGGGAGGAAACTAAACCCAATCAATCCACCCCCTGCGTGTCTTGAGATGTCACCTACGGACCAGGACGTCCTCCTCTGTACCTGCCGGAGATATTTCCTTGGTGGTGGTATTTAATGGGCAGTCTCCTGGGATGCCAGCCTCCCGAGAGCTAGGGGAGGGAGCAGTAGGCTGGATCCCAAACATAGCACTTATATTTAGAGCACAAGAGCTGAATTTTTGAGATGAATGCACAACTTTCGTCGTGACAGTTTCATGATAAGTAGTGCAGCACTGGAGCAGGTTGCCTGGTTGAAGTTGTTGTGAAATCTCCATCCTTGGAAATATTCACAACTTGGCTGGACAACAGGCAAGTAACCTGACCTAAGGTGGCCCTGCTTT
This sequence comes from Buteo buteo, assembly GCF_964188355.1. Taxonomy (NCBI): domain Eukaryota; kingdom Metazoa; phylum Chordata; class Aves; order Accipitriformes; family Accipitridae; genus Buteo; species Buteo buteo. The sequence continues at coordinate 53,897,427 of NC_134176.1, read as the reverse complement.
GAACAGGGACTGGGACCAGATGATCCTCGGAGGTCTATTCCAACCCAAATTATCCTCTGGCACTTTGATGTCACACCAGGATGACACGGCTTTTGAAAGAACTGTGAATATTCCCAACACATGCTGGACAAAATGTTTGAACATAGGCAAATTTACGTTCCTAACCTTTAGGTAAATAAAAGTGATCAAAAGTCCTAAATCCATCGATGTAAATGGACTGTCTTTTCTTTTAAATACATTGCTACTTTTCATTGCTCACCTTAGCCTTTCCTTTGATTCATTCTTCCGGGTTTTTCTTGTAACTTAATAGTGAAGAAATCCAATTTATCCACTAGAGCTGACCAGAAAGAAAGGCTTTTCATAAAGGATCAAATGTAGACCTGTTTAAAGATTTTTTTTTAAAAAAAAGAGAGAAATAAAAACCATAACACCACCCCCTCCCCAAAACACACAACCCACAGAGAGGAATTATAAATCCTAAACAAGTATCTAAACAGCCCAGCACTTACAGCATTTATCTCAGGTATGGGCAAGCCAGAGTTAAGACCTTTACTCTTTCTGGTTCATTATATGGCCAATGTTTTTAATTATATTTGTTTTGGCATAGGATAGACTGAGTGAAATCTGAGAGCTGATGTCTGCTAGGGGATCAGGGTCTGAAGGACAGCTGGAGGAAAAAGTCAGCTGAAATGACAGATCTGAGCCTGTAAACCCAAGAACTGAAGAAAACTCAGTTACGCTGGTAATGCATTAGTCTCCCTGAGACAAGCACACACTCTGACCAACAGAATTTCATTAGCAGCCTAAGATGGGGGGGAGAGGCTTTTTGGAACAGCACAAGGGTGCAAATCTCGAGTGGAGATGAAACATTCGAATGCATTTTTTTATACTTTCAAGAAAGGGTCCTACATTTTTCCTTTGTGTCAGACATCTGCCTGCTCTTTTCCTTCTCTGCTGCAGGTTGCAAAGGTGTGCAGTCCTGGTTTTTGCTCCCATCTTTGCTGGGGAGGTGAAGCAGGGGCTGGGGCTGTCAATCTGCTGGCAGGTTACACACACACAGAGCAGGTCCTGTTGCAATTCATCCGTGGATTAAAGCATAGGTTGGGTGGTCTGCCTTGCCAGGAGTCACTCTTGGGGGTGTTCCTGTAATAGCAGCTGTAAACAGGGCAGGAAAAAACACCATCCTCTCTTTGCAGGCTAAGGAACTCGTTTTGGTACAGCCTGGAACAAAACTCTGCAAGAGCATCACTCGAGAGCTTGCACAAGTGTCATTCCTGTCGCAGTGCTGAATTTTTCAAAAATAATGCAGTCATGAACAGAACCATTACTAACCCTTAAATGTTTAGTGAAGCCAAAAGAGAAAATTGGCAGGGAAAGAAATGTTCTTTTCAGACTTCTGATAGAGTGCTACAGGCAATGGGGAGCAAACAGCAATATTACAGGCTAATAACAATGCTGCTTGAGGACTCCTTTAAAGTAATAAATATGTTTTTAATAAGCATATTTCCTCCTATTGGGAGCTCTGGGTTCGTGTACAGATGTAATTTCACATGCAGAGTGTGGCTGTGAGGACGCATCTGAAATGCCAGGGGACTCTCCGAATGGGGAGGGCTGGGTATGTAGAGGAACAGCCTCCCATTGGAAGGTATTTAGTCAGAGTTCTCTCTCAAAGATGAGAAAGAGCAGAAAAGCTGGCCATGTCCCAGCCCTCTCCCCGTTCTCTGCCTCCCCCAAAGGCAACTACACGTGTTTCGGCAAGCACTACCCGAGAGAGCGCGAGAGCCAGCCGCCGAGCAGGGCAGAGCATCAGCATCCCGGCTGTGCCTCCCGAATCACGCTATGGGGTACGGGCTTTTCCCCACCCCGAGCCCCTGCGCAGGGTTCCACCGGCCTCCGGGACCGCCGCAGGGAATCTGCTGGCGATGCCACGGTGACCCAGCCCGACGATCTGTCTGCCAAGGGTGCCCACCGTCTGTTTCTCGTGGGTCTCTGTTAAAATTAATAGCGTGTCGCTGTGCTGTTGGGTGAGGGAAAGAGTGGGGAGGGGTAGGCAGACTTCGGGTATGATTATCTTGTCTTCCCATGCTTTTTGCCTTTTAGTAAATAAACCTAATAAGATGCTGGGCAGCAATTCAATCTGTCACGCTTCACACATCAGAATAATTCAGCCAGAAATAGAAAGTCTTCAACCCCCATTAGAGGCAGTGCCCTAAAGAACAGGCTGATTTCTGTGGTTTTTGGCTTGTAATTTATTTCACATCAATTATGCACTGCCAACAAAAGTAGCTTCATGCCAAGCTGTGATCTGCTTTTCTCTTCGAGGCATCGTAACCATCTTACTTCTTCCCAGACTGCTTGTTGGCAGGTTCCCATTGACAGCAAAGTCTCAAATACGTGAAGAAGTCACACATTGTTCCCAGACCTGCAAGTTCATTCCCTTCGCAGCATAAGGTCCTGGGTCAGTTCTCCCCAAAGCCCTTTGCTCTCATTAAGAGGCATGTTAGTTTTGCCTGGCCTCGTTCTGTTTTGTCTCTGAGTGGGGACAACGTGTTTGGAGCAAAATGTGACCATCCCGCTGACCCCAGGACCACTGGAGCCACCGTGCGTGCCCTGACCCTCACTCCTTGGCTGATCAGGGATTCAACACTCGCACCTCAGGCTCATGGAAAAGAGGTGGCAGAGAGAGAAAAGCAGGAGTGCTGACACCACGGTCCAAACCACTGAGTGGAAGCCAGGTTTCGTGTTCACTGTACTCTGACACTGGGTGGGAAGTTCCTCCAGAGGGAGAGATCCTCTCTGCATCGTCAGGCTGCTCCTACACCTCTGCCTCTGTCGCTGTATTGTCACGGTAATGTTTCTGCTTTAAATGAAAAGCAATCCATTTTTTTTTTGTTATTACTGAATGAATTCTTCGGGCCAAATTCCATATTGCTTTGCTCCTCATGTTGCCACTAGCACAAAAGATGAAACATCTTGCTGTAAAGGCGCAGATAACGTCCACAAGAGAAAAGCAGGGCAGTCAGCTGCGTCACTCATATTTAGACAGGATTTTTGAGCCATTGTTTCTGTAAAGCAGGGGTGAAGTCCTCTGAATGAACCACCCTTGTCGCTCAGCTCACTGTCCAGTGTGATGCTGTGCTGCCTTTCCTAGCTCTGAATTGCACAGTGCGCCTTCTGTATTCAAGATTTCATGAATCGGACCTGGAATTCACAGCCCGAGCCAGAAATTGCTCATTCCGTGCCATTTGAAGTGTTGCTGAATTGGGCATTATTTTGATTCTCTTTTTCCAATCATTTGCAAATGCACAGGGGGAACAAAACAGGTTTTATTTCTCCCGTCCCACGTTCCCATCATCTGTCCCATTTTGAAAGCTTGCTGCAGGCACACATGGAGAGCTTTGTTCGAGGGAGCCATTGGTCGCTGCCATCCCGGGAATCAAGCGAAAGGCCGGCAATAGCCCTCTGCCAGGGAGAAGCTGGAGGGTTTCTCTGTTCTTCTTGCATGATGCTGGAACCTGAAGGGGAAGGCGCATCGCTAAGAAGTGCAGGTAAAGGGCATCCCTGCCCAACACAGCCAGGACTCTGATCCTAATGGGGATTAGAGTAAGTAGAAATGTTAATTGATTCAGTGATGGAGATGGCTAACGTTTCTGTCATTAGCAAGGACGGGCAGGAGACGAATTATTCTCAGTGCCCCGGGGATGGGAGGGCTGCGAAGCCGGTCCCCGGTGGCACCGCAATGCCAGGAGCGCGCACGCCTTTGCCAAATTGGACTTGGGAGGGCTGCCGTGCTCCCTTTCAACATCTCTGCCCTCCGGAGAGAGGGAATGGGGCTGGGGAGAGGGGACTCCTTGTGTCCGGTTGCTCTCCGGAGGGGACGGGAAAGGGTCCCCAGCGCCTGGCGTTTCCCAAGGGGAACCGGAGCCCTCAGGGACCCGCTGCTCCGGAGGAGGCGACGGCTGGGAGCAGGAGTCTGCGTGCCAGCAGGCGCCAAGACTGCTCTGCTTTTGAAGGGCTGTATTTAATTACTTTGCTGCCTAATAACATTACCTGTGTGTTTCCTTTGCTAATACATCTTTGCCTGCTGTAGGAGACAAAGTGATTCTTAATCACACCCATGTAACAGTTCAGGTATCTCACCGTGTCGGTTACGAACCACGGTAGTATTCCCTTTATGTGCATTTTTATGCCATTTCACCTGCAGGATGCTGTAAGTATCTCTCCTTTCTAGCTTTCTAGCTGTATTGTTTCTGCAGAGTCTTTCTGGGAGTTTTGCAAACGAACCCAGCTTGCAAAGACCCATTACGAGCTCTTTTAGCTGCCAGGGCAGGCTGCGACCGAGCTCCCTCCCTGGTGCGAGGGGGCCGGGAGGTGCAGGGATGGGTTGCAGAGCCAGCCAAGGCGGGTGGGAGTCACTCAGGGCCTCTCACACTCATGTACGTGTGGCACTGTGGGTAGGTGGTGCACACTCATTTATCTTTCTCAGATTGCCTCCATATATGTACATAAGCGTGTGTGTGTGTATATATATATATATATATATATATATATATATGGGGTGTCAGTCTGTGTCTTACCTGAAACTCATTTCCTTCCATGCAATTCTTTTCAGAAAAAGCTCCAAATCTTCTGGGTTTGCAGGGAACAAGCTAGATCAGAACAATTTTCCTCTGGTCTATTAAAGCTGTTGTTACACTTAGGCTGAGACACTATGAGGTTTGCTTGTTTTCTTTAGAGCCCTGCCCTAAGACCCCTGCAGGAGCTCAGTGTGCAAACAAGGTAGCGTTACTAAAGTGCTGTTTGCAGTAGGTTTCATAATGTTTCAATGCCCATTTCTCATAGAGAAGCTCTTTGCCACCTCTAAATGCACTCACAGATAGAGTCATGCTTTTCTCTGCCTTTCTTTTTTGTTCTACTTGCTGGAAAAAATGAGGGGGTTGGGGTGTCCTGTAATGAAAGAACAAATTCATGTTGTACAACCCTTCCCAAAAGGCTCTCATGATGGGAGAGAGTAAAACTATTTCCCTGGAGGGATGCCAGGCTCCAGCAGGCTGGGAATTACTGGCATGGCCAGGGGGGTCTGGTGCTTATTCCTGTCTCCAGAACGGGCTCACTGCATCCCTGTTCCCATGCAAAGGCACTGCTGATACACAACCCCATCCGAGAAGTATGTGGACAGAAGCGAGCAGCAAAAGCTTGCTCTGGTGAGGAATATTGAGCAGCCTAGAGGACCCAGGCAGCTGTGGGCAAGGCACACGTCGCTTGCCAGGTCGCAGCAGCCCCATCCTGGCTGATCCCGCAGAGCTGCACAGCCGCAGGCACCGGAGCCTGTATTTAACTCACTTCCAAATTAGAGGAAAGCACTGGTCCCTCACATATATGTCTTACTTTTATTTAAGGGCGGGTCGAGGGTCCTGCTGGATCAGGAGATCCCATCCCTGACTCAATGACCAGTGACAGAAGCACGACCTTACCATCGAAGAGTGTTTCCAAGAGTGGAAATGCATTGATTTCTTCCTGATGCAGATGGAAATCAGCCTTTCCTTGAAGCACAATGATGGCCTTATCTCATCAGTATTTCCTAATGAGGATCATTTCACATGCAAATCCCCTCCATACAAAAATTTAATCCTTTTAAAAAATCTGAGTAAGTGACAGGGTCTATAATTTCCTGCTGTGGCAACACCACACAGTGTCATCAGGCAGTATGGTGGTTTCAGCACCCGCTGGTCTAATTTGCCTGCACACTGCATGAAACATCGCCGACGTGCTGGTGGGCATTGCCGCAGGTACAGCCAAAGCTGCGAGGGTCCTGGGCACACAGTGAACTATGCTCTGCAGGTGCTTGCCATCTACGGGACATTTATAAGACAAGCTTTTCTCCAAACAGCCCATTCAGGAGGCAAAATGCAGCTACAAAAACTGTAACCCAGGTGCTTGGGGAACTGAAAAGGTTCCCTGATATGTATCAGAGAAGGGGGATGACCAGTAGAGATGTGGGAATTGCAGGTGAGGCTGATAGGTGCCAGCTACCAGCCCATGCTGACCTTGGCTTAGCATAGGGCTAGGACCCTTTGCAGACATCCTGTTTGCCATCCTTGTCCAGGCTGGGCCTTCCCAGAGGAAAAATATTTATATTGTTCACTAATTGTTGTCCACATCCCATCTGGCATGTTCTTGAAGAATTATTTTGGATGTTTTGGGGAGACCTATTTTTTTCTCATTTGTTGTTTATATCGTCACCCTCTTTCTTGTGTCACTGAGAAGCAGGAAGGGAATAAAAAGAAACCCAAAGATGTGAATTTGGGTAGGAATGATTACCGGTCTTCAGCAGCTGAAAGTTGCCAGCTGACAGCACGCTGTGGGCTGATTCCCATGTCCCCACTGGGGATGTCCTGGTGGTCTGCTGAGGACATCACGGAGGAGGGAGAAGCAGGGAAAGATGCTCTTCAAGGAGTTGTTTGCAGCTTTCTGTCCACTGTCAAGGGGATTGATTAAAACAGTTGAAATTAATCTTTAACTAGGTTTGGTATTTAGACAGAAAAACCCTCAAACTCATCTTCCTCAAACACAGTATTTTAATGTGATGAGCACCAACTGTCTCTAGATATTCATGTTCTTTTGCCTGGTGATTCCCCTGTTGGTTCACAGTCTGTATGAACCAATACAGCTCACAACTGCACCCTGAGCTCCTGCTGAGAAAGGCAAGAGAGGGCTCATACCTGAGGGGACTGCTTGCTTTACCTGGGCTGGGAGCCTGCCCAGTGTCGGCAGCCTTCAGCTGTCATTTATCAGTATCAAATTCATCAGTACCGCCTTGCTTTCTCATTATTAAAGTACAAGCGGTACTAGTTTGGATATCGCAAGAAATCAATCTCATCTCTGTCTCCCAGGAGACTCCTCTAAATGAAGTAACCCATCCTGCAAAGGCTTCGCCTGTGACAAACAGAGCATACCTAATGTTGAATTAAAGCCAAAACATACAGACTGACAAGAAAGAGTATCTTGGACTGGGGACAGGAATACAGAAAGAGAAAAAGCAAAGCACAGAGACCAAGAAAGGAAGGAGTAAAGCCAGGAGGCAAGTTAATTTAAGAGACATGAGCTGCTCCAGGCTGCATGCCTTCTCGCACAGCACCATGACTGCTGGAGTTAATGCTGGAGTATAAAGCAGGCTCTTGTGCCGGCGGCTGCTGAGAAAACCTTCACCCACAACAGGAGCTGGGAGAAGGGAACAGTTTGCTTGGAGCCAGAACCCAAATCTGTGGGATATCTGTAACCAGAGGAAAAGCTAAAAAGTCTTCCAGATGGCAGGAGATGGCAAAGCAGACTTACATATTGGGAAACGCTGGGTTTGCTGCCAGCCCTGGCCCTCATAGATTTGTTGCTTTACACGAAGTTAAAGCATGATTGAGCTCTGCTCACTTCAATGTATTGCCTGGCTTTCTGTTAAAGAGCAGCAGTTGAGAGGCCAAAGCACAAAGCTTTTTTTATGTAAAGACGGCTCATTCAAAATCAGCCCAGAATAAATAACAGCAATAAATTACTGCATCGGTAATTGGGGTGTTAACCCGTGTAAGAACAATTTGGTGGCCAGCAGTTCAACCCTTAATGGATCTGCTTGCAACGCAGGGACCCACGCTGCCTTGTCAAACCAGAACGGGCGTTTCTGGGTGGTCTTGTGAGAAAAGGCAGGACCTACTCTCACGCTTCAAGGCAGGAGGTGAGTAGTTTTAAGAACTGCAGAGAAAGTCATCTTCCCCACTGGCATTAACACTTATGCTGCAAATAAACCTACTCTTTCTGAAGGCCGTTGCTGGGCTGCTTTTTCCCTCACTGCCCTTCTCTCTGCCTGTCCTCTGGCCTGTCCCCATCCTCTGTCTGTGTCTCTGAACAACATTCGCACCCCACAGACCTCAGCGTGTGGTCTAAAGGGCAGCATTCCCTGCGTGGAGAGCAGAGAAAAAGCCGAGAACCAGAGGCAAACTTGATTACTCTCCCATTCCCTGGCCACGTTGGTATAATTTCTGTATTCTCCTCTCTCCTTCCCCAAAGAGCCAACACTTCTCAGAGGATGCACATTAAGGAGAAAGACGACTGCACGGCAGGCACTGGTGGAAGCTATTTTTATGCTGGGTTAAAAAAAATGAAAGGAGCCTAAATTTGCCATTTTCTTCCTTGTTGCAGTTCTTCGGGAAGAAAGATAATTTTGCAGGGAAAAAAGAGAGGAAGAAAGCCTGGGAAAAACAGCTGTTTTCTTTGCACATATGAATGAAGCGTGCATTCAAACCCCAGAGATATTCTATAGGGACAGCCAGCCCAGAGAGTACCCTGGGGTCGTATGAGGCAGACCGTAAATGCATGAAATACTTGATTATCCTCTGTATTAGAAAGTGATTACTTTACAATCTAGAGATGCTTTATGATGACCTTGCCATGGGGGTTATGCCCCTGAAAGCGGTCTCGCTGCTTAGCGGGAGAGCAGCCTGCAGGCTCCTGGGGATCTCTGGTCTTGCATCAGAGCATGGGGAGTGGACCATTAGCCCCGTTTCAGCTTATAGCTCCCAGCAGAAAGGAAAGATGATAGTTTGCCCATCCCCCAAATGACTCTTAGCAGTAGACAAACATTAAGTAAAAAAAAATAAATTACACTGACTTTACTGCAACACCAGGCCTAATGAAATAGTTACTATATTTAGAGACAGACTCCTATGACTGTGGTCTCACTGCAAGGCACTTCTGCTCCTCAGTTATGTAGCTAGTTACTCTGACTCAAAAAGCTTCAGAGTAGTCTTTTCTTCCAACAGCTTCCCAAAGCTGAGTCCTGTTCTTGTGCCAAGCTTTTTCTACTTACTTGCTTTCTCCTAAAATGCTGGTTGTGCAGCATGAAATATCCCCTAAACATTTTCCAGCAGAGTTTCTGCTGAATATGTTCCTACCCTTGGGACTTCCTGCAACCCCTGGTCCTGATAACTGAACCACTTAGCCCTTCTTCTCTGCTAATGGTACTCTGCCTGACATAGTTCTGCCATTTTCAGGTAAAAATAATGCCTGTCTCAGGTGGGCAGATCTCAGCAAATCTTACCTCCTCATGGGCTGTAAATAGCCCATGAAACCTGCTTCTTCCTAGCAAACAGATGGGTAGCATCAAATTTAGTATCTCTAAATGGATGGGAGCTTCTGTTCCTTATTTCTTATGATTTATCAGTTGAGTTGGGAAACAAACATATAAGTGAAGACGATGGATATCCCAATGCCTGATGGAGACATGGTGACACACATTTGGGGCTGTTGGGAATAGGAAGTTCCTAAAAAGAGCATGCCAGAGTTGGGGATAACTCAAAAATGCACAGTCAAGGTGTGGAGATGGTGCACATTGATACACCTACTCTGGCTTGAAATTATAATTTAACTGAAATGATATAGTTGGGTCCAAATAACAGCACTGCTGTGTCCACTCCAAGTTCCCAGCAGGCAGCAAAATCCAACCAAGAAGATGGGTAAATCTCTGTGTGATTATCTTGTGTTGGTCTTTATCCCGGACAGTCCCTGTAGAGGTTGATTTAGGGCTAGAGCTGGGGTCGATGTAACACACTTTTTAGTCCAAAGTGTGTAAGGGAGGAAGTGAATACCTCAAACAGCTCTGGAAAAGATACGCTCAGTAGATGCTGAGGTATATGCTCCTGTACCTACCTCTTTGTCATTTAGCCCTGATTGTTTTAGCTAATGACATGATGTGATTTGATTGTTTGCAGTTTATATAATTATAGCACTCACTGTATCTCTGTTGTTCAAAGTGCTTCCTAGTGGGAGAGATTACTCTTGTGAAAGAGGCAATTTGTTCTTCCAGGGCAAATCTTAATTTAAAAAAACAAAACCAACAAACCTAAATATAGTGTGGCTGGTGGATCTTAAACAACCTGTTGCTATTGCTTGCTGTAGTGGAAGAAATCATATGTGGGACACCCAGGTTCACCATTTCAGTACATTCACCGCTGTAGTATACAGTGCATCAGAGCAGGAGCAGTCTGCACTGATGCAGGGGCAAAGTTACTTATTTAGTGAATGACTATACTTGCAAGCTGTTTGTGAAACAGGTGGGAAGCAGCAAAAATACATGCACCTAGCTCTAGGTAGCACACTTTAGCTGCAAATCCATGGCATATACCATCTCTGGTTGCAAAACATTGTCAATTGTAAATTGTATCTCTAAACCATCTTGGAAGGGAGCATCTGCCCACAGGAACAGGGTAGTGGTTTATGTAGTTATACATCCTAGCTGTTGCTATGCTGGATAAGGACATCAGTTCATCAAAACGTCTCTAGCCTGCTGCTGCTGCACCGATTTTATTTTCTTACTGCATTAAATTGTCAGCTATGTTTCCCATATCTAATATCTTTGGAGAAAATTAGTTTCACTCACTATAAAATGTCACTTTAATTACAAACAGAATTAAATGTAGTATGCATTTGCTTCCTCCCTTTTTTGCCCATCAGACGGCGGGTTGCACTGTACACAGTTCAGAAGTTTGGTTTAGAAAAGCATCTCTGATATCCCAGAACTATGAAAATTAGAGACGCTTGTTGGAACATGGTTGGACTTTGATCCTCAACAGTGCCGACAGTAGATCTTATCATCTTTATTTAACTTCTGAGTCTAAAACTGATGCTAGGAAATGCCATGTGAGAACGTTCTTGCCAGCTTTCCCATAGTCTGAGCTTTAAACTAAGCGGGGGGTACCAAAAGAACAGACTCCAGAATGGCAGTCAGTACACTTTGTCCTTCCTGCCAGCAAGGTCACCTTCATCTTTTTCCATGAAGGACTTCAGGGGTTGATTCATTCATAGTCATAGCCTCACCTGGGAAATTTAGCCCATGGGAACCCTGCAGCCACAATTCATGCCCTGTCAACCTGGTGCATCACACATCCTGCTCTGACATACGTTCGTTCACTCATTCACTCCCAGATCACATCCCAAGGTCAGAGTCTGGACATGTCCAACTTACCGGGTTAGGAACAAGCATATTTGTCAACATTTCCCTTTCTGAGGGAGCTTTTCATACGGGAGAACTCTCAAATTTGAGTTCATGACTTCATACACTTGATGGGAAGCAATCGACTGCTGTTCCATACATCTCCACCTCCCCAGATGACACACAGGCAGTACTGGCAGTCTGCAGTGAAAGAAGAGGAAACTGATGATTTACTTGCCTGACATACCAGGTCCAAAGAAGAGACTTGTCAAGGAAAAGCTTACCTCGATCTGAGGATCCAGAAGCAAAAGAGGTAAGAAGGAGAAGGATGGTTCAAGCTATCTGATTCAGAATCTCTTTGGGAGCCACAGACTACCCTTTCTTCCACAATATCAAAATGATGTCAGCCCATAATATAGAAGAAACACTCTGTTTTAGTAACAGGCACGTGACATCTTGAAACTAACCTACTAATCAGGCTAGTGAAGACATGTTGTGTCACGGCGTAGTAAGACCACCATACATGATCTTAGCATGTACAAAATGCATACAAGGTCCTTGAATTTTCATGGTAAGTCCTATCTATTTGTGGTTCCTCCCCCATCCGCTCCTGAGCAATTCCTTGGCAAACAGCATGTCAATACTACAATTTGTTTGAGGGTGTCCTACCATAAAGAGTTGCTATTTTTGCTCCTGTGATTATCAGGCCTCTTCCAGGAACCCAGAGGACATTAGGACCAAATGGTCCACAGCCTGTCTTTAACAATATAGAAGAAGAAAAATACTCCCCAGCAAAGCTGTCCTAGTGTGTTATAGACACAAAGAGAGCAAGATGAGTGAGACATCATTAGGTGCACTGTGCTTTTACCATCTTCATGTTCAAGAGTCCATGTGCCTGCTGACACACCTATTCTGTTTTCTTCCTCCAGCTCCTTTTGGACTCTCACCCACTCCAAGACATCGCTGCTGGAGACAGAGCTGCCCGGGAAGTCTCTGTTACATCAGGTCTGAAGCCATGCCCAGGATTGCTGCTGCTATTGCTAGGACATCGTTTGGGTCTAATTAGACAAGCAACGTGTTAAAAAACCACCGCCTACCTACACAGTGTTTTCTACCAGTAATAGGTCAAAATTTCTAATCCTGAGGGAATCAATAAGCAAAATGCTAAGGTCAAAATGGTGATGAGCGAGCTCTATTTATCGGTAGATGTATCCAGGTCCTGTGCACAAATGTCCCATGATAAGTCACGGCCAAATCACAGTCCGCTTGTCACAATGTTCATGGAGGAAGAGTTAGGTCAAGGAAATATATTTATCCCTTCAGGGCTTCTCTTAAATCTGAGGCAAGAGACCCTGCCTGTGCAGTAGGCAGCAGGCATTTCTGTCCTGGAGAAAGAAAAAGCCAGTCACCAGCTGCAAGACTATTTTACATTTATCTAAATTAGTAAGACTGTCATTAGCCTCTCCCAGAGCTCCCAGCGCTCCTGGCTCCTCAGCAAGGCTGTCAGGCATCGCCGGGGCTGGTACAGCCATCTACAGCATCCCAGAGGAGCCTGGGGAAGGTCAATGGATCCGGCTGGGCCAGAGGGGTGTAAATGCAGCCGGTGATGGACCGCTTTCTGCTCTCATATAGGTGAGATGTAGCAGGGAATACGCTGGGGAAAACTGTGCCTCTGGCCCCGGATCCTGCACCCACATTCTCCTCCAGATATTTACATTTCTTCAAGTTAATTTCTGGAACCTATAGCCACATGACTGGTGAAGGTGATTTAGAAAGGATGAGGCTTTTGCTTACATATTTCAGAATCACCCTCTGTTTCTAAATACAGTTAGGAGACAATTTCCTCTGCTGTCTAACTTGGATTTTTTCATAATGCTGAAGTTTAAACAAAATATTTTTCCCTAAAACAGGAAAGGAACTAGGAGCTACCAAATACACAAGAGGTACAAACCTACTGAAATAAATGAAAGTATATAGTTTTTCTTCACATGGCTGACATGTGGCATCAGCAATTGGAAGTGGCATTGTCCAGCACAGAGGAAAAGGCAGGAAAATATGACAAGTCACATACAAGGACTTGTCGGCTAATGTAGCCAGTTTAGACTGAAAAAATATATATGTATTAGAGCACAGTCTTCTTAAATTTGTGCAGATTTCAATTTCTAAAAAAAACCCAAAAACCCAACCCACCCTGTTAGCCATGTTGTTTCCTTTCAGTCTGGCTTGCGGTTTGGGGTTTTCTTTCTTCGTATTTTAAATATTTTCCATGTAGGTTGACAATGGAAAAACCCACTTTGGTCACCATCCTTTCTCATCAGCCAGCTCCCGAACAAGCCAGCACAGCCCCCAGCTCTCCCAGCTTGTACCAGGCTGGTTTTGCAGCAGCGGCAGCCGGTGTGGGAAGCGGGACACCTTCGGCTGCAGGACCAGCATCCTTGGAGGGGCAGACCGTGCCACGCAGACACAGGTTTGCAGGTCTCCAGTAGCGTCTTTGATGATCTGTGGGAGGTGGCTGGTGACCAATTTAGGCTGGGAAAGCTCGATGCTTTTTTTTTTTTTTTTTTTTTTTTGGTGACAAGGAAACAGCTCTCAGAAAGGCAGAGCATTGTGGTGGCATTACATTTGTCTGACCCTGTGGGAAGAGCTGGCTTGTGGCACAGGAGCGTGGGTGATAAAGACCTGGAGGATGTCTGTAGCTGTCTCAAATGGGGCCCACGCTGCAAACTTAGGAGAATGGCAGTGCATAAGCTCTCGGTGCCATAGATGAATTAAAACGACAGAGCAGGCTCATCACTTGCGTGATGCCTTGGAAGCTGAACAGAGACCATCATCTTGCTTCTAGGGGCCAGTCAAGCGCGGCTAGATGCCAGTGCCCAGATGACACGTGTTTAGGAACACGGAAGGAAGTACCTAAACACCCTCCTTTAGCCCTTCAGGGAGGGGTAAAATAAATCAGAGCAGTGACAGCGACGGAGAGGGCAGCCAAGGCTGGGTCATTCCCCTGCAGGGGCTGCTGGGGAGGAGGACCTCGGTCACAAGCGGCTTCGTGCCCCGTGAGTTACCTGGGGACCCCCTGCCTGGGTGATGCTGCCCACACGCCTGGGAAATGCAGCAATAGGAGGCAAACCGAAGTAGGACCTATATCAGAAACGGCAGTGGGGAACGGATACAGGTTGCTGATCTTTGGGGCAAGGGGACCCTTGTTCTCAGGGGGGACCCTGCCCGCGGTCTGTGGGGATGCTGCAGGGGCAGAGCGTGGAGCGGCACTTTCCGGGCAGGCTGCTGCTGCTGCCCACTCTTTAATGCCAAATAATACAGAAAAAGCTACTGGCTTTATTCTTAAAAACATCTGCCGTTAGATATACTCCTCAGTGTCAACACAACCTGGAGCACAGAGAGAAGGGATGAGGTAGGCAGGGGACAGCGAAGAGGCTGTGGTGGCCTTGTTAGCCGATAATCTCCGTGAGGACCACATCCCTCGTTTTCCCTCAGCATATTTCTTCATGCACATAGCTATTGCTGTTTGCTTTCCAAGTGACATCAGGATGCAAAGCTAATTCAAGGAAGTAAGCAGTGAAATGCACCTCCCCCCCCACCTCTTTGAGGCCAAAAATGGGGAAAGCTGTGGTTTGCGCTCTTTAATCTCCTGCTAGGAGGCTTATTTAGGTGTCTGTTGTAGACTTTTTGCAGGATATATGCACCTGGTATGTGTAGAGAGTTGCCTGGTTATCTTTGCAGGAAATACACTTTTCCTCTCCCTCCACCCCTTTTTTAAATTATTTCATTCCCAGAGCAAGAAACAGCAGGTGGTTTCACACCACGTATGGCCAACTCATAATGCGCATACCCACAGAATTAGTATCCTGCCATCAGCAACGTGCTTGCTTCGGGTCATTTTTGGAAGGTGATATAATCCTGGACGAATTGCCAGAGGGAGGCAGATGACAGTTTATCTGCCACTCTCCTCCTCTGGCATCACGGTGGTTGTGCACAGCATTTAGTTCCTGTTTGTGTAGGGTTTGTGGCATCGCTGTGCGCTGAGATTTCTCACACGTTCCGTCAGCTGGCCTAGACCCGTTTTCTATGCGAGAGCCCAGGGCAGGTGGGGAGAACTATGTAGTGCTTTTCAAGGGGGGGGAAGTTTAAAAAAGCCTGTATTAAAACTGTCACCCCTCCACAAGCCAGTGCTAGAAGCAATGGTTAACATTTCTTTGATAAAACAGGAGCGCAGTGCCAGTATGTGATTGATAATACAAGAATTGTTAAAATCAACATATTTCTGGGAGATGCTTTAAATAAAGCACATTTGTGGGAGAGAAAGAAAGCAATAGACAGCTGTGTCACCCTCACACCGCAGCAGTAGGGGATGGCGACTCTCAGAAAAACACGCGTGTGTTGCAGTAGGTGCCATTGAAATAATACGCACCAGTGCACCCCGTGTCTGTTTGGAAGCCAGTGAGCCGTACTGGGAAGGGTTGCTGGGCTACTGGGCCAGCTCCTAACTCACGTGGAGATAGCGGAGTGCATCCTCCATCACCAGAACTGCCTCACAGCACTGATGGAGCTCTGCTTCTTTCCCCGCTGCAGTACCAGGGTTTGGAGCTGCTCTCCCAAACCACAGTGCTCTGGTTTTAGTGGTTTGTTGATCCATTGCTCAGTGCGAATCTGGAGTTTGTCCAGTTTGCATGGTAATTTTTGTTTGACTTGAATAATCTTGCTGGGAGATAAATTTCTTGCTAGCAGGGCTGTCTGGATCACTGGAACATATGAGCTTTCTCAGCACCTCCCAGGGCAGTTCCCAGGGAAGAAGCAGAGAAACAGAGCTAACTTAATTAGCTATTGACTAATGGCAAACAAACACAGCCCACAATGAGCAAACAGCATCTCCAGGTCCTCGCTCCCCTCTGCCTCCTTTGCCTGCAAATTGTAGAGTGTCCTGGCTTCAGCTGGGGTAGAGTTAATTTTCTTCCTAGTAGCTGGTACAGTGCTATGTTTTGGGTTCAGTATGAGAAGAATGTTGATAACACACTGATGTTTTCAGTTGTTGCTGAGTAGTGTCTAGACTAAGTCAAGGATTTTTCAGCTTCTCATGCCCAGCCAGCCAGAAGGCTGGAGGGACACAAGAAGCTGGGAGGGGACACAGCCAGGGCAGCTGAACCAAAGTGGCCAAAGGGCTATTCTATACCATGTGATGTCATGGCCAGTATATATATACTGGGGGGGAGTTGGCCGGGGGGGGGGCAGATCGCTGCTCAGGAACTGACTGGGCATTGGTCAGCAAGTGGTGAGCAATTGCATTGTGCATCACTTGTTTTGTATATTCCAATTCTTTTATTATTATTATTGTCATTTTATTATTGTTATTATTATTATTTTCTTCCTTTCTGTCCTATTAAACTGTTCTTATCTCAACCCATGAGTTTTACTTTTTTTTTCCTGATTCTTTCCCCCATCACACTGCGTAGGGGGAGTGAGCAAACAGCTGCATGGTGCTTAGTTGCTGGCTGGGGTTAAATCACGACATAGAGGAAAGAGAGAAGCCGAATTGGCCATCACTCAATTTCCTGGTCTGGGAAATATCAGATATGTTCTTATTTGATGTTGTCATAACATTTCTATGTATGAGAACCAATATTTATACAGGGACTTCTTGGATTTGCTGAAAATGTTTGGAAATTGAAAGGGTTTGTTTCCATGCAAAATTTTAAAATACTTGTGGGAGTGACAATGGATCAAAACCCTCTTTTGTTTGGCTGGCTTATGGAGAACAAGGAGGTAGGATGTGCGTATGGGCTAAGTAGAGAGCTGCTGTAACTCAGCATGGGAAAGGGAATCTGATACATGTCCACAAAGCCAAACAGATGGAAATACAGTTTATACAAAACCCATGTGGACAGAAGGCAGGGACCAATCTGGAAAAGGGAGGGGAAGATCCAGGAGTAACATTGACTGATAAGCTGTGTTTAGTGCTGTGTAGCTTTAGAGTACTTCATGAAGTGAGTCCTGATGAAGACTCACAATGGCCTTCTCAAATGACAACTACAAATACAGTCCTACAGAGGAGATGTCTTGTTCTGCCTCAAATAACCCTATGCCATAAAAGCACACTTGTATATAAAACAAACAAAACAGGGAAATGCAACCCCAGCCAGCAGGAAATCCTCCGATGCATCAAGGGAAGCGGGCTGAGCTGGCGAGACGGTTCATACATCATATCACTGAATTCAAGGCAAAATATAACCCAAAGGTTACATACGACAGGGGAAGGCAAGTAACATCCTTCTGATAAGCACCGCTGCTGAGGACGTAGAGACGCGGGACAGCACAGACAGAACTATGTGCTTGGTTTTTACTTCGACAGTTTCATATTCTCCTTTTCCCCATCACAGTTTTGGGGAGGGCGTACCTTACCTAGCACGGCTGTCAAGTGCAATGGGTCACCAGTGGGTTGGAGAAGCCCTCAGGGAATTTGTCTCTCCTCAGACGTGCCCTCGGCGGCAGGACGGAGGCTCCTTGCTCATTCTGCCTTATTCCTAAGCCATCCCGCTCTGGTGCTTGTCCTTTAGCTCTCAGTTCATAGGCAGGTTAGCCTTTTCTCCTGGTTTATCTTCTGCAGTTAGTTTCCATTTTAGCGAGCCTTGTCACACTCTTCTGTTTGTTCCCTTTTGCATTTGGAAAACTGTTTTTCCAGTGGATCCCACCATCTGTCAGGTATTGCTGCTGTTGCCTGGATGACTACATCGACAGCACATGATGGAGGCATTTTCTGGAGAGTAATCCAAGTGCTGAGGAATAGCTCTTCAGGCAAAGACGTCCGGGAGCACAAAAAAGATCAGGGGGAAGTATTGCAAGTTTCTTCTCACACATTTTCTCTGCAGATTTTACTCATATCCAGCTGTTCTCCACCTTCTAGCACTGTCAAAAATAATGTAGCCTAGTGTCATGCCTGGAACAGGGCAGACTTGTTATTTTCCTGACACGACACTTCCAGGGGGAGGTAAATATCTGGCTTTCAGGT
This sequence comes from Buteo buteo, assembly GCF_964188355.1. Lineage (NCBI taxonomy): Eukaryota > Metazoa > Chordata > Aves > Accipitriformes > Accipitridae > Buteo > Buteo buteo. The sequence continues at coordinate 53,879,434 of NC_134176.1, read as the reverse complement.
AAATAGCCAAGGATAAACACAGGTCTTCGAACAAATCTCCCATGCTCCAGACAACAATTCTCAAATAGCGGCACAGATATTCATGGGTCACAGGTACTCTGATAAAAATTGCAAATTAGGAAAACAGACCCAGAGGGGCAGATTTGTTTCCTTCTCCTGTCATGTTTCGCCAGCTGAGCTTCCAGACCAGGTGATGTGTGAACAGCTCTTCCCAAATCACAGAAGACAGCGTGTGGTCGAGGTGATGCAGATCCGTCGGAGGGGCGCTGGCAGGCTGCCATGCATGATGCGCAAGGAAAGGCTGAGGGAGCTGGGCTCCTGCAACCTCGGGATGAGAAGGCTTAGGGGGTTTCTCACTGCTGACTTTAGCTACCTTATGGGGTAAGACAGGGCCAGGCTCTTCTCAGGGTAGGGAGAGGATAAAAAGCAATGAAGACAGGTTGCAAAAAGGGAAATTTTGGCTGCATGTAAGGAAAAATGCTCTTCCCTGTATCATAGAATCATGGAATTATAGAATCATAGGATCATAGAATCATAGGATCATAGAATCATAGAAGCATAGAATACTTTGGGTTGGAAGGGACCTTTAAAGGTGATCTAGTCCAACCCCCCTGCAACGAGCAGGGACATCTTCAACCAAACCAGGTTGCTCAGAGCCCCGTCCGACCTGACCTTGAATGTTTCCAGGGATGGGGCATCGACCACCTCTCTGGGCAGCCTGTGCCAGTGTTTCACCACCCTCATTGTAAAAAATTTCTTCCTTATATCTAGTCTGAATCTACCCTCTTTTAGTTTAAAATAATTTCTCCTTGTCCTATCACTACAGGCCCTACTAAAAAGTCTGTCCCCATCTTTCTTACAAGCCCCCTTGAAGTATTGAAAGGCTGCAAGAAGGTGTCCCTGGAGCCTTCTCTTCTCCAGGCTGAACAACCCCAACTCTCTCAGCCTGTCTTCATAGGAGAGGTGTTCCAGCCCCCTGATCTTCTTCGTGGCCCTCCTCTGGACCCAGTCCAGCAGGTCCATGTCTTTCCTGTGCTGAGGACCCCAGATCTGGATGCAGCACTGCAGGTGGGGTCTCACCAGAGCAGAGTAGAGGGGCAGAATCCCCTCCCTCAACCTGCTGGCCACGCTGCTTTTGATGCAGCCCAGGATACGGTTGGCTTTGTGGGCTGTGAACACACACTGACGCTCATGTTCACCTTTTCACCCACTGGTACCCCCAAGTCCTTCTCCACAGGGCTGCTCTCAATCCCTTCATCCCCCAGCCTGTATTGATACTGGGGGTTGCCCTGACCCAGGTGCAGTACCTTGCACTTGGCCTTGTTGAACCTCGTGAGGTTCATATGGGCCCACTTCTTGAGCTTGTCCAGGTCCCTCTGGATGGCATCTGTCCCTCAGGTGTGTCAACTGCACCACTCAGCTTGGTGTCATCTTCAGACTTGCTGAGGGTGCACTTGATCCCACTGTCTATGTCATTGATGAAGATATTGAACGGTACTGGTCCTAGTATGGACCCCTGAGACACACCACTTGTCACCCATCTCCATCTGGACATTGAGCCATTGACCACTACCCTCTGGATGCGACCTTCCAGACAATTCCTCATCAACCAAACAGTCCACCCATCAAACCCGTATCTCTCCCTCTTAGAGAGAAGGATGTTGTGGGGGCCTGTGTCAAAGGCCTTACAGAAGTCCAGATAGACGACATCCATAGCTCTTCCCTTGTCCACTGATGTAGTCACTCCATCACTGAAGGCCACTAGGTTCATCAGGCAAGACCTGCCCATGGCGAAGCCATGCTGGCTGTCTTGAATCACCTCCCTGTCTTCCATGTGCCTTAGCACAGCTTCTAGGAGGATCTGTTCCATTATCTTTCCAGGCACAGAGGTGAGACTGAGAGGTCAGTGGTTCCCAGGGTCCTCCTTTCTACCCTTCTTAAAACTGAATGAGATGTTTCCCTTTTTCCAGTCACCAGGGACTTCACCTGACTGCCACGACTTTTTCAAATATCATGGTGAGTGGCTTGGCAATTACATCAGCCAATTCCCACAGGACTCTGGGATGCATCTTGTCTAGTCCCACAGACTTATTTATGTATGTTGAAGTTCCTCAGGTGGTCATGAACCTGATCTTCTTTTACAGTGGGAGGGGCTGTCCTCCTGCAGTTCCCCTCCTGCGGTCCATCCCCTCAAGAGGCGTGGGAAGAGAGGTTGCCAGTGAAGACTGAGGCAAAAAAGTAGTCGAGTACCTCAGCCTTGCCCTCGTCTGTTGTTACCAGTTTGCCAGTCTTGCTCATCAGGGGGGTACATGTTCTCTGACCTTCCTTTCCTGGCTGACATATCTGTAGAAGCCCTTCTTACTATTCTTTGCATCCCTTGCCAAGTTCAGCTTCATCCACACCTTGGCCTTCCTGAACCCATCCCTACACAGCCGGGCGGTGTCCCTATACTCTTCCCAGGATACCTGTCCCTACTTTCACTGCCTGTGCATTTTCTTCTTGCCCCTTGGTTTGACCAACAGTTCTTGACTCACGCATGCCAGCCTTTTGCCTTACTTGCCTGATTTCTTACACCTGGGGGTTGAGAGCTCTTGTGCTCTATGGAAAGCATCCTTAAAGATCTGCCAGCTCTGTTCTGCTCCCTTGTCCCTGAGGGCAGTTTCCCAGGCGGTCCTACTGACTAATTCCTTGAGCAGCTGGAATTTTGCTTTCCTAAAATTCAGGGTCCTGACTTTACCCTTAGTCTGACCTATATCCCTCAGGACTGTGAACTCCCCCAGTGCATGATCACTGCAGCCCAGGCCGCCTCCTGTCTTGACATCACCAATTAGCTCACTTGCGTTGGTGACCATCAGGTCCAGTATCGCATCCCCTCTGGTAGGGCTGAAGAAGTTACCTTCAATGCATTCCAGGAGTCTCTTGGATTGCCTACAGCTTGCCGTGCTACTTTTCTAGCAGATGTTGGGGTGGTTGAAGTCCCCCAGCACGACGAGAACCTGCAAGCGCAATGCCTCCCGTAGCTGGAGTAAGAAGGCTTTGTCAATAGGCTCCCCTTGATCAGGCGGCCTGTAGTAGACACCAACCGCAAGGTTCCTTTTGTTGCCTCCGTCTCTAATTCTTACCATAAGCTTTCAACCTGCTCATGGCTACTCTTCAGAGACAGCTCTTCACACTCCTATCCATTTTTTGATGTAGAGGGCAACACCTCCTCCCCTCCTTCCTCGCCTGTCCCTTCTGAACAGCTTGCAGCCATACCTGGCCACACTCCAGTCATGGGATTCGTCCCACCAAGTTTCAGTAATGGCAACCAGGTCATAGTTTTCTAGCAGCATGGTGGCTTCCAGCTGCTCGTGTTTGTTGCCCACGCTGCGTACATTGGTGTAGAGGCACTTCAGCTGGGCTGTTGGCCGTGTCACCTTCTTAGAGGAACGGCCCTTAATTCCTTTGAGGTATTTCACTGGTGTTTCCCTGTTGGCTCCTATTACCTCAGGAGCCCCTGGCTCATCTCTGTAAGACTTCAAGTGTGCTCCAGTGTAGCCAGCACATCTCAGAGCAACAGGCTGAGGGCCCTCGCTAGCACCCTGTCCCTCCAACCTTGGCATGTCATCCCACAGCTTGTCCCAGGCAAGCCTGATATTATCCCACACACCCTTCAAGCCTAGGTTAAAGCTCTGTCATTGAGTCCCTCTAGCTCGTGAGCAAAGACCCTCTTCCCCCTTTGAGAAGGGCAAATTCCATCTGACGCCAGCAAATCTGGTGCCATGTAGGCCATCCAATTATCAAAAAAACCCAAATTGTGGCAGTGACACCAGCCACGGAGACATGTATGAATAGACTGGGTGCATCTTTTTTCCAATGTCATTGCCCGCAACTGGAAGGAGAGAGGAAAAAAATAACCTGTGCTCCAGATTCCCTTTACCAACCATCCCAAGGCCCAGCAGCCTCCTTTGATCACTCTGTAAAAGTGGTCGTGCAGTGGAAAGGGTGGCCAGGGAGGCTGCGGTACCTCCGCTGTTGGAGATACTCAAAGCTCATGTGGACACAGCCCAGAGTGGCCTGATGTAACTGTGAAGACAGTGGTACCTTCAAGGGGAGGCCAGCTCAGACAACCTTCCAAGGTCCCCACCAACAAAAACCATCCTGTGAGATCCACTGAGGCAAAGAAAGACAATGTAGATCCTGGACTGGAGCGAAGCCAATGACTTCCATGGCAAAAACCCCATCTTCTAATTCTAGTCTAATTAGTCATCCAGGCCTACAATAGCAATATTATCATCTAAGTTCACCAGCAAAATAATCTCAAAACCAAACAAGTTAAATAAACCCCTCGGGAGACACTAACACTAAACATCAGGACATCCTTTCTTGATCTTCATGCGGTCACAGTTGCAGTGACAGTGAAGAACCTGCAAATGTCCGAAAGACACAACTTTAATTACCTTCTCAGGCATTAGTCCGCTGTTTGTGGAAAATCTTAAAATAAAATTTATTTGAAGGTGTGAAGCATGGAGGAGAGGAGAATTTGTCAAATCCAGTGATGACCCATGACACTAGACATATGTGCTGTATGAAATGATCCTTTCTCAAATTCTTGTTGCAAATCAGTACCTAGGCGAGAGAATAGTTAAGGGGTTCCCTTTTTGATTAATCATTTGCAGTGTCTCACCCTCAGATCACCTCTAAAGGGGAAGACAGGAGAAGAGGAAAGGATCTTGTCCTGCTTTGTGCAGGAAGCTGAAAGCTCAGTATTGCTTATGGAACATATTTTTGCCTTTCTGAGGAAACATTTCCCAGCCAAATGCTTTTCATTTCTTCAACACAATTAAAGGAAAAGGAAGAGGCAGGCTTGGTTTGATCAAAATAGGCAGCAGATGCTGGAGGAGAAGAATAGGAAAGGTTGTCATCTGGAGCAAAGGGGGGAGAATAGTTTGTCGTGCGTGGGCACAGCTGGAAAGGGCCATGGGTCCACAGCCTTTCTGTCTGAGCCTGGAGCCACATCAGCTTTTCATGTGGAGGGGGACAGGTTACAAATAACTCTCACAGGAAGGGAAAAATAGTTGCTAAGCCCCAGGAATGAAAGGGATCAACACGAAAGTGAAGCCAGCTACTCCCTATAAGAGAACTCATGATAAGCAGGACCACTTCTTACAATTACACCATCCAACTTATGTATGACTGGGGAGGTATTCTCTCTCTACTTTAGAATATATTCATCTTGATTATAATTTTTCCTGCAGGCATTCAAGATACTCTGTGCAAGGGTAGGAAATGGCAGGTCTTGACCTAAATGGTTTGCAGCCTAACTGCGTAAAATAGAAGACAGGACATGAAATAATTTGGTGAACATCACATTAGCCAGGCAGTACTGCAACTAGGCACAGAAGCCAAGTCTCTGGAGTCTGAGTGCAAATCCATACACCCCCAAATAGTTCACCCTACTTCAGGCTTCCTGAAGTACAGCTCCCGTGACAGAGAACATCTTCTTGTCCCCAGAAGAACACCAGCTTATACAAGGTTGTAAAAAAAACGCACCACACCAGCCACAACAAACAACAGCAAAAATCCCCGCTTCATTGGAAAAACACCTATGGTCAGAGAGCACCTATCTTGGGGTGGTGGGGGAAACCCAGCAGGAATTTATAAACTTTGTTAAAATTTTTCTTTGTAGTTCTTTCTTAACAGTGACAGAAGTGGCAGAACTCAGTGGAGGTCTGCTTGTCTTACGCAACTAAGGTAACTACAAAAACTCCTTCAAACTTGTAATAACAGATAACAAGTTCATATTACTGAGTTCTCATGCATTTGTGCTCCCACACAGTAACCCTCAATGGGGGTTTTGCTGGCAATCTCCAAGCTTGCAGAGACAAGCATGTAGCAACCTGGGTCGAGTGTGACAAGGGACATGTAGAAGAAAGTATCCTCACCTTCTTAGTATTGCCTCATTAATAAGTAACCTGACATGGCCGTGTTTTGTACACTGTTGTTCTCTTAGATCTCCACTGCATTACATGCACCTGTGCACATGCACACGCACGGACATATACTACAATTTTTTTCTGTTAAATTCCCCATCACCTAAAAAGCACTAGAGCTGCTGCTGCCTGTGATTGTCCCCCAGACACTCTCTCACCCCATCAAATGATCTGAGTTAAACTTTTGCTCCGGAAAACCCCCACATTTTCCAAGGAAGTACACACTGAAGCATCCTAGCAAAAGAAACCATTCCTGCAAAGGGCAGATGTGAGAAGTTCTCTTTATTCAGTGCCATTATATGAAATTATTTCTAAACGAAAGCCTTTCACTCTAAGTGGGAAAACAAACACAAATGTTAGCAGAGTAGGTCTTGATGAGTGTCCTAGTACCTCAGGGTTTGTCATTACTGTGGCTGAAAACAAGGAGAGGGAGAATTCACCATTCTTCCTCCTGCAGTTCAGAGAAAAAAAATAAATCAATGAATAGTTCCCCTGCAAGTGGTATGTATCATAAGCAAGAAAGGCTAGCTATTAAGGATTGTCCTTTGTTAAAACTTGAGCAGAAACCTCACATTGCAGAAAATAAATAATCTCAAACTGGAGTGAGGTGAAATTTTCTGTTCTAACAAAGAAAAAAAGAGGCAAGGGCTTCAACACGTTCTTTTCTGACTTACAGACTTCATTTTTATGGAGATTAGTGTAAATCACAGAGATTCCCAGCATCCCCTCACTCCTACTCTGACACCTTGTAAACTCCACATTTTCACACCAGCATCTGCTGAAGGCAGCTCTGATTTCCACTTCTGCACTTCCAACAAAGCTAGTGAAAAATGGTTTTTGTAATGGTTTGGCTAGCAGAGGAGTAAAAAGCCTCAAAAAGTCTACAAAGACAGACCGGCACCTTGGTGGCAGTGCCAGCGTACCCTCTCCTGCTCTCTGCAACGGCGATGGGAGGTGGATGCAGCCCCCCAAACCAACCTGCTACGGTTGGCTTTGCTAACACCCGATATCAGGTCTGTGCTGGTGTGAATGACTTCGCGGCACGAATGAGCATCACCTCGCAGCCCCCTGCAGAGCTGAGGGGGCTGAGGTGCACACCAGTCTGTTTGTTTTTTTTTTAAATCAAGTTCCTGCAGTCCAATGATCCCCAAATCCTTCTCACAAGCCGCTTCGTTGAGCTGCACAGTTGCCACCCAGCCCAGCCCTGTCTAAAAACCCTAATGCTGGGAAAGTTGAAGGTGGGAGCAGATCTCCTCCTCTTTCAGACCATGGTCCGGCATTCCCAGAGGAGAAGAAGGAGGCTGCGGGGTGCCCCGGGCAGGACCCTGTGGCACATCACCGGGGTCTGTCGCTCTCTGCTTTTGTCCTAGCAGAAACCAGACTGTACCGCCCCAGTGCTTGATCTTCTCTGGGAAGCAGGAGAGGATGGAGAAGTCTTCTCCAGGAAAACATGGTCCTTTCCCCAGCACATGGCCCCACATCTCAGTGGTGTCCCTTCCCTCCTACGCAGCAGCATCCAGGACCTCATCAGCCTCGGAAACGCAGGGTGCATCCTTCCAGGGCCACGCTCCCAGGGGAAGATTACCTAGAGTATATGTTGAATTCCTGACATTTTTGGAGGACAAGAGGTAAGACTCTGACTAGGAAAGCAAAAACAATTTTTTCAGAGGGGGGCTAGATCTTATGACCCCTGTCTCTAATGACCGTACATGTAGACCTCCAGCACTGTCCTGTATCTCTGTGATTCACGATAAATTTGCGGGCTGCATAAGTAAATAAGTTTGTTTCTGAGCCCTTGAAAAATTCAGCTACAAAACAGAAAAGCACTTTCAGCCTTAATTAGGATAAAGCTGTTTTCTGCCATGATGTAGAGTAATACAAGAGCAGGATGAAAAATTTGGTTAGAAGCATAGGAAAACTTTCATAGGAAGACAGATTGAAAAACCAAAACCTGTCTTGTTTACAAAGAAAATGAGTATGAAGGACATGCTGTCACCGCAAGAAGTATGAACAGGCTAGAAGGAGTAGATACTTAACGCTTTCTCCTAGTAGAAAAACAAGACATTCAGTGAAGCTGATATTCAGTAAATGCAGTAAATGCAAAATCTAGGCAAAAAATGTTGTTTTCAAACAGTACACAGTCAGCCTGTGAGACTCCCTGGTATTTAAGTCAGGAGCTCAGCAGAACCCAAGGAGGGATTGCGTGTTGTACAGAGGAGGATGCTCTCAAGTACTACGGCAAAGGTTCAAATCACAGCTGGAAAACTACAAGAGTTTGGGAGGGACGTAAGCTGTCATGTTCCAGGACATAAGCTACACGTTGATAATAAGGGCAAAATATTCATCTGGGGCCAGTTATTTTGCAATAGCTTGCTGTAGGTCGGTTGCATTGCCCTCTGAAGCATTGCTGAGGGCCAGAGGCAGCCAGAGCCATCATCTCCCGTGGCCTGTGGTCCCCTGTGGACTCCATACACTCATTTTGGGGCATGATAACATGTCCTTGGAGCATCATCCCGTGCACACAGCATCAAAGCGGTGGTGCCAGCAGCCCTGCTGCCAGGATGGGGGGGCTGAACTTTTGATGGAGGGACAGTCCTGCCTCCTGCCCCATGGCTCCGGGGTCTCCGCCATGGGCACGGAGCTCTGAAAGCAAAGAAACCAGCCGGATTTCAGCAGCTCCCCACAGACACCCATCCCATCAGGCAAGTCGGAGACAAGTGGAACGTGCAAAACCAAGAGGGGTTGCAAAATCACAGACACAACCTCTGATCCAGCGGTATTAAAATTAAGGTGATTTTAGGATCTCTAAATTCATGCCATTGCCTAGGTTGACTTCTTAAGCCATAAGAGGTCACAGACTTTCATTCATTTATGACAGTAGTGAGTGTAATAACTCCTGCTTAAGTAAAAGATAATTTTTAGAAAAGCAACCAGATTTCTTCTGAATAACTGAATAAAAAATATTTTTCTCCCTTGACTGTCTGCTCATGGTTAATTGCCCATGGTGTTTCTGTTTCATATATGTATTTCTGTGAGCCAGAATACACTTTGCTGTAAGTGAACAAAACTCTCATTAATATATATTGATGCCAGCAATAAATCTGGTCCAACACCTACTCTGCACCTCAGTGAAAACATGCATACGTTGCAGTACAGACTCAGTCACAAGATGATGCTATTTCTTGGTACGAATATAGGATTTTATGTATTAGAAGCACCGTGGTTAATATTAACTAATGATAAGGTAATTAATCCAAATTTAGATGCCAATATAATTTCATTTTTGTGTCTGAAAGCTTTTAAGCTTCATACAGGCTATGCACAATGTGTGCCATTCAATTAGCTGAGCCCTAGTTAAATATTGCAGTCTGCTACTCATCATCTCAGACAGAAAAGACCCACATTATTAACCACTCATGGTGTTTGATACAAGTAATAGCTTTAGCGGTTGTCCATCTTTGCCAGTGATGACAACCAGCAATTGCTTCTCCATGTTAATTTTAATGGTGACTTCTAATACAAAGTCCAGCCGTGGTGATGAATGTTTTCACTCACACAGAACCAGGGGAACCAGGCTGGCCTTGCGGGCTTTTTTTCTTCATTTTGGGGGGGCTAGATAGGAATAATTTTTTCATGCAATCACATCATCATACTTCGCCTTTCATCAGTTTTGCAGCAGGTCCCAGCGGGACAGTGGAAATTTGGGATTTTGGGGGTTGAACTTTCTCAGGCAGGTCTCTACAAGAGCTGTCACTACTTAATACTGAAAATCTCACATCGGACTTACGGAGGTCAGGTGCCCCCTCTGCCCGACCTCTGCTCTACCTGGCACCATGCTCATTTGCAGATCTCTGTGCCTGATACCTCATACTCTCATCCAATTCTTGTAATTTCTCTGAAACATGTAGGAGGAAAAAAATGAATTCCTTAACGTGGTAACTGCAAGTGACCTTGCAATCACAAGCGTACGCCGGAGCTGATTACAGCTGTGGCCTCCTGAGTTACCCTGAGTTTTGCTGCAAGTTCAGTGCCTCTTTTCTCACCCAGCTTCTCCTGAAGACTTCTGAGACCACCGATGGCTTTGTAGACCCCCCTGTGCTCTCCACCAGCTCTGAGGACACCATGGCCTCGGTGAGACCAGCAGCAAGACCTCAGAGAGGAGGACACTCGTCACCCACCTCCTGAATAAGCCACTGTCCTCAGGGGTGCTCACGCTATACCTCACTGTAAAGTTTGACTCACCCCATTTATATGAGGTTCCTCTCAGCTCTGGGAAAGATTTTTTTTAGGGCAGCTTTTCCAAATCCTTTCTCATACTGCAGTTCCCAGTCGCTGGGAGGGCTGTCAGGTTTCTCTGCACTTCAGCTCAGGAGGAAACAGCTCCGGGCCCCGAGCCATCTCAACACAGTTTTGCAGCTACAGCTTTCAGAGCATCCCCACCTGCCTCCGCGTTACCAACCCGTCACTTCTGGACTGCGATCCAAAGTGCCGGTGACGTGGAAGTAGGGGAAGGAAAGGTAGGGGCTGCGTGACTTGGAGGGAGCGGGCTAGAGATGGCCATCGGCTGGGGCAGGTTGCCTTGCCTCTTCTTACCCATAGCAATGATGTCGGCTTCCTACCCAGCTCAGCCACTCTGCCTTTACAGGCAGGGAAATTAATACTCCTGCTGATTTTGTCTGCCCTGCCAAAGTACATTTCATGCATGAAAATGCGAGGTAGGTTTCTTTCCAGCACTTAGGGACAATCGCCCAAGACCTGTACTTAAATTAGGGAGTCCTTATGAAAAAATAAAGCCACACAGGGATGACTATATTTGAAGGCAGTGCATCCAGTTAACAGGTGCACTTTGATGATGCCATTCTAGTACAGCATATTTCATTTCTTCTGGTGTTCGGATCAGTTACAGGATAACCCAAATGGGTCTTTCTGTACTCGCCCAGTGTGGCTGCACGTGAGGAAATAATCCAAAAGCTGAAATGCAAAAACGCGCTACGTTGCCCAGCACTGATGAATAGTGTGGAGCAGCTCCAGCACCCTGGTCATGTGACGGCCATCAAGCTGACAGAAACCAGGTTTCATGCCCTAGACTAATTACTTTTGCACAGTTGGACTTGTCATCCCCAGGACAATCTATTCCTGGTATCTAGTTAGTCTGTTATGTATACACAAGCTCAGTAAAGTCCTTACAAAAAAATTTGGAATGCATTTTTAATAACAAAAATGGTTATGATCTATGGGACATGGTGCATACTTGCATGCCTGCCCAAAATCCAGGAAAAGTATTATTCGTCTTATCTAAATAGGTCTCCTTTTTCTCTGTACTCTTTCTGAAATGCAATCTGCCTCACAAAAAAGGCAGCAATTATCCCCGTTTTCTGATTCTTTCCCAGTTCTCTGGTGCTTGTGTGCATCCCTATAATACATCTGATGTTGACGGAGGTGGCACCACATGGAATTCACTGCTCCAAAACCTGGCAGTGCCTCTGCTCATTCTTTATGCTATAGATGTACACAGTGCTTTACCCAGTGTAACCTAATGATAATGAGTTTACTGTGTAGGTATGCCTTAATACTGTGATAAACACCTCAATTATGGTGTGACAGAGGTCTAGATCTGCTTTTCCAAACAATTTATTTCATAAATTATCTATTTACTTTCTTGTCAAGATGTGGAAAAGGCTGTTTATTTTCCCGTCAGATTACTGAAGAATTATTGCTTTGATTCCTCTGTGCTCTTGCAAAATCCATGAGATTTCTGAATTCCTTTGCCTATGTTATCACATATTTGCTGTCTTTTTTTAACCTTTGTTGCTAGGTGGTCATGCACAAGGTCGGATTAGCTCTTAAGCTGTCAAATACAACTTCCTTTCTTGAAATAAGTTTAAAATTGATTCATCCATGAATCCGAACTGTTGTGTGTTTGTTGTTTATTAGGTGAAGGAGGGCAGCAATTTCTGTTCGTGGCGAACTGCTCTGTTTCTCCGCCCAGTTCGCTCACTGATGTATTTCCAGAAGATCCCTCACTGCGAGTCTGTGTAGTAGCACCCACCGCTAATTTATGAGGTTGCCTCCGAAGTTGTGAATATGATGGTGTCACTTCCAGTGCAGTCCGTGGCGATTTTTTTGACAGGTACAGCTGAGCCCGTGACCCCAAAACCCTTTCCGAAGCATTCACAGCAAGAGGAGCTCTTCCTGACACAGCCAGCATCCCGCTGCTCGCCGGGCACGGTCTGCAGATGCCATCGTTTTGCCCGAAACTCGCCACACCGTTGCTGGATCTGGCACCGTGTCGGTTGTCATGTCTGCCAAAGGGACTTGGATTTGAGCTCTGCTGCATGGAGAGGAGGGCTGGGACTGGCGCAGGCAGACAACGCTAAGTTTATTGTCATCGCATTCCTCTAATGCATGTGCTCGTTCAAAGAGGGACGCAAAAAGCTCTTTGTGTTTGCACAGCTCTTGCTTCCAATTGTTTTCACACAAAAGAAAATGATACCGGTGTGGGACAAACCACAGCCATTTTCCTGTGGCGTTTAACACTGAGAAACATTTTTCAGAGGGACACAGCCCCAAAAAGCAGGCTGTCCTGTTGTGTATAAATACGACATCTGCAGGAGATCAGACCTGGGATGCTTTACTGGTTTTTTTTAAATAACTCCAAAATCTAGATGCAAATAATAGCGCCTGGCTAACAGTAGTAATCATCAGGAGACTAAATCAGAGCTGAGATCCCTTGTGCTAGATACCAATCAGATCCATGGTAAAAAAGTAGTTCTGTCTCCAGAACACTCATGGACTTTGCCTGCCAGAGCTTGCCAGCCTGCGAGAGAGCTGCCAGGTCCAAGAGATGACAAAGGTATCAAAGGAGCACTTCAGGGGAGAAACAATTCAAGAAAAAAAAGGGAATGATTTGCATCAGTGTTTATTGCAGAGAAGCACAGGGAGGCTTCTACAGCAGAGTTATTTTATACAGGGGCTGAGTGAAACCCTCTCAGATTCAAATGTAAGGGAACTTTTGAAACAAATTAATGCAATGAACAGCAACAGATTACCAGGACCAGCCTTCACCCACACCTTACAAAGAGTGTAAATATGATACTGTTGAACTACCAATTTTGGGTTATTCCCTGCTGCTCAGACTGGTCTTGATGCTAGAACTGAGCATGGGAACCACGGCACCATTTTCAAAACCAGAACTCAAGGGGTGATCTGAGAAACCACAAACCAGCATTTCTGTTGCCCATGCTGTTAGATACAAATAGTACGGAAGGGAGGAACTACCGTGGTTTTCACAGAGGAAAGCTATACCTCACCCACCTGTGGGAACTCCTGGAAGCAATCCCAGCCAGTCCCAAGCATCCCAGTCCAAGCTGACCCTGCTTTCAGTGGGGAATTGGACTAGGCAACCTCCACAAGTTCCTTCAGATGTAAATAGTACTTTGATTCTATATTAATAATTACGAGACAAATGCCCGAATGCTGTACAATAATTAAACTTCAAAATTAATTGCCACAGGACACCATTCTGATCAAAAGCTGAAATGGTTTTACAGATACAAGCCATATTAACCGTAGGAATACCAATGGCAAATAAATGCAATGATTTGGGTTCAACCTCTACCACTGGAAGTCCCTGCAGTTTAAATTATAGGAAGCTAAAAGTTGATACCTCAAAAAGGTCCCTCTTGTAAGCTTGTGCTTATTCTCTTTGCCATGCACTTTCTCTGAACTCCCACTGTAAGTTGCTGGAAGGGTTACGCATTAAGTGGACTTTTATTCCAACTAGTGTAGCTGCTCTTATGTACAAAAGGGATGAAAGAAAGTGAATGGTGCTTGCGGGGGTGCAGGGGGGAGGAAGCAAGGCAGCCGCAAGACCAGTGTGAAGCAATGCTTTGTGAAGCTAATTATCTTCAATTAGCCTTTCACCTTTGATTAAAGACGGACTGTTACTGCCAAAAAATGCCTCTTGAATATTCATTTAAATTAACTTGCCTTGGCCTGGTTTTGTCTCGCTGGGGTTTGTTTCCTCTGAACGCTCACACAGGATAGTTACTCTGGCATGGAGGGCTGTGAATGGGACTGTCAGAGCTGTGTGCCCAACTGTCTGTGAACAAAAAAGTTTGGATTTATTCACACAGTCTTTATGTCAGAAGCACCACACTGGTGCAGTGGGGGCTTTTTTGAACAGTCTCAGTAAGAGAACTTGACCTGCAGGGAGTTGTTAGTGGCCCAAAAGGAATTTAAAGAAGGAAGCCGTGAATATTGTTTGATGACTAAAACCAAACCAAATTAAAGAATAAATGAAAATACACAGTCAAGGGAGAAGAGACTAAACAACTCAAGCAAGTCCTCATTCATTTCAAATCATTTTCACATTTTTTTCCCACTGGGTTGAACTGTGCTTTCCTCATAATCCATCAAACATTTTGGAAAGCAAGAGGCTGTGTAGCAGCCAAAATGTGGTGTCTCGCACTTTTCAAGTTCATGCATCCACTTCTTCACCATCTTCTTGAATATCCCTGCAGAAAGTCCACGAGTTAGCTCATGTGGGTCAGAAATGCTGACTGACTTGGAGGGATAGGTCCCCAGAGCTGAGACATGCAAATTAACTGCATGGCATTGGAAACGCTGTGCTTTAAATGCTCAGACTTGACATTTTTCCTTCCCTGCACCATTCTGCCTATAGTGTCAGGCTGCTTCATTCCAAATAAACTAGAGCCATAAGGCCCCATATATCTTCTCTTAAAAGGCAAAGCTCATAGAGCCTTGTGTGGTGGGTTGACCCTGCCTGGACTCCAGGTGCCCACCAAGGCTGTTCCATCACTGCCCTCCTCAGCTGGACAGGGGGGAGAAAATATAACAAAAGGCTCATGGGTTGAGGACACGGAGAGATCACTCACCAACTACCCTCATGGACAAAACAGACTCGACTTAGGGAAATTAGTTTAATTTGTTATCAATCAAATCAGAGTAGGATAATGAGAAATAAAACCAAATCTTAAAACACCTTCCCTCCACCCCTTCCTTCTTCCCGGGCACAGACTCACTCCCAGATTCTCTACCTCCTCCAGCAGTGCAGGGGGACAGGGAATGGGGGTTGGGGTCAGTTCATCACATGTTGTCTCTGCCGCTCCTTCCTCCTCAGGGGGAGGAGGACTCCTCACTCTTCCCCTGCTCCAGCGTGGGGTCCTTCCCATGGGATACAGTTCTCCATGAACTTCTCCAATGTGGGTGCTTCCCACGGGCTGCAGTTCTTCACAAACTGCTCCAGCGTGGGTTCCTTCCCCGGGCTGCAGTCCTTCAGGCACAGCCTGCTCCAGCGTGGGACACCCCGGGGGTCACAACTCCTGGCAGAAAACCTGCTCCAGCACGGGCTTCCCACGGGGTCACAGCCTCCTTCACGCATCCCCCTGCTCCGGCGTGGGGTCCTCCCTGGGCTGCAGGTGGAGATCTGCTCCCCCGTGGACCTCCCTGGGCTGCAGGGGGACAGCCTGCCTCACCGTGGTCTTCATCACCACGGGCTGCAGGGGAATCTCTGCTCCGGCGCCTGGAGCATCTCCTCCCCTCCTTCTGCACTGACCTGGGGGTCTGCAGGGTTCTTTCTCTCACATGTTCTCACGTCTGTCTCCAGCTGCCATTTCTGTGCCCGCTGCAACTTTTTTCCCTTCTTAAATCTGTTATCCCAGAGGCGCTACCACCGTCGCTGATGGGCTCGGCCTTGGCCAGCAGCAGGTCCCTCTTGGAGCTGGCTGGTATTGGCTCTATCAGACATGGGGGAAGCTTCTAGCAGCTTCTTACAGAAGCCACTCCTGTAGCCCCCCCTGCTACCAAAACTTTGCCACGCAAACCCAATACACCTTGGCAGTGTACAAAGGCCTCCTAGCCCCTACCCAAGTGGTAAGAGTTGAACCTGGTTGCCCTGCACAACTTCATGTGCAGCATTTAATATTCATCTCCCAAGTCATTTGAAACCCACATATCTATTCAAGGCACATTCTGTTCCTCCACAAATCATCCACACATTTCCTTTCCTCCATAAATGCTGTGATAACAGCTGAAAAGTGAGAGAAAAATAAAGCTGTGTGATATATGTAAAATGCAAAATGGTTGCTCTGTCCTGGCACCATCTGTACCCTCATTTTCCCCCACCACTCACAAAAAGGGGGTCATCAATAGAACAAGGCGAGGACTGTAAGGGAGGGTGATGCCTTGTATTAGATTAAATGGTACAGTTAGTCTAGCTGTGACAGCAGATTCTTTTAGCTATATTTGTATTGAAATCCCAACCTTGGAAGATAAGGCTCAGAAATTCAGAGATAATAAAAAAATGGAAGTATACAGAACTACTGAGCTGCCACTAGGGCCTCCTCCGCAGGAAATAACTACTCTTTCCTGACCAAAATGCAGGCAGAAAGCAACATCAGCTCAAGGACAAGCAGGATTTGGGGTGAGAGGAAAGCCTCCTTTGGAGAGAGCTCATAGTTCAGAGCCTGGTCCTGACAGGCGCAATGCACAGTGAGGGAAGAGAAAAGAAAACAAAGAAGGAAATGGCTGTTATTAATGACAATATGAGGTCTCTCTGTCTTTGGAGGGATCAGGAGTGTGGTCTCTGCTCAGAAGAGCCATCAGAAAGGCCACACCAGATGGAAAGGAGTACTACTGCTCCCTCAGGGTCCAACAGCTCCTGGAGATAAGAGGCAGTGAAAACCCACCTTGTGTATCCTGGGAAACCCCGCAAGCTTGCTGCCTTCCCAGTACAGGTGGTCCTGCAAGCCGGTGGGAGAGGGTCTCTCTTTTTTTTTTGCAAGGTAGTGCACTCGACTCTGGTGTGTCGATACCTGGTGCTTTGTAGAGCAGCAGAGGAACAGTAATTGCCAGCTGATTCATTGGGAGATGAATGCTTCAGCCTTAGAGAAACGAACCCTGAGCACTTGTGTGGCTCTTCACGATTTATCACAGGCTTTTCGCGGCGCTCTTGAAGCACAGGGAGAGGATATGGTTTAGGCATCAAGCGGCTGATGTGGAGGTGAACGGAGCTGAAACTCTTCTCTATGTACACACACACACACCTGTGTACACACACGCATGCACACACACACATGCACATCTATTTTCGCATGAATTCCATTTTATACCATGCATTTACAGAGGAAGAGCAGGCTGAATCTATATTTAAAGCAACAGCATGGGATTAGGAGCTGTAGGCTCACTTTCCCTCGCTGCCATAAACATATATGAAGGTTTCCTTGTCCCATTCCCTATCTGTAGGAGTGGATAATCTTCCTCTATCCCTCTGAAGATTCATCTACTTAATTGTAATGGCCCCTGTCCCAAGAATGCTTCTATTTTTTTATGTCAGTAGACCCAATTCCAAAATCCCTCATTCATACTGGGATAGGAAAGAAATCTGTGCTTTGTGCAAGTGGTTCATACTAAATAACATCAGATCAGGCTGTCAGATCTCTAACATGTGACTGAGAACAACAATAATAATAATAATAATAATAATAATAATAATAATAATAATAATAATAATAATGAGATAACATATTGCACATTGTCTTCGGTCCAACCAAAATAGTTCTCAGCTTCCCTCACTATGCTCTGTGGCCTCAGCATTGCTGAGATGGTTAGATCAGGGCGAGGATGATCATGGCCCCTGCAGCGGAGCACAGCGGAGCTGGGCTCATTAGCATGCCAAAAGAGCCCCCGTCCTAAGATGGAAAGCACCACAGAAGGCTCATTTTAATGCTCTATAGTTGAATAAGACTGCAAACAAAAAATATATCATTATCTGGGCACATCTTGTAATTCTTGTTCAAGCATTTTGCATAATTTGCTGCTACTTTCAACTTCTCTGTTCCCCATGTGGCAATGTCTGACAAAGGGGAAACAGTAAGCTATCTATTCTTGGACTGTTTTCCATTCCTTGTTGTCATATGGCTTCAGGCCAGACTAATTTAAAGGAGAAAAAACACATACAATCAGGAGCATGAATAGGACTGTCTGGTGGGAATCAATACACCTTTTAGTAGCAGGTCGGTAGACGGTTCATTACCTCTCGCACCTAGAGCTTCAGGCGTGGGGAAGGGATCTTCAAGTGAAGCAAGACGAGTCAAAGACCAGTCTCATTAAATAGAGCCTGAGCACATGTTTGCCACTGACCACTTAGAAATGATGAAGAAAGAGCAAGGAAAAGCACGAAAAATGTTTTTCCTTAACTGTGTGCTTGTGTGGCAATAAGATGTGTCTGATGCAGCAATGTCTCAAAATCGCCACTTAAGACCACTTGGGACTTATTATATGATATAAACTTTTGCTCTGAAGTTTCAAAAATTTTTGTTACTACCAAAAGCAGGTCTGCATTGCCATTAATGGATCTGCTGAAAAAGTCTTGCTTGCAGGCCTGTCTTTGCGAACTGCTGTGGGGCTGAGCCAGTCCCCCGTCAGTCGAATGGAAAGGCTTCCACATTTTCCAGGGGCAAAGGTACCTTGTTCAGTGGATACAGATGTAGGCAATGTTTGACATAGAGAATTTGGTATATATTTTTTAAATGTCAAAGGTGTAGAGAGAGGGGATCCATTTTCAGAAGTACTTAGTGATTTTGGTGCTCATTGGAAAACACAGTGACTTTTTTCTCCCCTCCAAACAAAATCAAACCCAAAGCACTAATATTCATTCTTAAACCTTAAAACATTTGTTGCCTACAAGTAGTAGCCGACTAATTCCAATCATAAACACATCACAACAACATCATCCTTTTTTCTCAGATGAATTCAACTGCATCTTTTGTATGTATGCAATAAATGTTAATAAAAGCATGCTATAGGGGGATTGAGAGTGCCTTACCTCATGTATTGACACTGACTTATTTGAAGAAGATGCTAAGACATTATTGAAGCACTTTGCTGTTATTTTGCACCTGCAGGCACAGGGTGGTATCAGCCACACCATGACTTACAGCACCCGGCTCAGCCAGGAGCTCTCCACCGGCGGAATGAGTGTGGCTCGGGGGGCTTCACCCCTCACCTTCCCTCTGTCCGTCATGGCAAGTGTCAACTGCTACTTTGTGCGCTGGTTTTATTGCGTCTGAGCTCCAGCCACGCTAAGATCAGATCACACAGTGCTGGCCAGCATACCCGGGTACAATCAAATGGTTGGTTACAAATGCTGCCATGCTCTTCTAGGAAACGTCTCTGGCTGCAAAAAAGAGTTTTAATAGAATTGCCAAACTGATTTACAATTGAGGCGGCTCTCTGGTGCAGAAGGTGGTGCTGATACAATCTTTGGCGTTTATTTGCAGCATGGATGTTGCGGCATATTCATTTCACAAAGGGAAAGAGAAAAGAAGAATTGCTCAGGTTACTGCTGGATTTGTTTATGGCTGATGCGCCTACTCAGGTCAAGGCAAAATCCCCACGTAGTGTTGCAGACATATGATGGATGGAGTGGTCTTCCCCAGGCAGAGCGCCAGGGCATGTCCTGGGGAGAACCACTGTGCTGCTTTAGATGGTGTAGTAGTAAAGTGAATAAACTTACCTGCTGAGTACATATGAGAAGTCCGTTAAATCTCTATTCCCTACATTGGTGGCAGATAATCTCCTTTATCTCTGTTTACCCTCAGCTGCACACAGGTTTATTGGGAAGGAAGCAGCTTTCCCCGCGACGCAGAATGCAATTACAGCTAGATTGTCTCTGTGCCTCCGATGGCTCCCACTCAGTAACGGAGCCACACACACTGCCAGTGCCGCTACAGCGAGAAGAGCTGCCAGCAGCATCGCTGGGCTGTGCTGGCCGTTCGCACTTTGCACATCTGACAGGCTGAGCGAGAGGACTCCATCGTGCTGTCCTGCTCCTGGGGAGTCCACGTCTGGTAGTAGAGAGCTGCAAAACCAATCCTTCCTTAGCATCAGTTCTTTTTTTTTGTTTTACTGTCATCTGTGGGTGTGACTAATTCCCTCCTTCACTGCTGCTGTTTGAAGTGTTTATAATCTCCCATCAAGTCTCTCTCCTCACCCCGTGCAATCACTCTATGATACACAATTCAGATTTTGCAAGTCTAGCTTCCTCTTCTCCTTCTCATATTTCTCTTTGTTCTTTGCTGCCTTGGTGGTTTTCTCTTTGCCCTTCTTAGCACTTCTTTGCCCTTCTTAGCATTTCTTATCTAATTTTTTGCACATTTTTGTGAAGAAAGACAAACAGAAGAGCAGGACCATGGAGCATCCTTGTCTGCAACAGTTCCACCCTGTTGTTCATCACCTTCATCCTTGAGCAGCTCTTATATAGTCTCCATATTCCTGTTGTAACATAACGGGATGGGCTGTGCGGCGTATACAGAGGACCCACTAGTCTCTCTAACTAGACCTTCTTGCACTGAACTCAAGAACATCTATTTTTAACTCTTTGCACTGTAGGGCTAAGATAGACCAAGTAAATCTGACTTTTGTCAGGGACATCTGTGTTAGTTATTCTAAATGCTTAGCTTTCAAATTCTAACTACCAGAGGAATTGAGTTAGGTCTGGGTTTTGGTGATTTCTTTTTCTTCTATTTTAATCTGTGGAATAAGACCAACACAACAAAAATGATTTCAAAGAAGTATTTCAACTTCCATTACACATTTCAAGTCTGGTTTGAGATAGATTGTGACGATCATGGAGAAGGACTGAAGACAGGTATACTTGACCCAAACCAGAGGTGAATACTCTATCAGTAAACCATGACAGGTGAATAAATAGTGGAGTAATACTAATAATCAAAAGAAGCAAGGACGATAATCATAATTGTCACTGCTAATATCACTTGCATACCAAAGAGGCACTGTTCACTGGAGAGATAGGAACAGCCATAAACTAATAAAAGAACAGTATGAAAGGACTGTACACTGAGCCAGTGGAAGCAGCTGATGAGCTCAATGTCTGCTTAGACTCTTCTGCAATAAAGTTCTACGATGTCTCAAGAGTGGCAGTGATGGGCAAGAGATCCCAATGTGCTCCTTGAAACAGGCTTTGTGAGATTCAGGCCACAAAGCACAAAGGCAACGAAATGATAGGCAATATTCAGCTTTGCTTTCTCCACTCCTGGAACTGAATGAGATTTGCTGTCCTGAACCCAGGAAACCAGAGGCAGCTCTTGGCTTAGGGATGGGCTGGAGTCTTGTGGTGGGTTAACCCTGGCTGGACACCAAGTGCCCACCAAAGCCGTTCTGTCATGCCCCCCCCAGCTGGACAGGGGAGAGGAAATATAACAATGGGCTCGTCGGTTGAGATAAGGACAGGAGAGATCACTCCACCAATTACCATCATGGGCAAAACAGACTTGACTTAGGGAAAATTAACTTAATTTATTGCAAATCAACCAGAGTAGTATAATGAGAAATAAAACCAAATCTTAAAACACCTTCCCCCCACCCCTCCCGTCTTCCTGAGCACAGCTTCACTCCTGGATTCTCTGCCACCCCCCCCCGCCCAGCAGTGCAGGGGGACAGGGAATGGGGGTTACAGTCAGTTCATCACATGTTGTCTCTGCCACTTCATCCTCCGCAGGGGGAGGACTCATCACACTCTTCCCCTGCTCCAGCGTGGGGTCCCACCCACGGGAGACAGTTCTCCATGAACTTCTCCAACGTGGGTCCTTCCCACGGGCTGCAGTTCTTCACAAACTGCTCCAGCGTGGGTCCCTTCCAGGGGCTGCAGTCCTTCAGGCACAGACTGCTCCAGCGTGGGTCCCCCACAGGGTCACAAGTCCTGCCAGAAAACCTGCTCCAGTGTGGGCTCCTCTCTCCATGGGTCTACAGGTCCTGCCAGGAGCCTGCTCCAGCGTGGGCTTCCCACGGGGTCACAGCCTCCTTCACGCATCCCCCTGCTCCGGCGTGGGGTCCTCCCCGGTCTGCAGGTGGAGATCTGCTCCCCCGTGGACCTCCCTGGGCTGCAGGGGGACAGCCTGCCTCACCGTGGTCTTCATCACCACGGGCTGCAGGGGAATCTCTGCTCCGGCGCCTGGAGCATCTCCTCCCCTCCTTCTGCACTGACCTGGGGGTCTGCAGGGTTCTTTCTCTCACATGTTCTCACTCCTCTCTCTGGCTGCAGTTTCTGTGCCCGCTGCAACTTTTTTCCCTTCTTAAATCTGTTATCCCAGAGACACTACTGCTATCACTGATGAGCTTGGCTTTGGCCAGTGGTGGGTCCGTCTTGGAGCTTCTAGCAGCTTCTCACAGAAGCCACCCCTGTAAACCCCCCCCCCCCCCCCCGCAAAAACCTTGCCATACAAACCCAATACAAGTCTCATTTAAATGCCTTTTTACCTTTTATCACATTCCTCAAGCCAAAGAGGGGACAAAATGCTCCTGTATTGCAGGGGTCATGTTTGATAACCACGTTGGGTTTTGGATGTTCTAGTTACTCATCTACAACCCTTTAAATATGCTGTTTCCCTGCACAATCAACAGGTTTACGCTTTTGACCCACTCAGCTTGGTGGTCTATTTCTGATAGCAGACATTGGCTTTATACCATTAAGAACAAACAAATTAATAGAAAATGATCACATTTATTGAAGAGATGCCTGAGATAAAGCTCATGAAAAAATTACAGCTGGATGATCAGGACTGACACCAATGTTTGAACAAGGGAAAAAAGCCTGAAATCAGCTTTAGCTAACCTAATTTGAATTCAAGTGTAGTTGTTAAAGAAAAACATACTCATCTCTAGTTGTATTCATTCAAAAGGCAAAGGCATGGCAAACATTTTGTGTGCAGGCCTACAGAAATAGCACCAATTAACCTGCCCTTATCAGTTCTCTAGATAAAAAATTGTTACTCAGTAGCTCTTGCAATAGCAACAGCTGCCAAGAGAGGATTTTTCCCTGCAAAAACCCAAAGATTTCTTAAAAAAAAAAAAAAAAAGGAAAAGGAAGTGTCAGGGAGAAGAACCGGCCAAGTAGTAACAACATTCAAAAGTTTCAATTGCAATTTTCAGTAGGAAGCCAAGAAAATGAGATTAATTTGCCAAAGATGCTCTCACTACTGTGAACTCCGGGCTTCTGGTCTGCCAGTTTCCAGACAGTGGGACTTCCTTCCTCTGGGCATGACTAAAGGGGGTGGTTGGTCATTAGCTGGACTGAAGACAAGAGTGGGATCTGGCTTTAGTTCTTACTGGGTTATTATGTCCTCTTAATTAAAATGCCCTGTAACATTACTTCCCCTTCAGAAGAAAGAGCCTCTAAAAGCTGTTAAACCTCAAGGCTAAGTAGGAGAACTAACATCCCCAATAACTCAAAAAAAGGGAAGGGTCGCTTGTCCAAATTAGAGAGGCAAATCCAGGAGTATATTTGCTGACTGATTCCAAAAAGGAAATCTTTATCCTCGAGATTAAGCCAATTAGCGAGGCTCGTGACTGCATGTTCCACAAAGGGCATTTTGTGGGAGGAGAAAAAAAAAGCCAGTGTTAGGTTTTGGGAAGGTGATATATTTCTTGTCCTTCTTTCCATACAGTAGGCACAAACTGCTGCAGGGCAAAGCCTTCTTCTAGTGATCACACTGGCCCGAAACTTCTGCTCTTTTGACCAACATGCAGGACCCCAGGTCTTCTTCTCTACTAGCCTTATCCCAGCACAGGGCCCACCAAAACTTGCTGATCCCCACAATCACAGTCCTGAGAGTACATGGCTTATTTCCAGTGACTTGAATGCTGGATCTGACTCATACTCCCTATTTTGTTTATATACTTATCTTATTTGCTTCCCACTTATGCACCAGTGTAGCTCATGTCACAAAATTAGAAAATGAGACAGACTTCTTAGAGACCAAATATAATCTCTGGTTTGACTCAGTGGTGTTTATGTGGAGCTACCCAGACATAATGCGGTTCAGCACACTGAATGACACCAGAAAGGGCGGGTTATAATAACTTCCCAGTCTTTACCTCCCCCCCAAGAAAAAAACCCAACCCACTGAAATTAATTGACATCCCCTGACATCTTCGTTAATAACAGAAATAGATACACATGAACATGCCTTTGACATCTGGGTTCAAAATTTAGAACTCCCTGAAAAGGCTCGTTGTTTTTTCTCAACGGTAGGAGTGATGCTCATGACAGGTACTACCTCTCCCTCCACAAACGCTCTTGCTCATTGCTTCATGTACGATGTAAGATCATCCCGACTTCCCACTTTAGATGTCTGCAAAGGGCTGAATCATCTTTCTCCCTGGCTCTGAGTCTGCCTGGTTTGTTGTAAGCTCTCGGGCGGGTGTTGATGGATGAAGGGAGGACGGGGAGTGGGGTTTCCCGCTGTGTGTGGTGGGTGCGATGCCTGGGTGGCCACGTTAATTGCCACGTGTGTCCACACCTCCGGGGGGTGGTAGGTGAATCCATGTAGATAGTAGCTGCACAGAGTTGTTTCCTAGAGTTTATGTGGGGATCAAAACAGGATCTGGCAGCCGACAGATCGAGTGGCTCCAGGAAATATAAAGGCACAGCAACAACATGATATTAGGGTTGGGAGCTGAAGGGAGCTGAGCTATTGAACTGACTCAAGCAACCATGCACAAGTCAGCTGCACAGGGCGTCCCTCGGGTTGGGAGGGAAGATGGGCAAAGGACCTCTTCTGCAGCCCTGGAAACACGTCACGCTGTGATGGGAGTGAGTTGCCAGCACAGGAGGAGATGGTCAGCTCAGGGGATGGTGCTGGTGAGGGCCTTTGGCTAAGATGGGAAACAGCAAAGACACTCTTTGAACCTCCTGCCTACAAGTTATACAAATTCTGGCCTGTTGCATTGCAAATTTTTGGCTAAGGTGATATGGGAACCCAAATCTACTGGGTCTGTATCCTCTGCCTTATCCAAGTATCTCACCATGTTCTCTCTATTCTTTCTCCTAACAGAAGCGTTGGTTTCAGACTGGCATTGCCTGATTAACAGAGTGGTAGAAACCACGAGAAAGGTCCCAATGTTCGCTCCCCTCAGATACAGGGGGCTGCAGCCCCAAGGTTGTACACCCGGCAGGGTTTGCAGCAGCAGTGTTGGGGCTGGCTGGTGGAGCTGCGTACTTGCCCTGAGATGGTCTCTGCACGTTTAATACCAGGTGCAAAAGAGCCTCAGAGTGGCTGAGCCAGGCGGGCCAGACCGTATCTCTGTGGAAAAAATAACACATGATCTCCTTTCCTCTAAACACTCTCCTCTCTAATGGCTGAGGGAGAAACTGTGCAGGACAACTCACTAGCAGTCTTGGAGATGGAGCCAAACTCAAGACAAACACTGACCTCAGCTTTCACATCCCAACCAGCCCTTGCAAAGGCACCCTTACTTACATTTTGTTTTCCTTCCAACCCCATATTCTCTGGAGACCTGGGGACAAGCTGCCTTCTCACACTGAGTGAGAACTGAGCTAGGGTGATCTAGAGTCTGGGAAGAGGGGAATGACACTTCTTCTTAATGGGGCGACACAGAGTTTTGCCTAAACTTTTTTTTTTTCCTCCTTTGGGCCTTTTGGTTCGTTGTCTCCAGTAGGATTTGCTGGATGACCCCAAAAGCGTAAGTCAGCAAAAGTACAGCAATTTGTGGAAAACATGTCACCCCAGTACAGATCACAATGTGTTGCTTTTATGTACAGCAGCATTTATCTCAAAACAGGACCCATGTTTCTCTAGCATTCAGCTCCTCTTATTGTTTACTCTCCACCTGGGTGTTA
Organism: Buteo buteo; assembly: GCF_964188355.1. Lineage (NCBI taxonomy): Eukaryota > Metazoa > Chordata > Aves > Accipitriformes > Accipitridae > Buteo > Buteo buteo. Next base: position 53,853,781 of record NC_134176.1, on the reverse strand, counting down.
CATATCTGTTTTGTGACAAAACACCCATCCCTATGGCTTCCAGCTGTGATGCTACAAACATGGGATTGGGACCACAGGTACTTTGCCGTGTAAATTCCCTTAGTATTAAAAAAGAGCAATGACATGACATGCAATAAGAACGATGCCTTCGTGCCATCAAAAGTTTCCTGGGAAGGGAACTGCACCATAAGATTTGCAGGAATTTCATCTTTTTAACACATAGTTTAGAAGCACAAATTGGCCTTGAAGGGTTGTACCTATCAAGGTATTCTGTACCACTGGGGGCTTATTACCTTGAATAGGACTAGGCAGCTCAGGGCATTTCTCAGCAATCACATTGGTGGATGCAGCAAGGACAGTTGACACCTGGCCTGGCACCATGACCTGGACTCAGGTGAAAATATTCTATAGCCTGTGACTAAATGAGTTAAAAATGGCAATTCTTCTGTTGTTCTAAGAAAAATCCCATATTATTCCTGTCGGATAATCCATCTCATCTTTTTGTACTGGAGAACGACCAAGTCCCTCCATGATGATTGTCATAACATGGAGCCTAAAAAAGGTCTGACCTTCCCCAGTACTCCTCCAAGACGCTCCTGTCACAGTCAGAATAATCCAGACCTCTTAAAATGTGTCCTACTTCAGTGCAGGAGGATGGGGGGAAAATAACAGGAGCCTTGCCTGAACACTGAATTCCCCTCACCCTAGTTTTGTGGGGAAAGCATTGGTATAAAGGGTTGGACAAGCAGAAATAAGAGGCAGTGGTGCTCTAGATGTATTTCTTGTGGTGTTTCTAGACCAAGCTGCTGCTTGTGATGTTAGCATTATTCTGGGGGCATAGGCCAGGTCTAGCAGCATGCTGGGCAATTGCTGTAAGGTGCTGCTTACTGTGGGCTTGTAATGGAGCTGGTGCAGCCATGATCCCTCAATCCTTGCTGGGCTGTTGGATCCCTAACCATGACAGCCAGGAACAAACTCTGATTTTCATCTGAGCTATTGCTTCTGTGTCCTTAGAAGGTTTAGGCCACAGACATAAAGTTTTTCTTTAGTTCACTGTTTAACAAACTGCTTAAACTGGTGGTAATAAGAAGGAGCAAGCAATCTCCTCTGGTGTGTTATAATGACCTACTGGTGATAAAGGGCTTCTTTTGGGGGGTCCTCTATGTGCCTCCTATCAATAAAATATTCCGTTCTATCACACACAAACCAAGGAGGCTGGTCCCATGCAATGAAGGTCTTATTCTCCATAGGGTGTTTTGGGGCTTGTGATGCACTGAGAGGTTTCCTCTGGACCCAGCTGGATGAGCGGCCTGGAGAGCCCATGGAGGTCCCTCCTTGGGGGATCGTGCCCCTGCCTCGCACCGTCCCTGCCCGAAGCCAGTCCCTGAACTGGAGGCTATGAAGCTAAAGAGGCTAATGACAAAACCTCTTTGCCTGTGGGATCAATAATGAGGAGAGAGGCGGATGTGCCACAGTCTCTTCATGGCAAATGTTATTCATACTCCCCCTCGGGTATGATTGGTGCATATAAATCACAGCAGAGACTATCTCAACATGTCCCACTCAATTCTTGTAAAGGAAGGTGCAGCTGGATTTTATTTCTCTTTCAATTCTATTTAAAGAAGGAGAATAATCTTCAATGTAGTGGAAAAAGCTCTTTAATCCCTCACACACAGTACGGAATAGGGTAGAAGGCTCAGGATCCCTGAAGTGAGTGACAGATGAGGAATGCTGTTCTCCCTTTCGTAAATCAAAATTCAGAGCAATTTTCTTGAATTCAGTCCTGTTATTGTGGTTTTCTCTATTTCCAGTATGAGCACCGATCCTCCTCATTGTACACAGCTATGTAATTGCATTCCCCAAATCCAAGAGGACATGTTAACTCTCACGGAGGACAAGTTTGCTGTCTCAAACCAGTAATTCTTATGATTTGCTGTTCCAGTTGCAGCTCGGAGGCTGCACAGACAAATAGGAAGAGCTCTGAACAACTCAGAGTCCAGAAGAACCTCTTGGGCAGCAACCAGATTGGATGCAGGCTGGGGAGAAGGTGGCAGGGACAGAGCATCTCAGCCGCTGGAGGACTGTGGGTGCCTCCTTCAGACTTGTAAGCCATTACCCTTACACTAACTCGCATAACTACTCTCCAAGGAGAATCAAATGGAAAACAAAAGCACTAAAGTCTGACCTAAAAGTTGGATGTATCTTAATTCAAGTAACAATTAAGTCCAAGTCCAAATACTCCTGATCCTTCATCTCATTTGGTCGCTTCCCTTTCCTCTCTCTTGCATGTTTCCCAGTCATTGACTGTCCCATTCTGCAGCTAAAGCTGCTTAATCGGGGGTGTTCCCTAAAACTAGGGTTGCTGTTCTCTAAAATGCTCTTTTTTCATTGCTGCTTGGGCCTGAATCCCTCCCTGCTCTTAGAATTAGTGAATGTTAAACATTGCATGCTCTCAATATTTACCTATTTTTAACCCTGACTCATTCTGTTTATTTCTATAATGCATGCCTCTCTGCATTTTACTTCTCAATATCCGCATTCATTTTTTTAAGCGACAGAATATCCTCATTTATTTTCATTTATAAGCACTTAATGTCGTTTCTATTTCTAGTTCGGTTTTTAACTCTTTTTCTTTTCTTCTTGTCCGGGTTCTTGTTTTTTCTGGGATGCGGGAGGCTGGGAGGTTCTTCTCCAGCCCAGGATCCCACATCTCTCTGTATCCTCGGCTTGGAGCTGCTACCTACCTGTCAGAAGCATTCACCTCGCTTAACGCTTTCCCCTGCAGAAATATCAGGGTCCACTGATTCATCCAATGAATCCTTAAGCATCGCATCTCCTATCCCATTGTATGGCAAAGCCAGAGCTGAAAGCGTCAGGAGACAAATTATCTCCATAGCTCAGCTTACCACTTAGGAAAAGAAAATCAAAAGGAAGACCTTAAAGGCAGATCCTACGGGAAGCCAGCCTGGTTTAGCAATGGAAAGAAACCCCCTTCCCTCCCCACTGCTGGTAATGAATCTTCCTTCCCTTTCAGCCAGTCCCAGCCCTCCCCTTGGAAAGCTAATTACCAATGTAGGGCAAGTGGGGGCTGGCCATCCAGCATTAACTCTCGGTGCCCTAATGAGGCGGCACGGCAGATGCCGGGGTTATTCGGCGGTTATAGGTGCCCCTCCGACCCCGGTGGGGAAGCTGCGCCGGGGTGAGGTCACTACGAGCCCATCCGAGGAGCCCGTTTGGGGATATCTTCAAGCCAGCAAACAAAGCAGCAGACGGAAGGGTTAACACTGCTCGACAAACGAACCAGCATCAAACAAGAGATTACAGGGTCTTTCTTCCCCTGTAATATAATTTGTTGGCTGCTGGGAGCCTCCCTTCATTTAACTGGGGGCCTTTCTCTCCGGCAAACCAGGGCGGGTGCTGCTTGCACAGCTGCAACATTCATTTCCAGTTCGGGGGTAGAAAAGGAGTTATTTTCTCCTCCTTTGTGTCATCCCAGAATGAAAAAGGAGAAAAATAAATAAAAATCCCCTCTGTGCAGAATATGACACTGAGAGACCATTGTGCATGGCACAGCCCGCTCCTCCACCCACCCATCACCCTCTGGATACAACACTCTCTCATTAAGTGGACTTTTCATACAGAGGCTGTTGCCCAACTTAATTTGGAATCATTTATTGGATCTGATTCATATCAACTTAATAAGGCCTTAGTTGAGTGCAGAAAATCCATTTCTCACCAGCAGTAATTACAAGCTTGGTTAGGGGGTGACCGCTTCCAGCACACGCACCGACGGGGCTCAGCGACGCTGGCCCCAGAGGGTAAGGCTTTCACAGGCATTGCTGGAAGCTGGGTGGGATAACTCAGAGATATCCCAAGGGTTTAATTCCAGATGGCACAACTCCTGTCCCCCCACCTTTCCCCCCGCCCCACATCCTGCCGACCTCTGTTGCTCACGGCTTTTCCTCCAGCTCCCGCTTCTCAGCATCGGATTGACGCCTCCAACCTTGCCCAGCCTTGCACCTTGCCAGACCTTTCCCTGCACCCATCCTGCCTCTCCAAAACCAGTTTTTCTTTCCAGCTTCGCTGCCTGCATAGCCCTTTCCCATCCTGCATCCAGCTCTCCCGAACAGGACCAGTTTCACGTATCGCAGCGGGGAGGAGGTACCCAGTGAAGAGCAGGTACCAAGCCCTATAACACAAAATAGATGCCCCCCCCACGCACTACACCCCCGTGCCCACTGCTGCCCTTGCTCCCTCCCAGCACTGTGGAGGAAGGGGGGAGAACTCTGCTACCAAGTGCTTTTGAACAAGATGACTCCTTCTCTTAACCATGTGCAAATCACTGATGCCAAGCCGAAGAGGCCCGGCTGGAGAAGAAGTGGAGAAGTGCCCAGCCCTGTGTTTTCGGTCACCTGGTCCACGGCTTTGATAGATGCTTCCTTTTCCGTGGCTGTTGGGTGGAAAAGCCCCAGGCAGCAGCACGGTTGGTCGTGCGGGTGGGCGCAGCGGCAGGGATGCTCAGCAGTAAACCCTTGCTGGCACCTTCATCCCGCCGTACCGCCTGCCGTGCCACCGGCGCCAGGGAACCAGGAGACTTTTTGCTCCTTGTTCCTGGGGGATTATCCCTCCCTGCGGCTGCCTGCAATCACAGCCTGCTCTGGCAATTCGGTCCGCAGCAGCGACTCCCTTTCATGCCCCAATCTGTCAGGCTGGGGAAGGGTTAAAAGAAGAGGCTGGCCTCCCCATATGTCAGGGGCTTTTCAGTGCCTAACCCCAGAGCTGCTCAGATGCGTGTGTCTTAACGGTGCTGACTGATAAAGGCTTTCATTTCAGCCACAGCGTGTGGAGCATTGTTCACATGTGCCATTGACTGAGCCAGCTGAAGCTCCTCACGTAAACTGGCTTTCCTCAAGGCACATTGAGCATGAAAGGGTTTCGGATGGACGCGTGCCCACAGCAGGCTGACCTCTCCGCTCTGCGCATCTCCCTTCCTTCCCTGCTGCTCCTCTCTTCCCATAATACATTTATTTTAGAGGCCTGATGCGTGTTAAGCCTGATGGGTAGATTTGCTGTGATTCGGTTACTCTCTGCCCCACTGCCATGCCAGCTTGCTCACGTCAAGCTGTGTCTGAAGGCTGTCGCTTACCAGTAGCCACCACTAAAGGTTAAACCCTTATTGTAGGGTTACTAGCACCGTGCTGGAGTTTGCTCCAGAAGGTCACGGTCGCTGTAGGCATCTGTCCCAGGGAGGAGCGGGGCCAGGCTCAGCGCTCTGCTCCTGTGAGGCTGCTTCTGGGCACCCAGACTGACCACAGGCATCACCACCATGCAGTAGCTCTACCCATATCTGGCACCACCAAAATGAATAGGTGTGAGTACGGTTTGCTGGCCACATTGTAAATCTCGTGCCCAGAACAGGCAGGGAAGGCAGAGAGAGGCTGCAAAGGGATTGTGGCTTCTTCCCAGTGTTCCCAGCACCGACACATACTCTGCTTCCACTGCCAATTAAAATGCAGTGGGGAGTGGGAGGGCGAGGCAGAACAGAGAGACTCCCTTTCACAACCGCCTGAAGCCCTCTGACCCCTTTATATGAAAAATTAGCATCATAATACTTGGCCGTATCTCGGTGCTGTTAATTCCTTCCTCATTGTCCTCCTGAAAGATGCAAATGGCATCACCCATTACTAATTCTCAGCATCAGAGTTCTCTTTAGAAGAAGCTTACCGATAAGCAAGTTATTCTAAAATGAGCCTAATGGGCTTCTGCTGAACCTGAGCGCAGCTGGTGAGCCTGCCGATGCGTGGCACACATTCGTAACACAGCGGTGGGTGAATGAGTGGGCTCAGTACGTTTTCAGCAGAGCATCTCTATTCCTGTTATAGCAGTAGGCATTACCTGGTGCTCAGAGCTGGGAGGAAAAGTCCTCCTGTTTTGCATACCACAAAAATGAGTAGCATTAAAGGAAGACAGTGCAGGAACAGCATCTTCCTTGGTTTTCACAGTCTTTTGCACAGACAGAGAAGAGATTTTTTCAAAAGCCCAAAGGAAACATTGACCTAAGGCTACTCTCTGAAGGTAATGGCCACCGTGGAGACCTTTTGCAAATTCTGCCCCTAGGCAGAGAAAAAAGTCTTTCATTTGAATAAAGGGAGGGAGTGGTGGGAGTCAGAAAATTATGGAGCCATGAGCTGAACTTCTATTTCTGGGAAAAATCCTGAAACGAGTAATCGAACAAATTTTTTGCAAGCACCTAGATGATAAGGCTGAGAAAAGTTGAAGTTAATAGGAATATGTCGAGAATAAATCACATCAACACAATCCAATTTCCTTCTTGACAGGGTAATAGGGTTTGTGGATGAGGCAGGAGCAGTCAATGTCATGTGTCTTCACTTCAGTAAGGTTTATGACACCGGTCTCATATGACATACTTATAAACACGTTAGGGAAGCATGGCCCAAAGGCAGCTTCTATAGACTGACTATAAGGGTAGCTTAAAACTGCTCACATTTAATTGTCAAGTTGGAATGATTCATCAGCTGAGATTTTGCAGTGATCATTCCTGTAGCAGATGTTATTCAATGTTTTCATTAATGGCTTAGATGATGGAATGAGAACACACTTATTAAATTTGCAGGTGGCATTAATCTGGGAGGGACTGCAGGCAGATTTGATAAGATTAGAATTCAAAATGGTCTTGGTAAATTGAAGAAGTAGTCTGAAAATAACAGGAGGCACTTCAGTAAATACCTGTACAAAGTAGTATACTTAGGAAGAAATAACCAAATTCTTAAATAGAAGATGGAGATGGCAGGATGGGTAGCAGGTCTGCTGGAAGAAAAGGGCTTATAAAGCCTCACATATACAGACTTTAGACCATAGTTACATTTTGATGTAAAAATTGAAATCACATTGGGATTTATGAATATAATTTGTAAGACAAATGAAGTGGGTCTACTTTGCTGGAGCAAGGCACTGCTGCTCAGAGGAGTCTCACAAGCCACACAGCCATCCCTGTCACCAGAGAAGAGGGGACGGGGAGGTGGCTATGGGCAGTAATTCTCCCAGTCAGAGCAATTTAACCAACTGCTAAATGCCTGAAAACATCCCAAGGGTAAACCTCCCCAGCAGCCGAAACTGAGAAAAATCTCAGGCTGCCTTCCTCCACCCTTCACACCCCCAGCCAGCGGTGCAGCCCCTCATGCCGCGTGCTCGGGTGATGGTGATGGCCAAAGTACCAGCCCTGCAAAAATGCGTGTTTCCTTTGCAGTGTCTCGCCAGCAGCTGAACTGGCTGGAAATGAACCCATCCTTTTTCTTCAGTTTACAGGGGTAGTATTTTGACCAGCTCAGCTCTCCAAACCCTCCCTACCCACCCAGCTGTGCTAGCAGTCCCACCGACCACTGGGTAACCAAGTCTCAAAATGACTAATGCTTGCAAACCACTTAGATGTTGCCACTACTAGGCAAAATGGCGTGTTTTTTCAATGAAGCCAAATTTCACAGTTGTCCTACTCTCGAGCAGGGATCTTCGCCAGCTGCTCATTGCTGTATAAGTCCAATTAGAAGCTCGCCCGCTTTTCCTTGGGGAGCCTGTGACCGGTGATACAGTGACAAAGTCTCCCTAAAACAAGCCTGTTTGTTTTCCTTCACTGCTCACTTCCATTTGCTAATAAACAGCCTACACACATATTTAGTCCCATCTAATCTTATGCTTCACTACGAGTGGAATTAAATTGGTTTCTCTCTTGTATTACTGGAAAAAAACATGCAACCTACATTATTTCTAAAAGTCAAGGACCCATTGGAATTCAAGCTGGTTTTTTATTGTTCTTCCTGTCTCCCACTCTCTGTTTTATTTGGGGAAAACCAGGCTGCTGCTTCTTTTTCCCCAGAGCAAACATCCTGGAGCGTGCCCAAGCCCAGCTATGCCACCATTTGCTGGGGTTTCCCACAAGCACTAGTTTCTTCAGGAGACAGTTTCAGGCACAACAGAGCAAATCTAGCTGTTCTCCAGCCTGAGAAGAAAATCCCTGCTCCCTACCCTGCCACATCCCTGTTCCCCTCCTTTCTGCCCTAGCCCCAGAGACGTGGCCGTGCCCAATCTTGCTTGGTTTGACCCCAAGCAGCCAGCCCAGCTGCTGGGGTGCTGGAGCCATCCAGCCCATCCGATGGCACTTTATCCTCAGGTTAGTTTGAGCAAAAGGCTCTTTTTGGTGACCTGGTCTAGGGGACAACCCCACAGCCTGTCCTACCAACGTGGCAGCAGCGGGGGCCTGTCATGCCAGGTTGAGAAAGCCTGGGGAACTGCACCACCAAAAGCAACACACCCTGGAAAAGCAATGCGTGTGAGCTTAGGTCTCATTAAAACTCCCTCAAAACTCCTTTTATGGGATTAAGGCAGGTAGGCTTTAACCAATTCATTGTCATTCTCCTGGCTGTCCCCCTGGGGAACTTGGCAGTTGCTTGCACCAGGAGGTTTAGGCCAGCCCTGATGAGCTCACGTGTCTGTAAAATCTGAATCTACTGTTTATGCTAGGCACATTGGGTATAAGTACGTGAGACTTAACAAATGCTCACAAAGCCAGTTCAAAACACTCATCTTTTACCTTAAGGTACACATTGCCTTAGACAGCTTAGAATGCCATGGTGACTGCTGTTTGTTATAAGCCAGGCATAGGCTCTCTTGAGCACCTAGAGGCTTTTTTGGCCAATTAAATGAAGATCTTTTACAATCAGAGGGGTCATTTCACTGGTACAAGTTCACCTAACGGCACATTTGCAGGTAACGTTAAAACCCGCTAAAAAAGGAGGGGGAAACAAAATTGCAAAATTGAATGTAGAGTCCTGGGAGTGGCACGTGTCTTTCCGTACTCCCGGGATGCACTTGGACTCTTCCCAAATCATCCTTCGGCAAGAGCAGGAACGTCTCCCAGGAGTTGCCCTGAGCAGCAGCCTCAGTGTTAGTGCTGTTGTTGGGCTCCTGCCTCCGAATCTGTACTCTCTCATGTTAATTCACCAAGTGGATGAACAGTTCATACAATTATCCCTAACCCTGTCCTGCTCAGGACTGGCTGGAAATGGCTGAGACCTCCAGACAGGGGCTTTTATTTATTTTTTTTTTAACATTACCTTGCTGGCACCGAGTACGCCTATGACAGCCTTTCCGTGCGGAGGGGGATGCTCTGCAGCCCTCAGCCCTACACCCAGCAAGGGAGGTGTGTGGCTGTGGGTCTGGCTGTACAGCATCAATAACGCTGGAAGAGGGCATGTGCCCACAGCCCGGTGCCCAACTCGTTGCAGAGTCAGTCTCACCACCAGTCCAGGCCTGGGTTGGATGTATGTTGACATGCCGTTACCCAAAAAGGGCAACGGAAATCTCTGTTGATTAGTAAGAACAATGCAGACGTGGCGTTTTGCTAAGTGAAGATGTTTGGGTTGTTTGCTAGAGCTGTTTCTGCTGAATAAGGACGTGTAAGGCTGAACTGTGACAATAGCTTCACCATAATAAAGCACATTTGAGGAAATGGATTTGTAAAATCAAAAAGAGCTCTGCACTAATGCACAAATCAAAGAGGGTAAAGAAACTCTCAGAAAATCACCTTAGACAATATAAGGGTTAAAAAGATATGGGTGAACCTTGCAAGCACTTAAGTCCCTGGACACCAAGCTAATGTGCTTCCACTAGTCTGTGCTAAAGTTATGGGGGCAAATAACTTTGGGCTTTAGGAGTAAAGAGTGTGAACATTGTGGGCTTTTTTATTTCCCCATAAAGATTTTTCTTGATAAAATGAGCGAGATTTGTCAGATGTGACCCTAGGAAAGCTGCTAAGCATTAATTGGCTTCTACTTACTTACAGGGTAATTTGGGAGTGCATAGCCTTTGTAGATCCGCTCCCAAACACAAGTGGAAGTCGCACTTGTGATGAGCAAGTTTGGGTTGAAATGATGAACATCTCATTCTTTCCCATATGTCCTTCCCACAAAGGTAGATCTCCAGACTTCTAATTGCGCTCCCTCAAAATAGTTCCCAGTATTTCCCATAAAGTAGGCTCTTATCTCCCTGATAGTGCTTTTTTTAAAAATTTTAAGCCATTTGTCTCCTCGGCTACCTGGCCCTACTCACCTCCCAGTGCCCCAGAAAAATTATATTTTACCCTTCTTTGGAAAAATATCATTGCAATTTTACTAGAAAGCATGGGCAGAGGTCAGTTTGCCTCTCAGCAAGCTGGACATTGGAGAAGAGTTGAAGACACCTCTGACCACAGGGATGCACTGGAAAAGTGTGCAAAGCCGGGACCTCACTCTGCCCAGACCCCTGCAGACCTGACCACCCCATGGCTTTGTCCAAGCCATGCCTGGTCTAGGGGCTGACTCACGGATCTGAAAAAAAAAAAAAGCTGTTTTCTGCAGTTCTGCTGCCAGCTGATACGGGATTTAACTTCTCCCGGCTCTTTATTTGGGGAATAGAGGTACGGCGTTTAAAACTCAGGCCAGGTCTGCACTAGGTCAGGGCTAGGAGCGGGGGCTGAAGCTCATCCTGAATGACAGACACCTCCAGAGACTCGGTGTCTTGTGGTGAGGTTCCTCCAGTGATATAACTGGCCCTTCCTGGCTACAGACAGAAATTTCAGGAAGAAGGTGATGGGAAATATGGCCAGGTCTAAAGCTTTATTTCAAGCCTCTTGTTATTATTAATTTGTATTTAAAGCTTAATTCTGACGATTAGAAAGGAAGGCAACTTGTCACCATTTGTGCTGCTTATTTACTTCTTGTATCACTTAGGCGTAAAACGCATTAGGCTGAAGCACTCCGCACAGCATCCTACCGCAGCCCTGGTTAAAATGGAAGCGGTTCGTAGGTGTTGGACTGGCTCTTGCCACAGAGAGGAACCGCAGTTTTGGTCCAGAGCTACAATGGATGGTTCTACTTACTGTTTACACCTGCTGCTTCAGAGGTGCCTACGCATCCCTGCAGCTGGGGACGCAGGGGCACGACAAAGTCTGCGTCACTTAGAAATGAAGAACCTGCCAGATGCTTCCTGTTGGCATTAACTCTTGTTTCTTCCTCCCAAGCTGCTTCTCCCCAGACTTAGCCCTGACTTTGAATCCCGCTTTTAAGGGGTCCATTTCCCTTCAGCCGTGCTTCTGAGAAGTGCTGCTCTTTCTCCTTCATCCCTGGGAGGAGGCTGGTCCCTGGGAACGGCTGTCCTGGGAACCGGCCCCACTTTCGGCACAAGGGCGGCTGTCTGCATGCCCAGAGACATGCAGAGGCCAGATGCAGGAAGCTTTCTATTTACCCTAACGGGACTGAAAACATGTTTAGTAGATTGGCAAAATATACTGAGAACAGAACTCAGCACGCTGGAAAATACAGGAGTTGGCAAAGGCATTCATGGCATTAAAAGTATATATGTAAAGGTGCCAAGCGTTATATTTATATAGCTAGCAGGCAGTGGAACGTTTCCATCCCGCTAGATGGTCACCAAGGACCTGCTCTCCAAGGGAAAGGTGTCCTCAGGATCCAGCCATCAGCTGCCAAGTGCTCTCGGCTAAATGCACCGATGTCGAACAGGTCAGGCAGGATGCCCCATGGCCAGGGCAGATGGCAGGCCAGCAGCTACCTCCCGGTGACCGAAAAAACAAGCGGCCCTCCAGGCTGGCGATGAAAGAGGCAGAAGTGACCAAAGAAGGAGCAAGTGACGGAGCACCCTTTTGGTGGGGAGATCAGCTCTGACCTCTCGTACAATGCCAACCCCATCAACCAAGGGCTGAGGAATTGGGCTTTTTCCTTGCTCTGTCACCAGAGCAAACTTGCGCAAGCATTCTGCCTCCCTTTTCCACTTTCCCTTGTTTACACTAACTGAGCTCATACCATTTACCCACCCTTACTCCGGTGAACACCATGTGCTAAGCGAACGCTACAGCCACAATCCGATCTGCCGTAGTGTCGGACACTCCCAGTCAGCAGGGAAAGAGGGAGCTGGCAAGCCTCAGCCGGCGCTGCCTGACCTCAGCCTGATGCAAAGCAGAGGCGTGGGACCCTGCAAATCCCAACATCTGGCTGGGGGCAGCAGGTTACAGCTCTCCCTCGCAAGGGGCTGGTCGAGCACCGTCACGCCGCGTCCCCGTCACGTACCCCGCACGCAGCAGGCTGTCAGGTCGGTGCTGCCCAAGACCAGCCCTTGACCCTGAGCAGCCACCCGATAACTCCCAGTTTCCTTATAAAGCGCTTTTCCCCTCTTCTGGTTCCTCCAGCATCAGCGATTCCTCCTGGGCAGGGTCCCGCAGGCATCTGCCGCTCCTCGGTGCTCAACTCACATCGACCCAGCAGGGCACGGCGGGCTGCAGGGGCAGAGGCAGGAGAGCAGGGCCGGGGTATTTCCCGGTAACTTGTCACGTTTTCCCTGAAAGCATCTTTCCTGCCGATACCACGGGCAGCTGCAGGACAGCCTGTCGCGACCTGTTCCTCACTTGTTTTGCTTGCAGGGAGGTGCTGCAGTGCACCTCAGTCACTGAGGGACACCGATGGGGAATCTATTTTCTGATTTAAATCTTGGCTCCCAGTGAGCAAAATCGGTCCCTTTCCCACTGTGCCGTTGCTGAAGAAGCCCTGAGTTTGGTTCACTACTTCTGAATTTTTTTCTACGTTTCTGTCAAATAAACCGTTACCGTCAGGAGGAAATCTGTTGCTGGTGTATGTGCGCATCCCGGTTTCATCCAGGAGTGCAACCGATTGCTTTTGGAGAGGTGGGGGGTAGCAGTGGGGGCCTGGGAGAGGGGAACTAGGCAGCCCGGAGCAAATGGCCATGGGCAAGGAGGGGCTTTGCTCGTGGGCTGCGTTTTTCGAGGGGGGTCCACACCGCTGGTGCCAGCTGAGGAGGGGACACCCGCTCCTGGCAGGGGCTGCTCCTCTGAGATGCTGCTGCAGTAGCAGTGATGGGGTAGAGACCGCACTGGAGGCTGCAGGGAGGACTGGAAGGGGACCCCCCCCCCCCAAAAAACCTTCAGTGTCACCAGCAGAAAGCCCTGACCTTGAGCTTTCAAGCCCAGGAGACAAGGCGGGCAAGGTCTAAGCCCCGCTTCAGCCGCACTGACACGCAGGCTGGCAGCAATGAGAAGCAGGCAGCGATGCTCCGCTTGGCGTGACCAACTGAAAACTCGCCAGAGCACAGGAACCTGTGTTGGAGATTGCAGCCGGTGAAACAAATGCTTCAGAGAAGGGCCCAGCTGTTGACCAGGGAAGCAACACCTGCAGCAAACCACCAGCCCCAGCTCTAGCGAGGGTCCAGCTTCGAATATTCACCTTCACGGTCATGCTTTGAATGTTGTCGGGGGGTTGGCCTGCATGGCCGTGGCTCTGAAAGCATCGCAGAGATGGGGATGCTCTTCTCGCTTTGCTGGAGCCTTCCAGCTGTTGGCAGCTGCTCAGCTTCGTCCAGGGGCTGAAGCAGTTAACTGCGGAGATAGCTGAAATGTTAAACTAGGTGGCCTATATATGCCAAGAAACGTTCACAATTGCTCTTTGATGTTAAATTTAATCTGTAGTACGCTGTGTATGTACGGTTGGCTGTGCATCTCGTATAAATGAATTACAAAGACCTCGTCATGCATGCAGAGAACAGTGGGCAGCACTATAAACGCTGCGCGCAGTCATTTAAGGTCGCAGGGGGAAATCCTGCTGCGAGGCTTTGCCACGGTGGTTTGCCTCCCTCCTCTTGCGGAGGGCACCCTGGGGATCACAGCTTCTCTGACCGGCGAGCTGCGGTTCGAGCAGATCCCCCCCCCCGCGCACGTGGGTTTCTCCCTCCATCCTTGTCAAGCCCCAGCAAGAAGCACAGAGCCCCCTCCTCAGTCACCAGCTCCCTGGGGCGATTCGGAGATAAAACACGCATTTGACCTGGATGCTGGGGATGCACTTACTCTTTAACAAAAGGATGAAAAGAAAAGTAGCATATTTAGGGGCTGATCCAGAAGGGGGCCATGCAGAATTACGGGGAGGCTGTAATGGGTTTACCCGACAGAGAGTGGGCCATCAGGACCCAGGCTGGCACATGCTGCGTCTGTTTTATAAAGTACCCTGAGAAAATGAGAGACACCTTGCTGTCAAGAAAGATGCCTGTGGTCTGCAGCGGCACGTGGTTTGGTTTTCTCGTGACCTTTCATTCTCAGCCTCATACCGACAAGCTCTGAAGTCTTTACCTTGCAGCTCAAAAAGTAAATCGCTGCTTAACAGTTGGCAGGCTGTGGGGGAACACACGGTCCAGCCAAACTGTGCGTACTCACCAGGTATGCACCAGACCCAAAACCTGGCTCAAGAGGGGCCCCGACAGCAGCTCACCTCCCTGCTTTGTGAAAACAGCCAGCCAGCATCCTTTTCAGAAGGGAGAAGTCATCTCCTTTCTTTCTCCCCTTTCCTCCCATCCTTCTGACCTGAAACTTTGGCAGACAAAATCCATTAACACAAAGGAGAAGCATCTCACTTTCCGTCAGAGATTAAGCCGAGGAAATCTCAGCCCACAAGCTGAGAAAAGAAAAGCAACGGACAACCAGAATCAAGCAGTTTAGAAGGGAAAAGCTCACGCAGCCTCCTGTTTGTCAATGTAAAACCACCGTGGTGCCCACCCCAACGCCTGGCATCGCTCACCTACCCGTCCTTCTCAAAGGACTTTGTAATCATTAGCTAAATCGGCTTATTTTAAGATAGAAAAGGGAGGAGGATTATCTGAGCAGCAAGGGCACAGGCTGCTGGGGTGCGCAGGGTACAGGTATGGGGAGCACCGGGGCTGCCACGGGGTTCAGCTCCGGCACGTGGCTGCCGGCAGCCCGGCAGCACCTTCCTACCGGTGCGGTTTGAAAACGCCTTCGCTGGGCCGGCACCTGAGCTTTCCTTCCCCCCCAGTAACCCGCAGCAGCAAAAGGCTGGGAGGTGGCTGGTGGGGGGGGTCAGGGTAGGAAGGGAATCCCCTTATTCCCAGTTTTGGGGGGGCGGGCGGCAGCACGGCCGCTCCGCAGCAAGAGGACTCGGCGGCTGCAATTGGAATGCCCAGCACAGCCACCCTTGGGAGTGAGGGCTCTGAGCTAGGCTTATTCATTAATTTTCCAGCTCAAATCAAAGAGGACAGGGAGCTCTGTCCCTGTTTCTATACGTTATTCATTTGCTTCTATAGCTTCTATTGTTGCAGCCCCTCAGCGTCATTCACAGCCTTCCAGATGGGCGAGAGCATTACCAGCCCTCAGCATGGTGCCTGGCTTTAGGGGAAATCCCTCCTCACCCTATTAGCTCCGAGACCTTTGCAACACCGCTCTCCACAGCCCTTTCCCCCTTTCCCAGCCCTCTGTCCCTCCTGGTTTTGGCTGGCAGACTCCCTCACTGGGGTGTAAGACGCGCTCCTCTCAGGTACCCGAGGACGGGCAGCCTGCCGGCGTCGCTTCCCTCTGCCTGTACCCGCAAATCGAAGCACAGGCAGCTCTTTTCCTGCCGGCAGCTCTCCATCGGCTTTGCTTTCCCCAAGGAAATGCCGCGGGAGGTGCCGAAGCTGTCGGAAGGGCTTTGGTGGGCTCCCCTGGGCACTGCTCCCATCCCACCTTCCCTGCTGCCTTTTTTCCTGCTGGGAAGAGAGGTTGACCGCTGCCTTCTCTCCCGTTTTGCACCAGCCGCAATCCCAGGGTTAAAGCCATGGTGGTTTTCAGCCATGGGTGAGGAGCCGGGGGCTGAGGAGCTGCCAAAACCGTGGGGGCAGGAGCTGAAGCCCCCCCGCCGCCCACACAGCCCCCTGCCCAGCTGCCTGCCCTGCCCGCGATCACAGGGAAGCAGAAACACAGCACAAGGTATATTCGTGGACCATTTATAAATGAGAGTCGCGTGGAAATCTAATCCCAGGTATAATCACCACGCTGCTGTCACCGGCACGGCGCCTGGGAACGCCGGCAGGCAACAGACCCTGCTGGGATGGTATCTGCTGCCTCTTAACATTGCCACACTTCGACAGGCGACTCTCAGAAAATACCTTTCTGTTCAGATTTGCGCTCTTCTGATGTCCCACACACGGCTCGTTCGTTTTCCTTGCAGGGAATCAGGTTGCTCGGTGTTTGCTGAGCACCAAGGAGGGCTTTGGGAGATAACTTACCCTAGGTGGAAGGTTCGAGAGAAAGGCAAAGTGTTAATCCAGGAGGTGGCCCTGGGGTGTCTCATTTATTAACCAGAGATATAAAGTTATTATACATATGCTTCCAGAGCAGCCCCCTGTGAAGACTGAATGTAGGACCTTTAGATAGAGAAGCCACAAACCTGCTACTTCTGGAGCTAAGGAACAGACTTATCTCGTACTAAAAAACGCATGTCCTGGAGGAAGAAAACACATGTGGAGAAACTTTGAGGTGCCACAGCTTCAAATTATACCTCATCCAACACAACTGCTCCGCACATTCGCTCCATCACCGCAAGCCCAGCACTGTTGAGAAGAGCATGTCACCCCTTGCTTCCAGACGTGCCGTGTCCTTTAAACCAGCAGTATGGGACACAGCAACCGCTAGCAGCCAGAGATGGATGTCAAGCAAATTCCAATGAGAAATCAGACACTTTTTTTTCCATGAGGCTGATTAAACATCGCAAGAAGTTTCTGGAATGAGAGAGGTACTCGATTGCCTATCTCAACAGGTTTTTGTATGCAGAGGGAGGCTCTGCTGTGCCCACCCTGTAGGCTTGCTGTTGGTTTCCTATAGGAATCCGCCTATAGGACGTGCACAATGGGACGGCTTTTGCCACTGCCACCCACATGCCTTGTGGAAGGCTATTGGGGAGGAAGGTAAAGTGACCTGTGGGTTGAGATGCAGGGTCAAACCCTTTTGGTTTGTCACTGTGTGTTGACTGGAGGCCTTCAGCATTCAGGAAGGTAACTTCTGTAAAGCAACTTTACGGTAAGAGCTAGTCCTGACTGCCTTTCTGGCAAGCATGCTACAGCCATACAGCTCTAACTTGATGAAATTCAAGAAGCTGTGATGGATAGGGGGGGTTGGACTATGTAGTCTAATCATCTCCTCTGATCTTACACCTTATGGATGTACCACTCAGCTCTTTTTCTGTAGCATCTTTCAAAGGAAACGCTAGGAAATATTTCCTAGTGTGAGAAAATGACAATCTAAAGGGTGAAAATTGAAGTCAGCAACTATCTCAACATGCTGCAGAGACAACAAGATAATGTCAGACACAGAGCATAAAAGGACCGAAAAGAGGACACTCGTGGATGCTCAGAGAGGCTCAGAGCTGGTGGGGTGAGTAGGCAGAGGGAAAAGCAGCTGTAGGCTAACAGCAAAAAAGCATTGCAGAATTTTGAAAACAAGGGTGGCAATCCAGAAGGGCATGGGAGGCTGCTGAGGGGCAAGAAAAAGAGGGAAAAAAATTATTGCTCTGTCCTGATGTGACCTTCTTTTATAGTGGATGGAGTTTGTGCCCATCCTGCTGAGACAACGAAGCTCCTGCAGGAGCCTCGTGTGGGTGCTGGAGCCCCTTTCAGTGATACCCAGGTGCACACAGGCTTCTTCCGATTCTTTCCGATGACACTCTGGGAATAGCTCGTTGATTTTCATTTTCTGTGTTTTTTTTCTTTCTCCTAAAACTGCCACTTCAGCATGTATGTCTTATGCTGCTTCATGTAAAATTTGAAGAGATTGTTTTTAAAGTTTTTATTCCAACGGCACTTAATTTTTCTGCTTATTTGGGCATACGCAAAAATATTTAAAAGACAGAGCTTCAGATGCAACACTTTGCATGCCCTGAATCAAAATGCCTTGACCTGAAACAACAGTTTTTGAGATTTCCTTGAAAGAAGAACAAAAAGTTCGTGCCAATCTGGAACCTACTTTTTCCTCTTTCTAGGCCTCACCGCTTTTCACAGATCGAAAAACACAATTTTCTCAACAGCTTGTTTCCCTGCAACGTTCATCCATCTGACTACGCAGCACCCTCAGAAGAGAGCAGCCTGGGGACACAGACCCCGCGCCAGATCGCTGCGCTTCCCTTCCCAGACAAAAAGTCTACCTTGCCGTTAAAGCAGCTTGGGTCTTGCTCCCAGCGAAGACGGTGTCCCCATCATCATCGTCACCTTCCAGCCCCACCTCGGGGGCAGAACGAGGTCCCACCGTGAGAAGCAATCCCACCCCAAACGGTACACGTTTTTTCGCAGGACCCGTGGGGCTGGGGTCACACCCTGGGGACACGAGGGGACAGCTGGCTAGAGCTGCGAGAGGTGCTAATAAAAACCCAGACTCATCTACAGAGTATTGATTATTTCTGCCACTTCACTGGTGCAAGCAGCTGCCTGCGGCGTGCAACCTAGCTGCCTCGCTTCCCCAGGCTGAGAAGGACGCGCTGCCCTCCCCGAGCCCCTTCCACAAAACAATTTTATCCTCGCAGCACCCTTCCCTCTCCATATCTCCTCGCCATACGTCGCCCCCGGTTTCTCACAGGTTTCACCCACTTATACCCCTCCAGGCTATTACCAGATGTGGCTTTCGATGAGAAGATGATACAAGGGGCCAGCCCCCCCCCCCAGGGCAGAGGAGGAGGCAGTGCCACCCGTGGGCTTTTACCTGCCCCCTCCATGTTTCCAACCGGCCTTGGAGAAAAACGAAGAGTCAGCATTCCCTGGGGAAACAGCCAAATCCTCCCTGTCAGCATCGCGGGGGCTTGCTCCACACACAATCCCGCAGATGTGAGTATCTGCGCTCCAGGTTCCTGCGCTGCTTCCTCTCGGCATGTATTTTAATGGGTTCAATGCCACATATAACAAATCCTACCGATGTATCTGCCTTAGCACATTTCGGAGGCATCACTTCTAACAGGCTGTCCTGTCTGGAGATGCCGAAGGGCCGGCTGGCGTTTCTGCAGCCCGGGACTGCCCAAACAACGCTCTGCTGTGCCTTTGATCTAGGGCTCCGCACGTTACACAAAAGGCTTTCTCCCCCACGAGGGGGGAGGCTGCGAGACCCTTCTCCTCTGCAGATGCTCCTATATCACCATGAATATCACCAGATGTTCATGAGCAGATCCCTCCACCAGATATTGATGCAGCTCGGGAGGAATTCTGGGCCACCCTCTCCCTTCCCCACTGCTGCCCAGGGACCTCAGAGCCCCCGTCCTGCTGTATCCCGCTCCCTGTGAGCCACCGCCTCTCTCCACGGACTGTCCCCCAAGAGCAGGACATCCCTTAGGGACATGTTCAGAAATTTTGCCTTTCCCTTTTCCCTCTCATCCAAGCTCCGGCCGGCTCGTGCGTGTGCAGCCCTCTCCCTGCTCCCCTCCTCCCTGCCCTCATTCGCAACACCTCCGTCCTGCTCTTCCCCCAGGCCCACGGATCAGGGTTTGCTTTTCATCCTTCCTTCTCCACCGCCTGATTAAGTGCCTCGGCTGAAGCTCCCGGGGGACAGCGAGCCGGTGACTCCGAACCGCTTGATTTCCCCGGTCCTGCGGTACAACGCTGCATGACAACGTTAGCCCCAAGCCACCGGTGTCTGCTCGAGATGCTGCAGCGAAGGTTCGATTGCGCACGTACTATAGCTGCCGCGAAGGAAACTAGAGATTGTTTGGACCCGTGTAAGGTTGCTTTGCGCAGGTGAAAACCTCCCGCAGACCTTTTGGAAGTCTTCTCGCAAGTGCCTCCCGCCGCACGTTGCTCGGGGAGCCGGAGAGAAATGCACATGAAAGAAAGCCTGAGGTTACTTATCAAACCGCACGGAGCAGGACTAATGCTGTGACGATCCGCCCTGACGATATCAGCATCAAAAAGAGAGGGAAGAGGGGGCAGAGAGCTTTGTGGCGGTCATCCTGCCTCCGAAATACTCGGCAGGGTGGATGAAGGCTCTTGCCAGGCCTGTGAAAGAGGAAAAGGTGGGTGGGTGGGAGATCTGGGCCATCTCAAATAAAGCAGTTGCTGCAGAAAGCCTCTGGCTCTCGTTTATGATTTCAAATCTTGTCTGAGGGTAATATTTTCAAAAGCGTGTTTGTATGTGCCAGAAGTAACCCTGGAGCTCCTCGTGACATCAGATGACACGAATGTTTGAATCGCTTTTGAAAAATGACGTTTACTACTTCTGAAACTCTCACTCCGATGCAGCAGCCTGAGCTCTCCTTGGAAAACTGTCTGCTCATTACTTCTTTGAAACAATTTCGAGAGATCTCCTTGAATGCAAATTTCTCTTTGAAAAAGCCAGCATGACATATTTTGACTTTCCTTGTTTGACAATATCAGTCATTTCATCTCAATAATGTAAAACATGATTGTTTCAGCTTTGCCTTCCCATTTTGCTCTGTGTGCTTTTGTATTACATTATCATATTTCAATGCCACAAAGCCCAGATGGAGTACGTATAATATTTCATCTCTTGTACATGTTCTGGCACAATCACACTGAAAATTTTGAACTTTATCACAGTAAAATGTTTCACTAGCTCCAAGTCAGGACTGGATTTCTTTTGGAATATTGAATTTGTTTTTTTAAAATATAAAATCTTCAGCTTTTTTTTCTCCTTGTTATGCAGCAAAACCGGCTACTGAGATGTCAGATATTCCCTCTGAAGAAATGTTCTGTTTCCCCAAGATTCATTACTTGGCCTCTGTGAAAGGAGAGATTTCAGCCCCGCTACCAGTGGATGAGCCTTCAGCTTCTAAAAGGACACCCTTGTGTTTGCAATGACCTCACCACGCTGGACGCTTCAGGATACAGTTCCCCATGAGGGTTTGTCAACGGGGTTAAAGTGAGTTCAAATGTTCCCACCCCATCCCTCCTCTCTTTGCTTCCCTCCCCTTGTCCCTCATCCGGGCGCGTTGCCCTTCTCCTGTTTGCCCGGTCCTCCCCTACACCTCTAAAAACGGGATCGGTGAAATGAGCCGGGTCAAACAACCGCACCGGAAACCTCCCTCGGAAAACCCAGCGGCAGAGACAAGAGCTGCAACATTAAAATCCCAGCACGCCCATTTTGCTCCCCGAGCATCCCTCCGGAGCCAAGGCCAAGCTCAAACTTGGAAAAAACAGGCGTGTTCTCCCCCCCACGCCCACGTTTATTCTCTTTTGCCTTTTAACAGGGAACTGTGTCACAGTCCTCGAAACCCCGCGCTCACCCTCAGAACACGCCGAGACGAAACACCCCTCCGGCACCTTCCTTAAGGCGTGGGAACCGTTCGTTCCCCCCGGTTACCCACTGATTTTCACGGGTGTCGCGCGTGTGTGTGTCCCCTCCCCAGCCCCTCCTTCCCTCCCAGGCCCCCCCACAGCCTACTCTTTGTCCCCACGCCTATCCCACGCCTCTCGACCCCACGGCACCCCCAGGTAACCCACGCCCCCACGCCGCGGTACCGACCCGACCGCCCCGTCGGGGGCCGGGCCCGGGCGGGGCAGGGCGGTGCGGGCGGGCGCGCTAAAGGCGGTGCGGGCGGGCGTGGTTTAAAAAAAAAAAAAAAGAAAAGGCGGTGCGGGCGGGCGCGGTAAAGGCGGTGCAGCGGAGGGGCCGCCTTCAGTCTGGCGGGTTGCGCGGCGCCGGCCGGCAGCCCCCCCCCTCCCCGCCAAACACCCCCCCTTCCCGGATTGTTTTGTCCATGGGGCAGCCGCACCGAGCCCTGGGGACCCCCCCGTGGCGGTGGGATCTGCTTTAGGGCGGTGAGTACCGTGCGCGTCCCTCCGGAGGGACACGGGTGGCGTGGGGGGGTTGGGGGGGGCTCGCTGGTGGCAGTCGCCGTCCTGTCCCCACTGCTGGGGGGTGTGTGTGTGTGTGTGTGTCCCTCGGAGAGATCTCCCCGGAATCAGCGCGGGTGGAAGGATGGATGGACGGACACGGTGGGACCGTCTCCGTCCCGGTCGTGCGTGGTCCGGGTGGGAAGGGTGGAGGAGGGGGTGATGGAGCCCTGCATCCCGGTGGGAAAAGTGGTGGGTTACCCGGGGGGGGGGACGACACCCAGTAGCCACGCCACCCCGCGAGGTGGGTCCCTTGGTTGGGAGCTTCGTGGCGAGGGGCTTTCTCCTGGCTGCCACTCCACTCAAAGGCCGGGCTCCCGTGTCGCTTCTTTCCTGGAAGCACCCATCCTTTTCCACGCGGGAAGAGCGGCTGGAGGACCACGGTCCCCGAACGGGTGCTTTGCCACCGGTGCTTCGGTTTTACACCGTGCCTTACCTCCTCCCCCTGCTTATATCGCTGAGCATCGCAGGACCTCGATAGCTGAGCGGGGTGGGAGACGTGGGGAGAGGAGACGGGACAGACCCCCTGCCGCCGCAGAAGGGGAAGGTGAGGCGGGCTGGCAGCGGGCTCTGCATCCCTGCCTGGGCACTGGCGCATCCCCGCACACGCCGAGATGTCCGCTGTGCCGCTTTGCGGGGCCCGGCTGTCCCAGCCGAGCAGGTACAGCTGCTCCGTCTAGAGCAGCAGCGGCAGCTCTTGGGTTTTCCAGGTGAGTACAGCTCCAAGTGAGCAAACGAGGCTGAGGGAGAAGCGGCACCTCATTCCGTACCTGCTCCTTGCCCTGCCCCAGCATTGCCTGGAGTTGGAGTCCACCGAGCTTTTCCCTTACCTGAGCAATGTCCCCGTCCCTCTTGCAGCTGGCCGAGAGACAGGGCCAGCAAAGTTGGAGCTGCGAGTGACTAAACGGGCACCATTTAATCCACCTCCTCTGTCTGCAGAGGCTGGGAGTTATAAATGCCAGCAACAACCAAAGCCATGTTGACATTAGGGCTACCACCAGTACAGCTGAGCCATGAGAAACTACAGAGTATGCAAAAGCACTGGCTATTCTGGACTTGGCATAAATAACTTGCTTAGTAACTCTATCTGCGCTAAAGCAGAGTCTGCTGAATAATGACGTTCAGGGCCTGCGGGTGAGGAAAGTGTTTTTTAAACAAATAAACAGTAGTTACACTTCAGGCACGGGAGTCCCCCCTGGGAGGAAGTTTTCTTAGGAAAGGTTTTGGCGAAAACCAAAAAATAAACAAGATCCTAAGACTCGGAATGAAGTCGTCTCGACTAGCCCTAACCATATCTCAGCTGGGTTGCATAAATACACCTGATGCACGCACAGCGGTTTTCGAGGGACGCTGTGAACCTGCGGTGTCCTGGTGCCCTCACCAGAAAGGGGATAGGTACTGGTGGGGGCCAGGAAAGGTGGGATTTGGTTGGTTTTGAAAGTGTCTGTGTGTTCTTGTTCTTTGTCTGCTGTGCAGAGCAAGGTCAAGGGAGCTCTTCTCTGGTGCTTTGTCCCAACCAGGAGGCTGAAGAGATGATGTCTGCTGTATATTCTCGAGGGAAATTTATCCTTTCTGCTTGCGGGCTTGTAGCGAGGATTTATTGTAGAGAGATATGGGCAGAAGAGCGTCTCCGGAGACTTGCATCAGGGCGGGGCAGGGAGGTTGGGGGGGCCATTGATCGGTGGGAGCATAAACCGCAGAGATGCTCAGCCCTGAGATTTGCTGTCCATTTGGAGCTGCTCGGAGGCTGGGGCCTGATCCAGAGAGAAATGTTTTTCTATTGTTGTCGGTGAGCACCGAGTGCCGAAGTGTGCAGAATGCCCAGAGTACAGCTGCAGCTGGCGTTCGCTTGTCCCGCAGCTCGTGAAGGTCAAAGAGTTTAACAGCAGGGGATGGGGCTGGGAGGGATCGTTCCACGTGCTGGTTACAAACATCCCTTGGAGCTGTCGAGATCGTGATCTGTTCCTTGCTCTGTGTTCGGTAATAACGTCATCCAATCAATACCCAAATTTCTAATGAGAACTGCTAAATGCTAGAGTATCTCCCCCTGCTGCAGGCGGGACGGGCTGCCATGCCACCGGGCTGCCCAGGAGGCTGCGGGTCGACCTGGGTGCAGCTGGGGGTTCTTCTGAGCTGGCAAAAAGGGAGAAGAAACCAACGGGATGACGAAGTGGGGGCATCTGTCTTCCTAGTGCTACGGTTTTGGTTTCGAGCCTTCCCCTGGCACGGGGTGGGGGGGTGGGGGGGAAGCACACGTGCGCCAGAAAGATGTTGAGATTGTTTACGTTGTGCTCCTGGCCTGGCGCCAGGGGGAACGGCTCGATGACCTTGGCACTGTTGGGACATTATTTATAGAAAGTAGATCTTCTGGGTTTTGTGGGGTTTTTTGACGTAAGAACGTGAAAACAAGTCTTGGGAGGAAAAGACCCGATGCTGGCCCCCCAATACATTGGGACTTTCTCCAGACCAGGAAAAACAACACTTAAGAGGTGACCAGGTGTTGCCTGGTCACATTGCTTCCTCCTTTCCCTTGGAAAATACGGGTTTGATTCTGTCCTGGAGATTGCAGGCTTGTACAAGTTCGCTCCGTGTTTGAAGAGTTCTTGCTCAAGATGCTAAAAGATGTTCACAAAGACAAATGCAGCTATAACCAAAGACAGTTTGAAGGTTCAGACATGAAAGGAAAAGATAAATGACTCTCTGGTCGTCTTGGGTTTCTTCTGTTTGTGAAGCCTTTTGTCATCTGCAGGGGTTAATGGATTTCAGCGTGCTTCAGTGCCCATCTGTGGTGCTGGTTAGTGTGGCTGCCCCGGATGACAGATGGAGAAAATGAGGCTCGGAGATGTGCAGGGTTCTTGCTGGACGACCCACCACGCAGGAGCCCACGCTAGCCCCCCGGCTGGGGCTCCCAGGGCTCTGACAGAACCCCAGCGGCAAAGTTCCCCTCTGGGTTTCCCAACGTGGGTATATTTCTCGCCCTCATCCTGTGAGGGGGGCGTGTTTCAGTTGTCTTTCTACCTCTCTGTATGCAAAATAGGAATTTATTGCACGCATTTTTGCATTGGTTTTGATGGGGAAATCCTTGCCTAGGCTGTACCTGACTCATCTATACCAGACCTCGGTTGAACCCGTCTACTCTGCTTTACCCAGCTCATCTTACAGGGCAAAGCCAAGGACCCAAAGGGACATCCAAAGCCACAAAGAGAGTCTGTAAGAAGGCAGTAATCTAGATTTATACTGACCGCCACTGTGGTTGTGGGGAGGAGGGAGGAGAGATCTGTCGCCAAAACAGGGAAATGGTGGAAATGATTGTAGCTGGGTTTAGTGCTAAAGGTGAGAGGCTTTTGCGGATGCTGGCGGTCGCAAACCGTGTGCTCACTTTCCGAACCTATGGGGCCAAAATCAGAAGCTTCAGCGTAGGGACTGGTAGCTGGCTCCATTGCTGCCGGGCTTCCTAGAAGTTTTTGTGAGGAATTTGGATTAAGATAATTTAAGTCAAAGGTGCTGAGGAGAGCACGGGGAGAAAACCAGTTAGAAATAAATCAGTGATTCGGTAGTCCGGTCTCCTGGGGAGTGGTATTAGCAGTAGGAGATGGTGGAGCAGGAGATGCGCACGCAGGAGTGTCAGATACTACTGACCACCGGCAACCTAATTCATTGTTTGAAGGGACTCTGTGTTTTATAGGGAGATTAGCGCGTAGTCCCCTTTGCAGCTGCCTGCTGCCGCGTCCAGGAGAGAAATCCCTCCTTTTCTTATTAAAAACAGGCAGCGCTTCTACTGCTCGGCCCGGAGGGGCAGGAGGAAGGCAGGTGCAGGCAGAGCCGCACACAAAGGCTCGCAGCCGTCTCGGTTTTATCCTGCCTGGGTTGAGAAAGTAAACAGTTTGAGGCCATGTCAGCAGCCGAACAAGAGACCTACAGAGAAAACCCGCAAGTCTTCAGGAAACTCTGTGGGTGACTCAGCCGGTGTTTTTGTCCGAGTACCCGTTCATTCAGTAACCCGCGATGGCAGCAGAAGTGCTCTTTTGTCGCGGTGCCATCTCATGAGCGAAATACAAACCTCTGGTCTCCGGTTGTTTGCGGTCACGGAAAGGCTTGAGAAGCTTTTCCAGCTGACAGAGGTTATTTCAGGAATGCCACTGCTGAGCCCTAAAATCACTCCAGCCCTTGTTGGATGCCGCGGTCTCTTTCTGGGCTCACAGCTGGGCTTGTTGAAGATGCAGATGGCTGTGACAAAGAGCAAGGCAGTTTCCCGAGGTCAGCCTGTGCATGCCGTGCTTCCTAACCCATCTTCCTTACAGCCAAAAAGGTGCCTTTAATTCAGCCTGTCTCGCCCTGCCTTGCTATGCACGACATGCACCCTTCTGTTGGACATTTAATTTTGGCTGCCTGGCACATCATTCGCGATAGGTGCTCGGTGTATTCCGAGGAGGTAGAAATGCGAGCTGTCTCCTCATAGAGGGGAGAGGGAGACTCAAAAACTGCAATACTGAGTCCGGAGGAGCTGGGTGGTATTGGCTTTTCACCAACGTTTTCTTTGTGGCCCAGGAAAGAAAGTTACTGTAGAAACTGCTTAATAGCAATAAAGAGCGCCCAAACCTTGCTTCACAGAAAGTGGAAATCTGCCAGGAGTCAAAGGCTACACTGAACAGGATTGAAGAATTTAGACCATCTGTCTGTGCATTCCCAGGTTGTTTTCATGGTAAGTGAGAATAAAATTTAGTTGCCTTTAATACCAGCATTGCTGGTGGAGTCTCTGTAAGTGCTGGCCACAGATCTGGCGTGCTTCTGAACAGCAGGCGCCCATAGAGCATCCTCTCACCCTCCTCCCCCGTTGCCCTGCCCGGTGCACCCGTTTGCTCATTGGGGCGTATGAATGTGTTCTTGCCTTGTCTGCTGGCAAAAACCCAGGTGCTGTACATCACAAGTTCAACAAGTCCCTTCTGTGAGCAGTGCCAACGTCCCCCATTTAAATCTCTGGACAAGTAGGATGGATTGAGGGTTGATGGATGGAGGAATAATAAAGCACTTGAGCCTATCTCCTCCAGCCAATTTATTCCCTGCTCCACGTCACTGTGCAAATCAAGTGCCTTTCGTTGATGCTTGCAAAGAACGTGGGGGAGAAGAGACCAGCCTGCAATCCCCAGAGCCACAGCTGCATGGGAATGACACTGCAGGTAAGGTAATGGGGAAAGTGTTGACTAAAACCTGACACTTCTGCGTCATGAGCGCTTCTAAGCAGGAGGCCGTGCTGTATGCTTGCTGATAGAGATGTATATATACACACACGCACACGAGTAAAGCACTATGTGTGTGTATACATACCATGCTGGTGTTGCATGATGCTGGTATTCCTGGAGCTTGTTGCATTCGAGTGTCTGAGACTTAAAATTGTCAAAGTAAGGGAGGGTCCTTAAAGAACCCTTGATAGCAGAGGTGAGACATGGGGCAACTCTGCGTGTTCCATGGTTACTGGAGAACCTGATTTGGCAATGCCGATACCACTAGCACTTGGCTTCTTGGGCATCCCTGTTGCCTCTTCCTCCCTGGGTACAGGAGTCAACCAAAGGTAGGGAGGCAGCGTGTAATTTGGCAAGGAGAAGGACTAGTCAGTAGTGCCTTTATCCTTTCTTTCCTAAGCCTTCTCTCGCGTGCACCAGGTGGGATGGGGTGCATGAGAGCTCCTTGACTGTGGGACCTCTGTTTTTCTCAGATATCCCCCATCACCAAGCCTATTGATGCCACACTCTGCTGTCCGCCCCTTTGTCTCCTCTCTGCTATAAAAAGAGAAATCTTGCTTTAGTTCCATAGGCTGGTGTCCGTCCTCTGCAGCTGTGACTAGTAAGAGCAGGTCTACTTGGGACATAGCTTCTCTGTGCCCAGCAGAAGAGAAGGGAGCCCTTTCCTTGCAGGTTGTTGTTATAATCCCAAAGTGTAAATCCACGCTGCAAAATGGGCAAAAGCAATTCAGTGTTTGCCTAGGATTGGGTAGTGAAAAGTTAACTGCAAGGATCAAGAATTTGTCTTGCCTAGCCATATAAAAGCAATCAAAAACCTAGTCTCACTCATCTCCTGGGCTCGTCCTGTGGTCTGTGGAAAGAGGTAAGCCGTTGCAGGAGATGAGACATCCTGTCCTAAAATAGGCACTTCTCGGCTATGGCTCACCCTGCCTGCTTCCCAGGGAGCCAAAAAGAGGGAGGTGAGGAGAGCTATAGGTTCATGTTATACTTGACAGGTCCAAGCCCCACCTCTCTCCACCTGTGAAAGGCTTTTATTCTGCGCTGGGGACAGACCGTCTCTGTGTGTGATCCTCACAGTACACATACACTGGCCTTTTGTGGAAGCCGGAGAACCTCTCGCCCATCAGAGGCATTGTCTTTTTCAATCTCCTTTATATTATTTCCTTTTTCTGATGAAATCTTTCTGAAGGGTACTTGTGCGCTGAATACCCATTGCTGATAATGCACATTATGAAATCCAAAAGGAAGGTTGAGATTAAATGTCACGCACTTCACAGTTGGGGAATTCAGAGAGCCTTGTTGATCTGTGCATAATGTGGGGGTTGACAGCTCATGCATAAACAAACGTGCACACACACGTACATGCGTGCACGCACAGAATCTTTTTTTCCCTGACTTAGCAGGAAATAAAAGCAAAGTCAGGTTTGTATCAGCTCCTGGGGGGGGCTGTGGGTGGGTGCAGCGTTTGTGGTGAAACCTGTGGGTTCTTCAGGGCTGTTCGACCCGAGAACCGCACTGGCCAAAGCGATCGCCCTGCCTTCCTCCCCTGCGCGGCACCGCACGGGGCTGTGGCCGCTTTGGTTTTACACATACGGCTTTAATCTGACCGGGAGGAAACTCTGAGAGCTTTTTGGCGTGCGCGAAGGCGGTAGCGATGTGAGGTTCACCCCAAGGTTGCCACAGTGTTTTCTCCTGCCAGCGGGGAATGGAGACGGGCAGAAAAAAAAAAAATTGGCGTCGTGCTAAGCGGGTTGTTACTCAGCCCGGGAAGGACGTTTCTGCCTCTGACACGTCGTGTGTAATGAGCCCAGTGCTGCACGGGGGTCCGTAGCCATCCCCCACGGCACGGGGTATCGCAAGCCGGCACTGGTGGGGTACGGTGCTGGGCAGTCACCTTCGAAATGCTGTACCTGCTGAGCGTAAGCCGTGTGAGCTTGGACGGTAGGTTTACTTTTCATAGACGGCTTGGAAAACTGAGGTGTGAGGGGTTCAATAACCCCGTCTTGGTTGCATGAAGGGGGGGCAGCAACGCTGCCAAACCTATGATCTAGTATTTTGGCTTTCAGGCTTGCTATTCTGGATGCTGGACTGTAGTTCTGTTCCTGAAAATAGCTGTTTTCGCTTCCAAGTGCTTTGTTGCAGGAGAGAGGGATACCTGGGGATGCTGCAGGCTGGTGCTCCAGCAACACGTCCCCACGCACCACCCGCTGCCCCGCCAGCGGATTGCTAGGAATTTCTTTTAAGACGCTTTGCCACTGACTCGTGCATTAGCAAAGCCTGTACTAGCTCTGTCAGCAGCTATTCAGAAGTTTCACTCTTCTAAATCTGTCCTCCTAGCTCCTGTTTGCCCAACATGGGGAATTTTGCATCTACCATTTTTAGCATTAACCTGTTGCTATAGAAACCGCTAGGTGTCAGAGGGAGATTTTTGCCACTTGGGGATAGGCTACCAAGTAGTCAAAGTATGTGTTTTGCTGGGAGGCCTTCTGCTGAGCAGCTCCCCGAGCCCATCTGCGTGTCTGTGCTTATTTCGAGGCTAAGGAGCCACGAGGGAGTGATAAACCTGGAGCTGTAATTGCATGCAAATAAGCAGGGCTTAATATTGGCAAATTATTTCGGGAGGAAGTGAGAACGTGTTCCCGAGCTGCAGGTGGTGGGTTCTAGTGGTGTGTAGGGTGGCAGTCCAGGGCGGAGAGATGAAAGGTCAGTCTCTAGCACAGTAAATGGTTAACCTAGAAGCAAGAGTCAAGGCTCTTACTGATATCTCCCAGCAGGGAGTAGGGGACAAACTGCTCCCTGTGGCTTCTCTCTCCCCTGAGACTAAAAATATAGGTGAACGCCAAAATACTTGTCTGGTCTGGCAACCTGAATTGTCTTCACTAACCAGGCTCAAGAGACCGTCACTGTCCAGCCGGACCCAAAGTAAGACCACACAAATCAAACCATAGTTTTCATTTGTATATTTATAGAAAAAATGATATCTACTTGATTTATTAATATATAATTTATTATCAGTTATAACTTATATATATATATTTATATAAATAACATGCTCTTACAGGAGGTGGATATGACCATGTAATATGGGAAATGCTCTATAACATAGGGTTGGTGACAACTCAGCTGTTGACTGATGGTCACTCGGGCCGTTTCATATCAGGCCTGATTTACATGACTTCTCTGTCATAGAAGCAAATTTTGTTGCTTGCAGAACGAGAGGCACGAGTCCTGTGAGTGCCATTGTGCCTGGGACTCAGGAAACGTCCTGGCTAGACCAAAAGGCAATCTCCCTGCTTAATGCAAATTTATTCGTCTGCCCTTTTTCCTCCCCTTTGTGTGTGCCTAGACTGCACATCTGGTCATATCATGACAGACTATGGGAGAAGAGGAACCCTTTGTTTTCTACAAAAATGGAAGAAAAAAAATGGGATGGTGCTGGGGCTGCAAATCCACCCATGAAACAGGTCAGGAACCTGCTTTTGGACTGCCAGGGCGGCACAGCCTTATTCGTTTCATCTTCCATTTCATGGTTGTAGACATGTTGGTAGTTCATAAATTGCAGTTGCATTTTTCTGGGCAAGTTACTGGACTGCAGATAAGGAAATAATGTTGCTGGAGATGTAGTTCATCTTCTTCTAAGGGAGAATCCATCAAGAATGGCTTTGAAATCACCATCTCGGTGACAGTATAAAGAGGGACGTTGTGCTCATGTATATTCAGCTGAGGGGACCGAATCTCCCAAATTCCTTGCAATTTCCTTTTGAGTTCTGGAAAGGGACAGAGCTGGAGAATTGTTGGGAATAAAGAGCATCGGCTTACTGGAGGGCTTGTGAGTGGAAATTGTCAAGTGCTTGGGGGCACAGTGGAAAGAAAATCTGGGGAGGTTTGAGGTTGTTGGGGGAAGAAGTGCCAAGAAGCCCAGCTTTACTGTAATAATCCAGTTTTCAGTGGTGTTGCGGATAAGCAGCGTGTGTCTGGGTTTCTCCCTCGTCCCAGGTTTACTTCCCATCGAGTTTCTTTGAGCCTGTGTCATTCCTCAGGTGCGAGGCAGAGGCGATGAAATACTGAGTGGCATCAGAGTTTCTGTAAACCCGACCTTTATTACCCTGCTTGGTTGCAGGGCTTTCCTGGCTTTTTAAAGCTGCTCTTTTCCAGTAGCAAGGATTCATTTACTTGGGGTTTTGGTGGGGTTTTTATTTGTGTGTGTGTGCATATGGGTTTTATTTTTCCTTCTAATGTTTCCCCGTAGAAATCATCTGCAGGACAGATGGCCCGCTAAGCTTCTGGGACTGTCTCCCACAAACACCTGTCTAAGGCAGCTGGGAAATCAAGGAGGAATCCTTTTCTTTTAAAGCCCTTAAAGAAAAACAGCACCTGATCCCAATAAGTCTCATTTCCTTCTCTCTCTCTATCCTCCCAGCTCCCTGGGAAACGAATGCTGGCTGGTGGTCATCGGGGGTGAAGGCGAGGGGCTGGGTGCTGGCTGTGGCTCTTGCGTCCTTTGTATTTGCAGCCAAAACACTCCTCGGGAGCAAGGGATGGGCTACTTGAGAAAGCTGGATGGTGTGGCCAAGCTTGTATTTTGGGGAGGCGGGGTGTGTGCATACGTGTGGTGGATGAAACGTCAAGTCTGTTTGTCCCCCATGTTGGAAGCCCACCCAGCCGCTCGCCGTGGGGCCAGGGATCCGACCGGGCACCGGTGGGGCGTCATGCATGCCGGTCACCGTAGCCATGCTGGGTGCCTGACCGAGCGTGTTCGGTGTGTCGCAGACCGTCCTGCCAGCTCCTGCGAGGGGGGCAAGCAAGGATTTCTCCCCCCGACGTGATGCTCAGGTGCCCTGGCTCGCCGTGGAGAGGGGTTGGCACGTTGCTGCAGGTGGTGGTGGTTAGCAGGCCGGCAGGAGCGTGGTTGCTGTGTTTAATTATAGCTCCTGTTTGAGAAACTAGTAGAGCAACAGGGCCTTTTTATCTCGTTCGGGGGAATCGGCTTCGCGGCTTTTGATTGCTGCGTAACACGGAAAGAAACTTTGCCGTGCTCCCTGCAAAAGGAAATTTGAAACCCGTGGGCAATAAAATCCTTGAGCTGGGCAATACCTCCCAGATGGTGTGGCTTGGCTCCCGATCACGGTGCTGCTTGGGGCTGGAATGTTTTTATGGCCACAGGGAGAAGGGCCGCGTCAAGGAGGGGATGCAGCCCTAAAGCAGGTGGAGGGGAGAATTCAGGGTGCGTGGGAAAGGCTGAGCAGGGTTTGGATGTCCTTTTCCTCCTGCAGTGGCGACAGGGTAAGTAATGCAAATTAACTGTTACCTCCCCAGTAGGTTGTCCCCTGCTGCGTGGTGATGCTGGAGCTGTGTTAGGCTTTAGATTTTACTTAGATTTTGCTTCGCATTGTCATTGTGTGTAGGGGCAGCAGATCTACCGTCTAGATTGGTGGGTTTTCCCTAAGGAGGACGCAGTGTCCCTGTGCCTGTTGGAGTTGCTAAGGAAGCATCAGGGCTGTGGCAAAGTTGGGGATGAACCTCTGGCAAGAGATGTTTCCTACTGGTGTTGCAAAGAGCCTTCTGTACTGACAGGGCTGGTGTTTACGTAGGGAGGGAGTCCTGCATACCTGACTTACTTCAGATTTCTCACCTGTAACATCCCCATTGCTTAGGTGTACAGACTGTGCCAGACTGAGAGGGAGCAGCAGCCACATTATGCTGCTGTGGTGGCTGAGTGCTAATTGCTTTTACTGCCTGAGCATCAGGTTATTTTTGGCTTGATCAGATTTCATTCCCTGCAGGTCTCTGAGGCTTCCCGACCTGCAGAAACTGCTTTGGGAGAGTTTATCTTCTGTAGGGTGGAGAACTTACACCCCTCATCCAGGGCATAGATTGCAGTATATTCCTCCCAGCAGAAAAATGCAAATTATTCTGTTGTTTTCAGATGTGTTGCTAGCCCAGAGCATGCAAAGCTGTGTGCTGCAGCTGGCGTGGAAGAAATCCACTGGGACATAGGGATGGTGATGGATTGCTGCAGCTGACTGGTGGCAGAGAGGTCCTAATCATCTAGATTGTCTGTTCTTGATAGAATTGTAGTCAGGGAGCTGATTCAGTCACCATGGGTTTGGGATGTGCATTTGCAGAAATACAGCATGAATCATAGAATCATAGAGTAGAATCGTAGAATAGTTTGGGTGGGAAGGGACCTTTAAAGGTGATCTAGTCCAACCACCCTGCAACGAGCAGGGACATCTTCAACCAGACCATGTTGCTCAGAGCCCGTCCATCCTGACCTTGAACGTTTCCAGGGATGGGGCATCCACCACCTCCCTGGGCAACCTGTGCCAGTGTTTTACCACCTTCATTGTAAAAAAGTTTCTTCCTTATATCTAGTCTGAATCTTTTAGTTTAAAACTGTTACCCCTTGTCCTGTTGCTACAGGCCCTACTAAAAAGTCTGTCCCCATCTTTCTTACAAGCCCCCTTGAAGTATTGAAAGGCTGCAAGAAGGTGTCCCTGGAGCCTTTTCTTCTCCAGGCTGAACAACCCCAACTCTCTCAGCCTTTCCTCATAGGAGAGGTGCTCCATCCCTCTGACCACTTTTGTGGCCCTCCTCTGGACCCACTCCAGCGGGTCCATGTCTTTCCTGTGCTGAGGACCCCAGATCTGGATGCAGCACTGCAGGTGGGGTCTCACCAGAGCGGAGGAGAGGGGCAGAATCCCCTCCCTCGACCTGCTGGTCACACTTCTGCTGCTGCAGCCCAGGATACGGTTGGCTTCGTGGGCTGCGAGCGCATGTTGCTGGAATGTCGCTGTACCTTGGTAGTTACCTGGGATGTGGGGAGTTCTGGCTCAGGGTCTGTTTGTTCCACCATGGGCTTCTTGGGGAAGCTTATTAGGCTGTTTGATAGGATGCACAAAGATGCTTTGTGGCTCTCGGGTGTGTGGTTGGGTTAGACGCAGGGGGTTTGCCTCATCCGTCGGGATTTCAGAGTCCTGAAGTATCTGAAGTTGTTTACCAAGAGATTTTATGCATGTAAAAGTGGGCAGACTGAGCCTTCATGTGTGGGGGGGAAAAAGGAGTCTTGGGTCCCACTCAGGCAACAGCCTAATGTTTGCAAGAGCCAAAGTACTTAGTATCTCTGTGGCTCCTGTCCTTAATCTACAGGTGTTTCCAAAGCAGTGATATCGTCTATCCTGAAGGTGCAGGGCTGCAGTAAGGTAAGATTGTGAGACACTGAGATACTTTGTTGATGAGCCTTGCGGACAAGAAAAGGGAAGAGATGGCTGGCTGGTTGAAAGTCGTATGTGGAACGTTATCTTTCCCTTTCTGGCTGGTCTTGCTCTTTGTATGACTGCTCTGACCCGTGCATCCATCACCTCTTCTCTGCCCCGTCCATCTGTTTGACCCCAGGCTTTCTTGCTGTCTCTGTGGCTGAGCAGGTATGGGGTCCAGAGCAGTGCTATGGACCTGGCACCGTCCCCACCAGCAAAGAGCCAGGACCACCAGAGCCTGGAGAAACAGCAGAAGAGCTGGACAAACACATTACGACTGTCAGGGCCTTGCAAGAGAAATGCTGTGGGGTGCTGAGAGCCAGGTACTGCCGTGCTGGGTGCGCTTTCCATGCGTGGACCCCTCTGTGCTGCTGCAGTGCTGGAGACCTTCCATCCCAGGGGAATCCACTATTGTAAAGGGACAGTGCTGCTGCTGCTTCGTATTTACTAGTGGTTCTCAGCCTGTGGTCTGTGAAAGGTGCTTAGGCACGGCAAGTGCCCTCTTAGGCTGTTAGAAAGGACATGCATCCACTGCGCCTTTGGTTAACTCCTTGGCGTGACAAATCAAAGCGGGCTCGAGATGTTGAGTTGTCTCAGGCATACTGGGAATGTGATAGAGCTGAATAAAACTTGCGGCCAGCTTAAACGTATGAACCTTTCACCCGTTCTCCTGGCTTGCTTCTGGTTCGTTTTCTCTTCCTCTGCTCGCAGATCGGAATTGCCCTCAAACCCTTGGAGTAAGAGGTAGCGTAGTACCACCTCTTTAATTCGAGCAGCACTGCTTTGTCAGGGAAAAGGCTGCACCGCGGATGGCGATGCCACTGAAACAATGTCCGGCTAAGCAATGGGACCTGGGCAGCCGCCTCCTCGCAGACAGGCAGGATAGGACCCCTCAGCCGCTTGGCAGCCTCTTGCCAAAACTGCGGTCAAGCCAACTTCAGGTGCCTGCGGGGAACGGGGTCTGGTTGCCCTCTTGCAGCCCCGTGGACCTCCCTGGGTGGGTGCGGAGCTCTGGCTGCTGCAGCATCGTCGTGCGTGTGGTTGTCTCCCCTCCGCTCTGTGCTGCAGAGCTCCTCTTCTCTCCAGGCGCTGGGAGGGAAGCGGAGATGCTGGGGGAAGAGCTTGTGGAGGTGGGGAGAGATTGAGCTATCATTAGCGTGGCACCGGTGAGGTTTCTTTGCACCGCGAAGCAGTAGCTATCAAAACCGAGTGCAGTATGCTGAAGGGCTGAGCGAGGGAACGGATACTGAAAGGAGCCTGCGAGGAAAAAAGGATTTTTTTTGGAGGAAAAAACCTTCTTTCGACTGCACGTAGGCACTGCCCGTCACAGAGAGCTGTGTCAGGGAGTGGGAATTGCCTGCGTATGGTGATTGATCTGCGCAGCCCCTGGGATGCTCAGAAGACGGATTAAGGAGAAAAAAATCGCGGGAGAAGGAGGAGGTGGAGGTTCCCGTTTGAAAACGCAGGGGCTAATAGAAAACATCCTCTAAATTGTCAGTGTGTCAGGTTACATTAATGTAAGTATGTTTTCAAATCCTTGGCATCTTCTATCTGAATGTCACTGAATTAGCACTAATGCATTCATTAGCTCATTACTCATTAATATTCAGTATCCGTTAGCCTGGCTTTTTCTCTGGAAGATGGGGATAATGAGACATGGGACTGGCTGCGGGGCCATGCTGTAGCTGTGCTTAGTGTGGTGGGAGTGCGGTTTTATGTACCAGAATGGCCTTCGGTGATTGTTTTCTTGGCACTTGTATCTGGCCTACGTTGTCCTAGCTCTTGGCCAGTGGTTTACCACAAATTAGTGGAAATTCTTAACGGGAGAGCAGTGCTAATGATGATGTGGATAAATTTCCACCAACTCCTGCCCTGAAAGCAACTGGCGAGACAACTGATGAAGGCATATTTTGATCTTCTAGCCTGTGGTCAGAGTTGCAAAACTGCTTCTGTAATCACAGAGCTGTTCATCACCGTCTTCATCGGTGAGTCATGGAGTCCCCCCTTCAGCCCCCGTCACCTTCCTTTGCTTCTTGCCCTCAGGAGAAATTCTCTAGATATGAAGAAGTCTAATTTTTTTTTTTTCTTCTTTTCTCTCTTTTTTTTTTTTTTTCCCCCCAATCCTGTCTTCCCTTCCTCTGCCACTTCTGACCATGAAAAGGACAGAGGAGGAGGTGTGGGCAGAGCAGACTTTCCCTGGCAAGAAACCCAGAGGGATCCAGAGGTGCCAGGCTGGTGCGGCCAGCGCACTCAGCACCCCAAGTCCTATCGAGACCAGCAAGCCCTCAGGTCTCTCATCCCTGGGGAGGGCTTTGGTGACCTGGGGCCAGTAGGATGCTGCTGCTCAGGTCCTCTGCCAGACTTTTCCCTCAGCCAGCAAGCCTTCACGGAAGGACTTTGCTTTGCTCCCCACCAGAGGAAAGTGGTCAAATAGGTACCCAGCACCTTTACGGGGGTGTGAGGGTCCTCCTGACAGCATGGCACACCTCGGGCAGCTTGGGGCTGTCCTCCCCAGGTCCCAGGAGCCGCGTTGGGCCAGACGAGGGATGTGGGATGGCCTCAGAGCGGTCCTGAGGCTCAGCGAGAGAGTGGAGCATTCAGCGGAGGGGTGTTGCCTCAGGGTTGGGCTGGATAGTTTTGATAAGAAAATGCTGGGCTAGAAATACCACAGCAACAGGTCGTCTCTGGTTTCAGCAGCAGTGCGGTTCTGGCAGGGAAACCAGTCGGCATCCAACCTTGTGAGTCTGGGTCTGCCAGGACTGCAGAAACTGTAGTAAGAAAAATTAAAAAGAAGTCAAGCTTTTCTTTTGGACACATGACTCTGGCTTTGGGGTGGATTTTGTGTGCAGATTATCTCGATTTGAGTACGCACCAGTTATTGTGACAATTCGGGTCAGCAAGCTCCAGACGTGATAAATCCTCCAAACTTTTCTACTAGCACCTACCTTTTGAGCTTCTTGCCTTGTGGTTGAGTGTAGGGATGAGTATTCAGCTTCCACCTTCCTCCTCAGCAGTCGTTTTCCCCTGTCCCACTTCTGAAATATTTCTAGACCCCGGCTGCTGCATATGACTCTCTGCTGCCTTTCCAGGAACCTGGGCTTAGTTATTCAGGGGAATAAGAGCAAAAAAAAACGCAACGAAACTCCCTACAATCCAAAAGAAGCACCTGCAAAGCCCTGAGTAGCTGAACTGGCTTGCTGAAAAGCATTTTGCCTGTGGTCTGCTTGAAGGGGTCTTATTAACCCCTTGATCACAGCATTCAGTCTTTGGACTGTCCCAGCGAGACCTCTTAGCTGTGCCTTACAGAAAGAGTTCTGCTGGGCGCTTGTGGACGTCTCTGTCCGCTCTTGTCTGGACAACCACAGGGAAGGGTTTTCCTGCGAGAGGGAAATACCTCGCGAGGCAACGGGACAACGCTTGTATGCACGATGCCAAAATAACCGGCACCTCGTTTTATTACTCCCCGAAGACTCGTGAAATCTTTAGACTCGAGCGTAAATGCTCTCCTCCTGGGGCAGCCGTGGGAAGGCTGGGCTGGGGTGGCAACTGAGCCCTGCGCTTGCTTGGGACGGATTAGCTGTGCCTGGTGCCTCTGGGGATTCGTCTGGGGGGTCTCTGGGAGGGTGAAGTGGGAAACGGAAAAAACGTGTTTGTGTTCAGCTGAGCCAAGATGAAATGAGGCCAAATTGGAAGAGAAGACTCTCTGAACTGAGGGTTTCCAGGGTTTTATGATTGCAGGATGACATAGAGGGATTTTGTGGGACTCTTGCCACCTCTACCTTTATACCACCATGCCAAGGCAGAAGTTATCTCTTCCACCGTAGCTTCTGTCAGTTATCTTTGTCTTGTTCTTATCCCAGATAGCATTTGTAGTTTTTAGTTGCCATCATCTTCCGTTTCCCAGAAAGCAACATATCCTCAAGGAAAGTCTTGCCTCTGGCTTGTTGTTCAGGGGCTGGCGTGTTCTGGCACAGCGTGGGGGATGCAGCATCTGGGGGGACACACAAATAAACACCGGAGACTTGTGTGGTATTTGGCCTGAAATGGCGAGTGAAGGGTGTGATGTATGGCACAGGGAAAGACAAAAGGCAAAGCATCCCTTAATGACTGTAATTCCCCTAGTGTGGAAAGCATTTAATTCCTCTAATCTGGGAAACAGCAAAGAGGTACCGTGGGGCATTGCTTCATGCTGGGATAGGCCAGACTATTGTGTGTAGGTCAAAGGCATTTATAGCTAAATGCCCATGCTAAAACCACTCTGCTCTGATTTTTTTTTTTTTTTTTTTTTTTCCTTGTCCTCCTAGGCAGATCCCGGTGATGGTGGGATCACCCTGAGATGAGCCACCCATAGCCAGGACCAGCCTCGCTGCCAGGGCTCCCTACCCCGGGACAATGAGGAGCCGTCTGCTGGCTTAAGAGGGAAAAATTTCGTAGCGGTGGCTGGTTTTTCCCCGCACCTCGTGAAATTTCATGTGACGGCAGAGCCGCTTCCCGTGCCCTCCTTGCGCCGCCTCGCAGCCGAGGGCTGGGTGGTGGAGGGCCACCGCCATGGCGGCGAAGCAGCCCCCGCCGCTGATGAAGAAGCACAGCCAGACCGACCTGGTGAGCAGGCTGAAGACACGCAAGATCCTGGGGGTCGGCGGGGAGGACGACGACGGCGAGGTCCATCGCTCAAAGGTGAGGGCAAGGGGAGAGGGAAGCCCGCGTGCGGTAATGATGGGAAAGAGAATTTCTGCCTGGACAACTTGAGGTGGTGTGGGTTTTGGTTTGGTGTTTTTTTGGTTTTTGGTTTGGTTTTTTTTTTTTTTTTTAAGAAACTAACTTCTGCAGCCTCTTTGGCAAAAACAGGGCTCCCAGCTCCGTGGGGCTCCTGTTAAAAGGAGTGTCGAGGCTGTGGTGGCACAAGCAGCGCTGCTGCCGTTGAGCAGCGATGGGTCATGCAGCCTGCTGGGTGCACGGGAGCTGCCCGAAACAGCTTTTCAGGGTAATGGGGCCCTCAAGCTGCTTTAATCCTTTCCTGAAATTACATCGCCAAGACGCCCATGAACGAGCTCAGAGCTGGTGCCATAGGACCACGGCATCACCAATGCCCACCAGGCCTGGACACTAGAGCAGTGATTTAAGTGGTGCCTCTCAGAAGAGGCATGAATTGCAAACCACCAACCTGTTTCAGCAAAATACCAGAGCTGGAGGACAAGGCTGAGTCCCACAGGAGCCCTGTCCCGGATTCTCTGTGGAGAACTTGCTGGCAGGGCATTGCCCAGCCTGCGCGTAGGGAGCAGCACAGAGCTCTCCGAGAGCTCTCTGCAACCAAAAGCTGCCCCGGTACCTTTCCCTGTTGCTGGTCTGTGTAGCCTTCCCATCCGCGTGGTTTGGGGAAGTCGTGGTTTGGGGAAGTCGTGGTTTGGGGAAGTCGTGGTTTGGGGAAGTCGTGGTTTGGGGAAGTCGTGGATGAGCATCACCCTGGGCAGTGCGAACACGAGAGCGGGACGGATGCTGTGACACCCCGAGGGCTCTGCTGGAGCCTGTGCTCCATCGGGATGTGATGTGCAGGCGGTGTGTGTGAGAGGAGACAGTTCCCTAATTACCTAGGCAAGAGGAGACGAGTTAATGTTGTCCCTGCCCCAGGCTGCTGATCCCAGTAAGGGAGCAGTAGAGGCTGCAGCTCCTGATGGAAATCGAGGCAGCCATCAGCAGGTTTTGGGACCGAGGGGGTCACAGATGAATCCCTTGTCCTTGTCCTCCTTCCAGTCCTCTTTAGGGCTAAGTTCCCACATGGGGTTAGGCGTGTGTTTTGGGGCTGGCAAATACTGCCTAAAGGCTGGGGAAGGGTCTGCTTAGTCACCTTGTGTCTTTTATTTGAATTTCAGATTAGCCAAGTACTGGGAAACGAAATCAAGTTTGCTGTCCGGGAACCTTTGGGGCTCAGGTAAGATACTGGGAGGTAAGATATTTCTCGGATAAGGGACAAAAGGGAGCTGGGTCATCTGAGTGCCCTCGGCTGCAGCATCCCTGACAGCTCTGGCTGCCGACACCGGCTCTGCTGCTGCGCCAGCATCGCTGCTCCCTGCAGGGGCTTTTTGGGGGCCACGGGACCAGAGCAGCTCTGCTTTCTTCCCCCGTAAATCATCCTGAGGCCCTCGAGCTCTTGTCCCACAGCAGGTGCTGGGAACCAGAGGGGCTCGCGTGGGGCTGGAGAAGCTCCTGGTCTCGTGTGTGACAGGGTGGTCGCGTCCCGCGGGGACGCCATCCTCTCGGCAGGGTCGCTTCCCCCCTCTGCTTGGGTGAGGAGGATTTTGGCTCTGTCTCGCCACCGAGGCTGGAGCTACTGGGATGCGGGGAGCCGAGTCGTCCCACGGGAGCCTCGTGGCTGCCCTCGGTTGCGCGAGGGGAGAGGATGAAGGCTGACGACCGAGCGGGCGGCCAGGAATGCTCTACGACGTCTGAGCCACGGCATCACCCCCGTGCTGACGCCGTGCCCTCCGTCTTCCTTCTCGCACAGGGTCTGGCAGCTGGTTTCCGCCGTCATGTTTTCCGGGGTCGCCATCATGGTAAGTGAGGGACGTGGTCCTGGGCACCAGCAGCTCCCAGTTGCCAAAGGGGTGTCCCGGCGTGGCTCCTCGGTCCCCCCGGCATTTATCCCCCCTCCTCTGCCTCCAGCAGCTGCTGCCGCTTTCTCTTGCCTTCGCCATGTCTCAGTAATGGGCTTTGCTAGCGGCGTCCTTGGCGGTTTGTTCCCATCACCGGAGTCTGTTCTCATTAGCAGGGTCATAAACCACACACGGCACGGCAGCCTCGGCCGTAGAAACCAGTAGCTGACATGCCGATGCTTCTTGCGCCTCCTTAATTTCCAATTTCCTCGCCAGCAGCTCCGATCCCATAAAGGCTCGACGTCGGAGCGCTGCTGCCCGAGAGGGCACGTTTTGATGGCCCTGGCCGGTGCAGGGTGCTGAGTCTCTCCCTTGCCTCTGCCAGGCCCTCGCTTTCCCCGACCAGCTCTACGACGCCGTTTTCGACGAGGAATCGGTGAGCAGCAAGACTCCCATCCGGCTCTACGGAGGAGCCCTCCTCAGTGAGTGCCGTGCCGCTGCTGCCCCGTCGAATAAGGGGACGAGAGGCCAAAAATGGCAGGAGGGGGCAAAGTCTGTGCCCAGCCGGAGAACTGCAGCTGGAGAGCAGGACAGCTGCTGTTAGCAAAGAAATTGTTTCGGGGTTATTTTGAAAAGCTCAGCTGCTGCTGCTTTTTTTTCCCAGTAGGGGCTGAGGCTCGCTGCAGGTAGGGTAAGGAGGTGCTGTGCGTGCTCTAAATACTTGGGGGAGTATCCCAAGTGCCCCGGCAAAGGGAGAATGTAGGTGGGCTGGGTGGGAGATGGTGGGGTGCTGGGCT
Source organism: Buteo buteo (assembly GCF_964188355.1). Taxonomy (NCBI): domain Eukaryota; kingdom Metazoa; phylum Chordata; class Aves; order Accipitriformes; family Accipitridae; genus Buteo; species Buteo buteo. The sequence continues at coordinate 53,812,175 of NC_134176.1, read as the reverse complement.
GAAGCTGGGGCCAGACCCCACTCGTGGGAGTGGGAGAAGAGAAGGGGCACCCTAGCAGGGTCCCAAGAGGTGGGGGGCAAAGGACAAGAAGGTGAGGGGAGCCTAGAGAGATGGCGTAGAAGAGAAAATGAGCAAAGGAGTTAAACCCACAGGGTTTGCATCGCTTTGCATCCTGCACTGCAGCTGCTAGCACTCCCAGCCTGCAGGGACTGCACCTTCTGGGTGCCCATCCAGGTTCTTTTTTGGGGCTGGCACGCCGCAAAGGGCAGGCAGGTGCTGGCAAGGTGTGCGTGGGGGTGTTTTTTTGGGGGTGGAGGGGGCTGCTGGGGCTGAGTGGGTTGCCGGCTCCTTCCTGCAGCCTGCAGCAGCACCTCGTGGGGTGGGCTGGAAATGCAGCGGCCACAGCGGCTGGGGAGAGCAGAACTGCTTCCCATTGCCTTTCACCAACCCTTCCCATTTCCATTCACCAACCCTTCCCGTTTCCATTCACCAAACCGTTCCGTTTCCATTCACCAAACCGTTCCGTTTCCATTCACCAAACCTTGCCGTTTCCATTCACCGTGGCCAAAATGGGAGCAGGCAGGTGGGCTGCTCCTTCCCGGTGATCTGCTGTCCCTCCCCAGGTATCTCGCTCATCATGTGGAACGCTCTCTACACGGCCGAAAAAGTGATTATCCGCTGGACCCTGCTGACGGAGGCGTGCTATTTTGCCGTGCAGTTCCTGGGTGAGTAGCTGCAGCCACCCGGGAGGGAGGAGGAGGAGGAGGAGGCAAAGGATGGAGAGGGGGGGTACGTGCTGTGTACCCCCACCGGGCAGGGAGGAAGGAGAAGCGGAGGCGAGCAGGACAACCGGCGTGAGCGGGGGGATCGAATGCGAAACCGGAGCAGCGCCTTTGGGTCTGATGGGGGGGAATGCCAGGCTGAAGGTGTGGGGTGAGGGTCTGGGAGCTGCGGTGGATTCAACTGGTGGGAAGGAGCTGTCTCTGCTGCCTGCCCGGGCACGGGGACACCCGGCTGTCCCCATGCTGTGCCTGGCTTGTGCTGGAGATGGCTCCTTTGCTCTGGAGGACTGGCAAAGATAGATAACCTGGCCCCCAGAGCACCTTCCCTGCCAGCTGCTCTCCCTTTTCCTTCCCTTTTCCTTGCCCGGGACTGCTCACTCAAGGGTGCCCAGGTGCAGAGGAAACATCTTCCTCCGATTCATTTATTTTTCTCCCTAAAAACATCTGGCCTCCATTGCCAGCACAGGTCATCTGGAGCGGGCTGCCTAGATGCTGGGGCTAACAAGAACAGACTGTAGCAACCTACACTAAAAAGAAGGGGCATGTTCAGTCTTACCAAAACAGAGAATAACAGTTCAGCTTGTTTCTAGGGAGCTTATCTATATTTAACAATGAAGGGGGTTCTTGTATGTGCATATTGGTAGCTCACTAACTGTGTTATAAGGTAGCTATGTGTGGGTAGCCAAAAAGGAGAGAGATGGTCAGAAAAGAGGTAGTGTGTATGGACTATGTGTATTTTGTAGATGCTTCTAAAGTTGAAAAATGTTTATCACCGCTGAAGCGGTCAAGCCACAAAGCAAACTCGGGAACCTGCAGCTTCCACAATTAGCATCTGAGCGCAACAGAAACTCGCATTTGCCTGCGTGACCGTTTCGGGCTGTGGCTGCCTGAATGTGGGGCTGCCTTTTAAAGCAAGGTTTCTGTATGCGAGAGCTCTGGGGGCTGTGGCTAACGTCAGGGCTGTGAAATCAAGCCAGCGAAGAGCCTCTGCCGTGGGTTCACAGTGCGTGCGAGCCCGTGCTGAAAGCTGCTGCATTTGCAAGGCTCAGCAGGTCTTGCTAAGACACCGCGTTAGAGGGCAGCAGAAAACAGTTTTGTGCTATTTCTCTCTGTTTTGTTTTTTTCATCACCAACCTCTGCCTTGTCTCCCTCCTTCTCCTCCAGTTACCACTGTCTCCCTGGTTGAGAGTAGCCGGATAGCTACAGGTGCCGTGCTCCTCCTGGTCAGCCGAGCCCTCTTCATCCTCATCAGCATTTATTATTATTACCAAGTTGGACGCCGTCCCAAGAAAGTCTAATTCCTGGGCTTTTTGTCATGGGAAGGGTGGGGGGGGGGTTGTGTCGGTAATTTTGCATTATAATTATAACTTTTTTTTTTTTTTTTTGTTAGTCCCTTTTGGTTCTAAAGTGGTTTCCTTCTTTTCCACTTACCGGCATGAATCAGTGTGTAACCCGGTGCTGGTGGCATTGCCAGGTGAAATGGGGCAGGGATGGGGGGGGGCAGCAGCGTTTGGTGGGACCCCCCAGCCCCTCTGCAGGAGGTGAGGAGCAGTGGGAGGAAGGCTCAGGGAGGTGCGTGGGCCTGGCAGGCTCAAGGAAAAGAGCCGGTTTCCAGGGTTGGGGAACCGGCCGATGGGAGCACAGGCTCTGAACCCGCTGGAACAAAGCACAAAATAAGACCAGCACATTGAAACCAAATCCCTGAGGAGACAGGGCGGTAAGACAACTGACAAAAAGGACTCGGTGGCTACCTCGGTGGCTACCCTTGGTAAGCCTTGCCCCTGCCTGGTGGAGTATGCCCTCGTGTACAGCCCGTTCCCTTTACAGCAAGTACTGACTGTCCTGGGAGCTGGACGGGGGTTAGGTCAAGTTCAGCGCTTTGCGAACAGCTCTTCTTTCCTCGCTGCCAGGAAAAAACCCCACCGTTCGTGGTTTTGCACCGGGTGCTGTGCAAAGCTTGGCAGGAGATAGAGCGAAAGAAGAGGGAGAGCCCTTGCTTGTTCCCTTCACAGGGACAGCACTGGGAAGAGCTTGAACTACACCACGTGAGAAGTGAAGGAGGCGATTGGAAATAGCCCGTTGAGCACAAAAACATCCCCTTGCTTGTGATGTTTTGTGCCATTTCCAGGCTGGGGTCCTGTTCCCTTCACCCCGGACCACTTCCTACACTTGCAGCTTTACTGATGGTAGTAGCGGTGGTGGATGTTTGTTAGATGGCGTCTGATGCTTTAGTTAAGCAGGGGCTGGAATGCTGATGTGGTTAGCACTAGTAAGAGCAGAGCGAGCATCGGTACAGCTGCTTGGGTCAGTGAGCAGCCTCTAGAGATGAGCCCCAGCTGTGGGAGATGGTGTTCCAGCCCTGCTGATGTGCAGGCATCACACCTCTTCTGACTTTGAGAAGAGAGGACCAAAGTTTGTAGCATTAAGATACTTAACTGGGATGAAGAACAGCAAGGAGCGAGGCGTATGAAGGCATAATTGCCTTCTCTAGCTCATTCAAGGACGGACTAAATGTGCTTTAGTACTCACTGGCCAGTTTTGCCAACACCTCCTGGGCTTAACAGCATTGGCTGCCCAACTTCCTAGCGCTTTCCTTGCAGATTATCCCTGTCCACAGCTGGAGGTGGCATTTTTTTGTTCTCCGTGGGACTAAAGCCAGAAGGTCTGTGTACAGGATATGGACCTCTTACTCACGTGCTACTGTTGACTGGATCAAAGCGTGCCCTGGAATAGAGCTGATGTCCCAAAAATCCCAGTAGAAAGATGCCTACGCAAACAGAAGTGCTGGTGTGAACAGCAGCCCTCAAGCCACTGCTGAGGCTGGGATCTACGGCTATTGCTGTTTAATATCTTAGTAGAGTTAGAAGAAGGTAGTGGGTAGTTACTGTATGTTGTGTTAGTGCTTTTGGCATTTAGAAGCAGATGCATAAACTTGGGACACCGTGTGCATTGTACCTACTGGCCATGCAAAATGTCTGTCAGGTAAGAATATTGGAGATAATAGTTGAACCAGGAAGCATCACAACTGTAATTTTTTTTTTTTTCCTAAGAAGTAAATCAAAGGGAGAGGCAACATCCAACAGCAGGCTAAATTCTGGAGCCTCCCAACAACACATGCCTGCCAAGCTGCTTTCAACATGTCCAAAATATGATACTGAGCAAGTAAAACTTAGATTTAAAAGGAGCCTTCCTGTTCAGGGGGAAGAGTTGGGCTCTAAGAGGGAAACCTTTTCCCCGTGAGGGAGGAAATAAATGACCAAGTGCAGCCTGGAGAGTATCACAAATTTGACTGAGCAGTGCTGCATGGGGGAGCAGGAGCGTGGCATGCCGCGGCTGCTGCTCTCCCCCTGCGCACCACCTGCACGGGCAGCTGCTGTGGCTTCAGTGCAGCACTTCGGCTGTAGTTGTTGGTAATAGGTACGTAAAGCTTGATTCTTTGTGTTTTGGGGGGGGGTCACATGAATGTATACACAGACTGGTCTTTGGTTTTGGGGACGGGGTGGGAAATGATATTTCTAGGAAAGACAAGTAAAACTGACCACAGCAAAAGCAATCTTGCAGAAGAAGGAAATGGAGGGTCGTCTTAACGCTGGCCTCCGATCTGTGTTGGCCGCAGGTCCTAGGAAGGTAGTTACGACTCTTGGTCTGTAGATGGCTGATTAGCGTACCTTAAAACGTCATCCAGCAGGTCGGAGAAAGGAGTTACTGCATTGTGTAAGAGCCGTTCTCCAAAGATTTCTTGATGGTTAGATCAGGTAGGAGGGTAGGGGAAGCGGTTACAGCTTTCCTACATTGGGTGAGGTCAGATTCCTCTGGTTCCCTGCTTAGCAGCTGCCTCTGCAAAACTTAAAACAGCGAGCCGCTTCTAGTTTTGCCAGTCAATGTCTTCTGCTCCAACACAGGGCAAAGCCTGGGGGAGAGGTGATGTTAAGAGGTTTCATGCTACTTGGTACCTAGTCCTGGAAGGGGAGAGATGAAGAAATTGTTTTATTTTCATGCTTCTTGCTCCATCTTGCTATAAATGGATCATGTAGAAAGCATGGAAGTGGACTGGGGCTCCACACCTCTTCTACAACCGTGTGAAAAGGGGCAAATGGATGCCCCTGCCTGGCAATGGCTACAAAAAGGCTGTGGTCCCCTGGCATGGTCCCTTCTCACCAGCAAGGTGCTGCAGGAGAAACATGGCCGGGTGCACTCGAGGAGGTGAACTTGGAGCAGGTGAGGTCAAGGAGGGAGTTTCTCAGGGTGGCTTGAGGATGGAGCCCAGGCAGAGGATCTGCAGTGCTGCCAGAAACCAGCTGTGCCGGGTTGTCTTCGCTCTGTTGTGAGCTGGGGGGGGAAAGGGAGGAGGATGCTGAAAGGTTTGTACGGAACCGCGTCCTGAAGGACGGAAGGGTTGGCGTGGCAGCTGAGCATATAATTTGGGATCAAAAGCCTGAGGCATCGCCTCAGGCTCTGCTACTGATCTGCTGGGAAGAAACATCCATCTCCACGGGCCTCAGTTTCCCTATCTGCTAAATTGTGAGAAAAGGCCTTGGACTGACATCATCTCCCCAGGGAGACCGCAATGAATTACCTGCATTTGTATAAGGTTGTGCAGGGCTGGGAGTCGTGTTCCCCTTTCTCTGCCAGAGGATGGACCCAAACCCTTGCATTCATCGAGCCCTCGCTTTTGAGGGTGAAGAAAGCTCATAATTCACATAACTCCCTACATCGCCTTATTTACGCCTAACCAAGATCTGGCAAGCTGGTGACAAAGGAGAGGCTCTGTCAGTCCTAATCTGGCCTCTCCTTTCTGGTCAAGGGTTTTTACTTGGGGTGGGGGGGGGCAGGGGAGAAGGGGACACTTCAGTTTATACCTCATTTTAGCTGCTGTACCTGACTTTATTCTTTCTCCTCTGGTAAGAAAGTGACTGTACTTAACACCAAGCAAATAGTGAAAATTAAAGCCGTTTCACTTCACTGTCACAATATCTTTCTTTTATTTTTTATTTTTTTCTTAAGAAACGCACACAAAAACCGTGCCGAGAGTGCTTCAGGCTTGTGTTCTGGTTTATATTACCAAAAAAAAAAAAAAAAAAAAAAAAATTCCTTTCAATATAAAAAAGCATTACAGTAGGGAATACAGGATAAATTAGCTCCACTATCTAATAAAAAGAACATTTACAATTTTTTTTAAAATAGATTTCAAACATTATTTCACACGCAGCCCTTTTCCCAGGCATTCGTGACAGTCAGTTGAGCATTAAATAACAGCCAGGAGGCAGGGGTGCTGAGAGGGGCTGTGGGCTTGCAGGCACAGGCTGCTCTCTCCTATTTCCCACCAAGGTGCCTGGGCCACGCTCCCAGTGCTACAGCTCCCCCTGGTCCCCAGCCTGCCCAGAGCTCTCCAGCAAGCAGCGAATCTAACTTGAGCCCCCGACCCCAAAATATTCAGCAGAGCTGTTAAAAAAACAAATATAAAAATACAGTCGCTTCTCCTGCCTACTGTTCTGAAAGCTACTGTACAACAGAGGGGGCAGCCACGTAACCAAGGGACAAAAACCAACAAATTTACATGCTTTGCCATACAGCAGGAGTCTGCTTTCTGGGCTTGCTTGTTCATTAAATTCCCCCAGGGGAAATTCATTCTGCCTGTTACCAACTTCCACAGGTCCTCTCAGATTTGCACGTCTCTTTACAGCTATCTCCAGTTCTTGTTTAAAAAGTGCTGCCTGGCCTTTGCTGGGGTTTCAAGCTGCGTTCCCAGTGGCACGCTAGCCAGCTGCAGAGAGGATTTGAAGTCTTCATCCAGAAAAGAGCAATAGGGGATCAGTGAAGGTAAGAGAGGAAAAACAGCTGTGCAAAGGCCAGAGTAACAGATGAATAGAGATCCTTTTTTTTTTTAAAAGATACAGGGACTACCGTTAGGGAGAGAGAAAGTGAGAAAGCTAAAAACAGACAAGGTGATGAGTACAGAATTAGGAAAGGCAAAGAGAAACGACCCAGCAGCAATCCTACTTCACGTGTGTCTATTCATCACTTCGCACTCTGGCTGCTTCGGTCTGGTTCCCCAGCTCTGACAGGTTTTTTTTTCCCCCATGCCACTGGTGGCAGAAAAAGGCTTTAAGGCTTTTTTTTTTTTTTTTTCCCCCCTCCTTCAGCCCCCCACCATGCACAAATTAGGGTATTCGCCTTCCAGGCTCTGACCTGAGACAGCCAGGCCTTTGCATAATAAACTGAGGGAAAAGGAAAAAAACTGGGAGGCTGGGGGAGGGCAGTTCTGCGTCTCTCACTCACCTCCAGCCAAATTACCATCTCTGCTGATGGTTTTGTTCCTCCCCTGGGAATTGCTCTCCCAGAACAGTGCTGACACCAGCTCCTGAGGCAGAAGCAGAACAGATAAGCTTGGTTTCTGCTCAGCCCATTCCCTGCAAGTAGTAGATGCAACAGATTTTTCCTATCTTGAGCGGAGCACCTGCTGCTGGGTACAAACACTGCTGGGTTTTGGCTAGCAAAACTATTTTCCTTCATTAAACAACAGACCAGAATTTAATGCTAAAATGCCTCATTAAAAGAAGGTCCAGAGGGAAATAGTTCAGAAAAGCTTTCCACAAGGTTTAATGGAACATCTGAGGCCACTCGGCAGCCCTGGCTGCCTATTTTGTCGCTGGAGTATGCTGACTGCGGCACGGGGGGGCTGCAGCTCTACCTGCCCAGGTCCTCTCCTGCTGATAAGCAAATTGCTGGTCTCAAATGAAGCTTGAAAAAGCTCTAATGCCCCCTTCCTATTCCGTAGCATCCCCATTCCCCCAACCTGGATATTTAGCCAGGTTCTTTGTCTATTACGGACCGGGCTTTCTGCTGCTTTCCTCCCTTCCCTGTAGCCTGTGCGGTGCCACTGGGAGAGCTCAAGGGACACAGTGGTGTAAGGGAACAGCCAGATAACGTACCTGCTGCTGCAAAGCCAGGGCACGGGCACGAGGTTACTGTTCGGCTCCTCGCTGCTGCCTTCTGCCCTCTCTCCTTCCTTGCCAGCGGTTACAGCTTTCAGAGGGGCTGGCTATATAAAAGTGCTCCGTAATCTGAGCCTATAAAATCCGTAAAAAGACCTAAGCTAAACAAGAAACCACAGCCCCTTCTGTCCTCCCCCCCAAGTCAAATGAGTTTGGGGTGAGGGTGTGACCCGATGAACAATTAAGGCAACAGGGGTTAATGCTTCCAGAGGAGAGAAACCAGTGACCTGTCCAGGTCGATAACCACGACCACTGGGAGCAGCGGCTGGACCGGTTCGGCTGCACGCTGGGTGCTCTTAGAGCCTGCCGGGGGCCTCGGCCGTTCCATCGTAATCTCTGACCGAGGTCCAGTCCCGGGCGTCCTTCTCGAGTTCACTTCCAATTGGTTAAGCAGATGACACGTTAGTGAAATGGCAAACTATCTCGAGGGAGGAAACACTCGCAACTAACAGGCAGACTACAACAATTCTGACTTGATGCTTTCGTCACGAGCCCGTGGGGAGAATCTCGGGGGAAATCCTCTGAGCAGAAATGACGCCACGAGACTGTTTCAGGCAAACAGCATGGGAGTGGCTGACAAACCTCAGCCTCCTCCATCCAGCGCCATGCCTGGACCTCCCCTTAGGGCTGGAAAGCATGTAAGAACCACTGCAAATATTTATGCTACAGCACCACAAACCATTTTTGCAAGTATGAAGGGAAAGGCAAAGTCTGACAAGATTTAAAGACTATTTCCTCCCCTTCTCAGGAAAGTAGCAGTATCAATGATTCTTGACCAGAGCCATTATTTTTCCCAGGAGATGGGAACACAGCAGGGAACCATTTGGGTGGGTTTTTTTTTTTTTTCACAACAATGAACAGTAAATCTTAGTAAAGACAGAAAGGTAGGCACCAAACTCTTGACCATCAGCCAGCCTTAGCTGAGTCCCATCGCTAAGTGAGACCACGTTGCCCCTGCTTGGGGCTCCAGAGAAAAGCCAGCCTCGCTGAAGCATTTGACTTCTCTGACAAGTTTCAGGTGACAGGGGCAAAGCTTCCACTGAAGAACGCGTGTTTTCATTTTGTGGCTGGGAATTAAAGCCAGAACCGTGCAAACGATGACTACCTACTTCTTAGATGAGCCACCGCCGCTTGTTTCAAGCCCACCTGGGCAGTCACAGACTTCGGGCAACCTGTTGCCTTATCCAGCCCCCGCGTGCCTGTTCTTTAGTCCTTTGCTGTCTAAAGCACGATAAAAGTCGCAAACGGTAGGCACGGCCTTGCGGGAGAGGCAGCTCTACTTGTCCTCCCGCTCCCCCCCACCGGCTCCATCAGTCTCTAGTGCAATCGGCTGCGCTGGGCTCCTGCTTCACGGCTGCTGCGGGTGGCTCTGGGCAAGGGTCTGGTGTACAGTGTAGTGCACATCACCTCAAAGTTCCAGCCCCTGAAGTACAATCCTTTTGGTCATTCATATATTACAACCCTCTTTTTTTTTCTTTTTTTTTTTCCCCCTACCCCATTTTGTTAAAAAAAATAAAGTTTTTTGGGTGTTTTCAGGTTTTGTTTCTTCTGATTTTCCTTCTTTCTTCTGAGCACGTGGGGAACGTGGTGATTCATGGGCCGCCTCTTACTGGATCCCTCGAAAGAGACACATAGCAAAGATCATGGCAAACAGCTGGGAAAGGGGGGGGGAAGGGAAGAAAAGGGCAAAAACAAAACAGAGAACCACAAGAGTCAGCTGCATCTTCCAGAAGATCGGCAAAGCCCTCCCTGGCCCTGGGACCGCTCCCATCGCTCCCTCCTGCCCAGCAGTCAGTGACACAGCGAAGGGGACCCTTCTCACCACCCAGGGGAGCAGGCTGTGGCAAAACTTCTTTTTTTTTCCCCTGAAGGCAATCCCTCCCCTCCTTCCCTTGCCCACTCCCAAACAGTTTGTGGTTACAGCAGCCAGCCTGGCTTCGTTCCCAAACCGCCCTCGGCGTCGCAAGGGAGCAGGACCCGCGGTCCCTGCTCTGCAGATCACTGTCATTGCCTGGGACGGGAACAGCCTGGCATTTGTGGGGGCTGCTGGGGCTCCCTGCCCAGATCCCTCTCCTTTGCACAAGACAGGGGAAAGCACCCAGCCTTGCCCCAGCGATGCTGCTGGGACATCGGTTCTGGGCTAATGTCAAGTCTGTTCCCGAGAAATATCACCAAAGAGCAGGTACTGATGCAGGATAACGAAGATGCTCTGGAGCCAATACGGCTTCAGCCTCTAAACAGAACTTTTGAAAGCAGAGGCAGAGTTTGAACACGTTAACCAAATGACAGATTAGTCAGCTTGCTGGGGTGCTGCTGCAACGAGGGCAGTGACTGCATGGGGTCCCGGGGCAGGCGGTGGGTCCCCGAAGCCCCCGTGGCCAGCGTGGCAGGGCGCGAGCTCTGCGGCGAGCCCAACGCGAGCTGGCACTACTACTACCCGGGCAATTAAAACCACAAGTCGATAACCTGCTCGCGCTTTGCAGGAGCGGTTTTTCCCCCAGCAAGGGAAAAACCTGCCCGTTTGCCTGGCTGCTGGACATCTACCGACACCGCTTTTCTTCTAGTCACGCCATCGTAAGTACCTCGATAGCCAACACTCCAATGGCAAGGGCTCCTGCGAGGTACACGTAGGTCTCGAAGGAGTTCAGGATCACAGTGTAGCAGCCCTAGGAAGGATAAAATAGTGGTGAGACGTGCCCGAGCAGCACATCGCGTTGCTCTCACAGCGTAGCCCTCGTTAGTACGAGAGGTGCTCTCGGACCCAGGCACCATGAGCACGGCTCCCTCACCCAGCCCCACGAAATGGGAGGCAGAGACCCACGGGACAGAGCCGGCGGGGGGAAGGGTTTGCTGTAGCGGGATCGGAAGGGTTCACATCCACAACCCCTCGCTGACCACGAGGAACTGCGACTTCTTGCAGGGCAGAGAGGAGCACCAGGGGAGAGGCACCACCTCTGTAAAGGGCTGAGACTAAGCACAGAGGACAGGACCCTCAGGGCAGGCAGCCCGGGCTGGTGAGGGAAAAGGACGGTTTCTTTAAAGCCAAGGCAGGAGATTCTTGAATCCTCTCTCATAGCCAGCAGCTCTTTCACACCCCAGGACCTTTTCTCCATGCCTTCCCCCAAAAGAGCACGGATGAACACCTGCTGATCTTCTGGCTCTAGGAGAATTAATTTCATTACGAACTTGGGGCCATGCACTACAGCTATCCTTCCACTGATGCAGCATAGCGACCATCATCTTTAATGTCATTTATTATAGCTCATAAAATTAACAGCAGCTAGATCTTCCACAATGGTTTCTGGATGGTTTTGGAAATCACCAGCTTATCCCGGCCTCAGTTCTCCCAGCCTAAAGTTCCAACCCACCGGCAAATTTCTGCAAATAGGTCACACGTAAAGAGAAAAGTAGATTGGAGTTTGTCCAATGTAAAAGGTAGCTCTCCTCCCCACTGAGCATATGCTTCACACACACACACATTTAATCCCATCCATACTGCTGGGATGTTTCAATGACCTGATTTTTTTTCCTTCCACCCATAAAGAAAGTGTCTGAACCGCAAAGACAGCCCAACAGTTACGTACCGGTGTCTGTGCCAGACCCTGCTCACTGTGAGTAAGACACAACCAGACGAGAGCGAGGGTGAGCACAGAGAGGACCCCCTCATGAGGCAGACCCTGGCAGCCCACACCGCTGGGGCAGTAACCGAGCTGTTAAAACCACGCTTTTGTCAACACGGGACAGCCCCAGCAGCTCTGTTCTGGTCACGTTTCAGCCCAATTTTCAAGGAAAAGCATCTAGCCCAGCAACAAAACGTTTGGGTGCTTGCCAGAACTCCAACCTTAACCCAACTTCCAGCTCAGCTGGCTACGAACAGGGGTGACCACAAGCGTGGCCAGCACCATCCTACCAGCACGGGGTCCCAAGAGCCTGACTTTGCTCCCAGAATGCCTGAATTCGGCCATCAGTTGCTTGGGAGCGTCTATCCCATTTTACAGAAGTGCCTCACTGCGTGCTTTGGTGACACTCGCTGTGCACGCAGCTTCTCCCACCAATATCACGGTGACACGGGCTCACGGGAAACCTTCCTTTTCCATAGAAGTGGTAAACCTCAGCATCACCACTCAGGGAAAGCTAAATCTGTTATCTGCTTTAACGCCCGTTCTCAAAACGCGTTTCTCTCTCCCTTCCTGCTGTTTGTTATCTCCCTCTCCCTTCCCCATCTATTCACAGCAATCAGACCTGGCAGAAGCAGCACGGTGCTGTCTGTGATGATCTCTCACCCAAAGTGCCTTCGCCAATCATTTCCAGCTGCCAGGCAAGGAAGAGCTCACACGCTGCTTCCAAACTCCTTTACTCTCTTTCACAATCTGTTATCAAGTGCTGAGAAGAGGACCGCTGCTTAGTCTGGAGAGAAAAGGAGGCTTGTACATAGGGTCAGTACAGAGCTCAGCTGGCTTATTAAGGCTGAGGTGAACACAGTCGGGAACTTTGCTAGAAAGTTTCTTCAATTTCATATCTCAGTGACATTGTAAGGAAACATGACTGCAGTATCAGCGGCAATGACATTACGCTGAACTGTCTTGTTCCAGTCCAGTATTGGGAAAAATTGCCAAGTTGAGAGGCCTGGCAAAAGCAATGCCTTTTTTCTACTATAAAGAGTAAAAGAGCAGAGAAATGCAGCTTTCCAACACTTCTCTTCCTTGGAAAACAGCCATGGCTTTCTGTGGCTGTTTAACCCTCGATCTCTTGGTTGCGTATGTCGTTGATGAGGAATCTTTGTGAACGAAACTGGAGCCACTAGCGCAGCCAGTAAGAGCCAACTCCATCCCATCCTCCCTGACCTGTGCTGGCTTGCTAATTAACTTCTCAGAGATAGTACTAACCTTCCAAAACACAATAAAATTGATGTAAATTTCCACTCCACCTCTCAATCCCTTGGGAATATCTTCCTATTTCTGCCGATACAGCACAACATAGACTTAGCAGTGGACACAACGAAAGGGGATTTTCAAAATCAGACATGTACCATGACTTCAAAAGCTATCAGCAGAAGCGTAATTAGGATGCAAGCTGCAGGCAGAATGGCACGACGTGCCAGTTTCGCTAGCTACCCACGACCACTGCAGCCATCTGGCTGCCCACTGTGAAACTCCTTTTCCTGCTGTTCAGCTTCCCTTACCTGTCGGTTCTGGAACCTCTCGACGCCTGTGAGGCAGGCTTCCCTGTTGACAAACATTCCTTCCCGGCTCTGGAGTTCTCGCTGGCAACAAGCCTCTGGTGTCGCCTTTTCCAAAGAGGAGTATGGAAGATGAGGGACAGCTTCAAAATCTTCTGGTCCGTTCACTCCACAGCAGGCAAACTAGGGAGCGACACAGAGAAGAAAGGAAGACAAAGTTGATGCTTTGCCCTGAAAGCAGATATAAGAAATCTACCAAAGACCTATTCTTGTAGCGATCAAAGCTTTGGTCAAAGCAGAGACAAAACAACTGTTGTTTCCAAAGAAGTGGGCTGTGCTTGTACCTTGGAGCTTCTGTTTCATCAAAGCCTTTTTATAAAGTCCCACTGTTCCTGTGTCATACTGTAGACTCTAAGGTACCACTGGGAATATTGCCACGAACTACGCAGGGCTTTGGAGCACATCCAGAACGACTTGCTTGAGATCACCCAGTAAGTCTGTAAGGGAGCCAGCAGTACAACCCAGGCTCCCAACTGCCCGCCCTCCCCATAGCTAATGGCCAGAATTGTTGCTGCTCAAAGGCACTGCTAGGTGATTCAAGTAAAGTCCCTTTTTACGATTCAAGTCAGGTCCTTTTTAAGGATTCAAGTCATACTCTGACTCTGTCTCCTTTCAGTCAGCAAAAGGAAATGTCTTTATTAAAGTCCTGAATCAGCATGAAGGGCAGCAATCATCTTTTTCTTTTAAGATTAAAATTGACTTTTCATCTGCAGAGCCTGACATCCTGCTCTTCACTCCTGGAGAGATACACCACGGGCTGTACTGAGCACTAGGTTCACATCTGTACGCACACACACACACCCCTTCTTGCAGTAGATAATAGCAACTCCAATTCCAATGACAGTCCATCTGTAACCTGCCTGATTAGGACTGTAATAACAAAGTCAATTCTGATGGCTAATATTTCTATACTGAAAATACACCGTTAGGTACACCCTTGCTTAATCTGACAGCTACCAACTCATTTCACAAGAGCTAACAAAAAGCCGTTAGTTAGCACCAGTTTGGGGCTGCCGTTAGCTCGGGATAGTTCTGAAGTAGTCTGCAAGGTGAAAGGTCCGGGGTAAACGCGGCGACGCTCAGCTGGAGACAGCTCCGCAGCTTTCTGTGGCCGCCGTTTGAAAGCTGGGGGTACCCACAGGTCAAACGCCTCGGGCTTTGGGAAACCACAAAGAGCTGACGCAGTTGAGAAAGACCGGCTGCCAGCCGAATTCTTTCGTCTCCCTCCCACCGCCGCCACAAACCCCGGCGCTGCGCTTGATGCGACGGGATGGTTGAAGCAGGTTGACCCTAAGTGAGCTGAGGGTGAGGGCTGAGCGCCCTGTCGACGGCTGCTGGCCGGACTTACTGTGATCATAACGGAGTTCCAGGTGGAAGAGAAGACGTCCGTGTCGTTGTTCCTCAGGTAATGCTTCTTCAGCTCCTTGGTGAAAAACTCTCTGGTCAGCTGAAACGCACAGACAGGTGGAAATGTAAAGGCTACCGCCAACACCTTTCCCAAGCGCTTCCCAAAGTTCCCTTCTGTGAATGGTGGGGGCTGTTTGGTTGGTTTGGTTTTGTTCTTTTTTTTTTTTTTTTTGCAAACCTCAGAGTGGAAACATGGGAAAAGCCACTGGCTGAACCATAACTATATCCATGGTCAATGGTACCTGTTGAATAAAACTGTTGCTCATTAAAAATCAGGGATTGAATTATATCTATACAAGATAATGTTTACACTTAAAGGTTGGTCGGATTTTTTTTTAAATTTTCAATGCTATTTGAAAGTGTTTCCTAAGTTGAAACAGGACTAAACCAGATTTTAGAAATATCTTCAAATCCACACCCGAATAGTAGTTTTAGTTTACTATCCTTCATGAGGTCTGCAATCAAAGCACGATTTTCCCCTCACTTTTCATTTTAAACCAGTTAACTTCCTACTAATGACAAGGGAACTGCTCTGAATTTACTTCCATGTGTTAGAAAGCAGAATGAAGCCCTAATATGAAACTTTCTGGGAATGAAAAGGAAGTAAAAAACATAATGAATATGAAATGTTCGATTCATGAATTGGAAAAAGACCATCTCCCTGACAATGCTTTAGATTATCTAAACTAACCCACACACATGAAGAAAAAAAATCCTCTTTATATTTCCAATGTTTAGATAATTTAAACATTTTTCCTAAGGTCAACAATATAAACAAATGGAATTTCATTTACTCCTGTTTACATTTACAGTAAAAAAGAAAAACTGAATGAACATTTTGGCTCAGAGTCTTCTCAAGAAGTTAGACGCCTTGAAATTACATTTACTTAGGATCACTCTCTGGAGGACTAGTAAATGTACAAACTTAATAGCCTTGTTAAACTGAACACCCCAGTTCAACCTTACTGCCTTTCTATCACTTCAGGATGAAAACTTCAAGGAATCCCCTTTTCAGGTTTCCCAGCAGGTCTTGACCTGTGTGGTCCCTTCTCCAAAATACCTTGTGATTTGTGATCCACACAGGCACAATCTCTCTGCCACTGCAAAGCCTCAGTGAAGGGGGTTGGACTCAGCTGGGTACAGCACTGCTCTAGTTGCATCCTTGCAGGATCAGGTATTAAGCTGCCTGAAAAAGACCCTTTTCTTTTTTTTTTTTTCTTTTTTCCTGTTGTTCATACAGCACTGCACATGCAGTAACGTATACTGCTACAAGTTGGTTTCAGGTTCTTGATATGCAACGTGAAATATCGCACATACATATACAAATGTATGAGATGTATGCGTGGGCACAAAAGCACAAACACAAAATTGCTTGTCTCCTTTGTAACTGTATCACAAAATTTAAGGAAAAAAGAGAAAGCTGCAGTGACTCTTTAAAAGACCTCCAAATACCACTTAATATTGACTTCTCTTTTACAAATATGAACTAAGGCCAAATTTAATGACTACATCAATATGGGTAAAACTTTGTCACAAAGACTTGAATGATGCAGGCAGCTCAATCTCACTACCTTTTAATTACATATGCCACTAAATTCCTAAATCACTTTTATGGGACATTTTAACTCATTTTTTTTGCTTTTGAATATTAAAATACCAGAGGACATGGCATTTGCCTTTGGGAATTTGGCGCGCTGAGGGAAGGTCAGGTTAGAAGATGCTGAAATACGTTCTCAGTGTTCTCCTTTCCTTCCCTTTCTCTGCATACTTTATCCACGTAGCTTCCTACCCTGCAGAGACAGCAGCACATTTTTTTATGCTTGTCTGTTGCTAAAGCGTGGACTTTGAAACTGATATTACCGTTGGTAATAATCCCAGCCGACTGCCTTTGGCGGGGCCTAAAACAAAAGAGTCATTTAAATATAAAGTGAAACCTTTATTTTGACAGCAGCAACCCCAGAGGAAATTGTTCAGAGTTTGTGTGCGATTTTTACGAGACTTGGCGTAAAACAAAGCCTAGTGCTGCAAGGGTAAGTTTGCCAGGAAAATAACTGATTCCGTTTTGTTGCTCTTAAACTGTTTGTCCTGAGCATCTGAAGTTCAGAAAAATGTAAAAAAAAAATAAAAAATAAAAAAAATCCATCAGCAGAAGCATCTTTCTTTTAAAAAATTGCTGACAAAGGAGGATAAAAGTCAGTAAGACAGTCCTACTCACACGCCCACAGCCCCCCTTTCGCTGAAGCTAGTAACAGCACTGATGAAGTCTGCGCACAGCGGAGCACTACGGCGAGAACTATTCAGAAGGGAGCAAAGGACCTACTAATAAAACTAGATCTTCGCACACACTTCTGACAACACAGTTACATCAGCCACAGTCACGAACGATAAAGACCCATTCAGCTGTGGTTTTTCTAGCTCTTCTGGGGGGAACATCTCCCATACAGAAGAAGCACATGCATGCACACATTTACATGCTAGTGAATAAAGTGGGGCTGTTTTGTCACACTGGTTCAAAATATAGCTTGGCTGGGATTACTGCAGCCAGATGAAGGGGATTGACAAAAAGAGGGCATTTCTGCAACACAACACAAGTGTGCCAGCACTGGCCAGGAGGGTCACGCAGCCTTCTCAGTGCTGTGTTCAAGAATACTGAACGCTGTGCAAGAAGCTGGCTTCGTGGTGCCTGCTTGGAAAACAGGACACACTGCTGTCCGTCTGCATCTGCCTGGAGCATCCTAACGTTTCTGACACGGTACAGGGCTTACAGTGTGGGTACAGTCACCACTTCCATGGTGCCTTCCATCCAAGAGACCCCCAGCTGCTCAACTGAGGGATGGATGGTCCATGTTCTTTAGTTTTTGCCTTATGTTTTAGGAGACAGAAGTATCAGGAACCAAAACAACTTGTCTATTAAGTGTCAGAACTGGGGCTAAAAATCCAAACATCCTGACTCCATGCAGAGCCCTGCCACTGGACTCATCTGTTCCTACCATCCTGCTTTCTTGCCTGCTAAGACAATTCACTAAGAGTCAAATATCCCTTCAGGGTTTCTCCCATCCAGACCTCCAAAGGGCACATGAAGAGCAATTCCTGTACGTAAGTCAAGCAGCTCTTTCACAGCCTCTCTCTATTGTTCATGGAAGACGTTATTTTATGGGGGCGTCTTCTAGATGCAAAAGGGTCTCCACCCTCCAAAACCTCCTTTAAAAAGGAAGAGAAACTCTGGTACTCCCATAGCTGATTAACAGTTCTCCTCTTCAGAGGCTGCTTTTAAGCAGTTCTTTGGGAGTGCAACTGGACTTGAAGATCACTGTAGCTCACCATCGCAAAGACCACTTTTATTCACCCCACCACCACACTCTGCTTCACTGACTCTTCCTCTCATGTCAAATCTCAGCCGAAAACATCTCTTTTCTCCCTCATTTTTGTCTCTTCATTTCTTTCGCTCCCTCAGCTATTAATAATTTAACTCTGTTGAGTGTTTGGGAGCTAGTTTGGATGTAAAACACTATACAAGAGAAAGCTGTGCTGAACGTTATCTGGAAAGTGAACAGATAGAGCGTATCTTTCTCTTTTGTCTCATTTTATGCACCCAGTGAGGCCACAGCCATATGGACTGGTGCAATGACCATCACAGGAACCCACCTGGAAAGCTTCCAAGAAATTTAGGTTGCCTAAATGTGCATTTACCACCACACGCCTTGAAAGTAACTCGTTTCACGGGGAAGAGAAAAGCACATCTGAACCTGACCTTAAATTGCTACTGTGAAGAATTCTTCCCGACACGGGGTCACTGAAAGACCACCTTTGTCCCCACGGACAACCTGTCCAGCCATCCAGCCTCACCCTAACCCAAAGATGACAGCAAAATTAGCCACAGGTAGTGACCAAGCCAGAGGAGCTACCACCAAAATACACAGCAACAGCAAAACAAGGGTGGGGTTTGGGTGGTTTGGTTTTTTTTTTGTTGGTTTTTTTTTTTCCCAGAAGAAACCTGAGGCGAGAACAAACCACAAGAATTTTCAGACTGAGTTTAACTTCTGCGTAGAGCTATCTCCAGCTATGTTGGGATCTGACGTTCTTCGTTCCTTCCCATTTAAGCCCTTCCTGTCAGTCATCCTGACAGAGTGGGAAGCTGGTGACACAAACAAGGAGACAAGCTCAAGAAAGATAGAAGTTGCTCCCCTTCAAGTTTTATCTCACAAAACACCGCCAGATGCCACAGAAGTCTAGAATAACCACTGCGACCTTATCCTGCAAGGTAACATATTTGCGGTCTGCTGCTTGTGCTGAACCAAAGGAATTCTCTAAAAAACCCCTAACAGCAGAGCTGTAATAAGCGTAATGAGCCAGACCCCCCAGGCTGCAACCGATTTATGGAGCAGTAGCTGTTCCCGTGGGGGCACGGTCTCAAAGACTAAGCTGGAATGGGGCACCCCTTCTGTGCCCTCCCTTTCCCACTGCCTTCAGATCTGAGGCAAAGACAAAAGACCACCAGCTTATAAAGGGGGGGGGGGGGGAAATAAATCCTCTCACCACCTCCCCCCAAGACCATTTTGCTGCACAAACACCACACTGTCTTGCTGTGAGCTTCCTAAGTCTTGACTCTCTGCTTATCAATATCTTTTTATATGAATAAAATTAAAAGTATAACCTGCCTCAAGAAAATCATCATTTTACATGGCCCTTCTATGCTCATGCCACATTTCTGTCATGTTCAGCAGAGGGAATGTGCTGTATGTTCTCTTACTGCTGGCAGAGGCCAAATAAAATAAATCCTAACGGTCACTACTGACCACCTTTACTGGCCAATGTTTTTTCACAGCCATCACTCAGAGTCATATTTCAAAGTTGGGCTGACTTGAGAAGGATAGCCCTAGTTCAGTCAGGCTCTCCTTTGCACATGTGGGAACATGAAAAAAATGCACAAACCTTTGCTGGTTAGAGAAACAGATGAGACTGTGCCTACTACTAGTGTAGTAAAAGCTTACGACTAGCATAGGGGAGGGACGATGGCCATACAATGATATGCATAGCAGCAGAGTAGAGAAAGGCTACATCATATGAAGCTGCGGTGAGCAGGACCACAAACTTGTAAGCAGGGCAATATGCAACGGATCCATTGATGGGACTCAAAATGGGACATGGGGAGACTTGCCCAGGGCAGGTCAGGAGGGATATTTTCCAAGCAGCATTGAGAGGAATCTGGTGAGCATCAGAACATGAAAATTCAAGAAGGAATATGATTAGAAGATGCACAAAAGAGTTTCTGCACTGCAGAGCAAGCATTGGCTCTGTGGGGAAACAGGAGGTTTCACTATTAATATTAACATTAAACACATGCTATATTGAAAAAAAGGAAAGATTTGCTTTTAACCTTAGTGTGACTTTATTATAAAACCTCCCTCTGATGGAATGTGCAGCTGGTTTGGCTGCAAAAGAATCGGGAAGACTCTAAAAACGTCAGGATTTAAGTAGTCCCCCAGTGTATGTCTCCTGTGTACATAAACCATGCACCCTGCACACGCCAGGTTAGTTAGCATTCACTGGCTTGCTGGCAGTTCTGCAGACTGAGGGTATTAATGAAGCAGGTTTGTTGGTATTTGAAACGAACAGTTGCTCTACAAACGAATCAGCCACCACCATTCCAGCTGGGCACGATCCCACTGGGGTTCAGAGTTTGCCCACCATCGAATACTTACATTTTCTCTGAAGATAAAAGCCAGGATTGCAGCTGAAAGCTCCGCCAGGAAGATTAACAAAATAAACATGAAGAACTGGAAGAGAGAAGATGGAAAAAAAAAACCACAACAAACCACAGACATACCATTAGGTGTGTGCAATAGGTAGTAGGAACATAGGGTTTTGCTAGTCTCCAAAGAGATGGAAAAAATAACTGAGGAAACTTTTTTTTCCCCTGACAATTAAAAAAACCTATGAGACAGTAACCTGGAGCAGACACAGCCCCTCTCTGACCATGTCACAGGACATGGGAGCTTGTGACACTTTTGTCTCATTCTAATGGGTTAAAGGGAATAAGACTACAGGACCCACAGCATCCCCTGATAAATGCACCAGGTTAAAACAGTAAAGCCTACTTTGATGGAAAAAGCAGATGCTTGTACAGGGTTACACTGTCCTGACACAGGTGCATGCATCACACACATACACCTACATATGCAAACACACCCCTCATCACAACATGAACAATTTTACTGTAATATGATCATAGCTCATTTTGTATGGAAGGAGGTAGTGGGACATATACTCAAATATTTACACTTATGACCAAAAATGGACTCTTTTCAGAGTATTCTGCATTTCAGGACAAAATTAGCCTTGGTTAATATCCCCCTCCACAGAACGGGGTTGCACTGAGTTAAGTATTAACCATGCAGAACGTCTACAGAAAGTTGATAACACACTATCATAGTTTTAATTTGATTATGCAAGTACAGTATGTCTTGTGTAGCATCCAAGCTGTGCATATTCATATCCTTAAATTAAGGGCACGCTGCAGCCTTGACAGAAAGCAATAGCCAGCAGAATGAGTGGTAACAAAAGAGAAACAGGCATCCAGTTTGAAGTAAAACCATTACACTTGCGTCATCATAATTCTAGGGAAGAGAAATGAAAGCAAACAGAGGCACATGGTTGTTCAGTTTAAACTGGAACTGTATTTTCATCCTGTCACCCTTGCAACCTTCTGCTGCTTCGGTCTACAAGCCTGGTCTTCAGTCTTACTAAAGGCTTCTTGTTTCTGTGATGTTACCAAGCCTGAGCGATTTACCGTGCCTTCACCACCCACCCCACAGAAGTAAATCAGATGCACTTAAGAGTTCTCATCCCCAGAGGGGCTGACGCCTTGCTGTGAGGGTGCTGTCCCTGGGACCTCCTCCTCCCAGAGCACTCGGGTACTGTGGAGCATTTCCCACCCTGGATGAGCGCTGGGATTCCTGCGGGCTCCCACCTCAGATCCTTCTGCCCGGAGGTGGCACAGAAAACTGGTACACAGCTGGAGGTAAAACCCAAATAGAGGGGAAAAGAGTGTTGAAGGGAACAAATCTCCCAGGGTGGGAAAGCACTGACTGACATCGAAGAACTCGGGACTCAACCTGTCTTTGGGACCAATTCTCAGTTACATTGATGCCTCAGGCTAGTCTGATGCTGCTTCAGTCCATAACAAATAGTAAAAGGAACAGGGAGTGATGTGCCCTGTAACATCCTTAAAACAACAAATTTTGGTGCTGAGGAACAACTATGGGAACAGAGCAGAAAGTGGCTAGGCTCACACCCTCTCCTGAAATGGCATTTATTTCCATTCTTGGAGACAAAATAGCAGGCTTGAGGAACCACAGTCTGAACTAGATGGACATTTTTTATGTTCTTATAGCCACAAAGAGAAATCACCATTTGAGCGTGAGCCCTTCTAAAATTCAAGGATCCCAAGAATTAGCCCACAGACTCAAAGATGATTTTACAAAACTAAGTCAACATTTAGAAATGAACTCAGATTTTGGCACCATCTGAGAAAAACAGGAGTGAACAGAGAACTCTGTAAGACCACATCACATGGAGGGTAATAAACATGTGGTACATGTTACCAGTGAAGGTGGTTGAAGCAACAAGTAGAAATAAACACAAGAGAAGTTTGGACGTTTTTTTTTCGTGTGAGAAGGTTATTGAAAGTCTTTCTGAAACAGAAGGCAGGCAGATGGGGCCAGAAGTACTATTGTGATCCCCAAAGCAATGATTTATAAACAGTGTCTGAAACGCTGTGCACCATGCATTTTGGTAATGGAGAGAGAATTCAAGCTACCTGCTTGGAATGGGCAAAATGTTTTTCTGTCAACTATCAGAGCTATAAGTGATTTTTCCCCACGGGAAAAGTGCACGCACCACCCTGTCCCATTTCTCTTCCTGCTTCTGCAGTGGAAACAAAAGAAAAGGAGCCTGGGCTCAAATGACTGAACAAGAAGAGTCAGATGAGCAGGGACTTCAGTTGCTAACAGAATGCTGTTGCTCGATTTTGCTGAACTAGTTAACTCTATAATTTATTCTTACTGCTGGAGTTTTCTGCGTGGCTTCTTTTTTTGCTGCTCAGAGATTGTTTTAATTTCACCACAGGAGGGCAAAGAACAAGTGATGAGAATGAACGATGCTTTGCAAATTCACATCATCATCCATCAAGGGATCTCAGCATAGTCACTAAGAGGTCTAAGGTGGTGATCAAGTGATTAATCCCATCGCCCTGCTAATTGCATTTCATTTACTGATTACTGGGAGACACATGTTCACCCAAGCTCCAGCACAGGTCGGTGCAGAAGTAGAAGGAAGCAGCCATTCCCAGATTATCTCTGATAAGCTTCATTATCATTCCCAAACTGATTTACACTTACATTGTGCAGTCTGCATTACAGATTTTTAACAGTCACTGTAGAAAAAACACGAGCAGCCATTAGGACTGATGAGAAAAAGAAGATGGATCATCAGTGTTTCAGAACTTGCCCTCATTCTGCATTTTAAGGAGAGTCAAAATCTGCTTATTATGTTTTGCTTCCCCAAATTAAATTGATTACTGAGAGCACTAAACAGCCAGCTGGTTAATGCATGGGACACAGCAGCCTCACATTCAAATTCATGCTTGAGACCCAACACTTGAACACGGTACCCCCCGCATCCAAGGTTAACATCCTGAGGAGTGGGGTCTCACATGTTGGTCAAAAATCCTGCCTCAGCTCCTGGTGATGGTTACAGGTTTATCAGAAGTTTCCACAAATCAATGCTTTGCTTTTCTTTTATCACAACTCATTTACTGTTCCAGTTTCAGCAATGCTGTTCCAAAAAGAGCAGCAACTGCCTTTAACCTGAAGGACGCACATTTTCACGCTGAAAAGTTTCAGAGGCTACTGCATCCATTTTACAACAGTGCAAAACAGGACGTCTGCACTCAAAACTAAGCCAAATGAAGCTAACGTGGACTGTTCTCGTTGCAAAGCTGAATTCAGTCCCGTGGTGCAATGCTGTATGCTCGTCAGCACTTTGGATTCTCATTTTCATGGTGTTCTTTTGCAGTCAGAGAGTCTTTAGGACAATCCAGAAGTTATTCGGGTCTCATTTGCAGGCCAGTGTTTGTGGCTTTTTGTGAGCCAAACGCTGGGAAATCTAGAAACAGTTCACAGCCTTGTGCTTAATGCAACATGTTAGGTTCCACAGTGGTGATTTTTTACCAAAAGACAAGCAGCTTAATGAAAAATAAAAGTCCTTGCAAACACAGAAGCCAGAACCTAGACAACATGCGTTTGTGCATCTGTCTTGTCCCTTCTATCTTCTGTTTACATTTGGACTAAAAGCTTCAGATATACATTATGCATCACTGTGAAATCTCACTCAAGCTGCTCTCCGGCTCATCAATTCTTTAACAATTTGTAAGTGGACTTGATCTAGCAACTTCTCCCTAAGTACCCCCCCTGAAGCCTAACACTCTCCATTTTGCAAGGTGTTCCCAGTCTTTCTGGCACATACTCATGAATGGTTTGCCTTTTCAGCGCCTAAAACTTACTCACATCAGATTTCTGGTTTCACAGGTGTTTTATGTATTTTAACATCGGCTGGTGTGGCCCCCCAAAAAGCAGAAATAGCCACATATCTCTTCTCACTTGGTACCAGCACAGATCCTTGTCCAAGTGCTTCACTGCTGTTGGACATGGGATGGCAGGTTGTTTAACAGAGTTGACTTTGATACTAGAAGCCCCAGAAGACCTGAGCAAAGTGGAAGACTAATTCCTCATCCAGTAATTACTTTTAGAGTTTCTCCTAGTCTAGGGCATTACTTCCAGCCCATGTATTTCTCACATTCCAAGTATAAAATAAAATAAAATAAAATAAGAATAAATGTAAATAAATAAAGCAGCAGGGCTCAGAACTATCTCTAGAGTTAGAAAAGTAATAACCACAAAGTCGAGTGCACTGGACCATTAACTAAAACACCAGGAGGAACATTCAAACAGTGATGGAACTCTGCGATGTTAAATTAGGGAAGAGCATGGCCCAGAGCTTCCTTCCTCCAGCCAGGTCCCCCATCTGTATGCAGCTCTCCCATTCACTTACAATCAATACTTCTCATCAAACATAACTTTTAGTTTCTTAATCTGACAGGGACAGGCTTTGAAGTAACCTCAGGCTCGTTGGGCCTGATCCTTTGCATTTTATTAGGTTCCTCTGGGCAGATCTCCACAACTTCACAGGTGATACATTTGGTTTTCTGATTTACTTCTGAGGTGAGTCGCTAGAAATCAAACCCACAAAGGCTTCCAGAAAAGGGGCTTTCATTTGCAGATTATGAATACAAGGGGTGGGGGAGCCAAGGGCCAGAGAGAATTTATCTCAGAGAAGCCACACTCATCTCTAGAAAATGGTTTTGCCTTCAAGAAAGAGAACTTTCCTGTTCTGTTTAAAGTTAGACAAGCCTCTTTTGCACCATGAAGCAGCTGTGCAAGATTACAATCGTAACAAAACACCGTAAGATCAAGATTTAAAAAAAACCCAAACAAAACAAAAAAACAAACCCAAAGCCCCAACAGACCCAGAGGGAGAAACAAAAGGTCACTTTTGACAAAAATGAAAAATACAACTAATGATCTTTTTGTCTTTTAATACATAACTGGTAATGCCTTCCAGTAAGAGATAATGGCTGGAAAGCCCACAGTATCAGAACTCATGGCGTCAGTCAAAAGTGATTTATTTTAGAGGCTAGCTCTTTGTAAATACTACTTGATGACCACACAGTCCAAAATTTAACCCTGTCATTCCGGGGAAAATTTGCCCAAAGATATCAAATCTGGTTCATTTTAGGAGCAGAGTAGCCTGCGTAAGGGAGCGACCAGCTATTGAGGGCTGCAATGACAGGCCAGCACGCTGTTCCGAGCTGGCCGTTTCTGCTGACATGTGGGCTCCACTACACAGATGCTTTGCTATACATGTTCCCTCTGCTTTGTTGTAAACCACTGAGGAGTGAATCCGCAAGTGGAGCAGTGGGGTTTGAGTGGCTGAGAGAGGACCATTTTTGGTCACTTTATAAAAGTAAAAAAAAACAACACCCAAACAACCAAATAGGACCATTTTGAAACAAAGCTTAACAAGGTCAAAATACACTCCCAGACTCCATATCCACTTGGGCTCAAATCTGGTATAGGGAACAAGCAAACTCCCTGTATTTCTAGCTGTGCATAAAAGTACCCAAAGCCTATTTATTGTCTAAGGGAATAATGGCTACACTAACAGACACCCATTCATGCACTTACCACAGCATCATCCACCCAGTCACCCCCATCCTTGGGAAGCACCAAAAGGCCAACAGAAACTGCAAGGACACTTACAAAAAGCAGCAGGCATTTGTTCTCACGGATGGCACCGCAGCAGCCGAGGAAACCCAGCAGAAAGAGCATTGCTCCCATAGCCAGCATGATGTATGCTCCCGTGAAGAGCAGGGGGTTGGCAGCCACTATCTCTCGAAAACCTGTGGGATCCACAATGACCCAGATCCCGACTCCCAGCAGGCACGCTCCTCCCAGCTGTCACGGCACAAGGAGAGGAGAGAGAGGGAGATAGGTCAACATAAAACAAACGCTGCAGAAAAACTGGATTCATTGCCATCTTTCGATCAAAGGCGTTCACTTGGAGAATTTGTGTTTCTCCACGGCATATATTCTCCACGGAGCAGGCGACTGCTGACATGCTACTCTTCATATCTCTTGCTCACTAAACGAGCCATTTGCAGCAAAACCACCTTTCTTCCTTGACATGTCACTCTACCAACCATTTAATCCCTCCCTAATGCTGAAAGACGGCGTCTCGAGCTGCTGCCACGTCTGTAGAGGTCAGCCCAGAAAAGAGGCACATGTGAACCGTCCCCACTGCAGAGGCCAGGGCGGCTGCGTGCTCCCACCCTTCCCATCAAAGACGAGAGCAACAGCATCACCGAGAATGACTCTACGTGTGGTAGGAAAATGACTGTGTTTCCTAGCGAAAACCTCAGCGGGGCACCCGGGACTAGAAAGCAGTTTCTTCTGCTATTCAAGGATAGACCACGTACGCCACTAGTTAGAGCTTTCCCTCTGGTCTCCCTTGCCAAGGACAAGAATAACTCAGGCAGCAGTGACCACTGTGCTGGCTTGCTGAATGTCTGAGCGTCTTTGGATGCTGCAAAACCCTCAGTGATTGCTAGTGCAGAGCTGAGGGGATATTCTGTACCGTAGCAACTTTACCAAATTACAGCTTACCCTGCTGGGGAGCAGCAGGCTGCTGGAAACAGGATTCAGGAGAGAAAGTGGATTCTAAATACTTACAAATATAAAGAAATTGAAAAGAAACATCAGGTACTTCATGCAGCTCAGACAGTCTCCCTCCATGATCTTCAGGCTCCTTGATCCAATTCTTCCTGCAAAACACCAGCATTTCCTTAGCACATTCATTTTTTTTTATTGCAGTGACACAATCCTACCTCCATTTCTATTTTCTCCAAGGTCCCATGGAGTTCGTTACACAGAAGAGCTCACTTCGCACGTGAAAAAGGCAACATAGCACAGGCTACTAAGAGATAACGATTGCTGCTAAGTCCCTTTGCATTCTGCCAGGTCTAAAGGCAAATGCAGATGTGAAGAGGAAGGCTGCAGGAGAGGAAAGGTCTAGCTTTTCTTGCAGAGTGAGATGTTGGGGGAAAAAAATATCCCTCTGCACATGAAGATTGTTTTTTTTCCCAGTCCCTAAAGCCTGTCAAGCCTAAGAAGCACTGAATGTACGCGCGTACTTCATGCCAAAAAAGGTCGTATCAACACAGGAGCCAAAATAAGCTGCGCCCATTTGAAAGACTCATAAGTAAGCATTTGGGAGAGTTAGCTCCACACAAGCTTGCTTGACAGAATGAATGCCACATAAACACAGACAACGTTTTCAGGGAAACTTGTAGACATTTGGAGGAGCTGGGCTGGGAATGGCTGCAGCGTGTGGACGTGGGGAGGCTGTCCTCATGGTTACTCAGCCTGGGGCACAACACCTACTTGTCAGGCAGTGTGAGATGTTACTGTGCCAGGGGAGTCCTGGAGCTCTACACCCCATCCTGCACAGGTCTTTTGCAGGCAGAGCCCATGGATCAACGTTGATAAGCTTTTAAGACCAGGAAAAAATGCTAAGGAATCTTAACCAGTTTTGAAATTCCGTGTCTGAATTAGACAACAAACTGCTTAGGAGTCTACTTCTATTGGAAGAGCAGCTATAAATCCTGACCAGGTGAGGCTACATTGGAAGAAAGTTTCTGCTTGCTGTTTAATGATGTGACTGTGTCTCCCAATATGCAATTGTATCACCAAGTACCCTAGAGGGACAGACAAACAGATACATAAAATAGTAAAACTTTCACTGAAACAGAAGATAATGCAGCTATGGCACCGTGCACAGATGGATACATACATATGCAAACACAGAGGCACGAGTTTGCTTAGCTCCCTAGAGAAGCCTTCCTGAAGCCCACACGCTTCTTAACCCATCTCTTTCCCTTTCTCCACTGTGAATGCCATTCCCTAAATAGACCTGCATCCAATGATATGCTATGTTAGCAAAGTACATTCAATTCACTTAAAAGAAAAAACAGAAATTATCCAAGGTTTTCACCAGGCCAGAAATAAAACTCTTTGTTTCACTCCTTCATTGTTTTTGTTAATCCAAAAAAACTCGGGAGCGCTGCAGAGCCTCGCGGGGTGCTTCCCTCTGTGACCATGGGAACTGCTTTGCTTTAGCCAAAGAGCTGAGAAAACCCATGGCAGGCAGAGCTCCCAGCAAGGGGCTGCCTAAGGTAAGAGCCAGATTTTTATTATACAGCGTGTGTTCGCTGCAATTCTTTGACTTGGTTTAAAAATCGGATCAGCTCCTTCCTGGCGGCAAAACAGGCAGAGACACTAACGGTGCGACGCAGAGGCTCGTGCGGCCGCTCTCCCTCTGCATCTTCGCGTACGTGGGGCAGGAGAGCAGCCTGCCTTGCTGGTGGGGCACTGCCCAGGGAATCCCCCTTGCTAGAGGAATCCTGAGAAGATCCACAAAGCCCGTCATTACAGTCCACCTCGCTTCTGGAGAAACACAAACCTGAATCTGGACCTGAGACCAAGGGCAGTATTTTCCTTCGCAAAGTTTTCTTTTCTTATACATCTGATACACAACTGTGCTGGCGCAGAGAGACTCACAGCCAAGACCACGAGTGCAGGAGATGGAGTGGGGTGCAGAGCTCTGACATGGGCCTGGAGGAGATGCCCACGGGTTTCTGATGGTGTTTAAAGCCACGTCTGCAAATCTCACAGAGAAAGGAGACCTTGAAGTCCAGAAAGGTAAGGAGCTGGGGAGGGAATTCTTCAGTTCCATGGGAAAGGTGGACCTTCAGCTCCACTAACCCATGAGCTTGAACACTATAGTAGGGAGGGATATGAAAATACAGACAAATCGGTAGGATGCTGGAACTTCAAGAGCCCCACAATTAGTGGCATCCAGATGTTCCTATCACCACACAAAAAAGTTATGCTCCAGTGAAACAAAGGATGGCTAAATCTCAGTATATTAGCCAAAGTCTGAAAGTCATCTGAGAAACTTCTACGTCCTGATGCCTTGAGCACTCACCCACATGATCCATATCATAGTAGCCTTAGCCAAAAAAAGAAATAAAAAGCAAACCAGTTTAGCCATATTGTGCCACTTCACATCATTCACACTCATCTCACTGCAGAGGCACCCACATGAAAAAACATTGCCTGTGGTCCAAGAAGCAGCAGCTCCTGAGTCTCACACTGTCTTGCTGCCTTGTAGAGTTGATAAATCACATTCCTGCCTTACTTGACTTTCCATGTCTGGGTCTGGTTCCTCTGCAATCAGTCTGTTCTGATTTACACGAGCTGAGTACAGGCCTCCTCTTCTTTTCAAAGACAAACCTAAGCTACGATCCCTTGCACTGCTCCTGCCCTTGCATCCACTCAGTATGTTAAAATATTTTCTAGGCACGAGCAGGGAAGGGAGACTCTGAATCCGTTGAGCAATCGGGTCCTGAAAACTTCACCGGCAGGGCCACGCAGCCACAGCAACCCGGGAGCAGCACGAACACGGGCACACTCAGCTTCGACAAACGAGGGCTCCCTTGTTTGCCTGGGCAAGAAATTGTCCCCAGTGGTGGTGCTGGGCTCAGGTTTGTAATTTCTAAACCCACCACGCTTCACCCATCAAAGCAACAACTAAGCACAACCCTACTAATTGTGCTGTGCTTCAAGAAAGGAACACAACAGTGGGGTTTACAAATCCCAAAGTCCTTCAACTCAGGACGTGCAAATGGAAGTCGGTAGCAACAGTGCAAGGTTTGGGCTGGCAAAGCCAAGAATGGAGCACGTCAGAGCTTCCACACCAAAAGAGCTCGATGCAAACTTCCAAAAAAATGCCAACCCGCTGATCTGATCTGAGAAACAGGAGCTCTGAACAACTGTTTCAGTGCTGGAACTTAGAGCCTGGAGAGACCCACACATACCAGTGTAACACACCCTTTCCAGTTTCTGCTGGGTACCCAGATTCCCAAACAGCACACACAAGGTCACCATTTAGATCCTGTGATTGCACTGATTAAAACAGGGCAAATCAACCACAAGCATGATCTGACCTCTTACGTAGCACTTAAAAACTGTTTTCATGCCAGAGCTCAAGCACTCCAGCATATATGAAACATATTACTGTCTAGTTCATATATGCAGTAGTGCTCTAGACTTTGAACAGTACATAACTAATGCTATTTACAAACAATGCAAGCAAAATGCAAATAATGTTACTTACAAATAACGTAATTATGAAACCATTTGTGCCAACTGCTGCCTTACTACTTAGCTGAAAGTACCTGAAGTCCCTGATGACAGGCTGCGTGGAGAAAATAATTGACATGAAAGGACAATGCTGACCCACAGAGCTGCTTTTTCCTTCCGCTTTTCTTTTTAAGCCGTACACACCAAAGGCAAATCTTGTAAGTTACTCCGACTACACACTGATGCAAGTGCAATAAAAACCGAACGCATATGTCTTAATCTACCTTTTAAAAATATCTTCTCTCCCCTCCTCCAGGCCCCAAATCTGTGACAGATTAAGTTCTCCTCTGCAGGAGACATTTAATGCTAAGCAAACATTAACAGTCAGAACTGCAGAAGACAGCGGCTGACAGATGCTTTCCCTGGCTTGTCCCATCTCAGACCTGTGAGACATATGAGATGCATTTGTTTTTGTCTAAAATGTAGCTATAAATGTTCAGCTTTTTCTTAGGCAGATTATTCTACATTTCTCCCCCCCTAATATGAATTTTATCTTGCAAAGTGATGGGGAGGCTAAAAATCCCCAGCAGTGTAGCCAGGAAACATACCCCAGCTGCTGTAATCAGTTAGGAATAAAGTCTAGTTTTTCAAGGCAATGCATTTTTTTGTTCTCCAGCCACCATTTATTTCCTTCCCTCTGACATTTGCTTTTGCAAGCCTTGCAGCTACCTTGAACTTCACATATCTAAAGGCAGCTGCTCAACCACACCCCCAAAAACTGCTTCCAAGTTTCTCTTTGTTACCACTGACATTTCCTTCTACCTCCATACCCCTTTCACGCTGGATTGAAAACCACGGTTTCACTTCAATTGCTCCTTTACCTTTGCCTTGGAGATGGAATCACCAAAAAATTTTAGGTCAGACAGAACCTCTGGATGTCATTGAGTACAAACACCCACTGCCTCCAACCTGGGCCAATTCCAAAGTTTGATCTGACTTCGAAGTTAGAGAAGGTTGCTCAGGATCATATTAGTTAAGTTTCGAATATCTCCAGGGACTGAGATTCCCGTCTTTCAAAACTCTCAGGAGCACCTTATCTTCACCAGTCTCAGTCCTTGCACCTTTCATATCACACCACTCTGACCCTTTACTGCAAACAAGTGTGCAAACCATCTTCCTTGCCTACCGTTCCAACCATGTAATCCCCATCCCTAACATACCTCTGCAGACTATTCATATTTCACTACATAAAATTCAAACATTGTGCACTTGCCTGATGGCTCATCACAGTCTCCCCATCTCGAATAACTGAAAGAAATCACAGAATAACCAAGATCGGAAGAGACGTCTAGAGGTCACCTTGTCCAACTCTCATGCAAACCATTTTTTCAGTCCCTTCTATCACATTGTCCATGTATCTTTTCACATAAACAACTTTGCCGTCAGCGTGTGTGAAGACCTTGTCCACCAAACTGATCCATTGCTTCCTTTAAAACCTAAGAACCGGTTCTGCAGTACCTCCTACAAAATATTAGCCGACAGCTTGAGGAGCAAATGGTGCTAACTCACACCTACTTTCATATTCATGCACAATGCAACCAAGTAAAAGCAGAAGACATATTTGAAGCTCTCCAGAACCTCTGCCAGACAGCCTTTAAAGGAATTGGCAAACGTGGACCAGATTCTCTTCCAAGTCAATGCATCAATTTCTAGAGGCTGTCCCAGCTGAGATGTCACTAGAAATGTCCCTGAAGCTCTAAGCTGGGCCACCACAGCCTGGCATGTCTCCATTACATCCCCTCCCCAGCAACACGGCAGCCCACCCTTTGGCTTGCAGGTAAGGAGACTTGGCTCAGCGTGCTCGCCTTCCTTCACGGAGTACCCCTTTCCCAAGAGGATTTCTGTGTTCACTCTGCAAGCACCATCCAACTCCTTTAAACCAAAGCGGAGGGGTCTGCTAAGAGAACATATCTAACAGGTGGTGCCTTCCAGAAAACCCTCTTCGAGTATTATTTCCACACAGTCTGCTCCTCTAGGTAGAACAGAGATGGGGGCAGTTTATAATTAGGAGACCAAAGGGGGACGACTCGCTGCGGTACACCTTGCAGGTGATACGAGGGCAGATGAGCTGTGTATTTCTTACCCCGCTTCTGCACACAATAACTACACCTAACCAGCCTTGACAGAGATACAGAGAAAGCATCTGGCATGCGGGAAGAAAGAGCTGTAAACAAGGCTCACCTTCTCAAATCTTGGGGCTTGAAGCACGGTGTCTATTCTAGTCTTTAATTGTCTGTGTGTCCCATATATCTCTTTCCAGTCAAGCTTGTCCTGTAAGAGAAAAATATGCAATTACTGCCAAAGTCAATAAAATGCAATCATGTTAAATACACAATTTATTAAAACACACCATCCTGATGAATATGCTCAGTCTAATTGCCACCTTAATTTAGTGTACATTAGCACTAATGAAGAGCTTTTAATACCCAGCGAGGGATCCAGTTCCTCAGAATCTCTTTAACAACCTTTGGGGTGTTTTAAATGCCCACAGACCACATGTAAATCTATAGTCCCATCACACATGCACCTCATACCACAACAGGACTAGATTAATATCAGCTGCACCTTCGATATTTTATAGGAGGTTTAGACAAACTTTAATCTGCTGTGACTTTCCAGCCCATTTACCGGGAAAATGAAGAAGGCAGAGGAAGGGAGATGGAATGCATCTTTGGGAAGCCCAGCCCAGCCATTAGGAGCAACAGCCTGAAACACTGGGCGCTATCCTTCGTTCTTCCAGCCAGCTCTCACGCCAGGTTGAGCAAACTATGTTCCTCTCCCTCCGCCTCGCTGTCACTGCCTGGGAAGCAGCAACAGAGAGGAACGGCGGAGCCACCGCAGTGCCTGCCCAAAGGCGTTAGATAAACCGGTGCAGGCAGACGGACCCGGGCGCAGACCGCCACTGCCCACCAGCTAACGGCTACGATTCTCTCCGTAAATGTCGATTTCTGCCTGCGCAGCGCTGATGACAGTCTTTGGCTAGGCAAAGGTGAGGTGAGACTACAAACGAACGTGCAAAGCGTGCTTGTTTGACTCTTGCCAACCTCTCCCAGGTTGGTTTTTTTCCACCCATCCGACACTGCAGGGTCTGTGGGGAAGGGGCAGCCTCCAACTATTCAAACAGCGCCCCGTGCCATAAGGGTGCAATATTCGCATAGGGTTGCTTGACACTAACTCACTCGTCCTTTGCAAATCGTTTTGGAATACTCACAGCTCTGCTGAAGCCACCGCTTCCCTAGGAGGGATCAGAGAAGTCACCTGGGTCTGTCCCTGCTCCCTCACTGCCAGCATTTCATCGTGATTTCTGGAGGGGGTGCACTTAACATCTGTTTCCCACAAACATTTTTGAACGTGCCTTTGAAAATTGCCTCCCATTAAGAGTTCTGTGAGTAAAAGTCTATCATTTGTTGTTGGCAGGAAGCGAACAAAGAGTTTCAAGGTGGCTGAAACTATTATAATATAAAACATATAATGAATATTCATAGACTTTTTGTTTTGCATTAATCCCTCACATTTAGTGTCCTTCCTCTGTCACTGTGGACCTACATCTCTGAATGATAAGCAAGGACGGCTTCCCTTTTGAAATCTGGAGGGTACAAACATCTATAAACCAACCGATCCACCTCCGCTGCGCGGTTCTGAAGGCATCTGCCGAGCAGCGGCTGCACTGCCCCACTTTACAACGCCGCGTAAGGAGGCTGCCCCGGATCACCGCAGCTTTACCACCCGTGTGGAGGTTCAGAGGATGCGACGTGACCAGCTGGCAGGTGGCCACAGAAGGCGCAGGGACCACCGGAGAGGAGCTCGGAGAGTCTACGAGCCAGCGTAGACTGCCCCATAGTAGAGAGACCCTTTCCGACAGAGCCCGGCGCACACCCTTTTTCTCTTTTTCTTTTGTCTACAGGGATGCTTCACCCTGCGTTTCACACATGCAATTGAGACAATTTCTTGAGTTGGCCTGTCCTGTGATGCCGCTATCCTGGGACAGCTGTTGCCAGGAGAAGACGGCTCTGACTTTAAAGCAGAGATGACAGTGTGCTATATAAACCTATCATTAGGAAAGTAACCAGAATGATGGGATTCCTGCTCCTACTGCGTGTGCATATAATTACATCCCCACGAGCCCTCAAAGGTCTGCGTGGGAGAGGAATTTTATTTTTTTTATTCCTCTTAAGTCACAACATTTTAAAGAAATTACAGCACCACAGAGAGAAAAGCTTAAATGCTTCAGTAGGTACCAGCAGGTGCTGCGTCAGAAGGGATGAAAGAGCGTGTTTGGTTCCAGACAACAGCAATGCTCCATCTTACTCCACGGCCCTAAAGGGGAGGAAGTCCCTGCCAAACAGACTCTCTTTGGTTAATAGCTACGATTTTGTCATTAGGGAGAATTGCAGAAAGTGCAAAACCACCGTGCCTAATTGTGACTCGAGCAAGCTGATGCCTTTAATTACAGTCGCTGGGGAAACAGTGGAAGCTGGAGTCACGGCCGTGGCCAAGGCTCCTTCCCCGGGGCTGCGCTGCCTCGGCAGCCGCATTTGGCACGTCCTCCTCGCTCATCTCCAGCCACCGCACCGAGTCTTGCCGAGCACTGCCTCCCCTTCGCTTTCACTGCTTTTCGGGCGGCTCTCAGTCAGGAGCGAGCTTCGACGAAGGAAAAGCGGCTAAACTTCATGACGCCTGCTGGTCTCGTGCAGCAAGAAAGGCAGATGGAGAGCCAGAGCAAAGGGGGCAAAAAGGGGCCGATACACTCAACAGGCAGCAAGTGAAACAAGAAACAAATGGAGGGCGCAAGGTGGAGAAGCAAGGACTGTTTGGGGGAGAAATCCAGTCTCCTGCACGTTAACTAGTGCAGGAAGGCCACCAGGTGAACAGCTTACAGGTGTCCTGCTTCACAAGTGCCTCTAGCTCCTTCCAGTCCCCTTTAGTCACCACATTTGCAGGATCGAGAGAAACCCAAACGCACACCAGCCCATACGTTCAGCCAAAGGAGAAGCTGAAGAAGACAGAATTCATGTCCTGCTGGATCTCTGCAACAGGTCAGTGCTTTTACGGTGAAGGATGAGGAGAAACATCTTTGTGGAAGCAGGATCAGAATAGTATCATTCCCTTGCAACGGCTTCAGAAAAAAGGAAAAAATTTGCTGCTTCTGAGCTGGAGCTTGGCACAAGCTGTCAGCCCCATGCGTTATCCTGTAACTATTGCTCCTACATAAATAACTAATTGCATTGGAATTTCATAGTGCTTGCATAGCGGAGTCATTGCTGTGACACGACTACATTACTGCATGTAAATCCAATTAGATTCCAAAGTGCACTGTGTAACTATAATCGGCCCCCGTGGAGCAGCAATGAGGGGACCTGCACAAGGCCATGCAACTAGATACTAAATTACAGTCAATCTACCTCCTCTTTAGTTGCATTAAAATGCTAATGTCACTGTAATATGGGCCCATTTACCAGCGATGACTGCCTTGCCTTGCAACACTGGAGTGAATGAGGTCGTTACACTGCCTGAGAGCATTTAATTCCTCCGTACAGTTGAGTGAGCAAAGCCCTCAGGGGCATCTTGTACCTTAAAACAATAACCCGATTGGCTTTTATAACACTAAAATCATATGAGGCTTGGGATGGTGTTCAAATGAATCTGAGCTGCTGCTAAAACTATCCTAAGTTTCCTACCCAAGCAGAGCGTTCAGGACAACTGGGCCACATCCCACCCCGACTCTTGCCTCTCTGCTTTTAACGAAGACGCATTTCTGCCACAAAAAGACTGTGCGTAAGAGCACATCGGTCACACACAGGAGGAAAAAGAGGGCTGGACTGAATCTCTTAAAGCTTCACATAAATAACACTGGTTTTGCAACAAAACCAATACAACAACACTTACCGTCTATGTTTTATATTTGCAACTTTGCACAATGTGTGCACAGAATACTTGAAATCATACGGAGGTAAAATCTCCCACCCATACGCAGACATTCAAAATTGAAATTCAGACATCCCAGAGCAGAACCTAGTCTCCTAAAAGTTGTAACGTTTGGAAAAGTGCTACGGTATGTGTTTGAAGTGCCAATATAGCATCAGGCCACAAACCACTCCATTTCAGCATACAGCGCTGTTGGAAACACGAACAGCTCACTTTGGCCCCTTCCCAAGCAAAGTTCAATAGGTAATCATGTCTGGTTCTTTCATACAGCTTTTCACACACAGCCATCAGCCCTCTCAGGAAAGAAGATACTGCATACAGAACCAACGCATCTGACAGCCTGCAACTCTTTTAAGTTCTCTTCCTTAAAAAAAAAGTCCTCAGATAGCTCACAGGTGTATTTCCCCTTGTATTAACCACAATACAATGAAACCATATGGGTATTGATTGTCTGTCTTTCTAAACAGATGACCCAAAGATTATATGCACTGATAATATAACACTATTAATTCTGTTTAGCAATTAAGAAAACCAAGGCTAAAGGGGAAATGAATGATTTAGATCTCCTGACCCTCAGTGCAGCCCTCTGTTTACCAGTCTGTGCTGAGACCGGTCCCAAAGCCATGAAAAAGTTGATTACTTCTGGCTGACAAGTTACACTCTTTGACAGGCATCTCTGTCCCAGAGAGAAGCCTATTTAGAATACCAACAGGGAGGCAGCTAACTTTGGCCTCCTATGTCTGAAAATACTTCCCTTCAGGATGGAATCGATGTCACCCTCTCGAGTGGATCATGGAGTTGCATCGTGAGCCAAGTGACATTACCCACTGCCATGTCAGATACTGCCGAGTGTTGAAACACTCCATATGCCTGCGCAGCATTCCAGACGCTTAGGGCGTTTAACATAAAGTGTAAATGCCTGACACTTTTTCCCTTAGCCTGACACATCTCACCTTTACAACAACTAACTCCTCCGTGCTCTTTTCCATTCTCTTTTGCTACAGCCTTGCTTTGTTTGCAGCAAATGCCTCAGGAGTTTGTGGCATTCATGATTATTTTGAAAGAGGCAGGAATACATCTCAGAAATGCTGGGCAGTTGCTGTGGCAACCTTATCCTCCTCAGACCACGATTTCCAATATTTTAAGAAGTTTCCTGATACTTTGCAGGCTTCAGGGAAACAATGCAGAGGAGGAAAGTGATTGATTTTAAAGTAAGGAAGCAATCAAAATGGATTACTATGAGCCGCAGGGCCTTGTCCTATCAAAAAGATGATGATGATCGCTCCTTAGCAAGAAAAAGCAGCCCCAGACAGGCAAGGGCATGGGCAAGGGCCCATGGGCAAGGGAATTTGAAACCCCTGCTTTTATCGTCTGTTTTAATGCAGAAGGGAACTGCAGATCAGTAGGTTAACTTCTTTTTTGTTGTTGTTCTCGGTGCTTTGTCATAAGGAGGAGGTGGGGGGGAAAGAAATCCATTCTTTAACACCATTAGTTGGGGGACTAGTAATCTTAATTGCTTTTAAGAAATCCCAAACAGAACTTTGAATGCATTAACTATTTTACAAAATGAAAAATAAACTCTCTTTGATCAAGGTAACTGCCTACACAGATGCAAAACCAAACCAGTCAGTTTAGTCAGGTTTAATCAGTTTAGAAAAGCAAAGATTAGGAAAAACATCCTGTAAGAAGAGCAGATCTTAAATGAGGGATCTCAATAATACTAAATAAACCAGAAAATAGTATTGCTAGAAATCTGAGAAGTGGCATTATTTATCTGATTCTGGCCATCTTTTAAATGTTATTAACAAGAAGAATAATGCATCCTGAAGTGCCATGGATTCTAAACACAACAGGAAATTCTTTATCCCACAGAGCTCACAATTCAGAGTGATTTATTTACCTAGAAAAAAATACATTTCACAAGCTATAGGTGTGGTATGTCCAGGAAAACCTGAATGCAACAGAGGCCATGAGAAACGACCCAGGGAAGAGAGGCAGACATGACGTCCAAGTTACCCTGCTTACAGCCAAACTGGTACATATGCCGAATATTCCATGTGCAAAACTTAACTGAGTTTCAGTGTAATCAGCACCTTTAACTTACTCTAAGACTTAAAAGTTCAGCTAATGTGGTGCGAAAGGTAAATGTGACTGATCTCAACCACACCTGTCCCAATTAAGGTATGAACACCAACCATCCAATGCCTTTTGCTACAGATATTTCTGATTTCTGATTAAGAAAGAGTAAGAAGGAGAAGGAGCAGAGAGAGAACCATGGCTAGAGCCCGCAATACAGCTTCGGATGTTCTGCAAGAAAATAAACGAGAGTTAATAAATCCCATAATCTTGGCATACGTGTTTCTAAATGTTCTCTCTTCCTTCAAAAGATGTATAATCTAAGCGCTCCAGCAACGATCAGGTTCCAGGCAGACAAAAGACCCTCAGCACAATTCATACGTAGATGACAGGAGTAGAGGGACTAAGTAAGATACGAGCCAAGACTCACAAGCTGGCTCCCAGCTGCTTTTGCTTTCCCAATGGATAACAGATACTGCATCAAGACACACAATGTCATACTAGCGAATTTGCTGCTTTCTTAACACCTCGTTTTTCTCTCCATCTGAACTTATTTTGAAAGCACGCAGTTCGCTGTTCCCCTTCTCCTTTCTCTTTTGTCCTTACTCAGGGCAAAGGAAACACGAAAGACAGCATGGCTGGTTATTGTTAACGCATCTGAAAGTGCAGACATTAAAAAGGGGCTTATTCTGGAACGTGCCACGGTTTTCCTTGCTATTCGCACAGGCAGCTAATGATCACCCTAATAGCTTCTCTCTGAAGTCGTAATAAGCTTACAAATGAACCCATTCAGCACATATTAAAAAGCAAGGGATGCTCCTTTGATTATAGCCTTTATGGAAATCTCTGAGTATTTGTTTTGTTGCCGCACAGTCGCAATTAGGACGCGCTGCTGTTGGGAGCCGACTCAGCTGCCGGAGCGGTGGGATTTGGGGATACCTCCCAGTGCCATGGCAACACATCCATCTCTCCCAGCATCGGGGCCAGGCGAGCACGCGTCAGCCCTTCCAGGCATTAATTCCAGGTCCTGCTCCGAGCACGGCATGGGCTCACGCAGCCTCCAGGCACCTCTCCGTGCCTGCTCAGGGGGCTCTTGGGGTTGGAGACATCCATCTTCCCACTGCAGGAAAACGAGGCAGTACATTGGAGAGTCTTGAGTTGGCGGTAGCTTTACTCTTCTGAGGGGAGAATATCGGGAAACTCGTTTCCTTCGCCACCTGTAACATTGCCTGTACAATAACCTCATCCTTCCACAGGTGGGGAGGGGGAACCAAGTAACCCTAAGGAAATCTCCTTACCACTTAACTGCTCAGAGGTTGATCCCACTTAGGGATTAGCCTGACAGACTTAAAACCTCTTCAGAAGAGAAAGGAAAAAAAAAACAACCACAAAACAACGGAATTTTTAAGGACATAAAAACCTAGCAAAATCTAGTCTTCATTAAGGTTTGAATCTGGGTCAAATATTTCATGTCAGCGAAAAGTTAAAAGAGCATACCTTTTTTTCCCTTAACATCATGAACAATATATACGCTTTCCCAAAATATCCTTATTGCCTAAGCACAGTGCAGCTACAGCGGTCTTAAGTGGAGACACTTGGGAGCAATTCGTTTTGGCATACAAAGATAGCAGCTTATGTGCTGTTGACATGGATGCACAGGCTTTCAGATAGCCTCCGTGGGGTGACTTTTACCCACAAAAAGTATAACATCTCCTCTCCGAAAGCTGGCACTCTAAACAAATCGCTCCTGCTTTGCCTGAAAGACAAGACCTTTGTATGGAACAGATATTTTCTATATCTCCAGGAGACTGGCTGGGGTTAAAGCAGGTCAAACCATGTAATACAGATAGCTTTGTGTCGATACTACCCATGGTGCCTATTAGGAAGGCCATAATTATGAGAAACCATTTCTCAGCAAGGTTATTTAATACAGTGCCAAAGTCTCCCCAGGCAGGCTTTGTTTCAAGGTTTGTGAGCTTTGGGGGGCGGGGGGGGGGGGGATTGTATCTCTTGTTGTGAAGTGGTTCAGGGCCAGCATGTTTTTAGCTCTATTGTAATCTAAATCACACATAAGGGCAGCAGTGGAAACTTCACTACCAGCATCACTTGCAAGCAGACTGGGAATAGCCTGGGGCAAAACCTGAAGCACCATCAATCATACATATATGTAAGAATTGGCATGCACTGACAGAGTATCTTAAGAACTTTTTCAAAATTGAAACAGCAAATTTAACCATGGAAATACTCCTGGTGCTAGTGAATTTTCTTTTACTCATCAGTCTTCACTGATATTATACCTGCTAGAAGTCAGGAGTTAGAAACTGATGACATAAAACTTCTCCTAATTCAACTCAGGGGAGCTGAATAATTCCAAATGTACCAGTGAATGACAAAGGCATGATCCGAAACACGAACCGTAAGGCAGCTCGCATGGCCTTAAAATGGTACAAAACCCAATTTGGAGCTGGGCTGCTGAATGTCTTGCTCTTCACACACAAAAGAAGCAAAAACACAGCCTGACCCGATCCGGCAATTCCTATTCTTACAAAGTCTAGGCAACCTTTTTAGAGAGGACAACAAACAACATATTGATAAAACCAGATCTCCTGCAAGGGACAGGATTCCACAGGCTGACCTCCACATCAGTCAGGACCAGGCTGAATTCTGACTGCAAAATCATGCCAGTTCTCAGTGGCTCAAGTTCACTATACCCCCCACCTTTGCTATGTCTCTTTTCTTGATCAGCATGAGATTTGAAAGCAACATTGCCTTTCAGCTAAAATAACCCACATATTTTTTTAAAGTATCAAAACCAAGTTTGCAGCACAAATAGCCAAAGCAGCCCAGGTTTAGGCTGAGACATGTAAGGAACAACAGGATGTTCAAGCAATTCCCAGCATTCTCCCAGTTAGGCTGCAGAGTTGCTCTGAGCTCTGCATCAAAGACAAGAAGAGTTGTCTTGAGTGACACAGCACTTAACAGCCTCTTCTCCCATCACTGCTGTAAGCATGGGGAGAAGAATCTTTCTGCAAATATCGTGGAATCTAGCTGTGCAAACACATTTGATGATAAATTATATGGCAAATGTCAAAATAAGCTTTGTGGTTGCCATTCTGCATGTCTGATGATACACAAAGCACCTTGCATCAGAACATTAATGCCACTTAGGCCTTAGATTGCTCTCCACATTACAGTCTGAAAGCCCTTTATGAAGCTCAGTGTCCTTTATAAAGCTGACGTGGCTTTGCTCCTGGATACCCAGCAAGTGTCCTGGGCAGCTTCTGTGGTCCCGTCTAGTGCTCACACCACACTTTATAGCTCTGGTTCTGCTAACATCTCTCACAGAAGCTCACAGACTCCGGCAAGTCATTTCAAGTTGGTGCTCCCTCCCTCCGCCCCTGTATTTAATATAATTAACAACAACACTTATCTGCCGCCCATGGAGTCTGAGTGACTTAATTCAGTGTCCTATAAGACTGCCAGGCTGCCTGTACTGAAAGCAGTAGAGGAAAGAAGTGCCCAGAAAGACAGTATTCAAAATACAGTCATTTTTAGATCAAAACAAGCACTTTGAGTGAACGCTAGCATTACTTAAAAACATTCAGGTACAAAACCCCAGACGGGGTCCTTCATACGAACTGCACAGCTCTAAGCTCATGACAACCGGACAGAAAAATATCAGATGGCTCGTACTCCTCCTTTGCCACGTTCCCCACAAGGGTGTGCTCAAAACTGCAAACTATCCATCTAGAGCTGATGTCTCCAAAAACGCTCTCTGCCCCCCTCACACAGACACTGCCTCCAAGTTTCCCCTGTGGGTTCACACTGCCACCTCGTCACTAGGAGAATCCCAAGTCAGCGATCTATTGATAGGAAGAGAGACACAGCAAATTTCATCTTGAAAGCAGACGTTGCCAGTGCCCCAGGGCTCCCAGACAACACGGAGGTTGCACGACGGGCGTTTGTGTGTTGGAGGCAAAGGGCGTTCTCGTTAGGAGCTGAGAGCTATTGCCAACCCAACATATTTTGAAATTTCACCTTCTGTTTGGAGCCACTGTCGTCTTACTCTTGCACCAGCTCTGTTCCCAGCACCTGGACTGTGGCTAAGGAAAGGTCCAGCACAGGATTTTCAGAGGTGAAGGGCAAAAGCAACCTGGTGATTACTGGAAGACCTGAAAACACACCTTGCCCTCACTTACGGCTTGAATCTTCCTTTTAGCCTCAGTGCACACTGGAGGGACATACAAACTTCCCAGTGACATCAAGGGGAGGTGGCTGTTGGTTGCTTCACGTAACCCTCGTGGGTACACAGGGCCATATGTACACCAGATGTCATGGACCTGTTACACTTCATCCCACGCCAGCAGCAAGGGTGAGCACCACAGCAGCCCCCACGCCCCCCTGCCCACTGTTCCCATTGACAAGAGTGAGAACTAGCTCTTCCAGGAGGTCAGCAGAGGCACAAGAGTCTTCAGGGCGTTTGGGATCAAGGATCAGTATCCTGGCTGCTAATAAATTCAGGGGGGGTGGACGTAGGAATGCTTTTAGAAAATGCAGGGTTTACAGCAGCTCCCTCAGAAGTAGCTCAGGAACAGAAGTTTTCCAGTCAGCCCAGACTTGATCAGGAGTTTGAGGCAGGCACTTCCAATTAGCTGATATACAAAATGGAAGAGCTGCAGCGCAAAACTTCCCTCAATAAGGGACCGCCTATTCGCAGCCCTTGGAGAACAGGTTTGTTCTTGCATCTTTTGGATGAGGCGTATTAATCTGGACACAGGGTGCACTCGTGTAAATTGGCCTTCCAATATTTCTGTTTCTATTTACTGACACCAGCCTCCTTCTGCTCAGGGCCCCTGTTTAGCCTCCATCCTTTCAAGCTGTGCACCCAGGTGCCCTAGAGGCGAGTACAGCTTGACTCTGACGAGATGGAAGACAAGGCACAGGAGATGCACAGAGAAATAAGAGAGGCGGGAGATGTTCTTAGGGATCTGTTGTTTCCATAGGCTGCGCTCCTTTTCGGAGCCTGCATGCTCCCTATGGGCCAAGCAGAAAGCAGGTGACGATGCTGGCCCACCCTGTAAAACCCCGCAGAACAGCTTTGATTCGCTTTGGCCTTTGCCAGTTTTGCCATTTAAATGCTGCTCCGCGGTGGAGCTGGGCACATCTAATCAAAAAAGCCAAGTTTCCCTCTTCCAGCCCCTTCAGCCCCAGAAGGGTGAGTGCACCGAGACGTGCAGGCTTCCCCCGGGGTTTGGTGAAACGAGCACAGGCTCACCTTGCCCTGACCGACCGAACCA
This sequence comes from Buteo buteo, assembly GCF_964188355.1. NCBI lineage: Eukaryota > Metazoa > Chordata > Aves > Accipitriformes > Accipitridae > Buteo > Buteo buteo. The sequence continues at coordinate 53,768,576 of NC_134176.1, read as the reverse complement.
CCGCTACCCCCAAGAAATTTATCTTTTATTTCCTAACTTCCCCTCTCTTCTGCAATGCGCTGTCTTGACACTGTTATCTGCACCATACATCATATACTGTATTCATCTTTTTTGTCATCTGATTTTTGCATGCGAGTTGTCATTTAGCTAATCTGATTTTGCTCAGAAGCATCCAATCTGTGAGTCAAAAAGAATAAACGAAAGAATAAAAGTGAACACCAAGCAAGCCCCCATTTAAGCACTTTACATATCCTGTATGAAATACCAGCTCCTGAAATTCATTTTTTTGGTGAGATGACATCTTCTTATACAATATATTATCTTTTCATTATCCCAGGGCAAAACAGCTCAGGTTTCTCAGCTAATACTTATCTGCTGCTTTCCCTGTTATCCTGGGAAGATTACAAATGAATTAGGTGACTCCAAAGCATTTTGGGGTAATAGCCAGGATATCCTTCTGGTAAAGAAGGCGCATCAGAGGTGACCAGATAACTACAGAATCTATCAGTACCGACTGGGGGGATTCATTTCTGTAAATCCATGTAATACTACTAAGCCTATACCAAACACCCAGAATAACTACTTTCTCGCTACTTAAATCTTTACTATTGGCTCAGTGATTCTGAAATTAGTCCCTTCAACAGGACTACTGTTTGGTCTAGAGATTAAAAAAAAAAAATCCATCTTAAGATGGAATTTTTTTTAGTGTCAAATCTCATTTGGCCATTTAACAGGAAAAAATGAGTAGTACACTGGTGGATATAGTATCAGCAATTAACCTACAAAACAACCTGATTTTAATTAAGGCATCGATGTGCGAGAGTTTGGCTGAAGATTTTGATTATCTGCTTCAAGAAATATGACACATTTATATGAGTCATAAGCAAGATAGGGAGGAATCTACTTCACACATCCTCTGTTTATTGTAAGGGCAGAAAATGCAGGATTTAGTTCATGAAGGCAGCTTTAAGTTACCACCTGTGGTTATTACCTTAGCTTTGCTTGGGGACCTCCATTTTACAGCCTAGCTGTAGCGGCTTATAAAAACAAGGGAATTCACCTGGGGCAAAGGGTGTTTAACCTTGGTGGGTTTGACAATATCTTCGCTCAGACTGCGTTTCATTTTCCCAACCACACAACTAGACCACGGCCTCATCAGAGAGGCAGCTTCTGCTCCAAGCGAGGCCACATTTTTCTAGCTGAAATAAAATGATATGTCATGACTATGTTCCCTTTACAGCATCAGTTTCTTTCCTACGGTACCTGAAGGCTTAGCAAGCAATTTAATAGAAACTTTATAATGCGGGGGCTTTTCCTTTTTTAAAAATGATGTATCTATCCTTTTTGTTAACAGATCTAAATGTAGATACACCAGAAAAAATTGTTCTTTCCCATAAACTGGAGTAAGCTGTATTGCAGCAGGGTATTTTGCCACTTTCACTATGCAGGTAAGAGCTAAATTAGCAACGCTGCATAGCATAGAACAAGGTTTCTTAGCATCTGTCCACTTCAAACAATGTCCAGCAAGAGCTCTCAAACCAATACATCTTATTCCAAATGCCAGAACAAAATACCATCAAAAGCTTTTTTGTACCACCAGTTTAAATAAGGGTGCTTTAAGCTTTACACAGCCATTAAAAAATACACACCCATGAACAAAACCAAACCAAACAAAACAAATAAGTTAAAAAAAAAGGGAAAAAAGTCCATGTAGATCTGACCTGTGAAAGCATTACTTTGCATATTAAATCAAGAAAGTAGTATTAATTACAAAGCTGAACAGGTTCTGTGACCACCACGAAATAAACCAGGCACTTGTTATGACACAATTGGAAAAACAGATAGAAACACCAAGAGAATAAACTAACAAATGGCTAAACCAAAATCTACCAACCTTCCTCCAGCTCATCCTCCAGGTAAACCCGAGCAGATACCCACTTCCCACCCAGCCCTAGAAGTCGAATTCTTTCTCCCATGCCCAGAGTCCCGTCGGCAGCCTGCTGCTCCGCATGCGTGAATTTTAGACACCTCAGCCAGCAACGGGCTGTTAGGCAGTTTCTGCAAACGAGACCTGAGCCAAGCACAGATGTTCTCAGGCTTGGTAATGCTTCAGGAAAAAGGAGAAAGCCACTGCAGCTGGAAAGCTGGGGTAACGCTGCTCCCGTGGCTCCAGCCAACAAGCACCCAGGAGCTACAGATCGCAAGTCGTAAGGTTGCAATGAAGCAGTATTCAAAGGGAGCCTGCACTGTGCTTGCATAGTAATAAGAGATGATCAGATGAACAGGCAGCCCCATAACTATGTAGCAGATCATCTGGGGAAAAAAAAAAATTTGAAAAATGCACTTTTTGCACAATACACCATCTGAGAGCATCACGTAAGTCTGTGGTAAAAGAAATGGACCCCAAGGAAGCACACCCTGCCCCGAGGAGTGTGTGACAGCGCCTAAGGCAGGCTCAGGGCTCTCAGGGAGGGTTAAAAGTTTCCAAGTCAGCCCTGAAAAGCCACTTTTCACAAGGACACTGACCTGCTGGGCAGAGGTTAGTGGCAGGGATGTGCTATCACACACACCAGCAGGATAATGAGACAACCTGTAAATTTTGCAGCCTCAGTTCTTCAGTGACATTGGGTTTTGAAATACTGAAGATAGCTAACGAGTGCAAGGAAGAGGAAGGTCTTTTTTGTCTTTACAGCTTCAAACAATAGCACAGCAATAGGAACTTTACAGACCTCGGATATTACATGACCTACGAAAGAGCTCAGGCCCCGAGCTCTTTATCATAAGGTCTCTGTTCAAAACAAAGCCAAGTCCTTCCAGCTCCTCTTAAGTGACTCTACTAGCATTCATTAAAAGGACAGTAAAAGGGACAGCAAATGGTTTGCTAATAAAGTCTGATTCTGAGGTGCACTATGAATAGAGGAGAGGTACCATAATTACATTAGTAAAGGTAGCTGAGGTCCCTGCCACATTGTTGTTTGCTCTTTAATTTTAGCAAAAATAGTGTAAGAAGGCCATGGGGGGGGGGGGGGAAGGAGGGGAGAAAAAAGAAAAAAAAGGCAAGAGAAACTGTTCTGCTTTTGCATAAGTCTGGCTGCATGATTATAGGATGTTGGAGATGTCTAAGAGGGAGCTGCTGAATATTTAACCTTAGAAATGGAAGCTTGGTTGTCTCTTGTCCTGTTAACATCCACACGTATCTTCCATTAACACTAATTAGGGCTAACAGGGTGTTCACATAAGTATCTCCATAATTAATGTTAATAGTAGTTACGGGCAAACGTTGATAGAAGATGAAATGCCAAGTTTCTTCTCCAGGGTTAAACACTCAGCAGCCTGTCTGTCTCATTTCCATTCCCTCCCGTAAGGGCTCTCTAATCAATAGCACATATCCCAGACAGTCTTACACACTAAGTCTTGCAACAAGAGACACACGCAGCCGTAAGTAACAGCACATGCTGTTATTTATACAAAATAGAAACCCAGACACACAATACCTGACAGATATTAGGCTGCCGCACTTCTGTATGCTCGCTGCTGTACAGATACCACAACAACGTCTCAACAGCGCAGACTGACGCATCCCTTTTTCTTTCAAGATGCCCAGGCTTCATAGAGGAACATTGTTTCTCTCATATATTAAGATAAGTCATTTTCAATTAACAAACCAAAAAGCAAACAAGATTATAGCAACAACCTCAATTACCCTTATTAATGCCATTATGCCACCCTTAGTTGATAGACTGTATTATATTCCCAAATCAGACACTGTTAACAAACCATTAAATTTGTAAATGAGAACAGCAAAATTATCTGCCACAATCAGAACAGTAATAATAACGCACCTTCTATTGTGCTTCTGGCTCGAGCCCTGGGTTCTGCAGCAGCAGTTCATTTAAAAGCATTAACAGACTGCTTCCAGCCAGGGGTCATTTGCTAGCACAAAGTCTCGCTCTCTGCTCTCTTATCCCATCCTAAGTGGAGAATTTCCATCAAACTTGTGCAATTCTGGAGCTGAGGAGATTTATAAACTGCCTTTAGTTGGGAAAGTATTTATAAAGCCTCAGGGAACCAGAGGAGTACTCTGCTGTTTCCCTCATGAGTTGCAGATATTATTTGTAGAAACCTTATGATGCCGAAGCCTTTGCCAGGGACTTCGCAAAGGGGCAAAAAGCATCAGAAGAGGAGTGATGGGGAGAGCCCGTGCAGGCAGCCGGACTGGGACGAAGGAGCAGGACAAAGTCCCGCTGGTGCTGGCCCTTGGAGCCAGACGAGGAGCTGCTCTTGTGGAAAATCTGACTCACGCATCTAAGCCCTCCCTGCGCCCTAGTCCTAGCTCTCGCTGCTCCTCATACACTTTGGGGCAGCTCCAGTCACAAAACAGACGCGAGCGTAAGTCCCACTGAAATTAACTTTCTGCTTTCTCTAAAGGATGAGAAAAAAAAAATCAATTTGTATATTTATCAACTCACCTACCCTGGCCCCGTGTTACATTAAAGAAGAGATGTCTCCCAGGACTCATCTCAAATCAGAACTGGACGTGTTTTGGCTTTGCTATGTGAAAACAAACTTTTTTTACTCACTTTGTTTTCTGCCTTGGGGGATTAGTGACTCAGTCAGGATGCTGAAGGCTCAGTGGGATTTATTTTTCATCATGTTGAGGGTGGGGTTTTTTTATCAGGCTTGTTAATGCAGCTCCACTCAGAATAAGATTTTCAATAAACCATTTTGCAGCCCCCCCCCCCCAATTTTTCCTTGTAAGTTTTTGGGGGGAGCGTGGGGAGGTTACTGATCTGGAAATCCAGCAGTAGGAAGCACAGAAGACATGGACCTGAGGCGTACTGGCTGTTTGCAAAGGGGACAGAGCCAGCCATCCTAAAGCACAAACCCCTTTGTCATTCCCTTCTCAGCCCCTTTGATCAAAGGGGAGGATCACGCACAGCTCCCAGGACAGGCACTGCTTTTTTTGTGGCACTCGGTCCCCACACCATATCCCTCCTCTTCTGGCTCCACGTTCCGCTCAGGCTCTTCCGAAAATACATCTACGTCTTGCGTTGAAGCACCCACCTCGCTGACGGATCCTGGGACCCTACAACTTCATGAAAGACAAAAGCATCTGTAGGGGAAAAACCCTCCTCTTTCTTGGTCTGGTTTGATCTACCAGAGGTACTTTCCTGTATCCACACAGCTTTTCTCAGAGAAGGAAAAGAGAATGTTCTTTCCCACAGCTATAGGACCAGCAAAGATTTTAGCTCTAGTCAATCTGACCAAACACAGAACACTTCTTCCCAAATAATGAGTTGGGTTTTGAATATATTATGAATATTCATGGTATACTATTTTTTACAATCACCTGAAGCAGAAATACATTCAACAGCAGCAAATCACCTGAAGCAGTGGAAATATATTTAACAGCAGCAGAACCAAGAATGACCAGAACACTGTATTACCTGTTCCAACACTGGTCCCCTCTCCACCTTGCTCACATTCTTGGTGTTTAAAAATGCACATTGAAAAAGAAAATATAGTCAGTAAAAGTAACACTTGTAAAATTACATTTTAAAATCAGTGTTGTAAAGTAGCAGCTACAAAATGAGGTGAAACACTAAGCAACGAGTTGCCTAGACATTTTTATAGGAATTGGAATGAATGTCCAGTAAGTGTTTGAGGAAATTTGAGTTGATTGAAACTTCTGGCTACTCTATATTTTAACTGGATGGCTGGTGCTGCTTCAGCATCTTGCCAGCAGGCTGACAAGGATATTAAAATAGAAAGCAGGAGGGGATCAGCCAAGAACAGTGAACAGACAGTTTATAGGAGAACAGTTCATCTTTTCTTCATTATTAGTCAGCCTAGTGAGGATGTTCTCTGGTTATGCTGGATATCCAGTTAATTCTACCCAGGGCTATGCAAAACACAAATCTGTATTGGCAATATAGGTAGCATAAAGAGATGGATCTTATCTGAAGGAATTTGCTTTCACTAGCTTTTTTTCTTTTTCCTCAGCACAAACAGAAACGATAGAAAAAGGGTTGAACTGCAAATTCTTTGTCAGACAGCATAGCCAGAAGCTGAAAACATGAACTCTGAGATGTATTCTGTAACTTCTTGAAATCTCTTCATCTTTTTGTATTCTGTCGCCCAGCTCACCTTTACAGCTTTACCATTCTACTTAGTTAAAAAGAGACCGCCTTCCAGTACAAACTGTGTGCAAGTGGGATTTTGCACAGTGAAATCTTACGCTTATCTAGGGCTGTTGATATATGAGCTACTGATATATGAACAGCTGCTTAGTTTCTGATACCACAGAACTCTAACCTTCTGCAAATGCAACTACCTGGACAGCATTTCTACTGGTGCTGAGTTACGGGGGGGACTACTCATCTATTTCCTATCATTCTGCATGATGGAATATCATGGACTTCATGAGAGTTTGTTGCTTCTTCCAGATGAAGCCCGAATCTGTCAGCTGAGAATTTCTTGCACTTTGGGGACAGAGAATTGTTGCTTCATTCTAAGGCTCAAAACCAGGCATTTTGTGGTATTTCTGTGAATCCAGGATGGAACTTTTTATCAAAACCAGAGAGAAAGTTTTAACAAGCCAGAGGTGTGGACGATGGGGCATTAACGTGGGACACAGAAGATTCAGGCTGACATTCTTGTCTTCCCAGTTCTTGCCAGGGAACACAAGCAACCGAATTGCTAGGCTGTTGACCTAAAAATTTCACCAGGCCAAACCAAGGTGGTTCTTGGGAGAAGACATCTTGTAGTGAGAGAGATCTATATCTATTTTTTTTTTATTTGTTGCTTTTCTTAAAACTATAGCAGGGTTTATATTTTTGGACCACAACAGATGAGAAGAGAATCTCCCTAAAATTTCAAAACCTGCCATCTGCTTCATGAGATAGATGAAACACAGAACACACCTTTTCTGCGCAACCCTGACTTAAAGATGATGCAATGTTTTACACAGATTAAAGTTCCTAGTCTTTCAAGTCTGGAAAGCAATGTTCTTCAGCAAACAGCATCAATGTTTTGCTTATGTCCCTACTCAAAAGGCCACTTCCAATTCCACTGTATAAAGGCTAGGAAGTGTTTTGGGAACTTAGGATGAAAGATAGTACTGGAGTGAACAGTATATAAAACAACTAACTAGCTAACTCTTAGCATCTTCCAGAGAGCACTCCAACTGCACATCGAGAGATACTCTCCAACAGCGATCCAACTGCACCAGAAACAGCAGAAAACTTCTACAGGGAGCATGGATCCTAACTAGCTGCTCAGAAATTCCCACGAGGGTCACAGCCCAATTTTTTGCCCTGCCAGATCGACCTGTCTGCTGCTCCACTGCAATGGGGTAAGCGCTGGGGCATTGCACTCGAGTTCTTCTCCCACCGACCAGCCTCAGCTGCCTTTGTAGGGAAACTGCAAGTGACACCAACGAGCCCAGGCTGGCATTGCTTAAACCCAGAAGTAACCACAGAAGTCACCCATGTCCGGCAGCCACAAAAAAGCGTTTATTTTCTTTCTCTCTCTAAAATAAAATAAAACTCCGTTATAATCATCCTAACCATAACAGATACTTCAGCTTGCAAACACTCTCAAAGCTGCAGCGGGCAATAAATCAGGCATGTCACTTCCAGCAACTCATCTCTGGAGTTGGTTGCTACATAGCCATAATAGATAAGAGGCTTTTTCCTGGTGATCCTCAGAGGCAAGATTCCTTTTGTTGGCTCTTCTTTAAAAAAACACTTCTGTAAATTACAGTTGAATCTAAATTTAGCAGTCAAACCTAATTATTTTCCTCTAATTAGTGATTTGAGGGTGGGCTTGGTTCAGATAGGATGATACACTTTCATACTCATTTAAAAAAATCTAATTCAGTTAACCCAACTCCAAATGTATGCATACGACTTCTCCACTACATTAACTCATCATCATCACATAAATCACTCTGAAGGCAACAAGACCTACTGTTTTCAAGGCAAACTGTCTCAAAAGAACAAAAAAAACCCCCAATAATGGACAAAAGAAGCTTCTGCAATGTCATGAAAGACCAGCAAAATGCACTGAGGCCATGCCCAAACACAGCTGTAACATCCCATCCCTTCCACATCACTCAGAAGGATAAGAGAGCATTTTCAGTGAAGCCACAGAAAATGAAGGCTTATACATCTTTGATGTCCCACAGCTGGAGGGAAGACAGCAGTTAAAAGTCCACTAATCTTGTACCATTTCCCTTTCATTAGTTTAAGTCCTGAATTCTGGATGGCGCTGAATCTAGAAAGAGGCGTTAATTGTTTAACCTTACAAAAATAACTATGCTTCTTCTGGCGCTGCCTTTTGGCCTGTTTCATATTTTTAGTTTCTCAAAGGATTTGAAGCTCAACACACTGCTAAACTCTTTAGTGAATACTGTACCTGTGGATTCACTAAATAAAAATCTGAGCCTAGACTTCAGGCTTTTTATAGACTTTGGATCTACCCATTTTACGTGCTGTGGAAAAAAACCCTCCCAACATTTCTTTGAAAGAAAACTTGAAATCAGGTTTGGGTTTTTTTTAAATGTTTCAATACTGCACATGTTCAATTCAATTCCTACCGCACCACTTATTACTGTAAGTTGGCTAGAAGAGGAGGTGGTGTGGCACAGCTAACTCTGGTTTGGAATTCTTTCAAACTTTTTTTTCAGTCAGAATTTGTTGCAGCTCCACAACTATTTGTCCCCCTCTATGTTGTGAGCTATGGGGGTTTTTTCCCCCAGTAAAGAGGTAGTTAAGTAACGATGATTCCTTACTCTCTCAATAAAACTGATGTTCAGCCCGCCATTGCCGTTCACACAGACCTGTCTACAGAGGTAAGAATCTCAATCTCCATTCAGGTCACTGTCTTTTAAAGCTCCTTCGCGCTAATACAGTTCCCAAAAATGTTACTCCACTCTTCATTTCAGCAGGAACCAGAGTGCACACCCGCTCCTTGCATCTATTCGTTCACTCCAGGAATTACGCAGCCCTTTTGCCTACTGTATACGTTAGGGAAAAAAAAAAAAAAAACAATCAGGGAGAAGAAAGGGGTGTGGTTTTACTTCTAAATAGGAAAATTTATGTGGTGTAAAGTGCTTAATCCAACAGGCCAGAGGGTTATTAATACTAACATCTGATTAAGATACAGCATTTTATTGATACCCTTAGTTAGCATGTACTTGGTTTATCTAAACAAATGAGCTGGTAAAACACCTAACAAATTTATTTATGAAGACAGGAAGGAGAGAGGAATAAACAATTTATATGACAAAACCCCTGTACCAGTCTATAGCAATTTCATGTCTAACACTGCCTTCAGCAGGGGAGAGAAGGGCTTGTCCTTTCTGCTTACAGCAGATACTAAGCTCCTGTGAATAGTGTTATTTGCCGACAATCAGTGGCTTTGTGTGCATATTTTCATACATATATATGTCTGTATATATGTATATTTATACACACACACACAGAGCCAAGAGAAAGCAGATTCCAACCTTCAGCCTGGCCTTTCAATAGTCGCCTCACAAAGAGTCTCCGTGAGCCACATCTTTCATCTTCTGCCATTCTTCATACATGTGTAAATAGAAATACAAAAAGTGCAAACTACAACATCAGAACAATACACTTGTGTCATCAATCGCTTTGCACTCATTTTGCAGAGATGCAAATACCTTCATAAATAATACTTTCTAAAGACCTCGGAAAAAGTGCTCGAAGTTTCCCAACCTTCTACTATCTGTCTTGAAACCCTCCAGGTTTTCAGTCTTCCAACAATTTTGTTTCTAATATTAGCTCAAAGTTAGGTGCTGTGCTCCTTCAGCAATGAAGATGAGCCAATCTTCATGTAGGCCAAACTTTGTCCATTGCTGAGCTCCATGCCATGGAGATTATGATAATGTGTTTTTAGAAGCCCGACATGGAACCTATTTAAGACCAAACCCAGTGCCTAGTATGGTCAGTAGAAAGGTCATCAACTTCAGTGTCGCCTTGCTCAGGCGTTCATTTCCCCCGCCGCTGCATTATACTCATTTGTTTTCTCATCTTACATTAAATTTTCTCATCTTATATTAAAGTACGTGTTCTTAGACCAGACAGTATTTCTGTCATGCAAATTTACAGTGCTTCGAACCAGGGCACCCTGGTTCATTATTAGAGATCTTGTGTGCTACCTCAACCTAAAGGTTAATTACTGTTATTTTACTAATGTTCACTGACACGGTTCCCGAGTGCTGCTTGAAACAGCACAGTGCTCTACAGATGTACACAGCAAAAACCCTTGTGTTACAATATGAACTAGCTCGAATTTAAAGTAACTGAGCTTAAAATTTGACTGATCCTAGTTAGTAAAGTTCACGGACGTTTTACACATGTCCTATACAAGTGGGTGTCCTGCTAACGGTGAGCTTTCATGTGCTCGGCCAAGGAGAGAGGAGAAAGTTCTTGCAGTGCAGTTAGCACAGTCCTATCTGAACACAGGAATAATGCATGACTTGGCCAATCGCTGTCACCAAGCAGTGATGTGTATGAAGCGCAAAGAGCATTTTCATGTTTAAGAGGAAATACTTCATTTTAAATATTCAACAGTCACCGTCTTCTTCATATTGTTCTCCCAGGGTCTCAGCCAGAGGGAAGGCAGCTCACGGGCTCTGATGCCATGTTGCCAGGAAGGCTACTTGTCAGCAGTTGTAGTGTGAGCAACAGCAGGAGGCTCAGAACAAGCATGTGAAATAAAATGCTTATTCAAGAGACAGCACAATGGTTGGTTTTCTAAGCAGCATGAAGCACTTCACCCTGCGGGAGCCCTCAGATCTCTGCACTGAGCAGCTGGGTTGCACTTTTCTCTTATCAATAATAATGATAAATAATAATAATGATAGCAAAGTAAAAGGAAACTCTGAGCTTACAAGCTGCACCAGGTGGACTTAATGCTCCTGCCCCCAAGTGCACAGGGCTTAATTCCCCCACCTCTCCCCCTGCAGCCCCCAGTCCTGGCTGGGGGGCTGAGATGCAGAACTGCCCTGCACCCAGGCAACAGCATCGCTGCGGCTCTGCAAACCTCTGCAAGGCACAGGAGGACCAGCTGGGGCAGGTACCCCCCCACGACTTCACAGAGTGCGGGAGAGAAGGAGCTTTCCCAATTTTAAAGAATACAGGCAGGGAGTAAAGCAAGACCTCTAACTACCTTCTGACAACGAAAGCACGTCCCCAGGTCTCCCTGGGGCTGCCTGCTTTCCCAGCACGGCTCGCTGGGAAGGTGCCGGGGACAGTCCGCAAAACTTATTGTGACCTTTGCTTTTATTTCTCAGTGCTGTGGATGCTCTCACCTAGGTCCACCTCCTCCTGCTGCAGGAACTTTCCAAATTTACTAGCCAACTATAGGTATCAGTCTCAATTCCTGGAGCTGTGTTTTGGCTGGGCAAAACCTACCAATGTCAGGGTTAACCGACACACGCACACACCACCGGGCTTCAGAGATGGTCTGTGGGAGAAAAGGTCAGCTGAGAACAAACGATTCATCAAACCTTACATTCACAAGGGGAAAAAGTTCTTAATGGGTAAGGGGATAAAATTCTAGTGCCAGGGAGGTGAGTGGGAGCATTACAACTGACTTCAGCGACATCCAGATTTCATTCACGGTGCTTTGGGCAGGTTTACTCATGATGCCCTGTGCCACTCTCCTCCCCTGTACTGCTGATGTTACAGAGATTGGGATGGTCTTACTTTGGCAGAGGTTCAGTATTTGAGGAAAGACCAAAGAACACCAGGAACTAAGAAAGTTACGGACAAGAGCTAAAAACCACACAAACCTGGTCCCTGAGAATCTTCAGTTCACAGATGATCTCCAGGCCACTGGTAGGCAAAACACAAACTGAAGAGGATGAAGTTATTTGACAGAGAACTGGAAGTATACTCATAGAGCTTCTGCAGCGTTCGGCTGCCTCCCAACCAATTGCTGGAGCTGCCGTATGGACATTACATAATTGCAGATATACAGGGAAGAATGATCATGAATAGAAGAAAGAAACGTATGACAAATTGCTGCATCAAGATGCTCTGATTTAAACCAGACTTGATTTAAAGAAACCCTGTGTCTAGTATGAAAAAGAGGTCACGATGGCCCCTTCCCACCTTACTTGACGCTGTGTCAACATTGCAGGATCTTGGCCGTAACCATCATTCGTGATACAACACTGTACAGCAAACACAACAGATAGTCTAACCTTCCTCATCGTCACAGTACTGATGTACTATGCAGTCAGGATTTTTGCTTTCATTCACCATGACTAGAAACGTTCAACAAACACTGCTTAGGGGTGCATGAAATGCTAAGATCACTCTTCGGAGTTTGGGAATTTGCATGGCTCCTGCTCTAATCTCAGCTCCCTGTCTGTGCCTTCCCTCCTCTCTTAACAATTTATACAGCCTCACTGTCTTGGCAAATAGCTTCTTTTCCTTCTAGTAGTGACAGCTGTTATTGTAGGAGACAGGACAGTATAAAGTTACTCATTAAGAGAGGTAAAGAACTACCTCCCTGGTATATAGCGTCACCTCCAGTTGAACTCTGGGGAAAAATAAGTACAGTCCTTCTTTGCTCCTTTGTGAGCAATGACATGGAACACCAAAAGGGACTGGCAAAAGTGCACATTATACAGGTGTCCTCAAGGTGATTAATTCATAGCATGCAATCCCCACTACTCCTCTGAAGGGTAGCTCTAGTGCCAGTAAGCCAGATCCGTTGCAACACAAGGTGTGTCCTCCCCCGCCAACTACACCGATTTTACAACCTGCTTAAGTCAGGAGTGTGAGCTGAGACCTGGGTATCAGGTGCTTCTGGATTTCAATCCCAGTTCGCCCACTGATTCACTCAGAGGGAAGGCAAAGTTCTCCCTATCATCAGAGCAGCTTTCCCACCCCCCAAATTCTTACACATATAAAGACTGTCTTGAATCACATAAATCTTCTTTACAGCCTTTCCCTCCCTAACATGCCCTTTTTTTGCAAAAAGCCCTTTGCAACGCTGCCTCAGCAAAAGCAAGAAGACAACAAGCAGTTGACTGCATCAGAGAATCTGGAGGCAGAGGAAAGACAGAAGAAAGATAGGGAAAGGCGCAGGTCAGCGATACAGCACCACCGCAAAGCTGAAGCACGGAGGTCCTTTCTGAGACAAGGAGTGCTCCAGATCAGAGGTGACAGCAAAGACCCAAAGGGACAACTTAATCTTGATCTAGCAAACCACTGAGACATTCAGAGCACCCTTCAGCAAAGCCCTACCACCACTGGCTTCTTCAGGACCTACAACTTTAAGCACCAATTTAAGTGCTTTTAGAGGAAACAGGCCAGATGGCTTAGCCCATTGCAAGACCAAACTCTCCTGCCTGGTGCTAGTCTGTGCAAATCGATCCCTCGTTCAGAGATTAAAACCAAAATGAGCAGCACTGAGAGACACGACAGAGCAGTTCTGATGGAGAAGAAACCCAGAGCGATGCTGATTGATTATTCCCAGAATGCCTTTCCCAGAAGCACTAATGAAGAACGTGCCTGGGACAGCAGCCTTGAGCAGCGCATGGAAACATTTGAAAAGTTCGCCGAGCCCTCCCCTGCATCCACAGACCTCCCTGCCTGATGAGCATATTTAAAACAGTTCTGCAAAGCGCTACAGCCAGGGTCCCTACTAAAAACAACATTCCCTTCCCACATCTCCTCCCCTTTAAATCAAGCTCAAACCCCAAATCTGGGGGCACCTCCAGTATGTGTATCATGGTATCTGTCCAACATTCCTCAGTAACAGCATCACTTGGGATGGGGAGGAGAGAGCTGCTCATTGGGGAAAGCATCCTACGAGGGATACAGGCAAGACAGGCAAAATATAAACAATATCCTTTGGAGATTTCAAACAGAGCCCACTGCTGGTGCTGAGGGCAGTTATTTTAATCCTCAGCTGCACGTCGCTGGGACACGATAAAAGAAAATTAGCAAAGAAAACATTTAATGATAACTATGAGCACTCATGCTTTATTCCTTGACTTGCAGCTGAGAGTATTTAGTAACTCAGAGGTGGATAAGAAAATAGGAACAAGAAAAGCTGCAGCAAACAGGCTACCTGCAATGACCAGCAACAAAAGCAACTCACCTGCAGAACCAAGAGTAACTCCCCAGTGGTCGTTCTCCTGCCAGACAAACCCCAAACTCTTCTAGCAATAGAGCATGAGCAAATTACTCTGCGTCAGTATCATCAGAAAGAACATAGCAAGATGATTGACAGATTTTTTTTTTTGGGTGACAAAACCAAAAAAAACCCAGAGGGGTAGAATTGCTTCAGTTTGAACTGGAAGATTTTTCTTCTGAGACAAAACGATACAAAGGTATTTCTTCACATCAACTCCCCAAAGTTTTGTTCAATCTAAGATAAAACTTTTTTTTTTTACATTTCCTAACTTAAAAACCAAAACAAAACACACACACACCGCCCCCACAAGACACCACACCAAACAGACCAAAACCTCTTTTTATAAAAAGTTTGGATCAAATTTTAATAGGAAAATGTGGTTTTCATTTTTAAACGTTGAAAGGATCGGTTTTGGCTTTTCTAAAACAAAAATATGTTGCATTAAAAAATCTGGAAGTAAATATTTTGATGTTTACAAAAATATATGTAACCCTTCTGTTCACTGAAACTATTTGCTTAATTTCAACTTGATTTTATGAAGATTTATGGTCTTTGTGAAGATTTTGAAAAAAAAATGTGTGTGTAATTTCTTTCATAAATATGATCTAGTACAGAGATGTGATTCACAGACTTGATACACACAGCTGATTTTCTGTTCACAGGAGAAGAAATATCAGATCACTACACTTTTCATCATCATTCTTCTTGATCAACAGAAAAAACACATAGCAAAAGACCAAGATCTCAAGCAGCTACGGCAGCACTTTTAGCCTTGTACACCTAATACTCAAGACTATTGAGTATCCCTAAATATTGATTTATATCAATAGTCCTAAACATCCGGATTCAGGTCTACACTTACATCTAGCTAGTTTTAAGTTTTCCAAATGAGTAATTTCCAAGTACATCTTAAAAAAAACCCACAAAACAAACCAAAACCACAAAATAACCAAAAACACCCCCCCCCCCAAAAAAAAAACCCAACATTTCTTTACTCCTTTTGAAAAGCCACCATCACTTATCCCCTTTTCCTGGGATGAAGACCTGTTGAATATACTCAACTTTATCCACCATGTGGTCATACTAAGTCACTAGGAGATCAGAGCTTTGCTGTACTGATCTTCAGGTATTTTAAATGACCATAAATTGTATTTGTGTAAGTAGTCTGAACGTATAGTCTTTATTTTAAACACTGGCTTTTGGCAGAAGGAGACGGAATAGAGGAATGCCAACTCCTGGTTCCAATCAGTTCAGTGAGAGTTTGGCCTTCAACACTGCTACCAGATAACATGCAAAATGGGGAGATGGAAAGGGAAATGGAAAAGCAAAGGCAGTTCTGGCAAGTCATTCCACTTTCCAGTAACGTGATCCATACACCAAGCCAACTCAACTAACAGGCCAATAACTTGTGATAAACTTACAGCTCCATTCTGAGAGCTGAACACTTAAGCATGGGAAAAAAAAAAGGACAAACTGATTCCTTTTCTTCTTGTTGACTGAATACTTGTGGGAGAAATAAATTAAAATTAAGCATATTATTTTTAGCCTCCTTGAAATGTACTCTTGGATGTACTTTGCAGCCACAAAGGTTATAAATGGTCCGGGTCAGTTTGAGGAGTCAGTGACAAATTCTGCCTCAGCATACACGTCATCTGCATCGCACCGGGTGTCCGTCTGTCCGTCTCTAGCATCAACAAGCGCTACCCAGACAGGATGCAGGAATGCCCCAGCCTGATAACCACCCCTGACGCAGAACATGGGGAAACCAGCGGGTCAGGTAGATGATATATACTGTAATATCCTGCCATCGACAGTTGCCAGGGAAGGGTGCCAGAAACAGTTCAAGATGGCAATTACGGAACACCCAGTTCCCAGGAAAAGCTTCCTTCTACCCTCCCGGGCTCAGGCGCTGGCTCGTGCCATGCCGCAGAGAGGGACTGAGCTTGTTAAAGCTCCTATATACTTCAAAATTTCAAGCCAGTGCTGCAGCCCATCTGAAAATTAGCACCTGGTTGAGTGTTGGGGGATTTGAAAAAAACCCTTCCACAAATGATTAAAAAAGGAAGTTTACGCTGCTTAAATGTACTTCTTTGGAATTTATTTATTTTTCCATATGCTGCTGGGGGGGGCTGGTCCACTCATAGATGCGCTGCGCTCCACTTTTTCCCAACAGAAATAGCTGCAGACAGTCCCCTGTTCAGCTGAAGACCTCCCTACGCTGGGCACTGAAGCTAAAACACAGGCAGGGCACTGCCACTACATCCCCCCGTGTCATCTGGCCAAAAAACGCCCGCATGTCATCTTTACCTGACAGCTCCTGCCACACGCGACCGCGGAGAAGAGCCCCGAAGGTCCAGCACAAGCACGTCAAAGGCTGCTCAGTCCCTAGTTTCTTATCTGCCCGTACTGCCAACAAATGTGATGTCTGCCAAGGATGCAGCTCACAGCCATTAGAAGCTAGCCGGAGAATGAGTCATTTTGCAAAGGACAAATCAGCCATTAGATTATCATTATTTTTACTCTGCGCAAGCCTGGCCAGCAGCTGACCTACGTGTAAGGCTCCTCTCACAAAAGAGCTCTCAAGATTTTGCACTAAATAGCCACAGCAATGCAAGCAACAAACCTCAGCTTTAAAACTGGTCAGGGCATTCAAGAGTAATAATAACCTTTTTCACATTCTGAAAGTTTAAAAATCAACTGTTTTCCCTTTTTTTTTCACGTGAGATGTATAGACATTTTTTGATGGGCAGTTTTTCATGTAAGGAGAGGGAATTCCTGGATTACCTCTTTCCTTTTTTTCTTCCCTTCCCATTCCTGCTTTGTCACAGAAAGGAGAAGCAACAGGAAAAAAAAAAAAAAAAAAAGAAGATAAACCTTCCAGAACGAAAACTTTTTCATCTTCAGGTTTCTCTGAAAAGGAATGTAAAGTTTCACGAAGCCAGCTTCTGCACAAAGTAAAATACTTCTATCACTTTTTTCTACAAGACAAAACTTACCAGCAGTATTACCATCCTTATACAGACAGGGAAAAAAGGCAGACGGGTATCAAGCTACTCCCACTGTCAGAATGCAGGCTAGGCACAGAGCTAATAATTGAATGCAAAACTCCCCAAACCTACTTCAGTACTTACAGGGTAATACTGTCCTTATTAGTGATTTTCATAGTTATCACCTTTCACTGATCCCAGCTCTTACTCATAAGCCCAAGGAAAAAAAGCTTCAAATACACGCACATATACCCCTCTTAAGCATCTGCTTCCTGAGAAATCTCTACAGTAAGAGAATAATTCTAGCAGCTCTTAAACTAAGTCCCCAGCTTCACTCCGTATTTCTCAAAATTCACAAATCAAAAGCAAATGTACTTCTGTAGGTCTCAAAATAAGCGATGCAAAGCCTTCGCTGCCGTCCTGAGCGACACCGTATCTCAGCCGCTCCACCCAGGACTCAGCGCGGCAACGAAAGGCAGCTTTGCTTTCCTGCCCTGTCACATTGGGTAAACCCCATTTCCCCTTGACAAAGCACTTTGCCCGTGATAGAGTCAGCCAAAAAAAAAAAAAAAGCTTTAAATTACCACTGTAGAATTAGAACTAAGGGACAGGAACCAATAGAGATGTATTTCTAATGACAATGTATTTCCTCCTCCTTCGTTATCATTTACATGTGTCACAAGCTCCCAACTCCACAGGAAAACAGGCACAGCCAAAACCAGTCGCCGCACGTGCCACGGTTGATGCCAGAAGGACTGACTCCAAGCCGCTGGGGCAAGACTTCTCCGAAGGTCCATCCACCTCTGGCAGAGGCAGCTGCAGCAACGTTTGAGCCCTCTGGCCATTTGTGTCACCTCTAGACCCGTCAGAGACACCCACCGCACCGTCAGCAGCCACTTCACAGCCTGACGAATTAGCTCACAGCAGAAATTAAAGAGCTGAAACCTCCAGCCCAGATCCTGAGTGGGGCTCCTCAGCTCCAGGAGCCCGCAGGTTGGCTGCTGGTCATTACTGGGCAATCTGGGAGCAAGACTCTTGGAGAAACGGCGCTGGCAGCAGGTTCTGTGCCTGCCCTCTGCATCCATCGCCGACCCCGTACGCTCGTCCTTCGCTTATAAACAGGCCCACGACAAACGTATCATCGTTGGCCATTGACGGTTATTAGGACAGTGATAAATGTGAGCAGATTGTAACCAAAACACAAAGCCTGGGAGTTTGCAGAGAGCTTGGAACAATAGCTGTCGGGTGAGGAGCGTCCCATTTATCTGCGCAATGTCAACTCAGACGTCCAGCGACAGCCACGTACGTGTCAAAAGTCATTAGCCGCTTCGTTGGTAATCGGAGAACCGAGCACATGGGGCATCGCATCATTCCGCACCGCTCGCTGTGAGTGATAACTCCTCTTGATACCACAGCGGACAGCATTTGGGAGGCACCAAACTATCTTTTTTTCGCAGAAAAAGCTATGTGAGGACATTCCCCTGCCATACTGGTGCAAACTCAAGCACCTTAGCAAAGCCCAGGAGCCTTCTACATTTGTACCTCTAGTATAAGCACAATTTATCATATGGGAAGAGTCTCTCAGAGACTCATTTTGCAGTGATATGAAAGTAGCCCAGCTTCTCCAAACAATTTAATTCACAGCCTAAAGAAAAATCAAAGAAAATTAGAACTTTCTCAATATGATATCTGCTTCCGTTGTTTGGTGTGGCCTCCATTTCCAGGATTTTATAAAAAAACACTGAACCTTTAAAAAGTCCTTACTCCATTTCACAAAACTGCAGTTTCTTTAAAAGTTGTCAAATTGTTCAACATTTTTAAAAGTGTATATTGCCAATGCATACACAGATAAAAATAATAATAATATCAAACAATTAATTTCTGCAAAAAAAGTGTTTATAGAAAGTATTTTCCTTTTCTCCACTTCTGTAATCACACCTCCGCATAACACAGGTGTCGGAACGGAAGCTCCAGTTCAGCAGCACTGGTTTTGTCCCAGCTCTCGATCACAAATCGTAAAGTTCTGGCGGAGAGAGATTTTCTCCCCTTAAAATTTCAAGCACTGAAATGGGGACAATCTGGTAGGGAACACCCTGGAAGCAAAAGGCAGGATCCCCTTGCAAGAGTCCAGGTGTGCTTTCATCAGGACTGCAAACACAGGCTGAATAAATGGTAGACTGTGAATAAAGAGGGACACGGAAGGGCACTCCATGCCTCTGTCCCACTGCCTGAGCATCCTCTTAAGCAAGAAAAGCAAGAGGTGATGAGGATTATTACTGAGTTCGGGATGCAGGAAAATGCACAGCCACATCCTCTGCTCCTGTCATAGTAGCTGAACCTCACTTGCTATTTCTGCTTTGCCTAATCACCTAGACGGTGATAACAGAACCAAAGCAAAATCTTTTGCACAGACCAAGACTGTATACATGCATGCTGTAGCCTACTGCTTTCCTTTTGCCCAGATCTTCCACAAAACCAGAACAACTTTCAGCAAGGAAAAAAAAAAAAAAAAAAAGAGGCAACTGTAAAAAATCAATTTTTAGAAAGAATGTAGCATGATGCCATTTTCCTTATATGGCAACTGGTATCCCATGTGGAGTCTCAAACAATAGCCAGCCTGGCAGGGGGTGGAGTAAGACGACGACTTGGGGGAAAAAAAAATTATATATATATATTCCCTGCTGGCCCTCACCCTCCATTTCCTCTTGGATTTCTTTGTGACTGCACTGAAAGGGGTCAATAGCTCCCAGCTTGAGAAATGCAGCTTTTGAAAGGACTATCACCAGCATCTGTATTTAAAGCATGCCTTTTACTTCACAGCCCCCCCAGCTAATGCAGAGCTTTTAAAAAGCAAGCAGCAAGATAAACTTTCAAGGAAAAAAAAAAAGGGGAGAGTGGAGGAGAAGCTGTACCTATCTATCTGCCTTGGGTTTACTGACACTTTCACTGGCATAAAGCTTGACTAGCAAAGCAGGGACAGGGAACATAAACTGCAGATGATGTAAAGCACTACGGATCATTACACCTTGCTTCAGTCACCACCTCCCCATCCTTTACAGTATGCTACAAAACCACATGAAGCAGCCAAGTACCAAGCTGGAAAAGAATTTCAACTGATTAAAAACAATGGGCAAATTAGCACTGGACTCATTGAACACACCAAAGCTTTGCAACTCAATCTTCAGCGTTTAGGAAATTCTGATCCGACAAACACAGGCAATCCAGTCAAATTTTAATAGGCTTAATTAACTTATCTTGATAATGAAACACTGGACCAGTGGCTAAGTTTACATTTAGGCTTTCTATTTGAGGAAATACTCCAGAAAAGCTATGGCACATTAGAGCCAGGGATTTATTGGGAGGGAGGAGGAACAGGATTGTAACCTTCTCCCTTAGTGCCAGTGGACGCGGCCCACGTGGAAGGCTGGCACGTGCCCAGTTTTGAGGACTTCTGCCCCTGCTTCACGTTGCAGCCTCATTCAAGCATCCACTAGCAATTATACTGCTGTTGCTTTCTGTCCTAGGATGTGTTTTTTAATTCACTTTGGAAGTGGATGAATCCAAGCGTCCACACACAGCGTTTGTACAGATCAGCTGTTGCTGTAGTCTCCAGGTGTAAACAGGTCAAAACCCCATCCGTGTGCTTTAGAGACCGAGTAACAGTTCTCACTACTAAAACTCTTCCAAATTTGAGGAGCAAAACAGGTGAAATGCCACAGAAGGAAGCTCCACTTTGTGTAAAGTGGAGACAAGACTACATAAGACCAGATACGATTTTCCAGCTCCAATTTATTTGACTTCATATTCATCTGGTTATTTGCCTTTCAGTAAACATCAGCAGAAGCCCACAACATTCATCTAAACCAAGAAGGAAATTCACAGATGGAAAGGTGCGGCGGTACCTCCACAGCAGCACCACACACAGCAAAAAGCTATTTCACATAGTTCCTACCAAGCTGCCTGAGAGACAATTAAAAAATGAGGCCAGAGAATGCTCCAGAAACAGAGAAGTAAATTGCCTCCGAGAGTCTCTAGCACAAGCAGCATATGACTTTGCATTTCGCTTTAGTTTCCAATCGTACTATCTTTCTCACAGGCGTTCAAATACATTAGTCTGTGCCTTATCAGATCCTGAATTACGATTGTAGAAAAGCTTCTGCGAGTCTGAGAACTCTGTAGTTCAGAGACGTTTATGGGGCTGTAATGAGTACTGACAGATAAGCCACACTCATGCATACACGCTCGCAACTGATGTCTGGTTTAGCACAATACAGCCCTAAGCCTTCATAATACAGCATAGGAAACAGAATCCTCCCAGTGCCTACTACTAATTGCATCTGCAGTGGTCAGGGGTTGAAAGAGAAGTAAGCAGATTAATTCTATTAGACTGTGCAATAGTATCCCAAGGGGACAAGGGAAAATCCCATCATTTAAAACAGGACTGGTAGACGCTGCTGGGAACGATGTTACATACTAGTAGGGGATTAAGGGTTTGGACTAAAGGGCCTCATCTTTTCTAGATCTGGTTTCCATGAGTCATAGCGATTAGAACTGCAAGGCCTTTCTGTTTGTTTTTTTCACTTTTGGATGACCTGAAACATCTTGCCCAGTTGAAAATTAAATGATTAAATTAACTTTGTACTTAACCCCTTCCTCCCAACATACAATTCTTTATTCCTTTTCTTAAAAAGTTTTCTGTTTAAATTAAGGTAATTTTCAATATAAAGTTATCTTAAAACAAGAGGTCTAAGTATTGTTTCTTTAATACCTCACATGTAATGTTTTTCTTTTTTCAGCATACTCCTCCCACACTTTTAGCCTGCATTCATCTCAACGACACGAGCAGTCTCGATCCTCTGAAAGCACATTTCTGCCGAAAAACATTCCCCGTGCTTGTAAATACAACGTAAGGTTTCACCCCTACAGGCATGGCAGGCAGAGGTGACAAAGCCCCTCTTGAGCCAAACGAAGGGACAAAACTCCTCTCCTGAGCCCGCCGCGGGATGCGCAGAGCCCAGCACCGCCTGAGCGTTGGGAGCTCCGTCTGCCTTACCTGTGTGCTGCTTTGAGAGGACAGGCCTTCAGAGAAATACTCGTTCTCCTCAGGAAGTCGGGTCGTACTGAACAGGCATCAGTCAGGATCCTTGCTTCAGGTCCCTAGCGCCGTGATCCAGGCTGGTCAACCTGTCGGAAACAGCGATGAAAAATAGGTAAGACACATACCTCCATACTGGACCTGAGGAGAAGACCGTGACCTTGCTTTTCCCCACTTCTCCCTGCTAAGGTAAGGATCAACTCTTTCTTGCCTGAAGAAGGTGAGGGGAAGCATCTGGCAGTGACCCTGAAGACCTCGGCAAGGTCTGGACCAAAGGCAAAATCTTCCTCCGTACTTCCCAGTCCGTTCAGACTGGCCAGAAAAGGGCTTTGACCAGGAGGACAGGATTATTTCCATCAGGGTAAGAAAGGAGCAACTGAGTCGCTCTGCATCTTCCCCTCCTGCTCCCCTGTGAAGCAGGCGAGAGTCACCGGGAAAAGAGGAGAGGACGGGAACGTCAGGAGGAGATGCTGCGAGTCCCCCAAAGACAAGTCCCAGAACAGAGGATGGAGTAGTGCGTGAAAAAACACAGGGAGTTAAATGTTGAAGACGCACACGCACCCCCTCCTGCACTGTATGCAACAAGAACACACACACACATGTTCACTTACTGAACAGAATAATTATTAGAGTACAACTGTGTGCTGAATGGTGGGAGCCAGAAAAGACCTGAGGATGAAAAAGAGGGCAAGGTGATGGACCCGAGAGGCAGGTAAGGGTGGGATGAAGATAACCAACACAGCCAGGAGGAGAAGGGTTCGGTGGGAGACGCTCAGGTGGTGAAAGCAATCAGCAAGTGAAAGAAGGTAAATCAGTGCCTGGAGAAAGGCAGGAAAAGCCAGTGGGAAAGGAGGAGGGATCATGCCAGATCTTGTCGGTTTTCTCCTTGCAGAAGTCAGCCAGACCCGGGGCGTAGAGGTGGAGCCAGCACTTAACAGAGCAATCGCTCCATAACCGCTTCTCTCTGGAGAACAGCACCGAGCCTGGATCTCATTCTCCCTGACAGCTCCAATTCAGATAGGAAGCTGGCGCCACGCAAATCCATTTCACAGTATTACTTCTCTCCTCCCCGGTCTACCTTGCTGCTTCGCTCTCTTTTGAAACCAAACCCCTCCGCCCTGCCCAGCCCCTCCAGCATCCCAAAACCAATGCCAGCGGTCCACACGCAGCACCAGGGAGCATCAGTGCCGCCTGCTCCCACATCCCGGGGCTTAGTAACTCCTCCAGGGACAAGACGAAAAGTTTCTTCGCAGCAACTCCATCCAGCAGTGCTGTAAGACACCGAGACAGGGCTGCAGCCAGACATCTCAAACTCCCCTTTCTCTGTCACGCTTTCTGGAGAAGACAGCCCCGCTGAGCTGAACTAGCATTTATTTGTCGATCCAGTAGATTACAAAGCCACTGACGAGGCAGCTGGGAAGCGCTAACATCACACCAGACCACATGAAAGGAAATTCCTGCCATGCGTACGGGTACCAGCCCTCTGCCAGCATCCCCCTGCTCCCCTCCACAGAGGCACTATTTCCTTTTTCCCCAGGAAAAGGGACACAGGAGCACTTCACGCTGTGTCTAGCCCGAGACACCACGCCGACCAACATGCTGCACCCTGGTCATTCATCTTATGTGCACTAGAGGAGCGGCATGGTCTAGCGAGCAGAGCAAGGTCCCACCAAACAGGTATTTGGGCAGATGTTCTCCTTGCCCGTGGCTCGAGTGGACTCGCACAAGTTCAGGTGAGCTTCGTCCTCCCGTGGGTGTGTGTTTACAAGCCTCTTCCCTGCTCTGCACGACCTGGCATTTCAATTACACGTGTACCGACCACATCCTGGTTCCTTTGAAGGGGAAGGGCAAGTATTTGAGAGGTGCGAGTGCTTGCATGGAGAAATGCATATGTCCGCATACTCCTGTGCAGGACAAAATGTCTGCTGCCTAATAGAAACCTATCCTATTGAACACGGTCCTAGTCCTTTCAGACATGCAGTATTGGACAGTAACTTCCAGCCTCTGGAGACAGTGAGAAAAAAAAAAATTAATTTATTCAGGTTTGCAAAGTGTTCTGAAACCACAAGATGGAAAGCGTCACAGGCAGGTGTACTGAGAGTCATCAAAAATTTGATCCAATGCCATTTTTAGTACCAATTTTCCCCTTCCATTATGGAAGAACAGTGCTGTCCATGTAGGCAAAACCCATTCATTCCCTATTACTATTCCAGCTGATGTACCGCTGTGATCAGAAGCAGAGCGCTCTAATATATTTAGGGTCACTGATATTGTATTTTGTCTTCTGTGCGTATTTGCGCAGATGAGAGATTTCAATCATCTCTATTCAAGGAACATTAAGAAACAGAAGATATCTCAGGTCATCTAAATACTCCTCTCCGGTGGAGGATCATGCCTCTCCCCTCCCCCCTGCTTTGTTTATATCTAATCTAATTGAGAGTGTCTCAAGCAGCAGGAATACTCTCCTTTCTCTCAGCAGACCTCAGAAAAGTCTGACAGGGAGCTGTCTTCAAGACTTGTTGCCTGCATAAACAGTCTGATTTTTTTTTTTCCAACGTGATTGCTTTGTATCTGACTAGAGCAAAAGCAGTAGCGTGTGTGGAACGTGAATAAGGACAATAAAAATCAGGCACCTTCTCGGAGGCTGATGCAGAGGGGACAGAGAGGGACAGCCGCACCACAGGATCCAACACTCCTTTAGCCCCATCCGTGAATTTTTAAAAGAGGAGTAGAGCCAGTAGACTATGGGTCATCTGGGCTCAATACATTTTTAATATGAAAATAAAAATAAACAAAAGCTTAACATGGAATTTCTCCTGGTTTGTTGCCCTGGTCTTACATTCTCTCTAATCACTGCTGGCTGCTATGAGAGACACGACCCTGGATTAGATGAGATCTGACCCAGCCTAGCAGCTCACGAGTGCCCCTTCCACAACACTGCACTAAGAAACACCCTTGGGGCTTTAGACTCTATGGCTCCTGAGTTTGGCTTGATTTAAGGAGTACAAGAGACTCTGTGGAATTAAGCTTTTCTTTTAATTTTTATTTTAAATCCAACCCTCATCCCAGTTCCCTCCCCACTTCAATGTTTGTTTGCTTCGGGGCCCCAATGGTGGTATATTTTTCAAATTTTTTTTTTTTTTTTTTCCTCCTCGTATACATCTACAATCACACACATGCTTGTATAAAGCCACTTAATCAAGCATGAGGAACAAGAGTTTGCACTATATACTGACACAGAGATCGGGAGGAACACAAAGCGTTCCCTTTTAACATTTTCTACATCACAAGTAACACCAAAACAGATGTAAAACAAGCCAAATCCTCATTATATTTTACATTTACCACAACACAAATCTTTGTGCATTAAATACAGCTGAAAGGGAGCTGTGGAGTTGGCATTAGCTTGACAGATGCGGAGATGAGCTGCACCAGAAAGGAATATCTCAGCCCGAAACAGTGCATGTTAAAAAGGCATCTGCTTACTGTTTGATATATGTATTTATTTACACAGACAGCTTGCTGACACGCTGAAAGGTTGGGGAGGGTGGTGTAGGCTGGCATTTTTAACTCTCAGCAGGCATTCAGCACGTGGTTTGTCACCCTTTGGCCGTGTCACAAGCTTCCATTTTATCGCCCAGCGGTGGGAAAAGGGGGGAGCAGGGAAGGGGTGTCCCCTCCGCCGTGTAGATGTGGGTCCCCTCGGCACGCAAGGCAGCGCTTCCACGTTCAGCCTCCGTGGGCACGTTGCCCCCAGGGCTTACCCCCCAACTTCTGGGGCCTCTGTGCCTTTGATATAGACATGAGACGAGTCCCTCAAAAGCAAGTCGAGCACAGCTTCTCGTGCATAAAAAAAAGAGATCTTCCTTAACAAGAAAGAAAATTAATTAAGTGGGTAAAATCCCACAGGTTGGAACAGCAGCTGAGGAATTATCTTTCTATCAGGTTGGTAATGAGGACGAGAAAAACCTCACGCAGACACTAACAGCTTTATATGGGCTCATTGGCATTCCAGATCAGACGCAAGGCTTGGCGTTCCCAGGAGCAGCAGATGCAGCTCCAGTTACAGACCAGACTCAGGGCAAACCACGGTTCGCCCCGCTGAAAACAGTATCACCACGATGGCTGAGAATGAAAGGTAGGTACCTATCTAGCAGAATAAACTTTTTCCCACAGAAGTTACGCCCAGGGAGACTGTAGGTCACAACATCCAATGCCCCAGGTTGACCTGACATACCTATCTAAACACAGGTTTCAGAGGTAAGCGTGTGTGCTAGAGAAAGAAAGAGAGATTTATTCGACATGCTGTGGGGAACACGAACAGCCAGCACACGTCTAGGTGCACATCAAATGGCATGACCAGACGCTGAGCAAATCCACCTCCTTTACCCTACTAATTTCCCCACCAACACTGCTGGCTGCTTAGCCACCAACACTCACAAGTACTATTCAATTCTAACAAAATAATGTAGATTATTTCCTATTCCCTGCAACGGGAAAACTACCTGATTTGGGGTCAATGACAAGAATGGCAAGCAGCGATGCATTCATGGTAACCACTGCAACAGGGGAGGGCTACCACGAAGAAGCCACGGAGCCTGCTGAGCATGATGCTGAACTGTGCCAAGCTACTAAAAGCTACATTTCAGAAATGCATTAACTTCCCTGGCTACCAAGGAAAAGGAATCTGCCCCCTGCACCCTGCCCCCCCCCACCCCCCCCAAAAAAAAGAAAGAAAAAAACCCTAGTAAACTACTGGCCACCTTTCAAAAAACAGGCCTTTGGACATCTTCTTGCCTCTTTGTTACTATTCGTAACCCAAGAGTCCCACAAGGCTCCACAGAACTGAGCTTTTTACCGTGAGCAGCATGAAAGATCCCCCCGCCCAAAAAGCTTGCTGCCTAAACAGACAAAAAGCAGGAAAAAAGGAAATACTAGTATTTCCCTTGTTAGAGATGGGAAGTAGAAATCCAGAGAGATACTGGTGGTATCTCTTTTACTGGTGGTAAAAGATCAGACAAGAAGCCAGTGACAGAACTGGGAAGAGAACATCTTCAGTCTCAAGCCTATTCCTTCTGTACGGAGATGCCTGTTTCTTCCTTTCTCGCTCTCCTGTCTTTCCCTTAAGGTTATTTCTTTCACTGCTTGTAAAGTTCATCCTTAAAAGCAAAGCCCAGAGCCTACTGATGTGCTTCTCATTTTCAGGAGGAGGAAGCTTAGGGATTCTGATGTAAATGAGCACAAGAAATTCTCAGCTGGCACCCAAAAACTGCCCCAAAGAGGCCAATTTTCCCCCTTTAAATGAACAGCAAATACCGGTATGTGCTGTTTCGTACAGGTTTTTAATATACCTAGTCACGGGGCCTTCAGCTGACCAACTCGGTTAGAACCACGCTAGTGCATGTACTTATGAAGTAGATTTTTCATATACTACCTGTGTGTTATAAGGCAATACAGCTGATATCCCTACCAGATGAGACAATTATTTTGCAATCACAGTGAAATGAAAAATACTTCTTGCAAAGGTTTCACTAATTACCCAGGCTTACCAAAGGCTAAGGATAATGGAGTATTTTCCCACCATCTCAGCCTCTCATTAATCCAGATGCCCTCTGTGCCCTAAGCTTATTGGAAAAAGAAACCAACGGCACTTCCTGAGCAATAGGATTAGATCACCTACCCTGAGGAAGCAGGTTGCCTAACAGAAGCATTTACATTATTAATAGCTATTTCAAATCATTTTACATCGCCTTTTAACAAGCACCACTACTTCCTTACTTTCTCTTGGGTTTGAAATATCTGTAGTGTATAAACAACGGTTAGTCTAACTGTTTTTCAAGTTATTCTTTCTCGTTTGACTGAGAAATAATGCTTTCTGTCAGCTTGAACTGTTGATTTAGGTTTGCTGTTGCTGCTCACTCCCCTTCCCTCGAATAAAGGGCTGGCTGATCCCTGGGCTACCGTGGCACAGCACTCGGGTTTTCACACCCAAGCGGTCACTCTATTAGCTCTGACAATCTGGCTGGTGTGTATCACACTTTTCCAAGGCTCTCATCTACCTCTCGTATCTCTTCCCTCAGATTCACCTGAGCAGACACGTTGACACCTTGGGGCAGGATGTTCCCAGAATTACAGGAGCATCCAAGGGTGGAAGGAAAACACATGTTCGAGGCAGCGCACGCTGTATGTGCAGCAAGGGTGGGTGTCTATTACTAGCAATTCAAACATCTGCCGATAGCGAGGTTAGTTTGGAAAGGCTTTGATCCCCGCCGAGGGAATTTAGTGTCATTTGCTTGCTCCGTGAGAGTGCCGTGGGCTTCCTCATGCAGTGCTAGATCCAAAGATACTCTTCTGCATTACAGAGTTTTTATGTATAATACATGTGTGTGTGATTCTGGTGCTTCAAAAGGTTTCTCAGTGAAAAAGCTAATATAGACTGGAGCACTTCATGGAGTTATATAGCTCTTCAATTCTCTTTTGGAATGCATCATTAGTTCTGCATAGCTGATATCTCTGCTTTATCTTCTTCAGATCCCCTTTCTTTAAACAAACTCCAGATTCCCCCCACTGCCGAAAAAATGCCTCTTAAGACCTGATTGTTTTTCTTGAAAGACACAATAATTTTAAAGGACTTAGCAGTAGTAGTTCAAGAGGAAAAAGCACACAAAAACCAATAATCAAATGGTAAAGGCCAAGGAGAAAGCCACGGCCCGTAATGGAAAAGGACATGCAATGCTATTCCATTATCCTCTTGAAATGAAGAGTAAAAGCTTGCAAAATTCCATTCCAGTGCCTGCAACTCTGCCTAAATCCTCCTGACCACAGTAACAAAGCTATTACATACCATGCGTCTTGGCATTTTCATCATGTTCCAAACATCTAGCACATGGCTCAAAGCTTTCGGTCCTTCAGACTAATGAACCTTGTGATCAGCACATGGAATCAGATTGCCAAGCACAAGAAAAAAGGAAGATGATTTTCTAAGATGTGGAAGAAACCACCCTCTCCTCTCATATCCCTCTTTATTTTCCCCACTGAGCAGGTCAGGTCTTCTTGCCCACACGCCACATCGCCCTAACCTCTGTCACTCAGTGCCTAACCTTCTGCCGTTCTTAACTGCCTCCACAGAATTCGAGGTGGCTCTAGGTGTGCACAGGTGCAAATAAACCACAGTAACATTTTTGATTTTTGCAAATTACCAAACTTACCCTCTCAATAAAGGCTACCATAGAAGGGTGCAGTGCGAATACAACTCCTGCCTAAGTCAGGCAAATTAGAGCTTTAAAGATTATCAGTGAGAAAACTTTATTGGAGCACGCAAGCCAGGAAAGACACATACCACACATGGAAGTACAGTTTGAGTGACTTGGTTGGAAATTATATTGTCATTGTGCAGTAGGGCTGTTCATGAGAGCAAACTGTAGTAAATGAAGAGCTGAACCCTACAGAAATAGCTACTAGGTTTTCAAGTACCAAGAATCAGATGCCAGAATGTAAACACTATCAACAACATAAAGGCCTCAAAAGGGTTTACTCTGTCTGCACAATAGAAAGGCACCTATTCATCGCAGAAAGCCAGTAACTGGAAGGGATGAAGGACGTACAGAGTCAGCCAAACAAACAGCAGCAGAAGATAGAGAAGAACTCCAAGTTAGCACCAAAGGGATACATCCATTCTTTTCTTCTTCTCCCAGAAAATAAAAATAGAAAATTGTGATATTTTAAGAGCTATGTTTTTCTTTTTACCTTCTACTCCCTGTATGTTCAAAAAAAAAGAAAAAAAAAGAAAAAAGAAATAACTTCTGATCACCAATCCTTCAGGAAAGAGCAAATCTAACAGACTTTTTTCTGGAATGCAGTGTAAAAATGGTCAAGACTTTTCATTGGTCTGAAAGAAACATGACTACTAGTAAATGTATTGGCAATTCCAGCACGTGGTAGAAATATAGAAATGAAGTAATTTTTTCCTTAGGTAAGGCTCAGTTGTACAAGCACCTTAAAGCCATTTTGTACTGCGTGGCAGTCAGGAAAATTATAGTACATCAGAATGGACTGACTAGGGAGATGGCGGCTATTTATTTCTTGCTGGTATTTTCTCATGATGGTGCTTTTGAGGACTCATACCAGCTTTCATTACTAGGGCATGTCCCCTGTTTGCACATGTTTTTCATCAGCTGCTTTTCCCCCCAATCCATCCCACTGGTATTCTCTTCTGCCGTCTCATTCAACAGCTTTAAACAACTAGTAATCAAAAGCAGGGTAGCATAATGCAAGTTGCAAGTATGGAGCTGGTCACGCGGTTTAGTTCAAGGACTACTGTTGTTATTACAGGACACGGGCAGAACAAAATACTCTGCAGGTTCTGCAGCAATGCCGAATGAACCCAGTTCCCAAAGGATCTCCCAGAACCAGAGAAATGGGATGCCACCCCTCTGAGAGCTGCAGAAAGCAAGCTCTTTGGCTCACTGACACTGTGCATCAGCAAAGGAATATTGCTCCTCGCTTTCCCACTTATTAATACAGTTATTAAAATCTGAGACAATGTCTTCTGTTGTAAAAACACCATATTGTCAGAGAATACTCTTTTGGAGGACTGTTAGGCAATTAGTGAAAGCGCACTTCTGAGCCCGCTGAACACAAGCAGAGGAGGGACAGCCAAGGGAAACGACAATTCCATTGAAACTGAGGGCAAAACTCCACGTCTGCAACAGGAGCACAACCAGATCACACACAGATGGATAGGGAGAAGCTTCACTGAGAAGGACAACATTTTCAGAAGTGGTCAGTGGTTTGGGGATGCTTCTATACAAATGTCTCAAGCTGGGTATCCAAGACTCCTCAGGCAAGAAATGCTTGGCCACTTCTGAAAACCTGGCCCTTTGGAAGTGTTTCAAGTGAAGCAAAAAAAAATCTGACCCATTCTCAAAACTTTTAGATGCCATTGAAATAAATGGTGGGACTTCTGACTTGCTCATTACCCCACAATCTTAAAAGTGTTTCCAAAATATTGCACATGCTGATGTTACTGTCTGTTGCTTTTGGAGCCCGGTCATGTAATAGGGTGTAGGAGCCAAAGTGCAACTTCTTATCAGCCTGAGCAACAAAGAGGGCTTCTAACTCTCAGCTTCCTCCTGACGATGGGACTGCAAATACTCTTTGCCATCGTGGGGGCTATTACTTGCAACCAAGACCGTGCATTATGCTTTTCCATTACAGAGCTGCCTGCAAAATATTGTCTTGAAAATGAACGTGGCCTTACCTTTTGCCTGACCTTCCCCCATGCTTTTTTTTTTTATTTCCGCTTCAACTTTTTTTCAGCATTTCAATAAATGGCACGTCTGCACTTCAGCATTTTGCACCAGACTAGAAACAATGAGATTGAGAGACAGGGAAAAAGAAAAGACCAACACCATTTGTAAAAGAGTTTGACTAAGACAGGGCACGAACTAAAACCAGCCTATTGGCCTTACAGTCAACCACAGGAGCTTTTACTAGCACTTAGCTTTTGACTGCACCATTCCACAAGAGTCTAGAGGAGGCAGCATCCCAGCTAATTAGGCAGCGATTGCAATCAGGAAACCATGCCGAGGAAACCATCAACTGTACAAAAACTCTCTGCTGCATCATTTGTTTTGGACTCTTGGGCACACAAGCACACAAAAAGGCTCCCAGCACAGTTATGGTGTAGCCACTAAGAGAGCATTACTTGCTCTGGACAGCTGTATTGAATTTTGGATGGAGTTAGGTGTTTAAAGGCCCCCAGAAAGCAGCTCCTAGCTGCGATAAGCTGAAGAGATCTCCTCCAAGGGGAAACCTTTGTTCCCTTTGACTCACCTGGTGAAAGTTGCTGCTTTATAATCCACGATTACTTAAGTCGGCTCTAACGTCTGGCTACCAGTTGGCAAGATACAGCAGTCTGCAGACAGCCCAAGCTAGGACCATGAATAAATAATTTCCACCAGCTGAGAAATGTTTTCTGGCACATGGGAAGTGAGCCCAGCAACTGGAAGAAAGGACAAAGCCTTAGGAGGCTGTGAAACCTTGTTATTTTGCAGTGATGGTGCAATCAAGTGGTACTGATTGGTTTCAGCCTTTAGAGGTTTCTCCACACTTACGGAGCTCCAATCCATCCTGGCAAAGCGTCAGACACCTCTTCCGAGGCACAAGCAAGTCAGTCTCAAAACAGTGAGGAAAGAGAGAGATAGAATCGTAGAATCATTTAGGTTGGAAAAGACCTTCAAGATCATGGAGTCCAACCATCAACCCTGCCCACTAAACCATGTCCTGAAGCACCCCGTCCACTCGCTTTTTGAATAGCACGCATATCCCCTCACCTAAGAACACCTCCAAGCGAGTTTGCCAGAGCTTCAAAGACACGTGCTGCTAAAGCGTCCAGCCCACCCTATCTCCCAGCTACAACACAAACCAGCTGCATTTAAACGAAAGGCAGGTGAGAAGGACAACTGAAGTTCAGGCACCCGCTGCCAGCCCAGATGAAAGCCGTCGGAGCAGAGCAACCTTACGGCACAAGTGTCTAGAACCAGAGGCATCCTTCCCCCTTGGATCTCGCCTCAGGAGGAAGACAGGCGGAGGAAGCATTTGGCTCACCACGAGCTTTTCTTGCTCGGCACCTCCTTCGAACGGCTGCCGCACCGACCCGCTCTTACCCGGGCATCTCTTGCAATCGTCCCGTCCCCAGACTCCCGTCGTGGGATTTAACCAGAAGGGATTTAACGAAGAAGGTCAACCAAAACCATCGGCGTCACCTCCTCGCCGAGCTCTCCTCTGCCAAACGAGCCGCCCGGCAGTCAGACGAGAAAGCCCTCACTAAAAACAGCCGCAAGACGCAAGAACGGCTCTCGGCGCCCCGATAATGCTCAACGGGGTCCTTCTCCGTGTGCGGCTGTTTCCAGAGCACCGCAACCAGAAAATCCAAGCCAGACAAGTAGCTCTTCAAGGCAGACATTAAACATTCATTTGTAATAAACACCCTCCCGAGCCCCAGGGACCAGCGAGAGGTGTAAGGAAACACAGCAAACAGAATCCAGAGAGGCCAGGCTCACAATGTCTCGCCCGGCGGTTATCTGAATATGTGAAGGAAAAAAAAAATAGGGCTGTTTTCAAAATGGTCCGAGTGCTAAGAAACAGGAAGGAAATTTTACATTTTGTTCACTTTAGTTCTTCAAGGGCAGTTTTCCCTTATCTCTGAACAAAAGAGAGCAGGCTTCTCACTGTTATTTTAGAAACACATAAAAGAATTTCAAACATGCTCTCTACGTGGCTTTGCAATGCAGTCCTTGGACTGAAATGTCTCCACACTTGCAATCTTTTCATTTTCTCTCTCCAGAGCAGTGGGGGCAGTTGGGGAGGGCGAGGGAGAAAGGGATCTGTGAGGCCACAGAACAAAGATTGGGATTTGGGAGAGTGGCCGGCTATTGGTCATTTAATGGCTTTGGCTTGTCCAGTTAGAGCACTGGATTTTATTTATCTATTGATTTTATATTCACGGCACTGTGGTTTTAAACAGATCTGTGGGGCTCTAGGAACATAAAACAGGAAAAATCTTCTAAAATCAGATGGAAGGACACACGTAAGGCAGGCGGCAGCCAGCCCTGAGGACGGAGGTCACTATATGCCGTTTCCACAGGGAATGCTTGTAACTGTTAACTATACGTATGTGGATCTTTTTCATATAATTGCTTAATTTCACATAGGGGAAAAAGTAAGTATTATAAAGATTAATATTTTAATATCATAGAAAGAAGATGGGCAAACACACTTAAAGTAATAGAAATGCAGCTGAGTGCATAGCTGAAGCTTTACGGCAAATTTGTTCATTTATGGTAACGTCCACCGTGTATTAGTATTTCCATAAATACTCTCATAAGTGGGATTATCAGCAGAAACTGAAACAATCATTTTTAAACAAATGTTAAAGAATGGCTGCAGAATAAGAATTTTGTAATTCAATGCAAATATTCGTGCAAGAAGCTAGATCCTATGAATTATACGCATTTAGCCAAGGAGCAGAAATACTATTGTGTGACCTATATGTCAAAATACAAACTGAATTGTGCAGCTGGAAGCTGAACACTTGAATACCAGCCACTGAATACTAAAAAGGAATTGCTTGTAAACAACCAGCAAACCAAGAAACAATCTATGAATAATTTCAAATAACTCATGCAATTGAGAAGTCTATAAACTATTTGTAGACAATTTGTCAATAGAAGAACTTACACAGAAAATTATATTTTAAAATTGCTGCAAATTATCATGTAGCTATCACAAGAACATTTATGATTCATCACGAAGAGACATAAGTAATTATACCAGGGGTTGGAAAGGCATTTTCTCTCTTCTATTATATTCTGTAACTGATCAGGTGTATTAGGATAATATTTTTAATTATAATTCTGCTGATCCCCAAGGCATAAGCCATTAGTGAGCGATGGAGGCAAGATGATGAAACTTGATGGCTAAGTAGTCTGATTCGCTCCCACCAAGTTTGAGCAAAATCTGACGTCAATGAATCTGTACTTGAAGGTACTAATGTCATTATTCAATCTCATTCTCGCAGATGGACATACCAGATAATAATTTCATTCTCTTGATTTGCAGAAGAGCAGTGATACCTTTTCAGTGCAGCACAACCCTCTTTAATCCTTTAAAAATTTAAAGCACCTGATTTGCTACTACTGTCCAATTGCAAAAAAAACCCCAAACCAACAAACCTTCCTAGGGCTAGATTTTCCAAGAATCCCTAAGAGCTCTCTAAGAGCTGCAGGACAGGGATCCCAAGCTAGACATGACAGCTGGAAAAAGAAGATCGGTAACCTCTCTACACCAATTAGTTAAGTCAATTATTTGTTGGATTTACCACAGTACTGCATGGAGAGGAAGCAAGCAGCCACCAAGGAGCCTCAGTCCCCCAGGTTCACAGCAGCAGCTCCTGATGGAAACTTCATGAGCCTTCCAGTTCATGAGGAAAAGAGCAGGTTATGGGACACAAGGAAAGTTGGCCCTGTTCAACTGTGATGAGATGTACTTCGGGAGCAACAGGATACACATTTTTAGAAGGGTCTTATTCTGAAGGAGAGAATTCCCAGAGCCACGGATCTTGTAAAAGATTAGGTTTCCTTGACCTCAGAAATAAAATGGCAGGAGCCAACATTGCTGCAGAGATTTTGCGACATTTAAGAACAATTCCATGGTTCTACTTCTCTCATCAATTTCAAGTTTCATTTGCTTTATGAGTTCTTCTGTTGGCATAACAATGGAGAACAGTAAGTGACACCCTTTGTGGCACGCAGAAGCCGTTATCCCCTTCCTCTTGACCTGGAATTAGAGCACTGCAGTAGATGGTCCAGGAGGCACTAATCACATGGACTAAACCAAGTTTGCTAAATCACAGAAAGCAGAGGAGCAGAAGGGGGGAACAACCTCCCTCCCAAGCAATTTGAGGGGTTTGTTACTCTTCATTGGGTCATGTACATGCATTCGTTTGGGGTTCTACCACCTGCCCCTTCTAAAAGGTTTACAGCTCCCTGCTTGTTGCATCTCAGCAGTGCAACATCTCCGCAGCCTTCCATAAATTACACACTTGGGGAAATGTTAACAATCATGAGACTTAACATATTTCCTGTGCATTTTACAAGTGGTCTCAAACACTTGTACTTTTCCTTCAGGTCAGGTACAAGACCAGATGAAGAACTTACTCTCAGGTGCAACTTGATATCTTCCAAAAAGCAGCAGGGCAACCTAAGCAGATGGTTACTTTTTGCTAAATACAGCTTTTCCCTGTAATTGTACCTCTCCTGGCCTGCATGAGATTCATTTGGCAGTAACAAGGGCAGATTAGAACTTGCATTAGCACATCAGTGTGGTATAACGAAGCGTTCAAACAAGGCTAATGTCTCTGGAATTGAGAGAGAGAAGGTAATTGAAAAGGACAGGAGAGTGGTCACAAATATACTACACGTTAAGTGCGGAGTCCAACAATTTGGAATTGGCTCTGGCACAGCTGTCTCGTCGAGATTAATCCCATTTCTGCCAGCACTCGGCCACGCTTCTGTGATGCCCCTTCCCTGGACGCTCTTTTCTCCTGTTTGGGTCACCAGTCAAAGGAAATCCTAGGACAAGCAGCACCTCCTTTGGGGCTTTATTTAAACAAACAGACAGCTCCTCCTGAAGAAACGCCAGTGTCATAATGACATCCAAACCTTTTTTCAACATTTCACGTCGTGTTTAAGGAGGAGAGATGCTGTCAGGCTGAAAAGCTCAGCCAGCTGGCCATGAGGAACTAGCCATATTTCTTGAGGTGACTGACTTGAACTCTTTTCTTCCTATTTCTCACCCTGCTTCCTCTCAGGATGAAGTTGCAGTGTAACTGTCTCACATCCCCCAGCCGCAGAGGCTGAATTAGGGCAGAATTAGGCCAGGCAGAGTTTGCCCCGACCCCTCAGAGCTCTCCCAGCTCAGGCAGTGGGACCAGCAAAGCAGCTCCCACCCTCCTCCTCCTCCTGACACACCCAGGAACTTTGCTGTCATGAGGGTACCGAGCCAACACGTCACGGGTTTTGGGTCTCACAGAAAATATATCTTTAAAAAAGAAGAATAAGAAACCTTACTTTTAAAAAGGAACTGTAACATCACCAGGAAAAACAAGCAATTAAAACTGGGTTCCCAAAGAGTTCTACAATGGTCACTTGACTCTGTCCTAAAGAGACAAACAACTTTATTACCTCTTCTCTCACTAACATACCCCTAACCTATCCCAGCTTCACAACCACATTTTCTCCAACAGATGGTCTAAGTGATTAACATAACTTTGCTAAACTCAGGGAAACTGTTCTCAACACGTATTTATTTAGTTTTGAAGGCTGATGCTTCTATTTCAGACACAAGAAACCACATTTGCATGTTTAAAAGGTTACCTCCCCCGGCAATATCAATGGGCCTGATAAAAGATACAACCTACTTTCCCTGCCAACCTTGCCCAAGAAATTGCCACCGCTAGATGTATTTCAGTACAGCTCTTTCCACCGAATCTGCTTCTATGTCTCTTCGCTGACCTGTGTTCGTATTTCAGTTGATAAAGGATGGAACACAAAAAGCAACAGCTTTCCCCTTGAAGCATACCAAGGCATTTGCTTGCTGTAGCATTTGTATTTGCTACCAGCACAAGCAGGATCGTGTCGTCCTTTTCTTAGACCAAGTGCTCAGGGAAGAAGAGATCAGCAGGAGTAGAGCTTGCGCTCACAAGCCAGAGACCTTGCTTTCAAGTCCTTCGTACAGTATTTATGAAGTATCGATGGAAGCAGTAGGTGGCAGCTGGTTAACATCCTGTAACACCACTACAGAACGATTTTGACCAGAAGTTAAAGAGAGCCTCATAATTAATTGAGGCTACAGGAGGAATGCAGGCAGACTAATTACCTCAGATGCTCTGGCTGAAGGCGCTTGCTGTTGCAACAAGTGTTAGGGGATCTCTAGTGTTCGTAAGCAGTCAGGATCTCTGTTTTGTGTCTCCACTAAAGATGCATTTCTAAATACCTAACACAGCTCCCTCAGCCAGCGCCTTCGCTCCGTGCTGTACTGCAACGTCGTTTTCATTTCCCTCGCACAACACAGCCTTGCTCAGATCTGCCACCCGCCCCTGACAACCGTAAGATCTCCCTGTTATGTACTGACCAGCAGGAGAAACAAAACGTGACTACTGAGGTCAGCATAAAATAATATCAGAATTGCCACCCCCAGCCCCCCGAGCTGGATGTTTACTTGGAAACAATCAGAAAATCATTCCTGCACTGAGAACCTTGTGAGGTTCAGCAAAGCCAGCATGAGGCAAGTGGAGCCAGCATATTAAAACAAAAAGAAAAAAAAAATAAATAAAACACATCTCTTCAGAAGCTCAATGGAAGGAAAAAAATAGAGTAACTTTAAAATAACTTTCATACAGCATTAGCCAAGATGCCTGCTAAGGGTACTTACACAATAAAACAGCTTCTGATTTCTGCTTAACCTTGTGACCTTTTAAATCCATAAGTGGAAAGCTTTGAGGTTAGAAAAAAGTAAAAGGAGGGATCAAGTTAAAAAGTTCACCTGGCAAATATGCAAGAGGCTTAAAAACTACCAGCCTCATTTCCCCAGATTAATCTGCAGTGCAAATGTGAAGATGCTAATGATTTATTTCCCACCCCGCTGCACCAACTCCCTCTTGGTCTCTTTAAGACGGAAAAACGAATAATAATAATAAATGTGTGTGCTCCTTTCATTAACGACTCTGAGCTCTCATTTCTGACTTGGTATTAAAACATCAAAAACAAGCTCCCCAACCCCCATCACACCAGGAGATCAATGCTTCTTTACCACTTAGAGAAGATCTAAGGAGGCACCTAATACATTTAGTATGTTACAGTCACCAGCACAAATTCTTTTCAAAATGTAATAATCCCCTCCACGTGACACTTGACTCCCCAGTAGGTCCTTTTGCAGTCAGGTTAATAACCTTCATTTTATGTAGGTAAAAGAAGATTAACAGTGAATATGTTGAATCCAAGTTTATAGTATTGTACCTCCTCCTTTTGTTTGGTTCCAAGCCCTGCTGGCCTCTATGCAGGACTTGACAAATAAATCCCATTTGGCATTGCTGGCAAATGCTTCTTGATTGAGCATTTGGGATCAAAGAGTCTTCTCGTTTCCTCACCTGGCAACTCTAGTGGTTTAGTCCCACTTTAATTTGTCTTCCTTGTCCAGCAGAAACAGTAGCAAGCAAGCAAGCAGAGAGAATCATTAATTTCCCTTAAGAAATTCAGCTCTCAAAAATTTATTTCCAAGTACTGCATTTTATCTGCATTACCTTTAGAAAAAACCACCATATTTTCAGAACAAAATACCATATCTTCAAACTTCAACAGGCACCCAAACTCCTCCAAACTCATAAAATCCTCAACACAGGATGGAAGAGTAAGCTCTAAATATGACTTTGTATTCTTAACAAAAGGTAGGTGTTGTCTTTCTCGCGCGTTTCCTTCCTGAAAACAGCACTCAACAGATCTGCAAGCACAGTTTGTTTTGCCCAAGTCAGGAAACCCTCAGAGCAGCAGCCTCCCCCATCAACCAAAGCAGCAAAAATTCTCTTTAGGTAACAGCCAGGCAGGGAGTAGAAACCACCGCCTTGCTCTCCCCCAAGCAAGGCTAAGCCACTGGGGTTGGCAACAGGGTAAAACCACCCCGTCGCCTCTCCG
The DNA here is from genome assembly GCF_964188355.1 of Buteo buteo. NCBI lineage: Eukaryota > Metazoa > Chordata > Aves > Accipitriformes > Accipitridae > Buteo > Buteo buteo. The sequence continues at coordinate 53,729,061 of NC_134176.1, read as the reverse complement.
TACAGCTTGTTCTCCTCAGGGCTGTTCTGCAGAGAGGCTTTTGTGCTGGAAATGTTCAACAACCAGGCAAGAGCAACTGGGCTCGTTCAGCCCAGAGCAAGAGACAAGGGGAGGTGGCTGGGGAGGAAAAAGAAATATGAGACAACAGAAAAAGGCAGCAGGTCCTGAAATTCTAAAGTGCTTTAGCCTAATGAGAAGAGGATTTTACAAATAGCAGCTCTGAACCTGGTCAAAATCATAAACACGTGAAAGGAAAACAGGCTGCCAGAAACCACCTGCCACCACATGTACAGTTACAAATCTCTCCTCCCCAAAGGAAACAGGAGCCTTCTATTTCAGGGATTCGATCGTGTTTCCAAAATGAAACGCAGCTGATAATAAACAAAACCCCAAATACCCATGAAACACAGAGCTGTTCAGTCAGATTCCCAGCTCTCTACTTGCTAGTAGCAGCCAAGGACAAATCCTTGCTTCGAGTAGGGAAGAGACTGCAAAAGCAGCCAGGGACTCATTTCTGTTGGGTGCTGTCAAGAGTTTTGAGCTGGATTAGGCAGAATCCCTAATCCTCTTCCACCATCCACTCCAGCCAGGTCCTGGACTGCCACAGATAGGTTTTCAAGGAAGTCTAAAGTAAGAGCTAACTGAGGGGTGGAATTAGAAGTTCCTTACCCTGGTCACCTCCTCAGGGGACAGGCTGGAAATTCACTGCTATCCCTGAGACGGAGCAGACAGGCACTGTCGTCTGACACAGGCACAACAGCAGGACTCAGATGGGCTGGGAAAAACCCAGACGTACTTAGGTGGGGAACAAGGCTTTGCAAGAACCCTTCATTTTCTGATTTTCAGATGTTGAACAGAGTTGAAATCCCGTCACACTTCATCCTCCACAAAACAAAGCAAGTTGGAAGGAGATGGAGAGGTTATTTGCTTGTTTTAGTGACCTTTTTTTTTCCCCAAACACAAGCCTAACTGATATTTTCTAGCCAAAATTTCTTCTCAGATTAAAAAAACAAAACCCAAAACATTAACGCTCAAATCTTACAGGTTTTTGATTTAAAAATATCCATTTCATAGAAATTCCACAGAAAAGAGCCTATCTTCCTAGACCTCAAAATAATTGGGAAGAAAAGAGTGAGGCATTTAGGCAAAACATGTGTCGCTGGCTCAAACCTAGCTGAATAATCACGAGTGCTCCTAACCCCAGGCTGGCTGGCGAGGCCCTAGCTTCCCCCAGCTCAGACACTAACGATAGTTGCTCATTATTATTCCGCACTGGCTCAGCACAGACAATACACACACTTTGCACTGTAAAAAAGCAAAGGAAGGCACTCTTCCTGCCTCAGCGGATTTATATTCTAAGGCCATCGATCTCATCCTGACACTTGGTACACGCGGCAATCAGCAGATGGATCACTGTCAAAGCGCTGCGTCCTTTTTTACCTTTCTTATACTAAAGAGAACACAGCTATATTTGGTGACTCCTTCCTGAAAACAAAGCTGGTCAGAACATTTTGAATTCAAACTTGCCCAACCAAAATGAGAGAGAAAAAAAAAACATTCCATGGTAATCTCTCTTGGTTTTCAAATGACTCTACTTGAAAAGCAGCTTTGAAGAAGATAGTATTCAAAGAATATTTGGAGCTAACAGAGCACAGCTTATGAGGAACCAGCAGAGCTTGAAGCATTCTGATTCTCCCTTGGTAAGGAGGTGCTGGTTTTAATGCGATTGCCCCAAAAGCAGAGACAGGAACCCCTCTGCGCTCCACACTTGGGGCATCTATTTGCAAACGTACCTTAATTTGCTAGGATAGGATCAGGTAAACAAAAAGAAACTTTGCACTGACATAGACAGGGTAGCGACTTTTATTTGCCCAGCCTTTGCCATGCAATACAGCAGCCTCGTATCCGACTGATACCCACCCGCTAGATCAGTGCGGTGTGGTCGCTCGCAATTGCAGTGATTTGCTCCACTTTGTTGGCCATGCTAGTGCCAAGCCATCCTGCAAAAGCAAACTTCACGCTTCTTGGCCACAGATGAGGATGAGCTAAAGCCTTCGTCTGATACAGCAGATAGGAATGAACGGACCTGGGGGGTTTTTCCAAGCTGTTAGATCTGTAATAATATGCCACCCCCACTGCACACCAGAATGAATGTGGGGAGGAATCTACCCCCAGTGAAGTGCTCTAAGCATTACTGGAAAGAAACCTGTCTCAATTCCCACTGAAGGGAGCTGGAGGATGCAGAGATCCATCCTTATATGCAGCCACAGCAGCTAACTATATTGCTACAGCATTCTCCGAAGCCTCCCTGCGTCTAACAGTCAGATCTGCCCTTTATGCAGGTAACTTTGTTTTGCATGCCCAGGCCACAGCTACAAACATCCATCAATATTGATGCTGGTAGAATGCAAACAACCTCCTGTTGCCCCTGAACACAAAGTCTCTTTCCTCCAGCTCTTTCTCCCATCCTCTGGGAATCATTCAGGTGTAGCTAACAACTATGCTGAATCAACATGCCTGTAAACTCCACGTATTTTAATTCTTCATTTCTAAGGCATGTCATCTAATGCCTTTATTTCATAGATAAGAGAGCAGAAAGGGTTATCAGGGTAACTAAAAGGAGAGCATCCTGCAATGCAAGGAGATTTCTATCGCTCTTCGGTCTTTGTTTGGATACCTAGCGCGAAGGAGAGTCCAGATCCAAGAAAAGGGAGAGGCATAGGTCTGAATGAAGTCCAGTGGAAAGTCTGGAGTTTTTACTCTCTTGCAAAACACTGGATTTACTCAATGGGCAGTTCCTTCTTTCTCTCATCTCTTTCATCCCATACATCGCCACTGGGTTTGAAAGACTGCCCGACCCCTCCTGTAGTTTTATGCCACTTCACCCTAGCCGGCTTCAGCAGAACTGTGTTGAGTTTGGTGCCCCCCCTTCTAGCACAAGCGTCATGGGTGCTGTCATGCACTTTAGGGAGGCTGGGGAGAGCGGCTGTTATCCCCATCAGCATCTTCTGGAAGAGGAGTCAACCCTTGGGAGCCCCTGGGCAGCCCTATCAACACGCCTGGCCTCCAGCCAGCAAGGCTTGCCAATTTAAAAAGGTGAAAAAGAGACGTAGCCCAGCCCTGGTGCAGTCAGCTTCCAAAGAGGAGCTGAAGCACACAAGTTAAAGCTCCAATTGCCAACGCGGCACATTAATTGCTCGTTGATCGTTGTGCCCAACGCAAGGGAGGGTACCCTCTAAAGGTCCCCGCACCAAGGGGACGAGACGCCTTTCCATTTGGGGGTGACAAAATTCCTCCAACTCACCCAGCTCTGCCAAGCACGCTGGAAGTCAGGGTAGCAAATGACAGCATTATGCAGCAGAACATGAATTATGTAAAATTATGCATGCATGCACATGGCAGGGCGGGGGAATCCAACTTCTCCCAGTCGTGACAGACATTAGCTCTTCAGTGTGTGCCTGCAAACTCCCTGAAATCCCCAAGGGAAGGGACACACAAGGCCAGAGAGAATCTCTCTCCCCCCACCCTCCTTTTCATGAAAACTTCTCACAGCAAAGATAGCCTTACATGAGCGTACGATACAGAATACGGGCTGGATTTTCTGCTTGCCGACTTCAGTTTCATAACCCAGTGGCTCCATTTGCTTTGGTGGTGTCTCTCCTGGTTTATGAGGGAGGGAAAAACTCAGGTCCCCAGTGTGCAACTCAGGCACCATGCTGTAAGTCTTTTCCTGTAAAGTGGTTCAGTCATGCTCTCAGAAAATAACTAGAGCCAAGAGTGATTTTATAAGCTTAGAGGAAAGTGTCTCAAGCAAGACACCACAGCATGGGTTGCAAAAGGCACAAAACGCTGTATATACCCTTTGCCCTAGGCTTGTTGTAGCAATCTCCGACCGCTGACATCTGTTAACTTTAGCAGACTTTCTAATTCTCTTTTGAAAACAGGAAAATTCAAAGTCCTTACAACAAATAAAACTGAGTAAATGATTCCCTGCCCATTAAACCTGAAACCCTTTCAAATCTTCTCTAGCAGCTGCAAGCATCCTTCTGAAAGTTTCTGGGATGCCTGTTGGCTAGCTGCATGGCAAGTAACAGAAGCCTCTAAGGATGCCTGTCTCTCTTCTTGCAGAAGGAAAGATTGAGATTAGATTTGTCAAATGAGGATAAGTTAACGGGGCCGATAAGGTTAGACATGCCAAGCAATTCAGCAAACAATTCTGGAAAGAACTATTAGATCTAGGCTAACCAAGTATGATAAATGCTGACTTTAACCCAATTACTTACAGTGATTTTAGAGATCTGGGAAGAGCTGAGCACTACAGCGTTGTAATCAGTGACCGTGCAGGAAACTGGGCAGGTTCCCTTCCCCACCCCACTGCCCAAAGAAACAGAAATTCAAGTTGAGCATTCCAAGATTTTGGAAAAGAAAGGTCTCTGAATTCTTCTAAATTTAAAAACATCGCCCTGGCTCTAGCCAGGACTTAGCAGCAGTGAAATCAAGATCAGTTCCCAAAACTATTTATTTTTTTCCCTAGTTCAGCAAATTAGCTTTCCTCAAAGACTTTCATGCTCTTACGCAAGTTAGAGGACAACGGAGACATACACTTGGTCTCCGGTCTTTCTGAAGAAAACCTCTTCCCCTGACAAATAACATCAACTGGAACAGTCAAAAGAAAATATTTGTCTTAGAGAAACGGTCCATTCCTTTTTTTCTAACCTACAAGCCAAAGTCCCCGAGGTCATTTTCTGCTCAAGCTGGTGCCTCCCCACTTTCTGTGGCTCTGCACCATCGCTCTGTAAGACTGAAAGTCACACCAGACAGAGGCCAGCCCGAGGTCTGTGGCTCACTTAAGTCATACAGACTTAACGCAAAAATCAAGGGGTTTGTGACACCAAGACCATTTTCATCAGATTTATAAAACTCTAGATAGGAAAAATATCCCGGTCTCTTAGCTGCATACCACCACATGACATTTAATAATAGCAAAGACAACAACCATAGGTTAGACCAGAGAGTTTCTCAGTCAACTTGGCTTTGATGTACGTGGCTTCAATAATAAACTCATTTGCTGTTCATGTTTTCATGCTGAGGCCTTATCCAGAAGGAATACTGGCTCCTCTTTCTGTTTTTTTCCAAAGCATCTTTCATTTATGTCATGAAACATATCAACCTAGGGTTTTTTTAATCTAATTGAATTTGTGGTCCCGGCTTGTAATAGGACCAAAATATTTCTCCAGTATTTTGTTAAAGAGCATACATATATTCACATGTGCTTCAACAAACCATTTTGGACAGGGAAGTTTGGGGGGAAATTGCTTGGAGAGGTTTAAAAGAAATTAATGCTATTTTATTATTAGGATTTGTAGAACAGAAATACAGCTCCCAGTGATTTTTTCTTTTCCAAAAGAATTCTGTACACTAGAAAAAGCCTTGAAGTTCCTGCAAACTGGCAAACTCCAGACCCAAGGATTATTTTGTAGAAGAGAGTATGAAAATATTTTTCATTTTTGCATTCACATTTACAGTGGTCTTGAATTACGCTGGATGTCTAAACCAGAGCTGAACGTAAACAGGATATACCAGCATGGTCTGCGCTGAACCAGCAAATTAAACACAAAGAAAAACGAAAGAGAATTTTGCGCGCTCACTTACAACTCCAGGATCGCGGTGGCTTACGCGTACTTTCTCCTTGCGCTGCTTTTATGAACCAGAGAAAGTCTAGACGCCGCAGAGAGCTGGAACTCGCCGAGGCAGCCGGCTGCCCGCAAATCCACGCGCTCCCACTCCGCGGGGTGCAACCAAGATCCACGCGCTCCGTCCCGGCGTGACCGGCGTAGTGCCTGCCGGCAGCCCCACTAACGAGCCTCTCGGAGGCAGCTCTTTATTAGTAGCAGCGCAGCTCTGTGTTTTTAAGGCTAAATGACTTCCAGGCTAAGCTAGCACGCAACTGTAGTAGCAAGGAAAATTCCTCCAAATCAGCTGTGACTCCTTAGTGTGTGCGGATACACAGACTCAATTCGGGATCACCAACGCAAGGTAAGGAGAGCTTAAAAACCTAATGACCTGTGTTTTTTCTTAAAGGGTTTCTTAAGGAAGTTTGGCTGGCAAGCAGGTGAGGGAAGGAGAATTTTGGATAGATGACAGTCGTTGATTTAGGCATTTGTATTTCAATGGCTTCGCGGCCAGAAATTCGCCTGTCACCTGGGTGCTGGGCACAACGGACAGACTGGGAAAAGAAGCGTGAAACAGCAATGGCTAAAAGAACGATCTAAGAATAAACTACTCAGATGCACAAGCAATTTGTTATCTCCAGGAAGGGAGGGTGAGAGTTAAAAATGGTGTGGGAAAGAAACCACGTGAAGTGATGAGTCAGCAAGTAATCAGTTAAACATCTAGTTTTAGCTGTGGAGCACTGGCCCTCTGGAAATCGTAATTGGAACTGAGCCTAATACTGTCCAGCTGCTCCCTTCCACCCTGAGCTCAGGGGCACCAACTTCAACCAAAAAGGCCAGGGCAGACACTGGAGAGTCTTCCTGCTGGGAATCGGTGCGGCACCACAATTATTTCGGTTCTTTAAACAAAGCTCTGCTGGGCTTGGGTGACTAGATGCTTAGAGCTGAGAAGCAGGCGACTAATTTTGCTTGGCAAGGACTCCAAGCTGGCAGGACCTCGAGGGACAACAAACCCAAGCAACGTGCAAGGGCTGAACAACGCTCAGTCGGAGGGAAATTACGAAGACCCCAGAATGGCGTGCGTTGAGAAACCCACTTTAGGAAGCAGTCGTGCGAAGGGCTGTCCTGCTAGGACACAGATCCTGCGCCGGTGGGCGAGGGGCAGCCAAAGCTGGGCTGCCCTGCTCTGTCCCGGCCATCAGGATCAAACCCTGCCTGCCACACGTCCAGCCAGCACTGGCTGGCAGAGAAGTACAGCTGATCTGTCAGAAACAGTTTCTTTATTAATACAGGCGAAAATCATCTTTGAGCACGGAGGCAGCTTAACTCGAAACGTTAAATAAAGCCGATCTCCACCAAAGTGTTGAATTCATCCATACGGCCAGAAGAAGGAATAAAGAGAACAGTCTCCAAAGAAATTAAGCTGCCTCTAACCCTGCTTATTGTCAATTACAGCATTTGATCGTTTACTCAAGAAGGGGCTAAACGCCACTCTGCCCTAGCCCTGAATTCCCACATAAGGTACAACATTTGTTTGGCCCCTGACTTCAAAGTTGGCTAAGAGCTATCCCTGCTACATGGATTGCACCCACAGGAGAAAACAATTTTCAGGAGGAAGTACTCAAAACCAGAACAGTGGTTCTGAGGCTGTTGGGCCCTCTTCAATCTGCAACTTGTTTTGCTGAACTCTTCTTCAGGAGCTTGGGCTCATTCGAAAGAAATTCTTGCTACAGCAGTCTCAAACAGAAAGGGAGAGATCTGAGCTCTGCAAGAGTCAATTTGCAGTACCATGCAATACCTCCGTACCAGAGGGTTTTCCTTTCCTGCAATATTAGTTCTCACCGATCTGCATTAGTCCATGATGTTTATGTTAGCGCAGAGGAAGAGTCCAGTGGTTTTTGGAAAAGAGGGGGTCCTGTGAGACACTCCGTTTCAAGCCCTGCTTTGCCACAGATTTCCTGAGTTATTTGGATAAGTCACCTCTCTGGGCTGCTTCTTCCCATCTGGAGATAAAGTCCCTGCCCTGCTACAAGCAGGCTTGCAAATCCCACCAAGTGTCCCATGGCTAAACTGAAAACCAGGGTGGCTGAAGGAGGGTGGAAAAAGATGGAGGCTGTCCAAACTGAACCTGATGGAAGAGCTCCCACATGCACGAATATGTGTTACCAGCAGTGTCTTCCATCATTTACTCCTCAGTTGGTCAGATTTTTTCCAGAATACCAGTCACTGGTAGTAAAGGCATGTGAAAGCACAACTTCTACAGAGAGAAGGAAAGCCCCAGACTTCTTGACTGGAAGTATGTTAGCACAAGCACTGCCTTGCTCCAGCTGATGCTGCTGACTTTCAAACCTTTCTACTGATGCGTTGCCATTTCTAAAATACTCGAGTCATGATTAAAAAAGCTCTTCACAGAACATCCGTATTTAGCCATGAAGCTTCTCACCTGGCTCATGCAGTATCCTGGCACTTGCTTTGTCCTGGCCAGAAGAGGAGAGAAACAGCAGAGAAAACAGGGGCAAAAACCGCAGGGAAAAGGAAATCCCCAAACCTTTCTATGTACCTGATAAAGAATAGCAACTCCATGCTATCTGCTGGGCTCGTGAATTGTGAAATCCCCAGAAGAGCTAATGGTAGAGCAGGGCATGAGCAAACAAAGAGATAAGACCAAACAAATATAGTATTTGAGGGGTGAGAGGCTAGAGGGTGAAACAGACACAGATACCTCCCTTCCCCCTTAAAAAACCCTCCTACCTAGTACAGGAACAAAGTTTATTCTTCATCCCGTGCACTGGGGAAAAACTTCAAACTAGCAGAGGAGCACGCACCCACTATTGCATTTCGACTTTGCACCCTAATTGCGAAAGGGGAAAAAAAAAAAAAAGAAAAAAGAGACAAATCATAGTGGAAGGGCATTGAAGAAGACATTGGCAGGAAAGTGAGAGGATCTACATTTACGAGAATTCCTTGTGAGCACCAGCCCCTGAAAAATAGGCTGAGATACTGCTGCTTATAGGAAAGCAGTAAAGAATGCCTTTGGTGTATTCCTTTCTCAAAGGATTAAAACAATTTTCTTTTCATTCCACATGAAGATTTACAGTGGGCTTTAATTCCCTGTAAAGGAGCAGGCAGTACTCCATAAAGGATGGACATGGAAACTATGTAGACAAGACTGCTGTTGGGATAACATTTACTTTAACTCTAATTTGCTGGTGAGACATACAAGTGTTTGAAAATAATAAAGGTTGTCAAAATATTTTCCGTAATAAACTCCTACACACAGCACATTTACAAGACCAGCACAGTTTCCTACCCAGCTGGTGCACTAGCTGCTACCAAGAGATTCTCTGATTCCTGAGATGCCATCTCAGCTGGGGTGGGAGCTTGCCTTCTCGCTGAAGCATTCCCCCTCCTTGTCGTTACGTTACCCCCTCTCTTAGCACGCACGGTGTCCTGCATTTTCACAACTGGTGGCATTTGGGTAGCGGAGGATTTCTCACGTTAAGGGTAACTACTGATCCCAACGGTATCAACTCCTCCAAAACAACGGCAGGGGAAGGCAGTATAGCTCTAACACGTAATGCCTCCGGGGAGGACGAAAGCAAGTCACAACTCCCCTGCTTTACTTCCCATTGCCATGGATACATATGTAGGATGAAAGGGTATGGCTTCCATTTTTGCTAAACATCAGTGGCAAGACAGACTAAATAAATTTAAGATGTAATTTCAATTTGAGAACGGCAGATTCGTTCCCACCAGGCAAGCTACGCTTCCCATCCCTGGCTGGGGATACAAGCTCTGGAACACAGATCCTGAGGCTCTTTATTTCAGACCTTCATTTAATGCCCTACTAAAGCTTCTTTCCCCCCCCCCCCTTTTTTTTTTAATTGGAGATATTAAAAAAGAAACAAACAAAAAAGCCCTCAAAATCCACACAACAGGGTGAGGCGCCCGTGCTCTCTGCCATAATAACACTCGCTAATTAAAACACAAAGCAGCCAGGGCTGCAGGATTAATGGACATGGTTTCCTCTTTTCAAGTCTCGCCTGCTGACAGATCGCCTCATTCCTTCCTTGCTCTTGAACCTCTCAGAAAAAAAAAAAAAAAGAAAAAAAAAATCCAGTTTGCTTATCTTACAGTGTGGGGTTGCCATGGAAACCGCATCCCCCTGTGAGATGCTCTGTCATAACATTTCAGCACTGTATGGAAGGCTTAAAGACACAGCATCCTCTGCTCTGAGGGCTTCTGAGCCAGCCAGAGTCTTCGCAGATGAGCAGCTGTCAAACCTAGTGAAAGTCTGAAGTTGGGAGGGAGAGACAGAGAAGTAACAGTAGAAATATTCAGTTGCCCGTTCTTTGCAAAAAAATCTGCTTCTTGCATCGGCAGTTAATATTGACCGACAAATACTTTGACTTGGTGTAAGACACATTTTGCTGTTTGGAGAACCTGCCTCCCGACAGCCTGATGAAAGAAAGAGTGCTGGCACCAAAACATAACCCCATCATTCTACCATGGGCTAGCACAAAGCACCTCTTTAGTCAGGGTTTTATGTCAGATTAGTCTTCGAGCCCTATTTTCTCAGTCCTTTCGTAAGAAAGGAGGGAAAAAGTAGCAAGCGCAATAATTGCCCATAATGGGAACAGGCCTCCTATAGCCTGCTCCTTAATTACAGGGATGGCTTCCAGTCTCTAATCACTAGGGGTCCAGATGGAAGTTCTCCAAGCTCTTTGAGGGACAGAATGTGTCAGTTATTAATTAAACATATGAGGCAATTAGCCTCAAAACTTTGTAGTAAATCATTACAGCTGTGTTACTTTTGCTTTTCCTTTGGCAAGTGCAAGTCAAATGCACAGTGCATTTCCCAGGGGGGTCACGAGGACTGCAGCCAAAAAGCATTCCCAAACAAGACCTTTGTTGTTGGGTGGGAAAAAGTATCTGCAGAAAGCTTGTTTTCAGAAGTCAGCTACTTCACAGTCACATCCCTCACGAGAGACGATGGATTCTGCGTATGATAGGTATTCACCGCTCAAACCATCCGGTGTGCAAAGCAGCTGAATTCTCTCTGCCACCCCGAAGAGCAGCCTGAAGTTGTTGTGGTAAAGCAGGAGGAAGAAACCAGTCCTGTGGTTAATGTGACCCATATTCCAGCATCAGCTATCAACTGTAATTCATGGAGCTTGTCAAGACTTCTATCTCAGTAGACTCCAGCACATTGTAGGACCCTGTTGCTGGTTGGTCACACATTTGAAAACGAGATGCTGTGTTGCGTTCTTTGCCTATCTCCAAGTTCAGAAACCAGGCCAAAACCACCATGGCTGTTACAACGCAGTTAGTGATTTATTCCAGTATTTGTATTCACAGACAAAAAACTCTCTTGGTCACACCACGACAGCCTGACGTCAGTGCATTGTTAGTCTGCGTTTTACTCCGTGGTTCAGTGCCACAGTTGGAGATTCTATCATCTACAAAAACCTGCTTGTTTCCCTACACTTTTCTCACATGTAGCTGACAAATGATGCAATAACTCATTATTGACAATAGTAAGAACTGGGTGGTGACCTCAGCCCTGTTTTACTTTAACATATAAAGCACTTTGACCCCTTCCTTAGACATCTTAACATGCTTGGACAGTACACTTTGAGAAAACACATAGGAAAACTAGAGAGGAACAACACACGCAGCCTGTAATCAAGTGCTGTAAGCTCCTCCTGGTACTTGGCAAAACACTGCAAGAGGGGTCTAGGAGGCTCCTTTGGAGTCAGCAGCCAAATCTCAAGAAGAACCAGTATGTTGGGTCTGCCAGCAATAAGCAACAATTGCTTGCACAGTTCGGAGAACACAGCAGCCTGACAGAGACCCAAGCCCACTGAAGGCTGCGTAAGTTAGAGGAGAACACACGTATCTTCTCATCATGGAAGAGGATAGAATAGAGCCGACAGCATGCCAGGTAGCCATTTACCTTTAGGACAGTTGAATTTAACAAGGCGACAAATGATAGATGTGCAGAATAGTAGTAGTTTGTGTGCGGGCAGCTCTCATTTATATTTTCTCCTTTGCTCAACAGGCCGGATCTGAACAAAATAAAGTGGCCTTCTACGGCAAACTACATTGCTATGTGAGTGTTTTTATGATAAAAACTGGATGTAGCTTCTCATGTTCACCCCATCGCTGTCCTTGTGATTGTAACTCATGTTTGACTGCCATGTAAGCAGAGACATTTAACGTGAAATTTTTGCAGATTTTCTTAACTGAATTCTGTCGAACTCAAACTAAAATACTGAATACTAAATATTTCTAGAAGTAAAACCAGCAGACAGCGAACAGAAAGTAAAGCAAAATCTTATCACCATCTTTGATCAATAAAGTCTCACCTGAGTAAAGTTTAGTTGAATTATGACTTTAGAATGGATTTCCAATGTTTCTAAAGTTTCATGCTCAGAAACAGGTAGATAAAACAATATACACAGCCACACACATCATATCTTTACTGGGACTTTTAACAGGAGAATATCCCTACTGTTCATTGGGTTGGAACAAACTTTTCACTTCTCTGCACAGCCCGTGCCATTCTCAACGTAGACTTGATAGCATTTGCTCAGCATCCCAAAGAAAAAGACAGGGATGCAAATAGAGCTTGTGTTCTGTTAGAATAGAAATGCACCTCAGTTACATATATTTAAGGTTTATTCCAGAAAAGGAAAAAAAAAAAGGGGGGGGGGTTGTGGTGACACACCAAACCCCACCCCTAGGAACTAAGTCACTTGCTATCATCCTCTTCTAAGAAAAGGCAAGAATGAACTTTCAGCAGGCACCAGTTTTAAGCTGGGTTTCTAAATTGGGTGTAGAAAGTAAGTCATTGTACAGCCCTACCCAGAATAGTCACAATGTTACAGCAGAGGCAGTATTTCCATTTTCCCTAGCTGAAAAGAATTCAATACTGAACTTCAAACATGAAAGTAATTTAACCACACTAGTACATTTAAACCTTGAGGGTCTTTGACATTCATGAAAGCAGGGAAGTTGTTCAGTATACAGAAGGTTACCCAAGAGTAACCTGATAAAAAACAAGCATCAAAATCAAACCAAACATCAAAAGAATAATCTCTTATTAAATATGCTGGGGATTTTGTCAGCCTATTACCAGGGTCTTGATGATCTTTTCTGATTTCCCAGGGCTCAGGCAGGAATAACGACATTAAATATTCTGTGTGTACTTGGAAGAAAAGAAATGAGGGACAACTGACACAAATAGCTTCAAATTACTCCTAAAATCCTACATCTTGTACTTACAAAAAGGTGGAACTTCAACTTGGTCAACTTGGAACATATTGTCACTGCCAAACAAGCCTTAAGAACACTGTGGCCAAGGAGCTTCTGTTTTCTGGAGGTGACTGGCAAGATGCTACATCACTTTGTGATGCACAGGCAGCTGCTTTTGTCCTTCAGAGCTGTTGTTTTTTGGGTTGGTTTGTTTCTGTTTTTTAAACAGTTCTGGACCTCTCTGCCTAATTGCACCCACTTCATCTGTGAAGAAAGATTTATAACAGAACATAATTTTGAGGGATTAACTTTGACGCTGGTACATGGCCCATGCAGAAGTGACAGCAAAAAAATTTATATTAGCTGTGGCTCCTGCCAAAGAATAACAGAGAAGCTTATTACACAGGCAATCAAGCTCCCAAATTAGTGCTGATTTTTTCCCCATGCCACTTTACTGCTGCTAATGATGGGAAGCAGCAGCAAATATGAAGCAAAAAGCCATCAGGAAACCAGCTTTCAATTTTTGTTATTGAATGGGGTGACCGAAGTCCTTGTTCAGGTATGAATCTCAGAGGCAGCAAGAGCTGAAGACAGACCACAACAAAACTGGAGGAATGATCTACCGACCAGCATCCTTACTGAAAGGTTCTCAGGGAACTTCTAGTCCAGCGTGTCTAATTCACAGGGCTAGGAGAGCATCGATCTTCTCCTTTCCTCCCCCTACTGAAGAATTCTCCTAGAAGCCATGTCCAAGGCAAGGCTGAATGCTTTTGGGAGCCACAGCCACATTAACCTGGCACTGCTATCTCCAGGAAGGTGCACATCTACAGCACAAGCAGCACTCCCTAACTCAGGAGACATCTCCCCATCTCCCGTGACCCCCCCAGTGACACGAGAGCACTTTCAGCAATTTGGGATCTGGGCCAGCCCTAGCCGGAGCTTAACCCAAGACGTTTAGAGTTTTAACCCATGGAGACCCCGGTACTAACTATAATGGCAGTCATCATGCCTCCACTTCCAAAAGGATACGGATAGGAGGACAGGCATCTGTCTAGACTTTCTCCACCACAGGTTTCTTGGAACAGAGTGCAACTGGACAGGACTTGCACTAAAAAGAAACTGGGAACTACGGTGCTTGAAATACTGCCATTGCTGTGATTCAGTACCAGTGAGATACTACTGACAGCCCTGAACCACTGGAAGCAATGGAAGAGAAATAAATCTGGAAAAACAAGAGAAGCTGGGCCCCTTCCTACTATTCAACAGAAGAAAGGAGGGTTCTTCGGGAAGAACACCCAAAGGCACAAGCCAGCCTTAAATATACACAATACGATGTGCTTAATAGAAAGCAAGGCTAGAAGCAAGCCCTCTACCCTGGAGAGGCCATGGCACGTTGTGACCAGAAAGCCACACTGATCACATTTGGTTTCACTTCAAAGAGATCCTGACTCCCCAGACCACCTCAACAGTTTTCTAGTCCCTGTACTTTCCCATCTGCTGTTGATGCCTCCTTGCAGTTAGTTAAAAAGTTGCTCCCTCTCTCCTCATTTTTATGTCTTATAGCTAAGGGGCAACTTCTGTGATGGAAGCATCTTGCAGGACTCTACTGCCCATCTACACAAAATAATTTCTGTTTAAATTTTCTTTCACAAGCAGGCTAATGCCTTGCTCAGCTGTCACTGACATCAGTTGGATTTCTTCTACCAAGTTTCAAGCTGGAGCCATCTTAACTGAAACGGTGTATATACGTAAAGATTGTCCATAGTTTGCACAGAACCTCTGTGGATTAATCCAACCAAATCAAGATCGTCATCATAGAGAAGTGAAGACCCATAAAAATGGGGGAAATCTCCTTGCAACATGCCTAAGAGGTTACAAGTAAAATACTGCTGCTTCTTTTATTTTCTGCTATTCGACACCATGCTTCCCACATGAATTGGTTGTTGGCCTCAACTGCATTTAGCAAGGCTGGTTACCTCTGTTCGCACTATGCACGGCCATCCTTATGGCCGAGTAGAACTGCTTTATGGAAAATACTCAATTATCCCAACATCTCCTACTGGTACTGAAAGAAGGTGTTGCAGTCGGAGGCAGCAAGGGAGAGACCTGTCCTCAGATCACCTCTGATCCAGGAATGCCTCGGTCATGTCATGTACTCCCGAGTGTGGCAAGACCAGGCTGACAGTCAGGGCCTGACAGCTCTGTGACATCCCTTCTGTTCACTCGAGTCTAGAAAAGCTTTTTATGGTAGCTGGCAGAAGCAGTAATAGTAACTTGAGATATGTTCATGCCACGCTTACTTTGCTAGTGTTTGGTTTAATGGAGTACTTTCATAAATTTTCAAGGTAGACCCCCCTCAGCCGGGAACGCTCAGATTAGACCAGGACAGCTACCTTGAAGGATTCAAAGACCTATGTGGTAATTTTGCTAAGGAGTAACTGAGAGTCACCACTCTGCACACTAGTGGGTCAGTCCAAGGTACCACATGAAGGGACTACTAGACAGATATTTAAGTTATGGCTTCAAAATAGTTATTATGCACTGACTGAGCAGTACCATGGGCGAGAGACTGGACACTAGCATTAAAAAAGGGCAGGCGCAGCCATAAGCTGAATGAGTTAAAAGAACAGACACATGGTTGTTATCGTGTGCTGCAGGCACTGCGCAGGTCTAATGCTGGGGAAGGGGAGCAGGCAGGGACTACAGCTCATTAGCCCCTCCAGAAAAATCTACTCCCAGCTGCCAAAAGCAGGCTTTTCGTAAATCGGCCAACAGCTTCGCAGTGTACAACCTCACCATCAACACCGCAACGTGGGGAGTGACGCATCTCATCAGGGATGGCTTCGAAGTGCTAAGCCAGCAGAAGTAGCAAAGTAAATTACAATACTGTCCTCGGTGCCATTACGGAAAAAGAAGAGCTGGAGACAAGATTCTGGAATACGAATTGCTCTCAAAGAAAGTGAACACCATACTGTAATCCAGGTAACAAAGAGCATTTAATATATGTATAACTGTGATGCCTGATAGCATGAGAGCCTGTTAAAGGACCAAAGGTTGCCAAAAGTACACTTCAAGTGAAAAACCAAAACATAACCACAACAAAAACCACATCAAGCCACACATGCAATAGAGAAGGGGTTAAAAAAAAAATAAAATACCAAAGGGCCTCCAGAACCACAGGTTCTACTGCCAGACACTCACATCAGTGGCACGTGCAGCAGGGCCAAATCAAAGACACCACAGCTAGGTCTGGGTAAGGTGACATCGCAGCGCTGCGTGAAGATGCAAGCTCAGGTTCCAGCAGCCCTGCAGATACTGCATCCTACCTATTTAAGGCTCTGTTTCTAGTTGCACTGATGTATTTGTATGACTCGCAGTTCCAGAAGCACTTCTCTAAACACTATCTCTGGCATCTCTTCAGTGCAGCACAGTCAAGGATAAAAATAACTTTTACACCTCTTTATATTTCTCTTCCCCTCTTTCTGCAGTTCTGTTTCTCTCCTTGCAAAGAGGAGAGCGACATCAGTTAAGTCATCCAGCAAATGTAAAGTGGTTATGGCTACTGCTAGAAGGGACACTACAGCCACGAAGCTACCACTGCAGTTAGTGATTTGAAGTCTAATGGAGCAGGAAGCAGCAAACTATGCAACAGAAGTTTTAGAGAATATCCACACTAGGCATGCCAAGCACACATTAGGCTAGAAGCAGCTGTGGCCATACCAATTTCAAGGTCCCCAAGATGACTTTTACATGTGCCTGAAAGAACTCGCTTCATTCAACACCTTTTAAGCCTGATTGAATCAGACAGTCTCAGCAGTTCTCACATACAAGGCATGCAAGTTCAGCAGCTATGAGCACTCTCTTCACTGGCATGCCCTTGCCCTTTAAGCTTGCTTTAGGTATCACACTCAAAAGCTATAGGGCTTCATTAAGCTATCCAGGGATACAGGTCTGATCGAGCCAGACAACATCTCTACAGCAGCAACATCACTAAGGGCAGGATCACGTTTTGTTTTTTATACTGGGCTGGCTGTTGGAGCTGGGAGATGGTAACCCAGACCAGGAATTGGGAGCAGCCACTAGCAATGCTGGCACTGGCTCAGACCTCCTTATCGACGCAATTCTGCTTTGGCAACTCTCACGGCAGGCCATGGTAGTACCTCTGTGTCTCAACTTTCTCATCCACGTAACAGGGGGAGCACGCAGCACTTCTGTATCTCACTGGAGCGCTGCATCACCCGTGGTTTGCTTACCACTAGAAAGATACCAAACAGTACACTTCCTCAGGTAAACACATCAAGAGACAAGCTCTAGTCCCAACTTGAAGGGTATATGAAAAATTAATATCTTTGAGCCTCCTTTATACCCACCAGCAAAATCCACCCATCCCTGTAATTTGCTTTGAAATAAGGGAGAAAGCACTAATTGTTCAGAATTATTTGCTGGCTGGAACACCAACATCTAAGAGTATGCATTCTCTGCAGACGTGAACTTGCTCTATCCCAGGGCTTGGGAAAGTACCAGTTCCACTGGTGCACAGCACTATCTTTTGAAAGCCTCACCGCGGCATGCACTACATGAAATTGCCTGCCTGAACTTAGATTTTAAACCAGAACAAATATATTACTGCGAAATGCGCAAGACATGTCTGAGCAAGTTATTTCCAGCCGATTTTCCTGCGAACAGCTAACAAAACTGAAGTTTACGTTAAATATACACTGAGCATTTTCTGTTTCTTTTGAGGGCAATCAACATCTGAGTTCCTCTGCCCCAGGAGGTACTGGCACAATCCACTCTGATTAGACTCAGGAGGGGGAGCAAACAGACAATTACTCTGATAACAATCTTATCTGAGGACAGAAATGAGATTAGCAGCCTGGTTGCAGTGATTCTTCCTCAAATATAGCACTAAAAGGACTGACTAACCCAGCACGGGACAGGGAAGGAATTTCCCTACAGAGCACGTTGGCAAGTAAAGTGAGGTGCAATTCGGAGAATTATCTGTTAGGACCAAATGGCCACAAACAGCACAGGTTCCAGGCTAGACGTCTTCCTGACCACGCGGCAGCTGGGCAATTTCTTCCTTCTAGTTTTCCACTGTTACACAGAATCTTATAAGCAAAAAAGCTGTAAGATTGGCTGGGACCATTCCCTGCCGATAGGGAACAACTCCATCCCGCTGTCCTTCCTACTATTTCATTTTTGCAGTCTACTCTCAAAATTCTCAGATGGCAGAGCACCCATTAGCTTTCCATGAACCTAATCAATGATGCAGTTGGGAAGGTCCTCCTCAAACCGTTTTGATTTTACTTCTCTAACTTGATCTCACTCTTTTTAGTTACTCCCTCTACAATAGCCAAACTAACCGCTTTTCCCCAGGTGTTTACAGCCTTCACATCTCTGGAACCATGTCCAGTAACACATAGGGGATATTAACAAAACTTCTCTGAGATAAGGATCCCAGAGAAGTCTGCACTTAAGTCTCACAAAGACAGGATAATTAATATAGTAACAGGACAGAAGCCAAACTGCTCAGAAAGTTGCTCACCTATACTGACAGATTTACATTGGGGGCTTATAAGCATTCCCTGCAATGGACACGACGGACTAGACTTGAGATGCCAACTTTGTTGCTGGTAAATCGGGATGCTGTAGGCTTTGCTCTGCAGCTGGGGGAATGTGTGTGTGTAGGGGAGTGGGGGGGATCTTCAGCAACTGAGCTACAAATTTCTTATCTCCAATACAGCAGTTTCGTGAACTCCTTCCATTGCCCAGTTACAGGAAGGGGACAAAGACCTACAAAACACAGATTCACCAGAAATGCCATGCCCCTCGAGCCTCCCAAAATAACAACAATTTCAACAGCCTCGGTAAATCAAGCTGATGGCAGTTTGAAAACTGATAAAAGAAAAGTTGCTAGCAAAAAGGCAGAGATGTAAACTTTCTTCCTGCAGTATATGATGGCATCGTGCTTCAATATTTGCAGTTCTCTTTACACATCTAGTTAGACTAAGATGAATATCCTTATAAAAATACGTAAGTAAGTAGCACAAGAAGAGGGCCAACTGCTATACTTCTGCTCTGCTGATCTGAATTCACAGCATTTATTTAGTTATAATCCTTCATATAGGAAGTTTATTTATACAGACAGGGATTTCTGGAATTCTGCAGGATTAGTCAATCTACAGCTTTCTCAGTGCATGAATTTTAGCATCAGAATTACACTGCCTGGATATTCGATGCCTGGAGTAAATATTTGGGCTGATGAAGGTTAAACAGATTAGTCAAGATGAAGCCAGGGTTCTCTGCTTATTTACTCAGAAGCTTAAATATTGCTCTTCTTCATTTAAGAAGCTTAGTTTAAAAGAAAAACCCACAAAAACAACAAAAGAAACATACTTACCCACCCCGAAGTGAGACAGCACCAAGATTTCTATCATCTTCAGCCTGGGCACGCATGTGACAAAGCCACACACTGAATCACAAATCTCGCACTCCTTGGCCTCCTTATGGGAAACGCGCAGAAGAAACAACGGCTTCAGCAACAAGCTTGCTGCTCTGAGTTTCAGCTGCACCAGGGAAATGGGATAAACAACCCCCCTCCCGGTTCTATTCAAAAGCAAGAGGGAAATAATTGGTGTGAAAGCCATTTGCAGTTCAGTTACACTTTTGAGATGTGAAAAGGCAGTTATGCACAAGGCCGTGTCCGTAAGTCCTACTGTGGAGAGGATTTCCAAACAGTCTCAGCAATGCCACACATCACCTTTCATCAAAATCAGCAATAAATTCCCACCCATGATAGGCAGAGCAGTGTTAAACTAGGTCCAATTCCTGAGCCCACCTGCTGTATCCCCCAAGCTCGCAATGACAGTTTTCTGTGGCGTGTCAAGAGCCTGATCCAAAACCCCTCCACTGCCAATAGGCTTTGGATCGGCTGGTAAAGGAACAGTAGTTAAGTGTTAGGAGTCAGAAAGCAAAACGGTTTGATTTCACTGTTTGATACATGTAGATTAAGACTGAAAGCAAAAGGACTAGCTATTTAATAAAAAGAAAAGACTATGTGTCAGCAGGTACAAAGCTAGCAGAAGCTAAGAGTTTGAGGAGGAGCAGGCAGGAATTAGGAGTTCACATTTCAGTCCATTTGTTCGGTTTCAATTTCCAAATCAATTTTGTTTAAAGGCACAAACATTAAAACGTTTTCAATTAAGAAAATAAAACTTGTGTTTCAACTAAATGCCTCTGCAGAAAACTACTCCCACTTGCTGGCTTTCCACCCTCCGCTACTGCGCACCATCCATCCCCGCTGAGGTTGTGGCTTGTTTACTGCACTCCCAAGAAAATTTGTGTACAAATTTCAGACACTTTGGAAGAGGAAAAAGTGCCTTCCCTCTGATCCACGTTTACTCTGAACAGATGTAACATTCCTAAGAAGCTCTCAGCTGACTGCCTTTGAAGTCTGAAGAAAAAAGGGGGGGGGGGAGGAAAAAAAAAAAGAAAAAAAAAAGGCTCGACCTTGAAAGCTACATTTCTTCCCTTAAAAGAAGAAGTCTCCAGGGACTCTTGAAAGAAATAAAAAGCAAATTCTCCAGATCCTTATCTCATGCTATTTTTGGGAGGCTTTTGTTTTGCTTCTTTGCTCTTGTCATGTTTGGATTAAAGGACTTCCACAGGCACGGCACACGCGCGAGCGGACCGCTCACCGGACGGGATTTGTGCCAGGGCAGCCCCCTTGCCCCACTTAAGTTTTGCGATCGTAAAAGCGTTGACCCAAAGTGAATTCCGACCCACGAGCGCTCCCACAGCAAGTCCCCCCTTGTGATGGGTTGGGGTCCAGACAGCACTTACACAGCACGCAGGCTCGCGCACCAAAACCTCTTGGAGTTGCCCTCTCACGCTGCCGTGGCTGGAAATACCGCTATTTCAGCGGACACAGCTTGCACTTACCCCCAAAATTGTCAGTGGTGACTAAGTTAACTTTAACACGGCAAAAAGGGGGCTGCTTTTCCTCTTCGACTTCCCTCTGCCTGCTGCCGTGTCCTCGGCGTTCCTCTCCTCCTCTCCCCAAGCGCAGCTCCTCCTCTGTTAGTCTGCCCTATTAACCTTCTCCATATCCCACCCACCCAAATTTGCACATTATTAAGCATCCAGAGTCTTTTGTTCAAGGTCCTTAAACAAAAGCATAGCTACCGCATTTCCTGGCAAGAGGTGCCTTGTACCCAGCAATCACTTAGGGCAGCTCTAATAGACTCATTTCTCCCAAACACAAAAACAGGGCACGCCAGACAGGCGAATTCAAGGACACGTCCTTTCCTGAATTCCACAGAGCAAGATAAGCCTGTGAGCCTTGCGTTTACTTTATCTTAACTAAGAGGCTTCCCCCATCCTCCCGCTCAGTAAAAAACTAATTATTTACCACTGAGGCACGGAATAGGTTAAAGTTTCCTCTGTCTTGTCTAGCTCCCTTTGCAGATTAAGGGAAAACAATGAAGTCTCCGCACTTTGTGATATTGCTAATGCTTCCTGTGGGGATAGCAGCGCTGGCTGCAAAGAGGATTATGATTGCGGTTTAAAAGGAGTGTGCACCGTACTGCCGCAAGAGGCACGGGCTTATCAGAAAAGAAACCAAGCTGCCCCCAAACTATGCACGTGGGACTCCTGCCTGCCTTCGGTTCTGGCTGATGGCTCTGCCTTGGATCACACACCCGCTTATCAGGAGCGATAAACCAGCAGCTGAGCTCGCAGGGGGGACGCGGGGGGGGGATGAACGAGCAACGCCGCGCAAGCAGCTTGCATGCGTTCGCCATCAGAAGATGCAGCAGTGTTTACAGATCATCCCACCGCGGTCGTCCGCATCAAAACACGGAGCTGGCCGGGGCACAGCGGAGTGCAGGGCCTCTGCATTCCCGGAGGCGGTTGGGAAATCTTGCAAGAAAAAGTGTTGGTGGAGCTGGACTAGCTGCGGTGGCGTTGGCTGGCCTTCCACAGGCAAGGCTGCAAATGCTTGGAAAAGCACGGCATCATCGGTTAGACCTGCTCTGAGCAGAGTTACAGCTTTGAGGTACAGCTTCAAGTGCTGGTGAAGGGCCTCTGTCAGCCTCGCTGCTGAGCACAGAGTTGACTCAGTTGAAGGAAAAATAAGAAATTGCCACCGAGCATTTATAAGACACATTTTCCATCACTCCGGGCTCTCTACGGTGCTATGAGCGTGACAGCAGCTTACTCACCCATACATCTCTACCAGCTATTACAAAACAGACACAGCACAATTTCTTTTTTGTAATACCAAGGCTTTGGCCAAACCAGCCATCAGAAATTCCTCAACTCCAAGGACCGCTTAACCTAAGTGGCAGGAGGCACCCACTGGCTAATGCCCAGGTCAGCATGCCGCTTTTTTCCCCACTAATAGTGGCACAGTTCAAACCAGCCAGCGTGACAACCCGAGTCCTCTTGAAGTCTCATGCTGATGTGTGAGAGGGTTTTGTTGTTGTTGCTGTTGGTTTGGTTTTTTGTTCTGTTTGGTGGTCGTTTCTTCATTTAAACACTATCACTGTGCTTGTTCTGACACAAGCTGAAGTTACACAGATACTCCCTCTCATCCCTAATGCTGTTCAGAGGGGTTTAATAGCTCCCTATCTGCTTGCTAGAGGCTAGAACAGCGAGCAATAGCATTAATGCATGCTTTCCTGGATTTTTACAGGCTTAGAAATCACTGAGCTTCATCCCTGCCAGGCCTCACCCAGCATGGCACCGTCTCATTACGGTGTTGTTCTAACCAGTCTTTGCCACCTCCCACCACACACCAGAAGGGCCACAGACCAAAACCTCCAACCAGTCGTAATACCGAACAAAGCAACACTTGTATGACGCTTACGAGGCACTTCCATGAATTGTTGCGTGCCTTAAACCAAGCTCTTTGGCTCCTGCAGACAGCCAAGGTCTCTCAGAGTCAGTGAAAGTTGGATGCTTTTCGCTAACCAAAACAAACCTTCTTGCGCTGGTACAGTTCACGCGTCTCTCTACTAACCTTTGCTGCTGGGTGCCGGACTCACCTGGGATCCTTCTCTATCCACTTTTCCTTACCATTAATCTCTGTGGAAGAGAAGAAATGGAGCTGAAGGACCAAAGATTCACCTGGCTTATGGCTTCTGAAAACAGAACACGAACAAAAACAGAAACTTTCCCATTTAACCTGCCTTCAACAAACTTGTGCATTAAGGGACTTGTGAGCCCCTGCAGAGATCTGAATTCCAATTGACCTAATGTTTCTGACGATCTCTTGTTCTCGGAGAACAATGGGGGCACAGACATTTGCAATAATAAATTAAATAAAATCACTGTCTCTCAAATCTTAATCAAGTCATCACGTGGTCTCTGAGCCTTGGGAAGGAAAAACTTCAGTGCATCTCTCAATTTCACAACCTGAGAGCCAGGTGACTTAAGGTACGCAAGGAGACTTCATACCACAGAAAAAATGTCCTGCTTGATGGTAAGTGTTTTAAAGATTATCTAAGAAGATTAATAGGATTATTTGATAACAGGTTCTACACAAGGCGACAGTGAGAGGAAAGGCAACCTTAGCAAGGAGGACCAACACAAAAGCAGCAGAAAAACAATCAAAAGAAATCCATCAAGGTGAGGGCTGAAGAAGTAGGCTTAAGAAAAAACCAGATTGATAGAGTGGATTCAGGTCTAGATAAAGGCACTTCATCATCACCTCTTCAGACAAGTCATTTTCTTTTTGGCAACATGGGTATTGAATTGTATCGGCAGCATCAGGACAAGCTTTCCTCTCAAATCTAGTCGGTAAGTCTCTGCTCTTTCCAGCCTCGGTGGCTCAGATAGAGACTTTGACTGACAGTGGCATACATCGTCATACTATAGAGACCTTTGATACCCTCTCCAAAGGAGACCCATCCACAGGATGGGCTGTTGATTTAAAACAAAGGAAAAGCAGAGTAAGCATGGTCACTTTGCCAGACTACCGCTAGCAGTGAGGCAGATAGAAAAGCGTTTTGCAAAGGACAGCTCTCAAAGTTTGGGCAGAACTAATCAAAACTGCTGTCCAAGAGAAGGCTGGAAACAAGGAATCAAAAGTAGATACATAGGTAAACTTTACACCTCTGTCCTGTTTGAGAATGCAGGTCTAAGCCTGCATAAACTCTACCTTAATCAAGAACTAATTGAAGATACATGTTGTTTGGAGAACTAAATGTCTGGCTTTAGTAGACACAGGTACAGAGAAAACTGCATTGCAGCCACAGTAAACAGGAGAAGCAAGAAGAATTCATCTTAAAACATGTTGTCTTCCAACACGGGCCTTGATGTGAAACACAGTGATTCATTTTATGACCTGCACGGACTCACCAACGCATTTCTCACCGGTCATCTCTACCACAGCAACAATCGAACCAGACTGGACTGAACTGACCACATCACACCAAGCAGCTCCACGCTTCTGTGGCCTCTTGAGCCTCCTTACCTGAAGGACATTTAGCACTCTGAACACTTTAAACTGTGGAGTGCTTGCTGCCCTGCATGGACATCCCTCACTCTGCCTACACAGAGGCTTTGGTATATCAACTTTCAGAATGCAATTTATACATTTCTAAAATCAGTCAGAATCCCTAAGCTCTTACAAAAGGAAATGAAAAATATTACTGTCAAACGCCCGTCAGACCTAGAAGCCTAGGTGACTGTCATACATTAAAGAAATTAAAAGGCTGCATTTGAGATAGGGATGGGAAGAGCATATACTATCTTGAAAGGCTCTGATTAAAGTGCTCTTAGTATCAAAATTCAATTTCTTTCAGGTTTTGCAAACAACAACGGCCTTGAGCCGAATGCTGCCAGCCTGCCTGCAGCCTTTGAGGAGATTAGGTTATTACCAGCCAACTACGAGAATCTTAAATCCAGTATTAATCCTAATTCCCATTTAGCCACATCTTCATTGTGCAGTGAAAGCTGGCTGTGCATGAACTTGCACATGCATTCTTCCATGTGCAATGATCTGTATCACAAACAACAGATGCTAAACCTCATGTATGTTTAAGAAATACATTCTGACCTTGGTTTCCAGAAAATCCCAATAAAGGAGAAAGACTGGAGCTGGGGAAAAGAGTGGGCCAAGCTGGAATGATTTCCGGGAGATGATGGGAACGGGACAACTTCCAGCCTAAAAGCTTTCAGCAGCCAATAACAGGAGATTTCAGCCTTGGCTTAGAAGAAAACAGGATGCGTAGCCAAATCACAAGGACATAGAAACATCTGTGACCCTGACCCCATAATGCTGCAGTGGTGCTGCCAGTGTCACATCACCAGTACCAAACCGCTCCGATGATAACCGCTGAGACTGTAGAAAGCACTGCCCATCACCATGGTCACGTTCACTCTGCCAAGATAAGTTTTGGGGGGCAAAAGATTCAACATTTCCTCTGAGCGAGCCCTCGTTCCCCTCTACGAAGAGAGGTTCTGAAGCCAGCATGGCCCACCACGCCATCCTCGGCCACTGAGTCCCTGGGGATCGGGTTAGACCAAGACGAGGTCTTCCCACTGTCCACCAGAGCAAAGGCACCTCCTGCAATTCTTGGTCTCCGCAAGTCTGACACCGGCTCGCTACGAAAGCTTTTGCTAACGGCTAGCTCTTCCTATTGTAAAGGCAGGGGAGCCAAAGTGCCATCCTATGTCCTTTCCAACTTCATTTTGCACCAATTCCCTTTCAAATCCCAGTATGGCAGCCAAACTGGGGATGGCTCCAGGCTACCAAGGCTTGCTGAATCACCCATGGGCAAAGATCAGGTCATTCAGTACCTCCTTGCATTCCTAGGCAAGGTACTGATCCTGGAGTCAAAGCAACTGAAGATGAGGATAGATTGCTGCTTGGTCTACTATCAGATGGGACAATTCTAAGTCAGTTTAAAAAGTTCTCACAGATATTTGGAAAAACTCCAGTAACGTTTCCTGTGTTTAAAGCACAAGAATTCACTGCAGATGAAAGGAACCTTCCAGGAAATACATTCCCAAGAGAACAAAAATGTGTTTGGCACTGGTGCCTGTTACAGGCAAGAGGACCTCCCTACTGGCAAGGCAGTCAGCATCTGCTGGAAAATGCAAACTTTTTTTTTTTATAAGTAGGTACACTAATTGCTGAAAACCTGTTTCCATCAACCCCAAACTCAGCAAGCAGCCTGAACTCCCAAACTAAAAATCTTATGAGATTTAGGGACAATATTCTCTAATTGGAGGCACAACTAGATCTTCCTCTCCTTGCAACTGGCTACTACCTATTGCTCGGTCACCAGGACACTCAAGTGGAGGCCCCAATAAAGTTACGGTACACTGGAGTCACCGTAGGCTGTACACCAACTGAGCTGTGGTAGCTCTCCATGTGCACGTTCATCCCCTGCAGCTGATGTGAGATAATTTAATTTAGCAATGATACAGTTCAGCTAAATTGCATTACCTTTCATTTGCCATGGGCTAAGACCACACACATGGACAACAACCACAGCTCATCCAACAGCTGGTAATTTGACTGAGTGCCTGGCTTCTGGAATACTGCAGACTGGTTCATGTACTCTTTTTGCCTAACTTCAAGCCAGTATTTGAACCCTTTCCCAGAAGGTGTCCTACCCATCATGCTGGTACATATCCTGGGGCAAGGTGTCTTCAGTCTTGGGAATCTGGAACTACGAAGCTTCCTGGTGGAAATAATTAGTGCTGCAATGAAGAGTGAAATCTCTCGGAGCATGACAACTCCAATACACCAAACCTCTATTTCTCTGATAGGAGAGTACAAATACGTCCAGCCTGAGCAAACAGGGAACGTTCCCTGTTTACTGTCATGGGCTGGATCTCCTACAACCCTTCTCACAGACTAGTACGCGCAAACGAGGCCAACAGCTGTGGGATGGCAACTTGGTTTAGGCTGCAATTTCTGACAATCAGCATTTCAGCACCCCTTCAGCATTTCAGCACCCCTTCTTTCCTCATTCAGTCAACAGAAAGGAGAAGTAGGGCTTTTAAATTAGGCAGGCAATTAAAAAAATAAGAGGAAGTACCTGGAGATTCCTATTCCGTTCTGCACAAGAATTACTCTCTCAAGGCAACCCTAAATAAAACGAACACCTGCACTGCTTTCTATCGAAGAGGGTGACCCATTCCCTTCCAATAAACACCCTTCACAGACCACACCACGTATCCCAGTACACCTTTGGCCAGCCCAGCAACTTGCTTCACAGGCTCATTCAAAAGCCCAACTCTAAATGGCATGTTTCTTCATAAATAGTAAAGGATTTTGTTTTGCATTTGTGTTTAATCTGCAGAGACTAACTGCGTGCTTAATCACAGAAGTGAGGTTGATACGTCGTGTACATATGCTCCTCTGTAAATCCTACTTTTCCCACTGCCAATACCTTCATCTTCTAGTATGGAAGAAGGGGTTGTCATGGAAGGATGCAGCTCAGGCTCCCTTCTCTTTACACACACAAAAAAACCCAAACAGAAACTGCAAAGCAGTCGCACAGTTTTAGATTTTTGTCTTCAAAACAACTACGGACAGACACAGTAAGAGCCATCTATATGCATGCAATCTGAAATTTTCAAGATTAAGCAAAATACACTGTGTGCAAGAAAACAAGTAACTCTAAGTTAGAAAAAGGTAACAAGATTTTTTTCCAATGATCACAAACATTTCAGGGGGAATCATTTCTTATTAAAAGGCATTGTTTGTAATACCTAAAGCCACCCATTGAGAAATACAAGAGTCAGAGAGAGAAGAGTCCACCGAAAACAGCCTTTAAGTACACATGAGCTTGACAAGCCGACTGTAACTGTCTGTGCTGGGAAAAAAACAAGGCGGGGCAGGGGAGAATATCTATTCCTTCTGCCAAATATATAAATACACACACACACTCTCTCAAAATAATACATTTGCCAAAAGCCACACAGGAAATCATGGTCAGCACACATACTAGATGTCCCAAGTACCCCAGTGCTTAGTGCACTATGAACCAAGCCGTATCTTCATACCATTTAGTCCAATCCAAGTCGCAACAATTTTCCCTAAAGCTGATTTCCCCAGCTTATCCAATTTCCCCAGTCCTATCCAATCTAGCTTGGGATGCCCCAAGCAAAGCAATACCTCATCATACTCATGCTGAATGAGAAAGGAAAAGCTTATTCCACAGTACCTCACTGCTATCCGGGTCCCTTTACCTTGCTTCATCTGGTGTCCTCCTCATACCAACCCCAAACTGATCCCTGCAGCAACCCTTTCTATACCGCCTGCCCTTGCTCCTGCCCCCAGGTTGTACGTGTTGGCAACCATACTCTTCAGCTGCAAAATGGGAAACACCGATGCTTTGAAGATATGAAATAAGCTAGCAGCTAATATTTAACAGTAAATATGCCTTAAAAAAATAAAAAAAAAAAACCACAAAACAAAACATTGAAAGTTGATTGAAACCTGAAAGC
This sequence comes from Buteo buteo, assembly GCF_964188355.1. Classification (NCBI taxonomy): domain Eukaryota; kingdom Metazoa; phylum Chordata; class Aves; order Accipitriformes; family Accipitridae; genus Buteo; species Buteo buteo. The sequence goes on along the minus strand of NC_134176.1, from coordinate 53,700,661 downwards.
CACAACCTTAATGGCAAAGATAACCCTGCATCTGAGTGATTTGGGCTCTCCTGGGGGCTGAAATTGCCTGGCTAGTCCTGATTAAAAAGATAAGCACAGACAGACCCATTGCTCTAAGATAGTTCAGAGACAGCTAAAGGAACGACTGAGCCTCATGGGTTTAATAACACTCACAATTTCTGTTATTTATATCGCCAGTTATCCAAGTATTTACCTGGCTCCAAAGCAGAACATTAACAGAATCTCTGTAGGGTTGAAAGAGATACTCCTAACACATCAAAAATCTCAGCCAAAAACCTAAATAAATGGAACAGAAGTTCACCCAGCTACAGCAACCTGGTTCCGACTGCACTTTTTCTGGGGGAAGGGTCGGGAGCTCCTCAGCCCCATGCCAGCCTTTCCTGTAGGATGCTGGTTGCAGGGAGTACCTGACCTATACCACACCTGTAGATGAGCTCAACTGAGCGTACAGACTGGGTCTGTCCAAGCCATGGGTGCATCATTCTTCCTTATCGCTGGGAGGAGTTGTGGCTAACAGAGGAAAAGCTACTTAAAACTTTATTTCTGGCTGGACTGTCCTTTTGCAGTTAAATAACATCATTGTTGCCTCCCCTCCAACAGCTCCGTATGTTGAAAGGGTTAAAAAAAGACAGCAGAACCATTAGCATTTTGATAGCTTTCCACACATGTATAGCAAAAAGTCTTTAAAATTCATTGCACTGAGATAATCCTTCAAGTCTAGCATATCCTCCTCAGCTTGAGGCAACCAACTGGTTTTCCTCCCCTTAATACCTTAACAGAAAGCTCCAAGGAGTTGCCAGGCTAGAAGTCTCAAATATGCTCAAGAAAAGCAGTCCTGAAGTTCAAGAGAAGCCATGTAAAGTGTCTGGGGTTTAATTAAGAAACAACTATAGGGGCATCATCTTAGATACTGCAGCCCCCCTAGAGATCCTGGCTTCTGTGCATCGCAGCTCACAACACACACACGCACTGTTTTCCTTCCAAAACGCTGAACACACACAACCCCCGCTAATTTCAGCTGCCACGGAAGGTACTCAGCATCTCCGAAGAACGAACAAATTAAAAACCTTGACCCTGATTCAACACAAGCTCAGGGACTTGAGCTCTCATCAAGATCAAGGCTGATTTTTTTTAACACTATTACAATCTCAAGAACAAAGCTGTGATTTTGAACTGCACAATTGGCATTAATACTCAGCAGCTCCACACCTGCATCTGGGAAGTTTTTGGGGTTTTTTTTTGGGGGGGGGGGGGTTGTTGTTTTTTTTTTTTTTTACAGCGTGTGCCTTTTTAACAACTCCAAAGCAAATCGCTTTCTCAAGGAAGCACCCAGGAGTGCCTCAGGGAGGAGAAAGCAGCCATCTCATTTCGTGGCTTTGATTAGGATTGCTGCAGTGAAAACAGGCAAATGCTTCAGGACCACATCACTCCTCAGATACCACTAAATGGCAGGACTCAAGGAGTCACTAACTTGTTAAGGACTATTAGGTCTGATTAGATCCTCTCTGCGAACAATTTTTTGGGGGGCAAACAGTCTGAAAAAGCCAGTCTGCTGAAAGGAAAATGCTTGTTATAAACCTGTGCACACTTCTAAGAAAGTTTAACAGGTCAAAAGTTGGCATTCAAAAGAAGGCAAGAGTAGCCGTGAGTGCATTGCAGTAGCATGTGGAAAAAGGAGGTTCAGATCCCAGGGCCGTGACCTGTCGTTTCCCACACTCTAATGAATATCCCAAACCACAAAATACTGACTATTTTGGCTGAGGTAGAAATTCCCCTCCTCCCCCCCAGTCCTTCCAAAACTGCAGAAGATCTTTGTTTCCCTATGAGAAACAACCAGCCAACCCACCCTTTCCCCCCTGCCCCCCAAAAAAGAAAAACCCAAACTGAGCTTCATCTACAGAGAAAAAGCTGTTATATTCAAATTTAGTAAATGCACAGTTAACACAGTCAAAAGAAGAGAAGGCCTTAACAACGTATCATTGAGCTATATGGGACATTTGGCTCCAAAAGAACAGAAAAGAAAGCCATTTATTTAGCTGGGAAAAATCTTCCTATAATACAGGAAATATTCCCTCCCTGTTTTTTAAACCTGAGACGCCTTTTCTGGGAGGAAAATTTGGGTGGGTACTGTGAAGGAAGAAAGAGTAACTCCGGCTTTTCCTTAAAAGCAAGATCTCTTATTTTCTAGTCCATTCTAAGTTTCCCACGACACCCTTGGCAAGTCATTTAGATTTCACTTCCATCAGTAAAATGGGAATTGGTAAACAGGATTCTCTGCCTCGAAAAGGTGCTACAAAGATACAATCCATTTGCAACTGTGAGATGTTCAGATAATGTGGACCACACAAACGCAATAAACAAGTGGTAGATAATCACTGACACACAACATAGAGAGGCTACATCTGCCGGAAAAATTCTGAGCAACAGGCTCATTCTGGTGGGCTAGTACATGGATAGTTCAGATGCCTGCCCAATCTGTTCACTCAGGCACTGCGCTGTTTTGTTACCCACCAGTCAATCTCTGATTTACGTCAACAGTACACACACAAAAACAAATGCTACTAGCAATGCAAATTCTCTTTCGAACGCATTTACAGATATTGGAAGGGTGAGAAAATTACCTTATCATCGGTTTCAACAACTGCATCTGTTTCACCACCTCCTTGCTAAACGATAGTGTATCTGGACAAATCCTTGCAGAATTCATCACAAGAAAAAAGCTCAGGGACAGTAGAACAGGAAAGGGGAGGGAAGTGACAAATCTTGTCCATGCAGAGTTACCTACAAAGCTGCAAGACAGCCAGACTCAGGCGCCCTTACATTTAATCATAGTCCGTTCAAAAAATCAACGTTTGGTCCCACTCCATACTGTTGCACTTCATAAAGAATCAAAGATTACAGCTGAAGATTGCAACTTCATGTTAAAAGACAGTCTACAGGTGTAATCTTGTAGGATGCTAAGAGAAACAGATCCAGTACATGGCTTCTTTGGGGCTCCTTCAGCTTTAAATGACCCGTCCTAGTCTGCAACGTTGAAGCGCACAATACAGCTCCAGCCACAGAAAGGATTTTGCAAGTCAATCTCGGGGAACAGTATGGGCACGCAGATCAATTTTTTTGTGAAAATATATTAAAAAATTACTGTCATCTAATATTTGAAAATAAGTATTGCCTTTTTATCACCAAAAAAACCATAGAAGCAAGGCTTAGGGTGTTTTTATTTGCTTTTTCACACACTCCGTATCTGGGGTCTGCATCTCTGCCCGGGGGGCGGACACATCGGAGCTCATCTCACATCCAGGAGTGCTTTGGCACGATACGATTTCCAGAGCTGACGGTGTGTGGTGGATTCCCCTGTGCTGCACCCAACAGAGCTGTATGGAGATCCCGGTTCTAGTTTCCACTAGCTCAGGCCTTCTGGTGCCCTGTGCTTCTGTGCGCTATAAACACACCTCGTGCCTCCTACCTTAACTTGAAAAGGAGAAGGAGGGGTGAAACCAAAAAGGCAAGCTCAGACTCCTCACCTCCCACAAGATGAACAAAGGTCGTCTTAAAACAGGTTAACAGAGACCATCTGAGGATGCACTTGGCTTCTTGGAAACAGAAAACTCCCATTATTTAAACCTCAAATACACAGCGAGAACCCAGAATGTTTTGCCTTTAAGAGAAGCATTTTGTCTTTGCCTGTGCACTGATGAAGATTCAACCCCCAGCCTTTTTTTTTTTCCCCTCCCCTTTTTTAAAAGCGGGGGGGAGGGGGCAAAATGCAAAGTAAAGGCAGAGTAACATTCTGGTACAATCAGAACTGGAGTGTGCACTTCGATTTTGCAATCCCACCTTTTAGAACAGAGGGAGCTCCTGAAAGCTCCCCTCGGCAGCCAAGCAGCACATCAGGATTCAGGTGGCTGAGCTGCCCTGGAATAACCAGATCCAGGGTCTTTAATGATGCCGAGAGCAACCACAAAGAACAAATGTCCCGGCTAAGCACACACGTAGGTTATCTGAGATCCCCTCCTGGCTTTCTTCTTATCTCCTCACTCTCCAAGGAGAACTAAGAAAGGATGAAGAGAGGACCACTTTCCTCTCCCCTCCATGAAACGGGGGGAGAGGGAAAATTGGAAGAAGCAAGCCTATTTCTGAAACCACGTGTTACCCCTGCCTTTGCTGAGCTCGCTGCAATCAAACCAGCAGGAGAATGTTTCATCCTGTTCCAAGAAGCTCCTCTCTTGCCCTAAGCATTATTTTTTCCTACCCTGCCCAACAATAATGGCCCAGGCACAAACATATCAGCAGTATTCAGCTATATTTTCCTTGGCTGCTTAAGGTGCTTTTCTAATAATATTCCTCAGAGAAAGCAGGGGTTTAGGAGCTATATAGCCTTGTATAGCCTTGACCCTGCCAAAATACACCGGCAGTGCTTCAGGGTCAGTCGCTCCCCTCCCGTGACTGACATGCTGACTATTTTGCCAAGGTCTCCAGAGATTCTTTGCTTCGCTCCGCCCCAGGAAGAGCGCATCCAGGGGAGACCCAAACCTGCAGAACCAGTGAGGAAAGACAGCAAGGCCACTGAGGGAGACCCAAGGACACCTGGACGGGAACTTAGTGTCTCATCCCACCACATTGTTTGAGACTTAAAATATTTTTTCATTTTGCACAGGGATGAAGGTTTGGAAGCCACCTTGGAATGCTTCATGCAAAAACCCTCGTGCTCTAGAACAGCAGTGCTGCGGTTAGGATGTGCATTTCTGGCACGTAGGAAACCTGCTTTCAGGACCCTGTTTTGGATTTGTGACAGCATAGGTGAAAAACCCAAACCACTTGGCTCGTAACCAGCATCTCTGTTTTGACTAAGAAATTCTATCCCAAACGCAAGAAATTCACCCAAGGAGAACTGAGCGGAGACCAACCCTTTCCCACAAAGCAGTACTGGTTTCAATAAATCAGCATTTTTCTGCAGGCAAATTGTTTCCTTGAAAAACTCCCAGCCAGTCTTAGCCCCAAGTAGTAACTAGTGTGGTTTCTGCTGAAGACATAAGCCTGGAAGCAACCCACCCAACAGAGGTTCTGCTTAGGAACAGCTCGCCTCCCCTAAGCAGGGCCAAGCCAACACCGTGTAGAAGAAACAAATAAGGTTTCCTGAAGTTTGCCCTGACACCTCAGGATTCTCCCCTCTTCTCCTAAACCAGCAGCTTGTATTGTTAAACAGAGGAAAGGAGGTGTGGTGGGAAAACCTCACACACTCCATTCCTATTTACTTTATTCATTCCTCAGTCTGCGTGTGTGATCTGAGACAGTAAAAATGCTGCCGATGTCCAAAAGAGCATGCACGTGTACGTACGTGTGTGGTGAAAGCTTTGGAGCCTGGCCTGTATGTTATGTGGACAACTTTACGCACTGGGGCAGACAGCATCTTTCTCTTCTGTAGCTCTAAGGAGAAGTAAACCTGTCTGCAGGCAGAATTAAAAGAAAACATACAGTAATACCACAGATGTATCTCAGAGTTTGTCTTGCTGATTTAAAACACTTCCTATGAATTAGCTTGAAAGCATCTCCAAAAGTAGAGCCTTCTTACACTATGTTCTCCAGAATGAACACTTTCCCCCTTCTAAACGCAGGATTTTATGTGCAATACAGGATTATCCTATATAGGTCACTGACACTCCGTGGACACCTGTGTAAGAAGGACTATTTAGATAAATAGCTCTATTCCCACACTAAATTTTTTGGCTTCTCTTCCTTTATTGCTAAGAATATTTCAATTGAAACAACATCTTTGTGCCTTTGAGGATCTCTGCTCCTGCTGCCACTTCCCCACCTGGAGCTATAATCCTACGCTTGTCACAAACCCAGCCACTGCTGCAGAAGTTATTACAGCTACAATCTGCAGATTATAGCAACTTTTAATAGGGGATAAGCAGCAGGAAGAGGTGAGCTTAAGCAGCAAAGAACCTGCTGGTTCAAAGAGCCCTATTATTAATATTTATTATTTTTAAGCATTCATTGAGTGCTCTAGAAGATAAAAGAATGAACTGAAAGCAAGAACCAAGTAACCAAGTTTGTATAAAACGAGACACCAAGAGAGCATAAAGAATCAGCACAGCGTCTGGGGAGCAGGGGAGCCAAAGAAGAAGTCGTAACAGCAAGGGGAAAAAAAGCCACACCTTTTATCAACAAGATGTTCCTAATAGTAAGAAGTATGAAGAGAATTAAAGAATTCCTCAGAGCCTAATCAGAACTGTTCCCCATAGGGGATCTTCTGAGCATTATTACAAGGCATTGGCATATCTTTAAAGAAGGGAGCTTTGATCATAAAAAGCAAGCTTGTGGAGGGCAGGACTGGAAAAACAACAAAAGGAAATGCAACTGCATCACCCTGTGGTATGAGGGCAAAATCCAGCCCGGGACAGACGCTTTACAAAGCTCCAAGTAAATCCATTTAGACCTTGTGTAAAAGGCTAGAACGCAGCACAATTCTCACTCAGGTCCTCCACCACAAGCAAATTCCTCTTCCTTCCCACAAACCCTTTGCCCCTGTTGCCCCAGAAGGACTCCCAGTTGGTACTTCTCTCCCCTAACAAAGATGCGAGCTCGTGGCTTACACCATTTTACACCTTCACACTTTCAAACAACAACCCATCACACTTCACAGTTCCAACGCACTTTACCGAGATTAGCTAACAAGAACGTTCATCATACCCACATGCTGAGGGTACTGTCTCCATCTTCACAGCTGGTGAAACAGATGCTCGGAAAAGCAGCGCAACTCTCCCAGAGCCAAAGAGGCTCTACAGCGGGCCAATGTTAGTGACGCTGGCATTTGCACCTCTCAGCTCTGAGCAGGAAAATCGGTGATGGGACTTGGGAGCGAGAGTCCAACCCCCCTCCCAATGCCCTCTGCTCCCCAAGGCTAGTGCAGAGCTTCGAAGCTGTTGCCAAAGAGCGTCACGTTACAGAAATACTACAAGAAATCCACCACCAACTGAAACTTGGAACTATCTGCAGCAGCATTAAGAAAATTAACGTTTTTAAACTAAACTCTGACTCTTCTCCTGCCAAGCCCTCCCCACTGCAGTATCAAAATATGAACGTGCAAAATGCAAAGCATGAAACCTTTTGCTCCTTTCAGCACAGTGAGGAGGGAAGGGAAAAAGAAGAAGAAAGAAAAAAAGACACAAAACAAAACAAAAAAACCTCTTAATCCAACCAGTCTCTGGGAAGCGCTGTTCTGTCTTAGTCTCATCAGACTGTTGTTCCTGACTGATGTTTCTCTTAATATTTAAAAGAAGAGAATATTTTTTTTAATTGGCAAAGCTCACTGTAAGCTGAAGTCCTTATCAGTTTGGAAGGTCTTTTTTCAAGACTGCGAACCCAGACTCATTCATCACATCAGCAAGGTATTACATTGTCAGTTCTCAGGCTGCCAAAGCAAAACGTAAGTCAAAGAGATCTATAGGTGCTTCCAGCATTGTGCCTCCAGCATTTGCAGAACTAGCCCTCAGCTCTTCCTGTACCTTATTCTGAAAAACAGCTTGGTGCAACTCTAGAAGATCATTGTTACATGTCTCTGCTTCAGCCCTATTCCCACCTGAAGCAAAAGCTTTGTTGATCAACACAAAAGCGCCTCATTCTAAGCAGCTCTGAGAATCCCCTCTGACATTACCAGGAACAAAGGGTGGCCAGCGCTTCAGAAATGCATCAGATCCAAAGTCCACCCCTCTTAAGAACATTTTGAGACATTCAATCTTTTACCTCAATTATTTCTCACACATGTCCACCGTGGACCCATCACATTATCGCTATTAAGCCCCATCAATTATTATCGGCAAGACTGACATCAAAAAGCGTTCTGTTTTCAAATAATTACAGAAATAAGTACATCAACAACAGTGACTCCCATTCCAAAATACACTGAACTCCCACATTGCTATCTCATCTACCCCACCAGCAGGTTTTTAGAAGTTTGCCTGAAAGGTACCCACAGGTCCCAGAGACTTCCATGAGAAACAGGTTCTCAGCAAGTCTGAGCAACCAGCCCAGTATAGGCATAAACTCTCTCTGTACAAGAAGATCTGGTTCTCTTTCCTTCCCCCCAAAATGAGATGTGCCATCAAGTGAGCCAAGAACAAACCCTGTCGAAGCTTTCCCAGCATAACGTGTTCCAGTTCAGTGCCCTGTGAGGTCCGTGACTCAAGAACAGGCAAACTGCCAGTCAGCTCATTTAGACCATTTTTCCTGAAGAAGTGTAGACACCATCATTTAGTGCAATCTTTATCACTGTAAAACTCCCTCCTCATAGACTGTCATACACTGAGCTTTTCATACGGAGTAAATATAGTAACTGTTTCCATAATAACGTTAGAAATACCCCAACAGATTAAATTCAACAGATGAAACAGGGCCATAAATACGTATGTCTAGCAACATGACCAAAATCACCCTTCTTCAAACTGGGCATCGGGCCACGAAAAAAAAGCTGCTAGCGTTACAATTTCAGTGCTGAGCCTTATGAGAAGCGCAGAGCTGCAGAAACAGTCAGTACTGTAATTGTGCACGATATATATACAAGCCAAGCTGCAGCCAGGGTCTCTAAGCTCCTGAGCCCCTGCCAGGCTGTGCCACTGACCCACAGTCAACAAGTCACCATATGGTCCCATACCCCATTCTGCTCATCTGGCTTGTTGGCTTTCCAGACATCTGGGATGGCATAAAATGTGTTTAAAGCTGTTTACAACTCAAGCGAGGAGTTCTGAAAGAATAGAAGAGCTATTACTATCTCTGCTATAGTACATGACTTTTCACATTAGCAGCTTGGTTCAGTTCCACTTCCCCAGGATCAACAACCGCTGTAAGAGTTTTGTCCTGACACTAACATCACAGACATCAGGAGCAAAGAGGATACTGGTTATACTGCTTCCAGAAGACTAGCTGGGGCAGACGCCAGATCACACTAGGCACCACAGACACCCCAAGAAAGTCCCTCTCTAACACGGCTCTGCGCCAATTACATGAGGGAGACAGAAGGGCAGGAATGGAGATGAACTAAACACAGTCGATCAACAGCTGAGCTGAGCAAACTCAAACATAAATCCTAATTCACAAAATCATGCAGCCCCTTTAATAATCACAGAACCAAGTAATATCAAACACATGGATGAGATTCAGTTTCAGCACTGTTTATTTCATCAAAAACATCCTCTCTCTCTTCCTGAAGTGATACACTGGTCTAAAAAAATCTGAACTTCATTTGGGTTTAAGAATTGACTCTTCTACAGTGACCTTTCAATTTCTTTCTGAAGTAGCTGTAAACTTCCATTTCAGACCAGGTTTATTTAGTAAATATATAGCAAAGGGAACATCCTGATGGCCACAAAAAGCCCCAAGGGACAAGAACCCCCAGAGACTTATCACTTGTCGGAATCCTTGTTGGAGGGACTACACAGACAGAAGGGATCCTGAGCTCAAACAAGACCTGTACTAAAAACCTGTGATAGTCAAAACCCCACTACAATCATCTCTGAGGACAATGACAAGATACTGGTTTTGGTTTTCTTTTAACTATTCTGGTGAGGGTAAGTTGACACTACATGAATACTCTCAATTGTCATGTAGTATCTGCTGCATATTACTCCACCAAACATGAAGCATTCACATTAGGCATGGTATCAAGACACCTGCAGAGGCAATTCAGATTCCCTGCCCCACCCCCCCCCAAAAAAAATAAAAAAAAAATCAGATATATACAACTCTCCAGGATTCTGAGCCTCTCTGCCTCTAGCTCTGAAGATCACCAATGAAGGACAGCACGTCCAGCGCAGCTCCACTGCCCTAGGGTACATGCTGCTGCTTATAAAGTTTGGGAAAACAGAAATCCTTCAAGACCATTGCTAGAGAACAGAAGGTGGCAGAGGTGCAGCAGCAAATCCCATTTGGGGTCAATTTGTAAGAGTAAAACATCTTTATCGTTTGTTTCTTTAAATCTTATCTGTGCAAAAATAAATAAAAACATGCTGACAAACTGGTTTAGCAGCTGGTGTGGTTAACAAAAAAAGATCAATGCACTGCCTTCCTTTAGCCACTTCTTTCAGTCTCAGGCAATTTATACTCAATTAGCCCATGACAGATCTTTACCAATGCAGAAATGATAAATAGCAAAGCAGCTGCTAAGGGCTCCAAGGCAAGAGGGTGAGGGGAGCTGCAATTAAAAAAAAAAAAACAACAAACCATCAAAACACAAGTCCCATCAACTATTTGGTGGCCACTGAATTCGCCCAAATCCTCTGGACCTAAGGGACAGGATAACTCATTCACCATTTTGGAAACTGAAGACTGCAAGAGCAGTGAAAAGAAAATAAGAAATGATGGTGTAGAGGAAAGAACAGACACAAGAGGAATACTGAACTGTGCAGTCACAAGAAGTGGTAGCACCAAATGCAACTCAGCTGTCATATCAATTACAAATGAGATAGCAGTGACCATCAGAAAGCAAAGCTCTGGACACCTGGAACATATCCTCATACGAAACACAATTAAAGACCAGTAGTCTTCCCAGTGCTGAGAAGTGGTGGAAAGGGAGGGAACAGACAATGAAAAGCATTTAAGAAAGTTTTCTGTTCAACCTTTTTCTTCCTTCATTTGCTACTTCCAGTTAACAATCATTTCCAAGAAAAAAAAAAAAAAAAAAAAAAGAGAACTCCTAAGAAATAGCTTAAAAGGGAATGAGCAATTTCAGATCCCAAACAGCTCAATCCTAGGCATCTTGGGGGAGAAATACACAGGCTTTGCCCTCTCATGCAAATACACTACTTGGTTTTGAGTCACTATTTTAAAGTGAAAACTAAAGACCACCACCTCTCAAAGCAAGTTACTTTCCAACCCTCACCATAATACTTGCAGGTTTTTTTTCTCAAAAAAACAAGAAAAATCGATCCAAAACCTTTCCCTCACATTTTATTGACGTCAGATTAAGTTAAACAAACAAAAAAAATCATACTAACATTAGTCAAAAACTCTTGAAAAAGCAAAAGTAGGGATTATCTTGCAACAACACCCCCAAACAAGGACTGCTTCAGCAGCCTCACAGGATTAGCGAGGAGTATAGATATTCATCTGTTTTAATTATAGCTCCCAAACAGACCTCAGACCTACTACCACCTCATGCAATGACTCATCTTCAAGATGTAGAGAACTACGCGCTACCTCACAAAACTCCCCGAATACAACTTGGACCACCATCTGCTTACTTAGATACCTTAAGCCTCAATTTTGTAGCGTCTGAACTTCTCTTTTCAAGTCCTTCCTCATCTAAGACCCATGGCCCCATAAATCCAGTAGCTTCTGTTCCCGGAGCAGTTGTGTCTGTTTTTCTGCAGCCTGGTGAGAACAGACAGGACTCAAGATAATTAAATAAAAACACAGGAACTCCATTATTTATTTTAAAGGAAAACGTGTTTTCTAGGAAGAAAGTCCTTTATTTGGGCAAATCTGTAAGCTGTTTATCAGCTTAAACTCATTATCTGCCCATATGGTCTTAGCACTGTGGTTTACAAAAAAAAAAAAAAAAATGGGCATGCACTAGCTGATGAAATGTCATCTGCCCTTATGCCAGAAACTAGTATTTTTGCATTGACATCAAATTAGGATCCTTGCCACAAGTGAAGGGCTACCATAAGGATAGTCATAATATTTTAATTATGAAGGGATCTTACAGAAGGCAGCAAGGAAGGCAGGGGCAAAGCAAGAAAACCCATTCACAAAAATACAAAGTCACTTAATTCACTTTTTCCCTCCTCTGTTATTCTTTTTGTCTGGGGAGATGGGGTGGGAAGAGAGCAACCTATCTTGAAAAGAAAAAAAAGGCAAGAGAATGAGATGCTAGAGCCAGTAAACACACATCAAAGCAGGAGATGGCTCTGCTTCAGCTGCCTCCAGTATTCAACCTGGGATAGATTAAGGCAAGATAAAAGGTGCTAGGAGGGAAAATACTACCCCTACAGCAGCGCAGACCCTCTCCCTCACTTGCTCAGCCCTAACGCTGAGAGAACGCCAGGACCCCAGCCAGCCCTGCCGCACCGAATGCGGCAAGCGCAGATGATAGACCTAGTTTTGGAAACCCAAATTTGTCCACCATCGTCTGCTGTCGAGGTCTAGCTCCACGCAGTGAGGTGGTTCGAAGCCCTTCCCGCTCCCCCGTCGAGCCGCTGCCGCGGAGCAGGAGCTGGGTTTATTGATTCTGTGAGTCACAATTAGCCACGGGACGCAGGACCAAAGGTTTAGCACAGGACATTAAACCTGACTGTCTGAGCTGTCAACTTGGTTATTCCAAGGAGAGAGAAACAAATTGAAGTCACAGTAACAGATGTATCTCATGTTTTATGAACTGCAATATTATTCCTGGTTACAGAGAGTTTCTGCCTTTTAAAACAGACCTGCAACGCTGCATGTATGAAATTATTTGAATTAAACAACACACAGGCAACTTGGCAAAGGACTTAAGGATAGCTCAGCATTTTCATACGCACACAATGATTCCTGTTTCCCTTTCGCCCAGCCCCACCCTGAGAAGTATAATACATGTGAAAGCAGCCAAAAATGAGATCACGCCAGGCTAGAGTCCTTCGTTGCCGTCAGCCGAGGCGAGGATGCAAACACTTAGACCCCACTCCTCTTTGGTGGAAAACACACTCGGCCCCTTCTCGGTTTCCACTGTGGGTAAACTAAGTTGCTGGGACCCTTTCTGAGTTTTAAGCGAGCCTGGAAACAGAACACTGGTGTTCTTCCCAGGATGCCTTATCCTTACTCCCCAGGGGCGATAAAGGGATTTCCCCATAATTTACAAAGGAAACCTGAAATACCTACCCCAGGAGCAAAAGCCACCCCCAAGTTCATTTGGCTCCTCCGAATCTAGGAGGCAAGCGGAGCCGGGGGGGGGACCGACGCTCCAAAGGCTCTGCCGAAGAGCCACGCTGACACGGCACAGCAAGAAAAGCCCTCTCGTGGAAACTGTCAGCATCACCCACCCGAGCCCTCCTCCATCTGCGATATCTCAGAAAAGTTAAAGGCTCTTCCTTTCTCCCTCTCAGCCCGCTACGCTTAAATTCATGGCAACTGTATCGCATGGTATTTTAGCTGACGCCAACAAAAGCTGTACCTCAGCCACGACAAATACAGAAACATTAACTGCCTTCCAGGGAGGGTCAAACATTTGAATCATTTTAACATACAATACAAATACTTCAGTGAAAGCAGATGATAAAGAAGCACATCTGTACGTTATGCTACACAGTCGAATTTGAAAGATTCCCCCCAAATTATAAAAAAAGATGAAGAACGTACCTACTTCTCCCAATGACACCCCTATCATTAGCTCTCAGTTTGCATACTTTTGAGACAGAACAACTGCTGCTCCTTACAAAAGCACTAAATACTGAAATAAGCATTTTACCGCTGGAATCCATCAAATGCTTGGATACATCCTCTTGAATTAAGACATCTCTTTAACAACTCCACACACTTTTTTACCCACTAGTAAAAATCCAGGGCGAGCCTGCACTCACTATTTGCATATAGCCAGCCAGGCACACAGCCATCTCCAGCACGCTTCTGCCCAAGCAGCTTCGGTAGCCACTGGCTATTCAGCGGAATACGTGCCTAGAGTCTATTAATTGTGTTCAAATTTTCTCTTATTACAGAAACACAAGCAGTAATCAGGCTGAGCTTACTAATTGCCGAGAGAAGCGCTAGAGAAAAAAAGAAGTTACAATTACCACACAGACTTCACAGAAAACCACCCAAGTACAATGCGTCAGAAAACGCTGTCTGCTCGCTCGCTACAACATTTAAACACAAAAGTTCAAAAAAAACTTTAAATGCTCGTCTGTACAGTTTATGAACCCCACACCTCTCAGTGGGCTGGTACCTCACTAGCGTGTTGGTGCGGCAATAAATCTCGATTAGAGCGCGGGGACTTGACCCAGCGTGGCAGGGTTGCAGTTCGCCCACCGGCAAAAGTGGGAAAGAGAAAATTCCTACCGGACCGCAGTCAGAAACACGGGTAACTCTCCCCCCCCGCCTCCCTCTCCTCATCCAAACTTCAGGGGGGTGGCTCACCCCAAAACGCTACAAGCGGGCGGGCAGACACCCTGCGGTTCCTCCGCTCGCTTTTACAGCAAGAGGGCTCCCGGAGCGAGGTGGAGGGGAAGCAGTAAAATACAGAAATACTAAGAGCAGGCTCTGAGACCCCCCCGGGTACCGACCACAAGAGGTTCCCCCGTAAAGGAGTTACCGGCGGGGCGAGCTCAGCTGGCTCGGGCTGGCCAGGGAACCCCTCCGCCGGCGTTACGGCCAGCCGGGCTGGCATTTCAGCCCCGAAAAACTTGCACGCCCAGCTCTCCCCCAGGGCTGACCGAGGAAAAGCCACCGAACCCCGGTGCCGGTGCCGGCCCGTTACCTGCCGGCGGCCGCAGCGCGGCTCTCCGCGGCGGTTCCCCGGGGACGCACCGAGCTGCCGGCGGGAGAACGAAGGAAGGAACGAAGGAAGGAACGATCGGGCGGCTCCCGCCTGCGTCGGGCTCCCACTCCCGTGCCCGGCAGCCGGCTCCACCTCCCGGCCGTGCCCCCTTCTCCGCCCCCGCCCGGCTCGGCTCGGCTCCGGGCTCTGGCCGTGCTCCACCCTCTCCTCCCTCCCCGTCCGAAAACTTCCCGGGGAACCCTCGGCCGAAATCGCCGAAGGCTGCCGGGCGGGGGAACGACTCGCCCCCCTTTTGCTAACGTATCCCCGGAGGTCGTTTGGGAGAGGCGGCCAAGCCTGGGAACCCTCCCCGCCGGGAAAGGGGCAAATTCTGAGCCCGCCGGAGGAAGGAGAGGTGCTTAGTCCCTGTCTCCAGGGTGCCCCCCTGTCGTGGTTTCACCCCAGCCAGCAACTAAGCACCACGCAGCCGCTCACTCACTCCCCCCCACCCAGTGGGATGGGGGAGAAAATCGGGAAAAGAAGTAAAACTCCTGGGTTGAGATAAGAACGGTTTAATAGAACAGGAAAGAAGAAACTAATAATGATAATGATAACACTAATAAAATGACAGCAGTAGTAATAAAAGGATTGAAATGTACAAATGATGCGCAGGGCAATCGCTCACCACCCGCCGACCGACACCCAGCCAGTCCCTGAGCAGCGATTCCCTGCCCCCCCCCCCTTCCCAGTTCCTATAGTAAATGGGACGTCCCATGGTATGGAATACCCTGTTGGCCAGTTTGGGTCAGGTGCCCTGGCTGTGTCCTGTGCTGACTTCTTGTGCCCCTCCAGCTTTCTCGCTGGCTGGGCATGAGAAGCTGAAAAATCCTTGACTTTAGTCTAAACATTACTTAGCAACAACTGAAAACATCAGTGTTATCAACATTCTTCACATACTGAACTCAAAACATAGCACTGTACCAGCTACTAGGAAGACACTTAACTCTATCCCAGCTGAAACCAGGACACACACACCACACCACCACCCCCCGCCCCATAACACCTGATGATGGGTTTCTGATCCCTGGGATGCAAGAGACCGGGGACGTGGGAGGTCACTTGTTGACCAGGATGCCTAAACGCGTTCGAAGAGCTGTCAGAGAAACTTTCGAACAAAGAACATCACCGCGGGATTGGAAAGCCTTTCAAAAACACACGCTAAATCAAATGGAGAGCCCGGGTTTGTGACGTGGGAAAAGCCAACCCTCCTAAGACCGGTTTCCTAAGGAAATACGGCTTGTGCGGTTGTGCTCTGTGTGCGTGCCGATAACTTCTGAGCCAGGTAAACAATTTCGATTGAGTTTGACAACTACAGGTTTCAGGAAAATAGGTAACTGTGGAGAAGAGGTCATCTCTTTTACTGCTCTTGCACGTAGGATGACTGTATCCCAAGTCCAACAGCATCCAACAGACACCAGGGAATCCACAGGGGAGGTTCAACTCAACTATTCCCTAGGGAAACCCCACTTCACTGCTCCTGATACTCACGAAAGTCCTTGCTGGGTTGGAGGGAAAGAAATTGAGGGAGGAAGAAGCGTGCAGATGTAACGCGATTACTGAGTAACAATCCATAACTCAGGAGCAAGGGCGTTAATAAATTGGATATTGCGCTCACCTATAACAACAGAGGTGATAGCAATCCTGCGAGGGCCAGATCCTGCAAGTGGTCCTATGCAGACACGTCCTTGTGCTGATAAGAAGTCCTGTTTATTTTGTGATGCTTTCCCTACAAGTTGGCGGACACGGATCTGGACCCTCAAAGCCTCTTAGAAGAACAAGAGACAACAGGAATGTCTAACAGTGCAGTGCAAAGGAAAAAAGACGCGCTAGCGTCTCGGTATAAATATGTCTGCTAATGCCTCATATGTCTGGTAACGAACAATTACAAGGCTCCCCAGGTGCAGATATTTGTTGGCATCGGCCTTCTTTTTTTCCTGATGCGGTATAAAAAGAGCGAGATACACACAGAATTGAACAGTTATGGTCCCGAATCCATTTCTGTGTAATAGCAAAACTAGATTACACAACCAGATAGCATTTGTAACGTTTGTTTTGTTATAGTCTATTGCTTAAGACAGGCAATCATTTCAAGGTCTGGTATTTTCTTGTAATGTTTGGGCCCATGTTTTCCCATTTCTGTTTCACTATTCATTTATTTGTGTCACAGCATGATCCTACCTCTCCTTGGTCTTTGTGGCAGCGTAGGGGATTTCCATTTCTTTATTAGACACAGTTTGACACGAGGTAATAGCCTTGTTCCTCATTTGATTCCTTTGCAAAGGACTCGGAGTGCTATTTTCCAGGAGGCTGGCTTGTCATACCCCTTGAGCAGCAGATCATGGCTCTTTCAGGCAGAGATTACATTTGCGCTCTGCAGACCTGTCAAACCGGGCGCCGTTGGCCCTCCCTCTGCGCTCCCCCGTAACAGTCTCACACATTTACCCTTGCACCGTCACGGGACCGTTTCAGGACCCCACATGCCAGGCAATTTTGCCACGTACCTTGTGAACAAACCACAAAAATGCGTGTGTGTCGGTCTCGCCACCCGACTCCTACCCGTTTTGTGGCCTAACGCGCAGATCTCATGCAGAGGGTTTCTAGGAAACCGCATGGGCTTAGTCCTGCCCAAAACACCGGTTTTAAACAACTGCAGATTCAAACAGACAAGATCCCTTCCTCATCAGGGACACTCTTGGCATTTTTCCAACAACTGCCCCCCCCACCCCCTCCCTTCCAGTGACATCATCATTCTGATATTTTGGAAAAAAGTACAGGGCAATGTATCCTAAGACTTGTATGTGTTTTCTGTTTTCCATCCTGATTCTATGAAACTGTTTTGTAAATGAACAAAAGTCAACTATATGTGACCCCAGCTTTCAAATCTTCCACATGCTCGCATAGACACAATAGCGCTCTTACATGGTCAACTGTGCAGTTTAAGGGGCCACTATTGAAAATTAGCTTCCCGAGTTTATAGTGCTTTCACTGTCATGAAGGAACTGCTTTGTGAATCCCAGCCAGCGCTGAATTGAGTTTTGCATTTAAAGCTGGGGTTTACTTTCTTTGTGATGTGCAAAGGATATAGTATATCCTCTGGGAACTTAAAGCATAATAGCAACCTTGGGTAATTTTATCACAGATAAGCTTGCGAGTGGGCTGTTTTACTTGTTTTCTGATAAATACATCACTGAATTGAAATCCGAGCAAGGAAATAGTTCCATGGTTTAGCCCAAAACACTAAAGCCACTTTCTCCTGTTTCAGAATTGCCTAGAGCTGCAGCCCTCCCACTGTCTGAAGGGTCTGTCCCTTGAATATTACATCATGTGTATCATAATCCGAAGAGTCTCTCCGTTAACACTTCTGATAGGCTTGACTTCTCAGAAGCAGAAACTGTAATGGTGGGAAGCCACGAGCAAATTGGGGCAGGTTCCTCACTGGTGTTAACTGGGTGGATTTTGAGAGAATTGAATTTCGCTCCGTACAGCTAAGCCGTTGCTTATGAGCCCTTTCCTGTCTGCGCTTCACATCTTAGTTCTCAACTTCACAGTTTCCCTGTCGCTTCCTTCCCTGGCCTCCCCGCCTTTCCTCCCGCTTCCTTTGCCTCCAGCCTGCTCCCTTTCTTTTCCTACCATTTTCTCTCAGTAGTCCTACTAGCGTGTTTCCCAATTTGCTCTGAAGGCAAATAAAGCAGGAACCCAACCCCGATCCCTCTTGGCTGTGATTCCTAGACCTGGACCGACACACAGCCCAGCTCATTGCCGAGGCAGATGGGCAGAAGGAAACTCTCTGGCATCTGCATGCTGGAACCTGAGCGCCAGTCTATTTCCAGATAACCATGGCAAATTCCAGGAGCAATCTGTGCTCAGTAGAAATCGCGCGGCGTTATTAACTCTGCCGTGAGACTGAGTGGCACTTCTGAGAGCGCAAAACAAACAAGGTCTTAGCCACCGAGAGCTTAAGATGACAAACCGACTGTCTAAACCTGATCACCTGCTCCCAGATAAAGACAGCAAAGTAAGCGATCTTGTTTTTCCGAAATGTCAAGCACTTGTAGTGCCGACTGAAGTTACCCTGATCAGTATGCTCTCTCATCTGCTATCAGACTGCTTTCCCAGGGCCCCTCCAGCAGGCTTGGGAAAACAGCATGAGGGGGCAGTTGATGTACTGGTAGCGAGAGGTTTGTTCAAGCTTTGTTATTAAAATCATAATTAAAACCTTGCCAGTGTATTTTTCAACCCAGTTTTGCTTTCCCAGGCTCAGCTGGGAAAACTGAAGCTAAATTGTTTATGAGTTGGGTTCTTTGTCAATAGCAGCATTTCCCAATCATTTTCATCCAAGCAACAGCTAACGTTTTGGAGAAAAAAATATCGCAGGCCCTCATGCAGCTTTGCCATGGTAATTTATTATTATTTTTTTTAATCAAAAACTAAGCTGCGTTTTTAATATTCATTTACAGATCTATTTTTCCCAGCTTCGTCTTCGTATTTACTTGATCACATGGTAACATACATGTATGTTTTTTCTGAAGTAAAAAGGCATGTTTTGTCACCATTTCACATATGACCTTCTCACATCTCTCAGACCCACAGACCACAAGGTGGGAAGCAGGTTTCTAGGGCAAAAGACATGCTCTTCTTAAGATTATCCAATCCGTGAACAACACCTCCCGCTCATTGAGATACTTAGGTAGGTAGACATAATTTTCCTAAATGCTTTCCTGCCCACCTCCCTCCTTCCTTGTCTTTGAAGTTGCAAGGTTACACAAAAGAACTGGCAGTGGTGCCTAAAACCAAAACTGCAGAAGCAACAATTGAATGAACCCTTGGACGCTGCCCAGAAAAATCTCAACAAAGAGAATTTGGTGTAATAATTTTAATATTCAGCATTGAAGGGATACTTTTAAAGCAAAATGGACATATTTAAGATGATAGCCATCTCCACTGCTAACAACAGGTAAAGCTATATATTACTGAACTGAAAAAAAGCTAGAAAATACCCTGCCCGCTGTTTGCTTTTTTTCCTTAGGTTTCCTAAAATGGAGCTTATGCCAGAACCCCAAGTTTTCCAACTGCACATCTTTTGAGAAAGTTCTTATCCTTTGTATTTCCTCTGAAATTTGCAGCTGAGCTTTTTCTGTGCTTCTTGAACCCTACACGGAAACAAACCTTGTATCCCACGATCTTTTTAGAAATTTTCACTAAGGACAAGCAAAATGGAGGCCCCCATTGTACCAGAAACCCTGCAGTCTCTTTCCCCTACACATTTAAACATGACAAGAGAGACAAATACAGAGGAACAGTTATCCCCATTTGCAAATAGGAAATTGAAGCATGAAGAATGAATGCTGAAGAAGTGCTAGAGGTCTGTGGCAGCTCCAGGACACGAGCTAGGAGATCCTGGATCCCAGACAAGTGCCTTACTCATCCAAACATCTATCCTCAAATGTTTTTGAGCTTCTTGGCATTTGCATTTCTCTTATAACACAAAGGGAGGAGGCTCAAATGCGCTTTTAAAGCTCCAGCTGACACTAAAATCCTGGAGCTATTTTTATTCTCATAAGATTTTACAAAGCACCTTTCTCCATTTAAAAAAAAAGAAAGCTAACAAACATAGCTTCAGGGGTTATTGTTCCTTGAGATGTTCTAATTAAATAGCACTTTATTGGCTAGTTAGATTTCTTCATGATTTTTCTGACAAAGATACGGTACGTAGTTCACAGATATCTACAGAGAAAAGCAGTAACTGCCAGGGGGAGGATGGAAGTGTTGAAAACTTCACTTCTGACAACAGTTAGATGGTCACCCTGCAATTTGTTTCAACACAGCCAGTTGTGTTGCCATAACTTGTTAAACATCTGCTAAAAACATATGGAATCCTCCTGGGGGATGTAAGTTGATGCCATTCATCACACTATTTCACTGCTTCCCTTCTCCCCAAATGACTCCCTCCAGTGAGCCAACTGAAGCAAAGGATTCCGATGTCTATTTGTAGACAGGGATCCCTAGTTAGAAAAGTGGTGATTGCTCCCCTTGAACCCAGGACAAGGTCCTCTCCAAGCAAATTCTTCTGAAGCACACGTAACATGGTTAAGGAGAAAAACAAAACAGCACATCATCAGAACTCCAAATCAGTCATCCCACTGGGCCCTTAGGTGAGAGGAGGTAGCACGGTGTCCTACGGGAAAACTATTCCCCATTCTGCAGAAGTTGGTTTACATGGGCACTACCAGGTTAGCTGGGAGATTGCTGAAATTATGACCTTTGGCATGGAAGGAGCTAAAGTTTTTCCTGGTATCGCATAAACTAGAATTTTATTAAATCCAGCAAGTTGGACTTTCCACTGGGATAAAAACTCATGGCTGTGTAAAATGACCACAAGAAGGCTGTAAAATGCAACCACGGTGTCAATGACCTGGAGCGTTATTACTGGCACTCGGTTTGCATGGTGTAAAGGTTGCTGGACATCACACGTGATCCCAGAACTTTTCATGGTCAGATTCAGTGCCCTAAGGGCAGTGTAGCTTTTAAGACCTGGACCAATCTCCAGCAACAGATGGAGAAGTCATATCCTAACAAGTCCATGAAGCAACGATTGGGTGGTGATGCTACTATAACCTCATTGGGATATCTACCGAAAAGTACACAGCTTGCTTTTGTTCCCAGAAGCTTCTCTGCTTTTTCTCAGATATGCTACTTTCTTTAATAAAAGATAGTACTTCTCTGCAGACCTCTTTTCACTTGTAGTTCACCCCCCTTCCAAGCATACACACAGCCAGGGCAGAAACAAAACTGCACAAGTTTTGCTTCTTTTTCTGCAGTCTCAAGAGTCCTTCTGTGCATGTGTGCATAAGGCAGCCCTGCTCTTCTGTCAACAAAAAGGGAACTTGTAAGTGAATAAAGCATCCATGCTCGGTACAGCAGCTGTGAAATTGCTGAATGCTGCACAGTGGGATTGAGGCAGACTTGGTGCTGGGTTAAGATCGGTTAATTTAAAAAATGTAGTAATAAAATAGAATGGTCCTTGTGAACCCTTCGCCAGGCACTAATTAATCACCCTCCCATTTTTACAAGTGAGAGCAAATGAATGCCAGGAATATTTGCCTAAGTGGGCATCAGAATTAGAATTTAGGGCTCCTAACCTGTGATTGAATCACATGATTGCACCTCTATCAGCTACTTCAGACATAAGGTTTCTTTACCTGAAAATGAAAACCCTTTCACTGGCTGGACACTCATTAGGTGGAATGACTGGTGTACAAATATGGTTATTTTACAGCTTAAAAATATGGATTCTGTAGGGCACTGTGGAACACAGGTTGGAACTATGCGAGTCCCTTATCAGGCTGATTCCTGCTGTGAATGTTTTAAACAACATTGTGAGTTACTAGCTGCTGTTTCCTATCAGGAAGAGATAAACTGTTGATTTATTAAATGTTGGAGCCAGCTTCACCCCTAGTTTTACTAGACTGATTTCAATGAAATAATGCCAAGGACACATTCTCTTAGCTAAGTAGCCCGTAGCCACCTACTGAGATTAATTTACTGTACGTACATCACAAAAGCTTACAAAGCAAGAGAAAAAAAAGCACCTCCTTGTTTCCTGTTTTTCTGAGCTACCCTCAGAGAAGGATCCAGAATCTAGGTTCTGTTGGAAAGATCCCCAAGACACTCTTCCAGTCTACTAGGAGAATCCAGCAAACCCTTGAAACCTGGTAAGTACGGAAAGCCTGGCAAAGGCTCTGAAGCTTCTTGCTTCTCCCTCTTGTAAGCAGCCCCTTCGCGCAGCCTTTCATGCCGTGTTTTGGCACTCGTGATCCTGGCTGTGATAACAAATTGCAGAAGATTTACTCTAATTCTTTACTTTCCCCCATGTATCCCTGTGATAAGCCCTCGCTATCGGGTCCTGGGTTGTCTTCCAGGTGATCTCCCTTCGGTTCCACAGATAAAGACACAAAGCAGAGGGTGAGTAGGGAGAGGAAGGTCGGAGACAGACAGAAGGGGCTTTTCTCTTCAACTTGACAGAATGGGGGCAAATACCTCTGTTGCAAGCAGAAGCAACGGCACGTTAGAAAGGATAAGAACGGGAACTCTGGCTTCTTGGAACCAGCCACTGAAATGAAGCAATCGTGTTGGGAAGCCCAGGGTATTGATAGAGCAGCTGGTCTCCTTCCAACTGGGATTCGCTGTGTTCCAGGGCTATAATCAGGCAAATAGAGAATTTGCCAAGCAAGGCTTTATTCAGTGTGCCAGGGAGCAGCCGTCCCTTCACCTGAGCTAGAAATGGCTTCACTAATGTGCGGCATGTGCACGAGTCACTAAAGAGCCTTCACCCTTCATCAGTCAGAGAAGTGCAGTTGCGTGTGCAGGAGGACCGGCAGAGGGAAGGGGATGACAAGCTATTAAGAATGAAGCCTAATGGCCCCTTGAGAGCATTGGGAGTGGGGAAATAAAATAAAATTAAAAAAACCCTTCACCTGAATTTTAATCACACCCAAGGGAAGACATGAGATTTAATACAAAACATTACACAGCTGCTTTGCTACACGAGATTAACTTCATGTAACAGGATGAATAAAAATATTCCCACTCCAACTTTCTGAAACATTCTGCCCTGAGGCAGTGAGAGAAATGGCACAGAATGCAGAATGAGGCAGGGAAATGAGCTAGAGATGCTTTTAAGCTCTGTGCAAGTCACCCATCCAAAGCTGGGCTCTGACACAAATCTCCTTCAGCATCTCAAATTAATAATTCATCCTTAGCTGGGCGATCATTAAAAGATCTCTTTTTTGTAGACAGACAGTCAGAGAGAACAAATGTAAGAGTTAATGCCGGCTGGCAATACTGTGAATCTTTGAAAGCAACAGGCTATGACAGCACTTCTTAGGTTCTCCCAGTGCTATGCTTAGAGCCTGGGCATCTGCAAAAGACTGTACATGTGCGTGCGTGAGGAGTGACCCACTTCTGCAACTGGAAGTTGGAATGCCTCCCAGATGCACACATGACATTTTGGCAACAGAGAGAGAGAGAAGGGGAAGGAACCTAGGAAGAGAGTTCAGAAGACGAGTGCGAATGAAAATACCAAAGCAGCAAAACATCTAGTTCTAAACTCTTGGTAATCGGACATCCAAGATGAGCTGCTATCAAGGTCACAAGAGGTCTTTGGGGTAGAAACGAGGCAACTTCCCTCAGCCACCAAGAGAAGCTGTGAGCTCACATTGCAGGCTGTCAAAGTCAGCAGGGACTTGGTCATAAATTGATTTACAAGAATATCAGCTGGAGATATAACCTTTTTGCTTTTCAAGCTGTATAGAAAATGCATGTCCCTTGACAAGTAACTTTCCCTGGTAACCCCGTCAACCATTTATGAAGCAAGAGTGGTATTTCCTTAGTGCTCAGCGTAACAGGCAGCGTGCAATTCACAAAATACACCTCCATCCATAATAAACAATTCCTAAAATTAACTGTTTCCTATTCCTGATAAAATTATCAGAAACACCCAACTGATCATTGTGCACATTTTGCACTTTTCTTTTTGGGGCAGCAGCCCTGTTTGGTCCTGGAAATTAAGCAGCTTCTAGCACTGACTAGGCCTTGGAAAATAAATCCAGATCTCAACAATTGCAATGAGTCAGATGTGATTTTCTTCTTTTACGCCAGATGAGAATTCACAACTTCGGTGCGATGCCAGTCATAGAAATAAGCAAAACAGAGAGTTGCAGCGTGCTCGGGGACAACGTGCTGCCTACTTAGTCTCTACAGGAGCTCTGGAAAGGCACGCTGGCTGCGGCTGCTCAGACAGAAGTCAGGGTTATTTGGAACAGATGCAGCAGTTGCTTACCTGATCTCTCTCAGGTGTCTGGCAGCAGCAGTCGCAGCAATCCCAGCTCCCCAGTGCTCTTCTCTTCAGCCTGCAATTACAGTTGCACCCCTTCCCGCTACTCTTCTCTCACCTGTGGAAAAAGCAGTCTCGTGCCAGTCCCTCATCCTGGGGGCTGAAAAACTCAACTTTTTCTATGCTGTTGAGAAGCGTAGAAGAAGTCACCCCCAGGCACTGGTGATGCTCTGCAGCTGGAGGTGTTCTGAGTGAGATGTAAATCAAGATACATGGTCATAAAGCAGCTAGTGACAAGTCTTGGAGGAAAAAAAAAGGTGTTATCTTTAGTAACCAGGCCAAATGCCAGCTCCAGCTAAGATAACAGACATTCTACTGACTTCCTGCAATTTTCCTTCAGTGAAATATTATCCTCTTTACTTCCTGCCAGAGTGTCATTTAACACTGCTTTGCCAGTCTAACGTGATTCACTCAAAGGAAGCTGCATTTCAGTAAAGACTAAAGTAACTCCACTACATTAGAGATGCATCCAAACTGTGAGATTCAGAATGAGATTTATATACATATTCAAGAGGCTGCATAGTTCAGTGGTTTAGTTTAATTTCGGCCAGTGAAATTAGCAATAATCCTTTATTGCAGGAAAAACCAACAAACCAGTTAAATACATGGATGACGCGAGCATTCCTGTCTGTATCCGGAGAGTAGAAGTTACTAAAATCATTTCTTCAGAACAATAGCAAGACCCTCTTCCTCTAGCACCCTGATCTCAGATTCCAGCAGCCACTAATCCTATCACCTGGAAACAACTGCTGCTCCTCGAGACTGCACTGAAGTGCTCTCCCAACAGCAGGTACCACCCAGTTTCCACTGTCTTTCATTAAGATAGCTACTGGCCATATCTACACCACCATTTGCTGCACATATTGCAGTTCTGCCTCAGCAATGCCTTGCAGACACCGTCAGGGGATACAAACGCTTTGTCATAACATACTGCTTGAGCCCAAGGTAAAACTACTCCAAAGCAATTTATCCCTGCCTGCATATTTGCACTGGAATATGCCGGTGTACCTGAGGAAAATGGAACAGCTCCCAAAGTAGGCAAGAGGAACTGTTGTTTTTCTGTTCACAATGGGTTTCCTCATCAATCAGGCACGTTCATTAAAGCTTACTTCCTTTAGCAGGATCACTGTAAAGGGCAATTATGGAGGAGGAAAAAGAGTACAGACTTATGACTTGCCGTCTTCCAGGATTTGTCCTGAAGATTAATTGAAACCATCGCTTTAATGAGGCTGAGTCCCCACTGAACAGGGTGACCAACATCTTCACATTCTAGTGTGACTTTACAATAACAAGACATCCTCTCTACACATGTAAGGCCATATCTTTCACAGAAGCATTAGGTACCGAGCACAAGGAGGAAAGGCATAGCTATCCACTGAAATTCAGGTGGTGTCAGAGCCTCAGGATCCTTAAGGCCAGCTGTAGCTAATAATAGGCAATTTCTCCATCAAGTGTCACACTGTTCACGTGTTCCTGCTTCTCTCTTTCCTCCCAGAGCACTGATGGTGGTATTGATGGAGGTGGGACTACAGCCAGCTGCTCTCTGAGGTGTGCCAGGCAGTGGGATACTGCTCTCAGCTCCAGAAGCTGTCAAAGCCATCATGGATTTATATTCTGTGGAAGTAATTAGGGACTCCCCGTTGCTCCTCCACTCGCCTCCCATTTGTAGGGCAATCACATCAGACTAGAGTCGTGCTCAGTCAACACTGCCAACCTCCCCTGAAGCCAGTGGGGACTATTAAGAGAGGTTACTGGGGCAGATGGAATATTCCCCACTAGGACACACACACAGAGCTATAGATTTTGCCCTTGAACATAGCCTGTGGCAATTTCCAGCAGATAAATGAAAGCTGCTATTCTCATTGATTATTTTTTTTTTATAATTATTTGCATCACCTCTTGCTTCTAGTCATAGTGATCCCATCTCCAGTCTGTGGTAGAGACGCTAATTCATTTTTTATCTTCCCTATTTGCCTGATTTTTTTCCATTCACTGGCTCACTCTCTCCACAACTAGCGTGGGGGTACAGAGCCTTTGTGCTAAGGGAGACTGGAAGGGGAGCTGCTACTGCTCACCAGACTCCTTTTGTTAAGGTCTGCATAGAGAAAAGACTGGTCTGACAGGGCTAAGCAAGTCTTCTTCAGCTAGCTTTGGTCCTTCCCTCACCACCAACAGACTGGACTAGCAGCTCAGAGACACAGCCGGAGCTCGTTTTATCCTCCTGCATCAGGCAAAAGTTTTTACGATGCAGTGAGTTTCTTAGGGAGTGGGCTTCCCACTGTCACGTGAGGCTCACTGGGGGATCAGGACCCATGAGTTTTGCCAGGATGAAAAGCCAAGCTCTTGCAGTCTCCCTAACAGCGGATCCCTCCGGCAGAGTCCTTGCCTTCCCCCCCCCTCCCCGGGTGAACTGCCGTTGACCCAGCGAATTCAATTAGTATGGTTCTTCCTTTATCAAACAAACCCCACATGGCCCAAACCAAACATGGTGTATTTGAAAACAAATGGATTGCAACGGCCCTAATCTACTCAGACACTGTCCTCTGCGTATGTTCCCTCCAGTTCAGCCTACCCACAAATACAATCAGGGAATCATCAGGACCCCATATGGTCTGTGAGAGGAGAGAGGAGTCTGACACCCTGCAGAGCAGAGATTGCCAGTGATTGGGGCTTGTATCAAACAGACCGTTGCAGTGCCTTGACAGTGCTTTTTGGGCCAGTTTTCCGACTGACCCCACCGTTGAGCCCTTAGGGAAAGCAGGAGGAGAGTGCCTCAGTTGGAGTCCTAGGGAAGAAAGCTTGTGTGACCTTGACTCGTACCGTTTTCCCCCACATGGTGATGCACAGTACCATCACGTGCAGTCTGGACAAACCACACTAGCTAAAGCACTTCTGTAAGCCACCACAGCAGAAACCATAGCACCTTGCCCGGAGGGCTCAGAATCACTTCAGCCACTCCATACATGAAGATTTGTCCTTTATACCCCAGGAAAGCTGTCAGCGCTCCCATTTATGTGGCCCACAGATCAGCTACATCTGTCCTAGGATGCATGCCAGCAAGAAGAAATCCCACGTCCAAGGGGGATTCCCTACCTGACTTGCCCAAAGGAGTAACACAGCTACGATGAGGAGGGAGCCGTTTTGCTGGCAGATCGGCACGGCCACACGTGCCGCACCTACGGTTGCCATCCTAGACAGCACAGACTTGTTTGGGGACCCTCCTCTAACGCTGCCCGCCAAGCAGCCAGCGGAGGTTGTCAGAAATCACCAGACGGTCCCGACATCTATTCAGACACATCTCCCATGCCCCATCTTCTCTTAACCAGCAGGGACTAGGCACGACCCCTGCCAGCACACAGAACACAGAGGAAAGCCAGAGGGGGGGCCCTTACCCAACAGGCCCCAGCAGAGATGTGCTGGGGGGGCGATGGCAAAAGCCAAACACTCAGAGATCCCATCTCCCTTTTGCTTTGGGGCACAGATGGAGAACAGCGTTAAGTCAGGCAGCACATCTTAGGTAGACTTTCTGGTGGTTTACAAGAAAAGCCTGGTAAAAGAGGCTCAAGGGCAAGTGTGAGAGGGCTTGAACAACACTGCCACAAGATCCGGAGGGATGGAAGACAGCTCTTGTGTAGCACACCGAGGACATGTTCCAGAGATGCTACACTGAAGAGCCGGTGACACACACAGGCATTTCAAGCCAGGGCTATGCAACTGGGTGGCTGCCAGGGCTGCAAAGATGCTAATAAACGAGATTAGTCCTCCCTAGCACAGCCCATCCCAAAAGGCTTCCTCCCTGTGATCATTCAGACAGCATTTGAGCCGAGTCTCCTGTGGCAATGCCCGCTGAGGCTGGTCTTCCCTGCCACGGCGGACAGTGGCTTCTCATTCAGTCTTATCCCTCTTGGCGGCAAGCTAACAGCAAGGAAGGAGGCAAGAGCCAGGGGCAAGCGTTCATTCCAGGAAGATTCAAAGCCCGTGAATCTATTCCCTTTACACATCTGGTTTCAGTGTATAACATGTGTCTTAGGTGAGTTTAACAAAACTGTGAAAAAAGAAATCCTGTGAACCTAGACCAGAGATCTCAGCAGAACATACTTGAAGAAACTGCTGGAAGACATACCAAGTTTTCTATTCCAGGCTGCCTGAAATATAAGGCAGTACATACATATCCTGGAGTGGTGGATGTGAATTATCCCACTGGAACCAGTAGCTAGCGCTCCAAACTTCTGAGATGAGCCATTCTTTTGAGCCACTTCCTTTGCCCCAAAAGCCCTTGACAGGTTTTCCATATTTTCTAAAATACCAGACATGGTATCTTTTTTTTTTTTTTTCCCTGTCAAAAAAACCCCAAGAAGATAAAGGGCAAAAAACAACGAGGAATTTATATTACACTACCCAATTACATTCAAAGTAAAGAAGCATTAGAAGTTGTTGCAAAGCTAGACTCTACCCCAGTGGCAGGGTTCTCCCTAGGAGCACTGATGGGCAGATTTTTGCACCCACTGCTGCTTCTTTTTCCCTGCAAACAACACTCCCTGCAGAGCACTCACACAACAACACAGCTGCCTCACTGAGAACAAGCTAAAATATATCTGAGGAGACTTCTGGAAAGGCCTTCTAAGGGAGCTGGAGAAAGCAGTACCATCAGCAGTACAAGTGCACCGAGCACAACAGAATTCACTGGGAAAATATATTGATCTGGCTCTACTGATTTTGAGATTTGAGAAACTCACAAGAACGCTTAAAGTTGCTCATTTACATTTTGTCACCCAGAATGCACTTCAAACTCCTCTATTTCCCACAGGCACCAACATCAAAGCCGTGGAAACAAGCTATCTTTGCATGAAGGTTTTTCTTTTTAATTAAACATTATAAACTAAGGCCAGAAATTCCTTCTTCTTTCACAGCTGGAGAAAGCATAAAGGGAGAAGTGAGGGTAGAGAAACAGAATCCATCAGTCACTGTACAGAGAGAGATTGCTTGGCTGTGGATGCTTACAATTGCCTTCTAACTGCTTGGCTCATTCGTGTAACATATGGTGAAGCATGGAAAACCCACCTATAGCCCAAAGGTCACTATGCCACCTGCAGACCCCAGACAACATGCAGCCTTGCACAAATACACATGGAAGTAATTAGGGAGGCAAGGGAGCTGGGATTTGAAGCAGAACCCCCTCAAGTCTGCCGCATTAATCCTTCCAGCTGAGCTGGAGAAGAAGTCTGAGTTCCCAGGGGTCTGATTACTGCAGCTTGTAGCTCAGGGTGGAAAAAAAGTGATTTACTGTTTCCTTGTCACTAACATGCCATTGCATTTGTGGGGTTTGGGTGGAGAGAAGAGCATAAGGGAGTTCCAAAGGGGCCAGATTCACTTCCCTCATTACCTGCACAGCCACAGCCTAACAGGCTGCTTTCTCTTGCCAGTGTTGCTCTTCCATGTGCATTCAGTTTAGAAATTACATGTGGGTTGCTCTTCCTACGAATTTGCAGTCAAAGGTGACAAGGTCTTTGGGACCAATGTGGTAAATCCCAGTGTGTGGATAAGGGGATGCAGAGTGACAGGGAGTTTGGATTCATCTCTTCCTTATAACGTTGCATCCTCTAGAAGTCTTAAGTTGTGGACTGCAACCTCTTTCTCTGCATTACACTGATCAGGACAACTTCCCCTTACCCCAGAGATCCTTACAGCTGAAGGACCAGCCAAGAGATGAGTGTGATACAGCCTGACAAGGAAATCATG
Source organism: Buteo buteo (assembly GCF_964188355.1). NCBI lineage: Eukaryota > Metazoa > Chordata > Aves > Accipitriformes > Accipitridae > Buteo > Buteo buteo. The sequence goes on along the minus strand of NC_134176.1, from coordinate 53,670,503 downwards.
GTGGTTGGAGGGATGTGATAGCTTTGGAGGGGTGGGCTGAAAACTGGCTAAAAGGAAGTGGGGTTGAAGAAGAAGGGTAAGAGGATAAATGTACCCACCAGGGATCCAAGGTTCAGGTGCCAGTAAGTCTTCTCAGGAGATCCAACCACCCATGGTCATCCTACCACATTTGCTACCAGGTAACTTGGAAAAAGTTTGCCAGTCATCATTCCCTTCATGATACTGGCATATTCCTCTTGTCTCCACCCTACTTTGCTCCACTGGATTCATCATCTCTTGCACGCAGTTTTCTGGCCTTTTTCTCTCAAAGGTTCACTGCTCAGGCCACTCTTCACACAAAATTATGACTCCACATAATGAAAATATCACCTAGCAACCAGTGAGGATGGCTCTGGCAAAGTTAATATACGGAGGAAAAAACCCATGAAAACCTTGTAACCAGGACTTCACCTAAGGGCCAGCTTTTCAGCTCCAGAGTCCTTCTTTCCCGTGCAATATTTTGCAACAGGACTTAGGAGCAGGAAGGAGTTTTCCCCCAGCAAACAGGGGAGGGCCAGGGCAAATGCAGCTCACCTTTCCTGGGGCTTATACAGCCATCAAGGTACTTCTAGTGGCTGGAGATCTAAAATATCCGGCATACATGTACTGGGTATATGTAGCAAGGTGTTGGTAGCGGGGCAGAGGGAGGCTGCAGGGGTGGTCCCTGCGGGAAGAGGTCGGGGGCTGCCCCATGCCAGACACAGCCAGTTGCAGCCAGCTCCTCGACAGACCCGCCACAGGACACAGCTGAGCCCATCAGCCAAAGCGGTGGCTTCTTTGTGAAAGTGTGTTTAAGACAGGGCAGAAAATGCCACAGAGAGAGGAGGGAGCAAAAGGAGTGAGAAACAGCGGGGGCAACACCAAGGTCAGAGGATGAGGATGAGGAGGAGGTGGTCCATGGCACCAAAGCAGATATTCCCTGCAGTCCATGGGAGAGCCCACACACGAGCCACACAGGAGCAGATTTTCCTGATGGGAACTGCAGCCCATGGAGAACCCGCACCAGAGCAGAGGCAAAGCGTGAGAGAGAAACGAGCAGCAGAGAGAAACCACTACGTACTGACCACCAACGCCTACCCCTGCTGCGCTCCCTGGGGAGGGTAGAGGAGTCTGGAATGAGGGAGTGAAGTTAAGCCTGGACAAGAGGGCATGAAAGGTGTTGTTTTAATGGTTGGGGGTTTTTGTTTCTCACAGTTTAAAGCCACTACTACCCCTTGTCCTATCACTACATGTCCTTGTGAAAAGTCCCTCTCCAGCTTTCCTGCAGGCCTCTAGGTACTGGAACGCTGCTCTAAGGTCTCCCTGGAGCCTTCCCTCCTCCAGGCTGAACAACCCCAACATTCTCAGCCTGTCCTCATAGGAGAGGTGCTCCAGCCCTCTGATCATCTTCATGCTCCAACAGGTCCATGTCCTTCTTAGGTTTGGGGCCCCAGAGCCGAACACAGTACTGTAGGTGGGGTCTCACGTCAAGCCTGTGTTGCCCGCGACAATAATTGGTAAGTGATTTCCCTGTCTGTATCTCAACCCATGAGCTCTCCCATTCCTGTTCTTCCCATTTTCTCCCCTTGTCCTGCTGGGGGAGGGAGCGAGCAGGCGGCTGGGTGGGAGTTTGGCTGTTAGCTGAGGCCAAGTCTCCACAATACAAAAGTACAGCTTTCATGGACCGCATGATCCAGGGGGCAACATGCCACTTACACGAACATAACTGGTTTCATGGCATACTGGAGCGTGCAGTCTCTGCAGACTGCTGGCAAGTGGCACATCATGCTCACGTCACTTCATCAAGTTGTTCACATGCGCTTAGTGAGTGATAAATAAGCCACTGCATTCCTCTTTGTGCCTTCTTCACTAAGTGAACATACATCATAAGCACAGCTAACTACAATGTTTCTATTTCATCATTCCCCTAGAGGTTTTCTATCTAATTTTAAACTAACTGTTTACATTTTCTGGATTGTGTCAAATAAACAGTCACCACAATATAGAAGCTCAGGATACAGGAAAAGGCAGGGATGGGGAGCACTGCTAAGGTCTCTCTCTTCTCATCTCTTCCTGGAATATAAATATTGGGCATGCAATTCCTGGTACAATTGTCTCTGTTCTTGTGGAATTGTCTAGGTAAATTCTCTGGCATCACACAGAGCTGTCTCTGCTTCTTGAAAAAAACAGGAGTACTCATGGTGGGCAGTTCTGAGTGAACAGCAGGAATGCTTCTATGCTACTTTTCTGCTGTTGCTTAGCCAAGGATTTCCAGGCACTTTGAATGATGCAGTCACTCATCTATGGGGTCAAGATTATTTCCCTTCCATGGTGGTTATCAAGGAGGAACGAGGTTGGTGTCTGCTGTTCCTGCTGAATCTCCCAACTCTGCATTTTCTACCCACTTCCCAATGGAGGTAAACAAACCGAATAGCTATCTCCATTTGACAAGACGTTCTATCTCCTCATGAGAGAAAAGAAAGCAAAATGTGCTGGGACAGCATCAGAGTCAGAACTATGGGAGCTGCTGGGTATTTCTCCCATCATATGGAGGAAATCAAGTACAAGGATACAAGCTACCCAGCAAATCCCCTCACTGAACATGAACTGAGAAGCTGATCCTAAATTCTAATCTTGGACTACCATCTTCAGCTGGTTTTTGCTGCCTTTCCCTACATCTGAAAATGAAGAGCAAACCCGAAAAGTGCTCTAGGACAGCTTTTACTCTGCAACTAGTTGGCAGAGTCACATGCTGTACAAAGTAAAAAAAAAATAATTGTGTGGGGACAATGGACCTAAACCTTTCTCTTGCTGATCCAAGCATCAGAGCATAGGCATGCTCAGTTCTATAACCCAGACTAAGCCTTTTGCTGAATGTCCCCAGACTGCCATTTCAGGGAATGTTTGTAGAAAGTTAATGCCATGTCAGCATCCCTGTGTGGGAAATGGCAAATATTTAGGCACTGAAAATGCAGAAATGAATGCATTCAGAGGCTGGCTTAAAAGACCTTCACTCTGAACGCAGTGCTTTCCAAAAACGAACATAACTCATCACTGGAAAGCTAGATAACTACAATTCATTTAAGCGTTGCTTGATTTCCTGTATGAACTAAATGGATGTATTTTAGTTCAGTCTGAACTTTCAGGCACCAGTTTCCCCCAGAAAGGCATTTTTCCATCTTACCCGTAAAGATGCCGTCTCCCTAGTGAAAAGCAAGGTTCTCTGGCTAAGGGTCAAGGAGTACATGCTCCTTGTGAGAGAATAGTGTTTTTTCTGCATTATCAGTCCAATACCACAAACATGAGATAATCATGGAATGGCAGAATGGATGCACAGCTCTCAAAGAAAGATACCTCATATTTGAGTCTCTGATTGCCCCGGGTAAGAGAGATACATTTGACTGTCTAGTTTAGGGATTTAAAGCACCTTACCAGGGTGATTTAAAGCCAAATCCTCTCTCATTCTTAGTAGAACATTTTTCACAGGCAGTTCAATTCTCGTGGAGCCATCAGGAAATAAAACAAGGCGGTGCCTGTTTTCTCCACGTACTTTCTCTATTTCGCTCAGAGGAGAGCAACGCAGTTCTGAATCACTTCCCATCAGCGCGAGGAAAGAGCTTTAAGTGGTTAATAATACCCAGTCAGGCTGGTGCCTCAGTGACAGCAGGCAGCAGAATGGCTGAGACTTGGTCTGAATGAGCCACTCCATGTGCTCTTCAGTCACTTCTTTGCATTACAAGTATTATCAAAGTAGCTGGACTGCTGATTCGTACTCCAAGGTCTGGGCATATGCCTGAGTCTTGCCCACTCTTGGGTGCTGTGGAGCAAATAAACTGGCTGGTCTTTATCAAGCTGCCTGGTCCCACTGCTTGGTAAACACTGTGCAGACTTTCACTCTTAAAAAGCTCATCTTACCAACAGATTCCTTACAAGAAATATAGTTTCAGCCTGAGCACAGAGAAAGCACATATGATTCCTTCTGGTGGAAGTCTCCACGAGAGTGAGACAGATATAGGGACGTTGTCCAGTGATCCATCACCAAGGACAACACAGCAAGAAAAACTTGGAAAGTATATTTTGACCCTATGACCAAAATTTCTTAAGAACTCAATTCCTGTTTGGGCTGAGAAAAAGCTGAAATGCCTAGCTGGGATCTAAGGTGTATTTTTCAACTGTTCAGGTTTTAGCCAAGATTGTTTTTCCTGCCTCTGATAAATCAGTGTCTTAGCCCTTCCTTCTATGCCAGGGAAAGGAAGGCATGGCATAACACAGTTTGAAAGGCTCGATGTAGAGCTTGGAGAAACAATTGCAATTAAATTAGTTACTACGGCTTAATGAGTGTATGTCAGCTGAACTAAAGTAACTGTGTACACTCTCTGCTCACAGTGAATGCCTTTTATTTAATACACAGATATAATAGGTAACCTGCTGGGTCTTTTTATTGTTGCCCTTGCAGATAGAAATAAGGACTTGCCTTTAAGCTCCTTTCTTCTGGTGACCACAATTATCTGTGCCATATTTTCCCCCTTCTAAATAAATCTCTTTCAAAAATGAATATTCATGAAGAGGGATTCAGCCAAGCAAAGCAGCAACCTGAGGCTCTGGAAACATCTAACCATTGAACACACCACAACTGTCGCTGTTTCCATCTGCTGTACCAGAGAGTCAAGGTGCACAGCTATATCCTCTTCTGGGCAGAAAGCTGTTCCAAGTTTTAATCAACATTTGGAAGTAAACACCTGCCAGACAGAATAAATGAGAAGATCTGCAGTAGTCCACACTGTAGGTGGCACTTGGCTAGCTTCCACATCTGCATGTCTCTGTGCAGCATTGTGCCTTGCATCCCTGTGTGCGTGACGGGACTGTCACGTTCCCCAGAAGCACTGGATTTTGGACATTTGCCATTGGCAGGGTACGAGGATGCATGGTTTGATGAGGTTTTGTTGGAGATGAGATCCTGGACTATCTAGGCCAAACATCCATTTGGGTTTTGCAACTGCTTGAACATCTGCAGTGTTGACCAAGAATGAGCTTGAAACTCTCAGTACAGCAAAGCAGTATTAGCAGGAATAAAAGGTACAAAGTTTAGGAGGCAGTAGGGGCAGGAGGTAGCACTGGATTCAGACTCAGCCCTTCTTTTCACTTCTGCCTAGACTTTATACTCTCAAAGAGCTTAAATCTTAAGTAGGATAATTATTTGAAAATATTACAGCAAAAGATTAATCACTCAACTTTATTAAGCTTTAATGACTGTTTTGATTGCTCTAACTGAGATGACAGGGCTGATTCCTCTGTATTTACTAGACCACTTTAAAACAATATCAATAATTTCAACATTAGACCTGCTGATTTGCTCCTTGTTCAACGCTTGGCCAGCAATCCAGACTCTTTGTGTCTGCACGCTGGCTTATGGAAAATGGGATGGCATAATGCCACAGCCCAGGGAAGCATCATCACCCAGATGAAAATGATTGATTTGAGAAATGAAAGTCAGCACTGCTAGTTACTATACCAGAAGCTGGAGAAGGGAGACCTTTATAGACCTCTCCCATGTAAAATACTTTAGAAACACTGTGGAGTTTAGTGCATGGACATTTTCTTTGCAAAAAGGAGCAAATCCCACTCATTTTAATTTTGCCAGATGGCTTTAGACATTCTGTTGCTAGACCAGTAATGGCAATTTCATCACACTGGAGGGATTTACAGATGGGATAAGAGGAGATGTTTATCTCTGAGTCTCTCTACAGATAATGCTCACCCCAATTCTCTGTTGTGAGGATAAGAGGAGATGTTTATCTCTGAGTGTCTCTACAGATAACGCTCACCCCAATTCTCTGTTGTGAAGAATTGAGATTGCCCATGCTGTGTGTCACCCTCTTTTTGCTCTGGCAACAGTGGAAGCTCTTGTCATGGAGTATTGTATTACACAAGATCAGACCTCATGGGCCACTTCTAGTGGTTACTGACTCTTTTTGTTCCATTTCAAACCTTGAATTACTGAGGTCAAATACAGTGACCCTAGCCTTCATTTGGCATCAAAGGGAGGGATACAGCCTTTATACACTGTGGGAACTTCAGCTTCAAAAGACATAGCGTCAATACATACAGGAAAATGCCTCCAGCACTTACTCATTACTAGCTGGGGGAAGGCAGGATTTTCCTATAGGTTCCCAGTGGGCCCAGGCACAGAGAATACCAGCAGAACAGTTGCTCTGGCTGAGGACAGCAGAGGTGGTACAGAACGGGGTCTTTTGTAAATCTTTCAGCCAGCCAAGTCCTTTAGGATGTGGGGGATTCCTAGGAGGCACATGGGAGGACACACCTGAGACTTCTGATATGCCAGATCTTTACAGGTGCACTCTAAAATAATCTTAAATATCACCATGGAAGAATGCCTGAGATATCTGCCACCCACCCACTACACTGAGTCAAGGGCAGCATTCAGACGTATTTGTCTTCCTCTGAAAATCTTTTGTATTGGCTGCAGCTGGAGGCAGCTGGCCAAAAAGTTTGCTTTACGAGATGATTTTAACTTTGTAGGTCTGGCTTCAGTTCACATCGCATGGACTTCACCTTTCACACTATACCAAACCACAGATAACAAGCCTGGTCACCAGACCATTCAGATGTACTTTATATAGCATGTTTGTCCTTATAAGCATGCTCCTGCCTCAGTTCTCAGACAGCTGTGTCAGCTTTTGGATTTCTGAATTTTTCAAAACTGAAGGGAAGCTGCTGCCAGTAGACCCCAGTGACACAGATTTACATAGTTGCTGAGTGTTGGGGGCTATGAGCAGATTGTAGGGCTTGCGGCTTTTTCTTCTGGTAGACTTTGGGGAAAAGGTAATATTTTAAAGGTTTTTCTTGATAAGCTTTCCTTCCCTTCTCTCACATACCGTAGTTCTTTGTTTTGTGCCATTTCTGTTCTCTGTTAAATTATATAGTACATTGCTCTATAAGTTTCTGAGACAGCCTGGCTTTAAACATAGATATATTAATGCAGAGAGAAACCCCTGTGACTATGGGACTGCTGCTGGAAGCTGCATGCCTGAATTAATGTAGTTGCCAATTTAATTTAATATAGAAAGTATCTCAATAAAATATAAAGCAAAGATTAAAAAAACCAAGCCCGGCAGAAAAGCTCTTCCATCCTAACAACACCAAGGTAAATGTCTTTTCCATCTGCTCCAGCTGTGTTCAAAGTTCTTCAGCAACAGCTTGAATATTGCAGTCCTATTACAAGCTCAGATGCTCAATTTCAAGAGCTACTGTGCACCTCCACGTGCCCTCAGGCTCTCCCTGGGAAGGGTTAAAACTCCTTTTGTTTCGGTGTGGAAGCATTGGTCTGGGAGCAGCAGATATAAAGGATACTCCCAGGCTCCTCAGGAATTGTGATCTGGAGACACCTTCTTACTTGCGTAGAATGTCCCCTTGTATCACTGAAAGGTTTTTTTGCAGATAGAGTAATCATCACCAGAAAATATCAGAAGCTAGCACTATTCTGCGAAGGGGGAAGAGCAGAAAAAGGGAAATAAAGGGACAGCAGGACAGTTTATCACAGATGCCTTGTTTTGAGAGGGCTAAAGAGGGCCCTAACTCATTACTTTAGAAAATACCATAGAATCATAGAATGGTTTGGGTTGGAAGGGACCTTAAAGATCATCTAGTTCCAACCCCCCTGCCATGGGCAGGGACACCTTCCACTAGACCAGGTTGCTCCAAGCCCCATCCAACCTGGCCTTGAACACTGCCAGGGATGGGGCAGCCACAACTACCCTGGGCAACCTGTTCCAGGGCCTCACCACCCCCACAGGGAAGAATTTTTTCCTAATATCTAATCTAAATCTACCCTCTTTCAGTTTAAAGCCATTATCCCCTGTCTTATCACTACATGCCCTTGTAAAAAGTCCCTCCCCATCTTTCCTGTAGGCCCCCTTTAGGTACTGGAAGGCTGCTATAAGGTCTCCCTGGAGCCTTCTCTCCTCCAGGCTGAACAACCCCAACTCTCTCAGCCTGTCTTCATAGGAGAGGGGCTCCAGCCCCCTGATCATCTTCCTGGCCCTCCTCTGGACTCACTCCAACAGGTCCATGTCCTTCTTAGGTTTGGGGCCCCAGAGCTGAACACAGTACTCCAGGTGGGGTCTAACGAGAGCAGAGTAGAGGGGCAGAATCCCCTCCCTCGACCTGCTGGTCACGCTTCTTTTGATGCAGCCCAGGATACAGTTGGCTTTCTGGGCTGCAAGTGCACTTTGCTGGATCTTGTTGAGCTTCTTGTCAACCAACACCCCCAAGTCCTTCTCCTCAGGGCTGCTCTCAATCCATTCTCTGCCCAGCCTGTATTCGTGCTGGGGATTGCCCTGACCCATGTGCAGGACCTTGGACTTGGTCTTGTTGAACTTCATGAGGTTTGCACGGGCCCACCTCTCAAGCCTGCCAAGATCCCTCTGGATGGCATCCCTTCCCTCCAGCGTGTCGACCGCACCACACAGCTCAGTGTCGTCGGAAAACTTGCTGAGAGTGCACTCAATCCTGCTGTCCATGTCACCGACAAAGATGTTAAACAGCGCCATATATCCCAATAAACAGTATGCATCACTGCCAAAAAGCGTACTTTCCAACGCTACTGTACTGCCAAAGATGACTGTCAAATGTTCTTTTTTTAACTCTCCAAGCCTTTGTCCACTGCTGCTTCAAACAATGGCAGTTCACGAGGATGTGGAACAAACAACCGTGATTCCTTTCTGAATGTTTGCTATGGTGGGAACACAGCTTGGGGAGAGCTTAAAGGAAACACTAGTAGAGAATAGCACAGGTGAGAGGAGAACTGGCACGGAAAGGCTTTTGCAATTACAAGTGAACATTCTTTGCTCTGCAGCGGAAAGGAGGGAAATTTCTCCTCAGCTGGGACTGTGGCTAAAAAGGGAGGCTCTTTTAAGTCTAAGCGTGAGGCAAGGTGAGGATTTTCATGCCTCTTTAGAGGACACCAAAGTTGGGGGATAAAGGGAGTATAAAGGCAGTGTCCTCCAAAAAAAGTGTTCTCTAAAAATTGTCTGTTTTGAGTAAAATAAAAAACTGAGGTGGGTAAATCCCAAGCAACAAGAGAAGAAACCTGCAGTCTGCAGAAATTCCTCTAACAATGCCTTGGGATCACATAAACAAGGTTATTAATAGAAGCCTGCCTCTCAGACAGCCCTCAAAGGCTGCTTCCTCCCATTCTTCTATCTGCACCAATTCAAGGCAGAGAAGCCCTGGCTTAAGAAAACCTCATTTGCTCCCTTCTTGTTTTTATCTTTCCATCCACTGTATTTCCCGTCAAGATTGCAGGTCAGAAAAGCCGGAAATCTCTTTGTACCTCCGAGACTGCCAAATTCTGAGCAAGGAACGTTCCTCAGGTGGAGCCCAACAGCCCCTGCGCTCCGGTGTGGGACCATGTGGGGAAGAGAATATACTGTCAGCGTGGCTGGGCACACAGGGCTGTTTCTCACCAGTAGTTCAGACTAACGCATGTGAGGGTGGGAGCTGGGGTACAGACTGCTTTTCCACTTACTTCAAACAAACCGGCATTCCTGCTTCACAGCCACAGGACACATGGAGGACTTGACCCTGCTTTTCCTGAGCCTTCCAGTCAACGTCCCAGCAGACCACTCCAAAACGTTGTTTTTCTCTGTTCTGGCTTTACAAATCCCAGGCATCTCTTTAGTGATTTTGCTAGGAAAAGGCAGAATTTTATGTGCCCCTCGTTTTATTTTTTTTTGAGGAACTGACAACCTCTGAGAAAATGAAGTATTTTATACTTTCCAACTTTTTTTTTGTTCTGTTGTTACTGAGATTGCAGCCACGCTTTCTCCAAAAGTCAATTTGCTCAGCTTCTAGAGTTACAAGAGAGCTGGGGAATAAAGTGAAAAAAATTACACAAACTCTAGGATTATCACACAATACCAGCAAACGTACCTACCACATAGAACACAGAGGCAGCCAAACTCAGATTTGCACACACAGCAAAGAAGAAACCATTATTAATATTGCAGATACACAAAAGGTCGGGACAAATTTCTCTGCATCTACCTGCAGCTGTGGACAAAATATTTGGTAAGCTTTGCTCTTCCAGGGTGCTGACCCAGTCTGAAGGTGTTAAGCAACAGAGAACAAACTTTAAAAACGTATCCATTACTTTGACCTGATGGCTTCTCCAAATTCATACTTACTAAGGTGTCAAAATAAATGCTGCCCCAAGGATTAGACTTCAGACCCAAATCAGATAAATGCAGAGAAGCAGGCGTATGCTCCCTGCCACTCCCTCTTTCCATACACAATCTAAAATATCTGGACTTTCAAGCTCTGGTGTGATACACAGGTTGTTTTAAACTAGCATAAAAACACCTACTGAGCATTAAAAAAAGCCTCTTCCAGTACACACGTAGAAGCAAGAGCTGCTGTTGTCTTTGCCATTAGTACCTCAGCAAAATACATTTGAGGACTCTGTGCTCTAAAGTCTTCTTGGCTGTATCACTTTACCGTGCCTCAAGGACTCAGCCTTCCTTTCTCCAGCCTCAGTCAGTCCTTTTGAGTTGAAACAGCCAGTCCGAGTCTTTAGCTTTCTTCTGGACACCCTAACATATCCCAAGAGAAGCCAGGGAAATACAGAGAACTCCTTTCCCAGTCTGGAGTTTTGGCTCCTTTTGTTCCTTTTGAAAATCCATTTGCATTATTCAATGACAACATAGTACACAAAAATGTCTGTGCCTGCAGGGCACAGGGTGCCTGCCCTGACTACTTGTGAGATCATGTAGCCCTACTATCTGCAGAATAAAATAACTGATATTACTTCTGTTGCTAAAGAATATCCAGCTAGAGGAGCTGGTGCTCTTTGGCCATCCATCGTGGCCACAGAGCAGCCACCAGCAGGATATAAATGCGGAGAAGAGGAAGCCAAAAGCAGTACATTTACGATCAGAAAATATTTTGACCGCCATATTACTAACTGTTTGGACTCACTTCTACAATTATCACAGAAGTCAACAGATTAAAAGTACTTAGATCATTACATGATGCTTGCATGGATAATGGGACATGCAAGGTTACCGTAAACAGTGTAAAACGGCTAAAGAAGTTATAAGCCCATAAACCAATCTCTAATTGCCTACAGGAAAATGGAACTTGCCCTGTCCTCCTCATCAGTGGTGACCCTACATTTTCTGCATTCTTCTCTGAAGCTCTGCTATCAGGTACTGAGACAGACTTATTTTCATATACGTATGTCATATTTTCATATATCACTCTGGGTAGTTCTTGCATGGTCCACTGTAATCACTGGATTCTGTCTGCATGCAATGGCAAAAAGCCAGGAAGATTTGATTATAGGGAAGGCAAGGGACTGAGCTTTTTTAGGAGAAATACGCCTGGATTTCCCCTCCCCCCCCCTTTCTTTTTGTCATGTTCTGTACTGACAACAGAAACTGGGAGAAAACAGGGAGCAAGTATGTCAGAACAGGGAGTGGTCTGTATATCCAGTCACGATGCCAATCTGCAGTTGGGCTTAATCCTGTCAAACTGCAATCAAGAAGATACATAGCTAAACAAACAGGCCAGAACCTCTCTCGTGTTAAACATTCAAAACTCAAAGGACTACTCTCTAGGCAACACTAATGACAAAATCATGAAAGAGCTCAGGGTGTGCAAGAGCAACCCACAGATTTCCAATGACTGTTCTCTAAAGACAGCGTTACTTACGGCAACCAATACCAACAACAGTCATGCTGATGGCACTCTGCCAGCAAAACGTTATCAATACTCTACTTCTGTACACAGCTAATTATACCATGCCCAAATGCCACAGGGAGATGGCTGCTCTATCAGGAAACGCATAGAAACATATGCTGCCATATGGAGGAGACAGTCTTCACTGGGACCACTTCTCCATGTGTAGAAGACCTCCCAGCCCTATTCTGTTATTGTTTATAAAGCAAGTTCCCTAGAAGGTAAGCAGGAAAAGGCAAAAGCAGAAAAAAATGGCAAAATATTTCTGTCCAACTTTTGGTACAGGAACACCAGCAAGCGGGAAGGAAGGTTATCCCTTCTCTGTAGAAGGGATAACAAAGCTTTATGAACATGTGGCTGAGCCCTGTTCCCTAAAAAGGAACTTTGCTTTGTTGCTAAAAAGCATTGAGCTGATATCCGACTTAGGAAATTTAACCTAACTCAAGGCTTATACGCCACTTAAAGCCCACTTAAAAATGCAACAAGGCTCAATTAAAACGCAGTTGTACCAAACTAAATGTCTTGATTTCTAGCAGCGGGTTGGTAACCAGCCAATAAATCTTAATTAGAAATTATCAACCTCACGCTAACCGAAACCCATTTTCATTTTTGTCCTCAAAGAGCAATACTTAACATACAGTGGCACTGACTTTTTTTTCTCAGCTCAGGGGTCTTTATCCTTATTCTCCTCTCCTCCAGGTAGGAGGAAATGAAGGGAATCCTTTGTTACTTGTCTGCACACTCTTAGTAACCTCCTCATACTTAGATGGCTGTTGTAACTATCAGTTGCCAACAGTCATTCACATCAGTTGCAAAGTGACTGTAAGATGATACTGAATAAGAATGGTAGCAGTTTGCATCAATGTAAAAATCACAAGGTGTTAAATAATGAAACTGTCCCCCTCCTCACCTCTTCTTGCAATCCCAGCTATGAATTTGCCTTTTAACTTTGAGCCTGTTAAATTACATCTTTGATGTTGTTAGGTCTTGGTGCTTTTAACACTAAAGTCTCTCCGTTCTCTGCACCAGTGAGGAATTCATATGCCACTGTTAACTGGTACGGCACAAAATCTGAGTAAAAGAATAAAAACAGTTTCATTACACACATGCAATTTAGTCTGCGGGCCTTTTCATAAACCCCTCCTCCCATGGCTTGCATCCGCTTCAGCTGCAAGGCTCCATCAGTCAGGGTGAAATGGGAGAATAAGAAATCTCTCAAAGTTGTAATCTGGAAGGCAGTGGTTACCAGCAAGAAGCACTTAAATCAGCCAGTGATAGAAGAAGTGCTGAGTGGGATGTCAGCAGGGGCTACGTGCTCAGTCTTTCCTGTTTCCTATTCAAATTCTTGCCCTGGACCCATCACAAGAGCGTGTGTGATCCAGTTCCACTGGAGGGTGTAAAGGCAGCGCACAATGACAGAGGCAGCTGAGAGAATCAGGCAGGCGAGTCAGTACGGAAACGTGATTCGGATGGAAAGTGTGTGACAAACAATTTCAGCCCTCGGTAAAGGGGATGAGGCGAGACTGTTTCTGAATACCACTGTCAAAAAAAAACCATCTTAGTGCCATGAGAAGTCTTCCTGAAGAACCTTCAAAGAAAAGGGGCTCTTGTTCTAGAAATGCTTGTTATTAATAAAAGCTCCTGTGATTTTCAGGAGATTTGTATCCACTATTTCACGCCAGCACTTTCACCTTGCTGAAGGCTTCCTCACAGGCACCAGAAATGAAGCAGCTTGGCTACCTATGGTGACTTGGGGTTGGTTGGCTTTAATGTCTAAGGTTCAAAATGCAGTTGAAGCTTGTCCCACGGTTACAGCTTTACTTAAGGTTTTTTATTTCTCTACCTCTCTCCCTTCATATGGATTTTCTGATGTCTAATAGCAGGTAAACTAATATTGCCATTCTCCTTGAAAGGACGCTTACCTTTCCCTAACTGTCCCACTTCCAAAAAAATCTGTAGTACCTAAACAATCTCTGATACTGCTGTTTCTGAAAAGTTTCACTGAAATTGGTTCAAATGGTATCAGAACAAATGATTATAGAAACTTTTTTTTTTTGCCATAGGAAAGCAGGCTGTAAGTGGAAAGCAATGGTTAAATGGTTAACACGTGTTACTGTCTGTTCAGCACAGACTTACAGGTACTTCTACCCAATATATACGGTGCTGAGAACTTTGCAGGCAACTTCCTAGCAGTTTTTGCCAGCTGGACTGCAGAACGATGTTGCATGGCTCAAGTTGGTGGTGTCAATGCAGTTTTGTAGGGCTGTCTGCTACCCTTCGGTCTTCTGATGCTGTTATTTTGAGGTTAAAATTAGGCATGAATTTGTTCTAGAAGTGTTATGATTGAACCTGATCTGTATCCTGTAACACGAACCCTGTACAATACTGATCCTTTTGGCTTTTGCAAGAATTTCTAGAAGGTGGCATAGGTGATGCAGAAAGCACGTCAGGACTGGAAGCTCTTGCAGAGTTTCCACTGACTCACTGTAGGACCAAGTTATTCCCTGCCCTATCTCAGCCCTGTATCTATCTGTTAATGGGGATAGTAATCCCTATCTAACAGGGGTCTTGCAAGTGTTTAATATCTGCAAAGAACATTAAAGTGCAAAAATGGAGCCAGACACCAAAGTGTTATTCTGTGCTCTGCTCTTGATGGAAGGGATTTAGGCATTTCGATTATTGGTCTGCAGCACAACCTACCTTTTGTTCATGGATGGATGCACTAATGAGCAGAGCTGGATGTAAGCTTTCTAATAGAGCAGTTTTCCATTTGAAAAATGCCAGTTTAACAGAATCAAACTATTTCAAGGGAATGTACTTGCTTAATTGAATTTTCTGGCAGAAATCTGCCCATTTCCTCACCGGTTCTCCTGTGTACCTGATCAGTGAGCAGAATTGAGAGCCTTGCAAACCTAGCTCCAGCTGGGATACTAAAGATTTTCCTGGCAGGAAGCCTGGAAGCCAAGGAGCCCTGTTTGAGCCAGGGCAACCAGGACTGCTAGGATCCCAGCTGTATGGCAGCAAGCCTGAAAGGAAAGCGACGGCAACGTTGAGCCATTTGGACAAGGCTGCTTCATTTAAAAAAAACCTCAAAGAAAGGCATTTGGACTACGTTTTTCAAATTGAACCACTAGAATTTACAGCTTTTGGTCGCGTGGAAGACAAACAGTTTTGCTGTTAGACTTTTTCCCAGGGTGGGGTTCTGGGCTGCAGGCAGACCCACAGTCAAGCCTACTATCTTGATTTCCCTCTTGGTTCACGTTCATACCTGGAGGTGAGGGAGGAAACAAGAACAGTTCAGCAGGAGGAGAGAAAGCACCTCTGAAGATGTTTGTGCTGATAGCAGCCCGCCTGGGCTCTTCTCAAGGACAGGTGGTAAGGGAGGGCCGCATTGACCTTACTAGACATTTTTGATTGCTCAGTCCACTGGTGTTGCTGCATTATGTGAAGAACCAAAGCAGAAGGTCAAAAGCCACCAATTACTTAAAAAAATTGCCAAAGTGATAAGCAGCAAACTGGCAAGCTAAGCAGCATACAATATTAGACAGCCAATATAATAGAGCCACACTCTAGTGATCTCTCTAGGGAGTCAGGAGGCCAACAGATGGGTTTCTGTGGGTGCAGCTGTATGTCCAGATAGACCCGATAGGCACTGTACACCACTGCAG
Source organism: Buteo buteo (assembly GCF_964188355.1). NCBI lineage: Eukaryota > Metazoa > Chordata > Aves > Accipitriformes > Accipitridae > Buteo > Buteo buteo. The sequence goes on along the minus strand of NC_134176.1, from coordinate 53,655,060 downwards.
TTCCTATGTCCCTGCTTTCATTCTTTCTTTTCTTCCATGACTTTTGTTAGAGTCTATGTCAGACTCTCAGTTGCTAGACCCATCAAATGCATATGCCCATTTCTCCCTGCAAGTCTCTAGAGCTGTTAACTGAGCTGCTCCCGCAAGTATTCAAGCTGTGTAAAGGACAAATGAAGAACAGACAGTGGGAGGAGAGGAAGGAGTTCATAAAGATCAACCATCAAGCTCTACAAGTGAAAAATGCAACCCAATAAATAACCTAACAGGCCATACTTCCTGGTGTGTGTCTGAGCTTGGTTCCCAAGTTCTGACGCCTGCACTTTCCTTCTATTTTTAAAAGAAAAAAGAATTTAAAAAACCCTCACTTTTTGTAAGTTTCTTCTTCTAGAGGGCAAACTTTCTAGTGACAATTTCAATGTGTGACCCCTTAAAAATGCACATCTTCCTGCCAAGAGACCCAAAGCTCTGCGTAGACTTGGAAGATTCAGTGCCAAAAGAACCTCCCCTTCTTTCCTCTCAAATGGAGAGTTAAAATTAAAATATTACTAAAAACATTGGTGGCAGCTCTGACCACATATGTCTAGCGGAGCGGAGGGAGAAGAGCGAAGAATAAGAAGGTCATACTGATTCTCCACCTCTGACTTCAAATTTTGTTGTAATAACAATTGCTAATGACTTGCTAGTAGAGCTAATTGCAAAGAGGCCAAAAGGGTGAGAATTTTGCAAAGAATGTGCTTTCTTTTCAGAAAATTAAAACATCTAATGTTTCCTACAGTCTATTGAGAAGAGGATAAATAACCTGGAGCATCCTCACAAAATCATGCAAAGCTTTTCTGGAAAGTCTTCAGCTTTCACTGATTTTTGCTTTAATTTCCAAATTGAAGCACCTCAGGTTGCTAATATACTTTTATACACTTCAGTAAAATACAGCCACGTGAGGCAGAGCTGAGAGCAGAAGGATAAAAGTCACCCTGCTGGTGCTCTGTTGCGGGAAGACAGGACACCACCACGAATAATAACAGAAAATGCAGTGGAACAGGTACAGTTGCAGAGTTCTGGAGAGAGGGGAGGCAAGACTCAGAGAAGGCAAATCTGCATCTAGTTTTTCCTTGCATATGTGTCTTCCTTTCATGCTCTCTGCTGACAGAGATTCTTCAGTAAGTGCCGTCCGTGTCTATGTTTTTGAACTTGCCCCAAAGGTAGAAGCTGGGGCTTTGCTTCAGAGAGGGGAGCTGCCAAAGTGAGCAGCGGTGCCCAGGCAGGTACGGCAGCAGGCTCTGGGGAAGGAGAATGTCAGCAAGAGGAACAGGTGATGATTCAGAATGATGATTCAGAAGCAGAAAGATGATTCAGAAGCAGATGGTACCCTCTTTCTTTCACATCTTTCTCCCCTCCTCCCACCAGGGCACTTCTACAGTGTGGGACTATAGTTTAGTCTGGATATCCATTCCTAAGACAAATACCCTTTCACTACCCTACCATCACATCAGAAAACCATTCCTCTCTCCACACCTTTCTTCCTGTCAGAACAGTGGTAGCCTATGCTTGAGATAGCGAAAGGTTGTCGAAGACACAGACTAGGAAATACACGCAGAAATGTGGAAGTGAGGAGAGAAACCCGGGTTTGCGATAACAGAAGACGGCGCTTAGAGACGCTTGACTCGCTGCTTTACAACAGGCCTACCTCAAAGCAGCCGTTAGTTCTTTTCACTCCCAGTCTTTTCATAAAACTTACAATGCAAAGCAAGAAAACCCAAAGAGAACCTACAAAACTCTTGGAATACCAGGTCAGAACAGAGATGTGAACTTCATCTTTCAAAGAGAGTTCAAAAGCTGGCACGGACTTAGAGGTAGTGTCTGAAGAATGGCTCAGTCCAACCGGCAGTCTCAAATCTCACCTTTGATAGAGCTTAGCTCATCCCAGACCCACACTTTTTGCTGAGCAAAAAGCATAATGTCTTGTTAATAATGAATAGCCCTGTGTCTCCTGTACTTAACACTGGAGCTTTGAGCAGATCCACAGCACTTTATAAATTATCTATTGCAGCTGATTCAGGGCCCGCTGGGAGTGTTCTTGCAGCAAGCATCTTGCTTGCCTGTAATGGAATCGTACCATTAATGCAACTTCAATTAGACATACATTATAGTGCACAGGTGTCTAAGCAAACAGTCTGCAGGAAGCCTCCCCCAAGGGACTCATATCCTAGCGAAAAGGTGTGTAAGTGGGAGACTTTCCCAGGGGTCCTACAACTGCACCAAAAAGGTGCCAAAGAAATAAGCAAACCACCATGCTAGAGTGGAAGGAGGAAAGTGGAAGGAAAAAAAAGTGGTCTTCGCTTGCTGGTAGCTAATTCCAAACTTCCACCTTTTCTTGTTATGAGGTGAAGAACTCTTCCATGCTTCATCCAATAATCACTTCAAAAACAAAAAAACAACAACATTCTTATCAGCCTGTGAGGCTGTACTCATGGTCCCTGATAGGAAATCCTTTTCTCCTTTGGAAACTGCCTGACTGTCGCCCATGGAACAAATATTCAGTGGTCCCTTGGTCTGGCTGAGACTGAGCCAGCTGGGTTTCTGGAGAAGAAACAGATGCTCACCATCTACAGAGTCACTCTTGGAATATCAGTTCAGAATCCCAGAGAGCTGGCAGCAGTAGTAGGTGGCTGCGGTGGGATATCTTGCCAGCTCTCTAGCCAAACAAAACCTTTGGTGTATTACAAGCAATGCCAGTCTCCCTGGAGCACAGGCTATCAAAATCTCATTTTAATCTACATCAGGATAAGCTTTTCCAGTCTGCTGCTCAGGTAACCATTATATACCCAACCTGACCTGCAAGGACCCTTTCTCTGAATATGTTGATAACTCAAGGGAAAAATGAGAGCATGGTCTCTATCAATTTTTGCTCTCCCTGCAAGACTGCCAATGAGGCATCTAATTAATGTCAGTTACGGTTGATGTTTTTCTGAGGGGAAACTGAATGAAAGATTTGCTGATTTATTTCATGCAGGGCCTACCAAGAAATATCAGACACTAATAACTACCAATCACTGCTGAGCTGAACTGGATTTGAAATGGCAAGTTACAGCTAAAAATTTCCCAGTCTCCTCTGCTGTCCTATCTCCTGCTGATTGCCCTCATTAATAAATTCTTATATTAGTGGCAAAAATATGAATCAGACTGACCTCATGTAATGATAATACTGGCCTGAAAGAAGCATTGCCCTCAGTTAATGCAGGATTTTTCTCAATGATTCAGCAAAAAAACCCTCTGCTTGCTTTCTTTGTGAGCCTGCATTCACCAGCCCATGTCTTTCTTCTCCCATGTCTGTGGCAGCCAACACCTTGGGAATTTCCAGTTGCAAATAAACAATTGGTGCTTGAGCTCAAAGTCAGGTTCCTAGTCATAGGACCACTAACAATTCATACTCTCAATAAACTGCCTCAGAGCCCTTTGGGGGGCATTCAACAGAAGTGTGTTGCTCTTCCACATGAGCATGGTTGGCACCACTCTTAAACCCTGCACTCTTCTGCTGTATGAACACAAACACTTACCTTGGATTATCAAAAAATGGGGTAAGAGGGATGAAATGACAGACAGACCTGTTCTCCACTTAATGTTTATAGAGGAGCATTCCAGAAAGCCAAAGAAAATTATATTATATTTTGCAGCCCCCTATCTAATTTCCCTACATAACAAATGTCAGTCAGTCAGATGGCTTGCTTTCTCAGTTACCTTTCATTGACCACTTAAAAGTAACAATCCAATGATGGATGGACCACAAGAAAACCACTGTCTAGTCATTCACTGCCCTCATGAAGAACAGTTGATGCTGCCACCCGTTATACCTTTTTTTTGGCAGGTAACCAGAGCAGACCTCCCTCATACATCTCCACAGCCATGGAAAAAAGCAGGCTAACTTTCAGCTTGGCTGAAGTTGCTCCAGGCAGATTCTTGCCATTGCTAGTCATCTGGAGGCTGGCTCCCAAAAGCAGAACAGCCTGGATGGATGGGGTGGCTGCTGCTCAAGGCATCAAGGATAATAAAATACTACCGCAGTATCTGACACCTGACAGCAACTGTAGTGATCGTGGCTTTAAAAGGGGGCAGAGCATTAGATTGTACCAAACAACTTCCAGACCTCACGCCGCTCCAGAAATGACAGTGTATATTGAAGAGCTGCAGGATACCACCTGACAGATGATGCCAGCCCTCACACCTCTAGAAGATTAAATACATTTGTGACAGCTGCCAGAAAGTACAAAACACACAGTAAATCATCTTCTTCCTCTATTTTTGGTGACATCTTAGATAAACGTAAAGGTGTCTTCCAAAAGTACTTATTTTATCCTTATCATCGTTTTCTTTGAACCTTGCTAATGACCGCCTCTTAGCATACAAAGAAGAGTCAAAGCAGAAGGCCCAATGCTTTAATATGGGCTGTTGACTGCTTTTTGTCTTTTCTAAGTGTAGATCAGATGCACGTTGGCCATTTCCATGGCTGTGAATTGTATTTACTGTTTGGACACACGCAGGGAAGGAAATTTCTTTTAACCTGCATATCCTCCAATGCAAGAAGCTCTGCAAATCCTTTCCTCAGCACCAGTGCTCTGAGAGAAGTCCGAAGGGGTTGCGCTTGAGTAAAATCATCTCTCGGTAACCCTCCCCTCCCCAGAATGTGCTGCTCCTCTGACAGTGCATCCTGCTGGCCCTTAAGGGATAATTCATGTGCAAAGCTCCAGATTTAATTAGAAGGCTTCCCATTTTGACACTACCAAAGGATTAAAATAATTGGAAAAAAGTAGGCAAGCTGTGCGCCCTTGAGGCTTGACAAGCAGCACAGGGTGAAAGGGATACAGCCCAAGCGAGATGGAAAATTCCACTGGTTCACAACCTCTCTGCCCTTAACCTCAAATATTTTGCAGACTGTTAATTTAATCTGCAACCCTCCCCCCAGCTAACCTCAAGGCTCAAGAAGGGCTGAGGTTATCACCTCATTTCCGAAACTGCTTGTGGAGGGAAACAGCTGGAGTTGTCCAGCTGTTCCCCCAAATAAAGGAAATGAATGAAAAGGAAGTCCTGTGAGTACACATGAGGAGGGGAGACTTCGCAAGTGCTGAGGGCAACTGCAGAGGAGAAGGCTCCTCCGAAGGAAGCGCCTTGAGAAGGTATTTATTCCAACGGGAGCTGCAGCGAAACAGGTTGGGAGCAATGAGATTGCCTGTGGGATCCGCGGTAGGATTGCTGAGGGAGGCTCGGAAGAAGCAGCAGGGAACTGAACCAAGGGAAGATGGCAGTGGCTGCACAGGCTGTGCTCGTACGTGAAAGACTGTGAGCCTTGCAGGCGACTGCCCATGAAGCACTTAGATGGCGGAGACATCAGATTAGCATCGAAAGAGCAAAACAACTCTGTTTGTTGGGCCAGAATACTGTAAATTGCATGCAGAGTTGAGCCAGCATCTGCTGCAAGTCCATCCAGGAGCTGGGACACCCTGGACTCTCATTTAAAACCTTGCATTATTGCAAATGAAGGAAAGTGAAGGATGGTTTCGATGTGGTGCCCAGCTGAATCAGGGACTGATGACTCCTGCTTCCGTCCTGCAGCTCTGCTTAGGTATTTCAGGTCCTTACAAGTTTCATTACTCTAGTTCAGAGCCCCACGACCCCTGTGCCCAGTGCCTCAGCTCAGCCAATGCACACAGACCGACCCTGTTGTGGGACTGACCCTCCTGCTATTCTAGTCCTGTCTCGTCTTGTTTGAGATTCGGTCCTGAACTCTCTTCTTTCTGCTCCAGTCCAAAATCTCAGTGGAGCAAAAGCTAATGACTGTAGCAAAATAGCGTGAGTAAGTGTGTGGAGGAGTCGGCACCAGCAGGACATTTTGAGAGGATCAGATAAACAAACTCTCTTGACGTGACCTTGTCAAAACCTAATCCCAAAGCCCCAGAGGTGAAATGCTGTTTCACACTTCCACTGCCTCCCTGGCTGCTGAATGTTTCACGACATCTTGGCTTTGGCAACAGGAGGCTTAAAACTTCTGTTTCTGATGGCTGGTGAATACACAGACCCTGCTTCAGCCCATACGCAGTTGTACCAAGAAGAGGGGAGAGAGCCGACCTGAGTGTCTTTGAAGCACCGAGAAAGACACAGTCTTCCCTTGCTTTGAACAGCTCATAAGGCAGCTTGTTGCACCAAGTACTGTATTCCTCCAGGACTGACAGATTAAAGTGGCATTTGAATGGCTTGAAATGCTTTCAGGAAAGCTTTAGAGATTCACAGAAAAATCATATTTTTCTCTGTCCAAACTCTTAATTCTCCCTGGATATAGATTCTTAAATCATTTTTGCTTTAATCCGTAACGTTTCTTTTTGAAGCAAACTTGTAAAACAGGAACCTTGCTCAAGAAAAATCCCAAATTATAATTCCCAGAAATTGCATATAGACTGAATTCCAGTGAGAGTGCATTGCTCCAAAAGGAAGGAATAGAATGGTTAGCCTTTCCTGAGGATAATGTGAGTTTGAGTCCTACTGGCTAAAAAACACAGGGAGGAGTCCCCTTAACAAAAAACGTGGACAGATTTCCTAATTCTAGAAAACAGAAAGAACAGTTTAAAAAACTACCACTGAAACTTACTGACATACTGACAATCTCACAAACTTTGACTGACCCAGAGAAGTTGATCCAACTTTCAACGTCCAGCAAGAGTCACTTAAAATCCTGTGTAACATGCAGTGGTGAAGGTTGGGATGTGAGAAATTTGCCTTATGTCTGCTTGGGCAAAATATGCTATATCAGCTTATAATGATGATCTCTAAATTCATTGGAAGGTTCACTATCCTTGAAAATTCCAGCACCCGTGAAAGGCAAAAGATTTGGTGAGGAACAACTGGAGTGTTTCCCTCAGAAATCAATGGTCTATCACTAAATCAAAACTCCTCACCTAAGTATAAAGCTTTTTTATTCTTCTTAAGTAGGAGTCTGTTGTAGGATCTCTTCAAGCATGCCTAGCGTCTAGGTATGGTTGCTGTATCTGCATGTAATTGATTTGCAGCAAGTCAGCGATCTTCCATCCCTATTAGAGCCCCCCAGCAGCCTGCAGTCTGCCTGCCGGGTGCTGTTTGAGGGTACTGGGAAGAAGCTGCAACGTGCTGTCTGGACCAGCTGCCTCTGCACCAGGGCCCCTCCTGGCAGAACCAGTATTTAGTCAGGGAGCCTGGTCTTGGGATAATGCTAGACTGTCCCTTAAAATGCACTGAGTCTGCTTCCACTTGCAAGAAGAAGACATACAAGAAACTTTTGTGAATGGCAAAATGATCCCATCTACGTATCAAGTGGTTACTGGAAAAGGACTGGGATACCATTAGGGTTAGCTCACTCAGCTCACCGCAAACTAATAATGTGCAGAGAGTTCTTTCCTACGAAAGCCTGGACCTGCAAGCAAAAGTCTCATCTCTGAGATTCTCCTTTACCAAGCAAATCTTCATCAGGAGATGTGGGAGGAAAATGCATCATGTGTGAGACAGATGCAAGGCTTTGCTGCTGGAATTTGAGGTTGCTGCAGAATCTCATCCTGAAAGGCACAGGCCCAGTCCATGACAAACCATCAGCAGGTCCTCCCCACCAACTGTGATTAGTTATGGGTTTCATTCCTAATCTTCCTGGAAATGTCAGAACTGCTAGTCCACCTTTACTGACTTGCTAACAAATTGCAGGTGTTTTTCTATGTAAGATTAAAATCCATAAAATTGCCCCTTTCATCCCCTCCCACTTCCACCCCAGCACACTAACACAGACTCAGAAATATTCCCAGAAAATCCTCCAACCAGCTATTGTCTTTTTATCCTACTGTTGGTCACCCTGACAAATAGAAATCTGAGACAATATAGTCTATATAATAGTACAGGCTGCAGCCCATTCTTTAAGCTTCATGAAGCCATGAAGCCCTGTTTTTCTACAGCAAGGGAGCAGGTTTTGATGGTATGCCAAGTAGTGACTGGAGCTGGTTGGAATTTTTCATTCAAAGTTGTTTTTAGCCTGGTTTACTAAGGAAATAAGGCATAAGAAAACCAGTTCTCCTTTTGTCCCTTTACCATCCCAGCAAAGCTTTGATTCAGCTGGCCAGTTTAAACCAAACTGAAGAGGGGTTTTGGCCCCAAGCTATGCAGCTTGTACAAGTTCGGAAAAAATCAGTGGCTGGGTATAGGAGAAAAACTCTGCTAAGTGAACCCATCCTGTGCTGAAGCAAAACTGCAGCGTGAGCTTGGGACTTAGCAGATACCAGAGACTCCATGGGAGAGAATATTGTTATAAATGCTCCCACTGTGAGAAAATCTTTGAAAGCTACTGACATCTTATCACACATCAGAGAACCCTGTCAATCTTGAGAGAACGGCAGAAAGCCAGGCGTCACTAGTCCAACGTGGCTATTAGTTTGTTTCATTGGATTGCTTTTCAGAGAGAGCTGTAATGTTAACCAAAACCAGATTTTCACAAAACTATGTATTTTTAGCAATTTTTTAAATGCTGTATGACTGATGTTCTTAGGCTATTAGGGAAGCATGTAGGCATCTTGATTTGCAAAACCCAAGCAGTTTCACACAATCGGATCTGAGACTGGGACCTAGGCATCCTGGCTTCTACCCCTCCAGTACTCTGCACTGTCCCTTCTGCCTGTTGGAGACCCACCTGCTCTCCTTCACAGCTAAAGCTGTTTACAGCAGGTTGCTTTTTACACACATACTCATTTTCACCCAGCATAACAGGGCATGTGGGTGCTATTGTACTGAGGATCACAGCTCTGCTGAAAAAGTTAAGAACATGAAATCAGTCCAGTTGGAAACCAACACCGTGAACAGGCTGAAAATGCTGATACAGAATTTCAGCTTCCAGCTGGCTTTGACACCTACAGGTACAAGCTAGCCCCACCGATGGACCTGCTTGTGACCCCACCTGGACTCGTACCCGGCCACAAAACTTGTCGCACGATGTACAAGCACTGCTGTGCCCAGTCCCCGATGTACTCCAGACCCATAGCACCAATTCGCTCTGGGCTTGCTGCCATTTTTGCGAATAGCTTCTAGGTTAATCTTTGTACAAAGAGCACTGCATCGCTCCAGCTTTAGAGCGTGAAGACTTGCATAACAGTTCGGACTCCAACTCTAGTCTGTGCAGAGATACTAGAAGTTGAACTTTGCTGCCTTCCACTCCTTGATTTGCCTTCTCTCTTCTTCTTGGCCCATGCAGAGATAGGCCAGTTTATCAACTGCCCCATTGTAAACCAACCCCCGAGGAAGCCGGAGGGAGACACAAAACCTCCTCTTTAGGGGCAACCCCTGCGTTACAGAGGTTTGTAATATACAAAAAGACCGTGTAGGACCACTTTTTCAGGTGGCTCTATCAAAGGGGGGAGCTTTCACTTGATCTGCTTTTTCCTTCTTGTTATCATCTTTATTCTGGGCAGCTTTTTATTTCGTGCAAGTTGTTGAACCCCCAACAGAAACTTATCCATGTGACAGAAAGAAAATTACTCCATACATGTAATGTTGCCCTTTCATCCATCAAAGGAAAGGCTAAGCATGAGGAGGGTGGGGAGTTTGTCTAGGGAAACCCAGCCAGGAGCCGTCAGGCTGTAACCATCTCCCTTTCAAGCTTTTTTGTTCTTAACATCTATCAGTATCAAGCTGCTCTGGGTCTCTATCATATATCCAGTACCTTTTCTAATCTGGAATCTGCTTAGCACAAGGGTATTCAAAACACCAGGAGAGGTTCACACTTTGGAGCCACATATAAGAAAAGGATCATCAGACCCCATCCTAACAGAGGACTATCCTCCGAACTCCAGCATCTCCAGTACAAGGCAGTGAACAATCAGCAGGCACGTAGTGCCAGACTTCAACTTGCTTTAACACTTACCCATACCACTGGCGTTAAAGGCAAGGAATACCTACCCACAGAAAGGAGAAAAGGAAAAGGGGGGGAAATAAAACCTGCTTGGACTACCTGAAAGTAATTTTACATGTGAAGGGTTGAAAGGCCTTGTCAATTTTATGGAAAAGAAGGGGCCAGATGACAACTGAGATACTCTGAGAGGTTCGGCAATTGCCAGAGAAGTCTCTCAGGAAGAGATCAACTGAGCAGTTTGGTCTTTAGGGCATACACAAAGAAGGGGAGACCAGTCCTTTGCCCTGTTGTGGATGAGCTCATGCTGGTTCTGCTGGCAGTCCCAATCCCTCCCACCTGGAAGCGGTGGCCATTCCGTGGATTATCACTTTGTTCAAATTGTCACGTTCCTTTCAGCCGGATGGAGGATCTGGTTCTCGCGTGCTTCTGAGTCAACTTTATGTTCCTTATTGTGCAGCATGCAGTAAGTAAAGGAGATGGTCAGGGTCTCGTGAAGGGAGGGGAGAGGGAGATTTCTGCCTTTCAATCAGTGCCGTTAACACTCAAACATCGCCTTTGTGCATTGCTTGCAGCTCCCTGCAGCCTCCGCACCACAGAGGACTCCAAGCTTTGGCATGATAAGCGAGAGTAAATACCGCGGTAATTCACATGCTTCCCTTCCTCCACCCTGACCTTAATGGAAACCACATGAGGAACACAGGACACGGGGGGAAGATCACCGGGAAAGGCAAAGCTGTGCAAACAATTAAGGCAGTGAGCTGTTGGCATGAAAGCCTGCCAGCTCCCTCACACCTCTCTCCTGCCAGGGAGTCACCCTGCCTCCAGCTCTTCGGAAGCATAAGCTGCACCTCCTGTCACTGCTCCGAGGTGGCACGACAGTGAGGACACAGAGGACCAGGATGAGAGGCAGAAGGGGCAACTTGGCCCTCCTGCTCCCAATCCTGCTAGGGGGAATCTGCTACCTGCACATCCCCAGTGGGATACTGTTATTACTATTGCTAGACTCTCGAGCAGACATTCATTTTCTCCTGACCCAAAAATAAGAACAGAAGAAAAGAATTTCTTCAAACTTTCCAAAACAATTAAACTTCAAACAGAGACCAAGCCTGAAGCATTTCAGTCAGAAAGCAGATGTTTTCAAAGCTCTGAACATATATCAAAATGGGGCTTAGAAAGTCCTGAAGGAAGTATGTAACTACCTTTACAAAGCTATCATGCTCAAAAGGGAATTAACATCCATGAGAGATAATCCACAGGGTGAAGCTGACCTACAACAATGAATATGATTCCCTAAGGACTATGCACCAAATGACTGCAACAATGATTGACTCTCGTAGAATTAACTGGGTTAGCACAATTCATTGAAGAAAGGCTGTCACCATCTTAAATAGGCTCTAATACACTGTCTTCTCATATACTTTCCCATTCATACAGTTTTCAAGGGAAGGTGATGTATGGAATTACTGTAACTCGGTCACAGTAAGGTATGGGAAAGCGTATCTGTGTGTGTACGTGGGTGTGCGTACGCATATGAGCATGCACGCCATATGGCTGCTCTTCCCACTACTTTTTCATTGCATTCAGTGGATTATTGACCTCAAATGACATTCTTGGTGGGTTCTCTCACTCAAGAACATGAAGGAGGTCACACACCTTCTCTGGAGTCCCTAAGGAATTATGGAGGAAAGATGTTTTATTATTAGTGCTATGCTCTGTGTCCTGGGGCTTCAGGACTACTGCCTTCCTGTGTGCCACACGGTGTGAGAAACACCTAACTGCGCTTTCCCTTCATTTCCTTCTCTAAAATAGAAACAATATCACACACTTAAAAAGAGTATTGTCTGCAGCTCCTGAGAGCTTTTGAAATCCTCAAAATGAAGCAGGGGAAACAAAGAATTTTTTAGGTTATTTTGAAGGGCCAATTGGTAAAGATAGGCCAAAAGAAAGAGAAAAGAAAAGAATAAGAGTCAGTTTGGAAAAAATATTGTAGGGTGAAGAAAATGTGAATTCTATTAACTGGAGCTCATCTATTCAAGTAACCTTGGAACTGAAGCAACACTGGAAACAAGAAAGATGATTCTGTATCGATCATGGGATTCATTATAATTTTTCAGTGTATGCATTTGAAAGATGCGATGTCTACAGAAGTGCTCCCTAATGTATAAAATCCACTAGCTGCCACTCTCAATTAAATGTAGTTAATGAGATCTCTGTTCACCCTATAGAGAAGAGAGTTGTGTCTCCATAGTTCATTGAAAATGGAGTTAAAGCATGGCTGGGATTTTAATTGGTTATTGTGGATATCACCAGGACATGTCTCCTATGGCCTGTCTGGTGTATATGAGGTTCATAAAATCCAATAAAGCATTTAAACAAAATCCAATAGATGCCTGAGGCTCTGGACTTTAATACCAGAACACAAAGCAGACATACATAGAAATGACAATTGACAGGGTATCCCTTGCTGATCTCTACATGACAAAGGAGAAGTAGCTTTCACGGCTGTAATTCCTCCCCGCTAGATGTAGCAGGGCATGGTTTTATCCCACGTCAAACAGGTGCAAGAGAAACAAGTTAGAGCTGTATCATGTGCCAGAAGAAGGAGAAAGTGTCTTCTGGGAGCTGCCAAGGGGCAACCACTTGCTTTTTCTTTCGGGGACTCATGGGAAACAAATGGCCTGGAGGAAGGACAGGGCTATTGAAGCGATTCTAGCAGTTGGAGGTTGAAAAGAATGGCTGCTGCTGGTGATGATTAGGACTATGTTGTTTCCTACAGTTTTCTGGTCAGAGATTCTTATGGTCTGGTTTTAAATGAAGAAGTGAAGTTCACCCCTCACCTCTCTGTGGGAGATTTTTTCCATAAGATGACAAAATGGAAGGTGGTCTCAGCTGAAATTCCTCTTCACTTTATTTTATGCCTGGACTCCCAGTTCATCCCCAGAAACATACTGACCTCTTTCAGCAGCTTGCTGAGAGTTCCCTTCTCTTCCAGAAAGAAGAGGAAGAAAGCTGAAGTGGGGGATCCCTGCCTGACTTTGCTTGGAAATTTATTTTTCTTCTGGTCACCAGTTAAGAGGGAACAAAACCAAAAAAAACCCAACAAGCCAACATTGCAAATTCGGCACATTTTTTTTCATCTCAAAGGGTCTAAAAATACTCTGGAATTATTGAGCTGAAAATCACAGTTATAATAAAGTGGAAATGATCCCATCAGGCAAGACAGGCCAGCTGTATCGTTAGTGTTGCTGGGCTGAATCCTCAGAGAGACCATTACACCATCAGCTGAGCAATTACAAAGACTCTAACTGCACTCCCTGCAATAACTATTCTTAAGTGGGCACTGGCCTAACAGATTGTGCAGCAGCCAGACAAAAAGCTGAGCTGAGTGGCTGGGAAGGGGGGCAGGGTGAAGATAAGATGCCTTGTAGAAATAAGCCGAGTGCTACTGTACATTGAGTATTAGCAACCTTCACTCGCCTGTTTCTTGTACCGATTTCAAATGGATCCTCGTATTTGGGGTTCTCCTCAAAACACTGCTTTGATCCACATGGGACAGCAGCCCCCAAGCTCCCTCTTTAATCTATGGGATTCTTACAAGTTTCCAAATTTTTTGGCTGTGGCTTGAGTATGGCTTCGGAGGCTGTAAGCTCCCAGCGAGCTCTACTGACTCAGGGCAAAGAAGCTGCCTCATTAGCTAGCAGCACCTTATTAGCTTGTCGGGCAAACCAGCTAAAGTAGGAACCACAAGTTAGAGATGGCAGCCGTAGCACATCTCGTCCCGCTGTAAATGAAAGGAACTTTCACTGTGATTAGCTCAGTCTGCTTCCAGCAAAGCTACATTTGGCCCTTTCTCTTTTCTGCGTTTCCCTCTCTCTTTTTTCTCCCGTTCTCCTTTGCTGCTGGTACACATCTTCTTTGCGGTTCCTGTTAAGAAATCCACTATCACATCAGCTTCGTATCTCATGTGAAAACACCTCTTTCCTTTCCTTCTAGTTCGTGGGCTGGTCCTGTCCTGCAGTGTGATTCGGCTGCACTGCGGTAGATTGCACTAATTGGGATTACTTTGTTTTACTTGGCACGGAGGGGGCTGCTGTGCAGCAAGGGGAGGGCAGGGGAAGAGAGCTGCTGATTCACTGCAGCTGTTCAAACAACCCCATCACCTCATCCTCTCCTTTCCTTCCGAAAGGCCCACTCAGCATTTCAAGGCCAGCCATGGGCTCCGTCTTGCTTTTGTTTTCCTGTCCCTTAAGGTTGTGGCAGCGGCAGAAGTGTGTTCTTGGGTTGTTTTTTTCTCCCGTCAGTGTCCACCTCCAGCTCCTGCAGAATCCAAACCTACAACTCATAGTAAACATAGAGCCCCCGCACTCCAGCTCCCCTTACCCAGGGTTTATTGCCACGTCCAGGGTGATTTTGCAGGGGAACAGAAAGGTATCTGGAGGGCACACCTTAGCAAAAGCTCCTGGGATTAATCACACTGTGCCAGGAGTATTTTCGTCCTTTCTTGAGGGAAATTTTGGCAGAGTATGGTAATTTCAATTTTGGAAGGGAAGAAAAATGTACTTGCAGGACCAGCAAGAGAAGTCATTCTTCTGCAGGTAATGGAGGAAGATTTGGCCTGCCAAAGGCCGGAGACTCCACATATTTTCAGAATCACCTTCTCCTGAAACCAGTGGACAATTATGGTATACATGGCATGGAGACACATGGCATTGAATCCTAATGCAGAAGTCTAGGGAGGCAAACAAAAGGACTTGGAGATAAAGCTTGGTATGCATAGGACCTGGGTTCTAGAAATGCCTGCAAGAGCAGGGATTAGGATTCATTTATACAACTCCTCTGTTCCTGTGAGGTCAATTATGTGACCTTAGGTTTGGTAGTTGTTAGGAAGAGCTGGGTAACTTTGGGGCACTGACAAGGGATTAAAGGAATATAAAAGGTACTCTATGGCCTGAACTAGCAACCCAGGCATGTGGATAACCACCACAGTTTTATTTACAGAAACTGTGGTCTAACAGGGGATCAAATAGATTTTTAAATCCCTGGATCCTGGTTCTGCTCCTGATTTGAACAATATTGTGCAAGTTGCTTCACTATTCTGTTTTCATCTTGCCTTTACTTTGCCTTATTTAGCTAAAAAATGTCTGAGTAAAGTATGTTTGGATACCACCTGCTATAGCAGCATCATGAACTTCATCAGCACCACCACACACCTTGGTAATAATGATAATTGAATGTGTTTTCTAAAGATCACACTGATTAGTACATTAGAGACAAATGGGAGAGAGACTTACCAGGATTCTAGGGGGGAGAGAGAGAGAAACACCTCTAGTAGCATGTGCAAGAAAAACTGGGATTACCAGGTTGACACAGAGCATTTATGCTTTCCCCACTGAAGGACATTATCATCTTCACATTATGTGCAGAGACTGGATGGAAACAAAACACTATCAAGTGTATCTCCAAAAGGAGACTTCCTACGTGCGACTGTGGTTTGGGACACACTTTCCCAAGTACTTGGCTTCTTTCCTTTCTTATTAACATGAGAAGGAAAGCATGTGGAAGCTGAGCTCTGCATGGGAAACTAGTGTATAGCTTTGGGGCCTGGAAGAATGAAGTTACGTGCTGGAACTGATCTCATACATGGAAGACCTCTGGAGGGAAGGCAGAAGCCAGGGAAAACTAAGAACATGCTCAGCACTGCCTCTCCCTGAGGACTGGTGTCTGCGTTTCATCATGAAGTGACCATTTTTTAGCAAATTGTATGCTCTAGTTGTGGATGAGAGGCCAGTAGTGAATATTGTTTTACCTTGAGTACAGAAATGTCTTTGACACAGTCTCCCATAGTATCCCCCTAGTCAAACTGGTGAGATTTGGTTTGAATAGGTAGACTATGAAGTAAGTGGAAAACAGGAGGAACCTCCGGGCTCAGAGGGTTGTGCCTGGTGACTAGCGGTCCCTAGGGATCAATACTGGGGACAATACTGTTTAATGTCAAGTGTGGTCTATGTTAATAAACTGGACTACGGGACAGAGTGCCCCTCAGCAAGTGCATGGATGGTACCGAATTTGGATGCTAGAGGACAGGGCTGTTATTCAAAGGGACATTGACAGGCTGGAAAAATGCATTGAGAGGGACCTGATGGGGGTTCAAGAAAGACAAATTCAAAGTCCTGCAGCTGGTACAGGATAATCCCACGTGAGAGAAACTGTTTAAGAATCTATATTTCAGTCAGTGCCATTTGTCCTGACCACAGCCAGGGAATTCGTTCACCCAGTGGGCAGCAGCTAGATAGAAAGCAACTTTGCAAAAAGAGCCTGGGGATACTAATGGAAGACAAATCTAACATGAGCCAGCAATGTACCTTTGTGTCAAAGGCAGCCAACGACATACTGAGCTGTATTAGCAAGAGTGGAGCCAGCTAGTTAGGGGTGATTTTTCTCCTCTGTTTGGCACTGGCAAGACTCTATTTGGAATACTGTGTCAGTTTTGGGACCCCAGCACAGGAGGGACACTGACATACTGCAGCAAGTCCAACAGAGGCCACATTAATTAAGAGGAGAGCCAGAGCACTCGACAACCAAGAAAGGGCTGAGAGAGCTGGGTTTCTTCACCATAACAGAAGAAGGTTAGGGGGAGATACTACTATCTTTGATTATATAATGGGAACCTATAGAGGAAACTGAGCTAGACTTCCCTCAGAGGTACACAGTGATCAGTCTGAGAGGCAATGGACACAAGTTGCAACACGAGAAATTCCAGCTAGATATCAGGGGAGAAAAATTCAGAAGGGGGGAGTTAAACACTGGAATAGGTTCCCCAGGAAATGGAGGAATCTCCATTCTCAGAGATATTCAAAACTTGAGTCGATACAAAGCCCTGAGTAACCTACTTGAAGTTGACCCTGCTTCGAGTGGAGGGGGCTGGACTGGATGACCTCCAGAGGTCCCTTTTGACCTCAGCTGGTCTACGACTTTTTCCAAAAACCACAGTCTTCATCATCCTGCCTTCAGTCCAGAAGCATACCTGTGTTTTGAGACTAGACTTCCTATAGTACTGTCTTCCTCCTAATGGTCCACCAGGAAAGCCACCTCCTGAGAATATGGGAAACCTGGCTTAAGTTTCTTTCCCTGCTTTGTGGACCAAGAGGCTTACTCATCCATGAAGCTTTTATCAGACTCAGGAAGGACAGGTATACCTTTGGTTTGCTTACGGAGTTTTTTCTGCCACAAGCTGCAGAAATCAAAAATCAGTGCTGCAGATGAATGCTGACACCTGATGCGGTCAGAACGTATCCTGAGGACTCCTCAGTACTGTAGGCAAGTCTGCACGTGGACCAGCATCCTCAGATGGGGCCAGGCAGTATGGAAGGAGCTGGGCTTATTCCCGCCATCAGATGACCACTGAATTTGCCTTTTTGTTTTGAATATGTGGAACAGCAGCCAGGATCCCACCCGTATATCTGTCTGTTCTCAGTCAGCATGGGCCTAGTAGGAGATTTGAGAAACCTTTTCAAAGAATGCCATTTTTCTTGACCACAGCCTGTGGGTTTCTTTCACTAACGTTGCTGGGCAAATAGCATGTCTCTCAGAACAGTAACGCAGCCAGAATGGACACTGAACTAGAGCTGTTATCTCAGAATTGGCAACATACATATTACACATTAGTATCACAAACAGTTGATGTAAGCCAAAGTAGAACTAGGCCCTAAGATATTGAGCTAAATTAACAGAATCACATTACTATTTTGGCAGCAGATGAATTCAAAGGAGTTCCATGTCTTATCACAAGCCTTCGCCACTTCTCTCCCACTTTGCAAGAGGCTAGGCTGTGGGACAGGGTACGTACTCCATCCCTGTCTCCTACACAATTGCTACCTCAGCCACCTTGTACCAGTTGTCAGGAAAAAGACGTGTTTTTTTTTTAAATCAGTGAAAGCTTGGCTGAGAAAGAATTTAAATTATTTCAGTTTGGATTGGTAGGATCCTAACCCTGTGTGGAAACAGGCATCTTGAATATAACAAACAATTTAGAATTAAATTGCACACTTGGTTCCATATGATTGACTTCCCTGGGATTGTGCTGACAGAAATAAAAACAGAACTTAACTCCTCAGATTTCAATTAAGTAGGTAAGTCATTGTCTATGCCTCCCTCCTGGTTACTTTGAGAAAAAAGTCCATTATTAACTTACAAGATTGTCAGACTTGGAATTCTACAGTTGTCAAATTCTGTAATGTAATATACACCCAGAAAAGATATTGTCAAACCTAAACGTAGACGTGATGTGAATGAGAGGACTGAGAGAGCTCAATGCACCAAGCATAAGCCCCTTTGCTCTTGCCTCAATAACCTACCTCATGGTATTGCTTACAGTTTTACCAGCTTTTACAGTTTTATTCTGTTCCACACAAGTGCTTTATGCGGGAGTGTGTGATACAGGCTAGTCACTCCCAGGAGCTGACCACAGGAAGCCAGGCCACAGTCATTTGCAAAGGTATGTTGCTGTGAGTGTCTCAGACTGCACGTTACCAAGGCTCTTTTGGCCTATTTACTTCATGTTGCAGTGCATATTTAAATTTAAATGGCAGCTAAACGCCCGGTGTACTGACCTAATCGTCATTCAAGTATTTTTTCCATTGCTTTTCCTCTTCTGTATCTGCTGCTATAACAAATTAGCTTGCTCTGTAATGGATTTAGGGTGTTACTTTTTTTTTCCCCAACACCCTCAACACATGTGAGAAGCACCAAAGGGCAGGGAAAGAGCACACTACTCAGCAGAAAGGTGCTTTTGTGCTCTTCACAAATAATATAGTAAATAAAGAAGCAGAATAGCACCTATGTTGTATCAGCAATACGTTTTACCATCAAACCTAATACTTTAGCCTTCGAAGGAAAAAAAAATTTTTTTTTAATCTGCTATAGACCAAGCACAAATTTTATAAATTTTCTGTAAAGATCCTTACAGTTCTCACTTTCAGAAAGCATTCATTCCAAGGTTCTGAAATGTTGTTCTGAACATGTTTTCACAGTATTTAAGGATATGAGAGGAACTATGACAACTGCTGACATAAAGCTTAATAGAATAATGGCAATACTCTATTACATTTAATCACTAAGGGCACCTGCTACTTAGTACTGATTGAAGCAACTTATCTTAATTTCTAGATCAAGTGTCTTCTGTTAGTGCCTTAATGAAACAGTGTGACATACAAGAAAAATTACTTTGCTTTGCATATTGCCATTTAAAATGATTCAGGGGGGGAAATCAACCCAAACAAACATTTCAGTATTTTCCCTGTTTTGTAAACATCTCATTTTCCATGAAAAACCTTTTACAACAAAAGTGTCTCTTGGGCAACTTTAGTCTATGCACAATATGAGCTCATTGCTAAAAAAAAAAAAACCAAAAAAAAAACCACACAAGCTCAGTAAAGGCTAAGCAGGAAGAACACTCTTATTTTATCTTTGGAATGTCCTATTTCAGTGCTGTTCAAGTCATCTCATGTTGACTTAAGCAGAGTAAGCGTAAGCTCCCCTGCTACTCCTAAGTATGAATATTCTTACTGCCATGCTGCACCAAGTTAAAAATACCTGGTTTAAACAGGGTCACAAACTACATATAGTCAAGGCTTTAAAAACAAGGATCTAGCTTGCCAAAAGCAGGGGCATATTAGTAAGGATATTAGTAAGCATTACTTCAAACGTACAGGGCAGATGATAGGGGCTGTTGAAGAACCAGGGGAAGGAGGGACGGAGGCACTGGCAGCGAGGAGGGCGGGAGAGCGGCAGTGCAGCGGTGCCAGGAGACCGCTGAGAAGCAAAATCAGAATTATCACCGGCAGCAAGTTCAGCCACCAAACCCAACTGGAAGGTCTGCTTGCACAGCCCTACTTACAGGTAAGCCCCACAGAGAGTGCAGTAGCTGAACAACTTTCAAAACCAGGGTATATATGGCACAGTTTTTTCCATTTCTCTCTTCCTATGTGGCTTCTCTCCCTTCTGAGACGACCCCTGCAAGAGATAGCAGTTGCGTTTTGCCCTCCGCTTCTTTGATTCTAGTCCCATTTCCTAGTCTGGTGTCTCCCCTGAGGGCCGTTATTATCCTGCTCTTCCCAACCCCACCCTATTTGTGCCCTTTCCTCTCAAGGCTTAATTTCCCTGACTTTGATCCTTTAATTGGCTATTTCCCGCTTTCAGCCATTACGCTGCTTCCCTGTGTGCTGGCCACCATCCCGTGCTTAATCTACATTTTGAAAAAAGGGTAAAAGCGTGGACGAGAAATGGCACCCAGGAGCATGCAAGTGTGCTATAAAGGGACTGAATAAGCCAGAAAAGCAGGAGCACGTATCCATTAATGAGGAGCATTTGCAGTCGCTATTACCTGAGGCGTTCTTATGAGCAGCAAACTTCGTTATCTTAGTCCAGTAGTTCTGCAGCTTTGCAAGATCTTGTAGCACCCAAGACTGTGCCATCCACTGCAATACAGAACGATGAGATCTCCTACAAGAAAGATTTTGTGCATAAAGATTTTAGCCACTGGCAGTGTCACAAAACAAAAAAACCCCACAACCCGAATACTTCAGTGTACTGTAGGATAAGGAGCTAAGATCAAAATTAAACCCTTATAAACTAATCACAGATGTGCAACAGCTAGTAAGGAAAACTTTTTCTAGTATGTGGACATCTTTGAAATTTCTCATCTTTTGGAGAGGGAGATGCATACAACCTGGAAGAAACTTCCTGAAATGTTGTAAATCCAGCTTCAAGTTCCTTTTCTACCTCTTCCAGGTGACTGTCAGACAGTGCTGGTGTCTTTCTCACTTTCCTGATGTGAGCTGCCATTTCAATCAAACTCAGCACACTCATAAAATATCTCCCCAGAAAACCCCAATATATCAAAAATTCCGAGCCACTTCTCAAAAAAATTCTTAGGACTTGGAATAATTTGCTACATGATTCTGGCATCTTCAATCCATTAAGCTGCTGGGGGGGGAAGAGATTAAAATGAGAGAGAACTATAGTTTATAAGGTAGCAGCAGGGGAGTAAAAAGGGAAGCTGAGATGAGAAAGGAAAGGGAAGGAAGAAGAAAGAAGCATGGGATGCAGAGCAGCACGGATAGCTAATTCTCTTCCTAGGACAGGCCAACAGCTAGATTTTTTTTTTTTTCCGAGAAGGATCAGCCCACCTCACAGCTGCTCAGAACATGAGCTGGGGGATGGGAGGGCAAGCAGGAAAAATAGCCGTTCACTGCCAAGCAGAAATTGCACTGGAAATAGGCGCCTGGGAACATGCAAGATGGGATTTGCAGGCACAGCTATGCAAGGTGGAGAAAGAAGCCATATTCTGTAGGGCAGGAAAGGCCACTGAAGAGACCTCAGGTGTCCAGCATGATCTCCTTTCTTCAGAGTTAATTCCCACAGTTTGGAGGGAAAAAAAAAAATTGCAATAAAATTAACTGTTATTTTTATAGCAGCATCTACTCCATCGGTGCCTATCCTCCCAGTTCGAGCCTCCCTGACCATGGGCTGCATGCTGTCCCTTCTCTGCACTTGGGTAGTGACCCAAGACGACACCCGCAGCCTACTTGCTGCCAGAAAGCACTTTCCCAGGGCACTTTCTCCCATTGCAACAGATCTTCTGGACATTAGATTTCATGGATCTGCTAACCACGTGGATTTCTAATTGGGGCCATGTAAAAACACACACTATTCATCATTCGAGACTTGCTTGCTGTCATGATATCACAGTCTGGGACTGATATTTCGGGTAATGGAATCAGCCAGAAACAGCAATAACTTGGTTTTCCTCACGTTTTGTATATACAGGAAGAACTTACATTATAAACACTGACTGAAGTTCAAAAAGAGAACTATTCGAGTTACTTTAAGAGATATTTCTAAGTGAAAACATGGGGTTTCAAAACTTTAAGAAGAAAAGAAATACTTGTAGGAAATTTAGTAATTACAAATATTTTCAAAAAGCAGGTACAATTCCCAGCTTCCTTTTTTTCCCCTTCTAGTAAGAAAAAGTGGAAGCGAGAACAAAAAAATCAAAACAAATTTTCAAAAGTGAAAATTCATGTTTAACTTTGAAATTGAATTCTGATTCAAAACCAAAACTATCATAATATTTCAGACAACCATGTGAATGTTTTGTTTACGAAACAACATTTTAATGAAAAAACAGTATGAACAAAACATGCAAAAAGTAAGAACTTTGTAGACAAGGTATGAGTTTTCAGATAGTGACACTATTTCTTATTTTCAATTTCAAAGTCCAGCAGCAGAGATGAAACAAGCAATTTTCCTCTGAGAAACATGTAACATTGAAGTGCACAAGGTGAGAACTGTTTAAAGTCACAGAGATGGACACCAGCTTTGTGATAGTGTTAGAAGACAACTGGTGGCATTCTGTAAAAAGGTTTTAAGTTCTGTTTATCTGAACTGACAGCAGTTAGAAATACATTTCATCCTTATCTATCAAGTGTAAAGCTGATCTAACTGGATAGGAGACCATTTTTATGTAGTGCTGCTGCCCATAGTTATACTTACACAAGTAAATGCTAGTGGTCTTCCAGACATTACAGACTTTATGTTGCCTGAACAACACGTAGGCATTTGTACTATTGCAAACTGCATGTGGAATGTTTTTCAATCCAGAATGGCAGCAGTTTACATTTTCTCGCACATCTTCAGAAGAAAGGAGTCCACGGGGTCAGGACAACAAAGAATTAAACACAGCATGTCTGAGGCAGGAAGAGTGCAATTATTATGAGTTACAACACTGTCAGGATTAACATGTCTTTCTAAAAAAAAGGTGCAAAGGAATCTCAAGCCATTAAACTGTCTAGCTCCTAGCTATTATATTTGATCCATAAACAGTACCTTCAACAGTACAGTGCCCTCTAGCACTGTAATAAAGTATTAACCACTGGTTAATACTTACCTTCCAAACTGGTACTTAGAAGCCTCTTTAAGTCCTCCCATCCAAATACCTATCAAGAAAGAACATTCAATCTGAAAGGGCTGCAGCCCCATTTAGAATCTACGTTTTACTGTCCTGAAATTGTTAACTCTTCCTCATCCCCAGGGGAAGCAAAATTATCACTCATATTTTACTGGTTTCTAAATGAAAGGTTTTATTAGGCTTCCCCTTGAGTTTCTGACAACTCCTTATGACAATGCAGGTTACTCTCTGAAACAGAAATGACAGTAGTTGAGAAGTGGGATCAGACTTTAAGAAAACATCTTTTTGAAATGTGGCTAGAAACAAAGGAACTAGATAAGAAAAGCAGTGGAGCAATTTACACCATGTTGTAGGATTAGCCATTGCTGATAGGAATAGGTGAATATGTAGACCATATTAGAGTACAGTTACATTTCAGTCAGGAGCTGCTGTGCTACCCTCCATGTCCAAATGCAGTTTGACTGAGTTAACTAGACTCTGATGAGCATTGACCGAGTGGAGCTAATTTATAGGAGCAGGATGGATCTGAGCTGCTTTGATCCCAGATCACTAGACTTGAAGATGACAGCCTGGTGTGACTGTCCTGCAGACGGGGACCAGAACATGGCATGGTAGAATTATTTTAATGATATAAGCTCTCTCTTAAGATATGTGGAATAGTGGCCCACTCTTACGTGGTCCCAACGGCTAAGAGGGAGATTATCAGAAAACAAGTTAGAATATAGCTGTGTACCTACTGCAGGCATTGGGCAAAGTTCAGTGGGTGCCATCTTTTCAAGAGGAACAGGGAAAAAGCAAGGAAATCCCAAAGGCCTTTGATGTGCAAGCCTATATTACAAGGTCAGGGCAAGGAGGCACCAAGTAGGGAACATAAATGTTCATGCTCTGCTGACTTCTACTGCTGCCCAGGGGAACAGCTCAGGGTCTGTAGCAGTGCAGATACAGTAAGACAAGTGGGTTTGGTAAACCGGGAGGTATCTCAAGCGCCTGGATGTCTTGTTATGGCTCTGTTGGCAATGTGACACAAGTGCAATACTTGCTACATAATAAATTTTCTTCTTCAGTGATGCACTTCTAACTGCTTCCTGAGTTGCTAGTCCTACAGCTTCCAAGCTCATGTTCCTGGTATTTAGACCCTCCTTGTAGACAGAAGCATGGATCTTCTAGTTGCACTCACCCAGAACAACTCACCCAGTTTCTGCTGCACAGAGGTGCTAGAGACAGAGGAAATCCTGTGCCTTTCCCCAAGTAGTTATTTTAGCAAGATTTATTAGGGCGTGCCTTTGAGATCCCATCAGTCCTTTTCCCCAGTCCTGTTTTGACTGTAAAGGACAATCCCCCAATGACCAAAGGGGAATGGATGAGAGTGTGTACAGAAACAGGAGACCCTTTCCCCCCCTTTATTTCTAATATCTATGATACAGATGTCATACGCAGCAGACTCCATCTATGCCTAAAAGCAACAAGGCACTCAAGGGAAATTGCACTAATTAAGTATACAGGCTGATTGCTGTCTCATTTAGTTCCTGTCTGTTCTGCCCTGGAAGAGGACACAAAGAAGGGATTATGGAGACTTCGAGAAGCATGGATGAGGTTTTCCCACAGTTTAGGATACTTACATGTTGGGAAGTCTGTGGTCAGTTTGGTTGGTGTACTCTTCCTTCCTTACTGGTTTCATCTGAGAAGTCAGGACCTGTTACTGTAAGCAAAGTCCATTCAGCCAGTGTGGAGGGAACTCTGCAGTCAAGAGAATCTCTGAGCAATGAGTTGTCAGTCATCCCCAGCCAGCAAGCTGCTCCATTTGCTGACTGGAAAAGGACCCACAGATTGCCCCAGTGGTGCTAGCATCCGAATCTGGGGGATTAGGTGGAATGCAGAATGGGGCAAGGGTTTTGGAAGCAAGAAAGGGAATCACAGCCAGAAAATCCCTCCTTATGCAGCCTCCCTGTATCTCCTCCAGTGGCCTGTAAGAGGCTTTTATTCTGGCCTCCGTTTTCAGTCTCTTTGGTCAGATGATAAAGGAGCAGCTGGAAAACACTTTCCTAAATGCTGTGGTAAAATAAGCTTAGCCCAGCACACATGGAAGATGACTAGAGTAATTCCTATTGCTTGCTGGAAGTGTGGTAAAGGCTTCTCTCAGATGAACTGCAAGATCTCTGAAACATTGTCAGTGCCGTTGATTAGACTGGAAATAAAAACTATAAAGATGTCCTATTTGAAAACACTCTGTGTGGTGCAGAACCCCGTGATACATGTCCAAAGTGATGCGAGACACTCGCTTAGATTGTATGGTTTGGATCTGTATAAATGCACTCTATAGTTCATTAGTCCGCTGAGGCTGCGACTGTGGTTAACTACCTTTCCATAAACCTAATATATTTAAACAACCCCACGAAAGGCACAGATGACCTCTCAAAATATATTAGCACATGGAACTATTTTGGAATAAATCATGTGCTACTAGTGCTAGCTAGTGGACTTTGAAGTTGTGATATTACATGTGAAAACCCTATCTTGTCTTTTAAAAGTCTCCTCACATCCATTATGTAGGCTTTTCCTTCCCCTTGAACAGCTAAACTGATAGTACCAAAAGATCTTGGCTTTATAGAAAGGAGGTGACTAGTATTCCAAATCAAGCATCTAACCTCTCTGATGCATTCAAAACATGCATTGTGGCATGTGACATTGTAAAGGTTTTATTAGTACGAGCTAGGGATGCCCTGCATACCTCACTCGTAGCTTTGCCAGATGCAGGGTGTCAGGTCAGCAGGAGAGGGCTGCTCTGCAAGGGGCTGAGGGTGACAGCGGGGCAGGCAGGGCAGTGCTCTCACCCACAAGCGTGTACGTGAGCAAGGAGGCAGAGCAGGTCCGGTGGTCTAACCAGGGTCGACCTCGCTCCAGCAGTTACCAGACAAGTCCACAAAGGCAAGTCAGGTCAGAAGTCAAGCCACGAAGTCAAGCCACAGGGTCAGGAACCGTGGGGTACAGGCACAGGCGTATCTGCAACGTAGCTCGAGTAAGGACAAAGGGTCTGAGATTAAAAGTGGCTCCCAAGCACTCTCCCAGGTCTCTCCAGGGGGAGACCCCTGACAAGGCTCCACAGGGATCTCACGCAGCTTGTTTCACAGCAGCCTAACCCCAGGTTACAGCTGCACGTATCAGAGCTGGCCAGGGCACAGGCAGCCAAAGCCCTTGCCAGGGAGGTGGGGAAAGGTTGCAGGGATTATTGGTGCACTCTGGCTCTGGCATAGAGGAGGCCCCCAGATCTTCTGGATCACCCCAAAGCTATCGTGCATGTATTAGCATTGATACCACACTCTCTCTTTCTTGTCCAGCTCTCCCTAATCTCAGGAGATAGTAAATCTCAAATCAGTGGGTGCTACACCTCCATCAAGCAGTGCCCAGTGATCGAGGATAAGCTATTTTATCGTGGTCTGGAAAACAATACACAGATCACTATTTACTGGCTCAACAGAAGAACTGAATGAAATGTCCAGAGCAAACAGAAAAAAATCTGTAGCACGTTATGGAGACACACTCTGAAACAGAGGCACCCACATCCACACCCATTCACACAACACATCACAGGTTATTATAGAATTATATTTGTTTCTGAAAAAGAGAAAGAAAAGATGTCTGAAGTTTCCTTCTCACTGCATGTTTAGAACTCTGATTCAATTTCCTCCCACTCTCCATTTGGTTTGACTTGACTAAGTATACCTTTCTCCTACATCAACCATTTAAGTAGCATAACAGCCTCTGCCCAGCCTACCATGGCACCTAATGGCACCTAATGTGTCATCCATGGCACCTAATAGCTACTAAGAAAGCTCCTGTAGCATACCTGAAATTGGATAAGGCTGCCTTGGAAACCTAAGGGACAGCCTCCTGTTCCCAACAGCACAAAAAACAAGAGATATTGGATACACAGAGACTGGATATGTGTGCAGTAGGTCCTGGGAACTGAACCTGGGAAGAATTGTAACTGAAACACAGGCTATATGCTGAAGAGTATCTTCCTTGCTGGAGGAAGAAAATAAGACACAGCCCTTACAGAGTAAATCCAGTCAGCTACAAGCAAAACCACCTGGTTGAATCCTTGTCATTGCTCAGCCAAAACTTCAGGACATGCATCAGCACTGGTATCCAGACCCAGAATATTTGCCACTCCCATTCTGCCATACAAGCAACATTACTCAGGTGATGGCACAGACACTCAGAAGAAGATGAAGCTAACTGGCGACACCAATTAACGCTGTGGTTTGTCACAGCCCCTTTAGAGACTCAGATTCAGATACCCAACAAACTCAAAGTCAAGTGAGGCTTGAAGATTAGTATCTGCCTGTCTGTTATCTAGAAGCTGTTGTTGATGTGTTTCACGTTCAAAACAATAAAAACTGAAACACTCAGCAGTCCGGCCAGATAGCAGATTTTTCACCCTAGACTGAAAAAAAGACCCCTGAGGGAGTCACAAAAAGAACCCCTGGTCAGAAATGGGAAACATTAGCAGTTTGGTCAGTGGAAAAAGCCCACCTAATGCCTGCTCTAACAGTGTTTGGCTCTAGCTTGCTGCTTCTGCTTTAGAAGTGTTGAGATAATCCTGAAACTATGCAAAAAAAACCCCCAAAACAACAACAAACCCCAAGCATCATCAAGAAAGAGAAGTGGGAAGCAGAGCAGTGCTAAGAATTTAATCTTTTTGGTGAATAATAGCTCTGTGCAGGCTCTGATTCCATGGCTGGTGAAGTAACACATTATGGCAAGAGGAAAAGGGACTAGAAAAACAAGAGAAGGAAAACAAATAGTCCTATCTCACTCAACACCACCAGAGACTATAAAAGAAGGGAAGAGGGTTCTCCTGAGCTTGGTACATCCCTCTACAGCGGGAAGGTCACAGGACAGCTTTTGAAAGTTGCTGACCTGGAGGCCTTCCTGCTCTTTGAGGGCCACTCTTTCCACATCATGTTATTCCAGAAAACAGAGACCATGTCTCCTAGTTGACTTCAACCACCAAGTCAAGGTCAAGGTAGTAGGAAAGCAGTTAACGTTTCCTAGAAAAAAATGCTTAGTATTTTCAGAAGCTTCTTTGACTTGGGAGGGGAAAGGTTAAATTAGTAGGTTCACTGATGAAGAAAAACTACTGTCAAACATAGCCTAAAGGATTATTTTACTGTTAATCAGTGGATTTTATTGTAATCTGAATTAAAAACACACTGCTGGATTTCAAAGCACACAGGCTTTATCGCTGAGTGGGGCTATCTGTAGTAGGGACCACAGGAACTAGAAAACAAGACTTCGAATGTAAGGCTTACTCTATTTAATTATTTCGGCTTACAGAAAGGAAATTTTAGAGGTGACATAATTGCTGAATATAGGGATTTGCACATAGAAAAACATTTAATAGGAGGAGGAGGCAAGCAGGCAGGCTTTTCAGTCTTTCTGACAAAGACGTAATGTGAGCCAATAGTTGGAAGTTCCACAAGACAAATTCTGTCTTATTTAAATAAGATGTAATTTCTGGGCGGCTAGAACTACAACAGCATAGCTGTGAAGGTCACCGTCTTTTGGAGTCTTTATGACAAGACTGTATATCTTTTAAAAACACACTCACCATCTAGCTTCAGGGGAAAAATTGCAACGGGTATGTTCAAGCTGGCTACTTCCCTTGTGAAGTCAAGATAGCTCTGTGGTGTGTTCATCCTTCAGGGCGGGCAGCGAAGATTGAAACGGGTCTGGTCGCAGAGCAGCCTAGAAGAGCAGCATCAGTAGGAGTCTCGGAGAGTGGTCCAGGCATCGTGTAAGCAGCCAGGGTCCAGTGCCCCCCAACTACCCTTGCACACGTGAGCCAGCAGACAAACAGCTTCATGCCACAAAGGTCTAGAGGGACATTCTGATCAGTTAAGAATAACTTGCCCACCGCAGGGATCCTGTATCTTCCTCTGAAGCATTTGGCAGTGGCTACGGATAGCGTACTAAAAGAGACAGCCTACTGGGCAGGCACAGTCTGGCATTTGCTCTGTCCTTGGCACAGGCTGATCAGCACACAGGGTGTCTGCCCTTGGAGGTCTCCTATGCATGCATCGACCAGAGCTGACCCTACGTAATTTATGAGCTCTTCTGAGATCACAGCCTCATGTATTATGGCTCCAGGCTCTATTGAAATGAACTTTATTAAAATAAATTCCAGCTGCTTGGAAGGAGTTAGAGAAATGACAAAAAGAAGGCAAACTCCTCCATTCCCGAGCTCGCTGAGAGCAGAAAAAAGAAACAGTTACAGGAGACCAAGCAAAATTCAGCTGGCTGAATTGAAGGGGCATGAGAAAAAGACTTGGTCAAGGAACAAGCAATTTCGATAAAATGGGACGGTTACAAATGCTGAGGCAGCACTCACAGCTAGGCAACGTACAGGGCAAACGGGCTTAAAGCACAGAGGCAGAGGGACAAAGGGTCAGGAGGGCACTTGATAAAGCTTCTGACTGAAGGTGGGATGCGTTTTAATAAATCAGATTCATTTGCAAGGGGTCTTGAGTGCTTGTCCCTTTCCTGTTTTGTCTGTTCCCTGGCCTTTGGTCTGCTGTATTTCCTTCCCCAGGATGCCTGTGGGCTGCTAATGGAGAATATTAGGGAGCAGCACCAGGATGTACCTCATTCTGCATGTTGTTGCCAGCAGCCTACATGTTGATTATTGTCCCTGTTTGGTAGATGCTCTTTTTATCCTTGCTTGGCTCCTGGGGAATTTTGAAAGGATGACATTTCTAATGAAGTCTGGCATCCTTGTCCAGCCACAGCTAATCAGAATTGTGGTCTGCTGAGGATCTCAGAAGGAAAGCTTGACTTTTCTGCTCTTTCATGGGCCAGCAGCTAAGAGAATAGATGTAGACCTTACCAGAGCAGCAGAATTGCTCTTCTTGGTCACGAGGTTGCCAGGAAAACTGCCGTTTCCAGAACTCAGATGCTCAGAAAGCTACTGTAACGCACAGTGGGGAAGGACCCGAGCAAATGTGATTAGTTGTTGATTTAGGTGGGAACTAACCATGTGTTTATGAAGTCCTGGTGAACTAGTTACATTTACAGAACCTACAAAAGCTGTAACATTCTTCCCCCTTTCACCACCACGTGCTGACCCTGTGCTCACCTTAGCGATGGGGAGAGCAGTGGCACGGCAAGAGCCCCCCACCAGTCCCACCTTACCCAGTATCACTGAAACTGCCCCTTGGATTTCCACTATGAGTGCCTAAGCTTTCAGGAGTTAAGGAACTGAGACATCAGCAGTGCTTACGGGACCTTGTCCCCACCCCTATCCTTCCACTTCCCACTAACAAATTCTCATGGCTTTCTAACAGATTTCTCCAGTTTTAAGCAACATGGCCAACAGCCTGGTTTCAGCAAGGAATTCTGGAGTCGCCTCACAATCGTTACTTGATAGTGCTTGAAATAACCTTTCCTGCCCGGTGTCAGGCATCACAGACAACATGATTGATATTTACCTAAGGTTCCTAGATCCAAGCCAACTATAATACAAAATAAAACAGAAAAATAAAATTAGTAGTCTGTGATCTGTTAGTTTCAGCGAATTGGAACCAGCACATACCTAGTATAGTCAGCAAAGCAAAAACATTTGCCAGATAATCCTGTAAATAGGGAAGATCTGCAGATCTTCAACAGTTTCATGGCATGCATTGCCACTGTGGGGAGGATGTAACACCTCAGTAAAAGCAGGTTCTACTAAATGAGATGAGAACATTCCAGTTCAGCAGTCATTTCACTTAATGTCAGCTCTATAGCAGGGGTTGAACGTGAATACTGTAGCTGAAAGCCATTAGACTTTTCCCTCATGCTAGCATCAACCACTTTTGGCAAAGCCTGTTAAATGGAATAACTTGCAGAGCGAGCCAGAAATAGGGCCTGGGGAACAGATTCTTCAGATCACAAATGTTAAACCATGGAGATGGATTGGTGACAAAGAGGGTGGAGCAGAGAGGGAAGTTTCCACATACCATTTTCTCTCCCCCATCACCACCACAGATGTGGTCTACACCCCAACATATGTTTGCAATGAGTGTAGCCCAAGACACGTTCCAGATCTTACTCAAGAGTTGAAACTTGAAAGAATCAGCTAAGTTTGAGATTAATCAAAGGGCAGGGCAACCGTGCGTGCTAAGTATAACGGAGTTGCCAGCGTTCAGATTCCACAGGCAATGGATAGAGAGATGCGAATGGCCCTGTAGCAGTGACTCTAATCTATAACCTGAGTCTCTCTTCAGCAGCTGCTGAAGGGCTCAGCTCCCAGTTTAGATCAGGTTTTCAACTGTGACTAGGCTATCAATTTAGGCACCTCAGGGATGTTCCCAAAGTTAGCGAAATGAAGCTTACTTTGGGGAACTCTTGGCTTTTGAAAGAAGGTTCTTAAATGGTTCTTCGAATTTTATGGCTCCTTCCTTTCTTGCCCCTACCTCCACCTCTCTCCCCACGGCCACTAAAGTCAGACCCCAAGGAAGCCAACTTTGGTTTACCAATTCTCACAGAAACTCCCTGAGCGTAAAAGAAAATGCCTCCTCATTTAGCTAAATCCAAAGTATGCCAGGATAAATGGTTGCTGAAGAGTGAATACCACATAAGGTTAGGTCAGATCAGAAGTAACGAAGCTAAATGTTATTATTAGCAAAAAAGAAATTAAATATAGCAAGAGGTTTACTGTGGGCCACAGAGTATTCATACTGTATCTCATACAATTCTTCTAATAATTGAACTTATATGTATATGTTTAATGGAGAGATTTTTGAAAAATAATTGTTTAAGTTTGATAGACTTGAAGATTTATAATTTCTTTAAAATTCCTGAAAAGATATTACAGAAAAGCAGGAATAGAAATATATGTACTAACACATTACTCTGGTAATTTAAGTTAATTTAGGGAGCACCTATTACAAGAATGAGATAGCTTATATAAATATGTTGTTTTATTTATCACAAATGTTTGTGTGCTAGATTTAAGAGACAGCTAAATATTTACTGGGACCTGGGATATAGGCTGAGGATTTTTATAGTGCTGTAAATGAAGAGGGAGCAGAAAGATAGGAGAAACACAATTCAAATTTATATACCCAGCACTGAGACTCAAACTAAATACAGAGCAACAGAGCAATGCTCCCAAACAGCCACAGCTTTGGCACATGGGGGCCTGGTAGGTAACACCTCTGATATCACTATGGAAATGCTGGTTGGGAAATGACCCACCAATTTTTGTCTTAAGCAGAATTTTTTCCCAATGGAGTAAGTGCATTAACTAAATAAAAATGTGTGGAATGGGCTGAATGTTGCAGATCCATATCTTAACTTAGTTTGTGCCTATGTTCAAATGATGAATTAGTTTTGGCAACTGAATTTAGAAATTTATAGCCTTAGTACTGTAAATCTATTTATTGCTGGTTTTATTTTTCTTCAGTGGAGGAAAGGCTAGCAGTCAGGAAGTAAGCTTATAAATCTTAACATTAGAGAGAGGAAAGGGTAAGGTGTTTTACATACACACAGGGGCTAGACAAGAAATTGGGTTTTTTAGAGACAAATGGCAAAGTGTGACATTTCTTTTGAAGATTTTCGGTTACTGAAAAATAGAAAAAATCTGCAAGGCACATCCACTTCACTTTTAATTTCAGATTTCATTAATTTTCACAAAAAAGTTGTAGGCATTTCAACAAGAAACAAAAACATTGTTTCTTTTAAACAAAAAAAGTGATTGCAGATTATTGCCAGAAAAAAAAGGTGACAAAAGAAAGCAACCCTGTTTATCTCTTCAGAAGATGATCTAACCATTGAGTTTTTCTGGGATGAGAAGGCTTTGGGAATCACCTCACCTTTAGATAAGGTATCTGACCCAAACAGTTGTTTGCCGCTCTCCGCTATGGATCACACATGGGAAATGCACAGTCCCCATGGGGAAACAGCCAAGTAGAACAGTATGTGCCACGAGGCTGCTGAAGGGGTGATGGGAGCAGCACCTGTAAATGATACAAAAGCCTGGCATCAGTTGAAAGTAGACTGAAGAGCTCCAACCTGCGTGGGAAAGCACAAGAAGTGTCAGCAGATATTAACTGTTCTCATAAAACTTTCCATTGGCTATTTGCAGTGATTCCTCCTATCCCTGGGTGAGATGAACGAAATTGCCTAATTAAGTCCACGTCTTTGGATTTCCCAATTAAACCAGCTTCTTATCGTCTCTTGCTGAGAGGCACCCTGCATTCCCTGATTGAAGCTGGTGGCAGCATTTAACGTAGTATGCGGAGAGTTTATGGCTGAAGTTTGAAGCTCTGAGAATCTCTCCCATGCCCTTGAATTTGGGATGGAGCCGGTAAGCAGCAGGCTCTAGAAGGAACGTGGACACTTTACTTTGAAATGAGCCATTGAGGAAGTTCATAATACTCTCTGCTAATAGCAGGTGACGACAAGAAGCTCTCAAGGGTAATAGGGGCTGGCAGTAGCTTCAGAAGAGGCTTGCCTCTTCCCTTGGCAAGGACAAGGGAAAATCCCTCCTCCTCCTCTTTCCCTTAAACCAAAACAATCCCCCTTAGAGTATTTTGGAAAGGAGTATTAGCACACTAAGATGACAAGCCAGTCTGCCACATGGGTCTGAGGAACCGGTTCCAAGAAAGAAATCCTCATACACACAGATCGCAGGAACTTGAGCACCTTTTCGTATCAAAGCAACTTCCTCAAAGGCCTTCCAAATTCATTCTCTTTTCCAAGGCCTAATAAAGTCGGAGACCTTCAAGGGGTGAGAAAAGATAGATTCCTGTCAAAGCACCCCACTCCCTGGATTTTTAAGAGATCAGAACATTTCAAGCTGCTAGTTCTGCACTAAATATGGGATAAAATGGGATGTTTTGTCCCATACAACAACATTGCCTTCACACTCCTTTTTCTTCAAGTCCCTAGTTTGAGAAGGGTTAGGGCAGGGGGAGGTGAGGAAGGGAGAAAAATTTCTGAAGGGAGAAAAACTGCTAAAAGACAATGCAATGACATTTTAAAAACCAGAAAACTGATTTATCCCCAAATATCATTGTGTCATTTGAATGTAGCAAGATCAAATATATCAGTGAGTTATTACCTAGCATGACTCTTGCTTTCCAAGGAGTAGAATCAGTGCTTTGATAAGTTTTGTGACTCATAAAAGAACAGTTTCGGGTCCCAATTGTAGGAGAATGGTGACAGCAAGATCAGCAGCTGATGACTCTGCAGCATCCCATCTAAGCTGTTTCCACACAAAGATCAGATCAGCTTGTGGTGGAGGTGAAACCTCAGATCACGACAAGCTTTGCTCTGGTGAGTATTTCATGGGAATCATGTAGGAGCAGGCAGGAAGGGCTCTTTAGTGGTTAAACATAAGATGAGAAATGTGTGGGATTCTAGGACGAGGTGCTAAGAGTGCGGTATTCAGTTGAGATCTTGGTCCTTCTGGAATTGAATACTATGAAGTTTATTGAAAGGGAATTTTCCAGACATTCAAACTCACGTCGACACAGAGTATACTGAAGGTCTCATGAGGACTCTAGATTGCTTGCTGTCTCTTCTCTCAAGGGTAGCTACTGGTCCAGGTCGTTGTTTGAACACTGCATATCCTACAGAGCTCACTGATAAGTCCATCCCTAATGATCATTCTTTCCAGATCTTAGTTTTAAACCTAGTCCAGCAACCACTTCTCACATTAAGCCTCATGCATTTGTCAAAACCTTCACCAGCCTTTCTCTTAATAGTACAAACGCCAAATAGATCACCAAAACCCCTTATAGTCTCCAGCTCTCCTGATTGCTGCCCAACCCTAGCTTCACTTCAAGCTGTCCTGACTGGGACTTCAACATTCATTGGCCCTTCTTGGAACCAGCCCTTATTCTTGTCCTGTAGGCAAGGCAAGGCAGAACAGAACAATCTTAATTAATAAATAAATTAAAAAATTAATAAAATAAATCTTAATCCCAGCCCAAATCCTGGCCTTGGCTCTGGTGGCAAGACACCAAGCAGTTCTGTTTAGGGTCCCATCACCTGTGCCAAACTTCAAAACAGCTTTATAACTGGGCTCTTACTAAAAGATAGAGCTTGGAATAAAATTACTCAACACTAAGTTGCATTCACAGACAAATCCCAAAGCATAGACTTCAGTAACATCCTAGGAACTACCACCGCTTTGAGACCATTGGGCTTTAGCAGACCACAGCTTAGACTAGCATTAGGAGGTAGCAATAAACAACTTTTACTGCAATACCAGAAGGCTTGCAGACATAATGAGGCTGTTGTGGCAAACACCCAGTGGCTCCCGCTGAGCTTGCAGGGAGGCCTATTTCAGTGCTAAGTGAACTCCAGGGTTCAGATTAGATTTATACTTCTTTTTCCAAAATATAAGCATCAAAGAGTTTCAGTCTGTCTCCTACATGTAGGTTTCCAAAAGTAAGCTGCGACTGCATGCCAGAAGGCTCCTCCAAGCCACGATTACTTTCAGGGACACGGTGCCTCAGCAGCCTTCGATTAAAGTTAGGATTATGGATAGGAAATAACTGGGAGATCCTTTTGTTGATGAATCCCAGAAATTTGCACAAGTGGGCAAGAACTGTCACACTTAGGGCTCCTGGGCTTGTGCTTTATTTGTGGCTGAGCCTGTAACATCAAACTACCTACCTTGAATGCTGGAGGTATAGCTGGGGTTAGGCTTTGCTTTTGGAAAAGAAGTATGGGCCATGACCAGTTCTTATTATGCCCTCAAGGCCTGCAGAAGTAGAACAAGAAAACAGCAGCATTCAACAGTGTTATTTAGAAGACACAGGACCTCAGCAGTTATGATGTAGTGTCAGGGTTTGCAAGAAAAATGAGGAGAACGTGAGTTGGTTTTACATACTAAAAGACTTCTGTGGATAAAGAACTACGTTCAGTAGGATCTTACAGCTTGCAGTTTCTTCATGGACACCATGCTGCGACAAAGCCTAGGCCTAGGAAGGAATCAGACTGAACTTTTGTCTCCCCTGACCAAGTAACAAAGTACTGGCAGTGGGTTGACCAGAGCTGCTGGTTATTCTGGGCACAGTTCTGAAGCGTTGCTGTACTATGGGTGCTGAGGCCACCGTCAAAGGCTGTTCCAGGACCTTGTACCCAGCTGGCACCAGAATGTTTTATATTTACTGTCTAAACCGGAGCCAATCAATAGCTTGACCTTCTCAACCCACTTCACCCCAAATTAAAACATTGTATCTTTTTCCATTGTTACAGTTTTTTAGAATTCAGCAGTAAGAGGTGTTCTTAAGTCTATCCCATCCCAAAGCTAACCTTAATTTTAGCCATATATTAATAAGAATTTCCAGCGCCAGTATTCCTAAACTAGAACCTCCTTGCACAGCTACTTATCCTTCATTCTTAACTCATGTCTTTTCATTCCAATGAACAAGATGTTACTGAAGCCAAAGGATCCTACCAACACCAGTCTTCATTCATTCCTGAGGACTGGGCAAACTCCAGCTTCGGTGTTTCTTGCCCCAACCCTCACTGTACTTGTAACTCTATGGGAAAAAAAGAAAAAAAGGGGAAAAATAGGGGGGGAAAAAAAAGGAAAAAAAAAAGCGGCTGTTAGACTTTGCATCCGTACTTCTCATTCATTACTGTACATTGTGCTCTTCAAACACTCCCTGCCTAAGTTCTGGATAACCCTAAACCCGACAGAGCATGCCAGGCTGCTCCCCTCAGCATGTCTCACAGCAGCAGCGTTGTCTGGGCAGGCTTAGACTCAATGACACAAACAAGGGGGCTTATAAGAAAGATGGGGACAGACTTTTTAGTAGGGCCTGTTGTGATAGGACAAGGTGTAATAGCTTTAAACTAAAAGAGGGTAGATTCAGACTAGATACAAGGAAGAAATTTTTTACAATGAGAGTGGTGAAACGCTGGCACAGGTTGCCCAGGGAGGTGGTCGATGTCCCATCCCTGGAAACATTCAAGGTCAGGTCGGACGGGGCTCTGAGCAACCTGGTCTGGTTGAAGATGTCCCTGCTCGTTGCAGGGGGGTTGGACTAGATCACCTTTAAAGGTCCCTTCCCACCCAAACTATTCTATGCTTCTTCTATCACTCCCTAACATCACTCCCTAACCAGATTATCAAAACATTCTCTGCTTCTGTCACCAGTTAGTCCATTATAAACAGGTGATCTTCACAGTTTTAACAAGCTTTTATTTGTCCTTGCATGGATCCTAACCATAATCTTTTATTTCCAGCGAGGCAGGCTTTCACTTTACTGATGGAATCTGACAACAGCAGCCATAAAGCACTACAAACCTTCCAGGATCCTGAAACGTGCCATACTCTCAACCCTTCTGGCCCTGGGCTCTTATCCTTATGTGAAACATCTCTGCATATTATAAACCAATTACATCCTCAACTGTAGTCCTCTCCCTGCAAACAACAGTTAGCTGGCTTCAACGCTGAATTCTAGCACGACCACACACACAGGACGACCGGCAGGTAGAGAGATTGGTGCATTAAGGACAGAGCTGGGATTACGTTTACACGGCGCAGAACTGTTGGCAGTACTGCAAAGTTCTTACAAGGTCCTGATGGCACTAACAGGAGTGCGTGAACAGAAGTTCTCTTAGTTTGGGAGAATAAAGGGTTGAGCGGGAAGCAGTTATGCTAGAGATTTCACCCTTAAGGCAGGAGCTAGCAGACTACCCTTTCCTACTAAGCTGATTTCAGGGTAGAGACAAAGAGGCTGCTTCCTCCTCTACTTCTGCTTTGCCCTCCTCTTTGCTTTTGCAGCATAGGAGTCCTCAGCATGGCTTGTGATGAATTCAAGAGAAAAGAAGATCTCATTACCATTTTGCTGCCTATTAAAGAGTGAGACGATCTAGCTGTGGTGAAAAATAAATAGCTGTATGCAATTATGAGAATCGCCAGACATCTCATTTTGTCAGGGAAGACTATTGCCTAATAGGAAGACAATGTAACCCTGCTGTTGCCTTGCTCAGATGAAAGATGGCCTTGAGCTAATTAGCTTCCACTACAGCTAGGCATGAAATTGCCAACTTTACGATAGCCATCTGATCAGCAATGTGCTCTCTGCATCTTCTCACATAAAAGCTGGTGTAACCAGCTTCTTCGCTACTCTAACAAAGTGCAAGCTCCTCACTAATGACCACTGGGGTACTGAGGTTCCCAAATCCCAGACGCACCTCTGCTCTGAAGCCTTGGTCCCTGTTAGGACATCTTCCTACTTCTGCTCACGGTTCACCAACGTGAGACGATTCTTTCCACCCAAAAGCCTGCAACCCGCAGCATTCTGCAGTCAAACTTTCTCATGAAGTTTTCATACTTTACCAGCCAAAGCAGGAGTTGTTGGGGACTTTGGGAAGACCCAGCAAGCGTGAGAAAGAACATTCAACCCGAGGTGTTACAGGAGGCAGAAGATTGTTTTCATAACATCTGTGGTGAGATTGTATGAAGCAATAGACAGACTACCAATACTCGGAAGTACTCAAAAGGCAACTCTGGCAACCTAGTAGGTTGTTTTATAAACAACTGCTTTCAAACTGATCCTGAAATTAATGGGAAAGGCAGCAGAGCTGCTTAAGGATAAAGGTGCTGTGGTTTCTGTATTCCCTGCTGACTACTCGCACAGCAGCAGCCCTACACCAGGGTGTAGTCACGTCCTCTCCTCTCACGCTGCCGGTGAGAACTGACGTGGCAAACCTCAACAGCTAAAATACAGCCACCTGCCGCCCTGCCTGTCTTGTAGCCCCAGTTTCCCGAGAGCAACTCTTCCAGAAAAATCTACCTCCTACATCCCCTCCGGGGCTGACTGTGGCTCGTCCCGCTGCCCTTGCCGGCCAGCCCACAGTTTGACATTTCTTCAGCAAACCAACCTACCTGGCCATGCCAGCTGGCTCCTCAGGGCAGCGGCTGTCCCACAGGGATCCATTCCTGAGGGTCCTCTGGGAACATCTCCCTCACAGCCGGGTCCAGGGTACATTGCAGGAGAGGGAAGTGAGGCTTCGGAGCTGCCGCGCTCGTCCTTCACTGCCTGGAGGAGGCAATCGGCTCCTGGACCCACTGGCTCCGTTGCTGGACGATTCCTGCTTGGCTTACAGCGGGAGACGGTTGCCTTATGCACCGCCCCGGGGCATAAACTAGGTTTCCGATAAGAATTGCAAATTACAGCTAAGCCCCTTTCTAAATAGTTCGAAAGATTTGCTAGGGCAAATGGCTGCGGCTAGCCCTGTGCCAAGGGCTTGCCCCCCACCTTCCAGAACCTTCCGGAGGCTTCCACAGGCTCACACAGACCTGGCAATGGTGTGTTTCCACTTAAAAGCAAAAACAAAAAAAACCCAAACAACAAAAAAACCAAACCCTATGAAGCTGTATCGATTGATGAAATACTGACATCAGCACGTCAGACATAGAAGTTGCTGGGATGTTGCTTTCCAGAATCACTGAAGTACAGTTGCGTTGTTGGCTTACAATACAGTCGTACTGTTTACTAATCTTACACACTGCTTGGAGAGGTTACTTCTAGGGGAGTTAAAAAAAAAAAACCAAAACACAAAAACCACCAAAACCAGCAGCAGGCCATGATTTTTGTGCATTTAAATTTCCACCATAATATTGAAGCATCACCTCTTTTAGGTTTGGTTTCACCCCAGAGTTCCCTTTCCTCTTCCCCTCCCCAGCCAAGCAAACATCCAGTTAAATGTTTGCAGTGGGAACAAGTCGTGGCACTGCGATAAACAGTGCAACAGGCAGCTGGGATTCCCTGAGGTGGGATTTCACTTCAGGCTGGGACTTCCCAGCTATTTCCAAGGTTTTAAAACCTTAACCCTGCTTTCTTCCAAACTCCATGCACCAGCTACACAGCATACAGTTTTAAAAATGACTTCCCCAAGCAGAAGTTGCATCTGCCTCTATTCAATAGCCTTCGATGGACTTTTTTCCCCCATGATCTTGTCCAATCCTTCTTTGAACATACACAACATTAGTGGCAGGAGCATTTCACAGCGTCTCCACCAGTCTCTTCTCCCCATCCTCACAGCACGCAGAGGCACATTAGCTTTCCACTGGGCAGCAAGGAGAAATGGGTGACGGACCTGCTAACATGCCGGCACTGAAGATGAAAGTCCTGCAAAACTGGACTCTGTTCCCGCGTGACTACGTCGAGTGTATTAGTTTTGAGGAAAAGGGCGCCCACTGATTTCTCCAGGCAGCTTCTCTCATACGGCATGTGGAACCCACCTCACTGCTGCTCTGCCCTGCTCAAGCAAGCCTGGCTGAGTTCTGCAGCTCTGAAGAATTGCCCGCAGGGGTCTAGAGGAGCTGCTCCAAAATACAAACTGTTCAGGTATCGGTCTCTTTTCGCAAGTAACAGGACAAGAGGAAACAGCCTCAAGTTGCGCCAGGGGAGGTTTAGATTGGATGTTAGGAAACATTTCTTCACTGAAAGGGTTATCAAGCAGTGGAACAGGCTGCCCAGGGAAGTGGTTGAGTCACCATCACTAGAAGTATTTAAAAGATGCATAGATGTGGCATTTCAGGATATCTAACCAGACTTCTGCAAAGCATTTTACAGTGTCCCGCATGACATCCTTGTCTCTAAATTGGAGAGACATGGATTTGATGGATGGACCACTCAGTGGATAAGGAATTGGCTGGATGGTCACACTCAAAGAGCTGCAGTCAATGGGTCGATGTCCAAGTGGAGAGCAGTGATGAGTGGCATTCCTCGGGGGTCAGTACTGGGACCGGCGCTGTTTAACATCTTTGTCAGTGACATGGACAGCAGGATCGAGTGCACTCTCAGCAAGTTTTCCGACGACACTGAGCTGTGTGGTGCGGTCGACACGCTGGAGGGAAGGGATGCCATCCAGAGGGATCTTGGCAGGCTTGAGAAGTGGGCCCGTGCAAACCTCATGAAGTTCAACAAGACCAAGTGCAAGGTCCTGCACATGGGTCGGGGCAAACCCAAGCACAAATACAGGCTGGGCAGAGAATGGATTGAGAGCAGCCCTGAGGAGAAGGACTTGGGGCCATTGGTTGTACAAGAAGCTCAACATGGCCCAGCAATGGGCACTTACAGCCCAGAAAGCCAACTGTATCCTGGGCTGCATCAAAAGAAGCGTGACCAGCAGGTCAAGGGAGGGGATTCTGCCCCTCTACTCTGCTCTCGTGAGACCCCACCTGGAGTACTGTGTTCAGCTCTGGGGCCGCAAACCCAAGAAGGACATGGACCTGTTGGAGTGAGTCCGGAGGAGGGCCAGGAAGATGATCAGGGGGCTGGAGCCCCTCTCCTATGAAGACAGGCTGAGAGAGTTGGGGTTGTTCAGCCTGGAGGAGAGAAGGCTCCAGGGAGACCTTATAGCAGCCTTCCAGTACCTAAAGGGGTCTACAAAAAAGCTTTTTACAAGGGCATGTAGTGATAGGATAAG
Source organism: Buteo buteo (assembly GCF_964188355.1). Classification (NCBI taxonomy): domain Eukaryota; kingdom Metazoa; phylum Chordata; class Aves; order Accipitriformes; family Accipitridae; genus Buteo; species Buteo buteo. The sequence goes on along the minus strand of NC_134176.1, from coordinate 53,613,748 downwards.
GGGTAATGGCACTAAAATGAAAGAGGGTAGATTTAGATTAGATGTAAGGAAGAAGTTCTTCACTGTGGGGGTGGTGAGGCACTGGAACAGGCTGCCCAGAGAAGTTGTGGCTGCCCCATCCCTGGCAGTGTTCAAGGCCAGGTTGGATGGGGCTTTGAGCAACCTGGTCTAGTGGAAGGTGTCCCTGCCCATGGCAGGGGGGTTGGAACTAGATAATCTTTAAGGTCCCTTCCAACCCAAACCGTTTTATGATTCTATGATGACATGATTCAGTGGTGGACTTGGCAGTGTTAAGTTTACGGTTGGACTCCGTGATCTTAAAGGTCTTCTCCAACCTAAAGGATTCTACGATTCCAATGGTTTGTCAAAGTGGACCTGGTTTGCACATTTGTTACAGACACCTTTGCTTGAAGGGGAAGTAGCAGGCAGCCCCTAGTCTAATTCCACCCAGCCTAGAAGCAACAGTGTTATCTTGGATAGTTTATTCTTTTTGGTTGGTTTGGGACCCACCCCCCCCCTTTTTTTTTTCTTCAAGCCCCAGATCTTATGAAATGCAGATTTAAAGGCAAAAAAATTACTTTTTTTTTTTCATCAGATGCAGCCAACACTCTTGACTACTCACATGAAAAAAAAAAAAAAGTACCCAGCTCCCCAGTCTATCCTACCTTAGAAGACCAACACACCCTGTCTCTAGGTCACACATTTAGAAAATGGATTTATAATCCTATTTTGTCCAATTCCAGGTCTTTTACATAATGTTTACTATGAGGCAACCAATAAGAAAGCAGAAGAAATCCCTCCATCAGAAGTTATCCAACTATTTTCAGTCCTGTTTAAACAGAAGAAAAAGCCCATAAACAAAACACACTTTGTTTTATAGGAACCTACACCCTCTGGGGAAAAACTTTTGCCAAAAGAATTCCCAACCAGTGCTAACCAGAGTTAATTACAACATGGTATTAAAAGGACAACTTATTTTCAAATACTTAAGAGCATCATGAAACAACTTCTGCCAAAATTAAAGGTCTGCTCTCTGCTGGGTTATTGTTCCAGGCTGTCTGCAGACATCACTACATGAGTTATACTATTCTGACATCATTTTGCAAGTTTAGTGCCCAAAGCACATGCCTGTACTATAACATGGTCTTGACAGGACCTCACATTTCCACCCTAGTAAATCCTAAATAGCTTCCAGAAGCACTATGTAGAAAATACCCAGGAAGCATGCTGGGTAAGTAATTCAGATGATTCACATGCTCTGGGATTCTTGCTGTCTCTGAAGAACTTCCATATGTCCAGTCTGTAACTCTAAGCAGGGCAAAAAGATGAAAAATTTAGTCTGATGTACATTCCTCTGATCTCCAGCACTGTCACAACTGTTGTTTTGGAGTTAGTTACCTGATGCCAGGGCAGCCAGGTCTGGAAAGAATTGCAGGCCGAGAACTTCTGGGGAAATTGCTTGGACAAGAAGAGAGAACATGGAGAAGGCTTAAGGTTACGAACAGCGGGTAATGCTGGCAAGAGCCACACGATGGACAAGGTCTGCCACTACGGTGACATAATGAGAATCTGGGGTCATGAGGGAGGTCTAGATCTGAAACAGGTCTGGAGCAGCAGCCTGATGGCCTCACCTAGGTGTAAGCCAATAGTTCCCAACCTGGTGAACACTCACAGAACGAAGAGCAATATCAAGATAACCCCTGAGCTGCTACCATTGCTCAAAGCAACATTGTGAAGGAATGGGAGTTACTAACATCTGGACCCTACAGGAGGGAAGGGAAATGCTCTCTAGTTTCTTAGAGATGGGGCCTGTTGTGGTTACAAAAGCAGATTTCTGTATTTTCTGTGTAAGTCTGGATTGTCGCAGACAGACAAGTCACCTCATGATGCCATTCGTTAGTGAAAGAAGCATAGGAAAGAAGACACCAGAGAGAAATTTAAATTCAAGTATGTGCAAATACCATCCTTGGGGACTAAAGCAGGATTTTCCCTCTCAGATTCCACACCTCTTAGAGCATCCACATATTACTTGGAGCCTTATCTTTCTCTTAAACCCCTATTTTAAATGGGGGTAATGTTTTTGCCTGGAAAACAGAGCATACCTTTTCTCCAGACACAGAGCATCCAATATTCCCCTAATTCCTCCCCACAAAAGCCAAACAGCACACACAGCCCCCAGCCAATTATATTATTAGGAGCTTAGAAGGGAAAAACCAAAAAATTCATACCTATGAGAAGTAAGAATGTATGGTTAGGGTTACACAATCTGCTTAGGAGAAGGCAGTTCCCCATGTTTGGCAGAAGAGATTCTTGCCACGAGGCAAGAAATTGCATGCGCTCTGCAAGCACATGCCTGCTAGAAACTGTTTGTAATGGCTAAAGCACACTTAGTAGCTTTACTAGCAACATTTTACTAATAGCTTTGGTTCATTAATAGCATAGTTTCTGTTAAGAACCTTTTGCCGTCCTACAAGTATTTGAAGACTTCCACGTTAGTAGATTTTACACTGACACATTTTTAGTATCAACCTGGCTTAAGATTCAGAAATCCTGGCTGCTAACTGAGGTTTATTCTTTGTAATAAAAGGCCAAGGCTAGAGCCAAGAGTCTCAGAGGCTAATGGGTTAGAGCCAGACCATGAATAATTGAGGGTATGTTCTCCATTTATGGCATTGAGTGGCAGCAACTGGCTGTGAAAATGCATTTGTGGGAATCCCAGGGTCCTCAGGCTTTTCAGCAATGAGCCCCTGTGGCTGCTGTTTCTCACCTTCCCCAACCAAGTCGGAGTCTGACACCACCACTTGCAGTCTGTCCTTCAGCAGCCAGAAAGCAGACCTTTTCTGAAGTCTACCGAATTCAGCCTCAATTCCTGAGAAAAGCCAGCAGGGACCAGCCACACCACCACACATGGGAGAGTTACAGAGGAAAGAACAACTGCCACACGTTACATTCAAGTACGTGCCATGCAAAAACCATCACAGAAAACAAGATGCTTTGCAACCTATAGGCTTACACATACCCACTCTAACTAATGCAATTCCTCTTCCATTTCCAGAACAAAAAAAAACACCTCATGGGAAGAATTATAGGAGCTTCTGAGTTCCTCATGATCACACAGAATGAGGAACGTCACCACTTCATTACTAGGGGCCTTGCTTAAGGCCACGGGGAGGTCACAACTGTACTCTTGCACTATTAATTATTGGCTTGGAACAGCGATATAGCAGCTTATTGGTTACGCGCAAAATGCTTCCATGTGCTGAGCTACTGCAGTGGCTGGAGCTGCGGGTTTTGGTAGACAAACACTGCAGCTCCCAAGAAGTCTGCTATTCTGATTTCTAGTTCCAGAAGCAAACCTTTACCTCTGGAGATGAGCTGGGAGCCTGGCCCAAGGAGCAGCAGCAGGTTTCTTGCTCTCTGAAGGTCTGACGACTTTCTTCTTGGAATCCTTTTTTTAAGCCAGGTTTATAAGCACCAAATGCCCCCTCCTCCCCGCCCCCGGCCCCGACCAACCACGCAAAGGAACTGAGGATAGAGGGAAATGGGAAAAAGATGGGGACAGGGAAAGAAGCAGCAGGAGAAGCTCTTCATGATATCTTCAACTTCCAGAGCTACATAGGGTAGAAACTCAAGAAGCAAGCACAACCCATATACAGTAGTGGAAGACATGCAACACAATATCCAACTGTGTGCTGCTCCAAGAACTGGAAGGGAAAATCATCCCTAAAAATGCCAAGCATGCAGCACAAATCGTTTATGAGGAGAATACATTTGTAATTACAAGTTATTTTAGCTACCCTGCTGCCAGGAGTAACTAGGAGCAGAAGGAAGCGATCAGTGTCATCATCTTGTCCCCCAGGGACCAGCCCATGCTGCTGATGCTGCAGCACCCGGGCTGACTTTTCTTGGTGGAACACCTCCCTCCAGTGGCCAAAGGCAAGTGGTTTCCACAGAGCTCGGGCAGCTTTGAGGGGGGACACCCAAGTGGGGGACAAGCAGCAGTCCTCGCCTTCCCTCTTTTCTCCTTCCAGCTCCACATCAGGCTGAAGAAGAACCAGCAGCACCCTTCCCCACCTAGCAGACATCTGGTCAGGTCTGCCATGAAGTGTAGCCCTCTAAATCGAGAGGCCCTAGGAAAGCACTGCCACCCACCCAATTAAAGAAGGGTCCTCTGGGAAACCAACCAGAAAGAGGGGAGATCCCATACGACCAAGAACCAAGCTCTCCTCAAGCACAGCCCAGGACAGCCTAAAGGAACAAATTGTACTCACAGATCGGACAGACCATTGCACGCTACTGCGGGTCCAGGATCCATTTAAGCACCTCTCGCTCCACTGGTCAGGGTAACTGAAGTCTTGACTTTAGACCAGTTGCCACCAGTGTTTTCTGGTAGCACCCCAGCACCTTCTTCTCTACACACTTCACTGTTTCTTCAAACATGTATGAGGGCTTAGGTCATGCTTATTACTTCCTAAAGCAACAGCTCCAGACTCCATTAGCACACTAGCGTAGGTCCTTCTAAGGACAGCCATTCTAAATGGCCAGAAACACCACCATGGAGCAGGATCTGAAGGAATTTGGAGATCCAGCTCATATCCACTTCTCAACTGCTTACCTGAGGGAAGCAAGAAGATTCATACAGTTGCTCTATCTACTTCTCAAGAGCTTTTCAAGCAGTCAAGCCCAGTGTGTGGTGGCATAACTTATAAAAATGGCTGCCTCGGCTTTTTTCCTCCTCACAGTGGCAGGGCAGGGGCTGAGAAGTCTTTTTTTAAAGTAGCAGCCTAGAAGCAGGAGCCTACTGAAGGTGAGTAGGAAGAGGAAAAAATGATAAAGCTAAGCTAGCAAGAGCTGCACGCACTGTGGGCATAGCAGCAAGCTTATATTTTGTCAGTTAGTCCCCGAGGCTTATGACTTCATACAGTGCAGACTGTAGAGACTTGGAGTGACATCTTCAAATACAGAGATCACTTAGCTTAGGAGATAGCAGGTAATTCAAAGGAACTGCCACTCAGTCAGCTAACCCTAGGACGGACATACTTCATAAAACAAGGCAAAGTTTAATCTAGAACATAGCCTAGGAAAATTGTCACCTGCAGCTGCTGGGCAGTATCTTCACAGTCCACACATGAACCTCGGAACAACTGTTGACAGGCCCTTTGCTACCTTGAACAAACAAGGTGTCAGTGATTCATATGTAAAGCGGAAGAGGGGGGAGAGGAAGCAAGGGGAAACCACTGCAATGCATAAGTCATAGGCAGAGATACATTTTTTTAGCAAAGTCTTTATTACAGAAATATTCACCCTCTAGACTTTTATATCTGTACATGCATTTCTTCCAGTAGGAAGATGTTGCTAAAAACAGACAAAACCAGAAAGGAAACCCAGCATGGGCTCCTTCTTACTTGCTGCTCAGCATTGGCATCTGTAACTGAACAAGAATCTTACAAATAAGAACACATTAGAGAATAGACTTTGTGCTACAAAAGCTAGCAAGCTTTACTGCTAAGAAGGGTGCCTTCTGCTATAGCAAAGGTCAGCTTGAAGGATCTGTGCAGGAGGGGGCAGGTGTCTCAAAATAGCAAAGCCTTAACAGACCTCTATAAAAACCAGTTGCCCAGTCATATTTACTCTCCCCAATCACTGCTGTGTCCAGAGATGAGGACAGAGCAGGGACCCGCTGCCGGGGCCCTGATCCCCTGCACGGGCCTTTCTTCCCAGAAGGAAAACCAAGTAGGTACTGAAGCCATCCCCTGGAACTGCTACTAGGGTTATTTCTACCAACCCCAACCCTGACAAGAGACAGTCCCGGGACCACCTCTCTAAGGCAAAGGCTCCCTCACCAAGTACCTTGTGTCAGGTCTCAGGCAAGGACCATCCACTTCTCTCTCATACAGCTTCCTGCTGTCAGGGTGACTGCACGCACGTGCAACTGCAGGAAATCTCTTGTACCCAAGCCACTTTTAAGACTGAGGATTTGCACCCAGCTCCCTTATTTAAGAAGCTGGGGCAGTTTTTTCCACATACATTTCCTACTTAGTTCTGCTCTACACCACTCCTTGCTGCTGGCCACTGGCTGAATAGAGCTAACAGCCCAGCCATTAAGTACAGAAACCACCCAGCCTGCGAAACTGCAAAACCAGCTACTTATCTGCTGCAGTGCTTACACTTGAGACAGAGCTCAGGATGCAGCCATGGCTCCAGACCACAGTGGAGTCAGAAGACTAGACAACTGAAATAAAAGCAACTTATCCTTGCATCCAAACTACAGAACCTGAACGGGACACTGGTAGCAGTGATGTCTCCAATATACAGCATCAGCAATCCAGTCAGATCCCTCCATATTCACAATTAAAAACCAGAGCTAACAAATTTTATGTTCATAAAGGGGGCAGGGGAAGAATCATGTTAATCGTAACCTCTATAAAAGTTGGCAACCCAAGAATGCAACCAGCAGACTCAGCCTGGGGCTGAGTCCACGCTATGCAACAGTGTCTGAAGTGCCTCCAAGCTGACAGGAGCCAGCAAAGCAGTGCTAGGGGCAGAGGAAAAGGTAAAGAGGCAAGTGGGAGAAACATGTAAGTGTCAAATCCAGAACCCAAGGGACCCATTCCAGAAGCAGCTGAGCACCACCGCCACAATCTGCCAGGCCACACTAGGAATAGGTAGGCTTGGCTCCCTCCTGGTGGCTTCTCATCACGCTCAAAGGAAAGAGCTCCACTGAAGACAAGGCATAGCTGACTCCAGAAGCAGGAGAAGCAAGTATGAGGGTAGCACTCGATTTTTCAGATGAGAGCCTAGGCTGGAAGATGCATAGTAGGAGCTGAATCAGGTTAACCACAAGGGAGGAGAAGGCCTATAAAGCACGACTAGTTACCACCACAAATCAGTGAAGCAGGTGAAGCTACAGAAGCACTGGAATCTCAACAGCAATCCTGGCTCATAGGACAAAGAGATGGGACTTCTGGGGGTACAGAGAAAGATGTGTGGGAGGAGAATGAACGGGGAGAGGAGTTATTGTATGTTAGGTCCAGTGGGTTGTAGAATGGAGATATGAATAGTATTGTTTAACATGGAGCAGGCAGCAAAAGCATTGTCCCCTCAGGTTAATCGGTGTCTCAACTGATATGAGACAGTTAAGTTCTGCTTCTTGAAGTAGAAATAATCCAGAGGCAGGATGCAGATGGCCCAAGGGCCCTATTGCCAGAAGATCAGGCTGTATTGCAGCTCTAACAGTTCTTAGCAGAGTGGTATCAGAAATGGGATGTCACAGGAGTAATGGTCAATGGTTGGACAGTCTGGGTATGAGGCAGGAATGTTCTGTTTGCTCCTTTCTCTGTGGTGCCGTAGCTCTGGAGTCAGCCAACTCAAGACTTGGGCACTTTGGTGTAATCTTCACTGTGTATGTTCTTGCAGAGTGAAATGGACAGTATCATCCCCAGCAGCTGGAATAAGTAATGAAGAATGGGAACAAAATCAGCAACCAGACAGATAAGGTGGGCAGAAAGGGTGATACAGGGGAGCAGAATACAGTGGTCTCCTTTTAATGACATCACACAGGTGAACAGAGGTGGTTCCCAATGCAAGGAAAATGCAACAATCGGGATGACAAAAATATTTTGCTGCAAAAAGGTATGCCTTCATCTGGAATCTAGGTTATGGGCTTTTTAAGGCAACAAGTGGGATCCCACTAGTGGGATGTTGCTTGTCTCATTCTTCCTGGTTATGCATACAGTGAATTGCCAAGCATCAGACACAGCAGCAGGAACCACAAGTAGACAGGGCTTTGTTCAGTTTTTAATCCAATCAATGAAAGCAGCAGCTCAAAGCTCCAGGTAGGCACAACCAAGAGCTAGAACTGCACTGCCTATAAACCAGGTGTCTATTACTTGAAAAAATATAGCCTTGCCTTTAAAAGAATCTCCATGGTAAGACAGTATAGGTTCACGTCAGGGAAGTGACTTACCTCTATAACAGCAACACCAGTGCAGACCCCAAGAATGACACCAAGGTTGTCCTTCAACCACTTCTCTACACTATCCATGCATCCCTACAGAGAAAACATGGTCACAAGGGAAAGAAGCATGAATCTAAGTATCTCAAGACTGAAAATCTCTAATGCATCTCCTTGTGCATGCAGGGATTATCCCAGTTACCAAGTTTCACAGTAGTTTTCGCAGAAAAGGGCAGGATCCCTGTCCCCCCTCACCCCAACTTCCACGGGTACTTCAACCAATACTGATGTGAAAAGAGTGCTCTAAATAATTCCCAGAGGAACAAGGACAAGGTGACTTCAGTGGAAGCTTCACAGGGCCCAGACATACCCACTCACCTGCTCATGAACAGGCCAGTCAGCATACGTTGCAGTACCGTTGACAGGGACATCCAGATTACAGAAACCGGTATCTACCCCAAAGTCCTTGGAGCTATTGGAGCAGGAGCAGGGATACTCAGTCATGCTTTTGTTGATAAGGATCTTATTACTTTCCCAGTCCTTTGCTCCAGCCCAGCCACAGCAAGAGATCTAACAAGCAGAGAGAAATCATCATGGTCTTACACGTTGCACTGGTAACATACTGCCCATGAAAACAAACAGACAGTAGAGGTAGGAAGTACACAGGAGCTATCCATGTAAAAACATCCATCAAGCCATACCATTTGCATGAATTACTTACATTAGAACATCACCCTGTTACCAGACGATAACCTATGCATAGGGCCATCCAGAAGACAGGGGCATTACTGCCTACCAAAGAATCACTCTTCTAGCAAGATAGGAGTTAAAGGGCCACTTCTAGCAGACTGTGAGCATAGTAGACTATAATATCCACAGGTCATCCATAAAGTTCTAGCACAACAGTCATGCTAGAATATGAATATTTTACAAGCCTTACTGCACGAGAACTAGATACTCAGATTTCAGCAGGCCGTACAGCTTGACATCAATTCTACAGAGTGTAATTTTGATTAGTTTTTGCAGATAAATACTAGCAAACCTTATCTTATTTCCAGGTGACAATGCCAAACAGAGGTAAAAGAGCAAAACAGATGTTGCTGGTGTGTCAGCTGGAGGAGGGCAGTTGTCCTGTGTGACACATTTGAGAGATTTTTTCAGTCCCTCCAGTTCATCATCAGTAGATTGATTTGGTGAGGGAGAAGCAAGGCAGGCAAGAGATTAATGTGTTGACAAGATACCACGTGCATTCAAAGACATCTCAAAAGGATTACTACCTAGTCTTCCACTAGCAACGCCACTTCCATAGCTTTAAATGCTAAGACTTCATTCTTCAAGTAGCACGCATTTTTTGATCAGACATGAAGCAGGAACTTTCCATTTTCTGGTTCCCAACTGCAAGGTACCACTGACCCTAGCTGTGACACCCGGGGGACACCAGCAGCCACCGCACGATGGCGTCGACAAGCCACCGAGCCCCAGCGAGTCAGGACGAGTTTGCACCCGCCTGGCTGCAGCTGGGACTGGCTGGAAGATGGGATGAGGAAAATTTTCCATCTGAAGAAACATTTACATTCCTATACAGCCACGTGATAAAACTGCAGTTGCTGGAGGGAAAAGCACATCGGGAAGTCCAGCAAAGACTAAGATCTTAAGCATGGATCCCAGTGCTTGCATGGTGGTACAGAGCACAAAGGATATCAAACTTGAGGTGGAATTTAAGGAAAATCCCCCTCCACTCAGAAAGAAAAAGTCATGTTTCAGTCTGACATAACAGACATGAAAGCGGAGGTACAAACAGCTGAACACCCACACCAGGACAAGCATTTCATTTCCAAACAAGTGTTGAAGATCTAGCCTCCAGAAGGAACTACCTCTGCCTCACAGCAGCTTGGAGTAACTCCAAGACTGGTCTACAGAACACCCACCCCCTTTCAAATGCTAACTCTAGTACATGAGAGGAATTAGACTTCTAACACTCAACTTCTCCACCTATACAAAACCTTCTTCATCTGTTCCTATGTAAAAGAAGGGCTCAAGCAGGATTCTCTCTCCACAACAGTCTTAGGCTTCTCTTGAGTCCACTAGCAAGGAGATGCAACTACAGTGATAAAACATAAACGAATCATTCTCCCTCCAAGGAGGGGAAATACTGCAGGTCAGTGTTCTGCAGACCAAAGAAAAATGCTATTACTTGTACTTACTGCACATCAGTCCCATGCTGGGCATGTATTTAACCACAACAGCCAGCCAGCTCTCAAGCTTGTGGTTCGACAGTAAACAGCTATCATGACTCCAGGGTGCCTGAACACTGACCTAGTTGCTCAAGCGCCAGCCATGATGCTAAAACAGAAACCATGGGCAGTTGGACGGCTCCCAAGAACACTGACATTTGCAGAAGAGCTGTCACAATAAGCAAGCAACATGCACCAAGTAGTAAGGCAGGCAGTTGCTGCTGACTTGTCTGGCAATAAGCTAGGGACTTTACTTGCTACAAAGATAGTATGCACTGTGGTTTTCACACAGGCTAGCGTTCTGGAGGCCCTGCAGAGAAAGAGAAGTGTTGGGGTGCCATTTGATAGGCCAGATACACTAAGACTAGCTAGCATTGGCTGCATAGCCTAACAGCCAGCATGCGGGAATGGTTCAGGGTCTTACCTAGTAATAGCAAGCAAGACAGTTTTCTAGTCTGCAGGCACCAAACCTCTCAGGCAACTCCGTAGATCAGCCAGATCAATGTGGTATACTATTGCCTCTTGCAATACCTGTTTTCCTGTCCTCAGTTTAGTTTTAAAGGCCATTGACTGCACCGACAAACAGCATCATCTGCCTCTTGCTGCCCCTCGTGACTCACCTGTGTTTGCACATAGTCCCATGCATCTTGTAAGTTCCTCTCATCATCATTCGAAGGGTCATAATTTTCAATCAGACTTCCAACTATGCGGGACAACTCTTCTTTCAGCTGGCAAGGAAAAAAGGCAGGAGAGTTAGATTAGTCAATTCCTTGTAGCCTTTTCTTTGGGGCTTAGGGTACACATAGGCAGCTTTGGTCACTCAAAAAAAGCTAACTGCAAAAAGTAACAAGTATAGATAAGGTGATACATACAGCCTCAGTCTTGAAGGCAAGGCAAGACAGCAGCTTTGCTGTGCAATGCAACAGGCAAAGCACAAGTACTTCCTAGCAAGTCCTTGCCCAGGCACAGAGAGGGACTACAAACCTGATGAGCAATAAGGAAACAGAACTGGGTATGGTTATCCTGGTAAGACACAGGCTGAACAACTGCAGCCTGCCCCAGACAAGAGAGAGGTGAAAGGTAAATACAAGCTGAAGGACAACATTGCCTTAAGTACTCACAGATAACTACTTCTAACCTTACCCTGCCAGCAAGACTCTGGTCCAGAATCTCAGTCACTGCAGTTCATCTCCACCGCTCAGGGAAGGTATGAGTCACCCTGCTCCTGTACGCAGCTGGGTTTCTGACATACAGCTGGTGAAAACTTCCCTTTTTCACAAGGCATTGATCTGCCTCTCCCCAAACTCCTAAAACTGCTGCTTCTATTTTAAGACAGGAAGTACTACAACTATCTAAACTGCTCAGTAACAGTCTTATCACAAAGCTCAGGTGTATCAAATCATCCCTTCACCCCCATTCCTTATCAAGAGATGTTTACACCACCACCTTTCAGTTTGACGAGAGATGCAAGCTACCAGCCAGCAGACCCCTTCACCTTCTTCCTCCCACCTCCTTCTGAAGCTCTTCTCAGCCAGCCCATACATGAGGACAGCTGTTACCGCTAAGGACAGACCCAGATCACAAGAGGCTGGAGAGAAGCATCATTAGACTGCCTGAGGGCAGGATGGGATAGAGTTACATCAGCTGAGCACTAGGATGCTCCCACCCCACGCCATGTCTTACCTTTTTGTCTGTGGTGCTACAGCATATTTCAGAGCAGTGGAAACCGTTTTTTCCTTTCCTTCTACTGTTAAGCATTGCAAATGACCATGGCAAACACAGGGATACCCAGCAAGAGGAAGCAGTACCTACTGTTAGAGAGAAGCTTCTCTACATCAGCAACTCTACTTCCTAGGAAAACTGCAGCTCAGCTCACTGGGATCAGCTACGGCAGACAGATGGGAGTTGCATGATCTTTCTTCTCATGAGGTCTAGCTCTTCCCTTTTTAATTACTTTGCTTCCCCTTTTCCTTCCCTTCAAATCAAGGCAACCTGACCTGGTTCTCACTAATGAGATTGGCCTCGGCTGCTGCCCTAAGCCTTATCAGTTACTAAACCTCTGAGTTCCCACCCTTGCCCCTCCTGCACACTGCTGCTCCACATGCAGGAGGAGACACGGAGAGCTGGGTTTGTTGTCCAACCCCGGGGCCCATCTAGCCCCTTAGCTATTAGGTCAGATGGGAACCTAGTGTCACTTCTGCAAGAATCCCAGGCAGTGCCTCCGTTCTCCATCCCAGGACCCCACCACAAGCAGAGACAAGGCCTGAACTAGATGTCCCCAATCACAGCTGCACAGCGAAGCTGTATCTCTGCTCTTCCTCTACTCTTACACAAGAACAGGCAAGAATTCTTACAAACAGCTCTGGTTTCAAAAGATAAGGCGTTTAAGTTACAGAAAAACTCAGGCATTCTTAAGTGTTTCAGAAAGTAATTGGAGAAAGGGGAAATATTACGTAAACAATAGCACAACTCTAGAGACGGCACACACAGGCAGCTCGTTCACAGGTTTAACCAGCAGAGCAGCCCAAAGGGGAAAAAAAAACCACAGGCACCTGCAGCTGATCACCCTTCTGCACTTCGCAGAGGAAAATGGAAAAAAGCAACAAGCTAGAAAGGAGTACTGAACATGTAGGCAGGCTTTCAACATCCTCGCCATCTTCACCCTTTTAAGGCCTGTCAGGACTCAGTGCTGTGTGGAGCATGATTGCTCCAAGAAACAGCTACCCTTGCTTTCTGGGCTCCTGCTGCTTCCCAGCTCTAGCTAGCTGGGTGTCAGAAGGCACAATTCCACCACCCCACAGCAGGGACATTCAAAGCCTAGGCACCAAAGCCACAGACCACTGCCAGAAAGCAGCAGGGCTGTCAGTCTCCCCTTCACACAGGCTTACTGAGGAGGGAGCTGGGGGAAAGCTGAACAGCAGAGGCAAGAGCACAGGTCTTTGGTTCCAGTCTTGCTCACAGAATGAATCACGCAGGCTTCTTCCACTGTCAGTCATCTATTCCTGTCGCTCTGTCTGAGACTTAAGCTAGATCCGTACCCCAGAATTTATTAGCATCTAGCCTGCACAGGAAAACAGGCTCAAAACAACAGGAGGAGGCTCTCATCCCACCAGTCACTTCAGATTCCGAAACTAACCCATAGACCATAGCCCCAGGCAAGTTGCTGCACAGCAACCACACAGGCCTGTTTGCTGCAAACAATAGCTAGGAAGTAGGGCAATTCCCAAAAGACCACAGCTCTCCATCCCTCATGGCATTTAGTGCCGAGCAGCAGAGAACTGTGTGAACTAGGCTGAGAGAGACCTTGCCCAGGCTCTCCCATGTTTAGGGCCTTGTGACCCACTAGATGTAGGTGACCATCGACATTCAGCTCTTTGTTGTCCCTAAAAACACCTGGCCCCAGCGCACAGTTTTAGTCATTAACAGATGGGGGAAACGGGTGTTACATCAACATCCTCCCAGCAGTACTGGGCAATTCCAGTCTGAAGGGGCATTCCTCTAGCAATACCCATGGGGGAGGCAAATCAGCAGCCTTCCTGTCAGAGACTCAGCCTTTTAACAGTTACGCTAACTCTATTTCAGCATACTTTATATGTCAGGGGTTGGGAAGGATTTTGACACTGAAAAGGAACAGATATTCCAACAAAAAAACCCCATCAAGTGAATCTGTTCAGTAGCTACTAATCAAGAAAAGGACAAGTAGAGAGGAGTACAATAATCCCGTCTACTCTCCTGCAGTGCATAAATAAATACTTTAGTTACAAGAAGTGGAGGAACAAGTATCACGAGTATCCAAGATCCTTTCCTCCATTCTTGTTATTCCTTGTTTTATATCTAACCAAGTTCCTGAAGTCAGAAATAAACACAAAGAACACAATAGACATCCAGGGACTGCATCTTAGGCAGTTTTCAGTTTGCTTTGCTGTGCTCTGAGCTGCCCTGAGATGACGTACATCAAGTGAAGCAGAGCGACATTCATAGCATCACTAAAGTGCAGCCACAAACCAGTGTGGGAGGTTTCAGCCAAGACCTTCCTGAAACAGTTCTTCTTGGTGCTCCAGGCAGGTACTTCAGAGGATCCTGAAATAGAAGGGCTCTAGAAGAGCTTTTCTGTAAGTTCTGTTCACTGAGGACTGAACAGGAGCATCTGTTCAAAGCCCAGCTTTCCCCACCCTTCTGCTGGATCCGTACAAGTGATGATCTCGGCCACACCGGCTCCAAGGGCTGTGCAGAATAAGCCCCAGCACTTTTATTCTCTCCCTGGTCTGACTGAGGTTCAAATGAAGAGCTACAGCTCAAAAGCTGGAGTTTTCTAGAGCAGATTGACAGCTGGAGGAGAAATACCAACGGAGGTACGGAATTTCATGTACAAAAAGTCACATTTCCCCATCGCAGGGGAATGCCCTTCCCCACATCTCCTCCTCTGCATTAGAGCGAGCTGTTTGTTTAGAATCAGCAGATTGTTTAAAGCCATAACTTTACACACCAGCTAGCCAACATTTCGGTTTCTCCTTCAGCTCCAGCCAGCCCAGAGAGCAAGCTACATTCATACCGCATTTGGCAAGGAACCCAGCCAACAGCTGCTCAGTCATCACAGCCACTTGTACAAAGTTCCTATCAGCTACGTTGGGGGCAGGCACCTTCCTCCCACCCCCAAACTTCACCACCAGGCCCCATCCGTAACTTCCTCAACCACCTGCTTTCAGTAACCACCTAGCAGGAGGGTTGCCTTAGGAGAAGCAAGCACAGCCACGCACTGGTATAGATATACAGTTATGTGGCAAAGGACAGGGTTACCCGAAACTGGTACCAGAAACCTGAATACCAGGACAGAAGCCAGCAGGGAACCCACAGTTACAACCTGCTCCCACTGCATGAATGTGGCTCCCAGTTTAGCTGTCAAACAGCTGGAGGCCTGACCAGGCACTGCCCTGGCCAGGGAACCTACAGCCAGGACAGGCCGTTGCAGTGCACTTAAGTAGTTCAATATTCCCTTTACACTACTAAGCCTATTAGAGCTCTAGAAGCATACACTGTGAAACTGCATTCCTGACAAAGAGATCCACTTCAAAATGTTAAACCACTTGGCTTTAAGCTCAAACTGTAGTACAGGAACTGTCAGATACTTGAGTTTGCTCTTGAAGAAAGAGGACAGCTCTTCCAAGGAGAGTTTTACATACAGATGCAGAAGGACCGAAAGGACAGAATAAGATGACACAAGGAGGGAGGCCAGTCAAAAAAGCAATCACTCAGGCTGGTAACCCCTCAAAGCACCAGTGATGACAACATGGCAGTAATCACTGCAACTACATGCCCAAATAGCAGTCTGCAGCAGGATCAAGAGGAGGTGTGGTCAAAAGCCTTTCAGGAATTTATTTTTACTGTTCCCACTACCCAAAAATAAAGCCTGCATACCAAACAGAGAGCTTCATAATCCTTGAGAAAGTAGCACTACTGAGGCTGGCAGATACAGAAGCAGCAAACTGTACAGCAAAGCTGCTGAGTGGGGTAGAGGAAAGGAGAATCCAGTTATGCCTGCGAACAGTATAGCCCGGTTTGGAAGAAAGAATCTCCACTTGTCTCCTGTTCCCCCAAACCAAGACCAAGGAAAATATGCACAGTAAGAAACACTTACCGTTTCTTTCTGGAAGTAGATGACCAGTCCAGCAGCGACCTGAGTTATAAGGATTACCATCAGGCAGGTGAAGTACTGGAAACAAAAGAGAATAGGTGACTACTATCAGCCTTTAGAAAGGTCTGCACATAACTGCACAAGTCTCAGTAAGATTTCACAGACAAGAGAAGTCACAACATTGAGCCAACACCTTTGCCTGCAGACGAGCTCTGCTATCAGCAATGCTCTCCCCAGTAAAAGGCTTAAGTACAAGCATCTACATCAGACCAGTGCACTTCAACACTTCTCCCATCAGGCCAACAGGAAGACTTCATGAGGGAGAGGGTTTAAAACTTAAAATTCACCAGCAAGCTGCTTTTAAGGAAAGTTTGACATCTGAGGTTACTTTTAAACAGTGGCAGCTACTACCATTACATTGGGAGATGTTCCTAATGCCAGGATACACAGTGTGGCCATACTTGATTTCCTATACATATGTGCTCTGAATAAGCAGGAGTCAAGTAGCAGGCTGAGGTGTATGAAGCTAGTGTCATCTCATCCATCACAGACAGAAAATTTCCTATAAACGAACCGTTTGAAGAGAGGTCCTTACATACAGGACGTTCCTAGCAAAGTCTCTCACAACTCTCGCACTGTCCACAGAAGCTGAACTTTGCAGCACAGCAGGACACCGTCACTCTTCCTCTTCTCTCTCCCCCTGCCCTTGACAGTTGTCCTCGCCCAATGCCAACTGGGAAGTTGGGGTGGGGGGGACAAGGTACAGGGTCACCTGGGACACCTCTCCTCGGTTGGAAGTCCTCAACCCACAGTGTGTTTGCAGATAGCGTCAGCAACATCCCTTCTCATTTTGCAGAGTTTTTAGCTAATCACCAGTAATGTCTGAGGAACTGCTATTGCAGCCTGTTGACTGCTGCAGAATTTAATGGGTGCAAATTAAGAATTGGATCCAAGTTGACCTAGCAGAAGTACCATCCCCAGGAGACCTGAACCCCAGCTACAATCCAACAGATATTTTGCAGGAATTGGTGTTAAAGGTTGGATCTAAAACATAGCATGAATTCTCTCACCAGACCCAAGAGACATCGGATTTCATTGACTGCTCCAAGACAACCCAGGAACCCCATCAGCATGGTGAGAGCCCCAACACCGATGAGGACGTATGCACCAGTCTTCAGGGAGGGAGATGACATCTCTGTAGGGGCCAGGAGAGGGAACAAAATTAGCTACTGACAAAAACTACATCTGCCGTCACCATTTAGAGAACTGCCTCCATATCTACTTAAAATAGTCTGTTCTCTTCTACAAAGGGACTGCACAGAGGCGTGTTGAACATGGGGACAGAAGGCTGCTTCTGGGTGTCTTGTGATAAAGGAAGACTTTCAAAGCCAACCTGCAGGTCTCCGTTATCTCAGAGCCTGGAAGACTCAAGGTCAGTCCAAACAAATTAACCTTGTTTGGAGAAAGTTAGCTGCTTACTAGATTTTTAATTCCCTCATGAATGCACTCTGAGTGAGAGTAAGACAAAGTATGTCCTACTCCACAACTACTGCCTTTGCTTCAATTCCCTTTGCTATCTTCAAGGAAACTTTTTTTCAAGTCCCAAAACCTCTTTTTGGTTTGGCTTTTCACTTTCATACACTATTCCTTTTCACTTTAATGCACTATTCCTTGTTCCAGCCATTCTGTTTTTACTTATCCACTTGCAGTCAACAGTGGGACACACAAACTCTGTGGAGTGAGACACAACGCAAGAGCTACAGCTAGTATTAAGCATAGATGATGTGACAGGTTACTTGACAAGTCAGTGTTGAATGGCTTGTGGCCAGGCACTCGCTGCAGGCTGTTGCAGCACCTGTGTATGACCCACTGCAAATAGATGCTATTCCAGGTTCAAAATAGGTATCGTGCCCAAATTAGCTACTTTTACATATCGTCCTAGCTATCCCCTGCTATTGTGTCTGGAATGACAGTGCTCTTAAACGCTCAACAGTTTTTCAGCCAAGTTTAGGTAGTATCATTTCAGATATGCTGGTGCTGTCAGTCCTCTCCCTTCAACATTTAGTACTGCAAGCAACAGAAGGAACTAGCTCTTACATTTGGGTTGGTCACAGGACTGTTTCTTGCAGAATAGGATTGGAGGAAGCAAGCATTACAGCACAAAAGGTGAAGAGATACTCTGTCTAGAAATAGTAACCAGAAACCTCATTTATCATTAAGAGGTATTCTTAAACCCGCAAGCTGCACAGTGTAGGGGAATTCTGGATGTCCAGTGACTAATGAAAATAATGTTCCCAGAGCTCAGCACTTAGTTTCCCGGGCATAAGTCCCAGGAGGCAAGCTTCCTTCTGAGCTCCTCGTGAGAGGAGAGTAACTGAATCCAGACTAATACTCTTCCCCCTAACACATATTTCCTCCCACTTCTGATACCTGGTACAAGTCACCAGCTTCCAAACTTTTTCCCTAGAACATGCCAAACAGAGGGGAAAAAAAAAATCAGTTATCAAAAAATGAACCAGAGCTGTTTGCCACACAGGTCACTTCAGACAATTCAGCCTTGATTCATTTCCAGGCCAGACTCTCCCTGGCTGGACATACGCCACAGAAACCACGATCCTGCTCCTCCTTCCTCACCAGTCCTGGGAGTCTTGCTGTGCAGGTTAGGTGCTGATATTGCAAGGTATTTACTCAAGTAGCAGCTTTAGAGAAGTGGCCTTCACAAGACTACACTATTCCCTCCCCCAAAGTCTGCCCAGCCATCATACAAGCGCTCAAGTGCCTGGGTTGCAGCACCTCCACAGGGCTAGAAAGCAGTTGCTTAGTCGACTTCTCATTAGAAGAAAGAAAAAGGTATTTCCAACTCAAAAGCCCTTCAGAGAAGTGACAGTGGCAGGGGGACAGGAGCTGGTGCTTGCACTTCTCATCTGCAGCACTTCTCATCTGCAATACATCTTGTCTTGCAAGAGAAGGCTCTGCTGGCAAGACGACTCCTGCTCTGTTTGCTGTCACTCCGTGTTTTCCTCTGCGCTGGGCGGGCAGCCAAGCAAGTACAACAGGCTCCTTTGGCAGCAGCTGGAGTGCCCTGCTGTGCAGAGCTCCTTCCCTGATGCCTGGGTTACTAAAGCAGAGGGAAAGAGGGGCAAGGCATGGGAAAGGAAGTAAGGGGGCAGGGAGAAAGAGCTGATGCTGGAAATCTCCAGGAAGGAACTAAATCCTTAAATGCCCTGTTAGCGGAGATTCTGGGTAAAATGGGAAGAAGCAGAGTCAAGCTCAGGGATTTCATACCTCCACAAGTGGCAGCTACACCCATCAGACTGGGGGAACAGCTGCTGGCCCACTGGTATTAAAACATGCCTCAGACCATCAGGGGTGCTGCAAATAGCCAGACCCTGATAAGGTCCTTTTTGGCTGCCTGTACTAAAAGGGCGTTTCTGCTCATGTCCTCACTTTATTAACCAACACCCCTTTTTGTGCTTCTTGCCCTGCTAGGACTGCAGGAGGAAGCCAGAAGCCACAGCGTGACAAACAGAGCAAGCGGCAGTATCTGTGTGTATGGCATTAGTGGGGGGTGTTGTCTCCTCCCAGCACCTTCCAAAGCCAGGCCAGAGTGTTCAGCAGGACTTGGGAGATAAAGTCCTTTGCAAGATCAGTGTAGCTGGGAGCAGGGCTATGAATGCCATTACTGTTCATTCCCTGGGGCTCCAAGCAGTGCACAGGCAGCCCTCCTGCAGCATCTGACACTAGAGCCAGAGTCAGCAATTCTGGAGGTAGCGTCAACGGGTAACCAGACCCATCAAGCAGAAAAGTTGTTTGAAGCCCCCTCTAGCAAAAAGCACAAAGGAAGCAGAGCTTGTGAAAGATGGAGCTGAGCTACTCATTCGGTGAGAGTCCACTTATAGCCCTGCGAAGCCCAGACTCTAAGCCAGCTCAGATTTTTGGTCATTGCAGAAAGCAGATCCTCTGTTAAGACTGAAGTGGATGCTCTTGGCTGACTTAAAGGGGAAGAAAGCTAGCCCCTTGCATGTGCAGCAACACAAAACACCTCTGATGGCCAGACTAAGTCTCATGAAGTGTGTATAATCAAGTATGTTTTAGAAGTCAGAGCACTAAAGACTTCAGACCCACACCTTCCATCCTCCCTCAGATCTACATCCTCTACTGCTTAGGAACAAATATACTGACTACTTTCAATGTACGTGAAGCATCAATAAAACCAGGCACTTTCTTCCTTTGGCATTTAAAACAGTCAAATTGAAATAGATCATCACAGAAAGCAGTGGGATCATAGGGGACTCACATAGCAAAACTACATTAAGGCATAGGAGACCTTCAGACACGATGGTAATAAGGAAGATGTTGTGGAAACACAGAGCATGCAGTGAAAATAGGATGAAATACTAGTCCCTATGTTTAAGTTGAAGTATTTGGATTGTTGGGTGAAGAGGCAATGGTCTCCCTCAGTCTGACCCTGGTGCTGCAATCCACAAAACTAGGAGGAATGCTGTGTCTCCAGGGTTGCTCCCTTTCACCCTGTCCCTGATAGAGTCCCATCTTGCTATACACCATGTTACTGCTCAGGTCACAGACCATGCATAAAAGTACTGCCATCCCTAGACTACACCATGGCCAAGCACAACCCCGGACTACAGTCAGTTCAGAAGGAGAAAGAAGATGAAGAAAAATGTTCTTACGTAGAACTGCAATGAAACTGGTTTTGTCGGCCAGAATCCATATTCCAAAACCCAGGATCACAGCGCCCAGAATCTGAAAGAGTAAGAACAAAACACATATAGCTTGCTTATTAGCTTACACAAGTAAGAGGCAGTCACTATTCTCCATACTTCCAGAGTAAAAGCAACCATTCTTTTGCTGCTCCCACCCATCTCTGCCACGCTACTCCTCCCAAAGTAAACAGGATTAGCATGACTCCAGGAAAAGCACCTCAGCCAACTGCACAGGACCCCCAGGTTCCGCTTGGCAGTCCTTCACATGGTATTTTAGTAGTACACGATATTGTACAGGACCACTGTTCAAAACAGTCTGAGGAAGAGATGCCCTCCTGCTAGATCCTTGCTGTCAGCAGCAAAAGGTAAGTGCACTGCTTCTGTCAAGAACTGAGGAAGGACAAACACATCTAAGCATATGATTGTAAAGATTTTTTTGAATAGAGAAATCCCTGACCCTATGGGACCAGGCTGGGAGCCAGCTGACAAAGGATTAGATATCTGGCAGCTGGAACCTTCCCAGGAAGGAAATCTTCGGCTCTGTTATAACCTTATGGCTTCAACCCACAAATGCAAAAAACCAGCAGCATTCATTTTACATGCAGGTTCCCCTGAGTGAAGTGCTCTGCCACTTCCAAAGCCAAGCTTAGGTATTTTGGCTTGGCCGCTACTTTATGCCAGAATACACCAGCCCCTCAAAACAACACATCTTACCACCAACAGAGAGTCAAGCATTATGAAACATCAGCCAGTCTCTGCCTCACTCACCACACAGTCTTATCTAGGGCAAGGATTAGCAGAGCAATATGTCTCTGTGAGGACTCAGCTGAATCCATACTTCGAACCACAAAGGCAAGAGACATACAGTTTTCCCATCTCATTTTGAAGAGGGGGGGTGAGAGGAAGAATGCTCTGTTTTAGCTTCCAGGTATCACCATGCTTTATGCTACACTGTGAGGCGTTTGCATCTAGATGACCCCAGCTCCCAAATTAGGATGGCAGCACCATTATACCCATAATAAAGTAACTACGCTGAGAAGCCTGTAAGTCTGCGGATTTGGCAAGAAGCTGAAATTTGTGCTGTTCAGCCAACTAAAAGTGGCAAAGGCTGGAAACCACTTGTGCAAAGATCTAAAACAGACTTTGAAGAAACAAGGGAAGGACAAGGAGTACAAGTGAGATGCTTCCAGAGGACACGAACTGCAAGCAGCAGTTCTTACACCAACAGGATTTCAAGATAGGATGAAGTGAAATACTAAATAAACCAAAAGGGCTGAAGAGAGATTGCAATTCTGTGCTTCATTAGAGAATGTTCTGATATTTGGGAGACAAGCCAAACCCCCACCTGAAGGAAGCTGGTAGAGAGGGTTGTATGGACAGGCATGGGCTCCACAATTTGAAAGTTTACACTATGCTTCATCTCCTCAGACAAAGAAGCTTTTCTGAGCAAAGATAAAGCAACAGTCTGAAATAAGCTGCTTGCAAGCTCTCCTGGCTTGGCAGAGGGCACAACATGTAGTTAGCTCTGGGGACAGAATTAGAAAGTCACCAAGCAAGTTCCCACCTATGAAGATGGATCAAGAAGACTGACTCAGCTGCAGAAAGCATGTAGCTGTTGCATCCCACAAAAAAAATAAAAAGACAAGATGGCAGTAACAAGAATTCCCCCTTGCCTTATGTCCCAACATGCTGCTCCGCAGCACTCAAATCTGCTGATCAAAATAGAAAGGCCCCTTGAACACGCAACAGCTGTAGAGCCTAAAAAATTCCTCTCAAACTTGGTATTGCCAAGAACTGCTGAATTTACAGTTCGAGGCAGTCTCACATTTAAACTATAGTCTTAATAAAACATTTGTCTTAACAAAGATGCAAACAGGGCTGTATGTGACATCTCTTTTGGCTCGCTGACCCTGAAATGTCACCTAAGTTTTGCTGTTGCTGACAAAACACAGAACGGCTGCTGAGCTGAGTGCCTGGGAAGTTATTTGTTATGAGGTGCTCAGACTATCCAAGGCCTGTTTTCACGCTGATCTTTGCTCTAGTCCACAACTCGTGCATTTGCCAGGAGCTGCTGTGGAAAACACTAAAAGGGGAAGGCAGGGAAAAAATAAACGACAAGGAGAAAACACTGTCCTATTAACAACAGTATATTTACCTCCTAGCAGGACAGTATCTCTGCTCAGCATCTTCAGGAGTTTCCTTAGCATAGCGAGGCTGCTTCTGTCACTGGCTTGGCTTCAGACCCAGCTGTCCTCCCCCAGCACTGCCTGCCTTCACACTCAGATTGCAGGAGGTAACACTGAGCCTGGCACAGGGGCCAATAAAGGCTCCTAAACTCCAGGCTTTGTTTCAGGTAGTAGCTTTGTGCTCCATTTACAGCAGGGTTAGAAGTAGGACAGACAGTTACATATTCTAAATAAATAGTTTCCAGAGACTGTTGAACTTGTCTTAAAGAACTGTTTTCTCTTTAAAGAGAAGCATCTGCTGTGGCCTGTGTCTGCTACCCAAGAAGGTAGCGATGTGTTTAGTTTTCATTAGAGAAACTAAGCTTATACTCCAAGCTTACCTTTTTGTATCTTTTGTAGCATGTAGGCTAGCAGTCCAAATAACCTTTTCCCCTTTAACCAAAGCAGGTCAAACCCTTCCCTGAAGTAAGGCTCCAAGACTGCAAAATACCAAGTCCCTGAACTACTTCAGCTATAGCAAAGGACCTTCTCACAGACCTCGAGCTGTAGAGAAGTGCTATTTCAATGACTAACTTCTAGAAGAGTCACTAGCGTGTCTCTAAAGGCTTAATTCATCAGCTCTAAACAAGGCTTGAGAACACGCTTCAGACAGCAAGGGCTGGCCTGTACAGGGTGCAATCACAGAGGCTCAGCTCAAGGTCCAGAGCAGACACAGAGCTCCATCGCCAGCATTAACGTTCCCATTTGTGCAAGCACTCTCCTCAACAAAACTCAGCAGCTCTGGGAAACCAGCATGAGGTATGCAAAACCTGTCCATGCCAGGAGCTCACAGCAATGCAACAGAAGCAGTTTCTCTGCTAGATTAATACTCATCTACCACATTGTATGAGCACAAGAATCCCGTCCCCATTCAGATCTTGAACAACCATAACGGAAAAAGCTTCTCATTTCAACTACTTCCTATGACAGCAAGGGAGTAATGGACACCACCTCCCTCAACATCTGGCACGTGCAAAAAGCCTGCCGTCGGTCAAGACAGAAGCATGCTCAAAATCTTTGCTCTAGAGAAGTATCAGGCTCCCCACCAGAACACAGCAGCTTCAGAGACCTCAATTCCACAGAGCAGCCTGAGGGGAAGATAGCGCCTGTGCTGCACGGCAGGCTTAGCAAAGAGCTCCTTAAAGCAGTTTCTCCCTTCAGTCAGCACAAACCTCCTCACATCCCACCTTAAAATTCTTACTCTTCAGGCCCAGCTCAGTGCATCAGATCAGCTTTACCCAAGAGGAAGAGGGGCTGGCTGCTACACCAGAGGAGTCGGTTTGGAGCAGAGTGTGCACAGGACAAAGAACAGCTGCTTCCCATCACTTGCAACCCAGACAGGAGCGCTCAAGCCTCCCCAAGACCCGCAGAGGGATTCAGCGCCTGCCATCCTCCCAGTCTTGCAAAACATAGGAAAATGTTTTTCAGCACAGACGTGGGTCAGCCAGACAAAGCAGTTCAACTCTGCCTCCTGACAGCGTGGCTATCCCCACAGGCTGCTCGTGACCATGCCTGGCTCTGCAGAGAGGGGAGAGGAGGGCAATACGGAATAGAGGTGCCACGATGACCACTGATAGCATCCAGCAAAAACAGCGACAGTGTTGTAAGGCACCGTAGTAATTTCAGGCTGTTGTCTTTCCCCCTTCCTCCCATGGTAGGCTGACTTTCTTGAAGAGAACTTTCTCTATACAGAGGTTAGCTAATGAACTTGGACCTAGGCTCAGGGATAAAGGAAGACTGACAGTGCCCAGGTACTGGGCTTCAGCAAGACTCAAAAACTGCCTTAACAAATGCAGCTCTGCTTCTCAGGGTACACTGGTTAAGTTACATGCTGCTTAAAAAGTTATCACGTCTTCAAAAGAGGATATAGCCTGGATGCTAATGTCTTCAGAGGAGTCCTGCACTAGTAGGAGGACAGGCCTGGACTCAGCTGTTTTTTTCCTACCCTTAAAGTGGACCAAATCATACTCTGAAAGATCTAGTGGCACTTGAAAAACCTCTCCTCTCCCTTCCCTCCCAAGAATCTTCCCCACAGCTGCTTTGAGCACCCCTGACTTTCGGCCCTTAGACCAGAGCTAACTACCCTTAGGATGCAAGCAAACCGCAGAGAGAAGAGAGCCAGCAGAGTAAGCCAAGGGAAACCAGATCCAGATGTGCCTCAAGTTCAAGCCCATGTGCCAGCAGCACAACACAGCCATGGAGGAAGCAAGAGTGAAGCTGCGTGCAGGGACAGAGACCAGAAAGCAGTGCTCACCTTATCATGCTCCATTTCCCTCCCTGCCCTCACAGCCTGGCCCTTCCTTCCCCTTACATGCTGCACAAAGGGTAACAATATCAGACAGGCTATTTTCTTGCTGATATGTGGAAAGCTGAAACCTTATGCTTCCCAGCTATACCATCCCTGCGGGAGGGCAGCACCAACAGTACCATCACCATCCAGATGATACACAATATCTAAACTTCACAAAACAATGCATGCAAGAATGTGCGTGGCCCTCCCAGACCCACTCTGATCCAAAAGAAGCTCATCTTTTCCTAAGCCTCACACTTGAAAATAACTGCATCTAGTGGTCTGCCTCATTTCCCCAGGCAAGCCTGCCCCAGTCTCCCCCACCTCCCAACTCCATTTCAAATAGGGGACTTGGACTAATTCATCTTGTTAAAAATCAAAACCAGCCATTGGGACTCGAACAAAATTAGAGTTGTTCTTTGAAGCCTGCCTGGCCTATTTAGGAGGGCACTGCCATTACTTGGCAGGTTTTGTAGCTTTGCTGCTCAGGGGCAGCTCAGCTGCTGCTCCAGAAGTGGCAGAGAAAGTAGTTACAACTACTGGCCTTCCAGAACGGACCCATAACTCCTGTTTTCCCCTCCCACTGCAGGGAGGGAGCTGTGTGCATTGGAGACAGTAGGTGGGTACTGGGAGCAGAGCTGCTTGACGTACCCGGGAGCCCCACAGCAGCTCTGATGTCCCTCAGCTTCAGGGATTCCCTCCTTCCTTCCAAAACTCTGGCCATTTTCTTTAATAAACACACTGGGCCAACATCCAGAAAAAAAACACTTTTCCAGCTGATTTTAGTCCAAGCCTTCCTTTCTACTCTGCAGATGCCCACAATACTTACAAGGAACAGGAGATTGAAGAGGAAGAGGAAGTACTTGGTGACTTTTAGGCATCCAGACCCCATCTTTTTTCACTTTCAGGACCTGAGAGGAAAGCAGACAGACAACCATTTATGTTAGTGACGTGTCCTTCAGGCAGTTTCAGAGCAACACCCTTACCCTGTGCAGAACTCTGGATCGTCTGGTGGGTCTCAGAGCAGATGCACAGAAAGCACGTGCTCTGTAAACTACCAGAGTTGCCTTTTCAGGGCAGCAAAACAGGACACCACCTTCACTACAAACAGCCATTGCTGCCAAGGTCTCCTGGACAGTGACAAAGGGCTATCAGCAGTTACAGAAGGGACTTCATCACAAATACACTGCTAATTCCATCACTATTTATACAGACTTTGCATTAATAGCATCAACCAAAACACCAACTCTAGCTATCACTCCCAGCAGAAAAAAAGGCATGCACTTATCGGAAGAAGGAGCTCACGAGGCCAGCTCCCTCCCCCCGAAGATCTCATCTCCTCGTGATCCCTAAGCAGCTGAGGGAGTACTGAAGAGCAAGGCCAAAGGGTCAGTTTAAAAGGCAGCATTAAATCAAGCTTCCTGTGCACAACTTGGCACCTGATGCTTTGACAACACATGAGGACCAGCGAGTCTGCTCCATGGTTACATACTACCAATTCTGCTGCAAGATCAAGACGGGCAAGATTTCAATAAGTCCCAGTTTCCAAAGCCAATCTCAGAAGTTCAAGGCAGTGTGGGAGCCCTGATAGGACAGGATGCTGGTTTTAGTTTGTTAGTACCAGCCACAAAAGCTACACACATCCATGGGGTGGCTAGCAAGCAATACAGAGAAGGCAAGAGACAAACTCCAGGGCAGGTCTTCACACAGAGAGAAGGTACTTTACTGTATCTAAGGTTAACTCTGCTCAATTACCATGGCTGAAGCTTATGTAAAGCATGAGAAGAGATGACAAGGTTGCTCTTCACACTACAAATTAGGCAGCTTATCAGCAATGGATCCTCATCAAGTCCTTGCACTATCGGACCCAGGGAGTAAATAGATCTGTATTACTGCAAGCTACTTCAATTCTCACTTGTCTGACAGCAAAGAGCTCAGAAGCTAGAAAAAATCCCACAGACTATCCCTGCTACCGGAATAAGCCTCCTCCTGGGGAAGCAGCACAGCTGAGTAACACATAAGGACTGGTGGGGGAACATCTCAGAGGTCAGCTTTCCTACTTCTTCTTCCTCCCCCATGCTCAGTTATGTTTCCTGCGTAGGCAACAGGGGGCTTTTAAGTTCCTTAAAATTTGCTCTAGCAAGCTCCTTGCTAAAATCAGACCATGCTGCTTTAAGAAGCAACAGCTAGAGGAAGAGCAATACGAGGCTGGGGTCACCAGCCTGGCCTGGGAAGAGCCAGCCCCAACAGACAGCAAGGTCAGCAGGATTCCCTGCTGCGAGCCTGGGTGTACTGAGGGTCACTGGAGCCCAGTACGTTCTTTTGTTTCAATCAAAGGCTTTTGCTTAATCCTGTTAAATATTTAGGTTAACTCTGGAGCTAAACTGGTATGTGGGCCCTGTTATAACTGGCTAGTCTTCCCACCAAGCAATGGTCACCCTCCAGCTACCAGGAGAGAGCATGAGTTTGAACTCTGAGGCTGAAGACAACAATACTGCTCTAACTTCAAGGAATGACATAGCTAGAGGTTGTGCTAAGCCCATCGCTGCACAGCACCTAGCAACATGCTATTGAGATGGGAAAGCAGCACAGAAATACAGTATCAGCCAGCTGTGCTACAGGTTGATCTTAAAAATCCCATCTATATAGCAGTCATTGCACCTAAGGAGCTCTTACTGCACAGCCAGGTTAGCATCATCTCAGTCACTTTTTATTCAGTTAAGTCCTCAGGTCAGAGTCCATAAAGCCAGTGGCATCCAAAAGTAGGTCCTTCAAATTAGCTGGGGAAAGCTCCTCTAAGTTTCTGGTTCATACTTACATCAAATATCAAACACACATTCCCATTCCCATTTCCAGCCCCCCCTAGGTGCAGCCATTGGTTATGAGCTGGTTCTGTTCCAGCACAGATGCACTATACAACAGCTGCATCACTACCAACCTATGAAAAGTGAGTGAAGACTCTCTGTTAGTAGACTTCTACCCTTGGTTAATGACAGCAAGTTTATTCAACAAGCCTTGCCCACATTAGAGCTTCTCTCCTACTACAAATCTTATGCCAGCTTGCTGTCACGGAACAGCTGTAACCCAAAGACTACCGTGCCCTTCAAGGGTATCTCAGAAAAGGAGCAAGTGTTTGAGCAGGGAGAGCACAAACATTTCTTCCTTCAGACTCTGTGCTTCCCTCCTTTCCTCTGCAGGAGAAACATTCTCTCAGGCCATTAAACCTGGCAGGCACCAACACCTAAGACTGCGCTTGGAGAGGATAACTAAGACATAAGTTTTCCCATCCAGCTGGCTTGCTTACTGGCTTCACCATGAACACATCTCCTCTTAATAGCATGACAAACTGGAGCCTGGCAGTCTAACCAGAACATTGAGGCAGCCAGGTCCCTAGGTGATGATGAATGTCTGTTGTGGGGGATACAAGTGTTTTTCTACTCTTCAACCTAGCCAAGAGCTAAGCTAGGTAATAACTTCCTGCACAAGGCACTGGACTTCTTACCTTAAGATGTCCAGTCCCAGATGCAATCCTCCGTATTTTCAAACTGGAGGGGCAACTCCCAGTACTTGGCCATTTGCTTCCTAGCACTAAGTAGCCATGTGCTGCCCATATCCAACTCTGTCCACACTACTTTGATTAGTCAGGAAAACAGAGATTTGCAGAGCTGTTTGGATCTTTGCAATAGTTATCTAAGATAATTAAGTAGTCAAACAAGTTGAGAAGAGCTGGCATGGAAGGTGACATGCCTGAGGTGGCAAGAGTAAAAGATTGCTTCCAGGCCTCTTCTACTCTTAGCTATTTGTTAAAGGCATACCACCTTCAATGTTTATTAAAAAACCAAAAACCCAGCTGTGCATTACAGCATTATGCACCATTCTCCTCTTGCCACAGGGAGATATACCTCTTCTGTAGCTCCTAGTCATAAAGTAATTCGAAGTACAGTTTTCAAGCCAAAAAGAGAAGCAGGTTTTTAGAGTTTTGCTTTGAGCTTTTAAGATACTTTAGGGCTCCACATACTGAAACATTACAGATTTTCTAATTCCTCTGCTATCCTTAAGAAATTAAACTTGCTTTTGTTCACTACATTAATGAAACTCCTCAAAACCCGATGTCCTGAAATTGCACAAACAGTCACAAAAGCAGCAACACTGCCATACAGCAGAAGCAGCAGCTCAACAAAATTTGAGATGGGCCAGGTTTGGAAGCAGACAAGCTTGGTGTTATCACAACCGGGCATATCCACGGGCCACTTGGCAGTGAAGGGCTGGCTTAAGTACTGAGTCTTGTTAGCCAGTGCTGACTCTGTCAGCGAGAGCTGACCATTCGCCTTTTGAAGCTGGTCAACTTTTGAGCCTTAACATCCTGCAGTAATGTGCGCAAAGGTTTAATACATTAAGTTTGCAACTTTTAAGTTCCACTGATTGTCTGCAATTGTTTGTTTCCTCCTTTTCCTCTCCACCCCAGCTGCTTCGACCATTTGAATTTTCCTCCCCAAGCAGCCACACCCACTCTTTTCAACAATCCTGCCCATATGCTTCCAAATTTTCCATCATTCTCCAGCTTAATGCCAGCTCTGCAGAGGATTTCATAAGAGATGGTACTGTCAACTTGTAGAGAGGCATTTTTCCCAGCCCCTCATTTCTCATCCTGTAAACATATGTGAGATTATTTATGCACATCTATCAGTTCACTGCTTTGAGGCACTACTGCCATAAAAACTTGGTTGCCAACACGGCCTGGTCAGCTTCTGTGTAGTTGATCCTGGGTCTTTCTTAGCCCAGCTTCAGCCCCAGGACCTGAAGGGATTACTAACTCCAGGAAGGCATCAATTGACCCAGGACCCTGGGGTTCCCCATGGGGGAGGAATGGGACAAGTCCGCACAGGCTAAACCAGCACCAGGGGATGGCTTCCTGCCCCCTCCGCCACCTCCAGCTCTCAGACCTGTTGTTCTCCCAGCAACAGCGATGACAGCAAGACCGGAATGTAGAGCACAAAATCCAGGACAAGCGTGTCTGAGGAGAGGCAGACAGAGGCCTGCTTTGTTAACGACAGCAGAGGAGTCCCATCACGGCTCAGAGATTAACTTATTTTTGTCGCAGGAGCCTGTGATACTCCCAGCCCCCGTCCCGCAGAAGGTGACCGCAGCAAAGGACAGGCGATATGGGGAGAGCCAAACACCTCTGCCTCCCATCCCACCATCGGCCGGTGAGGCGGAGAGGGAACACTTACACGCAGATGTTATAACCACATCAGTCAAGGGGCAGAGAGGCTAAGTTCATTTTTAATTGCAATTCTGCTCTCTCAAATTAGATCCTGTATTGCCTCCACGTAGCAAGCACTGCACGTTTGGTGCCCGCTGAAGTTCATGATATTTGGCTGAGGCTAGCGCTGTACATGCCTGTGCCACGCAGCTCTGCCGGTAAGAGCTCAGCCTTCCTATGCAGCACCGTTCTTGCAGTGCAGGTTTCTTCCCGATGAGCTCTGGCAGCTGAAGCACCTCAGCTGCCAAGTCACTGTACGGCACAAATAAGGGGCTCATTTACAAGCGTGGTGAAAGAGGAGGAGACAAGCAGGAACAACCTCAACGTGAACCGGAGTAGATCAGTTCTGGAAATCACCGTCTCGGTACGTTTACGGGCAAGTGCAAAGTTCCTGCAAACCCTCGAGGAGAGCACGCGTGCGCCTGAGAGCAATGAGCTCTGAAGGTCAGCCCCAATACTCCAAGTCAAGTAGAAGGGGGTTCACATTTGAATGGGTCTACAGAGCCTGGAAGATGCTGCTCCCCCCCTCCCCCAAACCCTCCTCATGAAGAAAAGGAAATGATCGGTTACGAAGAAGAAGCTGCAGGTTGTTTCTATGTACTTTGTTCAGTTCCTCCCCACTACCACCCCTCAGGCTCTAAACCCAGGGAATGTAAAACAAAGGCAGACCCTATAGGATATGCTGCTACTAGCTTTTGCCAGGCTAGGATGAGGTCAAACCAGCACCAGAATTAGTTTTCCAGTTGCTATTCCTTCCCCTTGCCCCCACAAACACCTTGAATGCCCCGTACGGCTGGCATGCCAGCTCATTTCTGCCATCCCTCCTGCCTGCTGAAGGGGAAACTTCCAACTTGACAGATGCAGAGATGCAGCAGCCAGCACCGTGAAGTAAGGTTCTGCAGCATAGCCTGAGGCCCCTGATCCTTTACATCTTGCACCTGATGTGGCAGGCGGGATCTTTGGATGAAAGTTCAACTAGTCCACTGAAGCAAACCTCCAAAGTAGCCTCAGCTGACGATGAGCACTGCAAGTGCCTCCTGACGCAGCAGGCAAGGACCACTTTCCCCATGCCCTACCCAAGCCTTACACATTGCAACAGGTTGTTTCCTTCAAGATACTATTACCAGGCTGGACTTTGAAAAAATCTCTACAGCTCTCCCTGATCTGGTTTCACCTCCCTGCCTTCTTTTCACACCACAACAGTGACCGAGGTTAGCTGGGCTCATTTGTAGACAGATTGACCGAGAAGCCCTGGAGAAGGAGGAGCTCCCACTGATGTACTCAGGTCACAGAACTGGCATCCTCTCACCACAGCAACCAGCACCTGTCCCTAGGAGAGAATCAGCAAGCCGCTGGTTCCATAAAGAAGTTTATCTGCACGCTAATTTGCATGAGGTTAAGGCCATTTTGAGGCTAGGGCAGTTACTTTATGCAATATTATCCCAAGCCAGAAACCAGAACCAGATCAGCCGTATACCACACCAGAGACCCACAGAAACCAGCTGAGGATGAGAAGTTGCTCACTAAACGGTCAGTTCCCCTTCCAGCTCCAAGCCAGACACGGGCACGCAGGAGAGGCTGGGGAAGGGGCAGCCCAGAAAGCCACGATCTTTAATAGCAGGGGAGGAAACAGATCGTCTTTTGCAGGATTTTAAGCCCTTGCACCACAAAGCCCAGCTGCCAGGAATGCTTCTCTATTCACACACATGAAGAACAAGCACTCGGCAATCAAAAGGTCTCCTGATCATCAGTGATGAGACAGGACAGCTTCACACAACAGTACTGGTTAATGAACAATGACAGAGTTACTAAGTCTCCTGTTAACCAGGTACAGCACTGCCCTCAGGGCAGAGACTGCAAGTTACAGCCACATTAACATACAAAGAATGTCCTAAGAAGAGTGCCCTCATCTCGTTGACGTTAATATTCAGAGGCCTCGGACTTTCAGTACACCTGGGAAGTACATCTTGTCTCTGGCAAGCAAATAACCACAGAACCAGTGAAAGATTCAGGTCTGAATTCATTGAACTTTTCCTTAAGCTCCACTGAGATAATACCAGCTGTGTAATGACCTTGAAAACATAAACAAGATCATGTTTGTCATGGAGATTTTCCAAACAGCATCTCTTCAACAGTTACAATGGAGGGATTTGAGGGAGAAGCTAGATCCTAAAAATTAAGGCTGCTAATTAGGGTTACCCCCTCAAACAGGCCACACTTGTGGATGCAGAGATTGTTGGAACTAGATGATCTTTAAGGTCCCTGCCAACCCAAACCATTCCATGATTCTATACGAGTGTGTGTGTGTATATATGTCACTGATTCAGCTATGGTTTCTTTTTGAAGGAAAGTGTCGGGGCAAGGTAGAAAACTATTTCTGCATAATACAAGCTTTGGAAACAGAAGGGAAGAAAAGAAGGCACGCAGAACAGACTATCTCTTATTCCATCTATTCTAGAGACAGTTGCTTCTTAGCTTAAGTAGAAGCAATTGCCTTCAAGCTAGAGGAGATGGTTTGAGGGCTAAGCACAAAGTCAGCCATAGCAGCATAGCTACATCAGCCTGCAAACCACAGCACGATACTTAATTGTCAACAAATTTTGCTCTACCACGTAGAAGTAGACACATGTGCAGTGACACCCTAACATGAGCATCTGCAAGACATTTGCAAGCCAGAGGCTCAAGCGTGCGTGCAGTCCTTCTACCTGTGCTGTTGCTCAAGTAAGGGGAGCAAACTAAAGCAAGGCAACAGCTGGCTGCAAGTACTACAGAAATACCACTGGAAAGACTAGATTTCTTAGGAAACCAGATGAGTTTGAGGAAACTCATCAACTCACCACTGCAAGGGCAGATTTGTTCCTGTTGCACGTGGTAAGACATTAAAAGTTTTTCCATTTGACTTGCGTAGTTAGTATACTGTTGTGAGAATAATCTGACAAGCAACAGTGTCATCCCTAGATTTAGAAAGGACCCATACGACTGTCTACGATGGCAGAGGTTTTTCAGCATGTTTTACAACAGCAAGCGCACGTTGTGCATTTTGTAAAAAGGAAATGCGTATTTTATAAACGTACTTCTGACTCTCGAGGGGAAGTTACTAGATACTTATAAACCACTATTACACTGTTAAAAAGAAACCAAGTCGCAGTTCAGTATCAAAGAGCAGCACAGGTTTTAGAAGCGCCTATTATCATCTCTATATTTGCAAGGGGTACAATCAGATTTTAAGAACATCTGGACTTCACACTTCAGTTTGAAAGACAACATTAAAGTAGGTCTTCAGTTCCCACAACTGGCAAATTGAGAAAGTTCTTTGCTATTTTCAGTCTACACACTCATGCTTGCACAGCATGACAGTATTTGCAGGACAGTATTTCTCCCATATAAGCAAAACCTTCCATTCA
This sequence comes from Buteo buteo, assembly GCF_964188355.1. Classification (NCBI taxonomy): domain Eukaryota; kingdom Metazoa; phylum Chordata; class Aves; order Accipitriformes; family Accipitridae; genus Buteo; species Buteo buteo. Next base: position 53,580,022 of record NC_134176.1, on the reverse strand, counting down.
GCAAGACCAGAGATACAACTCTGGCAAAAAAACTGGAAAAAAAACCTAACCCAAAAAACCCACAACCTGTCCCAGAAGTTATTTGGTTCTTCTCTCCCCCTTAAAAAAACCAAACAAGCCAACAAAAAAACCCCACTTACCAGAAATAGCAGACAGAAGAAAAAGCCAGAAGTACAGTTTAGTGGACTTTTTCTCTTTTTTATCACCACGTACTAGAATGTTACTTGTACAACAAACACTGCAGGTAGGGTCCAGAAAGAGGTCTCCACACTGACTAAAACCAGCACAAGGTACAGTAAAAATGCATAGTTTTCACAAAACTGGTTGGGCAACTCTGCCACTTGACTACATTGGCTCTGCACTTGGAGCTGTTAGGCTGTAAACTTAACCTCTGAAAGAGATGTCCCCACCAGCTCCTCCACCCACAAGCAGCATCTGTCAAAGGCAGTCCCCCACCCCGGCTTGCCCCACACCTCCCCACAGAGGAGGAAAGCCTGTGAGCAGGACCTGCACCCCAAACTGCAGCAAAGTGACCGGCACAGATGAGCAGCACCCTGCCTGTGCTTGGATAAGCTTCTCCCCAGCGTGGCTCCGCAGCAGGCAAAGGATGCTGTTGCCATCAGATTCATCAGCCTGGAAATCCCTGGTGCAAGTACATGCACAGGACGGGCTCCCGAGCTGAGCCTCCCTTCTCATGCCAACAGTGCCTTGGAGGTCAACAAATCTCCGAGGACAAGTTGCACAATATCCCTCCCAACACTACTTGGCTTGGAGATACCTTCCCAAGAACCAGCAGCCTTCCCTCCCTGCCAAAGCACCTAAAGGCTAACACAGTCCAGGCAGGAAGAAAGCCTTAATACAAGCTTTTTATCTACCTTATGAGACAGCACCAGAGATTGCCAGGCAGAGGTAGGAGCCAGGTAATAAAACTGATTTTTATCTTTTCCACCACCTCCTCCCATAAGATGCAAGAGGTCAAGGTCGAGGACTTTCTACTGTAAAGTCCCCTTTCAAAACAAACTGGTTTTCAGTTTACTTCCATTTTCTCAGATGCTAGGGCAGATAACTAGTAGGTGTTTAGATTTCACACACCCATGCCAAACATGTTTCTGAGAAGTCACAGCATCTGCCTGAACTGGGAAATGAGGTTTCCTATTCTTTTTGGTTCTTCCCAGAAATTAGCAAGGATGTACTGAAGGTGCAGAGGGAGTAGTTTTACTTCAAGGGCAGGAAATGTTCCTTAGCTTAGCAACTTGAACAGCAATTAAACAAACACCCTCTCCCTCCACCTCCCCTCTGCCTGTTGAGCCTTGGGACTACACCGCTCTTCTCCACAGACAAGTGGATGGGGCGGAGCAGAGCCCAGGCACTGGCACCCAGCGTGGGAAGGCAGCTGAGCCCAACGAGGCTTATTCACCACTATTCCCAGCAATAGCAGGCTCTCCAGTAGGTCACTCCATAGCTGAAGCCAGACACTGCTAGAAGCCAAGCACTAGAGATTGCCTACCCAGAAGAGCGTAGGAGGACGAGCACTCCCTCCTGATTCTCAGGCTAAGCCTCTGGAGGAACTTGGACACCCTGCCAAGCTAGCCAAGCCCTCACGAGAGCACTGAAGTCCCACGCTGCTGGGGGACTAGCCCACTGGAGAATGGAAGTGTCTTCTGGCAACAGGATTCTCCCCAAGACCTCTCCCCCTAGGGTCCATCTGCAGAATCTTAAGTGGCAGAAAGGAAGGAAAAAAAAAAAAAAAAAAAAGTCCACCACAAAGCAAACAGAGACCTTTGGCTTGTTATTCTGAATGATTGTAAAGCTTTAGAATTAAGTCAGCCTTCTCGAACAACAGAAGAGACAGGCTATTAGTCTTTTTAATCATATCACATGCTTTGCATCAGATCCTTTGCTGACAGCAAGGAACTGATTTCAAGAAGCAAAGGTTTTAACCCTTTGGCCCCACAGATCAAGCAGAGCTAGAAGACTACTGCAGACCCAGGATGACCAGAAAGTCACAGAAGTCCCACTGGCACAAAAAAGTGCTTCAGCCCACAAAGGGATGCATCTTTTGGCCTTCTCGTCTTTTAAACCCAGCCAGCAACTAAGCACCATGCAGCTGCTCGCTGACTTCCCGGCTATCCAGCAGGATGGGGGAGAGAATTGGGAAAAAAGTAAAACTTGTGGGTTGAGATAAGAACGGTTTAACAGAACAGAAAAGAAGAAACTAATAATGATAGTGATAACACTAATAAAATGACAATAGTAATAATAAAAGGATTAGCATATACAAGTGATGCACAATGCAATTGCTCACCACCCACTGATCAACGCCCAGTTAGTCCCTGAGCGGTGATCCCCTCGACCCCACTCCCCCCCAGTTTATATACTGGGCATGACGCCACATGGTATGGAATACCCCTTTGGCCAGTTTGGGCCAGCTGTCCTGGCTGTGTCCCCTCCCAACTTCTTGTGCCCCTCCAGCCTTCTTGCTAGCTGGGCATGAGAAGCTGAAAAATCCTTGCCTTAGTATAAAGACGACTTAGCAACAACTGAAAACTTCAGTGTGTTATTAACTTTATTCTCATACTGAATCCAAAACGTAAGGCTATACCAGCTACTACAAAGAAAATTAACTCTATCACAGCAGAAACCAGGACAGGCCCATTCACAGAAATAGTCCCTTTACTGTTTGTGATCTCAGGAATCTTCTTTTTGCCAAATACACCATTTGCTAACTGCAGCACCCTCACCACTTACCAGCTGTCTGTATGCCTGTGGCTACCGAACCCCTCCTCCTCCCCTGCTAGTATGTTGGCACTGTTACATATGATTCTAGAGCAGGAGACCACAGATCAGCAGCTGTAATAACCATCTCTCTTCAACAACATCTGCCCTACCATAACCATGGGCCCTCCACTCTACCATCTGAAGGACCCTGTTGCAGGGCTGCCAGTACCCAGAGTCAGAAGTAGAGGATTCCTGCAAGATTCACACACAAAGTATCTCACAGTCTCTCCCAGACAGGCATATCAGGGAGGACAAGGAAAGCAACTCAGCAAACCCATTTGCTACAAGGAGACAGGGACGCCTAAGCCAGGCGTCTCCAAACTCAACGGACTCAATGGTACAGAGCCATTTGCCCAACAGCAGTGCCGCAGCCACGAAAGGTTACTGCCGGACCCAGCCTCTCCACTGACTGCCCTCTACTCTAGGAGCAGCTTTACTTCCCATCAGACCATCCCAGTTCCACACAAGACCCTGCACCCCACTGGAGACTGGCCTGCCGGCTGGCGAGATGAGCACAGTCACAGACCGCCTGAGGACTAACATTTCACAATATCCTGAGTTTCACACCACGGATACCACTTGACTCTACCAGTGGGCATGAATGAAAAGAGAAAGGCAGAACTATAAAAAGCTTCAGAGGAAGGGACTCTGTCTCAAGCAGCCCCTTTTTCCAAAGTGATGATTTAGAGAGGGCAGGGAGGGAAAGAAAAGCCCTAAAGTACAAGAGTTTAGAGCACAGATGCTTTGAGTCATTCCCTTCTACTCAAAAATATCCACCTGCAACCACATTTTCCCCCCTCCAATATCAATGTGAATAATACAAATAGTTTCACATTTGTAACTGGCAGCACCTGGCCACAACAGCCAAACCCCTCACTGGTCTGTTCCCTCTGAGCATGCAGCTCAGAAGCAATTCCATGCTTTACTCTGGAAGAATCGGTCCCGGCAGGGGCTGCTGTACAGTCTCCGAGATGTACGGCAGCATTGCCTAGCACTTTTTCCTTCCACCTTCACAGAGCAGTCTCCTCACTCCAAGTTCTTCCTACAGGAGGAAGAAAGTGCAAAAGAAAGCTGCATTGTACAGCAGTAAAGGGCAGCACTGTGAGGAGGAAGAATAACACAGCACAAGCTGTTGCAGAAGCTGCAGTGAAGTCACTTCGTTCCGAGCCTTTCCTAAGAAGTGAAATGCCACAATAAGAAATCTCAGCAGACAAAGCTGGAAAACAAAGGTGGGCTCCAGAAAACACTCAGCTAGCTGGAAAAGATGCTCAAAAACTTTTGGTTTCCCTTCTGTGAAGATGGTCCTGAAGGCCAAGGCAGACTGCAATACACGCAGGTGTTTTGCTACCCTGCTGACTGCCACATTACCAGGCAGGTAATCCCAGCAGACTTAATTGGAGCAACTTAATTGGAGCAATGTGAGAACATTACTCAATTATAGACCTGCCACCTGCTGTTACTATCACCCCTCCACCAAACACCATCCAAAAAAGGAAAATAATTAATCCATCCTTCCAAGCACCACATGCGTAGGTTATGGACAGGGCTGCTTCAAGCCAAGAGGAACAGACATATGGGCTAAGTTCCCCAGGAATTTGGCAGTTAAAATAGACAGCAAGACTTCGAAAAGCTGGGTCTGTTTTGGGAAAAGGAGGGGCCTCCTTGGAGTCTACAGACCTATGCTCAGTGGTCTGGAAAACGGGTTCAGCTGAACCTGAACCAAGGGAGGCTGGGTGGCCTTTTCTACTTTCTTGAAAGGGTCTCCTTTTCTAAATTTAGAGCACAAATATTTCAGAAGACTATTTGATGGAGCAATGCTAGAAGAATGAGATGGAAAATGAGTAGTTCAGAGGTATTTATTTTAAAAGGAAAGAACTTTTATCCAGAATAACTGATTCACAAATATCAGATAAGCCTCAATGCAGAGAGAAATGCTCTTGTTTCGGGGGGGTGGGTTGGGGGGTGGGGTGGAACAGGACTATTTCATCTTTAATCAGTAAATCACGACCGAGGCTAAGATTACTTTTTAACGTGGCTGCAGACACTTTTTTTTTTCCTTACTTGCCTTTGTCCCACCACATTGTGGTCTTTCCCCTACAGCCTGCTCCCCAGAGAACGTTTCTACTCCACATCAGTTCTACAATTTTTAGATCAAGCCAAACTTACTAATGACATCAAATTACAGCAAGGGGTCTCATGCATGCTACCTGTGCAGGTTATGGCTGTGATGCAAGGCTCCCTTTGCCCCCAGGATACCTGCCCACCCCTCGCTGGTGCAGCAGCTTGAAACCCAGCCCAGCAAAGTCCCATAGCCTGCTCCTCCTCTGACGGGAGGCTGCCAGAAGGAGAGTCACCCACCGCAAGACACGGGGGCTCTCCACCGAGACCCTGGGCACAGGAGTAACCATCAGAGAGCACGGCAGTAACACAGCCGCTGACCTGGCTCCGCTCGAACACCGCTGTACAGGCTGTTCCTCCTGACAGCAAACACCCTGTGGCAAAGGCTGTCTCTCTTCTGGGCAAACAAAGAGCAAACTGTTTAGGTTCCCATGGGACAGCATGGGGTGCACGGCCGTCTACTTGAATACACACCAGTAGGTCTCGCTGATAGCTGGCAGCTGGGCGAGGAAGAGGTTTTCCATCTGCCTGAAGCTACACAAAAGCAGGAACTTACTGTTTTACTATAGGATCAAGTCTAAACCACCGCCACGACAGCCTCCGAAGCTGCAACACGATGGATTGGGAATGAATGCAGAAACACCCAGGTTCTGCGACCACCGGCAGGATTGCAGCATCAAATCAAAGGAGCCTTTGAGGTCTTGAACTCGGGCATTAAAGCAGCTGGCTGTTCCTCAAAATAGCCCTCCCTTTAAATAGCCTCTTCTGCCAAGGTAGCAGCCAGCTTGCTGCCGCTTTTGACATTAACAAATTCCCACGCAGTTTCGGCAACAGCATCTTGGTCACCTCTGTTTTGTTCCAGGAAGCCGCAACTCACAACCGCTCCCCCAGGGAGTGGGGAGAGGGGAAACTCTGACCTGTCGGGTCCCCTCACGTCAGCCAGGAGAGGCAACGGCAGCCGCGGGCATCACCTCCCACCCCTCGGGAGCAGGCACAACCACCCCTATTTTAGCTGCCCTCAGACAAGGTGTTATCACCCTTGGAAGACCTGGTGGGAGGGACCTGCTGAGCCCTGTGCACAGCGAACAGCCACCTCCTGTGGAAAGTCCCACAGAAGGGCTGGGGCTCACTTGCGAGGTTGACCTACCCCGCAGAGCTCCACTCCCCCTCACCACCAACCTCCGGGGACCTCCATTGTACCCGCAGCCTCCCAGCCCACTCCTGTGGGGCATCCCCAGGGAGGTGCAGCAGAAGGGCTGTGCCTTCACCTTGTTTCACATGGCTCACCAGGGCTTCTCCACACAGCTCTGGTCTAGCACTGTCCTGCAAAGCAGCTGCCGAGCAAAAGTCTTCTCTAGTTAAAAGAGCTTCCTTTGGGAATAGGCAGATTTACCACACAACTCAGAGGGCTCTTTAGTTATTCCATGTGCAGTGTCTCTGCAAACCTGCATTAGAAAGGGATCTGAATGCAAAGAAGAGCCCAGCAGCTTCTCAGACTGTTGGGAAAGTACATCCAGGCAGCTGGGTTTTGTCAGGTTGGGGTTGTTTTCCTCCCCCCCCGCCGCTAGAAGGGACTTCAGAGATGAGCATAATTAGGACTGCTGCCTGCCTTTTAAGCCCCAGTTTCTTCAAGCATCCAGCATAGATGCTGGAAAATAGCTCCCATCTCCACTCAGTCAGTGCAAAACTCAAGGCAACAGCAGGGGGGAAAACAGCCTTGCTAAACTGCAGGTGAGCAGACTCCTGAATCCAAGTCCAGCACAGCATTCTGGATCCACGCTTCTGTATGAACAGGGAACCTAGCTCCATGATCACAAGACAAGGAAGAATGGGAGCGAAGGGACAGGAGACAGAGTTTACTTGTAAAGCACACTGGGAATTTGAGGACCTTCCAGCAAAGCCACTCAAGACTGACTCATCACCAGCAGCTTCAATCCAAGCTGACACACACAGCAGACACATGACTGGCTCCACAGCGGTCAAGAGGATGCTTTGATTGCACTACACCACCAGCACGATTATAACTGCAGTACTAGAGATGGTGTCCTATCACCACACGAGCCAGAACACCACTCTTTTATGCAAAGGGTACTCTACAAATTATTTGATTACAAGCAGAAAGGAGAGGAGCAGAGCAGTCTGCATGGTGCCTTTCGAAAGCAGACATGTTAGCTCTGGGGACCAAAGTCCAAAAAAACACTTGATAATGACACCACTGAATACAGAACCTCTCCAATTTCTGTCCACACGTATTCCAAGTAATGTTAAGTAATTTCGAAAGCAGGCATGTTAGCTCTGGGGACCAAAGTCCAAAAAAACACTTGATAATGACACCACTGAATACAAAACCTCTCCAATTTCTGTCCACACGTATTCCAAGTAATGTAAAGTAAGCCGTTTGCAGGACCAAGGAGAAATCGGAAGAAAAACAGGTAGGAAGGGAATAAGACATTCCCAACACAGATATTTTTGTCTCTAAGACCAGAGCACCTAGAAAATGAAATGCCATGAAAGGTACAGAAACTTCCCTGGAAAGGTCTAACTAGAGCACTGAACCATTTTGTGCAATAATAGAGCTCCTCTAGCTAATTTAGACTTCACGATTGATTCCCAACCAAACAGCTAATCATCCATCACAGGAGACATGCAAGCTCCAGGCATTTAGGATTTGCATATTATATTACGAGATGACGGCAGCAGCCCTCGCAGTCCTAGCCAAGTGCCAAGATGTTACTTCCACACCTGCCTCACGTGCGGCTCCTGAAGCCCTGCACCAATACAGCACAGCTGGTGATCCCACAGCACCCCGGCGCAGAAAACATCTAGAGGCAACTCACTCGAACCTGTGCCAGTCCTGTAGCAAAAACAGGGTCCTGGAGTGGGTTGCTTTTAAAACTAGACAGACAGTTTGCTGTATGAAGCCTCTCCTGCAGAGGCAGGAGCTGAGGACATCGAGCTCCCCTGTGGCTCCTCGACCCCATCCTGGCAAGGGCACAGAAACCTCACGGACCGCAGAGGCAGCGACCAAAGGAAGGTGCTGGTGGAGGACACTGCCACATCCAGTGACCATAACCCCTTCTCCAGGGCAACTCTGGGAAACAGCCTCCTTCGTTCCCAACAGGCAAAACTACCGTACAGCAAGTTTGGGCCCTGCTATGCAAATCCGTGTAAGCTAGTTCCTCTCCCGCAATTCCCAAACTGCCTACATGACAACGGATGGGGAGCAGCAGCAGAAGGGACCAAGGGCAATATCCAACTGCAGCTGTGGGAAGCTCAGCTTGGCTCAAGGTGCATGGCTGCAGCTCTGACAGCTCATCCCTTCCTCTGCTTGCGTACGAGAGACCTCCGACTGAAGCAGCATTATTTTTGCCTACAAGGGGAACTCTCCATTATATAACTTCAAATCTCCGGGCTGCTGGATATCCTAACGTATATAGCTTGTCCCAGATCAGCATTTCTCCAGTACACATGGCCATGGGATTATCATCATACTGGAAGAGATCAGTGATCTGCTTACAGCCCAGCAACAATTTTGCAGTAAAGGGTAAAGCGCTTTCATGATGCACCTGTTTGCTCAAGGCTGCGCTGCAAAGAAACTAAAACAGCAGCCCAGCAGCATCCTTAACAAATGCCACCAGTCCCCGTGTCCAAGGCTCCTAGTGGCACAGAAGAGCTGGCCCTTCCCAGCTCCTGAGCTGCTTAAAGACAGACAGGCCACTTACCGCGGCAGCAAGTTTCAGAAATAAAGTACGTGCACCAGACTTTGATTTGACTTGCTTTTACATGGGGGTGTCCCAGTTCTGAAGCTCCATCAAGGAGATAAAAGAACTAGAGCAGTCAGCCAGACAGCCCATGCATGTGCCTCTTCCCACAGGAGGAAGCCTGCCTTCAGCTTCGTCTCCTTCCCTTTCTCCCCTGTATTTGCTTTGGATGAGCCCCAAACCACCCAGCTTCCCTGGCCCTGCTGTATCCAAGAGGACGCACGCTTGGGTACTGAGCCAGCGGTCTCCAATCCCCGTCCCCATCCCAAAAGGCTACTATTTTATTCCCTTTTTCTGCTGTCATCTACCAGGCAGTCCCTTTCACAGAGCTGCCCACAGTAACGCCTCATCTTTCTTCCAGAAAATTAGCTCGCTCTGAATCTGTCAGCGCACGCAAGCAATGATTTAAGCAATCTCCAGCACGCAGTTCCTTGTGCTTCACTTATCACCCTGTCTAGGTTCAAGTCAGCCATTAACTGCTTCAGTGTTTCTGAGCCCTGTTAGCCCAGAGAGAGAGCTTTCAGCAAATAGCCTCTGCCACAGCCGACCGACCGTCAAGGAACTGCTGGCACTGGCTGTGCCTCCCATATTATTCCTTTTACCATGCCAAGAGAGAGCCTGTAATTTGTAGCCTTCCCTCCATTTCATTCCCTCTTTAAGAATACAGATGAGCCAGGAAGAGATGGAGGTGGTTAGGTAACGACTGCAGCTCATTACGCAGCTCCTAAAGGGAAGGTGGCTCACACAGCCATCCCTTCACACACGTGTCATTAATCATTTGCCCGTGGAAAGCTCTGATCCCACATTCCTCCAACAGAAGTGTCAGTGCAAGAGCAGAGTTTATTTCTCAGCCCGTCAAAGCTGACAACATGGGGCAGGGGGCAAGGCTACTGGGCCCAGCTCACCCTTTGCTGTACATAAGGACTCCAGATCCCAGGATGTCATGACCACGTTCAGAGACAAATGAAGGCAGGGAAGGAGAAAGGGATGCAGACGTGGTGCTCCTAATTTACAGAGGTGAAGTTAAGGCACTCTAGGGCGAGGGCCAGAGTTCCTGGCAGTCAGAAGTTAATTTTAACGCACACAAGTTTTTCCAAAGAGGAAACTGAGGAAGAAGTGCAAGAACTGAGGCTCCCATCACCCCTTCTTGCACAGGCCCACTGGAAGTGTTGCTACGTCCTCTGGCCTTCCAAGCCACTCAACCATAGCCCAAGCCCTGCTAGACCCACGCCAGCACCTCCCACTCACCAGCAAGCAGAAACAGAAAGGAAACCAGGAAGAAAGTGGCTGTCACTCCGCTGGCACCATTGAAGCGGAGCAATAATCACCGCTTCAGATAGCATGGGGCACGGTCCACCTCCCCAGCACCACCCTGGCTTTCCCGTAACAGATCCTGTGCCATCGGTGCCCAAGGTCCCTGCGGCAGCACCTTTTGCCTCTACTGCATGCTTCCCACCACAATGGTGCCAGCGGGCACCAAGAACCACAGCCACGGTTTGAGTTGGAAAGTGCCACGGGCCCCATGTTTACCAGAGGTCTGCAAAACTCCCGCCTGCATCTCCAATTTAAACATCTACCGGATGAATGTCTGCAGTCCTGGATGGTCCCCTGCTGCCTTACAGCTGTGACACAAGGACCCAGAGATACAGGAGAGGGATAAAACCTTTCCTCAGCTACAGTCAAATGAGGAATTTCATATGAACCCCCCCTGCACTTCATGGAGCTTTGAAGCAGAGAGCGGCTTGGGTAGCAGGCACAGGAAATCTCTGTGGAGCTGCAGGAAGACCTTGTTAGTGCATCTCCTGCACCAGCTTACAGTTGTAGGTCACACTACACCTGCCTGTCCCCCGAGAACTAAAATAGAGACAATAACAGGAATGAGGAGAGTCCAGATGAGCCGCATCGTTAAAGCCGCTAAATCCTCTTAAGGGAGGAGCTTCCATGCAGCAGGACAGAGATCGCGCGCAGGGAGAGCTTTCTCCAGGCACTGAGCTTGCGTCTTGCTCTATTTCTGTCGCATGCAGGTAAGAAGCTGAGCGGATGCTGCAAGACTTCACCCAGCCACCCCTGCCCGGTGGCACAGGGACCAGGATGTCATCCCAGCGGTCCCCAGAGCCCTCGGCAAGGACGGAGAAGACCTGGCCAAGGGGGGTTCAGGCCCAGAGGGGCTCCACCACATGAAGTTATTTTGGAAGCAAGATCCTTCTATGAAAGAGGTGTTAAATGAAAGGACTTTAGGAGTGAGGAGAGACTAGTCACTTCCCTGAGCCACTCCAAATCCAAACATTGGCTTGCAGAGCAGTTGGCAAAGGTCCATTTCACCCATGTGGCAGCCCAACATGAGCAAGCGCCCATGGATTTTTTTCTTTCTTTCTTTTTTTTTTATTGAAGAAACACAACCATAGGTGTGGGAGTTCTTGCTCCAGCCAAAGGAGCGGAAACAAAGGTGAATGTTAAAAACAACTCCACTGTAGCAACCGCAAAGAGGTCCTGGGATGGGACACTGGCAGGACTGCCACCACCCACGCAGTGACACTGCAGAGTGGGCACACCACCAGTGCGCTCCTCCCCCATTAAGACTTTTTTCCCCGCTTAGTGCTCATGAAGTACTTAGTAAGATCTGAGTAATTTGTCATTTTTACAGCTTGTTTGTCATACGCTTATCTTGACAACAGCATGCAGCAGCACCCTACTGAGACTGCTCCTCTCACTAGATACCTCCCTCTAGATTTTCCGAGCAGTGTTTCTACACTTGGACCTGGTGGCCCACCAAAAGGATCCTAGCCACACGCTTCTGCTCGACTGTTCTCACGCAGCGAGCAAGCTTCACAGCAGCAGGCTCACACCTCGATCTTTGAAGATTTTTCTTAAGCCCAAGGTGCCTGAGAAAGTTAAAAAGAAAAAAAAGTCTTCTGTGGAGAGGAAGTATCACCGATGGCAGATTTCAAGATGGCACCCTCCAGCTGTACACCCTCGCTCGCACAAAAGCACACGGGTGTTTTCAGAAGCTACGCATTGAAAGACCTCGCTAGCGCAGGGATGGGTTACGTCCCTGAGAACCTCTACTGCCAGCAGCAGCATGAACATCTCCAAGAGCTGCTCTTCTCCCCAGCCACCACCTCCGAGAGCACTGCAGCAGGACACTCTGTCCCTCCCTTGCATGGCGAGTAAAGTTTTAAACTCTCATCTCACGCGCAAGATGGAAATGCTAGAGCTGGTCCAAGGCATAGGAACACTTCATCCTGAACTAGCTTTACAGCTTACCGAAGCCAACATTTAGATTCCAGGATAGTTGCTTCCCCACTGACGCCCCCCCCCCTTTTTTTTTTGTACCTAGTGCTCCATTTTATGTTAAAGCACACACAGCAGAGCTTTTATGCTCTGTGGCAGAAACAGCATGCCTGGGTTGTAACAAGCCCTTATCCCCTTATCAACAGATTTGTTAACAGTCGCACTGCAAGACAATTCACAGCCAACATCTACCCAGCTGTTGAAATGCAGGCGCTACTCCGAACTCTTCACTGTGACCTTAAAAGAGAGGGAAAAAAAAGGGACACAGCCGGCTGGGCCTGTACCAGATTTCTGCGGTGGTAAGGGGGGCATCTCCCGTACACCTCCGGACTCGATCAGGACAGCGTCCCGCCGAAGGCAGCACGCTGCCCGGTCTGGTGGGCCCGCAGCCCAGCCGCGTTCAGCCTGCCGAGACCGCCGTACAGCCATCAGCGCCTCCGGCCCGCAGGACACGTTCCTGCGGGACACCGGCTCCGCCGCACCTGACGAGGATTCTTTGGGGGTTTTTTTTAGGCTACACGAGAGGAGCGAAACTCACCCACCGCTTCCGAACGGGCACACGCGGCTGCGGAACCGGCAGCAACAGGGGGTCCCCCGCCACGGAGGGGCTCCCCGCGGCCCTCGCGCTTAACCACCCACCCGGGGAAGGGACGCCGGAGGGCTGCCGGCCCGGTCCCCCCCCCGCCGCGGCTGCAGAAAGCCCCTCCGGGGAAGTCCCCGCCGCCGAAATCCCCTCCGAGACCCCCGGGGCTCAGCAGAGAGAGCCCGTCCGTGTGCCGCGTCCCCCCACCCCCCGCCGCCTCACCCTCTCCTCCGGCTCCACAGAGCTGCGCTCCTACCTGCTCGGCGCGGCTCCACACTCCGCCGCTCGCTCGCCCTCCTCCCCTCCTCTCTCCCCGCCGATGTGGCCCTGGCTCCGGCTCCTCGGCCCCGCGGGGCGGAGCCGGCGGCTGCGCGGAGCCAGCCCCCGGGCTGAGCCGCCGCCCGCCGCCCCTTGAGCCCGGCCCCCGCTGGGGAAGCTGCGGAGCGGCGGCGCCTCAGCCGGCGGCCCGGCCTCCCGCCTTTTTCTCCTGAGGCCTGCCCGGCGGGGACGTACCCGCCGTCGCGGCGAAGGCCGCTCCGTGCCAGAGGCGGGCTGTGGCTCTCTGCCAAGCGAAAGCGAGCCTGATGACCCACTCGAAGATTTTTTTTTTTATTTTTTTTTTATTTTTTTTTCCCAAGTGAAACACCCGCAGGGCTGCCGTATTGTTCCCCGCTGCGACCCCGTCAAGCGCTCGTTCGCCCCAGCCATCGCAGGCAGCGAGGTGCTAGTCGTCTGCTGCGGCTGCTGTTGGCTCTGCGGGCCGGTGTCCTGCCGTTGTCTCCCCTGGGTTTCCCCGTTTTGTGGCGTGGATCCGCTCGGTGCGGCAGGCGGCGGGATCCCAGCGCCGGCTCTTTGTTCTCGGCGTGCGGTGGGATCCTGCCTCTTCTCTCCTGGCGGAACAGAAATAAAAATGATAGCGGCAAGGTAATCTAACAGTAACGATAACGTGAGCCTCTTTAAATCCTCGTTTCAAAGATACTAAAACCAAACCAGGCAAGCCAATCCTAAAACGAGGGAAGGTCAGGAGCTCCCTCACCCTCCTCAGCAGCGGCATTCCTCGCTTTCACCGTTTCCACTGTCCTGGCAGGAGGAGGAACAGCAGGCTCATGCAGCTCAAGGCCACGGTCCTCCATCCTGGGGGCAGCAAAAACCAGTTTGGCCTTTGTACTGAGACTGGTGTGCAATGGCCACCTTACTCTGTCCCTACCAGATGCCTCTCAATCCTCTTTCCGTACCTGCAGGGTGATTCCTCGCTATGCCACCAGACTTTGAAGAAGAGATCCTTAAAGGTCCTTTTCTAGGTTGTGCTTTAGTCGTCGCATTCACTTTGTTTCAATTCTTGCATTTACAGCTCCATCCAGTCCAAACCTTTCCCTGCAGCTCCCATTCTCTTCCTCTGGTACCAATATTAAACACGTTCTTCTCCCTTTTTGCAGCAACGGTGCTCCGCAGCCTTCCCACTAGCCTTTATTTTATCCTGCAGACATCTTTCATTGCTGCAGGATGAGCGTGCGGTCGCGTAACGGGCAAACACGGGCCGTGTAATACGTAAGTCCTCCTTCACGCATCTTGGATAGCGTGAGACAAGAGGGGCTGTGGGAGGGGGCTGCACCTGCAGAGCAGGTGCCGCTGGCTGAATGCCGCACGCATCGCATGCAGCACCCGGGACCGCGTGTCCTCCTCCGTGCAGCCAGCGGGTAACTGCAGCCTCATCAGCTGCAGCGGGCATGTGGGCCCGGCCAGGGAGAGGTGGTTGAAGTGCAGGTGCTGAAGCAGAAGAGGGACGATAAGGTGGAAGTGAAATTACTCGCTCTGCACAGGGGCTTTCGTAGGTGTGGTCTCGCCAGCCCTATTTCTGCAGCTGTCCACGGCAATACCTGGCTATCCACAGCCTGCAAACTGTCTAATAAGCCTAACTTTGCTCAGGCTTCTCTCTCTTACCAAAAGAGTTGTCAGGTCAGTTGTTAGTCTCTAAGATGAGGACAAATTTTACATCAGAATTATTTGGGGCACTATCTGAAAACTCATTTGCAGCCAGTTTGGGGGACTACATGTCTCTATGGAAATCAGTAGCGCTCCAGCACCTCTTTTCAAGCAGAATAAACCTTCAGTAAAAATACTCCAATTCTCAAACAGAATATTGAAAGTGCTTTCTCTTTACCACTTCTCTCTCAGTAATAGGCTTTGTGTTTAATTTAAACTTCTGGTCAGGCTTATGCCTGGACTCTGTAAGCCAGAATGCTTACCTATAAAGATGCAAGGCTCTGCGGGGCAGGTGAAGCAGTGTCTGCCTGTTCCTATATTCAGTCTTCCTCATCTGTGCACTGACAGACTATCCAAGCCTACAGGTACTGAGCACGTACCCTGGTTTTGGTTCTTGCAAAAAGTGTCTTACTTTGAGGAAGGAAGCCTGGGCTCAAAATATTCCCCCTGAGCATTAGTGCAAAGGCTCCTTCTTAAAGAAAATGGGTTTAAAATAAAAAGTGATTACAAGGTGCAGTGCAAATGGATTGTGTATGCGCCAGCAGCTCCGGTGCCGGAATGAATTTCTGTTAATGGCTTTGAGAATGGGATACATGTTAGCAAGGGCAGTGTGGAGGTATATATGCATCAGTGATTGCATGTATAACTGGTTATGCTTCAGTGCTACTCGGGTATGAATCAGTGAGTCTGTAGAAAAGCATTAAGTCTATACCACTGCATTTGCTGAGAACAGGGGATAGGTTTTAAAAGAGAGCTTCCAAAGAGCCTGAATTTTATTAGAAAGTCTGAAGTGAATCATCCTCTTCTGAGGGCTTGCGACAGGGACTTGGCAACAGAGGAGAAACAGATCTGCAGAGATGCAGCTAAACTGTGCGCAGATGATAAACTAAAAGCCCAAGTATAAACAGCATCTTTTACAACAGTGCACAGTAGGCTGGATTCTCAGCTAGTGATTAGACAAAAGTGCTTGTAAGAAAACATGCAGGCTGGAGAAACCCACCATTATGTGGCCTGTAAGGCTGAAGACTGAATACCATTTCAAAGGGAGCCAGAGACCAGCCAATAGGTCATTCAGCCAAGCAATCTTGTTTTTGCCTTGGGCCATCTTCATTTCAAACACAACCACCATGCCCTGTCAAATGAATACTTTCTTTTTAGAAGGAATTAATCTCTTTACCCAATCAAGTCACGGCCTATTCTGTGGATAAACACGGGAAGTCTGCACGCGAGGCCAAGTCCCTGGGATGCAGCCTCGTACAGGTCCTGATTCATTTGTACACAAGGTCTGTCTCCTTCAGGCACGGAGGAATATTAATGCCCTGCACAGAGCTGGCTGTGCTGCACCTTCGTGGCCGTTTGCAGCCTTGCTCTGGGTTGCGAGAAGCTGCACGGTCCTCAGAGCCCCACTGCTTTGCAATGAAAAACACAGGTACTGCATGAGTGGCTACTAATTATGGGTGGCTGCTAATGATGGAGAGAGCTACGGCCCCCTCATTCTCTGTTGGTGAAACCATGTCAGGCTGGGTAAGGAGCCATCCTGGAACAGTGGGATGCGAGCAAGCAAGTTCCCACCATTGTACATACAGGCAGCGCTTTGCATCTCTCCGTGAAGCAGGGATGGAAGGTCTCGGGGTTGTTCTGCAGCAAGCTGCAGAGTGGAAGGGACCAAACTGCTTTTCTCTAGTCTCAGAGGATCTCTGAGAAGAAGGGCTCTGAGGTTCAGCTGGCACAAGTTGCTGCCCAGCGTTATGTATATCAGAAGCAGGAAATTAGTCCTTGGCATTAGAGAGAACAAAGAGGAAGACACATGTGGCTTTATAACGTTTGCATATTTCTTTCCCTTAAAAAGTCTTCGAATTGGCCACACATTACTGTGGCTCTAAGAGGGGAAGGATTTCTGTGCTAACAGGGCCAAAACTCTGAGGCGTTTGTTCAGGTGGTACAGTGATGACTGCTGTAGTTATCAATAGAAATGGCCTAACTTTGAAAAAAAAAGTTCTTTCAAAATTGCTTTGATAAGGAGGAAAGACTTCAAAAACAGACTAAAGAATTGCTGTATTTTTTCTGTTTAAATTCCAAGTCAAAAGGAAAAACACGATCAAACAACTTACAGTTCACAGTTAGTGCCTGTTTAATAACACAGTATAAAATAGATAGAATGCAAAGCACAATTTAAAATCACGTATTTTAAGTCGAATTTGACAGAAGTGCTGTCAAGGCACTGTAAGTGGAATGCTCTTTTATTTGCCAAAACCTGTGATTTATTAGCAGATTAATCATATACAAAGAATAATGGTTAGAGTGAACAGCAGTAAAAGTGCAGTGGTTGCTGGGGCTTGTGAGGCAAGAGGAGACTATTTTAAGTTGCGTTAGGGAAAAAATGTTTATCAAAAGGTATGTTTTTAAAGTAGTCTGTTGGTTTTTTTCAGGACTAATTACTTTTACTAATTCTGCTTTTTTATGACTTTGGAGTGAACATCAGCTTTAGTAAACCGAATTAATTTTCCTGATGACCAATTGCCCTCCCCTGGTTGAAATGAGAAATGCAGGCAATTGACATGTTCCAGCAGAGGACTTGGACAAGCCAAAGGGAAACTGTTCTGCCGGAGGCACCACGTAACTGGGAAGCAGATTCCTCTGTAGCTTGGTTATTTTGAACCCTGATAGGGGTCCCTCACAGCTGACTATTACAGAGGTCACTGCACTCCCAAACTCAGTATTTTGCAAGAAAAGATTGCTCCCCCCTCGATGGGTGCCAGGAAATGCAGCACCCAGGGATGTGTCTTCCTAGGCTCTAACTTTGGGACTTCTGAACTCTAAGCTTTTGTGATCCATTGAGCATTAGCAAGTATGAGAGCATGTGCCCCCATGAGTTGGATGCCTATCTGACCTTTGGGATGGGAAATTTGCTGGAACAAATCATCAAGATTTACCATCCTGTGCTTTCCAAAATTTCTCCCTTTTTAAAAATCCTCATAGAAACAAATCTCAAAAGGTCTTCCACAGAGCGTGAGCAGGTCATAGACATCTCTGTATTGAGAAGAGACCATAACTGTTGCCATGGGCTTGCTTATTTGAGGCAGATAAGACAGGAAATCCCAGATGAGTTTCAAAACCGCATCCCAACCACTAAGGAGGTCTTGCTTGTGTTGCTGAGCTCTGTTCAGTACCTGGGCATGCCTAGGCTAATAGCATCCATAGTGTGACTTTGTGGAACTTGGTGGAGCTAGGACTTAACCCAATTTTACAATCCTCTTTGTGCCTTTTGCAGTCATCTTTGGCAACCAGAAACTAATTCCAAAGAGGTGGCATTCAGGCTCAGTCCTTTTAAACAAGTGTAGATATGGATGAACAGCTGCAGAACTTGACCTTACTCCTAAGGCTTCCATATTAGACACCAAAATCTTTCTTCTTCCTCTTACACAGAAGCGTTTGGCTTCTTCAAGTGTGTTCACTCTCCTTGGAGCTACAAGGCGTCTTGTCTGTGCCTTTTGCAGGAGAGACCTTACCTTGAATCACAACCTCCTGTTCAGAGAGCGACAAGAATATCCACTGTTCCTCCAGGAACCAAGTAGGGTCTTGTTTCTTGTTATTGTGCTGGAGCACAATAGGTTCCACTTACAACCTTGTTTTGATCTAGTGCTTGCAGATTGAAGGGATATTCTGAATTTTATGTCCAGCTTTGCACTCGGAGGTTACGAAATGCCAAAGCACCATGAGATCCCTCCCTTCCCACAAGATTTGAGCTATTTTGCGTAATAACTTTCCATAACAGTGTTTCTGAGGTTAGGCTGTCTAGATGAGTATATGCATTTTTCTGCATAGTAGGAAGAAGGAGCCAGAGTGCTGATAATAAGACTACTTTCCTCCTAAGACCATGACTTGAATGCAAAGTTGCATGGATCTGCCCTTGTCTTTCAAAAAGGAAGAACAGAATTTGCACCAGAGAAACACGGGCACATCTGGGCAGATCTCATATGTGATTCACTCCTGGCACCCATGTTGACCTGGACCAGCTCTGTCTGTGATAGAAGGCTGAATAAGTGTATTTAAACATCATCTGCTTCTTGACAGTTCTTTTAACTGTCAGTTACCTTGGATAGAGAGGAATAAACATTACCCAGCAATGGGGAAAGCTTCCCTGTTGATCTGCCCTGGGGGTGTGCTGGGACAGGTGCTGTTGCTTAGATAGTATTAATTCCACACCCCACAACCCTGAAGACTGGTGAGAAGTCATCCCTTTCAGTCCAGTTAACAAAAACACTTTAGAAAACCCGAGGAAGGAGAACCCAGTTCAAGGTCTGCCAAAGTAAATGAAAGCACTCAGGAGCTGGCACTGGCAGGCTGAATATTTTCTCAGGGAAATGTGTGTAACACTGGCACAATCTACCTGAAGGAGCAAGGCAAGTGGAACAAACAATCCTATGACACTAATGCTTCTTACATAAGCTCAGATCCGCAAAAGTATTTAGAGACTTAATTCCCTTCAATTTCATCTGCGAAGGCATCCAAGTACCTCCTCGCTACGTAGAGCCAATTTTAAACCTTGCATTGAAACAAGTCTCTTTTCCACCTTTGCTTCTCTGCTCTTTCTCACGCAGATGCATGTTTCAATGCCCACATGGTCAGCGAGGTGCCCAAATGTGCCCCTGCATCACTGATTTATGCACGTAAAGCTGCAATGAAGAGCCTGTAGGAATGAAATCCTTGAGGTCCGTTGATGACTTGCAACTGGTTATGTGCCTTGCTTCCACTTGGTGTCTCTCTTTAGTCTCAAATCTGGGGCTGGATCTCCAGTACTGCTCTCCTGGGGACGATTCTTTGTTATTTGCATGGCAGAAGTACCCAAAAGTTTCAGTGGGGCACCACGACTCCACAGTGATTAGCAACGTAGAGAACTCACAAAATGTGAGACTCCCTTTCCCTCCTCTCCCAGCTGTATAGCTTTGCTGTATACTCCCCATCAGTTTTAAATGTGTTTAGGAAATGAAAATATTTATTTTTTTCATGAAAGTAACATATTCGTTGTCCAACTTGATCTAATTCATGTTACAGAGAGCTGGTTTGAATCCCCCTCTACCAAGTGCTGGAGAACTTCACAGGCATGCAAGTGAAACATGAAGTGTTACTTTACTGAATTCACAAAACAGCATTTTTTAAAGCGATAATTTCAAAATAACATCAAATAAATGCACAGTCTTTTCCCTTGTGCACAAACAGAGAAGATGAGGGAGAATTTAAAAAATCCTGTACAGTACTTCTAATCCTTCTTCATATTGTAGTGGAAAAATGGGGGGGGGGGGGCGGGGGGCGGGGTGGTCATTGAAGCCTTTTTGTACCAGAAACAAACTTCTTTATGGTATATAAGACCGACTTGATAAGGAAATCCACGAGTTTGGCTTCCTTTTTGATTTCTGTATAGTGCAAGCCAGTTTTTCAATGACAAAAGCTACACTGAAACTCCCTGAAAGACTTCAGATATTTGCTGCTACACATGGAAAACGCTGTGGCTTACAGCATAAATGTCCTAATGTGCTTGATTCACTCCTGTTTCTGGGCCTTTTCTGTTTTGCCAGTTCCTCTGAGATTAAATCTCTGAGAGAAAGTGGTCCAAATCTAATGTGCTTGGCAGTCCCCTCAAATAAAAGCTCCTTTCTCCAAAGACCTCTTGGTGTCTTGCTTAATTCTGATCTGGAGACCTAGAGACTAGACTCTCAGCTGGTATAAACGAGGGAAGTATACCACATAACAGCAGCTGAGGATCTGGAAAATAGTATCTACCAATAACTTCTTACTTCATGTGGGTTCTACCCAAATAATTCACTAGCCCTCCTGTGGGAGAACAAAGCACTGTATATTTCCTTTTACGAGCTGTTTTGCACATAAATGCTCTTTGCAGCCCTAGTACATCTCCACTGGAACCAGTGAGAGCGAGTTTGCAAAATCTGTGCGCAGCTTATTTTTAAATCCTTTCAAAATCGCAGAGGAATGTTCATCAGATTGCAGATCCCCAATGCAAAATAACTGCAAAGTGTGCCAGCGTTTTCTTACAGCAGATGCCGAGATGATAGCATTTCATCCTTTTGCTGTGCCAGTGTGGGATGAGCGGGACATCCTGGACTTCCGTGGCTGTGGGATAAGGAGTTTGGACAAGGATGGACGTGCCATCTAGCGGCTGCTTGTCCCGATTGCTTGGACAATCTTATCCCAAATTCTTAACAGGATCCTCCTTTCTCTCTGGGAAGTGGAAAATCAAGCATTGCAGAGTCTTATCTGAATATCTTAACTTGTCCATCTTTTCTGTACAGCATCAAGCTGGATGATCTCTATATCAGGCTCCTCTGTCTGGTTAGCAGGATTTGCCACAGCCAGTGTTTCTGATAGTCGGCTGATTGAGGGCTTGTCCAGTGTCACTTGCACTGAGCCGAGAAAAGGGGCTTCTGCCACTTGCTGTGGGTGAAGTTTTCCCACTCCAGAAGCTTTTCTCCTTCTTCCACTTGCAAGACTTTCCCCCCCTCCATGCCTCGTTTCACTCCTACCCTTTTGAGCTGCCCTGGGCAGCTCCTCTGAGTCCCTGGCGTAGGGATGCCGCAGGGGTGGCAGTGCTGCAGAGGAGGCTCCAGAGCAGCTATAAACAACTCTTTAATTCTCCTCCTCATGCCAAACACTGACTAACACTGCTATGAAAGGGATGTTAGATGTGGGAAAGCAATTTGCAACCCTCAGGATCCTGCTTGCCACCAGCAGAGTTTCCCCAGCGAGAAGAAGGCAGAGAGGCATACTCCACGCTGTCTCTAGACACCCTCCACTGAGCCGGCACTGAGCGATCCCATACATCAGGCCGATATCAAATGCAACCGCAGAGGAGGCTTTCCCTTATCTTTCAGGACAATTACCAAGCTATACATCACTTGAGCAGTCTGGGAACTATGGGAGATTGTGGTTTCTGGTAAAACAGGAAAAATCTTTTCATGGTTAGCACTGGCAATGAAATTTGTATCCCACCTCCATCTGGGCTGAGCCACGGGTGATCGTTCTCTGAGAGATGAGCTTCTCTTGATGTCAAAGGGCAAATAAATAAATAACTATGTGTGAATGTGCATTTCAAGGAAAAATCATGCTTTTTTTCCTTCTCCCCTCCTGCCCTTCCTTTTGCCTTGGAGAAGTTACAGGTTTCTTCAGGTCCTCAGAGAGGTTGAAAACTGTCCAAAATGTGCTTCAGGAAAGTGATCGCTCAAAGTGAATCAGTTTCCAGGGTCTGCTCACCATCTGTGTGCCTTTAGGAGATTGTCACACTTTCGGCTGGCTTCATCCATCTCTCTAATTCCTTGGTTACAGTCAAAACAGTTTTGAAAGGGTTCGGTTCCCACAGTGGGAAAGTAACTGGGACGCTGCCTGCTAGCATCACTTCACCCAAGAGCAGCTGACGCCTCATGGAAAACTTTGAAAAGCAAATTTCTCTTCTGAGTCAGTTCTGCTGATGTAGCTTCCACTTGGAGAATTTCTCTGCTCCCTTCTGCTTCTGTATTTGTAAGGCCATTTGTATGAGAAGGGGATCCTGCTTTCCTGGAAGGATGCACTGGTTCTGGTGAAGTCACAAGCATCTGTGGCATTGGTTCACCCACCCTGAACGATCTGAACTGGTTGATTTTCAGGCAGAAGGATTCTGATATGATGAGCCACAGCTTTCTGGTCTGGCATGTTTTGAATTATTATTCCGCCTCTGTTACATTTTTCACAGAAGTGCCCCGAGCCACTGACAGACTCTGTTTAGCAATAAAGAAATAATCGTCTCCACAGCAGCTAATGGGATGCCAACAAAGATGCTATGTGGCTGAGTCATCTTCGTGTTGCAATGGTGCTGCCCAGCTAGCCACCCTACGAGATTTAGCAGGCCCAGACTTTTCAGCTGGAATAATTCATCTCTTGCAGTCTCCCTCTCAATAAGCTTCAGTAACTAGAAGGGTGAAAAAAGAGCCCCTTTCATTGCAGAAGACAACTGATGGTCTCACCACCTAAGGTGCTGACTGTCCCAATATGTATCTTCATTAAATGTGGCAGTCAGTGAGGAGGCTTGGGGAAAAAACAGTCCTTTCATTGTCTGAGAGCTTGGAGAACGATCCCATAGCACCCAGTCATCTGTTGCAGACAGCTCAGACTGTTGGCCAATAGCTGGATTTCTAGTGCAGTTCACGGCAGCTAAAGAGGAGTTAGATATCTGAATAATCCTGGGGGATCAGGGCCTGGATTAGAAAGAGAGAGGAGGCAGGAGCCCAAAGTTCGGTTTAGTATGAGTGAACGATTACACCGTATTACTTGACTACTCTCTAGAGGGATACTTGCATCCACCCTGCTGAAGAGCAGCTGCTTCCATGTCGTAAGCAGGAACGGGTGTCTCCACGACTTTTCTTGCCCCTTCTCACCTTTCCACCTCTTCCTGCAGCACGCAAACTGTTTGACTTTGCTCTGTTGGACCATCTATCCATGCTAGATCCATCCTAGCAGGGCAGGGTTGCCGTTGTCTCACTTTAAGTTCAGTGAGGCTCTCTGCATCCTGCTCAGGAGTGAATTGTCCAGGTTACCTGGGGCTCTCCTTGCTCACCTCTCCTGTGGCATCATTTGTAGACTTCCTTTTTAGATGTGAGATCAAAATCCAGCTACCAAGCTCTGTCCAGATCTCGAACCCTCATGTCACGTCTTAGTAACTGAGGCCACTGCCCAGAGTTTTGGATACAACTGAAAGGCAGCATTTTGTGTCCCGTGGTTGAGCACACCACCATGGTCAAGACAGATTGGGTCCTTTCTGTGCAGCAGCAGTAGGCACCTGGCCCCTTCTGCCCTAAGGGTGACTCTGTGACCAGGAGCAGGGAAGGGGCCACTTTCTGGTGGCCTCAGGGGACAGCCTGCTTCGTCCTGGCAGTAGAGGTCTAAGTGGACATTTATAGCACAGCTCTCCCCAAGGGATTTATGGTTTGGCTCTGCACCGTGGCAAGCTGCTAAATACTCAGAGTATGGTACAAATTGGTTGGAGGAGAGGCACAAAGCCAGAGCTCCATGGGCAACACGCAGGAGGTCTTGCTGACTTATGATGTGTGTGGCAAGATGATGGCTGAGGAGGCTGCTACCATAAATGTGGGTATCATCACATGTGTTGCTCTAGTAGATGCAGCATCATGTAAACATTAATGCTACGGCTCTTAAAATGCTATTCTGTAAGCACAGAGCTGTTTCCTCTGCAAAAGAGGCCATGTCTCTTCTCCATTACCAGAAGAAATGAGTGCATCCCTCCATTCCTATTTCACTTTGCCCTGCTGTGCCCTAAGACAAAACAAAAAGAGAGCGAAGATGAAGGTAGTAAAGAAGAAAAATATGGGTTTGCACTTCCAACATTCAAACAGTTTGGACATTTCAGCCTCACCTGGACCTTGAAGCACACTCTGGACCCTAGCTGAAGGCCAGCCACTTTTGGTACGTTTGCAAACGGCTACCAGCCTGTTGGGCTGAGGATGGAATGTCAGTGCATGGCATTAGCCACCTACATTCCTTTCTAAATTCCCTCTGCTGGCCTGAGGATTGGTGTGACACAGCAACATGAATCCAAAGCCTACCAGGGCTTGGGTGTGCTTCTAGGCTTTGCAGCACCTTGTTTCAACGTGTACTGAGGGGCTCTGGTGATGGAGGGGAAGGCTCTGGTTAAGATCCTGTTGAGAGCTGAGTGTTACCAGAGTTCATCACTGCTGACGGCTCTTGCCTGTCTGAGAGGAGCGGCTTGGTTTTCATCCAAGCCTTAGACTCAACAGCACCGAACCCGTCACCGCATCTGCTTCTACAGGCGCATAGCCCCTCGCTGGCAGGCTCGGTGGAGAGGATAGTGCTGAAATACGGTGCAAAGTCTGATGACACAGTGTCTTTTGTGGAGATAAAGGGAGGCTGATCCCTTTCATCGCTGCTTAAGCAATTGTTTCAGATTGCTTTGCTTTTGTTCTGGTCGGGGTGGAAGCCGGGGGCCTTGGTGGCTGCAGGACAACCTTTGCCAGAAGGTACAGCTCCCAGTGGGGGCCTGGGCAGTTCCCACTCCCGGTTCGCTGGAGGGCAGCCCCACACTGGGGCATCCCTGTCTGCCTTGGCCGTGTTAGAAACGCCTGGTGCATGGGGACATCCCTCCTCCTGTCTGTTGGGGTGTCTTGCGAGAAGAAGGGCTCTTCAGAAAGGTTTCTACTTCTGGCTTAGGAGCAAAATGCAACACAAACCAGTGACACTCCCTCCCATCTGACCCCCGCTGTGGTCCTTCTCCTAAGCGGAGGCCCAGCCCCGCTGTTCCCCTGCATGCAGTATGGCAGCCAGGAGCGTGGCTGCAGAACATCAAAGTTAATTAGCATCCAAAAGCAAATAAATCAATCAATACATTCCCAGCCCCCTTAGAAAATCTCATTATTGGGAACCGACCCAGGCAGGGACTCCCAGGAAGAACTACAGAGAAAGAGATTCTCCAAGGCTGTAATTTTTAAGGTTGTACCACTTGGAGAATAATTATAACCAGCAAAACAATGTTCACATCTCACATTAATATAAAGTAATGACTGCATGCCTGTAGCCTGCTAACCACAGAACTGAGAAGAGACTGTCAACTCTTCTGTCCTGCCATAATACAAAGCATCTTGGAAATGCTAACAGCCGCTGCACGCCAGCCTCTTGTCATCCCTCCTTCTTAAAGACACAGACCAAGAGCTGCTTCGGCCTCCGAATGCCGCTCGTACGGGAGATGTCGTCACCGATGAGTTTCCTTTCTGTTTAAACTAAAAATGAAAACTAATATGTTTATAATTTTCAGTGAAGCAGAATTTTAAGATTGTTTCAGACATTTTAAAAAGCTTTTGTTTCAGAAAAATACTGCTTCCAGTTTTTGGAAATGTGTCAAATTTCAAAATATCATTTTGTCTTCCTTCCTTTCTACATTATATTTGCTATCCTTTTTACGCTGGTTTCAAGTGTGTGTCTAGCATGTGCTTATGGTGATGTGCAAAGAAATAGTGGAAACAAGAAGAACATCCAAATAAATGAAATGAAATAAGATAACACAAACCAAATCGAACAGAATTTTTGAAACTCCAGCACAATTTCTATAGCTGGAAAATAATCTAATATGAAATATTTTTCTCTGGGAATTTTCACCAAAATTGATGCAATTTCAGCACATTCCTCCAAAGTTATTGGAAAGTCTTTCAAACATCCAACCAAAAATCTTCTGAAACGAGCCTCAACAGAAAAGTCTTCATGGAAATTTAGATGAGGGTCGGACCTTAACTTGAAAGGCATTTACAAGGTCTAGTGCAGTCAGACCATGGTCTAGTGCAGTCAGACCATAAGATCCTGGAGATGGGGACTGTGTTTTTAATTCTGTATCAGCGATTATCCTTGAGCCATGAAAGAGACTATGAGGCAAATAATGAGTACTAGTATATTCGCTGTATATAGTGAATATAGTGAGGTTTTCTCCGGCAAAGCCTCAAGGGCGAGGCATCTTGGAACAGGTCAGCCCTAGGGAGGGCTGGGCTGCCCTGGCCCCTGGCTCTGTGCTGACTGCCCAGGCTGTCTCATGGGGGTAAAACCAGTGACCGGGCCTGACCCAGAGCCAGCAGATCATGATGCTGTGTTTAAAAAGGAATTCAAAAAGCATATTAAGTATTACGCTTTTTCCTTGGCAGTCCTGATCTCTGGAAGAAGAATGGGCCACATAATTCCAACCTGGTTGTCAACATGGTATCAATATTTATGACTCTTTAGTCTGATATTGGCAAAAAAAAAGAAAAAGAAAAAAAAAGAATGTCTTGCAGGGTTAAACAATAAAACAACCTGAGTGAAAATCAGAAATTGGGGGTTGTGAAATCATCTCCCTTTAGACTGAGATAAAAAGTAAATACAATATGGCAAGAGCATTCTGGAGATCCGGATCCAGAGAGGACACCTTTATTGCGGGTAACATATATCGAAAGGATTGTTACAAGATAATCTGCCATCAGAAGGAGACTTCTGCAAGTCAGTTGGAACACTAACATGGGTATGGTTTGGAAGCAGTCCCTACTCTTGGTACTGGAGGAGGTTCAGGTCGCCATCTTCATCTGTCAGATTAATTAGCTGTTTTAACCAAAGTGTTCAGGAGGTAGCACTGTTTTGTCAGCAAGTTCTTCTGCTGTGGCTTGTTTTGACTCTCTGGAGGAGATCTTTCAGGGGTGGGGTGGTCTACTTATGCTTTGGCACACAGGTTCTCTTGCAGGGTTTTGGAAGGTTCCCTTTTGTTCTCCCTCTTGTCTGTTGTGCTTTTGAGGCTATCGGGAGGATTAGTAAAACAGCTGCCTAGTGGCAGTTGATGCTTTAACTAAATAACAAAAGAAAGGAAAAGTCAAAAGGATGTTAAGGGCAGAGATCATGCCAAGATCCATGAAGTCAGCAGAGCCTGCAAGGATTTGTGAAGATTAGAGCACCTTCACTGTGGTTTTAATGGTCTGGAGTGAATCTAGTAGCAAAATTATACCAACAGCATGGGTGTGAGGTTTTGCAAATGATGTTCCGCAAAACAGCGAAATCAGCAATGATGGGCACAGCAGAAAATGAATTCAGCCCCAGCCAAGAGTGTGGCATAGGAGCCAGATACAGAGGAGGGAAGAGGAGCCTCTTCTGTTACTTGGAAAGCTGAAAGTGTCCTTCTTTCTTCTGCAGGAGATTAAACACTGACTGGATACCTGCTCTACCTCCGGGTAAGGAGGGTCTGGGAGCTCCCTGTGTGCCTCTTGCCGTCTAGGGACCCGAGCCCTGGCCTGAGGGGAGGCCAGCCAGCGTCTTGAACTGGGTGGACAGGAGTATCCCACTTGGCAGCCGCCGAGGACATTCTTTGGCTCATCTGCAGAACTTAACCCCAGAGGCATTCATGCCGTACCAGGGGGAGAGACTGCAGGATGAGGCAACCTCACTTCAATCCCTTTGCACCCTCCGAACAGCCCAAACTTGCCTCACGTCCCAGTGCAAAGCTGTCACCACTGGGCACAGGGAGGGAACGGCTCACTTTTGTGCTGCTCTGCCGGCACCCCCTGAGAGATCGAGGGAATGGACCCGAAGGGGAAAAAGTGGAGAAATTGTACTCTCACTCTGTCACTGGGAGGTCACCCCCGGAGGTCTGTCAGCAGCTGACATATTTAGGATAATCTTTATGCTTCTGCAATCTGGTGCAGGGTTGAAAAGCAAAATACAGAAGGTGTCATGAGTTCCCAGCTGGAGCCTCACCTTCTTCACTGGGGATGATTACAGCGAAGTGGGGACTCTGGCCCTAATTCTGGCAGGACGAAGGCGTCAGTCGCTTTGCAGAAAACAGCAGAGTTTCTGGGTGTCCTGTGCTTTCGCGGTGCTAGGCAATAGGCAGTGAATCTCATTTATCTTCCAAGAATCTCAGAAAGCCTGGCAACTGCCTCGACACCATCTCACTCCAACTGAGAACTAAGGAATTTTGCCGCAAGACCCATCCGAAACCCGCTTGAGCTTTCCAAGCCCACCGCTCCCTTGGGGCAGGGGAGGCAGGGAGGGAGGCTTGTGTTGATTAATATTAGAAGAAACTCCCCTGAAAGAATGATAGATCATGGCTTGGTGACTCCAGAATCTTTTCTTGTTTCTGTCTTTGATGGGAAGAGGGGGAACTGGAAACAAAAGGCCTAGGAAGGGGGGAATGGAGGGAGGGGTGTGTTTTGAAATCTGCTTCCTTTTGGCCACGCTTGAACTTCCAAGAGCCTGGCTTTGACTGACATCCCTAGGAAATGGGAGAGAAAACTCCATGCTGAGCCGGCTCTCTGCCCAGAGGAGGAAGGAGGAGGCATCTGGCTCCAAGGAGCTGGGGTAGATGACTTTAATGTGTCCGTCATCCAGCATCACAGAGGTGTACTTGGGTTTTTCAGCTGAAGCGCTCCGTTCCTGCAGGCTTCCAGGGCCTCTTCATCCCCCTCCAGGGTCCGTTTACCTGGGCACTGCATCCGCACTCACCTGGATGGCTCCAGGTGGAGCAGCAGCAGAAGAGCCCAGACACGGAGCCGCTGCGTGTGCTCACATCTAGCAAGAAGGGAACGGAGCCGCCTTTGCAAAACCTGGCTTCGCCCTTCCCTGCAATCCTCTCTGCCAGCGCAGGAGTGGTGGCAGAGAACAGGGACTGAGCATTTCAGACATCCAGGTTCAGGGCCTGAGGAGAAAGTGTGTTAATAAGGGTATCACCCATGCCATGCAGCTGCCCCCCCTGCCTGCAGCCCCACGGGGCCGAACTCTGGCACACATGTGGGGCGTACGGCAGAACAGAACATCACAGGAGGAAAAAATGGGAGAACAGCCCTGAGAAGGGAGATCTGCTGCTCGAGTTGCATGGAGCTGGGATGGGAAGGGAGCTGGGGAGAGGTTGGGGGAAAGGTCTAAGAGTTAGCATTACCTAGAGCTGGCAAACTGCTGGACACACTACAGAGGCACTTGCAGGATGGTCATGCCAAGGTGGATGCTCAGAACAATGTCTGGGAGCATTGTAATTCCGGCTGTCTCCAGAGAAGCTCCAGTGATGCCTCCTGGCTGGGCACTCACAGAAAACCCACCTGATTTTTGCGAGCGAGTCCACAGCTTTAAAAACACATTTTTGCCTTCTAATGCCCCTCGCATCCATCACCCCGGACACATCATCAACACTGCGTTTGTCCTTATGGCCAAGCCAAGTGCTTATTGCCGTTCTCTGTATTAGATCTCTTATGCTGGATACAAGCTAAGGACACGAGCTATCTCCCAACAACTAGGAGGTTCTAAAAGGCTCTTGACTCTGGTCTCCAGTTTTCCACGTCCAAGCACACGAATTTCTCAGTGGAGAACTTTTGAGGTTCCTCCCAGCAGAACTCAAAGCCTGCTGCCCTTCACTGTGTGTTGAAACTTTTAGTTGTTTGCATTGGCTTTTGCTAACTAGCCATTTTTTCTGAAAGGGGGAAGAGAGGAGTTCCCATGTTTCTTTTACGACTGACTTCTCATTCCATTATTTTGTACTCCTCGTTAGGATATAGGAGGTTGGGCAATGGATCTGTCTACCCACAAGTTTGATGATGTGCCCATTTCTGCTGGTAGGTACTTTCCTAATGCTCACCCTAAGCAGTATACTCTAGCAAGCCATTAACACAGAACATGGTCAAACCCTACTTAATAAAAAGGGAGGGAAAGTCAAGCAGACCAGATCTGTTAGGAGAAGAAGGACAGTGTAAATGCTACTGCAATGCAGTTTGGGATCTTATTCACTTTTCTCAAGTCACAGAGGTGTTTTCTTGGTGTCCTCCTGCCAATGTAGTTTTGCTGAGCTTGTATTTTATCATGGCGGTCTCATGATGCATTGTCATGATCGTGAGTGACATCGGGGTGGCTTAAGGACAACTGCGGTCTCTGTCTGTCACTTGCAACTCTGGCTTTCTTTAGGTTAGGGAACTATCGGTGCCAAACCGAAGGAACGAAGGTGGCTAATGGCACAAGATGTTGATACAGACAGTGTCCCTTTGTGCAGATGGCCTGCTGAAGTCCTTAAAGTGTTGGACAAAGTCCTCCGTTATAGGTTACATTTACGGGCAGTCAGCTGGCATTTGTGCAGCTGTTTTGGGCTGCTGCTGGTGTCCCAGGTCTAATAGTTTCCCTGTAAGTTCCTCTTTTTCTCCTCGGGCTTGTCTTCTAACATTGCATCCACCCCAACGCCACTAAGGCCAGGCGGCGCCAGCAAGGAAGATTTCCCCTCGCCGAGGAGGTAAACGGAGGGCAAGTTCAGCTGGTCTCCAGCCAAAAGCCGCCGAGAGCGGGTCTGACCCCAGCGCACTCCCCCCTCTCGGGGAGCGATGCATAGGCTGGCTGCAGAGCTTGCCCTTCTGCAGGCAAAAGCCTTCAGTAAGAGCCGACCGTGCTATATCCCACGGCCTGTCTCCAGTTTCGCACGCTGCCTGTGATGAATAGCAAGCCTGGGGAAACCCACGAGGCTTTAGCTCCCCGTGTTTTAGCTCTCCCAGCACACTGAAATCCTGCCCTCACTGTTGAGAGACAGTAAGCTTGCACGCGTCCAGACGAGGACTCTACAATGATAGATAATACCAATAAACCCCCGAGCTGTTCTGGGGAGGGGAGGGTGATTTATCCCCAGCCGGACGGCTGGGCTGAGCGGAGCGGAGAGCGGAAATCCTACGGGAGCTGCGGGGCACACATCAAAACTGCATGTCACAGCGTCCGTGACACCCGGGGCGCCAGTTCAAAGCCGTCACGTGCTGCGGCTGGAGACTTAAGGTGATGCCAAGCTAATGAGCAAACGAAACAATAAATAACCCCAGCGATCATTACGCGTTCCCCCTCCTTGGAGCTCGCCTGCTCCAGCCCCGGTGAGCAAGCGCTTCTCACACCCAATTACTCATGCCGAAGCCCCTCGAACGGAGCCCGGAGCAGGCTCAGCAAACCATTCATCTTTGCAGAGTGGAGCCCTTTCAAGTTTCTCCGCCGCAGCCGCTCTGTTTATTGTTAAGATGAGCACACAGTTTACACGGACTGTTCTTATTTATCTTTGACTTTTACCTTTTAGGTCATTTCTTTGCACGTCCGGCACTTTCCAATGCTGTCTCAACCAAATTTTTATTTATGTCCTAGACTTTGCTGTCTGAAACTCTCCAGCTCCCAGTGATGGAAAGGCGAGCTGAGCTCCTGACCGGGGCCTTTTCTCCAGCAGAACTGGAGTCCCCGAGGCAAATCACTCCTCGGGATGGAGATTTAAGAAGCTGCCGAAGGGAGGGGACCGGAGGGGTTGTGTGTCAGAAGGGGGTTCTCGGGTAAGTGCTAGCAGCTGAGTTTTGCGTGACTTTGGGCTGAGGCTGGACGCTCGACCACACTGGGAGAGAGGATGGACGGGTACATGGTTTAGGCATGACGAAGGCACGCTCGGAGTTGCTTGGCCATGGTGTTTGCTTTGCAGGCTGCTGAGATGCCCAAGGGGAGAACAAGCCCGAGTATCATCCCCAGCGGGCTCTGCCTGTTGACCACTGCTGCACGCAGATATAATCTTTCCCAAATTCCAGGTCTTCCTCAACTGTCACCCCAGCCACTGCTCCCCTGCCTGCCGTGCCGGACCGTGCTTCTCTGCGCCCGTCTGCTCTCTGCCACCAGCTTCAGTCCTAGGGTAGAGCAGGGCACAAATTCTGCTGCTTTTCAGATCAACCCTATAACAGTGACAAGGAGAGGGGAGTCTTTCCATGCCTTAGGGGTGACGTATCCAAACCACAAAGAGCTGGATTTTGATTCTCCTCAGAGCCAGAAAATGGAAATATCTTTTATAATATCATTGTTTATGGTCAAAGGCCAACAGGCCAAAACCTCTGCTGGGGCAAGGTGACACCAGATATGTGTCAGTTTATAAAAGCTGGAGATCTGCCTGGTGTGTATTCACGTGGGAGGAGGAGAAGCTAACACCCAGGCTAACGAAGCAGTACTGAGAGCAGAGAACCGCTCCAGCAAATTAATCACTTGGAAAGACAGGACAGAGTGTGAATTGCATTGCAGTTATCATCTCACAGTCTCGGAGACCTTGAGGCAAGCGGCCAGAGTCAACACGGACACGGCAGAGCTGCCGGTACCACCGCTCTCCAGAGGGCTCGCTTGCAGCCCGGGAGACGCAACGGCGAAGCAGCGGGGTCTGGAGGGACCGGTGCTGGGCTGGTCGGTCTGCGTGGGCTCTGTGTGGGGCTCCTGGCCTCTGCACGGCTCCTCCGGCTCCCTCACCTGCCGGTCGTGGGAGGCTGGGGGCAAACTGGGCTCATTCCCGTCCTCCCGCAACCGCCGGCGAGGGAGCCGGAGGAGCTGCAGCCCCGCTGCTTGCAGCCACGTTGCACGGCGGAGGAGGCAGCCCGGGAGGAGTCGCTGCCCTTTACAGCCTGTTCGGTCTTTCTGTGTCGAAGGAACTTTGCCAAAGCAAAAATTCACACATTTAAACTTCCTTCCGGGGTTAATAACTCCCGCAATGATTAAAATGGAAAGAATTTTTTAAATTACATATTCCTTTTCACTGTTTGTTGCCTTCTCTGGCCTGGCCAGGAAAAAAAACCTCAGAAAGTTTTGCTGCTTCTTCCTACTCTGAATTTTCTTTCTAGCTTTGTCACCGATGTCATCACTTATGTTAGCCAGTGCCTCCTCCTACCTCAGCTCTTTGACCTGTGAAAGAGCTGAAGAGCCTTTGCATCTCACGTGTCAAATCATTACATGCCAGCAGAGTACCGTGAGCACTTTCCGTGGGTGGTACTAAAGAAATGTGATGTCTTCACAGCGTCAAGAATATTTTCTCACCCGTAAGGGTCAGCTTGCAGGTGTTTCGGTCCAGAGCTAGCCCATTACAAAACCACTCAGAAATATGCACGGCCAAATTCTGCTCTGAATTACACCCACCCAGCTTGTGGGGGAGCCTGCGGGAGCCACGCAAATTCTTCACAACACAGACGGAGAGGGAACAGGAGCTGGGCCTGCTGTGGGTACATGGAAAAGTATCCTAATTACTGGGGTCTGGTGGTGTAAGAGTGCTTTCCCAACCCGAGCAGTTGCAGCGAGCCCTTGAAGGAAAGGAGAACAGTAACAGGAGAGGCTGCATCTTTTGAGAGGCTTTGCTGAGCTGGAGAGTTATCAGACATAGCCAGATTGTGTACATGTCTTTCTTCCTTTCAGAAAGGGTTAAAAAACCTTGTGATATAGGTCTGTGTTCACATTGAATCTACACCCATCACATATATATCGGGTTTTGTGGAGGGGGGGTGGTTTACACATGTCACTGGCCATAACTCAGACTTTTATTATAATCGTGACCATATGGTTAATGGGACTTAATAAACCACTGTTGACCTGGACTCTGTGTGCACAAATCTCTTGCTCCCTTTGCTTTTTCCTCGCTTGTCTGGACGCGCTATGCCAAGCAGCTGCAATTTAGTGACTCGAAAACGCCAGTTTCGGTGACCAGCAGCTAGTTAGTTTAGAAAGAATAAAACCCCAAGAAAGCCATATTGTACCATAGCCCGACGGAGACAGGGACCGACTTTCCCAGGACGACAAGGCAGCTGATCTGTGCATTGGACAGACACGAGCAGCATCTCCGTGAAGGCTGGAGCAGGGGACACAGCGGGGACATCAGGCAGGCTCCTGCCCCAAACACCAGAGGCCCTGGGCGAGCTCCAGTGATTGCTGTGGAATTAAATCCATGCTTCTCCTGGTGCAAGCGAGAGGAGCATTTAGCCAAGCATTTCAAAGAACCCTTGCCTTCTGGTTTTGGCAGGCACAAAGCCTTCCACTTAATGGAAATTAGAACAGGGCGGGGTGGGGGGGGAAGCTATTAAATCCTATCTCAAGCTTTCCGCTGGGAACCCAGTGCAGGGCTGATCCAGTCCATGTCTTCCCCAACTACTTATCTAATCTAGTTTGAAAACGACCTAAATGATGGGCACGTGACCCCAGCCTTGGAAGGATGTTTATTTTTCACCACCTCTCCTACTTTTAACAATGCTGTATTGTCACCTGTCTGTCCCGGGCCAGCCTGCTGAGCCACCTCTGTCCCCAAAGGGGTAATGCAAACCCTCAGCAGGCACAGCCGGACATCTGCTCACCGGTATCGGTTACCCGAGCTGCGCTGCTCCTTGGGCTTTTGCCTATAGCCCTTTACAAGACCTCACCATCCAGAAATTTCTCCTTGCTTGGTTTCATTGCATTACTCCCGGGAACACTGCTGCCGACTGATTTTACAGGTGGGGGCCCAGGAGGAGAAGCTCCTCAGCTTTTCCAGAGAGCTGAGCACATGCGCCTTGGAGGAATGAGCAATCTTGAAGCTATAGGTATCGAGGCATGTGGCTGACACATCGGGCTGAGCCGGGGTAGAGGTTTTGGTTCATTCTTTTGATCTCGAGCTGAAACTTAATGTTTTTATTATTTGATTGGTGTTTTTGTGATTACATGCACCTGCCAATAATGATATCCAGGCACACGTGTAGGTGGGGTGCTGTTAAAATTAAACTCTCTTCCTTCCCTAAAATGACTGTGTAAACACCAATTCCAGCTCCTTGTGTCATGTTTAGAAATGAGGGCTCCTGGTACTGTATTACCCTTTCTGATCTGTACAGAACAGACACAGAGGAAGCCTGCGCTGTTCTGCTCTTCTGGCCATTTTTTTTTTACTTTTTTCTTTCTTTTTTTTTTAAATCAGTTTGCCTGCTGTTTGGGAAATGTCGTATCTTTGCCACATCGTACACTTAGGGCTGTGTTTCTTCTGTCCACAGATAGTTCACATGGCTTCATTTAGGACCTGATCCAAGGGCTGGTGGTCACAGCTGGAGTCTTTATGTTGTCTTTGATGGATTTTGGAGCAGCCTGAGTAGATTTTGGTACATCTTCAATCATGTTGGGTCGGTATCAAATGTTACTCTTCCCAGAGCTCTGTCTCTCCTGAAATTGGAAGGTTTTTTTCCTAACCAGTGGCAGCCTTGGTACTTGGATAGCCATAGGAAGCATCAGAGGTAGATGGACAGATAGACTCCACAATGAGTCAGAAACATAAAAGGATAGGTTCAAGATGTAAAAGCCAAAGATCTGTGTGAAGGTTTGGACTCCAACAGGTGAGATATGAGAGATGAAAACTTCCATGTCATGAAGAACCTGACCCCAAAATGGAGCCAGCCCCAGGACGTCTCACCTTTCACTCCATCCCACTCTTCCCACACAAAACACCTTTCCCACAGTAGCCTCCTCTAGCACCATCCTGCCCAGTTCTGCAACAACACATGCAAGTGCTGGCTGGCTAACAAGCACCAGGTCGAGGGCTGGTTGCCAGAGATGGATCCAGCCTCTGTCAGTTTGGGGAAAGGGGCAAGAGGCAGCACAACCACCCATGGCACTGGCTGCAAATCATGGCAGGGGGGGCAGCGGTTGCCCCACAGCGTCCTCTCCCGCAAGTCCCCACGCGTCAGGCGCAGCGGCTGATATGAAAAAGCAACCTCTGAGAGCGTAGCACCAGCTTTGCCCGCGTTGGATCTCCCTTCTTCTCTATTCCTCGGCACAAGGCTGCCCAGGGGTGCAGGCAGAAGCATCTACAGCTCAAAAAGCCTCACCGCAAGCAGGAGCCTTGCAGGCAGCGTCAGCAGGGGAGGCAAGGGCCAGGCAACGGCTGGGCAGCTTCAGGCAGCAGAAGGGCAGTTGCTGGGGGACCAGGGGTGGTACAGGCACCTTCACTGCTGCTACAATACTCTACGTACAGAGGAGCATCCAGCTCCAGGTGCATCCATCCAGCATGTCCTGGTTTCAGCCGGGATGGAGTTAACTGTCTTCCTAGTAGCTGGTGCAGTGCTATGTTTTGAGTTCAGTATATGAAGTATGTTGATAACACACTGATGTTTTCAGTTGTTGCTCAGTAGTGTTTAGACTAAAGTCAAGGATTTTTCAGCTTCTCATGCCCGGCCAGGGCACCTGACCCAAACTGGCCAACGGTGTATTCCATACCATGGGACGTCCCATCTAGTTTAGGAACGGGGAAGGGGGGGGCAGGGATTCGCCACTCGGGGACTGGCTGGGTGTCGGTCGGCGGGTGGTGAGCGATTGCCCTGCGCATCATTTGTACATTCCAATCCTTTTATTACTACTGTTGTCATTTTATTAGTGTTATCATTATCATTATTAGTTTCTTCTTTTCTGTTCTATTAAAGCGTTCTTATCTCAACCCACGAGTTTTACTTCTTTTCCCGATTTTCTCCCCCATCCCACTGGATGGGGGGAGTGAGTGAGCGGCTGCGTGGTGCTTAGTTGCTGGCTGGGGTTAAACCACGACACAGCAGCTCTCCCTTGCTCGAAAACCAGCCTGAGCAGAGCAAACAGCAGGGCAGCACGCACGGGGCCACTGCCGGATTTTACCCACGAAGCCTGGTCTGCCTAGTATTACTTTGGCCCAAGGTAGCGTGTCACACTACACCCTTTAAACAGCGTGAGTGTTGCTCCTCCGAGATAATTTCAGTTGTGCTAGAGGCGGCCAGTCGCATGGGAAAGAGCCCTTCAGAGGAACACATAACAGACAGGCAGCGTGACGAACATCTCTGCCCATCGGAGGGGACGCGGGAGGGTTGCCCCGCGCCCCACGGGAGGAGCGTGCCCGGAGGAGGGGGAGGCATGTGGTCTTCGCTCCGAAAATGCTGGCAATGTTTACAAAGTCAGACACGTCAGCGCAGTTACAGTCAGTGAAGTGAGTGTAAAACTGGCCTTGTTACTTCCCAGATCTGAGGGATACGAGTCAAACGTGCACAGATGGTCGGCCACTTTCCATAATGAAACACGTCTTTATTGTCCCGAGGAAGCTGCGTTTCACAACCTAAGCATTGAGGCTTGCTTCTTTTTTTATATATTTTATTTTCTCTGCAAACTGTGGGCAGTTTTGCCCCTTTCCTTAAATCAAAAATTGTGGACGATAAAGACGTGTTTCATTACTGAGAGCTGGCCAAGCATCTGTGTGCAATGGACTTCATTTTCTTCTCTAGGTTGCTGGCACAAACATTCCCAGCCGAAGCCAGAGAGGAAACTGAAGCAAACGCAGGGATCTGAGTACTCCCAAACTTGGGGAGAGTTCAGACTTTGTGGCTGCTTCTCTCTGGTATGTGCCCAACTGCCACATCCCAAACTTGAAATGATGTGGTGAAGTCTAGGCACAGACGGGCTTTGCCAGACATGAAATATTTGGGTGCCTACGCTGTCACGGTTCCCAGAAGCAGCACAAGCTCACAAGAAGTAGATACTGTTCTTTGAGGGATGACTAAATTGGTGCAAGGCTGTCCTGAGTGACCTATCTAGAGAACACATTAAGCTAGTGATCCCCAGGCTTTTTTTTTCATTTCCACCCTCACTAGTGGTCTTGCAACCCTTACTTCTGTTTGCACGTCTGAATTCATGGCCCTGGTGAGGCTCGTGAGCGCTAGTTTGGGAACATCTTCCCATGAGCTGGTCCCGAGCTCCTCCTCACTGCCACGGAGGGGATGTGGTGTGATGTTCGGTCCTCACGACTGCCATTCACGAGGCGCTAGGATCCTGCTAGGATCTTGCCTGCCCAGCAGAAATGACGCTGTCCTGTTCTGATTTACGCTCCTGACAGAATACTTAACAAATACACTACTTTAAAGCATTACCATATTCACCTTGGGACGAATCCATTCAGAGACACAGTACAAACCATATGGTTGTGATGACAGCTCTGGGACCGGGATGTATTTGTCCCCGGTGCAATGGGGTTATGCCTGCAAGCATATATTTTGTGAAAAGTAGTTGGCTTTAATGGTGTTTAAACAGCCAGTTCTCTTTCTCAGGAAAGACAGAAAGACTAAGAAATAAAAATAGAGGAAGGAGGAAGGGAGAGGGCCCCAAGAAAAAGACGAGTCATTTTTACCACAAGTAAAAGTGTGGGGCTTTTGACCAGGCACCTGAATAATTAGAAGCATGTTTTTAAAAGCTTCCCTATCTGCATAATTTGTTGCCTGCCTGCTGGTGGGTTCCCAAAGACAATAAAGGACCGGTCTGGGAGGGGAGCAGCTGAGTGGGATTGTTGAGAACCATGATTCTGCTTCTGGCTTTGCTGTCGGCTCGCTGTGGGAGCCAGGACTGAGCCAGGATATGAGCTTTCCCTTCACGGTGCAGCACAGACGTGGGCTCGGGCTGTTTGCTTGGCGAAGCTGAATCGATTTTTATCTGCGGGTACAGTCACACCACATCTTACACCAGTTAGACCCCAGGGCTAAAGCCTTAGCCTGGCTTAATTTCTCCTTGCTCATATCCCAGGTCTTGGTCCTGGCTTTCTCGGTCCTGGTTTCAAAGTCTGCTCTGCCTCAGGGTTAGGAGCCGCCAGCACACCAGTGCCCATTCAGGTCCAACTCTTACTGCAAAGGCAAGGGTGATGAGACACAGTTCCACATGGCATGACAGCAGCATGGCATCTCATGCAGTACCTCTGCATGAGATCTGTGTCGTTCAGGATGCTCAAAATACAACTTTTAATGGAAAATTCAGGCATACTGGTGTTTAACCTACACAATTAAAACCAAAGGTAATCGACTCACTAGAAGAAAGTGAGTATTAAGGACTCTTACTGTGCTGTTGGAAACCTCCCCTAAATATAGCAAATGCTTACAAAATAAAGCACATGCATGTTCCAAATCTATACAGGTCATCTTCTCCACTATTTAAATCCCATCTTTAGCTTCTTAAATTGCAAGGACAATCAAGAAACTGAATTTGCAAGTCCCTTGACTGTCCTTGCCTAAAGCACCTGGCTTCTAGGGGACCTCACAGAGTTTTGGGGATCTTCTCCTTAAGTCATGTTTGGGACAGAAAAAAAAAAACCCTCAGCAAATTCACTGCCCTGTTGACAGTTTTGTTAAAAACCCAAGTGATTTCTGGTGACAGATTTGAAGAGCAGCTGGTGTCTTGGCTGGGGGCGATGCAGAGCTGAAACTTCACTGAAATGCTCTGGTTACCCTTTGGAGGAGGCTGTTGCTATCCCTCGACTACATGAGGAACAAAGAGCCTGGCCTCCTGCCTTGGCTTGGCCAGGCGAGGTGCTTGGTGGTGGATGTCGTGGTTGAAGAATGAAGTAGCAAGAAGCTCTAATGCAGCTGAGCATTGATCTGTGTTAGAGGGCCAACCTATGACCTCAGCAAAGGGGTTATATTACTCGGGAAGTAAAACAAGAAAGAAAAGCCTGCTCCCAATTTAATTCTGTGCTGTCCTCCTCTGTCCCACGCCTCGCTATATCACGAGACGTCTGTATGGCAGCGCAGGGAGCGTGTTTACTGCATATCTGCTACAGCTTTCTACACCTATCGTTACCTCGCAGGTCTTCGGCTTCAGGACAGACTATCACCCAGCCAGGGAGGTGACCGGAGTCCTCCTCAGTCTTGCACAGCAGGCGTTGATTATTCTCCGACATTGGGGCTGGGGAAGCTACACTGAAGACAACAGCTGTATGGGTACACGATGGTCCTTGAATTGCGGCGTAGCCACTGCGGGGCACAAAGCTGAATCTTGCGAAGCACCAGTTTTGAAGCTGCAACTCAGAGGCAACTCTAACCTGCAGTTAGAGCCAAGAAAACCACCTGGCTCTCACAGCAGACAAGTCTTCATGCTCTTTTTCTTCTTAAAAACAAGTACAGCAGTAGGTAAAGCAGAGAACCCAAACAGTTCCCAAAGGTATTCAGTGTTTTCACAACACCACCATCAATGAATGAAAAGCCAGTTCTGGTAAGAGCAGCATGTCTTTTCTTTTTTTAGATTGCAAACCTTGGCTAGATATAATTGCATGAAGTCTTCTTTCATTGGATTCCTTGTGTTTGTAAGATCAAAGCCCCTCAGGATGTAACAGGAATCTCTACAATAGCCTGTGGATACTCATTTTAATAAAGAGTTGCTTTTAAAATAACACACAAAAAAAAAAAAAAAGAAAAAGAAAAAAAGCAACCAAAATCCAGGTCTTGATGGGATAACGTATTTATTTTCTCTCAATTATTTTCAGCTCTGCAAGACAAGTCTCAGACATCTCTTTCCCACATTGAGTTTGTCTCATATAGGGCTGTATTTCCCAACTACACAAGCAGAGGTGGCATGGAGCAAAGAAGGGTTTTAGCTGGACTTAGAAGTAGACCAGATGGAAGCAGAATTATGCCAGCAGCCCGAGAAGATCAAGAAGTGCTATTGCATTCCGAGAGGGAGAATCAGCAAGGGCTGCGCTCGCAACCTCAATGGCATCAAAACGCTCCCTCAAAACCCCCAAGGGAAGGCTTGGTGTCAGGCAGCCATTTGGTGGTCCAGCACTACCTCCTCAAATAGTTCAAAAATACATGTTCCTGTACGCCCTCAGCTCTTGCTCCTGCTCCTCAGCCCTTCTTGAGGTGCTGATGAAGATGCCCCTCACGTGCCATTAGCAAACCCCTCTCTGCTGCCCTAACGTAGCGCTGCAGCCCAGGGAGCGTGAGAAGAGCAGCTCTGCTTGCTTTGACCAACAAGCTTCCCATCTGCCAGAGCTTGCTGGGTGAACTAGAGGAGCTCAAGAAACACCTCGTGTTTGGCAACACGGCGTCATCTGTATCCACAGCTTGACATTCACCTTCTTGTCACAGTAAGGAACTCAGGGTGTCGTAGAGAGGGGTTGGGGTAGAAAAAGCTGTTGATAAATGGTCTCTCTCTGAAGTCCTAAGCAGACAGAGTGTGCCTGAGTGAAAACCATAAAGAAAGCCCTTCTTGCACCACTAAGCTGACAGCGAAGCACGCTGAGGGTCAGGCCTTTGGTGGGTGATTCATGGCTCTGGGGTCACAGGGGTTAAAGATTCTCATCTGAAGGGGATTAGGTGTTTCCAAGGAAGCACAGTCCTTCAGTGCCTCCAGCATTTCCTTGAAGCTTTTGGAGTCTCAGACTCACTTAAGACCTACCTCATTATTCTGTCTCATCACATGAAAAGTCCATCACGGCTTTGGCAGAAGGTACGGAGGGTGTGTGGCGCGGGGGACACGAAAGGAAATCCTTTGAAAGGTGCCAGTTCCTTCCACCAAATCCAAAAACATCTGGGTGCAGGGGAAGCCAGGCCAGCTCCTGGGAGTCTCCTTGGTGCCCAGATAATACGTTCATCCATCTGATAGCCTGTCCACAGAGCATGGTCCCCACTTGGTGCCTTCCGTGTGCCCCGTACTTCGCTGTGCAACTGCACCTTCCACCCCGCTCACTGCAAACCAGCACGAACGCCTCTTTGGGTGGGGAGAGCTGGCTCCGAGGCTCATCCTACGTGGTGACAACTCCTCCGAAGACAAACTTCTCCTGTGGACACAAGGCTGGCTACTTCACTGATGAGACCTGGCTCTCATGAGACTGCCTGGGGACAGGGCTGGAGCAGGCTCCGTTGGCCCTTGTTTGCCTCCTTCTGAACTCTCTCCCTCTGCTCTTCTCTCCTTTTTCAACATCAAACGCTTCTCTCCTAGCAAGGTGTTTTCTGATGCTTTGCATTAAGTTCACAGTGTAAAATTAGAATGTATTGGGCCACTACAAGATGCTGAGGTTGTTAAAGCTGTGTGTCTGCATGTGCGCATGCACGTGTGTATGTGTGTGTTTAATGCAGGGCTTTACAAAACTATCAAGCACGCTTTAAAGTGCCATTAAATTTAATGCTCAATAGGGAAGCCTAAACAAATGAAGCTGCACTATAAAATGTTTAGTGTTTCTATCGCTTTCACTTTGAACGTGAAGACTTACTGCGACTCACAAGAGGGATTTCTCTGTCCTTTTCTCTTCCTTATCCTTTCTCCCTTTGCTTTTTTTTCTTCTGTATTCCCTATTCCCAGAGAATTTACCATGGATTTTATACAGGAGTATCTCCAGCTCCCTGTGCGCTTGGTTTCAAAAAGTGCTGCTGTCTGCCACTGAAGGGAGCTGCCTGTTCTCTGATTGTTCCTTGGCAGATATATAGCTGAGATTAAAAAAAAGAGCACTACTCTTTCATCTGCCCCAAAAGCCACTATATTTAACTATTTTACCGTGTAAAGTGGCTGCCAGAAGTGCCTGGTGCAACTCTTACCCTTGGCCTGCTGTGATTTTGTCTGCTTTTGTTGTGACTTCAAACACAGATCTCAAAGTGTAATCGGTGGAGAGCCAAAGTGTGCCCTAAGGTCCCCTAAGGCACAGGCAATGGGGATGTTTTGTAACTGCCCAGTGAAGAGAGCCAAGCTGCACGTTCTTGTTATTGTCAATGAACTCAACCATCGTGTGATTTCCACCCCACTTGCACATCTCTCAACAACCCCCCTCTAAAGTAAGGCAGGACACGAGCAGGTGACATGCCCTTCTTGCTGCTGTGAGAGGACCTCTCGGCTAATCCTCATGGAAGAACATAGTCAAGTACTGGTGAATAAAGTTAGGCAGTTAAGTAAATTGCCTATTTTCAAAGGCGATGGGGATTAGATATTACCTCCAGCACCCCGACTGAACAGCACCAGACCATTCTCGGCCTCGTGGTCCTCACCTGTACTCCAATGGTGGCAATGTTCACCTTCTTCTGGTATAAAGCTTTCAACTCATTCCTTAAGATTTGTGACATTTGGCTTCTCAGAACTGAGATGCAGGCTGAGATTGGCAGGGAAGAGCGGGACGCCCTTCTAGCTGGCATAGCTGGTTTTCCACCAGCAGGCAGTGGGGGATGAATAAGAGGCAGTAGAGACTGCGAGCTGTCATCTCCACCTCTTCTGGACCATGGCACAATATTATGTAAATGTATGGTTTCATTTCTGTCCATACTATGATCCCTTTGGAGAAAAGATGTAGCCAGATGCCTTTGTCCAAATAATTTTTGCAAGTGAAAGGCTTCAGATTATCCAGGAAATTGAATGGCTTCTCTTTTTCTAGACCTCAGAGAAGCCACAGCTCGTGGCCTTTCCTAATATTTCAGCCAGGTACTTCAGTCTCATCAAGGGAACATTGCAAGGTCACAGCCTTTCCTCCTGACTGGAACCCAGGAAAGTGAGGATTAAATCTTGCACATACCCTAACACTCCTGTATTTGGACACAAGTGGAAGGAACTTGTCTGTTTTCTAGTTTGCCTTCCATCTGCCCCGGGGCCTGAACTTAGCTGCAGGTTTCAGCATGAGAAGAGGCATGAAGTTCCAACGTGCACATCTGGAATTAAGAGCCGAAAATTGGGCTCGGTGCTGATAACGCTTTATTGACAGGAGATGAAAGTCTTGATTCCAATAACTTTCCGAGCTCCAGTTCCCACTGCTTTACGAGGTGTTACACACTTTGGTACCTTTGAGAGAGAGTTTGCTTCCCCTCCTTCTCTCCCACATCTTTATTGCTTCTGTTCCACAGACTTGAGTCATTAAAGTCTGAAATGCTTCAGCCCAGGAGGGTACGGAAACCTCCTTTTCCTGAGCCCCAGTGAGAAAATGTCAGCAACCAGGTTATCTGAGAAGGATGGGCATGACAGACCCCGAGGCCGGAGTGCTCCCAGGCTCCCGGCATCGGTCAGTGCTCATCGGCGCTAACGGCTCAGGTCAAACTCCACTTGTCCCTGCGCTGGCGGCATCGGTGGGTGAGGCAGGACTCTCGTGATCGTGACCTTACCCAGCATCAAGGATCAAACTGATCTCAGAAGGCTCCAAGGTCAGAGGGACACCACCCACTCCCATCAGTCCTGCCTTATAAAGCCCAGGTCGTCCGCATCCATTGGACTTTGGAAAACCAAGACGATATCTGTGTTCTTGTCTCCTTTTGAGCTGACCTGAGTTACCACTCTCCTCCGTGGCCTAGCCACGGGTTGAGGGGCTTCCTCTTGCTTGTCTTGCTCTTACCTCGTCATTACCTTGCTCTCCTACTGCCAGAAACAAGACCTAATAAGAGTCAGCTGCTGTTAGGCACCTCAGTCCCTGAATCAGTTCTGCGTTAACAGCAAAGGCTCCATGAAGGGAAAGTCAAAGGCTGCAGGCCATTATAATTACAACTGTCAAAATATAACATTGCTCAAATTGGCAAATATTTTATAAAGTGATTTTTTTGTGTGCAGAAAATGTGCGCTTGCCTGCAGAAGGGCTTCTGTGTTTGTATGCATTCCTTTCTTCCTTATATTAATCTATTTCCTAACAGATACTAGCTGTCCTTAAAAATCTTGCCTGTGCTTTTCTGGACACTTTCAAATTTTCTTTAGAAAGGAAAATGCCTGGAAAAAAAAAGAAATTTGGGGTTTTCAGCTAAAAATAAGCTATTTTGCCTCAAAAAAAATTGCAATAGGAACTTTAGAGAGCCACTCTTCACTTTTAAGAGCCGATGCCTTCAGTTACTCATCATCACATATTGCTATATGGGCATCATGGCATCTGTAGTCTTACCCCAGCATCTCATCTGTAGAGTTGAGTGTGGGCATGACGTACTCTCACTGCAGCTCCCGTTAGGTAAGGCAATGACATATACATTAAACAGAAAAAAATAAACATTTTCAATTTTAAAAATCATTCAGACGAAATGTTTACATTTTTAATGTTAAAAAACCCCCACGTTTTCAGATTGGCTGTAATTGCAGCTCTGTGATGGCACTATTAAGGCTCCTGTTGTAACGGCAGGCAGTCTGTTCCCCCTGCAGGAAGCTGCTTCAGTATTTATTACAACACTGGGGTTATCGCTAGTGTTAACTAACAGCTGTCCCTAAG
Source organism: Buteo buteo (assembly GCF_964188355.1). Lineage (NCBI taxonomy): Eukaryota > Metazoa > Chordata > Aves > Accipitriformes > Accipitridae > Buteo > Buteo buteo. The sequence goes on along the minus strand of NC_134176.1, from coordinate 53,535,255 downwards.
GGTGGGTAAATTGTGATGCAGAAACCTTATCTCATTCATTTGCTGTCTCTTGCCCACCTCCTTTTTCTGACTTTGACTCTGAATTGAGCCAAACTGTCTAGGGAGAAATTGCGACTGAAGCCACAAGGCTCTTCTGTGCTTCCCCCTGACTGCTGAGCATCTCGTCCTGTGGTGATACCCATCCGTAGTGCTTCACAGTCCAGCGCTTCTGAAGCTCACGGAGAAGGAGGCAATTAAAAGCGGCAAGAAATTGCCAGTTTCCCACCTGGATTCAGACACGTGCATCCTCCAGCAGGTCTCTGGGATGCTGCTTATCTGTAGGTCTCCCTTGTTTGACCTGGAGATCCTTTTTGTCTTTGGTGATTTCTTCTTTCTGTAGAAGAAAGGAAGCATTAAGCCTTCATGCTAACCATTTTCTTTGACTCTCACTGATACTACAAGGGCCCTCGATAGCTGCCAGCTGCTCCTACCTCTCCCAGAAGTTTGAGTCCAACAGTGCAAGACTGTCACAAAACCAGACACTTAGAGGAGGTTTCTCCTTCTTAGAAAGCGCAAGGTTGCTTTCCAGTTGACACAGTCCTGATGCTTTTGGGAAATAGATGCCAGCTCTTTGGACTGCTTTTCCTAATGCTTTCTGAAAGAGTTGGGTGGCTTTAGTTTTATACCAGATACCAAAGAGCAGCTCAAAATCTGGAAAGGTCTTGAGTGCTCACTTGAAAAGATCCCCAGAGAGCCTGAGAGTGGAATCCTTTCCCTGCCTCCACAGATTTTATTTTAAGCTTTATAGTGAGCTTTTTGCTCTTTTCTGGACCTGAATTGTCTCTGGTCTGTCAGCCACATGGTGCAGATGTCTGCATCCCCTTCCCTGCCAGCATTCTCCCAGTCATTATTCCCAGAACCTGATCTCCTTGTCGGAGCCTCCATGTGTTAAGGATCCCTTTGGGACAACGTGATTATTTCCTTCTGCCTGCTGTGTATCCCCTGACAGCTTGTCTGGCAAAAGCCAAGCTTTGACCACAGGCAAATATCAGTCTTAGAACTGGTTCATCTTGAGGAGAGAAGTACCATTACATGGAATTGCAGTCCTTTCACCAAACAGATCTTGTCACCAGCCTCAAAAAACAAAAACACAACAAAACCAAAAAGCAAAAAACAGAGAAAGAGGTGGTAACTTTTGAGCTTCTTCACATCATAGAAAGTGCAATCATTTACTTTCTATTCAAAATGACTTTTAATTCAGCATGGGAAAAACAACAAGGAAAAAGAAAATTAGAGTGTGTGTAGGTGAGTACGGTGTGGGTATGTTCTGAGTTAGGGTCCCCTGGCTACCCACCAGGTGAGTTAGCTACGGAACCAGCTATGAAATGTTGTATCCTCCATTGGCTGTAAAGGAAGCCTGAGGGAACACAGGACAAAGGCCTACACAATAATGGTTGGCCCGGGTTAGCCATCAAATCTTCTATTCCTAGAATGGAAGACACTTAGGAAAAAAACAGCTAGTGACAGAGTCCAAACACCAAGAGATACCTCTTCATCCAGCCTAGAGTTAAGTCATGGAATTCCTTGTCACAGGATGTTTGGACGTAAATAATGTACTTACTAGAAGGGTAAATTGAGGGAAAAAATCATCTAGAGCTGTTAAGGATATTAACTTGCTGGAAGTCTGGAAATATGTGCTTAAAATCTGCCTTGTTCATCTTTTCCTAGGCATGCATTATGCAGGTATCAGAGGGTGACAGAGTAGCTGAACCATTGGTCATCCACTGTGTGGAAGGACCACACAGTCCTTTGTATGTTTAGATCACGTTGCGTTACAGCCTATATTGCTCTTTCAGAGAACCTTGCTTCTATCCGAAGCTTGCTGCTTTTTCTCCTTTCTAATATGCAACCACAACTCAAGAGAGAGAAAAGTTGCAGTTCGTGTACTGGGGAGATTCTTAGGGTTACGGGATGCCCTAAGAGGTTTTCCTGCTAAAGGCAGGAGGTTCGTCTCTCCCGTTTGGGCCTCTGCTGTAATCAGAAAGCAATACTCCATCTCATGCTGCTTCTGTCTTCCTTTGCACTGCACCCACAGTCATATAATACTTAAATCTGGACAAGAGCTAGGAAAGCTGCACTCATGCTTATGAAAGTAAAATCAACTACTAAGCAAGGCATACTCTCTTTTGAACTCTTCAATCAGATCCCAGAACTCCTCTCAGCCTGTCCTGCAGAAGAAGGGCTGGGTTATCCCAACTGTGTTGGCTGCCAGGTTGTACCGGAGCTGCTCAGTAACCCATTGCTCAGAGCAACTCTGCATTTCTTCGGGATTTTCCCAGCATTAGTCTCTGTATGAAGTATTCCAGGTGCAGGTACTTTATTAAACATGGAATTCTGATTTCAGCTCACACAAAAATAACTCCCTCAGAACGCTGGCATGAATTTGCTGCTTCTGCAAATAAATGTCTCAGCAAAGGAGATAAAATTAGGCATAGACTTGGTGAATCTTGGACAATTTTGTGTTGCATACCTTGGTTCTCCGACATGCCACGAACGTGTCTCAGCTCTGGTGTGAAACATTCCCTTTCCTTCTGGCCCCAAGACCCACATACAGGCAATCCATTACACCACCTCTAACAAGCCTATTTCCTTTCCTTGCCAGTCCTGGCTTTCCACTGACTAATGAGGGAGCAAAAGGTATCCGTGTGTCTGCCCTGACGGCCAACAAAAGATTTTAACCCTTTGCCACCAGGATCCTCTGAAGGGGAAAGCGAGGAGCACAAAGTTGAGCGTGCTGCACCTCCGCCACGGCTGGCTGTGATCTCCTGCTCCCCTTTGACAGATGGGAAACACCCTGAAGCAAAATTAAGAGGAGCCCTGTTTATTTTGGGACTGCGGATTACTGTCAAACATGAAGAGAAACAATTATTTCCGTTGTGGAAAATGTGGCATTAGTGAACAAGCAGTTGCCTCCACCTCGGCTTTGTGTCTTGCTTTTCTCTAAGGAAGGTTTCCTTTTTTTTTTTGCAGCACAGGCTTGAATTAAGTGGGCAGAGAAGCATTTAAATGCAAATATTTGTAAACTAAGTGGTTTTCCTGAACAAAGTAGATCCAGATGACAGACAGCCTGTCTGCTGCAGCATCTCGGTGCCTGTCGCACCACATGCCCCAGTGGCAGGATGGAGGAACCAGGGCATTTTTGGCCACGAGTACCAAACTGCCAGGCCTGAAGGCAACGAGGACCGTGGTAAAACCGATGATGGTTGGAGAGCCCGAAGGTGCAGAAGATGCTGCAGAGGTGCAGAAAACAACCTCAGTGGTGTCTGATGGATTTGTCAGGGGGTAAATAGACCCTGGCAGCCTGGCAGTGGTGTGGGAATGTGGAGGGCAGCGTGGATGAGTAGCTTCAGAGGCAGCATCAGCTCGAGACAGCTCTAGCAGTTCATCAGGTCATGAGAGCAGGGCAGGAATTTTCTTGCATAATCTTTTTCTGCCAGGAAAAAAATTTGTTTGTCATATCCTAAACCTTCTGAAGGATTTGGTAAAAGCTGAATTAGGAAGAGTTTCTCATGCCTCCGAAGGTCAAAATTGAGGTGGATGCCCCTTCTCGAGGGCAGCCAACAGCAGCTAAGGCCTTCTCTGGGGCCATAGGTGATCCAGACTCAAAGCCTTTGCTTAGAGTAGGTCTAAGCAGTCCCCACCTCTCTCCAAACCCCGTTGAATGGGTGGTTGTCTCTGCATTATTTTTGACCAAAAAGCTTCAAACCAGCTCTAATCCACCCTGAAGAGAAACAGAAGAAAAATCTTGGAAGCACAGGGTGGGAAATGCACCTCTGGCCCATCAGGATGAATTATTATCCCAGGCTTGTCCTTGCTAACACGACTTCTGCCCCACATCGCCCACCTCCCGTGGCTCTCCTCCGCAGCGGTGGGCTCTGACCGGCCCTGGGGCCCCGCAGAGATCGGCAGGGCAGCACCGCACCTCCGGCTGCTGTGGAGCTGCGTATGCCAAATGCCAGGAGAGTGCTAGGTTCGGCTCTGCTAGCTGTTATTTTTAATTCTTCATAACGCCCTGAGGCTTTTTGTTACTTTCCATTGTTCATTTCTGGGGGGAACTGTACTGCCAAGGTCTGTTCACTTGTTCTGGCTTTTTCTGCAAAGGCCTGAAATGCCTTTTTTCTATTTGTTCTCCGAAATAAAGCATCGCCTGTAAATGGCACGTACCAGCTTTCCACTCTCCCTGTGTCTTAACCGCAAATGTCTGACTTCTGACAGTTTTTCTCCTGCTAACTTGGTCTTTCTGCAGAGGCTGCTTGCACTCTCCTGGTCTGTCTGTACGGCCATGGCAGGACACAGCGGGGTGGAAGGAAAACTCCTGGTACAGAATATCTGCATGGAGCCGCCTTCCAGGTCATCAGGATGGGTATCTCCATCGGTGGGGGGCTGCTCCTGGACCCTCTCCCCCAATCCCTGTGAAATATATCCCACGTTAAATCGCCTGTCACATTACTGAAGGGGGCACTGATGTATTTGATTAGTAAGGAAGCTCTGAAGGAACCCATCTGTCTTAGCATTTGGATGGATATTTATCTCTTTCATGGGTTTCTTTTGTCCAAAGGAATCGTTTACTCTGATGTGAAATAATGCAAGAACTGGTCTCTTTGGGGATTTCAGCAGGAAGCTATCCTCCCTGAGCCTCATTTTAATCTCCTATTGTCGTAAATCAGGAATAACCGCAAGAAAGTCAGTAAAATTAAGCTCGTGAAAACTGACGTACAAGACTCGGGGCCTCTGATCTCCACCAGCGTTGGAGATGAGCTCACTCCCTGAATCTCTTCTGCCTCTGTATGTAAATGCTGCTCGTCTTTTGAGATTCTCAGATGTGGCTCTGAACCTTGTATGCTGGAATGCAGCGTCCAGGCTTTGAAAAGTGGCTCCCCACATGATTTTACCGACCAGGTAGAAAGAGGAGATATTTGGACTTATGGGGAAAATTTCTCTTTCTGGGGGAGGCTCAGGCCAAAACAATAGAAGTATGAAATTCCAGTTGTGCAGAAATGCTTTTGAACCTGCTCTCATCCCAACCAGGTTTCTGCAACACACCTCCTACTTGCATCAGTTAAAATGATGGGTATGGATCAGATTCAAAAAGGAAATCTAAAGGATATTTCTGTGGTATCAGAGCAGCCTGTTTGTAAAATTTGTGTGACCATAGGAGCTCCAAGAAGCAACATTTTGTCTCTTGTTCTGCCTACCCACCATATATGGTCAGGAAAAATGTTTTTATGTTTTCTTCTCTTTCAAAAATGCTAAAATCTGAGCTTAGTTTCTCCCCTGTTTCAGATACATGGCATGGATTATTCTGATTAAAAGCTATGTTTAGTTGGAACTGCCAAGATAAGAAAATATTTTAAGATTTTGCTATGTTGAAAACATGAATTTAAGAACAGATAGAATTCCAACAATCTGACTTGCAAGATGCCATTTTTTATTTGTTTCCCTTCAACATTTTATTTGTCTCAGACAGTAAGAATGGTCTGCTCACTTTCATAGTTTGGGGAGATGCTGAGATTTCAGACCACGCAGGAAATACCTAATAATGCCATTCCTTCTTGCCATTCTCATGCTTTCGCATTAAGGTTTGGCATGAGACCAGGTTTAAGAGTGAAACACTGCCTGTCTGTCAAAGTTTTACGGTTCTTCCAGTGATGTCTGGGCACCTTATTGTTTTTGTTAAGGCTTGAGAGATACACAGAGAAGTGACCTTTCTGCTTTCATAACTTGTATAAATAAAGGGGCTTGTGAACTGCTTCTGGCAGCCCTGGATGATGGAAAGCTAAAATTCCACTTTGTGAGAAATTTTTACTTTTAAAACTGAGATGTTATTCTGAGTGGAAGTGAAAAGACAGTCTTCATGAATTTCCCTTGGAATAAAATGCTGAAACATTTCAATTCATAGCTGTCAATGCATCGTCTTCTGCTGCTGTGGGACTACGCTGGTTTTATAGCATCAAAACATGAAGCTGCGTGTTAAATAGGACACCTGGTACATCCCGGAATATTTCATACACTTTGCAAGCGATAATGAAATGAGCACTGAACATGATTTTGAAAGCAAAGCAAGGGACGAGGAGCCATGGGAGGGGGAATCGCTGTGCTGGGGCTTGGCACGGCCGCTCTGCCCTGGGCTGGCACCAGGGGACAAGGATCCCTCAGCCGTGTCCTGAATCTTGCTTCAAACGCCAAGCAGTCACGGTAAAGTCTTGCTCTCTGCAGGAGATCTTGCTGCTCACTGAACACAGGGTAACAGCCCAACCTCGCTCCAGTCCGCGAAATTGGACACTGACTCTCTGCAGCCTTTCTAAAAACCGACTCAAGTTGTTGAGTTTGCTCCTCTGTAGAAGAGGGGCGCTGTCAGCTATGTTTCCTGATGGAGCCTCAAGATGCTGCGAGGTTTAATTAATCCCATAATACTCCCTGGATAAGGGCAAATCCTACCAACTAGCATAGCTATATTTCTGTTTAAAAACTCCCAGATTAAGAAAAAGAAAGTGGCAGCCGACATGAACTTCTGACAAGAACACCTACCGATACCCACCTTAGGGCTTTATAAACCACCTGGTTTGAGACCTTCCCTTTACATTCCCTGAAAACGTCCCAGCGAGCGCACAAGCAGAGCAGCCGTGTTTCCCAGCACGTGCCGCGCGCTTCCCCTCCTTCCTCGCCCAGGGGTGTGAAGGACGAGCCCCCCCCGTCCCCTTCTCCGAAAGGGACAGGCGCTGCAGGTCTCGGTCGGGCACCGACGGGGACTCTGTCTCTTTTGTAATGGCTGTCATCAATTTGTTCCTCTCTAATTTCTTTTCCTCCCCGCCCCCCCCCCCCCAAATCATCGCACAGATATCAAGAGGCTGCGATAGGCATGTTTGAATAAGACAAATGAACAAAGACATTCCCCCTGCATTTCCCACTGGATAAAATACAGATGGGCCCGAATCAACCCCCCTCGATCCAGCGTGTCATTATGTATCTGCCACTATTGCTTTCCAAGAGGAAGGATGAATATAGCTTTAAATGATTAGCTGCCTTATGTACTACCATGTCTCAAAGCAACGGGGGGTAACACGGGCAAATAACTACACAGGCAAGGAAATACATGAGGGCTGAGCATTCAGGACTCTCTAACAACTGTGGTTTCTTTATAAAGAGCAATAAAGATGGTTTTAATGTACTGTATATGATGCAACAGATGCAGGATGCCTCTGGCAAAACTCCTCTGGTCCAAAGCTGACTGAAGACAGTTTGATGATTTGCAGGGAGCTACAGATCCCAGAAGGGGGATTGTACATACCTGTCAGCTGGTAATCAAAGCTCAAACGGGCCTTGAAAAAGCTTAATTAGTACTGACACCAACATAATTCTGTGAGCTTGGGAACAGTCCGTGAGGGCGGAATTTGGTGCCTCTGCCCCGTTCACCCCCACCCTAATCTCAGCCCCGCTGAATTTCGGGGGCCGGTTCATTTTCACGTGTGCCTGTGCCCCTGACACCGCACGCTGCACCGGCCGTGTCTCCAGGCTTAGCAGGAGCAAACGGCAGTTCTGGTTCCTGTCCATACTTGCTGCCAAAGATGACCGTAGCAACTTCAAGGTTGCAATGTCATTGATAAATGCAGGGCAAGAGCACGCTCAAGGGATAACCAAACACGTTCTAGGAAGCCCTAAGAAGCGCATGGAAAGTAAAGCAAGAGGCTGCAGCCTGTCATCTTCCAGAAATACAATGATGCTGCAACCTCAGAAGGTTTATATCAATTAGGAATAGACTTAGACTGAGCCTTCAAATCCAAACCGTGACATGGAGCTCCTGCCCCTTTCCTTTCTGTAGTGAGAGCTGCAAACACCCCTTTCCTTTACAAGGGCTTCAGAATTCAAACCTGGTTTACGTATCGAGATGACTGTAATGCTTGCCTTCATAAATAAATTCAGTCATTTGATTTAATATCCCACTTGAAGTCCCATCAATACGTTTTCTTGGCTTCTTTCGCTCCCTGCTGCCTGTGCCAATTCCTCCATATTATCCGGCTACAAAAGCCTTCCCAAGCTCCCATAACTGATTCATTAGAGACAAATGCATGGAAGGCCAGAGACAGAGCAGGCAGGCAGGGGGAAAGCAGAAATTTCACTGCATGTTGCTCACGGGGAACTGCAAACAGTGGAAGTACTTATCTGGGACTGAGACGAGCCCATGCCTTGCACATCTTGGCCCAGAACTGGATCCAAAGCTGGATTTCCCCACAGATTTACAGCTACGCCAATGTGATGCTTCAGCACTTTAGACAAAACTGCAATGTCCCGTTGTGGGCCCAGCTCCCAAGTTTCCTGAAGTCCGGGGAGAAGATGAAACTATCCCTACCTCCAGTTTTCTACACACAGCTTGTCCTCCATACCCCCCAGCCTCTTTTCAGAAAGACTGAAAGCAGCAGAAGCTTAGCTCTGAAGCCTCCAGCAGTGTCAGAAAGAAGGGAAAGGAAACATTTTCTGCTTGCTTTGTCAGAACTCGAGAATAACAAGCATTATGCCTGCAGATAGCTTGGCAGAAGATAGAGGGCCTGTCAGTACCGTCAGGTGCCGATCACCACACACATTTCGAGCTGATGCAGTGTGACACAGTGCCAGTCCTGAAGACGGCTGGACGTGTCGGAGTGCGGCTGTGCCAGCACTGATGGGTCTTTCAAGTGCACTTAGCAGGAGCCTGGTGTGGCTCCAGAGTGGGACTGGGTGAGATTGGGCAATCTGGACTTGATTTCTTGACCCTGTCAATGGGTTGCTCATGGGATGAAGAAGGGAATTGTGCTCCGTGCAACAGGAGTTCTTCCAAACTCGCTATTACGCGAAGACTGAATTCTAATCTATATTTAGAAATTTCCCCCCAAAATCCCAACAACAACTCAAAACAAAACGGAAAGCTGCGCATGTCTCGAAAGAAGGCGCAACCAGGATTTATTTTCGTTCCAGAGAGAGAGGTAAATAAGTGGGGTAATCTCAATGGTCATCTGGCCAGGAGTGACCAAACTTCCACAAGCCCGTATGAAAATGTCCATTTGTCTGGAAACCACAACAGCCCTGGTAGTGCCAAGGGGGCAGATCTCCAGGAGCAGCTTCCAGACAGGAGATGATATTGTCCCCAGGGCTCCCATTGTTCAACGAAGATGGCAGCTGGCCTGCGCTGGGAGCAACACGGGATCCAGGACAATGCAGTGGGGTTGGTCCCAGCATCCCATGCTGGTTTGCTTCCTCCTGCTTCTGCAATTTGGACTCCCCAGCAGCCCTCCTGTCAGCGCAGCAACACTGTCAGTGGCAGGACATAGCCCCTGGCTCCTAGAACATGGTGGATTACACCCGTAGTAGCCTGGGAACCTGTATCACAGAGGTCTTTCGGTTTGAAAGGAAGCATATCCAACCAGTCTGGAACTTAACAACCATCAGATGTCATCCCTGGAACTGCCAAGGGTATGTACAGCCTTAGAGCACCTTACTTCTGTCCTCTCTGTTCGAATCTAAAACTAATGGCAAAGCATCTTTTACCTAATACTCCTAAATTCACTGGTGGCCAGGACTGGGTTCTGGGCTGATGACGCCAGCAGTTCATGATGGCGTTCTGTGGAGGGTACGCTGGGCACTCCCTTGCCCAGATCCCTTCCTTCTTTCTACATACTAACTTGCATGAAAAAGCAGCTATAAAGACAGTAAACATTTTCCTCATGTTGGCTTGCCAGGTGAATGACTTCAGGATGGCTGGAGGAGAGCGAGAGAGGAGGAAGATAGTCCATGCACTGAAGGACTGCAGTCAGCAATGGAAAGAAGCATGAGGTGCTATATTGAGATCTGATGCAAACGAGGGAACTGCTTGTAAACTCCTGAATTAGACCAATCATACTAAATTTATGGGAATGCAAAAAAAAAAAAAGTCACATCCGTTGCTGTCTCTTGCCAACTGTAAGCTTGCCAGTGCAATTTTTAGACTAGAGGGAGGAAGTTACATATATGCTCACTCTTTTCTCTTCCTTTTCACTCGGAGTCAGGTTTCAGGCAAAAATGCCTTTTGGTAGTGGAGGTTCATTTTCTACATGTATGGGGTGCATGCAAATCAGCATAACAAACACTCTCAAGCTTGATCGAAAAGGACTTGATCACAGGGGGTTCTTCATCTAAAATACACTTAAACATGTGTGGTCCCATGGCCTATGCTTGTCCAGCCTTTGATGAACCGTGAAGGAAGCAGCAGTGAGCAGGACCTGTGATCTCCCACCTCCTGTCCAGAGGGGAAACCCACGTGTGTCCTGGCACGACTGAGGCTGGATCACACCTCGTAATGCCACGCTTTCGTCTGCCCAGGCAAGCACAGGCACTCCGGACCGCGTGCGCTCTGGCTACACCAAAAGTCACACACGTTCAGGTTCCCTTCTTTAGTGTAGAGGCATCCCTCAGAGGACAGCCTAGCAATAAAAAAAGAAAGGACTTCAGAAAGAGTATTTATGTCTTTGGAGTTCAGGATGCTGGAATGCTGCCAGATCAAGGTCTAAAATGCTGCAAGAGCAGAGCAAACAGCACTGAAACAGCTAACCAACACACCTGAGATATGTCCATGCTCGTTCCCGACGTGAGAAGTCTCCATTTTCTCCAGGATCCTCAACTTCCTAAAACTCCTGCTCTTCCCTCACCAGAGGAACCTTGCCCAGCTCCCAGCGTAACTTGGTGCTGTTGGCATCCAGACTCCCGCCTGCAGGAACACGCATGGAGCGGTGCGGCGGCTGCACCGTGCCCCGCGCTCTGCCCGGAATGGGGGCACTGCCCCTGCTCTGCACAGGGCCTCGAGTGGGTTTTTACTCGCTTTGCAGGCATTCCTCAAAGAGGTAAACATCTAGCTGATAACAGAAATTTCAATCAGTTCAAGTACTCAAATTTTGCCCACTAATCCATAAATTCATTAAATGAAATTTGGCAAAGGCAATAAGTTTTTGTCTTGTACCCGATTTCCAGCATCCAAATGCTTTTGTGACAGCGCTGATATCCACAGGTGAACAAGTAAGAGCTACAGGATATCTAGAAACATGCAATTTAAGCAGCCAAAATGAACACCAACCGAATTCAGGGTATCCATGTCAATTGTTCCTGCTCTAAAGCCTCTTCTGTGGCAGAAAACTGCCCCACTTGCTACAGAAATGCCCAGTAATGTGACATACTTCACAGCTGAGTGGAACTGAGGAAAGGCAAACCTTTAGAGAGAGGAGGTGCTGGGGGGAGCTCTCATTTCCCTGCTCTGGTAAAAACTAGCACAGCCCTGCAGCCATCGGAGCCGGCCACCGAGGACCCGCAGGCTGGTCCATATTTTTATACATGCCCATGCTCTGGCTGAGCACAGCAAGCAGAAGGAAATGGTTTCTCTGCTCAGAGGCACAAGTTTTGCTGCCTGCAGCCATCTGAGGAGGAATCCCCTTTCCAGACATCTATTAAAAACCACAATGTTATTTAGCCTTCACTGTAGCAAATCAGAGCATTATCTCATGCTCCTTTGGAAGCAATAAAGGGAACATTATACCAGCACCATTCCTTATGGTTAGTCCACTATTATCCTATTTCTCTCCCTTTTAAGCCAGCTTCTTACCTATGGCTATACCTCTAATCAAGAAGCTGCAGCCTGCAAGACTACAGGGCAAAAGATCCCCTGCTAGAGCCCTATGTCGCCACGTCGGGGAATGGCTCATGACAAATACCAGGGCACAGCCCAGCCAAGTGCTGGACATGAAACGCCAAGGGCAGATTCCCTTGCCTGGCATCAGACTCTTGCAATGTTGATGTTTAGGCTGGCACTAGCTGGCTGTCCTCCCTAAGGTGTCCCTAACTGGAGGGAAACAGATGTTTCCAGGTTGTAATGCATCTTATCCAGAAATCTAAAATCAGTGAAATAGATTGTGCTGGGGAAGTGCTTCTCTTCCCCCATTGATTACAAGAGCCTCAAATGCCTCCAGGGCAGGTGTCTTAAGATACAGCAGAAAAGTCCAGTTACTACTGGTAAAGGCACTCAGAATAAAACATATAGCCTCAAATTATGAACTGCTTCTCAGAGCCCATGTTGGGCTGGAGAGAAAGTGTATCACAGCAGCATTTTTCACCCTCCTGACCAGACCTCCCTTATTCTGGTGATACACTGAGTCACCAGGCTCAGCCCAGGCTTTTCTGCCGTGGAAGAGGGTAGGACCCACCCTTTTCTTAGATAAAACTACCTTCAAATAAAATCTGTGTGATATAAGAAGATGTTGTGTGTCTTCAGTAGCTGGCATTGAGACTGGACTAACACCTTCTGGGCTATTCGAAGCGCCACTCCACAGGTGCCATGCCAGCTATGCACGCTCGTAAAGGTTGCCGTAAGATCTGAGACAACCCAGCTCAGACAACTCCGGTCTCTTTTCCTAGGCCCCCATGCAGTTTCAGCTCGGCGCAAGAAATTGCGCTCCTCCCCTTACAAAGAGGTATTTACAACGCGCAGGAGCACAGGAGGTTACCCGTGGCAAAAGTTTATACTGTGGTCTTCTATGAGGCTGCAGTTGTATGATCAGAAACTGGGAAGCCTGCCATCTCTCCAAACAGGGCTTCTGGGCCAAACTGCCCCATTTTACTTCTCTCCCCGCTCCCCCTGCCTGGCACCCCAGCAAGCAGCATCGCTGCCAAGGGCTGCGGGTGCTGGGATAGTCCTGCCATGCCTGAGAACAGGCCCTGCAGTCCAGAAAGTGATCTGGTTGGAAAAGCACCAGGGGCACTATTAAAACTAGTGAAGACAGGGCATCTCAGCACTTCCAGCGCACGAGGTTTGCCCCCTCTCCTACCACACTGCAGTTGGTCCTGCAAAGCCACAGATTTTTATTGTCCAGGAGCAATCCTGCCCTGTAGCTGAGTCTGAAGCGAAGTAGGGACCTGATGTGCCTTCATAGACCAGAATGGACAGTCAGCCAAAGAGAGCAAAAATCCCAGTCTTCATCCAAAACTGAATCTGGGGCTGTTCAGGCACATCTTTAGCTTCCAGCAACAGCTTTTATAAATTCATCTAGATGATTCCTCACCCAAACACACCCACCTGCCCAGATACATTATTTAGGAGGCTGTCTCAAGCCTCCTGAGAATGTGACATCAAAACCAATTCGACTTCAAAGTGTGGTGTGTTCAGCTCTCTGTAGCATTCTGGACATGTGTGTAACGAGATGGATACTTCTGAAGAGCTCATCTGCTCCAGCTTCCAATTGTATATGCAGAAGTCCCTAACTCCTCATCAGCTACTTTTCACATGCCTTTGCAACTATTACAAGATCCCACTGGGGTGGGAGACAGCCAGAATGGCTTCTCCAGGTCCCAAAGCAGTAAAAAACCTCAAAATATGGCCACGTGTTGCCTTCTTGCTTTTTTCTAATCTGCAACCTCTACCACCCAACCATTTTTGTGCCCCATGTATTGAGTAGAGGGGTACTGAAGGGTGATTACTAGGCAAATACAGTAATCATGGATTTTTTTGTTTCCTCCGAGGTTGCAAACTGCTTTCTGTTTCCCTGATTACTGCACTGTCCCCGAAGGAACAGCTGAGTGTAAAAGTCTCACTCCGAAACAAGGGGATTAGTGTGAGTTTTGTTTCCTGCTTTATTCTCATTTCCATTCTCCAAGTCCTGATCAGAGCCAGAATAAAGCCATAGTTATAGAGAGGATCTCAGATGTGTTCGAGAGCCCCATGTAGGTGACAGCATGAGTGCTGTGCAGAGCACAGGGAGGCTTTCCCCATAGCCACGACCCTTCAGCACCCCTGTGCTGATCTCAGGAACGCTAAAAACAAAATTGTCCCTTTTCTTAGGGTTTTCATCAGAAAAGAATGACTTGTGTGCCAAAGTCTCCCTTTCACATATATTTGGCGTGGGATGCATTTGGCGTGACCCTTTTTGACTTTGGATACAGCATTCGCCCCCCCCGCGGCTCCTCTGTGAGCGGTGCTGCCAAGCTGCACCCAACCGCTCGCCTGTCCCACGCTGGCATTTGAGGAGCTCATGTTTCCCCTCTTGGTGAGCACAGCTCTCCAGCGCTGGTGTTTCTGCTTTGTAATTTCTGGTGCTCACGGATCCAGAATTCGCTTTCTGTCAATGTGATGAGTGGATTTATGCAGGGACTGGGGGGGGTGGGGACTGGGCTCCCACCCTGCCCTCTGCTCCACATGCATCACCCCAATGTTTTGAGGCATAGGACACATGGCTGCACAGCCTCTTCTGCCCTAGCCTGGCACATCCCCAGTTCACAACACAGCTGGGTCCAGCCCTGGATATTCTCTCAATGCTGCTGATCCTGCCAACATTCCTGCTAGCAAATGCATTTGCTAGAATACTCGTGAAAAGCCAGCATGAAAGGATGCAAAGACGAAGAGAAATCGCTCGCGTTTTCAGGCAGAGGTTGTGTTTCCTCAGCCCCCCTTGCCATCCTTGCCCATCGGGCTCTCGCTCACCCGACCAGCCAAGGGTCACCTGTAGCGGGGAGCAAGCTGCAAGCAGATACCGATGAGGCAGCCCCAAACGGGAGGACGCCAGCGACGATGCTTGAGCTGCTCGCTCAACGTGAACCTCTGGCCGATGCTCCCAGAGTGGCCCACATCACGAAGAGAAGGCCAGGATGGAAGCGATGGGGTGGGAAGGGATGCTCCAGGATGGAAGCGATGGGGTGGGAAGGGATGCTCCAAGATGGAAGCGATGGGGTGGGAGGGGATGCTCCAGGATGGAAGCAATGGGGTGCGAAGGGAGGCTCCAAGATGGAAGCGATGGGGTGGGAGGGGATGCTCCAGGATGGAAGCGATGGGGTGGGAGGGGATGCTCCAGGATGGAAGCGATGGGATGGGAAGGGAGGCTCGCAGCCCGGGCCGGGTGTTCCCCGCCGGGCAGGCACCGGCAGAGGGAGCCGGGGATCTCTCTGTGCTCCTCCCGGCTCGGAGGATGAGGGGGAGAACCTGCCCCTCTCTCAGGACGGGTTCTTTTGCACCGAAAATTCTCCACATTAAGTGATAGTTGCTCAGCACAACGGAGGGAGGGTGCTGCACCGGCCCTGAAATAACTGCTCCCCGTTTTGGGGGGATTTTTCACCAAAGCATCAGTGTTTTGCTTTGGTTTTTTTTTTTATTGCGATCATTACTCCAAATACCACTAATAAAAATAGTAATAATGACAAAAACCTGTTTCCTGGTCCTCCACATTCCCCTCTGGGACACTCAGACTCTGATAAATGAAAAACACTGCAGCAATAATGTACTGACAAAACCAACAACATTAACAAAATATTGTAACTGTAATTCAGGTACACACGCTTCGAAAGGAGACAAACCTACCTCTCTTTTTAGTCCTGCAGGCTGGGAGTAGCCTCAAGAAGAGCAGGTTTCCCCGCAGATGACCCCTTTGCGGTACTGCAGCCACCCCTCGGTGTAACGTCGTGGAGGCAGTTTTTCCTTTCCACCCCCGCTGTGGCTTAGCTGTGATTTTCCAGGGGGACAGTCTCCCCTGAAAACTCACTAGTATAGACGAGCCAGTGCAGGTATTTCTCCATCTCATCCGTTCAGCTCCTGTTTCAGGGGGGTGTCCTTTTGGGATGTTTATCCCACAACACGCCTGTCAAGGGAAGGGATGCTGTTCGACCCCTTCCTAAAACAGGGACCTGCAACAGGGGGTAATGGGTGGCTTAAATAAGATCACCCAGGAAATGTGTAGCGGGGCAAGGAACAGAGCAGCGATCTGACCTGCGAGCCGTCCTGCCTCTGAAATGTGGGCTACACCACAGAGAATTAATACACCATTTAGGTTCAAAAAAGGACAACATCATAACCTGGTGTTCAGCTGAAAACAAAACGGAGCTGTCTCTGAGGTTCAATGAGCACGAGTAGCTCTTTCATTTCCCTGTCCTCCTGCATTATTTGCTTATTTGTTTTCTTCTTTTTTGTGTTTTGGTACCCCAGGAATAGTGGGATCCAGCCGGGTTAGGAAACAGCATTGCCAGAATATCCTGAGAAAAGAAGATTGTGAGTTATTTCTGGCCCAAGCAGGAGCTGGAAGTATCTGACATCTCCGAGTGCCCGGAAAGCTTGTTCTCATGAGAACGGAGCTTCGCACCGCACGCTCAGGAGGGCCAGAGTTCCGGGATTTGGAGAAAGAAGGAGGTTTCCCTGATGGCCAAACACGACGGGAACTACCATGTGGTCTTACTGAGGTCACCCTACCTGGGGTCACCCTGGAGAAGGTCTCAGCTAACCACAACTCCCGAGCTAGCACAGCTCTTGGACACCGCCACGGCTCTGCGGTGGCTTTTGGGTGCCTGCTCCTTCTGGGAGCCTCCCCCTCTTCTCCCGCTCCCCACGCAGGCACTGCACTTGGGATTATTTTTTTTCCCCTCTGACAAAGCACATACAGATGGCGCGTTGTCTGCCACAATCAAGGGGCTCAGGTGGGTAATGGGGAATGGCAGAACTTGGCATGTACTTGTTTGCCTTAGTGCAATTTCCCCATAATTGCACTTCCTAGCTTTTCAGCATCTGCGAAAGATCAGCTTGTGACACAGCAAAATCGGCCTTACACTTTTCTGGAGTTTGCATCAGATTAGGAATCAGGCATACCTTCTTTTGGCTCAAATCATTTTGGAAGGGTGGGGAGAGAACCACCCCATTTTTGTGCATAGTCAGTACTGGCTGGATTTTAAAGCCCAGCAGCAAAAGCACAGCCTGTCAAACATATTTAGCTCAAGCCTCTGGTATTGTTTTTTCGGTTTTGTTTTTAGAAAGGTGTTGATGAATCTGACACAAGTTCTTTTAATTTGCCCAGGTCTTGAGATGAATTCACTGAAGATTGAACAAGGGGGGATCCTGGCACAGAATGAAGCCAAAACTTGGGACTCTGAAAATAGTTCAGAGGTGCAAAGAACAGGCAGAGATTGTGCAGATGAACAGCTTTACTGTCACAGGAGACTCTTTCTTACCCCTCCTTACAACCTCCATTTCTTTCCTTTAGGCATATATAGGTGCCAATAATGCAATAGAGAAATAGTGAGGAATAGAAATAACTTTAGGACTGAAATAACTGACCACTCTTGTCACCTGGGAGAGGGCAGAACTAGACTGTGGCGCATCAACGTGCTAAGGATGACAAAGAGCAGTCCCTGCCTCAAGGAGCCTGCAGTTGCAATGATTGGAAACAGAAAACAAACCTTGGAGGCTTGTGGGGAAGTACATTCTGCTCAGACAATCTAGGAGACAGCTTGGGATCATGCTCTGTTATTTATCAAGGGTTGCAGGTTTTTGTACTGGAACAAGCGTCTATTCTTGTATCTTCCCCAGTATATTTCAGATTTCTTCAAGCTGCAGCATTAAATTGAGTTGCTGGAACAAATACTACACTGAAATTAAAATTGTTCTAAACAAATGGGAGAGCAAGGTTTACTTTTCTGGAAAATCTCAACTTTAGTGATCCTCTTACACATGTTCCCTGCAATAGCCACTACTCAGCCAGGCAGCATTGTATTTTTTCAAAGTTTCTGCAGCATTTTGTTCCTTATCGACTTCTCTTTCTGGCTGCTGAGTACTCTTGGGGAGTAGTTTAGGTTCCTTCTTGTTTCGAGATAACTAAATCTCCTATTTTGTCAGTGGGGCTTTCGAGGTCAGACAAGTCACCCATTCCCCTCCTCTACTTTAATGAATAGATTTTTGTCCGTTTGTAATCAAATTTTAAAGAATAGCAACATCTCAGTTTAGGCTCAGAATAAAGCTTTATCATAAAAGGGAGAATAGAAGCTAAAGAAAGCTAAAAGCTTTTCACTTTTTATTTTGTTATTGTTGCTTTTGCTCTCACCATAGATGAAACCAGGGCTGGATCCAAACAACCTTAGTAATGTTGGAGACCCAAACAAAACAATACCTGCCTATGGCATGAGAACTCCCAGGAGAGGAGTTCAGCTTCATGACCCAGCCAGAGCAAAAGGAATAAAATAAGCTTACAGAAAAATACTGAAAAGAATGGAGGTTTGTTGTTGTTTTTTTTAAATTAGCCTCAGCTCAGAATGAGTTTTGTTTATTTCCAGTTCGGTCTTGTCTTGGTTTTTTTTCTTTCATTAGAGACTGTAGTTAAATACACACCTTTGAGTCGTATCTCAGTGCCTGCTGTGATGCTCAGGATGCTCAGATTGAGGTTTGGCCTCACATACACACATACGTATGCTGAAAAAAAAAAAGCCCAAGAGTGCAGCTTGCTGTGGCTTTTGCCAGTGAAGTAAAAGCTAACCAAAAACTAACTACTGTCTTAGCAACAGAGGGCTCTTCTGTGTTCTGAATCACATCAAGTAATTGGAGCTAAATCTCTTTCCACTTGAGTTATACTCCAGACCTGCAAAGTGATACCCAAACCACTACTTCATCCAAATATTCTTCCCATCCGATGAGTAGCAGGAAACAATCTTCACAGAGCTGCCTACGTTAATATTGAGCATCTGGGTATGCCTAAGGAATGATGCTGCAATCCCTTCTAAATCCTCCTCTTGCAGGAGACTTGGGGAGGGAGTTAACCCTTTGTCTGCAGGGGATGAGATCAAGTCCCTGCACCCGCTACGGTGCAAAAGCTGGCACAGCGCTTTCAGCCTCAGCTGTGCAGGTAGGCACAGCGCAGAAGCAAGCAGCAAAAGGTGAAAGCAGAAAATGCTGAATTCTTCTCCCGTGCCAACCCAGCGGCAATAGTGATTCAACAGCCAGGCATAATCAGTGGGTTTGGCTCCGTATATAGTGCTAGATAAATACAGCAATTTACTGATCCCAGGTGGCAGGGACCCTGCCTGAATGATTTTACGCCCTCATGTTATCAGCTGATGTACTGGACAGTGAAGTGCTGCTGCAACAGGAGAGGCCAAAAGCATCAGCAGGAAACAAAAAAGGAAAGTTAAGATAAACAACTGAATATTGGAGGGATTAGAAATAAAAGGGCCGCTTGACACTTGGCGTTGGCACAAACTGCAAAATGGTTTAATACCAGAAAACATCCAGAACAGCGAGAGAAGAGGGGTTTTCACCTAACAGGATTGCTGTGGGAGCAGGAGGTGTCTGCAAGGGACAGTATAGTCCTCCCCACCGAGCAGGAGACACTCTCAAAGGCACTGAGGTCCAGGGCTATGTGCTGAATCTCAGCCCCGGGGAAGTTCGTGGCAATGCTCCTACTGATTTCCAAGAGGACAGGACCTTACCGCTTAGATTTAGGAACACAGTGAAAAAAGCTTTTCTCAGGGTGGGTTGATTTTGTCAAGAGATGCCAAACAACGAACATGGAGGGGAACAAGCTGTGATGACACGACAGCACTGTAGCCCAGAGAGTGACACAGGAGCAGCTGCCGAACTGGCCTCAGCATCCTCTGTTGGGACAAAAATGTTATTTCCTCCTCTTTTCCTGACCTTCGGGTCTTCCTCCCCCAGAAAACAGAAGGCTTCCATGCCCACAGGCTCCGATGAAGCAGGTAGAAGATGCACCATGTTGCCACTGCCAGCAATTAGCAGGTTTCTTATTAGCCAGGTAGTTCTAAGTACCAGGACTGGGCAACCTGGCTGTTGCCCCCTGCCTGCTGTGCTCTCGCATGCCCCTGATATCGTAGATCAATATGTTCTGCTGTCTGCTTTAAAGCTGCAAAACTGAAAACCAGGTCCAGGTTTCAGATAAAAGCAGCAGTCAACCATTATTCCTAGAAGTAGCTGAAAATTTTTTGAGGTTTCTTTCATTAAAAATGGGTGTCTCTTTCATCTTGAGGGTTTTTTTGGTTTGTTGTGTTTTTTTCTTTTTGGTGAAAATGGTGTAGTTTAGGGCTTTCTTTTATTGGAAAGCTAAGGTTGACTTCCAGTAATAACAGGCTATTGTTTGGGGTTTTATTTGAACAAAACTGAGAAATCACAAGGTATGGGCTTGGAGGGATATTGTACTTTTTCCTTTTTGGCTGTCAATTCTGCAATTTTTTGGCTCTGAAAACTACCTCATCCTTCTGCCTTTCCCTAAATAGAAAGAAGAGATTTGAGGAAGGTGAAAAAAGAAGGGAAAGAAAGGATGGCATGGAAAATAAGAAAATGAAAAAGTGTGTATAAAAAATGAAAAAGCCCACAAAACTTTTCAAGCTTGCAGACCAAGCATGACCTCAAAATTGCCTCTCTTTCTCAAAGTGTTTTTTTGATGAGTGTATTGGGTCTGGCTGAGATGGACTCAACCTACCACAATGAGCAACGATGCTCCTTGCCACCGCACCTTCATTAGAGCTCGGTTGTCTCAGAGAGAGGAAGAGAGGAACTCTGTGAGCCCTTGCTCCTCTGCAGCCTTGCACGCATTGAACCGTGTGTCACGATAACGGACCGAAATCTGGGTGGCTTCCCTTCCAGCCCCCATGCCTCGCTAACATCATCCCCAAGTGTGTGCGCGCTGGATCCCAACCATTTCAGCCCAACCGCTGATGGTCTTCCAGCAGAAGCTCCCACGTTTCACAGTGTGGTTACCAGAGAAGCCCTGTTAGCACTGGTGGCTTGGCAAGACATCACAGAGATGGCAATTGCATTCTGCAGTCTTACAGCGATGGAAGGGGGTTGCGGTGCACTCTGCTGCTCCCGGTGGATTTTTGATTTGGGCATACGTATGTGTGCGTGTCTGCTGAACTTGGTTACAAGAAGAGGTGGGAAAGAGAAGGTCTTTGCATCTCACCCTGGGTCTGAATGTCAGAAAAGTCTTTTGAATGGCTTGGCTGAAAATCCCAGATCAAAATAGTCCTTAATTTTGGAGAGAATCCAGCCAAGATCTACTTCACTTTAGATCATGCCCATCTCTAGCTACAACTGAATTCTTGCCCAACAACTTCACAGTCACATCACAATTTAAAACATTCTGTTTACTTTCAGACGGAGCTTGTAGTGATTTTGTCCTCTCCCAGTCAGCTATGAGTTTGGAGGAGGTAAGTGTATTATGTGGCTGCCACATCCTGCATGTTTTCCTACCTAGGTATTGTAATTTATGTGTGCAATGGGCCCTGCTACTGTGCAATAACAAGGAGGAAATCCCTGCAACGTACATCTTAATGCATCATCTTCTGCAGCCCAGTTCCACAGGCAGATATGGTTCTGCTTTCCTTTCTGACTTGCTGTCAACAGCCCTTCTCCATATACACGCGTAATATATTTTTTATAAGCAGGGAGGTAAACGCTTCGAATCACCCCGGAGATTCTCACCAAGCTGCACCATCTGAGCGCCAGCGTTTGCCCAGGACAAGGGGAAAGTGGGCTGTTGCTTTCATCTGGTTGCCTCAAGCCCCCTCCACACACCGACTTGCTCTGTGTCAAGGCGAACCCTTGCGCCAGCCAAGACCCACCTGGAAACAACCTCTCATAAAACCAGCTCCGTAAAAGCTACAGCTACTCACTTTGATAGTTCCCAAATTGCTTTTCTCTCTCTCTTTTATTTTTCATAGGACCAGTAAACAGTAAATTGGTCCCCAGTAATCTATTGGGAGGAGCCAAGAGGCGCTCAGGAGTATTGTCCTATTCCAGAAGCTCAGCCATCTGACACCGAGCACGAACGGGGGCCTGCAGAGTTACCACCCCTCTGTAACTCAAAAAGATGGGCAAGAATGGCTTTTCTCACACTCCTTCAGAGGTGGTAGAGCTTCCAGCCTGCTCTAATCACTGCTGGGTACCCATGACTTCAGCCTTGGGGAGAGCAAACCACCGACGGACTTCTCCTGGGGACAGGACACATCCAAAGCAAGATGTTGATGGCACCAGGAGCTGACCTCTCTGTTACGTCTCCTTTCGGGAGAAGGAGAAATGAGATCTCTTCTCCTCACAGGCAGTTTTTGCACTTCTTTCTTGCTCAGGATTAGCGTCAGGCAAGCCTGAGGCTCTGCACGAGAGAAGCAAGCCCCTCGAGAGGGCTGTGATCTTGTAGGTAGGTGGGAACCCCGAGGAACCCAAGCTGGCCAGGTCACCTAGAGCTCAAGCTTTAGCTGCTTTTTGCAAAACATAAAAACCAAATTAAAAGTCCTGCAGGCTCTGAAGGACAGAGCCCATCCTCTAGGGATGCATAGGTAGGTTGGGAGCAAATACGTGAAAGGAGGTAACATCTACCGGAAGACGAGACCTGTCAGTCCTTGGAAAAAAAAAGGTGCAGGAGATGTGTCTGAAACGAGAACTGAACGAAGGGCCGAGAAGCAAGCCAGGGACGGCAATGAAAGCAGGAGTCTGGGTTTGTGCATACACAGACCTGGAGGCACGCATATTGCCCAAGACCTCTCTCTTGGCCAGGAATACCCAGAAAACTGGCTATCCTGGCCTTTTTCCATCCTTTCCCAGGCTGGGTTTTTGTGATCTCTTTCCTCGGCCACTGGAAATTTACTATAAATACCAGGTACTGAGCAGCCATTGTATACTAATATCTTCTAACCACCCTTTCTAGCTGCCCAAGGCTGCAAATGATGTGAAAATTGCATATCCCAGTCCCCGGCCTTAGTAGCTATTCCGGGTTTTGGCCACATGTCATTTGTTATTCTTGACTTATGCATACATTCTTCTTATTTACTTTTTGTAAACATTTGTGTATAATTATTCACTCCAGAGTTTCCAGTGATTTTCCCTGGCTTGCAGATGTGGCAAAGCTTGTTCCCTGCATCCAGGAAAGAAGGGTTTTTTCGACTACTGCAAAATGGGATCCTGACAGATTTCAATCTGCTGCTTCCATGTCCGTTCTTGTGATACTTAGCTACCCATGGCAAGAGACAATTAGCTTTTTTTAAAATATAAACCAGAAACGGTCCCAAGCCGCAGATTTCGCATCCAGATCCAAATTTGGGGCAGTTCAGATTTGGCCTGACATTTTGGGTTTGGGCCCAGGCCTGACTCTCCTTACGAAGCAGTTTGACATTTCCAGTTCTGGGAAACTCCCCTCCCCGGGCGCGCAGCTGCTCCCCGGTGCAGAGCCACCCCCGGGGTCTGGCCCTTCGCTGCCGAAAGCTCTCCCGCTGGTCCGGGTTTTTTAAAAAAAAAAACCCCCGCCTGTCATTAATGCAGCTAATTCAATTGCCGTAGTGACGGGCGCACGCCTTCCATGATGCTGCTGTGGCATTTGAGTTCCTGCGAGTGCTAAAACCCAGACGAATTGGGCTCTCTGCAGCTATGCATTGCTCGTGCAGAAAAAAAAAAAAAAAGGCAATCAAATGGTGAGAGTTCTTGGGAATTCAGGTTAAATCTCTGGCTGCTGGCCTGCAGCTCAGACCCCACAATCACCCTTACACATGGTGATAGCATCATGTTCAGGGTAGTGGATGCAGAAGCAGGATCCTGGGGTTCAAAGCTCCCACCTGTACTAAAAATTTAGTATATGGCCTTAAGCATGTTACTCAACAGCCATGCGTCTCAAAGGTGGGGAAAACTACACCACCTACTAGGTATTGGCCATCTCTCCAGGGCAGGCAATGTCTCCCGCTGTGTTAATACAACGCAGCGCTGATCTCCACCGCTACGACAAACTCTTAAGTTCTGTGTAATTAACTTTCATTAGCTGCTGGAAATAGTGACCTGAGCTGTAGTTCACGTTTTGATGAACTGAAGCGTGTTTCCCTGGAGAATATTGTGCTTCTGACCTGCCTTTCCCCTGGCTGAGCAAGCTGTCACTCAGCGCCTGATGGTTGTTTTGTGGATTGCATTTTGGATGTGAATTCTCAGTTACGATTTTATTCTATTCTGCTTTATTTCTCAAACAACTCAAAATCTCTTCTTCAGTCATTTTATAAGCAGGTCATCAATAGAACAGGATCATTCCGTAAGAGGGCTGAATTTGGCTTTTTAATTTATATTTTATCTACATATAACACATAGACACACTATCCCTAAAGTTTAATCAGTTGTTTTACATATAATTTTAGATAGATACACCATCACGCTCAGCTTATAGCTCATCTCCTTTCATCAAGAGCGAGGTGCTGTAAGAAGCTCACATAAGCAGAGTTCACCAGGCTCAAAACCAAGCTATCAAAGCAAGAGATCTTTTAAATATTGAAGTTAAATACAATTACAAAATGTTTCTCTCCATAGTCTCACTGGGAGGGGATTACTGCAGCCTCTGAAGGGAGAAAACTGAAGCACAGAGAGAAGAGATGATGTGCTCCAAATGACACAGGGCTTTTGATAGTAAAGCTCAGAAACCAGTGAAGAGCTCCTCAATCCTCTTGGTCCTTGTCCATGAGATCATTCTTCCTTTGATATGCACACCATTCATAGGCACTGAAGTTGTATTAGGAGATCACAGAAGGATCCCTGCAAGTATTTAGCCTAATTTTAACCCCAACATCAACTTTCAGAACATCCTTTTAAGAGAAAATGCGTGGCAGCAATGACACTGCAGCGAGCTTGATGAAACCGTGCTGGCCTTACAACGGGCTCCAAATGGGCTCATAGTGTCCGAAAGCATTCATCAAACAAGGCTCACAGATAAAACACACATATGACACAGTTCTTTATAAAGAGAGGCTTTTATAGGCCAAATACTGAGGAGCCTCATGAGATTACTAAACAATCCGAAGGGAAGTGTTTGGAAGCCTGTTTCTTGGGACACAGAGAACCAGCCTGGAAAAATGCCATGGAGACGAGACTCTGGGGATGGATCAACCCTCCCTCAGGTCCTGGTTACGGATCAAGCTGGTTTTTCCATCCGTGTTTTCTTCCATGAAATATAGCCCCTCTGGATGCAGTGAAGGAGTGCCAAGGAGCAGGAGGAGAGGGGAGGTGCCACCTGTACTCAATTCCAGTTGTTTCACCCGTTCCTCACAGCCCACTTGCAAGGCAAGGTGACACAAATGAGTTAATTTCCATGGTATACTGAGGCTAATTGGAAACAGCTCTCGGGCCCTGTAAAGCATTAAGCTAGACTGCAAGTGATAATTGCTCACCTGCTGCATGGGCCTATAAGAGGCAGTGCATTAACTAGCACATGGGGTTTTATCACTTCCCTGGGACGGCAGGGGCTGGACTCCTTCCAGCACCCATAGTGCTGAAAGCAAGAGGCTGGATTAGGCCTGTGGTTTATGGGCACTCAGGCAAGGAGACCTGGTGATATGGGGCCAGGTTCCAGCTTTCATTACGTGCTCTCTTGGGTCGGGGGAAGTGCTTTCTGTCTCTAGCATGGCTGCGGTATCGAGCTGGCACAAATGGCTTTCTTCCTTTCCGAAGGCCTGGAAGAGGGGTTTAGTACTGTGTTGCAGGGTAAAAGCACAGATATTTGAAAGTATAAGGAGCCCAAGTACTTTTTAAGGGTCTACACCTCTCTATTGCAGGGGTTTGGGCTGCAGAAGTGTTAGAAAGAGTCTTGGTCTGTTTATTATAAATTCCAGCAACTCTTAATTTTATAGCTACTCATAATTCTCCTCTATCTCCTTTTCTTTTTCTCCACTTTCTCTTCTTTACTACAAAAAGCCAGGCATTTCTCAGAAGATAAAAGCAGTAAATTGCCCGAGAATGGGAGATAAGAGTGTTTGTTCTTTTGGGGGGTTTTGGTAGCTTGAAATGAGATTTCAATAAGGAAAGCCTCTATTTTTTGAAGTGCTGACCACTCTCCTGTAGCCTGAGTGGGAACAGAACTGCTCATTTCCAGAGCCTGAAATGGTAGCTTTTTCTCAGGAGAGAAAGATTAAAAATATCTGAGAATTGCAGCAGGACTTCACCAGGGGCTGAAAATGACAGAATAAGAGAAAATTATTAGAGATATCCATCAGGGTGATCCTGGTACCATCATTTATTACTTGTGTTGTTCAGCAGCAGCTGCAAATCGCACAAGAAGCAACGGGGATTGGGATGCTGTATGACCCATGTATCCCAAAGTTTGACATGAGGCTTAACTTTTTCCAGAAGCTATCATGAGACTCTCAGTACTTTGTACCACTTGAGACCCTGGAAGTTTCTGTCACGGAGTGGGACCTGAGACCAAGTGTCCCAGTCGTGGTTTTGGATGACCGTAATATGTTAGCACTAATTTTGGCTTTTACTGAACAGGCATGGGATAGAGTTATCATGGCTTAATGGCATCAGCTGAACTGTGATATCTGAGTATTTGCTGAAGATGAAGTCATCTTAATGCCCTCAAATAGCAGCAAGTGGTGTGGCTTTTCAGAATGACCAAGTATCTACACCTTCAAATCCAGTAAATGATGCCAGGGAAAGAATTTAAACTTCTACAGGTAATTAACTCTGTCAAAAGCACCAGGAAACCAGGCTTTTTTCCATGAGGTTCTTACCACTTCTATTTCTAATCCTGGTCTTGAAACATAAAGACAAAACCAGGCTAACTTCCAGCCTTTTCCACTGGTGCCTTGACGCTCTGGGGCTGAGCCAAGATCCAGAAGCTCAGAGGCCAGCAGAAATGTAGTGAGGAGTGTGTGCCAGAGGCTTGAGACTGTATTAGATTAGCTTGAGCACGAGGAAAGGGGAAAAAGTTCTGAGCTGTTCTGTCAAAGTGAAATGGAGCATCCTTTTCCCTGGGATCTGTCATGTCCTGGCACTCCCTTGTTAATCGTATGTTCCCATCAGGCGGTCACTGCAGGAATGTGGCTCTTGGAAAAACCCAGATACCAGTTTCTAGCTGGTGGGAGCTGAGAAGGTGCTCTTATCTGGGCAGACTGTTACAAAGTGGAAACTCTTTCCTTCTAATGAAGATGTTTAAGCAGCTCCTAATGAAAGCATCGCTGTAAGGAGAAAAAGGAGAGTCCTGCGATAACTCACATGTAGGAAACATTTTATAGCCCATGAACTTCTCGGGATTGACATATTTTTCAGGTGGTCTGACTGTCAGATGCCTGATTTTGATGGATGATGCTAAGCATGGACATAATCACCATCTTGGTCTCAGAACCAGCCAGTAAGATATGTTAAGATTTTCCAAATGTTTCTCCAACAATAAAAGGAAATGTAAAGTTAATCAAATTGTCATGAGAGATCAGAGCCCAGCAAGGAGGGACTAAGACTGACATTTGAAGTAGAAGCACTAATAAAACAGACGGCTGCTTGCTGATCCTGTCCGTGCTTGTGTTTAATTTAAACAAGTTAACGATGAATGGAGTTTGCAGAGGAGGGGCAGGGGTGCTGTCGAAATCGATGTATGTACCAGCCATTTAAAGAAAGCAGAGAAGTGGTAAATCTCTAGCTGCGTGAGAATATCATGCCTCAGCAGAGAGGTTCTGCAAACATCTCTGTTGGCATGTTTGGAGCAAGAGGCCATCCTGCTCCCTGCTCGCCCTTACCTATGGCTACTTGCTGCCCAGACAGAAGCTGGATAAAGTTAATCCCTGGTGCCTTTAGATTGATTTACTGCATTGCGCTCAGCCAGATTAATTCCAGCACCTAAACACCATCAAGATAATTTCAAAAAAGAGGTAAGGTGAGCTCACCTCATTTCCTAGCTTTCCAGTTATCAGACTCTGATATTCCGTGTGTGCACGTGTATGGCTTGAGCAGCCATTTCTCTCTGAAGATCTCTTCCACTGGAAAGCTCCTGGAGACAAGGATCCGGGGATGCTCTTTGGAGAAGGTATTGAACAATGAAGTTGAATGTCATGGCCATGCCTGCTCCAAGTGGTAGAGACACAACACCTTGTCAGGTGTCTCTCGCATTGAGCTGGATTTTTGTGCCAGCGTGCTTTTTCCACACGGCAGTGCTGCCAGGGGAGTTGGAAGGAGGTAGCTCTGCACATGGCAAAGCCATGAACTGCAGTTTTGCTCTCTTTGGGATAGTAAACACCACACGCTGCTCCCACTCCATGCTCCCTTACCCCAGCGACCATTTTGCCCACAGCGGGGACATTTTATCCTGAAATCCAAGCATTTGTTTCCTACAGAAACCCCACAACCACCATCAGGTGGCAATGAATCTCGGTCGGCGCTGCCCTCCAGGCACCAGTCGGACTAAGGACCTGGACATGCGAAGCTGTTCTGTTATCCATTACTCATCCCCCGAGCCAGCCTCCACCGTGTTTTGTTCTGGATGAATACGATCGGGAGGCAGAAGAACTTCTGTTCCCTGATGCCTTTCATTAGATCCCACCTTGCAAGTGTTGGTTCTGCTGCAGGGCAGCGAGGAGGTCAGGACGGGCAGCCAGGGTGGCCGGCGGTTCAGCCCCAGCCCAT
Source organism: Buteo buteo (assembly GCF_964188355.1). Taxonomy (NCBI): domain Eukaryota; kingdom Metazoa; phylum Chordata; class Aves; order Accipitriformes; family Accipitridae; genus Buteo; species Buteo buteo. The sequence continues at coordinate 53,507,054 of NC_134176.1, read as the reverse complement.
GGGCCAAACAGATGAAGCAGCTCAACCCGCTTCTTCCCTCCGTGCCCCGCAGCGGCACGGCTCCCCGGCCACAAAGCCCTCTCTCTGTGGCGTGCCGGGTGACCCTTGCTCGCCTGCCTTTTTTGCTCTTATTCTTCTCCGCAGTTCCTTCCTTTATCAGATTAACTTTAATTAGTGAAATCAGAATCACATGGAGTGGGGAGGAAACGCTCCAAACGTGGCGGATTTGTTTTCAGCCAAGGAAAAAAACAGAGGTACGTACAGGCTCTCGGAAGGGCTTGGATGAGGTTTTTGTCTTGAAAGCTGTCTGTGGGTGCAAAAGCACTGGGGGGGCTGTGAGTGTGCGACACGGCAAGAAGAAGCCGATTTGTCCTTTGTGAGGCACGTGGACAAAGTTGCTGTGCCCACACATGAAGCATATGCCAGCTAGTACTTACATGAGGGAGGCTGGAAATATCCACGAAAGTCCCTTGTAGGCAGCACGAACCAAAGGCTAGAGTGGTGCTCTGCAGCCTATGCCCCACAAAACGCCAGGAGTTAGTCTCCAAAATGACTGCAAAACACCCATGTGCATGTACGCATGAAGCACGGGGAAAAATGAAAGAAATAAACCATTTTTATTTGATAGTCTGGCAACATGGTACAGGGTAATCTGTACAGGGAGTTTTTTCAGAAAATCAAAACGGGTTTGACAAACCGCAGGCCGGAGCAGAGGGCTGGGATGAAAACGATCTGAGCTCTGCTCCCGGTTCTGCCACAACCCTGTCTCCCCGCAGCATTTATCTGGGAGTCAGGGGACATTGGCATTGCCATCAGCACCTCTTGACGCTGTGCTTGTGTCCCTCTAATGCGGCACAGGGGCTGCCACACAGCATCATGATCTTTCCTCATTCACATGATTGCTGTGTCTGCCCTAGTACCAAATCTCTGAGGTTTTTTTGTCTCTCTCATCTTTGGGCCAGGGCTCTCGCTCACTCTGTGTATTTTCAGACTGGCATAGCATGAACAGACATGTGGCCTCTGGTTGCTGCAATGACATTTTTGAATGCCTACTCTTGGGAATCTCTCTGACTGAAGAAATTCTCCATTGCTGTTGGCCACACTCTGCTTCTGACTGAAATCTCTGCGTACAACACCTTCATAACACCTCCGTGTTAGACCAGGTGCCCAGTCCTGGTTTCTGAGCCCAGATCTCCCTGTGTATTTCGTGGACTGACTGGCTCCCCCAGAATGAACAGTAAAGGGCCTCTGGTTACAAGACACAGCACCATCTCTTTGCTGTCACTAAAGACGGGCACATCTTCCAGGGAATCCACATTCCCAACTGCTGACCCTCTGCTCTTGGGCATGGGAGCAGCCACCCAGCTGCAGCCACACTGGCTTCCACCAAATGCCACGAGGTGCTCAGAGAGTGAGATCTCATCCAAAAAACTTTCTGGAGAGTTGCTGGGACTGGGCCTCCTGGCTGCACTGCTCCCTTCCCCGGCTAGGAGTCCTGAATGGGACCCATTCAATGAGATCATATTAGGATAAGGGGAAGCACAGGGAGATGAGTACCATTTTACAGTAGATCAGAAGGGATGTGGAAGTGAAGTCTCCTTGTATCTGTTCAAGATATGTAGTGTCCCCTGAGAAGAACTTAAATGGACGAAAATATCCTCCAGTGATAACATACAGTGGCAATCAAAGCCAGTGAGAAAATGAGTGTCCCTGCATCTTTTTCAGTTCATTCTCATCTCTCTGCACAGATATGTGATATTTTGTCTACCTTCTATTCACCTGCTGGCAATACTGTCCAGCTAATGCACTGGGGAAAAAAAAAAAAAAAAAGTGGCTTAATCTCTCCCTCCTTCTCATTCCTTTCTCAATCTATTTTGCTAATGGCTTGGTCCCCTTTGCAGTTCTGCAGTATGAGCTTTGGGGCACACGCTGCTCCCCACTCCCCCACTCCAAGCTCCCATCTGGGGCTACTCAGCATCCTCCCCACCTCAGGCACTCATCTGCAGCCGTGGCACAGGGCAGGAAGGGAAATACCTAAATAAAAACATTCAGGAGCTTGGAAAGAAGACGACTTTGGTGGCATAGACAAGGTCTTGTGTAGGGGGCAGAAGAAGACAGTGGCCCATAACACTTAAACGAACTTTGCTACTGATGAGTAGTTGTGGCTTCTCTTGGTCACATAGCACCACCAAAATCCTCCCAGGCAGAGTCAGAGGGCTCAGGCACAAAATCGAGCAACTTGCTGCACACCAGCCAAGCTGTCTGGCTGCCCCAAACCTGCAGCACACCTGGGGAGGTCCCCAGGGCTCGAAGTCCAGGCAGGGAGCGTAAGCGAGCACACGCCGCCTCATTCGAGCGGTGTCTGAGGGCACATGCTGGACCGGGGGGGGCTCAGCTGATGTATGGAAATGCCAGCATGCCTCTGAGCCCTCCGCATGAGCTCCCCAATGCATAAGCCCATGACCCTTTTTGTGCTCACTTTTATTAAGGTGGTTCGTGGGCCTCTCACAGGTGCATCTCATATAGGAGCGCAGCAAACCGCCTCTGGCTTCTCCTCGAAATCAGTTCCAGATGTCCTGGAGTAGAGCTTCCCTTCAGAGGAAATACATGTTTTCAGGTAGGGCCCAGTCTATGAAAACTCAGAATACTTCCTACACTGATGAACAAAAGCCTTTATTGCAGCTACTCTTCTTTTTGACCCTTCTGTTTCCCTCCAATCTTTGCGCAACGTGCTACTACAAATAGCCTTAGTTTCTTCTTACCATCCTTGTTCACGTAAGGTTCAAAATTTTCTTTGTTGCTGAGAGCAGCTTCCCTCAATGTTTCTCTGTTCATGTACTTTGGGGCCCTTCTTCTTTCCATCTCTGCTGAGACACCCCCTCCATACCCTTCTCCTGCCATGTGTTCCTGATGATTGAAATCATCCTTTGCTTCTTGTGCAAACAAAATGATTCTCTTGCTCTGTTCAGAGCTCTCCTTGACACATTTCTGACAATAATATCAAATAGCATAGATTTTGACAGTTTTTATGATCTGCATGGATTTGATATTGAAACTTGATTATGTATCATAAGCATTTCCCAAGGCCCCCACCACTCTGAGTTTTGAGTATGCTCCACCAGCTCTGTTAATGCCATGCCAAAGCTCTAGCAAAGGCTTTAAAATCCACTCCCAGCTTTGAAACTGGAGCCTAAAATCTGTGTTTTTCACTTCATAGCAGAAGGCCTTCCTCCCATTTGAGCTTGACTTGGCTGTCCCGTGGAGGGCTGCAGAGGAGAGCACTGATACGCATGGACATCGTGGTGGGAGACCAGAGCTGAGGGGTGCAGCTCGCCCTGTTCATCCTGGTGACGAAGGGGCATTAACACTTTTGTCTGTAGGCTTGCAGTTATCATTGTTAATTGACATGATGCCAACGTTTTGCTAGAAAAAGCCAAGCAATCTGTTTATCGGTGTCCCGCACTGCCTTTCACATGTCACCAAATATCAAATGCTCTGGTTTCTTGTAAGCCAGACGCTTTAACTTTTCCATTTTTCATCCTAACCGCTCACTTCCACAGTACCACTGCAATGTTAACGCAAGAATCTGTAAGTGCAAGGGCAAAGTAAAAGGAATGCAGCTTAATATCCAAGCAATTAGCACAAAGGTTACTGTGCTGAAGGCATTTTTCATTTTTAATTATCTGAAGCTGCTGAAAAATTCCTAGGACTGCCTCCAATAGGGTGCATGAATTGAAGCCCACACACAGAATGGTAGCATGTTGCAAAGGCAAGAGGAGAAGCAGTTGGCCCACTCTCACACAAAATTTCTCAGCCCCAGCCTGGGACTTCTTGCAGCAGTAGAGAGCCAGCTGCTTGCAGCTGAGACCTGTTTATTTCTGGTGGGCATATTCCCGAGCTCACAAAAGGAAGATAACGAGGAGGAAGGAAACAGGAAACATATCTACATGTTCAGTTGCATTGGTTAATTTGGGCCATGTTTCCTCTGATTAAAAAAAAGATAATAATAACTTCTGGGTCATATTTGGGGAGGGAGGGAGAGTAGGAATGGGGTTGGATTTTTCAAATAGAAGTGTCACCCCAAGTTAAATATACTTAATAGGCATATTTTCAGGGTGTTTAATTGAATGTATATATTGATTTACCACACTTGAAAGAACAATATACATTGGGCATGTCAGCTTCCTGCAGAGAACACAATAAATTCTATATAATTCAATAAATTGTAATCAAAAGATGAATGACAAATCTACTTTCTTCTGTCAAGGGCAAGGCAAAGATGGCAATGTACAGAAACAGGGAAATAATGTCTGGGGTTTACTTTTCTAAGTTTATTGAAATTTAGTTTTCTACTTCCTCAGGATTTTTCTCTTTCAGCTGAAGAGAGGAAAGACTCCAGCTCCTTTGCAGCTGCTTCTTTTAGGGTCTGCCTTCGTGCAACAGATGGGCAAGACTGCGGGCTTGATGGTGAAGGCCAGATTGAGCACCACACCCCCAATAGTTGTATACAATCCTTTGAACAGGAACTCATGAAAGGTCTGCTTGACATGGTGTTGAGGAGCTGCTTAAACAAATCAGCCTCTCCATCCCTAAACGTTGCTCCTCAGAATAAGATTCACCAGAGTTTGACTGGGCTCTGATTCCCAGCTCTCTCTTGCACCACACAGTTTTCTCTGCGGGAGGAGAACTGTCTTTGCTAGCTGAGATATTAATGTACTTTCTGCTTGGAAGATGGGCTCCTTCACATTACAGGGCTGGTTTTTCCTAGGAAGGTCTCTGAAATTGGGTGCCATTATCAGCCCCTTCCCTGTCCCGTGATGGGGCAGAGCCAGACTCTGTTCTGATGCAGTCCTGATGCTGAGCATCATTTGGGAACTTTTGGCAACTGTGGTTTTCAGAGCACGATACATAAATAAATGAAATGCATTTTGTTTGTTTTAGGAATGAAAGAGTTTTCCTTGAGTCTGACTGCAACAAATTCCCATCCTCCTTTGTTCCTTGGAGTTAAAATGGACACATACAGCTAACCAGCTCTCTCCGCCACTCCAAGTTAACAGCCTTGCTGTGTTCCCTAACCAGGGAATTCCTTTGGATTTACATGACTCTTGCTGTCCCCTTTGCCTCCAAGATCATGTCAAGACATCAGAAACTGTGTATAAAAACCAAACAATTTTCATTTTGGTAACCTGTTCCAAGTCCTGTTGCTAGATGGTGTAGTAAGAATGAGACAATTTTTCAACGTAACAGAAAGTGGACTTCAGAAAGGGATCCCAGTTTTGTACCTAACTGGGAGTGTCAGGGGCTCTGACATTTCTCATGCACAACTTAGACAGAAAGGAGACATTTTTGAGGTGTGATTTAAGCAGATCAGAAAAAGTGTAACTCTCATCCTGCTTTAAATCAGTGTTATTTCGATTTAACTGGAGTCAGTCAGGCATCTGAAGAAGCTCACCAAAACTATTACATCCTTTAAGTAATTTTCTCTGGGCTAGCAGAAGTAGCGTCATAGTGTGCACGAGTAAAAAGGACATACAGGACCCCACGGAACGAGTTCTTCATATATCGTGAACACAGCGCAGCAGAGCGTCGGGACCATTTTCTGACCCAGCGGCTGCCAGGGCCCTGCTTGCTCCCAGCAAGCACTGGACTGGGAGCGTCGGCGTGCAGGGAACAGCAGGGCTGCTCCAGCAGCCTCGCTACCACGTGGGTCATCCTCTCAGGAATTGTTGTGAAATACAAATAGTACTGGGTTTGGGAAGCAGGTGGCAGCTCTTACTCCATTTAACAGTGGAAAACGACTGGTTCGGTTTTACATTTTTTTCTAAACAGAAGTTTGAACAGAGTGCTGTCGTTCCAAATGTTCTGCTTACAGGAACTCTCTTAATCTCTGTTTACAAGACAAAATGTGTCCTAGCACTGAATTTTAGAAAATGTCATATTTTATAATGGAACAATTTTGGGGCTTCTTTTTCAGCAAAAAGAAGAAGTTATTATGGGAAAAAATGTTGGTATTAGGAAGGAGAGGGAGGAAGGCAATATTTCCTTAAGCTACAGATTTTAACCAGCTTCTTAAAATTATTTGCTTTTCTGAACTGTTGAATGGGGTACATCTCTCTAGCATTGCAAGCCAAAAAATAGATAGAGAAAAGGCGCTTTTTCTAAGAAAGGAAAAAAAAACTCTCTTCACCATTCCAGAGGAAATTGTTAGTGACAATGAGCCACAGTCTGTGAACTTAAAATTCCTTGCATTTGAAATGGTTTGATTTTTTTTTTTTTACTTCCAGCTCTGACCACCCACAAGGGAAAGGAAAAATGGAGAAGAGCGTACAGCTTACACAAAAAGATTCCTGCAACAAAAGGACCTTTTATTAGCTGTACTGATTATAAGGTATCTCTTATGACAGTTTCCAGGGTATGTTCAGCACTGTAGCTTGGAGGTCAGAAGATCAGATCAACATTACCAATTCTAGGAGTAAATCTTCAACATCACTGATTGGAACTGAAGAGTCAAAACTGAAAAATACCAAATCTAAAAGGTTAAGATTTTTTTTCCTTCTAACATTGAAACAGGAAATACAGACTATCGAAGTTTTTAATGTAGAAAAACATTTCATTCTGGTGTCACCATACTGATAAACTTGAATTCCTAAATCACACTCCATTGCAATTCATCCGAGTACCCTGCACAGAAGAAATGTCATTTTCATTTGAGAAACAAGTAGATTTGCAGAAGGCTAGTTGGATTGTCCTACAATATCTATAAAAATAGCATTATCTCTGCTTTCCTAGATGAAAAAAGAAGTCCTTGGTTTGCTAATATCACTTCCAATTTTAATGAAAAGCAATGAAAAGACCTGCATCAATGTTTAAGGAGGCACCTGTCTTAAGTAATAGTTGTTATTTTGCCAGAGGGGTTTCTATCCAGGGCTTTGTAAATCACTATCCACTTTGGATGCCCTCATTCTGAGGTTTCTGACTTGTGCCCCCCAGAAGGTGTTGACTTCTTACAGCTAAAGTGGCCTAGATTTTTTAAAAAACAGACCAAGCACAGATGAAAAGAATCTTGTTTCCTTCTACTAATTCCACAGTTAAGTCTTCATCAAAGGCACCTTTTCAGCCAAAACTTAAGCTATAATTCTTTCTTCTGTTTCCCTCATACCAGTTGTGCATTTTTTACTATATAAAAATTTATTCTCAAGCTTGTGTTGATGACTGTGGATACTCCTACCCTGCAAATGAACGAACTTCAGAGGTGTCTGAGCTGCCGTTGTCTGGAGCTGGCACGTCCCTACATCCACGCAGCACTGAGGGGATATTTCCAGCACAGACCTTGAAAGCAGTCTAGCCTTGGTTAGGAGGGGATGCGCTTGCATTTATAACCCCTCTTCTCTCAGGCAGAGCACACCAGCAGTACTCCCGGACCACTTCTGTTCCTGGAGGAACCTCAGTGTGGGACCTCTGGTGTGCTCCACTGAGTCGCAAGGACAAGCTAGCTCAACCCACTTGAGCAAAAACTGAGCAACGCTTAACTCAAGCCTGCACCGCTGGGGCCAGCAGACCCTGCCTGCAGGCACAGCTTGAGCAACAGTGCAGCCCACCCGCTCTGCTGAGCAGCAGCTCTCCGGCGAGTGGCCAAGCAGATGTATTTCCACGTGGACGGTTGAGGTTCGCTTGCATTCTCGCTTTACAGGCTGCGAACCAACCCACCAAGCTTGCAGTGATCACGTGCAAATTGCTGCCACCGAGGGTTCACCTCTCAGCTTATGTTTTCTTCCCCTTCTCTCAACACTGTCAGCCCAGCTGGGGCCGTGTCACACTCACCAGTTGGTTACACCTCTTCAGAGGAACCCTGGAAGACCTTTCATCCTTTCAGAACAAGGTAGGCTTGAAGGAATAGTATTGCCACAGCTTTTCGAGCAAGGTGGCTTGATGAGAGGGGTCAGCTCTGCAGTGCCTGTGCCTTGCTCTGCTGTAAGAGCAAGGTTACAGCCTGCACAGGAAAAACTTCCGTTTGTGGTGGCAAGGTATCCTTGTAGATACCTGACAGAAGCAGAGCAGAAGCTCCCCAGACCAGTGACCCCACATACAAATGAAAGAATCTGGGAGTCAGTGTATCTGGTAACCACTAGTGTTGCCTCTCTTTTCCTCACTTTCAAACTGATCAATCTAAACGAGGCTCTAAAGGAACAAGAGACCTCACCACAAATGAGAAAATATAAGAGCAGAAGTCCAATCCTCTTCCTTTTTTTCAGCAACACCTTTCATGGCTTTCCATGTGTAACTGAGAAGTGGCTGTGCTTTGAAAGTAAACTCCGGTGGAAAATGACTGGTAGGAACTTCTGTCCTCTGCAACGGAAAAATTAGGTAGTGAAGGAATTCTTGGGCCTGGTTTGTATCACCAAAAAAAGAAAAAAAGGAGAAGGCACCAGTGATAGCTCTAGTCATCTGGCATGGGTAAAAGGAGTCTGGTTTGATATGTGATATCGAGGGGCATTTTCTCATAGGCTCCAAACCAGAGAAGTTCTTATTAAACCCTGGGAGATGATCAGCTGCAGAGCAGTGGGAAATCCTGCCTCAGAACCTGGAAAATCCAAGGTTGAAAGTTTCATCTTTTGCTTGTGTTTCATAATATGAGCAATACTGGCTGCTAGGTTTTGTAATATGCCAAGTACATTCTCTTCGCTTTGTTATATATCCCAGAGAAGGCCACAGGATGAGGGTGAAATTATGAATATTTCTCTCAGGTAATGAGGAGACTGTTTGGACACATGAGTGATACCCTTCGCATAGGAACGAGAGGAACTAAAGTGAAATCTCATTTTTTCCAGTGAACAAACATTCATGTTATTCTAATTGAATTACTGCGCTAAAGGACAACATGAACCGGAGCCTAAGTACCAATGATTCTTGGTTTTCTCTCCACGCATAGCACTGCTGTTTTTAAATACTATGTCCCATTTGCACTGTTACATTTAGTAGGACTTTGCTATTTAATATTGTTATTCTCCTCCATCTCTGCCAGAAGTTTGGGGTTTCGGATACAGTGGAGCCCATCTGAACAAAAGCAGTCGTAGTTCCTCACTGCTGCTCTGCTGCCCTGACTTCTTTGCCTCTGACCCTGCCTGAGACTCACAGCCTTAAGAGCTGGCAAGCTGACAAATCAGGCCAAGGAGAACTTGAAGCTGCAGCAGTGCAATTAGTTGCGGTCATTGTGAATTTAAGGTGGGGAAAATGAGGGCAAAAAATGCTAGGTCCAAGGAACCTCTGAGTTATGAAGTCAGTGTCACCCAAGAAGGAGATCATGGGACAACGATGCATTATCCCACAGTCCCATGACCCACGGGGCATGAGTCAAGACCAAAGATCTACTGCCCCTCTTAATCAAGACTGTTACATCCAAGTATGTTCTACTGAGAATTAAATCAGGAAAGTCCTATGGCTACTAGTAGACTGCAGGTCATGCAAGGCAAGCGTAGCTCCTTCTGGACCAACTTAGGACTCTCTCTATCCCAGTCTTAGTGAGTAACAACTGAGGTAGTAATACCTATCCACTTTTAGAGTTTCAATTACATTTTTTTATTCCAAGTTCTCAGTGTTGGTAAGGATTGAGACTTGGGTTAAAAATTAAAAAAACGACTCCTCACACTCAAAAATAAATGTTGGTTAATACTCACTGGAAACCTGCTCAGTGGCGTGGCTTCTTCAGCTCTATTATGGGCAGACAGCCTGTATCATAAGTAAGAACTGTAAGAATTTACCCAGCTTCAGTGAACATTAAAACAGTCCTTCATGGCCAATATCTTAATATCTGACAGTGCCCCAAACTGCACGTAGAGCAAGAACAAACCCACAGCAGTACTGCAGGAGGGCACCCTCCAGCAAGGACTGCCCAAGGCAGAGGAGCTGTCTTTTTAATTTGCTCAGGGACACTTTTTTTTTTTTTTTAAATTCCTGGAGACTGGGCTGCCTAACTACTGTGAGGCACCTGAACGTTGCAATAACCAAAGTGTGATCACGAGAGCTTCTGCGAGCACCAGATTCCTCTGACTGGCTGCACTTCTTCTCTTGTCCATCTACCGTTCCCACCTCGAGGGCACAAAAGCATGCCATCTTCCCAAATCTCTGCTGAACACTTCACGTCAGGAACATACACTATATCCCCCAAATGATTGGTCTGCTGTATTTTACAAGGCATTAATCTTTACCACCAATGGCAAAATGTGCTTGGGATTCATGTTATCTGGCAGCTACTTCATTTTGCTGTAACCTTTTGTCCTGGTTTCAGCTGGGATAGAGTTAAGTGTCTTCCTAGTAGCTGGTACAGTGCTATGTTTTGAGTTCAGTATGTGAAGAATGCTGATAACACTGATGTTTTCAGTTGTTGCTCGGTAGTGTTTAGACTATGGTCGGGGATTTTTCAGCTTCTCATGCCCAGCCAGGGCACCTGACCCAAACTGGCCAACGGTGTATTCCATACCATGTGACGTCCCATCTAGTTTAGGAACTGGGAAGGGGGGGGGCAGGGATTCGCCGCTCGGGGACTGGCTGGGTGTCAGTCGGCAGGTGGTGAGCAATTGCCCTGCGCATCATTTGTACATTCCAATCCTTTTATTACTACTGTTGTCATTTTATTAGTGTTATCATTATCATTATTAGTTTCTTCTTTCCTGTTCTATTAAAGCGTTCTTATCCCACGAGTTTTACTTCTTTTCCCGATTTTCTCCCCCATCCCACTGGGTGGGGGGGGGAGTGAGTGAGCGGCTGCGTGGTGCTTACTTGCTGGCTGGGGTTAAACCACGACACCTTTTCTGTGACGAGGGTATTGGGCACCTATTCCCGCAGGTTTCCAGAGGACCTGCCAGGCCGTGGGTCCTCTCCCTGCCACAGATGCAGTGGGGTGCAGCTCCCCCAGTCTGTCTTTCACTGTCTCTTACACCTCATATTGCTCCGTGCCAGTGGTTCCCTGGCACACGAAAGAAGTCTTTTCGTCCACGTGACGTCTGGTTTAGACAGGCTGACAGCAGGCAAGTTTGTGAATGTGTTTTTAGGTGGATGCACAGTGCAGAAGCGTGTCCTGATAACCACCGCAGGGAATGCGCAGTTGGATACAGGGCGGGTGCTTTGCCCACCCACACATTCACCACCCCTTGTCGGCCAAAGCCAGCACAGTGCTATATTTACTCGTACAACCAAGAGTTACTCCCTCTCCTGCAGCCCCGAACGGCTTGGCACTGGCACTACCACCTGCCCCAGATACCCCAACAACCCCTCACATCCAACCACCCTTCTCGCCCCGGGGCACGCACCCTGATGCGCGGCAGCGTTCCTCCAGCCCCATCCAGAGCACGAGCTGAGAAAAACCCTTTCTCTCTCCCACCGCCTGCCCGGTCCCAACGGCGGGGGGAACTGTGGGGCTCCACAAGTGTTCGGCACCTGCTGCCTGCCCCGGCTCCCAGCTGCTGCCCGGCCAGCCCTGCTCTCCTTGTTGGCTGCGGGAAGCAGCCGCTGAAAGGCGATCTGCCTGACCTGATGTGAAAGGGATTTCACTGGTGTTAGGACACTTGATGACAGGGGGGAGGGAGGATTGAAATGAACTCCTTCCATCTTTCTGATGCAAAATGAGTGCAGACACATTGCTTTAATATCTTCTTTGTAATTCATTTCCTCCGGTAAAGACTGAAGACTTGATTCTTTATTTGTCTCTGGGTTTACGCCAGCAAACTACTTGCAAACTCACCCATCTGGAATAGACAGGGGGCATTAGTAGTTCTGATCCAGCTCTTTGTGTCCTCTCCAAGATGGGCGTTAGCCCTATATTAGTACTGAGACCTAACCTACTCCTCTGAGAGGTGATTTAACTGGTTTATACAACAGCCTTTACCTTATCTCATTATTAAGACCTTATCTTTCTGGGGCCGTGTCCTGATGTCTTGTCTGCCACCAGTAAGGAGCCCTGGCTGAATCCCTGGATAAGAAGGGTTCCTGCATAACCCCACAGTAACAAATCTCAGCTGCTGCTCACAGTGGGCAGCATCAATGCCTGTCGTTACCGGCTCACCACAGATCTCTGCAAGGAGGGAAGAAACTGCTTGGGCTGGGAGGAGGGTCATTTCTGCTTGAAATGTGCCAGCCATCTCTCACCTCTAGAGCGAAACCCAAAGACCAAGGCTCAGGGTTTGCCAGGTCTCCTTTGCAGAGCCTCCTTCCCAGACATTTTATGGGGCTGGGATCACACCCAAACCTGAAAAATCCTTGGGGCCAGCATATGTCTTAGAGGGAATGAGTAACAGGCCAAGACCCTCTCTAAGGGATTGCCCACATAGCGAAGAGCATGCTTGTGCCATGCTCCTTGCTGCCCAAGTCCCCCCTGCCAGCAGAATTCCTTCCTACCACGAGTAGAGGAAACAGGGGACAAGGCTGCTGCATCTTCCTCGATCTTGATGTTGCCGCTAAGCATTGCAGATGGGTGATCACAGCACGCCAAGTTTTCTCCCAGACTTTGTTCCTGCTATGTGATTCAGTCGGGCATATTGCCTCTTTAACGTAAATTACGTTTGGAGTTTATTTGTGTTCAGGAGCTTGGAGGCCTTTGGGCGAGAGCCTCCTGTAGATGAAAGTCTGTTATTAGTGTTTGTAATATTGAATAACACCTGTAAGCATTATGTAGTGTCAGCACATTTGTCCCTGCAGGGAAAGGAGACTTGGTTGTTGTATCCCAGAGCCAGTGCCATCTGGTTTGGTACTTACTCAGCGCGGAAAATACAAAGGCTGCAAGTTTTCCATTAGAGGGCTTACTGACACTAGACTCCATTTAGGAGTCAGTCTTAGTAAATTGAATTTACTTGGAAATATACACGGCCTCTGAATCAGCTCAAACTGCATGTGTCTGTGCTATGTATGTTGATGGAAACATTTAACCCATTTAGCTTGGAGTGTTTTCTCCAAGGCCTGCTGAAATTGCAGATCCAAATGTCTGTTCACCAGTGAGGATACACCATGCTGAGGGTCGACAGCCAGGCTTTCCCTAAAGAAGCTGCTTCTGAAATAAAACTTGGGCTGAGAAAGAAATGTTTTCTAAGATCAAGGAATGTATTGGACCAGATAAGGTCTTCAATTGTCAAAGAACACTGAAAACTTTGCAAGATAACGTTACCAAATATCACAAGTTTTGCATATCCTGAACACAAGTAATTACCAGGGAATCCCAACCAGTTCTCACAGCATTAAAGTTTCTACCTTTTTTTTTTTAAGGGTGCATAGGGAGGGTTATCTTGACTTGAAGACATTATTTTTAAGCCAGTCTTATGAAGACTCTGCACGCAGCTCTTTAATATCGCTGTTCTGAATTTCAGTATTCAACTCTGTCCCCTACCAGGCAGATGAGCATCATTACCTCTATATTACAAATACCTTATCAGATCATCCGAAGGCCTGATGGTTAGTACATGGCAAAGCCCGGAACAAAACAGTAATGTTCTCATTTTCAGACCTGTTTGTGACTTACAAGACTAAGAAATGGTCTTATAGTTAATGCACCCGCCACGCTCTTCGTACAGCCTAGAAACTACTCCAAAGTCATGTGGTTGGGCGGATTTTTCTATTTTGTTCTTGGCAATACAAACAGTTATTTAAGATTGTGCTGCAGTGAGGAATGGTTCTGTTCTCAGTTACCTGTCAAGCTCTAACTCAAGCTTTGGAGTTTTTGATTTTTCTCCTGGATCCACTGGTGGAATCATAAGCTGCTCCAGTAGACTTGAATGCTGCCTTCTAACGTCATCCTTATGCAAGGTTGTTGCAGAAAAAATGGAGGCTGTCGGTCTTGACAGGTCTAAAGACAAAACAGGCTTTGATTCACATGGAAAATGTTCTTGTCAATAACTTTCCTTCATACCTACTGCAACCCTTCCCTTTAAGGCATAAGTATAAGACTGCTAAAATGAATTCATGCCAGTGAATTCACACCTATTTGCAAAATCAGTGACACGGTTTCTCTTTGTCTACTCAGTGGTTCCCACTGTGAAAAAGGCAAATTGTTTGACAGCCCATCAGTCCTAAGAGGTTGGGCAACATGATCCATCTTGTAGCTATTTGCTGAGATACAGCAAGGACTTTGTTTCCCTCACCACGCAGTCTACTTCAGTGGGTTGCTGAGACACCATAATGGTCAGGTTACTGGAAGTTAATGTGCCTTCTTGTGGGCATGTAATTGGCTAGAAAGTGCCAAGTTAGTAGTCCTAAATGAACTAATGAACCTGGTTAATTATGATCTAACACATCACCTTGTATCTCCAAATAAATCTGTCTCAAAACATCAGATTTCTCAATCAAGCTGTTATTCTGGTACCTGTTATTAAAGCATCTCACTGTTTGAATGTCAGTGTTGCTATGCAATTATCTCTGTTGCAATTTTTAAATTCTTTCTGGGGAAGATTTGTCTTGTCCTGTAGGTAGAAGTGAATGACGCAAAAGACTTTTTGTGCCACGGCTGAGATGGGATACTGTGATCTCTAGGCTGTCAGCTCCAGACCTGCAAAAATATCCTTGTTGATCTGTACAAGGAAAAGCTTGACAGCACTCGTGGCCTCACTTCCAGCCATGTCACAGAGACAAGAGGTTTTGATCAAAACACTTACATGTCTTCTTGCATTCTGATTTATCCACCAGGCTGGCTTGCAGGATGGAATAGGTGACCTTTTTAAAATTAGTCTTCTTCAAGAAGAACAGCTGTAAAGTCTATTTTGCAGCTCTGAGATGACCATTCCCATCTCTTTGAATGGACTAACACGTGGCCTTCATTTTCATTAATGGTGACACACATGCCACAGTGGATGGATGCAAGGGGGGAGGAATTCTGTTTCTTATTCATGTCCTTTTTATGCCTTTTGCCTTGCAGAGAGAAACTCCCAAGAAAAAAAAAAACAGCAGTTCTTTTCACTGGCCTTTCTTAGCAGACAGTTGCAGGAAAGAAGGAATGAATGAAATGCCAGATTAGACCTCTGGTGTTCATTACCAGATTCAGCAACAACCACTATCTTTTCCTTCCAAAGGAAGCTTAAACATCACACAAAGCACCTGTCTAATTGTGCAGTAACGTACAGAAATGATCTGTGGTGGAAATTTCTTCCTGACCCTCACATGGTTGGCTTTATGCCATGGAGCATCAGATTTGCTTATCCTAAATATAACCAAATGCTAGTTATATATTTATTTAGCATTTTTTTTAAAACCATTTACCGCATTTGACTTGCAACTTTCTGTGGTTGAGATTTCCACAGTCTGACTGTAAATGGAGGTTTTTGTAAACCTCAGTTTGGATATAGAATTTATCAACTGAAGATGATTGGGATGAGGAATCGTGTTCAGCAGTGGAAAGTAAAGAAAAATGCTGAGTGCAAGAGAAATTTCCATCAAGATATTCTATATGAATACTTGTCTGAACATTTCTTTAAGTGAGTTGGCTCAAAGAACCAAGTTACATTTTGGCTAAAAAATACTAGTTTTTCTCTAAAAAAAGCCACACAAAGAATCGTAATATCATCAAAGTGTCATTAGTCTGGGCCATATTTGCTGAAGAAGTCTGTGCACCACCGCACGTGACGGACTAAAGAAGCTTGTGATCTGGTCAGCAGCAATCTCCATGCAGCATCATGTGGCAGCAGGAGTTGTGTGCCCGTAGCGGATCGGCAGGCTGACCGGCTATGTCTAGCACGTGGCTTTTTGGCCTACAAAGAAATCATGATGCTGCTGTGCTGGGAATGCTTGATAGCACTCGGGAAGGGCGAATGGGAGGTGGGTCAGGGTAGGTGTGAGCTGAAACTTCCCTAGTTGCCTTCTCCATCTCCCTTCCCCAGTAAATTTGCCCCTATCCAAGCAAAAAGCAGTTGAAAAACACCAACAGGATAATTTTGTGTTGAACGACTTGTTCAGCTCCCCCTCAAATGTGCTGTAGCTCACCCGCATTCTCTTCACAGCACCATGGATGGTCAAATTTTCTAGGAGAGGAATCAGGACATGCCAGTAACTGGCACAGGGCAAACACCAGACAGGTGAGGTGACCATCAAGGTAAGCCCATGTTCAGGGAAGGCAAGCTCGTTTTCCTTCTGACTCCAGTTCATCAGAGAGGAGAGAGCTGTTGTGAAAAAAAAGATGTGTAATGCATTTACAAAGTGTGATCAGAATGGCAGGGTTTCAGACCCTGGTCTACAATTTTAAGCTGACTTCAATCAACCTCGACATTTGTGGGTGCCTAAGTTGTCAGACAAAGTTAATATTAGACGTTTAGTAGGCCAATACGTTGTGGATGCTGCGCATGTATGCGTGTGGATTTATTTGATTTGAAATGGGACAGAAATTTTGCAAATTTCAAAACTGGAGAAAGTATGGGGCCAACCTTGGACTCCCATCTGAGCCAGCAGAGCTCCATACAGAGGTGCACATTCTGTGAGAGACACATCCAAAAGCACTGGCCCCATGGGTTCCTCTCCACTGGCCGCAGAAGCCATAGGCTGAGAACAGGGATAGACCCAAAGAGGACCTGCTGGGAACAATACAGTCTCATTCTAACTTGGAACAAACTAAATTCTGCAAAATGAAGGTATATTCAGTTGGCAGGAGAAGCTGCCTCATTCCCTCAAGATACCCTACAGGGTACCCAAAACTGCAGGTAGAACTGCATCGGCGGAAGAGCCCATGGCCTTGGGCATAACTGCAGGGTGATGCTAACACCACTCAAATGGTCCTCAGCACTTGGTTTCCTTCTCTTCTTATCTCCATTACAGCAGGGCTAGAGACCCTAGTCAACGCTGTATTTGTGAAGCAGGCACTCTCCCTGCACTCAGCAAATTCTTTAAATAAGCTTGAAAAAAAGCTCTGTGGGAAGAGGGGAAGGGAACACTATGTATCCTATTCCATTCAAGTACAGCCAGGAGAAAGCAGAGGGAAAGAAGACCTTAAGAAGTCATCTAGTCTGTCCTTCTGCCCGAAGGCAGTGGGTACCATCTCTTAATTTGATACGTAATGAACAGAAGTGAAACGGGCTGAAAGATTTTTTTTTTCCCACCAGGACTTACCAAAAAAATGAAGTTTTCACTTCATGTGGTTTAAGACTGACTTAGGCTTCTTCATTGCAAATGGTTAATGCATTTTGTTGGTCAAAATCACCAGTCATTTTCATTTGAAAATAATGGCATATCAAAAAACAATTTTTCATTCTCAAAAGTCAAATTAAAAAGATCAATCTTCATTCACATTCATAAATTTTTTTTAACCAATAAAGTGAAAAATAGTTACTCTGCCTTTTCTGTATATCAGATCTAAGCTTAGCCCTTCCCTGTTTCTGTTTACAATTGCCCCTAGCTGGCTTTTTGGAAAGATTTTCTTTTTCTTTTATGAACTCATCTCTTGCTATTTCACCCTTGTACAGTGGTATTTTTCTATATAGTTAATTTGTGCCTTTTATGCATCTTAATTTCATTGCATTTTCATGCCTTTCTTTTCTATTTTTATTTAAACTAGTTTAAAGTTTCTGCCCTCTTTAATTCCTTAACTCGTGCCATTTTATTGCCATGATTAAGTAGCTGTCCCTAGGCAGCAGCAATGAAAATGCAAGCTTTCCCATCACATTCACTTATCTGCTTCTTGCTGGAATTAAGATTAATTATAGTTGTCAGCGCATAACTAAAATCACAAATGTCAATTTCCCCTTTTCACATCTTTCGCTGTCAGAATAAATTGCATAATCATCACTTAATACCAAGCTCTTGTTTCCCTAATATTACGCTGAAGCCAAAGGTTTACCAAAGGGAGCCCAAGGAAAACACACGAAACCCGAGAGGGTAAACACAACGTGGGAAAGCACGGTCGCGATAAGGCTGGTCCCACAGCCGGAGTGAAACCTTCACAGCGATCCCGGAGCTTGGAGGATGAACCTGCTGGGACCTGGCCTGGAAGCTCCTCTCCCTGGAAAAATCGCCAGCAGTCAAGGCCAGAACTTTCCCCAGAAACTCACCGGTCTTTGATGGGGAGAAGTCCAGCAGGTCCAGGAGGAGAGCCGGCCTGGAGATGACCGACGGCCGCCCAGCCACGTCCAACATCTGCGATGTGAGCGGTTCGTGGGAGACCCCCTTGGAATGTTTGCTGTCCGCTGCCTTCTCAACATCTCGGTGTGACTGCCTCCAGATTTGGTCTCCTGCAGGGTTGTGTCACTTTGGGTTTGACCAAGTTAAAACGTGTCTGGAAGGACTGCCCCATCAATCTGTCCTGTTCATGCGGTTCGTTTTCTTGCCATATAAATTCACCTCCTTACGCATTTGCTAGCTCGTGCCCCAAAAATGTAAATGGAGAAGCTTATTTCCAAGTTAGGGTCTCAGAAACGACATCAACACGCAATCCAGTTTGTTGCCCTAAACCCCTTCCTGATCCCTACCCCAGCTTACATATGGATGTCAACCCTGTGAATCACATACCAGCTGTCCCCACAATCTACCTCTGTGCTGTTTTTTAGAAGATCCTGCTTTTCTGTGTTTTCCGTCTTAGCAACATTAGACAAAATCTAAAAAAAAATCTGTGTACCCATGGCCTTTAATAGAGGGCAGCTAGTGAAGGGACTGCACCCTGTAGCTTTGCTGCACGTCCTGCTCAGGTACCGACTCCCCCTCAGAGAAGTTTCTCTCTTTCCTCTGATCTTCCAAGAAGAACTCTCAGAAAAGTCATCTCCAGGTGTGGGTGCCTGCCGTTGGCTGATGTCTGTCTCTGCTTCAGACAAACTGAAATGCAGTCTTCTCTTTTTATCTCCCTTCATTTTTTTAAACTTCAAAACTTTACAATTAAAAGAAATTTAAAAAATATATTTCAAAGAGAAAACTCAGACTTTCTTTCATGAAAAGTCAGTATTTCACCTTCCAGCTCTTAAGCTGGAGTGTATACTGAAAACTTAACTCATATTTGTCAGTCCTTTCATTCTCCTAAAACTGTCTAAGCAAATTTACCGTTCGCCAAAAAAAAAAAAAAAAGCTCAATTCTAGTATCAAATTCATTCAGAGAGTTCAGCACTACAAAGTGAGAGAAATATATGACTTCTGACCTGGTATATCAATAGTAGGCTTGTGTGCAAACCAGAATGGAAATACCACTGTAGCCAAGGCACTTTTTGGCAAAATTACTGTTTCCTTTCCATTTCACTGGTTTGAAGGGATGTTTTTTAATCAATTGTCATCTCCCTTTCTCTCTTTTTTAGGTTGCGGTTTTGTTTTTATTTTTTTATTGCTGTCCACTGGCTTGAGAAGCTGTCTGCTCAAGGTGCCTAATTTCAGGAACTTTATGCAGGGGTTTACACGTGCACTTACAGATGCAAGTTGCTTGAAAAATTGGCCCTATAAAGGGATTTCGCTCAGCTTCTGAAATTTGGGAACCTCTTTGAGATCCAGAGAATGGGAACCCTCTGAAATTCACTGTCTGCAGAAGAAGAACCTGTCCTCCAGAGCAGATACACGGAGTGAAGGAACCGGAGCAGGACAGCCGGTGGGGTATTTGCAAGAGGGACTGGGACCTTCTGGAGGTGGTGCAGCAATGAGAACTCGTGGGTTTGGCCCGTGCCTCTCACCCGGCAGGAGCAAGGCATCCCGCAGGACCTCAGCTTGCGGGGTGACCGCCCTGAGACAGCGCGGCGAAATCACTGCACGTTACTTTGCATGCAGGAAGAAAGGACGCTTTGTAAAATCGGATACTTAAGGCTCCCGAATGCAGTCCGCCGTCATGCTCGGCTCCTGCAGGTGTGACAGCTCTTCTTCAGAGACGAAGGACGAGGGAGTCCTAAGCAGAGGTAGCGGGGGCCAGATGCCCCATTTTCTTTCTGATTTGGCTCCTTTGGCTCGGTCCCAGCCCGTCGTGAAGTGTTCTGGGAAGCTGGTACATGGAAAGAGGGAGGGGGAAGAGCTAGGATGACATTTTGCGGCGCATGGGCTGCTTTCCCACAGCCAGCCCTCTCCCCAAACCCTTCTCCCCAGTCTCCTCATCTTCCAGCCCAGTCTGAGGGCTGCGGTTGTAGCAGTGGCACCAGCGGCAGTAAGACTGGGGAGCCGAGCCTTTCAATTCTGCTCCCCGGCAAGCTGAGCTGCTTCCCCGCCAGCCCCCCATCTGCCCCACAGCCCCCCAAACACACCCTTGTGGTTAATGGGACCAGTCAGAGATAAATGACTGACTGACTCCAGCATCGGAGGAGCGGATCCTGGAGTTATTTGAATAGAGGCAGCAAATCAAACAGCGTAACTTTATTTGGCGTGACATATTTCCTATGGCTTCACTTCACAGAAAGCTGTAGGCACGCTTTTGGGCACGTGCCTACTGGCTGCAGTGCCAAGAGAGAGGCAACCCAGAAAGGATGTGCTCTCGCTTCTGCGTCGTGTCAGAAGTACCAAGCTGCCGAGATGAAAAAGGGCCGTGCGAGACCTACGTCCCGCTGCTCCTCTCTGGGGTTTGCCTGGGGCTCGGGGACAGCAAAAGCCCAATGTTACTTCTCCCCTTCAAAAAGGCAAAGTGGGTTTGGGGTGAAAGGGGTAGGGTGAAGGGAGCGAGCAGCAGAAGGTGGGTCATTTTTAATCTCCTCATGAACTGCTTCCCCAGGCGGACTTGTCTAAGGGAATCACGGCTTGCTGAAGACAAACCACCCTCCCATCATTCTCTTACTTGGGTCACATACTTGAATAATATAATTCTTGTTTTGATTTATTTTCTTTTTTTTAAAAGCTTCTCTTTTTTAATGCTGTCAATTTACAGCCCTGCCAAAGCCTTCCATAACAATGAATCCGTCAATAGCCTGCAGATCTTCTCGCACTTCCCACCAGCAGCTCTTTAAACATTTGTGATACGTGAAATTGCGATAATTAGCGTTTTGCCCCTTCTTGTTTTGTTCACTGAGTGATGCAGTAAGAGTTGCTCAGCAGGCTTTCTCTCCAAATAGAGAGGAAGAGTTTTCTATCTATAGGAAGCATAATGTGTACTATCATCCTCTGCACCGAGAGACAGATCAAGACCAGGGGCAGAGCTGCTGTTTCCCGGCCAGAGAGCTTCCCTTTGTAGCAAGAGGGTAATTACTAGCCAAAAAATGAAGCAACTTCTGGTACTAATTTTTCAGCGTTCCATGTATGCTGTTAAAATCCGTGAAATGCTGGAGACTTGCGTGTTTCTTTGTGTATCTCCTCCTAACCCGAACTTTCCCAACAAGTGAGCAATACGACATGAGTCATAACAGAGAAAATCAGCACTTTAATTTGCAAAATTACTTGCAAACCGGTTCTAGTATTTGTGACCGGCTCCATTAATTAAAGAAACAACCCAGCATGAATACTAATCCTATTTCTACTCAATACAAAAGTGGTTTGTTTTTTTTTCGTACGGCCCATCGAAGGCACTACAGAGGAGCTCTGACTCCTGGATCTCAGCTTTTAGCAGCGAACGGCAAGGGTTACAGACACGCAGCATGGTAGCCGCAAGAGCCAAGCTAGCAGGATATAAGGCCTCCAGTGCTGCCAGCTTGTGCGGACAGTTTTATATGCCGTTTCTCTGCCTCCTGCTTCATAGACGGGATAAACGACGTGTGAGAGGAGCC
Source organism: Buteo buteo (assembly GCF_964188355.1). Taxonomy (NCBI): domain Eukaryota; kingdom Metazoa; phylum Chordata; class Aves; order Accipitriformes; family Accipitridae; genus Buteo; species Buteo buteo. The sequence goes on along the minus strand of NC_134176.1, from coordinate 53,485,449 downwards.
AAGAACACATTTTATATGAACATCATGTACTGTAGGAAACGTGTCTCTGCCATATTCCAGCCCTGGTTTCTTTTATAAGAAATTAGCCACTCGAGAAAATTCCAGCTTCTCTCTTGTCTCTATTTCCTAATTGTGTCAAGATCCGTACGAAGAGCCCATTAATAGATTAAAGGAGCGCAATGTCTGCAGCACATATTCGGGGGGGAGGCAGATGGTTTCAGAGGGACGTGAGCTGATGCCACCCCGGCGGAGCTGGGGGGGCCGCCCCCAGCTGGGGGGGGTCATGCTGGGCTGCCGTGCCCCGGTTGTGCCCTGGGTCCAGCCGGTGGCCTTCTGCTCCTTTTCCAGGCAGGTACTGCAGCCGAGATTTATATTATATCTGGTTCTGTCCTTCCTAGGGCGTGTGACCACCTCCGACCTCTTTGGGCTACGTATTTCGGTGGCCGGAGATGCGCTCACGCGCTCTTCAGCCTTTGCTTCCCCAGAACCCAACTTCTTCCATGCTACTCCTGGGCCTCCTCCTTGTATTAATAAACTCCTTATTTGTGGAAAAGGGCTTCCTACGCTGAGCACATTTTTTTTCTGAAAGCAAGGGCCTTTTCTTGTACAGATGGGCTAAACACAAGGGAAAAAGTACATTTTTGTCATTTCAGAGTCACAACTTTCTGTTGAGGAACAAGGGCTTTTACCAGCCTGCATTGATGTATACGGCTTCATTCAATACAGGCACTAAAAAAACCTGTCCTGTTTTGTCTGAGGAGATACCAGAGAGATATTAGAGCTTGAATTAGCTTTTTTTGCCTGGAGTTAAATCAATTCCAGACTCTATTAATTTGAGCAAGTGCCCTTGGTGCCATTGCCCGGCCATCCAGAGATATTGTATAACAACTAATTGGTCTATACGTCCCCTTCAATAAGGGAAGGCTGCCACAGACGCGGAGCTCGCCGAGGCCGGGAGAGACGCCGGACTCGGGGGAGCTGCGACACGAGGGGGGATTAAGCCGTGTTGTGTTAACCTCTGCAGGCGGGGGGCTGGAGGGGACCCCCCTCCCGGGGTGCGCGGCGGCTCCTCGGGAAGGAGAACGGGGCTGGGAGCGGGGGGGGGGGAAGCGGGAGGGTGAACAGTTCAGAGAGATTACGAACCGAAAAAGAAATAAACACCCCCCACCCCAAGCTCTGAGGACGGTGAAGGTTGAGCTGTTGGGATGGCAGAAGAGGGAAAACGGGGCTGGGGGGGTCCCGAGCGAGGATGGGCGAGGGATGCTGAGCTGCAGGAGCGGAGGAGAGGGGCTCCCGCAGAGGGTCCCCGTGTCCCGGTGCCGCAACGTGACGAGAAGAAGCTGAACCTGGCACAGGCTCCAGCCTCCCCCCCCCCCCCCCGCCAAGTGCCGTCCTTTGTTTTTTTACCCAAATGAGAAACAAAGAGAAGAGATCCGCCACCGCCGGCACGCGGGCGGGCTGGTGCTTTGCCCGTCGCGATGCTTGAAAGTGGGCACCGCGTTCTCCCACGTTTGAGCCTGCTCCGCCATGGATGCCCTCAATCAGACACGCGATAAATCTGCAATTAATAAACATCAGGCTGAGGAACGGACATGTTACTTATTGGCAAAAAAATTAAGTTTCCCCCCAAGACCGGGGCGGGAGAAGGAAGGCGGAGGCTCAGGGGGAGAAAGGGGAGGAAAGGCGTACGCCGAAAGGGTAAGAAAAGGGAGAGGAGGGATAGAAGGGACAGGCAGTGGGAATGGGAGAAGGAAGAGGCGGGAACGGGCAGCGGGAGAGGGTGAGACACAGGCGCGAAGGGACGGATACCGAGGAGGACAAAGAGCGGGGTGGGGTAGATGGAGGGAACAGCATGAATGTGTTTGTCTGCAGAAGAATACACGCTAATTCTTGGAATATGCCAGCCCCTTAAATCACCGCCGCGGGAGGGGAGCCGTCCAAGGCTGGGGAGCCCCGCGCACTCCGGGTGACAGGCCCACGGTCTTTCCGCAGCAAGAGGCTGAGCAGCGATGGGAAATCTTGCATTGCTGCGCCTCCTCTGAGGGCTAACATTTCTCTCCCTCTTTCTTTTCTTTCTTGTCTTAAACTTGAGAAAATCAAAAAAGAAAGCAAGTAAAACAAAAGCCCCTTTGCCTTAATTAAATTACTCAGCCGCCCTCTGGGGTTGACACTGGGGATACATGAGGCTTTTGTGTAATATCTGGAGGAATTCTCCCGCCGCCCCCCGCCTCCCCCTGCCCCGTCCCGGGGACAGGCGGGAGGATTTCAAAGGGGAAGGGAAAGGAAGGGGGAGGGGGGTAAGCTAATAGGGATGGGAATTATTCTGTGATGGCTGGAGGGATAAGAGAAAAAAGGGAAGGAAAGTCGCTGCTGAAATTGAAAGCCGATTCCCTGTGCTGGCTCGAGGCAGTGCTCTGACCTGGGGTAGCTGCCCTTTTGCCAGAGACGCAGGCAAAGTTCAGGGCACGGGGAAAGCTGCATAAATATGAAGCCTTTATCGGGGGGCCGATCCCGCTGCCGCAGGACATGCCTGTCCGCTCCGGGCTCAAGCACGACGAGGCGAGGCGAGCTCCCCATGGCCACCGGCAGCTGCAGGGCCATGCCTGAGCAGGGACGGTGCCGGCGGCCGAGCCAGGACATTTTGCAGGCTCCCAGCATCTTGCCCACCCTCCCAGGCAGCAGTACCACCGCTCCATATCCCCCGCAGCGAGCTCCCCGGGTCCAGGCAGAGGGTCACCCACTGGGAAACCGGCTTCCACAAGCGGGAGGCTTCATTCAGAGAGCGCTCTTATGTTTTTATCAGTATGTCCCCCAACCCTGTGCAGAGCACATCCAATAACCACCCATGCGTTTGCCATGGCAAACAGTTATTGCCGGTTATTGGTTATTGCCGTCCCGCCAGCAGGATTGCTCTCACGCCGCTGCCGCCGTCGGTGGACTTGTTTGAGAGCTGTTGGTTTTCCTCCCCAAAACCTCCCGTTGGCAAGATCGTACATCTTCCCCTCTGAAAACTGGGTGAAGTGAGCTTTGCTTTGCACCTTCGGTTTGGCCTTGGGTCAAGAGAAGCCCATATCTGCTGCTTGAGAGGGGACTCTTCACCTTAGGCGTAGTCTGCAAAAGTAGCTGAGCCCGTGTGGGACGTGCTGGATCCTTCCCACCATCTCTCCCACTCACCCCAGCATCGCACTGCCCAGGGACCACAGTCCTGTCATCAGGCTCGATCGGTGGCTTTTGGAGAGGTGACCGTGCTGTCTGGGGCTGGGGCGTGCAGCCCATCGACAAGCGATGCAAACAAGGAGCGAAGGCTGCATACCAGCACCGGCTCCCTTTTACTTACTGTTGGGAAGGAATATTTCTGGGAACAAAGAACATCTGGGCTGTAAGCTGAACTGGGCTTTATATGATGAAGCTTGTAATACTGTCCCATCTGGAGAGCAGCTCCAGTGAGCTCTGTGGGGAGATAAGAGACAGAGTCAACCATAAATCCACTCCTTTAAGCATGACAAGTGTGTGCCTCATATTCCAAAGAGAGGAGGGGGAAAAGTAAGTGGAAACATTTCTCTCTGTGCTGAACACACGCAGAGCTAAAAAAAGGCCCGGCCCGCCGTAGTGTGATGGGAGGCTGGTAAGCATGGAGCACCCCCAGGGTGCCAACAAGAACAGTCCAAGGCTTTTCCCGCAGTGACAGCTTCATTCCCCAGTGACAGCCGGGCTCGGTGGGGAAGCACAGGAGCTGGGGGGTGCTGCCACACGCACAAAGCCCCCCTGCAGCTGGAGCTGGAGCTGGAGGCAACTGCCACTGGGCAACAAAGCCCCCAAAACGTCAGGGCTTCCACCTCAGTGGAGAAACTGGCCTCCCGCTTCTCAGAGCTTCTCTGCTGTTTATTGCTAACCGTGATTTATGGCACTAATAACAACAGCCTTACAGATGTGGAAGGGCCAGGTGAGGAATCAGGCTGTGGGCGTGGGGGAACGGTATCACTGTTAGGGGAAAAAAAAAAAAAAAAAAAGGTGGATTATTTCCCCAAGTGAGCTATTGAGGTTCTTGCAGTTTGCACCCGATGGAGCGGCAGCACGTTTCAAAGAGGCACCTTGCAGGTCCTGGCGCTGCTCCCCGCGGCGGTCTGCCTCCCCTGCAGCAGCGCGGCCCCGCGCTCGGGCCACCCAGGTAACCCGTGTCTGGTGAGCACCTGTGTCAGCCGGCTTGGAGGAAGGTATAAATACACCCGCATGTTTATCTAGGATTTCCCACTTACAGCCTTCGGCTTTCCAATAGCCACCCACTCGAGCAGGCCAAGCAGGCAGCATCCTTGCTTCTGCCCTCCAAATTTCTCCTCCGATTCCTTTTTCTCCTCTCGCTTCCTATGGTGTTCCAGCCTGCGTTGACCGATTACAGTATTTGGAGGGATGAGTCTCTCTGCAAGCTCTTTCTGCTGTGTTTAAAGAAGTAGGTGGTTTTAATCCACACCCAGACTTCTTGTGGACAGACTGCCACCGTTCATAAAGAATAATAATTTGCAGGGCTGCAAAACGGCCCATGGCACGGCACAGTGCCTAGCACAAAGCTGAACTGCCCTGCTCCAAGGAGCTTCCCATCAGAAAACACCAGAGACGGGACTGACTGGGATGGTGGAGGCCAGAACAAGGAGGAGAAGCGAAGCAGGAGGAGGAATGCCTGGGGCTGGGGTAGGAACTGGTGTGCCGCTCCTTCTACAGCCCGTGTCAGGAAAGGACAGTCCCTTCTTACCCAGGGGCTGGTTGGGGCACACAGGGAGCAAGATGGGTCGCCAGCATTTAAAAAGAAAATATCACAAGGAAGGAACGTCAAGGGAGGATTATCCTCGAGAAGTTAGTCAGAGGTGGGAGCTGGGGCAGAGGTAGGAAAGACGTCACAGGGGACTCTATCGTGACAATGCCTTTTCTGCATTTCTGCTTGTTGTCTCTGTGCCATTTATTAAAGGAAAGTCATCTAGGTATGCCTGGGCCCGACAGGGAATGGAAACCTCTCAGCTTGCATGTCTGCCTGAAGTGAAATGCCTTATTTATTTATGTCCCCGTGTGTGCTGTCTGAATCTTGCACCCCAGGTTGACGATAGCTCAAGCACCACTTCTCTTGGCTTTTAGTCGCTAAAATGTAAGCAGGGATTAGAATAAAATGAGAATTGTGCTGGCCCATGGCAGAGGTGTGATTTTCATTCAATATTCCCTAAACTATATTTTCCTATAGAAAAAAATAAAGACAGGGAAGGGAAAAATGAAGAAACATACTTCTTCCCTCTAGAACGTTGTCCTCGTCTGATCCGTACTACACCTCAGCCCTTCCTTCTGCCATCTCTCCCGCAGCCTGTGGCAAAAACATCAAAGATATTTGTTGGAGCTGGTGCGTGTGTGTGTGTGTGTAAAAGGCAGAGAGGGAGACTGGTTTAGATACAGGTTATTTATTAGAGGTTTAATATTGCTCCATATAGAAATTAAATGGGACGGCATTCAGACGTGCCATTAAAATTTACTGCTTCTTGCTATTTTAAAACCTACATAATCATTTCAAGTAACACTGATTAAGGTCTTGCAAGAAATGAAAAAAAAACCAACAACCACGTCAACTCAGGCATCACCACGGTGTCTCCACCTAATAGCTGCTTTATTAACATGAGTCTGGAAGCAGGAATGCCTTATGTTAAATTTATTTATTTTCCATTTACACATCACTTTTCTGTTGGGTTTCTTTTCTAAAACACTTGCTTGATGACCACTCCTTTCTCAATGGACTGCCTGACTGTATGGCATTTAATGTTTCACTCATATAAACACATTCATTTCCCTAAAAGTGCAATTTTTTTCTTTCATAAAATTGACTTCTGTATTTTCTTTTTAACTTGCTCTCTCTGGAGTGAATATGCATGAATGTGCATATGTTCGAATGCATGCACGTGAAACACACGCTCTGTCTCCCTCTTCCCTTCTTCTTTCTTTTATTTACACATAGGTACCTCCTTCCAGCCCTCCTTTATTTTATGTGCACACCTATACATATGTTCATATAGACACATGCATATGAAGAACTTGTATTTTCTAAACGAAGCTGGACTCTTTTCTTTGTCCATGCCTTTAAACACAGAAAAGCAGGATAATTTTTACAAACTTCTTCAGGTTAGGATTTTTTGGCTGTTTTATTCGTGGTTTTGCAGATGAATGGATAAGGCGGCAGGAAATCTATATTGGGCTACATGGTAAATATATATTTATATATATTTGTATATATATTTTTCTATATATATTGATCCCGGTGTTCAAAATGCAACAGATTCCTTGGGAGCAACATTCAGTCTCCTGAGAATAGACTTAGAACATGCTGGGCTGGAGTCCTTCGGTAGGGCCAAGTGAGAAGACCTTGTTTATGTGATGGGATTAGCCCTGAAACTCGGGAAAAGGCGGAGGTGGTGGTGGCTTTGAGAAACACTCTGAAGGCCAACTTTGTCATCTGCATGATTAATATGTCATGCAGGGGTCTTTATGAAGAGCTAACGGTGACCTGGAGATTGTGGTTTTGATAAGGTGGATGCATAATAGCTGCATCTTACAATATATGGTTCACTGGCACTGCGCCAGTCAGGAAAATGTTGTAACGTACTCCTGCCAGATAAACACCGTTGGGTTTTGTTTTTTTTTTCACATGCATTCTGTCAGTCTTAAGGCAAAACCTCCTGGATTCACTGCCATCACATGAGACTGGAAGAGAAAAAAAAAACGAGACTGCCCGGAAGTGTAAGCCATAAAAAAGTAGCCTGGAGGAGGCTTTGAAGGATTATCCAGCCCAACTGTCTGTGCCAGAGGAAGGCAGGCTATTTCTGTGGCATTCCTGACAGACAGTTGTCCAACTTTTTCCATAAAAACTGCAGCAGTAGAAGTTCTGCAGCCTCCCCAGGCAGTCTGTGGCTGCTACCCTCGCTACTGGAAATGTTTAATCCCAGCGTCCAACTCGAAATCATCACCACAGTCCTGCTCCGTGGTAGTTATGTTCCTCTTGGACAGAATCGGGAAGAGCATTTGGAGACAGGAGAGGACTGAGAAATGAGAGACCTTCATCTTGGCTGAGCGGTGAAGGAGGAGGGAGCCCTGAGGACCGCTGCCCAGGGCAGGCTTTTCCTGCGGTGGGAATGGGTGGGACAAGGTCAACACCCTCCTCAAAATTAACTTTAGAAGTCATCACTGAAAGGAAGATAACGTTTAGGATGGAATATTGACATGGTTTTCTAGCTTGCATGGATAAGTAAAGCTTCAAGGAGGTTAGATTCAGAAGGATAACAAAGAAGTGTTTTCCAGAGGACTCCTGGGCTTCTACAGCTGACATACCCTGTTTGAGAGCTAGAAGAAGGGATGGGTAGGAGGCAGGTTACTAGTCAGCATTTTGTTGCTTTCACTTAAGGATTTTTTCTGTCGCTTTCTTTCCAAGTTTATTACCAAGAAATTAAACCCTCACTTTGCCAGAAGACAGTTGCCTTTTTAATGCGTAAGTTCATTTGGTATTTAACTGAACCGAAAGGTGCACAGTGAGAACAGCTTCTGCTTCCTCAGAGGTGGTCAGGCAAGCATGAGGGGCTGTCAGAAAAAGCCCTGCCTGCAGCCTGAAGAGGTTTAGGAGTCGTAAGACATGGGAAGCATTTTCTCTCAGGATACACAAAGTAGTCTGATGGCTGGTTTATCCCCCCGGGTGTAACCTGGGGCCTTTTCAACAGGAGAAAGTGGCTGTAAGACAGCCCACAGGCTGGTGCACCTCACTCCTTGCACAGGGTAGGTCATCCATGACTGCCCTTTGAATGAGTGAAGAAGCTCAGTCGAGCTTACTTATCATCTCGTCCGCCCCTGCGTTTCTCTCTAGCCTGCTCTTTGCATTTCCTCAAATACGGATTATATTGAGTCACTCCTGACTTCAGTAGGAATAGGTGCTTTATACAGTGTGTTGATCTGGGTTATAGAAAAACAACTCTTTTGGAAAACTGTGGGAGCCTCAAATGCTGGCGTCCTCTGCAGTTCCCCACGGGAATGAGTGACCTCCTGGCTCGGACTCCCCTAGTGACTAACGAAACAGGAGGTGCAGGCTGGGGACAAGGCAGCTGTTGGGGACGGAGTGATGCTAGTCCAAGGTGTTATTCATCTCAGCCTCCCTTTATTTGTCTGCACCCAGCAGGGCAAGATAACACCCCTACAGCTTCTATCATGCTGGGTCTTTATAACCTGATGCCTCAGCACCGCAACTGAAATGTCAGGTCATCTGGTGATTAGTTTGTCCTGCTAAATGGCACTGTCACGCAATGATGTTGCATTATGACTCTGCCCAGTTTTAGCATACTGCCTCCTCTACAGCCTCGGTTTCTGGGATATAAGTCAGGTCAAGCTCCATGGATGTTGGGATGGACGACAGCACTGATGTGGGATTTTCCGCTGGGCCAAGAGTGTGCCAACATCTTCGTGAGGCTCTCCTCATGGGGAGGATCACCACATCACTATAGTAGCAGATCCCCAGATACTTTAGTAGCATCTTCACCTGTTGGTAAAAAACTGCCTTTCCTCTCACCAGATTTTCCTAGAGAGCATTTTGTTTAATGAAATAGCATTTTCAAACATGTACATTTTAAAATGTATATTCAGTAAATTTCTCTCACACCTCTTTTTTTCTCTGAAGCTTGACACATGGGAATGGTGCATTGATCCATGGATTAGACTTAGTTACCTTGGCAAGCAATTGTGCCTTGAGTGCCAAGATAACCAGGTCAAAGAGGGAAAAGCCTGAATATTAAAAAAAACAATGTTTGACTGACAAAAGCAATTTTGAAGAGATGTGCAGGCTAAGGGGAAGTGAGGAGGAGAGCCCTGGTTTACACTAAAAGGTCTGTTATACAACTTAAACATTGTAAATGTTGGTTTTGCTTCACCACCCGCTGTTTTGCCCAGATGGAATAGCCTGGAGAGGGTATTTAATACGTATAGTCATTGGAGAGCTCTGGGCCTAATGCTGATGGGAGCAGACGTCTGTCTGCTGCTGAGAGTCCCCATCGCCACCCAGCATGCAAACCGCAGGAGCTGGTGCCATGGGAGGACCGTTTTGCCCCATGAGCTGAAGGAAGGGCAGCGACAGCTCCTTCTTCCTCCTGAGTCTTCCTCAGCCTTCCCACCCTCTCCTGCCCTGCTTGCCTCCAGGGCCGTGACAGGAGCAATGGAGCCAAAGGCAAATAGTGTTTGAGATGTGTTGGGTTCTGAGGGACAGCCAGGTTCAGCTCGGGGGAGATGGGATGCTCTTGTGAAGACAAACAAGGACTATTTGGGGGCACGGTCCCCTTTGGGCAGCTTTAGCTGACAGCTGCCTTCCTGGGGAAGAGTTCAGGGGACACGTTCTGAAGAAACTGACACACACACACCCCCTTGGAAAGCCCCAGTTTTGTCAGAACAATTTCAGTTGCAGGAAAGGGCTCATCCCAAAGACTCTTCTGGCCTGAACACCAGAACTTTGAGGAGAAACAATGGTCTTCCTATCCTCTTTCAGCATCCCTGGCAGGAAAAGGTAGAGGTTGTCCCACTATTAATTGATATAAAACCAAAGTGAAGATCCAAGCGAAACATTTTGATCGACCAAATCTGTGTTTGATTTTCCTGTGGCTCTTGGATATGCAGAGATGTTAGAGAGATTCCTCACCTCAGGACAGAAGGGCAGAACCTGTCCACGACCAGTGCCCAGCAGCCCCTTCCCAGGCCCAGGAAACCTTGGCAGAAGCAATCCTTATCTCTGGAATATTCCCAGTGCCACCTTTTCAAGAGCTTTTACAGAACCGTTGTTTCTCTGATGCCAGCAAAGCTAATGCCAGGCTGGAGGGCCTTGTATTATTTTACCTCCAAGAATGCTTTAGCCTTTGCTGTGAGGCCAACAGCTTCCCTTTGACTTCCAGCACTTATATGCAAGGACGCGCTGCAGAATCACAGGTCAAGGAAAGAAGGGTGATGCTGCCTTCAAGCAGTAGAAGGCCAGCCCATTGCCCTGCTCAGAGGCTTGAAATAGGACTTAAATGGTGCTTTTGTTTTCCCTAAGTGTTACCTTACAGTCTGGGTGTTCATGACTGGAATATGGCTATGTGTGTGTATATGTGTGTACACAGTGTACAGGGAGGCTTCTCATTCAGGGGCAGGGAGTGAATGAGAGTCGGATTAAGTGTTTTCAATCTCTAAATTGCCACAGCCCCACAGGACTCAGTAAGGCATCTTGCAGTAGTGGATAACCAGCACCCTTCATGCAGCAATTTCCAAGCACTTGCAGTAAAAATAAGTGGCCGGGCAAGCCTAGCCCAAAAATCTGCCAGCCCATCATCCTGTTAATGTACAGACAGAAATACGAGAACAAGGAAACCTACAGAAATGGATCTAAATATTAATGGGTATGGTGAAGGACTGATACTTTGTAAGCACCTGAAGAAATCTCTTTATCTCAATCCCACCAATCTGGTCAACTAACTCAGCATCCTTTGGGATTCCTAATTCTGTCCTGCAAGGGAGGCAAGAATTTTCCCCCTAACTACTTTATTGGTGTAGTACGAAGGTGCAACAACATTGAGGCAAAATATTTGAGGGAAGGCTAGAGATCAAGATACATCTTTCTGTGAGCACAAGTAATTATGGCAGTATATTTTAAGAAGCTGAGAAAGTTTGCTTGATAAAGGTGTCGCTAGACTGGGTACAGTGAGTTCAAGAAAAATACTGATTTGTCTTACTGGTTTTCCACATCTTACACATTTCTCAGCATGCCTTTTTATTTACTAAAATCATGGGCTTTTTTTTTTCTCTCCATAGGATAGTGGGACTTCTCAAGTAATGTTGGAATAGCATCAAGCCATTTGCAGCTCCACCAATATCAAATCTTGACATCTGTCTTTTGCAAGTGCATCAGCCAGCAGCAAGGAACTTTTTAAAGTTGTCATACCACAACACAAACAGATTTGCAAAGCAGTTACTCTGTGGGCTCTGATAACCCCTTGATGGTGCAGAAAGACATCCGGACATTTCAGGACTGCAATCTTTTGTACACTAAAATGAGGATTACCATTGAGCTTGACAATAAACTTGGCTGAATAACCCAGACCTCATTTCAACCCACAGTTCTTGGATCTCCAAATGACAGTTTGCCAGATTTACATCTGTTTCCTCTATGGGGAATGTGGAGTCCTTTTCTAGCCCTTTGAGCTTAGTTTTCCTTCTCCTCTTGGCTTTGCTGCCAGATGATAAAGATTTAATTCATTTATTACCATTACAATCCATCTGGTTTTGAGCACAGAAGCAAGCTGAGTTTTCAGGCTAGCTTCTGTTCCTAAGAGAAAATTAGTGTCTTCACCTATGCTACTCTTCTTCTCTCTCGGGCACAAAATTACACTAAACTGGGGGGGGTTCCTTGCCCTCCCCATGCCCTCCATCTAACCTGTACTGTAGCATGGACTTGGAAATGCAGAAGGATGGCTCTTCTTCCCTCCATTCTTCAGTCCAGGGGACTCAGACATGGAAAGTTTCCATTTTTAATTCAGTATTCACTGAGTTTATGCTTGGTTTGTTTTCAAGTGGTATGGGGATGGAGAGCAGTCCTGAGTACCAAAGTTCAGTTGCTGCAAAGCAAGCACAGCCATTCCCTTTGGTAGCCCCAACTTCTTGCTAACCTCCTCTACAGACAATCTAGCGACAATACATTGACTTACAGGCAAAACCTGTGTTCATTACAGATACGGTGGTCTTTTTTCATGGGAACGAGGGTATTAGCACTACTAAATACATTGGCCAGATTTCATCTGGGCTGATGCATATTGCTGCTGTAAATTTTTTTTCTGCAGTGCAGGCAAAGCATAGGCTATTATTTACTCCTGCTGTGTGCTGTTAGAAAAAAATTTTACACCCCAAAACTGGCTGCTTTCCACTGATGTCTGAAATACCCAAAGCATTTCCCTTGCCCTCCATCTCTAAGAGCTCTGTGATCTCTGGATGAAAGATCCTAGATATATGTCAGTTAATTATTCTTATCAAACCAAATTCTTCAGTCATCTAAAAGCTCTCACTTAACAGTTTTGGCACCTCTCTGTGGAACATCAAACTTTCTCTGCTTTCCAGTACAGCTCCACAGGCAGTATTTCTCTAGAATAAGAACACACAGCATCTTAAGGATTTACTGTGGGTTTTCTCTGATATTTGCAATGCCTAATATTAGAGCTCTCTGTAACCAAAGGCAGAGCTATTAGAGACTTCAGTGAGATTATTCCATATTGATCAGGCATAACAGATTTAATTCCAGAAATTCTGATATTAATATTGAGCAAAGCGTATGGAAAAAAATATAGTCAGATGTTTCTGATGAGATGTCAACACTTCACAAATACAGTCAAGCAGTGTGCGTGTTTACCTTTCAGTTTACGTGCCCATTTCAACCATAGCTGTTGAACTTTCTGCAAGCAGGGTTGATACCGGGGGTTAAAGGTCACAACTAACAATCCAGGCACTTCTCTGACCAGGCTGCAAAAGCAATAAATAGAGTCAAAACATGAGAAAAACCTTTTCAGCTCATAGCTTACCTGCTCCAGGGGTTTGCAAGAGTTGGATTGAGGGGATAAAAGAGAGTGGGAGAGACCCAGGACTGGGCTCGGAGCTGGAAAAAGAAACAACAGTGAAAAGGTCAACGTTCAGATGATGGTATCACATCCTCCTTTCATCCCTGCAGTTCACACGAAGGCCGGGATCCTTGCTTTGCTTTACTTTGGGGAAAACTCTTGCTTTATTTGTTCATGTTGAACTGCTATCGGAGCTCAATGTCTCAGTGTTGTGTTTTAATAACATCAGTTTCCCTGGACCAGATACATATGAAGTCAGTTAGACGATTCTATAAACAATGGATCCAAGTCACGCAACGCAACATTTCTGATTGCAAGATAACCTTTCCGAGGGCGAAGTTAGCGAGGTGAGGGGTTGGATTCCTCAGCCAGGCACGAAGGGAAACCTTCAGCATTCAGAGCTGCTCCAGTGGGACGAGGTTTGTCTCCTCTTGTTTTGGGGGAACAGCTCCCTGGTTTGTTTTTCTACTCCCCAGTCAGCACGCTGGGTGACTTTTCTGAATTCTGGCCGCCCGGAGCATACTTTGTTGACAGTTCATTTAAGGAGATCTGTGCAGAATATTTTCCTTTGAAATCAGTTGAGAAGAGGAGTTACACTGAAGTTTTAGTGAGTGCTACGGCTCTTCATTTTTATTTTGGAGTTTAAAAAAAGCAACACACGTGGGAAGATGTTCCCAAACCAAGAAATGAGAAGGTTCATTTAGCATAGTATGAGAAAGGTCAGAAAGGAAGGGAGAAGGATGGCATTGGCCAGATGGAGATTTTGGAAAAAACTTCTCTCAACTTCTTGCCTTTCTAGTTATTTGTTAATGAAGATATTAGTCTCTAATATCTATTTTAAGACAAAAAAAATATTCCAGGATCCAATATGAAACTTTTGTGAAGTTTGAAATTTTTTTTGTCCCCTCTCTAGTATCTAACACAAAGGAAAACCTCAACTCATCAATCTGCAGCTTTACCTCCACGCAGCTGATGAACATGGCTACTCCCACATGTGAAGGGGTCTAGCCTTCACGTTTATAAACACCACCGGTTTGGCACCTACAAGTTCTCTAATTGTATGCCTTGGCATGAAGTCCATTCCTGCACTTTGCTTAGGAAAATTATGCTCTGGAGATTTTTTGTGTGCTTGTTACTGTATGGCCACGTGTGAGCTGAGTACAGCGCCATGCAAGCTTTTCACAGCTGTAGCAAAGTTCATGTGCAAAGCTACATAGATCATGAGATGCCAGTGTGGTTTTTCTCACGATTCAAGTCCTGGTAGGATGGTGTTAACTTCAGTTGCATTTGTTGGGTGTGAATCGCAGTGAAAACAAGCCTTCACTGCAGTAAAGTCAGCAGTTCCCAAAGCGAACGTGGACTTTCTCCTTGAGGTCCCAGGAGCAGTCTTGCTATCATGGCACAGGGCTTCATGCTTCCTGTGGGCTGATTTACTCTTTCTGAATCAGCTCAGAGGAGGATGGATAGAGGAATTTGCTCCAGCCCATAAAGTCTGTGAAGATTTAGGTCTTCAGCTCAATCCTAAGGCAGAGTGTAGATGCTCAGACCAGAGATTACAGTTGTCATCCCTTTTTTCTATGAGGTATAACCTATAAATATTTTAAGTAGATCTTTAACACAACCTGCATGTCCATAACTCTCAGCATTTGTAATAAGTGTTATCCAGGTTTCATTCAGAGAGAGCAGCTAAAGGAGTGGGACATCAAATGGAGGCCAGGCAACAAATTCAAGTTCTTAGTCTCTCCCACCACCCTCTAAAACAGACCCTCGTTCACTTCCACAACAAGACGACTCTGGAACAGACCCCTGCAATGGCTTCCCCATTCAAGGGACGGTCTGGAGCAGGATTACAACCGTGGGGGTTTCCAGACCCTGTCTAGCCAGCGGCTTCGTGTTTGGCTGACAGATGTGACCCCAGAGCAACCAGCTGATTCTGCCGGGCGTGGTGGCAATTGCAAAATTCCTTTGCAGGCAACACATAAAGGCTACATTGGCTGCAAGTGGCACATGGTTGCAAGTGGTTGCCTGCTGCACTTTCTCAGCTTCTACTTTGTGTTGCGGAGAAACAAGTTCATATTGCTCAGTAATCGGGATCTCATAGAGCTACACTGGCTGCATTAGATTATCCAGCTGTTCCATGCATAGAGGGTCAAAACTGAACGCAGTTCTAGCTGTGCAGACTGCCCTTGCAAACTGGCTGCTGTATTTTAGATCAGTGATTATGCTACTAAAGTTAATTACCAGCTTGTCCCACTGTGCACATAGCTGTCTGCTTTTCTATACAGAATGGGAGCTAACATCTCACATATGTTTGTGAAAGATTTGTTTAATTAAGCAAAAATTAATTGACATAATGAGAGTTCACTTAGAGTTTCCAGTGGCTTACACATACACATATAAAGCTGGGGTTTGGAAAAGGCTCTGGCTGAGTATCCCAGGGATCTGGATTGAATTCTCAGCTTTGCCGTAGGCTTCCTGTTTAACCCTGGGCAAATCATGCAAGGCCAGATCTGTAAGGTATCAAGGTATTTAATTCCTAAAAGTTTATTGATTTCTTCTGTAATCAGGGGCACAGTGCCTTTCTGCCTCACTTTATCCACCTGTGAAATGGAGATAATTGAGTTTCTCTTCATACACTGTGGCTGGAGCATTTGTTTCAAGCAAAGGCTACTTCTGACTGCATCGGTACAGCAGCAAGAGAAATGGGGTCTTGATCTCATTTGATTTTCTGGATATTACTGTGCTACGAATAAAAGCACCCCTTAGTGCAGAGACAGCCATGTGCACACTGACGCTTAAGTTAACACACAACCTATTTATTTGTTACTTAATCCTGTGAGTGGATTATTATTTTCTTGGAATACTTGCTGTATATTCCCCCTAGCTATGATACTGTACTCCAACTGCAATGTTTAACAACGGGAAGATCCCTGACCTTTTGTCCTGACCTAATAATAACTGAATGGATTACTTTATTTAAACAAGAGGAAAAGTGATTTTTCCCACTTCCTTCTCAGTTTGAGCCTTGTGTAAGAGTCACTGTCTCTCTGTTGAACTCTTCCTCTTTCTGTCTCTCCCTTTTTCTCCTCCCCACTTTTTGCCGAGCCAAGTAGTCTTTTCCACGTGACATTATGCTCCATTGGTTTACAGTTTTATTGTTTAAAACCAGTATCCAGCATTCCCAGTAAGCATTAATTATTGCCTCAATTATGACACACAATGTTTTTTTGGGTGAAATGAAAGCCACCATCGTCAAGAATTCATGACCAGCCCTCTCAGCAAGGAACAGTAATCTATGGGGTAGACATTTTGGAAAGAGACTTCACTCCATAAGTCATTGTATTGATTAAAAGCAAAATGGGGTTAGCTGTGTTAAAGACAAAACATTCTGTAGCCTTTCCAAGTTAATTATTCAACCACAGAGACATTTTACCACCCAGGAACTGCACTCACTTTCTTCTTGAATTCTAAAGGAAATGGCTTTTCAGTCCCTTTGCTTTGGCTGTCTCCTGGGCTGAGGCGGCCAAGATGAACTACAAAAGCTCAACACAAAATCCCTTGCCCAGATGCAGCCCAGGAGGACCTTCATTGCCACCTGTTTTTCCCTCTTCTTTGCAAAGGCATTCGGAGGTGATCCACCATTCTCCGGTACTCGGCACATCCCTCTTGATGCGGGGTTTCCTGGGTTGCTTCCCCCTATTGGGAAACGCCTCTGTATCCTATTTTATCCTAATATGCTGCAGCCCCTGACTGGGCTGACGTGCTCACCCCTCTTTCGTCCCCGACCTCCTCAAATCTCTAGGCAGAAGGAAAAAAGCAGGTGCCGCAGCAGGTTCAAGCTTTTCTTCCCACGTCTTTTATCCCCAAAGGGTTTTAAAGAAGTGGCCGAGCTGTTCACCAGCAGGGACCTGGCCTGCTATTCCGTCCCGCTGGATTTCAAGCTCTTCTTGCCAGGCTGCCCTGGTGCTGGTTCAAACACATGTCATCACATGCAATATGGACACAATACCCTCATTCCTACGGGCTCCAGGACCCAGCAGAAGAAAGCGCAGGCAGAAGATCAAACATGGAAGGAACAGAAGACAGAGGAGCTGCTGTTGCCGTCTGTGTCTGGAACAGAAAAATGAACACAAGGGAAGAGACAGGGCAGGGGGATAATTACTTTCATCCCAATTTTATTCCCACAATTCCCAACCACTTTTGAAGCCAATTTTCCTTTAATAAAATATACTATTAATGACTCAAGTAGAAGCCTTTTGTGCAAGACAATACCCAACTCTCCAGATGGAATTATTTTGTGTTCTGCACAATATACATGTATGTATATTTATATACATAAATTGAACTGTGAGCATGGCCTCCATTACCCTATTTTGCAAATCGAGTAAGTTATTTCAAAATATGTTTAACATACTTTATTTCTTTGAAACTAATTCTTTCATAGCTCTCCCCCCCTTCCAGCTCTCTCTACCCCCTAAAGAGAAACACAAGCCAAACAGCAACAAGAACTATTTCCCATCATTTCTGGAAGCCATTCATTTGCTATTTCTGTTCATCAGAGCTTCAGAGTGCAGGAATTTAAAGAGCTACTGATGCCTTTTGCTACTTGGCATATATATCCAATATTGTCTTTCAAGCAGTTTAGACACATCCTTCTTCTCTTTCTTCTTTAACAGCCTGTCAGAGAAATAGGCCTAATTAGTTTATTGTGGGTTTGTGTGTGAAGAAGCTATTGAGGGAGCGCCAAGTCAAAAAGTCAAACACAAACTGATTAATTTTCACAATGCACCCCTCTGAGGTGGGGAAGTTCTGACAAATCCACTGGGTGTTCACAGTTATCCTGTGCTCTGCGCACAGAGGCTGGGAGCCATATGGAGAGCGGAGCGCTGCCACCGCGCTCCCCCGTTCCCAAAGCTCACGCTCCGGGCGCTGGGGCTGACGCTGAACCTCGGCGCCTGCCGAAATCTCAGCCCACCGGACCTGGCTCGCCCTGGTCGCTTCACTCTTCTGCACCTACCGGATGGAGATGCCTGGTGACAGCCCCTTCTGGGGGTCAGCTTTTTGGGGCACAGCAGAATATACACAGCTTAGGAGGGTGGCACAATAATTTATTGGCTTGAAGAAGATAGCTGGGTTTTAATAAGCTGTTAGGCTAAGCATCAGCGTGCCCACCACCCTGGTAGGGCACCCAGAGTCCTGGCTGACCAGGCAGGCACCAGCCACGAGGGTTTGGGTTGCCTTCTGCAATTCCTGGGAACTACCGCCTCCGCATTGCTCAGTTGCCATCTTCCATCAGCTCCGTTGGCACCGTCAACTCTGACTTCTCCACACAGGGACCCTACAATTCCTCACAAGCCTCCCTTGAGTTTTTGTTTGTTTGCTGCGTTGGGTGTGGGTTTTTTTGGCTTTAGGGTTTTATAAGTTTCATGGTGGTGCTTTCCCTATTGAATTCTTGAGCTGTATATGAGCACATCTCAACAGGGCTACCTCTGCCAGTAATTTTACTTTTCTTATCTCTCTGCAGACTTTCTCACAGCTCTTCCTCAGCAGTCTGAGTAAAGGTTATGCAGCTGTGTCGTATCAGAGCAGGGCTTTGCTCCTTGGTGCACAGGCAGCTCAACCCAGAGGGGTTTTACAGAGGGCAGCTACAGCAGTTACTTGGGAAGGTCAAAAGGAAATGACTGGCCAAGCTGGGGTTACAGTCTGGCAGGAGATGGGGCTAGATTGGTGGCTTTTAGCTCAATGAAGCTTCCAGAAAAAAGTTCATGAGCCACAGTGGTTCCCATTTCCAACCAAATACAAATTAAGCTGACCTTTAAGACTTTGCTTAGCAATTTGTAATGCTGCCCATTGCATTTGCTTGCTTTCTCAAGATGCCAGAGAGTATCAGGAGGGAGGAAGGTTTATTTCCCCCAATGGTTTTGTGAAACGCCTTGTAATGCCTTTCAGATCAGCAGTTGTTCCCCAGACCCTAAGCTGAGAAACACTGTCCTAAATGATCTCCAAAGGCCCCTTCCAGGAATGTTTTCTTTAACTTGAGAAACTCAGAATCTCTTGAGTTTCTATCAGTATTCCACTGCCACCAGCTACACATCTTCAGGTTCTCAGGACTATCTTTTGTCCCCTATTATGCTAGCCAGGTAGCTGCAGTAAAACAGAATGTTTGTCCAGAAGGGAGTTGTTGTTCCTGCCACAAGAGATTATTTGAAGCCACAGCTGCCACAGGGATGAGTGTGATGGCACTGCAGCCTTCAATGACACTTGGATTTTTCTCACTCAAAGCTGTTTCCAGGTTGCAAGTTCCAGGAACCTGTGCAGGATGCTCCCCCCACTCAAAACAACCCACCTCAAACCCTGTTCCTATGAACTTCAGCTTGTGTTTCAATAAAGCTCTTCCCTCTCTGTCTTTAACAATTTTCTCCAGTGCAGGATTTTTGACAGTTGTGCCCTTCAAACAGCGTCGAAGCAGGCACTGAAGCAATATTAAGAAGCCGTCACGACACAGTCGCTTCCACTAACAGCTTCTCTGAGCCCAAGTCTCACCTTTCTTCAGTGTGTAATATATAAATATATATCAGAACAAGTGACTAGGAGGTGAGAGGAGGAGTTATTTCTGTGTTCAAGGAACTGACAACTGTAGCCTTGAGGTTGCCTACCTGAAGCTGTGGACCCCAGCCCACGTTTCCATAGGGGGCCCATCAACATGCTGGTCTGGCAGTGACCACAGGATCATTCAAGCCTCTGCACTGGTTTAGCTTTAAACCTCTATGAACTGGGTCAAATTTGCAAGCGTTGGTTTTTGTGGTAGGGCACAGTGCCGCGGCCATCAGCCTCATTTGGATTCAAACAACATTATGAGACTCAAGGGGTTTATCTGAAATATGAAAACACCATAAATACTCATTTTGAGAAAATCCTGCTCAGACAGGGAGCATAGAGCAGACTGATTTGTATCCTGCTAATACCATCCGGCTGCGAGTGGGCAGGGGGACCCCAATACTACACGTTCGTCAGACCCATATCAGATCCATGTGGCTGACTTGACGTCCTCTTGCTGTCAGCAATCTCGTGGTCCCCCGGGGAGCTGTGGGCTTGCACCAAGCAGCTCAACGGTGACTCGCCATTTGGCTTACAGCAAGAAAACACAGTTCCAATGCATTTTCACGTACGCTGACTGAAATGTGTTGCACATGGGCGTGAGGCAGGCAGGATAGAGATATATAACATTGGACTGATTTAGTGGAAATGAAAATAACTAGACATATGTTAAGCACATTAAAAGTACTGATGCATATTGTGCCCTTGCTTACAGTTACTGGGTAATTATCTTTTTTTTTTTTTTTAGGAAGATGTCTGTGTCACTAGGAAGATCAATTTGTAGCAGACCCTCCCTCCATGCCCACATGTAGCTTCACGGGGGAGAAGGGCAGATTTTAGAAAAATAGTGCAAATCTGCTCCCCAGTCAAGATAATGACCCTAATGATTAGAAGCCAGTCCTGAGTGAGAGGGGAACTTTTGCCAGAGCTTTCATTGAGTGCAGTGCTGGGTCCGATCCCCCTCGTCTGTGCCCCAGCATCAGCAACCCACAGTCCCTCGCCAGTCCCAGCCATCTTCAGAAGAAAAGGACAGGCAGCAGCCACCTTAATCCAATTTCATCTAAGTATGTAATTAGGGCTGTACATCTGGGATCACTTTTTCTCCCCTTCAAAAGTTAAAAAGCTTTATGAACTAGAGGCAGGAAGGAGGGTTTGATCCAGCTTTGGGTGTTGAAAAATTCCTCTCATCTCAGCTCAGCCGTACAAGGCTCCAGAGGCTTGCACTCGCCATTTGACGGCCCTGGGGGAAGCCAAAAACTTGTGCAGTCGTCCCAGAGCCGTCTCATTCAAACCATTCCTCTGCTGTCTGTGCACAGGGTTTCTGTTTCTCCCCAGTATACTCACTTCTTTTGCCATGGTGGGACACCGCAGCGGTGAGCAGCTGCTCACCTGAGGATCCCACCAGGCTCTGGGGTTTTGCCTTTCCCAGACTTTGGTGTTTGGAGACATTGGCTTTATGGGAGACATTCCCTTGCGACGTTTTGTACAAAAAGGGACATCTTTGCAATCAACATGTGTCCCTGTTGGCTGTCCGCGTATGGCAAGGTTCAAAAGAGGCTGGATATTTTCAGAGATAGCAGAATTACTCAAAATATAATACCTAGTATGAACGCATTACAGGAAGGTTGTCCAACTCCCTGCTTTAGGATAGGGCTCGTTTGGCCTGGCGTTCACAGCCAGCTTGTGATCCAGGGAAAAACATTTAACATTCCTACCTCTTTGTTAAAGTTCATCCAGATAAGCAATTATCTGGTGCTAGTGAAGGGATGAAAATTTTGGGATGGAGGGAAGAGGCAAAGAGGAAGGACTGGGGAACGTCATGCTGTTGATGACCAAATTCTCCAGGCAACATATGTGATTCAAGAGGCTTACCACCTTCCTCCTAGCCTTTCATCAAAGTTTCTTTTGCCCTTTCCAGTGGGACAACACTGAATCGACTGTTTGTGTGGCCAGGCGTCAGCCGAGAGACTGGAAACTCCTCAGGCAAAACGCGCGTGGGTGAGGACGTCTGACTACGCAGCTGGATATGTGGAAGCAGTAGACATGCCTGGCTCCCACTTACCAATATCCTTCAGGGCTCAAACCCACCGTTTACTACCGATAAGTAAGAAAGCGCTGAGGGAAGGCAGAGGTTATCTCCTCCTCAACAGCACAGGGGCTGGTCGGGGCGTTCGGAGGCTGCGTGTGCGGTTGTTCTTGCGCTGAGACCTGGCGCACTCGCCAGACTCTCAGGCGGAGGTTGGCGTGACCGCTGGCCCACCACCCTTGGCTCATCATCGATTCACCGTTGGCTCCGAATCAGCTGGAAAGTCTCAGTACACACTCGATTTTAAAAGGTTACCAAGAAGGGGAAAAAAAAAAAAAAAAAATCTTTCTGACCCCGCCTTAGGCCTTGCTTCACCAGATTGACTGGGACAGTCTCAGCCTTTAGGGAGGCGAAAATACACTCCTTTAACTGCAGCTATTGAGCCAAACCCTCAGCTGGTGTGACACTGTGTTTTCAATGGAGCTGTGCTAATTTACAGTAGTCTTGTGTCTGACCTTCTTCTGGGGAGCAATTCAATGTGAAGAGAATGAGGATCATAGGGGAGTAACCTCAGCCTTTCTTTTAATATAAATCACAGAAGAGCAAAGTTGGCAGCTGACGCTGGTCAGAGAAAGCTGATGGAATTGCATTCTGCAAGAATATGCCCTTCCATCAAGATAAAGCCAATGCTGCTGTTGTTATATGAAGAAGAAACCTGGGAGAAGGGAAAGAATTCCAACAATGCCAGTAAAAAACACAAGATATTTTAACATTTTGGAACAGAAAAATCCCACTTTCCTTTTTGAAACAAAGTTTTGCTGAGATTTTTTTTATTTCAGGCTACAGTTTGTATTAGAAAATGGTTAAAAAATTAGAAATCCAGAATCAATAATAAGTATTTCAATGAATCCCAAATATATTTTTCTGCATTAATTTCTTTCATAGAGAGCTTAACCTGGGGAGGGTTGCTCAGATTTGGAGCAGAACCAAATTCCCAGATTTTGACCTCTTCCATGTAGCAAGCATTTCATCCCTTCCACTGACCTCTTAGTCAGAAAGCTTCAACTTCTTGTAGGAAAAAGGTGAATACTGCCTGCTACTTGCTTACTGCATTCTAGCCTTCCCAAGCACTAAAGATGTCTGCTTTAGTTTTTGTTTGAGTCTCAACGACCTCAGTCCCAGAGAAGTTACAAAGAAACTTGTCTGAGCAACTTACACTTACCCACTTAAAAAATAAATAAATTCAAATGCACTAAGCAAAGGATTACAAAATCAGATTTAGAGATAGACCCTGAAGAAACTTATTTGCAGATGGGCTTAAACTGTGGATAATAATACTGACTCACCATTATGAACTGCTTTGAGGTCTAGGGATAAAAGGGTTTATGTTAGTACTAGGTATTATTACATTTTATTGTTAATTTCAAAAGCTAGAAAATTAATAACAAGCAGCAAAAAAAAAAATCTTTCAGTAAAATTAAGGACTTAACCTGATAAAAGATCCCAAATGTCAACACTCTGGCATTATGACTGTCTCTCCAGCCCTTCTTACCTTGCTGGCCCTTTTTAAACCTCTTCTGCGTGGAATGGGTCCAAAAACTGCAGGCACTTGAACTTGAAAATTCATAGGGATTTTCATAACCTATTTCCTCTGCTGTAGGTGTTGTCACATATGACTTTGTTGCTTGTCATGCTGTCAGAGAGAGTCCCTACGCACACTCTCATACACACGCTTTTCCTCCCATACACACTCTTTCCTTAACAGGTAGCACATATAGCACAAAAGGGGGAGAAAAAAGAAAGTATTGGGAAATCGACATCTGGTTTGAATAATTCCTCCTATTTAAATTTTTACTTAGAGAACTCCCATTGGTACCGAATAATTGAACTCAGTTATTCACAGCTAAAAATCTTGGTAGCACCATTCCTCTCTGGTTTCATGTGGTGGATCGTCACACCTAGGCTCCTAAAGCCTCACAGAGGATTTAAGTTGAGGGTACTGCACGGCGAAAGGCAGCTCCCCGTTCCTCGCTGCCCCCTCCTCCCACGGGCAGACACAAAAAGATGCTGTCTTGCTTTCTCCCCCTCCTCTCCTTTATTAGGCGACGCTGAACTTATAATAAATACACTTCACAAAAAAGCAGTGTAATTAGCCTTGCTTTTTTTGGCCTGCATGTGTGTGGTAAAATGTCTAGTAATAGTTGGCAAGACTTCTGCAGGGAATGAGATTCCCATGGTTAGATCTAAAGCCCAAATACTTGGAACAAATTAACACCAGCCAAGAAAGTGAGGTTAATTACTGGAACGCTTGGAAGAGGAGGTCTCCCTAGTCTGGAAAAATGCAGTACACTATCTGCATGTATGGTATGTGGCCAAGCAGGATCTCTCCCTCTCTTTCTCTCTCTCGCTTGCTCTCTTTCCTTCTTTCCTTTTGTGTCCTGACTATAGACAAACGTCAGAGCCGCTGAGAGCAAAGACTTCATCTTCCTCCGACCTGTTCTTCCATCGGGCCAGTGCCACCGATGGCCTTGGAAGGTACTCAAAGCTGAGAAACACGGCCATCGGGGGCTGACTCTCCTTCTGTCTATGTTTTCTCATTAGTGGTTTTGCGTTGTTGAAAGGCATCTTCATTGGAGGCCCAGTATTCCAGCAACATGCTGCTTTAATCTGGGGTGGGCACTGAGGCTTTCAAAAACACAGCATACGACCCAACAGGAGAACAGTCATCTTCCCTAATATGCTCTTTGGAGAGCAAATCTGTAAATCCTGTAGGCCCCTAAACATCTGCCTTTGGTAACGTTTTAATGGGGAAAATTTGCCTAGTAACCACATTGCCGTTGACCTTTGATGCGTGAGGAATGTATACACGCACATGTCTGAGGGGGGCTGCGTGTGTGCAAAAACCTGTGAAATCAAGGTTATAAAAGCACGTAGGTGGAAACTACGTACTCCACTTCAGTTACCTGTGCACCTTTAGGAGGGCTCCCTCATGTGTTTGCATTATTCATGACACAGCCCTGCGTGGCGTGAGGACACAGCTTTTTTCCATGGGATGGCTGCCTCACTCTGTGCTCAGGATGGATACTGTTCACTACAGGAACAGCTATTCAAGATTTTGGTTTTTCCTCATTGTTCAGTTTGTGACCTCAAGCCTTCCTGACTGCGCACTATTCAAACCCTGCTCTGAAAACAACATCATTTTGTTTTCTCGTGGGCTTTTCTATAGCACTCATGACAATAGTATCAAAGTGCCTCATAAAGATTAATTCATCTATTTTTGCTACAGCCCCAGCAGGCAAGTTGGTATTATTTTCTTCATTCTACAAATGCTGAACTGAAAGCATAAGCCCTGTCTATAGACTCATGGATGCAGTTTATGGAGCAGCTAAAACCATGGTGTCCTCTGCAGCCCCACAGCTGCTTCAAGCAGCGCCTGCGTGGTCCATCAGGCTACATCTGGCTTCAGTGTGTGCGCTGCCTGACCCCCTGGCCATGCTTGCAAACTTACAAAATTGAATCTAGTCTTGAAGGCAGCCTCGGGGCCTTTGACAGTATAGACATAGCCATATGGTCAACAGTGCGTCTACAATATCCTTGGTAGGCATTAATTTTGAATCTTGTCATTGAGATGCCTAGGTCTCGATTTTTCCTCTCGCTTGTCATTAGCCAACACCGCAGATGTTCAGAGCAAAGCTCCTGCCATCCTCAGTCCCAGCTGAGACCCCAGGTTGGGTTCCCAGAAAATAAGAACCTACAACTAGGAGCTCTCTGGGAAAAGTTCGCTGTAAGCAGCATGGCTTAGCGTCTGCGAGGGCAAAATCCCCGCTCCTCCCAGCACTGCTCAGCTCGGTCAGGTACAGCCCCAATCCTCCCGTTGTTCATCCTCCTTCACCCACCTCCCACTTGCTGTTGCCTGCAATGAATGCAGCCGGAGTCTGGGGGCTGGTAGCCTCCCCTGTTTGGTGGAACGCAGCAGGAGACCTGTGGGAAAGAGGGTTCGGGCATCTAACGCGTGTTCTGCACAAAAGGGTGGAATTAATATTGCACATGAAGCCCTAATCCAGGTATTTCCTGACTTTTGAGTGATCAACTTGAAAACCTTGGTAATGCTCACTTAACTCAGGGTATGCCTGATTTCCTATATTTTAAAGTAAGTTAGGTGGTAGCATAGGCGTGCCAGCACAGTCATACCGTGGACACCTACAGGGTTTGCTATGAAGATGGCAAATTTCTACTGCATGCTGCTGTGCCAGGAGTTAAGCCTGCAGAAGTAACAGATCCCCGCCACGTGGTTTTTCTAAGTCTTATAACTTGGCCAAATGTGGGTAGTTTTTCACAGGGCCAGACAAGGCCCATCCCCAACACAAAAGCCATCTCTTCTGCCAAGTGTCCGATTGCACTTCCAAAGCACAGGGGTTCTAGGGCTTTCCAAACAAAAGGTTGTAAAAAAAAGAAAAAAGCAACAAGGCAAACAATGTATTTTTCCAGGCTTTTTCTCAGAAACGCTATGTCATTTTGGCTGAAATTTCCGTAAATAATTCAGTTTGAGGCAAACACCCTGTACGTAAAATTTAAGCCCAACAGTTGAAGCCGTCAAAGTTATAAGCAAGTGAAAGAAGGACCCTATAACAGAAAATGTTAGTCAAACTTACTAATAAGCAGTTTCCCAGCTCTGTGTGTTGCTATATGTGTGCATTTGCACATATTCAATATGGGCTGATACCTCAGGCTGACTTTGAAAGCCGCTCCGGGAGTCCTGCCCTGCAAAACGCACCCACACTGGCTGCTTACTGTGCCACTTAGAAAAGAATATTGGAAAAGGGACAGGGAGAGGAGGCAAAATACACTATAGTGGCAACAAATCAATCGGTGCGGTCTATATAGCCTGGAGGAGCTCTCTTCTTCTGCCAACCCAGCGCCCGGGGCTCTCCAGCTCCTTAGACTAAGGGGTCAAGCAGAACAGGGAAATGCAGGGCTGAAAGCAAGGAATTCATCTAGTTCAACCCTTAAATCTAAGCCGGGATTAAACCAACCTATTCCTGACCAATCACCATCTAACTTTTTCTTGTAACACTTCGAGAAAGGGATCCCAAGTCCCCCCGGCCTCTCCCAGTGCTTAACTGGAAGTGCTTAGATAGCTTCACTCAATTTCAAACAGCTTATTTGCTGCAAACCGAACACATTATTTCTACTTCTGCTCAGAGTATCAGGGAGTATAAAAGATCATTGTCCTCTTCAGAAGAAGCTTTACAAATCAGAGGACTTTCACATCACCCTCACTTTTCTCTCTCTTCTGGAGGACACACATGGAATTCCTTTACTCTTTCCCAGCAGCTGTGTTTTCTAACTCTTATTATTCTGGGCTCTCTTCACTACATCTTTCCTGAAGTGCAATACCTAAAACTAGAGAGTCTTCCAAATGGGTGTAAATCTAAAGCCCTACCTAAGCAGCCCATCTGTGTCTCTTCGCTAATGCTGCGTAAAGAAGCTGCATGACTTCTGTCGAGGTACCCTGATTCAAATGGAGCCAGGAGCCTAATTTATAGCTAAGTTAATATAGCCCAGCATTTAGGAAGATCCAGAATAAGGTGAGGCCTTATGCCTATAAGCCTTACCAAGACTTCCCTAGTACTCTGGCCACAAAAGCAGAGTACAAGAGGGTAATTACCTTGCATAAAACATTCATTTTGCTACATTGCAAAATCTGTTTGGTGGGGGGTTTTTTGTTGTGCAACTGCATCATGTTGTTGACTCATGATCCTGGGATTTTTTTTAACCAGTTGTGTACTGTCTTCAACCTGGTCGTACTTTTTTGTTCATGTGGAAGGATATCTGAAAGCTTTCTTGAAGCCAAAGTGTACCATAGTTTTATCTATACCCACCAGACTAGTTACCATATTCAAGAGAGAATTCTATTTTAGGGTCCTTTACCTGAACCCCCTTGAACAAAATTAGGACTTAATATGTTTCTCAAGGCAATATATCATGGAGTATGGGCCCCTAATGATCAGAAATACGTCCACCGGGGGATCTGGGTACCTGACATTCCTGTTCTATGAAGGGGATATAAAGCAAACTGCCACAGCTCACAAAGTACACACCTGTGCAGGAAACAGCCAACTAGTAATGAGATGTACTACTTTACGCTCCAGTTTAGCCAGCCTCCTAGGTGGAGGGGCAGCTACAAAGCACATATACCTCATTAAATCCAAGCTTACTGTGCTAGAACCTTAAATCATTTCCCTGCCAAGATCTGTCTGTATGTCCTCTTTGCACTTCTGAGTGTACTTTAAAACCACATTTCTCTTGTTAACATTTGCAAAGCACATAAGCACAATCATGTACCCAGGGCATGCACCGTGCCCCACCGTGATACCCAGAATCTCCTGTCTGTACAGGCATGCACATAGACATACAACCCTGCAGTTTCCTGTTAAAGGAAAAAATGTTTCTGAGCCCTGTTGGATTTAGTGAATCCACCACACGGTACAGGAGGTTTGCGAGATCCCAGATCAGCAAAGCTCACTGTGTCTCATCTGTGTTTATGCACGGAACAAAGGGAAAGGGAGGCAGGTATAGCACTAATTTAAATGTGGCCATTTGTCAGCTTGTTTTCCACTTTTTTCCTACCCCTGTAATGAGGTGCGGAGGAAGGTGTTGGTCACAGAACAGAAATCAGCATCAGCATGTGCTCTTTGCATTATCATCTCCCTTGCGTTAAGGTTATGCACCTCTGGAAAGAGAACAGTGATACAAACGTGACCGGACTCGCAATTGCTAGCCATAGAGGCAGCAATCCCAGGGTCTGGGCACACTCAGGGGCTACAGGTTTGGGCACATCCCTGCAAGAGGGGGAAAAAATGTTTCCTTCCTAGCCTTTGAATGGTAAATCAGCAGTCGTCACAGGTGATCTGCATGTCTTGTGTGTGCTTGTGGATTGTCCTGCATTATGGAAGGGTAAGAAACCCCCTGGCCAAGCCGTGAGTGTGATCTCCCATCGGCAAAGCGAGGGCAGGAGTTGGGACTGTGAGGCTACGGACTTAAGCTTACCAAGGCATGCAGAGGTCCTCCAGTGGAAAGCACTATAAGAGTGCAAAGCACTCTGATACTAGTATTACTCTATACCACTTAGTAGAAGGTAGTGTGTACAATAAATACATATTGCAAAATAGGTTTTATTTCCTTAAAAAATCATTTCACTCCATCCTCCAAGGTGTTGCTCAAAGCAAATACAGTTTTACTGCTGACAGTTTAGAGGAGCTGAGGCTGTTATTGCAGGGCTGGTGTGAGGCAGCTGTACTTGGCTCCTTTCATCACTTGCATATGGAGAAAATTGTGTTATTAGACTCTCTCAAAGACCAGCTCTTTTTCCCTGAACCCCAGCCTGCAGCTCTGAGAAACAGACACTTCCAGCACTGGTGGCATATGAGGACTAGGACGTGTATACTTAGTTCAAGCACATGAGGGTCTTGACAGCTGTTCTTGGATTAAATTTGTGTCTTCCTGCATAAAAGCACCAAAAGAAGTTTCTTGGTTGAGCTCCCTTTGCGTAAGATAGGAAATGCCCACTGCATTCCCAGAGACGCTACGCTGAATTATTTGGCTTGGGCCCTGGCTCTGTTTGGAATCCGTTGTCCAGATGTTCCTCCGTTCGTAAGATCTGGCAAACTGAAAAAAGCTTAACTCAGCCTTTGGTACACCTGTGAGTGACCCTTCTTTAGATAATTTTCCTTGGGACTTCCACAACCCTTCTGAGAGCCTGCGAACATCTTTTCTTAATAATTGCATTACATCATGAGGAGCAATATGCATCAGTACCGATTTGCTCTTCATCCAAGTCGTCAGACGTAGCTTTTCAAAGACGCTTTAGTTAAGCCCTATAATCTCTCCGGCAGACCACTTGGTACCGTTATCCTCTGAAGATGAGGCACCCAAGGTGCAGAAAGATGAAGCAACTTACCCACAGCCACACAATATATCAGTCACAGAGCTGCAAACAGAGTCCAAGCAGCCCAGCTCCCAATCTTAAGTGTTAACCACTAGACTATGATCTGTACAATATCCGAAAGAGCAGGAAGGACCAAGAGGCAGCTACATAACATGAGGAACTAATTCCGCTGGAGGGATATGGGAGAGGCAGAGGAGCAAAGTCGTAGTCAGCACGGGCTCTGCGATGATTGCTGCCTTACTGTTCATGGGCAGCAGAGTGTGTCTCCCATTCCTACATCTGCCCTGGATCTCATTGATCTTCTCTCTCTTTTCCAGTTTTCCTGTCTCCCCACTACCTCCCCAGATGTTTGTCTTTTCACATCTTTAAAAAGGGCAACTTGTCTTTTAGCCACTTACTTCTTCTTGTAACTCAAGAGCTTTGGGGAAGAGCCCTAAAATGCCTGTGGCTCTCCAGCTGCTTAGGGCAACACAGCTCATCTGGAAATGTCACAGTCCCCAGAAAGCCATGCTCTTAACCACTGTGGATTTAAATCCCAGCAGGAGTCCCCGTTTAATTTATCATGCAGTACAGTATAATAAAACTGTACAGTATCTTGTACCTTTGTCAGCTGCTTTGTGCAGAGAATTTGCATCAGAAATTCATTTCTCTTTAGATTCCTAGTCCAAAGAAATCTAGCCAGTGTCATCAGGTTTTCCACTCTGCAGAAATCCCAGGAGGATTTTCAGAAGTTACATATAATTGTGTATTTACAAGCTTCTGGAAATTCATGGGGAGCCATATGGCAAAGGGGAGAAACCTGTACAATTTGGCACCAGGAGGACACATTTTACAGGCTTTTCAAGAGAAGTCTAGATCCATTTCTAGGACTTGAAGCCAGACTGGCACTAAGCAAGTGAAATTTGAATGCTAGAGAGATGGCCAGTAAAAGTGGAAAATGGTTGCAAACTGTAAATCTGAATAAC
The DNA here is from genome assembly GCF_964188355.1 of Buteo buteo. Taxonomy (NCBI): domain Eukaryota; kingdom Metazoa; phylum Chordata; class Aves; order Accipitriformes; family Accipitridae; genus Buteo; species Buteo buteo. Next base: position 53,455,284 of record NC_134176.1, on the reverse strand, counting down.
CAGACCTCTACAGCCTTGAACGAACTCTGAACTCCAGAATCAAAATCCTTTCCAAGCTAGGCACTACTGCCAGGGAGAGTAAGCAGAAGGTTCAGAATGGGTCTATATTCCATATTTTGAGTGAAAAATACTATGTTGAATCTACCAACCTTTTTTTTTTTCCAAACAAAATTCTGATATAAAGCATTAGGAAAACTTGCACAAATGAGACTTTTCAAAGTCATTGGAAAAAAGTCTCTCTGTACAAGAAACAACCAGATTTTGTCAGGAGAAAAACCCCAACTTAATCTCATTACAAGTAATACTAATTCTAGTAAGCTATGCCATAACAGATAGCAGTGCATAGAACTTATAAACAACATTTCTCCTGCAAAACCGGACTATCAACTTCATACAGAATGATAAGAGAGTTTGACAAAAAGCTGTACTAATGTATTTATTTCCCCTATTGGTCCTACAGTGGTGAGTTTTACAGGCCACCCCTCCAAGCACCGGTGATCCCATGGAGCCTACATTCCTGCCTTGTTGCTTCCATAGGGGGGGAACCATCACGGCAAAGCAATGCGGTAGGACAGCAATTACAGAGTTAACAGACAGTGGTGTCTCTGGTGACTCCAGGATGCTTAAGGGAATGAGTTCCAGGACTGAATAGTTTTGATGGTGCTGTTTCTAATGGAGATATTGCAATGACGCCATTTATCAATGGTTTTTATTTCCCAGGAGGGGGGATATAAACTGTATATGGCTACGAACTGCCCATACACAACCGTACATATTCAGGTGGTCAGAGATCCCGCTGCCTGCTGAGTTAAATGGAGTCTTCGATAATAGGAAAGTGAAGTTTGGCCACCTGGTATTCATCAGTCCTCTTGCCATTTCACGAGTGTCCATTAGAAACCTATATGCATGATCCCTGCATTTTGATTGTTAGAAAAATTAGCTGTTAACCATCAGGAAATGACCTGTTTCCCCAGCACAGTCACTCAGACCCATTACAGTCCCTGTTCTAAGTCCTCTTCTTATTGAACACAGTTTACAAGTGGTTCACCGTAATCCCTTTAAAATTAGATTTTTGTTCTTTTTTTAAGCCATTCAGATTGTTACTCAAATAAAATCTTTTTGTCTGGTTGCAGAGCGAATAAGAAGCCGACACCAGGGTTGGCGATGTGGTATCATACATGGCCACGGGAGGGTTGGCTGGAAATTTGGGGTGCAAAATAGGTTTTCAGCAGAAGTGGCCAATTTACAAAGAGCATTTCTCACACGTGGGTTGGCATTTCTGGTGGTAGTCGGGAAAAGACAGAGAGAAGTTCAAGGGAGGACAGCCCCATAACCCCAACCATGGCAAACCTTCAGTCCCTCTTTGCTTTCCTTTGGACAGAGCAGGATGTGACCCCTCTCTGTATACCTGGGACATGTGGCTACTGTCCCTGCTTCCAGCCTGCCAGCGGTCCCTCCTGCCAAAGGTGTTAGATGTCAAAGAAATATTCACTGGAAAAATAAAAGAGATGGAGCCGCGGTCCCATGGTTAAGCAAGGATTTAAATCCACAGTAGCTAGGCGCTTCGCCACCAGGCTTACTGAAAATGTTTGGCTGTTTTTCTGTTTCTGAGGGGGAGAGCAAAAGGGAAAAGGTAGACAAGGGTTTTGGAAAAAATATTTGTGTGGCCTACTTTCCATTTGGCCGTGCAACAGCAAAGCACATTTTTAAAGCCTTGAAACATTTTGGCTTCAGGAAATGCTCTCAGTTTAAAATTTTTGTTTCCTGCCTAGCTCTCGCCAACAACACCTTAGGGAGATTGTCCCGGGCAAATATTCAGTCCCTGGGTCTCCCTGTGCAAAACTGCATCCACCAGTCACCCTGGGGAAACTGGAGACTCCAGCTGCGCGGGCCCGTTATGGGATATACCTCCCAAACATGGGTGCTTGTCTTCAGTCTTAAAAAAACACTCATTGGTTGGTCTTGGGCCCCTTCTGAAACACTGTGGGGAAAGTGGATTTAGCAATTTCAGGAGGCTGAGACTGAGCTCTGCGTAGAGGCCGGGATTATGTCTGGGCAGTGCGTGTACGGGGGGAGAAACCTGTTTCATGGTGTTTCAGGGGTGTTGGAAAAACGCAGAGCTGCAGTCCTCATACTTGTTCATAACCCAGGAGAAGAGTACGATGCCCGTGAGACTCCATAGCAGAGGCACTGCTTGTATTTTGAAAGGAACACAGGAAAATCCCAAACTGGAAAGTGTCTGCTCAGAGCAGAAGCTGGGTCTGCCACCCTCCTCTATCTAGTCATTGCCCTTCTGAAACTCATTTGCTGTGAATTACTCCAGAAAACATCGTCCCAGCGGCAGACCAGCAGAAGCCAGGGTGGAAAAAAAATAGCTTAATTTCAAACTATAATTAGAGGATGCTGAAGGCAACACTTCAACAGTCAGATGTATCAAGCACTGGAAAGTCTCTCAGGAGAAGCAGTGGAAAGAATATTGCTTCAATCATAGCAACACTAAGAAATGCATACTAGGCAGAAATTGTGCCTTAGCTAGTGTTGGTTATCAAAAGGCAGGAAGCCGGTTCTCACGCCAGCAAAAGCAGGCAGCCTCTGGCAGGGGGAAACCCATTTCCCACAGAAAGTTAGGCCCTCGTTTAGGCTCGGATACTGCAAGAGGAGATAAGGACTCACCTCGGTATTCAGAGAGAGCTATGGGTGATGGCGACGTGATGCTTGGCTGCCCCAACGCTCAGCACCCATCGGCTGCTCAGCCCATGCTCTCCCCAAACTGCCTTACACAAGTCCGGCCTCCCATCTTCAGCTGTACTTTCTTTTCTTTTTTTTTTTTTTTCCCAAGTAAATTTAATCAGGAGTTTGCTCTCATCCCTAACTCACTTCATGTGAACTTAATTTCCAGCTCTGATAGTTATTTTTAAAAAGGGAATTTTTTAAAAAAATGCAGTGGGGTTTGAGGACAAAGGAAGGAGGAGGGTAAAATTCAATTAACTTTCCTTCCAGTGTTTCCATATTTCTTGGGTGTATGAGCAAAGCCATTTCAGGCATTAGAGAAGTTGTTTAGATTTGGACTCTACCTTGCCTGTCAGATCATGTAACCGGGCTTTTGGATTTTTGGACCTTATCCAGTAAGAAGGATGGTTTCTGCACTCCACCAGTCCTGAGCAATGCCCACGGGAGCCCCCGACTGCAGGGACGGTTTCGTAGCATTTCCATGGCTAACACTCATGAGAAGGTGTTACAGCCTGAGGTTGTTAGTAGGTATTTAAGAAAACACAGAAACAAGAAGGTATGGACTCAGGTTTTGCAGCTCAAAAATAGAAAAGAACTATGGAAAATGACTGGAATTTACAGAAAATGAGCTTTTCTCCCTTAGTCTCCAGGGCAAGGTTGCCCTTCCAGGGTTTTAGGGTGGTTTTTTTTTTTAATATCAGAAAGCGTAGCTACTCTTGATCTTCCTCTTCAAGGAAAAGGAAGAGGAAGAGTCAGTAAGGACAAAAGAATGCATTAAAATAAAAATACATAGTTTAATTTTTTTGGTCTCATTTGGATAGCCTTTTAGTTTTGAAAATTTAGAGTCAAACCAAATAAAGTAGTTTTGAAACAAAGCTATTATATTCTGATTTGAATCAAAGTTCTAGTTGCAATTTGCAACAAAATAAAAATGATTCATTTTGTAGTCTTTCTCTCTTTTTTTTTTTTTAAGAAACAAAAAAAAGTGAACTAAATATTTTCGGTAAATGGTCTTGAAGAAGAACATAAATTTGCATCCAATTACCTAGCTGACCAAGGGCACGAATTCCTAATGAATATTTTATGGGATCACCAATTTAACCATCTCTTCCTTGGCAGAGACGAACTTCTCTGGGTATGGTCCAGGAGACAGGAGTCAGAGAATGACCTATTCCATTGCATTTGCTTAATTAATCCTGAGCAGTTTTCTGATGTATCTTCCATTCATCAACATGTCTGAATCTGTTCCCTAACAGAAAATCAAAAATGAAAATGTGATGAAAGCCAGACAGATAAATCACACTAACCCTACATGCCTCAAAATTTTGGTGGCCATCCCTAGAAAATCTGTGTAACTCCTCATTACTATATATGTTATACAATATAGTCTAATATGTGCTTTTTGTATATTTTTTCTACCTTCCTATCTTTCAGAAAGATGTTCAGTGCTCCCTGATGATCCAAACTTCACTCCTCGAAAAAAACCACAATTGTTTGACTGTTGACAATTTCAAAACCATGGCTCTTGCCTGCACCACTTGCTAGTGGCAAGGAGACCAGGTGTACCTTCCTGGGACCTCTCTGTCAGCAGGTGGCAAAATGAGATTCTTCTTAAACAACATCTTCTTTCTTGTTTTTTTCAGATTTTCTGTATGAGTTATCAATTCAGTAAAACTGATAAATATTCACACAAAACATTTGGTGCAACTCAGTCATGCGGAAGAGACTTATTTTGTGTATTTCTACTTCTGGACTTTAAATGTGTGAATTCTTTTTTCCCATCCTTTGCTTTTTCTTTTCAGGCTGTAAATGCTCTTGGGCAACAAGAGATTGCCTTTCTCTCCATATCTGGAGATCTCTTAGAGGTCTGACTGGAGGTCTCTAAGTTGAGCTGGGTTTAGATGTAATTTGCAAGTTGGTCCCAAACAGTAGCAGAGGGCTATCAGCAGGCACAGATTTGGGGTGGGAGGAGGTTATAGACAGTGCATTCCCCAGTAGTGCTACTTGTCATAGCACAAAACATCCTGATGATGTGATGTGATAGCCGTTGTCACAGGAATGCAGTCTTCCCAACCCTCTCTACATTAGCAGAGGTCTTCCCAACCCTCTCTGTAGCTTCCTTTCCTTTTCACCCTTTTTCCCTAGCAGTGCTTCTGCTGAATCTTTCCCTGGTACCTTGTTGACTCATTCCTTAAGGCATGTCATGCTATAATGATCCTAGCTACTGCTAGTGAAACTTTTCTCATAAAGTCATCATCATCACCATCAATCATCGTTTTTTACCCTTCTATGCCTCACTAACTTGTGTCTCTGCTTGGTTGCTCCAGCAATGTTGTCCTTAGTTTTCACTCCCTGTCACAGACCACCAGCATCTTCAGACCACCAGTACCTTCCTGCTGTGATCTGCAGTTGGGAGAGTAACCTGATTCATGGAAGAAGTCCCCTGTACTTCGACATGAGACTTTTCCCTGCAAATCCTGCGCAGACACCTTTGCTCCTGCTGGTGAATTCTCTAAGCTGAAATAGAGAACAATTTATTTAAGTGAAGCATTTTCCTTGCAAGAATTACCGTGGCACTCAGTAGTTTCCAGTGTCTTTTATTCTACTTAGAAATCTGTTTGTTGGGGAGTGCTGACCATCCAGTTCCCCCAAATAAAGCTGCCTGAATAGTGTTGTCCCTTGGCTTGTCTTCCTACGGTAGGAAGCTTCGCAGGCTTTGCCACTATTTTGAGATACTCTTGGCAATGTGTAAAAATGTAGGGAAGAGCAGTGAAAATGCAGAGTCTGGCCCTGCAGCGTGGGACGTGGCTTAGCAGGATAACCGCAGCACGTTATCAGTGTCAGTTCTCCTCTTGGACACTTCTGCAGGGCTTTGCCCTTGGTGATGCAAAGCACTTTACAAATAACGGTAAATTAACCTTCATAGCCTCAGTCCAAGCTGGGCAAGATTTGTCCCCACAGTACATTTGGAAAAACTGAGATATCCAGCAACAAAATAACTTTGCCAAGCAATCCTGTGGTAAATTAAAGGGGGAAAAAAAAAAAAAAAAAGAAAACCTTCACTCTCAATCTCATGATCCAGCCATGAGCTATTATCTTCCATTGCTCAAGGAAAACAAAGGCATTATCCTGGATGACATCTCGCCTCGTCTCCAAACTTTGTTTTACTGTCCTCTTTGCCTCCTAAGCCTCACCAAAGCCAAAGATTCCCAATGGACATTTTGAGAAGGCACGAGGAGGGAGGGGAATGGAGCGGGGTGGCATTAAGTTTTATCACCCCCTAAACCGTAATACTTTCCTTTGCGTGCTCTGTTTCTTATTCACACGGCTATAAAATTTGCCACATCCGGGCGAGAACATCCCTCCAGTCAACCAGGCGGTGTTTACGAACTGGAAAAGGCGTTCTCTCGCTCCTCACCGTAGGGGTGAGACAGAAACGTTAACAAGTCGCTTGTGGTTTTCTCTTTCCAGGTTGGGCGATCGGACCTCTCTTAACACCGCAGGGGGGGGGAACGTAGCAATTTAGGGACGTTTTATACCTCTGAAGATTTGCAATCAGCAAATTGCCTGGAACGTGTTTGATTTCCCCACCCACCTCCCCTCCGCGGTGTCCCACCACGGAGCCTCTTGCTAGGGACATCTTGATGTTTGTGGTCTCGCAGATTCCTTGCTCAAGCCAAACGCATTTCTTGAAGTGCTGGTTCTCAGCCCAGCTTGCTTTACATCATAAATGTAAAAATGTTTCTTTTATAAAAATAAAAAAAATTAAAAAGAAGAAACACACAACCAACCTATAAACAGAACATAAAAGCTGTTTAATGGAGTGCATAATGAAGCAGAAAGGAAACAGACTTGCACTGATTTTCCCTGACATTTCACCTATTAAATTATAAGCTTCTTAAGGAAGAGTCTGAATCTTTTTTTTTTTTTCAGTTAATTTAAGTCCTTTAATGAATAACAAAACCACTATGTCCCCAGCAAGCTGAGGTTGCGTGATAGGCAAGTATCAAAAAGAAATAAGTTTTGAGTACGAAGACCCCCAGGAAAAAGTCCCTTCCCGTTTCAGACACCCCTTGGGCCAGTCTGGAGGCTCTTCAGAAGAGATGCTGAAGGAAAACCAAGTTGGAGAAAACCATATCTTCCAGACCAAATGAGAAAGTGAGACCTCGGGCCTGGTAACCGAGCTTTGCGACTTCTTCCACAGCTTTGGGCAAGCTGCTTGGACCCCCGACTACTTGCTCTTGCCCACTGCACAACAGGAGCAGGGGTGTCGACCCACCTACTGAGGTTACTGGAAAGATTAATTAATCTCACAGGCGCTTTTGAAGGCAGCGTTCACTCTGAGAATTCATCTGGAAGTCCTCATGCAGTAGTTGAGAAAAACTATAAAGCACACCGCATAGCTGGAAACTGGGGAGTAAAGGGCTGCCCGCGCTGCGGCAGGGAGACGCTTAACGAGGGACAAGATGAAAAAAATAGCAGCGCAGCAGGAAAGTGAAAAAACAATGTGGGATTCGTTCCTTCGGGCACAAATTACTTTTTTTTTAATGTAAACTCGGCCTCACAAGTCAGCGTTCGCTGCAGCAGAGCCGCTCTCACGCAGGCGGGAGCAGAGCCCCCACGCGAGGCTGCGCCCGGCTGAGCGTGGGGATGCTCGGGGAAGTCGGGGCAAGGGTAGGAGACCCACGCGGTGACGGTGACGGCCCCACCGGTCCTGCCGGTACAGCCGCCCCGCAGGAGGGCAAAGGAGCCGCTGCCGCTCACAGAGCCACAGCACAGCACGGCTGGCAGCCTGGCCACCCAGCAAATTCCTCGTCCGAACACGGTCGGCCGTATTAGGACACGCTTTTTTACAGCGTGCTCGGCTCTGCAAAATAATGGGAAATTTTTTAGAAGCCCTCGGTTTCCATGCAGGCACCAAACCTGGGCATTTCCCGGGCAGCCCGGCGTGTTGGGGGCTGTCTCACGGCCCGTACGCATCGGCTCTGCAGTCACTAGGCATGGTCCTTCCCTGGTTTTTCTCTCGTATGACTACCCAGGGGCAGCTGCACTGCGCTAAAACTGAAGCTTTGACTTATCGGCAGGTCAGAGCAGGCAAGGCAAAGCCTTGAACATCAGCAATATTGTTTCAGGGAAAGACAGCTTCTTAAAAAATGTGGGGTTTTTTTTCAAAGTGAATGTTAAAAAAAACCAACCAAACAAAGACTCTTCGATCATAATTCTGCTAAAAAGAGCAAAATTCCCACTGCCGTCAGCAGTGCCATGTCCTCGACGTGTTAACTTGCCTCAGGAGCTGAATTTGTAACCCTGCAGAGACGTTCAAGTTTGAGGCGATGACTCTGTCCCCCCCCCCGTCTCCTCGGGTGTGTCGTTCATGCGGGTGACACAGCAGAGTGCAACAAATTCCTCTTGTGAGATTTGTGATCTTTAGCGTCTGGAAGCACCACACAAAGTCTGCTTGAAAGGATTTTCTTCACACAGATACCAGTTCTCCTCCAAACCACACACAGAGCAAACCAAGGCATATAATACTGATGGGAACACCAGCTGAAGTAACTCTAACTTAACTGTGTTGTGATGGCTCACGGAATTGTAAGGAAACATCTGCACGCTCCAAAAACCATCCAGTGCAGTAATACTGCTCTTCTGGTTTGCCATGTACGAGCGACTCGTTTGGGTCCTTATGGCTAAATAACCTCAGAGCGCTGTAAATCAGGCAAACTTTATGGAAAAATAAAGCAAGGAGTTGTTCCAGAAAGCTCGTTACATCACCAGACGACACCAGCCTTCCTCAAGGACGTGTTTCTGCACTTCTGGAGACCTCGGTGACACCATCACGTAGGTGGGCAGTGATGCCACCCCCAACCTGGACCCCGGGACCGGCACCGAACGGGGACGACGAGGGGGCTGACGTCCGCGGGGTCTCTCGCCGCAAGCCCACCGGGCAGCGCACCCACCCCGCGGGAGCGTGGGTTTCACCGCCAGACCCCACGTGCTCCACGGCCGTAACCATCGCATCCACCAGGTTGGCGAGGGATCGCCGGCCCCGGCGGCACGGCACGGCACGGCACGGCACGGCGTGGAACGGCGCGGCGCGGGAGCTGGAGCCCTCAGCTATGTGACCAGGCTGCTGCTTTGTTTGTTTTCGCATAACTTCTTGAACTTATTAGGAGGCTGGGGAAAGGAGCCATTGTTTTGCTTTGGCTGTGAGGTCCTGGATGCATCACTTCCAGGCCTCCGTCCCAGTGATCCCGGCGATGAGGACAGATTGAGGGAAGATTAAGTCAATGCCTTAGGAAATTTACAGTTGGGGCCTGGAAGAGAAGACTGTCTTCTCAGGAGAAAAAAGAAAAGTGATAGTAATGAAAATCAGAATATGTTTGCATGTGTGTATATATATATACACACACACATACAAACCAAACACTATTTTTTGCATTTCTGTGTAGTTATGTCTGTGTCCATTTATTTCTGTATTTCTCTATTTTAAGTTTCAGGTAGATGGAGGCAATGGAAGAGTTTTCCTCCCACGCACACCCCGCTAGCTATAATGAGGGAATAACACCACCGTAATTAAAGATCGAGATTCACAGTTTTACAGACAGTTTTTCTAAGTGCCTCAAAAATCCACGTGCTTACTCAGACTTTCTTGAAAATTGCTTGCCTTGAGGGCTCCTGGGGAAGAGCTGCAATGCAGCCTCCTCTGTCTTTGAATAAGCAGATGCCCCCGAGATAATGCAGCAACAGCATTGCACCCTGCTCACAGAGGATTCTGCACAGCTGCAGCTCATATCTCCTCTTTGGTCATTCAGGACTCAGGTGGTGCCTGATCCACTTCACTACCCTCTTTTAAAAAAAAAAAGCAAAACTTTAAAACTTTCTTTTTATGCCCTTTAAAATTAGGACATCTGCCTGCATGAACCAGGGGGCCTTGTAGAGGCTTCGCTTTAAAAGCAACATTTCTGATTCCATAGCTAAAATTTCAAAACCTGCTAAAACATACATACTAACTCAGATTTTATATGATTAGCATCCAGAGGAAAATCATTAAGCAGAGAGTTGTTATTTTAGAGCAATATAACAGTGCCTCACGCCCTTTATCCATTCCTGGACAAGGGGAATGAGTGTCATATTAAAAAACCCAAATTGCCTATCTGCAAGAACTCAGCCAGGCAGCATGAAGCAAAGGTTCACAGGAGGCAGGTCAACCGCAAAATACCGTAGTTTGGGGGAACAGGAAAAATCAGACATTAGGCCAAACCTACCACGTGACCTTTCTTAGAGTGACTATAATAAACTTCAAATGATATTTTAGGGCGTACGGAAAAAAATGAGTGGAATGCAGACAAGAATAAACATCAGAAATATGTTTAACCTGAAGCACAGAGGTCTGGCAGGCCCTTCTCATTTTCACTAAAAAGAAAATCCCCCAATAAACACGGTGATGGTGCCATCACATAGCTCCCTTTTTAGTCCTGTGCCCCATGAAGGCCCCGGGCTTTCTTTGGGATCACAACGGTTTTACCTTTCCTCTTTGTCTCGTGGCTTACTGGGGTTGAGTTTAAATGAATTTAGCGTAACAGCAGGCATATGCTACACACCTCATACCACTACTGTAACCAAGGCAATGTATTAAAAACAGGGGCCTTATTCTGTGTTGTTTTGGGGTGAAAGTAAAATTAGTTATTTCATGGAATTAATATTAAATTGGAATGAAGTAATGAATTCAAATTAAATTAATAAGGTTGGACTTCATCTACTGGGTGATAAAAATGGAAATATTAAAAACAGAGTGGAAGGAAGGGAAAACCCTCATCTCTTTTTATGCCATTACATGTTTGTTTCACAAGAAGCACAATCCTTGTGCTTTCCTTAATATTGGTATCCTTCTTTCCTTCGTGCCATAAACTGCTGCGTCTCAAGAGACGTAGCTGCATTTTCCATCCATTTCAGAGGTGCACGGGAGGCTTGCTGTGCTGCTAGCAATGTGTTAAGCGCATCCGAAAGTTTATCGTTAAACAGGTACCGTTTCTAAAGCACAGCGCCAGACTTTGTGCCAAGAGACACTCTTACTACTCTTATTATTTGCTGTTATCATCTTCCTTGCAATGGCGTATACATATAAATGTAGTGTAGCATTTCCAAATGCCTTTTGGGGAGCTGGATTGTATTTGCGGCTGCTTAGGGGGTGAAGGCTGCTTGGATGGTTAAGGTGAGAGACAGTTCAGGACTGCTGCCGTTCTCGGCTGAAGGCTGAGGAGCACACAGGGAAGAAGGTATCCTGAAATAGTATCAGAGAGCAAAATCCATTTGGAAACAATAGGTGTCTTCTCAAGACCGCCTTTGACCTGACACAGAACTGAACCTTTAACCACTAAATTGGGTGAGTTGGTCCAGGGCTAAAGGTGAAGCTGAGGCACTTGAGACCCGCATGGTTTGGGAAATTATCTAATTAGGACTTTGCAGCAGTGACGTCAAAAGGAGTTCCTGATTCCACAGCTGGTTTGTAACTGGCAAGGTTTTTGCAAAGGCTCAAGAGGTCTGAAAGGTCAGCCGGTCCCTGAAAGCTGGTCTGTTCTCTTCCTCATTGTGTCCTGTGCCCCCTGCTTCAGGACCCCTAAGATGCCAGCAGCAACTAAAACAAACCACAAAAATAGTTTATTTATCTTTTTTTTTTTTTTTTTTTTTTTTTTTGCCTAGCGTACCACTAGGAAGAAACATTTCCAGACTGTGGCAATTGTCGATTGTAGAAGAGGAAGTTCAAACATAATCAAAACCACTGGTGCATCCCGAACTCCCCGGACCACAGCTGTTGGCTGAACAGGGTCGCTCCTGGCCTCACAGGCATGAACCTGGCTGGTGTCACGGCACTGGCCAGCGTCCCCTTTGGGGTGGCCCGGAGATGCCTGCAGCTGGTGGAGACATTATTAGCCCGGCTGTGGTTTGCGGGAATGAGTATGGACAAAAGGAATGGTAAATGCCATGTGATGCTCCTCTTTCAGCTCTAACTATCGTGCCGGGTTGTATTGCAATTACAACAAGCTGTAATTGGAAAGGCCATCTGAGTTGTTATTTGGAGGCCTGAAGAGCTGAGGGACCATGACCACCTGAGAAGAGGAGAATGCCCCATCAGAGAGGCCTTAAGCCTAAAAGCTTTGGACAGAAGACGGAGATCAGTTTTAGGAATCTCATTTACCCTTCCTTGTCTTCTCATTTGGCCTGTTCCCTCTATTTTATGTCCTCCCTTCACCTCCCTCATTTTTTAGTGCCTTCGCTGCATTAGAGGCAAACGTTGAGTAAATGTTTCTTTGTATGTTCTGCAGAGAAGGACTACTTTGTTCTTTCTCTGCCTTAACAGGCCCTGGGATCTCTGGGTAGCATGCCGCCTGCTCCCCATGACTAACACAGTTTGGAAGGAACAACACGCCATCTCAAATGACTTTTTCCACAGTGGAAATGACTGGATCTCTAACCCTGGAACACAAAAACAGGCAGCTTGAGTATCCTTCTGAGGCCAGACCCAGCGTTCAAGTGAAGCGAGTTTTTATTAAGGGTGCAAATTTCTCTCTGAAATTCAGCCAGTCGAGAGAAGAGGCATCCAAGGCTGCGGCTTTTGTGTGCAACGGAGCGTGATGCAGAGACCCCCGACCCGACCCGGTCCCCGGCGGTGTGCGCACATGGACGACGCAGCATGGGGCCAGGACAGAGCAGAGCTTCTGAAGAAGAGGAGCGGTGTCTCTGCAGCGTTCCCCCCAGGACAACCACCTCCAGCTTATGCCTCTCCATGGGCAAACACGTGCTCCTGGTCCTGTCACCCAAACACCATTCGCAAGAGTGATAAAATCATGCTAGTGACCATCAGCTTTGGGAATAACACCAAACCAACCTTCTATTTCTCTAACCCATCCCCAGCACACCTGCCCAGTTGGAGACCAATCTTCCTCGGTCACGTGTGTGAAAGTTTGGGCCCATCAAAGCTTCTTACTGACTTCAGTGGAGGCAAGAATTGCCTCTAAGATGTCACCTCCTTGGGAGTGGATTCCTGGAGGTCTTTCTTTCTAATTTCTCCTGCTTATGAAGGAACATTGCCCACCTATTGCTTCTTGTAATTGGGGTGAGATGGCTCCAGGGCTAAGAATAGAAATGTTGTATCAAAACTGGGTCCTAAGGCACAAATGGAAATAGCAAGGCATTGTCTTCTGATTGTGGGTCTGACTTAGAACCTGGGGACTAGGTCTCAGTTTCACAGAGACTGTTATCATAGCCATCAATCTCAAGCCATCAACTCCAAAGAGGTCTTGGAGAACGGACCCAGAGGTGAGGGCACAATATGAAGGCGGGTGTGATCTTACCCTGTTGGTTTTGCTCCGTGTGTGGGAATTTGGCTTCTGGGGACATCAGAGGGGAACCTTTGGCTAACACTTAATTAAAGAATGAGCAAATCAACTATCTGCTCAAATTCTGCGAGATTAAAATTTCAGATGTTAAAAGGCAAAGGCAAGGCAAACCCATGAAGGTAAAGAAAGAAAAAAAAAAAAAAAAAGAAGCTGAAGGACACATTTTCCAAAAAAGATACTTGTACTGCAGCAGTGGCCAGTAGCACTAAGCTTCTTTATTGATAGACCTTTCTTGGCTTTCATACTCCCATGTTACGTCTGGCTGCTCTGCCTTAGGTGATGGTGTTGGGGAGACCAGTAAGACTGAGGTATGTAAGATGGCCATGGGCAGAACTGTTGATATTTACCCAGATGAGAATTTTTCTTACGTGTTGACTTCCAAGATACTCCAAAAATATAGTGAGTGGGGAGAGGCAGGAAGCTTCTTCTATAATTCTGAGCATCAACCAGCTCATGCCTAGTTTTGAAGGAGCTGAGCATCCTTCATTTCCAGCTGTCAGCATTGACCAGCCAGCAATACAGGGCCATATTGCATCAGATGATGTTACTGCATGTCCAGCACCGCTGTTTGAGCTGATGGTTGAGCACTGCCTAGTAAGTGTGCAATACAGTTGAGGGATATGGAAAAAGCTGCAAATGAGGCCCTAAGAGTGAATGTGGGAGGTAACAAATTGATTCTGCCTTCATGCTCAGAAATCTTTCTTTAAGTGATATTAGGGAGGCTGCTGAATCTCCTGCTGGGTATTTTTTTGTAAAAGGACACTCTTTGGAAGCAAATTCTCAGCAGCGTTTGCAGCCAAGACAAGGGTGGGTTTCTGAGTGGTCTCTTGGTTACAAACTCAAGCAAGAAAAGAAGTGCTGTTAAAGAGTATCAGCAGAATGGCACCTCACCCTCACTAGTTTTTGGGAAGGACCTCTGCAATTTCCTAGGGTGGAAAGGAGAAAGAAATAAGCTTGAAACCCAGCCACCCACATTCACATGCCTGGTGCACTGTATGCTCTACATTTCAGGAGCCATTTGCAGCCCCTTGGGTAGGGACCCCCATTTCCCCAGCCAGAGTGGGGATCTGTCTGCCATTGGGTGACTGTGGAAAGCTGGGAAAATGGCATGCCTCTTCTTTTCCAAAAGAAAGAGCTCAGACAACAGTTGAAGAGGAGATGTGTGTGCTTATGCATGTGTGTGTGTATGGGTATATGCTCACATAAACACCCCCACCAGACCAGTCACACTCATCACACTATGTACCTAATTCCCAGCCAAACTGGGGAAGCAAATTCTAGTTAGCTTGGATGACTCAGTGAAAGGCTTTGCTCAGGGAAGTCTCATTCTGGCAGGATTCATACTGTCAGATTATGTCCTTGTTGCATGCCCTAAGCTGCATAACCACATTTCTATTCCTGCATGCTGTATCCCTATTACCTGGAGAGTCCTCATACAGAATACTCTTCCTCAAAGATCAGCGAAGTGGTGATATACTCTTCACAGCACTAAACACTAATCATGCTGGGTCAGGAAGTGAATGAAGACTGGAGAAAAATGGTTTACATCTCCCTTTCATTCCCCCTTCCTTTCTCTCCTTTCTTCTCTTCTTCTCCCAAAATGTCATTCCCTCACTTTCCAACCCGAAAGCAATCAAGCCGAAGCAAGATAGCAGGGTGCAGAGGGTGATCTGAGTCAACCCCTTTTATATCAATTTCAGTTTCTGCTGGGTGTTCCTATGACATTTCAAAAGACTGCGATCCTAATGAAAACCACACAAGCTCTTGAAATTAAGTTAACTTGGGAGGGGGAGGAGAAGAAAGAGAAAGGAAAAGGGAAAGAAAAAGAGAAAGGGAAAGTGAAGGAAAAATCCCTTTCAGGTTGTATTTAGGCATATAAGAACCATATTGTCTATCAAGCCACATTCTGCCCTAGAAGCAAACACCCTGTAGTTATTGCAAAGCAGAAAAGCTACAAAGGTTTCCTGCTTGACCCTTTTTTGTCTTAAGAAACCAAAGTAAAATCATTCAGACAGCTTTTTTGGTGCATAAAGTAACTCATGTTTTTTTCGTATCTTTGTATTCTTTTGTCCGTTCATGGATCAACATGTTGAAAAATCTTCTCCCTTCCTAATGATAGTTTCCTAATCAGCACAAATCCAGTACTTTTTCTGAATGTTACCCACTTAGACTGTGAGTTCTTCCTGCGTGTCTATACAGAGCTTAGCACAAAAGAACTCCAGATCTTGCTGTGCTCCTGATTATTGAGCAATAACTAATGCAAACTGAAGTAAAATAAACTACACACAGTTCTACAAGGAAGTAGTTCAGGGGTCTCAAAATCTAGAGGTGAAAAATAAGTACACAGAAAGAGAGAGAGTGGAAAAAGTCTGTAGATTCCCTAGCCAGCCCCCGGTGGAAAGAGGACACGCTGCTTAGATCCCAGGAGAAAGGTTGTTTGTGTAGCATTATTGATGAATCCCGAAATGCAAGGAGCACATCCATCAGAAAAACAGATACATAGCTAAGCCATTGCCTGTCACAGTTCAAGGAGTGTCTGGACAATGCTCTTAGTCGTATGGTTTAGTGTTAGGTAGTCCTGCAAGGTGCAGGGAGTTGGACTTGATGATCCTTATGGGCCCCTTCCAATTTGAGATATTCTATGATTCTATGATTGTAACATTTCTTGGCTTATTTTTAAACTAAATGTTCTTCAGTGATCTTCTCTAGTCATAAAGCATGTGTAAAATGAACATCCAAAGCAGCAAGGTCCACCTGTCGTTAGATTCCTCTTATCAGAGCTGTTGTGAAATCCCCGTGAGCCCAGCAAAAGGGTAACAGTTTGATGCCACCCAATTCAGCAACCCAGCCAGCCAGATGTCAACCCATTGATTGAAGTTGGGGTTGGCAGACACTTAGTCACTTGGGCAAGCACCTTCCTTAATGCAAGCAAGTGTATTCACCCCCACTATGTCCCCAGAAGTTCTAAAATTTCACTCCTCAGTCTTGTTACTTGGTGTCCTGATAAAGTAGTGGGGACATATTCTGGGAACTGGAAGTTTGGTGCTCAACCCTTTTCAGCCTGCCAAGGAATAGCTGGAACCCAGTTTGTCTGGGTTTGATCCTGGCCAGGGGAGAGAAACCAGAACCAAATATCAAGTCAACCCTTGGCTTTCATTGCCTCTCTATTCGGTAGGCTTTTGTATGGCCACTCCCAAAGAAACCTTTTGCTTTTTACATAATTTGTCGAGGGTCACATTTTGAGCCCTCATCAGATTTTCCATCCTCTGACTCTTCTTCAAGTGCTCCCCCCTCAGGTCCCTGTTGGAAAAAGCTCAACCTTTGGTGGAGTACAATTCAGTCTGGAAGCCCTCACCCTAAAGGAGGTTTGGATACAGATAATGATTTCAGACACAGAATATGCTCAGTAAATCCACTGGTGTCAGTGGATTTGCTTAGAGTACAGGGCCATGGCCTGGCTCTTTCTGAGTCACCTTGTGGTTCAGATAACCATTGACAGAAGAATTGGAAAAGCCTCACCACGTTCTTGTTTTCTAACCGACTCGGAGACAACAAAAGATGTTAACTACATGATGACTGGAGACCTCTAGCAGGATTTTGCTTGCATTTCTCATAATTTCTAGTGTATACAACAGGAAACAACCTCTCATTCCCTATTGTAATGGGCTCCATAGATTGTGAAATCCTCCAGAATTTCAACATGAAAATGTGGCAACTGCTAGCAGTACAGACCTCAGACTCCTGGGCCTGAACCATAATGTCAAGAAAACTGAAACTTGGAGTTGCCCCTAATTGTATGGGAATCATTATATCCATTTTCTTATAGTCAGTTATCCACTCCAATGCCAAGACAAACAGGGAAAGCAAAGTCATAAAAAAGATTCAAAGGTAAACAAAGTTCCCCAGAAGCAACTTCAGACTATGGATCTCACCCAGAACCAGAGGTGCAGAGACCATGCGTAGATGTGTTCTCAAGAAGTTTTTTTAGAGCAAATAAGTTGAAAGAAAACATGTCACCTTGAGGATGGAAACTTCAAAACAGGCATTTTCTCTCTTTCCATCTCTCCCTCCTTCTGTCTTCACCAATATCCTCAGGCAGCTGGAAGAACCACCAGGGTGATCTCAGTGGTAAACAACGTCCAACATGTTTTTCCCCGCTTTTGATAATGAGTTGGTTTCATCAAAGCTTGGCCCATTTGGAGAGGCTCATGGGGAGTTCAGACCCACAAGGCTTCCTCCTTTGCAATGTGCTTTCAAAAGTTTCCAGGACAATGACATCATGAGAAAAATGCCTGTCTCATGTTGCCTAGACAAGTTTGGGGAGAGGTGTGCCTCTTCCCACTGCTCTGCTTCACTTCAGGTAGGCGAGTTGGACACGGTAGGCTCAATTTTTCAGAAAACAGCAGCAGCAGCTCAGCTGTCCAGAGGTGCAATTAAAGGCCTTCAAGAAGTGGCCTGGTTTCCAGACACCTCAAACAGCTCACAGCATTCCCCTACAATGCACGTATTCCTACAAACCCGATGATGCAAGTGGGAGGTCTTGGATGCTGAGCACTTTCGTTAAGGTGACCTGTGGTTCTGTGAGCTACACCTTCGCTAGGCAAGGACCTACTACGCAGGAGGTATTGCCACCGCCTAGAGTGGCTCGTGAGCTCCTGGCCATACAGTTTCTCCAGCGGTCCCTCCGTCTGAATCAGCTGTTACCTCCCTGTTCCCCATCTAAGCTGTGCTGCTACTCAGATTGCAGCTCACGTATAACTCTCCAATGTGGAGTGAAACTACTTAGCTCAAATACTGGTGGCCACGTAGCTGCAACAGTCTGGGGTTTGTCTGGGATGCAGAAGAGGGTGAGTGTCAGTGGGTAGCCTGCATTGAGCCCCACAATGCTGCAGCTTGTCCAATTTGCGGTGGTGATACCCCCGGCTGTAGGAGAGGAGCTCAAGGCTGCTTGGGGGTATGGACCAAAGTGCATGTTCCTGCCCCATGCATCTGGGGCTGAAGCTAAACCTGGTTTTTCTGCTGGTGAAAAGAGTGGAGCGGGGGTGAATACTCTTTGAAGGGCAGGGCTGGCTTCTGGGGCTGCTGCAGGAAGGGGAGAATTGGGGGTTGGGGGTGGGCACAAATGGCTGGTGGTTGGATCAACATCACTCCTACAATAAACATGCAGCGCAGGTCCTTTGATAAGTGAAAGCAACAGTAACTTTGGCTCTCCAAACCTGGGACACAGGCGAAGGTTGTGGCAGCCAAAGTGTGCTGCGGGAAGCTGCCAGCTTTGCCTAAACCCAGAGTTCACCCTGTGCACAACTCTCTCACACTTTACTAGCATTAGACGTAGATAGGACTCTAGCTCAGATGAAAGAATGTCCCAGAAGATGACACTCCTGACCTGATGAAAGCAGATGTCACAGCAATGGAAATCAGTGGGGTTTATTTATCTATATCAAAAGTGCCGGTTTCTCCTCTCTCACGTCTGCAGCCACACAGCCAGGGCACAGCTCACAAGACTTGTGCACACAGAGCAGAAAATACATCTGTAGCTCCAGATCCCTCAGAACTACACAGCAGTTTGCAAGACTGGAAACCACTGACGGTGCCAAGGCTCCTTCCCAGTTGGCATCTTGCAGCTGAGTTAATTCTCCTGCCAAGCAATTCCCACAGTCTCTGGCCGTGAAGAGGGAAAGCTAAAAAGCAATGGGGGTAAAGAAATCCAGTGCTCTGGGACCAAAACTGGGAGACATAGACTGCAGCATTCCCACTCCACTGCATCCCCTCCTCCCTCCAAGGTCTTGGTCAAGTCACTTAATTTTTCTTAGTTCTCCTGCTATAAGGCAAGGACAGTAATGCTCACTCCATAGGGGGAGATAGGTGGTCAGTAATAGCTATTTATACAACCTTGCTGCCTGTGCTCAGCTGAATCAGATCCAACATTGGTTGGGAGCCCAAAATCCAGTAAATAAGACTGTTGCCTTCTGAAAAGGCAACATTTGCCTGTTTTGCGCAGCAGCTCCTCCCACTCCATCCCCTCTATCTAGGCGAGTTGTCTGACTGTTTCCCTCGAAGCAGTAGGCTGCAGATCCTCTACAGGGCAATCCGTACAACATTTGCCTTTTTTTCCCGACTGCCACTTTTGTTTTCAGGTAGCTATCATATCCGACTGTCTGGTGTGGTCATGAGCCAGTTAAAGCCTGCCACTGGGTCTGTCTGGTCAGGACTGGCTTTTCCCATATATATTACTTTTGCAACATTTAATTTCCTATTTTATAGCTAGTCATTTATAGTCATGTTGCAACCCTTTCCATTTAGGTTTTGGGTTGACTACCCAGATCGGTACTGTATCATCTGTATTTTATCACCTCACTGTTCATGCCTTTTTCTGGAGGATCATTTCTGAATACCATGAACCATGGTCCCAGAAGGATTCTCGAAGGACACTGCGGGTAACCTCCCACTATTGTGAAAGATGACTATTTGAGCCTATTCTTTTTCCCTGTTTCCTTTAACTTGCTATTAATCTATGAGACGAGCTTCCCTATTGCCCCAAGAGAGTTTATTTTCATTAGTTAGCCTTTGTAAATGCTGTTTTGGAAATTCAAGTGGTTTAGGTCTGCTAGACTACCTTCTTCCATGTGCTTACTGACTCTTTAAAGAACTCCATTAGATTTGCAGGACTTGTTTTCCCTCTACCAAAGCCATGTGGCTCATTGTATTATCCTTATTCTTATGCATATTAATTTCCATTGATTTTTATGGAACTTTATGAAATCTGCCTGGAACCTTTCCTAAAGGTTGGTGTCACGTTTGCCCCATTCAGGGACTTATCTAAGTGTTGGGGTACGCCTCAGATCAGCACCCCCATTTCAGTTCATCTCAGACTGCGGGGTGAATGGCGGCTCCTCCGCATCATCCTCCTCTCTTCTGGCTCCTCTTCTCCTGATACTCCCACTTGAGCGAGTATCTCCAGTTTATGCAGCATAAAGAGCTGGGTCTGGTGTGAGAACAGCCCATGACCAAACATGCGGTTCCTGCTGCACTGGGAAAACAGTCATTTATGGGGTCTGACAATGTAATGTCCCCATGACACTCTCTTAAAGCATTTGTCCCATCAACATGGGGATGCACAAAATTCCCTCTTATCATTGTGCTTTCTTCCTTTGCAGCTTCTTTAGTTCCCCTTAGCATTTCTACAGACACCATCAAAATTTCACTGGCTGATCAATACCACATCATAGCCCCACTAGTATTAATTGCCCCTAATGAGCCCCCCACCTCTCTAAAGTTCCGGTAAATAGAGACTCTGTGGTAGGTGTTGATGTGATTAGCTTGTTTCCCTTATTTAACATTTTGCTTTCTGTAATATAGAGGGCCACCCCCCCACAAGCACTATCAGATCTGTCTTCCCAACCCCTGGGTGGTAAATTAATGTTGTCATTCATATTTATCCATGACTAAGTACTCTGAAATGCAGACAGCGGAGGGGCCCCAAATGTCAGCCTAGACCATAAGCTCCCCAGGGCAGAGATGGCATCTTTACTGCGTATGTAACCAAGCTGTGCAACTTTCCAGGCTTCACCATTTCACTTGGCGAAGGGATTTGGCTGAACCACAGCGTTCAAAGATTAAAAGTTGTGTAAATTTTTCCAACTCTCCAGGTTTCACTCAGCCAGCTTCAACAAAAAGGCTCATGAACCTCTGGGAGCCTTTCGATGAACTTTCGCCAAATTCATGGATGGTCACTAAAACATAACCCCAGATATATTTAACAGAGCTTCTAGCTTTGCAGCTAAAGTTTAAATGTGAGTTCTTTCATCAGAGGCACTCTTAAATCAAACCGGGGTCTCTTAAAGCACCGTGTCTTAGTGATGATTCTGATCTACATGTGAATTTTGCTGTTCAGGTCAACACTCTGTCAAGAGCAGATATTAACATATGTGGTTCCACATCCGCCTCCCGCAACGCAGTGCTACACTTTGCTAACTTTCTCCAGACCCGGAAAGCCTCTCCTTTGCTTGGAGAGAGCCACGGCACAGCGTGGCCAGATCGCTTTCAAGTGACTCCTTTATCTTTTACAATTGTTTTTCCCTAACATCTCTCTTCCTCTGGATGAATCTGCTTATACGAAGTCAAAGCTTTGAACATGTTGTACTAGTTAACAGAAAAATTCAACATAGCTAAACGATGCTGTAAGCTTCTTTTCTACCCCTCTTCTCCACCATGGAGGGAGAACAAAGGTTCTGCCCCAGGAAGGTGGGAGGTGGAGGAGGAGGGACTGGTGGGGCTGACCGTGAGGCTGCAGTCCTGTGGATGCATGAGGAGGGGTGGGAGGAAGGAAGGAAGGAAGGAAGGAAGGAAGGAAGGAAGGAAGGAAGGAAGGCAGGCAGACAAGCAATATCACGCTAGCCATAACAGTGGGTTAGCAGGAAGGCATCTGCCTGTGAAATTTCTTCATGAACCCTCAAATTCACTGGAATAAAAAGACAAAACACAAAACCTACTTGGATATGAAGTGAGCACTGCCATTAAACAAACTATTCTCTCCGGCATGAAGTGCTATCATTCACAGGCATTTATCTCATTTTCAGAAGGTCCAGTGTCCTTAGAAAGGGGAGAAAATCGGTCACACAGAGACTGCATGCCTTCCTATGACATTTGGGAGAAAATATTACGGCTTTTAGACTCTGTAGATGGAAGCTAGCAGAGAGCGGGAAGAAGGAGATAGGTATTTTGTAAGAAGAGAAAATAATCCCCTCTGTTTATTTCTGCTGAACATAGGAGCATTGACCGTCGTCTGGTTTTCTAAGCCATTGGGTTAGGAGGGGCCGAAAGCAGTTTGCAGGGAACTGGTGGTTAAGTGGCAGAACAAACATGTCGATTCACAGTTCATGCTACCGAGTGTTAAACAGCTCTAAGTAGCTTGAGGACTGCCTGAAACACAGCCCACAGCTGTCTGTCTTGTAACAGTTCATCTTTTATGGCCAATTGCCTACTATGAAACAGAACATTTATGGCACGGCCCAAATAAAGAGGCAAGTGATTCATCCACATCCAAGATTTTAAAAGACAGGGTGGAGGGGCTGGTTACATTTTAAATTATAAAGAAAAAATATAAAGCATGAAAAGATCAGGTGGTAGGTTTTGATCGATACTGGAGGCTGAATTCCACAGCAGAAGACATACAAACAATACCCCAGTCTCGCCTTCCACTTCTTTCCTTCCTACTGTGCCTTTCCCGCTGCCATCTCAAGAGTCACAACGCATCTTAAAGGTGGGTCACAAAGCTGTCTTGTTCATCTACGTTTGGGTATCTTAAGGAATATGGCCAGTGTCACAGGAAACAGGGCGAAAGTCAGCACAAGACCAGTGAAGTCCTTAGGTGTCATCTCATCCCTCAGGAAAACACAAGCGTAATTCAAAATGTGCAAAACCTCCCGCCATCCAGGACAAAAATTGATTAGTGAAGGCTGTTGGGACTGAAAATGATGTTACTGCCCCCACCTCCAGACTTAGAGGAATAATATTTCTTCTAAAAGCAAAACGGTAACAAAGCACCTCTAAACATATAAAAGCTCTTACAAGACCAACAAAGTTATTTCTGTAGGCAGTCTACAAGCCGGAGTTGCACCGCTTCCAGATGTTCCCCTTCATCTGGTGCTGCCTCCCCATTGTGCACCTGCCTTTCCCCTTACCCTGTAAACAAATTATCTTCCACAAGCCGGGGCATATTTTCCTCCTGGTTTAACCCATGACCTAAAAACTTGTGATGGAGCTGTAAAGGCTTTTTAATGAAACGATCAGAGGTAAAATGACACGATAATAATATACCCATCCTACACTATGTGCCTTATCTGAAAAACAATCACCCACATCTTAAGGAAGCTCAAACAGCTGAAAATCCAGCAGATGATAGAAGGTCTGCCCAAAGATGCTGGGCTAAGGTCTTGTAGAGATGTCAGTGTGGGAGTGAGGCCCAAAACTGGGGGAAAAAAACATGACTGCCTCAAATACCAGCAGCTTCTGCCTTTTTCCCTGGCATCTTCTCCAAAGACCTACAGAGGGGAAGGTCACCCCGTGTCAGCGGTGCGTTGGATGGGTGCTGGTGCAAAGAGCTTCCATTTGCCAAGTCGGGCAGTTTCAGCACTCCTTTGCTCATCATCAGCTGGCTTGTGTTCTGCTGTTCAAGGCTACCTATCTGTGCACACGATTATGTACACGCTGCGTACCTCGGTGTAATAGCGTATCTGTTTATTTCCTAAGTACACGCAGGGAAGTAGCTCCATTAGTCTAGGAGCTGCAGAGCCGGACTGGTGACTGCTGGCAGCGCTGCGGGTACAGAACCCACAACTGAAACAAGTTTTGCTGCAGGTCAGAGGTGTCCATGGTCAGATTGGAGGGGAACAGTCAAGGTTACTCATTTTCAAGTGCTAGCTTCTGCCCCTGTGCGGGAATGCATCGCAGCCACCACTGCAGGGCAGAGAACATGATCGTGGAAATCAATGCGGTGTTTTGAGAACAAAATGTTCCAGTGTGTTTGGCTTGTGATCCCTTGTGCCACAATCTGACTTTGTGGCTTTCTTTAGTCAATCGAGGCTGTAAAAAGTACATCTGTGTTCTCCCACCAAAGGGTAAAGAGGTGGCTTCTCCAGCTCAAAGGGGGGGAATTTATGAAATGCCAACATTAAGCAATGCCCCCCATTTGGAACTGTACAAGGCTTGAACTTCAAGTACCCTGTAGATATATTAATCAGCTCTTACTTAAAATTATTATGGCTCCTATTTTCACTTCGTATTAGGTCTTCTCTGTAGATAAGTATGGTTTGGTGGACACTTTGGTGGGATCCTTCCCACCCATTTGAATGCCTGGTATAATCCACCCTCTTCTAAAAGGGAGATTTAGTATTCATAATAAGAATATCCAGATGGCACTAAGGTAATTAACAATAAAGGACAGCATGCTTCAAGACAGGCCAAATTCCAGTTGCCTGAGGTCTGGAGAAAAAAAGAAATCTCTTTAGAAAGTTAGCCCAAAAAGTGTCCATAAATTATTTTTTCCCAGTTTCTTATGAAGCAGTAGGCATTGGCCACCACCCAGTTTGTTCATCTGGCTAGTTCATCAGATCTAGCAGAAGGATTTCTACAGTCAGAAACCAAGCAAACAAGTAGAAGCACCTCAGGACCCTGGGAAAAAACCAAAGGCTGGCACCCCAGTTCATTCTGATGCTTACCATTGCCTCCGTGAAACACCGAGTGTCGGCTCAAGGACTTTCACTCCAGGAGGAACTCCAGAACAGAACTTTGGAATGGTGCAAAAAGGCTAATTAACGTCCCCCGAATTTATTAAGAAATGTTCATAAGGACAAAAGGCACAGAAATCAAAACTGCACCTGAATTGCAGTTAAACCTTTCCCCTTTCTGCTCTGTACCTCATCCCCCAGCCTTCCTTCCCGCTCCCATTCACCTTCTTTATGACATTTATCAGCTTTGCTTTCCAGCCAACATACCTCCTCCAGGGAAGGTCTGCTGCTGGCCCCTCTTCCCACCCCTTCAGTCCTGTGCTTTTCCTGCGTCACCTTCCCTTGTGCCTGCGCCCTCACGCCCCACGCTGAGCACAGAGAGCTCAGAACCGTCGTCTCTGCAGATGACAGGATTGCCCTGGGTCTGCCCCACACGCAGGAGATGCTGACGTGGCTCCCGAAGGCTGGTAACGCGTCCCAGCCCTCTCTGCTGCCAGCCGCGGAGAAGCAGAGGTGGCCCAGCACGCCTGGCTGCTTCTTGTGACGCCTTTAATTCCCTCTTCAGTGGGGGGGGGAATTGAACAGAAAGTGGTTGATTATAGAGCCCTTGAGCTTTGCAGTTATACACCGCATCTTTGTCCGTTAACTTCCTTCTATAGCTATCTATCTGCCTGATCTTATTATTTCAAAAATAGGTAGTTTACAATTCTTTTGCCAAATGTACTAGAAGCACATAGATCGAGCTGGTCAGAATATCTCTATTTTATTTACTTTTAATGAGAGTGGTTGGCTGTTGGAAGGAAAAATGTATATTTTCATTAAAATAAGTCACAATTTTACATTTTTAATGTTTTCATAGGAATGTAGGAATTGCCACCTCAGAGCAGCCTGAAGTCCCAGCACCCTCTTGTCCTGGCTCCGAAAATGACATCTTAGAGCTACTTCAGAAGAAGGTGCAGTAAGTGAAGTATCAGATATAATCCTCAGGTCTTCAGATAAAGAATTTGTCCCAAATTCCAAAGCGTAGAGTCTAATGTCTCAGCCACAAAAAGATCATTATTAATTATCATGATAATGCATTTCCTTGGTGTTTCTTTGACATATGACAGGAAAAGGAACCACCTAAAACATCGGTGAGTCTGTTGGAACATCAGAAGTTAAAGCAAGACCCTGGTGATGTTTATTTTTCCCTCAGTTTTGGCTTTTAACCTCAGCTGGCTACTTCAGGTACTTGATTTGGGTTCTTTTCAAAATTCCTATTTTGAAATTAAAAAAAAAAAATCCAACAGGAAATCTACTTAGATTTTTTCCAAGATTATGAAGTTGATTTCGTATGCTTGGCTATCTTGATTTGATCGAACACTGCCACATCAGAGATGCTCTGCCAATGACAGTCCTCATTTTTCCCTGGGGAGCGTGGCGCGGAGAGCGGGTGCTCTCCGCGGGGAAATGGGGGTGGCCTGATTCGGGGATGACCCACCTCGTCCCCTGCCCGGCAGGCTGCAAAACACACGGGGACAGGCTGCGTGCTCCCTCTGATCGCTTGCTCGGAGGGGAAGGACGGATGCGCTATGGCAAGCTTGAGGATTTCATGGCCACTTTGGGTGATGGCTATCAGTTTCAGGGCCCTTCTCAAGGGGAAAATGCACCAATTTCATGCGGATTCTGGCGAGAAGATAAATTTCACAACTCTTCTTCCCAAGAGGCATAAAACCCATCAGTCATGAAAAACAGAGCCCTATCACTGTTACACTGGAGACGCCCTCCGAAGAGGCAGTTTGTTCAGGTTGGAAACGACCCCTAAACTTACAGGACACGAACTGCAGCGTCTACAGGGTATAGAGCCAGGCAGACAGATGAATATGGCAATATTCAAGACTTCACCCTCCTCTTATTTGCTCAGATACATCTTTACGTCCCTTCCCTTCAGTCACATCAGCAGGGAGTCACCTCGCCTGACATAAGGGGTCAAAAGCTTGGAACCCCCCGGCACAGTCCCTGTGCAGTCAACAGAGAGAAGCCGGCAGCTCCACAGGGAGAGCGGTCACCCCTTCCCCGCGTCCCCCCGTCCCCACGGGGCACGTTCCTCAGGACGGGAGGGGTTACCACTGGGGGTGCTGGTCTCTGCACTGGCCACAGGCACCCAGCTCTGGTCGGGGTCCTGGCTCAGCAGCGAGTATTGTTATAGGTGGGTGAGATGGAGGTCGGGATGCAGTTAAGCAAGGACTTTACGATTCTCAGACCTGAGGGCTCAAGCCGGTATTAGCTTGAAAACGAACCCCAGAAAACAAGCCTTATTTTGCCTTGGGCTGTTCCTAATCTTGCCAGGTGGACTCCAACTCGAGCAGTCAGCAAGGCGGTAAAAGACCGTCACATTGCACTGAAGACCTGAGCCTGCCCACTTCTCCCAGGTCTCTAGGAAAGCCACGTGGATGTGTACAAGAGCAGGGAAACCATGTGACTTTCACAGATGAAAGTTTGTCTTCTCTGTTGGGAAATATTAGTGCTTTCCATCATGCCAGGGGCACTCCAGTTACACCCCCATGCCCAGTTTTCCACCAGTGGAACAAGAAATTTCAGCCTTGCCCCACTGTGGCCAATGTGCAGAAGAAGAGGTATTTTTTGCTTTGACAGATGGCAATAGCTGGACCAGGGGAGGCCTGTTATTCACCGTCGTGAGGAATAAGTCTGATACAGTAAAACCTCAGGAAGAGTTTTGTTTAGAGAGGTGAATCCTAGGTCTGAGTAGATCTGGGCAGACCATTTAGCTCAGTACTAGCACTGCACAAGTGAGGGGTTTTTTAGTTCAGATGCCAAAGTTAAGTTTGGGCTAAGTTAAAATTGATGACTTGGCATCCAGCTAAAAATTTTTAAGTTTTGAGGGAACAACAGAAAAGCTGCCCATCTTTTGTTTTGCTCCAGCTCCAAATGTTTCCTCCAACTCAAAGCAATTGGGAGCTATTTCATTTATTTTTCTCCCACTTTCATTTTTTAACTTGCATCTTTTTGTTAAACTGCATTACAGTTTTGCACTTCTAAAATGATTTATAGTGTTGCAAAAAAAAAAATATTTTAAAAAAAGGCCTATTTTGATATTTTGTGAGTTTTTCCATCCAACTTTTTCAGCTGAAACAATATTGGTCCTTACGGAACTCCCTTTCCTCTATAATTTACCATTTGAAGAGACGGTCCAGGTTCACCCCACTAAAAACACTGCATGCCATTTTGTCTGACAACAACGGACAATCTGTCAAACAGTTTCTGGCTGGCAACAGAGGCTTTCAGAGGCTGATTTAGAAGAGCAGGATGCCCTTCTGGTGTAAGGCATGTCTGACCCGATACCTCCGTGGGGTCATTGTGCCAGGAGGGCATTAAAGCAACCAGCAACCCCATCAGGAGTGAGTGGGTGATGCAAAAAAGCCAATCTGTCACATCAGTTTAATTCATTGCTGCCTGCAAGGATGGGCACGAGGCAGCTGGGAAGAGAGGGGGCAAGACAAAGATCGTGTTTAAACAACTACCTAGACCTCTTGGAAATAATCAGGGTTTTTTTCTCCGGTGGATTAAACTCACTGTGTGTCTCTCTTTGCCCCAGCCTTTTCCTGAGCTGAAGCGGAGGGATTTTTCCATGTCCCCGAGGAGTGTGTTAGAAAAGCAGTGTTTATGTTAAGGGACTTCATTAACATTACGAGTCAGGCTGTAGTACCCAGAGACTATCACGGGCTGAGCAGGACGGCGCAAACGAGCCCTTGTTTCTTTGCGTCATTGGCCCAAGCAGCCACCAGGCTGAAACCTAACCCTGGCTGCTTGCCTTCAGGGGAAAAAATAAGAAGGGTAAAGTAAACAAGGCCCCTGTTCAGCTTTCCTGAGCCTAGATGGGAATTGCTTGCAATTATACATCAAAACTCGGAGCTGACTCTGAGCAGGCTCAGCTCCGCTCCTCTGCGGCTGTGACCATGTGGAGAAAACCCATGCCCACAGCTTGCAACCACTCTGGCCTCCGTCCTGGGCCACGAATCCAGGAAACTCTTAAGTACATGCTTAAATCTACCATTCCTCAGGACAGCACTGATTTGACACCAGTGGGGCTTAAAAGCAAGCGTGAAGTTACAGGCTTTCCCCAACACGCTCGCTTTACCGAGCCTGGGTCTCAGCCATTCATTATTTTATCCCGATGACAGCTGAGGTTTGGGGTTTTTTTGCCTGCAGAGCTCGATCCCCCCCCCCCCACTCCCCTCTCCATCACGGCAAGCTCAGCCATGTCGTGTCGCCCCCGCACGCCTGCCCCCGCCGATTCCTCCCCCTCAGTGAGCTCCGGCATGTCTCCCGCAGCCACGCTGACCCCGCTCCTCCTGGCTCCGATGGGGATGCCTGGGGGTGGCGATCATGGCTAAAGCCCCCCGAGCATCCGTCTGGGGCCGCATCCCCTCTTCTGCATCTTCTGGCCACGGGCAGCGCCAGGCTGAGGAGCCACGGAGAGGAGCAAGGGCTCTCTGCATGTAATTTGCGGGACGATGGACATGTACGGAGTTACATGCAGAGTTGTTTAGATAAGCAGAAATGCCCCAGGGGCTCTCCTGTCTGGTGCCTGGATGCATATTGGGGTGCTAAGGGTCCCACGCTCCCTGTCTGGCCCCAGCCTGCCGGGGCACCCTGCCCGTCCCCGAAAAAACGCTTCATCCGTGCCACCTATCCAGCCATCAGCATCCCCCCGTTACGACCTCACGCACGCCGACGCCGTGAGAACCCCGCAAAGGAGAAGACGCAGACCGCTGGGGGAGAGAGGCAGCAAAAGGGACCACGGGGTCGTCCCCACCACCCCATCCCTTCCCATCCCCTCCAGTCCCACCAGCAGAGAGCTGGGGCTCCTGCTGCCCCCCAGCCCTCCCCGCTCACCAGGCACGGGGCCCTGTACGCACCCATGTAGGACCCTAAAGCCCTTGCTGCCCTAAAGCAGCCCATTTGCTAGCCTGTCCCTCATTCTTGGGAAAAGACAACTGGTTTCCACCTGCCCGGTGAGTTTTAAAATTTCCCCACCTCTCAACAGATCGACTGCGTGCAAGCAGGGGAAGTGTGTGGAACAAAAGCACTCCTGTCCTTGTCTCGTGGTCTCCAACGCTATTTTATGTGAGCATGGAGAAGTTCTTCAAACGTGGGCTTGCAGAATCTAGAGACTCTTGTGCTGGCTAGATTTTATTTAGATGACAGTAAAATTTAAGCTGTGGATTTGAAGCAACTGCTGAAGCAATACAGCCTTATTTCACCATTAATTTCCCCTCCTTCCCAATACTGTGTAAGCCAACTAGGAAAGCACTTCTGACCAGACAGGGTTCCACATGTCCTTCTCTTCTCTTCTCTTCTCTTCTCTTCTCTTCTCTTCTCTTCTCTTCTCTTCTCTTCTCTTCTCTTCTCTTCTCTTCTCTTCTCTTCTCTCTTTTCACAATTCATAATGATGCATTTAATTAAGAGTAAATGTGCATAGAAGTTTTCTGGGCAGCCGTATGACAGCCACATTAACACCAGATGAGCCCAAAATTGTTTATTGTTATTACAGTGAATACCAAAGTGAGTTAAGAATGATTGATCGGACACTTATTGTGACTTGACCAAATATATACATATTTAATAATAGGATGTTTCAAAAGAAGAAAGAGAAATGCTGGCAGAAAAGAAATTCAAACATATTTGCCTCTCTTTTTTTTTTTGTTTAAGAAAAGAACTAATTAGCCAAATTATGTGGCCAGAACTCGAAAGAAGCAAAAGTATTTGCTTTGTTTAATACCGCTGCCCTAACCCAAGGTGACACCTACAGAAATAACTTGGAAGTGTCACTTGACAATCGATCAATTCCTTATGGTCACAAACCCGTTTTAAAAAAAAAACGTAGCACCAAAGGTATTAATAAAACTAATAGGGGCATTTAAAACCCTGCTGAAAGACAGAACCGCGTCGGGCGGGGAGGAAGGCAGGAGCAGAAGTGCCCTGCCCGGTATCCCCCGCACCGAAACGCGCAGAGATTCGGCGCGTCCGCCGGCGGGGAGTGCCCCGGCACCACGCTCGCCTGGGGAAACAAAAAAAAGCAGGAACCCTTATTGAAAAGATTATCTTTCCCATCAATAATCCCCCTCTAAGAGTTCTTTATTAGTAAACCCCATGGCAAAACCTGACATATTTACAGCTTGCAGTAAACTTTATGTATCTGCAACAATATTAATAATAAAGAGCCGGTGACCACAGCAAATCATTCCGGCCTTCAAAATGATCAAGTGAAAGCTTAATTGTACTGAAAAGAGAGAGCCCTGACAAGTTGGAAATCCTTCCCACACACCCTTTCCAAAAAAGAGAACTTTACCGAGATGAAAAAAGTGTGTCGGAGGATTGGAAACATAAGAATACATATTTTAAAAAAAAAAAAAAAAAAAAAAAAAAGACCAAGTCTGATATCACAGGCTGAGCTGAGACAGAAACCTGATCTTTTACATGGAATGGGCAACATTTGGGTCTGTTTTATGTGAATTGCTCCAAGCTGTTTTGGTTAGAAATGTGTAGATTTTAAGGTAAGGCGTACCGTATAGGCAGTGCAGGTCAGTCCCACTTTTGGAAGACGTTCCCCATTACTTTTCAGCTGACAAAGGTAGGGTCCGAACTTTTCTTTCTTTGCTGAGTTACTTATTTGCTTTAACGCTGAGCTCGGTTTGGCAAGAGAGACACTTGCATTTTGCTGCCTGATTGTGCTTTTCAACACTCTCTCATTCCCTCTCTCCCTCCCTCTTAAGAATTATCTCATTTTAGTCATCAACCTGCAGAAATTTTTATTTTCTGTGTTTCTTCTGCTGTTACAGAAAAAAATTTTATTTCTCAATAATTCTACCAACTCACCTCTGCTGGGGAAAATGGGAAAAACTATGCTGTTTAGAATAGTATTCTGGAGAGGATAAATCTGAAGAGCTCCAACTGGTTTTATTTGCCTTTCATTTTGAACAGAATAAGAGTCAAGTAGACTTTGTTTCTTATTAGACAGCGTTCACATTTATGCATTCTTATTATGATTTCTTTGCTAAAAAAATGGAACAATACCTTCCCGTTTTGCCAGTCAAAAATATTTCATTGTCTTTATTTTACTTGACATAATAGTTTGTGAGTATCTTTATACTGACTGAAAAAGAGAAATATTCATGGTTGGGAAAAGGCGACTGGAAATGCCAAACACAGCATAAAAATTTTTACAAGAATTGTAACATCTTCCAGGATGTTTTCGAAAGAGTCTGTTTCTGCTACAAAAAAATATCAAACTTAGCTCCACTTTTATTGGTTTAACTATTTAAAACTATATTTTGACAGCATCATATTTCTTACACATGCATGTTAAAACAACAAGGGGGAGAAATATTGCAATTTGTTTTTGAACAGCTGATACGTCCCATTTGTTGATTCAAAAATTACCACTGAAAAACATAACAAGAAAGCTATAAAACTCTCTTGAATATGTTACGTATTTATGCTGTGCTTACTTGTCACATTTTGGCTAATAATCGTGTAGCCTTTTAAAATGAAAACAAAATGTCTTGACCATGATGTTGTAATTACGCGCAGCGCGTTCGTTCCCATTCCAGAATGACTCCCTGCTTTGTTCTGCTCTGATAATCACACAGCGATGGCTTTGCTTCGCGGTAATTTATCTTTTGTCTTCAGAGTATTTCTCCTCTAACAAGAGTGTGCCTTTGTACAGTAACATCTGTACAAAGAGCTACAAATACGTGTCGCTCCGTCCCCATGTACGTATATGCATGGACAGATCGATGGGCAGCAGGTATAGCTCAGTTTTACAGGGAGAAGAAGAAAATCCTTCAGGAACCCGCTCCATTAATTCCCTGCCTTCGAGCTGTACTGTTTTACCGTCAGGGCTTGTGCGTTCGGCACACAAACTTCCTCTGAGTTTGTCCCTTCAGATTTTTATCTGGTTTAAACGTGCAGGTTTTTTTTTTCCTCCGAGCATGGGGTCAGATCTTACTAGTTTGTTTGTTTTGTGTCATCATTTGTCACAAGCCGTATTTTCACTAAATCCATTTTGCTGCTCTACGATATAGTTTTAAATGTGCGTATGGGGAGGCGGGGGGGGTGGCTGCCGGGTGACTTGATTTTGCCCTTGACTGTCTTCATAAAAATAGACAGAGATTTCATAAAAAGGAGGAGGGAATCATTTTGTTTGAAACAAAAGTAATGCAAGCAGCAGAGATCTGCTGTCTACTGCCCCCAAGAAATTACTAGAAGAGACTTGAGAAAAAGCGTCAGCTATTTTTGCCTTGTGATTCTCTTTAACTTATTTTTATTGTCTATTATTATGTAGAGATACATCTGTCCATAAATAGATTGCATTACTTGCTTTCTTAATATAGCTCTGCTAATTAAATCAACCTCAAAAAAGAAATATTTTCTTGTCACATCTTCAGCTTAATTGCCTCAAACTTGGAATTAAAAATTGTTTTAATTTCAGCACACTGGGAAAACTCATATTTTAAAAAATGAAGTAACATTCTCTAAACTTATAATGATTTTCCTTTAGCCCATTAAGCTTTCTAATAATCTTGAATTGCCTATTTGGCAATTTTTAAAGAGGACACCACTATAAACACAGCTCTTTCTGTACACACATGCACATACACACACACACACACATATATATATATTCTAAAGGCAGGTTATAAACTGCACCAAGCTGGCAGCTGTCGGGAAGGTTATTTGTGGAGCGAGCGCTTTAGCCTAGGGACGTAGTGGGCTCTTAATAATAAGCGAGGGGAAAAAAATTAATGTTTTCTTTAAATTAAGACTCAAACAGAATTGTTTTAATGAATATCTAGAGCGAGCAGAGGAACTCACAGGCTTTGGTTTGCTCCTACTCTAACAAAATTTCCTTTGTGGTTTTCACTGTAAGATCAAAAGGAGCCAATTAACTTTTCTATGAGGTAAACAAACGGGGAACTAGAAATATCCCCGCGAATAATCCGGCCGGCAGGGTCCAGCCTTTTGTTGTTTTCCCTTTATTTTTTTTCGGGGTGCCGTTTCCCCCATTGCCAGGGCAGGGAGGAGGGGGGGGTGCCCCCCCATACTGGGGTCCGCGGGGACCCAAGCAGAGGCTGCCCAACTGGGCGGACTGGGGAGGGCAGCCCAGCCTTCTCCCACCCGCAGCATCCCAGCCGGGCGCGATGGGCACCCAGTTATCCCTTGGGATAATATAAACGGAGACTGGGAATGGGAGTATTTCTTCACTCTCACAAGCTGTGGTCTCTCCCCTACCTGCCAAAGCCCGTGAAACCCCGTGTAGGCGTAGGAGCCCAGTTGGGTTGAGGGACCGGGGCACCGTTTGGCCACGCTCTGTGTCCCGGGGAAATCTGGGGTAGGTGAGAAGCAGCAAGCTCACGGGCAGACCCACAACGGCAGGAGCAAGGGCAAGGGAAGGAGAAACAGAAAGCACGAGAAAAACTTTTGGCCAAACCCACTTTGGTTTGCTTCGCACGTTGTTTAGGAAAAAAAAAAAAAAAAAGGAAAACCAACACAAAAATATGCAGATCCTCGCCCCTGCCTCGCAGGTAACCAGGAAACCTGCCCTTTTAAATTTTGTTCTTGCAGGGTATTTGCTTTGCTCCCTAACGCTGCCTCACTTGCTCGGTTAGCTGTGGGACAACTGCGCTGCTCTCCCAGGCGGGAGAACGGAGCCCTCGGGATCGCGTCTCTCCGTAGGGAACACCACACTCATCCCCCAAACCGTCCCCAATTCTGGGGAGCAGCCACTGCTCCCCACCAGCCCCCAGGCAGGAGAACCCGGCTGACTCCCTGCACCTCAGCAAAGTCACTCCGGTTTTAGGGAACGCCAGCTGTACTAATAAATAGAAATAATGGAATAAA
This sequence comes from Buteo buteo, assembly GCF_964188355.1. NCBI lineage: Eukaryota > Metazoa > Chordata > Aves > Accipitriformes > Accipitridae > Buteo > Buteo buteo. Next base: position 53,421,026 of record NC_134176.1, on the reverse strand, counting down.
ACCACCTCCCCCGGGAACAAGTGAAGGCTTTCTGGAGCTAAGCAGTTATGTTTAACTGAAGGGGCTTTTTTATCTTCGAAAGAGCCACTGAAACACAGGTAGGACAGAAGGCTGCTCATTTTTGACAGGACCACAGAAAAGCAGATACTCCAGGAAGGCGGCGAGCCGTGCTGATGGCAACGCTTTGCTCCTGAGGTAGCTGTGTCAGAATTAGCTGAGATACCTCTGATCCCCATCACCTGATGATGTGGGGCTCAGGGGTGCTGGTTCGGAAACGACGAGGCTGAATGCCTCCGGTCCTCCCAGCCCCAACAGTATTCCTGCATGGGAAAGCATCAAAATAGCAGAATGCTGTAAGCCCCTAAAAGTTTCAGCGGGCGTAATGTGTTGCCTTCGGCCACGGGGTGAGAGAGCCTGCTTTTTGTGAGGCCAAGCAGGTCTCGGGCATCCCTGCGACGTGATGTTCGTCGGCACTAATTGCCTTGCAGCGTCAGAGCGAGAGGTAGAAGCAAACTCAGCGGTAGCGACACCGAACTCCTTAGCTCTCAGGTCAGATGCTGCAGCCGCCAGCACCGTGGAAATACTGGAGATAGACAGGCTGAAAGATGCCAGGACGCAGATGTGAGTCACATACTTTATCACTGTATAAATATCTCGAAATACTTCCAAACCTCTGAATAACAGAGAAATGCAGCCAGCTCTGGGACGGAGGGCAGCAGACAGCAAACCGGAGCGTTGCAGAGTAACGGCAGGAAGGAAGGATTTGGCAGGCTCCCACCCGCACCGAAAGGCATCCGTGCTGTCCGTGCAAAACTCTCTCCTCCCTCCTGGTAACACCGGGAAACTGCAGAGAGATCCCCATCCGTGTGCCAGCCCTGGGTCCTGTCCCCGAATAGCCACCCTCATTTCAGTGCCGCAGCCTGGCTGACTAAATGCAGAAGGGAAGGGGATTTTCTAAGGGGGGATCTCCTCATGCTGCCACGGGTTTGCTCCTGCACGTGCGTTTCGGGAGAAGAGAGAGGGCTGGGACTGGCAAAGAGTTTCTGCCCCTGGAGAAGGCGCAGGGGTGCCAGGGCAAAGCTCTCGGGGTCCAGGGGGCAAAGCAACCCACTATCCCTGTGCACCGAGTGCTTTGGGGAGAGGGAGAAGCAGGGTGTTGACTGCATCCCAGTGAATAGATTGCTATTTTAACCCCCAAATGGGTTTCATTACTAGCTTTTTTTTTTTTTTTCCTAGTCCAAGGGGCAGCTAATGGTTTCTTGGGTTTTTTTAGAACAGGCTTTCCTGATCGCGTCACCAGTAAGTGAAATTAAGAGTTTCTCTCCCCCCACTCCCAACCCCCACATCTTCCTGCCAGATCCCTTTGGTAGGGAAGGAGAGTTAGCAATATTCACAGATCCCAGTCATTAGGCCTTTCCTGCGCAATTTCTAAAATGCACTAAGAGAAAGGGGTGGGGGGGGTGGGGGATAAAGAAAAACCCCTTTATTGTGCTGAAGCTCATAAATTTACTGCGGGATGATTTATAGCAGCAGAGCGTAGCACCTAACTCAAGTCAATGCAAGAGGTTAATATGAAAGGTTAAGGAACTCGGTTCTGGCTGATTTATGGTTGGTCTGTCGGCTTTTATCCTGACCACAGCTCTGCAACTGTAGCTTGGGACTCTACAAAGCACAAGAGGGGGTGGTGGTGTTAAAAAAATAATGTGTATTTAGACATTATCCCTGCCTATAAAATAAAGACCCCAAAATGCTTAAATTACCAAGGAGCTTGCGTATCACCACATGCCACTGCAAAAGCAAAGCGCCTCCACTCCTTCATTCCCATGGTCCCAGACCAGAGGGGACTGCTGTGATCATCTTGTTTGCTTCCTGTATTACACAGGCAATAATAGGGTTTTTCTCCCCAAAGTTGGGTTATAGCACATCTTTCCTAACGCTGCCCGAGCTTAAAGCTTCCAAGTGCCAGGAAGGCCCTCTGCCCCCGGGACCGGCAGAGATGCCTTCGGTGGCAATGAAATGATACCTTGCTCCAAGGATGAACTTGTTTGATTCCAGCATCGCATCTTATGATGCATTTTCACTTGCAGAATGGCAAAGCCCCATGTACGGAGACACTTGTGTTTGCGAGTGTGCACGACCAGTGATCTCCCAACCTTTTCTCTCCGATAAGGTGATGGGATTGTGCTCTACACAGCCTCCCACTATGAGATTTATTTTCTTGCCTTGCCAAAAACCTTTTCAACTTCCTCCAGCGCTTGCACAGCCAGAGGAGAGCAGAACTGGGTGCAACTTTTGAGTAGCAGCCTTACCAAGCGTTGTACAACCTCTGCTCCCAGAAATACGGAGCGTTACTACTGGCTGTCACACTGGTAGTATTGCCATTAACGTCTATGAACAAATTTGCTTTTACTTTAAAAAGTTCCATCTTAATTCCACATACTACAAGTTTTAATCTGGCAGTATTAAGACAGGCATCGTCAAGAAATATGAGTAGGCAGATTTAATGTAAGTTGACTTTACCAAGCAGGCTGTGTTCCTGTTTGAAAAAGACAAGCAGTTCCTCTTACGAGACCCGTTCCTGTGAGGCCATGTATTGGCAAAAGACTTTTGTCCAGGCTGTTTACCCTGACTGTTGCGCTATTTAATCCATGACTGATATCAGAGTACTCCGCCTATAGTTCCCTGAATCTTCTCTTTCAGTCCCAGACTTCGTATTGTTTATTCTTGGAGTCTTGTGGATTTGCCCTAGCTTTACCTCTGTGTAACCGAGAGCCCAGTCTGGGCAACTGGGAGCAGTTCTGTCTAACCATACGTGCCGGAGAAGGGACATAGTGAGGATACTTTCACAGTAATATCTCGCAGCAATGATCCAAACCCACAAGAAATTCCTGTGCCTGTAAGTCTGTTACTTTGTTAGAGAAAATTGGGTTCGTCCTTTGATTTTTTTTTTTTTTTAATAAGATCATCTGTCTGTCAAAGGTTTGGGGAGCTGGGCTGCATTAAGGCTCCAGCCCAGTACCGGCCATGAGGTTTTCCCACTCAGGACTGGGAGCCAGCGGCAACCCTCAGGCACTTGGTTTTTCTCTCTCTTCCCTGCAGAGCTGGGGGGAGCTCAGCGGTCCCGGCCACGGCACGGTGTCCTCCCAGGGATGGCCAAAGCCCTCGGCCATCCTGGTCTTCTCCCGTGCCGGGCAGAAACCCCGCTCCCACAACTGCTATTCCCAAGCTGCTTTTCCAGCCAGAAAGGATGTTCGTGTACCAGCTGGGTAGCAGCACGGAGGGGACAGTGTCACTGTCTGTTTGGGAACAGTCCCTGCTCCAAGGATACGCTCCCCGTCAAAAATAGCCTTTGGGTTTACGTGCGTTGGCTAAACAAATCATAAAGCTTTTAACCCCACTTGAAACCCGAATCTCCTGAGGATTTCTAATCAGAGAGAGAGAAAGGTACCCTTATGTGTTCGGAAAAGTCATTATTTGTTTCTTAGCTGTGTAACTAAGCTTTTTGTTTTCACTTCATTTTCTTTTTGGTCAATTATGGTTGAATGAGCTCAAATTTTAATATCTGCGTGTTTATGCTACTAGCCACTGCTCCTGCTGCTTCTGGAGAATAGAGGATATTGGTTTATGGCTCATATGAGGCACGGAGAGAGAGAGAAAGAGAGAGGAAAGAAAGTTAACTTTAACTTTAGACTATTCTTTACCCAATTTTTGAAGAACAACCCATGGGCGTATTCCTGCTCTTGGCTCTTAAATGATTTACATAATACTCAAAGGGCTGAAGATGTACAAATATCTTTAAGAGCTGTTGTGCAAAGGTGAAGTACAGAGTAACTTTGCCAAATTATTCTAATCTGGGAAGGTAGGCATCTGCGTAAAGAACTGTGAGTTTTGCACACAACTGGTAAGATGCTTAAATGCTCAATATACAGTATTTCAAGTAAAAATCGTCTCTCCCTCTCCGCTCGCCTTCCCTATCATCAGTCGACATCAATGGTTAAAGGCTTTGGCAGAAAAACTAAATCACAGATAAAAAAGTAACACAAACAGAAAGCCTAATCCTGCTGCCAAGGAGCTGAACAGTAAAACTGGCGCAGGCCAGATTGGGCCCAGGCACACAGAAATTAGGACAAGTTACTATCTAGATTGTATGAGCCAACATAATGCAGTCTCAGGAGGTTACGGAGAAGATTTCCCTTTGGAAACGCGTCCACCCAAATGTTTGAAGTGCTGGAGTTTCACACTACTTGGAGAAGGAGACAGTTCCCAAAACTCAACTTCCCTCACAGACCTGGACATACGTTTCCTGGACAGCTCCAAAAAATATATATATTTCTCTTTTTAGCAGGTAGAAAAACAAACTTTAAAGTCCACGTGCCTGTACTAGTTGCACATACGTGCATGTGTACTTTTTTCTGGAAACATGGGCTGGAGAAATAAGTTTTCTGAACGCTCACAAGAACTGTTGCATGTTCTTGCACCCTTCGGCTCAGGTATCTCTTTGCAGGTCACTGGTTTCATACTGTGAGCAGCCACTGCTGTCGGGAGGCCGCACTGCTGTATGTGGCCCTTCGTACAGAGGGATCTCTCAAGAGTTTTAAAAATCAGTACAAAGACCTTGAATTGGCCTCTGGCTCTGTAAGCAGATTAACACAAGAGGTGTATCCTCAGCAGACCTGAACAGCAACTCCGTTGCATTGAGCTTTACTGGAGGTTTGTTTTCTCCAGTGGATTAGTTTAATTTCCACATAAATTCAGTTCCCCATGACCGTATTTGCAACTCAAAGGACAGGGACACAACCTTGCAGTCCCAGTCAAAACCACACCATTTTTTTTCTTTTGCCGCTACAGTTATTTAGGGATTTCAAAGGAGGACAGTCTAAAAGGATCAGCTTAGCAAACTCAGGCTGGCTTCTGTTCACAAACCAAGATTGTGCCTGGCAGCCTGTCATGTGCAGGTCTGAAACAGAGGTCAGGACCAAGCGTCCAAGAGGACACCACCAAATTTTCCCCCTGCCTCTCACGGCAGGTTCCACAGGCAGTTGCCAAAGCCAGGCCAGGCTTGCACCCAGGGTAACACAGAAATGGTGTCTGGGGAGGGAAAGCTGGACACGAGGCAACGGATAGAGTTTCATTTCATCCTCCACCATGGAAGCAACCAGACTTTTGTTCCTGTGGTATCTGCGAGGTCTCTGTTCATCCGTGCAGTTCAGTGATCTCATCTTTGCTGCTTGTCCCAAGGTAAAGGAAATTTATGGATTTAAGGCGACTAAAGGTTTTTAAAACAAATCTCTTCTCGTCCCTCAAGAAATCTAAAAAAATCATATTTCTGCTTTCTGTTTTGTTTAAATGGCATCACGCAACTCCATTGCCCTCCTGGAAATATCACCCAAGCGCTGCCTCGAATATGAGCTGGAAGTGGTGATGTAGTTGAAGTAAATCACGCCGGTCATCCAGAGTGAACTGTTATTCCCATTCTCCTTATAAAAAGAATATTAACCTAGTAAAAAAAAAATAATAATACAGAATAAAATGCTGAGTTTCTTGGAACTGGCTATCAGTCTACCGGGTCAATTTGAGGTTTTTAGTGAATATATTTCCTTCGTGCTGCTTGAGGCCTTGAAGAGGAACTACTATACCTCTTCCAATATTTTGCAGTGCCGTGTGTTGTATAAAAAAAGAAATCAGATGGACGCACCCCTGGACTCTCTCCTCTTGTCCAGGCTGGCTGGGAGTGTTGCTGATTCTGACTGTTGGAACACAGTCAACACAAACCCATGCAGCCCTCCTTCTGAACAGCATTATCCTTTTTAAGCATCATTAGATTTCTCCTTTTTTAAATTGAGACAAATACCGAGGAGTCAAATGCCTTGTGTGGATCACCGTGATGTCATCAGAGCCACGCCAATTCCTATGAGGTAAAAAACCAGCCTGGGTATTCAATGCGCTAAGCCTGCTGTGGAGAATTCTGCTGGGAAGGAAGGTGGGAAAATACAGAACAGGTAAAAAGATGTGTCTTAACCCCTCTAGAAACAGCAGGTTCATATTTCAGACCCACGGGGTCACAGACTGATGCCTTTCTTAAAATGAGTCCGAAAGTCCCAAATACTATTCATTGAGCAGATGTTCTCCAGTTAATAGCAAAGACATGTTTGATTAATACTGTTTTGCCGGCATATTTAACAGCCTTGCCCTACAGAGTTGTGGGCTGCTCAGCTCAATTTCTGTTCAAGAGAAGAGTGAAAAGAAAGCAAAGGACCAGCTTCTAGATGTAAAACGAGTGTTATCCTTGCTGAAACCACTCCTCAGCAGTGAAGTCAATAGAGCAAACAGCTTGGAGTAAGGAACAATCTGATGTTTTCTAGCCCTCTTCTGGCTGCAAATAGGGTTTTGACAGTCACCGGCAAGGAGCTAAGAGCTGTTTCCATTCCTGTGAGCAGAGAGCTTGCTGGTGGGCAGGTCACCATCGCCGCGAGCCCATGTTAGCTAGCAAATGGAGATCAGAAAGCCTTATTGACCTTTATGGGCAGTGACACCTTCAGTGTCTGATCAGTGTGCTCAGGACCAAGTCTGGATGCTTGTTTCACACCACTGAAAAAAAACAGAGGCCCGCTGGAAGACACTGTGGGCATGAGTAATATATTTTGGCCCTCTGGGGTTTTTTTGCCTTTGATTGCTTAACATGACAGGATGCAGTGCAGAAGTCCACTCAGATGGCACGGAAATTTCAGAGTCGCAGACAGCACAAAGTCCCATTTAGGAGAAGCAGGACTCATTCCTGGTAAGGTGCTGTGAACACTTATTCGCAAATCTGTCATTTATATCAAAATGTAAGAATTAGTGTGAGATGATACGGAAGTTATGACCATAATAGCTAATTTATTAGCTACCACTTGCCCAATGAACCTAACGTCATATGCCAAACATCACGGTGGAGATTGAATCTGCAGACCAGTTTTGTCCATAGAAACCTCAGTGTTGGATGTGAACTCAAGAGCAAGGTTGGCCTGACCGCAAGAAGGGATTAAAATCATCCCTGTGCCACCGTAGCAGAACTGGCTGGTGACGATTCAGCACCCTTGACCCAGGGCAGTGAATCTTTCTGAGTTCCCTGCTGAAAACTGGGGAGAAAAGAATACCATATATAAGTATTCAGAAACCAGAGAAACCCCATGGAAAGGGGAGCACTGTTGAGCTGGTTGAGCCTTCGGGGACCAGCGGAGTATGTCCTATGCGAGTATGTGGAGGCACTGACGGTTCAGCGAAACATCACAGTAGCAATACGGTCAGTCTCTGAATCTGCTGGGGGTCTAGAGCGATCTGGGGAGAGAAGGAAACCTGAAAAATCTACATCTAGCCATGACTGGATTAATACACATAAAGGCAGAGACACAGCCATACCGGCATGTGCCTGGGCTACTGAACAGGGAAAGCAAGGCGAAGTGTGTCTTGCGGAAAGGGCACACTTCTGCAACCTCTAAATCTGGTTACTCCTTAAGCCCATCGGCTTCTTCTGGTGCGACGCACAAAGATGGGTTTCACGTGCCCTGGACTGTGCCGTTCTCCAGGCTTAGCCCGTGCGGACCTCGCACACTGCGAGCCTGGGACACATCTCTCACTAGTTAGCAACCCGGTTACGTAGCGCTGCTGCTCTTAGCACATTTTTGTTAACCATGTCTGAATCAAGTCGAATTCGAGGGTTGCTACTTCTGGGTAAGCAATCAGAAGTTTAAATCGCATCTGGGTAAATATTCACTGTTGTATGAGGGTTTAAGCTACTCCCACTGGAGTCCGGAGTGGTCTCTTGGAGCGTGCGCGCCGGTTAGGAAATGCCCGTGGCTCGTCTGGGTGTACAGCCATCTGTCCGCATGGTTTCATCCTTCTTCAGTGGCAAGTGTGGGCTTAGCGTTGGTGCACGTGAAGGACTGGTGGCTTCACAGAGAAGCAGGTGCTCTGAAAGCTTTAAATAGCTCTGCCACATACTTCGAACATGACTGGCAGCACTCCTAGTATTCCGCCCTGCATTATTTGGCCAAGAAGCCTCAGTCTTTAACTTTCAGCCTTGGCTATTTCAACCTCGAGCCTCCATATGTCTCAATCCTTTGGAGCATCCCACCAGCGAGCCTTGCTTAACACAGGTACAGCTCCCCGGGGTGCTGTGCAAACATGCCAAGGGAGGAGGACATAATGAGAACCCATGGCAGGACATCTGTAATTTAAGCCAGGATTTGAACCCAGGCCTTGGCAGATGTCTAGGAGAATTTTGCCCAAGTGTGCTTGTTTTCCTCCTTTCTTTTTCCAAGTGTTTGTTTCCCAGTTTGCACTAAATTTTATTGAAAACATCAGGCTAATAGCAATGGGGAGAGTGGCTGAGTAGATTTTGCCTCTTTTTCCCTTTTCTTTCTGGAATGCAGCCATCAAAATAAACATTAAATACAAAATGCTGGGGCTTGAGTTATTACTTGTGAGGGTGCTGGGAGGGAAATTTATAGCAACATTACTGTGTTTTGCTAGAAATCTCTTAATGCACCAAAGTGGAGAGGTGTGTGTGTTTTTTATTAAAATGTTACACTCTATAAATCTGAGCAGCAGGGAGGACACAGGTGGCCCTGGGGCTCAGCTGACCCGACTGTCATTTCTAACTTGGGAAAGGTCTGTCTGACTGTCCTCCCGCCCCATCCCAGCATCAGCGCAGCCACAGGCTGTCTCCGTCCCAGACTGCGATGGCTGGGGAGGCTCAGCATTTGTTTCGTTGCTGTTATTGCTGTTGTTGTTATTGTTGTTGCTGTTGGGTTTACTCCCTCTTTTTTGTCCTTCCGATCTTGAAGCCACCAATGATAACAAGTCACACTGAGTCATTGCTCCTGCCTTGATAGTAGTGGGTTTCCTAATGATGTCATTCAGACGCTTCTCCTTTTCGGACTTTCTCGGTGACTTTGTCTCATGTCTTGGCTGCCCTGATGAGAAGGTTTGACGGGCAGATGACCCCTAAAAGCTGAGGATGGCTGCTGGGCAGAGGTCTCTTGCTGTGGCTGGGCAAGATGGTTGGCCGTGCAATTTGGAGACTGGGTGCACATCGCCAGGGTTTCTGACTCGGTAGTCTGAATCACAGCAGCCTGATTTCTGTCCGAGCTGCTGCAGCTTCCGCTGGCTCCAGGGGAAGCTGAAGAAGCTCAGGATGTGGGGAAATCCCAGCCACTCGTGTCCCTGTGTCTGTCAGTAGATAAGGTACTCCTGCCTGAAACCTGGGGGCTGGCTGAGCCTCTCGCCTGGGACGATGCCGAGATGCTCACTGGAAAGAGGCGCGGAGACCGGCAGGACTCTTGGGCTCTTTCCCAGCTCCCAGTAGCTCCACAGATTTTGTGGCTTGGTGTGAGTTTGGGCAACCACTTGTCTGAGACTCAGTTTCTTTGCCTTAAAACAAGGGTGCTTCCCTCAGTGTGAGACTTTACAATAAAGAAGCGGCATCCTCACGGGATGTACATCCAGGCAACACCTCAGCTCGCAAAATTTCTTGGATGCTTTCTATAAGAAAGAGCAGCCCTGGGCCATCCTATGGAGGGAATCTGCAAACCCTGTGAACCGATTCCCCCTTAATTAAGCATTTCTCTTACACAATCAGCCTTGATCAGATTTTTTTGTGGGAGCTCAAAAAAAATCCAAAAATAAGGAAAAGCAGCGTTCCTGGAAGGCTTAAAAAAATAAACAAGCAAACGAGTAACAGAAAAAAGGTCACAGCTATGGTCCGGGAGACTCGAAGGGTGGCATTGAGCCCCTGCTAGGAATCACATCTGCTCGGAGCTCCCACCGCAGCGGCTGCCAGACCCGGCAGCACTGGGAAGCGGAGCCCGTTGGGGAGCTCCGATGGGGCCAGGCAGCCCGAGAACCGGGCTGGCATTGGTGTCTGCCGAGGGGCCGCCGAGCCTGGGCCCCCCATCGCCGCTGCTAGTAACGGGGCGGCAGGGGGGGACACAGTGATACTGCGGACTTGTCCCAAGAGAAGAAGCCGTGGCGAAGAAGCCAAGCGCGTTATTTGCAAATTCCCCTCATCCTGCTCCTCTCCCTTTTCAGGGCATTTCTGGAAGGGATTTTTCCACGGCTTGCCTGAACTCTTCCCCCCCCCCAAAAAAAACAACCCAAACCAACCCCTGTTCCCCTTCCTGTACCCCTCCCCGAATGAACCTGCCTCTCCAAGAAGCGGGATGGGGGCAAAGCCACTGCCGTGGCCGCGGGACACGCGTGGGAGCTCAGTGCAGAGCTCCCCACCCGGGCCGGGAGCTCAAAGGCACACTGGAGCCATTGCCCTCCGCGCTTTAACCATGGTGGGTCAGTAGATTTTGGCCCAAATCACACTGAAAATAGGCTTGTGCATGGTGCACTGACCGCCTAACATGTTGCTGTGATAATTGGGACGCGATTATAATCAGGAAGAAAAAAAAAAATCGCAACGGTTATTATTCTTAGCAACGGATCAGGAGCGGCTTTATTTAAGCAGCTCTGTTCTTGTTTGGGTTAGGGATGGTTTGGGGAAACCGCTCGGAGATTACAACGAGAAAGGTGGAATTTTGACAAACGACCCGGGGTGCAAATATCTGTCAGGGCATAAGGCGAGGAGAGGAGTAAACGAAATCCAGCGGCCGGGCGGGGACGGGGCCGGGGCCGGGGCCGGGGCTGAGCCGGCCTCTCCGCCGCGGCTGCCCGAGGGTTCGGGGGGGACGAGCCGGGCACCGCGGATCTTCCGCCGCCCCTCCGAGGCCTGGGCTCGCCTTCCCTCGAGCGTCTCCTATTTGTAAATTAAAAATACCCCCGCTTCCCTAGGCGATTTTTTTGTTCGTAAAGGTCAGGGGGAGCCGCTCTCGCCTCGCTGACAGGTGCACCAGCTGCCGCTGAATGCCTTCGGCTCGGAGCCCCCTCCTCCCTAACCTCTTTGTTTCGTGTTCAGGGCAAAGAGGACATTCCCAGGCCGGCGCACCCCACGGGGAAATGCCTCCCCCCCCGCCCCCCCCCCCCGCCGAGCATGGCCGGCCTGGCCCCCGAAAAATGCCCCGGTGCCGGGGGCGGCTCCTTGTTCTCTCCCCGGGACCAGAGCCCGGCGCTTGGGGCGGTGGGTCCGGGAGCACAGGGCTGGGATGGTACCCAGAGAGAGGTACCGCATCCCTCGGGCTCCCCTGCCCCGGCCTCCTTCAGCATCCCCGGGCTCTGCCCTGCACTCTCCCGGCGGTAGCCGCGGGGCAACCGCTAGCCCGCCGTGCCGCCCGGAGAGCCTGCGAGCCGCTCTGCCTTCCCTGCGCCGGGGCTTCCGATTCGAGCCAAAAAAAACAAAAACAAAAACAAAAACAAAGAAAAAAAACAAAAAAAAAAAACAAAAAAAAAACAAAGAAAAAAAAAACAAAGAAAAAACAAAAAACCAAACCCCTGACTTCAGAGCGAGGTCTGGCGAGGTCACACGTATCGAGGAAATGAATAGCAAGTGGATTTTTTTCCCGCAGGAAGGAATTGACAGATAGCCATTAAAAAAATTTCAGTCCCGGGACCCCGTATTAAATAGAGACACCACGCTAGATCACGTTCAGGGGGACTTGGAAGCGGCAGGGCTTTAACCCAGCCCGGCGCGACCGCCTAAGCCCAGGCTGGGGTCCGAGGGAGCTGAGCCCCCCCTTGTCCCAGACCGCCCGATGCAGCCCCGGCCCGGGACACCCGTGGCGGCTGGATGCGCTCCGCCGCCCCCGGCGCTGCCCACCCGCGCCCGGTGGGACCCGAGGCGGGGCGCGGAGTGGAGCTGGGGGGGGGGGCCCTGCTCCTCCTTCCCATTGGCTCTCACGGAGTGGCGTCACCGCCCCCCCCCCCCCGAGTGTGGTGCCAAAAGCAGTGATTTTCCATGGGTTTTTTTTTGGGGGGGGGGGGGGGGACCCCGGGTACCAGCGCAGGGCCTCGGGGGGGGGGGGCTGCATGCAGAAGCGGGTGAATAAATGCCGCCTGCAGCTTGAAGGGAGCGCCGGCGCTTGCTGGAAAAGAAAACAAAATTGATATTTTTTTTCTAATTTAAAAAAATAATAAAAATAAAGAAAAAGCTTGAAGGGAGCCCCTGCGGCCCGGAGCGGTCCGCAAAGCCCCACCGTGGCAGCTCTGCCCGCCCCCCCCCCCGGTGCCCCGTGGGCCGAGGGGCCCCCGCCTCGCCCTCTCCTCTCCGAGGGGGCACCGGGGGTCTGAGCCCACGCCGTGCCCGGGGGACCCCGGGAGCGGAGGGCAGCCCGGGGTCCGAGGGACCAAAGCAGGTGCTCGCTTTTGGTGCAGAAACCCCAGAGCTGTACGGACGCGCACCTATGGATCCATATGGAACAAACCCCGGGGAGGGCCGGGCTGCGGAGAGCGGGGCTGCGGGGCGAGAGCCTGCGGGAAGCGGAGCCCGGGAGCAGAATTCGATGTCTTGCTTGAAGTGGGGGACGAGAGACACCTCGGAGGACGTGGGGAGAAGAGTTTTGCCCCCACAAACCCGGCCAGCCTGGCCCGACTCGGAGCCTCCTCCTTCGCTCTCCTCGGGAAGCAGAGGAACGGGTCAGCTCCAGTTCTCTGCAAGCCCCTTCGTGACACGAGGAACGTGTTTTAATAACAATCGACGATACCTATGTAGTGCACAGGTATTTATCCCCGAGGGAAGACGCCGAGGGCAGGAGAGCGAAGCCCCCGTCCGCCCCGGCGCAGCTCAGGCCCGGGCGAGGGGGCAGGTACCGGCGGGACTCCCGAAATAAAGATGCAACCTTCGTCCCGCTGGAAAAAAAAAACAAACACAAAACAAAACCAAATCCCACCCCACCAAAACCCAAGCCCAAAACGTTCGGGAAGATTAGCACGAACGCTTTTTTTCCCCTCTGCTCCCCCCTAGCAGTGGTGTTTATAAATAGGTCGCCTTCAAATCTCGGTCCGGGACAAAAGGAGCCCGCAGCTCTGAAGTGACCGCACAAAGCAAGGGGGAAACAACCTGGAGGCAATTTCCAGGAGCAGGGCTCTGCCAAAGAGCCGGGAGGGAACGGTGTGAAAGATTCCCCTCTCTCTTCCCCCCCCTCCCCAGTGAAATGACCCCACTCCCTCCACCGAGGTTATTTACTCTCCCACCGCCCGCAGGGAGGACCTGGGGTGCCGGACCCGACACCCCCAAAAAATCCCACCGTGCCTCCCTCCAACCACCCCGCAGCCGGTCGGAGCCCCGGGAGGACGGTGGAGGTTTGGGGGGGGGCGAGGCGGGGGACGGGACGGGAAAAGGGGAGAAGAGCATTCCTGCCTCCTCGCCCCTCGGCCCCCTGCGAGAACCGGGCTCATCCCCACCGCCCGCTCCCGGTTGCCCGTTCCCCGCAACCCCTCGCTGATGCTCCCGGTGTGCGGGGACCAGCGGGCACCTCTGCCTTTTCCCGGGAAGTGACACAAGCCCGAATCTTTCAATAGCACGGGAATAAAGACTTTTTTTTTTTTTCTTTTCTTGCAGAGATCGAGATCTTGCAGCATCCACCCGCTCTCTCCTGCGCCTCGCACCGGGTCCTCAACCCGGGAGCGATGCCCGCTCCTTGTCCCAGTGGAAAGGACACAGCTCCTCGAAAACAAGCCAGGCAGGGCTACCCTGGGCTGCTCCCTTTCTCCCTGGGTTGTCGCCGGGAGGGGACACCTGGATGGCCCGGAGCTGGAGAGCCGGGCGATTCCCCCCGATTCACTGACTCGCCCGGTGGGAGCTGCCGCCCCTAAACGCGGGACCCGTTAGCTCTCACCTGGGCTCCCGCAGCCCTGGCTGGGAAGGGACCCTCGGGAGTGACCCCTTCCAAACCCAGCCTGAAAACGGTCTCGCCATAAAGCACATATACATACGGCATTGGCAACCGGTTGCTGCCGAGCGCAGACTTTTCGGCCGCTCTTTCGCCCTTCCCTTTTTGGACGCATTTGGTGCCGAGACAGGGCAGGTTTGGGGTCACTCGGAGGGAAAGAAAAAAAAAAGGGTGAGATCGGGTTTCAAGCGGTCCGTGTCCCTTTCTGCCCCTGCTCTTGCCGATCCATCCTTCCCGCAGGCGGGGATGCTCCCCTCGCCCCGCAGCCGGCAGCTCTCCCGGTGGAGGTGCGGGGTTGGGGGGGGGGGGACACCGGGAGGGCAGAGCCCCACGGCCGGACCCGTCGGATGGACACGGCCCCCCCGGCCACACCGCAGCCCCAATCGCCTCGTTTACCGGGGAGGGCGGCTGCAGGCTCCCCGTTTGTTTTTTTGTGTTCGCAAGGCTTCGCTCCCAGCTAACGGGGGCTGGGGGAATCCCCCGTCAAACTCGCCGGGAGGACTTCACGCAAAACCCAAGCCAGCCAAACGAAAACCGTCAAGAAAAGAGTTTTCCCGGTTATTTCCCCCACCACCACCACCCCCCGCCAGATCGCCAGGTATTTGCGAGCACCCTTTCCCCCGGTAACGATTCCCGAATTAACCTCCCGCTTCCAGGGACACAAATTGGCCATTTGAGAGAGGGGTTTATTGCGGTCCTTTCCGCGGGCTGCGGATTAGCCCTGATTGGGAACTAATGGACTTTTCGTTACAGTTTTAATGCAAGGAGGGGCTGGCAGAGCGCTCCGACCGAGGCAGACCCGGGGCAGCCCTTCTTCGGCTCGGCCAAGCCGGAGTGCCTCTGCGAGCCCCTGCACCGCAGCGCTTCTAAAAAAAAATTTTTTTTTTTTTTTTTAAATCATCTGCCCGATCCCGGCATCCCTCCCTTTAATTTTTATTCTTGCCGTTCTTTAGCTTTGCCGAACAGAAACCCCGAGGCCGCGTATAACGCCGCAGCATCGAGGACTGCCCTCTCACATCGTTTCTTTCAGGCTGCTGCTTCGTTCGTCAAAATTAATCGCTGGGGAAGTAAGGGGCTGAAAACCCCGTATTTAACGCCCTCACACCCCCAAATACTCTCCTTCTTGAGCGCGGCTGTGATTCCGCTGCGGCGGAGCCGGGGATGAGGGAGCCCGGGCGCTGCCGGTACCCGCAGTTTGGCGAGCGGATCTGCCGCAGGGCTACTGCTGGCCAAGCTGCGGGTACCGGCAGCGCCTCGGCTCCCTTGACCTCCCCGAAGTGGTTTTTAGAACGATTCTCATGCCCCGAGTTGGTTTGCTTTTTATTAAGTCGTGGACAAGGGAGGGGGGGGGGGGGGGAGTTTGGGAGGGGAGAGAGAAACGACGAGGAAAGAATTAAAGCAAGGTAATAAAGAGAATAAGGAAGGCAAATCCGCTGAAAGCTTTCTTGGACCAGAAAGCTGAGCGACCCCAGCGCTGCTCTGAGGGAGACTCGCGAAATGGTCTGAAAGCTGGTAAATGAATCCGTCTCTGGCTGTTTTTAACGACGACCTCGCTAGAAATCCCTTCTGCATCTGGGGGGCGAGGGGCGGGGGTGGCTGTTCTTGTCAGATCCGAGCTAATGAAAACGGCGGTGCTGGTCTTGCTCCTGGAGCAAAGCCCTGGGGGGGGGCCAGCCACGGCCCCCCACCCCCGGAGCCATCCCCCCGGGGGCTGCACCCCCGCCCTGCCGCCCCGCTCCCCCCCCCGGTGCACAGATGAAAGCCACGAGTCTCCCCCCTCTCTGCATGTTGGGGGGGGAGGAAGCCGGGGGGAGAAGGGAGGACACATGGGCCGGACCCCGGGGGGAGCCCGCTGGGAGCCAGAACCGCCGCCGGTGCCCCCGCTCCCCGCCCGCAACCGGCTCCGCCGCGGCCCGCACTCCCGAAGGGGTTAAGGGCCTTCTTTTCTTCCCTTTCCTTTCTTTTTTTTCTCCTTTTTT
The DNA here is from genome assembly GCF_964188355.1 of Buteo buteo. Classification (NCBI taxonomy): domain Eukaryota; kingdom Metazoa; phylum Chordata; class Aves; order Accipitriformes; family Accipitridae; genus Buteo; species Buteo buteo. The sequence continues at coordinate 53,405,239 of NC_134176.1, read as the reverse complement.
CTTTTCTTTCCTTCTTTCTTTTTTCTTTTCTTTTTTTTTTTTTTACTGAAGAACTGTGGATGTAGTTTGCGTAATATCTTTATTACTGAAAACTTCAAGGTAAGCGAGCAATAGAAACCAGATGTGGGGATGGGAGGAAGGCAGGGTAAGAGTAAGTGTAAGGGGTAGCAGGAGTTAACCGGGGGAGGAGGGGAATCAGGTTGAATGGCGGGAGGGGGGGACGACGACGGAAGGTGAGTATGGATTTATTTTTGAGCTCTTTTGGGGTTGCAATTGACCCCTCGAACCAAAAAGGTCTCCTGCCAGCCTCTGTCCCTTTCCAAGTTCACCTCTGGCAGTCCCAGAAACCGGGGCCAATTTTGTGTGCTTGGCGACCCTGTTAAAACCCCTCCCCGCTGCCCTCCCGCTCTCGATCCAGTTGTTTGACACCTGGAGAGAGCACGGGCTTTAGAGGTAAATAAATAACGAGAACTTCCCTGCCGATGTGGTGCTGAGCGACCGCCGTACCGGGGGAGGCAAACGGCTCACGGCAGCGCTGGGAGAGTTGCCGGCCCTGAAGGGGTTAATTTGGGATTTGGGGGGGGGGGAGCTTAAAGGCATATAGCTGCGGGGAGAAGCCGTGTTGCCTTGAATCCGGAGGAGGGGGCCGCGGAGGCGGGGGTCCCCGCAGCCGGGGGGGCAGCGAGCGGCGGGGAGGGCCGGAGAGAACCGAGCGTGTCACGACCGTGAAATCGGTCCCCGGTGCTTCCGCCTTGCGTGGGTCCCACGTCCATCCCTTCGTGGCATTCGTGTCAGGCGTTTGCTTTCCTGGTTTTTTAATCATAAAAAACAAAAAACTCAACTTTCGGGGTTGTGTTTTTTAAGGCAAAAGATACGACCTCCACCCCCCTCTGCTGCCACACACCCCCGTACACAGACACACACCCCCCTTTCCTGGGCCCCCTCCCCTCCACTGTCATCATCTACATATTAATTGGGGGAGAGGTCTCTCTCCCTCTCTTTTTTTCTTTTTTTTTTTTTTTTCCCTTTCCCCTATGCGTGGGGGGGGGAAAGTGCAGAGAAGAGCTTCTTTAGAGTGTAGATAGTTTGGAGGGAGAGACGGAGGGCAAGTGTGTGTGTGCGAGAGAGAGAGAGGGAGGGAAAGAAAAAGACCCCTTTTACTGTGCGAGATCTTAAGGGGGTTTGGAGATCTGGTTAGCTTTCAAGAACATCTGAATCCTCTTAGAGCTCCCTGGCCCAGCTGTGTGTGTGTGTGTGTGTGTGTATGCGAAAGGCAGAGAGAAAGAGAGGTTCCTGGTGCCCCTCCAAGCGCATTAAGGACACTCGGGCCTTTTAATTTTAGGAATGAATGCTGATACTTGTGTTTCTTATTGTGATCCGGCTGCCATGGATTCCTACTACAACGCAGCCTCCCAGGGCACAGAAGGCTCCTCGCCTTTTAGGGCATTTCAAGCAAGTGACAAGTTCAGCCCTACTTTCCTGGCCAGCAAAGGACAAGGCTTTGGTGACAGCAGCACTAAGTGCCGGAGCCGCTACAGCCAGCAGGAATGCCAGTCCCTGGATGGCAGCGTGCAGGCTCCCGGCTCTGCCGGGGCTCCGGCCTCCTTTAACAAATACCCTCCGCAGCAGCAGCAGCAGCAACAACAACCACCGCACCTCTACATGCAGCGAGGTCCCTGCAAAACCCCCCCGGAGAGCAACCTCAAGCTGCAAGAGAGCAGCGGTCACAACGGAGCTCTGCAGGTCTCTTGTTACGGTGAGTCCTTGGCGTCCGGCGGGGGGGGGGGGGGAGTAGGGGGAGGAAAGCACCGGGGGGAGAAACCGGAGAGAGACGCCCGGGGCTGGAAAGGGCCTCCCGGGGGCGGGAGGGGGGGGGGTGGGGAGGTTGTGTGTGTGGGGGGGTGGTTGCTTGGCCGGACAAGTCCTCCCGGGGTCAAGGAGACCTTGCCCGGGGAGCGCAGCCCCATCCCGCAGCGGTGGCGGGGCTGGGGTGGGGGGGGGGCACTGTGCCCTTTCCACCCCCCCAATATCTTTATTCCCACCCGGGGCTGGAGCCCGCGATGCCCGCGGAAAGCCGCGTTTTCCCCCCGTCCCGCTTTGCAGTGATTTTAATCGTAATTTCTGAGCGGGGCCGATGCGCTTCCGCAGTGATTTTAATCGTAATTTCTGAGCGGGGCCGATGCGCTCCCGGGAAGCGTCAGTTCTTGAGCGATGCAGGGAAATCCGCAATAAACGGGGAGAGAAACAGAAAGAGAAAGAGCCAGGGGACCGCCGGGCTGCGCAAAATATTCTCTACGGGAACCCTCTTCCAGAGGGAGAATTTCTGGAAAATTTCACCGAAATCTTCACTTTCCGCTGTAACGGTCTCTCCCATTTTCCGGTCTCTCACTTTCTCCCCTAATTGCCGCTCCCTAATTGATTTCTGCCCGGCTGCAGATAACCCACTCGCATCCTCTCCGCGGGTCATTAGCGGCAATTAAGACACTCCCTTGCGCTGGCGCTCGGCAGGGACAGCCTGGAACAGGGTCGCTTCTCAGGTCGTTTCCGAGCGTGGCTTTAAAAAGCTTCTTCGGGAGGTTTCCGCTATATCGAGGCCATTTAGGGAAAAGAAAGAAAGAAAAAAATCCCCCCGCCCCGAAAAAAAAAACCACACCAAAACCAACAACAACAGCAAAAAAAGCCAGCAACCAAACAAATGAAACACCCATATTTTTTATTTTTTTTTTTTTCTGGAGAAGGTGGAAATGCAATCTCTTCCTCTCCCTCCCGGTGATCTCGGGGCGGGCAAATTGGGGCTGCCCCGGCCTGGATTCAGCGCGTCGCCGGCTGGCGTGGGGGGGCCGCCGTGTCCTCGTACTCGATGCTCCGGTCCACCCGTGAGTGACCCCGCCGGGCAGGGACAACGACAGGGCCGTGCCGGGGTCTCCGGGGAGCCCCTAAAGACGGGCGGTGACTGGGGAAGTGGGGAAGCCGGGAGAGGCTCGGGTCAAGCCGGCGATCCCACCTTTAGGCTCTGGCCATCATTTGGGGGGCTCTTTGCCCTCTTTACTTTCCCTTTCCCCCCATCTTCTAGACCTAAAAGGAGGCAGAAGCCCCTTCCCCCTGCGCGCTGGGCCCCGTTCAGGCGCCGTCCATCATTCCCTGTCTCCAGCCAAGGTGTCCCCGCATCCTTCCCTGTCCCCGCATCCCTCCCTGTCCCCGCATCCAGCTCCACGGACCCGCTCCCCCCCCCCCCCCCATCCCCAGGTGACACCCTTCCCGGGGAAAGGGCATTAAGTCCACGCCGGGTAGCCGTGCAGAACCCGGCTGGGCAGGGGTCGATCCCATGTCCCGTCCCCCTCCGCACCCCGGGTATTTCCCCGCCGGACCGCGGAGTGGCGTGGGGGGCGGGGGGGGGAAGCTGCTTTCGTTCTCGCTCCGGCCCAGGCTTAGGCTGGGGTTTTCTCCTTCTCTTCCCCTGCCCCTTCCCCACGGACGGACAAACCCACGCCGGCACCAAGACCCGCTCCGCACCCGCGGAGGCCTGCTGGGGCCAAGCGGGAGCCCACGGGCGAAGTGGGAGCGCGGGGGAGCCCCCGGTGCCTTCCCGGCCGCCCTGCCACCCTCTCCCCGCTAACCCGGCTCTCTTGTTTTTTTAGGTTGTAAAGCCCAGGGCGCCGGCTTAGCGTGTGATGACACGTTACAACCCCCTCCCCTGGTAGACCCACGCGAGTTTATCACCTTCCGTTAAACACCGCCGGGGTCCCCTCGGATTGAATTTTTCAAGCGGGGCTGCGGGCTTGACTCGAGTGGGACCCCCGCGTCGGACGGCCCAGGCTCGCTGCGAGCCCCTTGTGCTGTGGGTAGGGACGGGGGGGCTGTAATAAGAGACGCGTGGATCCGCGAGGATAATTAATAGCAATAATAATAATAATGGTTAACGATGGAGGGGAGAGACCCGGTAATAATAGCCGGATCGGGGGTTCGCAGAGCGACTGCAGCGCCCGTAGGTGCCTCTCCGCCTTCTCCCAAAACGGCTAAACCCACGGCGCCCGGCTAACGGGACCGGGGAAATCACGGGGGAAATACCGTGGGTGTGGGGGAGAGCCGGGGAAAAGAGACCCTTTCTCCGGGGAAAAGTCCTCTTTCTCCGCAGCGGGAGTTCAGCGCGGCCGGTTAAGGCGGAGGGGATGCAAGGCGGGTGGGGAGAAATTGCTCCGGGAGGGTTTTGCTCGGGGAACCGGCGGCTGCTCCGCTGCCTCCCCGGTGCCGGTACCGCCGTCCCGGTTGTGCACAAGGGGGAAAAGGAGCGCTGGCTCCCCGGTTACCCGGGGCTGGGGACGATGCTTGGGGGGGACACACGACTGGTGGGACGCCGTGCCCGTAAATCCTTCAATTTAAAGAACACCACCCCCAAAAAAAAGATTTAAAAAAAACAAACCAAAACCCGAGGCCGACAAAACGCCAGGCGGCCGGTTCCCCCCCCCCCAACAGCCGGAGCTGCTGCGGGCCCACCGCCCTGGCCGGGCTCCGCTTTTCCCCTTCTCGCGTATAGAAGCCCCTCCCGGGAGGCACGGCGAGCAGGGATGCCCCCCCCCTTTTTTTTTTTTAATTTTATTTTAATTCTCTAATAAACAAGTTATTTCGAGTTCTAAAAAGGCCGTGCCTGCCATCTATTGCTCTCGGCTTCTATTTCTAGATCTAAGCCCTTTCCATCGCATTGTACGGATAAATATAGGCCAAGGGAGAAACTGCGGCCGTAAATACACGGAGGACACCAGCGGCGGTCGCCTAAGAGCTTCCAAGCCCGGCTGCTGGCAGGACCGGTGGTACCGGGCAGCCCTGGCTACCGGCCGGGCTCCCTGCAGCCCCCTCGGAGCGGCGGTTGCCGGCCTGGTCCTTGCCGGGGGGGGGGGGGGGGGCTCCCACAGTCCCCCCCCTCCTCCTTTCCCAGCCATAAATAGGGGTACGGGTTATCCCGCAGAGCGGCACCGGCAATTAAAGGCGAAATCTGAAATAAAAGCCCTCAGAACAGGTTATATATCTTGGTTTAGGAGGGGAAAAAGCTTTCCGAGGATTTATGTGCTGGAGTAATCTGAGTCGCTAGTTCTACTGCGTGGAGCTGAAGTAAGTTGTATGTCTTGAAACATATGTACGCGTATACCCGTATACACTCACAAATATATACGTGTATTGCTGGCTAGAAATACGGGCTGGAAAAAAAAAATAATCCTTTGGGGAGCGAAGGCGAATGTGATAGGGATGTTTGCTCAAAGGAAACAGGAGAAAGGAAACGGGCTTTCTCTAACAGAGGAAATTCTTTAAGTGCCGCGTTATGCAAATAACGACCATTTCTTTTATTTAGCGAGCAAATAAAAAGCGCAGCCCGAACGGCGTTATTAATAGAACAACTGCCGTAGGAATCGGAGCCTGGCTGCGTCCTTTTTTTTTTTTTTTTTTTAAATTGACACTTTTAATGCATTTCTCCTCCTCCTCCTCCCCCCCTTAATGTAATGTAAACTGCAGGCACGGCAGGAACGAGCTCGCCGGCGGGTCCCCCCCCTCCTTCTCCTCCGCCTCCCGTGAGACCCCGCCGGCTGCCAGGCGCTGGGGGCTCCCCGCGGTGCCCCGCAGATCCCCCGCCGGTATCCGACGGCCTTTGCCGTTCTCGCCGGGGAGCACCGACAGCATCTGTCCCCCCCTTCCCTTCCCCCGGCTCCCACCGCAGCCCCTGAGCCCGGGGAAGGTGTGTGTGGGGGGGGTTACCCGGGACCGTGGGGTCTCCCCGGGATTCTTGCAGGGTAATGCCGTGTCCCCCCGCACCGGGGGCTGGTTTGGGGGGGGGTCCCCGGTCCTGCCAACCCCTTCCCTCTCCCCCCGTAGCTTTGATCTCGGCTCCCACCCGAGCTCCGATGGGGGGCACCCGCGTGGGGTGCTGCTGCCCTGATCCCCGCGGGGAGGGCAAGAGGAGAGTATAAAGGGGAGAAGTACGCGGGAGGGAGGCGCGAGTGGGAAGGCGGAGGGGGGGGGACGGAACCCTGGGCGGGCATCAGGGAGAAGAAGAAGCCGGGGAGGGCGGGGAGGGGAGCGGGGCGGCGGGGCCGGCCCCTTGCCGGGTGCTGCAGGGCCGGCTGCCCGGCTCGGTTCGGCTCGGTTCGGTTCCCGGCGTGTTGCTGCTGCTGCTGCGGCCGCCCTGGCAAATCGCCCTCTGCTTTTCCGCAATAGGGCCACCAGATCTGCCATTCAAGGGCTCCGGCACCCTCCCAGGGAGGGGAGGGAGCTCTCGCCGGGAGTTTGGCTAAGGCTCTCTTTGAAGAGACCCTCGGAGGTGCGGGATCTCTCTCCTCCGTGGAAACCCGCGGGATTTCCTCAGGGAGCAGGAGGCGAAGGTAGGGCTCACGCTCCTCACCCCCGGCCGCGCAGGAAGATTTACTCGCGGCTCTTCCCCGAGGGGTTCTGCGCTTCTCTCTTGACTCGGACGGTAGATTTTGGCTGGAGGCTTTGTAAGGATTCCTGACCCGCGCTGTTTGTAACGCTCATGTGTCAGGGGAGAGGGAGCCTCCCCCCCCCCCCCTTATTCCCTCCTTGCGGGAAGATTTCTCTTCGCACTAGAGCTGTTGGTTTTCGACTTGTCCGCTGCTGGTGGGGATTAACTCCGCTTTAGCTGCAGCACACCCTTGTAACCCCAGCAGGACGTTACCAGCAACAAGAAGGGTGCGGAAAGAGAGAGAAAGAGTCTTAAAACTTTTACTAGTCTGAATTGTTTTGAAAGCAACTCAGCGCCGAGCAGACGAGAAAAATACCGATGGGGAGAGAGATTTGGAGATGCTTACTGAGTGCGTCTTTTCCTAAGGGTTTGGTGTAGGAGTCCTATTAACAATATATGCTGATGCCAGATAGCGCAAATGAGCTGTGTGTGTGTTATCTGGAGCTGCAGGCTGTTTATTTTGTGCAGCCTTTTGAGTGTACGTTCAGTGTGGTTGCATGACTAACTGGCTGGAGTGATTCACTGGCTGCTTTATGGGTGACTGCTCAAAACAAGTTGTGAATCAAAAGAGATTTCTTTGGCTGTGGTTTCTAACCTCCCAAGTTAAATGCACTCAGGGTTTAAGGGGAGCTAATGTGCAGACTGCAATCCCTCAGATCTGGAAGATTTATTCCTTTTCCAAGCCCTGTGTTCAAAGCCGTGATGAGTTTCCCTTGTAAGAGGGAGGTGGTGTCTGGGAGGCTCCGAGCCAAGGACTGCCGCTAAGGGACACCTCCAGCCCCGGCCCTGTCCCTTCGGTCACCCTAGTTCCCGGCTCTTCAGCCAGTTTCGCTCCCTGGAGCCCTCAAGCCGCTTTATTATCTTGTTCAGGGCATTTGGGTAGCTGTAGCAATTCTCAGGTAAAAAGCGCGATGCATCCTGTGGCAGTAAGAGACTTTTCTTCCCGTTTTGCAGCCGGAAAAACTGAGACTCGCAACCTGCGAGTGGCCTGTGCAAGGCGAAACTGTTGCTGCTCGGTGGCATCAGGGTGACCTTCCCAGGGCCGTGGCTCCAGCAGAAGGAGGCTCTCGGTGGGCTGGAGAAGGAGCCCGCTGCCGGAGTCAGAAAACTCACGGAGTAGAGGGCCTGTGTTTGACTTTGGAAGGGGCTGAACTTAGTTTTCCTGACAGTCAGGTCCTTAGTCGGTGCAAGAAGCTGTAGCAATTGGTGTGTTTTCATATGCTCAGGTCTCTCAGTACATGAACTAGGCTCAACCTGCCAACCCACGTTAAAGGTCTCATCTTTAAAATGCAACTCATCAGCGTGGGCAACCTATATGGCCAACACAAGATACAGGTTCGTCACTGCTTTTCAGAAAATGCTGAGAAATCCCTGCCCCCAAAATCATATGTTTCTGAGGTACTCCTCCTACGTGTTTAGGGGAAAAAAAAAATATAAAAAAGCCCATCTCAGTTGTTAATCAGCTTGGAAACCATAGGCCTAATATCTTTACGTGGATACATTTTCAAAAGGAAAAGAAATAGTTCTGGATTAGGAGAAGCCTGAGCAGTAGCGCAGCTAATACAGGACCCCTGTGACTTCAGAAGCATTTACTAAGGGATGGATGGGAACATTTCATATGAATAAAGCGTTAGAGTAATTTACCATAGTTACATGTCTCAGCTGCCTCAACTTGTAAATGAAAGTTCACAAGTAAAGGAGGAAAGCTACTTACATATATTAAATAAATGACCTCTGCTTTATTTTCTGTGTAAGTTCAGATGAATCAATGTTATTATACACACTGGTGAACCTGCTTGGCCGTGTTTTCATTCATGCTTGCAAATCATCTTCATATTTTGACTGTCACATAAGTAGACATGATGTGAAAGAGCAATTGCGATCACCATGGTACTTCTAGGGCCATTTTTTGATCCAAGAGAGACGGGTTGGTGAGGAATAGGAAGAGGGATAGAGGGAGGAAGGAACAGAGATGAATGAGAAGAGGCAGGGGAAGAAGAAGAGGATCTGTCTTGGATGGGCAATGAGCAGTGGCAGACTCAGCACTATTATGGAAGGTGATCCGCAACTGGTTTTATGGACTATATAAGCACGAATCCACCAGCATCAAATTCTTTCTCTCTCTGTTGAGAATAGCTGTGATTCAACATTTAGTAGCTGCTATCTTCAGGTCCCAGCAGGATTTAGCTATGACAAGCTGGTATGTCATGAACTACGGTGTCTCCTTATCTGCAGTGATCGAAGACCATCGCATGGCCTAACTCAGCAGTTAAATGCCTATTTACATCTGATAATTTTTTTTTTAGTGAAGATGCGGTTTAAAGGTTTATCTTGTGGCAGCTAATCTGCTTGCTGGAAACAGATGGTTGAATCAGTATTATTTCTAAATATATTCTTTATTAGCAAGAACTGTGTTCATTAGCTGTAAGGCAAGTGGGTTTGCAGCTGGTGATGGAGCCTGAAAGGTAAGCTGGCTTAGTCACTGATAGACATGCTGTACGCTGAGGCTGGGTGAAAACCCTGTGGGGTTTATGAAGATAGCAAGCGCCTTTATTCAGTAAAAGTCTGAAAACACTATAAAACCAAAGAGGGGGGAGTCAACAGAAAGTCAAGGCCCATCAGAGAAGTGCTATCAATGGGAAATGAGGAACCTGAGGAAGAGACAGAACAAATGTTTGGGGCAGGCTTCCGTCTGGGGGAAATAAAAGAAACTTGTAATGTCTCAAAATAACTCCTATCTGATTGCCATAGCGTTTAGGGAGATAGGGCTTTGCGTGCAAGCACCGCTGCATAAAAGAAATACCTTGGGTCTCATCAGTTCCTCCCTGTAGCTGCCTCCTCAGGACTTTGGGTATTGGCTGACCACTTCAGTCTGGAGCAGTAACACCGGCGTCGGGGTAGGATGCAGTTTCCAAAGAGGAAAATGGGGAACTGGATTCATTCTTTTGATGCAAGAGGGACCAGATAACAAAGGTGCTTGCAGACATCTAACCTATTCAGGAGCAGTGGAAGGTGAAAGGAATTCACGCCAGAATCAAATCAAAACAAAATAAAGATGTAAACTGTGCACAGGGAGAGAGGGCAATATCAGGAATTATCCCAGAAAGGGTCAAGAACAGTCAGAGAATGACTCTGTGCTGGGACAGTGCCCATAGAGATCTGAAGGCCCAGCTGCAAGACCCTGACTCCGCAAGGTGCTGGGGAACGTGCGTGACGCTGGCCAGAAGATGTTTCACAAAACAGGGGAAAGGGGAAAATGTTATTCAGCCTGAAAGTTAACAGGAGGCCTGAGCCACCACACAGTTTCTGAAAGAATATAAACCCATCTCGAAAAGGAAACCAGAGGCTCACCAGCTTGCTGGGCGTGGAGTTGGTCTCAGGCGGTTGGGTCTGGCCATTTCCAGCCTGCGTGCTCTGTAATGCAAGCACGTGGAGTCCCACAGCATCAGGTTTTTCCCAGCCCCAGCGACGCCACTCGAGAAAAGACCCCGTGGGAGGTTGATGCATGTCCGTTCCCACCACGTGGCTGGCTGGAAAGAGGAACCGGCCAGAGCTTTGCTCTCCAAGCGCTTCTTCACAGGGAAGAGCCTGAGGCCAAATGCTGGGGCAGGGATACGCTCTGGAGCCTGGACTGCGGTGCTGGTCTCCAGTTCAGGAGGCTGCGAGACCTTCTGGAGCACCATGCGGTTCTTTTCCAGCCTTCCCTGGGATGGTGCATGCCCAGACCTCATCCTGGAGTGGAGTCAGGAGCACAGCTGTGGCAAGGACCCATACCTGAGAGCTGAGAAGCACTGCCTTATAGACATAACCTGGCTTATCAAGATTTGGTCTGAACCTTCGTAAGCAGATTGGAGCCAGATATCAGTCTGAGCTAGACAGGACACAGCCAAATGCTAGAAGGCAAGAGGAAGAAGAGACCCACCTAAATTGGCAGAGGACCTGCAGACATTTTGTGTTCCTCACGTCTCCAGATGCCAGTGAGGACTTCCAAGATAAATAGCCGATGGACCAATTGCTAGACACTTAGGCAGATCGTGCAGGAGGCCAGAAACACTCCATGAAGCTGTGGGATTTATGGCAGAGCGTAAATATTGCATTTCAGCCCTTGAATAGAAGTTGGAAGGCTGCTACTGGAAGAGAAGGGAAGCTGATTGCTTTATATAGGTATGAGGTCCTGTGCTAGAGAGAAGAGTATTTCCATCCTGTTCATACCACTTCAAGCTATTAGGAAAAGAGACTTAGGCAGGATAGAAAGCAATGGGGGATTGGCTACAACATCAAACATGAGTGCAGCAGCTTGGTTAAGTGCGGCTCTGGTGGGGAGGGGAAAGAGCCACAGAGAGGGTTGTTATAAATATATGGCTAGTCAGGACAGAGCCTCGTAAAAATCTGCTGAAAGGCCCAAACTCCGCTCAGGAAACGGGGGCTGAAGCTGCACATGCAAAGCTGGGTGATGCTGGTTTTAAGTTAGAGTTGAGGCTGTAGCAAGGCTTTGCGGTGCCCAGGGCTGGGTATTAAGTGGGTGTTCAGAGAAGCCCACTCTTCCCTTGTAGCCTTTAATTAGTTTGCTTCTGGAAAGGGTACTGTTGTGGCTGGGTGTACTGGAAATCCCCTTTTCCTTAGCCTTGGTGGCAAAAAATCGAAGTTCTTCGTTCAACAACCTATTTGCCTCCATTTGGCAGCGGTCCACTTCAGAGGGAGGGCAACGGGGGAAGTCAAGCAGCAAGAGAGGGGTTTATCGCCTGTGTCATTCATGGGCATCGCAGATGCTCGCTCAGGTGCTGCAGTTGGTAATTGAAACTAGACAGAGAGGGAGATGATGGAACAATCCAAAAGGGAGCCACCCCATGGGTATAAGGAAAGGCAGGGACTGAGGAAAGCGTCCTCGCTGGGGAGAAATGTATGCAGGAGACTGGACCGCCGGGATCCAGGAAAATGCTTGGCATAGCCAAGGTGGGAGATGACCTGACACTCAGCATGTACATCACTGTGGTTGGGATCTTGTCCGCGAGCAGCAGCCTGCGGTGTTTTCCTTTAAAGACACGGCTCATGTGAAAGAAAGAGGTTTGGGCAATCTGTTTGCGGCGCCTGCCTCCGTGGGCAGGCCCCTGAGCTGTCTCTTTGAGCTTGCAGCCAGTTCTTGGACCTCATCTGTTGTCCTGGTTAGGAAAAAAGGCCAGCAAGAGCTTTGCTGTGTAATATATTAATCAAAGGGTGCTTGTGCCTTACCATTAATAGATAATATCTGGGATGTGCCTTACTGGGTTCATTTTGATTTCCACAGTGGATATCTGGAGGTGAAAATGGCTTTCGTGTTAGCACAAGTCTGTAGCAAACTGTAGCATGGGTCTCCCATCACCTGCGTAAGGTGGCCCTCACTCAAGAGACCAACAGAGCAGGTATTCCACGGCCAGCCACCCAGTCCCTGCGTTATAGCTGAGGGTATCCTGGCATATGGCAGACCCTTTAATAGGAACCGATAACGTTTTATAAAGGGGCTGTCGCGAGCTGGAGGCTGCCAATCTGAAATTGAACCCAGAGCAAGGAGAACCGTTGAAAAGAGGTGTAACACGCACCCCGGGCGAACGCTGAGCCGGGGGCGATGGGGCAGCCCTTCCCCGATGCGAGGGAAGGGAGCACGGCACCGGCAGCCTGCCTGGCCTTGCAGGGCACTGGTCCCGCTGCTGGAGGCTCAGCTGCAGACGTGCCAGGATTACAAAAGCTCCACATGCTCCTTGGGAGAAGAGAAAGCTGCCTCGGTGGCTGGAGGAGAGCAGCTGGGCATTTTCAGAGCTGAAGCAGTTTCTGTTGAACAGAGCTGGGGGTGCCTGTGGGGTGGGGATGGCGCTGACACGAGACCGTAGTCACCAAAGGTTAGTTCTACCAACGCATTGTTCAAATGTCTTTTTGGGGGATGGACACCTCCCTCACCAGGACAGCAAGAAAAGATTGAGGCTGCATCCTTTTTTTTCACCTTTCTTTCACTGTCTGCAGGAGTGAAAACGCTCCTGCTTCATCCAGTAGGTGTAGGTTTGCAAAAGCAGAGTTCAAGGAGCTAAAAGTGTCCCTCAAGAAGGCTCCCGGTATCAAAACAAGGTGCGATTGAAAAAAAAAAACCCTCATTTGGCAACCATGTCTGCTTTTGAGTATAGCGTCTCTTCAGAGTAGCAGGGCAAAAGCTCTCTGGTCATGGTGGGAAGGCTTGGAATTGAAAGATGAAATGTTGTATAGGAGATGGGGAAATAAAACAATGGGTGATGAGTATTCATGAGAGTTCATTATACCCGAAACACTCAAAAAGGAGGTTCTGAGGTTTCTTTATGATGTCAAGACCGTTGGACATCTTGAGGTTGCAAAATCCTTAGTAGAGCCAAGAGAGAACTGGTTTTTAGGAAAATGCAGACAGATGATGGAAAATTACTACAGGAAATGTGCTGCATTTCTTGCATGGGTAGTATTTCAAAAGTGGGTCCCCGAAGATGGGGAGAAACCCTACTGAGCAGTGTCTCCTGGGGATTTTGCTGCGATTCATTGCTGTTGATGTTGTTGGGCCTTTGCCTGAGATGGAATCTGCCAGACAATATTTGTTGGTAGCTATGGATTTCTTTAGAAAATGACCTGAAGCTTACCCAAAAAGGAACCAAGAGGCTGTGAATGCAACCAAGCTTCTAAGGGATGAATTTTTCACCATATTTGGGGACCTAGACACGAAGACCGTGCAACAAGGCAGAGGCTTTGAGGCCAAAGTGTTTCAGCAGATTTATTGGAGGCTAGCAAATGCAATACGAGGTACCCAGCATCCTGCAGATGGTGGAGAGGGGAAGCTTGGCTGGTCCTGGGAGGAGGCATTGAGCCAACTGCTTGACACGTGGCCTAGATGCCCCCATTTACACTGCCTGGTCTCCCAGTGCTGCTCCTCAAGGCTTCAGTATCTGCCTGACCCGTGTCGGCATCTGAGAGACCTTAGTGTGTCTTGCACAGCACCAGAAACCTACGGGTGGGCAACTGAGTCACCCCCCCAGACACTTTACACGAGAATGACAAAAGGACCAGGATTAATCCAGCCCTTTGTCTATTCTGTTGATTTTAATGACTTTCAGAGAAGTAGAAAAGGAAAGTGCAGTCTGACCCCCGTTCTCCTTTTGGGGCATTAGCCAGGAAACATAGCACTCTCCTTGCAAGGAGTTCGTAAATTTGGGCCATTTGGTAAGCACTGGTCTGGCCTATCTGGACTCTGCAAAAACTAAAAGTGGAACAGCTCAGGTTTTTCTAGAGAAAAACAAATGCGAGTATTGCCTCAGGCAACGTGCGTGTTCTCTGATGTAGGCTTGTGTGTGGAAACCTGGCTGATTCCACATCCCATGGAGATGGAGAGATTAGGAGTCCGGAGGAGATAAACCATGATGTGTAGCAGTGACCACGTGCATGCGTTAACACGTAAGAGGCCAGTGGGTCCTGGCCCAGGAGGAGTTATGAGGGGAACTGAGTGGGTCCTGAAAGCCAAGAATACAGCTGTGGATGTCGAGCCTGACAGAAATCAGTTCCCTACTGGGGGAAAAATAGGGAATGGCCTGGTTTAGCCCACCAAAACCAAAAACTCTGCTGAGAACTCCTTCTCAGGGGGTCAAAAGGAAAGGGAGCAGCAGCTGAAAGCCTGCAGCGGCATCCCAGTGGGAGCAGAGTCTGAGCTGGCTCTGCGAAAATGGCCCGACAGGCAAACGCGATACGAGTATGTCCATAGCTAAATCGGTTGCTCTGACGCTCTTCCTCCCCGTACGTCTGAGAAGAAGCAGGTCCCTGGGTCTGGGTTCTGCTGGCGGGAGGCTGGGCAGGGGATGGTTTTGCAGGGGTGAGCCAAGCAATTCCCTTTTGCTCAGCCCCTTGCTGGAAGTACCGATGCAGCGGTGCGAGCACCGGCAAGCCGATGAAACCAGCAGATGAAGGCACCGAAGACCGCTCAAAGCACATCCCAGAGCAAGGCTAGGTACAGCGTAGGACCACGGTTGAGCCCAGCGGGGCTGTCCCTGCTCGCTCCTCACCCTGTCGTGTCCGGCACAAGGGGACGTTGTGCCAGGCCATCCCTTCCCCGGGCAGGCAGGCAGCTCTGCTCCACAGCCCCCAGCTCTCCTGGCAGAGCTTTCTCCTGGGGGCAAGACCCATTAAATAAAGAGATGATACACTGGCTTCCAGACTGTTCCCGGCTGGTAATAATCTATAGAGCTTCTTACTGTAGCATCTGAACATCACAGTCCAGCTACTGACAGGAGATGGAGCACCAAAGTTTTCTTTTCTGTTTATGTCAGAGCATGTTCTTGACAAAAAGTTACATGCACACACATCCCCCATCCCTCTCAGCTGGGAGTTACTTTGCAAAGGAGTTACTTGCAGGGGAAGGCTATTTAGTCCAGTATGTACTAGAGTTTGAAACAAATTGGACTGTATAGCAGTGTGCTATCCCTGTTTATAAGCCTCAGCTGTAGGAAGTGCCAATGGGGAAGAACAGTGTGATTTAAGCCGATTTGGGAAGCTGCATCTTTGCTTTGGAAAACAGAGGGCACAAGCTGCAAATACTCAGAAAGTCCCTAATTCCAGGCAAGCCTCTTGGTACTGACAGCACAGGGGCTTTCTGACCCCTTCTTCGGGATAAAGAGCTTCCAGTTTCCTCTAGTACTAAAACCTTGGCTCTAAACCCCTGGCTTATTGGAAGCTACAGCTTCATAACTGTGTTCACTGAAGGCATTTTGTAGTTTGGAGCCCCATTATTTACTTCTGACTGTATATCTTCTCCTGAGAGCCTTACAAACAAAATGAATTGCAGCAGAAATCACATATTCCCGTACAGGCATGTTCGCCTCTCGTGAAGTCTGCAAAATCATGACCCAAATGTACGGTGAGATAGTAAATCCGAGATGGCAGCCTGCAGGAAGCCTAGTCTGACATGAGAAGAAAGGAGAAAGCAACCCACTGCAGCCCCCAGCAGCTTCGCTTGCAGATGCTCTGAGCCCAAGAGCCGGGGATGTTTTGGGGAGCAGAAGTCAGCTGGTGGTCCCATTAATACCAGGAGTCCTCAGACATTGGAAACTGAAGGGTTTATCTGGTCTTCCCAAATTCCGTTCTTTCCATACCCTTGCAGATAGGCTTATTTCTAAAGACGGAGCGGGTGAAAAGGGGTCTTGCTTACTCTCGGCTAGGAAACTGAAACAGTACGTACCTTTCAGACCGGCGCTTTCGACATGTATTGATTCCAGCCCATGTTTTACGATTGTGTATTTTATTCTCCTCTCTAGGCCATCCTGCCTGCAGTCGCTCTTTCCGCTTGCTGTTAAGGCCTCCCATTGCTTCCCACCCTGCTAGAAAATGCAATTTCTAAACACCAAAGCTCTGGTTGTGGCACTGGCGTAGGGACGGCATCTTCTTTAGGCAGAGCCCTTCTGAGCTGAGGGCTGTTGCAGCATGCAGACGCCCACATGTAGATCAGAAATCTCCCAAACCAAGGGTTCCCCTAAGGGAGTATTTTGGGAGAGAGGGGGCGGGAGGAAAAAACGCCCTTTGCGTTATATTTGCAAATTGTGAGCAAGGTATGATTTTTCAAGGTCTGTCTGGGACCCAGGATCGTTGTCGGAGGATGTTTGTGAGTAATCTTTCGTCAGCAGATTGTGCGTGTGTGTCAGCCAGTGCAAGGAGCTGAGAGGTGATCTGTGGTGGTGAGTGGAAGGTAGGTACACGGTGGACACGAGAGATACGAGTCTTTTCTGTTCCCTGGTTGGATGAGCATCACCGGCAGAAGTAGGTTTCTGGGGCCAATACTCCTTTTCACGGGTTCCTAAAGAAGATTTCTGTAAATATTTGCTGGTGTTTACTTGACATTTGCAGTCACTCATGTCAATATGATCCCATCCTGGAATGTTAACTGGAAACAAACACAAAAGTGGGCATGAGCTCAGCCGATGTGGATACAGTTTTTAATTTAGGCTGATTTTCATGGTCATCATCTTTCACGTAATCATCCAGTTCTGCTGAGAATTAGTGGTGCTCCAGGAGCTTCACTGTTTCCAAGAGTCATGATTTTTTTTGTTCTCTGTCAGGAAGCGTGTTACCAGAGTCGCTGTTGTTTGTGTCTACTGTCTGACACTTCCTACCAAAATCCTACCTCCAGTTGCTTCTAACTTAATCAAAACTTAACGATTTGGCCTAAAACCTCCCACAGCAGTTGTTTGCCTCTGGCTGTTTTTATAATACTATTTTTTTTAAAGTTCATCTGAATCAATTAAGCTGTTTCCAAGAATGTAGCTAAAACTAAGCACATTTTTCTTTTCTCCATGTCAGGAAAAAAAATCTGACGATGTCTTTTTTCATAAGTTCTGGTGCACTGTGCTGTGGAGCAAGACTGTCAGACTTGCAGTGGAGCTGGGCTTTGGGTAGGAAATGTGCTTCGTGCCTTTCCTCTGAAAATTATCTAAGAACAAGCCTTAAGGAGCCGTGGCTCTCACTTGCTCAGTAGCAACGGCTTTGATATTCACACCTAAACACGCTGCAGATTTCCCATGTTCTGGGCATGTTTCCAGCCAGGTCTGAACCCGCTCTTCTTGCAGTGGCCATTTACCCCAGCAGATGATCCAGCCTTGCTTGGGGCCAGGCAAAGTAGCTACAGACACAAGAAAAGCTGTATCTGGGGAAGAAGCGGAAGGCTGGCATAAGAAATCTGGATGTGGCAGAAACTTGGTCTGAAGACTGGGGAGGGTGTCGGACTGAATGGGGGCGTAGGGCTGGGCGACCAAGATGCAAAGGTATTGCATGATTCAGGGCATCTGAGAGGCATAGCAGAGGCCAACAAGACCTTCATCTCCAAGCTGCAAAAATATTGGACAATGCTAAGTACTCTTTAAAACTCAGGCTTAGGTATCTCAGCGTGGCGATTGTGCGCTTGGCGGCTCTCTGTCTCGGTTTGCCGTCCGTACAACATGAGCACTAGCGGTGCCTCGTCTCACCGGGCTCGTTGTGGCTCAGGCAATCTCTGGGCAACCCTCCGCCACGGCTCGGTGAAGGCTGTGGGAAGCCCGGAGGACACTGCTGAACAGGGTGCGGGTGCTGTGCAGTAAGTAAGGATTGCCTTCACACACGCTGAACGACGAGAAGAAAATGGAGAACTGTTCGCCGGGGGTAGGGTCCAGTGTATATGACCTGAAGAGCCAGGAAGCAAGAAGTACGTTAGAAAAGAAATAAGAGAAAAGGCACAAAAGCCCTTCACACAGTGCTCTCGCTGCTCATCCTCCCGCGTCCTGTACATATGTTTGGTCCTGGCGCTGGGTGTAATCGTGGTGCTGAGCAGGCAGGGACAGCCCCAGGCGACAGAGACAGTCCATCGGTGCCGGTGGAGCCACACCGCTCTGGGTACCATCCGCAGCCACAACAGCACAAGGGGCAAACCTCTTCTCCCGTTCAGTCTGTCCCCAGAAAAATTCGGTCCCGGAGTGGCTTTATAATGGCATTCGGTGCTGCAGGTGCTAGTGAGAGATCCGTATCTGGGCCTGGTCCAAGTCACCGCCGAGAGCAGTGGCCAGACCCCAGTAACTTCGGTGGTCAGGGTCGAGCGGCTGGAGGGGACAGGCAGGACGGGCGGACGCTGTGGGAGCGCAGCTCACCGGGCATGGGCGGGCTGGGGGGGAGAATCGAACCGCAGGGGTGGAGAAGAAAAGAAGGTCAAATTCTCTTGGTTCATGCAAACCTACTTCTGCTGTTTTGTTGTTGTTTTTGTCCCCTGGTGACAATTAAATGTGTTGCAAGGTGAAGTAGTCCTCAAGTGAAATGAAATCCCCCTTGCCTTCTCTGACCACGGAGTGAGTAGTGCTCTGAATTATTTGACAAGCACAGTTTATCCTTTGAGCAATTCACGACTCCCCTTTTGCAAGTAAGAGCACACTTTTGTGGATGTTTTCCTTGCTCAGTACTACCTAATGGATTTTTTTTTTCCTAATAACTGTCATTTGCCCTGCATCTTGCTATTCTCAACTCGAAATGAAAAACGTAAGTTGCTGGCTGTGAATACTATTCTTTATTCATTTACCAGAGGAATCTTAGGCACATTCATCCCATTTCCTCTTAGTGCCTCATTATCAATAAACCTTTGCCTCACTGCTTCTGTAAATCATTTTCATCCCTTTCCTTTGCGAACCATGTGCTTGGGCTCTTGCACAAATGTCTCAGGAGAGTAATTGGCCAAGTCAGGTAGTATTGTTTTTGCTCCTTGATAAGCTGACAAAACTTCATTAAGAGGAGATTATTGAACTACACATATATACTTTTTTTGGATGAAGAAAGCATTGCACTTAAACCACGAAGCAAGCAGGGTTTCCCAGCATTTTCCTGCGCACAGCAGCTTGCGTCAGCGATGGGTATCATTCAAAAGACTTAGATTACCCTGGCTCCCATGGGAAACGCGCACCTTCTCTCTGCTGTGACGTGAAGGATGGGGAGCTAACCCTCCAGAGATAAAAGTGCACTAAGCTGGTGGTTAGATTTTGGGGCCAAGGAGACAGAGCGTAGCACCCACGATTGATGGTGGGCTCCCATCGGAGGCTGGAGCGGCGCTGGGGGTTCCCCACCTTGGTGGCTGCTGTTTGTGGCAAAGGCCGGTGGTGGACGTAGACCCGGAGCCAGACTGGGGCAGGGGAGGAGCGGCTCCCGCGGCGGCTGGGGGGATCCTACAGAGGCCAAGAGTTTATTAAATTTCAGTTTAACTGGAGCTGAAATATGTGCCTCTAACGCAGGGCAGCAGAGGTTAACGGAGTCCTTTATGTGGACGTTTTATGACACTCTTTGGGGATGCATATAAGAAGACCGGGGCGTTCCGAGTAATTTAAATAAATATTTGTTTAGACTGCGTAAGGGGCAATTGGAGTTTCCCGGCAAGTCAGTCTTAGACAGATTTTTCTTTCTTTGCCCTGTCTCCCCAGCTATATAGCATAGACACGCTGCGGTTCACAGCCCGGCCACGCAACGCA
The DNA here is from genome assembly GCF_964188355.1 of Buteo buteo. Lineage (NCBI taxonomy): Eukaryota > Metazoa > Chordata > Aves > Accipitriformes > Accipitridae > Buteo > Buteo buteo. The sequence goes on along the minus strand of NC_134176.1, from coordinate 53,385,772 downwards.
GCTGTGCCCCCCCCAATACCTTAAAACAGCTCTCATGGGCAGTGAGACCTTGAGGCCGCTGTGCCCCCCCTGTACTGCATGGGGGGGCTCACAGGGACTGAGGACGACAGCCCCGGGGTGGCCACTGCCCTCAGACCCTGTTGGGGGTCTGGGCTCCCCCCTGTCCCTCGGCCCCAGCATCTCCTCAGCAGGGAAATTCTTCAGGGCCGCGGCACCGTCCTCGTCTCGTGACCCCACGGCAAGGGAGATTTTTTTTTTTTTTTTTTTGCAGCGGGTGACCTGAGCAATGGAACGAGGAGAGGTGTAGAGGTTGGGGGAAACAACCTGCCGCTCTCAGGTTTGCTGTTAGTTATTTTGTCTTCCTTCTTGGTTGGCAAGTTCCCAGTTTGGTTGCGCTGCTTCTTGCTTCAGTTTGTGATTTTGCTGCCCTCTTTCTTTCTGCCAGGAAAAGCTGATGCCAGTCTGTCGCCCAGCCCCAGTGAGTGTGAACTGGTGGGTTTGGTAGCCAGAAACCTGCTTTCTTTCTGGGGTACTTCTAAAAGCCTAGTGCTCGTAGGAATATTAGCAACTCCCAGACCTGGGCAGCCTTGAGTTTTGCAATGTGCAGTCGTAATGGAAATAAGTTTTAGCTGTGCTTCCAAGAACGGGCAGGTTTGGGGAAGGCTGAATGTTTTTCTTCCCTCGCTTGCACCTTTCTGTACTAATCAGCTGTATAAAACTGAAGAATGGCAGAACTCTTTTGTTAAAGAACCTGGCCCAAACCTTGGCCCAATATTTAAACTCAACCCTTTCTGTGGTTCAGTGAGGTTCAGCCAACTTTGGGTGTTTTCTGTTTTTACTCCAGCTTTCCCATCACTCCCGCTTTCCAATTTCCAAATGAAAATGGTAGCACCCGAATCCCCCTGAGATGCTCTGTCCTTGGGTAGCAATGGGGCTGCCGCAGCATCTCGCCCAGACTCAGCGTCCCCAGCTCTTCTCCACGGGGGCACCCGGGGGTCCAAATCGGGAAGCACGAGGAGCAGCACAGGAGCTGGGCCGGGAGGATTTGTTGGGGCTTGTCTGACCGCCCGTCTGAAGTACACAACGCTTCACTTGGAGCGTAAGGGTAGTCCGGGGACACACATATGCTGCGGGGCTTTGCTGGCTTCGGGCCGCAGGCTGGCTGCTTCGGCCAGGCAGAGCCCGCTCAGACGCCTCTCCGGCCGGTGCCTGCGAGGCTTTTGAAGTTCGTCTGTCCCTAATTTGAACCAGGACTCCATCATGCAGAGGCAGCTGAGCTCTTGCTCAGCTCGTGACAAAATGGCTCTGATCTCCCTCCTCCTGCCCCTCCGCTCTGCCGGTTATTTCAGGTTGCCGCTCCAGCCCCGTTCCCAGCAGCACAAAACAGGCAACTGGAAGTCACCTCTGGGAGGCAGCTGAACTTCAGCAATGCGTTGCTGCCTCTGCTGCGAAGAGGTTGCTTTCGCAAAGCAGACAGACAGAAGAATGCAGAGAGAGACAGACTGACGGACCGACCGACGGTGTGAACGCTGTCCGGGCAGGCACAGACACATAGGATGGGGTGAATCACTCTCCGAGCTGGCGGCAGGGAATTAAACTGTGCCGTAGCCAGACATCAGAGCAAGGCTCAACTCCCTTCGGGTGCTTTTCCCTCACCAGCCTTCCCCACCGGCTGGAAGGAGTGTCCCCCCGCTCTCCTCTAACTAGATGGCTGATTTATATCTGCTGTCATACGCGACGGTTGGTGGTGCCGCGCTTGGCATGTGGTTAACGTGGGAGGCAACACGCGTTGAGACCGCGGAAGGTCGCGCCGGTGCCTCGTGCCCCGACGGAGCGGGCGCCCTGCTCACCCAGCGCCCAGCCTTGGGTGGAAATTGGAGGGGAAATGTCCGGGGCGTGTTTTGGGGAAGAGGGAGGTGCTGACAGGTTGCGGGGGAAAGCTCTGGGGGAGATGACAACTTGCAGCAAAGAGCCCCCTTTTTAACTTGCAGTGCTCAGGCAAGGGATCTTTTCAGATCCTCACGGTGGCCAAAGGGCATGGATGAGGTTAAGATGAATACATAAATCTGCATCCGATGGGGAGGCTTGTGCTCTTCCTTTCAGAGGGAGAGCTTAGCCCTAAGCCCTGCATCACCCTCATCTGTCACTCACACCTGAATAACCCTCAGCGTTTCCACTGGCACTGCCTGCCATCAGCCCCAGAGCTCCCCAGCGCTTACCTTTCCCTGCTGCATGTACCTGGCCTGACTTCACACCGCTTCGGAGCAGGGAGGGGGCTTGAATCTTGACTATTTTAAACACTATCGTCACGTAACTCGGGCTGGAGATGACTTCCAAACGGGAGGAGCAACCTTGCAACCTTGCTGTATCTAGATTTTTCTAAAGGGAACACAACCCTGAGAGAAGTGGGTGATCCTAAAGTAAGGCAGACAGGAGGATGGGGCAGATGCTCCCCCAGATGCTGACGGCCAGGTGGTGACACAGCTCCGACGGGAGCGGGACAGAGGCCCCACGTTGGGTCAGTGCATCAAAGTGTGCAAACCCTGTAACGCCTGTCTGTGGAGAACAAAATTCTTCCGCAAACGGCATGGAGACCTGCCTGTTCTCCCTTTCAATTACCCATGGGTCTGTGGACCCTTTTGGACTTAACTCCCAAAAAAACAGCGATTGGCCTGTGTGTAGGTATGGGTCTACAACCGAGATATAATCCCATTCAATACTTTGTCCTATATTAGTGATGCTGTTTGTTTTTTTTTTCTTTATGAGCTCCCATATTTTGTCTTATTCAGCATTGAGCCCGGTCTTCAGAACAGTTGTTAGGTGCTCACATCTGGTTCTGAGGAACTTGAGAAAAGCCAAGACCCTCAGGCACCATGGCCACAGCAAGGCAATGCAGGATTGCTTTGGAAGGAGGAGACTACTTACCCAAAAGGTATCATCAAATTCAGAGCCAAAAGGAAACCGAAAGCTGTTTCAAGCTCCCTTCCGATCCTTGCCTGCCTTGTCCATCTTCCTCGGCAGGCAAGCACTGAGGATATATCAGTTCAGAGGTACTAGGTGGCTTTTGGTTCACATGCACTGTTTTAGGTGGAGACACAAGTAGGACATAGCAGAAACCCACAATTATTTCCCAGTTGTTTGTGACCTGCCTACAGTGGGAAATAAAAGAGACGTTTTAAAATGCAGTAGCTGACCCTCTTGACTGTCACACTTTGAAGCAGGACTTTGCACGTAGCCTGGTGTGCTGAAAACCCATAGCTGACCACCTCAGCCCTATGCCTGGGGCTGCCTGTGTGGGATTTACGGAGGGTCTGGCTGCCACTGAGCTGCACAGAGGTGACTGTCACCTCCCTCTGCTGTCACTTCAAAAGCCATCTTGTGGCTGGTCCTGGCACGGCAGAGCACATCCCCCGCGACCACTGAAGAATTTCAGGTGTCAGAGAGCCAGGCCACTGAGAAATTCATGGGTTCATCAGAGAGAACCAAGATGCCCAGCTCCAGAATATTTGGCATAAACAATAATCTCCTTTCACATTCAGTAGTGAGGAAGCCACGGTACGCAACCGAGCAGTTTCATTTTCTCCCCATGGAGGCAATGGCAGTACCTTTTCTTGCTCTTTCTCTTTTCCTATATCGTGTTCTGGGAGCCAGAAAGTCAGCCGCAATTACAGCAGGTCGCTAGAAGCATTTTTGTGCCTTCAAAATCTGCTAGTCAGCTCTTTTCTGCTGTTCAAATGAATGTGCTACATGAAGAAGGACTTGGGGCATAAACTGTGCCTTTTTTATTCTAGCCACAGCTTCTATGCAGAGTTTTCAGAATTGATTTGTTTATATAAAAGCCAGTTTTGTTAGTGTCCTTTAAATAACATGAAAGAGGAGCAAGCAGCGCATGTTGCGTTTGTACAGATGATGCTGAGCTTTCCCCAAGTAGCCACAGGGTGTGTGAATTCAGCTAATCAGACAATAAAGCAGTACGTGCCCTCGAAAGCAGATGTTTGTATTGGAAAAACAAGCTCGTTCAGAAAAAAAGCAAGAGGAACAGCAACTTCCACAAACAAATAACACACATATGGACACACACGCACACATATTCCCCAGGCTTGCTGTGATGGACACTTAGCAGCAGCACTAGAGTTAAGGTTTATCAAGCTGTTTGTCCCCAAACCCACGCAGTGATTTACTCCAGGAGAACGTAACCAGCCAGGCACAAGAGAGTTTAAGTGCAGCCAGGGCTGAAGTGGTTTTTGACTCCCAGGGAAGCATCTCCGAGGCACACAGAGTGGAGACGGAGCCAGTGACTCAAGTTATACACTGGCTGCAGGGCCACCGAAACCCTGTGGACCCACCGGTGCTGTGTGGCATCTCTGGTACCGTCCCCAGACTGTCTTTTGGGAGCAGAAGGAGTTTTTGAGGCCTTTCTGCTCCAGGCCTTAGCGTTGCTCCTGCTGTATGCTCTGCTCAGAAAAATAAGTCTCTTCTGGAAGAGAGGAGCCCTAGGTGCAGTCAGGAGGAGCACAGTAGAACGAAATGCTCCTCTCCCCCTTTCATCCTTCTACAAGTAGGCTTTTCTGGAGGAATTTGCTCTGTCTGTAATTAGCTCCCCAAGGTGGCCAGGTATTTCACAGCTATTTTTTGTCTGCGGGTTTCTCTATGTCCCCCCCTTTGCTGTAAGAGCCTCAGGTGGCTGCCGGCAGGGATGCTGCAGTGCCAGCAGCTTTGGTCGGGCTCGGCAGGGATGGATGGTGTCCACGCAGACGAGCACATTCATGCAGTGGTCTCAGTGCAACGGAAAGTCGGTGCATGCCATACTGTGAGCAGAGGAGCTGCCCGGAGCGTGTTCCAGCCTTTCTTCAGTTTCTGCAGGATCAACCAAATGAGCTCCCTGGCTGGGATAGATGGATGGACGTGCTTTCAGACAGGAACCAGCTCTGCTTTATGCAAACTCGAGGGAACTGCTGGTAGGCTAGACACAAGGCAATGTGTTCATCCTTATCCAGAGTTGAAATGGAGATGCTCCAACGAGTTTTGGCTTAGCAGCAAGGGTAACTGCGGCTTCCAGAATGACGCCAATGGCTTGTGTCTTATGTGGACTTCTACCACCTGCATTGGAGCGATGAATGCTGCCCAGTTTTACACTTCAGTTTGGCCCAAGAGTGAAGGTATGATTAAGTATCTGATCATCGCTAATAAAATCAGTCATGCCACATTCAGCTAAAAAATTGTGGGTCTTCTCGCCATCTCTACATCTGCAGACTGCAAGAATGCTGACTCCCTGAACAGAAATAAACCTAAAGATTTGGACCTTTATATGTCTAGAATCCAGCCGCTCCGTTTTATCCTATATAACCCAAAATGTGGATATTTTTTAAATGATAGCCTTGTGCTGACTTCTAGAATGCAATGACAGACAGGAGGCAGAAGGCTGCAACAGACAGCTTGGGAACAAGTATAATGGCTTCAGCATGTGTTAAGGCAAGATCGCTGGATAAGGTTACTATGGCCAGCCAAGTCCTGGAGGTGTGCTGGCTGGGCTGCTGTGCAAATCTTCCTTGGTAAGAAGTGTAGAATACACTGCCCAACCCTATCTAGGCAAAATTTTAGCACTGGTATTTAAGCAAGAGTTGAGAAAATGATATTAAGAGCCAGAACTGGATTTAAAAAGTCTTCTTGAACATCTGCACTAGAGGTTTGGGATTTTTTTTTTTTTTTAAAGAAGCATCATTGCTATGAAAAATAAGAGTCAGACCATGGCTGTGCGGGCAAGGAGAGGCAGTATGAAATGGCCAGCGTAGGAAGCCGTAGGGATCTGGGGACGGGCAGGGGAGAAAACCCCTGTGCCCGGACCTGGGCACAAAGGCAGAAGGCTCCTACATCATTTAGCGTGGGAGCAGAGAGGTAGCCTGGTGCTGCCACACATCGCCCACGCCACGTGTTCAGGTGTCCCAGGCTATGCTGAGAGCCCCCCAGGGCTGGGATGGTTTGGGGCTCCTTTGGATGAGCTGCTGCCAGAGCAGCAGAGCAGCCATGCCAAGCTCCTGCAGGCTTCTTTGCCTGGAGCCTGGGGTAAACAGCCCTGTGCTGGCTGCGTCCCTGGGTTTATGCTGTCTTGCAGCCTCGGAGGCTGTGGGGCTGCAATCACAGAATCTACGTGAAGGAGTCTATCATGAAGAAAGGAGTCTATCACGAAGGAAGGAGTCTATCACGAAGGAAGGAGTCTATCACGAAGGAAGGAGTCTATCACGAAGGAGCTGCGGCTCGTCATTCACATACTGTGCAAAGGAGACCTATCATTTAAAGTTGGGCCCAAATGTGCAGCACAGTCTGTGTCTCCTGCAACCCCTTCCTCCTCTGTGGGGTTCCCAGGACAGACGCGGTGAGATCGGAAGGGCATATCCCCTCCAGGTGAACTGGGCATGCAGGCAGCTCTCCTGCCCAAAGAGGAGCAGCGTGATGCTCGGGGACCACGTGCCCAGCTGTCCTGGGCTGTCCCCGCTGGTCGGCAGTGGACACAGGGTGACTCGGGGAAGGTCTCAGAAGTGCTGATGGTCTAGGAGGGAGCCAAGGCACTGGGAAAGCAGGGTACAAGTGTGGGAAGCCAGCAAATATCTTCCTTCCACTGCTACGAGGGCAGAGACGGAGTCATAAGCAGCGAAGGAGGCACCGAGCGGTCCTGTCAGGCTTGTAAGGGCGCAACGATGCTCACGTTACCTCCTTGTCAGGGAGATCTTCACAATATGTAACTCGAGGTCTCTCTAGGTTTGATTAGAAACAGACACCCCAAACTTTGCACTGAAACTTTGAGGCCATCTCCAGTTACAGGAAGTCTGGGCATATCCATATGCAGATGTATGCAATTTGTTTCACTTCAGCAGTTAGCATGACTGTTTTGAGGTCAGGGAGCCTGTTTCTAGGGAGTGAGAGTTGCTTCTTGGGATGCTCAGCCGAGGGTGGATGCATGCCATCCTTTCCCTACGCTGCCATCCGTGCTCCCTGCCTCCTGCCCTCCATCCACGGAGACAGCTCATCCCTGCCGGTGCCCGCAGCGGCTGGAGATCGAGGAGCCTGTGCCGACTCTGTGCGTGGCTGAGCTGGCAAGGAGGGCTCTGGGCTGGCGGCAGACAGGCACGGGGACCCCCGCCGGGTGTGCGTGCAGACCCTTCCCCAGCTGAGCTGCTCGAGCAGATAAGAAATGGCAGAGGAGTTCTCGAGGAAAGGTCTCAGGTCTTGCATTTGCTGCTGCTTGAGATGCAGGCGGCCTGGGAGTTAGGGGGGGCAGCCAGCACAAAGGCACGGGGGAAAAGGTACTGACCTTCCTGACATCATAAATAATAAAAGAAGAAAGAAAGGAGGAAAAAATTTCCTGGAATACTTTTATTTATTTATTACCCCATCTCTACTGACTCTCACAGGCGGTAGGCCATTGCTGCAGACTTTCCGGAACCGTTCTATTATCATTAGTTTTGAAAATAATAAATATCATGGTGTAGCATATGATTTACCCAGGTGGTGGGGCAGGGCACTGTCCCAGCCCATTTTGGATGGGTCTGTCCACCCGCACCCCCAGGCGCGGCGGTGAAGCTCAGCCGGTTGGAGTGCTGGTGCAGAGGAGGCAGGTGACCGTCACTGGCCTGGACACCGGTCCCGGCGCCCAGGGAGCATAAATCTTGGCAAAATGTTCCTAAGGATCAAAGCAAAGAGCGTTGAGATAGATAGGCAACATCAGGCTTTGCTGAGCTTTACAGGGAGTTCCTCAAAAGCCTGAGGGAACAGTATTAGAGAAAGCAAAAAATGTGAAAACACGGTAGGGTGGTAGCAGCAGATGGCCCCAGGTCTGCCTTTGACTCCTCTGTACTAACTGGGCAACTTTTTTCTCAAATCTCTTTCATAGCTCATCTCCCAAGCTTAAACCTGGGCCTTCCTTGCCCTCACGCCCGCGGGTGACATCCTCCTGTTTTCATCCCAATCATCTCAATGCAGTCTTTCAGCTGCAAGAGTAAGAAAAGGGCAAGGAAACGTACACCTTCTCACAAGCCCGCGCCTGGGCTTTTGGCTGTGAAGCCGTGACAGAGCCGTTCGCAGAAGGGCTAAGCTGTAAATATAGAGTGAATTAGGTAGAAGGATGTTGTACCGAGGGACGAGTGCTGGAAAAAAATGAGGATTTCCATTTTCAGGCTAAGATGCCTGAGCTGGCATTAATGACCCTGGATATGGCAACTGCTGGGGTAAAGCTCTCAGTGGGGACATCACTAGGTGGTGGAGCTGTTTCCCGGCAAGACTGATCCTGGACTGAGAACATTTAAAAACAAGCTAATGTGAAATTTATAAAAAAAAAAAAAAAAAAAAAAAAAAAGATTAGCCAGTTGGCATGATCTTGGCTTGGAAAGGAGAGCATGGAGACGAAGTACCAGTGCAGCCTTTCCTTCCCAGATCTTTAGGAGCTGAGCACAGTGGCTCAAGGTTAAACCCTGGAGTAGGGCTACCGTGGTTTTTTGCCCAAAGATCCCAGCCAGAAACGTGGGCAGGTGTGACACGTAGTATATGCCGGGTGGGCCAGTCGCTCACCCAAATCCCTCTTTTCTTCTGGTCTGGGGACAGCCCACTGCGCAGAACAGCGGCAGCAGGCAAGGGAGAGCCGCGGGCACTTGCCATGGGTCCGCAGCAGGGTCCTGCATCACTCTCCTAACGAAGGGGACACTGCTGTCGTGGTGGGCAGGAAAGGACGCCCCATCGCAGCGCCTTTGCCTGGGCAAGATACATCTGCCCCATTACAGAAGCTCAAAGGTGGTTTTTACCTTTAGCTGCAGCGGTTAAAACGTCCACCTCCTGCTTCGCCGTACTGCTCTTGTATGTCATGGTCCGTTAATTATTAATTGCTCAGGGCAGGCAGGCAGGAACAGACCCCCAGGCTTCTGGCAGACTCCTCTGGTTTCTCCCTGCCCCGCACACCGGCCGGGGTGTTTCGGCAGGCGTCTCACAGCACCCTTTTCTGCGGCGCTGAGCGCCATTCCCAGCCTCTTTGCCGAAAGCAGCGCAAGTCCTCGCAGGAGGCCGTGGGGGGGTGTCAGCCGGGAACACAGAAAACAGATCCCACCGAGCGCCGCGTGCCCCTGGTTTTTGACCCTGTGTTATTCAGGAGGGGAGCACGGATGGGCTGGTGACCGGGGACCATCCGCTGAGGCCTGGGTTTGGGTCCCTCCATCCTCAGAGACCTCTCCTGTGGCCAGGACCACGGAATGTGGTGCTCCGTGGGGTTCAGTTCCACCGTGAGCGTTGGGAGGGGGAGGAAGAGCCTTGCCGGGGTGCGCGCAGGTGAAAATGCCGGGCTCGTCCTTCCACCCGACTCCCCGAGGCGGACCCAGAGGAACTGGCAGCGCTCACCCCAGCCTCCCCTTCCCTGGCTGTGCTGGTGTCCTCGGGCTGCCATCAGCTCCCTTGCCATAACAGCCACCTCTGCCCTCGAATACAGCCCGGCCAGGCGCCCGTGCCACCCCCAAGGTGAGCTCCGGCACCCCCCGAGGCCGAGGCCGGCAGCTTTCCTGCACCCAGGGCAGCCCTCGGCTTCTTCTCCTCCCTCCTCTGCCTCTGCCTTGGGTCGTGCCAGCCTCTCCACCTGTGTTCGGGGACCGCTGCCCAGCTGCCATGGCTAGCTTTAATTGGTTGAACCAATAAATCCGTCGAAAGATTTACATCCGTTTTCGTCTCTTCCTCCCCCTCCCTCCCCACCCTGCTCAAACCTGCCCCCCTCTCCCCTCCCACCCAAATAGGTAAGGAGAGCAATTTGGGAGAGGCCGACTTGCAGCCGAGCTCCGACCCTTCGGGAATGGACAGCAGCTACCTCAGCGTGAAGGAGGCCGGGGTGAAAGTGCCCCAGGACAGGGCCAGCACGGACCTCCCCAGCCCCATGGACAAGGCCGACTCGGAGAGCAACAAGGGCAAAAAGCGGAGGAACCGCACCACCTTCACCAGTTACCAGCTGGAGGAGCTGGAGAAGGTCTTCCAGAAGACCCACTACCCAGACGTCTATGCCAGGGAGCAGCTAGCCATGAGGACAGACCTCACCGAGGCTCGTGTGCAGGTAATGGGGGGGACGGCTTGGGGCTGGGCGAGACGTGGGCGAGCTGCAAACAAGCCCGTGCTCGCTGGGGAATGAAACCACGAGCCCTGCAAATTTCTTGTCCCTTGCTGCACCTGAGGTCCCTTGCAGCCCCACCGCAGCCTGCAGGCAGCCGAGCCCGACCCAGAGCTCGTGCCGCAGGCTGGGACACCTCTCCGACAGGGACAGGATGGGGAGGTACGTCCGTGTCTGGCGCTAGTGGCAGCTCCTTTATTTGGGCTGGTGTCCCGGGCTCCAGCGTTCACAGAGATGCCCCTTGTCCTTGAGCTAATGGGACAGTAAGCCTCACCATCACCCTCAGCAAAGCTATTTTACAAAAGCTCCTTTCTCCAGGAGACTCAGCAGGGGACATATAGGTTCATAAGTCAGAGGGGGAGCAAGCTTTCCTACAGTATAGGCTCTTTCTGGCAAGATGGGGATGCAGAGGTGACCAGGACTTTTGGTGCCAGAGGTGATAGAGGAGAGGCAGCTCTTGTTGCCTGCTTGGCTAAGCAGGTGCTGAGACTGCGCGAAGCCTGGTGATCCGGGGCAAAAAGGTGCTCCCACCGCCTTGAGAGGAGCAGGAGAATCAAACAGCCGCACTCCGGTCTCAACCACCTCCACCCACACCGGTCCCAGCTCCCGTGAACCAGCTCCCCCGAACTAACTGGGGGGTCCGGCAGAGCCAAACCCCACACTGACGGAGTGAGTGATTCTCCGAGTGCTGCTCTTTCCTCCGAGTCAAGGTTAAACCGAAGGCCTGGTAGAGCTCGGAAGCACGTGCAAAAAAGGAGCACCATCGCTTGGAGCGGCCATCCGCAGTTCACGCCTTGATGGCCATCAAAGGTCCAGCTGAAGCTTAGGCTCCCATCCTCCAGTCTAGCTAATCCCGTGACTTCCATCTGCAGGCATTTATCAGTTCACCGCCCCCAGAACCTGCATTAGCATCAAGAATAGCTGGCCCGTGGAGACATCTGATTGTATCTCTTATACCAGGAAGACTCCCAGGTCGCAGGCAGGCCGGCTTGTCCTCTGCTCTAACCTTTACGAGTAGTTGTTGCGAACAGTCAAAGCAGTCAGGCCAGCGTCCTTGCATAAGTCCATTTTAGTCTGGACATTTCCTTCCAGTTTCAACTAGCTGCAGGATTTTGCTTGTCCGCTTGCCTAAACTGGTTTGCAGGGCTGGTGTGCTCTTCTTCCCCACAGCTGTTTCTCTTCAGGCTGGACACGGCTGCATTTCAGCAAGAAAGCAGTGCCATTCCCGTCAGTCCCGCACGTAGAGCGCTGCGGGATGGGCAGGGGAAGCCGGCGCTACAAACGCCAGCTCTTTACTTCTGCCACTGGACGCGCAGCCCTTGATTTCCCAGGGACACATCACAAGTGCTGACGGGGTCTCCCGGGAGGCCAGGCGTAGCATCAGGTTACCAACCGCACAGCGCATGAAATTCCTTTCGCTCAGGAATGAGAATGAGGTGCTGGAGGGTGGCGAGCTCCTCCGGCTCGCCTCAGAGCCGGGGCGTGCGGCTAGCGCATCCCAGCTAGCGCGCAGAGCCGGGCTAGCAGAACCAGGGCAGGCGAGGCAGATGCAGTCCACAAGTTCATTACATACGACCCACGACCTCAGGGTTTAGGTGTTTTGGGTTTTTTCCCCCACTTGACCACCGGAGAACACCGCGGCCAAGGGGAGAAGTACGTCCCCAGGCAGCCAGGAGGAAAAGTGGCGGAGGGAGGGTGCAACTGGGGGGGTTTCACCCTGCCCTGAGATAAGCCGCGGGCAGCCGAGAACAGCTTCTCTCTCCTCTTGAGACTGCCGGCACGCACCTCTCGCTGGGGCTGGCAATGCCAGGGCTCGTGTAATGGAGCAGCTGAAGGACTTGTCTAAGTGGCCTGGCTGCTCGAGCGCTAACCCCCGGGTGGGGTGAAAGGGGTAAGCAACTCGCTTACCCCTTCCCCCTTACTCACTTTTTGCCCCAGCCCCACCGGGAAAGGACCCCGTTCCTCGAGCTGCGGGCTGGCACCCAGCCGCCGCCTTGAGACGAAGGGCTGCCGTGCCGTCAGTAGAAATGCAGATTCCCTTCGGCGAGAACCAGCAAGCTCGTGCCGCGTGTCGTGGGTGCTGGCTGGGGGCACCCTCGGTGCCGGCTATTTCACGGGGGTTCTCAGGGGGCCGGGGCTGCTGACTCTAATGAGCTGCTTAGCCTTGGCACGGCAGCGGCAGCCACCACGAGGGCACGGGGATGCTGCCCGGGGTGGCACGGGGCTGCGCTTCCCACGAGGGAGGCTTTTGGGGCCGGGAGCCTTAGTGAATCGCCCTAGCACCTGTCTCCAGCTCTGGGTTGTGTTAGAGCTTGTTTAGCCTCGGCTTTGGCCTCCCACCCCGCTGGGCAGCTCTGTTCTGCAGGGGCCTCCCCACGCCAGCACCGCAGCACCGAGGGCCATCGGCTCGGGCACGGGGCAGCAGCCCTGGAGACCGACGGCGAAGCAAATGCCTACTGCAAGGACCAAAAGCCCAACCAGGGCCAAGGCAGAGGGTGGAAATCATGAGCCGCAAACCCCTTCTTTCCTTCTGCAAGCCAAATAGCCACTGTGTACTCAGATGGCTTAGTGGGTACGGTGGTGTTGGGTTGATGGTTGGACTCGATGATCTTAAAGGTCTTTTCCAACCTAAACGGTTCTATGAGTCTATGCCCTCCGCCAAGCTGACACAGGCTCTGGGTGCTGTGGGGCTGCATGGGCTTTGAAGGGAGCTCAACAGTCCCTCTCTCCAAGGAAGGTATGGTCCTCTAAGGGATGGCGAGTGTCCTGGGATAATTTCACGGAGGCCGGCTTCAGCTGCCCGCGAGGTCTGAGCTAAGCAAAGCAGAGCAGCAGGAAGGCAAGGTGCCCAGCAGGTTCGAGGTGTGATGCTCCCTCCCACGGCTGAGCCAGCTTTTGGCTGGAGGTCGTTCCCTCTGGCCAGGCTCGGCTCCTTGGGGAGTGCAACCAGCCGCCACGCTGCAGGCTGGAGCAGATGCGGAGCCCAGACAGGCAAGTGGCAGCTCTGGTTTTTTCCCATCCTTTTCCCAAGCTCACGCTTCATTAGTGAAAATAGCTGCCGGAGATCTCAGTGCCTGGAGAAGAGCTCACGCCAGCAGCGGGCATGGGGCCGGCCGTGCTGTCTGTGGAGCGGTGGCATCCCGCAGCCTGGCCCCTCTCCCGCTCCGTTTCTCTGCCCGCCTTGGTTTCCAGCCATCAGTGCTGGTGTCCGACAACATCAGAGCTAATTCCCCCTGCGATGCAATGCGACGTTTTCCCTGCCCGCCCCCCACAACGCAGCCCCTCGTTGCCAAGTACTATTAAGCTACCGCACGTCCCTGTTTTCCGAAGCGGGAGACGTGCGTAAGCCCTGCGCAGAGGCAGAGCCACCCTGCCAGGGAGAGGCTGCCAGGGCTCAGAAAAAAAAACAACTTGCAAAGGTGTGTGGCAGGTGCTGTTTCCATGTAGGTCCCGTGCAGCGTGCCTATCCTATTCCTTTCTCCTTCTCTTCCATGTTTGGGGCTGCAGAGCCCCAGGAAAAGCTCCTGCTCGGTGCCAGCAACCGCCTGAGCTTCTTCCAGCCCATCCAGGGCTGCAGCAGATGCCTGAGACGGTGGCACTAGAGAAACACGGTAGACGTACATGTGCATTCACATATGGCTCCTTCCCCTTGCATGCACACACGTTTACATCCCAAGCCCACGTCAGCCTGGCCCCGGCTGCTCATCTCTCTTGGGCTGTGAGTATCTCTGCCTCCTGGCCTGCCCTGTGACAGAGGAGAAAGAGATGGGGCTGAAAGGAGGTTTTGCAGCCAGGGAATATAACCCCTCGGCCAGCCACCCCTCAGAGCCAGCCTTATGATCGCTGGGACCGTTAATGAAATGTTTTTGGCGGTGACCCTGTGATGCGGCGGGGGCTTGAAAGTGAGAGGGAAATGTCAAACTCTGCTGTAGCAAAATCACCGCCTTGGAAAAAAAAGAAAAGAAAAAAAGCAAAGCAAAGCAAGAAGTAATATATCTTGATCCCTTTTCCCCCATAAAACCCTGGGAGGCTGGTGGAAGGAGCGGAAAGACTGAGCTAAGCCTGCAGGAAATTAAACATGAAATGAAAACAAGCTCGAGTTATTCAATTCTCTCATCCCAGGCTCCAATTTCCCATTCCAGGCCACTGATAAAATGGTGTCCAGTTTCAGCGCTCAAGGATGAATTCTGGCTCTGTTCTTGCAGGCTGGAAAGCAAAGGGCTGGTGGCCATCTCCGGGAAAGAGGGGAGATGGCCCGGCCTTTTGCAGAGGGATGGGATCCTGGAGGGAGACAGACAGACAGACAGACGGAGGCTGAGCAGAGGGAGGAGGGCAGCAGGGACGGAGGACAGGGACGGAGAGAAGGGACGGAGGACGGGGACGGAGAGAAGGGATGCTGCGAGGCTGCTGAGGGAGAGAAGGAACGCGAGAGGCTCGAAGGCGGCGGGCACACCTTGTCCGCCTCGGGGCAGCGATGCGGCGAAGGGCGCTTGAGCACAAGGGCATGGGGCAGCGGGCTGGATCCGACCCCGCGGCTGCCACCAGCCCACCACCACTTCTGCGTGCAGAAGCCAGCCTTCCCCTCCAACCGCTGCTCCGGGGCAGGCAGGAGAGAGGGGAAATCGCCTTTTTCTTTAACTTGGAGGAAGGACGAACGCAAGCAGTGCCGTCCCCCGCTATCCAGCCGTGGTCAGAGGGGCCTGGGTGAGGTCCCAGCTCAGCCCATCCACTCGTGCCCGGCGTGGGGCTCGGTGGCAGGGGCAGACTGGTGCCAGGGTATCGGCAGTGAGACGGCAAGCAGGAGCCTCCCACTTTCTTTGTCTCGGGCCGTTCCTGGCCTCTCCACCCCCCCCCCGCAGCACATCAGCTGTGTATGCATATGGATTTAGGTACCAGCATATGGCTGAATGTTTATGGAGACATGAAACATTTTCTGTTCTGTAGATTTTTATAGGGCTGATTTGGTACGTCAGGGCTTATCAAAGCATTGTCTGCAGGAGTCAGATACATGACATTACCCTACACTCCCACTCTAATTGTTAACACCGAGATGCAGCCCACAGCGACTGCTGATCCCTGCACGAAGTACCCCAGCCTGACCCCAGAGGACACGCTGCACCGACTGCTGCGACCTCCGCCGTCACCTCCCCGTCCCATAGCAGCCTCCCTTGACGGAAGGTGACAGGCAATGAAAGGAAGATGGACTTTTGTTGGCTTTTAGATTTGCTTTTTAAAAGTAGGTGTCTTCTACGATTGAGGAAATACTTAGGATTAGTTGGCTTTTTGCTGACATCTTCACATTATACATTGCCTTGCCTGCCCTGGTTTCCCTGGAGCGCTGCGGAGGCCTGGAGAAACCCAACTGCAAGACACCAAGCAGCCAAAAAGGACTTGGACCAGAGGAGAAAGAAGAACTTTAAAAAGTGGCCCAAACCTTGTCACAAGCATTCCAGAGCAGTGGCTCGCTGCCAGCCCTCGGAGCGTCTCCAGTGCCCCCAGTACCAGCACTGGGACTGAAGACACTCCTCGTTTTCAGCCTAACGCGATGATTTGCAATAGCTTCCCAGCCCACCAGCCGCATGGGGATTGCCATTCGGGAACCACCCGCTTAAACCATTTTGCTCTGCCAGCACCAGTTCAATCCAATGCATAAATCAGGAGCAGCACAGCAAAAGCCTGTGCCGGACACCCCGCTCCGCCTCAGCCAGCCCCGGGAAACCTCCCTGTGGCTCCGGCAGGGCGGCTGCCCTGCCGTCCCGGGGAAGCTGAGCGCACGAATCCCACGCTGACGGTTTTGGAGATCATGTCGCAGAGCCAGGCACGGCCGTGGAGCTGGGCGGGATGCTCGGATGGAGCCGGGCGGGATGCTCAGATGGAGCCAGGTGGGATGCTCAGATGGAGCCGGGCGGGATGCTCGGATGGAGCCGGGCGGGATGCTCGGGTGGAGCCGGGCGGGATGCTCAGATGGAGCCAGGCGGGATGCTCGGACAGAGCCGGGTGGGATGCTCGGACAGGCTCCCCTGCACAACAGTGCAGGTGTGCGGGCAGGCCAGCCGGTGCCTTCGCCAGGCAGGGGAATGGCCGCATATGCCTGGCATATGTTTGCCCCGGCCTCGTTCACAGCCAGCGCTCTGCTTCCCTACCTGCTTTCCACCCCTCTGTGCACAGCGGGGCCTCCTCCGCCCGAGGAGGAACCAGGTCACCACCGCTAACTTTGAATCTGCAGATCAAAGCGGCACGATCTGGGCCAGCCCTGGGACTGGCCTGCAGCTGGGCTGGAGCGGCTGTGCCAAGAAGAGGTAGAAGAAAAGCAGACAGATGCCTGGGGCATCAAACCTGCTCCAGTAGGATGCTCTTCATGTGGAGCATGTGCTCAGCCGGGATAACGTTAGGACTTTCCTGCTGGTGCTTTTTGCACCCGCTGAAAATCCTCACGGGGTTGTTGATTCTGCGTGAGGGGTTAAAATCCGATTGCTGCTTTGGGTAGGGCTAGTCTGGCCAGCTTGCGGATGGCCCATGCCCGTGGCATTGCCGGGGCTGTGGGGCAGGGTGCTAAACCCTACACCAGCTCATATGGGGAGGACGTGCCCGGGCACCGCGGTGCACGGCCAGACCCTCAGCTGCCCACTCGTACCACAGGGCTGGCCGTGGTGGGGAGCTGCGGGAGACCAGCGGGAGGCTGCCTACACGGTGGGGAGGGGGCAAACTGAAGCAGGAGAGCCTGACGTGACTTTTCGAGCACAAGCAAGAAGGTCAGCTCAGAGCAGAAACCACAGACCCTCGTGCCTGCCTCTCCCTGTAGCAGCTTCTAGCTGCGCTGACGCAGGCTGCAAATGCCCACCGCTCTCTTGCCCCCCCCCAAAACCAGCCTGCCGTCCCACCCCGCGCCTGGCTCCCCCCGCTATCCTCCAAAGACGTGAGCTTCCCACCCGGCATCTGGTTCCCCCAGCTGCCTGCCAAGCAGCGGAGCTGCCCCACGGCCAGGCGCAGGCAGGGCCAAGTTGTTCGTTAGCCATTGCCCCCCCCCCCCGCCCCGGCTCCCCTCCACGAGTCACCGTGTAAAACTCGAAGCAGAACCGAGCGGCTCTAGGACTGCTCCTTTCATGCACTGGCGTGACCTGCACAACCCAGCCCCTGGTGATTGCCTGCATCTCTCAGTGCCTTCAAAGCGGCTCTTGATTGATGTGTTTCCCTGACTCACAAGCTTCAAGAGGCTTTGAAGACACTGGGCCAGGCTCTGATCTCTCTTAGGCTGATGCAAATCAGGAGCAATGGTGCTGACAACAGTGCAATAATCCACACTGATGTCAAGCCAGTAAAAATAAGAGCAGAAACAGAGTTTTGGTCTTTCGTCTGCCTTGAAGGGATCTGAGCAGCACTGTGAAGCAGAGAGCTGCAAACCCTGCAAAGAAAACTCGCTGTAAAGCAAAGGACACGCAGTGCCGTCGAAGGGCACTTGTCCTTTCCTGCAGTTAAGGAGGGAAGGGGTGTTGGCTTTTTACTTTTTGTCACAGTTAAGAAAAATAAGACTGAGAGTTCAGTGAGAAATGCAAGCTCTTAGCCAACGGCATCGTCATAGCCAGAATTAGGCTTGGGGAAAGCCCCAGCACTGCTGGTTTCAGCCTGGCAGCAGCACACACGGACGTATTCGCACTTCTCGTCTGGGACCGGCTGACGGCAAAAGAGCCGCGGGCAGCGCCTGGGTAACGCTGATTTGGGGGTGTGAGGGAGATGGGCTATCCCAGGGCAAACCAGACCGTGGGAGGCAAGAGCTGCGACCGTCCCCAGACAGGCAGGACACCAAAAGATGGGCATCGCCTTTTGCCTGGGGTGCTGGTCCCAGATCCCCCCAGGGATGCGGGGCAGGACCGCTGCTGCCCCGCAGGGCTTGCGTGCGGAGCAGCACCCCGTCCCCGTCCCGCGCACAACCACCCACCCGGTGAAGCCCTGCTTGCCGGTGGGCTCCCCGGGGGGCTGCCAGGCTCCCAGCCACTGCCAGCAGCTCCCCTTGTTCACAGTTGTGTCCCCCCCCCCTCCCCGGTCCCCCTCTCCCCAGGTGTGGTTTCAGAACCGGCGAGCGAAATGGCGCAAGCGGGAGCGGTTCGGTCAGATGCAGCAGGTCCGGACTCACTTCTCCACCGCCTACGAGCTGCCCTTGCTCACCCGTGCTGAGAACTACGCCCAGGTGAGCGCATCCCCCCCCCCCCAACCCTGGTCCGTCTGTCCCAGTGCCTACTGGACACACCACCTCTGCTCCCAGTCCCCCCCACTCCCCTCCCCAAGCAACGCTTCGCTTCTCGGGTTCATCCACCTGCAAGGCTGCAAGATCGCCGGGGCCGGGGCTGTATTTCCAAGCAGGGAAGGGCCAGGAGTTATTTAGCCGGGTGTCCTGCCTGGCTGCCTCGTGTCCTGGCCCGGAGCAGCCATCCCGAAAGCGGGCACCAAGCCCGGCGTTGCGTGACACGGTGCAGTCGCCCTGCTCAGCCCATCCTATTGCGCTGTCCTTCTCCCATCAGATGCGCTACTGCTCACTAACTGGTTTGGAAAAGCTCCAAAAGGCTGTTTCACGCCTAAAAACCGGCAGTTCCCAGGAAGGCTTCTTGTTGCCGTGCCTAGGTTTCCATGCCCCTTTTTTAGGCGGTTGGACAAAAGTATTTTTTCCTCTGGCAAATTCCCACAGCTGTCTCCCAGCAATGGGCTGCGGTACCCGCAGCACACTCGATGACGTCTGGGGATTCTTCCCAAGGGACTTGTGGGTTTCCGCTCCAAAGGAAGGGTGGGAGCAGCCTTGTTGAGGTATCTGGGGCTGCTGCTGGGGCCCGTTGAAACCATTCCTGCCCTTGCCCGGGAGACAGGTGACACGGCTGCCTCCCTGCCTTAGGTTCTTGTCCTGGGAAACTTGTCACCACGGCTCAATGGCCCCACAAAGCACTCCTTCTGTCCTGCCGACTCCTCTTCCCGCCACCCAGAATTTTCTCGAGGGCGCAGTTCCACAGGCGTGATGCTCTGAACCCGACTCGTCCTCACAGATCTGTTGGGAGTCCTTCCCCCCCTCCCTGAACGCCCCGGCTGTCAGCCACCTCCCCAGCCAGCGCCGCACCAAAGGGCCCCCGCAGCCAAGCTGAAGGCGTTTGACCTCTCTCCTGCTTGGCATCCCCCCCCCCCAAACCAAACACGAAGTCCTTATGAAACAGCTGAGAGATGCCAAAGCAGCTTTTCAAGCAGAGGACACTCTCAGCAGCCTTTTCAGCACTCCCTTCTCTTGCCTTTGTAACTTAGACTGCTCCCTCCCTCCATACTGCCCCCCTCTCCCAAGTCCTAGAGATCAAAAAAATGAAAAGCAATTTGCAAGAGGTAAGAGATCAGAGAGGGCCCAAGGGTGAGCGGTGGGATGAAGGGCCCTTTGCTCTCTTGCTCCAGCCAGCTGCTTGCCTCCTCCTCCTCGCTTTCATCCTGCGTGCCCCTGTCCCCCCGCTCCGCCGCAGCACACCTCCTCCTGTTGGCAAAGGCTCAGCCCCCCTCTCTTCTTCTGCAATATCTTTTTATGAGCGATGCTTCAGGAGCCCAGACGGCCGCTCGAGGGTGAGAGGCAGGGAAACTGCCCGTGCTGGGGGCTGAAAGCAGCTCACCTCCGACGGGCACAAAAAAGCTCTTGCGTAGGCAAAGCTGCCCCGAGCTGGGGCAGGAGGGTGGATGGGCAGTCTCGCGGCATCCCTTGCTGCCTGTTCCCTCTGTCGCGGGCAGGCCTGTGGAAACGCCGTGGATGGCACCGGGTTTTCTGCGCCCAGAGCATCCCTGCTCCACAAAGCGCTCGCGGGGCAAAAAAAAAAAAAAAAAAAAAAAAAAGAGAAAAGGCTGGGAGGGGGAAGAGCTGAACAGAGAGACACTGTGGCAGAGGAGGTCCTGTTCCCTGGGAGTTAGTCTCCCGCACTCCCTGCCCCTCTCCAGGCTGGCACACAGATTTTGAAGCAGATCTGCTGGCTCCGGGGCCCAGCATATCGCATCCCCTCGCCCGCAGGGCAGGCCAGCCGCCGGCCACGTCCCGCGCGGAGCAGCCCTGACGCTTCTTTTCCCACCCGCTCCTCCCTCCAGATCCAGAACCCCTCCTGGATCGGCAACAACGGAGCCGCCTCCCCCGTGCCCGCCTGCGTCGTCCCCTGCGAGACGGTGCCCTCCTGCATGTCCCCCCATGCTCATCCCCACGCGGCCGGCGGCGTCTCCGAGTTTCTCGGCGTCTCCGGTCCCGGCAGCCACGTGGGACAGACTCACATGGGCGGCCTCTTCGGCACGGCCGGGATGAGCCCCGGCCTCAACGGCTACGAGCTGAACAGCGAGCCGGACCGCAAGACCTCCAGCATCGCTGCCCTGAGGATGAAAGCGAAGGAGCACAGCGCCGCTATCTCCTGGGCGACATGACATGGGTTTCCAGCCCAGCGCCCGCGAGAAAACGGAGAGAGCACACGGGGACAGCCGAATAAATCCATCCGCTTGGACTCCAGACAGCAGTTGCCTCCTCGGGGATCTGAATGCAGCACTTTTAGCTACCCTAGGCGTATAAAGTACATATGTTAACGTAAGTGGAGTGTTTCCAGCGCGAACGCGGCAGCTTCTGGCTTCGTCGGAGCAGGTGGGGAGAGGGAGGCTGCGGAGCAGCACCTCTTCCAGTGAGATCTGGGATGGGACGCGTCCCCTCTCGCTGCCGCCTCCCCAATAACCCGGGCATTTTTTTTCTCCCCGCTCCTTTTTCTGACACCAGATCTGCCTTTCCAAAGAGCAAGAGCCCGCTGGCATTTCAGTGGTTTCTCCCATCCCACCCCCCAATTTGTCGACAGTGTTGCTCAGATCTGTTCTGCCCTGGGCAGGGGACTGGATGGGGACTCTGGCACCAGCAAAGAGCCACCTCTCAGGCTGCTCCCGTCCTCTTAGCAGGAGCCATGACTTCCCACAGCTGAGTGGGGAACAGGGCTGGGAAGATACCCGAGGCTAGAAAGAAGGCAAACGTTAGCCCACCTCCTTCTACCCTCCTTCCTCCCCGTCTTGCCGCCTGAGATGAAGCCCAGAGCCGTAGATGCCCGTGAAGGGAATGCCTCTCTTCCCAACGCAGCACGGTTGGGAGTCTTTGCCAGCCCTCCGGTCGCCCAGCCGGCGATAACACCCCAGCAGACGATAGCTTCCCAGCACGGCTCGCTTCGCCGTGGTCAACGTTGAGGCTCAGGCGCGCGGTGGGGCAGCAAAAGCTTTCCCCTGGCTTTCGCTGGGTCGGGAATTACTATCCTCAACGTAGAGCCAGCAGTTACGGGAGGGGAGCGCAGTTGCCGTGTAAATCCACAGGCCCTCAGAGAGACGGCTCTGAGAAACGGCTCAAAGCGCTAGCACGCAGCCACGGTTGCGTGAGGCCACCAAATTCCCCAGACACCTCGTCTCGGGGTCGGAAACGTGCAATGACAGCCTCTCCCTGCAGCCCTCCGCCCCAGGACCCCGCTCCACGCAGCCACTGCGGGCATCTCCGCGTGGGGGGACGGCCCGGGGAGCAGGCTGGGAAGGAACCCAAGGCTGGACGAGGCGACGCTGCCCCATCTCCAGCCATCTCGGATCCTCTTCGCCTTGCAGAGGAGGCGAGAGACACCAGAACTTGCCTGGTTTGTCCGAGCCCACGTGCCTCCCCGCTTTTCCCTCCCAGCGCTCTTACCTGCAGAGCGCTAACTGCTAAGTAAGGTCTCCTTTGCAAGGCTAAATCTTTTACAAGCTTTTCAATGGTCTTGTAGCGCTAGGAATAATTTTTGAACATCCTTTTACCCCACTGAATTATCACCAAGGAGAAGCTGAAGGTCGGCTGAGCGCTATCACCCACACGGCGTGGCTATTGCAGGCTGAGCTTGAGCTGGCACAGATTCTCTAAGATTCGCAAGGGAACTACAGGATTTTACTCCCATAAAAATTTGTGTGTCACCCTGCCCTCCCTCCTCATGCTCAGTGTTCGGGGATCTTGTAGTTCAGGGTCCAGGAGTGTTTAGAGGTCTTGGAAAAGGCTCCAAATAAGCTACAACCAAATGTCAGGTTTCAGGTTAACAAGACAGACAAGTATTTCTATAGTGCCTAGACTGCCATACGCTACCTAAACGATACACCGTTGCTAGATCAAATGTAGTATATATTTATTGGAATAAGAAAAGACCAGTAGCACTGTCTTTTCTTTCCTCAGAAACGCTGAGATGCCTTCCTTGGCACTCACAGGGAACCAGCAGGCATTTAACACGTACACCGTGTGTACGACCAGGGCCTCCCCCATCACAAGCAGCCAGGACTTCTGTCCCAGCCTAAACATTCAGCCAAGCCATCGGGCACGATGGCCTAGGTGCTAAAAGCGATGCCGATGGCTGAACCAGTCGGGATCACGCCGACCGGTCGGAGGTGGACATCACCCCCGCCGGGCGCCCCAGAAGCCACGGGGAGGGCCGTAGCTATTGAAGAGCTTAGCTGCATTCCCTACTGAAGTTAAAGGGTAGCTTTTCCTCACGGACTTCCACGGGGCCAGGATTTCACCCAAGCTGTTTTAACAGCCCAGAGGATTAAGTGCCGTATCCCTTGTCTTGTTAGAGAGGAGAGTCTCCTGGCAGCAGGCTTGGCATTTACAGAG
The DNA here is from genome assembly GCF_964188355.1 of Buteo buteo. Taxonomy (NCBI): domain Eukaryota; kingdom Metazoa; phylum Chordata; class Aves; order Accipitriformes; family Accipitridae; genus Buteo; species Buteo buteo. Next base: position 53,363,006 of record NC_134176.1, on the reverse strand, counting down.
CCCCCGCTTTCTCTCACCTTCAAATCCACGTGCAAAGCACACGTTGGACTCGCTCAACCTATTTTAAACGCCGCTGGCCCTAAGCCTTGCCTGAAAGCATCACGAGGCGAGGCAGGGGGGGATGTTGTTCCCCGGAGCACCCCCATCGCTGGCTGGGCTCTGCCTCCCTTCTTCGGGTGCTGCCGCCGTACCGGCACGGCCCCTCGCGCCCACGCCTGTGGGTCACGCTGGAAGGTGCTCCCTTCGGAAGCCTCCGAAAGCAGCTGTTCGGGCAGTTTTGAAGCTACGTGCATCTGTACTTACACACATTTTTTTAAATTAATTTAAAAGTTTTTTTTTTTAAACTAGCTGTTAAATTAACAAGAAACTGTATAAATATATATATATATACTTTTTTTTATATATATATATGTACCTTAATCTAGCCAACCTGCGGCTACTGCATTTCTTAAGGGTCACAGGGTCAGTGCTGTTCTTGCAATCTTGAGTTACCATGATGATGCCTTTTTTAATTATTATTATTATTATTATTTTAATACCTTTCAACTCTATTTATGACTTTCTTCTCTATTTATTTCTTATTTAGTATTTCACTCCTGTCCATACGTTGAGTTGCGATTCCCTGGCTCGGACTTACCTTCGAAGCTGCAAGCTTCGTCGTCCCCAGCCACCCCAAAACCTGCCATACCGCTGGTGGCATCCTCTGTGGGTGCAGCACCCAGCTGCCCTCTCCGGCCTCACGGAGACAGCGAAACGTTTCTCCCAAGCAGTCCTGGCCGTGCAGCGGGTACCCTACAAGGGAGCTGCTTTATGTTGCCCAGACCCATCCCAGAGCTTCGAGACCAGGAGGATGTAAATAGCGAGAGCAGGATGGGTTCCCGGCCCCGGTTTAAAAGCAGTCGGGTACCACTCGGAGGCACTTCTTCGCCTACGAGCTGTAGTTAGCGCTTTGGTAGCAACTGCAAACCAGTAGTGAACCAGGTTGGGGCTTGCTGGGTCCAAACTTTTCAGAGCTGCTGTGCCCGAACGAGCTCACGGAGAGGGGCTCCGACTGCCTTCTCTTGAACACGCCACTCCGTTCGGGTCTCGCTGCCCCAGCACCTAACTGGGCAGAGCCCGCGGGGAAAAGGACCGACAGCAAGGCGAAGGAGAACCAGCCTCCCTTCTCCTCTCGAGCCCAGGGCAGCGCGCGAGGCAGCGCGCATCCCGGCCGGAGCACGTATCCCTGCCGGAACGTGCCTGGCCTGAGCCGGGAACGCGGGCAGGGCGTTAGGGGAAGACGCCGCGTCACCCGTGATGTCGCAGAGCTGCGGCACGCGTCGCTTTACCTGCCACGGGGACGCGGCGCCAAGCCGGGCTGGGTTTCTCCGGCGGTGGAGGTGCGTTTCCCCGATTCCCAGAGTACCCCCAGACCGGGCAGCGTGTTGTAAAACACTCCCCAAACAAACAAAGGCAAAAAGGTAGTTTCCCGGGAAAGGTTTGAAAAATAATCAAGCGGAGGCAGAGCCCCGTGTTTATTTTGCTGCTCTGACTGACACGGCAAAAAGCAAACAGACCCAAGGAGAAATTAAACCCAAATGGGAAGGAGGGGCGGAATCAGATGGAAAGTCATTCAGCCCTTCGCAGCTTCCCAAAGGGAGCTGGGAGGAGGCGACGGAGCGGCCTTGCACCCCCTTAACTCTTTGCTGGTAACATGGTTCCCCACTCCCCCCACATAGCTAGGTAGGTAGGTAGAGCTAGGACTTTTATACTACTGATTTTGAAGGACAGTTTTCAATGTATAATAATATATCGGTTTAGGTGTGCAGTGTTTGAAAGAGAGACTGGGAGAAAGAAAGAAAACAAACCTCAATCAATATTATTGTTTTTTTTGTTGTAAAATATTGTAACCTTGTATAAACGCAAACATTTTTTTTTTTCCTTTAGCTTAACAGCCTGGGGTAGAACATATTAAAAAAAATAAAAAAGTTTTTAAAAAGTTCAGGAAAAAAAGAATAAAAAAAAATCATTAAAAATGTTGCCATGTGAGGTTTGTGCCATGCAATGTTATTGCCTATGCAGCCATGTATTACCAGTTCATTACAGTGGAATATTAAAAAAGAACAAACAGTCTTGCAGCTTGGTTCTTTTTAACTTTTTCTGAAGTAAAAGTAAGTTATTGCACTTGCAGCTTTTTTTTTTCTTTTTTTTTGGGGGGGGGGGAGGTTAAGGGGGGCTGCAATTTCTGGGCACCAATTTTTATTTTTCCAGTTTTTGAAAGGAGTGGCATCGCTGGGAAGGACCCTGCTTCCCAGCCGCCCTGGCCGAGGGGGCACAAACACTGTTGTTGTTGTTTTGGTTTGCAATAAACTCCTTCTCTTCTCTCCTCTCAACTGCAATCTGGCTGGTTTGTTCCTGACTCATGACAGATGAAATGTGATCAGAGGGGCCTCCAAAATCTCACGTTAATTGAAGTTGGCAAAAAATACTAACAGTGCCCTTTTGAACTGCTGACGCAGTGCAGAATGGATTAGCCGGGGGTAGATTAACAACAGGTGGCAGCTCACGGGCCGCTGCCTCTCCCAGTACAAAGAGATGGTTAACAGCCAGCGGCCAGGCGCGGGAACGTCCTGCCAGCCAGCTCCCGGCTAACGAGGGCCCCTCTGCCTCCGAGCGCGCGGTTCGGCATCGCTCGGCATCACCAACCGGCGCAGAGGGCACCGTGGCCGCAGGGAAGGGAGGAGGATGGTTGCCCTTGCTTACCGCGCGAGAGCTGCTGCTTCTGGCAGAGCTTAAGCCTTGCAGGGCTCCTGCGGGTCTCCCAGCCCTTCCCAAGCGGTCCGTAACAAGGCAGCAGGTAATCCATCACGGCTGGCACAAGGAGAAGTGACTTGGCAACAAGATGCCACGGAGCCGGGGAGCTTCAGCCACCCGGCTACGGCATCACCGCTTTTACACGGCACGGTCACGCTCGGGGCCCTGCGGCGCAAGATCTCCCGAAGTCCAAAGAGAAGACACCCGGAGCTGGCAGTGGGGGGACCTTCCCCCCTGAAAACACTCCTTTCTCCCACATTCCCGCAGGTCCAGCCACGCTCCCTCCCCTCCCAGCTCAGCTCTGGCAGAGGTCTCCAAGTGTCGGCCACCCTCTCCGCCACCGCGGCTCTGCCAGAGGTGCCTGCCGGCAGCCAGACGCTGCTCGCTGGGGCTGCAGGGCGGGCTGAGCCCTCTGGGCTTCACTTCTCTCCGCACCGAGGGGGGGGCTTGTCTTGACCCCACGGGTGCCCAGGGCACGTCTCTTGCCCCATCGCAACGTGGGGAAAATCGGGTTCTGGGAGGGCCCTTTCTGCTGCTTTCGCACCGTCAATCACCTCAGCTGTGACCCCAGTTCCTTCAGATTCCACGGACCCACCAGCACGAGCCCAAGGCCCTGCATCCAGATGCTGGGTGAACTGGAAAGTGCCCTTTGTGTTCAGGGAGAGCCGAGAAGGTGCCCAGCAGCTGTCAACAACCCACCAAGACCCACAGAGCCCTTCTGGCCTTTCCATCAGTTGGCTGGGAGCATCAGCTAGGTTCAGATGGAGCATGGCTGTTTTCCATCTCGCAAAGAAATGGATAATGCAGGTGCTGTTGCAAGCTTATCCATTCCTCTCACTTGTAGGAGAAAAATTCCTTCCCTCCCCAAGCACTCAAAGCCAGACTCTCCAGATGTTGGCAGAATTCAGACTGTTGAGAGCCTAAAGCCAGTTTCAGCAACATCCTGGTTGCACGGGTTTACATCAGAAATTGCTCGTGGCCTGAAAGTTGCCAAAGAGCTAAAAAGTCTCTCCATAAACTCTAGATAGTGGCAAGACCCAGATTAGAAAAGTGCATTCTTTTCTTGAAGCTGCACTTTCCTACTGGCATTACAGGAGTTGTTTAAAACGCATTGAAAAATTTCTCTCTGGGAGATGTGGCTACAGCACCTAGGTTAACGCGTTCCTTCTCTGCTGGAGAATATGACTTTGAGGCAGGGCAAAGTTCGGGCAGCTTTAATGAAAAACAATTTTTTCTTGCTGTAAACTAAAGAGATTTGTCTTTTTTCTTCCTCTTTTTAAAAGCAGGTTATTAACCTTTAAGCAGATGGATGTACAATAACCTTCTCATTGGCAAGGAAGGCAACGGCCATGCAAGGTGCATCTACTTATGGCCAGCTGGAGCCCAGATGTAAAGGTGTTGCATTTAATCTGAGACAAACAAGTGTTTATTATTTGTGAAAGGATCTTCCACTTTCTCTTGCTTTTCAGTTCGTAACTTACTCATGGGGCAAAGACAGATGCTCCAAGTTAGCAATCCGCTCCTTTTGCTGTAGCCTTGCTGAATTCCTGGATCTCATTTTACAGTCCTTTCTGCTTCAGACCTTTTCCCCTCCCTGTTTGTATGAAGTGTGGCAAAGGCAGTATTGTTCCTGTCAGTCCTCAGCTGAAGGCACCCAGCACTAACTGTGCCTAGCACCCAGCTGAGACCTGGCCCTCCCTTTGAAAGAAAGGTTTCACAAGAGAAGGACCCCTAAGTTTTCAAACGGCCAGTCCAGTGTTTTTCTTGAGTCTATGGACACGCAGAAGGGAATACAGAGCCTTTGGCCTGAAAACCTCAGGTATCTTTCCAAGGGACTACGGGCTTATCTACCGGACAAACATGAGAAGTTCACGCTGGACAAGTGGATATCCCTAAGTGGCACTTTTCAGTCAGTCCCAAACTTTGGGTTTTAGTTTTACAGGTTCCCATTGCTGCACAGAATGGGGGTGGGAGGTAGAAGAGATAAGCTTCATCCTTAAAAGCACAGGGTGCAACAGCAACCACACCTCTCAATCACACATGAAAAACCTCATGCAGGTCTGTGTCTCCCAAGTTCATCACACCTGTGTTGGTCAAATGGTGCAGCTTTCACCTTTTTCCAGTTCCCCACCAACTAAAATTTAGGTTAAAAATCCAACAGATGTGACTTAATTATTAAGCTGGTATTTTCTTTTTCTTATGACTCTGTAGAAGTAGTCACAACATGGGATTATTTCTCTTTACAGACACCTGGTTCTCCCCTTGCCCACCTTACCTGTTGTCTTCCCCCCTGTATACGGTCTGGTACTGAGCACCGATTCAAGTTCAGAGATGTAACAAAATCATGACCAAGTTGCATTGATCTCAGTCCACAGTCACTGCAGGGTTGTCATGCTTGTCTGGAGCAGGAACACTTCCTATTTATGCAAGTAAACAGGCATTTAGAGTGAGTAAAGGAAATTTGAAGGAGAATTACTGGATCCTTTTCCAGACAAATGAAGACAGCAAACAGGCAACCTTGCAGGGAGAACCTTTGAGCTGCACTGTTTTCAGTCGGAAAACTCCCTGCGTGCTGCTAGCTCCATGCCACTCCACTTAATTGCTTCAATTGTCGCTGTTATCCTTTAATGGGAAACATAACTCCCTTTCAAAGCAACCACAAGAAGCTGCAGACAGGGGAATCCTGAAGATCAGTAGAGGTGGGACTGCATTACAGCCATTTCCATCAGGCTGAAATTACACAGAGTTCATCAGGAATGTCACTAAATGGCTTCAAGCCAGGGCAGGCTGAATCACGCTGACACTGAAAGTCAAGGCTAACGGTCCTCTACATTGGTATTGAGCTACCCAAAGCTCCAAACAAACAATAGTTCAGACAAAAGCACTGCTGTTCTGCTAAAACACAGCCTTGGGATACTGGTGTTCAACCCTGTTTTTATGCACCCAGCTCCTAATGCCTTGGGTATATGACAGCTTCTCCTCATTTCCTTATCTGCAGATACAGGTAAGAGGCTGATCGTACCCAAGAAGGAGGACCGTGAAGCTCAATTTATTGTGCTCAGATACAGCAGCAGCAGGCATCATAAAAAGAACTTACACCATCCTACATGCACTCCCAACAGCATGAGATACAGCTGAAGGATCCACGACTCAACAGTAAAGCAAAAGTGTTCTAGCTGATTTTTCTGCTAAGCAAATGCCATCTCTGTTTACATACCAATATTAGCAAGAGGTTTGAAGTGACTACCTGCTCATGGGATAACTTTCAGATCCTACAGAAAGATGCAAAGAATACTGCGTTCAGAGTTTTCTGGCAGTTCTTGACAGAAATTATTTTTTTCCAGACTAAAAATTAAAAAGAAAACACAGTACAGGTGGAACACTTGCCTAGGATTTGCTCTGCTCTTCCCAGCTCTTCAGGATCAGACTAAAGTTAGCAATTGGACCAATTAGATTAAATATATGCTAGAAAGCGAGCATCCAACACAACTTTGCAGAATGTTTTTTTTTCTTGCTTTAAGTACACGGAGGAGACTACCCATGATTGCAAGAACTACCTGTAGTTTACATTTCAGTTTACAAAATAACATGCTTTGCAGCAGTCCTAGTAAAATTTTAAAATGCAAGTCTTTAAGAATGATCAAAAAATTCATACTCACCGTCTGATCTCTGGCTAGGGCATTTAAAATCCATTTTCTCATCAGCACTGTCACTTTTAGTTTTTCTTTCCCGTATTGTGCTGTAGCCCTGTTACGACAGCAGCTTCCATGTGAAAGGATTGGACAGAAGACTTATGCAGTACCAATCAACTATTCTGAGATCTTTCCTGATCAAAAGATGCTCTACTTGTGAGAAGTACCCAGGGTACCAGACATTTATTATGGAGGACATTCATGCCAAATCTCAAAGGTATTTTTAACATCAAAATTGCCCACCTAAATCCATTTTCATGTGTCTCAGTATAGCATTTTTCCAGAGTGCTCAACACTCACCAACACAGCCTAAAAGCAAAATGAGTCAGAAGTACTGAGCATCACTTAAATCCCAGCTTGCAATTATTTTGGTATCTGTGTCTCCAAGGCCCTTGAGTTTAAAAGGCCCTTGAACTGATAATTGACAGGGATAAACGAGTTGCTGCAGTAAAGCATATTTGAACCGCACCGGCAGAAGCATCATGGATGGCAGCAGGTTCAAAAGCAGGAGCTGGAGACGGCAAGAGAGAGTCATTCAGAACATTAGGGCTTGAACTGGCATGTCCTGTAATGAGAGAGTGGAGCCGTGAGGAAGGAAAGAGTCAACACATTGTAGGGAGAGTTGGTGATGCTAAAAATGTATCCTTAAGACTCACCACGACTGGCAGGGCAAACACTGCGGCACATCACACTCCTTGCTATGCACAAGTAGCAAGGTGTGCCACGCACACACGCTGCCTTTTTGCCGCATGTTCTGCAGGGACAGTGCTGCAACGCTTCTGGAAACAAAGAGCTGCCACCACACTGGATTCCACAATCTCAGCGACTCAGCCAAAGCTCTTTTCTCAGAAGCACAATTCTTTAACATTTGCTGTCTCTCTTCACAAAAAGAGAAAAGGATCTGTTCCCTATTTCTCCAAGATGAATGCTACTGTCAAATCTTGGCGGAAAATTAGAGTAACAACTACTCTCCCCAAAAAGGTGACTGGGATGAATTCGTGCAGAGCAAACTTCTACTTCAAAGACAACCATCCAACTCCAGTTACAGGAAAGACAAAATATTGACAGATCTTTCTAAAATACACTGTGGGTATTTAAGTTTAACACAGATTTATGTAGCAAAACAGCCTGTCACTGCAATCCTCCCTTCTAAATGCATTCATGTTTCCTTATGCTGCTCCAGAAGTGAAATACAACAAACTCACCTTGGATTTACTTTTTAATATACCAACATTAATTTTTTTTTTAATAACATATATACAATGAAAAGTTAAAAATGATCTTAAAGATTGACAACAAACCCATTCCAAATCAGACGTACACATACATCTTACCCTTACAGATTTTGCATCAAGAACATCACAGTTATAAACGTAGAGGGGAAGTAGGCCATTTTACAAATATTTTTACAGTCAACTGCCCAATTTTCTCCACAGCACAAATCAGAGACAGATCACCACCTAAATGAGGTGGCCCTATAAAAGCAACTAAAATACCAAAGGACAAAACACGGTTGATAGGGGTCACTGGGCATTTTGTGGAAGGGCAATCCACTCAGATGTTTTAGGATGCAGGTACAGGTACAAAGACCTGTTGCTTTTTTACTGACCTGAGACTACAGATGGGTTTAGGAGGGTTGGTTAGGTAGTCCCCAGCTAAAACCATTCCACCAACTATTTCAAATCCTCCGTGTCTTTTAACACTCTGTGCAAAATGTGCACTTTTTACTGGCTTACTGAGAAAGAACCGAGAAATCACAGCAGCTTCATAAGTCTGCGTAAGAAAGATGTTGTAACTCAGTTAAACTGCTAAGGCCTGCCAAGCTGAGACCAGCCCCAAAAGAACAGCCAAAACTGAAGTGACTACTGCACTGTCACAGCTACTCTTTCAAGGCAAAATTCTCAGGGGAAATACGCCGGTATCTCCTGATGCTCAATCGCCGGGACATAAATCAACAGGAAGACTGAGAAAGAAAGTTCATGTGAATGAACCTGAGAGGGTGCAAAGGCGAAACAGTGAGCGACAAACCTTCCTCTCTATCTTGTGATACCCACTGTGCAGACAGCAGTTGTTGTCACTGCAGCAGCTACCCTCCTCGCTCCCCAACAGCCCCTTCCCACAGCAACTTAGGAACGAAAAAAAGACTGCAGCGCAAAACATTTAGTAGTAATTAAACGTTCCCAGAGAGTTGAATGATACAGTGTACAGGCACATCCCAGGGGAGTTATGAAGTGAAGCATCCCCTCAGAGCTATTGTTCCAATATGATTTTCATTCACAGCACATCCACTGCATTGGGCAATAAGATAAGTCTTAGTGGGGGTGAGACAAATAGGAGCAGATGTTTCCTGTTTCTAGCCTGACTTTCATTTGGTTTCTGTCATTGCTGCGTATCCAGCTTAGGAGAGGGGGTGAACCGTGATGCCTAACACTTGTCCTATTGTTTGGGGTTTGGCAAAATCTGAGGAATAAGGTTGCTTGCAGTGTAACAGAAAAACAGCCCATCAAGTAGGATGTCTCTGTAACTGGCAGCAATGGAGGTTTCAAAAGACAGTGAAATCACCCTTATCTGGTAACATACATTTTATCAGTGGAGCTGGAAAAGAGATTCCTTTCTCAGCCCGACTTGGGATCACCTTTAATATCAAAGGGAAACAGTAACAGTCCAGGCAATTTTATTTCTAATTTGGTTGCATTTAGTTTTCTAACTCAGGTTAATTTCAGTATTGAGAAACAATTCCAATGCTCATAAGAAATGTAAAGCTTCTCCAAAAGCCTTCCTAAGCTATATATTTCAGTGGCAGCCTGTGGCAATGGGTTCCTTAAATTACAAGCAAAGACCCAACAGTTTTCCCAACAACGGTAATTTACAGGAGTTTGTAAGTGTGCGTTAATAGTGTCTTGTACGTACACAAATCCCTGCACATTGAAGCTGTAACTGGGAATTTCTGTAAATTTAAGTGTTTTACAAATCAATACTACAACACGCTGCTTGCCGAAGAGGATTCAGCTGCAAAAAACTTAATTTCATAGCTGTTGTTCCTATGTATGGCTACAATGTAAAACTGTAACCTGACCGCTGTTTTGAAAATGAAAATAAAAAATATAATAAGACTGAAAGATACATCTTTTTCTGTATAATACAACTAGTTTTGACATAGAGTCACAGTCTTTTGCACCGATGCAGCAGAAAACCTGAGATTTACGCAGGAAGAAGAGGTGCAGCAATTGGAGTTCTGTCCTGCGGGTCTCTGCTTTGAAGGAGACCGTCCTCCCAGCTGCTGCGTGTCTCAATTTGCAACAAAATAATTTAAGTAACACAAAATGCTTTGCCCTTTAAACCATGTGACAGCACACAGTTTTTTGTTGTTGACATTGTAAAAAATAAACATTTGTCTCACTATGCAGAAGAAAATGTTTGTTACACCGTTACTTAAGCCAACAATTAAGATCAAAAGACAGAGGCCCACCAACCGCACAGGCAATAAGCTCCTCCCAAAAGAGAGCAGCTATACATTGCAGACAGCTGCTTTGAATGGATGGATGCGTAACAAACCAGAGAGCTGCAGCACATTTGATAGAAGAGGTCAGTCATGCCAGTCAGACCACAGAGAGCGAGATTCGGCTTTATTCCTCCAGGTGCATAGCCTCCTTTAGAGAAAAGCGTGTTTGACATTTCTGGGAGGACCCATGAAATGGGTTGCTCAGTCCTCTGCGAGCAACAGAGAAGCAGTTGTTTGGATTTCCATTACATCTTTGTGCAAGGCAAAGGGAAGACAACATACTGGAATACAACAATAATTCCCATCTCCCTCAGATGTAACCCACTTTCTAGCAGTTTTTTTCTTCAGGGTCTTATATTGTTCCTCATAGCACCTTTTCAGCTGTCATTTTCATCACTCGGGTTTGTCTCACAGCTGCCTTTACAAGCTGCCAATATTGGGAAAGCTCTTCAGTTTCTCAGGAAAGTCATCTTTGTACAGGACAGGGTCAGCACGGTGCTCCACCACTTTTAGAGGCATGGTCCCAAAGACAGAGGCAAACTTATTGATGCATTCGGATCTGGTGAAAGGGAAAGCAGTGTAATTAAGAACCCCAACAACTGGGCTGGCTACCAGCTCCCACACCAACATAACTGGTAGAAACCTTCCCTCTTGCACTTGGAAGTATTTCAGCCATGCTGGCTACTAATAAATAAAAAGAGAGCCTCGCTGCAGAGAGAACTGAAAAGAAGCTGGTGTTCTTTGATTTATCCATTTAATCACAGAGACGAGCAAGGGGATGCTGGCAGCAGCACATGTGCACATGGAGGTCAAAGCTTCCCTTCTCCCTCCCCCTAGAATTCCAGTCATTCTTAAAGCAATGTACATGCTGTAAACCAGAACAGATTAACTGCCAACATGTCTCTTAAAGGGCCACTGTTGGGTCAATTTGGCTCATAACGAAGGTTTTGCAAAAACCAAGCCTTTGTGAAAACGGAGTTCTGAAAAAAAAAAAAAAAAAAAAAAAAGCCTGGTTTTTTTCAGGCTTCTTCAGCAGCTCTATCTTTTCCCACAAAAATAAACATGCCTCAGTGTATAGGTAGCGCTGATTGTACTGTAACTTAAAAGTGAAGCTGAATTAAAACTACAAAATGAAACCAACTAGTTTATTTTCCTTGTCTAAATAAAGAGATATTAAGCAGTAAGGCATCACATTAGCACAAAAGAGATTGGACCACTGATGACTCTTTCAGTTTTAATAATCTCAGGTGTCAGTAATGCTGTGGAAGGAAACAACCATGTGCTTCAAAAAACAAGCAAACAGATGTTTAACCTTACATCGCTCCTTTAACTCTTTCACTGAAAGGCACAGTACCTGTGGAAGCAAGGCAGGGAAAACTTGGCTCATCTCACCTCAGCCAGTGCCCAGCTAACATTAGCGGCGCACTTTATAAAATAGCTTTTATGAACTTCACACACCAAGAATCGTGACAACCATCCCCTACACATAACAGAGACAGCTACAAGAAATCAGGTCACATTTCTTTTGCTGCTCAAAAGGGAAGACAAAAAAGAAATGAGTACTTTGACTCAGCTAGAGGGGCTGACGTGCTGCAGGCGGTCCCAGAGCAGGTCTCGCGCTCTCCAACCACTGCACCCTCTCCCGACCCCTTCGAAGGGTTAGGGGGTCACTACGGCTCCAGGATAATTTTCCTCAACAGACCCGGTCAATCACACCAACTGAGTGTGACAGTTTTGTGATGGGGACTGCTCAACACTGCCCCAAACACTCTTTTGAAGTAGATGGGACAGCAAGACTGGTTTTCAAAATCAATTCCTCAGCCTCTGAGCCATCCCATGGCTCCCTCCTTAACTACAGTAAATGACTGGAAAACACAAAGCCCAGGTTGTTAAAGTGCTACGTTTCTACATAGCTGTTTCAAGCAATGGTCATATTTCAGGCCATTTTCTGGCCCGAGAAAAGTGTCAGAAAACTACTTCATATGGGGTGATACTTGAATAAAGTATTTATACAGGTAAATGCAGATATTTCACTTCCTCCTATCTTCTCATCTCCTCATACCTCTTCCTACCTCCAGATTCAAATCTTTGGACTAGGAAACAAAGGAATTCAGAGTGTAAGAGGAAACCGTGTGCAGTGGGAAGCAACCTCTAGACCCGGGACAAGCACTATTTGCTCCAGGGTAGCACGGGTCCGAAACAGCAAAGGAGCCACCAGTGAGGACTGAAGCAAAGAGACCCAAGCAGCTGTTCAACGTCTGCAATAATGAGGTGAACCACTGGGAGGATGAGCTTTGGGCCCTGGGCACAGAAAGGTTACGGTAGCATGGAGAGCAGGAACTGAGCGTTTTCTCCAGGAACACTACGCAGTTTCTCTTGCCTCCATGAGATGCCCAACATGAGATACCTTAAAACAGATCTGATTTTTCAGATAAGGTCAGACTTCCAAATCATCTGTTACCTCTGAGAAACACGGCTAACTGTAATCCAAGTTGCGTATATTGGAGAAGTCTCGTGGCAGGAAACCCACAAACTTCACAGGCAAGGAGGTAGATGCGCTGGGAGATGTGCATGTGAGAAGTTTGCACAGCTGCTGGCCCTCACTGGTTTCTGGAATACCAGAATACTTCTAGTCTACTGGTTCAAATCCTGCCCCTGCCAGTAATGACTGAAAGACATTGTAATGTAACAGCTGCTGGGTGGCCGGTGTGAAATGAATTAGTTATCTCAGCCTGCTGCCTGGTAGGCAGGTGTCCACATCAGATCAGCCATTGTCACAGCCAGAACTAAGCGGCACCCTCAGAGTAAAAGACAAAACTAAATGGATAGTGGAGACAAAATTGACCTCTTTCCTCCAGAGGTTATACTCCCAAATCAAAGATGAGGTCTTATGAGAAAATATCAAGATTGAACCCTTCTACAGCCAAACTTATGCTGGTGGCAAGACCATTCAAGCATACCAGTACAGTATCTTTAACCACCAAGAAACCATTTCGTTGTTAAAAAATGAAAAAAAAAAGAAAAATGGAAAAAATCAGTACGTTCTAATCACTCTGGCTGAATCGGAAAAGCTAGTCCTCAGGAAATATCAAATTCAAAGATCAGAAACAGGCTTTTTAGATGAATGAAAGATCATACACAAGCCACAAAATGTGTTCAAAGGAAAGTCGCCTCTTTCCAAAAATTTAATCTCCTGCACTGAACTAAATCACTTGAATTCCAAAGCCTTTGCCACTTTTGGACAATATAAACCAGAAAGGATACCTAGAACATTAAACATTCAAAGCTGATAGCTGGGTAGCCAAGAGAATGTAACATGTCATCTTAATATGGAGGGAAGGTGTTTTTCTTGGCTGTGTTGATAGTTCTTTGCAAATTCATACTAACAGACATATGTTTGCTTCCAAGAACTACTCTTTTTGTTTTCCTCGCTCTGCCGACAACATGCAGTTGTGCTCAACAAAGAATTAAGATTGTGTGAACTCAGAAGTTGAGAGCCCTGTTGCCTCTAGCAGACTGGGTGAACTTCATGTCTGTTAAAGTCTCTCTTAATCAGTTTCCTCTCCCTTACAACCCAAATATTTTTTGGTAGGGTAACTCTGCACCTGCAGCCTTTGGCCAACTGTTACCTGGTCAGTTTGCCTCTTAAGGGAATGGCTTCCTATTTTGACTCTAACAAATACTTACATGTCCTACATAAGACACTGCTGTTAATGTTGCTGCAGAAGCAGCTCAGCCCTTTGTTGTATTTACTGTATGGGCAGTTGCCCTCTAGGCTGCGTTTTACAGAGTTCTCCATTTTTGAGAGCCAGATGCAAAGATGCTAAAGGCAGAAAACTTGTTGCTACTTAAACAGCACCTGTAAATACAGGGATTATATGAGATCCTCCTACGGCTTCTTCTGTGACCTGATGTAAAGGCTAACCTAGGGCAAGAAGGGGATTCTTGGTTCAAAGCTTTCTTTAGCTCACGTATTTTAATGATGGAGCTTGATAACCCTGTGGACTGAAGTCTTTCATTTATCTCAGAGAAATTACACAGCAGGAAGAATAGCAGTGGCGGCTTTCCTACGATTTGCTGTAAATATCCTTCAGTATTGGTAAAAAAAAAAATCTCTTAATAAGAGAGTTTAACTGTACCATCTTTCGTTTGTCTCCGCTGGAAGTGTCAAAAGGCCCAACAGAACTGGTTAGTTACACGTCCTTCCTGGACAGATCTCCACAACTGACTTCTCAAACCTTTCACACTTACAAAACAATCATCAGGCAGTTGCTGGGCATCTCTCTGCTATTTCTGAACCAGAAACCTGACACTGAACGTTGTGCGTGCCCATGACAACCCTGATAAACTGTTTGTTTCACAAACAGAAGGTTGATCCCTGGATATCCGGGCAAGTAATTAGCTCAGACTACCTGCTTACTATTTCTGAATGCTAAAAACCAAGGAGTCAGGCACTTTGGGAAGCTGCAAGTGAAGCTGATAATGGCTCTTTGCCTGACACCCCAGGTATTGTTCTTGGCACCCAACACTGTAAAGCTATTCTTTTATAATATGACAAGGATTCCCTGATGCATGCACTTTTTCCATTCAGCTTCTCTCCTGACCCTGAAAATAGCTAGTGTGCATATACACAAACATACATACATATATATATATGAGCCATAAGAGCCTTACTTACTGCTAAGTTAGGAAAATTTGCTCTAGGAGTTGCTATCATTTACTATCCACTTAAAATGAATAGCTAGCTTAGAAGATTGAAAAAAAGATACCCTTTCAGGTTTTCATATAACTCCCTTATATTGAAGATAGATAACAACAACGCAGGGCGAGAGGGTATTAGGTGTAGCACGTAGTTTCAGTATGATATTACTGATCTTCGAAATGAAGCCTGAATACACCCAAACTGTATATCCCCCCAGATTTTCTCCTGCACTCAGACTCTATCCCAGCATATACTCCTTTGGCTGGGCAAATAAAAGTATGTGCATTTGCAGTCAATCTAACATTTCCCGCAGCCCAGTTATCTCCACTGTTGGAATCTACAGAGAAGCAGAGCAACAGTTTAAACGTGTTCTCAATAAACTGTCAATGATACTTTACTCTGAGGATACAAGAATTGCTATAGACATGGAAACCTGACCTTTACCCTGCATCCTAATGCACTTTGGAGCAAAAAGCACTTTTTCATCCTCTGTTTTTATAGTGTTTACCTTAATAAGAACCTAGCTCACAACCAAAATTCCTATGTGCTGTAACGCTACTAGTATGATCATAGGAAAGCTCAACTGGCTTCAGGTAGTCCATCCTGTGAGCCAGTGCAGAATTGCTAGACACAGGGCAACCTCTCGTGCTTCCCCTTCAGCTAAAATTTAAGATCTAAAAAGCTTCCAGCCCCTTCCTTAAGAAATTTTTTGCAGAGTAATTTTTACCATCTTAATGTGGTATGTTTTACTTCCAACTTGCATACTCCTTTTTTTCAGTCCAGCCTTATTATACATCCAGTCTAAATACTTTGTCACTAACCTTGGCGGTTATGCTCTTCCATACCTGGTATGATGCTTGGTTAATAATCAATTAGCCAAACTATAAATGTGTGTGCATGTGTTATCTAATGTGTTTTTACACATCAGACACATGTATGCCCTCTTTTTGTAAATAAGCCCCCAACCTACTAAGCAGTTTTGCATTAATTCATTGCATGTATTACAATACATAAATATCATTTACATTGCTAAAGGCCAGTAAATGGATCCAACACTTTAAATTTGCCGAGTACTTCAGCGAAGGACAGAAAAAAGCTCACTATTAAGATGATTACTGGTATGATAACCATGTTATGTCTCTCAGTGCACATCTGAAATGGCCTATTTTACATGCAGGTCAGATTTTATTTTGTAACCTCTTCTGGTGGTCTCTTCCAGCACTACGGCCACCCCTGTTTACCTACCTCATCCATTCTATGGCTGCAAATTATTTTTCCCAAAGTTTGCAAGAGATGCAACAGCCCCAGAAGCCCAAGGTGAAATGCCTTTGTCAGTCCTAGATTGCAGGTTAATTCCACCCAATAACTAGTAGGTACATTTATTGCCAGATATCCCTTTTCAAACATGGGCATTGAACAGCTTTGTAGAAGTGAAGAAACTTTCCCTTTTTTTATGTGTTCAGAAGCCAAGGCAGAGGAAAGTTTAGTGTCTTGGTCAAGGTTGGGAAGCCATTTTACTGTAAAGCAGGGAATGCAACTCTTATACTTACCAACTCACAGTATTTCACTCTAAATATTCACTGCCCTTCCAAATACATACCTCATTTCAAAATTAAATTCTCACAAAAATATAATAACGCTGCCATTGTTAAAAAATGTGACGTCCAATTGTGCAGGCAAATGCCCTTCATTAGTGGAAGCAAAGTGCTTCACAATCTTTGGAGGAAAGACAATGTAAAAAAAAATTTCAAATAATGTTATTAATAATCTATATCCTTGTTACTCTTTGGTAAGCTAGCAACTGTCTGGTTTAAAAAAAACAAATCTCATACACATTACAGCTGATACTCCACGGTAAAACAGAAATGTGGTATTACTGAAGGTACTGCCAACAACCTGAATTTCACATGTGTCCTATAGGCTTTACAGCAAAGCTGCTAAAAATTGTGCCCTTCTAAAGTCCTTTCTTGTAGTAGTCCACTTTTCAGTGTCACATCATCCATTGTAGGAATGACTTATGCTGATCAAATCCATGCAACATTCTTTCAAAATCAGTAATGTACAGAAATACAATCAGCGAGCGTTTTTGATCCTAATTTAATGAGACACAGGGTAAGATTCTAGGGATCAGAACGAGGCAATCAGAGGAATAAAGGGTGGTCACTCACCTTTCCACCATGTGTGTCTGGTCCAGTGATAACCCATCAATTGCTGTGCATTCTGGACATTTGAACTTCTTTCGTGGGGTCACCTGCAGAAAGGCACGCCAGATATCATCAAATATCAACAGAAGGGACATTAATCTCCTTGCACAGAGAGCAGCGCAATACCTCTGAACACGCCTGCAGTGTAAGCTGAGCTGTCTCAAAAAGGGGGGGGCAAAAAAAAAAAAAAAAAAAGCCACTCCATTCCTCCATTCAGTTCCATCTGGCCCGGCTGACTGCAAAATTCACAGGGGCCCAATAAAAACGGCTTGGAGGGGTTTTTCCTTCTGTAACTGAAAAGAAGTGGCGATGACAAGCTCCTTAATTCCTGTTTAATGACTGTTTTCTCACTGCCAAGGTCCCTGTATAAACACCATTTGTTCTTGCAGCCATAACAGCGATGAAATATAGCTTCCCATACTTCACCGTAACATTAATCCAACAGACGCTCTTTTGCTCACTCCAGTAAATAGCTGACTGGCGAACTCTGCAAGACTCTCCGAATTGCACAGAGGTGCCAAATTACTCTGCTGTGCCCTCATACAGCTCAAAAACTTTTTCACCAAAAACACACACTTTATCTTCTAAAGACTTTTCTAGGAAACACAGCCACCAGTCCCAATAAATGATGATGGACAAATGGGAAAACGGACCCTGCTAATTGAAGTAACGCCTGGTGGCCTCTAAATCTCATTCCAAGTTGACACGCTTTGAAATGAATGTACAGAGTGAATGTCCAGACCTGAAAACGTGTCGAAACATGTCAGGAAATTAATTCAGGGATAAAAAGTTCATTTAAAGCTGATCTTGCAATTAACATTCTTGCAATTAACATTCCTATAAATCAGCTGTTGCCAGGTTGTGACAGAGCGAGCTGTGGACAGTTGGCAATTTCTTTCCTCTAGTGATCTCAAATAGTTAAAATATATGTATGCGGGTGTGTATAGATACACACACATATATATAGCTA
Organism: Buteo buteo; assembly: GCF_964188355.1. Lineage (NCBI taxonomy): Eukaryota > Metazoa > Chordata > Aves > Accipitriformes > Accipitridae > Buteo > Buteo buteo. The sequence continues at coordinate 53,345,143 of NC_134176.1, read as the reverse complement.
CCATTTAAACTACCATTTTTATACCTCATCTAGATGGCTAAAATAACCACCAGAAACAACTGGTAAAAACCAATTCTTCCCAGTTAGCATGAAAGTTTTACTGAAAGGGCTTTTCTACCATGGAAGGAGAACAAGACACCATACCAGGGGTAAATGAGAGAAAAAGGAAGATAAAGTAATATATTGAAGCCTACTAAATAAATTTATATGAGTACGTACATCATGTTTTTAAACTTTGTAAAGCTAAACTGCAGAAAAGTCCCACCTTAATGACGGATTTGCCAGTGACATTTGCGACTAGAAAATTCATGGCAATATCTTCACAATTCATATGAGCATCCACCCAATTCTTGATGTCTCCAGGCATTTTGTAGGTGTAAAGGTAGTTGAAATACTGCAGGATAGAGGGAGAGAGAGAGAAGATAATTTGAAATACAGATGCAGTAACTATAAGACTCTAAATATTTCAGCCGCTGAACAGCAGGCAGCTAAGGATGGATTATGGGCAAACTGTGATACTGCCTTCAGCCAAGGACTACTTTAGCAGATAGAAAAAAAATTTTGGGGAGAGTAATTGCATAATTACTCCTTTCCTGACCAGCATACAAATTTCTTTACAATTGATTTTCTTTCCTTACACTGCCAGCTACAAAGCCACATTCACTGCAAAATTTGCTATGTAGTTAGTTACAGGTCATGCAAACTGGCAAGAGCTCTTCTGTAAGTTCATGAAAGTAATGGTTTTTTTTTTTTACAGGCAGAGACAAATCAGTTTTCACAGCAACTGAGAGGCTTAGGGAAAGTTTGCGATCGGCTCCCCGACTGTTGTAGAAAACATAATCATGGCTCCACAAAACACTCACAGAACAATGACAGACACACATACAGCTCTTTAAAAAGGGTTCATGTTGTACCTTAGTATACTACAAGTCGTATATTACCTTGTGATAAAACGCTGCTCCAGTGAGCACCATTGAGACTTCATTGGTCCATTCTGATTCATATTTCCATTTGTTCATCTCATGGTCCCAAAGATGCAGGCGGCCTGGATATCCAACCAACCTGTCGGGGAACTCACGCCAAACCTGAAGAGAAAAAGACATGACACACTGCTGACTAGGTCCACAGAGCAAGCAAACGCAAATGTGCGGATGCAACACATCTTGCTTTGGGAGGGTAGCATTACAGTGGTGCAAAGATCACTTCAATTCTTCTAAGTCCCAATTCTTGGAATAGGAAGCTGCCAAGCTTGCTTTGGAAGGACCCTACAATTCAGGTAAGCCATACCCCAGAGCAAAAGGCCACTAAAGCAATACTAACTTCCATGTTGTAGAGAAATACAACCGACTATTCAAAAAGATTTTAACACTAACTAAACCCAAGCATGATTAAAATGGAACTTTTGATGTTAACTTTAGCAGATATGGCTACAACCTAACTACTTTCACAGCTGGCTTTGGATCTAACCAACCTGCTTCCTTTGATAGGAACAGGCTTATATTTTAATATTTCTGGTATTCTTTAGTGGGTGCTTGGATGGATCTACAGCTACATGGAAGGCCTCTTTGCCCTTGACTTGTTCCAGACAGCTGGATGCAATCAAGATACCATCCCTGTCACTCCATACATTATTTTGTAGCTGACTACAGGATCAAACACAGTAGACAAGAACAAGGAGAAGGGCATCATTAACGCAACCCCAGTTCTCCACACTGCTGGCCACATTAAATAATGGACAATTTTTGCGTTAGGAAAAAAGGGAGAAAGGATTATAATTATTTAGAAGGGTCTGAATGCTATTTGCTTGCTAAACACACAGTTTGTCTTTTTGCAGATCAGTAATGAAGTTAGTATTTATCTGCATTATTTGCAGACAAATTACTCAAATTACTTGTCCTTTAATCCAAGTAACTGCTAGGTTTGTTGGGAGAATACGAGTCTTGACTCTCCAACACACACTGTTAGGTCACAAGAATTTCTGTTTCAGGTTGGTAGTGTATAAACACAAACACACACCCCCCCAAAATTCATTGTGTATGCAAGATCAACTACAACAAGAAAATATCTCATAAATCTCCCACGATCACTTCACTAGCAAACCTCTTTTCTCTGTACAAAAGGCAAGGGAACCCTACTGTTGAGTTTGCAGTAAAGAAAGTGTTACCTGGAATTTCACCATCCTGCAAACCTCACCTCATATCAGCAGTTCACTTTGGGAACTTTTTATATGCCAGTATGTTTCAGTTGGGAGGCCTGGACTATAAGGACTCCACGCAAGTATTTTGTCAGAGTAAATATGATAAAACAATCAGCTTAAAGTTACTGCTTCTGTATCTAAATTTTTGTGATTCTGCATTACTATATACCTTTTCATCTATACATCTCAACACATTTTATTGCTGTCAGTTAATATAGCTTCAGAATCCCATGATGAGAGCAGTTATTATTTCAAACGTACAGATGAGGAAACCTGCCAAAAATTATACAGGAAACAAGAATGGGAACCAGATCTTCTGACTCCCTGACTTGTACTTTATCCAGAAATCAATCTTTCTAGACAGTTCTAGGGCACAAGTACTGGGAGAGTATTTAAATAGGACAACGCTCTAACATAGAGAGCTCTTGAAAGCAGAGATGATTTGGAACTCAAGGAAGAGAATTCATAGGACATTGTTGCAAGTTGGTGCCATCAGCTAATTATAAAAATAACAGATTTTTTGCAGGCAAGCCAGTGAGGGCTTGAGATACCTGTTTTGACATGATGTCAAAAACATCAGTAAAGAACACAAAACCAAGGTATGGCCACTCCCTCTTTCAAAATTTTATTCCTCGCTTGCCAGGACTCAAAAAATTAATGATTTAACTTTATCACTTTTTTAAACCTGACTATTAAAATGCCCATCTGCCAGCTGTTGAAAGGCACTACCACATAAGCTACTGAGGCTCAAGGGATTTGATAGAACACTACAGATCTGCACCGTACTGGGATAAGAATTTTTGTAGAGAGAATGGCATGTGTATTAAAGGCAGCTGAAAGAAAGATTAAACTCAGCTACTGCTTCCCAAGGGACTTCAGTGCCTTCACAACACAGAACCGTAGATTCATATCCCTTCTAGTTTTTGCCCTCGGTGTCATCTTCAAGAGTCCGAATGACATAAAACAAAAGCCAACTATAATGCACGTTACTTATACAGATTTCTTTGTATCACTGTAAGGCTCAACCCTACCCTGATTCTGGCCTCTGAAAATTGTCAGTTCGATGCATCTAAAAAATAACTTGGTTGCTTTAAACAAAGATTCCTTTTAAAAGTAATGCTATCAAAGTCAGTTGAAAAGCTTGGCTTTTTCATAATGTTCATCACTAGCTCATTCAATGGTAATTCCTGGAAAGGCTCCAAATAGCTGCATCCAGCTCATTGCCCAAATACATACATACGTTTCGTGCCAAAATTAATATATACAGCTACTGCTTATAAGGAAGCTTTCAGAACAAAAATAGTGGTAATGATTCTTATACTACTCTCTATTTTGTACTACCGTCCATTTTCTTGTTTGATGGTTGCCTATAATTTATTAGTCTGTTAGGAATACGTTCCATTTTAGGCAGTGATCTTATTAGGTTTCTCAGACTAAAGAAGGATAGCCTGATTTAATAGTGGTAAGGGACACATCCAAGGAAAAACATATTGCCAAGTGAAGAGGAGGTATGCTTCTTTGTGGACAACACTATTCCAATGACTCTGCTAGACAGCCCTGAAGATAAATATTTTTGGACAAAGCATCTCCCAGATGAAAAGTCAAATAGAAGTTCTGACTTGGTAGTTTTACCAAAAATCTTGTAGAGAGACACCAAGAAAAAAATGACAGTAATTTTGTTTCGAGTCGAATTCCTCAAGTGACATAAACAGCCTAGCTAAAACACCCTCCAGTCTCACCTCTCCACAGTTCTTTCTGCCTCCTAGCCTCAACTATTCTGTGCTGTTTCGCTGTACCACCAGAACAGCTGCCACAACTCATTCTCCAGAAGGACAGAGAAGCACTTCTTTTTCCAGAATATACTCCAACACTTATGCATTAAATTTATTAGACTATATTAAGTGACATGCAACTTCAGGAACTGGCTAATCACAACTAAAAAGTTTTTTAATTTAATAAACAGAAAAATAATCAGCATTTCCAAAGCTACCATGGCAACATTGTAAGAATGAAACACTGGCTATCCTCTACAAATGAAAGAAAACCCAACCAATCAGTATTCCTTCTCTCCTCCCAGAGCCCCATCCACTCTTAATTCTCCTCCAGTCCTCAAAGGGATGGCTTGTGCTATTACAAAAAAACCAAAGCAAAATGTAAACACAAAGCCCATTAAAAGATAAGCGATGCTTCACATGCACACAATTTGGAAAATAACTTCAATTTGAAGAAGAGCTTTGATTACGGCCAGCAGTTAGCCACGGATAAGTCTTTTGGTAAGCAGAGTTATATTATTCCTCCTACAAAGGAATGCTGAAAAATACACTTTTAACAGTCAAAGTGGGTATGAAAGAATTCTTCTAAAGAAGGCATTCAAACTTTACGATGATTTTAGCCTAGTGAAATATGCAATTCATCAGAGTTGATTTTTTTTTTTTAAAGAATGCCAGAGACATGAAGCAGTGAAAAACAGCTCTGAGACAGAATATGATCATCTATTAGCAGAAGGCAAAAAGCTTCCAACAGGAAAAAACACAAACTTAGCAATGCACAAACCAATATTTTCTATGAACAAAACCCATGGACTCAGAGCAATAATCCCAATTTAGATTATTTTTATTATGGCTGTAATAAAAATACTTTGTCTTTGTAAGGACAAAGTGCTGCATGAGTACGTAATAAGAAATCTTTATGAACTTCATACTTGGAAACTGTTATCCCTGCTTTTCAGGGTGATAGAAATGCTAAGCCATCTGCCCCAAGGCCAGCTGAGACGCAAAGCGGGGAACATTACAACGTGTGCTTTCGGTCTCACATTCAAACACTAAACCCTTCACGAGCAGCCAATGGATCTACTTTAATTTTTTAAGATTATGATAATCTAAATACTTGCTCCTTTTCTTGGGTCTCTCTGATACTCCCTCTGTGAACAACAAAGATTGGTAAGTGGGGAAAGTTGTCTAGCCCTAAACAGGTTTTTTTTTTCAGCGCCCCAAGTCATGCCTGTGATTTCATCATGTAACTTAACAGAAATACTTTTTTCAAAGTCAGAATGTCATGACTATTCTTCTGCTACCTTAATACAGCAGCACACAGGGACTATTTTTCTGCTTGCTCCAATAGATTTATGCAATGTCATAAATCACTGTACCATAATAGTTCACTTTTAACAAGTAAAAAATGTCTGACACTTTGAGTGTTACTATAATTTTTTATGGCTGAAAGTGTACAGAGATCAAAGTTTTCTGGTTTTTTTTAGGCTTGCTCTATACATTCAGACAAGTCTGTGACAGAGGGGGTTTTGCCACATGTTTAAATGTAAAGTCTCAAGGATGTCAGGAGGAGAAAAGAAAATTACTGAATGTCACGTTTCCAGCCCTTCTTATGACCAAAGCAGAAGCAGACATACTTTTAAAAGAAAATGTTCTAGTAACATTATATGCTGCTACTGTTCCCTCTGGATTCCCCTGCAAATGAGTCAAGAGCTTGAGAGATACTTTTCTGGTAACATGCATAAACAGATAAATAAATTATCACAGGCTGAGGACAATTTAAACATCTGGGAGCCAGCTCAGGCCTGTCAAGCAAGTCACAGACACTCAGGGACAGGAAAGATCAATCTTCAGCCCCTGATTTCTGTGCCAAAGAGTAGGATCTACATCAACCACCCTCTATATGAGGAAAATTGTGTATTTATAAAATAATAGGCTGTGCTTCTGTATTCAAAGACATTTCTATTCATTTATTTTAGGGGGGAGGGGGGGAAGCTATCTCAAAATATAAGTATTCAAACTACCCACGGGTTTGTCTCAACTATCTGCTCAGTAAGGTATTTTAATTTTCCATCGATGGGGCTGTGTAGTAAGCTGAATTCCCAGAATCAAAAAGGAATAGGATTTATAATAAAATGCAAAAAACTGCAAAAGCAATAGTTTTTAGTCTGCCAGACTAAACAATCTTGTGTCCAAACAGTTACATTCACACACTGAATATAAGGACTGTTACTCAGATAGTCCCTGCAACCAATGCGTATGGTCCACAGAAGACCAATAAATTAGCCAGCACAGTCCAACAGCTAGACCTGGGGTGAACAGTTTTAAGTCCCAACTGCCACCTAATCACACTGACTACAGGGGAATTCATGTCAAATTTTCTTTGCTCCATTTTTTTTTCATGAGGATAACCCCTTCCTGCCTAAGTGACCAGACTCAATGTATGTGAAGTTACAGATAATTCTCCACTGAAGATGTTTAAATTAACGCTTCAGACACACGAGCACTGCAGTTCTACTTCTCACAACTTCTGGCTGACACAGCTGAAACTCAGCTGCAGTTTGAATCTCTGCTTCGAAGTCCTCCAAGACTGCTTTGCCAGTAGCAGAGATTCATTTGGAACTACTTACACAGTCACTTAGGTTTTTATAAGACTTATTTTTATTTACTTAGAGACAGCTCGATGAAAATGAAAATCAAACTGCAAATGGAGACAGGATTTACACAGCATGCACATTATGGATTTGTTATCTTTCATCCTGTCAGTTCACCCTCAAAACTAGTAGTTATAAGCACCAACACAGACAAAAGTAAGTCAGCTTGCAGAACTGCCAACACTTGATTGCTCTGCTGTTGCAGTGCAGTGCTTAAAACATTCAGTGTAGACAACGGAGTACAGAGAAGGCATATGTGGCCAAAAAAACCCCTTCCTTTAGTTGTCTTCTCTTCATTCCTCTTTCACACTTCATGTACTAACCCATTACTCTTAACCTGGCAAGGAAAGTATTTCCTTTCTGGAGACACACATGATAGATTAAACCTCTGTCTCCACTACTTAACATCTTTGTTATTACATCAGCATACCTATATTACCACAAGTCATTTCTTGAGTCCAAAGCTCGTTATTTGCTAACAGTCTCTTTCACTTGAGAGGGAGAAAGAGCTGTATTTTACCACATATGTATTCACATTAAAGAAATACTTCCAACATCTCTTACAAAATATCTTCTGGTGTTAACAACTACACATGGGATTGTTAAAAATGAGACAACTATCACATTTAGTCTGCTTTCTACCCTTTAGAAAAGTGGCTTTCATTATTTCACTCAATTTAGGCAATAGTTTCGTGTTCTAGCTCTCGTGTATGAAGCCCAGTGTTGTTTTGCTCTTGATATTGCAGGGACAGGTATGACTACATGATTCAAACCTTTCTTAAAATATGATATTACATTTTCTAATGTCTCCGATTTATTTACAAATGTAGCATGTTTGTCTTAAATACACACATAACAGTAATGTCAGATTATGGACTGTGTCATAAGCTCAAATACAAATGGAAGACAAAGTTTAACTCATTCAGCCCAAAATTTTGGAAGGAAGACAAGTGTTGCTTTAAGTAAGTGCACTTTTTAACAAACAACTCAAATGCCTATGAAGACTGTCACCTCTTTGTACTGCCATGGGTAACTGGTTTGGACAAACTTTCTTTTTGTTGATACCCTCATTACAACACCAGCTGTTGAAGCTTTGCCATTTCAAGCTATGATACATATGTCCCCTCCCTGACATTCTTCAGTTCCTCTTTTCATTGCACTCCACCTTACTTCGGCATGTCCTCAAGAGGCCTCCTCTGTTCCCAACACTTAATCTCTGAAACTTGTCTTGTCCATCAAGACACGTTAACTTGGATAGCACTTCTGATTTGTCTGAAAACCGTCTGAAACTGTTAAGAATGCAATCCAGTCTCCAGACTGCTTCCATTACACCAATTACACAACATTTTCTGGAGTCTCGTGGCATTACTGTGCCAGTTACCAAAAATTTTCTGTTAGCTGGCATTTTTTTCCATAAAGTAATGACTACCTGTAAAAATATTTCAGTCAGCATTGAATTGTTACGGTAAGGAGAGATGCAACAATCTGAATCAGCAGACTGTGCAGTGCTTTCTCTACTTTATATACACATGCAATGTTGGAGCGGACAGCCTAAGAGACAGGAAAAAACCAATTCTCTTACCTCATAACCAAACTGGAGTTCATCTGACGTTAGCATAATGATATCATCATCAATAGCCAACACTGCTTCTGTTTCAATCTCATCATAGGGGAAGAAACGGTTACTAAGTTTGTTTTCTGCAGTCCTAACAACTTTCAGGGGAACACGAATCTTTGGCCAGAGGGACTCTAGAGAGAAAAATTAAGAGAAATGGAATTCAATATTATACTTTACTTCTGAATGAGGCTGCACATCTGTCTTAGCTTCTCTTTACTCTTTTTTCCTTCACATCTTAAACAAAAGCTTCTTAATGGCAAATTTACACCCGACTTTCAGTTAGGCAAACACATAAGCATACGAAGGTGAGAGACAAGTTCAGCTACATTTCCCTCTTTTGCTCTCTACGGAGAGCTTCACAGACAGCTATAAGGGGGATAGCTTGCCCAAAACAGCAGTCTGTGATAATCGCGTAACAAGAGTCAGTGATACTATGTATTGGTTTAGGACCCACAGCAAGAAAAGATATTTTACTCAACTGCAGTGCTTTAAAAGAATTTGAAGCAACAGTATACAATCACTGACTGCAAGTCTAGGGTCATAAAGAATTTGGAAAAGAATGTTAGTTCTATCAAGTGCTGAGAAAAACAGATTTTATTGTATCAATTAAAAATCTAGATACACCTAAAATGTTAATCACTGTTGACAGTAATGTAATTGTAATGAAAATTGTAACATGTACAATTACCTACACAGGAAGAAAAAAGCCACATATCTTCAACCAACTGGAGAAAGACATAACAAAAAACAATGACTAGAATCCGAAGTCAGGCAAATTCAAAGTATGACTAAGGCAGACATTTTTAACAGTAACAGTGGTTAACCTCTGGAAGAATTTAACAAGGACAGCAGCTGATTCTGTACATCTTGTCTTTCAACAAGACTGGGTATTATTTTAGAAGATGCACTCCAGTTAGAAGTCACCGGATTGAAAGGAAAGGTAATGTGGTGACTCATGACTTACAGGTCAACCCAGACGATCTTACTGCCCCTTCTGCCTCAAACGCTATGAACAGTGAGATTGTTGACTGTCATTGGGATGAGAATAAGAAACTTGAATGTAAACTACTAGGACATGGGATGCGAATACAGAAATTCAGAAAATAGCACAAGGAAATAAGATCCTTGCTTGTGTGTTCTGAGAATGAAAAGAGGAAGGTAAAACAGGTGTCAATGAAAAAAGCCACTGTAAGGGGTGAGATAAGAGAAATCCTAACCTGAGAAAATGGTTTTAGTTTGTAAACAACAATATATAATCAAATTCTGGAAGTATTCTCAGCAGAAGGACCTGAAGAATGTTGGATGACAGACAACACAAAAAATAAATGGGTTACAACATGAAACAATTATGCATACACACTTCCAATTCCATAATAATCCAAAATCAGGTCTGCTTCCAAGACAGCTTTGCCTTCTTTCCACTGTCAGTCTGTTGCACTAGGAAGGATAGTTACTACCAGAGAAGGAGAGGAGTGGCTTCATTCCAACGTGTACAAGTAAAACTTGCTCCCAGGAACGAGTGTCCACGTCCTCATTGCCACTGGGCCTCTCAGATTTAACAGCTCACACAACACTCAAATAAAACACAGAGCTGTACACTGCTTAAAGACATCAGAGTCCAAACACTACTTCACTAGGAAAACAAAGCAGTTTTTCCAAACCGCAGTAAAAGTCTTCAAAAGTCAGTTTTTCTTGGAGCTGTATTTTAGAAAGAAGGATTGGCACGCTTGGGTGGCCAAAAGAAAGGAGAAGAAATACACAGTTGTATTTACTGGCAAAATTTGTATTCAGTCTCCTACCCTGAGATTTTTCCTGTGAGATTGAAAAAGTGACTGTAACATCCACCTTTATCTGGGTGGTCTTATAGACCACGGTCTGTATTTGACATTATGCAGGTTCTTGTCCAGTTTTACTCACCTCTTTTCCTTCTAGTAGAAGGCAAGAGGCATCAGCCCAAATACCAGTGCACACTTGAGTGGCTTGTGATACTGATTAGTAGCCAGTTGGAAGGATTCAACCACATTACTGATGGGCTCCAATGGAAGTCACAGTCAGCCAGCAGCTGAGGAGATACAGCAAGTGCCTTGGGACCACAATAAAAATCTTCAAAAGCCACGGATTCCAATTATAGTGCAATGAGCTCATTTTATTCTCAGCATTATAAGGTCTTTGAAATCCCCTGCTTGAACCATAATCTGAAACAATGATTTCAGTAGGACACCACTAAAATTCCAAATTTTCATCTTACTAGTTATCCTAACCTCAGGAGACAGTAACATTGAACAACTGGACCCGTCCATTGCAAATTAGTACTCTCAAGTCAACTCACTGCTTTCTGGTTTACCCTACAACATGGAAGTATCCATATTTATAAGACACTTACAGATACCTCAAAGACACATATAATGGCCTCATAAAGACCGTAGACTGTTTAACATTTGCAAGCTACTTAAAGAACTTAGGCTAATTGCCTATAATTATCCAGTTATAATCCCAGTATTGGTATTGAATAATTTTAAGCAGCCTGCTAGACCCTGAAAATATCCTACTGTCACAAATGCTTCAGTAGCAATCAGAATTGCCATAGGTATGTATGTATTTGTAAATTTGTATTTGTAAATATTAACAAAGTTTACATTTTATACACGTTAAGTACTCTTTTGTTCCGGCTTTTCTTCCATTCACATCTGCTACACATAAAAAAAAAAAGACAAGACAACCAAATTGCAACAAAGATCTTATTTCAGTGCAGGAATACACTGAAACAAAAATTGAAACTGAAAAGTCACTAGGATTGAAAAGTAGTAATTCAGAAAAGCAAGCAAGCATGGATGCTTTAAGCTAGCTCTTTGGAAAATCAACTGTTTGATAGCTTACTAACAGACATGCCACTTGCACAAAAATATGGTAACGGAAGAAAAAGTAATGAAAAGTATGAAAAATGAAGGTGTAATCTAATTATAATCAGCACGCATCTCGTATGTCAGCAAATCCTGTTAAACCCACATGATTTACTAAGGTCTTGGAAACTCTCAGAATGATGAATTCTCAAAAGAGGTATGTTACTGGAAAATATTTGTGCTTTGAGAAACATAATACAAAAGTTTCTGAATTTGGACGTAAATTCACGAACAGAAAATACCAGCATTTTGGAGAAACTTTGAATAAGACATTAGGGTACCAGTTACCCTGCAGCACACAAAATGAAAGAAAACATAAGACTACTTGCTGCCTAGAATCTGATCTGATACTGAAGGTTGCTGTACCTGCAGAGATGGAAGCCCATGGTAGGTGTCATGACACAATGACACCTGGGTAACCACTTTGGCAGCCTGGGCAAAAATGACTATTGCAAAGGACAGCAGGCTCCACTCAGAGATCCAAGTATTCAAAATTAGCCCTGCTGCAGGAACTCCAAAAGAAATATATAGTCAAAAAAAAAAAAAAAAAAAAAAAAAAGACAACAGCTACTTCAGAAGTCAAAGTTTTGGAATCCATCAGGAAGGTTAACACTGTCTATATTTATTTCAAAAGACCACAAGAGTATTTGTACTTTTCTTTTTTGCACATAGGAGAAACGTGGCGTAAAGGGAAGTCAGAGATGGGGTCTGCCACTTCTGTAACACCACGCTCTGAAATTTCAGATACTGCTTGGGAAATTATGAGAAACCTGAGCACTAGCAAAACATACATGGGGGAAATTCTCAGTTTAGTAGACTTTATTATAACCAAGGTAAAAGCACATGCTTTATTCTTACAGTAAGAGGGCACTGCATCATTTAACAGAGTATGACAAAGATAAAAGAAGTCCAAGACGAAGGTAGATAAAGATCTTACAAGAAGGCATGAGAACCTTTAAGCACACAAAAGTAAAAATGCGTGCTTGGACTGGGAATTATTCTTACTTCTTTTAAAACCAGTGAGGACTTTCTGTGATGCAGCAGAAGAGAGGTAAAATATGAAAGTAAAGCTCTCTGGAATGTATAAAAGTCCACGTATATATGGAGACTGAAGAGAATGATGGGCACCTCCTATTGCACATCATACTGAAATAATTGTGAGAGAAGAGTGTTTGAATAACACTTACACTTGCTCTTTGGCAACAAGACTCAGGGCATTCTTGGCACTTTGTGCTATTTAGGACTACTGAAGCACTGATTGCAGGAGCTGCCCACAGAAAACAGCATGTGGTCTTCTAAACACAAAATCAGCAGTTTCTCAACTTTGCCAAATGCAGCTTCCACTTCTAATGGGTTTACAATCCCTAACAACCACATACATGGCTGTATTTCTGGCCAGCCCACAATCTCACCATTAAGTCCTGAAAGTCCGCATCTCACAGCAAATTTTTCAAGCATGATTTCAAGATGACTTCCACAAACTGGAGGGTCAAAAAAGTGCTGTAATTACATTTCCATTTAAAACAGTCACATATAGAAAAGAAGCAAAAAAACCCATCCTCTAAATACGCACTTCTCAGCTACAACTCCCAGTGAATTATATGAAAGACATAAGGAAGAGAAGGGAGGACAATCATGAGAGGCAACTTCATTATAACCTAAACGAATACCCTCTCACACCAAAAAAACCCTTCACGTTCCACATCTCCCTAGGCTTGCCATCAGATGTTTGTAACAAAAACGTAAGTAACATAAGCTTGCAAAATGCTTATGTATAAAAATGAATTCTTAGTCTGAAATCCAGCCCTGTTTCTCAGCTCTAAATGAACTCTTACCTCATACATAAAAGAAGGATTATTAAAAATAATAGTGAGTAATATTTCTATGGAGTGTATTATCTCTTTTCAAAGAGAAATGGCACTGTCATGTTGTTAAATAGCATCACTCTCTGTATCCTTGCTTCTGAGAAACTGGGAAGTTAATAGCATCTGAAGGGGTCCTCAGCAGCAGATGCATTATTATCTACCTAGTCAGCAGACAGAAGTGTATTTATATAGGAAATGACTTGCTCTAATTATTAATCATCCATTCCCAGTTTCAACGTTCAGCCTAGGGAAAGTGAGAATCAATACGGCTGCTGTACAGAGCTAACCAATATTCTTGGGACACCCATTCTAAGTAGTATCAAGTTCAAAAATAGCACGATACTTGAATGCAGATGGTTTGTTGCATTTGTAATTGGAAGCAGCAGGTAAGGATAATGAGGAGCTGGAAATGCAGTGTACGCTCTTGATGGCAAGAACTGACTGCTTGCCAGTATTAAGAGCACTATGACAAATCAAAATGAAAATAAGATCCACTTATTGACTAAAATAATGGCATTTTGATGACTCATACAAAGATGCTCATACAAACATGCTTCTCCTGATTTACTTCCTCAGTAACAACAGCTAGGAATATCTCATGACTACCGATAAGCTGGCACCAGAGTATTGATTTGTATTAAGCTCAGACTTCCCACAACTTCTGTGGAGCCCACTTGGAACTATAAAAAGGAAAAACCTTTCCAGAAGTTGTGCAAGGTAGACTAAGATCAAAAAAATGGCAGAAAACACCCCTAAACAAGCTCCTCTGTATGTATCTGCAGTTGCACAGAATCCTATACATCACACTCAACTCTCATACCTGATCTTTTATAAAAATCTTTTATTTGATGCTCATTCTAATTGGTCTATAGTAGTCTGTATGAATTCAACTAATTGAACATGGATGATGGAAGCCTAACAAGTACTTTTTCAGGCTCAAAGACTGAATGGCAGAACTTAGCTGGAATCTGAAGTTTCAAAAGACTGCCAGAAACAACATCATCAAGCATGTTACATCTATTTATTACCAGAATTCCTTCAGTAATGGCTGACTGAAGAAGTCTGTCCAGACATTTCAACTGCTTCAACTTAGGACTATCTGTTCAAAACAGGTGCTTTCTACTTACATTACAATGTTTATATTCATCTACAGTAATGCACAGAATTCCTCTTATATATAACAGAATATTGGTTTCTAGGACGTTTAGAGCCCAGTTTTGCTAAGCTGGGTTTGTTGAGCTAGATTTCTAGACTTCCTTGGGAAATAACATTGCAAAATGTTCGTAAGATGATTCATGGAAGACTAAAACCATCATGAATTAGCTCTCTAGCTAATCAAGGAAAATGGCATTAAGTCTCTTGTGAAGAAGCCAAATTAACTCAAAACCTAAAGAGAAGTTCAGAAAAAACATTCTTACCAGTGTTGACTATTAAAGGCATGGTATGCAAAAAAACCTGCCACTGAAGATTTTTTTTTTTACTATTTTTTTTTAAAGTTAACACTGTAAGAAACAGTAATCCATAGGATACTGAGGTTCCTTATGCCCAGTGTTTTATATCAGTGCTGTCCATTAATAGTATCAAATTGAAATACAAAGATGATTATTGCAGTAATACCCATAAGCCTTATAGTCTGTATCTTATTCCAAGTTTATCAGCAACTTAGCTCCAGGAACCACTACCGATACAACTACACAGAAAGTACACATTCTTTAAAATACACTTTTCATTTTTATAAAACTGAACCTAAAAAGGAATCAAGCTACCACACACGATTTGTAGCTTGTTGCATATTTACTAACAGTAATGCATTAATACATTTTTATACCATTTATGTGGTAGACAAAATGTTTTTTTTCAATTGTTTGAAACAAATGTGATGAAATGTCGGTGGAAATTTCTATCACAGACTATCTTCTTGCATTTCAGAACTAGCAATTTAGACAAATACAAATGAAAGGGCAAAAGTATTTGGCTGATGGAGAAGATGAAAAAACATCCTGTCTACGCAAATATTCCCAGCAGCAGGCACTTGGACCACAATGTTTATTTTAATAGATGCAAAGTAAACGAGAAAAAAAAAAAATCTCTTTTTTTTTGCTTGTAATATTTCAAAGCTTTTAATTTTTTTACTAATGTTATACATGCAGTCATGGGCCTGCTGACATTACTGTTGAGTTGACAGGCTTCTAGCATACTCTGTATGGCTGAGAATATATGCAAAACTCAGCCAAAGACACAGAGCAGAGATCACCTCCCTTAAATCCAGAGAGCACTTAAGATCAGCAAGATGTTTCTATAAAGCTTCAAGGTTCCAGATTAAAATCATCATCGTATGTGGTATTTTCTCTCTGTATTTCACATACAAGATCCAACATTTTTACCATCATAAGCACTCCTGAGAACTTCAAAATGTTTGCCCAAGACATCTGTGTTGCTCAGATTCATCTGTTGCAGTTGTATTTTTTTTCCTAAGATACTGCTCATCTTCTGAGTTCAAAACCAAAAGATTAGACCCTTGCTTTCCAGTCTCACCCAAAGCACAGTGTTCCTACTTTGGCGCACAGATTCAGCAATGACCTCAAAATACACAGTAAAGCTTCTACCCCTTTATACATACCTATGTCTATGATACCTCTCAAATAGAAAGTATGAGAAGGCAGTATGTTCAACTAAGCAAAATAAAGGCCAAAGCACAGGACCTTCTTGAATCAATCCCTTGCCCTGAAGCTGAATTATTGAGTGATGGTGAAGACTTCACCTCTGAGTACCCCAGTTTGTAAAGCTGTAAAATGGGAATAACCAGTTAATCTACTGCTTATATAGTCAGGACACATACATATTTATAAATGTTTTGAAGGTACTCAGATTAAATTAAACCTATAAAAAGCAGTTTCCTTTATTATTTATATTTTAATATATTTATAGTTTACTTTGATTTCAAAGTAGACATTAACTTTCTAATTAGAAATTTCGGCATCTACCTAATAATAATGCCATGAACAATGCTGCATACATAGCAGTTTTAAACTATAGGTCTCAAAGCATTTTATCTAAGACAATATTGTTGTATTCATTTTACAGACATGGAAACTGAGGAACAGTAAGAAATGAGTTGCTCCCATTCAGCAGGCAGAAGTTGTGTCTCGTCAGTGTCCCAGCTGCAACAACTATCTGCCCAAGAACAATAATTGAAACATTGTTTTTAGTGCTCCTTAATTTTCTCAAGAACCTTGTGAGACAGCCTGTGTGTCCTTCACTGTGTTCAGGTACCAGTATGGCAAAACAAGCAGGAACTCAGAGCAGACAGTTAGGTGTATAAAGATCAGTCATTTAAGCTTGTAGTAGTCACCTTGTGTTTCCTTCATACTCAGTGGAGGAAAAAAGGGTACATCTGTAGGGATGATTTAGTTTACCCTAAAATAAATACCTAATGCAGGCTAGATGGAGGTGCTTGTTTCTTTTCACTGATTCTAAATGAAATGCAGTGCTGAGCTCAGACTTGCACATGCAGCTCTCAAACATTTCAAGTTACGAGAGTGGTCCTTGCAAACTCGTAGGACAAAGGGAAAAACAGTCTTTAAATTGCTACTGATTTCTAGCCCATATACATGTAGCTACTTTTTCTCCAACTTTATACTTTTGCACGTTATTTGCATGAAAACTTTCCAGTCAAGTGTTCAATTAATCCGTAGCCCTCTTAGCTGCTTACTTGATTTACTGTCAGCCAATGTGACAAAAAATTTGTGAGTCAGATCAGAGCTCCATCTGCTCCAACAGACCTAGATTTGCAAGGAGTTTGTTTTCCACACACTTTGCACGCTTCCCACACCTGTAACCATTCCACAGTGCAGCAGCTGAGATCAGCTACAGCCTCTTACCTGCACTGAGGGATGCTCAGTAGTACTGATGGCAGAGTGATCACAATACAGCCTCGTCATTCGTCTGACAAGTATCACCGTTAGCTCATTTTCAGGTCATGCTGACAAATATATCTTTTCACTCAAACTTTACTAAATGCTGAGGACAAGCAAAAAAGGATTTTTATCTTATGGAGTGTTGCATCTGTTGAGGGGTGCAGCATCTTAGATTTTGTACAACATTTAGAACATAATATTTCATTTTTATTCTGTTTTCCTCTTAAGTCCTGAGTTTGCTGAGTTTCATTACGTAAAGGCATTATTACAAGTATATAAGCATTCATTAAAAAACAAACAAACAAAAAACAATGTTAATTTTAGAATTTGCATGTACTTCAAAACTTTCCATTCCGAGGGACAGATTCCCTCTATTTCCAATACATATTGCTTTGATAGCAATGACAATTTCAGTTATAATATTTTTCTGGTGTTGACAGAGGAAAGATAGGAGCAGCTACATGTCACATTTGTGTGGCACTATCCCAGCTACATCTCAGGAGACCTAAATTCAATTCTCAATTTACTGCACATAATCACTAAGGAAGACAACTTGGATGTCCTTCACCCAGCCATCCCACTTACACATGCAAAACAAAACAAACACACAAAGGACTGCAACAACAAAAGCCAGGAGCTGCTTCTGTACCAAAATGTGTCCCTTACATGGAAAGGACCAGGAAATACAGCACTTGATACTCTAGGAGGTTAAGCACCTCAGCTTTACTATGACCAATTAAAAGTGAATAGCCATAAAAGTGCAGATACTACTGTAGGGTAATAAACTAGACTTTATCAGTGACAGTGGTGCACATTACAAACTTCAAACTCATTCCTTGCTCTAATCCATCAGAAACTTCCTGGCTTTAACAGGCTATAAACAGCAGAAGCTTTGAAGTCCAAGGATTAGGATCACTAATAGACAGACTGAACGAGAGACTGGCTGAAGAGCCAAGTGGAATGCCCTGCATGGATCTGGAATAAAACAAGTTAATTTAATCAAACTGACCTCTCTCTAGCCATAGGCCAAGAGATTACAATGGTTATAACAGCAATAAAGGGACAAAGGACACTACAAACAAACAGTTATTTGCTTCAATGCAATGCTCAGGCTAATATAAGGGCAAAATTGCCTATGCTTTCAGCTGTGCTCTCAAATCCACAATTTTAAGCTTTACACGCAAAAGCTTTTTTTCTTTCTTTTTTTTTGAAACTAGTTTATGACTTAGTGGTAATTGAGGCACAAAAAATTAAACACACTTTAATTTTCAATAATTTCTAAATGCAAGATTAATAGAATGATTTAACAAAAAAGACCATTCTAATGATTTATTTGCTTCAACTCTCCTGTGTCTCAGACTCATTCAAGCAAAATGTGGAAACAATCCACTTGGGTTAAATCCACCTGCATTCAGTGCTTATATAACACTAAGCATTTTTGCTTTTAGAAAAAAACTTCTTACTGCAAAAATTTCAGTTATCATCAATTTACACACAACACCTTTCACTCTAAAGGACTGCAAAACTTTTAATAAACCACTACATTTGAGGCGTTCAACACAGCAGTATTACAGAACACTTTTTAAAGCAAGCAGTAAAGCTACTCTGCTTTCAACTGGAGCAAGTTGCCAAAATGGCAAATGAGCCAAGTGAATGGTAGCAATAGCTTGGCTCTGAGAAGCTGTTAGAAGATGATAAATTGAGAAAAGTGGCCAGGTATTCATTTTTACATTGTATCTTGCTGCTATGCAGAATAGGTAACTTCGAAGAGTGGCAAGGTGCAGCAGCTGAAGCCTCTGAAAAGTGAATTACAAAGCAAGGAGTCCTAACGACACACTTCATTCACTACAGAACACAGAAGAATCCACAATATAGTGGTTTTTTGAACACGTATTCCTAGAAGGCAACATTTCTTGTCCCACAAAATCACGACATTTTCAGATGAGAATGACAGATTCATACACACAACAATACGGCAAACCACCTCATTTACAGCTACTATATCTACAGTATTTAATCAAGAATGAGAAAAGGAAGCTTTAATTGCCCAGAACCTTGCTCAGGATTTTAGTACTAGCATTCAGAACTTGGAAGAAGCTCATCCTAGGAAGCAATAAGCATGGAAATAAAATGAGCAGCGTTGGAGTGGCTGTCTGGCACTGGAGAGCATTACCACAGGCCAAGCCTAGCTATCTTCCTTTACATGGGGCAACGATGTCTCCTGGCTCCCCCATTTACTCCACAATTTCGTAAAGGAATTCACCAATGTCAGGATCTATGCTTCTAGCTGAGGACCTGGGAGAACAGTAAGAGCAACATGGTCTTGGGAGGCAGACAGCCCGGGGCTGGGAAAAAAAGGGAGCCGGTGGGAGACGGAGCAGCCACGGTGCACGCAGTGGCATTACAGGGAAGGAGACAGAGAAACATGGCATTAGGATCTTGGGTTTGAAAACGTAGGCAGCAAGCTGTGAGGACTGAGCAGCCCGAGACTGAGGTCCTGGCACGAGGGGATACAGTACAGCAGCATGCCAGGCCAGCAGATGCCATGCCAGCAAAGCACACCTCAGCTACTGAAAATTAAACAAATTAGTTCAGAGATTTACAGCACTGAGTTCACACTGGAATCATTAATATACTTTTGAAACCAAATCTTCTTCCAAAAATGTACTCATTTAAATCATTTGGGAAAAGGTCTGTGAATGTGCCCTCATTTTACAATAACCATGAATTCAAAAAATTTAAAGTATCATGCAGACTTCACCAGACTCACTCATAAAGACTATAAAAAGCAACATAGTATCATAAGTGTTGGAAACAGAAACATTTTTTAAAAAGGCACTTATGTCTTTTCTTACTGGGCTAGCTGTAGCATTTTCACGAGATATTCTGGTAGTGTGGGAACTCCTTTTCAGACACCCAAAATGTCCCAAGTTTTCATTTCATTAGCCAAAATATTCACTTATTTTATAGCTCCAAGCATTCAAACTACTCTGCTGCTTTGAACCACATCTGCCCTAGAAAACTGTCTAGCAGAAGTAGTAATCACTGCGATGAGAGACTGTCTACAGAGAAATAAAACCAAGCATTGACAAATCAAGGATGGGTCTCTCCTTACCACTCCCCAAAATAAAGATAAGGACAGAAATGTTCCTGTAACTATTGCATCTGTTACCTTTGATTCAGAAGATTAGCAGCACAAACACTGGTATACTTTTGTCTTTTAATCTACTTTGGCTTTTCTCATTTCACTTTCAAAAATATTGCCACAAAAAAAAATTCCAAATTTATTATTTTGAAAGTAACCGTGAAATACTTTTCGAAGACATACTAATGAAGTAGAAGAGAAGTCATTCTGTAACAGGTGCAAATAGGCATGCTACCCCCAGTTTCACCCTCCTCCACCACACCTACCATGGGGTCTTACCTTCCGGTGGATTCTTATTCTGGTTGTTCCAGACAACTAATAATTTGGATAGACTAGGCACTTTAGACACCTCTGTGATGACTCGGAAAAGGCTCTCCACCCGGTCATAGGTCAGAACTATGGCTGTGAAACCTTGGGACTGAGGTGGGATCAGTGGAAGGAAGAGTGGGTTGCTCACACTGCTCCATTTCTGTGAAGGAAAACAAGAAAACAGGAAAACAATTCAATTAAAGTGACTTATCACAGTAGGAAGTAATTATTACAGTAGGGAGTAAGTCACATAGCCAGGACCTAGCTGTCAGATTTTGAATTTGCTCAGATCAGGCAGGCTGACTCTCCAATTCTGGCCACAGTGGACTTCAGCAATTTCTCAAAACTTTTACTCCAATCTCTTTCTTAATTCAATTTTCATTTTTGTCTAGTTGTATTGTTGCAAGCAAGAGGGGTTTCAGGTAAAAAATAAAGTGGAAGAGGCAGGTAGCTTTGTGGAGAAGGGAGGCCAAAGTGAATTTTGAACCCAGCTAACACAACTCAATTCTCATTTACTAATCGCTATTTCAAGACATTTGTATTTATAGTCAGGACTCAATAAACAGAGAGAAACTTAATCAGCACTACAGTTTCAGAAGTGAAAAAGAGTTAACAACAACAAACGGAAAGCAGCAAAAACATAAACCTAGCATAAAATGTGTACCCAAGCAAAAAAGGTGAAACAGGCACTAAGAGGAATCATGTACCAGCTTCCACAAAACCCCGTTCATCCAATGGTGAAAAAAACCTCCTATTGCATTAAAAAAAAAAAAAGGCATGAGATGCAAAGATGAATTTCAGAGCATTACCTACTCCTTATGAATTTTAACTAGGGCATCCCTTTTAAGACTTTAAAGGTCTTACTTCAATACACTGTCAGCACAAGGAAGCCAGCTCAGCTGGTAAAAGACAAGACAGACAACCAAATTCTCACTGAACGTGCCAACCTCCTTTGGAGCTGACAACGTGGGGGAGGAGGCAGTGAAGGGACCATTTGACATGACTGAAAGCGCCAGCATTTCAGTCTCAACTTTTCCATTCCAGCTGATGTTCCAAGCAGGGGTTGGACAGAGAAGCAAAGGGAAAAACAAGACCTTTTGGGACGAGGTGAAAAGGAGAGTTGGGAAAGCACAAACTGAGTGATGCTGTTTTTCAGGGAAGTCTTGAATCCTAGCCTGTAAAAACTATGAACACTCATAAGACGTTAGTAACTGCCAGCAGTTTACAGAAATACTGCGAGAATCTCCAGCTAAACTCACACCATAAACCTGCTTCTGTCAGGAGGAAAGCAAGTTTTACAGACTCACAGTTACCAGCTCATATTTGCAGGAAATAAACTTTGCAATTTTCCGTTTCCTTATTTAGTCTTTGGGTTACTTTATACACCCAACTATCACCTTCCTCATATTTAGTGGTTAGACACCTCTAACTAGAATAACTTCAAGGATGAGGAGAATAGAGAGCCTATTTACTAAAAGACATCATAACATTTTGACCATTTTGGTAAAGGAGAAAAAAATATGATGTGAATATGATTTCCTTCTATGAACACATCAACACTGAAGATGGGATAAATATGTGAGGTAGAAAAGAGACACTTAAAGTTAAGCACAGCATTGGCACACTGTTTTATCCAGGATGGTCTAAGGGTATGTTCCAGGCAAGGATCTGTCAGGAGGAGTAATACCTTTTAGTAGACTTCCTGAAATAGTTGGAAAGATGAACTAATCTTCAGCTACACATACTTTATCAGGTCTGGTACAAGTAGCATTCAACATAAACTGTTTGTGAGGTCCCTAATGGAAAGCATCAAGTTCTAGTTTTTACCCAACAGGAGTAATAGGATAATGTAGAAATGGTAGCAGTATATAATATGGAACTTTGGTTCATGAAAGGGACATGACTACCTGTGATAGCAGAGGACTATGCTCAGTAATTCAGAAAATATATATCCATTACTTTAGCAACTGATACGTGCAGAGACAAATCTGCTTTCAGATTATTACATTTTCTAAAATTAAAGCTTTTATACATACTTTTGCTAATTCTACAAGACAACTGGTGGCAGATGGGACAGCCCTCTGATTTTGCTCCAGCTTCAGTAATTCCTACAGCAAATCACAATCTAAATGTTACCAGAGCATAATCCATCTCATTAAAGCTTTACAGACTCGTTTCCACACAACCCCCACCCCAAGACTGCTATTACCCAAATGACCCTTGTAATGAAGAGCAGCTTCTTAAAACAACTTTCGGAAACCTCTTTTCATTAATACTTGAAGCAGAGGTTTAACATCGTACTCAGAGTGCCAAGAAAATCTAATGTTTCTGCCCTATGAGAAGAAATAACTGGTAATCTACAGACAATGCTGTAGTTACTACTTATGGGTGAGTATTGCCAACTAAATTAATAGCTCTCACTTGAAGTTTTTCTAGCAACTTTTTCTCTCTGGCCACAGCACTTCCTAACAAATCACTTGCTATTATATCCTTGGAAAAGGATTATTTCTTTTCTATCATCTAAGAATATTTTAGGTACTTACAGAAAAAAATACAGATACAGGTGTGTGAGCACATGCATATGTGCCTAAAAAATTATCATGCTTTCTCTTAAAAACCTAAGTTTTACGTACATTACTTGAATTCCAACTTTTACTACTTTCAGAAAGGCATGAAAATTCTCCCCTGCTGGTTATAACTTAGGAAAAATAAGGCAACTTTTGAGGTGTTTTTGTTCATGCATCTACTGAAGGATGATGGAGGGAGGGAAAAGCCCATAGACACACACTAATGGATGGGAGAACCATGCCTCTCATTTGAGAAAAACATTTCAAAAAGGCAATTAAGCATCTCTCAAGTGCCATTAAGAGCCAACCCCCTGCTGCCTGCCTGAAGAGTGTGTCTACAGTCTGAGACCTATTGACCCCACTTTCTGCAGGAAATCGGGCAAATTCAAGCCTCCATAATTTGCTAAAGTCTTCCAGATTTCTGCTTGGGAAAAGCAAACCATACAGGCAATTAATTCAACGGCAACCTAATTAAATCTCCATTATGGCAGCAAAGCATGAAATGGATAATGACATAGGGATGGGTTCTCCCAGTCACTGCTCAAGAGACCAAGTGGTGAAGGAACATTTGCTCCTGTCCCATTTTTATTAACATTCTTGATGGAAATTCACAGGAACTTTCACTCTCAGAGAGAAGAGCAAACAGCAACAGTGGATTGATCATCCATCACCTTTCTTTGACAAAGTGCTGACACTCAGCTATGGATAAGACAACCCTTCACTCTCGCCCTCCCAGCTAATATCATTAGAAGAGCCAGCATAATTAATCTAAGATTAATAGGTTGTTTGCTGTGAATCATTTTTATGGGCAAAAAGGATCAAGTTCAAATGCCAGTTTCCTAAGAGTAATCTCATGTCATTTAAGTCTCACAGTCTCAGCTGTCTGACAGCTCTCTGCAGTTCACATGAAAATCCAAAGTAGTGGGACCCAAATGACAGTGAGAATTTAGGAATAGACTGAAGCAGGGGAGAGAGGAGAATTCAGGAATAGCTATGTATACAGGGAAGGATTCAGACTGCTGCAGCTGTCCTGTGCATGCTTTCCACAAGTGTGCATGTGTAATAATGCCTTACAAATAAGGCACCTTCCTTTACTAGAGATACATCAAATATTGCCCTCCCTCTTGGTCATTAAAACCAACTTTATTCTATTTTAGGAGAAGTTAATAAATTAAGGACAAGGTATGAAAGGAGTTGAATTCTCATTATGCGGGATGCTTAAGGTTGGACTCGATGTAGAGTCTTCAGGTTCAAGTCAGCAGAGAAGTTTTAAACAGACTGTCCTTAGCAGGATACAGAAGTGAGATAGGTGGGAGCTTCAGGACATCAATGAACGCAACTGGACTGAGAACTGGCCAATCATAATAAATGCTACAGAGCCTCAAAGGTATTGGTGAAATACTAGACATAACTAAGACGGGGTCCTACACCAAAACTACTTATTTGGGTGGACACTGAGTACCACTGAAAGAGACCTGAAGAAAGACACAGCAGACACATTACAAACTGCATCACAGAATGGTCTCTAGGAAAACAAGGCTGTGTAAGATGTCCCAAATTACAGAAGACAGTCAAGAACTTCCCATATCGCTTAGTGGGAAAACTCAGCAACAGCACTTTAGAAGAATAAAATTTCACTGCTCCCATAAACAAGAGAGTGAGCTTTCTTCCCTGTGTATTTTAGTTTCAACAGCTAGACTGGCTTGTTGTAACCACAGACTAGTGAAACCATACAGTTTGAACAACAACAACAATAACTCACTGTCTTTTAAAAGCACAGAGGTAAGGACAACAGTGCGTTGAACTTAAACAGTAGCTAAGCAGTTCTTTTATACATCTAAGGAAAACAGAGATATATCCCCTGCCTCTGTGGGTAAGGCTTTTTCAGCTGGGTTGTTCTGAATATCAATCTAACCGCAATGTGGTTTCAATTATGGATTACCAGACCAAAAAAAAAGCCTTGATTTATTCTATTTTGCTCCAATTATTCATGATAAGTTTCTATTGAATACTTTGAGAAAGTATTTCATCGTGCTTCCCATCCTCAAGTGGTCATAGGGCAAAACCAAAGGAATTAACCCTCTCCAATTCTCAAGAGCCAACCATAGTGCTCACACTGCAGAATCACAAGCCAAGTTGCAGTGGCCACCATTTCATGTTTTGATGAAGATTATAAACCCTCCTCAAAAAAAATTTTAGCTACAAGACACACAGGAATTTCTACCTATTCCTTCTTGAGTGATGAAATCTGATACCGTCATGAATCATGAATTTTGATTGCCAAAATATATCACATAACTATAACACTAAGTTATTCAGCATCTTTTTTTTTTTTGTTTAGCCCCTTAAATCTAATCAGCTGTCTGAGCCCTTCTGACAGAAACTATTGGCTGAACACATTCTTTGATATAAAAACTCAGCTTCAGGCTCATCTCTTCAACTCCTTAATTTCAATAATGTGTCAAAGAAATAGATTTGCAGTGAGAAGAAGAGAATCATCAAGAACTGAGTTCATATTATACAGCTGCCACAATACTTATGCTTTTTGGAATCCCTCCATCAATTTTCTTGCCATTCTTTCATAAGAATATTATAAGAATATTACAACATTATAACCCTAATGAGAATATTCAAACAATTTGAAAGAGAACCAGATTTGAAAGAGAACCAGGAAAAGGATTCAAGTTTTTCTGTGTTTTTTTGTTTGGTTGTTGGTTTTTTTTTTTTCCCCTGTAAGTCAACATAGCAGCTCCTGACCCAAAAAACCCAGGGTATGACATAATCTGAATTGGGAAAATGGAGCTTAACATACCTTTCATGCTCCCAAAGCCAGAAAAGACAGGGAGTACTGAGAAGATGACTAGTGGAACCCAAAGCAACAACAAAGTTTGTTTTGGTTTTTTTAATGACTCCCACTACATACAATAAAGCTGCACAGTTAGGAAGCCACAGGAGGCACCAGGCAGTGCAACAAACAAGGTAAGAGCAACAATGATGAGACCCTTGCCTTTGAGCAACACAATTTTTATTTGGGTGCATCTCAAAACCAGCTCTGCTAATATTAAAAGCGTGTCTCTCACTTGTGTGTTTAGGTGTCTACTTCTAAGCTAAAGACAAAGCAAAAAGCCCTTAGAAAATAAATCCCAACAGTATTAAATGGTTAGGTGTAGTCTTAAGAACTAAAATGTCACTCAAGTGAAATATTCTGATTCTGTCAGCCAAATCCAAAAATTTGTTTTTCATGCCTCAAAGGGTATCATTTACAATGGAAATAAACCTACACACTAGATACTAACCACACAACATAGAATAACTGTGAGGTTATCTACCATCGTGTAAGAGAAGAATCCTAATCTCTAGGCAGGTAAGTTAAAGAACCAACTGTTAAATCATGTTTCACACACACACAAAAATATCAATATTTATAGTTGAATACATGTGGTATACTCAACTTGTCCATAATATCAACACTGGCAAAACATATCAATAAACCGAAATTTATGTAGTATAAGAAAGAATACCTAAATTCTAACATAGTAAATAAAGCCAAATTTCACGCAGCTGATTCACACCATCACACAATGTAGCTGGAAATACAGCAGGAAGAGAAACCTAATATTGTTCAATGGAAAAAAAACAACGATGTGCATTGCCCAGAAAAGTGCTAGCTTGATCTCATTTACAGGTAGGTTAAAAAGTGTATGTTAATATTTGCTTAATGCTTTGAAGATGAGGAAAGGTACTAGGATGGAAGTATAGTTATAACAGTGGCATTATCTGAAGACTGAGGGTTGTAAAATACTAGTCAAAGAGCTTAGAAATAGTTTAATTGTTTAATGAGTGTCAACTGCCTGGTAATTGGCAGAAGCCCACAAAGTATTCTGTAAATGAGCATCCTACTTAGGCTTTGCTTAATGAATGGCACTTTTTGCACTAAGTTAATTTGGCTATTTTAGTTTACACCAAATGATGGTGCTGTTTTCCACCTCGCTGGGAGAAATGAAATCTGATATGTTTATTGTTCGGCATAGTGATATTCTCAAGTGATTTTTAAACTGTGGCCTGTATCATCCAAGGTCATAGCTCAAAAGCAGCCCCTGACAAAAAAAAAAAATCTCTAATGTTTTATAGGTCTACATCATAAACAGGCTTGAAAGAATTTCAACAAAAGCAACTGAAGCAATTCGGAAAAACCCTGTCTTACTCATTTTTCAGAAACCCATATATGTTAGCAAGGTATAAGGCAAAGTAAGAAGAGAATTTAAATAATCTACAAAGAAGCACAAGTGAAAAAGTAATTTACCTCTATTAGAGCATAACGAAGTACTTAATTGAAGGTAACAGATCACATCTCAAACCCAGATCATTAGTTCTAATCCAGCCCAAACTGGTAACCATCAGAATGCACACCATAGAAGTGGTCATTTTCTGGCTTACTTGAACGTAACTGATTGCCCCCGCCTAATGGATAATGGCTGGGCCAAGAAATACAAAAGGCATTAAACTCCCATGCTTGCAGCAAAAGACTGTCTGAGACATAAAGGACTCAAGTGGTCCAGGAATTTCAGGCCCCAAAAACATCATTTGCCCCTCTTCATTAAAAGGAGGAAATATCTTGTAATGTATTTTTATTGAAAGTCCTATTCCCTAACATATTAGCATGTTATATGCTACTAGTCTTCCACTTCCTCAAAGGGATAGTGGACAAGTAGGAAAATAATCCACTTTATAATGGTTTTTTTTTTTCTTTAGAAAAGGCCAACAGTCTTCAGTCAACCCACACAAACACATAAAACTGCTTGCATCGCTTCCTCAGTAATGTACAAAGTATGGAATTAACTGCATATGCATTTATCTTCTGTTCTACCTTATACTCCCTCCTGCTGGAAAACACCCTCCTGTACTGCTGCTGTATCCACACTGTGAAGATACTCAGGCAACAGTCTCACTAATATTTTGAGCCAATATAAGCCAAACTAACACAAAAACCCAGCCTTCCAGCCACCTTCCTGTTTCCCCCTGCACCTTTTTTTTTTTTCTTTTGCTGGGTAAGTTTTAAATGAGGAAAATTAATTCAGTTAATTCACCACAAGTGAATTAGAAAATTCAAAAAGAAGGTAGCACACAGAGAGAGAAATCGTCATCCAGCTGAAGAAGAGTGCAGGACTGCTGCTTTTGGCAACAGTACCTGCTTATAGTGGTTTAAAGTGTTTGGGAAACTACAGACTCAACACAAGGTGGGCTGGTGTGTCATTGTGTTGAGACTTGAGAAATTTCTGGGGAACAGGAAAAAAAGCTAATCTACATGGAGATCTAGCCATGAGCATGCCTCACTGATTTTAAATGCATGAGTATCACTTTCATGGTGACTGTACAAGATAACAGCCATCCCCTCAGATACAAAAATCATATTTTGCTGAAAAGAGAATGTAATCATTATTATGTTTGCAGATATGTCCTAATTCCTAATTTGAAGTACAAAGTTCAAAAATAAAGCAGAGAAAATCTTCAGAAAATATCCCTAAGTCCCTACCAGTCCTACTTTGCAAGTGACATCAAACTTGAGGCAACCTTTTGTTAAAGATGCAGCTTTCTCTTCATAGGTGCTGTTGTTACAAATTCACTTAATGGAATATTTGAGGCCCTTAAAAAAATCTCTTTTATCTAGCATACTTACAGGCTGTAATCTGTTAAATGTTTGCTAACTCAAAATAGATTCAATTCTACTGTTCTGTAGTCAAAATAATAAAAGGCAGTACTACACAAAATCATAGGAAATGAACTGAAACCAGATGATGAATCTTAAAACTGGAAGCAAACTCACGAGGCTGCAATAGCTGAACAAAATGCAGAGTAAAACGTGCACCTTGGAGAGTTATGAGCTACCCTAATTGGCAAAGTAGAAATAATGTTTGTAGTGCTTTATTTAACATCTGAAGCAACTGTTACAATTGAGCAGCAAAACAACTAGCAACCAGGACATTTTACTGAACTCTATTTTTCTGTTACTTCTCAGGATCCTAGTGACATACTAAGCAAAATTAACCCCTATAAGCACACCAGAAAAAAGAAACCTTAAACCAAGGAGACAGGCAGGTAGCAACAATGCCCAAGGATTTTTTTCTAGCTAAGGATTCTCCTCTGCATGACGATCTTGCACAGACAGAAAGCTCTTCTTTCTGGTAGAAAGGTGTATTTGTTCTAGCAAGCTCATAAACCCATTAAAGTTGGCATTTTCTGTAGAAATATTCCATAGGAAAATCCATGCTCTCATTTTCAAAACCTCACTATTCAAAGCACAGGGACCTGAGCTCTGTTAAAAGCCTTGTACTGATTAAAGAAATAGCTGGCTAACTGCAGTAAGCCCCTTGCCTTAAAATGGTGATTGCACCTCTGCACCTTCTGTTAATCTGCCTCCAGCTTCCACATATTTTTTCTGCAACTTCACGTTCCTATCTAAACCATGTAACAGGAGCAAGAGCGTATAGAAGAGCACCGCATTTAAACCTTACCAACCACAACATCACAAGGAACAACAAGCGAGCTAGAGGAACTGGATGTTGAGCCAGCTGAATTTGAAGGTGGAATACTTATGGCAAGTTCTGGAGGTACAGCTCTAGTCAGTAACATAACATCTTATGACACCCAGTTACTCGCACATTTCACTGTGGGATTAACATTAACTTGCAGGTGCTTCATTTTAACAGTTACCTATATCCTGGCCCTGGGGCCAACCAGAAATAATTTGCTTTAAACACTTCCGTCTTGGAGTTTATTTAGAGAAGAATATGGCAACTTTCTTGTAAATGAGGAACCCATTCAAGTCATCTTTAGTTATTTTGTCTTCTTATCAGAGTTAGAGGATACAGTTGCAATCTTCTGCTACCTCAAATGTACAAATATATGTACTTGCTTTCCAACTATAATGTTTCATCCAGGCTTACTAGAAATTGTAACAGTGCTGAGTGGAGGTTAGGCACAAGCTTAGATGAGAAACATACTCAGGCTCAATCGGGTCATTATTCCCCTGACAGGCAGACACCAACTGTGGAATTCCGACTAGCACAATTATTTAAAAAAAACCCCAACATTAAAATAACTATTATTAAATCTACTAGCAGATACTGTATATACCACCACCTTCTAAATTCGCTGAAGTTAGAAATTAGCTGAGTCCTGAAAAATACGCTCCCCTGTAGACTGCAACTGTAATATGCTCTCACCTCAAAGAGATAACATATATTCACAGAACAAGAAAAAAAATATCAGATATATCGGAGAAGGCTCCATTTATTTGCTTCCAATGAAAGAACAAGAAAGAACTTCGAATGAAAGAACAATGGTCAAAACCAAACAGTATTAGCTGGCTTAAAAGAAAAAAAAAAAGAAAAAAAGGAAAAAAGAAATAAAAGCCTCATGGAGGGAAATTTTCATACATGCTCAGAGTAGCCATCAAAATCCCCAGTTGAAGATATCACAGGATTGTGTACTGCTGTTCTACAAATTTAACTGCTCTTAAACAATTCCTGATCTGAATTCTATTTTCTTTAACTGACCCTCTGAGAAAAGGTCACAAGCACTCTGTGTTGCTGGCTAATATGGAGCTTACACAGCCCATAAAGGAACTTTTATTGATATTTCTGTTTCATATTGAGGCAAGAAATGAATTCGTGCACATATTAAGCAATTTTCATAGACTAGGATAAACATCAAATTCTTTCAACTGAGACATAAAACCACCAAGGAACTGACCATTCGTGGCATGAGAGCACCACGATACGAGGTGTTAACTCCAACGTCCTGGACAAATTCCAGCCTGTCTAACTGCAGTCAATCTTCTAACTTTTCTTTGCAATTGCACATTGATACAATATTCCTGCCTACTCCTTGTACTGCCCTAGCACAATATTGCTGTTATGTGTTCCTCCACAGTTTCAGAGTTCTGTTCTGTATGTTGCCATGTCTGTGGTCATAAACCTTCTGCTTAAGAAACTCTAGGTTGAATGACTAACATAAATATTGTTTCCAAGTATATATTTAAAAAAAAGAAAAAAAGAAAACAAAAAAAAGAGCCTGCTTGTTGTCAGAGTAAGATTAGCTTCCCCAGAAATAGATAGGTTTCCAGCATAGGAGACAACCCAGGAGATGTTTTTGCGTCCCCTTTAAAGACTGAGTAATCCTAAAGCCATTTTCTTTGTTTTCCTACATGTTGCAAGGTCCTTGTTTTGTTACCATAATCTGAAGGTGTTAAGATGTTCTGATCCCCTTCTTGCGGAGTACACACTTACTTCTTGTGCAGCTTAATTTCCTCCTTAAATATTGCCAAGTGCCATGCTTGCTCTCTAGGCAATGACAACAGTAAATTACTAATGCCTTTGGCTAGGCAATGGAAAATCATCTTCAGAAAGCCAGCAATGAGCTTCTAACTCTTTTGTCAGCAACTGTTCACACTCTATCAGCCTGAAGAGTTTAAAGTAAAACACACACTACTCCTGAGCACTCCTACCCAGCTTTCAGAGAAACTCTCTCTAAACCATCATAAAGTGAGACAGTTAACAAGTTTGGTTTTATTAGTAAAACAAAACTATTTTTTATATTTTGACACATAGAAAATTAACTGATTATGAGTGAAAATCATCTGCAGGCTTTTATATAGTAAAAAATCAGAACCAGCTGCTTGGTGCAGAAGGTTAATTAATACTCCAGTGTTTCTTTTTAACAGAGGTGGGTTCAACCAGTGAAACTTTTTTTTTTTAAGGAAAAAAAAAACGAGCAAAACTTTGATCATTAGTTTCTGTAGAAGAGAAATTACATAGAAATAACATGGAGAAAATTGTAGGCATAGGAATAATTAGCTATTTCATCAGAATTACATGAAAGAGCCTTGCAGATTGTTTAAGATCTTCAGTACTTCCACCAGCTATTTCCACTACAGTTATTCATTTTTAAGAGCACTAAACTCACACTAAATTTAACAGAAATAAAGAAGAGTGTGTGTATGCATGCATGAAAAATAAATAAATATATAAACAAGCAAGCAACTTAGTGTGTGCAATAGCAAAAGTTAAAAGTTCGCATTTCACCGCCAGGACATAAAATGAACTGCTAGTTATTTTGCCAGTTGTCATAAAATATATTAGCTTCATCTGTGCAAGTTACCAACACATACACACAGAAACACACATACACAGAATTATTACCAAGTTTCATAGCACATACCTTTTATACGAGCAAAAAAAACCAAAACCACAATTTGTTTTATGAGTAAATCAAACGAATTTACTTACCACAGCTGGGGGATCATTCCATTCTTCATAGGAAATGGCAGCATACGGATAAATTCTGTCATTGATAATCTGAAGAGTAGCAAGAGCAATTGCTTTCATTGATCGAAAATATGCTTCCCAGAACCACCTTGCCTGTAAAGAGAATGAAGTTCACTTTCACATTGCACAGATCCAGTGCTTAATAATCAATTTTGGCTTGCCATGCACAATATGTTCCCTGCAGTCTACATGTCAGGTGGAAATTAAATTAGGAGGCATGTTTTTTGTAGCTAGGGTATTTCCACAGAGCCTGAAGGCTTTAAACTCAACCTCCCCCCCCCCCCCCAAAAAAAAGAAAACAGGATTTACAGCCAATAAAAAGAAGCAGCAGCATTACTTTGCAAGTGATTAAACAGAATGAGAATACTTGAAGGAATCAGTTACTTTCACACTTTCATCATATGTTTTCCTCTTGAAAAATGTCAAAAGCAGTTTGACCATAGAACAGAAGAAATTGCTGTTATACTCAGTTTTTCCAAGGCAGAGGAATCCACAATGCAGCTAAACAGCCAGAAAAAAGCATGTAACCTAAAAGGTGGAACTTAAAAGTCACCTTTTAATATCCATACTAGAGACATCTGATCAGCTAGAGAATTTCAGTACTTATGAACCCTACCAAACTAATACCTTCCCAAAACCAAAAATTATTTATACAAGTAAATATTAAGATTTTTACATAAACATACATGCATATGCCAGCTTGTTACAGTCATTAATCTAGGCTAATTTACAACACAGGCAGTGTAAAAACACTGAAATGAAGCATGGGTTTTTCTTATACACAGATGCACTGAATTTCACAGGTGAGTCATTTTTAAGCTAAGGTCCTGTATGGCAAGTTTTAATCTTGTCCCAGTTTCTACGTAAGACAGAAATGCTGGAAGAAAAGTAGAGTTTTGGAAATGAAAGCGTTGACTTATCCGATTCTCTTACTTTTTAAATGCCTAGAACCACCAAATGATCCTGTATGACCCCATCCAACCCAGAAGGAGACACACTTTGCCAATAAATGTAGTTCAGGTGTTTTGCCCAAGAGATGTGAATTTTTTCAACCTAATTTTTCTTCAGGAAATTCCAGCACCTTTAAGTGTCCAGAAGGTAATTTAATTTGCAGTCTCTCTATGGTTCAGTATCAACTATGAGAGTATGCGTTTGCATCTAGGTTGTAGAACAATTAAAACAAAAGACTTTTTTTTTTTTGATAATTGGAAGCTTAAGAAGCTTTCAGAGCCAGAATACAACTGAAAACAACACACAAATTTGGGCAAGTGCTATTTTACTCTTGCTATGGATTCCTTAAACAGCAAAAAGGCTCTACAGACAGGCTCATTTTAATCACATGCTATGAGAATAATATTATTTAGAATATTAAGTTACTGAAAGAATACCAAACTTTTGGAGGTATAGACTTTAAGATGAACTAAAAATAACTCTCGTTTAGCTGTTGTTAACAAGTTGCCAGTATGCCTCACTCTGCGGGTCATTACTTTTTAATAGAAGACAGTCTTTCCTACAAGTAGACTTCATGCTAGAGCATTCCTAGGCTAAATAGCAGTGTCCAGGAAAGATTACAAGTAGGGAAAGTGCAAATTCACAAGCAAACTTGCACATATTCATGCACATGCTACCCAAGTGTACTTTACTCCAAGTGTAAGCTATGAGATTCAGAACTAAGGACCTGTTGCTGAAACACTGGCCCTAAAACTCTACTCTGTGTGGACAGTTTGTAAAATAGGTTCTTCAGAATAGTTCTGTTAAATATTTAAGATGAAAAATCCATGCTACAATTAAAAAAAGCAAACTAGGAAAGAGACAAGTGCTCTCTGGAGCACTACTTTTACTGTGAGAAAACATTAACAACCATAAACCTTACTACTTCGAAGTATTTCAAAATTTTATTAAGGAGACTGATGAGTATGTCCAAAAATTACACTTCTCTGGAGCTTGCCATCCAGAGACAGTGCAAAGCAATTTCACTCTAGAACAAAATCACTTCCCTCTCCTTATTTCTCTCCCTGGTAGAACTTAACAGCTGGATAACAGGCCAATTACCAAGAACATAGAACAAAACAAATATTACGTCCAACTATAAAAGCAAAAGAATTACATAAACAGGTAAGAATAAATAATGTCTGCCTTCCTAAAATACCAGAAAGACACTAAATAAAGCAAACACCGCATGCTAAGCAAAGACTTAAATACTCCTTTTCCTATGACCCATTTCTTAAGAAAAACGTGTGATCCAGAACTCAACTGATTTAAAAAGAAAACCAGAAGTAGATTAAGAATTAAAACTGACCAGAACAGTGAACCTCTCTATTGAAATACCCTAAATAAACAAGGGTAAGAACACAGATTTCAAATTTCATTTTCACAATAGATAACACTTTAGGACCACTGCTATAAGCAGCACTAAGTGGGAAGGAGAAATTATTTTATGTTGCCTTTTAACATATAACTTTATAAAGCAATTAAGTAGCTATTAATTGGGTGAAATACACACAAGACCATGTATTAAACTGTTATTAAATGACAGCATTCCTATGTTGTTCTAAGAGTGTTTATTAATACTGTAATATCTATGATTATCTAGTTCTGTAATAATCAAAGTTGGTTTTCCTCCTTTGGCAAAACTAGGATGGACCTGATCTAGCCTCTCTTTACTGAAAGAATGTTTGCAATGTCAGCCAAGATTACACCTTTATACCAGAAGCAAAACTGGAGAAGAGGGCAGAGGGAATTTACTTTTTATAGACTAATATTTATATAATTAATTTTTTTGTAAAGAGCTAGAAAATGTTCCCACAGTTGGTTGTAATTTTTTGGAGTTGTGTTTCTTTAAGGCAGAACTCAAAACCTTCTAAGGGGATTCAAAGTCCCCAAACAGATGTTTCAGGGTCTCATTACTTCCTCCCCACCTTGTTTGCTTTTATAAAGCAGAACTGATTAACATGGTTTGCTAGTGTCTGCTGCTCAGCATGCTAAGTTACTAAATATTTTGGGAAAGTTTTCTATTGGGAAGATGTATGGCGATTCCATTTGAAATGTATTTTCTGCCCTACTTGGTGTGGTTGAAAAGCTTATGTTGGAATGTAACAAATATCTAGGAGGGATACCCCATGAACACGTTTGGGATACAGGAGAGAGAAACAACAAGAACAACAAAAAAAAGAGAGAGAGAGAGAGATCTCTTCCTGAATCCTATGCCAACTTTCTTTGTATTCTTACATAGTTTTTCTGAGCTGTCCATTTCTCTTTTCCCTTATCTATGAATTCAGAAGACTAATGGTTGTATACTCAAGAGTAGCTTTAATACAGTGGGTAATGTTTGTAAGGTATTGCAGTTGTAACATACTAGAGCTACTTGAGAGTCTTTCAGGATCTTGAAATAAATGATCCATAATTACAGATCTTGTCTTCCACGTAGCATTGATTATAAACAGTCTACAACTGTGATATCACCAAACTACCATTCCTTTCAACTTGAACTGAAATTAACTTCTAGTACTCTATTAGTCTGCTTGATGTGGTTTCAGAATTTTTTAAGGAAACACTATGTGGACCACAGACTTGTAGAGAGAATGCTAACTTTGTATAAACCTAAATATTGCTTAGGTCACAGGCAATATAAATTGTAAATAGAGATCAATCTTTGTACAACTGCCAAAACAACACAGATGAACATATGTTAACCTATGGGATCTTGTTCTGGGTGTATGGCTTGCCAGGAATTGCAAACAGGTATTTAAGAAACACAGCTTCTCTCCTCCTTCTAAATTTTCAGATAAGTAGAAAATCTAGGATAGATCCAAGGTGAAAGACAGAAAAACATTACTTTAAGAGTATTACCAACATGTGAAAGAGTCAAATGTAGAGTACTGAATGACTTGACTGACAATGAGAAATACATGGTATTATCGGGTTGCTCAATGGGTTGGAAGTGACTGGAATCTCTTACAAATACAATAGATTCTGCGTGAAATTAATTCACCTGAATTCAATTTCTGCAGAAAATTTTACAAAACCAAGACAGCCTCACTGTGAAAGCCAAAGACTGAAGGAATCGGAGACCAGACGATCCCTTCTCTCCAAGGGGTGAGCTCTGCAGACCAAGGTCACAAACGTGGGCATGTCAGTAGGTAGCTCTAAGTTGTTTCTCATCTTTCCTCCACACCCCAGTTTCAACTGCTTCATCCTCATTAGATCTGCCATGAAAAACCACCACTTTTTTCTGCAAAGGCTAAAGTTGCTTAACATAATGTAGAGGTGTTACTTTATCTTTACAAATACATATGCACACTTTGAGTAACACTAGCAATATCTGTAAGACAAAAGAAAAAGTTTAGAAACTTTCTGTAGTTTTCTCCCTCAGAACTGGAGACAGTATAGGAAATTTGGTGTTCCGTCAACCGAGTAAGCAAGCATCCAAATCAGAAGTTCCAGTTCCACTTGGTTTCAGTTCCAGGATTTTTTTCAGGTGCACTATGAACAAACTAAACTGACAATATTCAGCATATACTCATAGAGGCAAGAGCTTGGGACGGAAGCATTTGCAGTTATTTTCATAAGAGACAACAGGCAGCAGCACACAGCAATAGGGTAGCTGACTCGCAGAAAGTAACATTTATTTAGGTAAGGTGTTATTTTCCTTAGAAATAAACACACTTGGGGGCCTAGCATCTCTTTATAAGCTCTTTACAACCCAGCATAGCATCAGGTTACAAAGTCCATTCATATAATGTTTGTAAGTTCTAGTGTTAATGCCACTAATGGTGCTCCAGTGTAGAGTGCAAGACAGATCAATGTAAATCTTTTCATTAGTTTGTGGAAAGAAAAACACTGGGCATGAGGCAAGGAAAAGAATACTTTCTGTAACATTTAGATCAAGGGGAAAACAGTCCATGAAAGGAACTTTCTAACCTCCTGTCTTTTCACAGCCTATGATTTGGTGGGAGTTGGTAAAGTTAGCAAAAGGGGAAGAAAACAAGATTCGCAAAAGAGTAGTAAAAGTTAACTGCCCATAAACCACCACTTCTCTCAGCTTTTAGGGCAGGCGCCATGATGCTGTAAGATTTTGCCCCACTGCAGGAGATCAGTGTTTCCAAAATGCCTTGAAAAGGTTTATGAGGCCTTGAAATATAACCATTTTCACACTGGCTGGGGTGACTCTACTTAAATGCTTTCCCTTCTTGATGGCTATTGGTGTTCTGGTTTCTACCCTGACCAGCTAGGTTAGGGAAGTCTGGCTGAAGAAAAAAGCGCGGCCTAGCTGCTGCAGCAGCACTGGCCTGGAAGCTTGCTGATCTTACTTTTAATCCTGGTTCTGTTACTTATTTCCAGATAAATGCTTGACATCCATTTGATTCTTGCTTCTACTTCAGCCTCTCAGAAGTATGTGCAATATTCACCTCACACAGACATTGTAAGACTTAACCATTCTAGACCTTTCAAATTTTGGGGTGGATAGAAGAACAGAAAAAAGTTAACTTTATCCTCTCTTATTATTTGTAAAAATAAACCTTAAACTACTGAAACTAATATTTAACTAACCAATGCTACCAAAGTAACTGACTGTGGCAATCCTCTGCTAAAATGTGTACCTTCAGCAGAGATATAAAAGATATTAGAAGAAATACCTACAGCTCTGCTGTGTATCTAACAGCTCTGGGCGTGGAAGTTCTTCCACTAAGACCTTCAGGCTCTTAAGCTGCATGTGATACCATAATATAATCAAATGTTTTTTAAGCTACTGAGACCTAACAAGTTATTGCCCATCAAGCAAACTACTATAATTGGTCACAGGCAATCCCCCCCAAACCTCTTTCCATTGTGCAATAGGATTAGATAGGCTACTGAGGTTCAAGATAAACTGAATTATTATATATTTGCCCCATACCAAAGACGCATATGAGCACAGCTGATGATATATAATAATCAGATAGCAAGCTTGAGCTCTCAAGCTCCCTACTCCCCCACCTCCCACCTCAAGGTAAAACGGGACTGAAAAGAGCATAAAGTTCCTCTTTTGGAAGAATAAGCGTTTTATAGAAAGTTTCCCAAGACAAATTTTGGGTTCAGACTGAGGACCCGATAACCCCAAATTCCCACATTTTTCTGCCTATGAATTGTAATCTGCCCCCTCTTTCTGGACTGCCTTCCTGTTTCTACAGCTGGTTCCCTGTTCCAACAACTTCCTTGTTGATCACAGATATCACTTTTAGTATGCAGTTCTTCAGCAAAGATACCAGCTGGGTCAGCTAAAACCAGTGCCATCTTTGTTTCTTTACACAGGCTTACGAGAAACCCTCAGAAAACTTTATACTATTAAGAATTAGACAGTAATTTGTTGTTTCTAGAAAGTGATAAGAATTCAGGTTTAAAAAAAAATAATGCTTATTTGGTTTAGCACCCTTAGCAATATTACACAATCAAGTTCAACACACCTAAAAGCTGGCTGGCCCAATCTTCTCTCTGTAATTGGGGCGGGGGGGGGAGGAGCTTCATTCAGAGAGAAATTTAGAGCTCTGGTACCTTAAAATACCCCCTGAACAATCTGTTCTCCTCTTAAGGGAGCATGAGGAGACAGAGTAAGTGACCAGCTGTGGGCCATGATCTTTCTTTCCCTTCAAGCCCTATACTAAAAAAATGATCTGAGGGCCTTCTCATTTTCCCAGAAAGGCAAAAAAATTTTAAATGAGAACAAACAAGAATCATAGAACCATTTAGGTTGGAAAAGACCTTCAAGATCATCGAGTCCAACCATTAACCATGAATGGTCAAACCATTAACCAAGAACGTAGGGTACATCTTTTAAAAAATAATTCATGTGTTTCAGGCTATGGAAAAAACGTAAGAGCAATGTGAAAGTAAAAATCAGATTCTTTGTCCCCATACACAGACTACTATGTAGGAATCTTAAGAGTTAATCCATTAAATTAATGCAATACTGGCAAAATCGTGCTAACTTGGCTAAAAGTGAAAAGCTTTCTGAATTATTTTGAGGTTTTATAGATCAGATTAAAAGCACCTTTCAAACTTGACCTAAGTTGGTTGTGTTGTGTCTATTTGTCAACAAGGACCTATCCAAGGAAAGCAGTAGTGCAGACATTTGTATAAAGAATGCTCATGACATCAGCATGCCACTTTTAAGGCTAAAAAATGGGGACAGCACTTTTGGGGTTGTCTGATGATTAAGATAAAGACTAATCCATAATTCAACATTGGGTTTTCCCAAAGCTCAAACCAGAAGTTTCTCCAGATGGGAAGAGGAGGAATGAGCAGAACAACACAGGGTACATACAGCTGTTTCCAGTTTAGCTAAGGTTTGCTTCCAATGGAACATGACAATGTTGTTCTAATACTGTTTCTGAATTTTCATTCCATCTTGAAGCTCTTGTTTCTGAGCTATGCATGATTCCCAAGTAAAGCCCTGAAAATATTCATCTATTTAACTTATACAACTTACGTGAGCGGCCTATAGAGGAATATTCCTTAATTACAAGACACTTCTGCAGGATGAGCAAGCAAAACAATAGTGTCCTACATTTTAAGAAAGATATTCTAGATAGACATTTTGTGGTGCTGGTTTTTATTGTAATTCAGTCTCAAAAAATATCTCTTCAAAAGTAAAGCAGTGGGCGGATTTAATCACCTGGCTTAACATTCTCCACTGTAGTAATTTCAGCCATGAAACAAGCACATCTGCCTACTTCAGATACAACGGAGAGTGAAAACTAAGTCTTTCCACCATCCAAACTTCTTTTTCTTCCTTTTTCTTTTTGAAGCTGCTGATTCATAACGGGACAGGGGTCAGAGTTCAAAATGCTAGTCCTACTCTTCAGATACCAGCCACGTGGGGGTAAGTAACTTCTACTGGCTCTTACTTTTACTGCTGTATACTACTTGACAAATGCTGACTCAAGAACTAAGGGTAAAGGAAAAAGTTAGTGCAAGCTCAGATATTCATCTCAAGCTTCTTGCACCGCAGTCTTCCTCAGATTCTCATCTTTAGTGCTTTGAAAAGAATCACTTATATCAGTTACAGTAATCCATATGTACAACACCACATACCATGCATATAAGAGAATGGCTCTTTGAAACCATATCTGTTAAAGTTAACATTTTGAGTCTTGCTTCCATACTTTCAAATAATTTGCAGGGGTTTTGTTTGTTTGTTTGTTTTGGGGTGTTCTTTTGTTTTTGTTTGGTGGTGGTTTTTTTAAAGGTTTTCATCTTCTGTTATGAAGAAGAGCCTTGTTCTGCTCAAAATCTGGCTCAAATATACAACACAGAAGCAGCTATTTTTAACAGCATAGTTCACATTCTCTGTCAAGAAATGGTAACATTTTAATATGCGTTTGAAATCCTGCATTATCTTGACCCCTAAAAATACAGATTTCTGCTATTTCTTGTCCTAGTGATAGTAACTTAGTTTTAAAAGTAAGAAGAACACAAGACTTGAATAGATAAAAATACCACTTAGCACTGGCATTCTCCCCTCCCTCCATATATTTCTGCACCTCAGACTTGCTTCTTTGATTAAGAAGTATGTCAACTCCACAACTCTGTTGCAGAAGGCAACATTGCATCAGCCAGGAAACCTGACTTGCTGCCCTGGCACCCTACAAATCCACTGCCAAAATACATTTCAGTTATGGAGCCAACAAATAGGTATCAACGCTATGAGCAGCAAGGAACCACCCTGTTCTTGGCCATGGCTGGGAATACTGTCGCAAAGCATGGAGACAGAGACAGCAAAAAAAGGAGCAGGATGAGAAAAAAAAAAGTCTCATAAAGCACTTGGAGCTTGAAAAACACATAACGTAAAAATGGCTACCATTTACTGCATTCCCTTTGCTCCCAAAGGGCTTTCAGTTCCATCTTCCTATTTACAGCCAAATGACATGTGTTGACACCACGGAAATAACACAGCTGTAAAACAGTAATATAGATCCTACTCTGGCTTCCAGATACTCATATTTACATAATCATCACTGATAATGATGTAAAGACACAAAAAATAGCCCACTCTTTCCCTCCAGTTTCCAGGATTTTGTAGGGCTCCCTAATTACTCCAATTTCACCAGGCTGTTACTGTGAAGGGGCAGGCACACTTAACCTGAGGAGTAGTCAAAATTACTTGGATCTATACCATCCTTTTTATAAGTTTGTCCTCTGCACATTCCCTGTTAACCACATGAAACCAGACCTACAGTGAGCTAGACTTACGCTATCATTGATTCAACAGCAGTCCAGAAAATAATAGAAAACAAATATGTGTATGTAATTGCAGGGAACATTCAACTACTATATGACCACAAGTTGGGGGGTGGGGGGACTTTTAGCCACATTTCTTGACAAATGATGGACAGCTCCTGAAACTGAAAGCAATAGGTTTCTAGTCCCAGGGGTATTGCCTTCAAATATGTCTATGTTCTCAGGGTAGATCGGTTTTCCCTGCTGCAGACATCCTGCTGAGAGGTGAGGTCCCAAGCAAAACACAGGAATCTGACTGCAAGCCTTTGAGGTGGCAGGAGCCAAGGGGGGTTCAAAGACAAGGCTGGCTGGTGGGCAGCACCTCTGAGTATTGCAGAGGTTAGAGGTTAGTAAAGCAGGAGCCACTGGCCAATAAAATAGTGTTTGGAGAGCCCACTCTACAGATAAATTGGGGATCTGTTTACACCTTTCCCAGCTTTCTGAGTTACACACACTGATGCTTCCCACTGTGATCTTGTCCTATGTCCACCAGCATCTCCCCTCCTCAGCAGCTGCCCTGCTCTCTGCTGGTTGGCTTTATAACATGGCTAAAGGATGCTTGGAAACTTTTAATCAGCATCCAGCATCAAAAATAAATAAATAAAAGCACAACTGCCTTTATTTGTGTCAACTGCTGCAACAAGATCTGTCTTGTTTGAGATTTCCCATGACTGCTGTACTAATGCTGGGAGAATAGAAGCTTAAATTCCCTTGATTAGAGAAGCTAAACACAAAGCAAGCCCAGTGCCAATCACACACATGAAAGGACAGCTTTTTGAAGCAAGAAAAAAAATAATCTAGGTAGGGTTACCACCATATTATAGCGGTCAAAAATCAGCACATACCTCAATTTCAGAGCCTAAGCCCTATACCAGGAAGAACCTGCCCTTTTGAAGAAGACATGTTTTGCTCAGTTTCCTGTAAGCTATATAGCTCTATTTTATATAAGCATAAACATACATATACCCCCATACACACAGTTCTCAACATTGGACAATTTTAACCACAGACATTACTGCCAGCATTGCTTGAATACAGATATACTTTACTGACTTCTGCAAGGATAAAAGCTGAAGGACTGGCAATCATGGCAGTTTTTTCCCATATCTATGGAAAAAATTCAGTTTAAGACATGGTGCTGCTTTTTAACGCCACACCTTAAAAATAACTGATCTTAGCTCAAGCTATGTAAAAATACCTCATCCTTTATGACTCAAACTGTGCATGGCTATATGGCTGTCTGATGAAATAGATAAGGTGATTAATAATTGCTGGTTGTGATAATACTATGTGATGGTCATACTGCAACAGAACAGGATTGAAAATAGTTTTACATGGACAAAATAATTGATAAACATCAACAAGAGTTATTTATTTCTTCTTGGAAAACATCTGAAACAGCATGCTGAAGAGGAATATTCTTTACTGCATGAAGCCGAATTTTGTAAAAAAGAGAAGCAACCGCAAAGATAAACATTAAAGCTTATTACAGAAGTCCTTGCTACCCCAAAAAAGATGGAAAG
Source organism: Buteo buteo (assembly GCF_964188355.1). Lineage (NCBI taxonomy): Eukaryota > Metazoa > Chordata > Aves > Accipitriformes > Accipitridae > Buteo > Buteo buteo. Next base: position 53,302,098 of record NC_134176.1, on the reverse strand, counting down.
TACACCACTGACCAGCATTTGCATATTTATTCTGTATTAATCTTTTGCTTCACCTGAACAATTAAACACATGAGGAAGGAGTTGTTTTCCCTTCCCCCTTGATATATATAACTTGGCCTCTGCAATAGACAGAACTCACATCTCAGGAAATTCCCTGAAGCACTGGCTACTAAACACAGGTAGTAACAGATCACAAAAAAAACAAGTGGTGAGGAAAAGCACAGAGCCTGGGCTTGGTGCTGCTAGCTTACTGAAGCATTTCAGACAGTAGGTTAATGTGTGTTGCATTCATGCTCATGCTTAACCTAATCACCAGATTCAGGATCCAGAACATTTTTCCCAATGCCTCAACAGCTACCATTGATATTTTTTGCTTTTGTTTGCTGCAGTGTTGAGAAGCATTTTATGGTAGACTGTGGCATGTGGGGGAACAGAGATGAAGTATTCTGTGGACCCCCTGGGACCAGAATTCCATTACCAGCTGAGTCCGGTTGCAGGAAACTGTATTTCTTAAGCTTAACCATAATCTAACAACTTCTATCCCTGATTCCCTACTCCACTATCAGTATCCTGGAATATGCACACCCTCTGTAATACTCCTCTCCAGAGCATCTGTACAGGTTTAAGCCATCAGGACACAATATCTGCCAGGTGCCATTTTTGTTTCTAAAGAGCATTCAAATTTGTCAGCTAATGGAAAAAGGAGGAAAAAAAGAAGAAAAAAAAAAAAAGAAGAGCAGAGAGGAAAGGAAGGAGCCAACCCCCAGACACAAGTTACATCACTTGCAAGCCAAAGGGCATTACAGTATGTTCCTAGCACAGCCCACTTTTTCATTTGTAACAGATACATAGTTCTCCTATAAACAGGCACCTAAGAAACTGTTAGATATATCTGCACAATTTACAAAAATTAAAGGAAAAGCCATCTAAAGATTATCTGGCAGCAGACTGTTTCTATAGAACCTGTAAGACCTTTGTAACTTAAAAGCCAAACGTTCCTACTGTGTTGTAGGATACATTTGATTTAGTCATTAAAACAGGATCCAGGACTTCTAAATTCCACTTCTAATATTATGATTTGACCTTGTACAAGTTATTTATGCCTTATATCCACTCATCAGTAAACTGGATACAATACCAAGTTGTATTTACTACTACTATTTAATATACTTACAGGCAAATTACTACAGTAATGCAGTGTATTTATACTATATATAGGTAAATGCTAAAGTTGTAACACTTTCAATAATGAAAGGGTAAGTGGAGCAAGTGAATTTGATAAAGAAATGTGATGTGGTACAGACTAAGCAGCAGCAGAGATCAGAGAGTAACAAAGAATGAGCATAACACCAGGAGAGATGCTTAATCATCCATTTATCTGCAGCTAACCGCTTCATGTGCATGACAGAATATTTTCAAATATTCCTTCTAAAAGTACATGTCTTTCCAATTTTTGGACCATCTGGGTTTATCTGTAGTCTATTCAAGCTGTGTATAGCAATCTGCAAAGTGTAAGTACCAAAAGCCCACTTTGCAACAACATACAGACTCTTAAAAAAAAAAAACCAATATTGTCTTAAAATAGCATAATTTCCCTCTTACAGTTGAAGTTTAACCTTTTGTTGTTTAGAGGCTGCAAACCTAGATACAAAGGCAGCCCAACTGCATCCTATGAAAATTATTCATTGAGGTGCTGATTGCTCTCAAATTTCTGAGCTCTTTCTCAGAGATGCCATGAAGACCACTCTGTAATACAAGCATGGAAACAGTTTTCTTCACTCTGGAAAGCAACAGGGCAGGACAGACAACAGGGTAAAAAAAAAAAAAAAAAAAAAATCTAGGATAAGGATACTCTCCGCAACAAATGAGGAGGGGAGGGGGGAGCAATGAAAGTCTCATATATAAATGCCAAGGATTCTACAACTCCCCTGGTGATACTGGCAGTAAGCCAGGAAAAAGTTTTGTCTTTCCTTTGCTGTTTGCAGCAACAAATCTTTCCTCTGGGGGAGGGGTGAGAGGGCTGGAACTAACTTCAGTGCATCTGATAAGATGGCAAATTGTCCAGCCTTGACATTTATGGGGGACCCGCAGCTCCACTGAAGCACTCTGGGAGGATTAAAGCAGGGTTAGCCTCTCCAATCACACTCCTTAAAATGCTACAAATGGCAGACAGATGAAAGTTCGTTTAAATTTGATAATGATGAGTCTAAAGAACCCCGAGACAGAAGCTGTCCCCTGTCAGGGAAAGAACTGCAGCTGGAAGTTGAATATTCTCATTAAAAGGACCTGTAAAAATATAACTATGCTCAAAGAGCTTCCAGTGTCCAGATATTGAAATGAAGTTCTGTTTAATTGGCTAACAAGAACTAAATCCCATCTCTTTTATGTGAGCTGCACCACCCACAGGAAAACTCCACCACCCATTTGCTTTAACTCTATCCAGGACCGTTTCACTGTAAGAACGGGATGTTTCACACACCAGCAATGATTGCCTGGAGCCAGCAGAAAGGCTCATATAGCTGTCAGCAAGCTGATAAGAGTTGAAATTACTCTACAGAGCCCTCTTTAAAGAAGAGCCAAAGAAGCACATTAAATGAAAGGGAGGAGGGGTCAGAAAAGCCAGCCACTCATGTTGTTTTAACGTGGCACTAAAACAAGTCATTGATTTATGCATGTGTCTTCAGCTCTCTTTGACCCAGAGTCTGAACTTTTCTTCAGGTCAGGGCTGAGGCTCATGGGACATGCACTAGAAAAACCACAATAAGCTTGTCCAGGTATTATGACTGTGGGAACAAACATTGCAAACTACAAGTTTTCTATCCACATTTTTTAAACTGTATTTACATCCCTTTTTAGCTTTTAATTGTTCACACCAGCTGAAAAGACAAGAGGTTGTGATTATCTAAAACTTTAATTAATAAAAATCAAGAATGCTGTGTGGCCACTATTTGAGAGAGTATCTTGTGGGGCTTCAGGAAGGTGAATTATCCATTCATACAAAGAAGGAAACTATACATCACAGTCAATATTCTCTCACAGAAGTGTTTGGCAGCCAGTGAAGTTAAGATGCATTTAAAAAACCCACTGATGATCTGACAAGGTTATTCCACAAGGCACTGTAAGACCAAGGTCTCCTGCAAACCCAAGTCCTGAAGTTGCATCACTGTGACCGCACCAGGTCTGACCAAATGGCGTTCTGCTTCTGTATTCAGTCTCTGACAATGGTCCACAGCCTGTACCTTAGGAACTGCCCCACACAGACACAGCAAGCATAAGCCACCACTTCCCCAAAGTACTCTCCAGCTTCCAGAATTCTGCAACTTAGGAACTTCTAAGCCAGGAGGTCTATCTTTGCATTCATCTCTGACAGATTTTCCTTCTCTGGATTTCTTCATTCACCCTTTATGCCACTAAAAACCCTTCACTCACACAAAATGCTGAAGCAGCAATCCCCACAGACTACCTACTAGTTCTGGGAAAAGATCATCTCCTTTTTTATTTTTTTTAGACCAGGTTCCCAATAATACAAGTTCTAGGAAACATCAAATGAAATTGTATCAAACAATGTACAGCAATATCCATTCACTTTCTTCATGGCCTTCTTATTTTATAGTTCTGTATTATATTCTTGCTCCTCATCTTATTCCCGATCATTCATTTTCAAGATGAAGACTGTTAGGCTATTTAATCACTCTTGTCGTGAAACCTTTGATCACCCTTGTTCTATTATATCCTTTTTAGGATGGGACAACCATAACTATGGACTGTATTCAGGGTGCAGACATACAACAGGTTCATGCAGTGGCATAGCATTTTCCATTTTGTTCTCTACCTCTTTTTTAAAAATTCTTTATATTACTATTTTTGACCACAACTGACCATGGAATTTATATTTTCACACGCCTATTTATTATAGTCTAAGAACTCTTTTCGAAGTGACTGCAGCTAGTCGAGAGGCCATCATTGCCTATGAGAAGGCTGTATAAGTTGCATATATACCCCTTTCTTTGTATACTGCATTTCATTTGTCACTTTATCATTTGGTCATGCTATACCTGAATTTCTTTGGTCTAAGATGTGCCAGTTCCAAATAAAACCTTTCCTAAAGCAGAATCATTCATAAGGGGTAACTGCAAGGGGTTTTTGTATTACTGTTAGCTTGAGCTGCAAATTTTCCCTTAGTAAGCTATGCTGTTCTGGGTTGCTTACCTTCTACACAGCTACCTAATTTTATGGTATTTATCTACAATATCTCCACCTCTCCATAAGCTTGGTTGAAATTGGGCAGTAACAGAAATCAGCATGCACATTGCACGTGATCATACCCTTGTTTCCCTAGGAAACCAGGATGAAAAGAATTCCTGCACTCAAGAACACTAGCTCTTCATTCTTGTACCATTAGGGCACACAAAGTTACTCAGTCTTCTAGACTAGATATTAATTCAAAAGTTTTATTTTTAGGAGGTGGGGAGTCTTATAAAGTCAAAAAGGAACAGGCGCACAAAACCTTCTTTTGAAAAATAAACTCTTTACCTAAAATTCATTCAGTGAGAAAGAATGCCTAAATAAACAGAGGAATAACTCTTCTATTCCCATTGCATAGTACTTTCATATTCTGCGCCTATGCCTTAATGAGCCTATCTGTGTTAAAAGACTTCCAAGTATGTTGATACTTAGTGAGGAAAAATATTTCCAAAATGTCTGTATATTCAGATAGACAGATTCATCTCACAAAAAGAAGGGAAAAAAGGCGCAGAGGCTCAGATATAAGTTGAGGAAAACTTTCATACAAGTTAAAGGCATTTATGTATCAACTACAGTGGTAAAATATGTTTCTAGATATTAACAGTCCTTCAAAGCAAAACATTAGAAAAACTCTGTTTAGAGGGAAACTATACAAGGCATGGGATAAGCAGACACCAGCAAAGTTTTGTTTTGTTTTTTTTTCCTTTACCTATTTCACTCTTCTTCAGGAGCAAGACAAAATTTCACATTTCACTATCATATAGGTCCATTACATTTACTTCTACTTCTTGCCCCTCCACTTCTAGAACTTTGCTGTTACCTGCGTGCTAGTTTGCGGTGCAGAGAAAATGAAAGCATAAGGATGCAGCATCAAGTCTGCTGGATCAGTAGCTGTGCAGCTGAACTGCTTATCAACTTGCCTCTGGGCACTTCTGCCAGTGTTTCAGACTCCATATGGAACTATTTGTGAGAGGGGGATGGTTCAAGGAAGCTTCAAAGAAAATGGGAACGACAACATTACTGTAGAAAACAGACAAGACAGCAATCTCAGAGATGCATAAGTTTCACCCAGACCCCTATTAATTTTAGCAGCTCAACTAGCAGAGGCTCTTTTTGATGGTCAATATGCTGGAGTTTATAAAAGCTATCATACGTTAGTCTCCAGTTCTCATGGACATAGGCTGTACACGTAGTATTGAAAATATGTAACAATTTTTCACAGCAGTGTAGACTAGGCCATGAGCACAGAAACTATTCCCTTTTGTGAGCAAAGACAGGAAACTGAACCAGGAACTGTTGAGGGCATAATGTTCTGCAAGTTTGAACAATAAAAGTTTAAGTTAATACGGCTACTCTCCAGAGACCTCACAGAATCAGGACAGTAGAAATTAATTCTGATTTCACACACTCCAGCTCTGCGCAAACCAATAAACCTCTTTCCTGGTCCATACCATGTAATGTCTCACAAAACAACTGAGCAAAATAAAGTTGTATTATAGGAAATCGCAGCCCAGGTTACACCAGCTGTAGATCCTAGCAGATGATGACTCCAAAGCTAAAGCACCTATTTTATCATTTTCATGATAGTACTGTGATGCTCATGATCGCTGTACAAACCATAAGAAAATATTTTCAAATCTTATATATTTTAAATGTAATGACTTCTCTTTAAGAGCCTTCCTCTCTTCTCCAGCAGATGTACGGCTAGAAGTACTTCCAGAAACAAAGCAAAAATTAAGCACAGATAAAATTTTACTCATTAAAAGCAGACAATCTGTTTCAACTTGAAAAAAAATTATACATATATACATGTGTGTATGATATATATATATATATATAAAAATAAAAATCTTGGTGCATGATCTCCAGAGAATCAACTGCAATAAAATACTGTAAAAAGAGTACCTAATCAACAAAGAAAACTGGCAAGCTAACACTTACAATAAAATTTGTTTTAATTATGAGGTTTTCCAACTAAGGATAGGAATGTCATAACCAAGACAACCACTTAAACCAAAGTAGACAGCAAGGCTCCAATCCCACAAAGGTTATCAGACCCAGAAAGTCTGATAGGTATTCATCCTACTAAAAACCAGGAGAGATTTAGAGCAAGGATTTGTTCTGTTTGGCTAAAATGAGGATGATCTCAACCATACTCATGTCAGAACATGTCAACTAGTTTCTTAATTTACTGAAAAAGTACGTTAATTGGCAGGTACTGGCAAAGCATGTTTTACAAGTCTTTATCAAAAACGTATTGTCTCCCCTAGTGGAATTTTATGTGCAACAAAAACAGTTTTTGAAATAAAACCTAAACACATCCTAACTGCAAAGGAAACAGTAAGATGTTGTAAAACAATTTTCATATCAATTTTAATGAAAAGTCTTTGCAAAGATCACTTTTGTGTCATTTTAACATCAGTTATGGACCAATCTTTTTGTAACTGTTACATCAAACTCCAAGTGTTTCACAATGTACAAGCAAGAAAGAACATGATCATTGTGATCTAACTATCTTTGTTTCCATCTCGATAAGAGCAATGCTCAGTGAAAACTAGAATGGACTGGAAAAAAACCCAAACATATCACAAGACCAGTTTCAGTCAGTCCTCTTCCACTTGACAAAAAACAAGCATCAAAATATTGTATATCAAGTGTTACTAGCCCTTGAATTTGAAGCAGCAAAAGGAAGCAGTTTAAAAATTATCAAGAAATTTGGGTTACTTGCAAAACCAGAATATTTTGACACTTTTGTTGCCCTTCCATGGCTAAGCAGACTAAACAACTGCTATAAATCACATCTGAAAACATGTATAAATCATTTCAGTTCATTTGCAGATCCATTCTATACATGGGTAATAGTTGAGTGTCATTTTAGTAGTTCCTTGCCCGAGAAGCAAAATAGAGCACATAGGACAAATTCACTTCGCTTCCAAACTACCTTAGCACCACCCTCCTCAAAAGGTTCATTCCAACTTCAAATTCTTTCTTCTCCTATCATCACTTCAGCCTTATTTTCTGAATCTTTATTCATTAGCTCCTGTATTGTCACTGAAGTGAAGACACTGAAAAAAACTGGGAAGACATTTTGTCTAGCCAAAAAGTCCTACGATACTTTCTCAAACCATTTAAATCGAAAGACAGCAAGTAAAGTGTGCAGCTGCTCCCTACTGTGAGACTGATGGGTAAGAAGGAAACAAAAATCTGTAGCACAGGTGGAATATTAGTGCATATTTATCAATGAGGAAAAGCAATCAGGTTACTGGTAGTCCACACAGTATCAGTCGCTAAGTACTTTTTCACCCTATCAGATAGCTAGAACTTAGTACCATGTATCAAGCAAGGGAATTTCACAGATGCTTACACTGCGACTTTACCTTGTAAATAAGGTTGACAGGACATGAAATGTATGGATAACACGTGTAAGTAACCTCAATATGCAGACAGAAATAAATTCACAAGGACAAGAGAAAGACAGACCTTGTGATTTCATCCTGACACTCTTACTACCAAAGCACACAACTATATCCTCAACAAAAGCATCAAGATGGGAGGCTAAGCTTTAGAAAAAAAAAACACCCCATATTTCCCACCTTCAGTCAATAGAATCACAGGTTCCAATATGTTCAGTGATGTTTTGGACCCAGTGACAATGACTACCACAAACGGTCTATACTACAACAAAATTAACTCCAGACACAGATTAGAACTGCATTCTGGGTATTAAAATATCTTCTATTTTAACGTAATTTTATGGAGTTACAGATATATATAGATATATAGATATAAAACTTATAGATAATCTGAATTAAGGGAGGGGGGTGTTGGTTTGTTTCATGTTGAGGGGGTTTTTTGTTTGTTTAACAAACTAGTGTTGTTTCCTGATTTCATACTTTAAAATAACTGTTTAAGCTGTCCATAATGTCAAGTGCATTCTCTGTAGAAAGAGAACACTATCCTGAAATGATTATTTTATGATATTAGTAAAATGGACAAGAAAATCAATGCATACTTTAACAGACCATTAATGTCAGTTTTAAAGCTTTGTTAGGAAAAACTCCCTAGTGTTAACATCTCTACATTCATGTCAGAGAAAAAAAGAAAATAAAGCAAAATCATGTTTCTAGGAGCTGTAATAGCAAAGCTACTTTTTCACCTGCCATTCCTGCTGGCAACTTGGTGCTGCCAGTGGACCCCACCAAAACGGTTCATTTGTGTGAAGGGACTAAAGAGAAAGGAGACCCCTGATGGCTGCTGAGATATTTGCAGACTCTCTGTACAGAGAATGAAGTGAAGCTGGCAACGGAGTTCAGGCATGAAAAGACATTTACCACTAAATCTGAGAGTCTACTTTTTCACACATATCCAGTACTAATATACACTGTGCAGCTTTTAGCACTGTCTAGGTAGAAATAACTAGAGTGTTGTAGGCTACACCGTGAAAAAAACATGCCTTGGGTCACTTCTTACAAGGACCACACAAAAGATGACTTTGCCACTAAGGTTGTGTAAGGCGATTTCAGAAACATGCCTTCATAATTCTTGCAGAAATTCGACTACAGAAATCCTATGTGTCTTTAAAAGTCACCTAAGATCAGATACCTTACTTTTTCCCTACATACGTAGCTCTTACTTTCTCAGCTCCTCATCAGGAAAAACAATGACAACAGTCATCTCCCTACCATATAACAATATATGTTCAGGTACAATAAGGTGACAAGGATGAAAGATCCTAGATACAACTTCACAATACATGTTAATATCTTACTTCTTTGCTGGCCCAAAAATGTCATCTACATATTCCAACCACCAAAAGACCAACGTGGTTGAATCCTACCTCCTAATCTGACAACAGAACTCTTCACACTATGTGGAAATCCTCACACAGCTACCAGTCCTCATCTGTTCAGTTTGTACCTTATGTGTGAGCTCTAGAATTAGAGCAACTGATGATGATAGTGTCCATAACAGCAAAGCTAACAAAAAACAGGAATTGGCATCAACTGGAGTGAACTAGAAGACACTTCCTTTTGACCATATACTCAGCCCACACAGACTTCATTCACAAGTTTGCACAGTTCATGACCTCAGCTCTTCCAGTCACCAAGGAAGTAAAATTTCCCTCTCAGAGGAATTGTCAACTTAGTTAAAATATTTAAAACATTTTGCACTTAATGTTTCCCTCACATTTTGAGCAATTAAAATTTATCTACAAACCAAAGCCTCTCTTGAGATAAAGACATACTCTTGAACTTCTTTAATACAATATAAGTAACATGTAGAAAAAAGAAGCATGTTAATATATGTGAGTAGGGAGTCCACCTGCATTCAGGGAGAGCTTCTATCCCAGGGTGCACTAAGAAAGCAGAGGAGATGCAAGAAAAAGTTAAATTAATGAAAGTGGAGTTTGACTACATTGGTAGAAACTGACAGTCTCCACTCATGGCAAATACCACATGATCTTTATATGAAAAAGCAGATAGTCAAAACCTCAATTTCACATTTCAGGAGATCTCCTGCAAGCCAGGATGGGGAGGCTTTGATCACTGTGGATGCTAAAGTTGCTATAATATATTTCACAACAGCATGTACATTAACGTAGTAGGTTAGAGAAAATCCACTCTGAGTAACTGAAGTCTGCCTACTGAAGTGTTCTGCTGCAACTGCAATCATACGCAATGTTCTGAAATTCCTGACCTGATGGGTAATGCAGTACTGATCAACCGCTACTGTTCAACACATTTAGCTGCACCAGTGATGGGTAGAGACACGACATTGAAAAGTAATGATTGAATGAGTATGTTTAGCATAAAGAAAGAAGAGGGTTGAATAATCCAAACATTAACATGAGTATAATGGATGCTTCTGCATTCCAACAGACTTCACAGTAAGGCAGGTGTATGAACCTACACTCCAACCATAAATGAAGTAATTTAAATACAGTACATGATTTTACCTGTCTTTGCATTTCTTCAATCTGTCGCTGGGGGACACTTTGCAGAATACTGTACATTTCAGGCATCTTTTCTTCAGGGATGACAACAGAGGCCCTATAAGCAAAAAACACAAAACAAATGGTAAAAAGAGAAGAAAGAAGTTCTACATTAAAAGATGTCAACAGCTTTTCCAACCCAGAATCTTGTCCTATTCTAATAAGACACATTCAGAACATATTAGCAGAAAGAAATAATCTTCTCTGAGTGTAATGAATTATTCTATAGCAGTTTCTTCACAACACCAGCCAGTCTGCCCACAGATAATGCCACAGAAGTCTGCGGACTGATCTGTACAGACAACCTAATAAATACGGAAGGACAGAGACTCAGAAATCCTGAATTCTCATCTCTGAATTGCCACTGACTTGCTGTCAGCCGAGATTTTTGGAGTGACCAAACAGTAATAGCATATGCAGTGCTATGTATACAAACTAGTAATTTTTGTATGTATTATCCTAAGATCACGTAACTGGGCATAGTGCGTGCATGGAAAAATAATCTAAGCTCTTAACACAGTGTACTCAGCTACAAAATAATTATACCTTTCAGTCTCAGATGAACTTAGGAATCATGACACAATGTAGGGAATTTAGCATTTTTAGCATATACTTTTCTTAAAAGAGCCTGAATGCAGACCAGTCCTCACTGAATTCAAGCACAAGATAATAAAGCAAGTCTGTTTTAGAAAAAATATCATTGGCTGCAGGATAACCAAATGCTCTGTCATCTCTGCCTCTTTGTTTTCCTCTCCTATTTTTGATGCATAATATATCAAGGACAAAGATTGCATGTATCTTACTCTGTATTCCCTGTAATCCCCAGTACACTTGACTTATCACACATTTATTCAAATAACTGAATCCAATGAAGTCTCTTATGCAGTGGTTCGATGAACAATAGTGAGGGTACAGACCTCTTCCAGTCCAGAACCTCAGAGAAAGGTAAAATGTAGGAGTCAGCAATGATCACTGGTACACAGCCAGCCTGAAGAACATCACTTAGCACAGCCTGTCCCAAGCGAGCTCCACGTAGAACGACACAGAACGTAGACTCCTGTCAACAAATGGTATCCAAAACACAGATGAGGAAAAAAAAAGGAAACGTTAGATTTGTAGTGTGTGTGTATGTCTGTATGTATGCATTACGCTTTCCTGCCCTCCCTTGTAAAAAAACAAGTCAAAAGGAAAGCAGGCTTGCTCCATGCAACCAATGTATTCTGAATTACTAGCTAATTCAAAATAATTATGCAACTTTATCTTCCAGAGGCTCAAAAATATCACAACTGGGGAGATGAGAAATCAGCTAATGGGACTATTCTATGCTTTATTTCAATGGCCAGACTTCAGAATTCTAATTGAGAAAATTCAAGGGAAAAAATAAGTTAAACAATTTGAAAGTCTGGCACAACAAGGTGAGCAACAATCAACATGAACTTAACGGGTACAAACTGTATGAAGCCAACTTAATTTTCTTCCATTATAGGACAATCCAGCTTTATGGATAGCAGAAAAGTAATAGATTTCATATCTCAACTTTAAAAGGCATTTGACATCGTCTTTGACAGCATTTTCATAGGCAAATTAAGAAATCATGGGCTAGATAAAGCCCTCATAGGCTTTATAGTTACATAAATTATAGTTACAGAACTCTAAGTATAAAGCAGTTACTGGTGGCTCACAGGCAAAACAGTCATGACCAAATCTTTCCTGGGTGCAACGGTATTCAATGTAGTTAACCAAGGAGCAGAATTAAGACCATACTTATTAGATCTGACAATACCTATGATTTTGTAGGATTAGCAAGCATAATGGATAATGGGATTACAGTTTGACATTATATGGATAAATTGACTAAAATATACTGATACGTATAGGGCTCAATACTTAGATAAAATAATCAACTGCACAAATATAAACCATGAAGTAACTGGCTAGGTTTTGCACTTTGCAGAAGAGGACATTTAATACAAAAGGACAGGAAAAGAAAGGGTATTCACAAGGCAGCTGTTGAAAAAGCAAACCATAGGTTGTATTAGAATGCAAAAATAAGCACAATCTAAAAGAACTGAAGGAATCACTCACTTTTCTCAGTAATAAAAGACCTCATAGCAGTGTGTTCAGTATTGGGCAATGCACTTCCAGGGGTAAAAAACCAGGATGATTACTTACCTTGAAAGTATGATCTACAAGGAAAGATTGGCTATATCGGTACTACTTATTCTGAAGGGGTGAGGGCAAGAAGAAGATGGCTAAAGGAAGCTTCAATGATATAAAAAGCTGTTGCAAAAAGGAAGAATAAAATCCACTTATGTCTACAACACACAAGACAAAATGCCATGAGTTCAAACTGCAGCAGAGAAGACTTCTTGACTATGCTGCACTCACCCTGTAAATAGGGACTTTGGTTCTCACTGTCACTGAGGAATCTTGCTACAGATTCAAGATCGCAAAATAAATGCTTGTAGAGTTTAGCTACACAAACAAGGAAAAAGCCCAAGTCAGTATTATCCCTAAGTTTAAGAAAGAAAAATTATAAAGTTGACACAGGGACTCCCACGGATAAGAAAACATCTGTCCAGCTTGCATTCTGTGGCCTGAGGAGAAAGAGCCAGGAGGCTCAGCAGGACAGCAAAACATCAAAATGGAACTAGGAAATACAGGGGGGTTTGCTGGCTCTTCACTTGTTTCCTAATGCAATCATAAGACTTGTGTTCATACCCATAGTGTACTAAAAGGCTTGAAAATGTCATCCAAGACTGCAAACAGGAAGCATTAGCAACCCAGAAGCCCAAAAGCCTATCTAGTAGGAAGTCTATAAAGGCAGCACTGGAAAGATGAACTGTGATCACAGTCCCCCTTCCCCCACTCTCAGACCAGAAGACATGGAAAAGAAGGGTTTGGGGAATGGAAGTTGTGGAGAAAATGAACACACATTTTAACCATTGACTTGCTAGATTACACAGCAGCAGGTGGAAGAGACTCTAGTAAGGTCTGGGAGAGAAAAAAAAAAAAGAAGCCCAGATGTGGACACACATGCTCATCTGGCCAGATAACCATTTTTCCTGTCTAGACAAAGGTTACTATAAATACATCTCCTCGCATCACCACTGTTATCAGCCAGACATTCCAAAGGGAGATGCAGGGCTCTGCAAAGGAAAGTATTTTAACAATCTCGGCATGTGCCAGCTCTCTTCTGAGTTATAAAATCGTATATAGCAAGATATAGATATAGATTCCCTGACTTGCTATCCTTGAGCAATCCAGTCTGCATTTAAGGAAATAAAGCAAACACTTTTTTTTTTTCCCCTTTTGGCTGAAAGTTTAGGACTCAGGGTGACCCTTTCCTCCCTCTCCCTCTCCTTCACGAGGAATTTTAAACATATTTCCTACAAAACATAACAGGAGGGGTGGAAACTTTGCCTTTCCTCAGCTTGTTTGTTATTTTATCATCATTTGCTGAAGTTCAAAGACAGATTATGTGCTGGTGGCCACAGACAGAGCACAGTGGCCTGTAGCATAACTCACTTCACCACAGTGCATGCCAAAGCACCTCTCTGTTAGTGAATTGCCAAGAGACATAGGGGTCTGAGAACGCTATCTAGTTTTATCTTCACTGATACATCAAAAGGCCTCTGAAAGTTGGGCCAAGGCCATGAAACACATTTCACCTAGATGTTTTCATAGCTGCATGCTGACACGTCTTCTAGCTCAGTCTGTCACATCTATACAGAGAATTTTGTAGGGTTTAACTACTAAGCTGCATACAAAAAAAATATAATCTGACCAATTCTCCTTAAACATAGCACTCTTTTTTTGCCCCCAAATAAATCCATGCATAAGGTCTTTAAAGTTCCTTTTAATCTTCCCTCCAATCGACAAAGCCATCCTCTGTTCCCAGCTTCATCTAGTAAGGCCTGCACTGTCATATGTGAGAAATCAATTCCAATTCATGCCTGCTGAAGGTCATTTTGCCAGTTATTCTGTAGGGCATAGATTCCAATGTTCTTCCCCAATTGTAAAGTGAGCAATTTTGTCTGGCCTCCAAAAGTTTCTCCTCCCACTGCTGCTGGATTTGACAGTATCTTTGTATCATTTTTTAAGTTTACATGACATTGTCATGTGTTACTAGAAGACCACCATGACCAACCTCATGAAGTTGTTATACATAAGCAGTGTTTTCAAATTGCAGCGTAATCTGCATATCAGTTTGAGTACATAGTTCTTGGCCCTCTTAAAAATAAGAATAAAGTTAGGATACAATAGTCAAGCTAACATAACAAATTATGCAGTTTCAAAACATAGCCGCAAGTTAACTAAATACAAGGAAGTACCCTACCAGTGCTAAACAGGAACAGCCCCAAAGCTAAGACGGTCACCAAGGGGAAGAGAAGTTTGCAGGAAAGACAGCCTTACCTGAAGCACTTGAGGATAATCAAAGACTTGATTCTTGTGACAGCGTTTGCGAACAGCAGGGACCCCATCTGACAGATTTGTACATTTGTCTAGGATCAACACTGATTCCCCATTCTCAGCTTGAAGAGCTTCCAACTCAGACCGGTATTCTGGGTGCAGAGCCATTTGAGATGACAGAATGAAATACCTGCGAGGACTGAAAAATCACAGCAAGGTTAGCTGACAGCACTGTGAGTTTACTTCCAAGCCACTCTAGAACACATTTACTTCCACCCTGGAAAAGCAGAGCAAGATTAACTGAATGTGGAGACACTGCCAAGACCGTATTTTCAGACAAGGCTGGAAAGGGTAATGATGCAATACAATTAAATCTTGGATAGTAAGTGGCTCAGCATTATTTACAACTTTGAATAAATCTGTACTTGGAAAGAGTGCTTACTACATTAGAATAGGCACTTGCATTATAACCTCTATTATAAACTGAAATAAACATTATTTAGTTACATATTAAAACAGCTTGCTTCTGATGCCAGGATTGTTTATTCTTTTGTTTGGTGTTTGTGTACCATAACAAAGTAGATAGGACACTGAATGCTGTTGCTAGTTTCTCCTCCCATATATTTTCTCATCAATTTTAATTGAAAAAAGATGCTGAACTGACGACTCAGCTACCCTGTGCTTATTTAGTCTTGATACAGTGACAGCAGTAGCAGGACAAGCTCATCTCATTAGCTGTGATTCAGTTCCGTCCCTTTTGGGCACCTTAAAGGCAACGTTTCCAGGACAAAGTTGAAGGCCCATTATCCCATTCACTCTCAACTCCTATCATGTTCCAAAACCATGAATATTTCAAATGTGCCTTAATACTGAAATGTTGCAAGACATTAATTAACACTGGAGGTAAAATACACAGGAATACAGTCTCAAATTAGGTGCTCACTGCTTTAAAAAGGTAGGTTTATGTTGGAAAACAGTATGTCATGTAATTGTTATACTCATTCTCATCTACTTTGGTTTCATTTTAAACAGGTCAGCTAAGTCAGACTGCTCTACCGCTCCCCATTGAAAGGAACACACAGCGAGTGCCTGCCCTCACGCTGCCAAAAGAACACAGGAAACACGAGGCCTGCACTTAGGATTCCAGTTCTACTCCATGTGATGCTATCTTTAATTTACAGCTCTGAAAACACATACAAACACACACTTTATAAAGTCAGACCTCTCCTGCTGCTCTTCTCACCTCTTCTACTCATTCTCATGCCAGTCACTTTTGTTGCTCCAATTCACAGATGAGACTTGCATAGAATTTTTTTTAACATTCTTTTTCCCAAGCCTCCAGCTGCTACCAACTTGCTACCAACAGCTCTACAGAATATGTATTTCTAGCAGAGGTAGATTTAAAACATTTTAAACAAACCGACTAAAAAGGAGAGTAAATCAAAACCCCTCAGTTCAGCTCTGTTAAGTGGAATAAAAAAAGGATTTGCCTCAAAAAAAAGAAAGTACTGCTGCAGATGAGTGATAATAAATGCCTATAACCAGCTAAAAATTATGCAGGTTTGTTTGTGTATATGTTTAAAATCAAGTTTTGCCTTGAAACTGTCATTATCCTATGACACTCAAAATCTAGCTATCAAATCTTGCTACAAAAGAAAGTATGTCCCAGCTCCCAGGAAATAACACACTAGTGCAGTGGAATGTATTACTTTATCCCAAGTAAGCCCAAATTCTTAGCATCATTTCATTGTCACACTACTCCTGCACAAAGCAATCGAACCTGCGAATGTGTTTCAATTAGTAATGCTAACTGGCCACTAGATGGTACTCCGGAGACGACAGTCTGTTCCTCACAAAAAAAACCCCCAAAACCCAGAACTATGAGAACATGGAAGCTCCAACACCTTCACTGAACGCAGACTCATGCATTGCATCAGTTCCCACACAACAGTTCCTCTTATCCGACCTAAAACCAGACATAGCATTTAGCTGACTACATGGACATGAAAAATATGACTGCATCTCTCTTTACAATTGGTTCTATACATGCTGAAGCCTATCATCACGTTCATGCTTTCCAGACAGAAATACAGAGCACGCCTTCACTCTGTGTCAGACTGTAATAATACTTGAGATCTATGAAGAATCGATTGGGATGCAACCAGATGCCCCTACATTGGCCTGGACCGGGAGCATCACAAGCAGGAACATAAAGGGTGTGAGCAAAGCAAACCACTATTGCACAAGTTTGTCCTGTAATTGACTGTGGAATCTTACTTGAAGCAGCCCACAGCAACAGCAAGAGCATTCCCATTACCAGAGAAGACAGTTGAAGCCAAAGTACAATAACTTTTTGTGTCCAATGGTGGCAGCACCCTTTCAATCGGTTTTCAACTTTAATAAATTCATATTCTCTACAAGATGCTGTCAGAAAAAAGGACCTAAAGTTTCTGCATTTCTGAACTTGATCTTCACAATCAGTGGACATGTCATTTACCCCCATTGCCTCAGTCTGCCCATCTTTCAAACCATAACAGAGATAAGACCTTGCTACAGTGAAACATTTTCAGCTGTGTAATTAAGAGGCTTATGAAATATTAAAAGAGCAGTCTTCCATAACCAATTAAAACATGTCTTCAGACTTCTACATACTCTTGTTCTGAAGACATGAATGGATTAGAAAAACCACCACTTTCCAGGGTAGTTCATTTTAATGGCTAATTACATGATCTGTTAAAATTAGTGCTTTATTTCCCACTTGTCTTGCTTTACTTCCAGCTACAAGGTTGGGGGGGGGTTGTTTGTGTTTATATCTTACTCCATTAAAAAAGAAAAAAATAAAATCAGTATTCTAAGCTCTGGATGTAACTATTGCCATAATGAAATCAGCTCTCCTTCTTTTTCATGAGCCAACCACGCTAACCTCCTTAAGATTCATTCTGCAAGAACTTCTTCCCTTCAGAGATGTATTTACAGGCTTCTCCTGCTCCAAACTCTTGATGACATTCTGGAAGGACTTCAGAACCAGAAAAACATCTAAACTGATTTACGAATAATGTATCCGTAAGATATACAGAGGTAAAGATGACATCCTCACTCCTATTTTCCTGTTATTCTTTCAAAGTTTGCACTGGCTGATACTACCTGAGGCACTTGTGTTGATCCCCATGATCCCTTCTAGCTCTTTAAAGTCACAATGGATGTATAGCACACTTCTTTTATCATTGCAAGAGTGATCTTTTGCCATTACTTTGCTTTTATGTATCCTAAAATAAATTGTCTGAAGTAATTATTTATTAGGGAATTGTCCTGGTTTCGGCTGGGATAGAGTTCATTTTCTTCCTAGTAGCTGGTACAGCATGTTTTGGATTTAGTGTAAGACTAATGTTGATAACACACTGATGTTTTAGTTGTCACCAAACAGCACTCATCTGAAGTTAAGGATTTTTCAGTTTCCCATGCTCTGCCATTAAGCAGGTGTACAAGAAGCTGGGAGGGAGCATGGACAGGACAGCTGACCCGAACTAGCCAAAGTGACATTCCATACCATAGAACATCATGCTCAGTAAATAAAATGGGGGGAGTTGGCCGGGAGGGGGAGATCACTGCCCAGGCATCAGTCAGCAGGTGGTGAGCAACTGCATTGTGCATCACTTGTCTTGTTGGTTTTTTTTTTTTTAGTTGGTTTTTTTTTTTTTCCTAAATTTTATTTTATTATATTCCTTTTCATTACAATTATTATATTTTTATTATTATTATTATTAGTAGTAGTATTACATTTTATTTTACTTTAGTTATTAAATTGTTCTTATCTCAACCCACGAGTTTTACTTTTTCTTTTTTTTTCCCCTCCCAATTCTCCTCCTCACCCCACTGGGTGGGGAGAGGGAGGTAAGCAAGCAGCTGCATGGTGCCTAGTTGCTGGCTGGGCTTAAACCACAACAGGAATCTATAGTGCTTTGAATTACTGCCCTGCTTTACTTACACTTTAAAGAAACCAAACATATTAACAACTACTTTTCTTTATATCCAAAATATCTTAGCTCACTGGAAATAATGAATTTAATTCTACTAGAAACACTGTCATGCTGTCATATTTCACAGTTCACTTTCAAGAGCGGGAAAAACAGAATCACTCCAAAAAAATCCTCAGTTCGCAGCTAAACCACACACTGGCAGATGTGCCATGGCCATTAGCATTGGAACCATCATATATTTTAATAGCAAGAGCTATTAAAAGCAACTCTTACAAAATTGCCCAAGCCCACCAACAAGTTAGTAGCTATATTTATTTTTTATCAGCATCAATTTTAAACATGATATTGAATATACTTCACCCAATTCATGGGAATTGCTTTACCCTGGTCCTCTTTCTGGCAGATCCACTTCCCCCGACAACGGGCTGTAAACAGGAATACTGACATCATAGCCTTGCCGGTAAGTCCATGTGGAGAAGCCTCCACCAGCCAGCAGAGCTCTGAAAAAATACAAGAAAGAGACTTTAAACCGAGTATGTACACCATTCAAACTCGGAGCTCGATTTACTGATTGTCATTACCAGAACATCAAGAAGATGCATGCTCCGAGATAAGTTTTTCCATCAGCTTTTGTCAGTGGCATTTTTCATGCATTTTTTCGACTCACTTCAGTTTTCGTGAACTGGGCTTACTGCCAGATTGAATCTAGTCATCAACGGAATGCTTACGATTGCATACGATTACTGAGGAATGGACCATTTTTGTATTAATATAGGGAAATTTAATCTATTGCAGTCATTATGACAATTTTGCATTTCTGCAAGGTTACATGTCCTAAGTCAATTTTAATTTAAATAAATACATTCTTAATTATTTATACTAGTTAACATATTCCTCAATGCCTGCACTAAAATAGGGTATAGCACAGCTCTCAAAGTGTAGAGACAAGCTACATCTGAGATACAAGTCCAGGTACAGTAACATAGTATTTTGTCAGCTTACAGTGACTCTGGACTTTTCAGGCTAGAAAATAAAATGGAGTTACTTGCAACTGTATTTTCAAAGTGATCATACAAACTAGTGAAATTTATTTCATTTTTATATTACACAAAAAATGCTATAAACAGAAAACTTGACAAGAACTCTGTATGTTCTGAAACTAACTTCCAACAGTAGAGGCTGCTTGGGACACTATGTGCTAGAGAGCATGGGAATCATCAAAGACTGATAAACGAATATGTAACTCAACCTCCCAACAGGATGACCCCGATTGTCTGTGACTTTTCCTATATGGGACAACCTTTTGTCACACAGAAGAGCTTTAAGAAACAGAAGAGAACAATGTGTACAGAAGAAAGCAATGCATCATTCACAATGCCAGAAAATAAGGGTTTGTTACTATCTCCTATCCCAAATCAGGCTGCTTTGAAATATGCTAGTAAAGGACATCAGCTTTTCAGTTGCCATTTCTTTTTCAGTGACCAGGTGGCACCAAGAAAGAAGCTCATATTCTGCTTCTTTAGTGAGTCTTCTCAAACAGCTGATCAAACTTTCAGTCCTTTGTCACCAAACAGCACGGTGTGCTATGCTTTGAATTCCATCAGGGATGCTGGGTCTGCTTATGGTACCATACAAAGTAGTTTGGAGAGAAGTATTTCACCAATTCCAGTTTCTCTCCTCCTCTGTGGAAAGAAGCAGAACACAAATACACCACTACACCAGGCCCTGCAGAAAGGATCTTGAGGAGCTGTACCCATTGTAGCAGCTATGATTACAGCCAAAAGCCTTATTATCACAAGCTTGTATACTGTCACAGTTCAGATCCAAGCAGGCACATGTCTCATCAGTAATCAGAACAGACACATCAGAACAAAAAGTCAAGGTGAGACTGGAAGAGGCACTGACAATCCAATAGCTGATATTCTCGTTTTCAGATATCACTGAATTAAATCCTTAGTATAGTGCTTGGAGAAGCAGTTTTTCCACAGCTGTTACATAACAGATGATCGTTATACCTAATTATCATCCAAGACCTATCCATTTTTTCCTGTCAGAACATGACACCCCGGATAAACACCAGTACATTCTGCCTGTTCTAACCCCCATCAGATGTCCCATGGGATACTTCACTTCCTGCTCTGACCTGCAGCACAGTTGTTCAAACACAACAAGCACACTTTGCCATAAATGTGACTTCACCCAAGTAGTCAAGCAAGCAGTCCTAAGTGTTGTTTAAGAAACTCTTTGAAAATCCCAGGCTCTGGATTAGAGGATCTGGATTAGAGATGCATTCAGCTTGACAACAATTACAAAAGGAAAACAACTTGCCCTTTATTACTCCTCAGTCAGATCACAAACTATGGTGGGAGCAGAAATCAACTCGAGAACAGGATGATAAATCACATACGTGCTGAGTGAGAATTTCTGTTCCAAATCAAGTGATTATTTTGGATTCCTTTCCAATGTGTGCCCCCCCCACCCCCACGCCGGTAACATGTACAATGCTGTTATGACTAGGTCTCAACCTTGAAGCTGCATGTTCCTATCTTACCCATATTAACTCAGTTACAAGCAGGGAGAAAAAAATTGGCTTGGGTGTTGCTTTTCTTGCACTTCATATCCCCCTCCTCTTTTTTTAACATACACACACACCCTGCCCCAATTGGGAAACTACAACCAGATTGTTTTAATTGGATCCGGTGAAAACATGACAGCACCTCATCAGCCTTGAGAAAGCAGGTGTGTGTCATGCAGACTTTTACCTAAATAAACCCACAGGGAACCAACACCAGTTAAATAATGCCACTCAGATTTTCATTGTCCAGTGCAGTAAGGGAGATATTAACTCCTAATGTACTCAAGACAAATAATCTTTAAATTGCACTGATCAGTGAGGAATAAGCCTGTTCCTGAGCAACTTCTCACCACTTTTCAGATATTGATCCTTCTTTCTCTCCCAGAAGTGCCCTAACTGGTCTGTAGTCTAAATGTTTCTGCCCAGCTGCCATCATCATCGGCTTGCTGCCAAACTTCACAAGTCACTGAAACCCAATTCATCAACTGAAGCAGAACAAAAAATTATCTTAGTTCATATGTTCAATTCTACAGCTACAGAGTAGCTTTGCAAAAGAAATCCTTTCATCCTCATTATTGTACCAAATTCAATAGCACTTATTAACAAATAATAAAGAGCTTATTTTTTAAGTTTTATGGCAGGAGATTACATATGTCATGGCAGCTAATACCAGCAACGTTGCCTCCATCCCCACAACGCAGACTTCCATCTTTGAAATAATGGAATAAAGAGCTTTTACATTGTCTTTGGAAATTGGATTTAAAGATTTAATAAACAAACAACCCCTTAGTGAGGTAACTCAGCTAAAGACTTTTCCAGACATAAAAATATAACTGAACTCCCCTTTGTGTGTAAGGTCTTATTTTACCTGGAGTAATATTCTGCAGCAAATCAACAGAACACAACTCTAGCAAACCTCATGATCCACTACCGTTCAACTATGTATGATCTCTGATAATACGCCAAATAGAGAAGGCAGGCCACACGCCCTGTGCAAACTTCACAAATATTACCTGTGTATTTCACAAGCAAGCAACAAAATCTCACAAATCCAGTCTTTCTGGAGCTGTACTGGTACAGTTCAGGCCAGTCATTCAAAACCAATTGAATTTGCCAATGTACCTTTGTTTTGGACTGCAGCCTCTCACCCTGTGATGCTACAAACAACTGTCCTTCACACTTTGTTAACTACCCATTCTGTAATGTGTGGACATTCTCAAATCAAGAAAACACACTCAGGTTGCTTGTTCTGTTAGACATGAATGAAGATCTCCAGAGGTCTCCGTAATCATACTGTAACCTCATACTGCACCACTCGGGCCCTTCCAGGACTAGGTCCACACTACTGACTTTTTCATAGATCCCTTGTCTTCACACCTGTGACCTGTAGTACAGGTTCCGTACTACACTGAATACAGTCTAACTGTTGGCTGCCTACAAAAAGGAGGTTCCACCTTTTTTCTGTCCCAAGCACTGTTATTGCCTCTCTTATGTATTACAGATAGTGATCTTACAGCTGCAGGGAGAGTCAGTTTGGCAAGCTATGACAACAGCAGTATGCCAAAAAAGATTTGATTTTTTTTGTTATTCAAATCACTTGGCTTTCCATGTTAGCATGACAAACACTTAGAACAAACACCTACCAAAATAATACACTTCCCGCACACTAAGCCAAGACACATAAGGCCAAATATAAATGGACATTTGATATAAATGACACAGAAAAATTAAATTAAAAAACAGTTGTGCAGTGTAAGAAATCTACTGCATTCAATAAACCTACTTCTTTGATAGACATATGCATCTACAAACACACAGTCCCAGAGCAGTCCATTCCATTAAACAGAGCATTGCCAAATGAAAATCCCCCTTAAGAAGTATAAATCTTAAGATAACAAATACGAGTATTTACTAACAAATTAACAGGTTTGGTTATGTAAGAATGATGCTTGACTGCCCTCTTCAGGCTAACCCACATGCATATAACATATTTCACAGAGAAGTAAAAAACTAAAGCCTTACTTCACAGTCAGTGATTTAATTACAATGAGTAAACTTACTCTTTGAACATGTCCAGAAAACACATGTTCTGTTCTGGCATTGAAGGATGGTTTAAATCGTCTTTGGTGCAAAGAAATCAAGATATACTCCATACACAAACATCTTAGCAAAGATCCCTTATCTCAGGCAAGATTTTGTTGACATTTGGCAGAAGAAAGTTAACCTTGACCTTCAAGAGAGGGACTGGTTACAGGACCTAACTCAGCAGAACTAAGCACATACAGGCTAATCTAGTAGAAACATATTCAGTAACAGTATCTAAGCTATATAAGTGTGTCTTATTCCAATTTTCTTTGCCTTACAACCTCCTTTCCTCTTCCAAAAGTAAACTATTCTGCAAGTGAAAACTGAGGTCAGGATTCACACCTTTTAAGTTTCTGGCAAATATTTTCAAAACACACTTGCCAGAGAACAACTAAGAGCATTTGACCAATTACTAATACAGTGTAATTGTTAAGCTAATGAAAACTCATGAAATTCACCATAGTTTTGTCTAGTAGAGCAGCTGCTTTAAAATGCCCTTGAGGCACCTGACTTCTATCAAAAACTTGCAGCTACAATCATCTTTGAACTTCTAATTTGCATCAAATGGGACATTCTGTAAAGTGTTCAGGTTCAGTAACACACAAGATACACTTCTAACCTCAAGATTCTCCATCCTTGCTGTAGCAAGCCCAACAGCTATGAGCAAATGCTGTCAGCCACATCCTGTGCAAAATTAAGGATGGGGCTAAACCGTCAGATTTCAGGAGCAAACATTTGTCCTATACAAGACAGGGACTTCTCTACTTCCCTTTTTTGAGAAGAGAGGAAGTCATAATCCAGCTTTATTAAGGTTAAGGAGCACATCCTTTGCTATCAGCTGCACTTCTGAGCTTGTTGCTTCTTCAGTGACATTTTAACCCAGATCTGTGCATTCAAACACAGCAAAACGCATACCTGTCTCTAGGAACATCTAGGGCAGTATTATAATCCGGTGGCCCTCCAGGCAGCATATTGAAGAGCAAGTGATTTGTGCCTCGATCCCACCTAAGGCAAATGAAGAAACAGACAAAAGTTAGAAAGGTGTTCTTTACATACAGATGATAAGTTCTGTCAAAGCCTAGCTCTGGCATTGACTCACTGCATCCTCCCCTCCTGCATTAACCTTAGTTTTTTCCACTTTGAGTTCTTTAAATTCACATACTGAAGTTTCAGTAAGTACCTGGATAACTGTGCCAAAGCCTGAGCTGTCTCCTTGATACGGAGCGCATTCTGATTGAGGACATCTATGGATGGCACAAAAAGGCAGGCCCGGTTGACATCATCAGTGTAGAATTCACTGTCAGAGATGGCAGTTAGCAGCTCATTGTATTCCCTGGAAATGGTGTTGCTCACCGAGGTTCCATATTCATCCACATACTTTTTCAGTGAGTAGATGTATACCTTGATTTTGTTTTTGGGATTGAAGCCACATCGATAGACATCAAAGCAGGTGTGCATCCTGCAGCTGAGGTCTCCCCGCTCAGGAATGGGGCTATCGGCGGGAAGCTTGACTACAGGCACATCATGGACACTGCGTTTTTCAACGGTCCAGTCACTGGATGACTCAATGGAGTGAGGCCAGAACTGGAACATTCCTGTGGCAATTAGGCCAAGCAGAACTATGGAAAAGAGAGTGATGTAGTAGATGCGATGCTTGGTTTTCATCCTTGGGATGAGGGCTGGACCCCGGGTGTTATATTTGGCCGACGCACACATAATGGAATCAATTATCTCTTGTCTCTACAAAACAGAAAGAGAGACGTTTTAGGATGAACTGTGGAAGAGATACCTAGTTATCACAACACAGAGAAACATCCAGTTAACACCTTCAAGACAGGTTTTTGCCTCGGCAGATTACAGTAAAATTTCTTCAGATGTTCACATGTGCCACCAAAACCTAAGAAGCCAACTGGGACCACCACTCGGCAAGGACTACATGAGGCTGATCTGCTGGGCCTGGCTGTAACGAAATGATGTTGGTCAGTTAACAACCACACATGAGAAAAGGACATGGCTTGGACAGTGAGGGGAGGAAGAAATTTCAAACACTACAAAAGTAGTGAGTCCTCGTAGGTGCCATTCCATCTATGTCTAAGTGTATTCATAGTGAATACTAATAAAAAAATAAAACACTTATCTACAAGTGAAGAGAAACAACCTGGATACCCCACAAAGGGCTTGTAACAGGGCATCACACAGAACTTAGGATCATGATACTCCTTCAAACGTAAAGGTGCTTTCAAACTGAATTTTACAGGAGCCCCACCAAAACCTGCCAGAATGATGCTAAACTACTTCTGGCAAGAAAAAGGAATTCATTTGTCATCTTTGTCAATATGCCTTTTGGGGCAAAAAAGCGTTCTATGAGCTGCCACTGCAGCCACATTAAGAAAAGCATTTAAATAATAGTTCACTGCAGTCTGAATAACACTTGTAGTGAAAAACATGATGTAATATAAAGTGTCACAAAGAGTCACACAACTACTGTCATCTTTGATGTTTCTTACAAGTTTTTACACACAGAATTGTGGCTCCAGCAAGAAGCAATTTATAATAACTACTACAGATTGAAGAATCAGCTACTTGTTGCATACAAAAACCTGTTTAGGTTTTCAACTAAAGCTTCCATAATAAATAAATCCAACCTGAACTCTGCACAGTGGGAGCTTTTTAAATGTAGGAAGCATGTTCTTCCTGAAGAAGAATGTGGATGGTATAATTATATGTTTTCCTTTTGGACAAATGGGATGTTTTCTTGCTTTGTGAGGAAGAAGTCTGACAGTACAGCAGGCAACAAATACGAAGAAAAGAAGTATCAATAAGGCATTAAATGGTCTTTATGACAAATCCGGTTATGTTTATTTGGCAGTTCTTAACAAAAGACTGTTAGGATGGGGTGGCTAACGCGTGAACTGACTGTACTCACAGCTACACAAAAATAATCTCAGACACTAATAAATATTCCACTTTTAGTGGTTGCTCTCATCAATTCACATTCTAATTCCGGAGAGAGCTTTTAAAGCCTGCTGTACAAGGCAACACGCACGTGAAGCTGTTATCAGGACAGATACCGAAATGCTACATTACTATCAGTTTTATAACTTCAAACTTTCCAGACGCTTCTGATTGTTAACCACGTTATTCCTCCTTCCTGATACAGCGCCAGAACCACTCGTGTTACAACAAAGATTACACATTTGCAGCAAGCATTTGAGTCACACAGCAAAGCTGCCTAGACCTAAGGCTGGGGGAGGGGAGGTGAACCTGAATGAAACGTAACTCTCCACCCGTGGAACCGTTTAATCACTTTTACGCGGCACAAAGCCCACTCAACAACCTGCGGGCACAAGACATTTGGAGTATTACAAGTAAGAAGGGTAAGACACAGAAGCCAAAAAGGGGGTAAAGAAAAAAAAAAAGGAAAAGTAACAGAGGCGGCACCCGCGGGTCTTATCCTACAGGATAAAGTCCCACCCGCGGACGGAACGGCCGCCGGCTGCCGTCAAGGCCCGTGAGGGCCCGGCCCGGCCCGGTCTCCCCCTCCACACGGCACCGGCTCAAGGCGAGCCGAACCCCTCACCGCCTAACCGCCCAGACTCACCTCCGCCCGCAGTCGCTCAGGCCCCGCCGCCCGCACCGCCAGCTCGCTGCCGGCCCCACGGAGCGGGGCAGGCCGGCTGCTCCGCCCGCCGCCGCCACCGGGCCTGGCGGGGGCCAGGCTGCGCATGCGCGCTGCCCCACCGGCGCCGCGGCCGAAGAGCGGCGCCGTCCGGCGGCGCCGGCGCCGAGGGCGCCCCCTGGCGGCGGGAGGGCGGAACGGGCAGGAGGGGACGGCTCAGGGCGCGGGCTGGGCCGAGCCCGCCAACGGGCGCGGGGGGTTTAACGCCCCTTGTGAATTTACCCGTGACTTTACCCCTTTTTTAGGGGAAAAAGCACCCTCAGTACCTCCAAACAGCAAACATTTCCAGGCGGCAAACGTTTCCAGGCCGGAGCCGTGCCCTCTCCTCCTCCCCTACCTCACGTTCCTCCCCTACCTCAC
The DNA here is from genome assembly GCF_964188355.1 of Buteo buteo. Classification (NCBI taxonomy): domain Eukaryota; kingdom Metazoa; phylum Chordata; class Aves; order Accipitriformes; family Accipitridae; genus Buteo; species Buteo buteo. The sequence goes on along the minus strand of NC_134176.1, from coordinate 53,274,772 downwards.
GTTCCTGCCTCCACAGCCGTGGCGGCCGTGTCCCTGTGAGGGCTCTTGGCCCTGGGTCCCCTCCGAGGCCTGCCATACGGTCCGGGGAGTTTTCTCGGCTGCCGGGTGACTTTCCTTCCAAATCGGCGCCAGCTTCAGCCCCACCCCAGCCACTGAAGGCCGGCTGCGGGATTCGGGAAGGCTTCTCCCTGCCGAAGGGACGTTGTTCCAGTCAGAAAGGGCGCGGGGACGACATGAGCGTTTGTCTGGGTGTACAAAATTTGTGCTGATGAGCCCTGCGCCGCCCAGCTTTTCCGTACATTTGCATTCCTGGCTTGCTTTCTTCCATTTCTGTGCGCCTTTCCAAAGGTATTCTGGGCTTTCTCATTGACCAAGGACTTTTGGGTCATGTGTCGCTTCCAACCTGCTGGATCACGCTACTTAAGTGAGGGGAAAAAAAAACCCAAACCCACACCTTTCCCAAACCCTTCTCAAGAGTAACATCTCTCACCTGTAAACGGTTCTCACCTGTTTACCAGCTCGCCTCTCCTGCCAGTCTGAGGACAGATATGGGCTGTCTGAGGAGCAAGTCCTCGGTTTTGTAAAGCCTCTGGTTTCCAGGGAACATTGAAATAGCCATGGAGCTACCAGAGCTCAGCGATGTCCTGCCATGCTAACTTCTCCTGCTGCAGCCACTTCAGTTGCCCAGTTTCTGGGCCAGAAGCATCTCCGGTCTGCTACCTGCTGTCTGCTGCCTGGGATACGAGGCAGGCCAGGTCTGGTCCTGGCCTGTAATCCTTGGTTGTTTAAAAGACTCTTACCATGTGTATCTCAAGAGTGACAGCTTTTGCTGGCCTGAAGTGTATTATTCCCCTCTTCAATTTTTCTTGTATCCATTTTTATGTATTTGTAGCTCACGTGCAATGGTGAGGTGATGGTGTACTATTCTATAATGTGTGGTTGTGAAAGGATGGGGTGTTTGTACCTGTCCCTGCTCTAAACTGAGTCTCTCACACAAAGTACAGTGTCCTTAAGCAGTCTTGACTGTCAGCAATGGGTTAGTCCTCTTTCACTTCACCTGCCCTTGGGAAAAACCGCTTCCTGCAAAGCCGTCCACATGCACGCACAGAGACAGCTCAGTACTCCCACAAGAAAGGAGAAACGCTGTCACTGCAGTGCTTTCTCTCAAGCTCTTCTCACACACGTTGCATAGCAGGTGATGTAGCATTCTCCTCAGACTCACTGCTACCTTCTTCATCCTGTCCATGACATTCAAAGCCAACAACAGAAAGGACTTATAGATCTTAAAGCATCCTTTCTGAGCGCTGGTAATGGCTTTTTCCTCCTCCCTAGCACATGTTACTAGGGTTTGTTAGAGCATATCGTGTTTCTGGTTTTAACCCACCAGCTTGAAATTGCTGCGAGCTGCCCCGTTCATAAATCAGAGGCAGGAACTCTCCTTCTGGAGGGTGAATGGACCGTGTTTGATTTTGTGAATCAGAAGGGGCACCATTCATGTGCTGGGGCTGCTGGGATGAGCACTGGATCTCCGCAGCCACGGGACTCATCAGCGTGAGCTGTGCCTGGATGTGATGGAGCTGGGGAGAGGGGTCTGCAGCCGCCTCGCATGACGGGGACACTGGCTGGTCCACGTGCAGCTGGGGGGGGAGCTGGGGACCGCCAAACGCAGCCTGCGCCAGCCCATGCGCTGCCCACAGGCGCTTCCTCTGCCTCCCTGCTCTGCCAGGGAGAAGAAAGTTCATTGAATCAATTGTAGCTGAAATATTCATGGAGGCTTGATCATCGTTTCATCCCTGTAGGAAAATTTGGAAAGCAGTGCAATTTTATTAAAAGCTAGAATTAAAGAAATGCAAGCAGCATCAGCTATTTTATTTCAAAATAGCAAGAAAAATTGAGGATGCAGTCTGTTTTGATAGAGATTTCCCTGAAACCACATCAGGGAGCCTGTTTATATTCTAGTGATGTAGCTAAGCCAGACAAGTCTGCAGCACAGCATCTATTTTTAGACTCCAGGTTGCCATTTATAGCTTGTAAAAATATTCATCAGCATCTGGATAACAGGCTATCAATTTTTATAAATGCACAAGAGAAATCAGCTATTTCACCTCTCTTTGCTTTGCCCTTTTATGTCCCGCCTTACATGACTCTTTGGGGGGGGGTCATCTGGGAATTTGTTTTTTAAGGGCTTTACCATCATGCCATACATTTGCCTGCTGTTGCATACAGCATCGTGTATTTTCTGCTGGGATGATCAGTATACAGAAGAGAAAGAAATGCTCAGAGAGCCGCCTTCTACTGTGTCTCCCCACACACGTAAAGCAGCTGCGTGAGATTATGGTGCATCTTAGTCAGTGCTGGAAGCAGCACATTCTGAAAACACCTTTATAATAAAAGGAGGTAATTTTAAAAAGCAAATATGAAGGGGAAAACTAATGGCTTGGGGACATCTTTTCCACATTATTTTCAACCTATGGCATTGCATAACTAAAAAGCATAGCTCAGTTTTTTTCTTCTGAAAAATTTGTTAATGGCTACTACCAATAGGGAAGGTACTGGACTAAATGAAAGAGCTTCTAGTATAAGAGAAAGCAGGATACTGTAACAGCCGGGTCATTGCCTTGATTCACTATTTTGGTTTATGGCTTACAACCAAATGATACCCTCGTTAAATCAGTTGAGTTTATAACTAGTCCGATCAATAAACTATCTAGCAGCCAGTTGCATGGTTTTATTTCTCGAGACAGTCCATCGTACACCTCTAGTGCTCCTGGTTTGTGACTGATGGCCCTGGTCAGTACAGTGATCTGCCTGATGTCTGTGACTCTATGTCCTCTACTGCCTTCCTGAATTGAAAGGAGAAAGAAATGTAAGTACACTTTGGAGGTCTGCTGCTATAGCTCCCACTGAAGGATGTGAGACATGAAGAGATTCAGTTAGGCAAGTGTTCCCTTCAAAGAAACCATAATGTTGCAGAAACATGCAGATAGAAACACTCTGTCAGTGTACGTTCCCCCCTCCCTAAAGCTTTCAGTTGCCACGGTTTGCAGATGCATTAATCTTTAATCAATTGAATGCTTTCTGCAGTGAGGTATTCAGGGAAAGAACAGGTCATGACAAGCATTCGCCTAGAATAACTAAGAGCTCGTGCATGAGCTGTGCCATCAGACCTTGCTGGATAGCAGCAGGGAATAGACAGAGAGCTAAAAATAGCCTTTCCTTGCAGTGTTTTTCCAGACTATTTTTGATTCTTCGTTTTGATAAGGTCGACTGGCTATTTGCTAAAAATAACCAATCCTGGCAAACTGAGGACAAAAAGTAGAGTATTTATAACCATCTCAGACTCTTTAGTACATTTGTCAGCTGCAGATAATCTAGGATCTCGGCATCGGTCCGTTGCCAGTGTTTTATGTAAGTTGGTAATAAATAAAGCATTAATTGGAATGAAGAATGAGTGTATCTTGCCACTCTGATTTTCTCGGATGGAATACACATCTTTTGGTATATATATATATATCCTTGTAGGTTACCTTGCCCTGTTCTTCATAATGCAGTCTGAACTGCTTCAGAAAGAACCAAAACAATCCCCTGTGAGGTCAGCCAATCTTACAAAAACAGCTGCATATGCAATTAAAAGTGCAAAAGCAATTTTACCCTTTTGCACGCCTGATACTTCAGATGCAGAAATTTTCGGGGGGTGTGATTCATGTAGCTTCCTCCACGAGAAGGTTTTTTTATCCAGCTCTTGTGTGCTACCATCTCTCTGATGAAATGAAATCATCCCTCCGCCAGCAGCACGAGAGCAACAGAGGGATTCTGTAACCAAGTAACTGGAGGAGGACTGCAGAGAAATTGTCAATATAAATGATAATTTGACCCCAAGGCCGGTTTTAAGAAACTGGGTGGTTACAGGGATGGGGGAACACACAGCAGTCAGCCCAGCTGTATGCTCTGTTGGATGCATTCTAATAGAGAAAGACAACAATTAAGGTATTTAGTATTTATTTAGAAAAATATCTATCATACAGTACATTTGAGCAGCTGCCCTTCTTCAGTTAAGGTAGAGAACTATTATCAGTAAATACTTTCCCTTACCGATATTTTGCTTGGGACCTATTCAGTTTCTGTAAGGGAAAACTCATCTTCACAGAGCCGTCCCTTCAGCATGCATGATCTTCATAAATATTTATCTAGAGTGGGCCCTACCTATGCTGTTCGCTTAACTGCAATGTGACACAGGTTAATAATTTGGAGATTCACAGATTCTCCCTGCCCTGCCCTGCCCCCCGCCCCCGACACATCAAGGGTAGACCCAAAATGTCTGTTAGGGAAGTTTCTATGACCAAGAGCAGGGCTGTACAGGAAATTCCCACCTCTAAACTAAAAAAAGCTGTACGTTTCTCTGGAGCAGAGAGAGAAGTGGGGAAAAATCGGGAAAAAGACTGGAACATGGCAAAGACCATGAGGTCATCCAGGATCCTCTCTATGCTCAAATGAATGATACAACCTGAACACAAAAATTGTATGCAAAGTGGATTTTATCATCTTGTTTAATTACAATGGACACAAGCAAAGAAGGCACAGTGTTATACTCATCTTGACGGCATTTCTTATTGTAGATGAAATGCAGCAATTTCAAAAAATATAGATCTGACTGGCTTCATCATTTCAGGTACTGCTGTGTTTGCCTATTGCTCGACAAACAGGTAAAGGAAGGACATGCAGAGGGGATAGTCCTTAATAATTTCTCTATTTTTTTTTTTCTGTAGAGATTTGCCTCACAGGAAAAAAAAAAGGCCATTAATAATACTGATGAGAAATAGCGAGAAGACAGAACACGTAACATGGAGGTAGCAGAAAGAACAAACAATTTGTACAGGCAGAGCCTGTGTTTTTTCTGTCAGGGTATTCTTGCAGCACATAAGAGTCGATTTCTGTATACATATACACAGGAGTTTCTAAATGTTTACCAATTCGTTTCAACCAGTAAAGATCATTTTCAAAATTTATGGGGTTTGTACACTCAAAACAAATGTTCCTTATTCCAACAGCAGACTCGTAACATCACATTTCTCTCTAGTCTCATTTCCAGTCATATTTTCAGTTTCTGTGTCCAAGCTAACATTCCTCAGTGGAGAGCTCCTCAGGCAGGTGTTAAACCTGAAAAAAACATGGAAAATATTCCATGCAACAAAGTGTGTGTCTGTCCTGTGATTTTGAGTTACAGCAAGCTCAGATGGAAGTGACTTTGGGCCATATTACATTAGCTGTGAGGATTTTGAAAGTGTATTACACTCTTTATTCCTAAAGAGAGGTGTGCTTTACCAGCTGCCTCCACACAGAGACAGTACAATAAACCCACTTTCTGAGCAGTAAACATCTATGGGTGAAACACATATTATATTAATTGTTACTATTGTATATTAACATACTCCAACCATAGGAGTGACCACAACACCAAAAGAAAAGAAAGTCAGTTACAGGAATCCCCTGAAATACCACTTCAACTAACACCTATAGAGTCTTAACTGGTTCTTCATTTCAAAGAACTTTCTCCCTAAATTTCGGTTGCTCAGACCCTCCTTGGGATACATAAATAAGAGGGGGCAAACCAGTAAGTCTGTTTGTGTTTTGGCTGTACATCTTATCTCCCATTCCATCAGGGAGACCTGTCTCGTGCTGTACCTTTCTTTGTAGACACCCAAGAGCAAATGGAAAATAAATTATAATAATCAAAGAATGTACTTAAAAATATTGTATACGGACAAATGCCAAACGAATAAGCAAATATGATGCTTATAACTATCCCCTATACTCATCCTATCAATCACCTCACCAACCTTGCCTCATCACTGGCATCTGCAAGATGGACCAGTTACTTCTAACAGCCACCACAAACAGCACCATCTTCTCCTCCGCCACTGGTCAGCCTTTCCTTCTCACTGTCCAGGCAATTCTCCACCGTCACCTCACCAAAGTGCAGTTGCATTAATTATTTGCTAGCTATGCCCTGGTAATTTGGTTTATGATATAGAAATACGCTTTTGCCACTCATTATGACATGCCCATCTGCCCAAATCAACAATGCCCAAGAACAAAACCAACAGAGCCACAATGGTACCGCTGTGAGCCATCAATCACTGACATCCCACCTCACAAAGTAACTGCAAAATGAAAGCTGTTTTACCTGGAGGTTGAACCAAGGAATAATCTGAATTTCCTGTTAATTCTCAATACTACCTTTCTCCTAAATGATCTACAGAGAAGAAATCTAAGCAAGATGCATGTATTCCATGGGACCAAAGATTTTTTTCCTGCCTTTCCAATTTCATATTGGAGGCTTGATCAGAAGAGTAGAAGACAGTTCTTCACTTGTGATCAGCAAATTCCAACTGCTTTGATAGCACAGAATTTAGCCTAAATTTTACCCTTCACCTCTTTAACTCATTATATAGAGATTCCATAATGCCACCAGGATGAAACTTAGTTACTATGAGAACAAGTTACAGGAGGAGAAAGGCACACTTCCATTCAGTTTTCATCGGCAATTTCCTTGAACTCTGGATTAATACGTATGCAGAAAAAACAGCTTAAATTTCTTTAAGATACCTAAAATTTTACCATACCAGAAATTAAAGAGCTTTGTATCTGTGAAAGAAGCTTTCCAACCGAAATACTTTATCACCATCCTACAGGAAGCAGTGTCTTTTAAAACAGAAAAGAGAGGACGGAGAGGAGACTGAAGAATACTGTTTAGTCAAAAAATTACCCTGCAAATTGGCAAACATAGCTAAAAAATTGTCTTAATTACCCTGATAACAGTGGAAGGTGTCACCTTGGAAGCCTGTGGGCTTAAAGCAGGTACACCTAGCACGGTGGCAGAAGCAGCATTCTCTACATTGTCCTGCCAATACACCTCACTGCTAACCACAAGGCTTGGACTTCCAGTAATAGGAAGGCTGCAGAAAGAACACCTACTTTCAATCGCCTCTCCGTCCTTAGGTCTTTTGTGGACACTGTGCCAAGAGGCCAATGGATGCTGTTTATTTATACGAATACAAAAAAGAAGGATAGAAACAAAAACGGGCATTTCGCCAACCGAGGGCGTGGATACTGTCTGACCTGAGGTTATGCTGGAAACCAACTCAAAATGAAAAGCTTTACGGAACTCAGACTAGATGACCACGGTCCTAAGAGCCTCACCCATGCAGATGAGCCCGTACTCATGCTTATTTACCGTTAGCTGAGGCTAAGTTAGGGCTGACACTGCTCTATCTCCCCAAAACACCTCTTTGCAAAAGCAGTCATCTTCTGGCCCCAAAATGGTAGTTACATCTGCTCATCATTCAGGAAAAAGGGAAACTTTACACATTTTACCAATCTCAAGTCTCTGTCTTCCTGGAAAGCATGAAATAAGAAGCATAAAAAATGACACCACAAGACCTTATAAGAGAGTTAAGAGCATATTCATTAGAAATGAAATACAAAATACAACGATGCCGCAGGACAGGGGGCAGCAGGCGAACAAGACCCCCACCATGCCCTACCCTCACCCCAGTCCAAGAAATGCACCTATATAATACAAATTAGAGATCTCAAACGGGGGTGGGGGGGAGGAGGGGTTTTACAAAGTGATCTTCTTGCTATACAGAAAATATATTATTTGCTGGAAGTCACTGCTGAGCTGTTAGGGGCCCAGGGTCAGTCACTGCTCAGGAAACCCCCTGAAGGCACACTGACCCCTACTGCTTCCCCACCAGTTTGCTGAACACATCGTAGATCTCTGGCTTCTCCTGTGCAAACTGCTCGGCTGTATTTTTCTGTAGCCAGTCAGACGAACGCATCTGTTGCTGCAGGAGGCCAATGAGGTCACCAAGGTTGGAGCTACCGGCACAGGTAGGTTCCTGGTGGCGGGACACAAAAATGACTTCATCTGTGCTATCTGCTTTGCCATCCTGATCTGACTGACAAGGCCGCTCCTTCTCCTCAGCCAGTATCTCCTGCTCCCGCTCTTCTAAAACCTTGCGGATCCGTTGCATACCTGCAGTGGTACAAGGAGAAACACTACTGGATTAGTTTAAGCCACAAATGTCCCCAAATCTGTCAGATTCAGAAAAATTTGGAGGATGGAAGGAAAGGGAGGAAAAATGGAGAAGACAAGTATAATAATAATAGGATAAGTTTAGGATTAAGCAAAGGAGGAAACAGTGCTGCAGAAATTCTGGTGGAAGGAAAAACAGAAGAAAACATTACTCACCTAACTGTAACCGATGGGTCTTGTCAGCAAAGATGATGCGGAACCATCCGGGTTCACTGCATTCAAAGGCTTTACCACAGGACAGGAGGACCTTGTTATCCAGAAAACGCCTCCAGAGCAGCATCTCCTCCTCAAATGTGCCTGTCCTAAGGTACTAGGAGAGTCAGCAGAAGGGCCAGAGGTTAGTAACATATAGGCTAAATCACTGAGATCCTCATGAATTTATGATTCCCATGAGGTCTGCAAAGGCCAGGGGAGACACCTTTTACCTCTGAAGTACAGCAGTAGTGATATAAAGGAAGAAATGGGGAGGAAAGTGGCTTGAGAGAAGTAAGATTCCTGCAAGGAGGGAAATGCACAGACAGACGAAAGGAAAAGAACGGACAGAAATAGCAGGCAGCCCTTCCCTCTGCTGATCAGACAACAGATTTGTTAAAACAAAATGCTTATCACAACATTAAACTTTCCTCTAGACGCAGTTACACCATGTGCCTGCCCTCAGTCCAGGACAAGCCTCCCTTCCTAAGACTACCAACCTTTCGGAAATCAATCCAGACAAAGAAGCCTGCATTGCGGTTGAGAAAAGGAACCCCAAGTGTCTTCAGCTCATCTGTCACATATGTATGGGCAGCTTTTAAGCGGGCATGGTTGGCCCTCAGGTACACCTGGCTGATCCAGTCTGACCAGAAGGAGAAGATAAAGAAAAAAAAAAATCACAAACTGAGAAAGAATTCAGATCTGTTCAAGTTTCTAAAACACTCACAGTGCCTTTTTCCATTTGACCCTTCAACTCCTTTTTTTTGTTTTCTGTTTCCTCAAATAGCAAAAAGAGGGGCAAGAACTATTTAGCAGTTTCATGTCTGTGCAGAAGAGTATCTTCTTGACCATCCTGAGGATGCTTCCCTACATTCATAGCTCTTAGCTGATGTGGACTGTTAGCACTCCATCCAGGACAAAGCTAGAAATCCATTTCCATTTCCCTTATCCCACTTGTATGAGGGAAGAAAGCTTGTATTCTTTGTTTCTGCTCAGCTGGTTCTACACAACATTGACTATTTCTATACAAATAGCTATCACACTTGTCAAAGCTGCTCCTCTAATTCTGCTGATCAGGAGCTCTGCAGAAGCGGTCCTTTTCTGTAGAGCTCTCAGCCTCATGTGACATGGGCAGCTTCAGAATTACAGAAGACTGTCAATTAAGCACAAGTACAAACAGGAGACCACTTGGGAAAGTAAGGGGGGGGCATCCCCCAGGTACCAAGACACACAGAACGGCAGAGGATCATACATCGAGCTACTGACTCACCTCTGTCTCTAAGCAGCTGCGCAACCTTGTGCTGGACAGGTCCACAAACCCCGTGGAAATAACACAAAGAAGCCACCGCGTTAGCAACATCTTGGTTCTCTGTATATAAAGTACCAAAACGAATCCCAGAGACAGCAAAATCCTGCAGAAGACACAGGGAGACTGCTTTATTACACAGGAAGACCAGGATCCTATTACTACTGCCTTATTCCTTCCAGCATGAGGACACCAGGCCAACCCTACCAGCCAGGAATCACAGCACGATGGCAACCAGCACTCACCTTGCTTATTCCCCACATCACATGAGTCCGCTGTGGATCAGGCAATCTGTATGTAGAAGGATGCAGATGGGCAGTTAGTATCATAGGTGCTGAAGCTTTTGGATCACCAGTGCAGCATTGCAGAAACAGAGAGGCAGCATTACACAATGACAGACAGTGCAGCACAGAACATCAGTCAAGTAGGGAAAATTCAAATCCGACCTAACTTTAGAAGCTAGGAACTCCCTGGAACTAGTTTCAGACACAAATTTAAAATATTTCAGATATACAGATACTTGCAAGTGCTATATTTCACGCGCAGATTTCCTGCACGTATGAAGCTTGTACATATAATGCTAGAAATGAGGCCTGTGCCAATGTATTTGCCAAGAATTAAAAGTAATTTTCTTTCTTTCAAACACCAATATTTTGCAGAAGGAGATGAAGTTCTTCTTTTGCAATGTTGTACCTTCAAGCCCAGCAACACTGAGCTAACACTTAACCAAGTGTATTTTATTTCCTTGCAATTGAGCACAAAAAGAGAGCGCACACCACTGGTGAAAACTAGAAATTTAAAAAAATACAACAAAAAACCACACCATGTTTTTATAAGATAAAATTTGAAAAGTTTTTCATCTCATTAGATCAATACCTAATAAAACCCATTCTCCAGTCTGTAAGAACACTGTGATCCATGACTACTGTACAAAAAAAAACAAAAAACAAAACAGAAAGTAAACAGCAACAGAAAGTCTTCACAGGCATCAACAGAAACAAGGGGAAGAGGTACCAATATTTACGTAGGAAGAAAAGCCTCGCTCTGAACAAGTAAAACATCTGTTTCTAGTTTTGGGCACTGTCACAAGCAAATACCGAAGCACATATTGAAAAGTGTACCACAACAGAAAACTAACTACCATTTTTTACTTGCTAGATTGCACTTGACAATTCAGAAATTACAAAAAAAAAAAAAAAAGAAATCAGCGTAAGGCAGATTCAGAATTTGCTAGCTCATGACTTAACTTCCAGTCACAAGTTCTCAGCAAGGCATCATGTTGAACTGTCACTGGAAGATGGCCAGGGAAGTAGGAGCTGATTTTACCTGTCCATGCCTAGGACACTGTGAAACGTGGCTGATTCATCAAAAACTGACAGCATGTAGATCTCATCTACTATCACATGCAATTCATGTCTGCAAAAGGACAAAATGGAGATTACAAAAGAAGGCTGCTTCTGGTTTAGAAGCAGAGATAAATTCAGGCCTGCAAAGACTCACTTTATACACACAAGAGGGACAACAAATTTTGCAGAAGTAAAGCATTTTTTTCACAGCTCCAAAGGTCTACTATGTCTACATTGAAGTGATTTGAGATATATCCGACTGTCACCCACTGCAACCATATAACAAGATAAAAATGCAGTCATTTCCAATGCGCTAGTGAAAATTAATTCCTGTATGTACTACCCATCTAGCATAAGTTGTATCATCGTCCACTCAGAATCTCACAGATTCTGAATCTCAGAGAGTATCTGTGATCCATGATGAAGCCGGGAACCCATATTCACATATTTATTTGTCTTTGCACATACAGAGAAACTGAGAGGAAAGGAACTCAGCTTCCTACTAGGGAAGCACAGCACCATAGTGTTTGCTAGGACTGCCAACAAACAAAACTTGCGTTCCTTGACGCAAGCTGCTTTGCTACTCCAGATGATTGCATGGTCCATGTTCCCTTGTCCCCAGCACTCCCCTCTCCTCCCTTAAGCCCACCGTTGTGTGTGAAGAATAGACTGTTTGCCTGACTTAAAAGATATTCACAGATAAATTCAGGGACAGCAAGTAGTCCACCAGATTCTGGAAGCCGTATCTGACTCAGGATGCCTCAGTCTTCCAAACTGACATACCTTTTAGCAAATTCCAGGTAATCCCGTAACTCTGACAAGGAGTAGATGTCCCCAAGGGGATTTTGGGGATTCAGAAGAATTAAGGCCCTTACAGTGACACCCTGCAGAACACAAATAACGCAGTATTAAGCGGGTGCCCATCGTGGGATAAATTTTTCATCTCTCTACTTGAGCAGCGAGTGTGATGCAACATTCCCCTAAAGCTTCCACCATGACTTTTCACCTCAGAGGTTAGATTTGTATGAGAAGAATTTTAGCCACAAATTAAGATTTTTTTTTTTACAATTATATCACTTGCAAGGTCAACTGAGGAAAATATTATAGAATGAATCTATGATTTTGAAAAGAGGGTGTCTGCCACAACCACTGCTATCTGGTCAACCAATTAATGACAAAGATGCTCTCACATGTTCTCAGCATGGAAGAGAACTTTCTCTGAGCTGTATCAGTAATCGGGAAATAACAAATTACTGAAGACTGCCCATGAATGAGGCAAGAAAGATAGGAATTTGAGCTATGTGGACACAAACTGTTCTCATTTAGAGCACACTGGGCTGAAGATGTCAGAGCTGCTAATGATCTAAAGATACAGCTAAACATATATAGGGCTCAGGACAATGTCAAAACTTACAGAATAACTCTTTAGAAAGGTGATACCCATCTGCATTTATCCTCTAGATTTGTACCTCTCTCCCTCCTGCAAAAACTCTCTGTGTTCTTAGTGAATTCATCTGCACTGCTGTGTAGAGCAGTCAGTTTTGGGGTAACTCGGCTGGCCTTCCTGAAGGAAAAACCCTGGGTAGGTAGTCCCTACTTTTCAGTGCATGCCCAAGTACGGATTTTTTTGTGATATGAAGGGGTTCCAGTGCTTTGTGAATGGTCTGGTACTCCCGGTTTATCCTGTCTGCTGTGACCAAAATTGGACAGACGTGACACCAGGGGAGTCCCCCTAAGACTGCCCCTGAGTTTGCAAGCAGCCTAATCTCAGGTGGTCTACAGGGACAACCAGAGAGCCAGGTGCTAGGTTTTGAAAATGTTTTGATCTGCAGGCCACTTCTGGGATGTGCCATCTCAAACATATTGTAGACTTAACTGATGATGTGAAGGTCAGCTAAACTCACCTCTGCCCGGGCATCCTGCAAGGCTTTTTCCAGTTTTTCCACTGTAAGTTGAAAAGGCCGAGTGCTTGTTCCAGTAATCTGAAAGACATCACAAAGATAAAAAAGGCCAAGTTATTTCAATAGAGTCTGCCCTGAGCCAATCCTCTGAGAAATATACCCCAGAAGAAAATAGAAAGCCAACAATAATGACCTAGCAACCATCTTCTTATCCTTTTACACTACAGAGAGAATAAATAAAAAAAAATTAAAAATTAAAGAGTTGTTCATCATAGAATGGCCACACACAGAATTCTCTGGCTATCCTTGAATAACTAAAACAATGCAAGATCTCCATCTGCTCTTCCACCCCTAGGACGGTATTCATTAGGACAGTACCTACTTCTGTCTCCAAGGCTCAAAATGGCCATTTTTTACCTCTCAAGAGCTGTTATTGGGAGTAAGATACAAGAAAAGGACAAGACTGGAATCCAGACTTATGGTCTGAACAACTTTCTTGCAAATTACGTCCCCAGTTTCCCAGCAATAAATTGGGAAACTGTCCACAGGCTGCAGCCTATCCTTGTCCTGAGGACTGCTTTCAGAGTTTTCCAAAGCCCAGCACTTTCCAGTGTCAATTATTTTTTAACTACAGAGGTTGGTATCCCCTTCACTCAGATCTTACCTTACTGTCTAAATAGGCATACACCAGCTTGACATTACCATAGAGGAATACACTCTGGGTAATACCACCATAAAAGGGAGTAGCAATCAGAACAGCTTCTGGAACCGAGAAAACAAAATTGGTTATCAACAGGTCACAGTCCTTCTCTCTCTTCTAATATACTTCAGCTAAACATGAAAGCTTTTTTACAGCTGTGCCCTCTGGAAACACTGAATGTTACTGCCTTTTCCTCCACTTTATTTTTACATTAATTCTTTAATCTTCTGCAAGAACTCAGGTAAACATGAGTATAGCCCACATTTAGTCTAACAAACTAAAGCAGGGCACCACGAAAACAGCGAAGGAAGACAGGGCAAGGCACCAGTGTGAGTGCATGACATCTGCAGACCATGGAGATGATGAATTTCACAGCATAATCCTGCAGGGAACAAGAACTTTGCAGTAGGCCAATGACAATTCCACTACTTCGCTTCTGTCAAACAATATTTAAACAGAGTAACACATTATTTCCCAGCAAAAATAAACATTACAAACATCTTCCAACCATCCACTTACCCCCTGGATCACAAAGGACTGTAGCTAATGCAGAAAATAGCGAGCCACAACCATTTAAAACAATCACCTACAGAAGAAAGAGAGAGGCTAGTGATAAATCTGTCCATAGAAAGACAACACTGTAAAATAATAATTTCTAACCATATCACTGAAATAAATTTTCTTCCCAATTCTCTAGCATGGATGTTCCCAGAATTTTCCTGCTGAAATCCCACTTCTACCAGAAGTAACTTTAATCCTGTCCTTTGCTTGAAAAACACTTTGTCCCGGTGTTCTTCGTGATTCTAAGAAGCAATTTAGAAAAAGAGTAGGCTTTTAGGTAGAGAAAAAACTGGGGAGCAGTTCTGAACTGCTAGAAAAGCAAACTACTTTTCGTCAGCTAATCTGTGTTATTGTCTCTTTGTGGTAACAGTAGCTCTGACCTCCTGCCAAATCTGTGCAAAAGTGGAAACCACTGTCTTGTACAGGAGCAGGTCTGACTCCTGGTTCTAGGAGACAGCTGCTCACGGGTCCTACGAGTTTCACTCCAAGTATCAGGCAGACTCTGCTGCCTTGGAGAAGCAACGATCAGCGAACTGATCAGCGAACTTCAGTTTGCGGGAAGTATGGGCTTCTGCTGAATTATTGCAGCCAGAAAAGCAATGGCTGCACTAGCTCCTGCTGTCTTCAGCGCTCAACAGTGGCAGGAGTCCCTGATCTCCACAGGTTCCTGCGCCCAGCCTGCATCTCTCCCAAGTCAGCAAGTCCTGCAGAGACTCGGGTCCTGACCCCTTCCTTACAACACTGCCACAAAGTCTGAAAAGGTCCGTTCTTGCGGGCTAAAACTACTCTTGGCTCAATTATAGATTTTTGTCCTGAGGTGTAACAGCAGTATGGGACAAAATTAAACTCCACTGAAACAACGGGCACCCTTTGTCAAGGCTGAGGGATACAGGCACAGTCGGTCCCAGAGCTGAATAAGGAGATGAAAGCATAAAGCTGCACTCAGAGCACTGGCATGAGGGGTTGGCACACAGAAGTAAAGCATGAGGCAAATATACAGTAGACCCCATGTGTTTTGGCTGAAGTGCGCATCAAAAGCTACTGAAATGGCTATGAATCAATCTCATTTACACGATAAAGGCTAACATCTTACCAAACCATTCGTTTAAAAAAAAGAAGATGAAACTGTTTGACAACAAATGGCAATACATTAGAATAGACACCAATGGAAAGTGGGTTACCCACATTTTCTGCCTTAAGAGGTGCAGGGGCCTTGCAGTAATAGGTCAAAAATCGAGCCACTTCCTCCCGTAAACTGAGAAAGACACAAAAGCAAATACTGATTCAGCTTATTCTCCAAGAGGCTGGGCTTCCCCAGGTCCACATCTCAGGAAAATAAAGTCAGGGCACAGTAAAGTCTAGTGAAAACAGCTAGAAAACAGGATAGCTCAGGCCCATGCCACAGACATGACTTTTACATACAGCAAAGGTGTCACGGATAATGTCCATAATGGTGCACACATTTCTGATGAGCTTTATTTAATCAAGGCACAGAAGAGGAGGATTAAAGTCCCCAAGTGTTCACTATGTTTCAAAGAACTGTTTTGAGTTACCTGATTCGTTAATGTAATCAGTGCTTTTAAAACTGTGTTT
Source organism: Buteo buteo (assembly GCF_964188355.1). Classification (NCBI taxonomy): domain Eukaryota; kingdom Metazoa; phylum Chordata; class Aves; order Accipitriformes; family Accipitridae; genus Buteo; species Buteo buteo. The sequence goes on along the minus strand of NC_134176.1, from coordinate 53,259,075 downwards.
GCTTTAGAAAATTTCCACCTTCTCTCACATAAAAGGATTTTTAACTGGATGAACTGGTAGAGCAGCTAATTTACAGTTTTGCAAAGGAAAAGATGATTAAATGACTAGAAAAGTTTTAACTAGAGAGTGTGGCAGAAGCAGTTTGTATTCATCCATTCTGCTTATCAGACAAGTAGTCAAAAAGAGAAGCATTACAGAAAAGAGAAGACTTACAACATATGTCCCTTCCAGTCAGGGTACTGAAGCAGTGGAGGCTCCATCAGATTCATATCAGTCTGTGTCAGCTGGGATAACGAGAACAACCGTTAAAAGCACAATCACTGATATCAGAAACATGCAGATAGATGGGATCCATGTACAGGCACATACCTGCATAGACACACACACACACACACGTGCAACTTCAACAGTTGTAAAACTGGATTGAGAAAGCCACTGACCATCAAAATTAATGCAGCTGGGAGAAGCAAGGACTAGCAAACTGATCAGCAATAACTTTATGTGACATACGGGCTTCTGCTAAGTTATTGCAGCCAAAACCTTGCTGCACAGAGATCTATAAAAAGGATGCAGAACGGGGCAATACACACGATGCCCGTAACCAAGATGCCTGCAGAAGACTTTCTCAGCAAATGAAGCAACGCAGAGTCCCAAAGAGTGTTTCGCCCAAGCTCTGAGGATAACAGCTTTCAGCTGGAAAGTCAGTCCCAATTGTGAAAGCTCATATCTAGACTGTCAGAAAGAGATAGAAAGGATTTTTCATCACAGTCAGATATGTATTTTCTGTAATAAACTTTCAATATATTAATTTTTTAATGAATTCTAGCTTTCATTTATGTCTCGGTTCCAAGCTACTGCAGCTCTTTCAGATCTATAATTCTGATAAGTTTTGATAAGTGTTAAAGCATAACGGGAGCTTTCAAAAGACAGGAGAAAAATGAAATTATCTTCTTGATAATTCTTCCCTGGGGCAGGCACCTTGTTCCTTATTAGGAGTTCATTCTGATCTCAGAGACAGATTCACCTGAACTGTGGAGCCCTTTTTAATTTTTATATTTAGATAAAGTATGCACACTGCTTTTATCTAAATATTTTCAAGGTTGTAAATATCAGGGTTTCACATAATCCAGTTCTATGGAGTTGCAAGGGAAAGCACAGCGGTGATACAGGCAGAGAGAAGAGGACACTTTACATAAACAAAAAGGAAATAAACAAATATTATGTACAATGTACCTTCCAAATATTTAATGGTAACCAAATCTATGAGTTAATATTAAAAAAGGTGAGGGTGCGGGGACACGACACGTAGGTAATAGTGCAAGGGAGGAGGGAAATTCAACGTGCAGTGAGTTTCTCATGTAATAACAAAACCACAACATTCTGTATTGGTGTTTTAATAACTGGTGCCAAGCTCTGGAGTTTAAAGACACTGTCCTTATCCCATGCAGAATTACAGCCTGATATTACAGGATTAAAGTTCCTTTATTCAGCTGTAGATGTTCTCGAAGCCTATGTGGCACAGAACTGTGCCTCCTTAGATCTCTCTCCTAAACTTCTCTAGAGAACGCAACATAAAAGGTATCAGCAGGCTTGGCCAAAAATGACTATGCAAAAATAAAGAGGAGAACCCTTAAAGGTAATGCATTAAGGGCTAAGGAAACCAGACGGGCCAACTGAAAGGAAGACCATCTGAGATCTCACGCCACAAAATATTCTCTAATTTAAGGGTCAAAAGTTGAAGACAGAAGTCTGATACATTACTTTATTCAGCGGAAACAGTAAGTCTTTATCATCCTAAATCACAACAAATTATTTGCCTACAATCCCAGCTGGTGCTGCATTCAGTGCATCCATACTGTAACTCCAGGCTGCGATGACTGAGAAGCTGGCAACAGTCTTTGTTCAGCTTGTTACCACAAGCGTGATGGCTCACCTTGCTATAGTCGACGAAGTCTTAACTCATTTTCATAACAAGGCTAATTAAGATGCAGCTGACTACCGTCTCCCTCTGCACTACTTACTGCAGGCTTGGTGTTAGTTTTAAGGGGAAAGGACAGCAAAGGAAGGAAGGTGCCACCTACGCAGCCTAGAAGGCACCTTTTTTGTGCAGGCAGCAGCTCTGCCTTACCTGTTCTTTTAGCTGGAAGGTGGAGCGGCGGGGTAGCGTCCCCCCGAGGCAGTGGAGTGGCAGGCAGAAATAAAACAAGGAACATTTTGAGGGTGGGAACTGGTGGAACGGGAGCAACCGTGAACTTCAAATGACAGAGGTCGACTCTCCAACCCCGAGCCACCTTCCCTCCCCACAGACAACTTCAGGTAGGAGAAACTGCCACCTGCCTGCCTCGCGGGCTGCACCTGGGCAGTGGTTTTAATGGAAATCAAGAAACATTCCTCTACAGCGCGGTCCTGTTCTTTTCTTTTGACTTGTTCTACTTTTTGAGTTGGGCCGTGTGTTTCATGCCTCTCCCTGGTGCAGCTGAACACAGTGAGCAGGTAGCAGCTGACCCACTCTGACTCTGAGCGATTTCAAGAGCTGCCACCATTCGCTGCGGCTGCCGCCACCCTCGCACATTTCAGGTAAGTTCAGAACTGGGTGTCCAAATCACGTGACTTTATAATGGATAGATGTGAAGATCCTTGAAATTAAATAGAGTTCAAAACTAATCTCAAAACCTCCCTATCAAATCAACTACTGTCAGCAGGAGAAAATAAAATGCATCTTATTTACATTTAGTTTTCTGAGCCAAGCACATCCCCAAAGGGAAACCCATCACGAAGAGGAACAGAAAAACACCCTTGCTCCTACCCTCCTGGAAAAATAACATAAATAAATGTACAAATAGCTGGATTCAAGAGTGACTTCCAACAGATAAAAAATTCGTGACAAAAAAATTTACCAGAGAAACCTAAGCAACAGCAATAACTCTAGGAAAGTGCAAGCACTGAGGAGGAACTACACAGCAAATTCAGTATTTCTTTTTGGAATAGGACTTACCCGCTTAGACATCAGGTCAAAGCAGAGTTTATTCTCACTGGTGCCAAAGTTTATTATACCCTAGAAAAAGAAATAGTTTATTGTTTAAAGGCACAAAAACCACGTGCATACATCACCCCAGCTATCACTTCACTAAATTGCCTCCAAAAACCCTACCAAGGACAAGTCAAAACACAGGTCGCATAGACTTCACCATATATAACTCGAGACACATATACATGTAAACATACACACACACACACATAGATATCTCAGGCACTCAGCTTCTTAGTCAATAAACTGTCTGTAAATGAATACATACTAGTGGTTTATACTTCTTTACAGAATACGTTCAACTTAATCTTGAATTCACTCACTGGAAATATCTAACTACAGAAGAACCCCCCCAAAAATTCTGTGAAAACCAAGGTCTACCCTTCTGCAGCAGTTTTAAACAAGGTTTTGGATACATTTCTTCACCTGAAAGCATTTGTTTAACAGTCATTACCATTCCACTCCACTGATTTGCTTGGAAACCATATAACAATGTCATCATGAAAAGTGGTTAAAACACTAAATTTTCCGCTCTGGAGAGATAACCCTACAGTTCCAGGTTGAGGATTTGGCCCTGCTTATTCAGCACTACATCGGATCTTGAAGAGTTCAAATCTACTAGCACAATTTCATTATTGGAAGAGGTTGGGCAACTAAATTTTTAAAAATGTGAAAGGAAATCCAAGCAACTGTATGTTTATGATGTTACTAAAGCACAAGTCCAGTTTTAGGTATCTGTTTAAAAAGCTACCTCCTGCATAGACAACAGGTGGTAGAAGAGGCAGTTTGCGCTTCATAATGCACCTTGTATCAAAAACTTCGCTGTGGTTTTCTATCTTAAAAATCTAGTTTTCACCTCCCAACACAATGTGACCGCGGTCAGGGCTAATAATAAAACACTTTTAAAGTTTCAAGCAGTTCAGTATCTGAATGCAGGCTCTATTTAAGAGTAATCCACATATAAATCATTATCTATATTTACTGTACTTGTTACTCAGCAATAATCTGCCGTGAGGAATTAACACTCGGCCTTTCTGCCACAAGGGGGGGTATGATGAGCTACTTACAACTGAGCAGCCCAGAGTAAACAGGGAGAAAAAGTGCTGAGTGTTAGTTAAAAGTAGTATTAAAAAAACCCTGTCTACTACTCAGTTGTTGTACCTCCTGCACCCACCACCTGCAATAATCAGATATAATCAGATAATCAGAGATGGTCTTCAGCGGGCAACAGAGGCGATGAGGTGAAAGGAGGAACAGGAGCTCTGTTTGTTCCTGCAGATTTCTTCTATCTTTCAAGGTCTACTAGTGCTATTATTTCCCCGATAGGGAAATCAGAGTGTGCAAACCTGAGCTGGACAAGGCATTCATCTTTGATACATAGAGGACCTGCAAAGCTACTTTTTATTTCTCTTCCTCAAACAAACAGCTTGACCTGCCATGTCTTAGTGACATCAAGCCCGCCCCCCCCCGACACACACACACACTTTTAGCGTATCTGTCAGCAAACCTCTAAGACAGTTTTTTTCCTAGCAGGAAAACACGCTGAGGTTCTCACTCACATTGGGGTTCTTGTCTTCATCATACTTGTCAGCATGATAAGCTTTGTACCCTTCCTCAGTGGAGCCACGAAAAATGTTGGCAATGTTGCCGCGAGCAGAGAGGTAAGGGCTTCTCTGGAAGTCGCTGGGGTTACAGAAGCCGTGCATGTCAACCCTCCTCTCGGTAAGCAGCCGAGCTCTCATCTCTTGCAGGTTGCCCCCTCCTCCTCCCATTCCCGCAATTTCGGACAGTGCCTGGCTGAAGTCTACGCCCCGAGGCATCGCGACGGAGGAGGAGGAGCCGCTATGGCTCTGCTTTAGGATGCTGAGCATCTGAGCAAAGACGCTGAACATGCGGAACTCATGCTCCCGCTCCAGTTCAAACCGGCGCTGTTCCAGTTGCATCCGACGCTCCTCCACGTCCAAATCTCGCTGATATCGGCGTTCCTCCATCTGCAGAAAGCGCTCTTCCATGGCCCGCTGGGACGTCAGGGTCTTCAGCAAGAGATCGTCGAGCGGGTCCTTCACACGCTGGCCTTTCCGCTTTTTTCTCAGCCGATGCAAGGCGGAGAAGCCAGGCCGGGGAACCACGTTCTGGATCCGTGACGAGTTCGCCATGTTGGGCTCACTGAAACCTGTGAATACATAAAAGTGAGGAAGAAAAATTAGACGCGCAGCAAGTACAGTGGCACGGACATGCTTTGCTGCCTTCCCCTGCCCTTCCTAGGAAACACCCTTCAATCTACTGTAGGGTTTTACAGGAAAACCAAAGTAAAAACCTGCCAGGTACATCTTGAAGTCTGTGAGGTTTTTTTGAAGTTTGTTTTTAACTTCACGCATCGGGCACCCCATTATGCTGCCAGCCCCAGCCCCGTACTCGGCCTCTGAATTAACCTGAGCGATCATCAGTTCCCTCCGCTGGTCTAACTACACAGGCACCACGGCAAAGAGGACATAGCACTTCCTCCTATCTCAGGCACTAAGCTCACGCTGGTTATCGTCTCTCTTCTTCCCCATCACGGCGTGCTCTTCCATCAGCCTGTCCTAGACCGGTTCGAAATCCCCAGGATTTCCAGACTGTACCCTTCCTGGCAGCCAAGCAACAGCCAGCTGCACTTTCAGTGCAGGAGCCTCATCTCCTGCGAACAGATAGGCTGTTTCTGCCAGTGACTTTCAAAAACATCTTCTTTCCAAGTCCTAATGAATAGCTTAGGAGGCCAGGCAATGATTATTCCCAAGTATTCTTCATTGTCGAGCATCCTAAAAGATTAGATCCGGAAAATATTTTAAAAGAACGCAAGAAAAGTTTCACCTGCAGGTTTATAGCGTAGCCATGGCAGAAGAGGGTCTCCTGATACAATTCAGCATGAGGACTGCAGACAGCCCTGGTGATGCTCAAATGATACCAAAATGCATGCAATTTTTTTTTTTAATTTTTTTTTTTTTTTCCCGATAGGGTAAGTACCGTCAGCATTACGTGCAGAAATCTATCAGAAATCTTATGGCAGACACGCCAGCCCTTTGGATTTCGTACACGACATTTAGCCTAGCACGGTAATTTTAGATTTTATTTACCTGCAGCAAGATACGTTTCGGGAATGGCCAGAAGACTATGAATGCAGATACCAGCCTTCTACTTTAAAGCTTTTTGGGACGTGGAAAAATAAGGATCCAAACGTCAGTGCGAAAACCAGGTGTCTATCTCTGCACCAGAAAAAAAAAATCTCTCTTTCTGGGAAACCGGGCAGAAACCTTATGCTGGAATGTAAAAGGCTATCCCTACCTGAAGGTGAAACACTGGTTTCAATGGGAATCTCCACCCTGGAGATGGGAGAGTCGTTCTGGGCCCTCTCCAAGAAGGCTCTCTCCATCTCATGATCTTCAGGGGAGCCCTGCTGGTAAGACATGGCTGGTGGGGGCTCTGGGGTCAAGCAGTGCTCATCAGAGTTCACCTCCTCACATTTGATTTCCATCAGTTCGGGGTGCTGGGAGTGTCCAAAGGGCAGGGCCGAGGAGGCGAACTGGTGATGGTAGCTCTCCACCATGCTGCCCTGCAGCACCTGCTGAGCCATCATGCTGCCGCTCAGCGAGCCGTAGGCCAAGGCGGGCCGGCTGGTCAGCACCCGGTCCATCACCTCGTAGAACTTCCACGTCCGGCCGCCCCGCGGGGCCTTGCTGTTGTCCTTGATCCGCCGGTACTCCAGCTTCATCTTCTTGATCTTCTCCCGGCACTGGTCCCCCGTCCGGTGGATGCCCTTCTCCCGCAGCACCTCGGCGATGCGGTTGAAGACGTGCTGGTTCCTCAAGCAGCTCTCCAGCTCCAGCTGCACCGACTCGTCGGCCCACAGCTGCAGCAGCTCCACCACCTCCGGGTCCGACCAGTTACTGCCGCGCTCGTACTTCTTCCCCCGAAAATCCATCGCTCCCGGCCGGCCCGCGGCGGCCTGCCCGCGGCGGGGCGGGGGCCGGCTCCCCGCCAACGCCCGCCGAGGGGGGCCGGGGAAGGGCCGGGGGAGGCGGCGGCGGCGGCGGCCCCGGCCCCGCGGGGGAGGCCGGGGCGGGCTGCGCCGGGGATCCCGCCCGCCGCTGGGCCCGGCCCGCTCCGGCCGGGGCAGCCCACCCGCCCCCGGCCCGCCCGGGGGGCCGGGCCCCCCGCCGGGACGGGGGTCTCGCACCTTGGCCCTCGAAAGCGCCCGGGCTGGCTCTGCCCTGCCTGCCCCCCCCCTCCCTCCCCACAGCCCCTAGAGCGGCGGCGGCCGCCGGTTGGACTCGGCACGGCACGGCACGGCTTAGCCCACCCGCTAGAACCGGGCGGAGCGAGCCAGCGGGGAGCCGGGCCGGCATGTTCACATCCGGGGTGACGCACATGCGTGCCGGGCCCTTATTCCGGGATAACTTCAGTCCGGGCCAACCGGCCGGCGTCCCTTCTGTGCGCCCCCCCCGCCGCTCCCCTCACGGCGCTCGGCACCGCCAGGCACGGCTCGGCACCGCCTCCCCCGCCCTCGGCCCCGGGCCCCGGGCCAGGACACAGCCCTCGGCAGCTCGCCCGAGGGGAAAAAAGGCCGAGCCGTGCCCGCAGAGCGGCTCCTCAGGGCCGGCGGCGTGTGCTTGTATCGGCCCCGTCCTCGGCTGCGGCCCCGGACGCGGTGGAGGATTTCTGGTTTCCCCTCCGCAGCACCGGGTCAGATTCCCCGTGGGGTTCTGTCGTCGCAGGACTTTTGTCGCTGCAGGATTTGGAGTCTCCGCAGAGCTGTCCTGGCGCATCGGCCACCAAGGCGGCTTCGAGCGTGTCCCATCCATCGGTTTTGGAAACCTCAGTCCGGGCCTGAGCCTGGCAGGACAAGGACCGAGCCCTAAGGCGGCGAGCGCGAACAGAAAAAGGGCGATTGGGGAGAAAAATGGAACCAAACACCGCGCGTCCGTATCCTCTGTCGCCGTTCCGGCGGCCAGCGTACAGGTTGTGAAGCAGGTGCTAGGTTGGTGGTTTTCCTTTTAGATCAAGCGAGCTGCTTCGTCGCAGCGCTGGGGGGGTTTATCCAGCTCTTATTAACCTCCCGCTGGATTTTAATAAATCATTTTTAATAAATCATTTCTCAGTCTGTGAAATGGAAATAAAAATCTTCATTATATCTCGTGAAATACTTTGAGTGCTATCTCTATGGCGGGAGGCAGGGGGAGAAGAGAAGACTTGCCTTTAAAAATGATACTACCTTTCTTAATAACTTATGATCAGATAGTAGTTCAGATTTTTTCCAGTGGTCCCCTTAACTAGAGTTTGTACCTCCACCCCCCCGTAAGAAAGATGTGCTTTTACTTTCCTACGGTTTTTCCTGGGAATGGCACTCTACCTTCTACAAATACAGACTTAATTATATAAGGACATTTACATTGACTGTGTACTGGAGTACACAAAGACTGGGCAACAATGAAGAGAGCCATTGATGATAGAAGTTTAATAGTAAATATAAATAGATTAAAGGCAGCATGGAACAGTCTTTTTAAAAAGCTTTTCAAAGGAGCCCGAGAGCCTGTTATACCCGAGGGCCATAACTTAGCCAGGCAGCAGTAGAGCATCCTCAAAAGTAATTCGACGTATGCCCTGGCTTCAGAAAGAGCCACTTTTTCAACACGCAAGCATTAAAAGGGATGGAACCTAGACTCGTGGTATAAAACAATAATAATAAATCTTGAACTGTTGTTCACGGTTCAGTTGTTTGCCCCTTTTTACATCACGTAAAGTGGAAACTTGATTTTTTAAATGAAATTAAGAGCTTCTCTTGCAATCACGTGTCAGGCATGCATGGCATTGGGAACAAACATATCACATGCTGTTTTATTGCTGAGATAATTGTTTGAGCTGCCAGCTCTTTGAGCTGCTTTTCCTATTCAGATGGAAAAGAGGACTAACAGGGGCCGTCTTCCCAAAGTGCAAGAAGTGACGGTGTTGAAACGTGCACAGTGCAAGCCACCGAGAACCGCAAAACCAAAAAGGCGGACTTTATTTTCTGAACTGGTTTGTACAACTATTTTAACGACAAAAGCGTAGGTGCCACCCAATTTGACGTATCTAAGACAGGCTAATTCTTTTAACGCTCATTTGACAAAAAAACCCTCTCTACCTTTCCTCTTCACGCAGCAAGCTCAGGAGAGCAAAACTGAATGCTGTCAGAGTACCTTCCTTATTCTCAGAGAATTTCATGCCTCAGTTTCATCTCGGCAGATGACAGCCAAGCGCCGCAGTTAGAGGGCATTCCTTCCCTGAACAAACGGCGTACCACAACTCCTTTTCTAACAAGCCGTGACACGTGATCCTGAAAACACCCCCTTTAAAAATTGTGTTAAGCTTCACTATTTTGTTAAGTTTAGTTTATTGCAGGTTTCCAAGTAATTGATGCGACTAGTCGACGATCAGGTAAATCTTAGACAACAGTGTCAGCCGGCTCTACACATTGCAGAGCATCAGAGCAGGGGACTGTGCCAGTCCCTGCAAGCAATGATATTCAAAAGAATTTTTCATTAAATTTGGAGTCTAGCTCAATGGCATGGTCACAGACGGCACTGAAACGAGAGCCCTGGAAGCCGAAATTTCTGTTTATTTACAGCACATTTGCAAGCGGAGCAGAAGGGCCCCACTGAATATCAGGCCTTCAGCTGGGAAATGTGACAAGCGTCACAGTGGTTTTGGTAGGGAATACTTTCACAAAAGCAAATGGAGGCCTTGCAACTCGGTTAAATGTCAGATGGTAACAATAAATTCTTTTGTTGTAACTACAGCAGCTTTTTTTTTTTTTTAATAATTAAAAAAAAAAAAAAAAGGCCGTAAAATTAGAGAGGCCTTCATGCTGCAGCAGAGGATGGCTAATAACGAGCAGCCATGTGGGTTAGCATCTCTACAATCAGTCTGCTCCCTGCCCCCCTCCCAAAGCAAGCCATCCGCATCCCCTCCCAGCGCCGAGCAGGCATTTAGCGGTTCCCACTGCTGACACAGCCTGAGCTGAAGCTTCGCAAAGCAAAACCTCTCCGGCCTTTTGCCTCACGCCCGTCTCAACTCTGCGGCAGGAGACAGCGGTGGGACGGAGGTGTTTCTGGCAGCCCTCCTGCCCGGGCAGGCAGCTCGGCAGTGGGTGCAGTGATGGGAGGAAGGTCCCTGCAGAGGGTGCTCCAGCCCTGGCTACCTTCTTCCAGCTGGTGCAAGCCATGCTGGGTCTGCAACCTACTTCGGGTTTTTCGTGGAAACCCACGGGTGGGAAGGAGGACGTGCAAGCAAGGGGACCTCAGCAGGCCGGGAATGCATCAGCAAGAGATTTAATGGGTTAAGTTTTCCAGAAGTTCAGTATGTGGCTCTCCGCAGTTCGGTATAAAAGGAAGTTTCTGCTGCGGTCAAATAAAACACAACTCTTTTCAACAGTCTCTGACAGGGAAAAGGATGCTGGTTTGGCTATCAATATGTATAATATGATTGAAATAACCAGGGAACTGCTAAAGTCCTGTGTACAGCCCCCATCAGTTAATATTTAAAAATAGGGAAACAATAACTAAACATGATTTAGGAACTAACTACTAGAAAATGGGCCTTTGTGTAAGTCAGAAAAGGTAATGGATTGTGGTCTGGTCAACAAACCTTGAAGAACCACTTGGAACTGCCAAGACAGAGTAAGAAGTAGGTAAAAGGTAATTTCTACCACGGAAGATCACGACCACCGACTCATTGACCGCCTACTTAAATGATACCTATTACTTAAGTATATAAATGTAGGAATTTTTGAGACAAAGGTGTGCTGTCTTGAGACAGGCACCCATTCGCGCGCATCAACAAAATTAATTTGAAAATGCCTCGACTCTGTGTGTTATTGGCTTGCACACTGGGTAAATGAACCCCATTTGAAGGAGAACGGTTTGACTCTTACAATGCTGTAGGTCAGAGGACGTGTAGTGGCTGCTGGCAGCGCTTTACTTAAAGCCCAGCAGGACCGTGTCCGAAATTACAACCATCTGATGCCTTTTTCCGTACTGACTTGGAGTCAGATGAGTTGAGCAGACTCAGGTCTAGTTCCTAAGAGATGACGCTGGTAAAAGTTCTTTGCAATAATTGCAGCTTAGAAATTAAAGCCCAAATAAACCACTGAGACAAAAACATTCTTACATCTCCTTAGTTTGGTAGATAGTATAAATTAATATGAGATTTTGCCGTGTTATTGGGCAAACCACAACAAATTGAAAGTCTCTTAATTCTCTTAGTTTCTCTGGATCTAAGCGGATGCCCTGGCCAGAGGTGGTGCAGAAGACAACCCCCAGGCACTGTCAGTTCTGCATCTCGTTCCCCAGATTGCCAAGAGGCACTGAGCAGCTGAAGCCATCAAGTAGCGTTTATTTTCACATTCTTTAAAAACTGACCATTGTAGAGAAGTGCTGGAAAACACCCTTTCTGCTTCACAAAGAGTCTTTGATGTATAAATCTTATTAGTAATACTGATAATCCACTCAATCCTCCTGCAAAAATCCTCAGCCCAGCCCCTGAAAACCACAAAATGATGTCTGAAATAAAGTACCTAAACCAAAACTAAGGCAGGATCTCACATGTACCAGGATCTTCCTTCCTAGCTCATTACTAATTCTTCCATCTTTGCCTGGTTCTTTGGAAATGAGTTTGTATCTCACGGTGTATTGGGTTTACGCGGCAAGGTTTTGGTAGTGGGGGACTACAGGGGTGGCTTCTGTGAGAAGCTGCCAGAAGGTTCCCCCAAGTCCAACAGAGCCAATGCCAGCCGGCTGCAAGACGGACCCGCTGCTGGCCAAGGCTGAGCCCATCAGCGATGGTGGTAGTGCCTCTGGGAGAACAGATTTAAGAAGGGAAAAAAGTTGCAGCGGGCACAGAAGCAGCAGCCAGAAAAAGGAGTGAGAACATGTGAGAGAAAGAACCCTGCAGACCCCCAGGTCAGTGCAGAAGGAGGGGAGGAGATGCTCCAGGCGCCGGAGCAGAGATTCCCCTGCAGCCTGTGGTGATGAAGACCATGGTGAGGCAGGCTGTCCCCCTGCAGCCCAGGGAGGTCCACGGGGGAGCAGATCTCCACCTGCAGCCCGGGGAGGACCCCACGCCGGAGCAGGTAGGTGCACGAAGGAGGCTGTGACCCCGTGGGAAGCCCACGCTGGAGCAGGCTCCTGGCAGGACCTGTAGACCCATGGAGAGAGGAGCCCACGCTGGAGCAGGTTTTCTGGCAGGACTTGTGACCCCGTGGGGGACCCACGCTGGAGCAGTCTGTGCCTGAAGGACTGCAGCCCGGGGAAGGGACCCACGCTGGAGCAGTTTGTGAAGAACTGCAGCCTGGGGGAAGGACCCACGTTGGAGAAGTTCATGGAGAACTGTCTCCCGTGGGTGGGACCCCACGCTGGAGCAGGGGAAGAGTGTGATGAGTGCTCCCCCTGAGGAGGAAGGAGCAGCAGAGACAAGGTGTGATGAACTGACCCCAACCCCCATTCCCCGTCCCCCTGCGGCACTGGGTGGGGGGTAGGTAGAGAATCCAGGAGTGAAGCTGTGCTCGGGAAGAAGGGAGAGGTGGGAGGAAGGTGTTTTAAGATTTGGTTTTATTTCTCATTACCCTGCTCTGGTTGATTGGCAATAAATTAAGTTAATTTTCCCCAAGTCAAGTCTGTTTTGCCCGTGACGGTAATTGGTGGAGTGATCTCTCCCTGTCCTTATCTCGACCCACGAGCCCTTTGTTATATTTTCTCTCCCCTGTCCAGCTGAGGGTGGGGAGTGATAGAACGGCTTTGGTGGGCACCTGGCATCCAGCCAGGGTCAACCTACCACACACTGGCTTTCAGAGCAAGCAAGCCCCCATAACCATTATGGATGCCTTCCCTTAGGCTTCTTACTGCACTGGCAAGCACGGCAGGAGTACAGTTGGCCTTGTTAAATTAAGACATCATTTTAATAAGAAGCTTCAGCACATGAATGTGAGAGAAGAGAAGCAAAAGTTTGAGGAGCTCCCAACACATGCCCAAAGGGTTATTTAAGATACTTTACAGGAAAGCCCACAGAGGGCAGTAGGACGGTCTTCAAAAACCTTTTGTAAAGCAGAGCTGGACAAGGAAAACTGCAGAAGAAAAGAAGTTTGGTTATTAAGCCCCTAGATTTTCTGGGACTGATTCCACCCCCCCACCAGGCATCAATTTTGTAACTGATTAAACAGCACGTTGCATTTTCTGTAAAACTCTTGGCAGACCCACAGGACCTGTCCCATTGTGGGCAGAGGGAGCTGTTAGAAGTGCTGAGTGTTTTCCACCCTCACAGTCAGTATAACATCCACACAAACAACTGAGAAACTGTTTTCTTCCTACTTTCTGTGCAAATTACTGTGCTAAGAGCCAGGCCTGCTTACTCATCCCATGCAACTAGTTAATGGTACTCCCTGGAGTAGGAAGCAGTGATTGGGTTGGGGGTGTTTTAAGTACTGGCTAACCCTGTGACTAATAACAAACAGAGATAAAGTGAATCTGTGTGTCTGAATTCGTATGTTAGAGGGATTCAAGCATGGGAATGGATCCAGATCCTTATTACCAAGCCTACTTCTGCAATTTCAGGCCTAGACAGGACTAAAATGAAGAGAGACCAATTCTCTTCTTCAAAGATATCTAAATTCCTGTTGATGCAGCTGCCGTAATAGAATTTCTGTAAGTCATGACTGAATAAGTGTCTGTGCTACAGATGAAATGATGACAAATTTCAGGGCAGGAGCAGATTGCACTTCTACTAAACCGATGAGCAGTTAACTAGGGAGGGTTTGTGCTTTCTTCTTCAGGGTGAAGTAACAGTGGCTGATGCCCCAGGCAAGAAATCAAACCCAACGTGTCTATTAGGGTGAATAAATTTAACTTTCCATATGAGACTGACACTTGTCATACTATATGTAGAGAAAGTTCTTGCGGTGCTTCACGTTGCAGTATGCCTCTGCTAAGGCTTGCCAGGTACTTCGTGGCCAAGGCAAGCAAAGACACTCTTTGCTTGTGGATTCACATGTACATTTAATTTCCTTGCAGGGCTGGTTGAAACCTTCCCTTTCCAAACACAGAGATTTTGCATTGCCCTAGAGAAAGAAACCCTGAGAGGTTTCACCACGAAGGACACACTGTGGCCACTGATGACGTGACCTCTGTTTGCAGCTTCTTCATAGTCCCTGACACTGGAAGAGGACTGCAGGGAAAAAAACACATTGGAGAGAGTAGAAGAAAAGAAGAGGTACTGGATCTAGCTGGAAAATGAGCGCTCACAGTTGCTTCCCTCTTGACATGCTGTTTATATTAGCCAGTCATGCATTTTTGTCTGGTTTCTTTCTTTTTTGGCCATTGCTGCTTCTTGGGCTGGCTCTGGTCTGTACTGCGAGTTCTTTGCAAGGAGACATGCAAATGTTTTCTCCCTCTCTGCTGCCAGAAAATGACATGGGTCATTTCAGAACCCACAGACACCGAGCCAAGAACCCCTCAGCCCCTTTTGTGGCCTCCAAACTCACATCTGCAGATCACAAAAATCTCAGCTTGATAAGATAAGGTTACTGTTTTTATCACAGAAAGTTATGCGTTTTGATGGTATTACCCTTTATCCTGAAAGGGATATTAAAACAATAGCCAATACGCTCAGGAACACAGCAACAACCTGCAGGGATATATGTGTTGCTATATTGCTCTACAAAATCAGGACACGCGAACACCAAAATTGCATTGCTGAGGTAAATACAAGAGATAAAATTCCCCAAGTAATGACACAACAAAACTAGGTATCGACCCATTTCCCTCTCCATGGCTGGTTGGACTGTACCCTTCCGTTGCCATAAGGTTTTTTGTCCCTCTAGTTTTAACCAAGGTGTATTCAGGATCTGTCACCATTTGCCTTAAAAGATAAAAGCCAAAGGCAAGGAAAAGAGCAGGCTAACTGTCCCCCTCTCTCATGCTAAAGATAGACACAGAGACCTCCATGTTTGGTCTGCAACACAAAACAGTCGGGATTCAATTTCTAGATAAAATCATGGGTAAGGGTTCTTCTGTATTTTCATTTGTAATAGTAAGGAGTTTACACCGCTTCTGCCTGAAATAACTACATGAGCTGAAATTGGGATCTTGTTTCCCGCAGCACGACTAAAAGCCAAGCAAGATACTTCTAATATGCCCCCAGCAAGACCTGTTCATTCACACAGAGTCTTTTCTAACCCGGGCAGCGGGGGGGTGTCAGTGTATTTTTTTTTTTGCAATTACAGGAGAAATTAAGTATTTACATAGGGTGGGAAACCACATGTGCAAAGACGACTTTCCCACAGAGCTGTAAGGCTGGCTTGCAGCACCCACTGCTACGGCTGTCCTTGGTTTTCACAGGGCTCTGCCAGTGCAACTCAATCCTAACGTGCCAGAGCCCCGCAGCTATTCTGCTCCAGCCTCGCTGCACTGACAGCAGATCGTTGTCCTCATCCTGACCTTCTTTTCTGCTCTGCCAGGCCTGAGAAAAACAATTGATGCTAACATTTACTGGTAGTCTTGTGTCTGCGGCCGCAAAACTTATAGCACTGCTTGCCTAGAACAGAGCGCTGCAAAGGCAGCATCAGTGTACCCATCCAGCTCAGCTGTGCTCAGCTTCTACTTAGCTGAACCAAGTATAATCTTCAAAAGGGAACGTTACCATTGCATATTGTCAGTGCTGTCTATTCTTTCTTAGTAACTGCTAATAATTTTTTTTTTTTTTAAGCTTTCCTTTGCAGTCAGTTCATGAGAGCTGGAGACCTTTCTGTTCTCCTTCCTTCATTCTCCCCACCTTGTGCAAGAGCTTGAGTGATACTGCCCTTAAAAAGTCAGTAATTGCTCCCAGGAACACTGATTGTCCTTGTGTAACTACCAGCACACTCAGGAAACAGCCTGAGGCTCTGTGGGTCCTGCTGAACTGTGTAACACCAGCTGCCTTAGCTGTACAAATCTTTGGTGCCTCATCCAGCTATGCTATGTTTATCTGAACTTGATGTGGCCCGGAGAAGAAATTCCAATTTTTAAATACTATTTTAACGCAAACTTCCTGAGAACAGGCTAGGGAAATCATTGCTGTCTGGCTGTGCAAGGGAGTGAATGACAGGGAGGTTTCTGAGCTGCCTGAAATAAATTTTTAAGTAAGGCTAGCAGAAATTTTGTGCTAACATTAAAATTCAAACAACCACATTGGATTGATTACTGTCTGGAAAGGAGACATAACCAGAAGTTAGAATAGCACAAGGATCTGATACCTTTAAGGAGATATTTATCAATGCTGTTAAGGGTCTATCTTTCCTTCAGAGTAGTGTATGGATGAAAAACCATTGGTCAGGGAAAGAAACATGGAAGTGGCCGGGATGGAAGTCAGTTCTCCCAAGACTGGAAATCCTTCCAATTTCCCACATGGGCCCAGAACCTGAAATCCCTTTAAAGCCGGTGGCCCCCAGATGCTTAAATTGAAGCCAGGGAGAGGATCCTCATGTCCTGACAGTTGTGCAACCTGTCATTAGTATTTGGAGAATAAAATAAGGCAGAAACAGTCAACAACAGTGTGCAGGTGCTTCTGCTACCTTTGTTTCTAAAAGGGCTGCCAAGCACCTTTTTTCTTCTTTTCTTTTCTTATTGAGCAATTTCTCCTGCCCCTGTTGCTTGTTTGGCACAGACTGGCAGGGACAGTCTCTGGTCTGTCCCACAGCAAGATTACCAACATCTTGAGACTGGAAGAGAAACTTATTTGCCCAAAGGTTTGTCTAGTTTTCACAGCTATACTGTCCAGCTTCTCTGTTGTTCTCTTCTGTTATTTCCATCTCTACCTGTGGCAGCACTATGGCGACATAATTCCTGGAAGATGCAAAGTTTTTGAAATGTTTTTGAAATCTCCTATAAAAGACTCCCAGCCTCCCTCAGTAACCTATTCAGTGCTTCACCACATTTGGCATGAGAAGGGCTTCCTAATGCCCAACACTTATCTCCCCTGCTACAATAAAAGTTGTAAGGGAGATATCTTGTCCTATCTACCACTGACACAGAAAACTGTCTTCTTTCTTTTGCAGCAAGCTGAGAGATTAGCATACAGCTGTCTCCTCTTAAACTCAAAAATGTTGAGAATGTCTTCCCTAGACTTCTGATTATTTTTGTTTTTCTTCTCTCAACTCTCTTAAACCCATCTACAGCTTTTGGGAAATCTGGCATCCACAATTAAGCATAACACTTGAGCCAAAGCCCCACCAGTGCTAAGCAGAGAACAGAGACTGTTTCAGGGAGAACACTTATGTCTGTTTGTCCTACGATAATGTTGGCCTCTTAACGGTAGCAAAGCATTTGAAACGCATTCATTTTGTCATCCCTTATAACTACTAAAACCTTCCCTACCTGCTGTCCTGCAAGCCATTGCCTACCTTGTATTTGTGCAGTGGATTATTCATTCCTATTTTGTGCCTGTCCGTATCGAATATTTTTCCATTTGGTCCTCCAGCGCCTGAAGACCCCTTTGAATTCCGACCCCGTTCTCCCGCATGCTTGCGTGCCCCAGAGCATGACATTGCCATCACGTTTGATAAACATTATCTCTGTTGCACCTACGAAGCCATTAATGACAAGACCGACTGACTGGGGGGAGACCCTGCAGCCCCCTCGTTGCTCCCTCCCCGTTTGATGCAAAGCTCCGAGGGCTGTTCAGTGAATAAGCTTTTCCATGGGGCTGTGCACCCATATTCCACGAGTTTCGCCTAGGGTGTGTGTCCATGGCTGGCTTATGAGCATGATGTGAAGGAGCATGGAAAACCTTACCCAACTTGGAATATAGGACATCTCCTTTTTCTTCCCTGGCTGGTTACTTTGTCAGAAAAAAAGAGGGCAGACTGCTCTGATAGGATTTCTTCTTGACAGGCCTGCATGCCTGCGACTTATCACCTTGTTATCTTCTATGTGCTTACGCACGGCTCACTTGTTCCACTTTTTCCAGGAATTGGAACTGGGGTGACTACTACCCAGTTCTTTTCACCTCTTTCTCTCCTTTCTTCAAAGACCATCATTATCTGCATCTTTTTCCTACATTTTGGGATGTCATCTGTTTCCCATGATATCTCAGAAATAATTCCTAACACTTCTGCAGCTGTCTTAGCCAGTTCCCTCAACCCTGGACTTCATCAAGTGAACATGAAGACATGTATTTAAGAAGAGTCTGAGCAATCCTAGGATTGTGCTGTGTGCTGAGTGGTGCTACACAAAGCCAGCTCCAATCTGTCAGAGGTCCGTTCCCTCTGACACTGGTCCTGAGCCAACCCAGTCCTCAAAGCAGAACAACCATATCCGTGCAATGTCAGGTCTGACCTCATTATCTCTGCCAGACCCCACTGTTTCTTCTCGCTCCCTGCATCATGGAGCATTACAGTGGTGCAGACCCATCCAGGAGGCTGCCCCAAAGCCGATTAGATCTGCTGGTCCTGAGCTGGTTTGGTCCAACATGCAGCTCCTCCATCCCAATATCCAGCATATTCTCCCCTACCAGCCAAAAAGTGGTGAGCTGACTAACAGTCATCCCACTACGCTGGTCCAGTTCCAAAAAAGTTGGCAGAGGGAAAAAAAACTACTCTTAAAAATATAGCTGTTGATCATCCCAATCTTGTTTTCTACTGTAGAATAGGCAAATGCCTCACATGTTTATGACTGTAACCCTATGACACAGTCATACAGCTTGCTCCCACTTTACATCTGAGAAAGAGAGACACAGAGCAATTCAGTGACTTGTCACAGGTCAAAAAAACACGTGTGGAAAAGTACCAAAAAGAGATGCTGTCTGTCCTCTCCGAGTTCAGTGCCCCACAACGACAGCAGCATCGTTTATCCAGAACTAGGACACCCAAGAAACGCACAACACCCATTGTCTAAAGCAAACAAAAGTATTTCCCCATACCTTACAGCTGAAACAAAACACAGTTGGAATAAGATACTAATATTTTGTTCTTACCTGTGGACTTTGCTGGCAGAAAAAGAAACGGGCTGGCAGACAGTCAGTCAGATTTTTGCCTTATGAGCCTGGGCACAGCTGCAGTTATAACTCTGGCAAAAAGGCTGAGGAAGTGCTCGCCTTTGTGTTTGTTTACTTTGTCAGGTGTGTTCATTAGACTCAGATTGCATCAAGGAGCTCCCAGAAAAGCATGTGTGAGAATCACACCCCCCCTTGCAAGGTTTTCCCAATCTGAGGCCGTGTCCTTGTGCCCTTGGCCAGGGTCACGTGCCTTCCTTGCAGTATTTAAAGAGCAGCATGTACACTGGTTATCAATCATTGGGTGTGAGCCTTCTGGGGTGGAAGAGAACATTCAGAAATCACAGCTGTGGCTAGAAATTTCTGAAAATCCGATTCCTCCGAGGCTGACAGGGGGTTTGTTGCGTTAAGGAAAAGAACAGAGCCTGTTTTGCAGTTTTTGGCAAGCCTTTTCTTTGACAACTCAATCTCAGTTCAGACTGTACTGTGTTCAGTCATTTTAACTGTATGATGTTTACTGAGCTGTTGTTAAACAGTGATTCATTCTAGGGAACTTCACAAAAGAAGTGAACATTTAAGACGTTAACACTTCAGAACATTTAAGAAAATACTTCTAGATCTTCAGGTGACAGGCTGTTCAGCTACTCACTGGTCCAGATGAAAATAACAATCAGATATGGGTCCCTTGAAGAATGCCAATGCTAACTACATTTTCCAACCCCTAACGTCAGATTTGCAAAGACTAGAGGGTTTCTGCAGAGATCACCTCCTAACCTGAGACTGTCACAGCAAATTCCCATCCCAGAGCCTGAGGGAGTACTTGAGACCCCTCTTTCCAAAGCTAATAAATCTCCAGCAAGTTGAGGCCCAGCACCCTTTGCAGGGTCTCTCAAGCCTGCCGAAAGCCAACCTCTGCTGCTGACGTGTTGACGTCATTTTCCAAATATGATACGTGGTGGGAGTAAAAGAATCTGCTCTGGTTTTGTAAGTAATTTTTTAAAAACAGTAGGTAAGTGTAGTGCCAGTGAACTGAGTCAGGGTACTCATGCCCTGAATACAGCCAGAAGGGGCACGTCATGCTCAGTTGACAGAGGAGACTTTCCCCATGCTGCCCTGCTATGGTTGCACAGCTTGAAACCGGTGGGTGACTGCAAGAGATGAAAGAAATTTTTTCAGTTTCTATTTCAGTCTCCAATGCATCTGGCAAGACCGCAGAAAGGGAACTGCTTTTGTGCCATGGGAGTTGTGCAGCAGAAACTGAGTGGAGGCCAGTTCCACCCAAACCTCCCACCCAGACTACTGGAACGTGTCCAGGACCATCACCACCCTAGCTGACACAGGAAAGGAAATGGAGATCACCACTGTTAAAGATGTGAGCTGCTTGGCTTGAGCTTGAATCAGGTGTCTCTAACCGAGAATGTAGTAGCAGCCTCCATCCTTTGTAAATCAAGGCCAGGTGGGAGAGAGGAAACACGATCCCACCTGCAGGACTATCAAAGGCTTACAAACAAGAGCCTTCGCATCACATTCCCAATTTCTCAGCCTTTCCATCTGTCCCGTCATTATCTGACCGTACACTCCAAGAGTATCTTCCCCACCCTTAAGAGACTTTGTTTAACTAAACCCCAATTTGAGTCTACCCTTAAAAAGTTACCTTACTGGCCAGATTTAGTTCATGTCCCTTCACTCCTTCTCCTCTCCAGTTTTGGATCCATTGCAACCGAACAGGGTAATTATCAAGGAAGACACACATAAGCCTCCCCTTTGAAATATGTGCATTATCACCATCTTTCTGCCCTCTGCTTTCTTGTTTTTCAATTTGACTGAAACTGCTTTGGTTCAGAAGTGACCAAAATTACAGTAACTTTTATGGAGGAAATCAGTTACATTCAAGCCCCTTATTTAGAAATTATGAATACCTCACAGAAAAAAACATTAAGTCTGTAACTGGCCCAGAGGTCGTGGCTGAAGCAGGCTGTTTGTCCCACAAGGAAACCTGCCTCTTTCCAATTGGAAGCAAGAAATATTTTGGCAAGCAGAGGCAGCATACATGGAAGCGTGTTCTGCTTGTGCCCAGGCTGCTTCAGCCTGATGGATGGGATTTCATTCCCTCTACCTCCATGAACTCCTTAAACTTCACTAAATTCAAATATGCAAAAAGAGAAAAATCAGAATATAGTTAGGTTCAGAGAGACAGCACAGATTTCCAAACCGGCTTTCCTCATTAGCGTACGTCGAACCTCTTTGTCTGCAGGCAGAAGGATACCTCTTTCAGAAAGCACCAGAGTCTGTTTAAGCTCATATTAATCTGCTTTAATAATAGTAGCTAGTTTTAAACCACTCCAAATCCCATCTGCATTACCAACCTTTGAGGCAGGGGCTTTGCTAAATAGCAGGGGTTGCTCGGTACCCAGGAGGCAGCGTCGTCTATCACTTACATGTCTCCAGGAGCGGAAGGCGCTGGTGTGGAAGACCTCCTGTGCCAAAGCAGGAGTCACCTCTTAGCCGTGCTGTCTCACCAGGCGCTCTCTTGTGCTCCAAAGCATTGGAGGAAGACTGAGAGATCGGTGCCGTCTCCCTTCCAAACCCAGGTACAAGCCACGTGCCTGTCCCATGTGGAGAATTCGCCAGATGCTCCCAAGTGATGCTGGGGAAAAAGCACAGGTGATCCACTGATTAAGTGGTCAAGGTCTGGCCTCTGGTCCAAAACCAATCGTAGTTATTTACAGAACAATTTGCAAGAAGGGAGGAAGAAAAGAAGTTTTATTTACAGCCTTCATAGCTTTTTCTCTGTCAGCTGCTCAGTTAAATGAAAAATGTGTACATTAATGTACACGAATATATGTAATTCCCTGAGGTCTGTGTATCCCCCATTCCAGTTAATAAACCCAGAAATTAAAACCAGCATCTGTTTTCCACCAAAGCTTTTATTTTCAGTATATTGAGTTAGATAACATTCAAAACCAGCCATCCTGACTTCCCCTTTTCCAGGAGACTTGCCTTAAAGCTCTGATTTTTGAGAAATAATAAGAAATTTGGTGGGTTTTCAGGATGTTTAGACTCACTCCACTTCTAGCTTCACGCTACAAACACAAGAGTTAGGAATGCATTATTTAAATATGAATAAATAAACACTGATTTCCATGGAGCTGGGGCATTAAGAAAAGCGAAAACAGTCACAAGGTTGATAGAAAAATCCAGACTTTGGCAATGCAGAGCTGGTTCAGTTTCTCTCCCATTTGCATTCAGTCAAGCTGTTGGCTTAGCTCTCCTTTCCCTTTCCCTCCCTCTCATCCACTGGGAATATTTTTTCGCCTATGACCAGGCTTCAGATGTTTCCCATGAGACCGATGAGCTAACGAGTAAAATGTTGGGACTAGGCTGGTGCAAAGACATTGTATGCCTGTGTAACTAGTAGCCCTGTTTTAATACTCACTCGTAACCCAAAACCAAACAGAACAGGAGCACTCGATGTTGCTGAGGGTGTCGTGGGCAGAGGCTGGCAGCAGGCATGCAGTGTTTGTCCTCCCTCTCCCAAACCACTCCAAGGGCTTGTGCCAGCTGACAGGCTGCTGATTAAATACGGCGTTGTCCTTACTTGATCAGAGAAGTGTTAAAAACCTTTATGATGGACAGGAGGCAACTGGAAGATGCAGCACGGTTTAGTCACTAGCAGGCAGGGCAGGTGTATACAGGCAGCCAGCCCCTCTTTGTTTTGTCTCGCTCATCTGGACACGAAGGAGCTTCCATCTAGAGTTACTCCGGCATCACTGAGGATAAATTGGACCTCTTTCTCCAGAATCCCATTTGCTCTCCATTTCCTCTACTGCCGTCGCATCCAGGGCACGTGGCAATGGAGGAGAAAGAGCTGCTTCCATGGACACGTCCAATCTGAAGGCTTGGAGCTTGATTCATACAAGCGCTAATGTCCAGAAGCTACTCCGGACCTCTGGTACTCTTTTCAGACTTTGCACTCTGGTTCACAGCCTCTGTCGAAGTCAGCTGCAACAGTCCTAGCTGTCTGCTTTACTCCTCCGCCGAAGATCGTCACTCCTACAGGTTGTGGTAACCTCTGGCAAACTTCTGCATCAAATTCTAAGAGAGGTTTAGAAATCTCTGAAACCTTTGCAGCCAGAGTCAGCGGTGCCAGATTCAGAACGCATAGCAGTAGGGGATGTTTATCTCAGCAAAGACGAGCAGTACGGTGCCTGTGCTCCAAGTGAAGCGTGCTTTGCCGTAATTTCTCTCCATGATCGTAGAAAGTAGTTAAAAGATTAAAAGAGGAACGAGAGGAAGAAACACAAAGATGTTGACGTTCGGTGAAAGAAGTTGATCTGTACTAGGAGGGGTCTGGGAAACTACTGGATTGAGAAGTCACCACCACACTGTGATCTTTTGGTGGTCTGGGGTTAGAAGTGAGTCGAGTATGGTGGTACCTTACCACTGATACAAGACTCAAGTGAGGTGCTATGTTGATCACAGTGGTTGAGAGTTTAAGGATAGGCCTTTCCCAGTCTGCTCCAAGACTTTGCATAGAAAAGGTGTGATACATCTTTTTCTGCACATACTCATCTCATTTTATTCTGAGGGCTATTCAGAGCTTTGTGGTGACACAGCTTCATTGCTTTCTCCTAAATATTTAGCTGTGCAAGCTCATGCTGTTCAGGCCTGGAATGTCTCAAGATGGAAGAGGGAAATGAGACTGCCTGGAGCTCGGCCCAGCATTTTGCTGGCAAATGTACATCAAATAAAACAAAACATTTACAGACATAAATAAGAGATGAGAGTTCAGAGGGGAAGAGGAGGGGGGAACCCAAATCTCTTTCCCGCTGTGTCCAGCTTTAACTCAAACACAAATATTAGAGATGTGGGGAAGGGGGTGGAGGAAGAGGAGAAAACGATACACAGAAAAGAATGTGAAAAGGCTGTATGCTCCAGCACAGTCTCAGACCTGCTAGGGAGACAAATGGGAATAAGCAGGTAACAGTGTGCAGCCTTTTATGGGAAGTCTTCCATTCACAGGAATTCTCTTCATTTCTGCATGACCACATCTCACTGGTCTTTTTTCCCACTGTTGGCTGATTCTGGATTCACAAGTCCTCTCTGCAGTTAACCACAGCAAATATTTTGAGTAAAAAAGTCACTTTGCATCTCACACAATATTGGAGAAGAAACCTAACAGATACCTACCAAGAAAAGTCCCAGAGCTAATAGGTTTACTTCAATAACAAAATGATCTCTTTTAAACCAGCATGTTTAAGGCAAGTGGAAAAGGTTGCAATCTTTCATCTACAGATCAGAAGGCAATTAACTCCATGTCTCTTTCAAACTTCACTTTTCTTTCTGATGTGGTCAATGAGATGGCAGCTGTGGTGGTGATTTCTGGGTGGAACAGAACTGCCCCCTAAGACCATGATAAAGATCTGCCACTAAGCACCAGGTGAGAACTTGATTGCTATGGCCTCAAGAGAGAGTCAAGGAAATGACAGAAGCAGAAGGATCTGCTTTCATTCCAGAGGTGTCCTAAGATAACAGTGTTTTCATGGACTTTGAGTCAATGTGTTATGTTCTTTCAGGGAATTATAGCTCTAACTTACTTTCCATGAAACCAAAATATCACTGTAGCCGAATTCCTTCTAGAAAGCAGAAATGTCTATGAGTTGCGCTCAGAGATGCACAAATAGGTGCTGATAATTTCTTTCAGTTGCCCCATAATTAGGTGATATTGGGATAGGAATGCTCATCCAGATAAATTAAAAACAGCCATTTCAGCAGCAGGTGGAAATCTGGCATAAGCAGCCATTTTTGGCATAGAAGTATCTGAACTAGGGTTTGCATCATTTACCCCTGACATCAAGAAAAGGCAACTATAAAAGTCTCAGAAGGTCCTAACTTGCAGAGAGAACTGGGCAATGGGAGACTAGGCAAACTGCCTTTACTGGTGTTTTGAAAACAAAATTAAACCACTTGCTAATGATTCAGTAAAAATACTGCTCAAGTTTCAACAGTGGTCAAAACCAACCAATCTTAAGGCGTGCTGAAAAGATCACAAATACTGAAAATATAGTAGAATTATAGGAATGATAGTAGACCATCCTCTGAAATAACTGTGTTCAGTTTTCTTTTTCAAAAGAAACAGCCAAAAGAAAATAGAAAATGCCAAAGGAGGCACTAGGAGGACTGGAAAATTATCCATATAAAAACAGAGAGAGGGATCCAACGAGAGGGCAGACATAGGCATAACTGTGGAAGACATCATTTAGGCACACCTAATGACCTCACTTTAAAATGTGAGACCCAGAGAGCACCCAGTTAAAGAAGCTCCAAGTGCAAAAGTGTCCCATGCACCCACAGAGCTTGCCACTCACTGGTGAAACACATAGAGCTGAAGCAAAGTATTCTGAGTTACGATGTGCAGAGCACAGATGGCTCCACAGGAATTGGAAAGACACGGCCCTTGTCTTGAGAACTTGCTTGAGACGAAGTGCTCGCGGGAATACAAAAAAATCCAGCAGAGATTTACGCAAACAGCAGAAGTACTCTCCGTAGTTAAACACGGTTACTAAGACGGTGCTACCCAGTGTCCATTTTAATAGCATTTTATGCTGTCCGCTGAAGCAACAAAGGCTGGGCACAGCGATGAGCCCTTGATCTAAGCCAGAGTGGCAATTCCTGTGCTTGAGTCCTGCTAGACTGACACTGCACTCAGAAGGTGCTGGTAGACATTTTGTTTCCTAAACCACTCCCACTACGGGAAATCCGGTTTTCCTTCCTAGGTCCCAGTGGTTTTCCATTTTTTTCATCTTTCCCACTGGAAAGTCTCTCAAGAATTCACTGTTATTTTGCTCAGGAAAGTGCCTGCAAGCGGTACCTGCTGCAGCACCGGACAACAGGGCAGCCTCCCGCCCGACTTCCCTGAAGCGGCTGAATTTCTGCTGCTGCAGCCTCATGTTTTTGGGAGAGACAGCCTCACGTGCCAGCTCCATCAGAGGGGCTGCCACTATTCACCGCTGAATTTGAATTAACAAAAGGCTTTTTCTATTCATCGTTATTCAACGACTTTGGAATTTTCAAGAATAGAACAAATTGTAATGACCAAATTTCTGCATTCACAACAAACTAGCACCGACGAAGGGGATAATTAGTCAGATGAATTAGTCTGGGGAGAGGGAGCCAATCTGGGAAGTGTGTGTTTAACAGAGCAATCACAGAGCTCTAGAGATGGGCTCGCGGGTGGGTTTTCCAGGGACCGGGGGAATTACTGAAGCATCCAGACCAGCAAACAGCTGCAGTTACAAAAGCACAAACCAGATGCCAGGCCGTATGAGCTTAGGAGAAAATACAAATGAGGATCCGATGCCGAACGAGGCACGGGGCGCTGACGTCAACAGCGTTGCACCAGGAATGCTCTTGGCCCCCGTGCAAACCCAGCTCCGTCACAATTCCCTTTGCAACTTCCCCGTGACTCCCATCCAAACCCTCTGTCCTTTGGAGACACCGGGCCCGTCTCGTTGTTTGTCTGTCGAGAGCATGAGGGGGCAAAAGCCTGTTTTCCACTTTACGTCCCACTGCAGGGACTACGGCGTCTGTAGCAATTAAACCCAACTGGTTTAGGCTGCTTTGATCCCAGTAGCTGAGCGAAACCCAGCCTGGAACCAGGCGAGGCACTGCTGCTGTGGGGTTTCGTTAGAAACTGCAGCGAAGGCCAGGTCTGCTCGAGTTCACAAATGCTTCGTCAAACTGTGTTAGGCTTTGATCGAGTCTGACTGGTTTGAGAGGAAAAAAATGTATGGAGCGAAGAGAGCCGGAGCCAGGTTTTTTTCTCAGAGGACTTAGTGGGGGAGAACTCAGTGAAAATCCAGGCAGCCGGAGGCGTCGGGAATTTTGCTCCCATTTCCATGGGTGGGCTGGGTCGCGAGGCAGGCTCTGACGTGGAATTTCAGGTCCCAGTTCAGACAGGCACCTGAAAGTCCCGATCTCGATAAGAACGAGCAAGGAGGACCTGCCCAAAGCCCCCTTCCAGATACAACTGCGTCAGAGCGGTAACAAAGCCAAACGAAGCCCCGGACGAGGGTTTGAGCTTGGCAAGCTCAGCCCCATCTCTGGGACCTGCCTGGCTTAAGGCACTCGCTCTGTGAGGGCCACCTTTCCTCTAAGACTTTAAGTTTTCTATAGCCTGGTAAATCTTGTAGAAGGTGGTGCACCACGTACGGTTTCACAGCTCTGTGTCAGATCCCCAAAGATACCAGACACTGAGAAGAACAAACATTTTTCAGACCAACGACAAACCCCTGACCTGAGCTTTTTGCATTTTCAGGGGATGTCTGAGCCCGCGGAGGTTCTGGCAGGAGGCAGCAGCTTTGTGCCCATCCCGCGTAGCCGAGTCGCGAAGGGACGTTTTCTCCGCGGAGACTCCGTGTTTCGATGGGTGCATTGCACGTATGGCCCCGCGGAGCGTATCGCGGTATAAACAGAAAAGCAGATGGAGCCCGAGTAGCCCATGGGACTTTTCCATCTGCGAGTGAGCCTCCAGAGAGCCGAAGAGGAGGCAGTGAGAGGTGCTGTCCCCAGGGGACCTGCCAAAGTCCCAGGTACCACCCATAGAGCTGGGAAGGGGAGCTCGGCCGCCCATGCTCACCCCCCTCGTCATCCCTCGTTCGCTTTGCGCTAAACGGGGTGGGAAAAGTTTTCGCTTTTCTAGGCTATTCTTCAGGACCCAGCCTGTCCTCTGTTCAACTCCTGCTCTCCTTCCCTTCTCCTCCGCTCTGGATTTCACCTTCACGTTGCTACTGCCTCACAGAAAATACCAGTCGGTGCTTGTAAGTAGCTGGGGGGATGCGCAAGGGCAATTCTTATTCATCACCCATGTGCCTCAGCTTAACAACCAGGACTCCTTCGATCTGAAGCACAGCTCAACAAATAACAATCTGAGAGGTCCTATGGGTTACACAGGCTGCCAGAGAGAACACACACTCAGATTATGCAGTTAGGTAAAGCTAGTGCTTGCAAAGGGAAAAGCTCCTCCAGGCCTTCCAAGTAAGCTAGTTTCAAGGGATTCGTCCTTACTCCCAAAGGATTAGCTATTATGAGGATTAAAAGCTATAGAAATAGGACATAAGGAAAGTGGAAAGTGAAAAAGTGGGGCAAGCATATTCTTGACCTACTCTATTATCTAATTGCTTTGAAAATTAGAACTTGAAGCCTCTGGTAACCATGTTAGGTTTTTTATTATCATATGCTTTCTCAAAATATTTGAATATATGCTATAGTTTTTACCCACAATTTCAGGGGTTACAGGAAAAGAAAGGTCTCCATAGAGAGCGATATCACAGCCAGCATGGAAAAAAATCTCTGCAGCGTGGGAAGACTGAACTGAATTTAAGAAAAAAAAAAGTTACCGACTCAAGAAAAAGGGGCTGAACTGCTTTTGCCGTGAGAAAAGGAACAGAGAAAAAGGGATAAAGGAAGGAAAGAAGTAGGACAGAGCTCACTGGGGAGCACAGTAGCCAACCTGACTTGCCAGTACTCTGGCGCGAGTGCAGCGGGGGTCCGGGACCCGATTTGCTGTCCCTGGGGGTCTCTTGCCCTAGATCTGGCAGGGTCAAAGCCCTCCTCAGCTAATCCTGAAAGAGTCAAATCTGCGGTAGTGGGGGAAGGGATGCTATGCTGCAAAAGATTTTTTTGGACAGAATCTGAGAAAATATATCATGTCTTGAAGGAGAGATGGGACAATCCTTTTAGTTAACATCTGTGGGTGATGGCCTCTGGGATACTCTGGCTCAGTTATGGGTAGCACATTACCAGTATGACATTGTCAAAGTGGGAATTCAGAGAAGGAAAACAAACGGGAGAGAGAGGACTGAGCTAGACTGTCAGAGCCGAGCTGTCTCTGCCATTTGGCTGAGAGACAAAACAGATATGCTATTAAGTCTGCAAATATGGCAAAAATAAGCAGAAGATTTTTTTATGCATGCAAGGAGGACTTAACTAGAAAGAAAAAAAAAAGACAGACGTGACTAAAGAAAAATCATGTAATACGGTAGGTCTGAAAGCTTAAGTACAAGAGTATTTTTCAAGTTAGACTGGCCAAGATACTAAGAAATCCTGCAGAGGGATGGGGTTTGTTTTAGCAGAAGGGACAGGAGGGAAAAGGAATGATTTGTGATTCTGGGAAACATCAGAGATCTGTTTCATGGTGTGTGAGGAAAGGACGTCAGGTCCTTGGGTAATTTCAAAGACCTTAATGTTTTTTCTGGAGTACTCAGCTCTGATGGTCCGGGGAAGTTATTCCTTTTCTTGAGCAAGGATTTTGGGGGGAAAGAAAATGTAAAGAACAGCACTGCATCCAACTCCCTGCTCTTCAAAAACCTGCATGTCTCCACAAAAGACTAAGAGACTAAGAATTTCTTAGTTGCCCACTGAATCACCCGTCTCCACCTCGCTCCATGCCAGCCCGTCTGCTCCAGCCTGGAGCTCACAGAAGTTACTAAACAGCTCAAGTGCTTAAGTAACATAAAAGTAAACATGACAGAGGAAAGGTTGCGTGAAGGCATCTTTCATCACCAATCCTGTTTACCTGCCCAGCACTTGTCCTGTACTTCACTCCCCTAATTGAATCCTGACCTAAAACAACCTGTGTTTTTTACAAAAATCTTCCACCCAAGCGACACAAGTAATGCCGCCGATTTCAGCACGCAGGAAGAAACCACTCAGTGTAAGCAACAATAATGAAATCAGGCTCTAAAAGTTTAGATTAAACTATGGAAAATTGCACTAGTGACTCATTCTGCCTGGTGACTCCTCGTTTAGGACACCGAGAAATACAGCTCTGCTCGGAGATAATCTTTGTATGCGAGTGCAGTAGGAAGGACGTACAACACCATCTCTCAGGTAAGAAGAGAGAAAACCTGTAATACACATCTGTGTCATGGGACAGTGAAGTGCAGCACGTCTGACTTCTTCCCAGAATTCTTTCTCTGTGAAATCTTTGAATCGCACCAGATCAGTAACATCCCGAAAGCAGCCTGTGTGCACACCCAAACAGCTGAGCGCTTCAGTCCATCTGCTCAGAGTTTAGCACTGGCAGCACAGCGTTGGGTGGGAGAGGAGAGCTGGGCAGGCAATTGATTACAGCGCGGGACCTGCAGCTGGGTACTTTAAGTCACAGACATCGAAAGAGAGGATTCATCAAAAAAAAAAAAAATTTTAAAAATAACAAAAAGCGCGGAAAGGCCTGGGCAGCCCTTCCGAACCCACGAAGCAAAGAAACACACTGAAGCCTTTGCAGCACGCCTCAGAGCAGGGCTGCACGCACGCGTTTCCCAGGGGCAGGGTCCCGTGCCGAGCAGCAGCGATTAGGAAAGCAAGAGGTGCATCGATCACCCGAAGGCAGGCAGGGTGGCAGGTCACCCAGCCCTGCTACAGGGGCTGGGGACAGGGGGACGCGGTGGGAGCCGCTCCGCAGAGGGGGACGGAGGGCCATAAAGCAGCGGGGCTGGGAGACGGGAAGAAGCAAAAAGAGCTTTGCCGGCTTGCACAAGAAGGGAATAAAAAATGACAAAATGAGAGCCTTAATTGCAGAGTAGAGACGTATCATCCCCTCCGCTCTACACCCCTGTGGGGATGTGCCGCGCAGATGTCTCTGGCTGGGGCGGTTGCCAGCAGGGCTTTGCAGAGGCTTTGTCTCTGGATGGGGACTGTGCACGGGCAAATAAATTACGGCTTTTATGCGCTTGGTAACTGCAATTGCGGCTGCAGCTTTATGTTCCTACGTTGCTGGAAGACAGCTTGTTCCTTCTTCCCCCCATCTAGCCCTCGTGAGGAGGATTGGGGCATTATCACGGGCTGAATAACAGATGAGGAGAGAAAAGACCGACGAGTAAAAGCACAGGTTTGACACTGGAGGCGGAGGTGAAGGTATCCCCATAACGCACAGGCATCACGCCTGCAGGCAGAGCTGCTGGGAGACAAGAGAGCCAGCGGCAGCGGCTGCAGGGGGAGGAAAGTAACCGAGGCCACGGCATCGCCGCGTCCCTTGGACGCTTTCTTTGGCGCCTGGAGGAAGGTCACTGTCAGGACAGCAGGACCTGTGATCCTCGATACTGTTCGAGCAAGACGGATAACTCGCAAGAAGCAGCACCTCAGCGGCCCCGGGGTGCGTGAACTGAGGCGTTCGGCTGTCAGTGGGTAGAGAGGAAGGTGCCCGAAGGACAGACGGTGTTGTGAAATTCACCCCTTTGCCTGAGGACAGCCCTGAACCCATGAACCGCTCGCCTCTCGTTTTGCCGGGTGACTTTGTCACTGGGAAGGGGTGACTCACCCTCTCAAACATGAGCGAGTCCTTGGGGTCGGTGGGTGCCCTTCTATCGCTCCCCCCCAGACACAGTGCTTCCCTCAGCCTGAGCGTATTTCGCGCGGCTGGCTGTGCTGAGAAGGGGAGATAGTGCTGCCACACTTTCTCCGCCTTGCCTTTAGCATGAGAGGAGGTGGGCTGGGGCACTAATTAATTAATTTTGTTCTGGCATGGAACAGGGAAAATAAAAATGAAAATAAAAAGGAAGGGTTGTTGCAGGTCCCCCCGAGACTGACATGTTTTGGAATATCTGGCAAATTGAAAACATTTGGCTTCAGATTAAGTGAAATGTTTTATTAGGTGGAAAACAAATAATTTCCCTTGGGGGGCATTTTCTACAAAAGCCAAAGGAATCAGACAAAATGGCTGGATTCCCAAGGGAGCGGAGACTGTTCCCCGAGCTGCAGAAGAGAGGTGGTACTGCATGGGCTGCAATAAGCAGCTGGTCATGGAACCACATTTACACTGACCTCAGGAGTTACTGGAAATGAAGTAGAGCAGCTTCAGCAGAGAGGGTTAGAGGGCCCTACTAATTGGGGCAGAGTAGCCCTGGTACTGGTCGTTCATCATGTAGAAGGAATTCGCAAGTTCAAACCTCATGTATGTGAGCCAGAACATGTACTTTTTTCTGCTTACACCCCTGTTGCCCTTCCCATTAGAGAGTCCCAATCACCAAACCATTGGATATGCTACGTAGGTCTTTCAGGCTTCTCTTTTGAAGCCATCCTGCCGTATCTGTCGCAACACGTAATGGAGACGGCGTAGCGCAACGGCCCGGTGACTGAAGCAACTGGGCATCAGTCTTTGCGCAAGGAGGCTTGAACGTGGGTCTCACACACCAAAGGGTCTCCCGCCCTAGTGAGTGGGCAGGAAAGCCCAATAGTAACTGGTAGCCAGTTCCTCTTAGGATCCCAGCCTGAACAATCTGAAACATCTTGTTACAGACACATCAAAAGATAGATCGGACTACATTTCAGCCATAGATAGCTGAAACAATCTGCTTATTTTTACCTCAACTAATCAGTCATTTTGAGCAATCAGGTACTGCAGTCTTTGGCAAAAAAAAGAAAACAAAATCTGCCAAGATGGAGGAAAAAATGCGCATATTTCCAGTTTTGCACCGCTTTGCATTAGTTATTCTTTCCTTTGGCCGGTGACCAAGGTGGACACGCATTTTGTTGACCACATGCAACTTTGTCAGTAACCTTTGAACACGGCAAATCAACTGTGTGGCAGATCCCTAAGATGCGCGGTACCAGGCACATGTGCAATGCTCCCAAAGAGATGGGAGCAAAACCTCCTCTGTTCCACCGATATGTGGGATCAGCGAGGGTGCTGCAAATACTAGAGGGAAGGCCAACCAGATCTTGCATAAACAGCATCAAGGTCCTTTTGTGTCAGCAGTCAGCACCTCAGAAAATTACGTCATGACAAGGCTTTCGGGGAGAGAACAGTTCTGCACAGCTTTCTGGCTTCCTTGACGTAAGCGCTTGCAACACACACTTACTGACCATGCTCTCCTTCAGGGCCAGTTTGTGCTTGTTTTAATAGTCTTTCCAAAATATCTTACTGGGGTCATGGGAAATGCTATGCAGCCAAGTCAAGTGACAAGCATCAGCATGTTGTCAGTATATGAAAGCAAAAACAAACTTTTTTTGAAGGAATTAAAGAGTCTAATGACTGAGCTAATCTGAAACACTTCCAGAAAAAACTGCAGCTGGTAAAAGGAGAGAAACTAGAGGGTTTTACCTCTAGTCACTCCCCTAGGTGGAACTCCTCAGCACCCCAGATGCAAAGCCAAGCATAGCAAAGACAGCAACACGATGGCCAAAGCAGAGATCTGGCATAAAAACATGTTATTCCCAGACTAGACTGACTAGTCCGTCATTTCTAGTACAGCCTCAGACAAAGCTGACCCCTGTGTTGCCTTTGCCACCTGTATAATCAGGAGAACAGGTGGATTTATTATACTTCCAAACCAGTAGTGACCAAGTGCGTCACAAGCTGTACTGTATTCCCACCCCTGTGAGACAGAAAGGTGCTACCGCTTTGAAAATGAGGATCCAAGAATAGGTGAAATAAAACCGTTTGCCCAAATGTGCATATAAAACTGATGGCAGAGCAGCTGACTCAAACCCAGTTGGCCTGTCCCTAGGCTGTACTTTAATCCTTCACACCTTTCTCCCAGCTTGACCTGAGATTTCATCTAGAAGGTAAATACTGGTGGATGTGGGTGAGTTTTGTATTTATCTTGCAGGATTGCAGTTCTTGGAATTCACCTCATTAAGATCTCAGTCTCTGTTTACTTATGGGCAGCAGAATTGCTGCACAGAGAAATGAAGAATCCCACAGCTAGTATAACTTCAATATCCTGTGAAGCCACTTGGAAGTGAAGGTGGTAGGCATGCCATGACTTTAGAGTCATAATATCTCAGCTTTGATTTCAGTCTGTAATAGGATAAAACTGCACAGAATTGGTCATAGGATCTCTTTAGGCAATAGTCAAACTTTCTCAGAGGTTTCAGTTCTCCAGGCTGGGAGGTTTTTTTAAGCACTAAATGTACCTGTGACCAAATTCCCAAGAAAGCAACACTTCCTGAATAGAGAAAATACTAACATTTCTTTTGTTGCTGTTGAGCTTCAAACTCGTTCTGTAGAGATAGAACACAGCAATATCTTATCAGAGCCTGTAAAACAATTTTCTTTCTTGCAAAGAGTTTTAGAAATAGCCAAACATGTTCTGCGCTTCGTCTCCACTGAACGAGCCTCTAGAGCCTGTGTGGAAGTAAACCTCAATATACATTGTATTTTACACAGCAATAAAAGCAACTGCTACCTAGGAGTACGGTGCTTGTCACAATGTCTCCAGCCACATCCCCTCAAAATCTCAGTAAGGTGGAAGTCAGATCTCAGGCTAGCTGAATAATAGGATTCCCCTTCTGTAGAAATTTTCAATAGCTTGAAATGTAAATTCAAACACGCATAAAAAAGGTTTACAAGTTTCCTATGAAACAGAAATCCTGTATAATTTAATTTCAGGAACAGTGATACATGGTGTTTCCAAAATATTAGACATAGACCAGGACTTCAGTAGCTGTTGAGTAAAATTACCCCATAGTTGGGATTTTTGCAGTATCACTGCTGCTCAACGCTGAACAGGGACAGCAAATTTATTTGGGAGTGAGCAACAATGAAACTGAAGAGTCACATCAGCTTCACTCAAGAGCCAAGTTTCCAGGTTCTAGAGAACAAGAGAAGTCCCATCTTGGCCAGCCAGGGGATGCCAGGACTGTGACTACAGGGCAGTAATTCATAGCAAACCTTGGAAGCTGTATTTCTGTGCAGCACCGAGATCAAATATATGATATAACAGGCGAGTTATCCAACAGAACACTGACAATTAAAGTTTGTCAAACCACATATGTTTCCATGAAACATTTCTGCTTCAGCACATACACATTTTCTAACCGCATCGTCTTTGTTGAAACATTCCTAACAAGCTCTGTTCGGTTCTGCTTGCTCCCAAAATTACAATTTCTCTTCATACGCCCATACAGGCTACATCAGAGCTGTCATTAAGACCTTATCAATGCAGATCCTTTGAGCATGCAGATGGACAGTCTAATTCTGTCACCAGTAGCATCAGCTGGAGCAAATCGCGCACACGTGCTCCCTTAACCAATTTGTCATGGTACTTAGAAACACACTGGGCCACACTAAATAGACAGCGTTGGCCAGCTCTGCAAACTCTTCATTAATTACTGCGGGATCAGAGCCTAGCACAGGTAGATGCTTTTCAGAGGGGAGCCACTGAGATCAGCTTTGTTTTGGAAACAGGCACTTGGACCGTCCATAAAAGCACAGGACAGCTAAGAAAGAAAAACACGTTCCAATTAACCACTAATGACTGACTTTCCTTTGTGTCAAACAGACGGTGCTGAACAAAGCAAACCTAGAGCCCCGAGTATTTAAACAAAAACACGAGGCAGTGCATTGAGAGACTATAAAAGGAAGCCATATATAAGAAATCTCATTTCTGTGCCTTTTTACAGTACCATCTAGGAATGCACAGGACTTGGTACAGCCACAGTATTGGGGCCATTGAGCTCTCACACTGCAGTAGACATCCTGAGAGGCATAAGATGCTCTGCAAATGACTGAATTCTCTATTAACTTAGAGAAAAATATCACTTTGGTTCCCACAATCAAAGAGGTCACATCAGCGCGTGA
The DNA here is from genome assembly GCF_964188355.1 of Buteo buteo. NCBI lineage: Eukaryota > Metazoa > Chordata > Aves > Accipitriformes > Accipitridae > Buteo > Buteo buteo. The sequence goes on along the minus strand of NC_134176.1, from coordinate 53,223,436 downwards.
AGACCATCAGGTCCCCACTGGCACACTAGTCATTGTCAAGTCATTACTGGCAATCAGGGATGCTGGTACCCAGAGTAAAGGCAGAAACAGCAGGACAAAGTGATAGGGCCTCCTAGATACATGGCTACATCTTCACATGTAGTATGAGAGCAGCTACCGGCACAGCCTGCTTGATGACCTGCCCCCTCACAGACAGCCCCCAGCCTGACTGCAGAGTAGCCTAAAAACACATGCCCAAGCACGTGACATCCCCAGAGGTGGCCTCCAGACCCACTTTGAGATCACATCAGGGTGCTCGTGACAGAGTCCTCCAGATGTGGTGGCACTTACGCCTCTGCGTGCTCTTTGGAGCAAGGGTTGTTTCTTGCTATTGGCTTCTATCAGGCTTGAAGCCTCTGGATATTATTGTCACAGAGGTGGCTCCTGGACCAAGAAGGCCTCAATTAGCTGTATTAGATGCATTTAAGGAGATCTGTAAATGCACTGAAGCCATTACCATGGCTCATTACTGACCAGGGAACAGCAGGCTTTACTGACCTGTGCTTGTCTGTACAATCCCTGTATCAGGCACCACGTTTCATCCAGCAGAAGGAAGACATCTGCCAGGAGAGATTTGCTCTTCAACAAGCTCAAACTTTGAAGAGTTAAAACAAAAAGGTCCTCTGCCCCAGCTGCATAAATAAGAATATTTCCATGCGGAACAGGACTGAAACGGAGGTTAGATAAGCAAGGCCTTGGCAGCAGGAAAAACAAACAAAGCCAGTCCCTGCTATGCCCACTGAGAAGCAGCTTGTTTTGCCATCAGCAGTTTGTTACCCAAGACCTGCAAAGACTCACGGGCAGGCAAGACCAACGCGACAAGGTTTCTGCGAGCCCAGCCAGGAGAAGAAATGGCTCCTGGCTAGGATTCTCTCAAGCTGGATGTTCCCAGTGTTGTGGCAGGAGGGCTGCAGCCGGTCCAGGCGGCTCAGAAGCACAAGAGCAGGGAGATGTTCTTGGCCCTGGGCAGAAGGTTCACCTGAAGGTTCCTGTACAGCACGTCAGTGGAGAACAGGGAGATAGTTTAATCAGACCATGCAAGTTCACGGCAATCCTCGCTCCCCTCAGAGAGGCTTTCCTCTAATAACAGCCCATCTTGGGCTCAGGCAGTGGTGTGGAGCTTAGGGGCGTTCTTCTGCTGAGATCTCAATACTAAGCTGAAAGCAAGAGGTATATGGGACCTGGGCAGATGTCAGAGCACTCACCTCCCCATACCTCTGCAAGGGATCCCAAAGCTCTAGTCAGAGGTCTGGGCTCTCCCCATCACCCTCGCAGAAACGACACCGTTCGCAGCCACGCGCGGAGAAGACGCGGCCGGGCAGCCTTGCGCTGCCGAGAGCGGTAGCGTGGCTGCGCTGAGCCCAGCTGCACCCACCAGCCACCTCTCCCCTCTGGGACACGTTGGCCTTTACGCCGTGGGGAGGCTGGCTGATAAATAGCTTCCTGACTGAAGGGATGATTCAGATACAGCTCTGGCAAGAGGAAACTCTCGTGCTACGACAGCGGCACAGAACGCAGCGTCGCTGTTTGCTGCTCAAGTCTCCTTTCCCCTCCTGCACCCCCCTCAGCTCTCTCCCTCTAATTTTATTCCCAGAGCCCAACGACTGCTTTTAACAAAGACAGTTGAGTCATTTCCCAGCCCTGATGTGCCATCTACCAAATGCTTCAGATGACTGATGTCTTAAGAAAGAACCCAGCCTGTTCCCTCGCTGCACTTCTTAAAGCCGCTGAAATGGAGCAATTATACCCAATTTCTGTGACAAAGAACGAGAAGTCCTGTCATTATCACAGCTTCCCCTTGGAAAGGCAGTGGGTGAGAAGAGGAAATACATGAGCAGTGTCACAACAAGAACAGGCTGATGCACGCCGTGAGCTGCAGCCGGCTGTGAGCCTGCACCGGGAAGGTGTCTCTTCACGTGTGGAAAGAATAAAGCCCGTGAGAGATTCGCCTGGGCGTTACAGCAGAGCAGTGCTGTTTGACGGCAGGCCCAAGGGAGCAGGGGTGCCCCTCGAAAGCCCCCCCTACCAGGTAGATGCCCCCACCCCCGGCGTCCAACACTGGGCTCTCCGTACAGACTCTGGAGGGACATTAGACAAGACACAATGGATTCCGCACACCGTGGAGCCTGGGCGCCGCACAGCGTAGCATACCCAGGACCTCCCAGGAGGGCAAGGCAGCTCCATGGGGTGCTGCTTAACAGAGCACTACTCTGCCTGTGGAGTTTCAACCCAACACTCGCCTCTACAGGGACAAAAGGCTATCAGACAGCTGCCAGGTAACGTTCATATGAGGCGACAGAACAGGCTTCACGTCCACCGCGGGAGAACACGTGCCTTTGGCTTTTCTTCCCTCCCATACACAGTCCCATAAGGGATGCCGAAGGTCGGCAGAGGAATGGCCATGCCTGTGATCCCCAGGCAACGCTGGCATCTGTTGTGGATGTTGGCAAGGCAGTGTCGATAGCAATTTTCTGAGCACTTCCCTGGCTACCTCAAGACACCAAAGCCACCCAGTGCACCCCTCCGTCGCCCCACTCCCAATATCCATCCCCACAACTCTCCCACCCTTTCTCAGTCACCAGCTTCCCATGCACATATCTGATCAGCCGCTGCCTGGATCAGGGGATGCCTGGCGTGCTCCAGCGTGCCTGCGTTCTCAGTGTGCCTCATGGCAACGATGGGTCCTTTCATGGGAACAAGGAGGGGAGGCAGCAGGCAGAGTGGCAGCCAAGCAGCACGGCTCTCCCCCTGCTCTCCACTCTACAAGGGACTCGTGTACAGCAGTTTGGAAACCTCCAGTTTTGTTGAGCCATAGCGTGAGGCTGACAGACGACGGAAGGACAAGTAGAAGAGACGAGGGAAGTGGACAAGTCGAAGTTCTCAAACCTGAGCTTCCTTGCACGTCCCCTTGCGTCTGAATGCACAACTAATAGTTAGAAGAACTTGGATGTTGTCAGAAGTTTCAACAAGCGACACGGGAAATCTCTCACCGACCTGACCTCTCCCTCTGCGGGGGGGCTGTACCACTCCAGCTTTTCCCATCCTACTTTCCCACCCCATTTTCACTGTCCTCATATTCTGCTACTCCGCACCCTCCTCGTCTCTTTTCACAGCCTGTATCTCTTCCAACTCACCACACGGACTTTTGAAAAGTAGGGATCCATTACGCCTGAGTCAAGCACTCTCCATCTCACGGCTAAGGCTCTCCCTGCTCCTCTCTCGTGATCCCAGCAAAGCCTCCTTCCCCAGTGACTGGTGTCTCCAGCCCCCACTCCAGCCAGCACAGGCACATTACACACCAGTACAACCACCATCAGTCACTTCTCATCACCCTTTGCTGTTTTAAGCTCAAACACAATATAACCACGCAAGTCCCAGGCATACCCTTCTGCTCTCTTCTCGTTAGCTGCTGTGATTTGCTAAGGCCTGATCCTGTCAGTCAAAGACCAGACAGACTTCAGCTCTCCCAATCGTCTTCCCGCACCCAGTCCTTCGAACTGCTGACTGGGTCCAAACGAAACAAACTGATGAGCAACCTTGGGCTTGAGCCTGCCCTTTTACTGACTCCACACTTTACAGTGCTGAAATGAAAGTGTAAACGCAAGCAGGATAAAGGGACGGACCTACACTTGGGTGTCTGGAAAGCTATATGCTATTTGTGCTGTTGATGGGAGACTGACTTTATAAATAAATCAGCATGTGCTCATGTTTACGGGTTTGAGCATAGCCTATATCCCTTGGACAAAACCCATGCACACCTTCCTAGCCACAAAGGACAGTCCCAGAGAGCAGCTATTTCAGGTATTTTGTGTCTTTTAGCAATACAAATACCCAACAGGAAAGCCACCATTGCTCTGTGGCGGAGTCACTGAGCCAGCCTTGCCAAAACCACAGCAAAGTTTTCTTTAAAGATGAGTGCTTCTCTCCCCAGAGCAAGTCCCTGCCTCAGACACCAGTGCCTGTCAACTCATTTCTGTGTTGTCATCCAAAAGAAGGAATAACAAGTGAAAACCACAAACCAGGGTGGCCTGGGAAATTTTTGACAGTCTGACAAAGGAAAGCAGAGGAAGTATCTACTTGTTTATACATTTTCAGATCTTCAGATAAAGATTTCCCTCAAAAAATATCGTGACTTCCTCTAACCAGCTGAAGAAAAGGAGTTGTCAGCTTGTAGCTCATCAGATTTTCTGGTGTAAAAGCTAAACCAGGTATTTAGATGGATTATGCCATTCAACGACAGTAACGTCCCTTTTGCAAAGCACAACTTGCATTGAAACACACAGACTAAACTAACCCCCCCCCGCAAAAGAACAGAGCGTACAGAAACTACAAGCCACCCACTCAACCTCACAGATGCAAAACAACTGAGCCCACAAGTAGGAAAACAAACGGGGAAGGCAGCCAGAGTGTGGCGGTGGGCGAAGGGCTGCACAAGCACAGCCGGGGGGTTTGCGGTCCCCCGTGCCACCTCAGAGACCCCTCTGGGAGATGCCAGGGGTCCCAGCTGCCTCCTGCCTCTACCGTGCTTCTCTTCTCTTTAGCAGCAGGGCACATTTCTAAACACCAAGCACGCTTGCGGAGCTGCAGTGACCTTGCGCTCCCCCGAGTCCAGCGAGCACACGCGTGGCCCCTGTTAATTTAGGCACTTCAGGAAGGGCAGCCAGACTGATCTGGGAAATGGAAGGGAAAGCTCGGACAGGAATAGGATAGAAGATCCCAGTAAAGGGTACAGCAACAGGATTACACGCAATCGAGACAGGACAGAGCAAGGGAATTTCCCTTAGGTATTAAACAACAACAAAAAACAACCGATGAGGGTGGTCAAGTGGTGCAACAGGCACCTGGAGAGGCTGTGAAATTGCCAGTCATGGAGATATTCCGTAATCGACCAGATGTGGTCCCGAGCGGCCCAATATGGCTTTGAAGTTGGTCCTGCTTCGAGTAGATGGAAGGACCAGGTGATCTTCAGAGATCTCTTCCAACCTAAATTAGATTCTGTGTTTGATCGCAAGTTGTCATCAAGCGTTGGAAGAAAACGGGAGCTCGAGAATGGCTATTTACAGTATTTTGGAAGGGAACTGTGATCAGGGTGAAGAAATCAAAAGCAGGAAGATTTGGAAAGATTCCATTATTAAAATAAACATGATCAAAAAGGTTTTATTGAAATCACAGGCCAGACGCATGCCTGACATTCCTAATATTGCTGGATGCATCCAGGATGGGAAAGGCAGACTGGGGAGAAACGGAGCAGCACCTTCCCCCACCTTCAAGAGATGACTTTTTCTTCCTACCGTCCTGCCGCAGGTCGCAGAGGCAAGGGTAAGGACCAGCCCTGGAAGGAGGCAGCTCCCTGGCTGGTGCTGGCAGATTTCGGCAGACGGGAGTGACCTCTCCTGGAGACTGCCAGCCCGGTAGCCCTGCTCCAGGGATGGCAGGAGCCCAGCCACAGGCTCTGCTTGCCTCCATTTGGCCAAAGCAAGAGAGGGGCTCCCAGCAAATCTCTGCAGGCACCCCAGTGCCAGCCATATCCCCCAAGAAACACACCTCACAGCAGACACCCTCCGTAACGTTCTCAGTGGAGAAAGACGTCTTTTGCCAGCACGCTTGTTTTGTGTTTGGCACGAGCGGGATTACCTGATAGTGAAGTGCTCTCTGTTTCATCCAGAGATACAGAGTTCTTTAAGCAGATGTTGGCATAAAAGATATTTAAATCTCTGGGGCCTATTCCAATTAACCTGTTATCGGAACAGGGTAAATGGAGAAGAGCGACTGTAGAGAGCAGTGATGATTATTAAAAATAGTAGCCTAATTAGTCACATAATTATGTAATTACAGAAAAATCGGGGTTGGAAGGGACCTCTGGAAATCATCTCATCCAAGCTCCTGCCCAAAACAGGCGTGATTAGGTGGTCAGGTTGCTCAGGGACTTGTCTGGTTCAGTTTTTAGTATCTCCAGAGGCGGAGATTCCCCTTTCTCTCAGGGAAGTGTGGATATCTTTTTATGGGAACAGGCCTTATTAAAACATACTTGGTCCCATATTTCGTGAGATCACTAGTTTATTTAATGTAGATAACTGTATCATTAAGTTTACATCAGGAGGCATTTTACAGCCTCACTCGGCATTCTCATATAAAACCAGCAACCTGCAAAATGAGTATTGCTCATAGGAAGCAGGTAGCGTTAAGAATGATACAAAAACAGTGGGCTTGGAAAGGCAAGGAGCATGCTCAGCTGTACAGGCCCACCTAGAAGACTGTCCAGCATGACAAATTAATTTGTGCAATATGGTGGATCATTCATACAATAGCAAAGGATGGTGATAATTATATGTGTACAGTGGAAGACAGTGTCTTGCAAAGTAGCATCTCCATAAAGGATGATTACAAATCTGACTCTACCCAAGAGTCATGGTACCTAGTCGGTTAAACACCAACCCTTAACATGATACTGTTGCTAGGAGAAACCTGGGGTTTGGACATACAAGCAGGAGGGTGTCACATAATAGCAGAGAGGTGGCATTACCTCAGTACACAGCGCTGTTGAAACAGCAGCAGAAACTACTACACTACATCGAAAGAGAAACGGGTGGTTGTATGTCGGTGTTCACAGTTTAAAAACAACACAGAAATTGTCAAGAGTTTGGGAAAGAGCTTCAAGAAAGATTCAGCATCTGGAAAACATACTTCTAGCAAGAAACTTAAGAAGGTCAATCCAAGTTTATCCAACAGAAGGTCAAAAGATGACTTGAGCACTGTCTCTAAGTACCAGCACAAGAAGCAATGATTAATATTAGGGCTCTTTAATCAGGCAGAAAGGAAAAAAAAACAACCAACAGGAATATGATTTGATGTGGTGGTTGGAAACAGAAGCCAAGCAAATTCAGATGAACTATAGGGAGCACTGTTTAACAAAAGCCATTAACCATTAGAACAATTTACATAGGGATGGGGTAAAGCTTCCACAATTTGAGGTCTTGAACTGAAGACTAAATAGCCTTTTTTCAAAGATCCAATGTATCTCAAGAAATGTTGAAGCAGAAATTATTGGGTGAGATTCGTTGTCAGAACAGATAATCATAAAGTTCCCTCTGGTCTTAAAAATATGGGACGTGCCCAGGAAGAACAGCAAAGACTGCTGAAAGCGCTGAAAGACACCAGAGCAAATTGTGCTGTGTTACGGAAGAGATTTTAATTACTATTCGAAGTTACAAAAGAAAGTGAAATCTTATTTTTAAAAGCCACAATTTCTTTAATAAAGATGAAAAACCCAGAAAGAAAATCCTTCATGTAGCTGCCATCAGCTGAAGGAAAGGGAAAGGACATTTGTAGAAAACAAAAAAGAGGACACGGAGCAGTATTCCTTTTCTGCGCAACTCAAGTGTAAATCCAAAATGAAGCAAATCCAGATTAATATTGCTGCAACTCAGAGCAGCACCTGGCCTCTCCTTTTAAACAAATAAGGCAGAGTTTTGTACTCTCATAAAGTCAAACACAGAAAACAAAGAAAGGTCTAAAAATTACAATCTAGAGATTGCTAAATGTCTTTGGGTATGCTCTACCCAGGTTTTAAGAGCTGGCCTTGTGTTTTTGCATCTTTGCAGAGGCTTCGTGGGTGCCGAATGCCACCAAACCAGCCCCTTTGTGCTGGTGCCAGTGATAACTCACAGTGGCAGGCTGCAAGGGAGAGTCAAGTGGGCTGGCAGAGAAATGGCTGGGAAGCGTGCTGTTTTGATGTGAAACCAGATGGTGTTTCAGCGGTGTTTTGCTTTGAGATTTCTGGGTTCACTCAAATCCAGGAAACTCAGGAGCAGGGAAACCATAAGCAGATGAAAACATACCCAACTAACAAAGGGTTTGCACAAGCCTCCCTATGCAAGGTCTGGAAAGAACCGTACCCTCGCGCCTGCCCGCTGGAGCCGCACTGGGACCCGGAGCGGAGGAGCCGTGCCATGAGCGAGGACACGCAGACAGTGGGAGATTTACAAACCCAGCTCCTCAGACAGATGGGAAAGGAAACAGGAACTCAAAACAGAATAATGCTTTACAGAAGATGTTTTTCTCTCAAATAAATCCCAAACAACCACCAGCTGGTTCTCATTTCAGCCTGCAGATGAATAGATTTCGAGCAGAAAAGCAGCAACAGATGCCTCGATGCTGCTCTGCGGGAAGCAGAGAGGCAACCGTCCGCACCGGACTCGTCCCTGGGACTTCTGACCCAGGAGGTTGCACCCTGTCAAGCTGCACCCTGCCGATGCCTGTTGCTGCTTCTTTCCCAGCCCCTGGGTGCATCCCTCTGGGGAGGCACAGGACGTGGTTGGGCTGTGGGAGCTGAAAGAAACGGCTGTCCTCTCCTTTGACACCCTCGGAGATGTTCACAAGACCGGCAAGGGCAGGGGGAGGCACAAGAAGAGAGCCGGCTTGGGACGGCCACAGCAGGCAAGCCTTTTGCTGGTCCCCTGCAGAAGGGAAGACAGGGCCGGCGCTGGGCTCTCAGCAGTCTGTCAGGGACAGAAAGCAAAGCTGGTCTGCCAGTTACAGGTTTTGCCCACTTGACTCCACGTAGTTTTTCTCAACTTACACATAAGGGGAAACGGCTGAGGGCCCGTAGGCTGTCGGGAAGCACATTACCTTCCTCCATGTGCTAAAACCTCCCTATTTCAGCAAAGGGAGGGAGTGCCCCCTGAACCAGCCCTGCTATACTCGCTCGGAGAGCGTCTCCACTTGGGCTTCAAAACTTTTTGGACCACGAGGGTTTGAGTTACATCAAGCGACAGTGACGTGCAGGAGCATCCAGCCAGCCAAAGCCGAGCATCCCTGCCCAGGACTTACCATCTCTCGAGCCACCATCCTCAGCCATGGGGATCTGCCCGGCAGAGCAGCAGCAGCCTGGGCATCTTCAGCTGCGAAGCCAAGCAAGTAGTGAACTGGCTTTGCCAAATGGCTGCACTTTTCCTGCATATCCAAGGACCGTCCCTGAGCCAAAAAGGGGGGGCTGGAGCTGCTTTTACAGCTTTTGCAGAGCCTACAAAATCCTCTCTCCAAGGGGGTGTATATAAGGAAGCTGGACCTGGCAATTAGTTGCAGCAGGGCCTTCGTTTCCTTCAGCCCTTGAGGTGGAGGCAACGGGGGGGTTGAAGTTGGGATGGGGCACGTGTGTGCGCGCTACAGAGGTAAACTCATCCTTTCTGAAGTCTAGCCCACCATTCCTGCTTCATGGGACTCTTCCCCGGGGGCAGCCAGTTCCAGGGGTGCTGCAGGCTTGTTCGATACCTGCCGGAGCTGGGGTCAAACGAGGAGAGGCAACGCGGGTAGGGACGAGCACAGCGGGTTCACGGCGATCACCGTCTCTCATGACAGCAGGCCCCTGTGTGCTTTCCAGCCATTCCCACCTGTGCCAGCATCCTTTAGAGCTAAGCTTAGATCGCAAGCTTCCTGGGGTGGACATCACGTGAATTTGTATATAAAACAGAGGGAGAGCACATATGTGCTTTATATAAACAGATATCGGAGTGAGGAACTCTACCACGGTTAACTTATCCACAGGTCAAGTAGAGTCCTTGTTATGATTGCAAATGGTTTCTTAAGTACAGCTCTTCTCATCAAGGAACGTGCATTTTAAATATCTGTAACATATTGTGCACAAATACATCACTATGTAAACAGTACACACACACGCCTCGATATTCCTGTATGATATGGTTAGATTTACTTCGTGCTCTCTCCTGGTCAACAATCTTCTAAAAGCCTGCACGCTTTTAGAAGCCATCCTGTTCCAGAGCAGCCTGGACTTGCTAGTTAATGGCACATCAGCTTGTTGTGACAAATCAAGAGGATTGATTAGCTTTTCATGATTCTGGAAAAGCAAGTTATGGTTTCTTTGAGACTAAACAGTCCCATTTGTCTGACTGTTCCTGCCGCCAAACAGCTACCTGGCACAGAAAGCTGACAACCCTGGTGAGGGAGAGGACCATGGAGGAACACGGGAGGAGCAGGCAGTAATCTTTGCACTTGTTTAGAGCTGGACTAAAAATAGACGTTCTTGAACCTGTTTCACTGTAAAAAGCCTGCATAATTCAGACAAGTTTTACCAGTAAATTGCAGCTATAAAGGAAAACCCCCACAGCCTTAAAAGGTCTCTTGAAGCCCATCCAAACCAGTGTTGTGTCCAAGTGCCCTGTACGAGAGGGCGGAGGAGGAAAGGGTGGGAAAGCAGATGCTAAAGGCAGCTCTGGCCTGGTGGGGAAAAAGCAAAGTTTGCCTCCTGCCTCTGAGCTGTGCCTACTGCTGGGACAGCATGTTCAAGTGCTCTGGGCTCGGGGCAAGAGGCAGTCCTTTGCTGACTCATTTCTGTACTGCTGCCCCAGTACACGCGCACACCGCGTCCTGCCTCTGCCTTGGGAATTGCCTTCTACCAAGGGAATTGCCGGAAAGGACAATGAGGAGTCTTTGCTTGCCAGACTGCAATGCAAGCCTTTTAAGAGAAGTTCTGCCCCTGGTTTTATGCAAGTGTCCAAAGACAAAACCAAACCTTAAGTGCATTTGCAAAAAACACCAAAACAAATACAACCTCCAGACGCACAGGCATCGCTCCTCTGGTTCCTCAGGTAAGAGCTCCCCTTTGTTTCTGCAGCCCTGTGGGTGTAAGGAGTTGACATTTTCCATCAATCTCCTGTCTTCAAGCCTCATTTCTGGTTTTCTCTGCCTTTATTTCTTAAGCCCCTGCTTACTTCGTCCTTCCTTCTCACAGTCTGCTCTCAGCATTTCCTCAATGCAACGACAGAGGCAGTGACCTGCAGAAGATGAGGTAGTCGAGGGTGAACTCTGGCAAAGTTCATCCCCTTCTCATTTGGCCTAAAAAGAGTTTCCCCACAAGTACTCGGTTTTAATACATCAACTACCACTTTTAGGCGTGCAGAGATACAAACCTCCTTTAACTCCAAATGTTAGATACACTACATAAATTCAATGTCTTAAATGCCCCCATCACAAGGTGAGGAGCAGCACCTATCCCTGAAAATACAGGTGAGAGAATACAGCTGAGCCAAGATGAAAAAGAGGGGTTTATTCCCCAGTTGAGAGCGCTGCGGTGCTTTTAGTAGTCATGAGGGCACCCCAGCTTTGCTACTGACCTCCATGGCAAACCTGCATCAGAGTAAATCCGTCTCTGCAGTGAGGAGGAATGGCTGTGACAAGGCAGTTGGCACTCCAGGCTGTGAATGCAGGAGTGCACGCGTGGAAGGGGCATCTCTGTGACCCAGACCTGTTTCCAGGACATTAAATGACCCTCCCAGCTTTCCCCGCAACCATTTGGACTGCTCTCTGGCACTCTTGGCACCGGCCCTACCCGAGACGGAGACGCTTTCGTCTCCATTCGCACCGGGGGATATTTATTGAACTAGTAAATCAGCAGCAGCTTCCCCAAAGCTCCAGCTGGCACAACAGGCAAGGCACCGAGGTGGGAAGCAGCCAAGACAGCGGGGCGGTGAGCCAGGAGCGGCTGCCCCCTCCGTGGGACCGCAGGTACCGGCCCCGTTACCCCGTTTGCCTTTGGCAGCCCTGGGCGCGCTGCCACGGTGCGGTGCCTGGAAGGAAGGTGCTGCCAGGGTTTCCCACCCGGGGACCGCAGCATCGTCACGGAGCCGCGCGGATTTACGGGAGGCGGATCGGGTTTTTCCATTAAAGATCCACCTAGGAATAATGGGGGAAGCCCCCGGGCAGGGAAAACAAGCGTGGTTGCCGTTCGGCAGACCAAAACTCTTCCACCTTCGTGATAAATGACTTAGTCCGGAGGCGGTGAGCAGAAGCATCCCAGCTCCCTGCAGCAGAGTGAGTCATCCTACACTCTTCCCACAGCAACGTTTAAAGACTTCCCCGCTCGACAGCCAAACATGTCTGTGGAAGCAGAGAGTGTGACAGAATTGACAGGAGCTGGTAGGCAAGGGCTGCCGTTTGGTGTTTGCTGGGACCCTTAAGCAAACAAGTTAAAGGAGCTGTATTTTGTTGGAAAAGCGTAACTGCCCTACCGGTGCTGAGAGGATGTCACACAACTGGTAGGTCACGTTTATTGGCATTTTTCAGGCAACGAATGCACAGATCACAAGACCCTGATGGTGCACTGGTGGAGGGCAACAAAAGCCACGAGGATGGTCTGGTCACTCTTCAAATTTGTAATAATTAGAAATGTGTGCTACCTGCTTGCCTCCAGCTGAGTATCCTTTCCTCTCGCAGAGCCAGTGAAATTATATAGGGAGAATAAGATTGGCTAACATTCCCTAAAGGCTTGTTTCCATCTACATGTTAACATATCCGTTCAGTTGTGTTACTACTGGGCTTTACCCTTTTTACAGAAAACAGAACTTAGCAGCATTATGTCATTTCCCATATCACCCTGAAATGTTTACTCTGACTGGCAAAACACATTAATTTTGCACATCGGAAAACATATAATTGGGTCTCAGGTGGCAGGAGAGAGAGAAAAATGAACGGGTACCACTATATTCTTGGTGAAGTGCAACAATTTCCCTCAGCTTAGCAAAGAATTTATCGTGGTTATGCTGTTGTTTGGCCAGGATCATGGGTCCAAAACTGCCTCGGGTATCACACGCTCGACAGGCCTTCTGCATAGTACCTGCTCATGAACCCCTTCTGATCTGCGTTTCAGATGCCTGGTTTTGAATACAAGAAATACCAATAGATCAAGACCGGATCAAGTGGTCTTCAAAGTCATTCTGACAAATGCTGGAGGAGAGCAAGACATCACAAAGGTAGCAGTATTTTCCTCAATTTCTCCTATGCCAACCTCTATCAGGCCCCAAGATTTCTTGTGCTACCCTCCATCCTCCTGTTGGATCTTTCTCCCTTGCCTGTCACCCCTTGCCCAGGGAAATCAGGCAGTAGGCCACCACACATATTTTTCCTAAGATATTTTAAAATTGATTTACAACTGGTGAAAGACGACAGCCCCAGAGCCCAAGACAGATCACTGAGATAGTGCAGTAGGGCAAGCTGCCCAGATACTGCCCGTTACCAAAATGCCTTCAGGGAAAGGGGGAATTTAATCTTCATGGCCTGCTCCATGTTTGCTTCCCTGGGAATGCCAATTAGCGCTCAGCGTGGCATGTTCTAAAAAAAAATATAACTTTGAACAGACTATGAACTCGGCGAAGATGGTGAACTCGCCAGAGACTACCAAGTGGCCACGAGGTGACTGTCAGCGAGGATTTTTGGACACAATTAGCTGGGGTCACATTCTAAGCAGTGACTCAGAAACGAGTGGTTCTCTAACCTTTTCGCCAACCTTGCTTCTTGCCTCCTAATGACTGCTAAATTGCATCAGAAAACATCCCCACTGATGACAGGAACAAGAGCTCTGATTCCTGGGAACAAGTGTTGATGACAGGGGAATTGCTGGTTTTAGCAAAGCACTGCTTCCTGGGCTCTGCTCCATCAGATGAATGTTTCCTTATTATGTTCCCAAAATCCCCTGGGCAGGGGACATGCAGTAGAAGCACACTCAGTTATTTTTCAGAGACTTTCCCCTCTGGGCTGTCAAAGATCTGAAGGAGCTGGCGACCAGCCCACTCTTATTCTGATAAATGCTATTTGCAACTAAAAATGGATTAAAATAGCCTCTGAAAGCTTGTCTGAAGGGGAACAAGCAGTCTTCTTCAGAGATGCCATTAGCAGGAAGATGTGGAGAGGGCTATTCTGAGGGCTGCTTATTTTTGGGTTTCACCCCACTTTGTCATTTGCCTTGACCAAAGCAGAATAAGGAGATTATAATTAGCACTTGGGACACTGTCGATGGGAGCAGCAAAGAGGCCCTGGCCAAAATTCAAACTCAAAGTTCCTCTGGTTCTTCATCCATTCCGCTCCCCATGACACAGACCCAGGGAATCTGGGCTTTGGCCACCGTGTCCATCCGAAAGCATGGATTCTCCGCTGACCACAAAAAGGCAACGCATCAGGAGCTAGGCGCTGGCCATCTTTTCTTTTTGCCCATGTGATCCTGCTCTCAGTCTTTTGGAAATCCAAATCTTCCCTTCACAGCTAGCTGGAAGTGAGGGAGGTGCCAGAGTTTTAAGGGTTAACAGAGGGAAAGTGCCAATTCCCCACTACCATCCTTAATCACTGAATAGCCATATGCAATTAAACGGTCGAACCGGGAGGGAGAGGTGAGCTGAGGCTGCTAAGAGCCAGGTGCAGAGTGAAAAAAACCCGGAGCCTGTGGTCTTAGAAGACAAGCTGGGTGGCAGTGGTAGGGCAGGATTTCCAAAAGCTCATCCTGCTGCTGTAAGACAGCAGCTGACAACAGCGGTGGGAGTTTTGCCATGCATTGCACTGGGAGCAGAGCGAGTTTCTGGCCCCAATGTCCACCCCAAATGCAGGAGCTTTTGCCGTCACCGGGGTTAACTCTCACAGCTCAGCTCTCTGAATTAATGCTTCTCAGATGGGACAACCCCCATAGATCCCAGATAGGCCTAAAAGAGGAAGATGGGGATCCTGCCTTCGTCTGCTGAGATGGTTGGTCTGTGCCCCCGCCTTGTCACCACCACGAGTCTCCCCAGCCCACAGACCAGGCACTCGTTACAATCTCAGCAAACTGCTCATTAACTCTTCCCAACCTCCTGGGGCTTAGGTTAGTGTACCTTGTCAGAGGTCACAGCGTCGTTGCACAGAGCAATATTCGGGCTTCACAGTGAGGTGGGTTACAGTCTGTTTCTTAGAATGATCTCAGAGTTTTGTACTAAGAAATTCCCCACTGCAGCAGGGACCTAGGGCACCAGGGATGCTCGTAATCTCTCACGTCCTGTTCCTGTGGCACCTCAAAGTTTTTGCAGCTTTTGGCCCTCTGTGCTATAGGTCTGAAGCTCGTTTGAAATAAAAGCACTGTGGGCAGAAGGTACTCCGTGGTCCGTGGTGGGAAGGATGCAGGGCGCAGGTGGGAAATTCTCATGTGCCCTTCAGACGTTAGGGTACCCTACTCAATGGCAAGCCTTCTTTAAGGTGCACCATGACTCAAGAGCTTTGCTGTCTTTCCCAGTTTTTCCACAGTTTCCAGTCTCTTTCTAGGCTACATGGGACTGTAACAAGCCTACGTGACAAGCCTTTTCTTCTCCTAGTTGATACTCTGATAATCAGCAAGACATGAACAGAAATTTCAGTTATTGCTGATTCTAACACTGCACCTAAGGTGGCAAGCTTACTACTGCTTCATAGCAGCAGCCTCCTGCCTCCACGTAAACATATTTTTGCATTGTAAGACTTCTGCTTTACACATTCATTGGTTAAAAAGAGATTCATATTACAAATAAGGAATTAACAAATTATACCTGTGTGCACAATGAATCATAAATGAATGTACAATATTTTCCCTTGAAAGCATAATGAGTTACTGTAAGGAACTTGTAATACATTAGATTTTCATTTCGCACATCATCATAATCCTTGCCTTCCTCCTCCAGATATTTGCTGAAATGATCCTGTGCACAGTCCTCTTTTTGATACAGGTTTGCAGCTTGTGGATCTCTGCACTGGAGTTCACGCTCCTCTGCTCCACTGACTGATCTACTAGGATCTTTCTAAACAGGTTTCTGAATTGAAATCTCCTTTCTTTTTTTTTTTTTCTCACAGGCAGGCGAGCAGTAAAATGATATATTGACGTGCATGTAGTCAAAGACCAGGGGATCACGGCCCAGATGAAAAGCAGTTGTAACACCCAGTTTCCCTACTTAGAAATCCACATAAGCCTCTGCATAAAGAATAAGAAATACAAAATGCCATTGGTTTTCCATTGCCTTTCAGTTAACTGGAATAAACTTACAAAGAGGCATGGTTCGTAGAATGGGTGAGTGTAAAGGGTTCTTTCAAAACCTGCTTGACACCCATTGTCATAAATATTGATGATATGCTGCAATGTGTCTTCCAAAGGGGCCATAATCAAAAGGTTTTCATCTGACAGAAGGTATTTCCTGCCTCAGGTGTTTCAAAACCCTGGAGCCTGCTTCAGCATTGGCCTAGAGATTTCTCCCTTGGCACTATTATTGCTGTCATGCTCTTGTATCGCACTAGCATCCACAATTTTTCTGGCTGTGAACAAGCTGCAGCATGTTCATGCTGCAGCATTAACATTTGCTCTGTGGTACATCATCCTCATTGATGTTTTTGTTGACTCCTAAAGCTGGTGTGTGACTGTGGACCTGGGCAGCTCTCAGAGCAGTCCACAAACTTACTTTCTTAAGGGATGCTGCTATGGCTGTTGCATCTACTGGGGCCGTGTGTTTTCCACATGCATTTTCTTCTGGGGGAGAACACTTGCTGCTGCTTCTCCTTACTGTTTAGCTGAAAAAAAGTCACACTGAGGTTTCACATCACCGATAATAAACTTTGTTTTGAAGCTGGCATTAAAAATAGCTGAAGTCATGTAAATAAGAACAGCAGTAATAAGCAGACAAACTAAAATTATATTGTGGCACTTGATTTTCATGACGGAGCTTCTAGGAAAAGCTTCCCAAGGACAAGATTATCACACAAACCCTACAACAAATAACTCTCCCAAGCTTCAACAGACACAGATTAGTTACTCCTCCAGCCTGCAGACTGTCAGCCACCACCGTGAGAAAAAAGCTATGGTGTTTCTCTTTCAGTGAGGCCTCCGTGTTCCCAAATCAACTCCTTCTGATCTGAAGCTGGTAGAAAGTCATGATTATTTTTTAATAGTTGATGCATTTCCCCTCTCTTTTCCCAGCCTACCGAGAATACTGGAATCCCATTTTCAAGCTTTTTCTTTCCATAGACAGGAAGTGTGGAAAGTGTTACAAAAGCAAAAGCAGAGATTTCTGCCAGACCAGAGGCTTCCAGGAGCCAAGACAGTAATAAAAAAATCCTCAAATAGCAGAAGATTTACAGTCAAATTGCAAGAGCTGGTACTCAGAGCTGAGTTACGGTGACATGCGTTACCATGAGTAACCAGCCACGCGCACAGGATGAGCCAGGACTATTGCAAGGCAAATGAAATTAAGCTCAGCCTGTGATGAAAGAGGGTGAGCTGATCGGCTCATCCCGGGCTGCAGCACATACACGCAGACAGGTGCCCCAACTCAGCGGCGTCACCGTAACTTGCAACGGCACGGCAAAGCGATGGAGCACGGGAGCCCTTCGCAACCTGGAGCCCTTCAAAAACAAACTGTCCCTTAGGGATGTCTTTGTCACCGAGGGCCAGAGCAAGCGACAGAAGCAGGAGCGGTGACCGCCTGGCACCGCCGTGCCTTCCCAGAGCAGGCTGGCTGTACGTCCCTCGAACCGGTTCCACGGGGAGCCAGGGGAAAGGGGCCGTGGCAGCAGGCAGGGCACGCAGCCAGGGGAAAAGCTGTGGCTGCAAGAGTGCTCACAGCCCCCAGGAACGCTCCCTCTGCCCTCTCACAAGTCCCCTCCATCCCTTTCCCCGTGGCACTCACAGCCAAGCCCTCCCTTTTATGCTTATCTACAAAAAAGATTGCCTCTCCAGCTTTAGGTCAGCCTCCTCCTGTCCCCACGCAGCCAGGTTAAACAGTGACACACCAGCTGCACTGCCAATGCCTCCAAAGGCAGCCTGGTTTCGGGAAGATGGAAAGCCGACGCAGAAAGCAAATTCCCTGAAATCCCCCTGGTCCGCAGCCCAGAAGCAGCACTTCATTTGTTACTGCCGTGATGGCTCTCAGAAAATGTTTGAGGTGTGACAGGAGCCATCGTGCAGCACCAAACACATCACATACTGACACGAGATAAATGAGCTGCTCTTCCCCTGTACTCGCCAACCCTACCAGATATAAGAGAAAGCAAAGCTCAGCTCTAGAGAGGACAAAACTATATCTAACCAGTACCACAGGAGAGGTTTAAGGTGGTGGGACAAGCGTCCCACAGTGCCTAACTCATCCCGACGCTCCTTGCCCGCACCCTCAGCTGGCTCCGATACAGGTGAGCTGCTGGGCTTTCATTTTACAGGGCGGTTGACTCTAAATGCTAAAAATTTTCCTGGACACTTCCTCACCTGAAATGTCAAAGGGAGGTTTTAGCAGAAGTGGTTGTGGCAGGGCCTGGTGCTGGGGATGTCCCATAGCACTGTTTTCTCCCCAGTCCCCCCGTTCTGATCCTGGGGCACACAGACCTCACTCACCTCGCGGGGCTTTTTGCAGCAAGGAGACAGGACTGGAAAGCGGTGGCAAGAAATGCATAGCAAGGGAAATATTTTGAGATAGGCTAAAAATAGAGCTCTGACCCTGCTCATTTATATATAGCGAGGTCTATACGTGCGCTTGCTGGCAGGAAAGTCAGCGTAGGGGCAAAGACGTCCCTGCGACGTGCGCAGAGAGGGGAAAGCTGAAAGAGCAAAATTTCTGGGTGCAGCTGCCAGGCAGCCTCGAAACAGCGGCTCCCAAGGGCAGAGGGGCAGCAAGCACGGCCACCCCACGGGCAGAAGCGGCAACCCCTGGCACGGAGCACAAAGTCATGGCACGCACGGCTCCCACCTCAACAGCCCTGCAGGTACCTTCTTCTCCAGGACATCAGATGGAGCCGCGTTAAGGTGCCCGTCGGGACGAATCCACAATGCTGGGGAGCGATACCAGCTCAGGGCTGCAGCTGGAGGGGTGATTTCTGCCAGGACTTGGGGCATCCTCAGGGATCCCTTGGGAGCAGTTGCAGAGTGGGAAAGAAGGCACGGTGCTGCACAGCAAAAAAATGTGGAGGCTATAGGCTTTGCAACAGGGGTGCAAACTCATGGCTAACAGCTGGGCTGCACAAGAGTAAATCCTCTCCTTTCACCCCACTGCCCCCAAACACTCACACTCCAGTCTGGCACTTCATCCAAGCCCCTGTTGCTTGGGATTTTATCGTCATCGCTCAAGACATATTTATCGCTATCTTTAAACCCCAGCCTTTGGCTTTGCACAAGATACTCCGTTTCTGCTCGGGAAAGAAAACACATTTCTAGTCCTCTTGTGTACAGAAAAGCGCTCTTGAGACTATTGACTTAGTTGTACCCAACAGGATACAAGCTGTATCTGGAAACAAGGAAAAGGAACCAAAATGCATCCTCTGTTTAGTCTCAAAACTTTTTCTGCACATAATTCATGTTTTACACAGTCTGGAGTCATTGCTGAGCAGGCGGGGGTGAGTGGGGCAGATTGCCTCCAAGTCCTGTATACAGAAGTGAACCAGGTGTCTGATCCCGTCGCATCAGGATACCATCCTGCCAAGCCCATCTCTAAAAAGAGTAATCCTCGCTCTTGCCTTAGGCCTCTTGCGAGCTCCGTGTGCCCACGGTATTAAACACACCAGAATTCCTTTAAAAACCAACAGGATGACAAATCTCCATTGCCCATAAGGTGCGTACCATAGACCTCTGTTGGTTGAGACCAGACCCGGTCTCAGAAGCACCTCCTGAGATGCTTGTGAGCTCCGGGTTCTGGAGCTGGTTTTGAAATCGTCTCCGTCCTCTGTGATGCTTTGAGCAGCCATGAAAGGCTTAAATAGTCACCAATCGTGCTGCCTCCCCACATGCTTCTGCTGCTGCACTAAGACGCGGTTGCAGCTAGGAGCAAGCAGAGCTGCACTCACAAGCAGCCCAGTTGCACGGCAATGCCGAGCTCTTCGGTGTCTTCCCACCCACAGACAGGCATAGCCTAGAATTAGGTTCCCAGGGCTTACTTTACAAGACGGGGAGGTCGTTAAGGTTGCAGAAGAACGAGCTGGAAGTCAGCTAAAGGAGCTAGCAGGAGTAGCCCAGGAGAAGGGCTTAGGTGACAGCCTCCGGGCTAAGAGCTGCAAGTCTCTCTCCTCGGGACCATGAAGCTTGAGACCCAGCCTAGGGTGACAAAACCGGCCACCGAGCTGCAGGCAGGGGTTTCGCAGCCGCCTCTGGTTACGCTGCCCTCCGGGACGTGGGGGAATCAGGTTTCTTCCCCCAGAGCCACATCAGGCAGAGTAAGGACTAAACACAAATCTTCATTTCTGTCCCTCCAAAGGTTAATGCTCTACCTGGCGGATACAATAACAGACAAATGCCATCGTTTGTTGACATTTATCCGAGGTCTATTCTAGGAGACCTGGTCTGAGGACAGTTACGGGTTCAGGCCAGTTCTCTCGGAGACCTCAGCCAGCGCTGTTGGGCAGGCAACCAGAAACTTGATTGCCATGAATAGCTGAGCATCTCTAGGTTTAAGCTGCAGTGATTGTGACACTTATGTGTTAGGTACAGATTCCTAAAGACATGGTGGGTCCTGCTTTGGATTTAGGCCTTCAGGACTAGGACGCGCTGACTTTGGGGTGGATGTTCAGCCTTAGCTTTGCCCTTTGAGCTCTGGCAGTACAACAGATTCAATATCTGGTATTGACATGACTAACTAACTCCACTGCCCCCACTAAGCAGACACCTGAATGTAAAATGCATAAATAAAATAAAAAGGAAAATGTATTAAAAAAGAAATACATAAATAGAATTAATATAGATCTATAATAAATAATGAATTAAATTACTAAATAAGAGCTCCTGGACCCAGCTGGTTCTGAGATCCTGTTTTCCGAGGCTATACCCTAAATAATGTACCTGCCCAGAGCTGAGCAAGCTGGAGCTGAGCAGCGTGGCTCTGGCACAGCCCTGCCAGTCAGTCCAGGAGAAGCAAGAGCCACTCTGCTTTGACCGCAGTAGCCCCAAGAGGTCTGTGGAGGCTCCAGGGCCACGTTGAAAGCTTCTGCCACTCTGCACACAACTGCTGCACCCTCACGTACCACAGGTTCACGTGTAGGGGAGCTTGCCAGGATAATACAGAATACGTCCCTAATGCACAGTACAATTCCCCTTTGTTGGTTATACAGGTGAAGTCCACTGCTGCAGACAGATGACTTTCTTACCTGAAGGTTGTACTGGTCCACGGATGGATCCGTCCTGTCTGGGCTCGGACGCCCTGTCACACCGGTCCAGAGCAAAGCTCTTCTGTTGCAAGCTGGTCCCCCATGGAAGGTGCTTCAAACCACATCGCCTCCTTGCCAAATATCAGCACCACCTGGGAGTTGCTTCCCATGATTGGCTTCCTACCCAGGAGAAAAGCCCTGGATCAGACTTTTGGAAGAAGAATTGCATCCAGCCCCAGCCTGCTCCCCCAGGTTCATGCCCTGCAGACAGGGCACCGAGGCGCATCAAGCACGCACATTGCTGCGGTCAGGCACGAGGCTTTTGGGAAAGGAAGCTTGCAGGCAGAGGGGGAGCTGCGCTTCCCACTCATGCAGAGGCTCTGGCAGAATTAAGAAAAAAACCATTAACCACATGCCTGATCTCATCACAAAATCCTCTCTGCTGACCCCCTCGTTAGAAGCTGAAGTCAGAAGCAAGGCCCTAGTGAGAAGCAGCAGCAGCCTTAGGTCTGCCATGCAGTGCCCCGGCTGTACTTCGCACTTCAGAAGCCAGTATTCAGTTTTATTGCTAAAGATACAAAAAGATATGTGGGTTCCCACTGCATGAAGAGCATTTTGTTCTTTGCACCAATCGATAATCAGTGAGCGAGCAGAAATCCCTCTTCTAAAAGCCTTTTTGGATCCCCGTCTGCTGGAACCTGATATGTGAGGAGCTGAGGGTTTATGCGTTTGGGCTCCAGGGAACATTGCACAGAGGGAGAGCTGCCAGCCGTTAAACAACAAAGCCAGGTCGCTGGGACACACAGAAAGGATTAACAGGCACCATTTATCTTTTGGATTTTATTTGCCGTCTCCTTGTCCCAGGACAGCTAACTGCAAAGGAAGCCTGACCTCAGCTCAGATACGGCCCTGCAGAAAGCGTGGGGAGCACAAAAGGGGGCTTGAAGCAGGCTCAGGGGTGCGACCGAGGGCAAAACAGATAACAGAGGACACTTTTGCGTGTGTATTACCACCAAGTCCACCAAGAGTGTCTGCCACTGTCTGTATTACCACCAAGTACCGAGTCTGCACAGTAAGACTCCCAGGGCCCAGCCTGCCCTTCCTAGTTCTTCCACAGCCTGAGGCCACCAGGCATCATCTTTTTTCACAGTGTCACCTGTGGATTCCCTAGGATCCAGAGCGGTACCAGCTTCCACAGCTTGTCACAGGCTCAGCATTGCTGGGTATCGAGCGTCAACAAAGATTCCCACGGTGTCCAAGTCTTTGTAACGTTTCACCCCTGTTTTCCTCTAATCTTACACTATTTTTTCTGGCTCACTTAGCCTTCCTGATGGGAGACAGAAAGGAAAAGACAGCTCTGATACCTTCATGTTGCCTCTGGCAAGAATCCTTCTCAAAGTGCTCAAGTGTTTTGGGAACAAATAGCACTTACCTCACCTGATCCTTCCAACCTTAAATATTTGAGCACCAACACGCAGTACCCCAAAATACCATAAGGTAATTCTGCTCTGGTTTTGTTTCATGGGAGAGGAGCAGAGCCGTTCCCCCGCTCCTGCGCGTACATGAAGTATGAGAAGCCAGGGGTGAAACCTCGGCTCGCAGGCGTGCTGTGACGGTGGCGCCGGGAGCCAAGAGGAGCCCTAATCTCCTGCATCACCCTCGTTGGGCATAACCACGACAGGAGCTGAGCTAGCAGGAGCCCAGCCCGCTCAGGACCTGCTCAGCAAAACCCACTTGAACCCCTCGGTTTATTACATGCTCACTGCAAACTCCTGGGGCAAGAGGAGAGCCCAGAAACTCCCTTCTTCCTCAGCCTGGAGGGGTATTAAACCAAAGCCTTAGGTTAAGTCCGTGTGAGACCGCAGCTGAAACACGGTGAGTGCAATCCAAGAACAAGCAGTCACAATTTGAGGGCTATTTGTGCTCTTTTTGTGGCTTTCAGTTTTAAGGACGACAAGCGCTTGCATTGTGTGTGTTATTCACAAGCCCCTTCTCAGCAAGCCAAGGGCTGGTTTTGACTGGTCAGAAGTGCCACTGCCATTAACGGCAACCAACTTTTCCCTCTGGTTGCCACTTCACTGCTGGCCAGCTAATATTCTATACCAGTTGTCACTTAACTAGTGGGTGTATACACAATATTCAGATACCGAGAACCCAGAGGCTGTTTTCCACGCACTTGTTAGCGGCACGTCGGAGCTCACGTGTGGCTTTACGTACGCTGCCCGGGGCACGCGCGCTTTTTACGGATTGACATACAGAAACGCACGGAAATCCGCGCGCGGATCCGTACGCTAAGCGCGCACGTTTCTGGACAGCACGCGGAGCTGTGCGTGTGGTTCGGGTAAATATTGACGCAACGTTTTTCTCCGCAGTTCGGGCTGGCCGCAGCCGCCCCAGACTACAAGGAGTCTTTGTGTTCAGCCGGCAGCTCTGGCTGCGGCGGGGGCCAGCTGAATCGGCTCCAGCAGCACAAAAGCTGGGCTGGAGGCAGCTCTTCGGCCTCTGCGACTTCTCTCGTGGAGCCCCTTGTCCGGCTCGTCTTTTACTGCGCGCACACGGGACAGTTGTATTCTTGGACAGACAAACCCTACGCCGTGAAGGCGCATTTTGCGTTCGGGATACGGGTGTAGCGCCAGGGTTACGAGATGTGCTGGGTTTGCGTTGAGCGCACGCATCTGTAAAATCGCGGATAAACCGAGAGCGCTTTGTGTAACCCCGGGTAGGTTGTATCCCGTGTTTTACAAGGTGCGTGTCTGTGTGGGTGTTTGCAGGTGGCTGGAGGATCTCCAAGGAGCTGTAATGCTGCGAGAGCAGCTGGGGCTGGGACTGTATTAACCACGCCAGATGAGCAACGCAAAAAAGGTCAGAGCTCTTCCTGAGTTTTAATCAGGTTAAAGCATCCCCAAAGGCAGACAGGGCTGAGGCACACCGGGCTGAGATGTCTGCGCTGGAGGACTTTAACCAGAGCCGTGGCCCCACAGCTCCGTGCTCGCACACAGCTTCCCACAAGAAGTCAGGTCCTCCTCCTGCCTTCTCCCAACAAGGGAGCCCTAACGCTTTCCTATTCTAGCAGCGTTGAATAAAAAGTCTTAATGCTTTTTTTTTTTTAAAGTCTGAAGACTCTGACAGAGGCGCTTGAACCGTTTTTACGGGAGCAATTGAAAAGGTTACCTCAGTCCGCTGCCTTGCCGGTGTGCGGCGGCACGTGTTTTCTTCCAGCCCTCAGCCCTTGCACCTGGGTCTGTTGGCCGGGCCTGAAATCAGCGGCAAAAGTCTTTGAGTTAGGCAGAAAAAGAGGCAAAAGCAATCCCCTCCCGAAAATGGCTCGCTCTCTGGCGAACAAAAGCAGCGCATTTCAAAAATCTGACTTTAGCTGGCGCTTGGGCATCTCCCACTGCTCTTCCACCCGGATCCCCCCCAAAGTGGTCCGGTGCCCTCCCCGCCTCGCCAGCACCCTTCCCGGCAGCGTTTCCTCACGAGGATTGCACAGCCCCGGGGTGCCCTCACCGCCAACCCCAGCCGAGAGAAGGGCAGCGTCGGGCCGCGGCGTTGTGCCTCCCACAAGGCATTGCTGCAGGACGGGCAAAATTTAGATTTTTTTCCAGTTTTAATCAAAAGCAAGTATTTAAGCTGGGCAAAGAAAAATCAACACAGCAGAAAAAAAAAAAACCCACGCAATTTCCTGGCCAAAAAAAACCCCCAAACCCCACAACATTTTGACAGGAAATATTTACTTATTAATATTTTTAATTAATCCTTCTGTATGCTGTGGCAGTCGGAGATAGAAGGAGAAATCTCCGTAATGCATCGAGCACGAGGCGGATGTTTTTGCAGGCACGCACAAGGCGAAGCACATGGAAGGCCTGATCCTGCGTCGGGGGACCCACGAAATGAGGCTGGGGATGGGAAGAGATGCCTCGCTCCTCTGCAGAGCACAGGCATCCCTCCTCCAGGCTGCCTGCACGATGCTCCCACCTCGTTAGCTGTGCTGGAAGATGTTGGCCAAAGCGCGTGGTGGCCGGGAACGCAGCTGCGAGAGCTGTTTTCAGATGGGTGCCACCAACGAGAGGAGGGAGACGGTAAAAATAACACTCGGTTTGAGAACCGTGATGTACTTACAAGCTGCTAAGAAGGAGGCCGAGTCTGATGTGCTGTCCCACTTGAGTACGCGTCAGGCCGAGAGAGAGAGAGATAGCAAACTGGAAAATGTGAATCTGCTGGGGTTACGGAGACAAGCGCTCGCTGGGCTGTAAATCAGAATTGCGAGCCCAGGGAAGACGAGGGAGAAGCAGGCAGGCGGCGCAAACATTAAGTAGAGTTACGGCTTTCCGTCAGGTTTTTTCGCTTCGGGTTGACGGCAAGAAAGAGCAGAACATCGTGTGATGGATGGGGTGTGCGGCGGTGGGAAGAGCTGCTCTGCTCCGCGGGATCAGCGCCGCTTCCTCGGGGCAGGTTTTATTCGGCTGGGAACACTAACAAACCAGAGCTTTGCAAAACAAAATGTACTTGGGGAAGGCTGAGCTAAACATTATGTCAACCATATTTATATTTTGAGGAAAACTGGCCGAAAGAGGTAGCTTTCTGTGGGCTGGACGGCATAGACTCCTTTAATGACCCCAAACTGGTGTTTCACAGGGACACAACAGCAGGAGGTGGGAGAAAATAGTCCCCAAAGTCCCGAGTCCTGCCGTCCTTTCCACATAGCCCTGCTGACGTGCAGGGAATGAAGCAGAGCAGCTCGGGAGGGGTTTGGCACGTAGCTCCCGGTCCGCAGCGAGCCCCGCAAAGCCTGGAGGAGCCGGCTCGCTGCAGTCTGGCCTGGTGGGTTTTCCTTACGCCCCTCAGGTCCTGCACGGTCTTAAAGATGTTCACAGAGGACGTGGCAGCACGTTGTGGGCTTCAGGGCACAGAAGCCTTAAGGATGGGCAGGATTCAGAAGGTTCCCGAGAGCCAGTGGATTCGGTAAGGGAGCCCTGACACTTGCCTTAACAGCATTTGGGGGTTTTTTAAACCTGAATGGGGTTTTTTTAAAAAAAAATAATTAAAAAAAAAGAAGCCAGTCAGAGGAGCACAAACAGTTCTTGCAGGAAAGCCAGCGAGACCTCCCGGCCCCAGTGTTTTCCGTAGGAAATCCTGCCCCTGCCCGTGGTGTGCCGAGGACCACTGCAATTGCGGCAGCAGCCTTCCTCTTCGACCTGCCTCCTCCTCAGGTCTCCCAGGGGAGCCAAGCAAGGAGGGGACTTGGAAAGCTCCGAGAAAAAGGGTCCAATAGATTCAGCAACACCGGGACCCTCTCCCAAGTTTCGCGGGCCTGGTCAAGCCCAGCAGATAAGCAGCAGGAAAAAACATCAAGCCGAGCTACGAGGATCAGCCAAGATCTTGCACACGTGTGTGAGTTAGTTTGCGTAGGAAGCGGGGGGCATCGCACGGTGACGAGAGCTTTCAGCCCATCGTACGTGAGCTAGGAACGTGCTCGATAAAAATAGGCACTGCGCATTTGGTAACAGCAGGGAAAAGCACAATGCCGGCTTTTCACATACAATCCCAGTCTACCTGTTATTATTGTCTGGGCTCCAGCAACGAACCCTGAGCCAAATTCTGGGGTGATTTATTCCTCGCTCAGTATAATTCCATTTATTGAGTGGAGTTACTTAGTCATCGCAAAATTTGGCCCAGTTTTTTTTATTTGGACATTTATTTTGTTCTTCTAATCATGCCCCCTGAAATGTTAACCCTACAGACTTTGAAAATAACCATTTTCTCTAGCAGGACCAACACGGCATTTGGAAAGGAACCATACGCTGGCACTCGACTTCTGCTTTATTTAGATACGTTCTGGAGGTGGTGCTGATGCTCACTTTAGGATCAGTCTCCAAGTGCCTACGCAGGAATTAAGCACAGGGTAGGAGATAAAGCTCACATCCATGGGGACACGGACATGGGAGGACAAGGACAGAAATCTTCACCTTCTGCTTCTAAAGCTGAATTTCCAGTTGCTTGAAAGCAACCAAACCAGTCAGCTCACCCACAAACGCACGCACTGGTGCAGGGAAGCACCGGTACATCGCCTGGGAGCGTCTGCCCACCTTCTGGACACCAGTGGTTTGGGGACCCTCTGTACCCCGTCCCCATGCGATCGTCACTGGCTCTGCATAAACCTGTCTCCTAGGAATTTGCCTAATTGCATTTTGAGTGGGCCAGTCCTTTTGGCATCCACAACATCCTTTGACAGTGAATTGTGTGATTATGTTATTTGTTGTGCAAGAAAAATATTTCCTTTTGCTTGTCCTAAACCTGCTGTCCAATAACTTAGACGCTGCTCCGGCTCTTGTATTGTCGGAAATAATTAAGAAGGTCCTCGCTGATCTTCACAAGCTATTCATGAATTCCTGCATCTCCCTCCTATCTTCTTTTTTTTTTTTTTTTTCCAAACTGAAAGGTCCTGCTTTACTAAGTTTCTGTTCAACAGCAGGAAATATAGATACCTTTTTTGAACTTTTTTTTTTTTTTTTTAAATAAATAGACCTAAACAGAATATTCAAGATGCCAGGGCACTGTCATTTTAGTTGCCAGATTAGGATTTTTTGTTTGGCTCTTGATTTCTTTCCTAGTAATTGTCAACATTCTTATCACTCAATCGTTGCTGAGTAGCAACTTGCCTTAAGACTATCACCGATAACTCCAGCATCTCTTTCACCGTCAATAATTGCTGCTTTAGAGTACTTCATATTGAATACATAGTCAAGTGTATGTAGTTTACAGTGTTGCAGGGACTAGACTTAGCTTTTCTGGTATTGCCTGATCCTCCTTGAGTGTTCACTTTAGTCTTTGTTCAGCCAGAGGGCCAAAGACTTTCTAGCCAGCTTCCTTCTTTCAATGTGTTTGCAAAAGTTTATAGCAGAAGCTTCTAGCTTTTTACAAGCCATTCTTCAAACATCTTTTTTTAAGCATGTCTTATTATGATTTCACATTTAACATCCCAGTATTTATGATCCTTTCTGGTTTTCCCCTTTGGACATGACTTATGCTTTTTGCAGGATATCTTTTTACTTCTAATAATATTCTTTAATCTACTATTTAACTCTGCTAGCTATTTTTATTCTTTTTGAAAAGTCTTTCTGGTAGTGAAATTTATCATGGACTCCTAATATCCAGAGCCTAGATATCTGCAAGCCTTTTTTACTCTTTTGACTTCTTTTAATTTTCATCCTTGAAGCTAAGGCTTTACTGTAGAGGATGGGAGGGGAAGAAGGTTTACCCGACAGAGCCATGAAATTTGAATGCTTGACTATCTCTATTGCAAAGTGCCTTGTCATTGCATCTGTATACTCCCTGAGCTAAATCAAGAGCTCCCCGAGGCTTGTAGGTGCTCAGACTTGTTGCTCTAGGAAGCACTGCTTATAGTACCAAAACACAGCATCACCATCATGCCCTCTTGTAATATTTGCCTGGTCTGTACGAGGTTAGGTGAAATTTCTTGTTATTGCTTTCTTGGCTACCTTTGTACCCTCTCTTTCTCTCAGAATAGCTCATCCGTTGCAGCATCCCCCCTGGGTGCCGTTTCACCACCCTAGTCCCGTACCGATCCGACAGAGGGATGACAACTCTGCCCATAAGGACTCTGCGGTACTTGCTGGCACTCTTTACTTAGCTACGTTGTTTAGCTCAGGTTTTGTTTCACATAAAGCGTTGCTCCTCTCCTCGTTGACCTACTCAGTCATCACGTACTTTGACGTCCTACTGGGCAGCTCCTTCCCACTAAGCTCCTGAAGCGACCACATTTTGGCTCCGACACGATGCCAGCCTCTTCTCTCGGATGCTCACATGAAGCCCTCCTTCCTCCCTGATCCAGACTCACATTCATGCTGACAAGATAAGCCCTTTTCTAATGTAGAAACACCATGGGATCCCTGCATAGCAGCAGCAGAACAGCCATCAGGCTCAGGTGCCCGAGCAAGGGGCTGGGACACCTGAGAAGGCCACATACAAGCCCAGTAATGTGTAAATACCATTCACCAGCTTTCTCAGCCTGAAATCCTGCCACAGGTCACCAGCAAGCGGCAGGACACTTTTTTCTCCCCACTTCCCAAAAGTATTTCTGAGCAGCAGAAAGTGTGCGTGTGTGTCCCCAAAGGGCAGGAGCCAGGGGCTGCACGCAGCCTCCGACGGGTGACACGGGGACTCTGGACCGCAGAGGTTTGGGCTCTGCGTGGGGCTCTCCAGCAAAGCAAAGCCTCTTTCTTTGGGACAGGTGATCTCACCACACAGCTGTGAGTTTTATAAACCATGACATCCCACTGCTGGGCATTTGCCCTCTGAATAAATCCGAGTCCTCTCCATTCGCCAACCAAATGCATCTCCCGCGGCTGCAAAGCAACAGACCTCCATCTGCAGGGATTAACGAACAAAGCCTCATCAATTCCCAGCTCTCCTGCAGGGAAACTGAGGTCCGGAGAGGAGCAGCTTGCTCAGGGCCACACCGTGCACCGACGGGAGGATGGGGACCAGCACTCTCTCCTCTAACTCTCCATCTCTCCCTGCGAGCACAAGACCATTTTCTGTCCCCGAACAAGCAGTAAACCCTGGGAGCCCCATCTGCCAGCACCCCTGCTCTGAGCCCCGGAGCACCTTCGCGTCTAAAGCTAAGTAGAAATCTCAGTGATCCTGCCACCTCTCTTGCTTTGCTTGCTTCATTGGTATGGTAAAAATACAGATGCTTTATCCACGAGTAAACACACACATAGGCACAATCATAAAATTAATAACTAAACTCTTAAAGCTAGTAGATTGATAATTTGGGGTTGATTTTCTGGGAAAAGGAGGAGTCGGTTGATACCTCTCACATTTATTTTGGGAAGCAAACAAATATGTCACATAAAAATGCCAATATGCTTCAGAACTAGAAAAAGCAGGCAAAACTTAATTTCATTTTGTTGGACCCCAAGGGTGCGTAAACTCAGGGGTGCTATTAATGGAAGTTGATTAAAACCAGGCTCTCTTGTTTGCCTTCTTAGGCAGGCGGGCCACATCAAATTTCACTCTGAGGTTGGGTATTTTTGTCTTCTTTCTTTCTTTCCTTCCTGCCTCTCCCCTCTCCTCGCACCATTTGGTTCTGCTCCAGCATCTCCATACCCAAACAACTCTGCTTTAGCTGCCTCTTTGCAAAGCGACAGAGCTGTGGCCTTCCAGGTTTCGGCACTTCTGCATCTTTCCAACCCTTCCAACCCCAACCATCCAGCCTGCCTCCAAAGCACAGAGTACCTTGGAGCTGTGCAGGCCACCACGATACCACATCCGCGCCTCCGTGAAAGCCCCTTGCATGTATTCCCAGCTGATAAACGCCAGCCACATACGCTTGAAATCCATGCAACTCAGCTTAACAGCAAATGTTTAACAGTAAGCATGAGCGATAACCTATGTTTCCGATGCTGCTTTCCTTCTGTTTGCTTTTACATAAGGAACAGTGGAAAAACCACGTTACTTCGCTGAATTTCCTCTGAAAGATTCAAGGCAGCAGAGTGCAGGCTCCCTCAGACATTAGAGGCTGTTGTGAAAAGAGACTAAAATGGATCTTTAATGATCACGGTCAGGACCTCCAAATACTTCTCAAAGGGAAAACACTGACTTGCCAGAACCCAAGATTAAAAGTAACAAGCACATAAACATCCTTCACATGGTTTTGTATTAGCCAAGAGCCATTTCACAAGCAAGCTGTGTTCTCTCCCTCCCTCTCTCCCTTCTCGCCAGTCCCCTTCCCTCCTGCCCAAGAAAGGTCATTTTCTTCACAGGGAAGAAAAAGAAGAAGAAAAAAAAAAATCTTCCACAACAACAGGGTTTTAAATCAAGCCAAGGAAGAAAACTTCCCTTTCACCAGTTCCTAATAAATAACTTCAACCTCTTCAATGCAAGTATTTCCAAACAAAGAATCTCTGTTCAAGACAGAGTCGTAAATTATCATGGTAGCTTTTGTTTTGTTTGAAATCGGACCCAGGCGAACCTCAGTTTGGTTTCAAAGAAAGTCTTCTGCAGTCTCATATCAGTAGGGACTCATGGAGGAGCCGAAGGAAAGTCTCCTCCCGTCTCGCTCCAGCTCCCCCAGCTTCTCCCCATCGCCGCCACCGGCTCCCACTCCGTCTGGGAGCAGGGAACAGACGTCCCAGCCAGGCGGGCGTGTTATCAGCCGTGCTGCTCCCAAAGCACAACGACGATTAAACTCGTGTAAGGTTGTGTGATGCCTCAGAGTATCCCGGGTGTGACGGAGCAGGGGAGCAATGGCTCGGACATTTCAAGCCAGTCCATAAAGGAGCTCAGCAACAGCGGCAAATGGCATGAATGCTCAAGAGGCAAATCCAGATCAACTCCAGAGTACAGCTGGACCAAAGCCAGTCTGACACCAGTGCAGCCAAAATCAGGATCTGACCCTATGCTATTTATAACATACCATGACATTTGCTAACACAGTAGTCATAAGTGCATAATTACCAAGTTTGCGCGTTTAATAGCGTTAAAGCTGATGCTCCAGGACGAGAAATGGTCACACGACTCTGACACTGCAGTTATTGGCTATGCAGGAAGTATTACCTTCTCCCCTGGTACCAGTTAAACTAATTGCACTGTCAAATATCTGGAGGTGCTTTGCTCTACAGCCAAGAGCTGGGCTGCTCTGTTAGCAGCACTCACTCTAGACTAGACAGACCAGGCACAGGGACACGCACGCGCGTACGTGTGATGAGATGCTGTTAGGGAATTAAGTCATTCCCACAATTAATTAATTAATTCAGCCGCCTGACTTCAGGTAGCTACTCAAGTGGAAGTGAAAGACCACGTACTACTTCTTGCTAAAGCCCTGCAGGGTTGAGCTGGCAACCTCCCCGTACTGTTCAACAGCCTCCTACTTCAGAAGGTGAGCTCCCCTTGCTCGTGTTATTACCGGACACCAGATTATTTTCTGCTCAGGGCATAACCTGGCATCTTTACACCTTAAAAAATACCCCTAGAGTTAAGAGCCACGCTTGCTGAAGCACTGCGCACAGCTTGCACGCTCTATTTGAAGATGGCTGTGAGAAGCTAAACCGCAAATCCAGGGCACCGGTGCATCCCTGCACAGGCAGCCTGAGCTCTGCTCAGGGATTTTGGGCTATCTCCACCTCCCCAAGGTTTTTTTCCCCCCTCCCCACAGAAATGCAAGTTCCACGTACAAGAGACAGCTCAAACTGAGCCATGCCACGGGAGCTGACAATTGTCAGATTAAATAAATTATTTAATTGTTTTATTGCCTGACAATTAAATGGACGCCTCGGTTTGTGTTTTGTCCTACGGCTTCGCTGTTACTTTGGAGGTTAGATAAGGACGGTCGTGTGGTGTTTCTTACCCAGGGCAGCATCCCACAGTCTGTCCACCGCGCTCCTGCAGGATCAGACCCACAGCACCGGTAAGGGTCAGGAGATAGGTCATCGTTAACCAGCTCCTAAAGCAAATGCATTCTTGGGATCCCGGCACAGAAACCTGCAGGAATTACAAGCACCTTCTCTTATCTGTTCCTGATAACAGCTCCACTCTGAAGCATCCCCGGTGAGTCACCAGAAACCCAGAGATGAGAGAAGTCATCCAACAGCAGAAATGGTGCACATCCAGCGGGGAGAGGAGACCGTCCTCAGCCCCTTGGGGCGGACACTAAATTGCAATCAGAAATCCTCCATGAATTACTGAGTCAAATTTAATTAAAATATTTTGGAAAAAAGCAGAAAAAGCTTGTCTGTGAGATGTACAGAGAGGGTTGGTTTTTTTCCCCTGATGCCAGGAGAGCGATGATACTGCACCATTCAGACCCCTCTACACTTGTCAGGCCAACGTAAGGCACGGAGGTACAAATCCACCACACCAGCATGAGTAGTTTTACATTAACTCAGCATTTCAACATGAGGAGAGGGGGAAAATACTGATGAGCTTGAGGACTGGACACAAAACAGGAATAGAATAAAAGAATTGCTTGCAAGTTCAAGCCTTTACTCACCTCACCGTGCGCTCCTCTCGCCGCAGAGGACAGGACAATTTACACATGAAGCCATCCGAGAATAAAGCGCAGGTCCCATTGAAGACAAATTCTGCTGTGTGATTTCCTGCGATTTGGAGAAACAGGGCTGAAGGCACCCCAGGGGTCCTCAGTCTCCCCTTCGCCCCAAGACCCGTCCTGCTGCACCGGGAGCGTGCAGACATGGAGTGCTCGTGCTCGTGCCTACTCACTGCCATGCTGAGCATCACCGTAAGTGGCGTCTGCTGGATGATTTTAAGCTGTGAATTGGTGAAGGGAAACGTACAACCCACATCTCAAGCCTGGGTAGTGGGTGACGGACTCAGAACCCTTTAATACAGTCATTACCCTCAGTAAAGTGAATTGAATAGGTCTTCCTGCAATCCTTACAGAACAGGTATCCATGATGCTTAAAGAGATCCACTGCAAGAGAAGCCTTCAAAATTAGCAGCGCAGGAAGACTGGAAGGGAGGTTTATTTTTCTAGCGGCATTCAGGAGGGCCTCTCCAGGACAGAGCTAAAACACCCTGGCTTTTCACCCTCCTGCCTCTGATCGTAACTGTTTGGAAGATAAATCCTAGCCTATCTTTAGCACTGGCATCTCCCACGTTATTCACTTCGAGATGGAGCAGAAAAATGTTAACAAAGAACAGTTCAAGAGAAACTTATTTATTCAGCCTAACCACTGGAATATGGCTTTTCCTCAAATATTATGCTACAACAGATTCTCAAACCCTCTTTGTCCTCTGTGTTAACATCCATATTTGTCTCTCGAAGCAGAAAAGGGACCGTGGCTATTTTCCCCCTTCCAGGAAGCAAGGACCCGATGCTCTGCTGCTGGCTGGCTCAGCACAGCCTCCTGTGCCTCCTGCGTGCCGACAGCACAGCTGCACGCTAAAGCAGGGATGGGAAGGGTGACGGTAAATGGCCTGCTATTAATCCCAGCTGCTAAACAGAAATGATGAGCGGGGAAGAAGATCATGCGCTCACAGCCTCTTGAAGCTGTCACACACTTTGTGTATCGCAGGGATTTGTACCAGAGCTGAAAGCAAAGCGAGACTGAAAAGGAGTCTGAAACCTGCAGCATGGGGAGGATGCTATGCAACCTCCAGAAATCCTACGCAGCTCAATTAGCCTGCTGCGTACATTACGTGACATTTAGGCACACGGCTATAGAGTTCCCACAGATGTTTCCAACCCCAAACTCCCAGAATTGTAACAGCATTAGGAATTTGTTGAGGACAATTAGCTCAGCTGCTGATTATTTCTTAACCGAGTCTGGTTTGCCTGGCTGAAAGCTGTTCTGGAGGTCGAGTTGCTTTGCTTTGTACGTAAATCTTGTGTACGTATGTACTGTGTCTACCCAGAAAGCAGCCATCAGGGTCTAACGGCAAAGGGAGACAAACTGTTTCACAGACTGCATGCAGGGGGATAAGTGGGGGTGGGGGTTTAAATGTGGGGGTTTGGGGGTGTTTTGGGTTTTTTGTTGTTTTTTTTTTAACAAGGAGGTCAGGTCAGAGCCCAGACCTGTTTCCTTACCTGCTGAATTGTGTGCACAACCCTCCCCTGGTGCTGGAGGTCAGCTGGCTCTCCTACTGCAAGGAAGTTTTTAAATCCCTTCCTATACTTATAAAACTTGGTGAAGGACCTATCCAAAAACAACCCCTCCCCTCCTGATTTTCCTCAGCTTTAAGCTAGAGAGAGACAGGCTTCAGCTGTGCCCGGAGTCAGGAGCCACCACTGGGCTCCTCACTCAGGTCATCTGCTGAACTTCAGTGCCCAGGGGGTACAAGTACCCTGTTCTTCATCTGCATCGCGCTCATCTTCTTCCTCTGCCCCAGCCCTTACCTCCCCCCAAAAAGCTCACAGCATGCCGTTTATCCCTATTGATCAGTACGATTGCACGTCAAGCCAGGACATCAGAAAAGCTGTAACTCCCCAGAAAAATCTTACCACAGAAATGTTAAGTTAGAGGCTACAGCTCGCTATCGCCTAATACCTAATAACTGGGAAGTTTCAACTGCTGGAGGCTTGCCTTGAAGGAAGATGCTCCCATGGGATTACACTATTAGCACAGGAGTATTTCAGGAGAATGAAGAAAATACAGAGCGAAGATTCCCAGTCCAGGAATTTGCTTTCCACTCTGTGGAGAGCTTCAGGTGCTCCTCGGCACATACACCGTAGACAGAGAAAATCTTACATGCGCTTGCACGCACACATACACACAGAAGCCCCACATAACTTCACTCCTATACCACACCAAAATACCCTTGCTTTTCAACCCCAAGAAAAGCACATCCACATAGTACTGTGAGCTCTAGTAAATAAAACTGCATTACATCCAATTACCAAACCCGTCTGCAGCACTAAACAATTTATGGGTCAGAAGGGGAAGGGGAGAAGAGACAAAACCGACTTGGACGAGAACAGAAAGTATACATGCACTTTTGTGAACGCCTGAGGCTTGCCCAGTTGCATTAAGGTTCTGGGACACAGCCAGTTACAAACGCTCCTTAAACGCCGATTCAGGTTAACAGAAAGATCTCAAAGAAGCAAAAAAAAGTTACGCAAGATGAGTCTAACTCGGCTCTCGTCTCATTAGCTCGTACCTGACAGTACAGACCACAAAACCTCTCTGAGCAGCATCCCCGAGGAACGCATTGCTGCTTCTGCACTGGCTACCGACAGCCTTTAAATCCCTTTAGCCGGCCAAGGGGTAAGGGAAGCTGGAAGAGGACGGTTGGATCCCTGAAATAAGGACAGTCCGATAGGTACTGTGCAAATATATCAGATTTTATTACTCTTTTATGGAAATAATAAGAGACATTCAGGTAGAAACATATTAAATTAACGCAGTCAACAGTTTAAATGCAAAAATAAATATAAAGTCCAGCAGCTCGATGCATCTAAACCAGCTCATTTCTCCTAACGAATAGAAAAAGATTTTTTATTTTTTTTTTTTTTTTTTCCCCGCGCGCGTTCGTCTTTTAAACGGGAGAGAGTTTCATACAATCAAATAGAAACGAAGGTACAAGCGCTTTCTTAGAAAACATCCCGACCCCAGACCCGGCTGCCAGCCCCGGGGCGATCCCTTGCAGCGGAGCCCAGTCCGTGCCACTGCCGCCGGGTCGGACCGGGTCGGACCGCGTCCCACCGGGTCGGACCGCGTCCCACCGGCTCCCACCGGGTCGGACCGGGTCCCACCGGGTCGGACCGGGTCCCACCGCCCTCAGAGGGCCGAGTCCGAGTCGCTGGAGTCGAGGCTGTTGCGGAGCCGGCAGCTGCCGAGGCGGTCCCGCTGGAGGCTGAGGTTCTGGGTGCTCCGCCGCAGGCACTCCAGCGACTGCAGGAAGGATTTTTTGGCCTTCTCCTCCTCCATGGGGGACACCCCTTCCTCCTCCACCTCCTGGATCTCGTCGAAAGTCACCGGCTGCGTCTTGAAGCGCGACTGCCGCGGCCGCCGCGGTTTGCCCTTGGGGGTCTTGGAGGGGCGGGCGGGGGGCGGCGGGGGAAACTCCTCGGCCACGCACACGAAGTGGGGCATCACCGCTTGGTAGCTGGAGCAGACCCCCAGCAATTCGGCCGGCTTAGCGGCCATCCTCCCGCCCGCGGGACCGCCCGCCGCGGGGGTCGGGGCAGGAGCCGGGGCCGGAGCCGGCGGAGCGGGGTGCGCTGCTTCGGCCGTGCCGGTTACCGAAAGCTCCGACGGCTTGAAGAGGCCGGGCGGGGACGGACGGCGCCGAGAAGTTGCGGTACGGTCCCGTCCGGAGGGATGCGGAGCGGAGAGAGACGCGGTGCGCAGCGGGGAGAGAGACCCGGGACCGGGCTCGGTGCGGAGCGAAGCCGCTGCTGCTGCTGCTGCTGCTGCTGCTGCTACCGGCGGCGGCTCCTCTCCGCCGTTATATAGCCCGGCGGTGCCCCCGCGGGAGCATGCTCAGACACAGCGGCGGAGCCCACTCGCGGCGTGGAGGGCGGAGCCCACTCGCGGCGTGGAGGGCGCTTCCCTTCCGCCTGACGTCTACCCCGGGACCGCCGCCCCCGGTTGTGTCGTCCCCCCCTCCCCGCTCCCTTCTCTCCCCCCCGGGCATCCCTGGGGGGTTGCTGAGCTGCAGAGGCAGTTCGGCTTCGTACATCTGCCCTGGCAGCTTTTGGGTGGTTAGGGTTGGGTTTGTGGTTTTTTGGTTTTTTTTTTTTACCAATACCATCGTTTCTATGGCTGTAAAAGAATACTAACAGACCAGGCGGCTTTCAGCAGGGACGGCTACCGTCAGAATAACTTACACGCAGTTCGAGGCAACCCCGAGGCAAGCCCAAAGCGGAATACCCTAACGCTACCATGACCCACATTGAAAATACCGACATCACGCGGGATGCTCCCAGGCTAAGAGACCACCAGCAATAAGGGGTTAAGCAGGACTCAAGACACGGGGATCTCATTCCCAATTCTGCCACCTCTCATGTAGTTTAAACGCCTGCCTCAGCGTGACTCCGTTTTCTTTCCTTTTAGAAGGATTCCTAAAATTTTCCGTTCCCCTGTGGGCTCTGTAATACTTCTTCGACGCGATGTGGAATTGCATCCTCAGACAAAAAAAAAACCCAAAACCCAGCGTACGACTATTACTGAGCTGAAACAAAAGCTTGCAAATTAATGACGGCTGGGACCACGCTTTAAAGCTGTGCGTGCCAAGGAGTCTCAGTGATGGAAAAACCCAACAGCGTAAGAAAAACATATGATAGGAATAGGAAAGGAGCTAGAAGGAAGCGGAGTAGAAGAGCACGAGGGAGGAAGAGCCTGAAATGGTTAGTCTGTCCCCTGTTCAGGGCTAATGTTAGACTATTCCCATAAAGACATTCTCCAGTATAGCTTCACCCACTCGAGGATATTTTTGAAGCTTGGTTAGGAACTGGGAAGGAAGCAGAGGCTTAGCAACGGCATCGGGAATCCCGGTCTGTGCCGGCGAGGGGACAGCGTGCTCAGGACCCCGAGGTTTGCCAAGCAGTCGGTGCCCCCATGCTCGGTGTGCGCACCCGGCACAGCAGCACGGTGTAGGGGTACCCGGGGCACCTCCAGCACCAGCCGGTAAATTAGCCCACAGAGAGATCTGCACTTCTTCCCCCAGCAGCCCTGGGTCCTGTGCCCAAGCTAGCACGTCTGCGGCTAGCTTGAGTTTATTGCGCTTTGCCATAAACCACGTTCTTTCTGCAGAGGTGGACAAGCGCTCTGAAAAAAAACCCAGCTTACATCCAGCACACACGTCCTATGCCGTAGTCCAGCACACAAAAAGGGACTTGGTTTTGAAACCCCACCATCAGAAAGCCTCAGCTTTGTCTTTGGGTAAAACTCGGGACTAAGTCCCTCCTCTGCCTTAGCAGTGGCGACGTTTCAGGACTTGCCCTGGAAACAAACCCTTGTAATGACAGCCCTCTCTCAAACGGGATAAAACAAAACAAGAAGACAGCTTTGGGAGAGAGGGGACCAGCGGCACTCGCTAGCGGGTTTCCAGAAGGCTGGCTGCTTCGCCTCTTGCCAGCGTAAAAGAAACATGAAGAGCCTTCGCTTTATGAAGCACCTGGCTGCGATCTCTCAGCTCCTTGGCTCCCCGAGGCAGCTTTAGGGCCAGGTTCAGTCTGAAGCCTTTCTACTGGGAGATACAATTAGCTTAATAAGGGAACAATTTTCTGTTTGGTCAAACTGAATCATTCCAGCTTGGAGAAGGCTGTGGGTTTTTTACTGTTGATTTTAATGGCTAAATTTAGCCCATACAGCCCTTACTGCAGTACGACGACTTTCTCTCCGAGAGCCCTATTTACAACAGGTTTTATTCCCGAAGACTTGATTCTGCAGCATGGCGAGAGCTGAACTGCGTTTCCTCGGCACGGTCCTCTAAGAAGACGAGCCTGCAGGACAGCGTGGAGGACTCCAGGGGCTGAGCTTGTCTATCCTGCAGAAAGAAGCTGTGAGGTGACATAGGAGCCTTGTTCTGGCGATGGAGAAAAGCACCTCACATTCCTATGAAGCAAGGTAAATTTAATCTGCTCTAGCGTAAGGGGATCCATGGTTCTGCCGAAAAAAGGCCAGTTGAATTGGTATCTGAAATTCAACACATGCATCCCCAGTCCAAACTGCCCGTCTGGTTTCATACAGGAAGTTCAGCATGAGGGCAAACAGGTTTCACTTCAGGTAGAACGAACATTTAATTCCCTCACAATTCTGATTATAAAGTGCTCTGGGGAATTTCAATGCTGAGTTGGAGCAACATCACCATGGTAATAACCAGAAGGCCTTAAGATTTTATTTGAGACAATTCAGAAAAAATATCCTGTGACATAATCCCCCAAGTTAGGTCTGCAATGCGCTAATGTAAAAACTATATTTACTCCAGTGGTTTAAATCATGACTTCAGTCTCGGTTGCTCCCGCTATTGAAATGTGACCTCATGGTATAGATTACAAAAACTCTCGGCCACATGGGTCATCAGAGCGGATTCTGTCCTGCATAGTACAGGGCTGAAGTCATGTTGTACAGAGGCTGGAGGGAACCTTTATCCGGGGTTAGGAACGTTTCAAATGCTGCCTGTTT
This sequence comes from Buteo buteo, assembly GCF_964188355.1. Taxonomy (NCBI): domain Eukaryota; kingdom Metazoa; phylum Chordata; class Aves; order Accipitriformes; family Accipitridae; genus Buteo; species Buteo buteo. Next base: position 53,183,897 of record NC_134176.1, on the reverse strand, counting down.
TACAGAAAATACCCACTCGACAGCTGTGGGGCCCTGGGAAGTTAAAATGCCAGGAGAAACAACGAACGCTGCTGAAACAGCACCACGGACATTAGTTTTTATGTCATCGGGTCACTCGTTTAACAATCCGACTATAGGGAATACACACAGAGCCTATTAATTATTATTCCTCTTGCTGGCTATCAGATTGAATGCCACAGAAGGGAAAGGAAAGAGCAAGAAGAGGAGGGGGACAGAGAGAGAGATCCACCTCTTCCTGTAGAAAAAGAAACTTTTGAAAGGCCAGAGCTTTCACAGAAACCACCTGTAGTTAGGGAATCCAGCGCGGATACCCTGAACACTGCGGTTTGTGCCCCCGCAACGGAGCGGTGCGGGATGAGCTGCTTCCCAGCAGGATGCCTTAACCCATCCCCAGCAGGTGGGTTTCAAATCTCCTCTGAAAAAATACTCGAGAGCAAAACCTGCCTCTTGCTGTCCTGCCCGGTGGCATTTCCCTGTTCTGTACGGACAGGCACCGCGCAGCGCCTCGTGCTGCGCATCTCGACTCGGCATTCTGCTCTGTGAATTAATTTCCATGAGGAAGCGGGACGGAGTTGCAGTTCCTTCTCCGCTCTACTTCACACCCTGAAACAAGCCTCTCTAAAATAATAATAAAAACATTCGGCTAAGTACAACCTAACAGATACCAGCTTACGAGTAGGAAAGGACAAAATAAACGAACAGGCAGTCGATACGAACTACTTTTGAAAGCAGAAGGTAAGTCTCCTCATCTTTTTCTCTGCATGCACGTTTGATTTAAACCTGAAATTGTACCTTTCTGGTGGGGGAACCCAAGTTACTCAACGAGGCCCAACTGAAACCCACTCCGAGTCTGCTGCCTGGAAAAAAGCAAACCGTTGTTTCTTTCTAGCTATCATAACAAAACGGCAGCACCACCGGGTGCCGCTTAACTCAGCAGCCAGGCCTCTCTCAAGCACGCACGAATGCATTTACACCAGGGAACTGTTTGCCTAATTACTTGCAAGGGCTATGCACTCAAGGTTGCCATATCCCTTCCCTTATGTATTTGGTTGGACATCCTTTATCTTCCTTCGCAGTGTTTCTAGCTGGGACTTCAGCAGCCTTTTAACATTTTTTCCTTTTAAAAAAAAATAATAAAGAAAAGCAAAGGCAGCCGCAGGAGCTGACTGCCTGAGGGTGATCCTACAGCAAGGATCACACACCCGCACGCTCACAGTCGGGAAGCCGACAGAGCAACACGCAGCCAGCATTTTAAATGCTTGACGTGTCGCTTGAAGTATTTTCCTAAAAACAGATCCCTCACGTTCCCCGGGCCACGCCGAGGGGCATCCTACCCGGCAGCACTCGGGGGCAGCCGCAGAGAGCCCGGCAGCCGGCGGCGCAGGTGAGGAAGAAGCACTTCTCCCCTCTGCAGCAGGCAGGTATCGAGAAGGATTTAGCCACAGGATTGGAAATCTCCGTAGGCAAGGGAAGATCAGGCTTGTTCTGCAGCACACCCTGACTCCAGCCTCCCACCCCGAGCACCGGGATTTTTGTCCCCTGCAGTGTGAGACGAGGGAGAAGCCCTCGGCGATGAGGATGGAGGAGACTTCCCTACGGCACTTAGCGTGTCTCGGAGGGCAGATACGTTCAGCAAGGCACCCGCCAGCGGCACCGGGAGGCTCAGGTCCCTGCCGGGCTGTTTGCAGGCAGCCTAGGAAAAATTACTTCCACGAGGAAGCTATTGCTGACATACCAGGGAGTTGCTAGGATGGGCAAGTTCTCTGAGGGATGCTTCAAACTGGATGTGTTCAACGCATGAATTACTGGTGCATGGAAGAATTTTTTACATCTTCCCAGGCAGTCTGCCACAGAAATGGTGCCACCTTGCCACTTATCGAGGTTTTAAGAGACTTCTCTAGACAAAGTAACTTTTTAAGAGAAAAAGGTTGTCTCATTTTTATACATAACTTGGCCATTTTAGCTGAAAAATAATTTCCAAGCCAACCTAAAGTAGCAAGTATGGGAAATTCAGCTGAGTTGTTGACTCCCAATGTTTTCTTTTTACAGATGGCTCCTCCGCACAATCCTTCCTTCCTCAGCCCGTCCCTGAAACCTGGCTCCTCCTCTTCCCCATCCTCCAGCTGCGGCTCCTGCTCCCTCTTCCTCAGTCACAGCCACCAGAGTTTTAGCGAGACCCACGCGAGCCCAGGCCCACCAGCCCAGCGACGCTCGCTGGCACAGCGATGCCATCCCCAACGGCACCGCTCTTTACATGGGAACTGACCTGGAAGAGAAGGTATTCCATAAGGCACTGTTAGCCATACAAAGTCCAAGCACTGCTATTTCCATCAAGTATAACTATATCATCTATACATATATTTATAAAATATAAATCAATGCAATGCTGAATCATTTCAGGGGTGAGGTCACAGGTCTAGGACACCGGAGATGTAAACCTGCCATGGATTTTCACTGCGACGTTAACTCACCAAAACCCACGTTTCGGCTTCCCAGCGAGGCGTGCGAGAAGAGTGCTGTTGTAACTTGGCCAAGGGTGGTCAGCTCAGGCTTGGGCTGCTTTAAAATGAAGACCACAAAGATCAAAGTCAGGTTTGGTAGGAAGGATGGGTAGAAATGAGGAACCCTCAGAAGCAGAGGAGCCAGCCAAAGGCAGGAGCGTGGCGAGGGTTGAGACAGGAGGGAGCAGGAGGAGCAGCGGGGCCGGTCAAGAGCAGAACCAAGGCTGGAGTAACAAGAGCAAGGGACAGAATCTGGGGTCGATGGCAGGGATGGAAAACTCAGCCGTGGGCCGTACAGGGTACGTGGCATTCGCTCTCTTCAAATCTCACTTCTCCCTGCCAGCCCGTGACGAGATCCGGGAGCAGGACCGTTTCTGCAAGGCGAGGATGTACCCACAGTGTGACCGTAGGTCGTGACAAACTCTCGTTAATACTTGTCAGGAGCTCATGATACAACACGGTTAATGCAAAGTATTCAAAGCTCCTACCCCCTCAAACATCTCACTTTTCAGTCTCGCCTGACTTCTTATGAGCTGTGATAAATCCTGTAAAGCTTCTGCCCACTGCCATTAGGACAAAGCACTGACTAAAATGTCTGAATGTATTAATGCTCCTCACAGAAATACATGATTTTATTCTCTATATTGCATTGTTTTAATTGTAAAGTGATAGCTGAAGTGAGAAGTCAGTGCTTCAGTAGCACATCACACGATAACAGCATTTGGCTGTCATCAGACCACTAATAATAAATGTGGCAATAAACCTCTTTGTTTTCAAAAGAGCTGCAAAATGTTCCCTGACGAAAACTGCTACATTAAATTTTCCGTGTTTGGCCTGACGGGTGTCAGAAGGGATGGCAGCTTTTCCCGGCGCTGTTGCTGACGTATCAGGACACGGTGATACAAGGATACAAGATAAAAGTGCGGTTTAGACAATTGGAAACCAGTGATTGCAGAAAACTCAGCTGTTTAAAGAATGAAACTGTACTTTTATCAAATTAAGAGACTGACTCCTTTGAATAATCCTGCTGGTAGAAGTTGTTGTCACTTGGAGTAAAATTAACCTCTAACCTCCCACGGCTTTAACTGTCAAGGTATTACTATGTCTAGTTGTTACTGTGATCCTCTCAATTAAGCAGCACAGAAATTAGGATTTCTAGTTCAAGAATACCTTTTGCAAATAATAAAACACATCCTGTCCCAGGTTCAAAAGCTTGAAAAAATATTTTGCCCCACAAATTAAATGAAAAAAAAAAAAAAAAGTTTTGGGAAAAAAACCCCAACTTTTGCGTGTGCAGGGGAGAATTTTGCTATGAATCCCGGGAGCTTGTGTCCCTCCGTGTGGTCCATGCCAAGCTGGTGGCCGGGACAGTGCTGATGGCCACGCGTCCTGCATCCCAGGCAACGTGTCAGCTGCGAAGCAGAAATGCTATCGGCAAGGGAGCGAGGAGAGGAAGATTCCCCTGGTCCTTGTCCAGGAGGCTCAGCGTAACCCATAGCTATCTGAGCACAGGATGCTCATCTTGGTTTCTCTTCTGTACCCAACTGCTGATTTTTGCAAGAGGTGAAGAAATTGAATTATTTTTTTGAGACTTTTCCTATCTTTTCTCAGATTTGGACAAAATTGACCACGAACCTCAAAACTAGCGAGGGAAGGCTGACCAGCAGACAGCACAGCCACAAAGGCTCTGGCTGCTTTGGAGGTCGGGCAAAAGGGAAACCTTTTCTATATGAGTCAAGATTAAAAATCTTACTTTGGTCCCACAGATAGGATCTTGGCCTCTGAAGGACTTTATCTTCTACTTCCTTCTGCAGCTAAAAACACTGCAGAGCATCCAAGCATTTCAGCAGAATAAATTTCGTTTTTTTCCTCTTTTTAAGCCTCTTGGTAAGTAATCAAGAAAGAAATCAACTGTAGTCTAGCGATTAAAACAGAAGTTTCTTGACAATGAACTATCAGACTTCAAGAAATCCTGCAAATCCTGCAGACTGCTTTTTACTCAGTCTCTAAAACTTTTGGGGCACTTTAGACAAAAATTACTACAACCACATCAGTAAATAGGTGAGTGACACCGGTTCCAACAGCTGAAGCCCTGCCTTGCAGAGGTGCTCATGCTGACAAGCAGAAAGAAAAAAAGCATAACCCCATCCCTGTTAGATCAAAGCCCGTAGCACCCAAAGCTGAGGAATGATCTTTGTAACACTGGGAAGAAGCTTTTCTAAGATAAAACAGAGCCACTTTGGTCTCTGCAAGGGAACTGAAGCCAGGAGTTAACTGATGAGGTGACCAACGACTCATCGGTGCAAAATACAGGGATTTTACAGAGAAGCAGCCAATGCTCAGGCTGTTTTATTCTACCTGTGGCTGCTGCAGCACCAAGACGCTGCGTCCTGCGTCCAGCCCGCAGTCCTCGCTCCATCGCTCTCCTTGTCCTGAGGCCTGGGAGGATTTCTTCATGCCGGCTTGTCAGCCTGTCCCAGGGAAGGAAGCTCTTCTCTGGCACGAGCCGTGATGGCTTCATCACCGCTGGGGAAGCACAGGTTATCGGCAAATTTTGCCTTACGCGCAGTTTGCCAGATATACCTTCCTACCGACGTGCCCCCTGCCTCCCCATCCCGGCCGTGTAACCCGGGGAGCCTGCAGCCACCCTCCGCTTCCCAACAGAAAACACCACCGAGCAATTTTAAATCCTTCTTCCATCACTCCTGCTTGCTTTTCCCAAAAAATTGAGGGGGCCTGCATCTTGTGGTCCTCCTCCTTTCCAAGCTCCCCCCCAGCCTCCCGCTATTTCAAGCTAAAGGCATGCCATGCCGGTCGGGCAGGCTGTCTCCTCCTTGGCACAGTGCAGAAACCCAGCACGGAAGGATGCGGGGAGCGGGGGGATACTGGGAACCATGTAAATTCTGCAGCCTAACAAACTGGCACCAAGCTGGGACTGTGGGTTGTATGTCTAGGCCAGTACAGCCTCTGGCAAGTCACGTCTCTGTTCGCTCCCACTTCATCTTTTGCTCTCTGCATCAAAAGCTCTTCAGGGCAGAAGTCCTCCCGCAGCCCTCCCCGATGATGAGGAGGACCCGACGGCCAGTGACAAGTCACAGCCACAACTCCCCTGTGCCACCCAGTGCTGGGGCTCTTTCTAGCCTGTGGGTTCTTCCAAGTGGCCTGTTTTCTGCTCTTTTCTGCTTTAAAGGATCGTGCTCGGCCAGCTTACCTCCCAGGGTCAGCCACTGCAGGGTTGCACGGCAGCCTGCTGGCACAAGGGCACTGCTGGAAACACACGCCCAGGGGCAGAGGACTGGCACCGGTAACTCGGAGATCAGCTGTAATGTCAGCCCACTCTTCAGCGTGGATCTATGCGGTGTCTCCACCATGGGAGACAGAATAAGTAACTGTATTGGGTTTGCATGACAAGGTTTTGGTAGCGGGGGGCTACAGGGGTGGCTTCTGTGAGAAGCTGCTAGAAGCTTCCCCCAAGTCCAACAGAGCCAATGCCAGCCGGCTCCAAGTCAGACCCACGACTGGCCAAGGCTGAACCCATCAGTGATGGCGGCAGCGCCTCTGGGAGAACATATTTAAGAAGGGAAGAAAGTTGCAGCAGGCACAGAAACAGCAGCTGGAGACAGACGTGAGAACATGTGAGAGAAAGAACCCTGCAGACCCCCAGGTCAGTGCAGAAGGAGGGGAGGAGATGCTCCAGGCGCCGGAGCAGAGATTCCCCTGCAGCCCGTGGTGATGAAGACCACGGTGAGGCAGGCTGTCCCCCTGCAGCCCAGGGAGGTCCACAGTGGAGCAGATCTCCACCTGCAGCCCGGGGAGGACCCCATGCCGGAGCAGGGGGATGCCTGAAGGAGGCTGTGACCCCGTGGGAAGCCCACGCTGGAGCAGGCTCCTGGCAGGACCTGTAGACCCATGGAGAGAGGAGCCCACGCTGGAGCAGGTTTTCTGGCAGGACTTGTGACCCTGTGGGGGACCCACGCTGGAGCAGTCTGTGCCTGAAGGACTGCAGCCCGGGGAAGGGACCCACGCTGGAACAGTTTGTGAAGAACTGCAGCCCGTGGGAAGGACCCACGTTGGAGAAGTTTGTGGAGGACTGTCTCCCGTGGGAGGGACCCCACGCTGGAGCAGGGGAAGAGTGTGATGAGTCCTGCCCCTGTGCCGCTGGGAGGGAGTAGGTAGAGAATCTGGGTGTGAAGCTGTGCTCGGGAAGAAGGGAGAGGTGGAGGGAAGGTGTTTTGAGATTTGATTTTATTTCTCATTATGCTACTCTGGTTGCTTGGCAATAAATTAAGTTAATTTTCCCCAAGTTGATTCTGTTTTGCCCGTGACGGTAACTGATGATCTCTCCCTGTCCTTATCTCGACCCACAAGCCCTTTGTTATATTTTCTCTCCCCTGTCCAGCTGAGGGGGGCAGGGAGTGACAGAACGGCTTTGGTGGGCACCTGGCATCCAGCCAGGGTCAACCCACCACAGTAACACCCTCCTGTGAACAGCAAAGCGGCTGCACATGCAGCTATAGGCAGAAACAACTTTCAGTTGAGCATCATTCTGGATCCAGCGAGCACTCTCTGTCTGGATGATCCCCTGTGGTGTGAAGACTCTGCTCTAAGTCTTGTTCAGCCAGCAAAACCTCGTGAGTGTATAGAACAAAGTTTTTATTTCTGTTGGGAAACCTAAATCAAACAATGGGGGCCATGCAGCAGACCTCCTCGCTCCTTATTCTGATTAAAATTCTTCAATACAGTCCCCACTTTCTTTACTTAAAAGAAGACCTCCTAGCTCTCCCAAGACGTGCCTTCCCAGCGTGAGCCACCAAAGACCAGCCAGCTAACCTGTTCTTCAAGGGAGCTTGCAGTAACTCCACAAAGCCATACTGAACGTTACATGGAAGAAGAATGAGGTAAATCAAATCGGGTGACAGGGGAGAAAGCACCCATCTATTGTCTCGCTGAGTGACTGGCCCTCTGGGAAGGGCCAAGCACTGCTGAGCCCCTCTCTAAGCCTTACCAGTCACTCTCGGATGTGCCAAGAAGAGGAGATACCACCTGCAAGATCTCAGCAGAAGTTAGGTGCAGGGAGGACAGGCCAGTGAGCTCCAATTTAAACAAACGGCCCAGGTTGCTATAGAAACCACAAGGATGGAAAAGCAGCACTTTGAAAACAAAACACAGTGAGGCAGATTTCATATCCACTCTGAATAGGTTTATGACCAGAAAAGGCAAAGTGGGTGTTAAATGCTTTTTAGCTAAGTCAATAGCAGCAGCACTTTTGAGAAGGAGGCATTATGGATTCGCAGCACCCATCATACGTCTTCTATCCCAAACCCCAGGAGAAGAGTCTTCTGTAATTTGCCAATACTATGGGATGAAAATTCTGGTTTCTTAACCCCTTCCTGGCACCCTGTCTCCTTCTACATTATTATTGTAGCTATAAATTACTATATGTAACTATACTAAGCCCATCACTCATGACAAATGGAAAATATATAGCTAGAAATAATCTGACACAGGAGGAATAGAATTATCTAAGGTTTTACATCTAATCAAAATTGAAAATCCTAAAGAGGTTTGGGGTTTTTTCCCTGGAAAAAAGAAAAAAAGAAATACAGCAGAGAAATGGCAGAACTTTGCTACTGATTTTAAATGGCATGCGCTCAGATCAACCTGGTGTGGCCCAAAAGCATAGTATTCAATCAGATATACTCTAACCTTATCAAGAGTTTGTGCTTGAATATTCAAGTACTCTGTCATCAAATGATTATTGCAAGTAGCATGGAGACAGAGAGATTCCTGATGCCAGTATGGTTAATTAATAATGTTACTGTTTATAGAGGTGTTAAAAAAATGGTTACAGACTGTTGATGGAACCAGTCACCCTTTTTTTCAGAACAGTTCCATCCTGCATGTTCCTTGGGGTGACAGGTCACTACCCATCCTTACCAAAGACAGCTTCCATTCGTCTGCTCCTTATCATCAAGCCTGAGGGCCACTATATTTCGGAAAAGGTGATGGCTATTTTGGAAAAGGGAATCTTAACTGGGGCAACTAGTAGACTCTATCTGTTTGAAAGCCACAGACAATGAACAGCTTTGAGGAATGCAATTTTTCAGCTTTTCTTGGAAGAGACACACATACTCTGCTGAAAAATAACATTTCAGCATGAAGAAACAGGGAAAAAGTAAACCCACAGTTTGTATCTTCTGCATAAAGTAATATTGTCACACCTGCAGAAGGGAGCATACGAGACCTAACTAGAGATAAATACCAACAAATGACAATGGGAGTGAGAGGGGAGAGGAAAAGGCTAGCAGACGCAGTTTGGGAGACACAGGAAGAATACAGGGAACATGGAAAATAAAATTCAGAGGTGCTCTGTAGGTAAAGCAGCTCTTAGCACCTGCTCCACTACCTCATATGGACAGACTACTCCATGCTTAGATTAGTGTGTCTGGTGATAACGGCAAAATCAAAAAACCTCTACAACCCCCTTGCCCCTGAATCCTCTGTGTACATATATACCTTTGTTTTCAGATAAACAATAAATTTTACTTTAAATTAATGTAACGTACTCTGAGTTTAAATCTTTTTTCAAAAAGCTTTTGTCTGGCAATACTGTACTGTCAAACCAGTCCTGGGACGGAAGAGAGCCTTATAACTGGCAAGTAAATCTTTCGGGTAGCATTTTCAGAAATACTGTTTTCAAATCCAGGAACTAGGAGAAAGTTCCTCCAGCTATCTTTAAGTTAAAGAACGGAACCTAACTACATATTTACAATTCTAAATACATTACCCTCTGCACTTGACTCTAACAGCAGAAACAGCTGAATAGCAGCACTAGAAATTTTCAAGTTGCCCTGGTCTCTAGTGAAAAATCTTTAGGTGCCATGAGAACACCACTAGGCTCAAGACTTCTGAAATCCCAGGTTTGCACACATCCATTTTGAGAACTGTAAGAGTGCTTGCAGCATTCGGGAACAAATTTCGACCTACAGGAAAAATGTCCCTGCAGAAACATCTCCTGAGATGTGGGCTGGAATCTCCTCTGCTCTAAGCCATTTCCTGCTGTCCCGGCAGGCAGGAGGTTGCTATCCACTGCCACCTGGCTAGGTGACTTTTTTTGGGAGGAGGTGGGGGAGGAAGGAAGGACCCACAAGCTCCCAGCTGACAAAGAAACTTGACCTCTATGCCAACTGTTCCCCTCGCAGCCAGGGCACTCAGGACAGGGGGAGGAACAATGCCACGTAGCTTCTCCCCACTGTCAACCAGATTTGGATATAAGCAGCAGCCGTTGACACATGAGAGCAAGCAGAACATAGTAGACACCAGCAACAAAAGGGTACTGCCCCAAGAGAGCTCTGTGGGATACAGCATTTCTCTTATAAATAATTTTATTGCTGGGTAGGAAACCATGGTCTTCTCCCAGATCAGAGGAAGTAAAGAAACCAAACCACAATTTGCTAACATTATAAATTGAAACCAAGAAAGTAAGTGAAAAACTGTTCTTCAGGAAAAGTATCAGCCTCCAGGGCCCTACCATCAGTTATGTGCCATAGCTTCACTGAATTCAAATGTGTTGCAATTTCCACAACAGGCTGAGGTTCCAGGTTTAAAAGTTTCCATCTCGTCCCCACCTCCTACTCTCTCTTGCAGCATGACTGCTCTTAACACAGTGTAAACAAATGTAGCTTGTATGAACTGATAAAGGCTCAAGTGTTGCCTTGTCAGAATACCTGGAGAAATTTGCACTGCCCCTTGGTCATGGAAAACCACTCTCTGTCAGGACTGCCAAACCTGGGCACATACGGGGATGTGCACAGAGCTCTAATTACCTAAAGAAAGTAAACATGAAAGTAGGCGTCTCCCTCCTTCAACACTAATTCTCAGGAGATACATCACAGAGCCCAGATCTTAGATTCAAATGCAAGCACTTAACATTAAATATACTCCAAAAATGTATTTCTATACAAACTGGGCTGAAGGTGAAGATGTTATTAGATAACAAAGTAAGTTTTCTAATAACATTCATTCATCTTAGAAGAATAAGCCATTTCAAAAGCTGTATGGTGCTTTAGGTAGAGAAGCTGCTTCTAGAGTTGTTTGATATACAAAGAAAATTATTCTAGCCGATTTCAGAGCACAGGGATTTAAATGGCTCAACAGTCTGTCCTTTAAGTTATCAATAATGTTAAAACATAGGCATAATTGAGTATTAATAACTTGACTGCTCTCATCAAACAAGAAATTTAAACTACTACTGGCTAAGAAAAGATAGACATTTTCTACACACCAACTTATTCTTGCACTGAAGAGGGATGCTAGCTTGCTTAACAATGTTAACATGTTACAAGGCACAGAGTATTTATCCATGCTTAGATCCTACTTCACGCAGAAAGTGAAGACATACCAAACCTATGTTTTGCTCCAGTACACTAGATGCCACGTAGCTGCAGTGAGAACTTAACCTCGTAAGCAGCATACCTGACCTAACATCCAGACAGCAGTCCTCTGGTTCCTACCCACAGGTGAAATGTACCCAGGGCAGGCAAACTTGAAGAATTCCAGCAAGTCAACCCAGAATCAGGTCTGAGCTGCCGACTGCTCCTCTGTAACAGCACAGGTTTGAGAGACAACCCTCCAGGTAATACTCTTGTAATGCAATATGCATTGACCTAGGAGCAGTAGCACCAGAGAAAGTGCTGCACCTGGTGCTACTACACTCCTCTTAGTGTAGCTTTGCAACTGACTTAGGTTGTGATTATAATAATTCGGGTCCAAATCTTTGGACCAATTCTTCTGGGTATCAAATCTGGCAGCACAAGCCTAATTTTTAGAGATGCTGACATTTCCTGTCCCACCTGAAATCACTGGAAGCCACAACTTAGTTGTTCTAAAAAGAAAAACTAAAAAGAAACTAAGAATTTAGCAAATTCTGAAAGTAATGTTTTCCATCTCTTTGCGTCTATTTTCCTGCCTATGACACAGAGGTAACAGTTTTAAGCCAGCAGGGATGGAGGACTGTTAATACTCAAGCAATGGGAAGCTTCGACCTGGCTGATAAGGCTTGTGGCTACAGTGTCTCTGTTGCGTGCCTTTGTCTGTCTTGTCTAGATGGATAAACGGTTAGGATAAAGCCTGACCACAGAGTGCAGAGCAGAAGGGAGCCTTGACCCTCTGTTCTACTAGACACTACTGTAATTCAAGTAGTTATATAAATAACGAAACTGATTGCTTCATTGGAAGAGACTTTGCAACCTACGAATAAAGAGCAATGCACTACCCCTTGGTGAAATGAGCAATACTCAGAGATGACCATGAAGTGCAGCTTTCTCATTTCTGTACACACAGAACATCCAGCTGGCTTTACATAAAAGAATTCTGTCTTGTTGTTTCTTAGATCATAGATCACTACCTGGGGGACAAAGGGGAGACGAGAAGTGCAAAAATAACTGCCCACTGAATCTTTCTGCTCCAGTCAGTATCTCTCAGATCTTTGATGTGTTTTGTGTTCTTTTAAGAACGATCGTTTTTTCACAAACTTAAAGTGATTTAGTATCATCTAATAGCATATAATTTCTGAAAACAAAACAGCACTGTCCACATAACACAGGCAGCTTCTGATTGTCAAAGATCTTCATAATATTGTTTCTTTTCTCCCACCAGGTATTTCATAGGACTCTGTTCCTGTACGGCTTCCTTTAAATCTGTAGCAATCTGAGGCTCTGGATCTGCTGCGTGTTTATATCCAACAACGCCCAAAGTGCCTCTTCACTTCCAAACTCCATCAGGTTCTGGATAAATGATCCTAAAGGTCAAGTTTATCCGTGCATCTCTAGAATGATATTCCTTAGGCACTCGATGCTGTAAGTGGCATTAGAAAAACAAAACAAAACAAAACAAAACCCAAAAGCATGAGCTTGTGTATTTAAAATACAGGTTACCAAGCAATGTAAAAAAGCTTCATTTCCTATGATGGCTTTTTATTAACATTTCTAAACATTTAGATAAGGGAAAAAATTCATGTTCTGACTGTTCAGGTCCACTGAAAACAAAAGGTCTTTGTAGATTACTATAGATGTTTTAATTTAAGTTGCAAGTTATATTCTAAGCTCCTAAATTGATTTTGCTCTTTCAGCTGCAGGCTGCAAGCTTCATTGCTGAACTTTAATGCCGGCACATCTGAGCTGATTCTTATTACATCACTTCGCACTTGGGAAGAAAACCCATTGTTTCTGTGGGTGCTTTGAAACTCTGAGGCACAAAGCAATATTAAGGCGCTAGGAAACAACTGTGTCACTGGAAGAAGAATGTCCCATACCTTTATGGGAGTGCCTCGTGCATATTTAGAAAACTGCACTGCAAGTAAAGCACACAAACAGTGTGGAGGAGTTCTTACCTGCCAATCCTCCTGGGTAGCTCCTTCCATCATCAGCAGAGTCCCGTGATCAAGTGGGATTCTTAGTCTTTCTACGTAAGTATAGTCTCCATTCTCTTCCTAAAAAGAAACATTAGACACTGAAGAAGCAGGCATGTGCATTTGGTAGAAAGCCAGTTCCCAATAGTAGAGCTTAAAAGGCTGTGAGGGTAGAGGAGGAAAGGAAGCTCTTACAAGATTAAGAAGTCTAGCTAAACCTCTCTGTTATCATATTTTATAAAGAGTTCAGGAGCTGAGCATTTTAAGGATGAAAGAAGCCACTGCGTCTCACTGCCTGTACAACACAGGTAAACTTCAACAACAAATTCCTACATCTAGTACAAAATTCTGGAGCAAGGCTGCAAACCTTTTGGAAACATCCACTCTTGAAATAAACAGTTCTGCGTGGAGACATTCTGCAACAGCCACTCCAATTCCAACAGTTAACTACATCAAAAATACACATCTTCTTTCTATTCTGAATTTGTCTTGTTTTGGACATTACATGTTGGTATAGTATTATCTGCTAGATGAAGAACCTTTCCTATCCAAAAAAAAAATATCTCCTTTTCCTATAGTACCTTGTAAAACAAGTTGTCTTAAAATTTATCATCACTAAGCAAAACAGACTGCTAAACTAGAAGACAAATAATACGCAAACTTTTGTTAAGCCTTCAGATTAAGTACAACTTTTTTAAGCACAAATACAACAACCGGACATAGCAACACTGCAGAGTTAGTCTCACACATGCCACATCAGTGGAACAGCAACTCTCTATTGCTTTGCACTATCCCTTCCAATTTTAAATCAGACTAATACACTGCTAAGTCAAGTTGCGAAGTCTATTATGCCAACACAGTTCTCTTTGTCAATCACAACAGTAACCTCTTCATGAAATCATACTACGCGAGACATGAACTATCTTCCAGAATCCCCATGGGCAGGTATTACAATGCTCTGTGTATTCCTTTAATATTTTCTGATTTTAGCCTTCAACAGCTGCAGAAAAATTTGCTGCAAACATTGAACAACTTCCATTTAACATCTTGCTTACTTAATGCTGGCATTTTGATTATTTCATTAATATTGAAATGTGAATAGGAAAACCAGGATGTCCCCCAAATACAGAATGGCAGTATATATTTTGCCTTTTCTAGATCTCTATTGCCAACTTTGCAAGCTGTCAAGGAAGAGTTGAAAGCAACTCTCTGAAATGAGGAATTCAGGGAAGTTTCAGATAGGAAATCCTGCAAAATACGGGGACTATTTTATAGAGAGGGGGAGTTAGAGAAATATCTTAATTAGTGTTGAAAGGGAGGGGACTCAAGAGGCCTTTTATTTTTAAGTTATAGAAAGCCATAGATAGCTTGAAAGTAAAAAGTGGATAATAAATGTCCTCCACTGAAAAAAGAGTATGTATGACAGGTTCTCAGCCTCTACATTGTACAACTACAGGGTTAACTTTTTCTGAGTATACTGCATATAGCGAACAGATAGCCTGAATGCCTATTTGTTATTGTATCACTGCCTCTAGAAGCAGAGATACTGGCTTTTTTCCAGAGAGATCACCAAATCAGTTATTTGTTCTTGAAAGAAAAGCCAGAAATACACAGTTACTACAAACAGATGAGAAAAAAATAATTAGGCCAGGTCTGAGCTTCTAAAGCATGACGGTGCATTTCTGTAAGGGATCATACATCTTAGACAGTTGCTGCACAAATGCTTCAGATTTTTTATTTTTTAATTAGTTAGGCAGCATGTTCTCTTCCAGTTTCTTATAATGGTTGGTAGACTCCTAAAATCATACTTGCTGAGTGTTTAGGAGGAGGCAATGCTCAATTATTTCAGACCCAGCTGAAGGCAGCAATTACTCCAGACTCAACAAAACCTGTTACCAGAGTGGCATTTGTTCACATTTGTCATGTAAAATGAAACTGTACTTTGGAGGGGCAGGGAAGAAAAAAAAAAAAAAAAGAAAAAGAGATGCGAGGTCACTACTTATGTCACTTGTAACAGAAGCAAATTGCAAAGAAGCTGGAAACAATACAGGACAACTGAGACTGGGAAAATGGAATTATCACAGTAAGATTTAACCCAGCTTGAGGTGCAGGTATAGTTACCTCACACTGACAGAAGTCCCACATTTCTGAAACAGAAACAAACGTTACAAGATCTCCAGGCTTCAGCTGTATGTTGAGTTATTCAGGATAATTAACAGGGTTCTGCACAGACCCGACAGCTAGAAGAAAACATCAGCGGGTCATAAAAAGGCAGACATAGTCTTTTGCGAGCCATTAAAAAGACCCAACAGCTCTCATCCAACACATTTTACTGCTTTTACAAAAACTCACATTTTCAAAAATCTTAACTAACTTCCTTGAAGCTTAATTGTGCAGTGGCCCAACTTGATGCAGGTTTGTCTTTTTTGTTCATGGCTTGCTGAAAAGCTCAAAATAATGAGATAAAGTATCAACTACTGGGAAAATTATGTCCTGGACTTAAAACAAAGTTTGATTTTCAAAAGAACAGCTGGGAGTGTGTGTGTGTATAAAAGAGATGCAGATAGAAAGATGACTGCAAATCCTCTAAAATGCAAAAGAGCTTGGTTGGAACCAAATCAATTCCCAATAATAAAAAGCATCACTTTATGTAATTGACTATTTATTCACACCACTGCCACTTTCTGTTCATGTCTGGGACTAGAAGTCACAGTGTGACAGAACAAGGCTATTCAATACTTCTGGTGCAACCGGCAGCGCTGGCTGGCAATTCTGGATTTATGCATTTTTTGGGAATACCTAAGGGCCCAAGGCTGTGCCAGTGATTAATTAAGCTCACTAAACCTCTGGAATCACAGAGTGCTGAAGGCATTCAGAATCACCTGTAATATGTATTCTTTGTAAGGACAATGCAAAACATATTTTTAAGCTTCTAGAATTATTAGACATTTATCTTGCTCTATTTTTAGTAAGGTCTAATGCCAAAAACGTTTTCTTAAACTTCAGAGGAAACAAGGAAAACATTTCAAAAATAGGTATTGTAAACATGACTGCTGATGAAAAGCAGAGAAATACCATTGCATGGCTCTTTTCTATTTCACAGGATTACATCATTTCACTTTGTGGATGGACAACAGTGGACTTATTTTTATCTCTTGCTCATCTTGATTAAAAAGGAATTCTTCTAAGATAAATGATTTAGGAGAAAGCATCCTTCTGGCTTAGAAAAGTCAGTATGTAAAAGCAACAGTTACTTTCTGTTTTAAATGGGACATCTCTGAGCTTAGTTTTACTTAGAAAAAGAGATTATGTCAATTGGTTTTGCAGAGCTGACAAAGTTAGACAAAAAATTTTTACTGTCTTACATGTTGTTACTAACACTGTCTACCAAATCTCATTTCAGAACTTTTATCTCTAGAGCTGGTGTTAGACATACAGAAAACTCAGCTGAGTTTCAGAGGTCAAGAAGTTTATGAAGGTAATTTGTTCTTGACATCTAAGGAGGAAAAGATTTTTTTAAAAGTACTGATAACAAACATGGAAAGAAATGCATCAGGTAACTTTTATATGGTCACTTTGTAACTCTATAGGTGTATTAGAAAACCAGCTGCTTCCAAGAACAGGTCTAGTAAAGCAACAGTTCTGCTAAGGTATATTAGGATTTTCATAATGTTGAGTTGCATGTTTAATACAACCCAAGCTTTACACTGTCCAAGTACAGTGGCTAAAACTTTTTTTTATTCTTAATTCAAGTAACTACAGCTAATAAGTGAGGAAAACTCAGCATGAGTTAATGAGAAGCTGTGAATATAAAATCTGTAAGTATTCCTGGACTCTATCAAGGTTTTTTTCTTAAAGTGGTATCAGAATCAAAAAGGTAAGAAAGAGAAAAGATCTAGTATAAATCTATATAAATCACCTAAGTTTGTTTCTCTAAGTCTCAGGCAAGTTTATTGAGATAGTAGTAGTGTGGAAAGTGTGGAAACATCTTTCTATTATAAGGAAAATTAAATGGAAACATCTTGTAGAATAATGTATAAATAGTGCAGTTATACATGGAAATGATGCAAAACTATTTTCAAAGGCTAAAGTCAGCAGCCTTCATGGAGAATGCTGGCGTCTAGTCTTCTGCTTTACCTATTTACCTATTACCAAGAGAATTCTCCTTATGAAACTTCTAATCTTGTCTTGCTTCTATCCCTGTTTTCCAGTTTACTCCTCTACCACCAGCTGTGGAAACACCCTCCTCCACAACAAAGTGGTCTCATCTATCGATACTTCTGCATTTTTACCTGTTCATTCTCACTATCTCTGACAAAATCCTCACTGCAGCTCTTTTCTTTACGGACTCAGTAAGAATGAATATCGTTGTATTGCCCTTTCCTCCTGTCATTCACTTGCCCGCCTGCATAGGACTATCTTTAAACTCCCTCAGTCTGCAGCTGACCTAGCAGACTGCAGGTGAGGTAGCTCTAAAGCACTCCCATCTTCCTCTCTGCTTGTCTATAGCTGCTCAAGTCCTGCCAATACTGGTGGACACCACCTACGCCTCTGCAGCCACTGCTGCCTGCAAGTCTCCTTCGTGCCAATCTAAAAGTTCAACCCTCCTCGTCCTGATCAAGGCCTCTGTTTCTACCGTGCTCCATATATTCCCACGTTTGTCTTCAGTTAGGCCTGTTGGGACACAAAGGGTTATTTTTCTGCTGTTTTCAAAAGTACTAGGAGATCTTTAACATCTGCTAGAACAGCTACTCAAGGACAGGATGACTGTGTTTTAGTGTTTCATTTGAAGGACAGACCCTTCTGAAGGCTGATTCTGAGAACACCACCAACATCCTATTATCTAACACACGCGTGAAGCTCCCTCCCTTCCCCAGCACCCATCAGTTTCCTTGGCTACAGATGGAAGAAAAGCAACCTGACAGCTGGCTTTCTAACTCCTTCCACAGTTCACACGGCAGTTCGTCGGGCAATGACACCCAACTGGTCCTTATGGCACTCAGAGCACCTCTCAGTGGGACCCGGGAGCTCAGTGGGACATTAAATATCACCCTTCACCCTGGAACTAACATTTCACACTCAGCTTCCAGAAAGACCTCATCAGAGAACCTGGCACTGTCTCACAGAGTTGAGCAGTGATAAGCAATAGTCAAAATGGTAGTGAGGCTGTACCAGAAAGACCCATCTAACACGGCAAAAACAGTTCCTCTGGAGTAGGATGGTGAAGTCACATAGGAGTGGGACAGGGGCCTTGAAGCAGCATGGAGAACAGGAGGGGGTCACGGTGGTGCAGTGGGGACAGTTACGCTGCAGGCAAGCACGAGAGGACGTGTTGACCAAACCAATAGATTGCGTGTGAATTGTGTATGAATCACAGCTCTATGACAAAGCATTCATCTCTTGGTTTCAGTGTAGGCAGGAGCTACAATGACGAGGAGGGAACAAGGAGGCAAGAAAAAGTTTAAGTAATTTACCAGAACTAGTAGTAGAAAATAAAAGAAACCAGATCACTTCGCTGTAGACTCTGAAGTACCAAGTAGGCATCCAAAAAAAGGTAGAACTTTTTAAAGCAAAGGCAAAATATCAGCTATGATGACACAACTGGTCCAATAAACAGAAAAGACAGTATTTAGAAGAAAGAATGCTTAAAAAGAAAAACTCCAGTGGAAAAAGTAAAACAGTTTCTGGCATCATGTTAATTTCCACAAAAAGTCTCCTTAATTCCAGCAGGGAATTTGCCCTGAAATGTATTTGTAGCTTTTTTACATGCACTGGGCTGAAATCCGAGTAAGAATTATTTCTGCTTATACACAAGGGATGCTTGTTGATGCAGATTCAAATAGGCTATGCACGTCTCTACGCTCCTTTACCATCTACTATATGATGAACACTTACTCATCCAGTACAGCATTCACCCAAAAGAAAAACAGAGGACTGAACCTTTCCTTCCCCTCACCCTCAAACAATTTGCAGGAAAAAAAATACCACTTGCACCTAAATAACTTTTTTTAAATTTTTTTTTTTGCCAAGGAAAAATGCAGAGAAAAGATAAAAAGATTTCCTTTTGTGACAGTTTCAGAGTGGCCTATATAAACACCACCAAATTCCTACCAGACAAATGCCAAAATTCACACAAACATGCACAAAAAAACCAACCCACCAACATTACTGGTCGTCTTTGCTGTTAAGAGAAATAGGATTTTATTATCTAATAAATTCATCCACATTTCAAGATATAACAGGAAAATATCTGTACAGATACTAACATGAACTGAAGTCTCTGAAGGTTCTGATCTAGCATTCTTCAATAGCACTAGAAGATGTTACCTGACTTGTGGTACGTACTGTTTTGTACCCAGTACATGATCACACACAGGCAACCACTTTAGGGTTTTTTTTCCAGTACCACTTATCCACAGTGAGCTTCTACCATAGGATTTCTCATCTTGTATTTTCATTCCATCTTTCCATCTTTCATCTCAAAACACTTAAAAGCACTTACAAGAACAGAGGCAAATGAAGACCTTTGAAACTCTACAATCTGAAATACTAGAATGTTGGCCCTCAAAGAGGTTTAATTTTGGCAGGAAAAGGATTTACTTTCTCTTGCTGACCTCACTGAAGACTAACCCTGGAAAACCCAATCTACCGATACTGGCAGATTATAAACCAGGGAGAGCCTGCATGCCTGTTAACCTGAATCCCTTTTCCCTAGGCTACGTTCCTCTTCCTGTAACTCGCTTTTGAACAAAGTAATGATCAAACTTCAAATATCTACAATCAACTTTAACTTTCTCTTAATGAAAGAGAGAATGCTACATTACAATAGAGTATGAAAATTACTTCTTTGCTGGTACAGCCTGAAAGGTTGTAATTTCCATCAGAGCCTCTTGTAACTCCCACTTGGCAAAGCATCTAGTGTCACAGGATGCTCTCAGAAAATTGCAGGCTTTGGGAATGTGCAAAGAATACGTAATGTGTGCCATATAATTATTAAGTACAAGTTCCCTTAGGCACAGGATGCAGTTAATATCAACTTATTCAAAGATCACTCTGCACATGAGGATCATACCTTAGAAACAGGTATGTCACACTTGCAGAAGGAATACACTTCATAGGTAGCAAGACTCAGCTAGTCAGAAATATCAGGTCAGAGGCACTGAAGAAAAAAATGAGGAGAGCCTGAGGGATACATCTATAGAAAATCATCTGTCTCAGGAAGAAAAGGGAAGAAATCGTCCAGTACAGATCAAAGGTGGCGGCCAATTATGAATGGCACAGACTGAATTTCCCCTCTTTGCTCATAATGGACATCTTTCCAGAAAATAGAAAACAGAACAAAAAGACATCTTGCTCACGAACTGGGTTTGATTTTTAAGAGGAAAGCTGCAAAGTTTATACTGAAATCTAAGTGGCTTTGATTCTGATCCATCGAAGGGGAACACATGCACTTGCAGAAAAGAATGCAAGCACCGTTTACCTCAGTTTCCCAGAGGAATGAACTTTCGAGCTGACATTTTGTTATCATTCCAGCGTCAAGGATACTTACTCGTGATATGCCCACTGATATAATGCACTGGTTATATGATCTCATGCTCAGGGACCAGGATTAAATTAACTTCAGACAACAAAGAATTTACAAATTAAAGAACTGGTGAAAAATACAGATTATTTATTTGTTTTCTGGTTCAAATTCTGACTTTTGCTGTTCACAACTAGGTGACCCAAGGTGACTCTTGATGGGCAGACTTTAGTACGTCAGCATACAGTTTTCTAATAGGCTGATAATCATCACCTTTGCTTTCTGCATTACTTATTCAGAATAAATAGCAACATAAGCAGACAGCAAACTTCTTCCCAAAGGTCTCAAAGACTACACATGCAGAAAAGACACCTGAAGTAGGACACCCTAAAATGAGGCCTGTATTCTCAACACAGGAATATGTGATTCCTTTACTTGGATAAATACGAATTGCAAAATTTAAGTTTTAATTTGGCATGAGAACCCAACATACCCAAGCACAGCATTTTATCCAGAAAGAGTATTCACTATATCACCAACTTATTCCTGAAAGGATGTTCCACACATGCCTCCTTATCAAAGTAAAGATCTCCGTTTAGTCTGTAAAGTATGATATGACAGTTTGGTATTTTAAGGAAAGGAAATGAGCTCCTTCTCTCCCTTCACTGTCCCTCAATCTGAACATGAGTCAAAATGCAAACATTATTAAGAAGACTTTTACTTGCAAGAGTAGTCAGAGCTACTTATCATCCCACATACACTATGCATTACACAATGTTTGCCTGAGTTTAAGAAAATGGTATCAACTCTTTGGTTCATTTATACAGCAGAAGTCCCCTTCCACCACCACTGATTTCATTTTAAGTAACGGGAAAGGCCCTTATTTGGGCAGAAGAGTGCCCAGGTTGCAATTTCACTGCAGCACTATACTGCTGCACATTATTAGAGTGGTCCCATTCCCATCCTCAAGATGTCACATTCCATGCAACAGATTTCTTGATCCCTATGCTTATTTCACAGAACTTTACGAATTGTGCTTCCATTAATTTCTAAAAGCATTTAATAGTAGTTAAGTTCTCTAAACAGAGGGAAAATACTAAGCATATTAGTAACTACAGGATTCTCTCAATGTGGTATGAACACTCACAGGGGAGGGTTTCTTCCTCATCTCAAAGGTCCGGGTAGCACCAAAGCTGAGTGAGGCAATGACAGGATTTTTTCCCAGTGATGGTTCGTCATCACTGTGCCAGTCTACGCTATCCTTCTCATTTCGGTAGAGGTTGCACAGAAGAGAGTTGAAGGTATAGCCAGTGAACTCTTCAATGCGCTCCTTCAGCATGGTCAGCAGAGGATGCCACTGTAATCAGCACAGAAGGAGTAGGGTAAATACAATGAAAGCAGGCCACCAGCAGCGGGAAACCACTAAGAAACAAAATATACTGCACTTTAATCACAATAAACTTGAAATCAAGCAAATGCCTCTGAACAATTCTGATTATGTTTGTAGTAAAGCTGAGAAATGGGCTTTCTGCAAAATATGCGTATGTTACCTATCGCTCAATACTAAATCATCTCTTAAAACTATGAAGCTAGTCTGCCTTTCATACTAATGTAGCCAGCCACCCCAATTAACTCAAAGGTGAGAAAGTACACAGAGTAAAATCTGCTTGAACTGACCACGGATCAACATCGGGAATTCTTAACTAAGACGAAAAGTGTGCAACTTCTCTCATGCATATCTGTTTTTTTTAACCTCCTAGACAAGCTAGAGGAGTTTAACACAGGGGTCTGATAACATCCGAGTTTCTTGGGCATTGCTGGTGGGCATAGCACATCCAGAAAGTTGCAATCAGTGGCTAAATGACGCACTGTCAATTGCCTGCAACTGTTGACACAGAACAAGAGACAACACTGTCACAACGTGGCCCTCTGTCCCTGCTTGGTTAGTACAGATTGTTGAGCCCAACTCATCAGCTCTTGGGGTTTTGACTTCGACATTGTAACTTTTCAGTGGTTCACAAAACCTGTGTCACAGGCCCTGAATTTCATCCTTCCCTTTGCTAACATCTTGCTGAGTCCATAGCCCACGGCAGCTCTGCACATTCCATTACAATTCAGTTCAGTGAATCGTTATTTAATGTTATAAACTTACATCACGACTTTCATCTGTCAGAGTGCTTTTAAGTACTACATAAGTACATATATTAAAAAAAAAAAAAAGCCAAAGCAATGTAGGCCAGAACTGTTGCCCATTATATAAGCAGAAACACAGATCAAGAGAGGATGAAGAACTGATTCCAAATCTCCCAGTGCATCACTGGCAGAAGAAGGAACAGACAGCAGGAATTATTTCCTAGTATCCATCTCTAATAATGGAGTCTGCACTACCTTCTTTCCATGCTAACCCACGTTTAAAGCATTTTTCACCTATTGGTTACAATGCAGGAGCCTCAACATACCATCTTTCTCCGTTAGGGGTATTTCTAAGTCACCCCTTCAATGACTAAGCATCACATGAATAATTAATTATATATAAATATAGCTTACAGCTATGGGACATGTAGCGACATCAGTAATACCACTGAAAAAAAGCTATAGCTTGTAATTGGGCTGCCTGAATGTGCAGTATGTGCAGGACATACAAGGCAATGACAGAAGTACAACAAGAATTACTGAAAGCACTTTTCAGTGACCAACCAGGACTGGATTCCTTCAATCCTACCACAAAAGTATTTCTTACTAAAAATGTTACCATATGGTGAATTTTACAATTCAGTGGAAACCCCACTACAAACCTGCAGCAGCAGAAGTAATTTTGTTGAAACATTACTGTGTCACCAACTACACCACAGCTTACAAAGAAACATTTTTCTAACACCAAAATTCATTTAGGCATGAGCACTGGATTATACCTAGCAGTGCTGCAATCACACCCAGTCTTACCAAAAAAAAAAGGAGAGGCACAAAGCTAATTACTCCTACAGATCAAGCGTTCAAGGCAGGTAATTGGTTTTGGCCAAGCTGTGCACTAAATTATATTTTATTCAGGATATTTTTGTGATATAAGCCCTATTCTACAGACAAGGGCTGTGCTCTTTACACCATCCGCTGCTTCTTCTAGGCTGCAAGAACTCCCACCTACAAAGCTGAGTGAAATGTTGGAGTGTCTGTGTGCAGTCTACCCATATGTCTGCCTATGGGCAGTTTCTAGCCAGTGGCAGGGCTGGCTCCCAGCTATCCAAGTTTGCCAGTGCATCTCACCTTCTGCTGACATTTCTTTCTCTCAGTAAAAAAGAGAATTATTCACGGATAAAAGACAGGATCAGCATGCGTGACTGATTTAGGCCTTGTACCTCTTGGATGAGAAAAACAAGCCAGTGGCCCAATGGGTGGTAACTCTGAACTTTATGCAAACTGAACTGAAACTGTGAATTCAGGGTATACAGGCTCTATCCAACCTCTGAGCAGCAACAGCTTCCACAACAGACAATTCTGAACTGGATTTAAATCACCAGCGTACAGCAGAACGATTTTGTGGGGGCACTTTCCCTAAAGCCATTCAACTTCCAGAAAAGTCCATTTAAAATGGTCCACAAATAAGTACCAAAAAAATGCCTGTTTTTCTACCACAAATTCCATAGGTTACAAAATTTTTGAACTATGGTATCTTTGAGACTACAAAATCATCACAACTCGTGTTGTTAAATAATGCCTTTCCACTTTTCCCAAACTGAGCTTTGCTAGGAAGTACCCGCGTTTGGCAGCAGTTCTGGGGCTCAGACACTTCTCTCTCGTGCTATCCAGCCTTCAACAGTCACATTTAATTTATGGTTCAGAACACTGCAGCCTACTGCCATGGCAATTTCAAACAAAGCAATACCAAGAGACAGGCCAATGGGGCAACAGGCTGGAAGACAGAGAGAGAGAGTGAACACGAACAAAATGTCAGTGAACCACTCAGGTGGTTTTCAACCCTTCCAAAATAGCGTGGGAAATTACATCATACAATCTGGAGTTGCTGAGCAGGCAGGTTGTGATTTCATAGCATTCACGCAGGAATCCACAACATGCCTAAATTCTCATTTAAGCAGTACTGAATCTAAGTGTTTCTGAAAGTAACTATTTCAGTAATTGATATTACTGTATCTTTACAACAAAAAACTCAGTATGACTCTGTACACTACAATCTCCCATACAAAGATGCATAGAGTAAGTCATACAGAACAATTCAGAGTTTTTTCCAAAGCTACAGTGACCCAAAAGCAGAACTTTAAACTATGGAGTGATAATTTCCTTTTGCCAACATTTAGCAACTAAATCATGCTCCTCTCAGTCAATCCACTCATAATGCTTGTTTTATGAAGTTGTCCACATTTCACTAGAATCTGTTGCTGATCACAAATGAAATGCTGATAGATACTCTACATAGAGGATAGAGGGAATTTTTGTCTCTCAATCTCTGCAAAGGATTTCTCTGTAGACAACAATAAAAGAAAACTGTAAATATATACATACATTTGGGTTTGGCTGCATTGTTATCCTGGAGTATGTGTAAGGAAGCTCCCCATACCAGGAGGTAAGCCTTGGTTCCTCAAAAGATACTTCTAAAAAAAAAAAAGAACAGGAAGACTTTCTCAGTTGCCTTATCAAAGGGCTTGAAAATGGAAAGATGATGCAATTCTGCCAAGAAATTTGATCAAAAAGGGACTGTCCACTCACCTAAAGTTAAAAAGCAGCCCCTTAAGATCCTCAGCCTTACATAATGAAGTCAAGTGGAGGAACGAGATTATTCAAAAGCAGGCCTGTCTCTGCAAGAAGAATTACCTTGCCAAAATCTTGGAACCACATCAATTTTCTCATCCCTATGCCAGACAGGGCAGGGACTGGACAAGATAAAGATAACAAAATGAAACTGAAATTTTATTTATAATTCTCGATTAGTTTATATTCTCCTGGTTCCACTGCCCAATACGCTGGCATAAGTTGCAAGATGTATCCATTGGAAAGGATGAAGTGGAAAGGACTGCAGCATCAATGGGACATTACAGAATCAGATGTAGCAAGGCTGGACAAGTAATATTTTGTCAAATATGCCTACACCCTGTGGTGTAATACAAACATCAAGTTAAAAGTACTTTCAACTTCTGGAAAGACTATCCTGGTAGCTGCTTCTCATGCTTGACAGGTAACACTCTCCATTATACAGTACCTTTATTGCAAGCCAGTAAGCACAGATGTTGAAGATATTTTCCAGCCCTGTCCAGTAACTACTCTGATGTATTATCTTACATCCGTTGCTGACTGAAAGAGAAATTTAGCTAGAACAGGTGCCCCTTAGTGAACAAATTCAGAATAGCAGCCTCTTCATTTACTGCATACTAGAACAAATAAGCAAATGCAAGGGAAAAGAAACAGGCTTTGCTGGGATTTTAAGTGAGAGAGGCAGAAAATAATCCTGGTGACAGAAACCTCAAAGAACACAGTTTTTGCAGCATCACTGGGAGACGGTATGAAGGGATGGAGCACAGACGTAATCTAAAAAAAGAGTGGGAAAAAGAACTGGAGATGACAGAAGCAGCAGTAAAATTCAAAGATTTTTAACACAGGCAATTTCAATTTGTAAAGATCTCATTTAATTGGCAATAGGAACATGGTGATAAAGATCGAAAAATAAGCAGCAGTACTCTTCAGCTATGCATGGAAAACCTGGAAGGAAATGTGAAGGAGTGGTAATATGTAAAATGAAAAACAATGATAAACAATGCACGGATTTTGGTATGGAAATGACCTCGGAATGACCTGAAAAGCTGGTCTACACACTCCTTACCATGTCTGACGTGAGTTCGCTGACCCCAAGGTATGTCTTGCAGGAGTTGTTCAAACATCCAGTCTGCTTGTTCCGAGTCAATAAAGCCAGGAATCAAATGAATCCTAAGGAAGAAAAAGAGAAAGAGAAGATGGAAGGAGTATACACTTCTGTATATGCTTTGATAAAATATTCTAATTTCCAGGATTCCCAAAGGAGCTAGGAATGGCTATAATGCCTCAGACCAAAAGGCAAAGCCCAGTATCCTATTTCTGACCACAGCCAAAGGCAGGTGTGAAGAAAAGAACAGAAGGCAGCAGGAGCTCCTGATGAGTCTTCCCCTCACCAAACACGTCTAATTGCTTTTTAAAACCTATAAAAACGTATGACACCAACAATATCTTATGAGTCCCGCAATCAGCCATATACTGTGTGAAAAATGGCATCCTTCTGCTTGTTATTAACTTCACATCTGATAAATTAGATAGCCCTGATTACGGGTCTACAATCAACATAAGAAAATAATTGCCCTTTATTCACCATCTCCATACCACTCAGAATTTGATAGCCCTTTATCACTACTGCCATCCTATCCCCTCTTTTCCAAGCAGAAGAACCCTAGAGTATGTAACCTCTCCAATTTTTACATTTTCTTATGTACATTTTATATTTTGACTGTATTAACAGCAACATTCAAAAATTCCAGCCACTGTGATGGAAGTCCAACAAGAATTACTGAAAGCACTTTTCAGTGACCCGCCAGGACTGGATTCCTTCAATCCTATCACAAAACTGTGATGGGTTGCAGAGTAGGAATGCTGTTCACAAGAGTTTACTCTCACAAGTATTCAATGCTCCAAAAACATCACAACAAGAATATATAGTAAAGGTGCCAACAGAGATGCAAAATCTCATTATTCACTTTCCAGAAATGTAAATATTCCAGCAACATATTATGAAAACAAACTCCAGAAAATGACAGAATAACCCAGCTGGCTGTGTATCTTTCCTACTTCCAGCTGGCCAAAGTTTTTATTTTTCAAACTAGTATAAAAATTTATTTCTAGCTTTAGAAGAAACCAAGGTGAAAGCTCTGAAATAAATGCACAAAAAGGTACTATGTCCTTGGCATTTTTTCCACTACTAATAAAATCTATCGAATTCAGAAGAAAAGGATTAATATCGATATTACACCTAAGCCAGCAAGGTAAAATAAAATGCATTTCAGTTAGTAGGAATCACAGAACAAGTAGGTTTTGTTTTGAAGTGTCCTGAAGCTGAAATAATTAAGGCATAGCACGTAAGCAAAAGGGACAACCCTGAAGTTACCAAACCTGCCTAAAGTTAAATGCTTTTATTAGATTAATTTAAAACAAGTCCAATTTACAGCTAAAAGTTTTTGGTAGCTCTTAACTATACAACACAGACATCACACACTCACTAACACAGGAATACCGATCCAAATTTCAAGCAGCAACTTACTCTGGATCGTGAAACAAATGGACATAGCCCCTTCTCCTTATTCCGGACAAGAACACGAGATGCAATATGCACTAGATGTTAAGAGATTAATTTTTCTTCTCTTCAGTGCTGCTCAGAACTGCATAACCCTCTGCTACCTGATACTCAAAGTAATTCCAGAAGTACTCTAAGCAGAAGATACACAGGAAGGGCAATGTGCACCTGCTGTAGTCAAAACACTCTACAGAGACTAGACTGCAGAAAGCTGAGTATCACCGCACCATTCTGCAATAGCAAATAAGAAGTTTCATCCACTTACCTAGCAATGCCACTTGGTACTTTGCTGAGCTCATACACACCAGGCTTGCTGAGGATGTAGAAAGGAAAGAGCCATCAGATGGACACACAACAAGAAATTATCTTCCAGTGAGCAGCAAGGACTAGAATTGCTGTAAGCCTGGACTAGGGAAAGTTTTCTTTAAAAAAGAAAAAAAGGGAAGCAATAATATTCTGGAGACAGTCAGAGGTCAGAGTAAGGCAGCAAGTAGTATTGCAGAAGCAAGTAAGTTTGTGTGTACTTCCTGCCTCTCACTCTCTCACCAAAGGCTCAATATACAGTTTTAGGGCTCTATAGATAAATAAACGAGGGACATCATGGGGAATCTAAAGAAGACAACCATACAAGACTGCACCCTGACCACTATGTTTGCATTTATAGGCACACTGAGTAAGAAAATCCTACCAAGATAACCAAACTGAAGCAAATTTAATTTTCAAAATCTGTAACTTCACCATACACCACCACACCCTGTCACATTTCATGTCAAAGTTATTCTGAGAAGAACCCTATTTTAACACAAAGGGTAAGTGATCTACAAATACCTAGCTTCACTACAACGGTTACTAACAGGTACTTTTCTGAACCTTCAAAGGAAGTGCTGCTTGAGTTACCACACCAGCTATACTCCTGGGTAACAGTAAGTAATTTTGAGTAATTTAGAGAGACTGTTCTAGGAAAATGTATATTGCTAACCAAAGGAGATATATTTGCAGTTCTGTCAATCCAGAATGTCCAATTGTTTGTTCTTCCTGGCTTATACAGCCACACCAAAGTTATAAAAACTGCTTAACACAGACTTGGACTCCCCCTATTACAAATTCAGCCTTTTAAGGGCTGAGAGTCCACATTTGCTACTGAAATTTCTTCCAAAGGCACGTCAATTGTAAGTGGAGAAGGAACTCTTTTTCAGCAGATTCCCACTGACCAACAAGATAGAAAAACTGCACAAAGGACAGTTAAGTCGGCAGTATACTCACTCTATCACACCTGTCTCAGGAACTTTGCGCTCCACCTGAAAGGTAACAAGACGATACACGGTGAATATTAAACGTTTAAGTACCTGGCATGCTCTAGTTGAACTGAATTGCCTGTGACTCTATATAGCCACACACTGGTATGTCAGTGAGAAAAACATAGCTCTGGACAATCGGTAAGCAGTAACAACCCACCCACTCTCTCCATGCCCCAGAAACTCTCAAAGGCAGCTACCACTGCAGGCGGTTTTTAACAATCAACTGCCCCCTAAAGGACATTCATTCCTAAATTATTTGGATCGTTACAACACTTGCTATTTATCAACTGCAACCAAAAAGATTCTTACGCTTATGTTTGGAAGTAAAAATCTAGAGCAACTATAGGAGGGATGAACAAATCCCAGGACCCAGACAATGAGCAAAACACAAGACAGACCAGACATAGCAGGAGCTGACGCTAAAATTGTCTGCACTGCTCGAGATAGCTGTTTTTTGTTAAAACAAAAAAACCCCAAACACAGTAGTTTAATCCAGCCTGGTCCAGCCTGGATTATCATCCTGTCTGTCTCAGGGATTTATGCTTCTCTTCCCTGAGCTCAGTGGAGTGCTGAGGTGCAAGGTGGTACTGAGTTGAGCGAGAAAGAGAGTCAAAATATAGTACTCTATAGATACCAGGGCTCTGCCACAGAGAAAACAGAATCTTCCCAGACCATCTGCAATCCTTCTGAGCCAAGAAGACAGTCTTTCAGACACTTCTGGCTTAGAAAGGAGTGTTCAACATTTTTCTTCCCAAGCAAGAAACTGCCCTCCCACTGCATAGAGCACAATATCCTTCATCTGCTGATGGGACATACAGCAAAGTCTATAAAACAAATCCCACGCTCTTCCCTTGTAACAAATAAGACAGATATCCCAACTGAAGGAAAAAACAGAGCTCAAATCATGCTTAGGATACTGCACCATTCTGAATATTTAGGAGAATGTATGCTTCTGGATCTCTGAAAAAAAGTAGTTATGAACAGGTATATAATGAATACTCAAAGTCTGAGGCTAAACAGAGGGACCGTAACTTTCTGTTTGCCATATATGCAAGACAGCTGCAAACTCTGCTTGGTAAAAGCCCAAAGTTCAGCTCAGCTGAGTTTTTAATTTGTTTTTGAACATGAGACTATAATCTCAAAGTCTGATAATTTTTATCATTTGAGATTTAATAAAAAAATTAGATTCTGCTAGTTACTGTCTAATTTTTACCTCTGATGGCTTTTCAAAGACAAACTGCTTTTGAGTGTGAGGCTGATCTTTCCTCATCCATGCTGGTCTGGCAGCTGCAGGGGCAAGGTTGCTGGCCACAGCCGCCTTAGGTGCTAAAGCAAGGAGAAAAAAAAACCACAAAGGATCACACAAAACAGAATTTCACCATACAAAAAAATACGTTTTGGAAGAACTTATGGAATCATTCTTTGAAGTATTCTCCTCTGCTTGGCAGAGACTTCAGCGCACAGCCAAACCTATGTTACACTGCACAGAAACTGGAATTTTTTTATATATGTTATTCATAGAGAAACAAAAAAGAAAACATCCTGTTATCAGGAGGAACGATATCTAGAACCTTTCAGTTCTACCTCAAACACCTACTGCATGCCAGCAGAAATTGTCCCAAGCAGCTGAGCTGCCCCCCTCTACAATTTTGTTTCAGGAAACAAAAAGACATTTCTCTGAGAAAAATACTTCTATTAAAACAAGATTTTGAAACCAGCGAGAGCTTTCCTTCAGCTTTTTCGCAGTTAAGTTTCCCGAACGCGCCTGTTCCCGCGGCGGGGGGCAGCCGGGGACCCGCCACCACCCCCGGCCTCTCCGCAAGGCCGCGGCCCAGACGGGAGGGCCCCGACAAGCCCCGGGACACCCACCCCGCGGTCCTGCCGGCCGGGCCGGGCCGGGCCGGGCCGGGCCGCCTACCTGCTCGCCATCAGCCCGGGGGTCGCCGCCTCGCCCCCGGTCCTTACCTGAGAGCCGTCCCGCCGGGCCGCCGGCCCAGCCGCCCTGCACTCGGGCTCGCTGCCGCCTCTCCGTCATGGCGCCGCCGCCGCCGCTCCCGCCCGCCGCCGCAGCCCGCCCCGGGCGTTCCGCTCCCGTTCCGTTCCGCTCCCGTTCCGTTCCGCACCCGTTCCCCTTCCCCCGAGGACCCCAGAGACCTGCCAGCCGGGCCGAGCCCGCCTTTCGTCCCCGGGTGCAGGCTGTGGGCCGCGGGCCTGAGGCGGTCCCGGCCCGCACGCAGGTGCCAGTGAACAGTTGGAACGAAAGGGTTCCTGTCAAAACGCGGCTACTCTCATGAAGAGGCTGCTTTTAACTAGCTGTGTAAATTACGTATCTACTTCCCCACGCGTGGAAAGGAGCAGAATAGCTTTGTGAAGTTACAATTAGTGAGGGGAACCAGAAGCGGGTCCCCACACAGCGCTCGGGCCCGGGTCACGGCAGCCGCCATTCCGTCCCCCACAGACCCCGAACGGAGCTCCTTCTCCTGCCTTCCATCCTTGTGCCGATCCCGGGGGAAGCAGGCGGCTGTCCCAGGCCTTGTCGCCCTCTGGGAGCCGCGGTTACCTTCGCCGGGGAGCAGGCCTGCTTCGGGGAAGGGGTCTGTGCCCCCAGGCGCGCAGGGCAGCGGACGGAGGCTGCTCGACTCCCACCCTCTTCTTTCCCTTAAAACGAGTGAAAACTCGCTCCAGGTTTTGCATCAGTGACAAAAACGCCCTTCGGAGTGGAGCTGCAGAGAGACGGTACCACAGGGACACCCCTCCTGTTCCCCAGCCCCTGCCCAGGCTATTTCAAAGCACGTGGGAAGCTACCGAATACACATTTTTACCTCAAGTTGCTGAGGGGAGCGGACATTCAAAAATCAAACTCGAGGCGATTTAGGTTACAAAGCGACTCCCTGCTGCAGTCTGGAAAATGGAAGACCTCAGAGGAGAGCGGGAACCCAAACGGCAGCCTGCTAGCACCACACGCAGGGCAGCGGGGCAAAATGACCCCAGGTGCCAACCCCGCTCTTCAGTGCCAGGTGGGTATGCGTGCTCTTCCCCTCGGACATATCTTTCCACCTTCAAGAGTTAGAAAATTGTTATTTGGAAATAACTATGTCTTATTAATAGCTTCATTAATAGTTCTGATTAACAGTTTGTTTTGTCTTCCAGTGGTTTTAAAGTATTGGCACTGTAAAATAGGTAACAGCCAGGAAAACGTGGTTTTGGCATGTAGCGGTACAGTAATTTTCACTGCATTATTATATACGATAAAGGACAATCAGGCATTTGAACGTACACACAAATGTTTTCAGGAAAAAACCCAACACGTTAAAGATTCAGAGTAAATTCCATTTTATTTGTTTTACAAAGTCAAAAACATACAGATTGTTTAGTCCAATGCTTCCACATCAGATCCAGAGCAATCCAATTCATGTGCTCTTACAGAACTAATACCACTGACTTCACCATCCCTGTTCCAAAAAATTAAGAAAACTATGGGATAGGATCTGCGTCTCAGATTTGATCAGCACCATTGCATCGGTATTCAGGTTTTTTCAATGTACAGAAATGTTAGCCCCAAATCACGTCTCAGTACAACATATTTTACTTCAAAATCAGAGCTTGAAATTATTCGTTCAAGGACAGAAAACAACCTCCACTCTTCAACCATAGGAAGTCACCACAGAAAACATGGGTAGCTGCTTGCAATTTGATTTGCCTTGTAAGTTTCAGTACACTTTATGGTTATAAAAAGGAATGTTCCGAGACCAAAATCTTTATTTAAAGAGTAGGTAAATACAGACCACAGCAGTGCAGACTTCTCATGTACTCTGATCCCTGTCTCCTAGAGCTGGGTAACTTCAGCCTCACTTGGAGCACTCCATTTTGGAATAGAACCATGAAACAAATCAGTTAAACACAATTAAATTAAAATTGTTCTACATTTAAAGACCTTTACTGGTTCTCGTTTTTAAAGCTGTCTCAAATATTCAGGATTCATTTTTCAAAGGGCCTCACCAAAAAGACAGACTGATACATACTTCAAAAAGAATTTAACCATCATTGCTAACAAGGAAAGTAAGTCATTTCAAGCTCTGCATTTAAAGTGCCCATAATCTTTTACATAGCAACCAGCACATAACACATTACTTGTGACATTTATCTACATTGTGTTATCACCACCTATTACAAAGAGCAGGCACCAAACTTTTAAAAATGTTATTACAAATCGTAAAGATTACTTATTACTGAAAAGTTAGAATCCATGTTCAAGAACCAAGAATTTAAATACTTTCTGCAATGTTATTTTATGTATATATTTATAGATGAGCAAATACATGTATTTTGGGGTTTGGCCCATTTCCCTCAAGTTCATAACCAAAAATCATACTGGACCATGTAAGCAGGGGAGCACTCATGAGCTGGCTGACAATGCAGAATCCTTGCAAGTACCTAAAACCCAAGCTGGGAAAAAGTTATACTCTATCAATAGTGCTAGATTACTTTTTTAAATAAATATGCTCCCTTCCCACTCCTGCCCACCTGTCCAGGAATATGAGAGAACTACTATTTTCTTGCCCTTCACCCACATGCACAATACACAGATGTGATAGACACTATATATCCTCAACAGCGCAATATCTGATCAAGTCCACGTTAAGTGTTTCTTAAAGCACAGTGCAATTTTAGTCTGAAGCACTTCCCCCCTCATAATATCTATAAACAAATAAAGCCTATTTTTAAATCAATATTAGAAGTCAACAGTCTTGTTTCACCTGCATCCTCAAAACAAGACTGTTTTGCTTGTTAGGAAGTACCCCTACGATTGAAGATACTTAAAACATTAGGTCTACTTGGTGCTGCAGCATGGGTATGGAACCTGCAGGATTCCCAGGCTTCCAAGATCAAGTTGCCTCCAACTTACTTCTCCTTCATTTTTTTCAAATAACGAGCCCGTATCTGTTTGTTTGTTTTCATGACTAAATTAATGGCAGCAGGCGTAGGTAGAACAGAGAAGATCCATCCCTAGAAAAAGATAAAGGGAGCGGGTGTGTGTCTCAGCTTTTTATAGCCTGTACCAAGTGAAATCTAACAGTTACCAGCACGTGCGAAAGTCACCAAGTTATGACTAGAAGTTAAAGAACAAAAACTTCTAATATTCAAAATTATTCTTTACTCTTCTTCCATAATAAACACATACAGAGGACATTCCAGATCCTTAGGTTTTCCAAGGAGACTTACCATGAGTGCATGAGGTAGGCACCCGTTGGTCTGGGACTGCAGGCCTACCGTGCCTAAGGCAGCTCTGACATACGTTTCAGGACTGGGCTTATCGAAGGTCGGCTTGCGGATTTTGGACATTTTTGTTGCCACATAATACGGTAGAACACTCTGCAAGTAGGAAAGATCACGTTAAGCAGAAAATGCTTTCAGATTAACTTACAGATCCATCAAGGAGCTAAAATCATTGGAAATTAGATAAGCTAGAATTCAGTATACAGGTTAAGGTAGCCTTCTTTTCAATTCTAAGATCACAATGTACAGTATCAAAAACATTTTTTAATCAGATATCTTGTGGGCCATATTTGGGATGTGAAGGATAGTTCAGCGGTCTGTTGACAGCCCACACCCCCAGCTGGGGCCCTAGAACCACCACTCTTGCAAGCGTATGGTTGAAAAGCCTTTCCTACAATTTGCCTTGTAAGTATAAAACTTCATTCCATTTGTTTAATAGAAAACGCTGTGGTGTTGCTTCTCTGTAGTAAACACCCAATGTTTGCTTGGGAAGGAGGTGCAGAACCCAAGACAGGGATTTTATACCTGATTAACAGCTCTTCAGTTTGGCACCTGTACAGAAACACAAAGGCAGGAGGAAGAAGGAGAAAGGGGAACACCAGGAGACTTGGAACATTGAGCTTGTAACTCCACAGAAGGGCTCAGAGGAAGGAGATTATCGGTACCAGAGTGGAAGACCTCGAGGACAGAAGGAAGGATCAAGAAACAGAGCACAGTTAATGGGCTTTTATAGCAATGTTTGGAAGAAACAGGAAAAGTGACGGTGGGTCTCAGAACTACCTGGCCCTGGCACAATGGGAAAGCAAGGGGAAGCGGCACGGGTTCATTGTTGATAGAGGGACACTGGTACCACAAAGGCATGTCAGTGGTGGGGCAAGACAGGCCTGGAGGATCCAAAACCACATTCCACCTATCCCCACCTCATGCTACTGGAGAAGGAAAGGGAAATGCATGTATATTTGTACACTAGGAAGCGACCCTCCTTCCTCACAGAATCATAGTCATGGTTTTGGCATTGCTTTTAACTTGTCCTCAATCTAGGCCTCTAAAAAAAGTAATCAAAAGAGCTCTGGTCTATAGCCACTTAATCAGATATTAAACATACCAGATCTCACAATCTTAAAAAGGTTGGAAGCTTACCAGGACTTTGAAAAGGACCTCCTAAGACACTGTCTGTGGCTGTACTAGTGATTCAATACTTAGTCACTACTGCCCATCACAGTTGTGAGCGCTATGATTCATGTATCTTTACAACAGATATCCGAGAAGCATGTGTCCACTTCTGCTACACTAATGGATCTCAAAATGAGAATACCATCCCAAAACTCAGTATATTTGGGCAAGTTACAGTTCAGAAACCTGCCTCCCCATGCTTGACCTCAGAAACATTTACTATCACACTCTCAGCAGCGCAGCACAGCACAGGGGGCAAAGGACAACTTGAACTTTCATTGCCTGTTGATCCATCCCATAGCTGTGCACATTTCAACAGGAATTTAACCACCACAAACAGGAAGCATTGGTGTCTGCTCATTCCTTCACCTTAGAACATTAAAACAGTGCACTTCTCTCTAAAAATAAGACTTTCAATAATATATTGCATGAGTCCACTTTCAAATGGAAGAGGAAAAACACGGAGACCTGAGTTTCAGAAGTGTAAGCCATTACCATTGCCTTTAAAGGCGCCAAAAGCTACAAATGCTTGGTATGAAAACTACTTATTCTGTTACCATAATAGGATAGGTACCTAGTTTCAGCTCCAGAATGTGAACTTCATCCATTTTTCAGATTACATTTCTAACCTGAATCTCTAGTTTGGTGTTTTAAAAAAAGAAAATAATTCTGAGCTGCTTATTCACCACCAAATTACATCTGCAACATCCCCACATAGAGTGGCAGAATAGTTATAGTTAAGATTTATTTTCTGTCTTCCTCTGCTTAAAACAGACTTCGTAAGTGAACTGCACTACCCAGTTAAGCCACTGGATAGCATGAAGGGGCAAACAATTGTGCATGAGGATACTTGAAAAAGCAAGCATATAGTAGCATTACTAGTTAGCTATTGATCCACAGACTTCAAGGCACATAGCAGCACAGGATTACATTCAAACATTTTTTTTCCTCCCAAATGCTCTCCCGAAAACAGAGACAGGTACTTCATTTCAGGGACACTAGATTTACCATCTTCCTATCAACTGTGTCATATTTTAACAGATATGAAGAGACCTGTTAAATCCATTATGTTAGTTTCCCCCTCTTCTTCCTCCCCACAAGGAGCTCAGACATTCATGAACTATATCTAAAAGTGGCATGACAGATTAAAAAAGAAATAAATAAATTTCACGGCCTAAAGTCTTTTAGCATTTTGCATTCAGGCAGGTATAACCCATACTACCTGGACAAGTAACTGTATAGAAAATTACTTGTCTTTATCCAGGGAAAGCCTAGCCTGCTCTCCAGTTTCAAAACATGCCTTAAAAGTAGTTTATGTCAATACAATGTCTCTTGCTCACTTAAAACATTTGCTACTGCTTACAGCTCTGATGGTTATTAAAATTGGCCAACACTCAGAACTGGGGTCTTCAATGTTGTATGGATGCAAGTAGTCAGACCTCAAGTCCTGAACAGAAGCCTCTACTAATTATGCTACAGTCACATGAAAATAAGCCCCCAAAAGTCTGATCATGGGTTTACACAATTTTATCACCTATTTTACCTTACTTTTTTAAAAGACCTGAACACTCAGGTGTTTCCAAAGAAGTTTCTTTCCATTTCTTTGTGGGGAAAAGGAGGGTGGGGGACATAAAGGGGAAATGAAAGAATTGCAGCAACCAAAGCTGACCTGTAGAGAAAGCTAAAAAGCTTTGGAGGAAGGAAGGCAATGCCATTAGTCTGGTGACAGCACACTTCTGGGAATACCTGGAGGGAGAGCTGGGCCTGTTCAGTGTGGTGAAAAGGAGGCTGGTGGTGACCCAATACCTGCCTAAAGTTACTTCAAGGTCAGTTATGAAAATGAAAGCCAAACTCTTCTTGGTAATGCCAGAGGCAAACCTGTCAATTTTGGCTGTGGACTGTCAGACTGGACACTAGGGAGAAAGGCTTTTGCTGGGAGAGCAGTACAACACTCAGGCTGTCCAGAGAGGTCACAGCATCCCCACCCTTGAAGGTTTTCAAGATTTGGCTGGATAAAGCCATGTCTAGTCCATGACCCAGGGTTAGGAGAAATCCCACTGCTAACTGCTGGTCAAGCCCACTGCTAGGGGAGCAGGAGGTTAGACTAGACAACTGTCTAGAGATCCCTTCAAACAAACACTTCCAGGATTTTGTGATCTGATATTTTATATAGTGGACATGGTAAAAGAAAACAGGTAGTGAAAGTTTTTACTGTTATATTTTTGCTATGCATAGTAATGAAGTATAGAGGGAAAATGCCAATTACTAACTAAAGTTTAAAAAAAGGGAGTAAAAGAAAGGGGTAGAAAAACCCAAACAATATTTTTTAGACATATTCAAAGAACAAAAGTTTCAGAAGAGTCTGCAGAAATCTTTCAGGGAGAAATTTTTCCAAAAGAGCATTGAGAGAAGTCCTTGTTGCCTTCTTCCTCATTCCTTTTCTTTTTGCCTATCTCTTTCTCTCCATATAAACACACACAGAATTTTAACCTATGCTACTACTGTGCTGCCTCTGTAAAATTAAGTAGGCCTGTCAGCCAGAAAGAATATATTTTTAATCTAAAGATGGCTACATTGCAATAAACCCACTATATACTATCAAAACTAAGCTTCCACAGAGAAGGCAATCCACTTAAGCAAAACTGATATACTTCAGGCTGAACTTCAGAAACTTGTAAAACCTCACCTGCACTTTGTTTCTGCTTTTCACACAGTGGTACTCTGCAGGTATTGGCATGGTAAAAGTTCACTGTTTTAAATGGTGATCTCAGCTGGAACTGCAAGTCTGGAATTAAAAGCTCTACTGTTGAAGGTCAGAGAGATGAACTGCAAAGAATTTAAGGGGGATGCAGTCTTCCTAAGGGCCTGAAGGAGATAACATCAGCTAGTCTTCACAGGAAGGTACTTGTAATATTTATTAGTGGTTTATACTGACTTAGGCTGGAACAAGACGACAAGGACATGAACTGCAATAAAATTAGCATAACAAATTGAAGCTGTGACAGCTATTGGTCATCAGGCCCACATAACTCAGAATGGCAATTCACTGTCTACATTTAGGGGCAAAAAAGCAGTGCTGTCAGGAATTCAGTACCCTTAGCCAACATGGGAGTTAGAAAAAGACAGCTTACCACAACCTATGAAGTTTTGTACAGGAAAACATAACCATTGATATAGAAAGCCAGGTGTAATTTTTCATTTGTTTACAATGTCAGAAATGTAAGACACTGAAAACTTTTCTTCTAGCTCTTCCATACCCAAAAGCTAGAAAATCTTTCCCACACTATGTACATTCATACCGTGCTTAATGCCTTTAGCCAAGCATGAGTTACTGGGTTATTTACCTTTCCAGTTTCAATAGCTACTCCATAGTCATAAATGAACAGTAGCTGCTCCTTCTTTGTTCTCCTCTCAAACTGACAGAGTACTATTTAGACAAAATTTGGGAAGAGACAAATGCACATAGGAACAACACATCTCAGAGATGTAACACTTCTTTCTCCTGCAAGCATCTGTCTCTAAATACTCTCATACTGAGGTAACTATCAGTAGCTTTACCTGAGAAAACACAGGAAGAGCTTAGATATTGTACCGCACAGCCCCCTGCAAGAGAAAAAAAAAAACAAAACACCACAAACCCAACGCCCCCCCAAAAACCCACACCCAGCTATATTGCCAGTGAAGCTGTGTCTTGAAGGAGCCTGTGCCTCACAGTTTGTAGGTAGGCTTGAGCAAGAAAGAAATCCTACCAGAAGACTTCATATTATTGATGTAAAAAAGAGAAATACTCTACCAGTTCCTTCAGTCTCATTTGGAGACCGTGACCACAGATTAAAAAGAGGGCCACATCGCATGTAGATGAAACGGATTGGAAGAACAGCTGTTTGATAATGAGGCTAACTCTGCAAGAAATACAGTTGGAACCACACCAGGGAGATAGAAGTAATATAGAAGGGTAAAAGTGAAGGGAAAGCTGTAAGGAATTTGCAGTATGGTAAAAATTGACCCACTGCAGGACAGTTTGGGGCTGAAGCCAGGGAAAGACTTGCGAAGCCTCGTGAGAAGAGACAGTAACAAGACATTAAACATCAAAAGTTGCTCCAGCTTAATCCACTTCAAGAACTGAGACCACCCACAAACCACACTGTATGCTGAACCTGTACCTGTTCAGAGTGCTACCTTTTTATGCATCCTTCATCGCTGCATATTGGTTTAGCTGAAGGTGCATCCCAGGGTGCTAGGGCACAGCGTCAAGCACTCTGAGAAGTTATGCTTTGGGACTTCTACAGCAAGTTATAATCTGTTACTAGCATAAAACTAATGTCACCTAGTCTGTTCTCGAGAAGGTCTGTAACAACAGTAGTTAGAATGCTTTCAGGTACCACCTTTGCTAGCTTCCTCTACACTGCCAACAGACCCGAAAATAAACAGCATCCCTTAGGATGTTTAGTATAAGGTTTAAATCTAGGTTTAAATGAGGTTCCCACTAAAGGGCCAGTGACTGCATGGGAATACCTCACCCAACAATTATCTTTTTTCTTAACACAATCCTCTCTCAGGAACTGGGACAGGACATTATACTAAACATCTGGGACTAAACATCTGGATAGTAAGCTGCAGGACATTTCCTGGTGGTAAGTTCTTGTTTTGCTAAGTAAGCTTAAAGGGGAAAAAAATCTAGCATGTCAAAAAGGTGACATAGCCTTAAGCTGGTAACAACTTCTCTATGGTTTTAGCCAGTAACAAAAGCTGTGCTCTCATGCTTAATGATTACACAAATAAGGCAGACAACTTTGTGCCTTATTCCTCATAGGGCCTTTGGAATTCAGATAGTTTTGAGAACCACCATACAGAATAGGGGAATGACAGGCAAGGACATAGGCTAGTCCTGTTTGTAAGAAGATCCCTAACTGAATTTAAAAAAGATACACCACTGTCTTCACAGTACAGGTAAGATCTTACATCACCTTTATCAAACTAACTATTGCTCTGGAGAGCAACAGGTATAATAAGTAAAGAAAAACTCAAGTGTTTGTGACCAAAGCTGGAAATTCCAGCTACTTTTTGGAAGCAAACACCAAGAGTGTGTGAGGTGATATTAAAGCAAAATCTCATAAAGCTGTGAGAGACTGGCTTGGTTTGCTTTTATGCCCTGTCAAAAATAATTAAAACCATGGAAGGTAAAAAAATGGGAGGGGAGCAAGACTCATTAGTAATGTGGAAATGTGGAAACCCAGTACTAAAGAAAATTAAATCAGTCCGTTACATACAAAGGGTCTTCAAGGCTTTTGTTTGTTCTTGCTACTATGCTTACACTAGCAATTGATTCACTAACATGCAAGGACTGCTACGTTCTAGTCTTTTGAGCAGTTACCCATTGAATCTTTGTACAAATGCCCTCCAAAAGTACATTCGAGTAGATGAAGTTGTATAAAGATGTATTCTACAGTAACACACAGTTTTATGGAATATTTTATATTTAAAGTTTCAATTACCACCATCAGCTTAAAAAAAACCCAAACAAAACACAAACCGAAGTTTTTTGTTGCTTCAAGACACATTGTTTTAGAGCAACGTAAGAAAGCTGGTAATGGGATAAAAGGAAATCCTTATCCTTAATCTGTGTCATATATTCATGAATAACAGAACATGCTAATTCCCTTTTGTTACCAAGACACCAATGTTGCTGTGGTAACCACACTTACATGAAACAAACGCTACTCACCTGCACAATGATGCCCTTGCTTTTGTATTCTGCATGAAGGCCTCGGGAGAAGTAATCCACGAAAGCCTAGAGAGAAAAGAAGGGAAACACGCAGCATGCTACACATTAAAATGGAAACTCTAAGTTTGCAGGTTTTTGTAAGTATATTCGAATTACTATTTAGAGTTTATTGTTTTCAAAGTAAAAAAACTCAGGTTTTCAAAGGACCTTTGCATATTAGAGCAATGGCATCTGAATAGAAACCCTGTGCTTACACAGTATGTTTACAGAAGTGAGGCTCAATCTAAACAAGTAAAACCCTTTTTAATTTAGAAGGAAAAGGAACTAGATTTGTTACTTAAAACACAGTTAAAAAAGGAAAATAA
Organism: Buteo buteo; assembly: GCF_964188355.1. Lineage (NCBI taxonomy): Eukaryota > Metazoa > Chordata > Aves > Accipitriformes > Accipitridae > Buteo > Buteo buteo. The sequence continues at coordinate 53,142,286 of NC_134176.1, read as the reverse complement.
GACTTTGTATGTTCACATTGTTCACTACTTATATCATCTCCTTAGACTTGTTTTTTTGTTTTGTTCTTTTTAAGAGTGATTTAAGTAGGTTTCTTTTGTGTATGGTTTTTAAAACACAGTGTTTAAAATACTTTGTCTTCTGCCTTTACACTTTTAAGAAATGTCACCCTATGGTGACACCTCTTCCTAGTCCTGAAGTCCAACTCCACAGATTCTCTTCCAAAGTTCTGGAAGTTTTAGAAGTTACAAGCCTAGAAGTTTAAAGAAGTGAAAAAGGTGGATGCTAGTACCTGCCTTCAAGATGCCCTCACATCTGATACAGCCGCCTCCATAACCATGCTGAGAAAGTACTGTCCTAATAACCCAAGGCTACTTAGCAGTTCAAACTAGTGTAGATTATCCCTTCCCGAGTTCTTCTAAACCACCTTTCCACTTTTCCCTCCTGCAGTCCAGCGAGACAAAATATCAGGTTCTGCTAGCGTTTCTTGTTTTAGTGAAACAATACAGCCAAACAGGTTGAATGGAGTACCTTCAGCTGAAGGAACTAAACTGTCTTATCTATGTTGAAACTAAAATAAATACTAAATTAATTAATTCAAGTATTTAAGAAGCAGTTGCTTCAGACCAGTTTCAAAACAAACAGCAAAACTCTAGTATTGCACCTACTTTACAGTCTTCCTTTGGTCACCATGCCACCAGTAGATTAACACAAGTCCTAACTGAAACCAGCACTTAAAGTTTACATTGCCCAGTGTTTTTCCTATCAAGGTCATCCCGCTGAAGTCAGCCTACACAAGAAGCAACAGAAACACTTCCATGCTACTGGACTATTTCTATAGACACTCTTTTGAGCGTACACAAGATCTGAAAGAAAACTAGATTTTGCTGCGTAGCAGGTAGGTCCTTTTACTCTTCGTCTTCAAGTTGCATGTACAAGCTAGAAGGAGGCTCATTAAACCAAAAAAGCTTATCTTCTGTCCAACTGTTCTTTCCTTCTCCCTTTCCTCTGAGTATAAGTTCTTAATGAAATTCAGTACTCAACGTGAACGAGACTCTGAAGGTCTGGTCTAGCAGCAATGATTCAAGTGAGCTAGCCATCCTATTGCAACAATAAGGCACTTGCACAGACATGCAAATAGTTCGGTGCAGTCCCTGAACACAGTTGCCAGATGTATGGGTGATAACTGCACAGAGTATATAAATAATCTATTAAAGATACATTAAAAAAACCAACTATATTGTGTTAATCAAAGTGCTTTGACCATTCAAATTTCTAACTATTTCTACATGACGAGTCCTGAAATCAGTTACTGCTCCAAATATGGAGAAACAGTACAAAGACTGTCATTTCTACTGGTTGCAAAGAGCTTGTAATAAAGAAAATGCTAATTTTACATGAGAAGAAAAAGCAACTTCCAGTATCCAAGTAAGCTTTGAAGTTTTTCTTCTTGAAGAATTTATTTCAAGACAAGTTGGGTTTTTCCACCTCCAAATGCTCAAGCACCCCAACAACCTTTAACTTAAAACAGTCTTAAGAACGTTCTCTAAGTAAACATCCTCTGAATAAGCACTGCATGCAAGAAAATTTCTTCTCCTTGGATATCCAGTAACAAACCCAAATACTAAAAGGTGGGGCAGGGGGACAGACTCATATTTCACTTCTCATTAGTATTAGCACAGGTAGATAGGTAAACCTGTCAAAAAAATAGGACTATGATTCCTTTAAAAGTGTCTCGTTTCATTGTAAAGTAGGGAATTCTCCACGGGAAGGTTAAAGAGTTAGACTGCATCTGTTCCTGCTAATTAGCCAAAGCCATTGACTTAGACATGAAGGGTACTATGCTTTAAACCCCCTCTATACAGATGAGGAAAAAAACCCTAGAAATTGCAGATACAGTCTTTCTACAGCTACTTAGGGGAGTCACTTTCATGCTTACTAATCTTGCTGTGGTAGAAGATGAGCAGTGCTGAGAATAGGCAGACTACTTAACCTGTAATTGAGTTTCTTGGGAGGAGGGGAAGAAATATTTGAGATTCTCATTGAAAAAAGACTAACCAACACAGTGTAAGGCATATTATCACTTAAATCAGAGGCTCAATTCATTCCATAAAGCTGAAGGCAATGCCACAACGAAAGTGACCTTTCGTATTAAAACAAAGAACTGTGCTCTCAGGAAACAGCTATTTCAAGAGCAAATTTTATCAGCTAAAACTAATTCAGTCTTTCATGATTTCTAAACTTAAATATCCCTGCCTTTAGTATGAATAAAATAGTGTGCATCAATTCCTTTCTGGAAATACGAAGACGTCACTGACAGTCTAGAGGAAACGTAGGTCTGTTCTCACATGAATGACACTACTGAAGGTTTCTTCATCCTGTCAAGGTTCTGCTTAGACTCTGAAATCCTTGAAGTATTTAAGGTAATTACCAGGTGCACCTTAAAAAACTGTAGTGCCATACTGCTTTAATACCAGTGTAAATGTCTCTTGCATTTAGTTTTATCACGTATACTTCAGTTCCATACTGTGTACCCGTATTCTGTCTTTATGGCATTAACTAGAGATCTTTCAGGGGAACATTTTAAAAGCCCCTGTAAGTACCTTTGGAAAAAAAAAAAAAAGACCAGCTCCAGAAAGTCAAAACTGTCCCAGTGACACAGAGAAACCAGAGCAGATAAATTTAACACAAAATGTAGATCTAGAGTAGTAACTTAAGAACTGGTAAAATAAACCAGCCTATTATGGAGGAAGACTGGAAATTTCAGTAAAAGGAATGTTTGGCTAAGTGGGGAGCTTCTTGATGAACATAAAATGAGCATGTGAGAGACAGAAACAAGGAGAAGTAAACAAAAGAGAAACATAAAGTTATTGGGTACTTAGGAATAAAATCCAAGCTAGGAAAAGACTAGCAAAGGACATTAAGGGTAGCAGTAAAGGATCCTACAGGTACACTAGTTTCAGGAGGAATTTCAGAGAAATGGGCGTCTGTTGATGGATGAGGGAGACAACCTAGAGATAAAGGATAGAAAGATGTTAAGTTATTCAACACTTCTCTTGCCTTTGCACAGCCAAAGTCTGCTCATATGCCTCTCTCAATGCACCGGTTTTGTTTAATGAAAAGGATAGGCAGAGGCAGCAACAATTTAGGGACTCCTCAGAGAAGCTGGATGTATTCAAATCCATGGAGCCACCCTGGATTCACTCAAGAGTGCTGAAAGAACTAGTCCATATGTACACAAGTCTGCTGCCTACAGTATCTGAAAAGCTATGGAAACTAGGGGAGGTCTTTGACAACTGGAAGACAGCTAACATATCCCTCCTTGAAAAGGCAAGAATGATCCCATCAGCTTTAACTCAGTTTGCGGAAAGATCGTGGAGCCCTCCTCTTGGAATTAATTTCCAAGCACATAAAGAACAAGAAGATATATCAGAAACAGCAAATCTTGTTTGACCAACTAAATTACTTTCTACAATGCAATGGACTAGCTTTGTAGAGGAGGGAAACGGATTTTTTTAATATATATAAACTCTATGCATGAGATGTATTTTCACTTAAGTAAAGCTTTTAACACCATGTTCTGCAGCATTATTATTTAGAAGTCAAGCAGATATGTGCTGAAAGGACAAAATGCTGGCCAGACTGAAAATTGGCTGGACCACCAGGCTCAAAGGGCCATGATTAATAGCTTGACATCTGGCTGATAACAAGCAGAGAGCCCTACAGATCAATACTGAAGCCCATATTCTTCAGTATCTCCTATCAGCAACCTAGATGATGACACAGAGCACACCCTCAGCAAATTTGCAGACGACAACGTTAGATGGAACGGCTGACACGACAGAGCTTCAGTCCAGAGAGACCCTGATAAACTTGATTATTGTTAAACATTGTGAGATTTCTTGACTGGCACAGAGTGAAGTGCAAAGTTCTGCATACAGAGTGGGATAACGCCATGCCTTAATTTTGGTCAAGTAGCAGCCCTGCTGAAAAGATCCTGGAATATATGGTGGCTGCCAGGGAGAAGATAAGCCAATAATCCACTCACTGCAAGAACAGCAAATGACATACTAGGCTACATTAGCAGGATGTATGGTCACCAGATCAAGGGAAGTTGACTATTTGGTAACGGCAAGGCCCTAGAGCTCTATACTTTCTTTTACCTGAAGTGCTAAACTTAAGGCAACTAATAAAAAAGAAGGACAAATGTTTGCTTCCAGCAAGCACCAGAAGAGTCCTACTTAAATAAATATATATATATATATATATTGAAGATACACATCCTTCAGTAAGATCAGAGAAAAAAGCTTCAAAGTCAAAATAAGAAAGTGTGTTAAACTTAGTCAATGTCCTTTCTCAACCTCACACTAAGCTTGCTTGGTACACTAGCATCCTTTTCCACATAAAAGTAGAATGCATGATGAAATATGTAAAATAGTTTTTTCTGTGCCCATAAACCCTTGTACTCATTTTTCTCTTGACCCTCCAGCTTCCACTATTGGAAAAATTTAAGGTAGAAACTCCGTACTTTTAGTTCATGAAAGCACCACTAGATGGACACCAAAACATTTATTCCTGTAGTGTTGGCTTATGTTTGACACTTGATTTCAGTGTGGAAAAGAACACTTACCTTGGTTGCAGAGTAAAGAGTCAGCAGTGGAGTTGGATACATCCCAGCAGCTGAGGAGATATTCAGGACTACCCCTTTTGATCTGAAAGGCAGCAAAGATACATTATCATGAAATAAAGGAAACATCTTTCACATTTCAGAAAATTACTGCAAGCCAAAAGAAAACCTTTAGAATGCAACTGAGATTAAGGTCTGTTTAAAAATCCCAACCAAATCCTAAACTGAAACTTACTAATATGACTTTAAGCACAATATAAGTATTCAAGCAGCTGGTATAAATCAGGAACAACTCCAAGGTCAATACAGCAAGAGAATCAAGCTCCATACATATACACACACACACTGGGCTAAACTATGCGAAACAGATTGAGTGAAGCCAGCATAAGTCCAAAAGGCAACTTCTAAATCTTGGGCTAAGGTGTCAGAAATGGCAACACAAGTTTGTTGTATAGTTTACACTTTGATAATCCTTTTCATCTTCTAAATGTTACTTTATGATGGATCTTCAAGATAGGAAGTATCCGACTCTACTGCTCAAATACAGAAGTGTTTTAATATAGTATGGAAGATATTCAGTGAATGTTTACAGAAGATAAGAATTGTTTTACAGCTGTATTACAGTAACAGTGAAGGTATTCCACAATAATATTTCAGTAAGGGTACCAGTCTGAAATGAGCTACCACCTGCTCTGCCAAGCACTTCTAAAGCACGTGCAGGTAGGACAGAAAGTAAGACTCCTGGATTTCCCAACCCACTGACTGATTTTGAGCATGTCTATTCCTGAGACTAGTTTTACATACAAACCCAGTCATATTATTTAGTGCTAGGTAGAAAGAAGAATTAGTTTTAAAAGCTTCAGGCAAATTAGGGCAAGTATGCTGTTAGAAGGTGCTACCAGACAGTCCAACACGGTGAAAGAAGCATCTCTGCTTCTTCTTACCCTGTAGTAACTTCAAGCCAGTTTACCTGAACATACTAAATGTGCCATGTTTAGTGCAGAGTGAGAACATTCATGCAGGTAAGCATCATGCAGCTCAACTCCTGCAGATTCACATATGAGTTTCTCATCATGTTTATTCATCTAGGTATACCCTATCCCGCTGCTGCCACAATGATTTAAGTAATCATCTTAAAAACAAACAGTTGACTTTAAGTGACCATTAAAAACTAAAACAATGTAGCTCTTTGAAAATCATGACAATAGATTCAAACCAACACGGCTGCTGCCATGATACAAGTGTGAATTAAATCTGTGATTGATTCGCCTCTAGAAATGAGATGGCTAACATGACAGAAAAGAATCATTTCAGCCATTCAGGATTTCAAACACCTTTGCCAAAGTTTGTTGTATTTTTCAGGAGTTATCTGCAAGGCCTGGTTAGTGAAGTAAAGTAGAATCGTGGATCAAAATATGTAGTATGGAGAAAATAAGACCACAAATTAGTAATGAATTTTCACAACAGCAAAAGGTTAACAGTGGATGCCAGAAGTTTTTCATATCAAGACAGGTGGTGCTTGTGATATTTATTCATGAGCTCAAATGGGGATTAGCAGTGAAATGAGTATTCGTGCAGTTTTTAAGAGATTACCAGATTGGAGAATACTATAAGGAACTTTTTAAAGAGCTCAGACTGCTATGTGAACAGACTACAGAATGGCAGATGAAAAATCAGTATTAACAAAACCAACAATGCATACTAAAGAAAATAATGTGACTTAATCACAAACCTTGCAGGACTCTAAATCAACTATCCACTCCCTGGAAAACCTGAGCAAAGTCCACAAGGAGTTCTCTTTTGTGCAGCAGTCACCAAAACCAACCAAAGAACAGGATGGTGGGAACGGCAGTGACATATCCACCACCACTGAAATCTTGTATTACAGTCTATGGAACACTTTAATCCCTCCAAACATAGGACAAATATTAAGAACCTGATGATTTAAGAGAGGGGGAAAAAAAAACCCCACCTGATACATTGATGAGGTGAAAAGATTGGTTGAATTTAGCTATTTAAGAGACTATTAAGAGCAGGCATGATAAGAGTATACAGACTAATGAATGACAAAGATCAAGATCTTGATTTATCCTCTTAGAATACAAAAGAAAGATGACATTTATTTAAATGAAAGACTGAAATTTAGATCCGATAAAAGGAAGTGCTCTTCCCATATTCAGACTACGGGAGTACTTGCCACAAAACTTAATTGAGGACAAAAGCTTAACAGGATTCAAAAAAGGGTAAGCATTTATATGGATAAACATGAGCCTCATGCTTATGAAACAAGCTGAAGCTTTAGAAGAGAGGCTGGCATTCAGGCTGTAAAGCGTAGGTCTTGCAGCATCTAGCTAGACTGCAACTTCCCAGCAGGAGTAGTGACCATCATTCTAGGTGCAGTAAATTAATGGTCTGACCCAGTGAAGAAAACCCTCTTGGAAACACAACAAATTAATAGCAGCCCCTTGCAGAAGCTCCATGCATTGGTCTCTTTGAAGCAGTCAATGCCATTGTGGGTTTTGTGGTTTGTGTTTTTTTCTTTATAAAGAAAACAGTCCTGGCCTTAAAAGCTCATAACTTAAAACCTCCAAATAAAAGGAAACTGAGAAGCATGGGTGTAGAGGAAACACTTCCAATGACTCCAGTTACAATTTTGTTTCTTAGACGAATTGCAGAAGAAATGTTTTTAGTGAGGGATCTGAAGAACTACATGAGCATCCGTGCAGCAAAAAGAAATTTTGGCTCCATCCAACTCAACTGTGCAGTTAATGGGGAGGGGAAAAAAAAAAAAAAGTTGGTTAAGATGAAGAGAGCCAGGCCCACACCCTCACACCTCCCCGTCATTCTACCTTAAGTGGTCCAGCACCGGGGAGACTATATTTAGCCATCTCCCTGTTGCTGTGGCAACCAGTGCCTGCTCCAGCTGCACGCCAAGTGGAAAGAGCAAGCTTCCTCTGTAATGTAATTATGCACTTGCTACTTCCCTGGCAATAAATACCATAGTTTGATATTTGTCTAGAAACAGTCAACTGATTTTTGTTGTTGTTGGGTTTTTTTGTTTCCAGAGACATTCAAGCCTTGATTTTCAGTTCCACGAGTCTCCCACCTTAGACAGGAGCCTGAAAATTTACAGAGGAACTGCTCATTTAAGTGTAATAGGAAGCTGCGGATTATAAATTGTCATTTTAAGTGTTCAGAGTACAGGAGAGGAGCCACAGCAGAGAAACTAAACGCCATTACCAGAAGTGGCATTCATTTAATGCTGCTATGTTTATTATCAATAAAAAGTAACAGACACACCAAGATGCAGTTGTGTTTTCTCCTCACGGACCTGGATGCAAAGCATGTAAAGTCTGCTCTATTTCTGTATTTGTCTTGTAACATATTGCCATTAAACCACCATTCAAATATGTAAAAGCATGCACTACAGCTAGCTGCAAGATGCTCTAGCGTGCTCCGCCACATCTATATACTCAACATGCTATCCTCCTTGAACAAGCGAGGAATAACGATGGGATTCCTAGTCTAGTTTTATTCTTAGAGCCTGGAGCCCTTTTTCCTAACCCGTGGTCCCATGTGAGAAATTTATGGTTGGCCCAAAGAGCAGCTGAGTATAGCTACCATTCATTCATGCCCTTGGATTCACTGGACAGCCATGTCCTCCTGTGGTTACAGACTCTTTAGTGGTGTTAATGGCCTGTGAGCTATGACTATGCAGGAGTTGGCAGCTGCAGACATTGCTGCTGTGCACTGCAAACCCAACTGACTTCACAAAACCAAACAGAAAATGGAAGCTTTGTCAAATATTTTTCCCTGGGACAGAAACCAAGGCCTTCATTCAAATGGAGCAGTCATTTAAAGTGGCTCCTCACACACAGTAAAAAGTTCAAGATGTGTCCTTTTCTTTTCTTTTTTTTTTTAAACCACTGTTAACCTTTTCTTTCCAAGCCTCTTACTGATCCTTGAGACTCCTGAGGTAATCATGTAGTTAGGAAAAGTGAGAAGAAACATGACATGGTGTGCTCAAGGGTAGTCAGAACCAGAAGTCAGCAGGATCCTGGTTTGCTGCCTTTCATTCAAATCGTCTTACCCATGTTAATATGTAACAGAAAAACATACACAGGATATTTTATAAGTAGAGTATACATCATTCTGTCCTGAGAAGCTGAAGAGATCAACTCTGCCAAATGGATAACTACGACATTTCTTCAAAGAAGAAACTGAGCCAAGAAATTGTTAGAGCTTCAAAGTTCCAAAAATTATAACAAAACAACATTAAATCCTTCAAAAGCAGAGTGGCTTTGGTCATGTTGGCATCTTCAGAGGGCAATAGTTTCACAAAAGGCAGGTCCCTTTACCTGTCAATAATAGTACATGGGCAAGGAGTAACTTTTGACTTAGAAGCTCTGAGTAGCTACCACCACTGTACTATAATCCTCATCCTCTACTCCAGCTGTATTGGGAAATATTACACCTCTGCCCCAGAGCTCTGTCTTGGGTCTTCCTTTCTAATTCACATTCCTTTACATGAAATACATTCATTCTTATCTCCTGATTGTTTAATTAAAAATCTAAGCTCACCATCACCCCGATGTGCTAGACACCGACTCCCATACTGGCCGCTAGCTCTGACAGTTTGTACCCATAAAGAAACTTTGTTTTAGGTGTGAAACATTTGCTCTGCATCTGTGCAACACTGGAATAACTGAATCCCGATCTGCAATGAAGACTCGCAGATAGTGGGATGATACAAGAAATAGCAATTTTTTTTTTTCTTAATCTTCATCAGATTTGGAGATTTGCCCCACATATATGCTCCTCCTACAGTATTTGTTTGGAGGCAATACCGTGGTAACTGTCATGCATGGCTCTACACAGCTTTCCTCAGTATTGACAGCATAGCTCAGACCTGACCTAGGGCAACCCCCAGCAAGCCGGGGTTAGCACCGCAACAGAGATGGCGAACGGCCTGGGACTGTCGACATCAGCCAGAAAACAGCCTGGAGGGACGTGGAAACCGTGCACCTTTTAGTTTCACCTGGGAACTAGCTGGGAAGTCAGTACACGTCTTCCGCGGCGACAGTGGTGTGCATTAACTCTTATTTTAAAGACCTGGTCTCCAATTCTACTCTTCCAAATGATCACAGCCTTTCCTCAATATACCTCCTACTGTATAATGAAAACATATTCTTTGCATCCATTTTACTTACAATGACTTAGAGAAATAGCCTTAAGAAGGTTATTCCCAGGAACTGTAACCACCCCCTCAGAATAGCAGGTTGTTGAGTTAGTGCTGATGAGTCAGACAGGCTTTTCAATTCTGTTCTAAAAGGAATCACCACAACAGTGGAGAAGGGAGAGGAAAAATAAAAAGGGAATCGAGTGGAAAAGGCTTCCACCGTCTGATGATTCATGCACCATCAGCGTGACTCACCCAGCATTACTCTGCCATTAAAACATGGAGACTAGGCTGATTAGTCACAGTAATGAATTTTTCAAGAAAGGATTCTCCCCTATAAATAATGATGACTTTGTCTGGATAGTGTTAGCGTGACTCACCTTTCCAGCATGCCGGGCAGCACCAATCGTGTCATCTGCAAAAAGAAAACATTCGTGATGGCTGAGAATGCAGACACCAGACAGCCAGAGACCGAGGGAAGCCTCCCTTCCTCCCAGAAGCAGCTGCCACCCCCTCCGCCCCAACCAAGGCTTGGGGAAGCAGAAACCATACTTTGCGTAGGCAGTTTATTTTTATTCTACCTGGATAACTTGGCTCTGTCAAGCAGTGTGTGCACTGAATCTGGTGAACCCATCCAGCTAGTAGCATAAGTACAATAAGAGTAAATAAAAAGATGTCTTTACTGCTCTGCAGCACCCGTGGCCTCGAAAGAACATTAAAACACCAGAGTACTATGGTACATGGATGATCTTTCTCTCCCCACAAAAAAGCATCTGTCTTCCTCAAGACTGACTAAAATTACCACCTATGCCAAGACTCAAGACAATATCCAATGCATTTTAGCTAGGCTTACTGAACTGCTGATTTTAAGTTAAAAATAACTTGTGGAGCAGCAAGAGCACTGGAGAGAACTAGTGAAGGTAAGTTTCCTACATTATGTTACCTACAGAAAACATTTAAGACCCCAAAACATTTTTTGCTGATTACACAGATGTTTTCACACTGAAGAACCTACAGCCCCACGAGAAAAGTAGCCTGGCAAACCTCCTCACTGCTCTGGAAGCTCCTGTCTTCGTTATGACTCTGAGCAATCTGGCTGAAAGATTCTCCAGAGCAGTAATCCTAAAACAAGCTTCCCAGTTACAGACAAAGCAGCTCTGACAAGGGAAACAAATCAAGCATTGATCCAAACTTTGGCAAATTTTTAATTAGTGTGAAATAGTTATTTTTCTACTGCTGATTACTACCATCCTGAAATACAATTTAAATCCAAAATTTCTGCCTTTAAGAAATAATGTCATCAAAGTTCAGCTTGTGCCAAATACTACCCTGCCCCCAACCAACCATGTTAATGTCACTGATGCCAAAGACAGATCAGACACAAAATACAAATTGTTACCACTTTACACATCTTTAAAAGGTATTCCAACAAAGTTCTTGAGAACACAGTGAGGAGGGGGTAATAAAATACTAATAGCACCAAAACGTAAGGGTCCTTCCACTGATACCAAATTACCTTGATAGCTTAAAACATGAAACATTTGAGTAGTATGGGAGGAATAACACACACACACAAAAAAAGAAATCAACATATACAGGAGCACAAAACACCTGTAAGCACTTTTATTACAAAGAAACAAATCTTATTGTAGCAAGCTATTCATATTACTATCACCACTGCATTAGCCCTTACATATGACTGAATCTGGGTTTGGGTTTTTTTGTTTGTTTTTATTTTTAAATTATAAAACATACCCTTTCAGCAATAAAGGAGAAAAATCACAAAAGAAAACAAAATTTCAGTTCACTCCAGTTGACACGCAAAGAAGATACTAGAGAAGGGCTGTGTTTTGTATTTTATTGGCATTTCTCACTTAGAATAGATTCTGCCATCAGCCATGCTGCATGACAGCTTCGATAAGGGACTGTACAGGCAGGAGTTGAATGGACCTTACTTTCATGAAGTCTGCTGTTGACATATTTAACTCTCAGCACTGCCCCAGAAGTCAAACTAAGTATTTAGAGTTGGTAAACATCACCAAGCCAAACAGATCTGATGCAACTTCAGAAAAACCTCTAACATTAAGTATACATGAGCTTCTTCATACACTAATGCTTAAAAAAAAAAAAAAAAAAAAAAAAAAAAGAAAAAAAGAAAAAAGATGTGGAAACAATTATTTATTTTGATGTTAAAGGATAAAGAATGATTTAGGCTGATTTTAAGACTAGTTCAAGATGGGCAGATCTTTTATGTGGTGCAAGCTTTACAATCTCTCCCCTAGATCCCTTGGCCAAAAGCGGCATACTGTTTCTTGCCTCTCAGAGCAGTGTAATGCTACATATCATCTCCACAGATTGACATATGGACATGGACTGAAATTGCCTTTCCTTAGGCAACCCATAAATGGTCTGAAAAACAGTACCGGACCTCCCATTGTAATGCAGAGAGGACCCCACATTTGAAACTGTCATAAATCCACACAAATGCATTCATGGTCTAAATCCAAATTGCAACCCACCAAGCAGCAAGAACAGCATATCACAAACCTGCTGGTTACTATTGATATCCCAACAAGACCACAGAAAAAACATGCCATAATATTTGTTTGACTTGTATAAATTAGAAAACTATGAAGCCATTGACAGCTGAGATATAATAATAGGTACACAGTTAAGGTAGAAATCAACAAGTCTCTCACCACCGGCTGTGTTAAATAGTCTGTTTCTAAAGTTCAGCTGTGGTTCTAATACCACAGGGTTTTTTTCCCTCCACAGAAAACCACTGATGGCAAAATCAAATTTCATACTCAACATCACTTCCATTTGTTTCCATTAAAATTAATATTTTGAGGGAATTTCAAAAATCTGTGAAATAGGGCAAAACTGTTTTTCCTATCTGGATTTTTACATCTTGTGATGTGTGAAAAGAGATATATGAGTAGTCAGTATCTTTATGTACAGAAAAAAATACCAGTTTTTGAAAGAATAAAATAACAGAAGGCAGCTCTCTGAGTCAGTCTCACCTCACCCAGCCAAGTCCACACTCAGACTGTTCCAGCAGTGCAAGAATACTATTGGAAAAATGCTGGCAGGGGCATTCTGCAGCCATATTCAGGTCTAGCAAATTTATACATTGTACACACACGTAAAATATTTCCAGCATTAATTCAAATAAAATAATCTAACAGAAACGTGGTTTTGCCACCAATAGCAGTGTCCATATGTGCTTGCATGATCTTTATCCATAATAGTTGAACTGGTTAACACTCCTGTCTTCAGTAGCTGTAATCTCAGACTGCCACCATGAAATAGGCAGTTCAACAACAAACATCTAGAATGGAATAAACATCTTCCAGGTAAAGAATCCAAATTTTAGCTAGGTCTTATTTAGAGAGAGCCAGTTCTGTAATGGGGTGTATTCTATAAGTGCCAAAGCATTGCAAGTCTGAGTCTATAGGAATTAGCATGTAGGATGCCAGAGAACTCTACGGTAGTTTGTTTCTCTGAAGGCAATACAGGAAGAAGAAAGTGGCAGGAAACATGAGAGATTGGGAACTACCCTAAGAAGAGTGCCTTCAATTGGTGGTTACTGAACTCACTTAGGCTTCCTTCACATAACCATTTTTCTGAGCAAATACTACTTTCCACAGAAATACCAGTGCTGCAGTTGAAAACATGAATGTTCCCAGGACTCTGAAGGCTCAGGTAATTTCAGACAAGTAGCCAGACACTAGGCTGTGTCAAAACTGCCAGCTTATCCAAAGCAAACTGTTTTTTCCTTCTGAGAGTTTGCACTAAAGCAGAATGAGAACATGCATGTGCATCCAAGAAATTTTCTCAGGACAGTCTCCTCGACATCGGAAGTTGTTAATTTTTTATATTTTATATAGTCTGGCAAAAAGTTATGTTTAGCACACAACCATGAACCAGTAGCTGTTGAGGTTTTTCTGCTTGTTTGTTTTTCAGTCATTTCACATATAAACATAATGATACCACAGAGTTTGGGGTATAGTTCCTTTGGTTTGGAGGGCTGCATTATTTTTAAGTCACCTTCTTTCACACCTAACCCTCCAGCTCCTAAGTTCAGGAGGCTCACAGCAAATGGCTAACTTAAGGCAGAGATTCATTACAGACCATTTCATTAATCTTTTACAGGCAGCTATCATTTCTTGATGTCCATTTATCTGCAACTTCATTTATTACATGCCTGGCAAGCACTGGTTGTATTGTCCACTCTTCCTCACCAGACCTGTCTTCTACCTTCTAATTTTGGAAAAAGGAACACCACTTTTAGTCTAAGAAGCCGAGATTCCTACTTGCAGATACAAAAATGCACTGCCATATGGCTAGATTTATGTTCTAAAACAGGTGCTATACTTAAAAGCTCCTATTAGAGGACTAACAATAATAGTTAGAAGTTATAACCATGTGTTTCCAGTGTTTTTTCCTCAGAAGAAAAATCTCCCATTCTTAGTCATCACCGAGTTGTAGTCTTCTCTCACTCTGATCCAAGCAATAGCTCAGGAGCACAGCTTAGGGAAAGAATAATAATTTATAAAGTTTTGAATACCTTTCAAGTGATATTTGCTCAGACTTCTAAAATACAGTAAGAAAAGCTGAGGTAAATATTCAAAGTCATCCTTCACATCTTATAGGCCACACAATTGTTATACAAAGCCAGAAGCCTAATACCACTGTTGTACATTTAGAGACAAATCATTCTATGGTATGACGTTATGACTGCAAGTCACTCTTTCCACTTCCAAAAGGTATAATGATCTGTAATTAAGCCTATGCAAGTACAACAAAGGATGAAGCTAGAGACCTTGGACAAATTTTCTACTTTGTCATGCAGCTAAGAAGCTTCCTTCAGATCTCATTCATGCATCTAGGGTAAAATTATAACAACTCAAAGCAACAGAATTTTTAAAGATCAGCAACTCCCCGTGGTGCACCCACTGATGTACAAAAACATCATTGCTACTGTAAGATAATTTGTAGTGCCTGAGCAGAGAATTCACACAAGTTCACAAATGCACTAGCTGTTTAACAAATAGTTAACTGACACCATGCCTACGCAGCACTCGCCCACAGACCTTACACTGAAAGAACTAAGGAGCTGTACTCATGCACTGGTAGTTAAATTGATCATGAAACCTATTCTCAGCATCCACTGTTAAGTTTTTTTTAACATCTCTTTTGAAACAGTAACTTCTTAATGCAGCTCATATCCCAACCTGAACAAGAATTATTTATTATTTGTGAAAAGTGGCGAGTAAACCTGATGTCAATTCAACAGAAAATCACAGTAACCCCTGTGGCAAGGTAAGTAACCAGAAAGGGGCACTGGACATACGAAGGGAACTACGAACATAACATATTACAAGCCCTGTTCATTGTCAGGGACTTTCCTTTGAGCAACAGTTTTAGGAGAGAAAGTTTTCCCTATTTAGAGCCACAAACATTCAGGGTCCAATTTACAAAGGAAAGCTCTCAAAATAACTATCCCTACCCCAAGGCTGAACTTCCTCTTTTCAAGATGTGGAATACCTATTTGTCTCAACCCCAAATCTACAAAAAGCCACAGAACTCCAGGATTTCCTAAATTTTCAAGTTACTTGTACTTTGAAGAAAAATCCCCAGTGCTTCCCTGACTATTGCTAAAAAGTATTTATCACAGTTACATTTCCCTTGTTCCAGCTTCCTGCGTATCATGCTCTCAGGTTCAAAGTCAGCAAGGTGGGAAACCGCAGCATTTAATTTCTCCCTCTGGACCATCTGAATGATATTCATGACCACCTTCACAGAACACTCACTCCTCTTCCAAGCATTGGCAACTGTCCCTCTCTGTTATAAACTTATATTATATACTTGGCTAAATCATCACCCTCCCTTTGATTACGACTTTGAATATAAATGTAAAGAAACCTCTTGACTAGACTGGAATACACACACACAGACACACACACAGACACACACCCCTCTCGTCACAAGTGAGTGTTGCCGCTTCCCTCAGAATTATGTTCCACTTACTGTGATCCTCTCCTATACACAGCAAATACAAAAATTGACATGGGGTTCTAGCAGGGCACAAGCAACTATCATCTGATTTCTGGTAAGGTACCTTTACAGATGTGGTATTAGGCTACACTAGCCCATCTGAACACTCATGGGAGAGAGAGGGAGGTAATTTCCTACTGTCTTTCAGGATTATTGCTCCCCAGGCTTTTCTTCTTTCTGTGCACAGGTCTGCAAAAGAATATTTCCCCTCCTTCTCAAATACACTAGCTTCTTCTCCCCCTTTTAATTTTATATCGATTGTGGGTTTTTGTTGTCGGGTTGGGTTTTTTTCCCCTAAACTCACAGTTTCAGACTTTGTAGGTAGAGCTGTTCCCTTGTCCTGTCTGGGATTCAAAACCTGGTATAATTTACCTCTCACTCCTCTTCCATTAAGAGGGCAGCTGACACTAGATCTCTCAGTTCAACAAAAAGTATTTATGCATTTTGAAGTCTTAAGCAAATTATAAGCTTCTCAAACATGGTGATGATAAAAATCCTCGATCTTGTAGGCCTATTATCCCTTTGTACTTGACACTCAGTATAAAACATTAGTACAGTGATCAAGGCGAAGATTAGCACAGACACCAAGGCATGTACATATATGTAATTTACTCTCCCCCATCCTCTGTTAATGCCAATTTCCAACCGAAGCCTGGCCTGCAAACCTAAAATTTACATTCTCCCACAACATAATAGCTTGCAAACCAATTCAGCTCCTTGCTTAATCAACCGCTAAGCCAGCACTCCCTCAACTATTTAGTCCTACTCATTTTTCAAGAGAACACAAGTTTATGCCTCACTCCCAATGCAATTAGCATATTGCGATGCTGCAAACAGAAATAACATACTTGCTGTTCCTTACATACAAAGTACCTCTTGCAGCTTTCAAAGGAGAAAGAAGGGCTCCCTGAAGTATGTGAAACTGGTCTCTATGCTCATTACCTACCCATTTTTTCCACTGGACAGCAAGTCTAGCATTCTTGGCTTTCAGGACATTAATCCAAGAGCCAAATCAAGTTTAATTGTTTTTCCAGGTGAAATCAAAGGCTGTAGCATACAATGGCGAATTGACACAAGAAAATGCAGTTGATACAGAGGAACTATAGATGAAAACTGTACAGAGCAACCATAATTTTGGCTCTTCAACACTTGATGGTTAGTGAAAAACCCCAAGGCTTTTGACCTGATATTTTATTCAGTGCCAGAATACATTTGGTTTATGTCTCAAAATGCAGTATCAAAAAATTATAATACAAACATATGTTGCCTGAACTGCCACCAAAAAACACTAAAGAAAAGTACCACTTTTTAAATCCCTCCAGAAGCCTGAGAGGAGGTTATGACAGGAACCATGAAACTTCGCATACTACCCCACCTTCTTCCTCATTTACCTGTCAACTCAATCCTTGTATAAGGCTGTATTAAGTCTCAAGCTTTCCTGAGAAAATACCACAAACAAAAATACTTTGTTCTATTTAGGTGTTGTGGTTTAACCCCAGCCAGCAACTAAGCACCATGCAGCCACTCTATCACTCCCCCCGGCTCAGCTGGACAGGGGAGCAAAAACATAACAAAAGGCTTGTGGGTTGAGATAAGGACAGGGAGAGATCACTCCACCAATTACCATCACAGGCAAAACAGACTTGACTTGGGGAAAATTAACTTAATTTATTGCCAATCAAATCAGAGTCGGGTGATGACAAATAAAAACTAAATCTTAAAACACCTTCCCCCCCACCCCTCCCTTCTTCCCAGGCTTAACTTTACTCCCAATTTTTTCTACCTCCTCCCCCAAGTAGCGCAGGGGGACAGTGAATGGGGGTTATGGTCAGTTCATCACACATTGTCTCTGCTGCTTCATCCTCTTCAGAGGCAGGACTCATCACACTCTTCCCCTGCTCCAGCGTGGGTCCCTTCCCCGGGCTGCAGTCCTTCAGGCACAGACTGCTCCAGCGTGGGTCCCCCACGGGGTCACAAGTCCTGCCAGAAAACCTGCTCCAGCGTGGGCTCCTCTCTCCATGGGTCTACAGGTCCTGCCAGGAGCCTGCTCCAGCGTGGGCTTCCACGGGGTCACAGCCTCCTTCACGCATCCCCCTGCTCCGGCGTGGGGTCCTCCCTGGTCTGCGGGTGGAGATCTGCTCCCCCGTGGACCTCCCTGGGCTGCAGGGGGACAGCCTGCCTCACCGTGGTCTTCATCACCACGGGCTGCAGGGGAATCTCTGCTCTGGCACCTGGAGCATCTCCTCCCCTCCTTCTGCACTGACCTGGGGGTCTGCAGGGTTCTTTCTCTTACATGTTCTCACGTCTGTCTCCAGCTGCTGTTTCTGTGCCTGCTGCAACTTTCTTCCCTTCTTAAATATGTTCTCCCAGAGGCGCTGCCGCCATCACTGATGGGTTCGGCCTTGGCCAGTGGTGGATCCATCTTGGAGCTGGCTGGCATTGGCTCTGTTGGACTTGGGGGAAGCTTCTGGCAGCTTCTCACAGAAGCCACCCCTGTAGCCCCCCTGCTACCAAAACCTTGCCATGCAAACCCAATGCATTATGGCATCACCAAGACCCAAAGCACTTCTTGTTTTGTATATCATATGAAGAACAGAGTAATTCCTGCACTGCACATCATGATAAAAATGCAACATTTCTCGGAGAGCTTAAAAAGAATCTACTGTAGTTGGGGGGGGGGGGGGGGGGGGCAGGCAGGGCAGTGTTCAGTCACGTTTTTTAACCAGTATTTTACAAGATGTGAGATTTCCAACGTGTTTTACATAGTTTTACGTAGCTTGTCTTCAGCAGTATACAGGGTGCTTTGAAGACAGATCACAGTAATCACAACACTTCATGCCAGACTGATTGAGCCCCAAAATTGCACCGCTGTGGGGTTCATGGGTGACCTAACCCAACAGTGCTCTTAGGACATGATGGGGGCAGGCAGCATGGAACAGGATTTGGGAAAGACACATGTTTAAAAGCTCTGACGGGAAACAAGTTCTCAAACGTTATGGAGAATTTCATAGCATTAGATCCTTTACAGTCGGAAAAAGTATTAAACAGCAGGACCAACTAGGCTGATTATTTATCCTGTGAGGTGAAGATCGGGTCTTATCTCTCAGTGCACCCCTTCTTACATGCTGCATATCCCCATGGAAATCCAATGAGCTGCCCAACAAAGAAAAAGATGGGTCAAAACGTAAGGGATGAACATTACCCTTCAAAAATGCCTACACTTGTGGCAACAAAACACGCCTTAACTTTCTGCAGAATCAAACTGTGCGCCGAACACCTTGACTTTCCCACTTCAAGCCTAAGGAGCATTTCAGCCAGAACTGAAGTGGAGGTATCTGACGTGCACCAGAAGAGTTAGGCTGTCCAACAGAGGTGTTGCTGATGGCACATGGTGGAGGTTACTGAGAAGACAGGGGGTATCATTACCTTTTAAGCACTGAGGAAGTTTGGTCCAAAAGGCAAGGAAGCAGATGGCAATGCTCCAGAGTACGACAGTAGGTAGTTTATGTGACAACTCTGAGGAGGATCTGGAGATACTGTGAGCAGACCCTGAATGGGTACTAGCAAAACCTGCTCTGCCTCTCCTGTACCCTCACCTTTTCAGCAGACCTTCATCCCCTTGCTTAATAACTCGGTGCTCTCTTCCATCTCAAATTTCATGTTTTTAATCAGCCCAGAAGAGAGAATATTATTGGGTTTTTTAAACACACTTATACCCCTGGATAAGAGATGATATCAACCTAAAATACTGAACTAAATATTCACAGGATTACATCCCAAAAATCTAAGTGAAAAGACACACAGACTTTTCCTAAAATTATTTTTTCCTACCATGATTCTCTGATTCTATGGGTTCTCCTGAAAAAATGACTTACAGATGGTACATATCTCTAATGTGCTCCTCTCCCCCAAAACAGTAAGCATCTGGCATGCCTACTGTTTAATTACACAACAGGCTCATGCAGGAGGAAACATTTTCAAGCCTGGAAGCTTATGCTCAGATTCTGATTATGCCCAGTAGCAGGAGCTGTTCACGGTCAAGAAAAAAAAAGTTTTCAAACAGAATGAAAAACACTATTAACACACAGCAAGTAGATCTTCAGTAAGTTTTTATACATGTGAAGACAACCACGTTAGAATGTGAAGAGGCTGACAGGATGCAAATTTTAAAAGAAACTGTATGACAACTTCGTTAAATTGTTGACCACCACTGATTATAAACATGATGACTCAAGCCACAAAACAGCGCTACTTTATTCTGGAAACCAATATAATCTGACTGCATCTCTGGAATTTTAGGTGTATTCTGAGTTAAAGTAGACCTCAACAATCGTTCTACCCCACCATCTTCTGAAATAGATTTTGAAGTAGTTCATCTGTAACTTTTCTATTTTAACAAAATGCTTCCAGGAAGACTGACACCCCAAATTCTTTAATCACTGAATACTGCACTCCCTCTGCTGGCACAGCACAGATGTCACACCTTAGCAGAGGCATTCTGCTGATTACACTCAACTCCAACTAAGAGGTCTATGCATGACAACATTTCTTCAGATTTATACCTGGTGTAGCTCTGTTAACATTAAAAAAAGTCTGCTAAATGACTTCCATAAGAGAAAACTTTCAAAGGTGCCATTAATAACTGATTCTGTGATGAAATCTTGCAGGAGTGCAACAAGACACCATGGGCCACAATCCTACTCGGTCAACTAAAAATCTGTACTCGTCAGGCTAGCAGTCATTTTCTAGGTGAAAAGTTTCTAAAGACTCACTGTTGTAGTACTTCTAACTTTGCAACAAGTAGTTTTAAGATGTCAAATAAAACACACACAAAAGTGAGAGTTAGCAGCAGCAAGCTCACATTAACAATCCCATTCAGTCACACAACAGTTGCATCTTCATATTCTACCTATGTTTTAATAAGGTGTGAAAATCTTAGAGAAGCACTATTTTAAGAGGTCCTCTGCCTCCTCACATGGAAACAAAACACTTAGAGTTTAGACTCCCCGACAGCACAGTACTAGATGAATTTAGTACTTGACCTAATCAGACCAGCTGCAAGGAAGTAAAAATCTTTCAAGCCAGCTTTGAAACATCTAGTATTTTAGCTTTGAGGCAAAAGGTTAACCCTGAGCTAATGGAGATTCAAGTTTTGTTATGCATAAGAAGAGAAAGTTAAGGTTTAGCAGTGAATAACCACAAGGGGTTTCTTCAGCACTCACTGGAAATAGACTGACTCCCTATGTCACATAAGTAGCTGCTATTCCCTCTGCCCCTTTTAAGTTTTGAAATACTAGGATGAAAATCTGATTTTAGAATGGTCCTCATATTAACAAACAAGGGAAGAGCCATATGTTTTAGCCTGAAGTCAGGTTGATTTCTTCTCAATAAAAACTTCAGTTTAAGTATCAAAAAGGGAAGGTAACTTTACTTCAAGTTAATACACCCTTCCGTGAACTTGGTTTTCCTTCTTGCTCATCTATTTTGCAGAAAATATTAAAGTACCTTCTCACTACAGTGTACAAAAACCTTAGGTGTGCAGAGATAATGGTTGCCCACCCCAAGAAACACAGGTATAGGGGGAGAAGAATGAATGATTTACAAGAAGGACTAGAACAACAAGCACAAAGAAGCATTAAGTATTGTTTTGTGTGCATACGTTACTCTTCCAAATAGCTAATCGATATCTTTGCAACAAAATTATATTTCATGCAACAATCATAACCTCTGGGTTACTCTAAGATGAAGAATGAACCTGTGGTCCAACAGCTGAAAGTAATTGCTTCAGGCAACTCAATTTTAATTGTTTACCGGTTTTGAATTAAGACATCAAGAACAAGTGTTGATTACGGGGCACTTACCTTACAAACAGCCATGATGTTGATGTTGACCATTTTGTCAATTGTCTGCAAGAAAACAAAGTTTTGGGGTTTGTTCCATTTTAAGTTATTTGATCGATATTTACACACCTTCTGGGTTTAAGTGCCAAGATAAATTAAACCTTACAGTTATACATTGACCTTACTCCTTGCCTTCCTGCTTAAGTATCAGGAACAGCAACAGACTTTCAAAGCAAAGCCTGTGAATTGCTCTTGGTCAAGTTTTATCTCTGATTAGGGACTCATACTAATAAAGAACACCCCAGATGTATCACATTGACACTATTTCCTAACACTATTTGCAATATTTATGAACTTTACTAAATTCTGACATTTTAGACATGTTCATAAATGTCTGTATTTTGCTCTTCACCATTTCATAACAGTGTCCTAGTGACTTAAAGTTTATTCGTCAGGTAAAAAAAATGGGATTTTATTGCTAAATATTACGAAGCTTATTTGAAAGTGAACCAAGAACCAGACACGTTTATCAATACTTAAGCAGAAAACACAAAACCACAGTGGATACAGTGAGCTACATGGGGTTTTGGAAACAAAATCATACACCAGCGAAATTGTTCATAATCAGAATTTTCAATGTACCCAAGATTGTCCCTACATTACGAACTGTCCGAAATGGTCGTAGTTGAGTTTTGTAACAGTGTTATAGAATACGCAGCTTCCATTCATGAAGTTGCTTGCTTCCCTTCCCTTCAGTCACTCAAGAAACCCCCCCAAGCTAAAACAGCTCATGAACAACAGCCAGATGAGACCATGGACAGGAGTGGAATTCAGATATTGAGCCCAGAGCATCTGTCTGAAATAGAAATATAAAATGAAGCAGCACGGAAGAGTATGTAAAAAACACAACACCAAAAACTGAGACTGCCATCATCTGAATTGTGCTGCGTTGCTTATGTAAATCTCTCAGCTTTTTGAACCCTTAATTCTAATCAGAAAACCTTGTTACGTGGGTACCTTAACCAAACCTAAACATATTTGCCATATCCGTTAAGCATTTCGTGCTAAGGACTAGAACACTAGAAGGTGCCACAAAAGCACTTACCTTCTCCAGGTCTGGAATATCAAGAAAATATTCAGGATAAACATAGGAAATTCCCACATTGTTGACTGAAACGAAAGCATGAAGTTTTAATTAGATTGCTTGGGCGCCACCTGATTCCCCATGCTCTGATTAATGGCAATTTTCAGGCAATACTCTTAAAACGTTGCATTCAAAACATTCTAAGCCCTCTAGCCAAGTTTCCTGAACCGTAAGTCTACTTGTGCACCCCAAAGTGGGAGCGTCAGAGTGAATCCGCCAGCCATTTTCAGCATGTAAACGTCTAATTCTCCAATTGTTTGAAAGCTGGCACATTTAGCACTTCGTGCCCATCTTCCACTGCTTTTCACCACGCAGGGGAAGAACCTTTCCTCTCTCAGAAACGCCAGCGCGCACCGTGCAAGCGTACGAGCGACATCAGCACGAAGTTCTGAAACACAAGTGAAATAAGATACCAAAAAAAAAAAAAAAAAATCTTCTGGCATGTGTCCCCAGTACTTCTCCGGCCAGTCACTCCCTCCCGGGGGGGCTGCGATCAGTCATCGCTTTCGGGACACGCACCACGAACTCACCCACCTCAGCGCGGGGTTTCCCGCCGAGGAACGCGACGGGCAAGCCCGCTGCCGCGGCCACGCCAGGCCCCGGCTCGGCCCGGCCTAACGAGGGGAAGGGCCCGGTGAAGGGAAGGGCCCGTCCCGGCGGGGCCCAGCCCGCCCTGTCGAGGCCCGTCCCGGCGGTAGATGGCAGCAGGAGCCCGCAGCGCTCCGGCGGCTGGTAGCCGAGGTGGAGAAGGGGGGTCGCAAAGGCAAAGCATCCCCGGGGCAGGCTGTCCCCCCCTCCCCGGCACCGAGCAGGCCGTGTTTCGGAGGGAGGTGATCTGCCCTCGGAAGGGGTTTCTGGTCCGCTCTCGCTGCTCGGACCCGACATGGAGGTGCGCCGCAGCAAAGCCTTCTCCCCGTCACACCTGCGAAGTCTTTCCCCCCACCCCATGGCAGCATTTAAAATTAACCCAGAGGACGTATTAATTACTTAAACCTCCCCCCCCCCGCAAACGCTTCAGACTGGCAAGGTTTTAATTCTCAGACACGAAACCGATACCCGTTCTGGAATCCCAACACAAGTAGGGGAAAACTTCTCATACCGTCAGAAAACAACGCTGCTCTGCAGCCTCAAACTTAATAAAGCATATTGAATATGGAGACAAAAAAAGCAAGCAAATGGGATCTCCGTTCCCTAAGTAGCCGTTCTTCATCTTACGCAAGTGAATCGTGTGACATTTGGTTGCTGTGGCAACGTTTTACATTTATATAGTGTCTTACACCCCAGAGAATCCCAAAGCGCTACGGATGCTCAGCGGCACCGGGCACCTCCAGGGCAGGAGTCCACACAGGGTAAAAAACACCGTCAAAAGGTACTGATGCCTTTTTAAAAACAAAACAAAACAAAAAACCCAAAACCAACCAACCAAACAAAAAAACCCACACAACCCCCCCCCCCCCCAAACCAAAAACAACAACAAAAAAACCCTACACCTGTGCCGAAAGCTATTATTTTAACACCCAACCTAAAAGATACTCAAGTTATCAATAGGGATAACACGCAGGAGAGGTTCTGGCCAAATGCACAAACTTCATTCAGAGACTTCCCTCAGATGACAGCTCTTTTAGTCCAGACCTTTGTGTATTTATGGGAACCCTTAGTTCATTAGTCATGCTGTGTGTTTCAAATTTTTAACTTTTAGGTAACCTTTAAAAATACAGGAATTGAGGGGAAAAAGGGAGTTGGCAAATGCCCAGCAGACATTTGCTATATTTAGAAAGAGACAAAAGTTTTGAAAAGGAAGAAGGTCCAATCTTGCTATTGCCAGAGTGAGCCAGTTTTTTCCTTTTCTTCATCCTAAAATAAACTATTTTTCAGTCCATCTTTCTGGAAAGGATTCTGGCTATGAACTGGCAGGGTTTGGGGACTAGCCTTGGTTATTCTCTCCAAATTTAGAGTATTTATATGATTCATGCTACAGAGACAGTCACACAAAATTCATACCCTTTACTGCAGGCTGGGTCCCAGATACGTACCCTTCCACTTTCAGCAATCATTTTCTACCAGATCATATTTTGCCGCAGTTTGGAACAGGGTATTAAAAAAAATTCATTTTCAGTTTGTACAGGCATATTTTACCTAGAGAAATCTGGATAACAAGAGGATAAGATACTGTCCAGCTCAAACACCTTTCCAGAATCACCGCAATTTAAGAACACCAAAAGGAAGATTTCCCACCTCTGCTTGTTTAACATATTGCTGTAGCTAGCACATGTTCGAAGTCACTGACAGACGCTGTTTTGAACACACAGCAAAACATTATGTAAACTCTTTTAGCCTTCGTACGTGGGTGAGAAGCAGCTTCCAAATAAGAAGTTTACAAGGATTTCAATCTGTAAGTACTTTAGTTAGACTGTGCAACTGTATAATCAGAAGCTCGATCTTAAGCACTATACGTGGAGACTCCTGTGTCTCTTAAGTATAAGGCTAAAAAATAGTCAGCATCGATCACTGGCAACTATGCTCTGCTACCAATGCTTCTCATACCTACTGTTCCAGGTGAGACCTAAGGAAGAAAATATACTGGAACCTGAGAACTAATCCCTTATGGCTGTTCTCATTCAAACCCATGTTTTGCCTCACACAAACGTGAAAAACACAGATCAGCAAAAGCTGTATTTCAGATTGCAACAAAAGCTACAGAATTTAAAATACAAGGCACTAAAGCATGAAATTAATTGCCATAAAAAAAAATTAAGATACAGTCTTTCTGGAGTAGCCATCATCTGTGTTGAAAAATTACATTGGCAAGTGGTTTCTATTAATACAGCTATATCTGGGGGAAAAAAAAACCCTACGTATCACGTAATCTGATGATCTCAAGCATGAGATCGACTAAAACTGCTAGTGATTAGTTAGAAGAGAGATTTCTGTAAACCTGCACTGGCAATGGCTGCAAGAAAAAAAAAGCAGAGGAACTCAGCTAGAGAATACACAACTCTAAAGCATTCAGTTGCTATTTTTACCATGTTTTTAGTCAAGGTGCTCAGGCAAATAAAAGCAAGAACCAGGATCTGTTTGAGGAACATGCTTGTTTTCCTGTAATAAGCTTACACAAAATTTGAGACACGTTCATCACCGTTTTAGTGCCCACTTTGAGCAAGACTACAAAGATTCAGACTTCCATGATTTTCTGCATTACCATGACCTTATCACAGCCAAAGAAATAATAAAAAACTCTTCCGTTGTGGATATGTACCTCACACAGTAAAAGGTTTGCTGGTGTTTTGAGGCTTTTAAGCGATACACTACTCTGCAGCAATTGCTACGTGACAGGCAGCTTGCAAGCCTTACATTCCCTGAGTTGATTTTGACAGGACAGATGAGAACAGACATTAATTTTAATCTTCAAAGTTTCTTTGGAACTTATTTCCTTCAGAAACCAGAAACTAGGCATCCACAGCTTTGTCAAAACTACTCTTTACACAAAACACATTGTTGGCAGTTGTAGTTACTCCAATGGATTTGAATTTTTATAGCAATTAAATACTGGATGTCATGAATTGTACGTACTCAAATCTCAAGTCAGAAGTACTAGGGAACATTCTGGGCTTTATCCTTTAACATTATTTTTTAAATGAATTTTTACATACACTATTTTCTTGGGCATTATTTGCAGACATCGTACAACAAGATTCATCTATTAATAACAAAGTTCATGTAGTATATCACCACGTTTATAATGAATTTATTTTGAAATTCGCTTTTTAAAAAAACGGTTCTAGCTCCAATTACTGCACTGCAGGTTAGTAAAATGAGTTCTGTAGTGAGAAGTACTTCATCAGATGAAATATACCAGTAGATGTCTGAGCCATGTGACTTTATAAAAGGTCCATGCCTAATGTTTAACCATCACAGGTTCTCATCCCCATGTTGAGTAACTGTAGAAATATAGGATATGCACAGGCATACGTGCTTCCAAGAAAAGAACCAGAAAACTGATAAGCAACTGCCTTTACCCCACTGTTCTAAAAAGATTCAGGTAAACTGTTGTTATGTTTAAACTCTTCTTAGCTTGTGATAAACACCTTCTTGAAATCACCTAATTTCTACATTTGACAAAGTATCTGGATGGATCACCTTGTCTTTTCAAGGACTACCACACCACCCACACTCCTGCACTATCACAACCCATACTTGGGCATATTGCGTTGCTACCAGCAAAAGAACTGCAGCTTACCAACATGACCAGAACACGCTTAAAACTTTTGAAGCGGGAACCAGTTACTTGATGCTATAGTGTAATGATTAAATTTCAACAGCTCTATAATTAAAAGTTAATGGTTCTCCCACAGGGCTCTACTGCTAAGCTGAATCTAAGTATCTGGAGCTCGCTTAGGTTCTAAGGTGACATTAGGTCAAGTCACTGTGCATGCAGCCATAAGCTAAAGAGCCTTTAGCAATCACAGAATAGCACATTGAAAACATTCAATAAGCATCACAATTCCTAGAACGTAGGCACTCGTGCAAGCACCATCTCGTGTAGCATATCAACGGGAAGCTAAAAAAAACGCATCAAGCATGCAGCAACACAGTTTTAGTCAGGCAAACATTAGCTTCTGTGAATTGGTTTCAATAAACTTCAATATGGGAAAAAGTTAGTAGGCATGTCAAGACGAAACACCACTATGAAAGATTTAGAAAGATCAGATACAAACCTAAAACACCAATCTCCAGGCCTTCCAATCCCGCTTTGATTCTACTGTAAATTTCTTCTCTCTCTCCAAAGTCTGCCACAATGACTTTTGTTTCCACTTTGTACTTCTCCTCTAGGAAAAAAAAAGGTTTTAGAAGTTTAACTTTGAAATAGTTGAATTACCATTCAGATATTAAGAATATATCAGTTATTACAGTTTTACAAAATATTATTTTAAGTAGCTAATATTACACATTAACATTTTCACCTCTGCAATAGGAACCCTTGAATCTTAATATAACCTGCACAAGAAGTTTGCGACATTAAGCTACTTCTGGTAAGAACATACATTCTCAAATGATTCAGCACATTTTTGTAAGGGACACCGAAGATGGCAAGAAAACAAATTATACAGGTTTGCACAGAATAAAAAAAAAAAAAGCAGAAATCAGAAAATGCAGGTAAAAAACAGTGTTCAAGTACAACTTGACAAGAACACTTTTTTCCAACTTAAGCCAGATGAATGCTGAATGCTTCAGACCAAGCAAAACAATTCATTGTTGCCCTCTGTTTCCATTCTCACTTCTGGTGCCATAGAACTTTTTGAGTATTTAGTATTTTGAATATAAATCAAAAAGGGAACACGTGGGTGAACAAGAAGACCAGAACTTCAAGTTTAATCATTCCAAAACCAGTCTGATATGCTGTCATCTCCAACCTTAACAGAACAGGAAAAATACACGTAGCCGGCTACATTCTGAAATAGAAGCAAGCAAGTATTGAAAATACTTCACGTAAAAAGCAATTCTGCTTCCATCAAGCTACATTAATTACACTGAATTAAAATCAGTACAATGTCCTCTCAGACTTCAAAAGAGCAGAACAGTGGCTTAGCATTGCAGCATCTCTGCTTTGCTGCACCTGACTCCCACCCCAGCATTCCGTAAGGAAACTGTATACAGCTTGAGAAGGATTTTGCAGCACTTTGCCCCCAGAGCCATTCATAAAAGCAGTGCCATGTTAAAGGAAAAGAATCATTCACAAAAAGATTAGAAGCAGCCAGATTCCCATGATGCTCCTTCCCATTCAAGGGAAAGCCGCGACTCCCATGATCCTGCCGTCCATTCATGCAGAATCATGAATCTACTGAACTCGCTGTTTGCTGGCTGCCTCCCCTCCGCCCCCCCCAATATCCCTAATGGCAGAGGAAATTATTTCTCCTCCTTTTCCCCTCTCCCCACCCTCAACCTCTTCATCTCTCCTGAACAGCTGCATTGTTGAAAAATCCCCTGAGAGATGTTGCTATGTCAAATGACAACGTAAATAGCATTAAGCCCCTACTGCAGTAGCAGTCTTGTGATCACGTCAGAAGAAAATCAAGTTCAACATTGGGGGGGGGTAGAAATGGTCTATTTTTGAACACAGCTGTTCTAATATTTAGCACACACGTTTGAGTTCTTACAGGACGCTGAATTAAATGCAGCGTTAGAGGCACACCTAATATGTGCAAGTGCACTGGGTGGGCAAAGCCCAAGTTGCACGCTTCTACAGACATGCCATTTTTAACTGTTTTGTGGGATCTGCAGCTGTCTTCACTGCCACTCATGAAATGGGAGCTGTTTAAAGGACCCAAACACCATCCTCACAAATTTGCTCAATTGGTACTGGCCCTTTGATACTAAACACTCTTCATTAGGATTGTTACCCATCTACCTTTGAAGCCTTTCGAAATCACTACAGGGATACTGAGAGGATAAGGTAAGGGGGGGGGGGGGGGGGGGGGAGTTGGAAGACTTACTACTATAAATAGAAAAAAAAAATTAAAAGTCCTCACACCACTGTTCACACTGGACCCTTCTGCGAGCCTTTAGAAGGTTAGCAAAGAGCCATTACATTTAAGGTAGCTAAGCAATACACCTATAAAAAGATGCAGCACCCTTTGTGGATGGAGGGTGGGTGGTACAGTGTAGAAAAACATACGAAAAGTAGAAGACTGCCTACTGGTATGGCCAGAGGACACAGGCTTTGTGCGGTCACTCGTTGCAAACACGCAAGAGTGTCTTGCCCCAGCAGATGCCACCCGCTGACCAAACCCTCCCTCCCCATTTCACACCAGCGTTCAGGTATCCTGTAACTTCTGTGTACCCCGTGCTCTGTCCCAGAACCTGCGATAGATGGAATGATCCGCTACATCAGAGAAAGGACTAGTAGATACACCGGATAAAGTGGTTCCACGTCAGACGGCGATGCAAATAGCATTAAGTCACTTCTGCGTAAGCTCGTCCTAGTAGTCAGAGCACAAGGTGCAGAGAACAGATGTGCTCTGCTTTGTATGAACAATCGAAAAGGGAATTTCCTTGATCTTAAGAAGGATTAAGATGTTCTCAAACAGATGGACTAGAAGAGAGTAGCACACATCCTTGTCTTATCTGCCAAAAAGACTCTGAGATGTAGTGTAATAGAGAAAGAAGCAAGCAGGCTATGTCCTAATCCAGGGTATCTAGCAGTGACCAGGCTCTTGCTGTCCAAGAAAAGAAAACCTGAAACTCCTTAATGAAACTCCTTCAGCTTGAAGGCCATGATGTACTCGGGAGCCACAGGAAAGGAAAGAAGAGTATCAAGCCAGTTTTTGCAGTCAGCAGCTAAAGGATCCAAAAGAGCTGATATTATCTGCCAGCGTGTCCAGCATTCCTGATGATACATTGAAAAGTGAACCTTACATTTCATCTTTGGAACTGGTACTTCAAATGCTTCTTAGCAGGGAACTGAATATTCCACCACCATATTATCAATAGTTGTGGGGACTGAATATTACACCACCACGCTATCAACAGCAGTGCAGCAGCCAGTCATCACCTACCCGTCAGGTCTCAAGGATGGGAAAGGAAGTTCAGCAGACCTCCTTCACATTTCTCAACTCTGACACACCAGTGTTTTAATCACTTCATTTACTAAAAATCTCAGGTGAGATCAGTATTGACCCTACAAATAAGTTTTAACCTAAAGTTGCACAGGTCCAGTTAATTTACAGGGTCTGTATAACCTGAGCCAAGACTTCTGGTAACTTAGCAAGAGACCAACTATGCACAACAGTATCCTGGTAATCTAATAAAAGCAGACATGATCTTCTGCAACCACACCATCATTTGAAAAATAAGTTGTTGACCACAAAAAGCCTTGACAAAACATCTTCACAGCTGTGGGAATGCTGAACAAACCAATAGTCATAATGGTGATAAGAGCAGGATGGTACAAATGTTGTACAAAACAAAAAGGCAAAGTGAACTTTTGTAGAAGATACTGGGACGGATTCTTTCGAAGATCCAGATAGCAACCCAAGAACACAGTCAGAATGTCCCAGACCAATACCTATAGAAAAACAGTTTTCATGCAAACAAAGGCAGTATAAAAACTACCCATGAGAAGGGGAACATAATATAACTGAAAAGTGTGCCACTTTTTGCACAGGTGGTAAAGAACTGACCTCCTGAGGCATGTTCCCATTCTATGCCTTCCCGCACAATACAGGATGAGACGGTCTGGAAACAAATAGGCTATTTAACCACATTCTTCACATACACACCATCAGAAACACAAACACTTTCATGGATAATCCCTTGAAGAAAACACTGCCTTTGGTATCCTCAGAAGAGTACTCCAAATAGTGTCTCAAATTTGGTTAAGGTGCCACTACTCAAAATAAGTATAAAGATATTTAAGCAGTCATTCCAGGTCTGTCCAGAGGTCCATCTATACAAGTATTTGGTATTCTGTAGCAGATGAAAGAGGAAAGTGGTATAAAAAAAAATAAGGTAAGTACACAGTAATGTTTCCTCAATTTATTATCCCAAGCTCCAAGAGTTCGTTGCTCTGAAACTTCCAGAGCTGGGTCTGTCTACCCTGATGGCCTTCAGCCAATTCTTCCTACAGCTGTTTGCCCAATCACTATAAATCCTTATACACTTTCAGCACCCACACCACCCCACTGCTGCCACGTTTTTTGCTTTTGAACCTGCCAAGAGCAGAACTGACCAAATTTCAAATTGGTGTGCCTGCATCCATTCTGATTGCTCCGAGAGTAGGTTTTTGAGCTACCATGTCCTCTTCCTCAGTCATACCTCGTAACAGTATTTTTTTCTTTCCCATTCCTGTCACTATGCATTGGTTGATACTGCACTGACATTTGTTTGCTAACATTGAAGAGGTAACTTACTTCTCTTACTTCTCAATTTTGAGCTGGAGGACATTAAGATGTTAACATTTACTTGTTTTCATGTCCATCTTTTCAGTTTCCTATGCATGTCAGTCTTCTCCTATGCATCTTCTAGATTTTTCATTATTTGAACCTGCCCCTTTCAGCTTTTACAAATCCTACCTTATTGAATTTCACAAGCACAAGGAAGGTGGAATGGAGACAGCAAAACCAAAAGCCACATCTATCCTACACCTTCCTTCTAAGGGATCTCCACCATGATAAACTTTTAAGTACACTCACACTTTGAAAAGAAATGATGCATCACATTATATGTCCAGATCTCAACAGTCTTCCTACACTCTGGGTTTTCATTTTTATACAGACATTGTCTTATGTTCATGGAAGTTCTTGCAAACAAAAGAGTTCGACATTTTAAAATCAGAAACTAAATGGTCAAGTTCAGGATGTTTATTAAAAGTATACCCGTGTATTCATACATAATTTAAGTCATCAACAGTTCACAGGAAAAGAATATCTACTCTTACACATATGTGACATTAGCATTTACATACAAATGCAAGAACGAAGGCTGCTAAAGAGCAGATTAAGCCTAAGAGGTCCAGAGGAGACCCCCAGTTCTACCTTACATTGGAAACAGTACCTCCAGATGCCAAATGAAATTAAGTTTGTAGCCAGAAAGATCATAAGTGAAAGATGCTGCATGATGGGGGCCGGGAGGATGCAGGGGGAGTGATACTCAAGGAAGACTGGTAGAGATGGAAACCACACACTTCAGCAAGCAGGCACAACTGAAGCAGCAGAGAACTGAAGACAGAAAAGTAGAGAAAGGACAACTCAGCGGCAAAAGCACACCAGCACCATCCCGAGCAACAGCTGAAAAGACACAACACTCACCTTATTTCTCATCTCTAAGATGGTTAGTTACAACCTCACTTGGTGAAGCAAAAGCTTAATTAACTCCAAAGGCCAGAGAGATGTCTGTCTGACTTAGAGGAAATGTATCCAGCGTCTTGCTATCCAAGGAAAACACTAATCCAAATGATCAGGCAAACTAGGGCACACCTTTGCTACTAAAAAGGGTCAGATGCAAAATAGCACTGCATTACCTAGAACACCAGAGAAAAGGTTCACACTGGAATAAAAAAAAAAAAAGTGGAAAGTTAGAAACTACAGTGAGCTACATCCTAAATAAAGACTAATAAAGAACTGTGAAGTGGCTAGGAAGTAAGCATCTTCAAATTTATTTTTTTGGAAGCTTGCAAATAATTCGAAGCAGCAGCCCCCCCTAAACTGAAATCTTGGTTGACAGGCTAAGAAAATGCTAAGGAAATGAAGCTTTCAGACACAGATAAACTGGGCTTGAAAGAAGGTTCCCCCAGAGGAGTAAACTTGTGTACTCAGATGCGAAAGCAAACAGACACTAGCCCAGTGGTCAGAAGCAGCTCAGTTTACCTGACAGAAGCAGTGTCAGTGCTAAAGGGCTCTGTGGTACAGTCTTGCTGGGAAACGGGAAAACTAGAAGATCGCCATCCCTGATGAAATAACATTCTTACTTGCGCCACCTGTTTCAAAGCAGTTGGCTACAGCAGCTTGAATTTGCACCGAGTATGTTGAAACAAATCCAGTCAACTTTGCAACAGAGAGGTGCAGGATACGAGGCCCACATTGTAAGCAGGCAGTGGGAACAGTTATTTCAAGCTCAGGGAAAGTATATTAAAAACCTCTTGCTAGAACTGAAGCATCTCATCGCTTTACATTCAAAGCCTCATATAAATATTGCCATCAGAGTGATGTGGTATAAAGCAACAAAAACATAAAAGAAGTCTCACTTGGTCTTTAGCTTCAGGACGGCCAGAGATGCAAGCAAAGCAGTAGAAAAATAGCTCTCCATTCTTCATCATACAGGAGGGGAAAAATTTGGTTAAGTAAGGAGATTCAACTACATCCACAAATAAAGATGTCACCTTTCCAGTATCACTGCAGTGGCAAAACTCACTGTAATCCAGTACCCAGTCTCCAGAAAGAGAGTTTGTAACCTTTCAATAAAGGTTAAGAAGCTGAAAGATTAAACCAAAATGTGAAAACCTCCTGCTTTTTAGTACTGTATCTATGCAGGGCAGAGATGAAGAAAAATTTAAGACTACAGAGTGGCTGCAGATAGCTCTACAAAGTCTTTGGGTTTGGGTTTTGTTGTTGTTGTTTTGTTTGTTTTTTTTAAAGGAGAGCCATCCATTTTGGGAATGTATCCAATTTGGGACTTTCAGAGTTCACAGAAGTAGCACACTGAGTGTCATGTATGGAATCTGTTTTCCAGAAGGACAAAATACTTTCAGACTGGTGACAGCAGATTGTTATTACACACTATTATTCACCATATAGAAGCATATTCAAATCAGCTGGGTATAACAAGAGCTAGTTTTTTTCTGATGATTTTGTAGGGACTTAAGAATGCAAGGAATGAGCTTTGCCTTTCAGCAGAATAGAGACCAGCTGTTAATTACAGTTCCAAGTTACTCAATGAAGTCCAAGATATTGAGAAAGACACGTAAAATGAAATACAAACCTCCTTCTCCCCCACCCATATCAGTCACAGTGAAATACAGAATTACTAGAGGAGTGTTTGGACACTTATGAGCAAAAAGAGCAGAAACCCTGGAGAACCTGCAATATTCTTCAGGAATGAGATCCCAGTAGCACAGGTAACAGATGGAGAAAAGCCAATCTAGAGCAAAACCTCTGGGCTCTTTTGCCACATGCATTTTATTTATGTTTCAACTACAGAGTCCATAGGCAAACTGAATTTCTGAAGGGATGAGAGCTCCCATTTGTGTAGCCATATCAGTCCTTGTCCCAAATGACAGATCATGCTTCTCGTTTCTGCAAAAGAGGAGACGAGAGAGACCAGGGCCTGGAGAGCAGCACAGAAGATACGGGAGGGTCAGTGCTGAACCCTCACCCAGGGGGATGCTGCACAGCACAGACCCCATGCAAAAGACACGAGCGTTCAGAAGGGGAGCAGATACGCAGCAACAGATACAGTAGGATTTTTATTACGATACCTAAGTTATAGACAGTTCTGTAAACCTCTGAAGCAGAGTACTGGTAACCTAAGGAATAACAGAAGTTGAAGTTGTAGCCAAAAGAAAGCTCTGTTTGCACCTGGTTTGCAAAAGAAGTCTCCAGGTAGGAACGCAGCAGTTTCTGCATAGCATGAGACGCCTGCCTACAATTTAACAGAACTTGCTATGTTTCAACACATTTTTAAAAGCATGTGCGTATGCACATTTGGTCAAGCACTAACAAATAGGTTCAGATTCCTTTCATTCAACTACACATGCAACACTGCCAGTGAATTTTAATTTTTTTTAATTTTTTTTTTTTTTTTTTTTTTACATACTGCACTAGTTGCACATAGAATTTCATAGATACAGCTTCCTTAAAAATAGTGGATATTTAAAAAATCTAATCACACAGAAGTATAGAATGGGTAAAAAATGCCAGACCTTATTTAAAATGTTACAATTCCGTTAAACAGCCTTAAGTTTCAATATACACACACATACACAAGTCAATTCCTCACTTCTCAGCTTTCAAAGACGACACAGCAGAAGATGGATCTCTAAGCCAAAGTCCACAAACCCTTGAGCCACAGGGGACATTTAAGTTTTTAATGTGTATAAGCAGGGCTGTTACTACAACACATAAGAAGAAAACACACTTTATTAATGCTTGCCTCCATTTGCTCCTCTCTGACTCC
Organism: Buteo buteo; assembly: GCF_964188355.1. Lineage (NCBI taxonomy): Eukaryota > Metazoa > Chordata > Aves > Accipitriformes > Accipitridae > Buteo > Buteo buteo. Next base: position 53,106,772 of record NC_134176.1, on the reverse strand, counting down.
CATTACATCAAAATACATTACAGCAGCTAAGATACACTTATCAAGTCAGAAAAAACATTCTTAGCAACACACAGGACCAATCAATAAGCCCACTCACCCAAATATTATGCTCAACATCGTAAGCCTTCCCAAATCAAGCTTGTCCTAATTACAAAGCTGACTAAAAAACACAAAATCAAGCAGCCTGGGGGGGCTGCACAGTCAAGCCACCGCAACGTTTCCAAATGTCGACGTTATTTCGGGCGGTAAGGCCAGCACAGCCTTGATGCCGACCACGCGCACCCCCTCAACTCCAGGACACGGCTACGGGCACCAGAGACCCCACGGTGTTTCAGAGATAAGTGTAATGTGAGGTGTGGGAAGGTTAGTATTGTGTGACAGGCTGCATCTCAAATTCCCCTTCCTTCTCTCCTCTTTCCCTGACACTATTTTCAACCCCCTCCAAGGCTTTATTTTTTATATTCATTGGTGGTACTGGTTTTTACACAGCGTGAAGAAAGCTATTTTTAATTTACTAACTCATTTTAGGAAGGGCATATGGACTATTTCCAAATCTTCCTGTAATATTTTGTTTTCCTTAATGTCATTATTATTGCCTGACTGTGACAATGTGTACACATGATATGTATACACATGTAAACATGAATTTTTCATCAATTTTTGCAAATAGAAGTCTAAATTCTCCAGCTCTATAATTATTAGAACAGATTTAAAAAAAAAAAAGCCACTTTTTTTTTCAGATTTAAGTTCAACAGAGTGAATTCCAGAATGACCAGGAGAATTACTTAGTAAGAAGAATTTAAGAGTCACTTACAGAGACTGAAAGGTATCATAGTATGGATTAACAAAAAAATTTTGCCCCTACTCTCAAGTCAATTTCAAGACATCTAAGTCAGTCACTCTACATGAATTAAAACCAATTTAAAAAGTGAAACAAGCTTCTACGCTAATTTGGCATTATTTTTTATGTCCTGATAGTTTCATCTGCATTCAGCATCCACAAAAAAGCATTTACTGTAGTCAACAGACAGACACTTAAAAAGCACAGTTTTCAGGGTTCTCCAAAGTGTAACTTGTAAGGGAAAAATATATTGTGCATTAGATGTGGACTAATTAACAAAGTAGTATAGTACCCAGTTCAGCACTGGAAGTGTTGCCCATGCTTAAGGAGTTACACGGCAAGCATATTTGTATCCATTAGTTACACCATTTTTTTAATTGGTTTCTTTTTTTCATATTCATGGAATTTTTTTTCTGAAGAATTTGTTGTGAAAAACAGAACAACTGAGTTTTCTTTCTCTATGAAGAGCTACTAACTAGCATTAATTATTTTCCTCACCACAACATATTCCTGAAAAAACATAAATGCAATTATCACCGTTTCCTCAGCAGAGAAGTCTATCGGGGATTTTTACAGCTTTGACAGATAAAAAGTTGGCTTGGTGTAATGGAACTCAACCTGCTAAAAAAGTGACAAGAGACTAAACTATACATGCATAGAATGAAGTTATAGGAGGACAGCACTGTTTGCGTCACCCAGTCCCTTCCTTGTGCCAGAGAGAGACTGTTCCCTGTAGAGCCTCTTAAAAGGTCTAATTTTAAGTCTCTCGGCAACAGAGCTTCCACCAATTGCCTTAAAGCAGATTCACAAAACAGGACTTTCAACTCAGTGAAAACAATCCAATACTCATTTTTCATGTAATTTTCAGTTTATTTTACACTGAAAGTGATAAGCAATATATTGCAGCTTTTGTGTTAACAGAAGGTGTTTAACGGCCCAGAGACTAGCACAAGGGCTCTTGGTTTTGGCATCCACAAAAACTTATGTTACAAGTAGGTTGTCAGCAGAGACAGGCATTAAGTCTCTGTGTATTAAAGAAAATGCAACCTATTCCCCACCCAACTACTCCCAGGTGGAGGCACCAGTGACCCTGAATGTTTGCAGCCATGACTAAATCCTGGTTCTTCAGTCCAGGTTTCAAAAGTACCGAGTAAGTCATCTCCCGCATTGATCCACCTACCTACCGTGTAAAACATTAAGACTCAAGACACCATTAGGTCCCAGAGTTAGTTCTGAACCTATAGACACAACATACAGGGTATCCAAGGTGTAGAAGAGGCTACTTCTGCGGCAGTTTATATCCAGAAAAGGAAACCCAAAGCACTTAATTCACATTTAAACAACCTTTACAAATTTCTTCTCCTGGACTTTATGGGTTTACAAACTATCGGCACAACAAATACTGCACAGAAACACTCCGGCAGTGAAGTTCACAGCAAGCACGCTTCCAATCCTTCTTTCCAGAAGAGGCTAACTCAGTCTTGCCAGGTGTGAAAAAGCACCATCTGCTAGAACTTGCCAGATCACTTACTGCTATGCGTAACCCGTGACACCGACTGCTAAACTTTCTTAAACTGGTTTTCATCCTTAAAAGCGACTATGACAATGTGGTCTCACTCTGTATGCTGACAGCTGGTATGTAAACGAAGTTCGTTCTTTTGCAAGGATGTCACCAGTCACCTGCAGAACGTTTTGCTCGTGGCTCGTCCGACCCTGTTGCTGCTTCAAAATTCTACTAAAGGGTGAAGTAGTCCTAGGACTGCACCTTGTAGCTTGCAGGAACGTCTTGTCAAGTGTTTCTCTCTAAGCATTCTGCTCAGTTTCTTCAAATTAATCCAGGCAAAATCTCACTGAGAAAATGCAAGAGAAGATGATAAAAAAGAGGGATTAAGAGGGGGAAAAAACCCAAACCACAGAAGCAGGATGCTTCTTAAAGAAAAAAAATCTTAAAATAAGCTCCCTTCCCAACTGCTCTATGTCTTTTACATGCTCTGTTGATTGTATTAGGGGTTCATCTATTTCATTTGTTGACAAATTAATAAAAATTAATTTGGCTTGAATCCTCTGTCCACTCTTCACAGTGCCTGACAACTGCTTCTTTAGTAAGCGGCTGACACCATTCAAGGCAGAACCATGGGAATTTTCTTCACTTCATCCAAGGGAAACCTTCTTCAGAGATGAAAACCGAGAGCTCATTTTGCATCAAAGATCCTTATGCTACAACTTTATGTGAAAGGTGACTTCAGTGCATCAAAACAAGTCCAAAAAATTCGAAGCCATTTTGTCAAGTCCAAGAAATATAGGGGGATTTCAAATATGTCAAGCTGAACCTGGCTCAGATGATGGAAGGCTGCAAACACATTAATTTACCTTGAAATAGATCACAAAAGGTCAAAATAACTGCCGGATTCAGTTAGTCTTCAAGTTAAGCTCAGGAAAGTGAACCTTGTCATTTCTGTGCAAGAAAAGTAAGAAGATGATGTCCCCTTCCTCACTGAGTTTGTCCGCCTTTCAACCTCCTCTATTAAATGCAAATAGTCTTACCTGCCAACTCCAAGATGCAAGGAGGATTTAACCGGAGCATGAGGGGGAGGAAATGGGAATAACGGGGGAGAGATTAAGGGGCAATGTGCTCCAAGGTCGGCGCAGGCGAGCATCTGCAGGGGACAGATTTGCCATGGGAGGGCACTGGCCATTGGTAGCAGCAGGGTCACGGTAACTGCTGAGGCACAAGCGCAGTGGTCAGCATCAGGTGCGCTTCAGAATGCTCCCCGCGATCTCGTCACCGAGAAAGCAGAAGAAAGCTGTAAAACCCACCTGCCTAGGAAACAGAGAAGGAACATTTCTGGTTTTGGCACCACATCCCATTCCTTTCTTGTACTCGCAAATCGTGCCAGAGTAGTGAGAACACGATAGATCCCAAGTCTAAACACGACAGCTGTCAGTTTACAGTGTACCTGGAATCTTGGGGTTAGAGTAGCAGCTCAAGATGAAACTACCACGACCAAGCAACTTCAGGAACACTACACACTGAGCTCAGGCAACTTACTGGAAGTAAATAGCCAGCTACACAGATTCTAATTGCAAAAACCTGTATTTTATTAAAGACAGACATGTAGCAGAATCAAATTAAAGTTTTGGACACTAGTTCTTAAACAGTATAAAAGGCTTAAAAGACAACGTACTCCAGTTAAATGATGATTTGTGAAAATACATTGGAAAAAAAATTTTTTTTTCAGTCCAAACAATTTCTTAGGAGCTAATATTATCACCTGGGTATATGTAACACCAACCACCACCACCTTTAAAGCTGCAAATGGGAATTTACTTTAAAAAAAGTTTTGAATTAAATAGTAACTGTTGACAAACTCAAAGTCTCCCATGTTGCGTTTATAAGCACTTAACTACAAGTAAGTAGATACTTACACTTGCAAGTAGGAACACTGCTTAGCTACAACTGTTTTTTCTTGGCTCCCACAGCTCATGCACAACTCCACCACCTGTCCTCTGAAGCCACCAGCTAATAACATACACCAATACCAAATTCTTCTTTTGACAATTTCCCTACAGGCAAGTTCTCTTTAAAGTGTTTTCCCTGCTTGACTGGTTTTCACTACATTCTTCATATTGCAGCTCCTAGGTAATGAGTTTCTACAGCAAAGTTCTTCTCAGGTCTGCTCAGAACATACCTATCGGCAGCAGTGCAATAACTAAAGCTTTTCTGCTTGCAAATCCACGGCTCCTGAACCAGCTGCTGGCACAGAGCTCCTGAGATGTCTTGCACCGTACTCATTATTGAATACAGCAAATCAGAGAAATGCCTCATTACATGGTGTTCAAATAGTTGTCTCCATTCACAGAGAAGTTTTCTTTCTGATCCTGCCTGAACCTTTTAAAGCATCTAATGATGTAAGACAACAGACACTTTAAAAAGGTGCTGAAACAATGATGTAGCATGAACTAAAGTAGACCAAGCATTTTGTATAGTGGCCCTAGTAGTCAGTGTTTGTGCATGAAAACTTGATTAGAAGATCAAATATGTTTCCATAAAACCTATATAATTCCATGCAAAGGTGGTCCATGACCACTAAAGAGGAAATTCAGAATTTTTTCTTCTTCAGTCTGTGGCCTATGCTTTACTTCTTAGGGAACACAAAGCAGAATTTCCCTTTCATGACAAATCCTACAACACCTAAGTATTCCACAAATAAATTCAGCTTTACAACATGCTTGAAGACAGATTGGAAAGTCTTCTAAAGTCTTAACTACTTGTAATTAATCCACTATTTTTTGTTGCTCAAACTGAGACGCAAGTTCAGAACATCTGGCCTTCCTGTAACGTCAGTACAGCCAGTTTAATGTGCATACACACGCAAAAATATCAGATCCAGGTCAGCTGGCATTTAAGACTCAGAAAGACCTATCAGTACTTCCCTTATGATGGTGGTTATGCAACTTACATTTTGTACATAGCTATCACTCCTAATATAAGTATATTCTAAGAGCATAAAAAAGGATTCTTCTGAAATAGAATGAACATACCTGACCCTCAAAAGCCCTCTCGTTATTTGTGGCAGAGGGCATCTATCCATTCACTAGGATGAGCAGGACTCTGATTAGTGAAAATGAGGAAGGAACTGAAAACACGCATGGCTCACACAGTTCAAAGAACTGGAATTAGTCAAACAGCCATTTTTCCTTAAAGTGATTAAAGGTCATTACTCAACAGGAGCAAGCTCACGTTAACTTGAAGAACAATTGTGGGACCACCATAAAGAAGTTTAAAGCTACCTTAAAAGCCTGCAAGGGAAACACCCAAGCAGTTACAGCCTTAGCTCTAAAAGAGTCACCCACCTTATATATGACAACATCTGAACAGACTGCAGAGACCACACGAGCATGAATACAAGAAAATTCTGTCCAGTTAAAACCTAGCAGGATCCGAAAGTGCCACTCAGGCTCACTTGATTATGCAGACTATCCTAATCCTTCAGCATATGCCACAACGAACAAAGTATACATTTCAGTAGCTCAGTGTTGTCAAAAGAAATGTTCCGAAAACCCAACGTGAGTCATCTCATTTCAGAATGGTTTAGGAAAGAAAGCAGAAAAATGTTTGGGTGAGGCCTAACAGTAATTATGTATTACAGGCTGCTTTACATAGGTACACGTACCTAGTTTTTAATCTGAAAAGCTCCCCCAGCATCTATCATGTAAGTGCCAAAAGCTCAAAGAAGTAGATTTATCTGTCTTGTCAGCATCATGCTTAATTCCCAAGGAGGAAGAGATTTTCAGACTGTTACAGAAAGGGTTATGACCACTTTCAGGAAGCTTGTCGCTTCATGCTTAAGTGTTTGATTCCAGAACAAGATACTTGTAGATACTTCTATCAGTTACACTTTTACCTAGCAAGACAACTTTATACAGCATTTTAAGAAACCTGACTGCATACACACACATATGCAGCAAACTACCATCCAGCTCCTGCAGTGAACCACCAAAAAGACCACCTTGTTGCAACTTACGTATTTGCAGTAAGCTTCAGTACTCATGCAGGTTACCCGAGCAGTGACACCTATACTGTTGAATTTACACTGTGACTGTATTGACCTGAGCATCGCAGTTACGTCCAGACGCTGCAGTGACATCCTTAAATGCGGGATACCAATGAACAACGCCAATTACTTCCAAACTAGCAGAAGATAGAACTTGATGCCATCTTCGCTCTAAGGAGGAATGCTCTCTACCACCTAAACATACACATAGAAAGGAAGACTTTTCTGTCTAGAAAACAGTTTCATATGCCATCTTACATTGGACACTAAAAATCAGAGACAGCGGCATTTATATCAACAGAATTGTATGCCCTCTGTCTTTCAGTAAGCTAGTAAAACAGTTACCATTAAGCAAGCTGAAGTCCTTCAGTCTTTTAGCCATCCTTACATTCACTAAGCAGCCCCTTACAACTTAGTATAGAACAGTTTGTTGAGGTTTGACTTGCAGATTATGTTTTACAGTAAAGCAGTACCACTAACAATTTTATTAAAAGTTTTAACAAACTCAAGCCAAAACAATACATCTATGACCTCTGAAAGAGAGCAGCTCTTACAATTATCTGCATTATGTACACAAACCATTTTAGGAAAGTCTAAGCAAGACAAGGGAGGGTAGCACAGAAGCATAATCTTAAAGGTTTGTTTACCCAACATCATCATGCTGAGAAACCTGCTTTATAGTACACAACTTCCACTCCTGCTTATCAAAAGCCTCTACACACAGGCTACATTTCTCACTTTATCTTGACATACTCTGCATAAACTAATAACCTTGCATGAAATCTGCCTTAATAAAAGAGATATAGATTACAAGAGGAATTCTTGTGTGTTACAGTTATACTTTGCTCTGATTGGAAAATCATTTGTCAGCATGAGGCTTGAGGAAGCTTTCTCCTAACTGATCCTGTACAAATATCCATTTTACGTTTGTGAGTGGAATACTTAAGTTGCTCCCTTATTTTTGCATTACAGCCATTTACTACACACTTACTGAAGAAACAATTGTTAATACAGGTTCTTAAACACATTAACTTATTCCCTGTATTCCTATGACTGTGCTCACTCATCACCCCAAAAGAGCTTACAGCTCTCTAATCTGATCTTTGTTTATCCAAACAAAACAAAAAAAGGGGGAGGAGGGGGAAGCTACACAGTAAATTTGTATACCTGGTAATACAACAACTAACATAAGGAACATGTTTTCAACAACTTTGAGTTACACAGAAACCACCCTTATGGCTGAAGCCCATGAAATCAAACTTGCTTCAAGCTGACAGAATATTCAGATGAAGTAATGGCTGCATGTTTTTCACCTTATTATGACTGTAGACAGCTACTATGGGGATACGTTGTATTTTGGTCTGACCTGGTGAGCTGTTCTTACAGGAGACTAATAGTTTTAGAAGTACTGATTCCAGAATTAAGCCCTATTGTTCTCAGAAGTTAAATATTTAACACCTGTAAAATTAATCTACAAGGCATTTACCACTTATATCTGTAACATTTGCACTGTGCACAAGAGCATTTATTTATAAGCTTGACTGTGAAGTTTAGGGAAGAAGTTTTCAACTCACTTATTTCACTAGCAACCTGGTCCAGTTTTTCTTTTGACCTACTGATTAGAGCCACCTTCATTCCACGTCTTGCTAGCTGTAACAAAACAGAACAGGAGACATAAGAGCAGTCATAAATCGCTTCCAAGTTAGTATCCTAATTAAAGGAATTGCACAATTTATCAAACATTGCAACAGTATATGACCAGCGAGTTTGAAAAAATTACAATTTTAAATAGAAACATGAAGGAGAAAACCAGGACAAATACTTCCATGTAACTTTTTACTTGATTCCCTTCACGCCAAATTTATTATCTTCTCTGTCATCCAATACAGGCGTAGAGGCACATTTATAAAACAGAAAACCAACAGCAGATATTCTACAGAACTTTTACAACACCTCTGCAAGTCAGAGCAAAGAAGTTATCAACCATAATTAAGTTTAACATGCCAAGTTAAGATATCTGTGGTCACTTGAACACCTATGTTGCAAAATGACCCCAGCACTCAATACTTCCTTCCTTTAGTCAGGCTGCCCTCTTACTTTGTACTAATCACAGGTATAAAGGTTAATTTACTCAGGCAGTTCTTCTAGGGAAGCTATCTGTGTAACTTAAGCTGTGGCCAGCGCATATTCTGGTCATTAAATCAGACCTACTGCTGCAAGTTTGAAATGTGATCTAACAACTCAGTTTAAAAGTGTCTGCAGAAAGACAGCTACCTCTCTGAATTACTCAGCAATGAAAACAATGTTTGTGACTAGTGTAAGTCCCTGTTCTAGTGAAAAGTAGAACCAATATATCCACAATTCATAGTGACACTGCCTTTCAGACACCTAACACCTACATATAAAAAACAGGTAAGTTCTCATTGCTCCAATAAAACTCCTTCACTGCCTTAGGAAGCAGGTGAGAATGGGTCTTAAAGGAAATAAAAAAAATAAAAAATAAAAAAAAATCCCCAAACAAAACAAAAAAAACCCCACAAAACACAACAAACCACACACAAAACCCAACACTGCAGCACAGTACAGCAGCAACCTAAAGTGACTTAATCTCGTCTACCTTTCTAGCAGAAGTATGCAAACCAAGAAAGCCTCTGAAAGGGAGAAGTATGACGAAGTTTGTCAGCAAACTCTGTACTTCACTCCCATGTGTGATCTCTAAGCATAAGAAATCTCATGCTAGATCTCTCATGACTGTAGAGCGAGGTGTGTTGAAACCAAAGACACTCACACTAGGAACTGCTAACACACCGCTGCCAAGTTCAGGCTTATGGGTAACTTAAGCTTTCTGCTCAAGGAAACGATCTGGTGTCAAGAGAACAATTGTCTAAAAGGGATGAACACATTCACCTCCAGATAAGCACCTGGCTCACTGGAATAAACTTTTTATAAAACCAACAGTAGGCTTGGCAGGCAGGGAGGAGAAGGGAATAACGTAGCATTCTCTCACTCCAGAGGACCAAGGCAGTGGAGGCAAATACTTTACCTAGAAGTATCTCAGCCTGTGACACTGAGGACAATCTGACAGTAATCTACTCAGAGTTTGAAATAGCTGTGGTCCCATGGGGCAAAAAAGCCCCAGAGATGTTCCTCATGGGTGCAAGCTCCAGACTGTTGACACACAGTTTGCTTTCTTTCAGCAGTCGTGACCTCTGGGCTCCCAGATCGCTTAAGTAGGTACCTGAGCTTTACGAAGAAGTATCCAGCTGTACTTGTCTCAAAAGCCAAGGAAGTAAATCCATGCCAGTGCACCCAGTTAGTGGAATCTCGGCACATTTAGAGAACTCCACCACAAGAGCAAGCTTGAGGGAAACTGCTGCTGTGTTAACACTAAAGGGACACACTCTGAGAAGCGCATCTGAAATCTGGAAATGGAAACCCATTTGCGAGAGGAGTTCTCCGAGTTCAGAGCACATAAAATGGCCAAGGAAAGAGCCTGTAACTAGGAACGAATATCACTAACAGAAATAATCAAACTTGGAAAAGATACAGTGTTCAACGGCAAGTTCAGTTTGACTTTGATGCAACCAGATCAGTTTCTGCTGAGCGCTCTGACTTCACTGGTAGAGGCCTAGGGGGTTGAAAGGAACCACAAGAGCCCAAAGAGCAATAATGATCCTCTGAGATCCCAGTAACTAATTACATTTTACTAATTACATTTTCATATAAGAAACAACGATGACCCACTTGCTTTGCAGATAACCTGCCATTATACTCGGATATTTGGCCAATGTCCCTAGAGTCATGAAAAGGCTGAATGAGAAGACCTTAAAACTAATCCCAAAAACTCACCCAGAATAGCAAACATTGGGAAGATGCTCTTGTAGCCTAAGGATTCACACAAGCAAGAATCACCATCCTAACAGAGTTGGTGGATGTAGGTGTCCAGTTTCCTTAAATTCCATGTTAGTAACTGCCACATTTTCCACTTTGGTAGCAAAACACAACTGCTGTTAAAGCCCTTTCTCTCCAGGACAGAAAGGAATGTCATTAAGAGCCCACTAAAGCAGAATTAAAACTCTTGTTAGAGTAGGTGTATCAAGAGGATCTGAAAAAGCAATACTAAGCAGATGTGCATAGCAGAGTACTGCAGAGTACGCAATGGGATCACAATCTCTAGTTTACCACTAACACAGAAATACATCTAAGATTAAATTTAAACTCATGTTTCACAAAAGCAAACAGCAGACAGCAAGAGAGGGGCAACAAATAGCAACTCCTGACCATATCCTGGAAAAAAAAAAAAAAAAGAAAAAAAAAGCGTGCTGCTTTGGAATCAAAGACTGGGTGAGCGCTACCTGGACAGAAAAGAAAACTTGTATTTACCATGGCACTACCCTTCGTGAAGCGTTGGTCTAGTGATGAAAATTATACCAGTGCTGAGCAAAGAATGAAGATCTTAATACTGCAAGAGTGAAAAGTGTAAAAACAGCTTGTTGCGTGGAAAAGAAGGAAAGTAACCAGCAGAGCAGAGTATAACCAGAGAATCCACAAACTTGTAACATTTTTCCATCACTTACTGGTGACCACATCAAACTTTCTAAGAGGCGATTCTCAACACACCGTTGCATTTCTCACAAATCCCTCCAAGGAAAAGGAATTAATCTGCATGATTATAATCACAGCCATCAGTGCCCAAGCAGCTGTATGCCAGTGGCATTTATAGTAATCTGAAGGGAATTTCTAGTAGAAAGTCAAGCCTCTGCTGGCAGTCTTATGAAGACATCTCTGGAGTTAATTGAAAGATTGAGAAGTCTTTTCAGGTATTCCACATTTCACCCTGCAGCCACACTTGACTTCATCAAGTATTCTTCATCCACCTAAACTGTCAAAGGGTGGATTTGTGTTTTATGCTAAAGAAATACATAAGTAACAATAAGAAATACAACTCACGAAAAGTGTGTTTTATTCTATAGCCCAAGAATGAATATTTGTACCTGGGCTGCTTTTGGAGTGCTCTGTGCCTACAGCAACTCTAGCAAAGAAGCTGAAACAGTCATTGTTTCCCAGCAGGATCTCATACTTGCGATCAGCTTTCCTAATGGTGGTTCAAATACAGGGGTCTGCCAGCAGCACACATTGGTGTTCAAAGGCAGCCTGGTTCTTAGAGACACCAGCAGAACATAAAGCAAGCTGTAGTTTCATTCACCCGATAACCTAACACATAGATCCTGAAACTCATCTCCCGTGCTGTTCAGGGGGTGTCTCCTGTATCGGAGGACTTCCTCCAGATAGTGCTATGCCCTGGGCACAGTGACCTCCTCCCACTTGCTCTAGGCAGTTAAATTTAAGTGTTGCATCATTTGCTTCAGTGCCATGTAACTGGGGTATTTGGCATGTATGAGCTGTCAGCTCTACGCCAGGATCAGGTGCTGTTGGCACCAGGCTTCAATTCCTTTTGCAGCCAACTCCCCGTTCTCGACCCAGTAGGACAAGGTGCTACTTTCTGCAAAATAGAAAGGAATCTGGGGGCCACGGGTGCAGGTGGCAGGGCACACAGGGCTGAAGGAAAACCTGAAGGACGAGGACTACCTGTGAAGAGGAATGGTACTTTTCCTGTGGGCTCTGCAGAACAAAAAATTCAAGAAAAAGGGAATCTCTTGCAGCTGATCTCCTCACACAAAGTCATGCTGGTGTCTACTCGTTTTTGTGTTCTCTGAGACAGGCTTGCTTTGATACTGATGCTGGAGTTGAAAGTTATTTTTGCTATAAATTGTTGTAGTCAGCACTATTTGTCATGATGTTCTCTGGGCTTATAGGCTAAATTGCCCCATACTAACGGGCACTTTCTGTCTTAAGCAATACATTCCAGTACCATATTTGGAGCCTACATATCCATCAAGAGCAAAAGCTCAGTAAAAGAGACAGAGGTAAAAGCCAGCTTCAGAGACTTCATGAACTATAGGGAATAATTGGAACATACTGCAGGCAGCTAGAAATGCCATTTAGTCAGTGCCTGGAAATACCAGAAGGAAATACAATTATTTCAACTGTCTCAACCCTTGGTAACAACTAAAAAAAAGTTAAAAATAAGAAGTGAAGGACAAGGTAAGGGCTGAAAACAGAATTCACAAATAAAGGAAATTAACAAAAAGGGATACAACTTTTGGCTGGTCACCAGAGGGAGGCAAGGCAGGAGACTTCTTTCTCCACAGATATCTATGTTAAGATAAGGTGAGGAGATATGATCTGCTGCTTGACAGAGTTGAGATAGCATGACATCTTGCCAAGGATCGAGATACACTCCTAAGCAATAAGAATTCTTACCTCTTCTGCATAGGCTTTTCCAATCCCATCAGTAGCTCCCGTGACCACTGGGGGGGAAGCAAAAAAAAAAAAAAAAAAAAAAGACAGATATACATTAGTTACTTCACAGAAATAACTGCAATAGGTGTTCATTAGTAGGCTATTAAAGTACTCACTCCAGCCAAGAGACACATCAAAGTCTCTGGAATAGGCATACAACTTTTATTAAATCTCTTTGAGAACTCGCACTAAAACCTTCCCATGTGTAAGAAAGGAGAGGAAGCGATGGACTTAGGAGCCTAACAAGTTGTTTCAAGAATCAGGTTCAGCACCCCTTCTCATGCCAGTCCTCTGGCCCACCACACTTCTTCAGAAGCTTTGCAGACTGAGAGAGATTTCCAAGTCGTTTAACTAAAAAAAGCTCAGTTATGACTATTAAACCCACTCTCAACTTGGTTTTAAGTATGTAGTAAAAGATAAAGTATCTTAAAGCCTGTAAACATCCAACAAAACAAACATTTTAGGACACAGGCAACAGGTCTCTGTTAGTGACTCTCCAATAGATTTCAGATCCCTGTGACCATTGTGCTTACTAGCAGCAAGTATAAGTGACTGATGCAGCTATCCATTGCAAGCTGGGCTTCTAGAGCTTCAACTTTTTCACCTGTGGGTAAGTGGGACCTTTGTCAATCCTCAAGCCTTTCTAGGATTCTTTTCCACATGCTGAGAAACTCCGAGTGACTCAACATGCCATTAGTTTGACAGATTACTCCAGGGCTCTTGCCATAACAGTTTGCTCCAGATCACCAGATCATCTCAGTTTGCTCACTAAATAGCAATTCCTCCATCCAGAATCTGCTTTTCCAACTACTTTTTAAGCAAGCACATTCAGCACCACTCCCTATTTCTCTCAGCTCTCCCTTCGCATCAAACCCACCGCCTACACATCAACATCCTTAGGCATTTAGCTCTCCACTCGTTCGTCTGTCTCTGCTCTCACTCTCCAAGTGGCTATAGAATATACCGGATTTTTCTGTTTGTCCTCGTGTCAGATCAGAACAGCTTGGTTTGTGCTTCCACTGCTTATCCCTGAACAAAGGCATACCCAAATAATTGGGCTTGTTTAATGTTGCAGAAAACTGAACTGAGAGCATTGGTTCCACTCTCAGGTCAACCTCTACCTGAGTGACACTCAGAGCAGACGGAGGTGTTGACCGGCACTGGGATTCAGCAATAACTTCCCTTCGGGGCACCAGAAGGAGACGTGTTTGCAGATGATTTGATTAGTCACTGCTTGCAGATCACCTATAACAGTTAGCATGCAAACAGCAGCCAGAATATTTCTGTTTGAGTAATAACAGCTAGGAAATGCTGTAACCATTTCAGTTTCTGTGCCTGCTAGCTATAAATAAGTGGACGTAATAACAAGCGATGAAGCCGCCAGCAAAGGTCCTATTTGAGCTTGAATGGCCAGCCAACAGCGCAATAACAGGCTAAGAATGAAAGATCCAGTCATGCCCCTGACTCGAGCTAGATTTACAGATGACCATGGATGAAAGTACATACACATACGTTTATCTTTCCTCTGGTTCCAAGGTTTATTTGCAAGATGCCATAGCTCCAGCGTGATAAGGACATGCAGGACTGTACTGTTAGCATACTACCACATACTGCACACACAGGATGCTCGGGCTAGTAAATGGTGTTCTAGCTGCTGTGCTATCAGCCCCACTGAATTTTATTGGGAAAACCAAGTGTCTGTGTCACACCGTTTTGCCACTTTCTATCCAGCCACGGTTGGGGAAGTGTAAGCAACAGTTTTGTTACAGAAACAAATCTGCATATAGAAAGGTCAAGCAAGGGTCCAAACGATGAAAAAAGCAGACCTTGGGGAAGAAATCAAGAATACGTTCCCAGGAGTCTACTTTCCTGCAACCAAACTTGTACCAATACTGTTACCCAGTTAGCCAGACAGCATTACAGTCCTGCAGGATGGCACCATCTCTTTAGTTCAAGGACTAACAAGCTTCAGTTTCAGCCTTGCTGATCCTGGGTTTCACATTATGCATTATCACACGATTCATTATTGCTTCAGCAAAACAATGAAACAAACAAGGGCGCAGTGAAAACCTGTACCAATACAACTCCCTATTAGACTTAAAACAGTAGTTAGAAATGTTCTAAGTTGACCCGGTCTGGAAAACATGCAACTTTAGTGATTTGGTGAAAGGGGTTGTTTCCTTCATTATGGTTAGTGAGGTACCGAAAGAACAGCCATTCCCTAACACTTACACAGATCATTTCTCCTCCTTCCAACTCAAAATTCACGGACTCAATGGTTTTATTCCCAGATAACAAGCTCAGCATTTTAAAATACTGTTTTCTGACACTGTGAGTTGTTCAGCTTCTAGCAACTACAGCTGAGAGCGTGTGCTCCATAAGGCAGGGACTCCAAAAAGCACTTTAAAGGCTTAGTAAAGTGCAAGTACAATTTCAGTCAAGGGTATTTACCTCATTTATTGAATCCATTGCTTAGGTAAATTGTAATAGAATCGGCTGGAGCATAAGACTTAAAGAAGCTGAAGATCAGGGATTTCTAACTAAACTTCGAGTAACAGGATGGTTCCTCCCTTTTCAGGCCCTACTTCAAATTAAAATAACCTGTAGTTCAGAAGTTGAAGTACCCTCCAGAATAGAACTTGAGAAATTTAAACAAATCTGATACAGATAAATGATGAAAAACATTACAAAATCCCACCTGGAAGAAAAAAAAAAGCACTTGAGCCATCACCTACATAAACAGGCACCTAGCTGATGTACATGATCATTTTGCTTTTGCCACAGGTAAAGGCATAGACATCAGAATAAAGTACGCAGCTAGTTTTTCTTAGCAATAAGGGAAATCGTCTCCTCACAAGAAGGCACTAATACCATCATTTTATTAGTGGCTCTGCTTTGAGAAGGATAACTTTGTCTCCTGCTCCGTGCTTCCACACTACCTTGAAGAACACACAAAGTACAAGGACTGCTTTCCAACATATAACCTAAACCCTACCTTTTTTCCGGCCAAACTTCTCTTCCTAAGGCCCTTCAAGAGAAGGCACCCGGCTCAGCTCTCACCCATTCTAAGCAAATGGATTTCCCACCACCAGCTGCACTGGGAACCATGCACCAACGCAGACCTGTCCTGCTGCTGACCAGTAGCACCCAGCTCAGCCAGGGAGCTGCAGTTACTGCCCATTTATGGGATCCTAGTGAGCAGTTTGGTGGGTCAGACAGGCTGCCCAGCCAGATACCTGCCAGAGCAGAGAGCGATACTCAGACCCTATGTTGTAAAAGTGAGGAAACTGGTGGGGTAAAGGCAACTGGTTGAACCAACATCACAAAAGTCAAGATTCAGCCACCTGACCTTCTTCCACATTTTGGATTACCTAAAATATATAGGGAAGGGGAGAGCAATAAAAAAAGAGGCTTTGGTACAACTTGTGCATTAGCAAGGCACAACTTTCATATTGATTATGGTCATCTCTCGTTTCTACTCTGGAACCAAGTGTTGCAGTTTTAACCACTCCAAAGCTGTGCCAGCTTAACTAAATTTTTACTATCAACTTGATGTGCCGAAGCTAGTTTAACTCCAAGTGTGGATTAAGCTTTTAAATTGTTTCTTCTACAGACTGCCTTCCAACAAAAGTTACAAACCGAGTGCAGTTGGCAGAGCTTAAAGAAGGCAAAGCAAGTAGGGTAGGAATAAGTTATTGTCTGTACAAGAAAGCTGCACCAGCTCATAAGTGTGGTTATACACATTTACTCAGTAGTCAGACTAACTGTAGTAGCTTCCCACTTCAGCCATCTGCTGTCTCCAGAAGAGAAGCGAGAAGAGTGCCCAGGCAGCTTGTGTGTGAGCCCACCAAATAAAAGTTTGCCTGAATGGAAGCCTGATTGAAGCACCAGCTGATTTTAGGCAAAGAAGTCAACACTCATCTTCCCCTGACTTTTGGGTCTGTGGAGGAAAAGGGGAAGAAAAATAAGGAAAGGTATCTAGTAACACGACATACTCTGAAAACAACTCACTCATAATAAAGCGATACATGTACTCGCAGTGGGCTGGAGATGTTCTACCCCAGAAGTTAGCACTAGCCAGAGCTCAGCAGCTCTGGACACAAGGTATTTCACAAAGTAGTTAGAGTGCATCCAGATCAGCTTCCCATCTGAAGACATGCTTTTTCAAAACTAGCCTATGTATAAGTACAGAGCTGACACGTGCAAGACTACATCATCTTTTCTCAGTTCTAAAAAACCTGCCCAAAGGCTCCTGTTCTGAGTCACAGAGTCCACACAGCCTGGCCCTAGCGAGTCCAGCACGATGAAAGGAACAACTCTTGCTCTTCTATGTAATGACACTTTCTTGACTGGGTAAGACTGGCATAACCATTGTTATAATGGGTTACAGATGTATGCATGGGTTTTATTCTCTAGTCCCAGCTTTCATTTCAGTTGTGCATGAACAGTCTTCTATTCCAACTGACCTTATCCTGTTCAAAATGGTAGACAAGAAGTGGGAAAGCTGGTAAAACACTTAAAATCACGATTCATGCTAGCCACTGGTGTACACCACAAAGTGTAAGTGACTTTGAACCCACCAACGCTTTAGATACAGCCTTACTGAAGTGTAAGTGTGCAAAAAGAAACTTCTCACGCAGTATCAAGGTCTCTGAACAAAGAAAGGAGTAAGGGGCATCACCTGCTCACACCGCTGGAAGAGGTTATGCCGTATGTAGGCTGTAGATCTTTCAACTACCATTGCATATGCACAAGTCATCTGCACAAGAACTCGGATCAGCAGTTAAATTTTTAATTACAGTGTTATCCTTAACACATCATAAATCACCAAAATCTCCACCTTAGGACAGTATAGCGTCTTTGGCCTAAAGACTGTGCCAGAGTTTTGCTTCTTATATGGTGTGAGGAGGGAAGAAAAAAAAAAAAACAAAAACCAAAACAAACCAAAAAACCCACAATCTTTTCAACTCCTGCTTTGAGTTTACTTATACATCTTTGACCTTTTACAATGATCTCTTCAATTTAAGATACAGCTACACAGGAATCCACCACAGCAGGTACACAGGAATCCACCATAGCCTCTACTACTGGACTAGTTATCGATAGATACAACTCACTAATTATCTAAACCTTGATACTGCCTAGCCACTTCACTGCCTAATGTATATGTGACAAAAGCTGTGAAACAACAGATATGATGCAGTTCATAGGCATTGGCATCATTTCCTGTCCAGTACGAAACTCAAGGCAACCCTTGACAAACACAGGGCAAAGTTAAATGAACTCAGTCAGCAAGATGCATGGTCTTGCACCAAAAGGGAACAGCTTTCCTGTTATTAAAAAAGCCATAGACCAAGCCTATGAAACATGCTGTGTAACCAGCCAGTGACTTTTGAAGATTAACATGCCCAGTGGTACATGACTTTAGGGACTAAAAATGTAGACTCTTCTCCAGAAGGCTTCTAGAGGGGAGAATATGCAAATGCTTCCACTAGCACCTGCACCCTTCAGAAATCCCACAGCCCATGGCTAAACATGCACACGATGTACCACCAACGGCGTAGGGAGCTCATGTGTTCTTTCTGCTTGTAAGAAGTAACAGCAGCTGCCTTCTCACATAAGAGGTCACCTAGAAAACATCCACCACCTCCTAAGAGGTATACCAGCTAAAAATTCCCTGCTGTTAAAAAGGGGACTACCATCATCCTACAGCCAGGCAAAAGCAGCACCCAGCAGACCATGGCAGTCTGTTTTTTTGACTGAAGAGAATATTCAAGGCCCAGAAAGAACATTTTTATCTGCTTCTTATGCAGCCAGGACATCTTAAAACAAAACCAAAGAATAGTGCAGTAAAGCATGAGGCAGGCATGTAGAAATCACCTCGTCTCACGAAGGGAGCAAGGACCAGCGTTGACACAGCGAGAGGGAGCAAGAGCATAGAAAATTCTACTGCAGTTCTGCAGAGCAATCACGCTGAAACAAGATTATAGATTCGTGACTCCCCAATTCAAGGTTAGACTACAGTGAAGACAAAGCTTAAAGAGATCAAGCCTGCCTTCAGATACAAACACACGTTTTCCGTGGCAAAATAAGCTTTTGAGATGCCTGATGGAGATAAAGCAAGGAATACTTTTATCCATGTTGCTGCTTTGACTACTTGCACAATGAAGTTAACAACTATTATGCATGTTCTCTACTAGCCTCTTCAACCTACAAATTCATTTCAGTTCAGCCATTTTCCTGTTTTCATTAAGAAAAGTGTGAGTTTTTAGGGAATCTTTCAAAGCACTGCAGATGCACTCATGCACGTTATTACCTAGGAAGGAGAACTCAAGCCACGAACAACATTATTCCCCCTAGAAAGCTGAGGGTCCAGCAATTTGGGAATATCCGTATTCTTCCTGCCAAAAAATTAAGCTAACAAGCGTATCTCAAGGAGGGCAGCTCAGCTACATTTCCGATCCCCTGAGAGGTATTCAAATTTGTCGTCAAAATGGCCACTGCAGAGCTAGTCTCTCGGCTACATCCTCCGTTCACACAGAAGAGTCATCCCTGTCCTGCAAGACTGAATCCAGATGCGAGCGAGGGTCTGTCACGGCACGGTACCCAGCTGTAGCAGACATCAACATAAAGAATAAACTAGGAACCTAGCGTGCCTTGTTAAAGCAATACAGTTGAGAGAAACTTCATAGCACAGCTAACCTTAGCATAGGTTTAAAGTACAACACATAAATAACTGAAGACTCGAGATTCTTCTGCTACGAAACACAGAGGCTATATTAAGAATATGACAGCTCCTGGGGAAAACAAAAGCTGGCAAGGGGAGAAAAGACTATCCCTGCTTGGCATCAAGCAGTGCTTCATTTATTACAGATTTATATAAATCATTGGCATTTGACCAATACCAAGCTTCTAGATTATCTCCAGCCAACAAAAGTACTTTAGCCTGTGCTGGTTAAAAATATTCTACTTTTTGTCCTCAGCTTGCTAGGAACGGCTATTTTTAGTAAGAGCCCAATCAACCTTATCAAAATCAAGCATCAAAAATAAACTGGAGAAACACTGGAAGCAAATACTATTTTTAGCTGCTCTATCCCTGCCGTTACCCACAAATTCTGACTGCACAGACCATGCATGAGTGCTTAGTTATTCTAGGCAGATCCTCGTCGTGACCCTTTTTTTCCCTGAACACCTGAATGCAGAAAACACTCGATTGATTAAAGATTAATACAGCCGCAAACTGTGACAGCTGCCTTTCGTCTGAGTGCTTTTGGGGAGGGGAGAATATGGGATGACAGAGAGCTTGCATCAGTATTCCTCTTGGGGATCTATTACATGGAAAGAAAATTGCTATTTCAATTCCCTTTTGTTGCTAAAAATAGCAGCCCCAATTGATTCAAGCAAACAGGGCACCGGCTTAGCAATGCCAAATTTAGAAACCACTGAAGTCCCAAAGAGTGAACGCTAACGCAGTCTAACACATGCCAGCTCATATTTAACAAAGAACAAAGAAGATAAGCATGCCGGCTGCAAGTTAATAAGACAGCAGTAACTCCCTGCATTTTTATTAAATAAAAACAGAAAACTTGGTGCAAAAATAAGACAAACTTCACTTCTATTTTCAATTTAACTTGCTGAAAGAGGAAGCCTCATCAGAAAGATCATCTGTACCCGAGCTGAAATCCTAGAAATTCTGGGGTGTTTTGTGGTTTGGTTGGTTTTTTTTTTCTTTTTTTTCATATGAAGGGTTTTTTCTGCACAAAGAAGCTAACACCTAATGGTCAGGCTTTGAAAAGACAGGCTACAGAAAAAGGTTCAATTCCCAGAACCAAACACTTACTTGGTAACAGCTTGCGTCTAGGAGCTAGGATTGTGGGTGGAAAAATATCTATAAATATCACAGCACTGACAAGTTCCCATTTCATCCAGAACTACAGCAAGAAAGGGGTTTGGGCAGTGCACTCTCAAGATTTCTTTAGACTTGAAAGCTAGAAGCCATCTAGAAATCCCAACAAGAAAACCAGACGGAAGAGTTCACGCAAGTCACGGGCAATGCTTATGCCATATCAGTTCCAATTGCCTCTATGTGAGCTCTCCGAATTCCAGGGCGACCTTCTTTCACGTGCTCACGCTCACATCTTTGCCATGAGGTCTTTTTCTCCTGTTAGTCGTGGGGTGCTGCGTTATGGATATGGGAGTCTGGAAGGAGAGGGGGAACTTTGTCGTCTTGTCTCCTGCGTTCAGAAGCCCCCATCCCATCCTGTTACAAATTTAAGAACTTTGCTGCTTTCAAAGCTTTTGATCCAGAAAAACGTCAGGTGAACCCCAAAGTGCCCTGAACTTAACTTCTGCAACAGCGAGGAAGTTGTTCAGATCATCTGCTCAAGTCTGTTTAAATTCAGTTAAGCATAGGCAAAAGCTATAGCTGCCTTGTGCTCAGTCAGACACTACCATAAGAGTTACTGCACAGTATTAATATTCAGCAAAAACAAGCTCTCATTTGTTCGTCATTGTTTAATACGTGACAGATGCCGACAGTCACTGCAAGCACAACCAGGCCAAGAAAGCACATGCACTGAGGTCGTTCAAACTACTGTTTCTGGCTCTTTCTGCCTCTAGGAGAGGGTGAATACAACAGAAAAATTTTGAAGATGAGATAGCTGGGAACTGACACCATCTGAAGGGTTTCCGTGCATTTGCCACTGGAAACGTGCATAGGTAAGTTGCTTTTCTGAGAAGGAGCTAAGCAGACAGCAGAAGGGCCTCTGGGTTTGAAGCCTGCAAAGCTGAAAGAAGGCTCTACGTAAGAAGCCTCTAGAAGAAATTTGAGGTTTTTCTTTCCTCTTTCACTATGTATTTGTAACAGGCAGAAAGATAAATTCAAGTCAGTGACATGGCAACAAAAAACCAACACCTGCGAATAGAAGAGGAGAACAAGTGATCTTGGCAACCTATGGGCTTACTCATTTCAAGTCAAAGCTATGCAAGGTGTCAGAATAATCACGAGCATACAAAAAGGTGGAGATTGAGATAAAATGCAGTGCTAGATCCACTTTTAATCAAAAGGCAAACTGTGCCAAACTTTTAAAAAGTGTGATCAGTTTAGACAAGAATAATGGTCTAGACCTATGAAGCAAAAGAAAATAATTTTATATGATGACCGTAAGAAACTATGACTGTGAAGGTGACTGGGACCAAATATTAAAGAGTATCATCAGGAGCTACCTGGGAAGGTGTCTACAACGGTTCAGACAAAAAAAAAAAAAACAACCCCACAACCAAAACAACAAAAAAAGGAACTTTATGAGGATAAAAACAAATTACTAGTTACACTCCTCAGGGACTGATCTCAGCACAAATCCTGTTCAGCACTGTTACTAGCGACCACCACGCAAAGAAGGGAATGCTTTATGAACTTCACAGACAACCTACTGAAAAGGATCACAGCGTCACACCACAAAGAATTAGATGGTTTTATAGACCAGAGTTAATAAAAACATAATATTGCCAGATATTACACGGTAACCTGGAGGCACCTGATGTCAAGACACACACTTGAGCCTAACTTTGCTTGGAGTTGAGGTGACCATTGTAAGCAGTGGAAGAACGGTACCTGGGGTGCAGTGGCTGAATATAAAATGGACTATAAACTGCCATTCTGATGCAGCTATAAAGACAGCTTATATAACCTGATTGCATCCACTGAGATGCCTCCCATAGTAATAGAAAGCAATAATACATTAAGTAATTTAAATGGGAACAGCTGCAAAAAAAAAAAAGGGGGGCTGCTAAGATGATTAAGAGTTACCTGTTCTGGCAGATGAGTTTAAAAGGGTTTTGTTTGTTCTTCATAAGTGCATGTAGTACAACCACCAGAAAAGGAAAAGATTAGGTTAACATTGGGAAGAAAATATAAGTTGGTCACAATTAAAACTGGACATCAGGATATCTCAAAGGAGAAAAAAATTTGCTTCTGACTCTGAAGAGCACAGTAAGGGTAAGGAACCTGACCTGCTGGAGGAGCTCTAAGATGCAAGACAGCAGTGCAGGACAAGACAGACGTAACTCTGGAAACAGAACTACAAACTTGCAACAAGATTCTGTTCATTACTATCCATTAAATGGGTCAGCAGGAAAATGGGAAACAAAATAAGCTTGACTAATTTGTTGATTGTTTTTGATACATCCTATTAATCATATGCGTCTAGGCTTCCTCAGGTTGCCAGAGGACATCAGAGAAATTCTCCTTTTTTCCCCTCCCCATCTCAACACACAATTTGACTTCCAGAGTGTCTGCTCATCTCTTCATGAAAGAGAAGCTAGTTGCAGCTAGAGATGAGACACAAATGATACGAGACACAAATGTACAGTGGTCCTAACAGAACAGCAACTGGATTCGTGAAGAGGATCTGAACTGGGAAATATTGTGCTGGCAATTACTCAAACCATCTTACTCAAGCACACCCACATTCACAGTGAGGACACCAGTCTCCAAAAATGCTTGGGTCCTGAAAAGAAGCAACAGCACCTTGTAACAGCTTTTTAAGATCAGACTGTGGGCATGAAATTCCATATTTTTTTGCTGTACTTGTCAAGAGACCCCAGAATACAGTGCTAAATACAACCTTTTCTGTACACCTTTGAATCATTGGTTGACCTTTCACAGTTTCATTACTAGGACCTGAACTATTTAGAATTATACAAAACACAGTCTTGGAGAAATCTTCAAATAAAGGTTTGGGTACATTTCAAGTATAATGCCTCATTCAGTATGGGCACGGCACATCCCAACGCATCAGGTTGTTAGAAAAAAAAAAAAACCATGTAACTCAATAAAAGCATCCTGTCATCATTCACCTGTTCCCTCCATTTGCACATATCCTACTATCTACATTGGAAGCGAGGGAAAAAAACACAGTATAACCTCTCCAGGATACTCTTCCTGTCTTCAACTTGCAGCTCTGCAATTTGGTGGACTACAGCTGGTGATCTTGGACAAATTCACAGGAGAAAAAGCTATCAAGATCTTTTACAGTAATTTTCTTTAATCCATGTAAACCTTTAGCATCTAATACAGACTGTAACAGGAAGCTACACAGCTGAACCATATCCTGCATGGGACCTTCTGTTCTTTTTGAAACTCATCTGCTAGTTTGGGATTTGGTGCTCTCTCCATCATCTCCTGGTCGTGGTAAGCAACAACGCCGATCGCTTTGCTTAACTTTCTCTCTGTCCTTTAAATTGAAGTCGTGGATTTTCAAGTTATTTATTAAACAGGTAAATCTAATGGATAGAACAAAATTTGTAAGATTAGACATTCAGGCAGCCCTTTGGCGGGAGCCTCTATCAGAATCTCTTTGGACTCCAGGTTTGCAGATAGCAAAGGAATCAAAAAATTAAGTACATTTAAAATACCAAAATGATGTAAATATATTCCATCTATTAGAAAAATCATGCTCCTTCCCTATCTCCAGAATTAAAACCTTCATTTCGAATGCAAGTTACAGAGTTGAATTTCAGTGCATCAACAATACACCAAAAATAGGCAAACTGGGAAGCACAGAAAGACTAAGAAAACTGACACTGTAGAAACTGATTTTTCTTCTTAACTCCCAGCTCCAATGAACCTCAAGCCGCAGAACTGCTTGGACATTTCTTCACCCTCATCAGCACCCTGCCTTGTGCCAAAGATAATAAACATTTGCCAGCATTTAAGCCTGCAATAAGGATCAATGTGCCCAAGATAAAACAACCTCTGGGAAAGACAGGGAGATGGTCTCTGAGATGACAGAGCTACAGATACTCTCAGGGGTATATTCCCACATAACACACCCTGCCAGCTTCCAGTTGACGAGCCCATCCAGACCCAAGTCATCTCTCACAGAATCCCTGGGTGCCTTTATCCGGAGCCTTTCAGCCTCCTGGAGAGCTGAGGAACACCTCGGACTCAGGCATTCGCACTCAGCACCGCACCTAAGCGACAAACCTCCTCGCCCTGGGAACAACAAAGCTCCCAACAACCCTGGGAAGGAAAGCAGAGACCCAGCACAGTCCCAGAGGGGTGCCAGCCTGGGTTCACCCTACTCCTGCCAGATCGGTACCAAAACCCCAGCTAGGCATTGGAACCACATACCCGCGTTGCGCTCCTGGGCTTACTCGCTAACCTAGGTCTGCACAGATGAATTTGGCCACCGTCGCATCTTCGTGCTGCAGGCACACACGAGGCTGCGCCGGAGCAGCCTCACGTGCGAGCGAGACTTTTCTCTCTGGCTCAGACCAGCCACGCCAGGCCCACGCTCGCTTCGTGCAGTCGCTAGCACGTTTCTGCCTTACCTGCTTTCTCCTGTAACATTTATCCAACCTGAATATCATTACCCTTCACGACAGTAAGCCATTTGAGGTCCAGCCTCCAATCCTTAACCTCTTATTTACAACATGATTTCAAACTCATCACAGTCAAAACAGATCAAAAAACCTGAAATACACGGGTTACTTAATTTCTTCTAGAGTATCACCTACCACTGTACTTTTTTTTCCACAAGGCCACTTTCCTAGGGTTTGCAAACCCTAATACGCAAAAATGAAAGAGTTCCATTTTTAGGAATGAGTGTTATAGATCAGGACAGCTACCTACCTGCGTAGAAGGAAAAACAAGTTTTAACCCTGAGAAAGGGATAGTGTTACATTATCTCATGTGGCAGAAACACAACTGATATAGTGTATCTTCGATAAGATACTGTGTAATTATACACACTTAGGTAGGTTACTAGTTAAGTCACATACCACATGCTCAGTATATTATATTCTCATACACAGAAGGTGCACGATTGTACCGGAGAACCCTCCTTAGGAAGGTCTCAATCTACAGTGCCTCTCCAAATTAGATCAAAATCTAATCCATTTTTCCCCCCTTAAACAAAGCTTAACACGTGTATATACAGTCTAAGCATACTGAATCTCCACTTCTAACCCAAAAAGTATCAGTAACCAACCGTCCTGATAATTTTATTGCTCTTACATTTGTGAATACCTACCATTACTTATAACACTTAAGTTTGGCCCTACCCCAACAAGCCATCTTGAGTACTAGCGCTCCCAAGACTTCAAAAGTTTTTAAAATTCTGAAGAAATCAAAACTAATCAGGACAGAGTTGACTCAGACCTTCAACTACTGACAAGAGTATTTGCACTATTTTCACTTGTTTCTCTCAGTCCCCTCTTAGCATTTCAGATGCTACGTCTCCCATCATTCGGATAAAACCTAAATATGCAGCTAGACCACGATGCGATCCACTGCCCTCCTAGGCGGGTCCCCCTCAGGCCATGAGCTAACTCAGCTCCGGCAGCAAGCTACTCCTGGTTGCCACGTCCCACAAGCAACAACTCTCCCCCAACACCAGCAAAAGCAGCTAAGAGTCAATCAAAAGCAAGCTTCTATCACTCCTACAGCAAGATCCTCATGTTTGGGTTCAGGGGAAAGACATGGACTCAAGGAGCAACCCTTCGAGCAGCCCTGCGGAGGAGGACTTGGGGGTATTAGCAGATGAAAAACTGAATATGAGCTGGCAATGTGCGCTCGCAGCCCAGAAAGCCAGTCATATCCTGGGCTGCATCAAAAGCAGCGTGGCCAGCAGGTCGAGGGAGGGGATTCTGCCCCTCTGGTGAGACCCCACCTGCAGTACTGCATCCAGATCTGGGGTCCTCAGCAGGGGAAAGACATTGACCTGTTGGAGCTGGTCCGGAGGAGGGCCACAAAGATGATCAGAGGGCTGGAACACCTCTCCTATGAAGACAGGCTGAGAGAGTTGGGGCTGTTCAGCCTGGAGAAGAAAAGGCTCCAGGGAGACCTTATAGCAGCCTTCCAGTACCTAAAGGGGACCTGCAGGAAAGATGGGGAGGGACTCTATCACGGACTGTAGTGTAGGGTGAGGGCTAACATCTTTAAACTGAAAGAGGGTAGATTTAGCTCAGATGTAAGGAAGAAGTTCTTCACTGTGAGGGTGGTGAGGCACTGGAAGAGGTTGCCCAGAGAGGCTGTGGCTGCCCCATCCCTGGCAGTGTTCAAGGCCAGGTTGGATGGGACTTGGAGCAACCTGGTCTAGTGGAAGGTGTCCCTGCCCATGGCAGGGGGGTGGGAACTAGATGATCTGTAAGGTCCCTTCCAACCCAAACCATTCTACGATTCATTCTAATCTGTATTTTTTACGAAAGCCTCAGGCTTTCCACACATATAAAGGGCAGCTGCACTATGGAGGTTCAGAAGTCCAGCACCCTAGAAAGCAACTGTAATATGTGGCACTCCTGCCATGAAGAGAAATCCGTGTGACAAACTCACGCTTAGTGAGAGTTACTGCCTCACTATCCTAAAACCAGCTTGCTTGGAGCCCCTGCTGCCATGCACTAACCACTTCTCAATATCCCAGACCAGAAGAGATCTCCCCACTTCTAAAAATAGAAGTCAGCTGACCTATATAAATTTATTGCAAAGAGATCTTCAAGAGCTGCTCCAGGAACTAATTTTATACCTGATGAGTACCCCAAAACCATACACGAAGGTTTTTCTCAATAGCACTGCCACATCAGGGTATTTTGGGGGCAAGCAGAGAGAGGGCAGCTGAGGCAATCGGTCCAGCAGCAAACCCGTTTCGCCCCTTCCCATGCCTTCAGCTCTATGCACCAGAACAGTTCACCCATTGCAGACAATAAGCAAAGCTGCGTAAGCAGCCGAGTGCAGAAGATGAATGAACCGTGTGACGCTAAAGATCTGTGAACTGAAAAATCTAATGCATGAATTAAAACCCGCACCCTCGTTCCCCCTCTCCCTTTCCCCCCAAAAAGAAATGTATACAGCAGGACATAAAAGGAGAAGTAGAGAGAGAGGTGGAAAAAACGTGGTCTGACACATTTATAAAAACTGATGGCCTGTCACCCAGACACTGATGAATATTTTTTACAGGATAAAAATGGCAACCTAGAGTCTAAAAATAAAATGCTGTGCTGCAGACCTGTCTGGTTCAGCAACACCACTGGAATACAAACACACTCCCTTGCTGGTACATCTTGACTAAGATTTCAGAATAAGAGAAGGGAAAAAACCACTGTAGAACATACCTTCTATTTTCAAGGGAAGGGATTTGGGGTTTATGGTGTGTTTTTTTTAATAAGAATTTAGATTAGCATTATACTTCGCTTGCATTGTATAACTGCAATTTAAAAAAAACCAAACCAAACCACTCCTAAATTTTAAGTGATTGATGAGAATAGCAGACTACCTCATTCTCCACAAAGCAATTTTTTTTCTTCCCTTCCCCAGACAATTACAATATAAGAACATATTTATCAGTGTCTTTAAATTGTAATTTCAGTAAGCTTAAAAATGTATTTTTAGAATCATGCTGCAGACAGAACTGTGGACACTGCTATTTTCAAACTCACCCCACCCCCAGAGACAGAAAATAAAACCTTTTACTTCATTCCGCCTCAAAATTTAGACCAAAAACCTGCTTAGCTGAGAAGCAAAAATGACTGAACATCATTCACAAGAAGCACTAAGCACTAATTTCTCAAGCCTATCCACACTGCAGACAGGCTGCCTTATGCAGTAAAGATGCTATTTTTGGCAAGTGATGCAATAGCTGCAAGGGCTCTCCCAGAACCTTTCATTTAAGGGCCCAAGCCATATTAAAACGTGTTACAAGATACCCAATAACCCTGCACTGACACCTTCCCGTTCTCTGCACCAGCATATTACCCACCGGTCACCCTTTTTAAAGTTGTATCTTCCAAGAAAGAGATTTTACACATGAAGAGAAAAAGCATATATATACACCCATCAGCAAATACACCTGCCCTGCATTGTCCATGACAAGAAAGTTACACAACATTGTATAGGGATTTTCTGACCTCTTAGTTTTCTATTGGAATATGAAGCAGCTTGGTTTCCTTGCTGAATTTTTTGCAAAGACTTTGAAAAGCCCACAAAGCTAATACAACATTTAATCCTTCCCAAAGCTATTACCATTCTTGGAGATCTTTTTAAAAGTTCTCCTGTCTAACTGACAACTGTTAAGACACATTTCTGCTGTGTGACTGTTTCAATAGCTAAAAATTCTAAAAACGAGAAGAGTTCCAGAAATGCTAGGGCTTTTTAAAGTTATTTTTAAAATGGGGATTTTTTCAGCCCTTTGGATCTGTGGATCCTTTGGGTTTTGCAATAGCCATGTGGACCTCCATGTAGCAGGTTCAAGCTTACTGGTAAGTTTTCCACTGACCCCTTATAAACTCAAATTCCACCTGTCCCCTCCCCCAAAATAACAGATGTATTCCCAAAGTCAGAACTACCCAAGAAACTACTTTTGTTTGACTTCTGATCTCCAGGGGCCCATGGGGGAAGAAGACATGCAAGGGCCATAAAAAAAAAAAGTACACTTACTGTATTGAATGTGTGGTCATGGACACAATATATTAATAAATGCATGAGCCCAATCTGCTGCCATGCAGAGTTTGATTCCTTTGCTTAACACATGCAGGGTATATACAGCAGCTCTTCCCTACTATTTCAGACCATCCATTTATCAGTCATGGCCAGCATTTAGGGCTCAGGAGGAATTCCCCTGCATGTTATCACGTATGCATAACAACTCATATTTGGCTTGGGTTTTGTTGTTTTTGTATTTCCAAACCTTTGCCCTCATGATCTATTTAAACTCTACATTAACATCCTGATTACATTGCAGGGTTAGATTATTATTTTTTTTAAGCAGCCGTAAAACAAAAACCAACTTGAGCACGAGTCAGTTTGCATCTCGCTTCACAGGCCAGTTTGCACAGCCTGCAGTTAGCATGAGTAGCATCAACATTCGTTTCAAGTTTTACACCTCAGCTCCTACAGTGCGTAACGGACCAGGAGAGAGCAGGTGTAAAGATGGATCTGAGCACAGCAAAAGCATTTGCTTTCTTTTAGGATATTTCTGAGATCCTCCCTTCTTCATGAGTTCTCATGACGTCAAGTACCACGCAAGAAAGACAGAAGTAGAAAAGCTTGACAACTCTTTACTACTTGTTTGGAGCAGTCAAGTTCTGCCTCCCCACCACCCACACAAGGTATTTACTTCCTCCCCCTCCAACAAAAGCGTGGGGAAGCCGATGTAGGCAGAATTTGTAACATCCGCAGGCTATCTGGGGAAAAAGGAATCCGGCTGCAAAGCAGCGAGACTTGGACAGATTTCATTCAGAAGCTATATACAGAACAGGGAATTAAACGCTCTTAGAGATCCTGACTGCTTCAGAAGTAGAACAGAAATTGAGGCAGGAAGACACCCAGTGATATTTTATTCATTTTGGCTAGAAGCAACGTTAAAACAAGCTGTACACTGAGAAGTTAGCATTCGCTCTAGGGACACAGAGGTATGAAAATAAGGATTCTGCAGAACAGCTGAAGTGGCAACAAGACTCATGCCCAAACCATGTAACCTGCTCAAAAGTAGGGAAGTTGAAGCACAGAGATTTCCATACCTGAAGCCCCAGAACAGCAGTACGGGGAGCATCACACGGGGAATTTTACAAGGCCTCATGAAGGTGGCAGGAAGATGACGACTGTGGAAAGCAAGCTCACGCCCTTTAACGTATATACAGCAGAAAACGAGAGTACAAGCATGCTTATGTCTGCTTCACTCCTGCGTCACAGGAGCAATAACAAGCCAAGAGACCGGGCCAGTTCCCATAGCCAGTTCCTAGTGGCTTTCCTGAGACGAAGGAAGAGCAGAGCAGCAACATAAGACATGTCGTCTTAGACACAGAGGTGAGAAACAGCCACGGGTGTCACGAGAGCCTGAAAGAGCTGCTCCCATTCACCCAGCCCACCGCTCCTCACGTGAGGCTGCAGAACTGTGGGACTGCAGGACGTTCGCAATTTTAAGTGAGCAGGTGAATCTATCATATCTTTATTACATCTGTGCGCAGCTTGTCTAGGATAAATAAGGACTGAAACTTACGTGACCACTACAGGTAAAAGTCTCCAGCACTTAAATTAGCTAATAAAATAGAAGGGTTTAGAACACTAATTAGCCTAGATGGCTTCTTGAAGTAGTATACAGTAAGTGAGAAGCAATATCTTCTTGTTTAGAGATATTATTATATCTTCTAGTAAAAGGTTATGCTTCTGCTCCTGCCGCATGGAAAGATCCAGAATTTCAGATCACCCAAATCTTCAGTTCCCAAGTACAAAAAAAGGTGAACTAGACCATTTAAGCTGCTTGTTGCTACCCAAGACACAAAACCAACATCCAGTGCGACTCCTCCTCCCTCTCCCCTCGCTAGTTTGAAATGAACTATCTGTGCAACGGTGCTTGAACCAACTGCTAACGTAGCACTTCTGGGGAGAGAAGAAAACACCCCTCAGGGTGTCCCCTCTCACAGGCTCAAGCATGATCGCGCGCACTCCAAGATCCTCGAGAAGCTGGTGTGCACGTTTATGCTATGCTAGGAATGGCTCTAAACCTTTTATAACCTCTCACTCTAAATAAGACTGTTATTTCTGTTAAAAGCGGAGCCCTCTCAGTCGTACTGGAAATAGCTTCTCGTGCGTCGTCAGAGACAAAGATGGCTTTAAGAGTATGTTTAGTAGATAATGTGCTGTTAAAAAGATGCAAAGACAAGCACAGAGAAAAGCTGATGTAGCCAGGAAGTCTTTATTCAGCTGCTGAGATGTTATAAAGGCAACCCTTAAAAATGTAGAGAAGAAGGATTTAAAGAGCCTTCAGAAGTTACCTAATTATGATGAGAGGCAATCTATTCAAATAGATGGTTCATACAAAAAAAAAAGACAAAGTCTAAAGTTCCTGAAAAGCCATTAAACTTATCTTCAAAAGATACCCTGCCTACAAGTGTGAGGTACTCCACACTATTTTGTTTAAAGTCTGCATTTTACATTCTAGCCTATGCACTAGAAACCGATACACAAGTGCAATTTTGTTTAAGTTGGAAGTCATCTGATTATCTTGCTTTTGTGCACTGCAGTTCTCGAACAGAAGCTTAAACAAGCTCAAACCACACCTTTCTAAAAAGTCTTTCTTCTCCGCATTGTCAGGAGGATTCCTCAAGTGCTCAGCAGCACCCTCTAGCCCACAGACTTTAAGAAGGAACAGAGGACAGACTAGTCTCTTCAATTGAGCAAAACCTACCATTCATAAAAGGGGGTTGCTTACAGCCGAAAGACGAATGTGCAGCGCTAGAAACAGATCAGATCTGAATATTATTCTGAATTTTTTGGCCCTAAAAGTATATCTATATAGTTTTAGCTAAAATGAGAATATTTGGTAGTTATTGTTCTACAGAGGTCCCTTCCATCCCATGCTCTTAATTACATTTGCTCTAATTGAGTATCTCTATCCGGGGGGGGATGAATGATGTTAACACGCCCAAGTTAATCAATTTGGAAGGTAACAGCTGTCTCATGAGAAATGCCCTCGATAAATTACCATCAAGCATTAGGGAGACTCTTACGTTAAAGCGCTTTAGAAATCCTCGACCGTTTTAATGTGCATCAGCGCTGTTTTGAGATAGGTGTTTGCATTAAAGACTGAAGGAAAAAGCTCAGGCAACGCTGCCTCTCCCTTCCCGCTTCTAAATAAAGAAACAGCCACCAATGCCTTCTATGTTTCACTCCGAGCCCTTGAAAACTTGCAGTATTTTCCCCAGCGGAAAACTCCCCGGCTTTTCCTCTGGAAAGGAGGCTCACATCAAGCCTCCGTGAATATTTCAGCTCCGATCGATTCGACGCACTTTCTTCTTTCCCCCCGGCGGAGCAGGGAGGCAGAGGAAGGGCCCGTGGGCACCGCAGCCTGCGTTCGGCGGTCCCCGGCTCCCCGCCCCCCCCCCCCACCCGCACGTGGACCAGTGTCCCCGTCACGCGAGGCGGCTGCGGACCCCCCCCTTCCCCGGCTCCGCGTGGGTTTCCCCCCACACACCCACACGGTTCCGTCACACCCGGGCGCGGCTCGGGCTGCCGGGTCCGGCGGATGAATGGCGCCCCTTCCGATTCATAACGGCGGGCGCCGTCCATTCACAACCCGCACGGCCGGCTCCGCTGCGAACTCTTAATGAAACTTGGGGAGAACTCCCTCCTCCTCCTCCTCCTCCTCAGCCGGCCCTGCAGCCCCTCGGGGAGGGTGGGCTGGGAGTCAGGGCATCCCGCGCCCCGGGAAGAACGGGGATCCCGGGAGGAGGAAGGCAATCGCAGCCCGGCCGGGTTCCAAAAGGGCCCCGCCAACCTCCCCGCGGGGGTCTGTGACCCCCCCACCTCCGGTGCTGGCCCCGGGGCGTTTCGTAAGCGGAGCGGAGGGAGCGCGTTATGTCACCGGTTAGGTAACGGGCGCGGGAGCCGCCGCAGTGGCGGCACTCCTCCCTCCCTCCCTCCCTCCCGGGGCGGCTGAGGTAAGGCGGCGTTAAACCCTTCTCGGGGGCGGCCTTCCCCCGCCGCCCACCGGGAGCCAGCGGGGCAGCCGGGCCGGCTCCCCCCGAGAGAGGCGCGGCGCGGCGGGGCGGAGGCACCGGCTCCGAACCGCCGGAGGCGGCGGCGCCGGGCGGGGCCGGCAGGGGGCGCCGCAGTGCCGCGGCGCGGCGGGCCGGGGACGCGCGGGCAAGAGGCCGCCAGCCGAGCCGAGCCGAGCCGAGCCGAGCCGAGCCGAGCCGAGCCGAGCCGAGCCGAGCCGAGCCGAGCCGAGCCGAGCCGAGCCGAGCCGAGCCGAGCCGAGCCGAGCCGAGCCGAGCCGAGCCGAGCCGAGCCGAGCCGAGCCGAGCCGAGCCGAGCCGAGCCGAGCCGAGCCGAGCCGAGCCGAGCCGAGCCGAGCCGAGCCGAGCCGAGCCGAGCCGAGCCGAGCCGAGCCGCCATTTCCCCGCGCCCGATGCCCTTTCTCCCGCCCCGGGCAACGCGTCCCGCAAGGTTGACCGAGACTCTGGACGCTAAAAACTGCACCGCTCCGGGCCGGTAACCGGCATTTCCCAGAGAGGAAATGGAAATTTCCCAGCAGGACCAGCCCGGGGGCTACCGGTGCGCGTTCCCCGCAGCCCTCGCTGCCCCCACGGAGCGCTCGCCTGTCGCTCGATGCCGGCAGCCCTGCGTGCTCCCCTCTGCCATAGCCGAGGCGGAGGGGAGCACCCCCGGGCCAGCCCTCCCCCCAAGTGAATTTCAGGTCCCACGGAGCCCTGGCTCCATCGGGGAGCACCGGCACACGGACGCGGCGATGTTCACCACGTCCTCCTCAACGGGTACCCTGCTCCTGGCAAGGGGGAGACTTCTGTGGATACTCACGCCAAGAATGCAGCACACACACAGCCCCCCCGCCATCAAGATCCACCACGACTTCCTTCCAAGGGTTTCACTGCAATCCCCCCCGTGCCCTTTTCATTTAGGGAGTCTTCCACTCAAGCAAGTGGTGACGGGACTCTTCAGCTCGTCCCAAGCAAGCTGACCGGCCGTGGCTCAGGAAAAAAAAAATGAAGCTCAGACAAATTTCCAGCAACACCCTTTGTCCAAAGATGTAACGCTACAGAGGGAGAACAGCACCCACCAACTGCCTGGATGCCCTGGAAAGCAGCACCCGCAATAGGTTGCACCCCTCTGGCTCCCCTGTTTGACTTTATGAACCTCCTGCCCCATCCCTCTTTTTCTGTTTGATGCTTTCCTCCCTTTTTGACATCCCATCCTCGCAGCTCTCCTATCCCAACTTCTCAAGGGCTTTTTGATTTAGAAAGGTTTACAGCTTCCACTAGAGGAACAAACAACAGAGAAGGTTTCCAGTAGCGCTCCCCCCACTCCTCCCTGAGTGGGACAGGGAGATGGCCATTGGACTTCTCTCTCCAGTCCAAGAGAAAACCCTCCTTTAGAAGTCAGACACTAGGAAGGAGCAAAGGAGGTTGCTCTTACCACCTCTGCATAGACCGATCTTGGCACCTTTAGTCCACTGACCTAGACCACAGAACCAGCCTGCCAAAACAGCTTTATTATCCTCAGGTCCTTCTAGCCTGTCTTTCAAGAGACCCCTCAAAATAGCACAAAGCTCCCCCCCCCGCCAACAGGAACTGTTCCACCAACTCTGCAGCTCTCCTTTGGATCCTGTAAACCTTTCTTACAACATGGTCAGCCAACCAGTGCCACCTCGACAAGGTCCCACAAGCACCAGGACACGTACATGGACATCAGCACTCTGAATATGGGCCAGCTGGGGCACAGCACAGTCAGGTTGGGTCACTGTCAGAGGCAGAACAGCCCACCACACCTGCAAAATAACGAACTACTGAACTTCAGAACATCATTCACGCTAAAAACGGCCATTGTGGCTAGAGGAAGTAGCTTGCATCAAAAGTACTATGACACCTTAAGGAGGAAAAAAAAAAAATCAAGTTGTTTTAAGAACATGATCACTGCTCCAAGATTTAGGAATAAGGGCAAAACTTGAGACTGCAGAAGATCCACAGCTAGGAAGACTATATGCAGGACAGGACTGAGCTTTAAAAGTTATGATTAGCATCCCTTGCTTATACACATGTCATACTACTAATTCCCCCCAAAATAAGGCTTTAAAAATGAAAATATAAACCAACTTCTACAGTAAAGGCTATTTTAAAACAATATGCACTTATAAAGTAAGATATATTCTTACTCAGATCTACTTCCTCCATTTGTACAGAATTTGTGCTGAAAGTAAGCTTAAGCAAGCAAAAAAAAAAAAAAAAGCAAAGCTACAAGGAGACAAATTCTAGGTTAGTTCATAGGAGATGTGGTTTCAATCCAAAGCTTACTAACAGTGACTGAAACAATTGAAACAAGCTAGTCTATACTGGTAGGTCACACTAACATTTCTCTGAACAAACGCATTATTTTCATATGTTGGCAAGGCAATGTTTCATATCAGCACTTCTACACTTTGATTTTAACCACAACCAACGACAGCATAGAAGTGACAAATCCAGCTGTGATGAGATCCTACCACAATTCTGCGTAGCTGGCAGCTTGAAAATTCACCTCTTTCTTTGTAAGCCAAGAAATTTTAGTCAAAATGACTTCCTGATGAACAGATTTCCGCTCCCCCCCCCCCATTTTCAAACACTGTAAAACATCCAGATTTTAGTTACCAGAGTTAGAGTTTTAGATATAGCCAAATATAACTGGTCTGTCCCCAAGCATAAGGCCGCAGAAAGAATAGGGTACTAAAACTACTGTGTAAGGAGCGGCAAAAAGTTTTACCTCTTAAAATTAATTCCCTGACTAGCAAATCAATACAAGATCATTATCCTAGCCTTCAAAAAGGAAAGGAGCTTGTTAAGACTTGTTAGCAAGGACCTCCAAAACTGTTCTCTGCAGCTCACAAACAAGCCTTTCAACATACCCACAAGAGGACAGTGTACGTGCCACCCACCTTGACCCACATAGAACTGAGCAAAACAAGACTTTGGAATAGCCCATCAAGACAAGGCCAAACAGAACTGGCAACAGGCTCCTCCTGCTTCCTCAGCATCTGTTCACTAATTGCTTTTCAGGCAAATCACTAAGCTGATCCAGCTAACCCCGCAGCTGGTCTTTCTTGCGGAGTTAGCCGTCAGCCATGCTAGCGAACAGCTCGCTCACACCACCGCCACATATCGACTAGAAGCAACACAGCGAGAGCTCACAGCCAGCGACTAAAGCAGAAGCAATTCTTTTGGCAGCTCCTGGTCTTGGAGCAACTCAAGCTGACCACTGGGCTTAACTGCATCCTCAACATCCAGTTTCATGATACTGCTGAATTTCCCTTCTGTTGCACCAGCACTGGAACTCATCTGACCCACGGCAAAGGAGTCTAGGGAGCATAAACAGCCAAAAGTGACTGATTTTCTGCAGGGCAGGCTTCTTAACGAGATTGCTGCAGAAACAGACAAACAGCAGTGCCAGCACAAGGAGGAAAAATGCAGAAGAGCTCTCCATCTACCTTCTTGACTTCCCACACCAAACAATTCGATCAGAAAGCCATGATGTAAAGCTACATGCTCAGCCTTCTGGTGACCGATGGCATCTCATTTATAAACTGACATCATGTGAGAGAGGCAGTAAAGCGATTCCAGTGCAAAGGAACACGAACAAGGCCCTGTAGGTTAAACACCCAGAGCACGACTAGAGTTGGCAAAAAATAGCAAAGGTGAAGAGCCAGTCCAGCAAATGGAGGATCTTAGATCAGAATCTAGGAACCAACACAAAGCTGCGGAGCCCCTGAAGTTTTGACATAGATCCCAAGACAGAATTGGGACTACCAGGACAAAGAGACCGAGGTAAAGAGTTTGTATGAGGACAGGTAACTTGCCTTTAAGCACAACTGTAAGTTCACACACCCCCTTCTGTCACACCAGACAAGCACTGGGTTGGACATGCAGGATGTCTGAGGGCTGGAACAAACACCAAGACACCCTAACTCTAATCCCTTGTTCAGCTACTGGCAGGGTAGCAGCTTCTTCCAGCAGTGCAGCAATCCTTTACTGCCCTATCCTTCCCCTGGTTGCTGCTTCTCCCTCCCGTTAGAGATCTGACTCCTGAGCTGTGCTGAATCACCTCTTCTGCTCGGTCACGCTCTGGAGAGGGAAAGCTCCTGTGGCAGATGAGACTCAGACATCAGGAATACTGGGCACATGCATCACTTGAAGAAAAAAATATTTGTGAAAACTATTACTGAATAACGACTTTATAGATCAAACGCCTTTGCTGGCAGGATAAGAATCCTGGGGAAGGCAGCAGAGGGGCTGAAGCCCATGCGAAACAGGTCAACTGGAGGCTTCAGAAGAGAAACAAGGGAAGAGTTTTGGAGGAACAGATTGTCTGGACACAGACAAGGAACGTGAAACTGGGACTTGTTGGAACAAGGATCCGGTGGTGAACTAGAGCATGGAGAAGAGCAGCGTGCAAGCATAAGCAAGTGCTGGCTGGGTAGCAGCAGTCACGCTATAGATAGAGTTCTCTGCCTTCTGCTTTCCGTACCTACACACACCCTTGCACACCTCTGCAAACCTCTGCATCTAAAAGTAGGGACTAGAGACTTTGGAAGGAGACCAGACTCTCTAGTCTCTGCACAACAGTTTCTTCCCCTCAACAACAAAAACCTTTGCCCCATTGAGCCTATCGCACACCTCCCACACCCATTCTCTCATTACAGTTTTCTCCCTTTCTGCTTCAGTGGTAATCTTCTAACATACACGAAAATCCTTTGGAAAATCTTTGTGATTAAATTCTCTAGAGCTGAAGTCCTCACCCCTGCTCCTCCTTGTCCAGTAAGTATAGAACTCCTCAAGAAGTGGAAGTGCTGCTGTCCCGCAGGTACTGGCATGACTGATGTAATACACCCTCCTAGGACACCCTGGCTCACGATTACTTAAGAGGTGAAAATAGGAAGGAGGTACAAAGAAGGAAAAAAAAAAAAAAAACAAGCAACTAAAACCAAATCCTGTACAGTCAACTAGACAGTAAGTACTGAACATAGACAGACCATGCCTCAACCTGAGCCACACAGCTGTTTCCCATCCTCTTTGGGACAAGCAACTGAGTCATGAGAGAAACAGGCAGGGTGACATAAAAATGGAAAAATAAGTAAAGAAACAAAGGGACAAGCACCATTTTCCCCGAGGCTCAGCTTCTGGACATCTCATCACCAGTTTTAAGAACTGCTACACAAGAGGTTTCTTTTCTTTCAAAACCTACAACCAAACACCAGGATTTTAGGTGTTACCATCTGTTGCTGAGGGCAAGGGAGTAAATTAAAAGCTCACTAGGAAATTTTGCATATAGCTCTTTTCCAGTGTTAGCTGGAGAAGCTTATATTGTGGATCAGGATTTCAGCTCTGCTAATGACTCACCCAGTGGGTGATGGTGTACTGCTCGAGACTTCAACTCCAGGAATCCAGGAAGCTGCACAGTTTTGGAAAAAAAAAAATACTACATTAAGGTTAAATAATCGGGAGTCAAAAAATAGCAGATTTAAGGTAGAATCCTTTTGTGCAATTAAATGTACTACAGGGGAAGGAAGTCAAATAGTCCCAATTCTAGCATTTTCAGATATTA
Organism: Buteo buteo; assembly: GCF_964188355.1. Classification (NCBI taxonomy): domain Eukaryota; kingdom Metazoa; phylum Chordata; class Aves; order Accipitriformes; family Accipitridae; genus Buteo; species Buteo buteo. Next base: position 53,067,933 of record NC_134176.1, on the reverse strand, counting down.
TGTACTCATTCTGAAGAGTGTTTTGCTGTACTCTAGGAACCTAGGTTTCCTAAAGCCTATCAATACATGAGCAATAGAAGTCATCTGAAGTTACAAGCAGCAACCCTAAATCTAATTAGGCAAATGATTAAAACATGCAAGCCCAGCAACATGAGATTCTTTACTCACTAGCCTCGCTGTTTATCCCACATTTGTGTTCGTATACAAGCCTGAAGAATCACATTCAGCATTTCTGTTAGAATAATGAGGAAAGGTATTTTCTTACTATCATCCCTTCTGCAGCAGAGATGGTCATCCCAACCCTATAGATTAGGAATGAAAATATTCACAAGACCAAGAATAGCAACATGTTTCACCCCCCTAGCAAAAAAATAATTCCCAGGTGGTAAACTACTGCAGTTTTCCCCAAACCCTGCTCTCAGCTCTGCCCTCACCCCCTCAGGACCTCCTGCTAGCTCACTTGTTGCTTACGCAGGAGTGCATTTAACCAGCGGGCTCTAACACCCGGCACAGTTCCAGCTGGACTTCTTTGCCGGAGAGACTTTGGTGCCCCTCACCCCTACACAAAGCCTTTCCTTGCTTTCGCCAGGGCGCTTCACAGGTAACCTTCCCAAAGGGGAGGGAAGTACACTGGCCAAAAAAAGCAATATAAAGGAACTGGAGCAAGATAATACTCTAGATTACATCCTTGCATAAATTCCCTAGTTTTAAGCAACGGGTTTCCATTACAAGTATTCCTACTTTAAAATACACAGAAGGTTGAGAGAACAAGCTAGCTTAAAATAACACAGATATTCATCCCCCGGGCTAATAAATTTTCAAGCATTTCCCTCTTAGGCTGTTTATCAGAGATGGGTATTCATTTCACCTTAATGAAAACAGCATCTGTCCTCCACTCACCATTAGCTTTTTCTTTTGGAGATGGAGAGAGCATACTACAGCATTCAACTCTCCTTCACATGCATCTCTCTTGCTGCAGTTAAACATGGCAAAGCCTGTTCATATTCTCATTCAAGTTCCCCAGTGGCATTAGCTCTGCATTACTGAACACTTCCAGCCAGAATTTCACTTGAAAAATGAAAAGCATCTCTCAAAAAACCAGGAGAATGGTAGTGTTCACACCAAATCAAACTCCAGAGCTAGAGATTAGGAGCCTGATCGATGGGGAGGTTGGCGGCGCCCGCACGAACATGTTTTGTCTCAATAGGTGCCGACACAAGCCAGAAGTGAAGTGCTGAATGAAGCCCATCAGCAAGGACACAGCAGAACTGGAGATGGGACTCTGGACTTCTGGGCTCTTAAGCATTTGCCCTCCCTCTCCTCGTCTGACCAGAGAGTGCAAGAAGGAGCACTTAACGCAACAAGTGTTGAGCAATCCTACTAAACAGGCATTTTAAACAGTCAGTAACATCCCATGCAAAGGTAAACACCACCTAAAAGAAGCAATCAAGAAGGAGAAAGACAGCAAAATTGTAGAAAACAATACGGTTCACTCCTTTATATTGTCCAGGAAACAAAACTGATTTTAGGATATGTTAGTAGCAGTAGGCTACATAAAAAAAATACTAGAGAACCTCCCTGACTCGCTAAGAGCTGCAAGGTCTCAAAAGGAGTTGCAGCCCACTGAAGTGCCATGCGGTGCGAGCTGCTGAGCCTAGAGCCACAGGGTCAGAGATCCCACCTCTCCTGGGTTGCTCTGCAAAAGCAGCGCTTGCGTAGTCCAACAAAGAGCAGGCTGGAGGCAGACACTGACAGAAGTCTTCTAAACTACAAGCTATGTGTAGGATTGGTGACCAAAGGAAGAGAGCTGGTTTTTTTTACCAGACAAAATTTAGGATGGATACTGGGAAACAATCCCCATGGTAAATGGGAAAAGAAAAAGCCGTACGCACTGGAGCACAGCGCTTCTGGGAAGTTCAGACAGGATTAGGACACTTGCACCTGATCGTTCCAGAGGCACGTTTCAGTGCAGTAACCCTTCAGAAGCATTTTGCAAATAGCCGTACAAGAAAACAATACAGGCTCCAAGCTCAGGATGCAAGTTTGACTTTAGCTGTCACGATCAAGAGTTGTAAGCAAGCTGGCATATTTTCACATGTTCTTAACCTTACTTTTGGGGCTGACGAGCGCCATGCTCTATTTCATCCAAGGGTAGAAGTGTTTGTGTAGTGCCCAGAATTGAGAACAAAACCATGCAGAATTGTCAAAACCCTCCCCACAGATCCAAAGTGTCGAAGATGATAAATCCCTGAATAAGTGATTCTGCTACAGAACGAGAAAGAACCAAAAGCTCTCCCCAAAGCTCCGCACACACCAGCCAAGCACTCAGGTGCAGAGAAAACAGGGAGTTGCACAGAGCCGCTCCTCTCGCATCCTGCGGAGAGAGCGGTGCTAAGAGAGGTTGAAACTCCCCATTTCCCCACTAACTACACCCTCGCCACACATTGCACTAGGTTGGCTGTTTTAATCTGCAAGGGTGATTTGCAACATGGTCTGTCAACTATCATTGCACACTGCCAAACACCTGCAAAGCAAGATTGCGCTCATTTGTGCGTCAGGGATTGAAACTTACTTGCAGAAAACAACAAAGCCTTCAGGTAACAATTATTTCATTTGATGCTAAGGAGCTTGTCGGTGTTGCTTGTGAAAGCTGCTCAAAGTTATCAACAAGTTACCACCTCGTCAGCACTAAAGGGAATGTCCATTGTATGGAGTTCTTCAATTGTCATTAAAATAATTTATCATCTGACTTCTCTCATTAAGGTTGTCCCAAGAACTTCATAAGGATCAGGGTCTGGTTTATAAGACACTGTTTCCAGGGACCACAGGAAGCATATTTATTATAGATGGAATCTAACTCAAACCATTTACAAGCACAAAATCCAGCCTGTCACTTCTTCCTCTTCACATATGCGTCCCATCTTATACATTCGATAAGATTACTGTTAAGGTCTGATTTGGAGCTTGTTATTACCCCAACTTCCTAGTCAATAAGAGTTTGGGAATCAGCCTGCATATTCTCAGTTTTTAAAAGAGCTGACCTGAAAGACAGAAACAAGTATCTACTCTACTGCTCATGTACCCAATTACATACATTTTTCATGCCTCCCTTAGTGGCCCTGGTATACAAATGGCTATTTTTAGACACTGGACTATGCATAGTCAAATGTAGCCCATGTTAGGTAAAAGAAGCCAACCAGAACAGGCAGAGAGTTCACCCAGCTTTGCTGCTGATGAAAGAACTTGTTGAACATTTACACAGGAAAAGAATGGTTTAAGACCGAATAAGGGGCTTTTGTCTAAAACCAAATTACAGAAAGTTAGAGGCAGTTGAGAGCACCATCCTGATTAATGACCTCTTACAGATTCTTTTTTAAGAAATCTAGAGCAAATTGCCCCCATTTAGTTATTTTTGCATGCTAGTGAATAAACTCCAAGAAGCTTAATTAAAGCAAGCTCATCTTTGCAAACATTTGTTGGCCCCAATACAACTGTACAGCTGTATTCACCACATGAGAAAGCGTCATCATTATCAGGCATTTTGTAATCACTAAATGTACAATTATTCAACCATGCCTGTATCAAAGGCACTGGGGGAAGAAGTGGGTGCTTTTCTAAGCCACTGTGAGGCTTGAAAGAAAACAGGATTTTTCTTTGAGTGTCATATGGCCAATTACACAGTCAAAATAAACTTTGTTTCCAGTTAACACCTGGCTTCAGTTACAGCAAATTGGGGGGGGGGCGGGGGGGGAACCCTGTCATTAAAATATTTGCAATTTTGAGCCAGGAAAAAAAGAAAGAAAAGTTTAAGTATCTGACATGACCAAGATGTTAGAAGTTTTAGAGCATCAGATCGCTCCAACTTGTAGTGCCGCTGTATTCTGAATATACAAAGCTGATTATTCGCATATACCGAACCGGTCCGACCTCACAGCTGATCCTGCTCTGAGCAGGAGGTTGGACTAGAGGCCTCCAGAGGTCCCTCCCAGTCTGAATTACCATAGGATTTTGACTTCATTTCAGCAAGTTACTGGAGGGAAGGGGCAAAAAAAAGATTTCATGTTTTCCAGAAAAAGAGGCGGCTTCCTAAAATAGGAGACACGGCAACTCTCCAAACGGGAGCTATGACAGCAGCAGACGGTTCCCTGCTCCAGACACTCTGCACTCCAGAATACACCCAACTGTCAATGGCAGAGAAGCAAGGTGGCTGCCTGCCACCACCATCAATGGGAGAAGAATAGGACACTCTCATCTGACCCAAGGAAATACCATTATGGATCACAACTACCAGCGCTGCCAACAGATCTGCCTGTCTAGAGGGAGGCAGCGGAACAGCCACATCTTTGCTGCATTCTTGTTGATTTCAGAATGACTCCTTGGCACTCTGCTCCTGTTGAGTCTATGGTTTATGTAGCTAAACTGTTTTCCAAGCAAGGGAGCTGTTACTCTTATCTTCTGTTACCAATTTGTGAGGCATGTTGAAGGTACAGAGCACTCGACCCAGAAGTTTTCGCCATATTCTCTCTCAAGACGCACCCAGAAATCCCACATAGAAGCAACACCCACCCAACCCCCATCACTGTACAGTAGCCAAAACCAAGCCAGATGTGAGTTACAGGGAGAGAAAACCAGAAAAGCTGCATACAGACCTTCACACCTAAGTGTGACCGTAGAAAAATTAACTTTTTGTCAAAACAGCTGCTATTTAAAGCAGTACAAACCTAATTTTCTCAGAGTACATTACCGGTTCACATAGTTCCTCCTCCTCACCGCCCCCTCCTTCTAAATATCAGCAAATCAGACAGAGCACAGACAGAGGCAATTGCATATACACAACCAAAAACCCGCTAAGAAAACAAGGAAAGAATTTGCAACACAATTTCAGACGGGCAGAAGAGTTAAAGGGCAGTAAGGAGTCCTTACAAAAGAGCGTGTAAGGGCTTTGCAGTTTTTGTAAAAATTGCTTTCTAGCCGGACACTAGAAAGAATGCATTGTCACAGTAATCACAGCAGCTAATTAGCATCAAACCCCTTGGTTTTAAAAAGACCAGGAGAGGAGGAAATGCACTTCTTCCTACAGTATGACTTAGTAATTTGCCAGTTCTCAAGGTGACCCAACGTATCTGCAGCTGTGCCTTCATCCTCCTTTCCAGGAGGAGAGAAAACAGAGAGCCTCCCCAGCCTATTGCCGGTGCCAGAACGCACTTCAGGGCAAACCACCCCAGCGCTTATTCAAACTGAGAAAATCTCTCCTCGTTCCAGCTGGAGACTACAGCAGCTACCCCAGTAAAGCAGCATCTCGCCTGCATCAGTAGCATGCAGAGGATGACGGCCACGTGTTTTTCCACAGTGACTGCTCAGGTCCAAGTTAGCAGGCACCACCATCCTACTTCTCCATCCTCCTTGACGTAGCAGCAGTGCTCCCACTTCAGAGCGGGGGTAATAAACACAGGGGATTTAGCTGCACTGCCAATGCTCCTCTTCCTCCATGCCTTGAAGATCACGAATTGTGGCAAAAAGAAAATTTTTGTGAGCAGCCATCGGCCGTGTACAATGGCCTGCTGCTGCCTGCGCTTGTACAAAACAGTGACAGAGGACATTCGCATCGCGGTTCTCTGAAGTTCACGGGGTGTTCGAGGATGCGACTGAGGGAAGATCTGCCGCCTACAGTTTGTGGTTCCAGCAGATAAGCTGGCGTTCGGCTCAAGCACTGCAAACTTCCACGTTTGAAACAACGCAGAACAAGCTAAAGTGGCCACTGAAACTTCTGTGTTGCACTGCCACAGGTCAGCAGGCAACTGATAAAATGCAGTATCGTAATCAAAGCCAACATTAGAAAGTCAAAGAGGCTTTGGGTCTCCTGGGCCAATCGTATCTTTAACAGGCATACCATTTCTCTAGCTAGAAGGAAGATGTGGGCCTTGATCGTTTGCATGTAATGCCTCGACATGTCCAAAGCATTGCCGCTGTATTTCAAACCTGTACTGGGATTACGCATGCTGCGCCAGTAGCCTCACTGGTTTGCTGGTGTCTCGCACAAGCAGAGGTTCAGTTAGTTACCCGGCCACGTGTTCACGCACGAGTTCCGTGCTGGCTGTTGCAGAGGTTATGGGCAACCACATTAATTAGCCCTGCAGCCTACCAGCCTGTTTTGGGGCTGCCGTACCTACGGGTCTGCCACCTAAAAGCAGCTGCAGGGTCCGAGCCCTTGATGTCCTCCTACTCCTCCCGAGGGAAGGAATCACCTTTTTAAAAAAACTTCTCACCTCACCTCAAACTCGCAGCTCTTACAGCCTGCAGTTGTTTTTAGGGCCCACCTTACCAGCTCCCAGCCAGGCACAGGACCTTCCCTTCTCTTCCCTTCGGCGGGAACGGATTTGAACATTCTCTCGGCCTGATCCGTTCCGCCAGCGGAGAGACCCTTCCCAGCTCCTCACCCTTCCTTCAAACCCACCGTAGCAGCGTCGGACCAAGACGGGAGAAACTGTCCGTCCCCCCCCACAGAGCGACCAGGAATCGGAGAACTGACAAAAGCGAACGCAACGCAGCCCCGATAGCGCGCGTGTGTGTGTGTGTGTGTGTCCCAACGCTTCCACGCCGCTCCCGCGTTTCGGGGGGGCCAAGTTAAACGTCCCGTTCGGTATCGAGGTCACCACAGCCCGCCTCCCCCCCGCCGTTCTCCTGCCCGTTCTCCGGGCCGGGGGAGGGAAAAGAGCCCGCTCCTCCGGGGGCGGGAATGGCGGGGGGGGGACGACGTGACGTCAGCGATGAGGTGCCAGGGCCGGCGCGCGCGCAGCGGAGACACCCGCCGGCGCCGGCAAACGGAGCCGGGGGGGGGGCGGGGGACACGGACATGGGGAGGGGGGGGGGTGACCGGCCGCAGCCCCGCTCCCCAGTTCAAAGCAACCGTGCCCGCCCGCCCCGACAAAGCGCGTTCCACTCAGGACCGGCGCTCCACGGCCCCACGCGTTCCCTGCGGGGAGCCTGAGCCCGGCTCCACGCCTGCGGCGGCAGCAGCACCCGCCGTCCCGCAGGCCGGCCCGCCCCCGCCCGTTCCCCCCGTGAGGAGCTCAGCCCCCGTCCGGTCCGAGGCAGAGCCGTCGCCACCCGCCGGGACTCGCACTCACCTGCCCAGGCGCCCAGCGCCGGCCCCACGGCGGCGGCGCCGCTGCCCAGTACCCAGAGGCGGATTCCGGCCAGCAGGCGGTAGGAGGCCACGGCCGCCGCGTAGAGGGCGCCCAGCGCGCCCACCCAGTAGAAGAGGCCGGCGGCCGGCAACCCTGCGGCGGCGGCGACCACCATGCTGCGGAGGCGGCGGCCGCGGCCGGACTGAGCCCTCCCGGCCACCGCCGACCCGCGGCCGTCACGGCGCCCGCCCCCGCTTCGCCGCGATTGGCCGAGGGGCCGCTCAACCAGCGGGGTAACCCGGCAACGCGGCCGGCCCCGCCCGCCCTGGGGCCGCGCGGCCCCGCCACGCTCCTGCCGCGCCGGAAAGGAGGGGGAGGAGGGAGGAGGGGGGGGGGGGGAAGCAGGGAGCGAGCGGCCACACGCCCCCGTACTACTTGCCGCCGAGCGCCCCACGTGGTCGGCCCCGCTCTCTTGCCGCCATTGGCCGGCGAGGACGGCCGTCAGCCGGAGGCCGTCCTCCGATTGGCTCCGCCGGCCGGGGGTCTCGCGGGATTGGTGGGAGCCGCGGCCTCTCTTCCCGCCCCTACTAACGTCATATGAGCCCATTCATAAAATGGCTCAGGCTCCGCCTCGCAACCCGGCTGCGTCCCTGGGTTCCCCCCGCGATCCCCCGCGGAGCCCTTTATACGCTTTGTTTGACAGCGACCTCACCGCTAGCAGCAAGGGACCCTCTCTGGACGAGGACTTTTTTGAGGTCCACGTCCACCCGGGTCGTTAAAGACAGGCAGCAGAGAGGGTCGCTGTCTCCCCTTGCCTCTCCTTTCTCCCCCTGCCTTGGGAAACAGCTCATGCCCCATCCCCCCCCCACCCCCCGAAAATCTCCAAGCTCTACCGAAGCACCGCTCTGCTTCACATTTCCTCCTCTTCCCCTGCCGCTCCGGCACCTCGGCAGCCTACTTCGGCCTTCCCCGACGCCCACCGGCAATCCCTGCCGAACCCGAAGCAGGCACCGGGTTGACCTTCCTCGCCCACCCGTCTGGTTGGGTCGCCCCATCCCTCGCCCACTCGCTGGATCTCCAGCTGCTCCCACAGCCACGCCGGCTCACGTTCGCCCCGTAGCTTTGCCACCAGCTGGGTTTCGGGGACCCTCCGGCTTCCCGTGCCCTCCTTGCCTCTGCTACGGCACGCTTCAGATCCAGCTTCCTCCTCCAGATCCCACTCCTAAAAACTGCTTACTGTGAGCTGAGTGGGTTTGAAAGCTCTATTTAATTTCTCTTTCCTTGTCCCGTTCCATGTTCCCTAACCTCTGCCTCCTCGTCTACCATAAGGCATGAGGTCCTTAATGCAGGGATGATATTTTTTGGAGTTTGGGAAGATCTTGTATGAGGTGCTACCCTAAATGCAACAGGTAAGCCGTACCCTGAGCGCTGCACCCTGAGGTCCCGATCAGATTATGGTGGCATGTGGACACAGCGTTACGAAGGCTATCACAACCCCAAAGCGCTTATTTAGAAACAAGACGCTTTTGTACTAGAGCAACTACCTGATGCAATGGACTGTGCAACCTGAGATACATGAGCTTGCACTGAATGATCTTTCATTTGTAGTAATGGAAACAAGACCAAAGAAATAAAATGAAAACATGCTTTGATAGGTTTATCTCTTTTATTAATTTAATAAAAATAAATGCTTGTTACATTTCCTGTTATTAAATATATATATACATACACACACAAGCTTTTCACTGAGATACATAATTAATAGAAATCAAAGGTTTCTGTTCATAATCTACTTGTGGAAAACAAATTCATAGTGGGATTCAAACTTCACTGGATTCAACAATACACCGTCTGCAGCGATGCAGATTAAAGGCACAAAACTGTCGCACACCTTGCAATGAAAAATTTGTCAAGTCACTGTCTTACTGCCTGACCTATAGGTTTACACTTGATTTTTAGAAATTAATCTTTATCATACAGCAGTTGTATCAGATCTAGTGGGAGGGAGCACATCACTGGATTTCATTCTATTACACAACAGGAGGCGCCCATCCTCACGGGGATCTAGCTCCCCTTTTCTTTCGTTTGTCAGTCAGTCGGTTGTGAAAGGTGACACCGCAGAGGATCAAGCTCTCACCAAGTTTTCTTCCTGCTCTTCCCCAGGAGAGCCCACCTATTGCTTACTGGCCACCATTTTTAGAAGCGTGGGATTTGCTAGGGCTAACTCCTGCTGTCTTGACACAAGGAAAATTCTCACAGGCCTCACCAAGTGTGTATCCTACATAACACCTTCCAAAGACAGGACTTTGATTACAAGGAAGTGCAAAATTGCTAGGATAATTTAATTTTTCCTTTTGTTCCACACCAGCCTTTCCTTAATTTGTAAACATACTTTAATCTGCACGGAGAATTTTGGCATTTTTGCATGAATGCTTGTGTGCTGGAAAGAAACAATATTGTTACAGTATGAGAAAAGAACACATAATCAGAGGGAGGTTCGAGCATCGCTCCTCATTGGGATCATAGTGCAACCGTAAATTGTTAGAAAGAGCGTGCGCTTGCGGTGGCCACATCACGCTATCTTCTTCTATCGGCTGTCAAAGCAGTTCTCAAACTGTTCACAGGATAACGACACACCCCTGATTCTTACTCTTTTGTCTTCCAGAGGACCAGGCAATAAAGAGACGGGCTACAGCAAAAGCATCTGAAAAGAGAAAAGGAATCAGTTTGGCTCGAGTAAGAGATCTGCTACAAGTCAAAGACAAGAGCTGAAGTGAGGGATGGAAGGTGACAGTGTGGTCACCAGGGTCACCAAGTCTCAAGAACAGAAGTGGACTGGGCAGCCGGACACCATCTGTAGAGACCGGAGGAAAGGAGAAGGGTGTTGGGCAACCTGCCGAAGGGAGCAGGCAACTTCTGACTGGATGTCCGTGCAAGCCACGCTGCAGCTGCCGTGGGGATGCTGCCTGTTACAAATGGGTCAGAAACATGGAAGTAAGTACGTGGGTGCTATGAAAGATTCGTTGGCCTTCGTCAGAGCCTACCTATCCTTTATTATAAACGTCTGCTGCCCACTGTACTGCAGTTGTGCTACTCCTGAGACCTCTTGTCTGAACAACCTTCTTGTTGCAGGTCAGGACAGAACCTGCTTCGCTGTTCTCTCAGGGAGCTGCTAAATCCCTTGACAGAGAAGCACAGATACAGCGAGGCAGTCCTGAGGTTTTTTGTGTTAAAAAATCATACTGGTTATTCACCAGCGTTGCTATTTTTTATGCTACTCTGTTCAGAGAGAAAGGCAGTCCTCTGAGAGGCTTACAGTCTACATTTAGAAGAAGATGAGTCACCGGCAGGGAAAGGGACTCACTGGAAGGGAAAGAATTATACAAAGGTCATGTGAGGGGTTTTGGATCTCTTGCTTACGGTCATCACACATTCCTGGGCAACAGGCATATCCCCCTCTTTAGGGTTAATCCCGCTTTTCCCACGAGCTTTGCAGGTCTGTTCCCATTTCCCTTAAGCTGCTGCGAAGCCCGAAGGAGCACCCAGTCAGCTGAGCTGATGGAACAGACAGGCATTTTGAAGGTACTCGCACATCAACGTGCACACACATGTACGTGAGGATACCTTGCCGACGCCCCGGAGATCCACGTTTCCACAGCATCTTTTATCAGTTCAGGCATGTAGTCAGTTCCAGATGACTGCAGATGCAATCTGGTTCAGGGGGGTGATGCAAGCCTAAGTCAACCCACAACTCGGCTACATTGCTCCATCGCATGGAAGGTGGCCAAACTGTACGGCAGAGATGGACAAGAGAGACAAAAGAGAAAGTATTTAGGAAAGCTAAAGGAGTAAAGACATGCATGAGTAAAAAAGCAACAGTAAATAAAAATGGACAAAAAATAAGGATGCGGAACTACGGAGAGGAAGACATCAACAGGAGACATGAAGAAAGCAAAAAAATAGCAGAGAGGAGAAATAAAATACAAGGAATAGGGGATAAAAGAGCATCCAATAAGAAGAGACATTTGATTTTTATTATTAACTTTTCCTGTGACTTTGCTGCCACAAGTACCTCGCGAGCAATCACACGTCTCAGAGAGCCCGTGTTCCCGTGTCTCACACGTACATCCTCCCTCCTGCCCAGCTCTCCCGGTACCTGAGGAAGACTTACACCTCTTCCTACAAGCCGACCAGCGAGAACCAAAGTCAGTCACTCGCTGCACGTACAGCGAGGCGTGTGGCATGGGGGTCTCAGCACTGGGACCCACTCCTCACCCCAGCCTGGCCAGCCCAGCCAGCGGTGCCATCTACTCTGCAGCAACCCCCAGAGTAGGATGGGGGACAGCTGATTATCTGTGATGTGTCACTTTTTTCCTGCCACTGAGAAGAGGTGTAGTCATTTGTTTCACTAAATGGCATTCTTGTACCCAGCGCTAATTTTATCCCTTTACAAATATGTTTTTCATTCTAGCAAGTCAAGTGCAGCCCTCCCTCCTGTACAGTCATTCTGCTCTCATGCCTCTCTTACCATTACTCACACTTATTGCAGTGAGGCCAGATTCAATATAAAGGGCCTGGCTGTTGCGCTGCTGAGCACTGCAGTGTGTCTTTGCCTAAATCCACAGCCCCAAATGAAGACACCCTGCCACTTGAAGGCAAAAAGTAGAATACCTAAGAATGGGATCTACGCCGTCCATCCTGTTAAGTGAAGAACTGCAGGAATCCGTTGGGCACGCCGATAAGTCTCTCAAGACACCTCAAACAGCAGTGGACCCTAACACTGGGGTGAGGCAAGATACCTTGCATGGAATTCCCAATCCTGAGCCTTTTGTTAGGTGCCTACTCCGTCCCCTTGCAGGGGTCGTGGTACCCCTCCAAGCCCACATGCTATCTGGCACTCACTCAGGAACTCGGGAGCTCGGTTTTCCCTCCTCTGCGTGAAAGGGCTTGCGCCAGCGAAGTGTCTTAACAGCATGGCACAGAGGTGTACTGGGTGAGGTGCTCTCGGTTGAAGCTGTTGCACAGCACAGAGTAACCGGTTTTCCATCAGCTGCAACGCTGGGAAGGAAAACCAGCAGGACTGGAGGGGCTGGGGCAGACATTCCCAGACCCATCCCACACATAAATCTTAAGCGTGTGTTAAAGCAACTCTGGAAGCAGGTATTTACGTAACCCTCCTTGTTCCCAGCGTGCTCCCCAGTAAGCAGGGGCTTGGGGGTCTCTGTTTTAGGCTCAAGCCTTGACAGCAGCAGCTAGCTGGCTCTCACTCTCAGCCCCTCCTAACACAAGGGACCTCAGCACTCGTGAGGAAGGGGCATCCAACTCACCCAGGCACTGAACAACCACAGAAGAGCCAATCGTCCCTGCTCTGCAGAGCTTACAGGTGCAAGCGAGCCAGACAGCAGCAGGTTGAGAGAAAGGGATGGAACTGGTACCATTAAGTGCCACAATAAATAAGCAAGCAAGCACAAATTTTGATTTGCGTGTCTCTCATCCTGCAATTGCACGCATTTGACTACAGTTTCTATGAGAAGGACAGGAACCTGCAAACATAAGTCAGCTTTGAAACACAAGTCCTAGCTTTGAAACTGAGTCATCCAGGCATTTTAGGTCACCACACTGTGTAACAGCTATACACTCCTTCTTGTTTCTTAAATAAACCATGGGCGTCAGCAACCTGTCCTTCTGCTTCAGGGATTAAAGTCCCAAATTTCTCAACAACAAATCACTCCAGACAAGTGTAGCAATGGAAGCTAAACAGAACCTAAAGCAAGACAGTAGTTGGCATATTAACTAGTTGAGTCTACAGATTGTAAAATTAACGTGCCACACAGACACATGCTGCTCTTTATGAGAAGGTCTGTTCAATTCCCCTTAAGAAGAATAAGAAACAAGGCAAATGGCATTACAAACTTCTAGTACCTTATACAGGGATTTTTCACTTTTACCTAATATGGATTAACAGGCAAGTCTCTTGTTAAAATCTCAAAATGCCTCTTTTTGTTGCCACTTCCCATTTAGAGTTCTCAGAAGCGATTACGATGGGGAGCTCCAGATCCTCTCATCATGCAAACCAAGGAAAGGCTTGAGTAGGACATGCGTATGAAGTTGGGAATTTTTTAATCACCAGCAATGCTGGAAATCAAGTACTTCTCCAAAAAAAATCTAATAGCTGTGCACACTGCAAATCCAAGTGCAGCATGTGTTTAGTGGAGAGACGTAATATGGGCTGCGGCAACAGAAGATTAACCTTCTTCAATCCTACAGCCCACTGAAACGTATTGATTTTGAGCTGAAAATATCATCTGCAGAAACAAAATACTGTGTTTTCATTGTTTAATCCTTGATTTCTCTGCTACCTAGCTTCGTAACTGTAGATAAGCAATACAGATACCTGTCCACATAAAACGAACAAAGTTCAGGAACGCGTGCTCCTCACGCCACTGCCAACACTCGGTGTCACCTTGCACGATGCGTTCACTTTCAGACCCAGATGATGGACTATGTTTGATAATAAACCTTTGTCTCCTCAGCTATAACCTATTGTTCATCCACCGCACTGTATTATATACACTCCACCCTCTTTCACTGCGTCCTTTTGTGGAGTACATTGAATGTGAGATGGTGTCTGTAGCCCTCCCTCCACCCCCCTCCAATGCATCTATTGTCCCTGAGACAGTCCGCCCAGCCCAAATTGGTTCATATCCATGGGACAGGAATCATGCAACATTTCCTCTCTGCCACATAACTACTTCACCTCTTCCATATCGCAGTGGACTAGCTTTGCCGTCACATCCTTTTAAAAAAAATCCTTCTTCCTTGAGCGTCTCTTTAAGGATCCACTTGTCAAGCAGTTCTGGTGCCACTGCCATAACCTGGTACTTCTAAAAGATTTTGGCTTGGCCACTCCCAGTATTTCACAAACATGAATTATGCTTTGAAGAATGCCTGTTAAGTACAATGTATCACTCCTAGTTTGCACCTGAGGAAATGTGAGAGCAGAGAGTTCAACTAGGACCCTACCAGGGTGTATTGGGTTTGTGTGGCAAGGTTTTGGTAGCGGGGGGCTACAGGGCTGGCTTCTTCCCCCATGTCCGATAGAGCCAATGCCAGCCGGCTCCAAGTCGGACCCGCTGCTGGCCAAGGCCGAGCCCATCAGCGACGGTGGTAGTGCCTCTGGAAGAACAGATTTAAGAAGGGAAAAAAGTTGCAGCAGGCACAGAAACTGCAGCCAGAGAGAGGAGTGAGAACATGTGAGAGAAAGAACCCTGCAGACCCCCAGGTCAGTGCAGAAGGAGGGGAGGAGATGCTCCAGGCGCCGGAGCAGAGATTCCCCTGCAGCCCGTGGTGATGAAGACCACGGTGAGGCAGGCTGTCCCCCTGCAGCCCAGGGAGGTCCACGGGGGAGCAGATCTCCACCTGCAGCCCGGGGAGGACCCCACGCCAGAGCAGGTGGGTTCCCAAAGGAGGCTGTGACCCCGTGGGAAGCCCACGCTGGAGCAGGCTCCTGGCAGGACCTGTAGACCCATGGAAAGAGGAGCCCACGCTGGAGCAGGTTTTCTGGCAGGACTTGTGACCCTGTGGGGGACCCACGCTGGAGCAGTCTGTGCCTGAAGGACTGCAGCCCGGGGAAGGGATCCACGCTGGAACAGTTTGTGAAGAACTGCAGCCCATGGGAAGGACCCACGTTGAAGAAGTTTGTGAAGGACTGTCTCCCATGGGAGGGACCCCACGCTGGAGCCGGGGAAGAGTGCGGAGTCCTCCTCCCCCTGGGGAGGAAGGAGCGGCAGAGACAACATGTGATGAACTGACCCCAACCCCCATTCCCCATCCCCCTGCGCCACTGGCGGGAGGAGAGAGAGAAAATTTGGAGTAAAGTTAAGCCTGGGAAGAAGGGAGGGGTGTGGGGAAGGTGTTCTAAGATTTGGTTTTACTTCTCATTATCCTGCTCTGATTTGATTGGTAACAAATTAAACCGATTTTGTTTTTTCCCCCAAGTCTGTTTTACCCATGACAGCAATTGGCGAGTGATCTCTCCCTGTCCTTATCTCGACCCACAAGCCTTTCATTATATTTTCTCTCCCCTGTTCAGCTGAGGGGAGGGAGTAGTAGATCAGCTATGGTGGGCACCTGGCATCCAGCCAGGGTCAACCCACCACATCAGGGACATAAGTTGAGAGCAAAAAATCTCAAGTTTCCTACCTTTAAGACCCAATTATGCTTCTGTATTTTTTTTCTTTAAATTCTCCGTAATTCTTTAAAATGTCCAGCTTCCAGACTTCCTGAAGAATTCTACCATTAAAGTTTAAACCATTAAAGCTGGCGTTTTAAAAACGCTCTGGGAGATTCAGTCAACCCCAGGATTGTGTATCACTCCCCATTACAAGAAGGATATAGATCCGAAGTACCCACCATTGCAGATGGTTGCCCTAACCATTGGCTTCAGCAATGTGGCACTGCACTCTCTCCTGCCCGAACCAGTAAAAGTTCTTCCGACATGCAAACTCATCTTGTACCTGTCTTCTCTAAATACCTCAGAGCTCCTGGGGGGAACGAAGCATCAGCTCTTAGGAGATATATCTGCTGAGGTAGGCATGGGATTTGAAGTTCAGGTTTCCAGGTCTCACACCCTTGAACTGGCAGACTGCTGATGCACAGTGCGTCTCACTTCGTGACGCCCAACCGCAGCTGACCCGCTTTAGGAGACCTGGCAGGACGGACCCCCCCCAAACACTGGGGGCGGGAGTGCCGTGCTTGTACAGCCCAGTGCAAATGCATCGTTCACCAGTGTGAAGGTCACTGGGACCCCGGCAGGCAGAGGAGTCTAGGGGCAGAAATTAAGGTCTTCTCACAGTTAGATGGCACCCGAGCAGGTGATTTGGGGTGGGGATAAGCTTTATCTTTAGATGCCAAGAGGGCAACTAGATGTTCTGGATGGTAATAGGGAAAGAAGTATTAAAGGTTGATATCATGTTGGGGAATTTATGGTAGTAGAATATTGCCTTGCTCAAGCAGGTGGGATCCGGCTTCTCT
Source organism: Buteo buteo (assembly GCF_964188355.1). Taxonomy (NCBI): domain Eukaryota; kingdom Metazoa; phylum Chordata; class Aves; order Accipitriformes; family Accipitridae; genus Buteo; species Buteo buteo. The sequence continues at coordinate 53,051,773 of NC_134176.1, read as the reverse complement.
AACTCAATGCTTCTTCGTGCTCGATGGCGGGAGAGCAAAACTCATTTCACCTTAGTAATTTAAACCAAGTTGTCATCTACCTGAATACCACAGTAAGAATAGTAGCAATCATTTGGACTCTCTTTCTGCAGAAACACTGAGACAGAAATGACCACCACCACTCTGAAACAAGTACAAACAATAGTTTTATCCTACTTACTTATTATTCCACTTTGATTTAATTTTGAGAGAAGTTTTTGTATACGAAGGCACTGCAGAAACAAAATAAGTAGCTCCAAAAGATGGCGTTTCCTTCCATCCCAGGATTTTCACAAGTTGGAGAGAGACGAGGGGAATGCCAAAATTCCTTTCTCCTCTTGCTATTTCTTTTCCTATAGATGCTGCCATAACAACAACATCCAACAGCTTTTGTGCCAACTTTACAACCAGTTTAGAGGTACTGAGCTTTTTTTTTCCTCCTATGGGAGGGGCTTATTGAGGAGCTTATCATTACCTCTGCTTTGACTATTTTTTCTTTCTGGGAGTAAGATGAAGTAAACGATGTAAGACCAAAGACACTCTAATAATGTCCCCACCCAGAAGGCCATCTATTCAGGGGGTGTAAATCACTATCCCTCTGGAGACATCAATGAAAATCTGAAGATTTACAGCAACCATGACCTGGCTCCAAAGCATTCCTACAAATAATCATTAAAAACAAACAAACCACAACAATAAAAAAAAAACCCAACCCCAAAAATACTGCTGCAGGCTGCAGTGAACCATCCCTTTCCCAGGCTACTGCCACCAAACCAAGCTCTGGCATACTTTGATTTTGTTCAGTGTGTAAGTTCCCAGTACTTGTATATATTGATCCTCTGCTATTTTTACTCACCAGCCAGCATATGCAGCAAAGCAGGTGTATGTGTATATATATATGTGTGTGTATACACGCATACACATTCTTCCCAGACTTGTTCACATAAAACCAGCAAAAGAATGGATTTGACCTACTCTTAATAACAGCGCCAACACCTTATTTTTGTTTAATATTAATATATTAGCTGTTTTGCTTTTGTTATTGAATCATGCCAACGTAATTATCAACCTTATCACATGAATGCATCTCACTTCCATAAATTCACTCCTCCAATAAGTGGTATTTCAAGAGCTGTAATTAATACAGCACAAGAGAACGAAAAACTGGCGACACTAGTGGAAGCGCCTCTTTTTGTGTCAGAAAGTCTTGTAGGATGACACGGGCAAGTCAGGCCAGAAAAATTTTCCTTTGCTGTAGTCCTAACATTGCATTCCCACCATTTCAGTGGGAAAGTCCATGACTTCCTTCCAATTCAAAAAGGTGATGAAAAGACCAAGAGAAAGCATCTGCTATGAATACAAATAATTTTCTTTAAAGAATCACACTTAGGATGGAAGAGAAAAATATTTTTCAGGAATCCAGGTTAAATAATGACCAAGCGTGTTTCATTCCATACTCATAAAATCACTTTACAGTCACATTTCTGCCCTGTAAGCTTCAAGATTCTGTCTGTAGCTCACATCCCACCATCTATTATAGAAAAAATGTGCAAGAAACCATTTAGAGATAATATATATTTCTTTTTTTGTCTTCCAAGTCTTTCATACTGTCTCCTACCAAATGAGCCTTCCATTTTCACATGACTTGTTCACCTCTAGGGGGATGAAGGAAGTTTAATCCTTATAATCCATTCACTCCTCTGCTTCAGCAACTAGTGAAAGTGCCACTGGTAGCACTTAACGCATACATTGATGATTAGATTGAGTCCATCACTTAATTTTCTATTGACCACTGAATGGGAATTTACTTTCTTAAAACAAATTCTTTCTTTTTGAATAACCTGCGACAGTTGTGGACTGAAAAATAAAATTAAAATGGATGGCTGAGCACTGATTGCTTAACTCCCTGCTTTGTGGAGACTTCCCAAATAGCAAAAATGCCAAGTAAAACCTAAAATGTCTGCCTAGAGTATCGTAGCCTTGCTGAGAAGCAATGTTCTTTAATTTTAAGGTTCTTCTGTTAATTCGTCAGTGCTGCACTAAGTGCTGCATGTAAAAACTATACAGTCTAAGAGGCAGAAAAAAAGATACAAGGTCTCGGGTAACGTCCCAAGGGAGCTGATTATACATACATTTCAGAATGCAATATCGTCTTGCCCTAGATGACTTTCAGTTTTTCATTTAAATACTTTCCTAAAAATTGTTCCATGAAGGCTTCTACAAATAGCCCATCCAGGGACAAGAAGTCAGGCAGCGCTGTGTGAGTACACCTCCAACCACGGTGTCCAAACCATACAGTTTGTCTACACCCAACGTTAAAGCCAGTGAGGTAAAGAACACCGCTTCTCTTCTGCTGGCATAATTCAGAGTGTGCAGGTGACAAGCAGTTGATAGCAAATATAACCAAACTGCTCTGCTTCTAGCAAGGAGCCCTAAGAAAAGAACTTGACTAATGGAAAAGGAAATTAAGATGACAAAAATCAGCAGCAGTTTCAAAATGGGCCCACTGTAAGTGTACTTATCCATCTCAGAATCCATTTTACTAATCCATAAGAATGCAGAATTAAGGGAGGGGATATCCAGGATTCCTAAGTCGAATTCCCCACTACTACACAGAACCAAACGTTGATGTTCTTTTCTGGATTTATTAAACTTCATTCTAAAAGAAATTTAAACTTGTTTCTCATTTGAAACCACTCCAGGATATCGGTGGTCTGATAATTAGAACTCTTCCTGTAACTTCCAGCAAACTGTGCTCATTATCCCCTCTATACGCATTTGTTTTGCTTGTTTACTCTAATCTTGAGCTCACATAATTATTTTCCTCCCCTACATAAAAACTGTGTAATTGTCACGTTTGTGTCTTTCTGTTAAGTCTCTCTATTCCTCTTAACATCCATGTGGTCCTTTTCTGCATCTGTTCCATCCATCTGTTTGAATCCATTTATCTGAATGTGGATGACAGTTGGGCTCCAGATAAGGTCTCACTAATGCTACATACTTTGACATCAATATTTTCTATACATACAGGAAATCCCTCCCCTAATACTTTCTAGGACACCATCTTTTTTTTTATTTTCTCAGCCACATCACATAGCAGTACGCTATCATTCTGCTGCCGACTACTACACCGACTACCGATTAACCACGAAAGCGATGAGCTCTTCTAGAATAAATTGTGATAAGCTTCTATTTGCATCACCAAATCTCATCTAATTCTATTAATCTCAGGTTTGATTCATCTTGTTGGTACACGGATATTCCAATCCTCCTCTCTATCAATACAGTCCACCAGTTTTGTGTCGCAAAATTTTATCACCGCAGTTCTACTTTTTCACTAGCGTCACTAAGGAAAAAAACTAAATAATTTCCAATACAGTCTTTGAAAAATCCAGTTCACAGCCTCCTTTCCATCAGTACATTCTCTCGCCACCTATTACCTGTCAGTGTATTCCCAAGTCACCTTACAATGTAATTAATCCAAATTTTCTCCATTTTACATGATTTCCTCACATGGTACAACTATCAAATACTTTCCTGACAATGAAACATATTAGATCTACTGTATTTCCCCCGTCTACAAAATCCTAACATAAGGTAACAAGTTCGCCTGGCACAGTCTGGTTTTGCTAAAACTGTGCTGCATTTCATCCCACCTTTCACTTTTCTCTGTCTCTTTTATTTTGTCCTTCCAAAAACTGTTCTACAGCTAAGTCGTACTACGGCTATAAGATTAGATCATCTGTATTACAACTCTTGTCTTTCCATTGGGCACCCTCAACTATTTGGCCCCCTTTACATGTAGCTTTCACTGCTTATCTAGTATTTACAGTCGAGTGTACATCTTTGGAAGGGGGATATATTGTATTTATTGTGCTAATGCACTTCCATTACCACTGAAATAAGAACACAGAATCCAGTAAAATTAGTTTCCTATTGTGGAACTGGAAAAGCAATGGTTCTTTTCGGATGGGAATAGAGCGGGCCACACCCTAGTAAGTTTAAAACAGGTTACAATATATTATTCGCATTTTCCTTGTCTTGAACCTTTCTATTTTATTTTGTTCTGGACTTGCTGATTTTGTATCTCAAGCCATGCTCAACAGCCTAACTCTGCAAGCCCAAACCACCAGGAGTTATAAAGCAGGCACTTAGACACTTATGCCTTTTTTATGTCTACCCAACAATTTCTTTTACAAGCAAAACAACTTTTTTTCCTCCACTAGAATAATACTTTCCCTAAAAAAAAGTCATTTCTTCCCTATCTTTCTTCCAAGAATTACACCCATCTGTGTATACTTTATGGACTGTATTTCAGGTGATGATCATTGGCAAAATCTGGTGTGCTTTCTGACACAAATACAAAAATGTTTGCAGAGCTCCTCACACACCCCCTCTCAGAACTGAACGGTAATGTGCAATAGAAAATGAAGCTATAACAGCATATTTCCCTTTTTTGTTTGATCTCAACAGTGTTATTTTCTTTGCACATCTTCATTTATTAGTTAACAAATAAATGATGTTTCTTTCTGCATTTCAGGAGGATTACTATTACCAAGAAAAAGGAAGTACCTAACAAGAATCTTTCCCGTTCCGTTCCCGTGAGAAGTTTAAGCATGCTCAGCCCCAAGTTCAGCTAACTGCTGATGCATGGCACCACTGCCTTTCAAGGTTTGCCTTCAAAAAGTAAGGAGAAAAAAAAACAACAAACCACACAACAAGCGAAATTTACCAGATTCGGACTGATTTATTTCAGGTACTATTATTTGTCATTCCTTTCATACATAAAATAAGATGCCTCCAGCTAATTAACAAATTCCTTCAGAACATCAGAACGTTTAATAAGAAGCTGGTTTTGCACTTTGGGCCCGCTCTCAGCACAAACTAGATTAACATGCGGTATTTTTCCTCCTTTTTCTTCCCTCCTTGCTTCGCCCTCAGCAAAAACACCTCGCGAGCAGGCAGACCCCCAAGTCCCGTTCGCTTCCCCGCGTTTGTCCCCCCGTAACTTCAACGCACTTCAGCACCTCCACGCCTCTTAATTCTTCCCTTCCGCGTGAAAAAACAAAACAAAACCAAACCCAAGGCAAGAGAAATCGTAGATAAAAACCGAGACGCACACCCCCCCACCACCACCTGCCAGCGTTTGCCACCCGAGCGATGAGACTCCCGGCGGAGGCCACAGCTCTTCGTCCTGCCGCAGAGCTCACCAGAAAATGGAAGCCGAACCCCGGCCACACCGACCCTGCGAGCCGGGGAGCCCACGGGGCCGGGCAAGAGCCCCTGAGCGGCAAGCGGGGCGAACGAGCCGCCTCGTCGTTCTTTAAGAAAAAAAAAAAAACAAAACCAAACTCCGGTTTGGCAGGGAGACAGAGGCAGGCCCCGCCGGGCCGCGCCGGCGCTGATCCTCACAGAACGGGGGATAAAGCCAACGCCGAGCTCGGCCACGGGCCGCCCCAGCGCGGCGGGCCGAGGGCAGGCGGCCCCGGTCCGCTCCGCTCCGGCCCGGCCCGGTCCGGCCGTTCTCCCGCCCGCCGGGGTGAGCGAAGCAGCCCGCCATGCCGGCGCTCGCCGCGTTTACGACAGCTCCCGGCATGCCGCCGCGCCTACAACTCCCAGCCTGCCCGGCCCCGCCGCCGTTAACCCTCTGCGGCGCCCCGGCGCCTCCACAGCCGCCGGCCCCTCACAGACCAGCCCGCCCGGCCGACACCCCCCGCCCTTCTCCGCCCTCCGCCGGCAGCGCTTCCCCGCCGCGGGGCCCTCCGGAGCCCCGGCCCGGCTTCCCCGCGGAGGAAGAGCCGCCCCCGGCCCGGTCCGGCCCGGCTCGGTCCGGCCGGTGGTTGCTCCGAGCGGCCCGGCCCGGCCCAGCGGCCCGCTGCCGCAGGTTTCTGTACCGGCGCGGTGCGGCTTCTGGTCCCAACTTACTGCTGTTTGTTACTGGCGGCGGTGGTATTAATTGCCCGCTGCCTGCCAGTTCATAAAAAGCAGGTGAAATACCTCCTTCCAACTCTTTGGGGTTGGGGGGTTGTGGTGTGGGGGATTGGTTGGGGTTTTTTTTCTTTCAAAAGACAAACTGTAAGAAGTAAATGAACTCAAAAAATAGCTTTACAACCCCCAGAAAACTTTGGGACAAAGTTACCGGGAAATGCTGGGTTATCCTGCAGTGAAAGTAATGTGAAAACTCAGTCATGCCAGCATGTCTTGCCCTCCTTCCCTACACCCTTCATAGAGGTGCTCAGCACACTCACGACTAACACACCCAGCCCTTTTTCAGCTCCCCTCTCAAAATAAGTAGCCGACGATGGGCATGCAACTAACCCGCTGCGTGCTAAAAAAAATAACCCGGAGAGCCAGAATCCATTTTTGAAGCCGGGGAGGGACGGGGGCAGATAGCTCAAGTTCATGCAGAAGCAGCACCTCAGAGTAAAATCCACTGGGTCTCACCCGGCCCCCCTCCGCAGCTCAGCACCCGCACCCCGAGCCGCAGAGCTCACCCCCTACACCTCTATTTTATTGGCGATATTTTTTATGAAAGCCTTGTGCAGCAAATACAAGTCAAATGGCTCTAATTTGTAGTGCTACAAACTGTAACATGCTCAGACGTGTAACTGCCTGACAGACTACACAGAAATCTGGCTTAGGCTCCAACCTCTGAAACAAATGCAAATATCCAGAAACATTCTGCTATTTCTCCAAAATTAAAATGCAAGTAAAACAAACCTACTGCCGGATTTTTCATACAAATGCTTCTTTTTAAAAAATAAATCACTACAAATTTATTATTTATTTCAGACCATAAACAACACAGAGGAAAGAAACACATATACGTTTTCCTTTCTTAAAAAAAAAAAGTATCGGTAAGAAAAGCACATACACTGCTCTTTTTTTTATCTTTATTTTTTAATACCTTGTCCCTTAAATCAGCCTACAAGCCAATATCTTTATCTAGAGAAAACACAATTGGAAAGCCTTTTTATGTTGTACTGTTTTCCGGACACTTACAGGAGGTTTTTAAAGACAATTCACAGACACGTTACTCCAAACGGCACAAACACAATTATTTAGGATTTATTCCTTACTGTGGCAATTTTTACTTTGGTACATTTTTCAAAATTTCCTGGGAAAACACTATCAATTCCCATCTAGCTTAGCGCACCTACACTGTGACCTCTTTCTCTACATTTTCTCTTTACAAATCAACCACAAACATCTTAGAAGTATTTTACATATATATAATAAAGTCTCAAAAGGGACAATACCACAAGAGAAATACTCAAAAACAAACTGAAGGTGTAAATGACCTCCTCCCATGTTCCAGACGTACCTACAAAATCCCTGCTCACTGGTACAGGATTATACATTCCATTATGAGTTCGGCCTTTTTACATTTTGTACTATTTTAACACCCCAAATTTATAGATTTTTAAAATTGGCATGTTAAAAGGGCTTTATTTAAGGATTTCAATGAAAATAGTGTTATGTTTTGTCATATTACCATAATCCTTCTTTTTAAATCACTTAGAATTTCAGTATAACCTAATTAAGTAATTTTAAGTAAGTCTTAACCCAAATACATAGATCTAATAAAAATGTATTTTGCAAACAGGGAAAATGGACTTCTAAAATGGATTCCTCAGGTATGAACAAAGATGCTGAAACATTTTCTCCCCAGAAACTTTTGAGATCTGAACTGTTTCACAGCACTTAGATTTAAAAACCAAAATACTTGCAAGTAAACAAATTTCACCAAATATCAAGCATAATGTTTCATTCCAATTGTATTTGTTTATTCCTTTTATATTTAACAGAAATCTTTCAATTTTCCTTGCCAAAAAGGAGGGAGACTAGGGGAAGAAAAATACTGCAAAATCGTAACTAAATATCTTCACGTATTGTTTATTTCAAAGCTCTTCTAACAGCAGTTTATACTGTTTTTAGATATTGTATATTATTTTGCCAGTGGAAATATTACTGTTTTTAGATTTTTGCCTTTTAAAAGGCTATAGAACAACATTATAGATTTTACAGACTTCTAACCATTTTTAATCTCTCTCTTTTTTAAATGCTACAAACATCCCATTTGGTGAATGAAATTTACATTTCTCTCCTGTCTAAATTATCAGAGTTGAATCAACAATTCAAAACAGAAAGAACAAGTGATGTACCGTAATACAACAGCAAGTCCAACACTTTAACACAGCTCCTCTCTCTCTATTGGTGTATAATAAGCTTACATAAAGTATAAAATATCTCAGAAATATAGCCTCCTTCCCGATCAGAAAATTTTACTTATTGACTAATTTGACCTCGAGGAACTGCATTTTCTCAAAAAGCATCCTATCTATAGCTTTATGCCATTTACTGACTCTTGCTTAATTAACCAGCATGCTTTAAAAACAAGTATCACTCCTTCAACTTAATCAAAACAGACTATTTTTAATTGCTACCACATCAAATATATTTGTCAATACAACAAAGCCACGTTCAATTAGAAAGAACTAATTTTTTTAGCCCTGTCTTGGACCAACCACAAATTACAGCATCCACTTCCAATTTATTTGCTATTCTAATATGAGGGGAACTGAAACACACACCACAGCTCACAAATACATTTATCTTTCTATAAAATCCTATCATTTGCATCTTTTAATGGGAAAATCCAGTATACCACTGTCAGCACTGCTCTTCTCCTGCAACCGACCGGACTTCAGAAGGACTTGGCATTAACTTCCCTCCCTCACAACACTTTGCCTCCTCACCTCTCTCAAAATAAAACAAAAATATTTGGGTTTGTCTGAAATGTCAATAAACTCCCAAACCGAAAAGGCCAAAAGGTCAGGTATTATTTCATCCGAACAGAAAAGTTATTTTCTCTCTATGTCGAAAGCCATCAGTAACAGCACGTTACCTGAGAGGTGATGCTTGCTTCCCTTGGACGCCCGTCCTTCTGTCCGGAACAGGGGCTACGCCGCCCTCCCTATAACATAAGAGAGAATAGATTAAAATTATTATATGCTTAGACCCCTTTCTGCCCATTCGAATTATCTGGCCCTCACAAGGCTTTGTATCTCTTGGTCTGAAAAGCATTTTAAAAACTCCTATTACGTTCTAATTAGAGCCCTCAAAATTGTTTTTGATAAGTCAGGTACACATGTCAAAAATTAGCTCCATACGTGGTCAAAGTACCAGATGCTCCAGACCTGGTTTTCAGTTCTGAGAGGCCTGTATACTGCTGCATGCTCCATCTCATTAGCAACATTTAATCTGCAAATGGCATGATCTTATATGAAAAGAGAAAAAAATAATTTATTTTACATATATTGAAACCTAATTTTTTTTTTAAAAGCCATTTACATGAGGGACAGAGTCCTAAGAGATCCCTTCCCATGGCAACTTTTCCCTCCCCTGTTTTAAAAGCTGAATGCCTTCTCAGATAAATAGGGTGTTTGCTTTACCCGTTTTTCTGTGATTTGTGTTATTGTGTACTTATTTGTGATGCTGCAGAATTTACACAGGCCTGTAGTTTTGAGACTTCTATCTCCTCCCTTCACCTGCGAGGAAGATACCAGCTAAAATCACTGTCTATACACCATTTTTATGCCCTTTTTCCCTCTACACTTTTTCAAACACATGTGAGAGGAAAAAAAGTTAAGGTAATGAGTACAAATTCACGGTGTACTACATTTCCAAAAAAACCCTTGTTTCAGTTTGTCATTTAATAAGCATTATCAATGTAAGTCATGGTCAGAAAGCCTCAGCACTGTGGAGTGTAGTATTTATGACTAAACTGCCTTTTTTTTCCCTCTCCCTCCCCCAAAGAAAAAAAAAAGGATCTGCCTGTGTTGAAATCTTTTCCCCCATCTTTTACCCTTCTCCTTCCACATATTTTACCCTCCTCATACTGCTTAGATCCTAGCAGACTGTTGCCGCACATGTATTTTTCCACCTAATTTCCTAGACATTGACAAATGTGAACCAAGGAAGAATTTTGCACAATGTTAACTTACCTAAATCATTTCTTTCCTCCATTCTCTCTTTTTCTCCGTGGCACCCTATGCTTTTTTTTACCCTCTGCTGTTGCTTTGTTTGTTCTTTGCCCACTTTTCTGTACTTTTGTCTCCTGCTGATCCTATTAGACCAGGCAGGAAGAACTGAATGTCTCTCTCCCATTTGCTACACTATCTCTCATTTTTTAGTGTTTTACAGATTAAACATTTTCTACCGTCATTTTAATATATTTTTTAAGATACTTTTTTTATCCTTCTCTAGGAATTTGCTGATGACAGTCACCCATACTTTTGCAAAGCAAGGTTAGCCCTGTCCTGCTCCTGTACATGCTGCTGTCAGCATACTAAGTGTAAATGTAAGTGTAAAGCCTCTGATGCAAAGCATGAAAAAGGAAAAGGGGGTAACATGTAGAGATGCCCCTTAACATCATAAAGAAAAAAATAGACATTTTTAACTGATTCTGAATTTTTAAAGAGATACCATCAAGAGAAAACACTTATCTCAGGGGAAATCTTTATCCAGATCACTAGCAATACTTTTCTACACTAATAATATTAAAGAAAATTTTAAAATTCAAATTTACTGTTCAGCATCACCTGTTTAGGATTTACTTTTCTGCATTTCACTCAGTCTGGGGAGTGAAAGTCGCCTGTTGGTTTCACTTTTGTTCTCAGCCAGTTTCACTTTCATGCACTGGCAGAATCTTTTATATTTTTGGTTCAGCGATGTTAAAGAAGACATTTACATTTTTAAACAATCCTCATTACACTTGTAATAGGAACAAGTCATGTCCATCTCTTTCCCAGGACACTAAGAAAAAATAATTTGGGGGCCTAAATGTAATGGGCAGCATCCTTCTAAAGGAGCAGCTTTCACCTGTCTCATGCTAGGTTGTGGTCTGCTCCTTCTTTCCCTGAAATCAATAAGAAATGTGCCATTAACTTCACTGGCAGAAGGATCAGGCCTCTGGGTCTGTAATCTGCCACAAAAGAATGCCATATGCAGACCAATATATTCCTCATAACATACAATGCTTGCCTTCAATTATTTTCCTATGCAAACTCAAGGGAAAAAAAAAGCCCCTGCATTTACCTTTCGGTATGCTTTTAAATTAGTGATAAATACCCTTCTCGACATAGGCCATAGGAAATTAGAGGGCATCTAACCACTTTGGTTTGCATGGGGAGGGAAACACTGTATCTCCCAGCTACCAAACGCAAATAACTATTTCTCCTCCTTGAGCCCAGCACAAGCTACATGAAACACTCCCACGCTACAGAACTGTTACTGTCTTGCACCAGGACCTTGTTTAATCAAAGTTTCCAAAGCATATACTTGCATAACCCTCTTTTTTTTTTCCAGGATAAACCAGGATGCTTTCAGAAACTAGAACTAACAGCAGAAAAAAAATGGCTTCCATTTACATTTCAAAACCTGTATCTTCCCTTCTATACTCCCTTCCCCTCTCTATGGCACAGACTCCAAAACACAGCCGTGAACTCACACGTATGTGTCGGCAGGTGCATATACATACAATGAAATCTTCCTCTAGCTACCAAGGCACTGCAGTTTCTGTCTTTGTAGACATAACAGTTTCTGAAACATTGAGACTTAATGGAAAGACCTGAGGGTTTATAGGGGCCACGCAACATTCACTTTTTCAACTTCTTTCCTAGAAATTCTGTGTCCCACAAGCACACACAGAAATTGCCACTAGCTGCTTACAGAAATTATTGTCCTGTTTACATGCCAAAAGTTGAATCTTAAAAGCTTACGTATGCAACTCCTGTGAGAATACATAGATCTCAGTTTTATTTATCCTATTGCTTTATTTCACCCTATGAAACGTGAGTAAGAACGGGGAATTGCATTGTGATCATGCACCCATCCGCCTCACTGACACACACTCCTCTATCCGAGCAGACTGTGGTACCATATATTTGACTTATCACGTCATGCATCCAGACACGAGCAGCTTCCACAGCACCATGTAGCACAAGTTCCCATTTTCTCTTTTCCTGGATGCTACTACACAGAAGAGGAGTAACCACTCTCTCAAAGAATCTCTCTCCGCCTTCCTTCTCTACCTCCACCTCTCCTCTCCTTTCCCCAGAAGACATCTTTCATCTTTCCAAGGCCAATTCAACATGAGACTTACACATCCACTTAATTTCAAGCGTACAAATGAAGCCCCCGTGTTCACTGGGGTTATTCACTCGCCTAGGTCAACTGCACCTTGAAGCGGTTCAGTGCCATACAAAGACAGACCACTAATCACCCGGGTCACAGATAACTCTTGTTTACCGGAGAGCATGATCACAACGCTGACTTTCACAGACTCACGATACGCTACCTCTATGTCCCAGTGTAGCCACATGCCTCCTAAGTGCCAAAATTCACTCCTTCCTAACTGCAGTGTCTAAGACTTGTTTGTCCCTAATTTCCTAATTTGCAAGGGAGCTGCTGATACAGTGTTTTGGTGGGAGTTAGCTATCACACAGATTTTGCAACAGGCTTTCACCCAGGACTGCCTCCCCCCAGTGATAAAGCATCCCGGGAGAAAGACTTTGCTACCGCTAGCTATCACCGCATTAGCTTTTGGGGCAAAAAGACCCCGAGTTGTAACAATTTCTTTAAGATACGACAAAGCTTAAGTTAAAGTGGACACTTGTGAAATCAGTAAATATCCATCGATTAATATTGGTGGATCATTACCAATGAGAGAAATAATTACAGGCAAGTACAATGGCCTGTTTCAAAATGGTTCCTTTAAAGGATGTGTTTTGTAACTTAGCCTTGCTTTTAAATGCTGCTCTTGGTGCACTCGTAGAAATGATTTCCTTTTGGAAGGTATTTTACCTGGCTTTTATAGAATTATTTATTATACATTTTTGTGTTAGTTAAACTAACCAGATAATTTTAGCTGTGTGGTTGCTCTTTATATTTTGTCTCCCGTTATTAAGGATATTAAGGCCTCTCAGCAAGTATTACCAACGAACCCTTTGAAATATCATGAGTGTGGCAGAGAGGCAGAAGACAGTGACACGGGAAAGACAACGGAAAGAGGGTTGGCGTTCTTTCAAAAGATACTTAATGTTATACTAATTCCTGAAGTGCAAAGAAGGGAACTCCCCATGAGGTGCCCTCCCTAGCCACGCCAGCAGTCTTGAAGGGCTCTGCAGTCTCTCCTTGGGGTCCCTAATGGTGTGCAGCCCTCTCCTGACAGGTCCTGCCGCAGCACAAGAGGTTATCACGGGGGCTGCCTGCTCCTCTCTCCTTTTCCCATCTGGAAACAAGGAGCAGAGCAACTATTAACAAATAGTCGTCGATGTATTTGTTTTGGAAGGCATCAGGCATAACCCCTGGTGCTATCTAATAGTCACATTATTAATAATAATTGTAGCGGAGAGTAACTGTCATGACAGGTTGGTTAAACTGAGGAACAGAGATGTGAACAGGTCAAACAGCGTCTGTGACAGGTGTAGAGAGCACAGCCTAGGATCGCTGACTTTTCACCTCTTTTTCACTCTAGTTCGGTCTCAAATACGCCAGACTGTAGCTGTCTTTACTTTTTCCCGATCTCTTAAGCAGTGCCCTGATCCTAACTCAACGGGGCTTTCACACAGGAGAGACCAAGACGAGCACAGCACTAGCCAGGCTAGCTGCTGGGGGTGGGGATCCGTGGAGAGCCTCCCAGCCACGTCGAGGACCCCTGCTCGTGCCTGTGAGCCAACGGCATCTCACTGTTTGCACAAGGGGGTTGACAGCGATACAGCGAATATTACAACGCAGGTATTAGAAATGTCATCCAGCCCCATTTCAAGCAACCAAAGTAACGAAACCCCATAGATTTCCAGCACAAACTTTTCCAACTTCTAACTAGAGACCAACCGATCAAGAGATCTAAAACAGTATACACACAACATAGGGAAAAAAATACTTTCATTTTTCCCTTAAATTTAAGGCAAATATACCAACATGAAAATCTCTTTCTGTCACCCATACCCCTTCCGAAGAATAATTTTATTTGAAGAACATGAGAGAAAGATAGCTGTAACTCAGATGATCACATGGACTTTGCACTGTCATGGAATTATGTAGGTCCTCTGCCACTATCAACGGGCCTTCGCTGCATCCAGGTTCAACAAACCTGGTTTCTGCCACTTTCTAAAACTGTGCTGCTGGGGAATTCATTGCTAGACAGGAACTTCACCTCTGCTAAAGAAGCATTTCTCAACCTATGGGTTGCAAAAGGACATAACGATATTCGGAGTGTTCAAAAAAACCAAAGTTTGTCAGCAGTAGCTCAGTTTTTGACAGCAGGTGACTGAGAAGTTCCTGCAAGTATCTAGGGTAGCCACCAGGCTGCTGACTACCTTGGCTTGCTGGCAGCAAGTCCAGTCTCCCCAGAAAAGTGAATTTTCAGACAGCAGTTACAGTCTTAGTCTCTATCGTTGAAAAAGGGAGAAAGTCAAGACAATAACAGGGAGAGAGGTGAATCAAAAGGAGGTCACAGATTCAGAAAGTTTGATAAATACTGCACTAATGGACGTATTGACATTGCATATAGTAGATCGCAAAAAAGGAAGTACACGTACTGCCTGCTAGTGGGAAAAGGAACCGCACCACAGGTACTGAGCACTAGATCCCTCTGAGATTAAAAAAAACAACAAACACAAAACTTTTCCTAGTGACAGGCTGACTGATAGAAGATTTATCAGACTTGATCGATTAACAGCGCTTCATTCAGTGACTACCTTTTTGTCATATATTCAGTATCCTTCTACAATCCAAAAAGCAGGGCATGATCCTCATAGTCCAAAAGCATTAGTCCTCCTGAATGAGTTATTAGTGGAAGAATGGGAAGAAACCACACACCACTCGTCTCAGTTTGAAGAAATGCTCTGCATGTCTAAAAATCCTGCGGACTCTGATTGTCTCAAAATGTATCATGACCTTGGTACCTGTCATTTATTTTGGCTTGTAAGGAGACAGCTGATGAGCTTGCTCTATTTCCCCCTGCCTTTTTGAAGGGCTTCAGCTATGAAAACAACTTATTGCCAAACAGCCCTTCTATTTTCTCGTGCTTAGACCAGTTTTGTATGTTCCCAAGGTCCTTCCCCAACTGTAGCTTGGGGAAGAGGGTATGCCATTTCTCCTACAGCAAATCTGACAATAATGTATTTTACTTATTTCTACATTTTATGTGACATTCCAGGGCAGCTAGGCAAATGGCATACATTCAACCCACCATATCAAATTAAACTGCTTGCAAAAGATAAAATACCCCTTATTTCTCCTGCTCTCTTAACAAGCTAGCATAATAAATAACACCCTCTGGTAAAAAAAGCTTGACTAGAAATTTTTGCTTCATGTCATAATGAAGGTCAGAAACCATCTACTAAGAGAAGATGACCAGAACATCCATTTTTATCCTCAGGAGGGCCATCCGAAAACATACTATATCTAGTCCTCAAGAATGCATATTCATGGGTTGTAAACCAAGCTGTGTCCAACTAAACTTGGACATACGGTACAGACATCCCTTTCCTGGACACCAAGTCTAGCCATTCCCAATTAGCAAAGCACACTTGTTACCACCAAACAAGTGAGGGGCTTTCCAATAGTGCAGTGCTGAGCATGACATAACAATTTAAATGAAATGAAACAAAATCCAACAGACTTCCATAAAAAGAAAATGAAGTGTTCTGGTTTCAGAAATATTTTGGGGGTGCGACTGATCTCTTCCCACAAAAAAAAAAAAAAAAAAGGTGCTTTATAAAAATCACACCAATGATCCTACAGATTTTTATGAAAAATGAGGCCCTGTCAGTCTTTCCCATGGACATTGCTTACTGTCCTATATGATTTTACAGCCCCTCAATATTAATGGTTGAACATTTCTTAAAAAGATTTACATTATTTGTCTAAATACTGTAGGACTTCCAGTCATGTCTACCAGCAGCCTAGTCTTCTCCAGCTGCCCAAATACAGTTAAAATAATCAGGAAGCAGGCAAGGGCACAGAAGAAAAAAATTTGGGCCTGATATTTATCCACACATTGTCAATTAATTACAGACCAATCTGTATATGTGGTTGTGAGCCCAAGTACTTATTCCTGATCAAAGCAGCATGAAGTGGCCACTTCATATAGGTTAAGGTAAGATATTTCTGCTCAGGTTTTGTGTCTCTTACAATAATGGCACTGAAGCTGGTCTTACTGTGTTTTGTGAAGGGACCCAGCTAGCTGCCAAAGTCAAACAAAAGAGAAGGTTCAAGCAGATTAATTCAAACTTCACTCTGTAACTCTTCTCAAATAAAACTAAACACAGGGAGAACACTGCTAATTGACACAACCTAGCTAAGATTTTTTTCCCCTTTTGAACCTTCAGAGCTTATATACCACTTACGCACCATGCAGCTGAAGAATATGACCCACACTGCACTATTGTTGCACATCTGTGTGCAGCTAGTGAACTCTGAAATTCCAGAGAATGACCTTCATATATGGGAAAAATTCTTAATTTTAATTAAATTTGGAAAATGAGGCATATGTGGAGCCCCCACAGATGGCAAGTGAATCTATCAGCATCCACCTCATTTTTTTTAAGGCAGCCATTCATACCTTCTAGCTTCATGTTACTTTCCATCTCATAGGGGTAAGGAATAAATGCACCAGCAGCTAGGTGACTTATCATCTATTTTACATGGAGTCCATTCTACATAACAATATTTTTTTTCTTTGGAAAAAAAAACCAACAGAGTATCATACACAGAAATACTCTGCTAAACACAACCCGATTAAAACCAACTGCACTGTGCGCTAGAATGTAGCCAAATAATTTTTACAAAAACAGGCCTGACCCAAAATTTCTGGAGGACTGAGCAAATGCAGTGGGGTACCGCAGACGTGGAACGGTCCCCATCCCAGAGCTGGGCAGCTCTGAGAGTAGGCAGGCCCATCTCCCAGCTACGGAGCTTAGCCGGTTCCTCCAACTCATCCGCATCTCAACTCCAAACTCCATTTCGGCATGGAGTCGGGCTGCACTACAACTAGTCACTGCTATCACATGAGCCCGATGATCACTGA
This sequence comes from Buteo buteo, assembly GCF_964188355.1. NCBI lineage: Eukaryota > Metazoa > Chordata > Aves > Accipitriformes > Accipitridae > Buteo > Buteo buteo. The sequence continues at coordinate 53,034,657 of NC_134176.1, read as the reverse complement.
CAAGCTTTTGGCTGGATTTATATAGATCAGACAGTCTATATAATTTCACATCTTCACACCTATGATTTTACATGAATTGAAATTTTCTATCTTCAGTTCAGCAATTTACAAAGAACTTTGGTGTTAACCCACTTAAATCTCGACATCCTTGTATTCTGACTGCTTTCCTTTTGGTTCCCATTAGATGCCCTTGTGCACATAGTGCCATCTCATCTTATATCCCTGTGCCATGGAATACAGATTTGCTGCATTATTATAAGAGCAGTGGTGAAGATGATTTGAACAGTTGCTTTAAATCTTAAAAGCATGAGGCCTGGTTGTTTAAATAGCATTCTATACCGTTAAGTATAATGACCATTAAAACTAAGAGTTAGTAACTAAAACCGCAATTTGCAATTTGCAACCTCTGATAAACATTGAGGCCAATTAAATGGATTTGTTTTTCAGTTAAATAAATTTAATTAATGGTATATTTTAGTCTAAAAAATGCATACTAGTAGCAGCATGTCATTATTAACCCATGAATTTGTCTGATAGAAACACAGGATTTGATGTGAGTTGGGATATTATACTAATCTGAGTCCTACTTTTCCCCTCTCCCAAATTAACCAGCAAGAAAAAGGGGAAGGGAAAACTTAAAGTTAATTAAAGCTATATTAATTAATTCTCATCCTGACAGGATGGATTTTTAGAGACCAGAGACCAAGCAATTGGGTCTTCTTGTTTGAAACACATTAACAATGAAAACTGTGGCAAAAGTACAGGTATTAGTAAATAGAATAGAATAGAAATCTAGATAGCTGCAGTAGAGAAAAATATTAAAATTTGAACCTCTAATATAGATATTCCTCTGGTTATAAAATTACAGCCACAAATGAGGATACTGCACTCCAAATCCTACAGTATCTGCCTTGCCTAATCTTATACTATCATCAGCAGGAGTTTTGACTGCAGGACTTTGTCTTATATTTATGGTGTCGTACAGAAGAAATTCCTATCAAATTACATAATAATTGTTTACTGCAATAATAATTTATAGCTGAATCTTCATCATTGGGAATTTTTAAATTAATGTATTACAGTGAATCATCTTCCACATCTGCCTCATTTTAATGAGAAATATAAAAATCTTGGAAAACTTTTTTGGGGACTTAAAACAAACTGGCAATATGTTTGACCCTTTCAGCAACTTGGGCATTACTTCTAGAGCTCAAAAAGAATACATAATTTCTGTGACAGGAGAACAAAACATTTTCAAAAAAAGTAACAGAGGTATGCATTTGTGAATTTATTCTGGAGAATTTACTATTCACCTCTAAAACTGTTCATTAATAAATAAAGAATGAAGCATATTACTAATACATCAGTTCTGTTTTCCATATTGGGCTTACACTATGGCTTACAGAGCTCGCTTTCTAATTAATGAAATATTTAATAACATAATCATATTTAAGCTTATTAATATGTCTTTTAAAAGCACATGATTTCATTGAAGTACATACAATTAGCAAACTCAAATTTAAGGTAGTATTTCAGTGGAAATCTTAGTCTAAGAAGTTGGATTTTGTTCCTGACATTTATATTTATGTGCTGCCACTACAGTGAGCCGACTCTGAGCTTGCTCCCACTTCAGATCATACTGTACCTGCCTTCCATTTAGTTTGTAAAGCCCAGCTTATTGTACTGATTATAGCACTGATATGGCCATAAACAGGTCTCCATTGATTTAAAAGTTATGTGGAAATAATTATTTTCCTTGAAAAAAATCACTTCTGTGGTGTTCATGTCTCCATCAATCAGATATATGCAGTTACTCTTTTCTAAGGTAAACATTTAGGTTTACTTAGTACATGTAAGTATCTTTTCTTTCATGTAGTTTCAATTACATTTAAGGAGCTGGCCAGTCTTTTGAAAAGCTAAGTTCTGTGGTAGAACTCTCATCATGAGTTTTAATGGCATTCTTTGAATTTGAATACATTACCAAAGCAAGAAAGCTGTCTTCCTCTCTTAAAAAAAAACTGCAGCAGACATTTTAAAACATTTTTATTCAAATATGGGGGGCTTTTTTGTTTGCTTTTGTTCCTTTAAACTTCTTCCCTTACTTCAGGACTTTAAAACTTCAATTGCATAAAGTTACTTGTACAGAATTGCTGTGTATCTCCTTCTGTCAGTAATTTTTTTCGTTGTCAAAACAAAATCAGTATTTATTCTTTATTATAAATTTCAAAAACAACAGAGATACCGTGTTCATTCTTCTGGAAGCCATAAAAGGAAAAAACTCCAAGAATATTAAGTAAAAACTTAAAAGATAGCTTCCAGACACATGATCAATATGGGACTGTTGACATACATTAATTATTACAAATGCTTTTATTTGGATAAAACTTCATGTAGAATATTTATATAGCTCATTGTTCTATTAAATAAGTCTCAGTTAAACTTACAAACAAGTATGAGGTAACCCTGTCTGCTCAGTCGGTTTAATAAGATATGAACTATCTATAAATAGAAATCTTTTATCGTAAGAAGATTTATTAATAACCTATACATAATAGGCAAAAATATATCAAACCACATCTAAAGGTTTAAAAACATTTTTAAGGATTTTAAGGAAGATTTGAAACAGATTTTTTTTAATCTCAATTATTTTCATTGCTAACTGCTTAAAAGCCTTAAGAAAAAACAAATCCCCCACTAAGATTCAACAATGCAAATTAATGTTCCTAATAATTGTAACTGTATCTACATCCACATGTTTTGTTAATTATTATGTACAGTATTCAATTTGAAAAGGGGCTGTATTACAGCTGCAGTCAGTTATAAGTAAGATAATATTATAACTTTCAAAAAGCTTCTTACATAAATTAACTTTAAAAAACTGTTCAAATAATTTCCTATTAGTAATTTCAAAGTAAAAAATCTGCTTCAAGAGAAGGAGCATTTGTGAATTATGATCGAATTTACTGACTTTTTTTTCTGCTTCTCTGTAGAAAAGTCAATAGCAATTTTTTGCAAAAGAGGAAAAAACATAACTTTTTAATATAAATATATTCAGTAAGGATGAGTAATGATTCTGATATTTTAGACTTTAACTCATATGAATTAGTATGAACTATAGGAATCCATAGGATAGCAATGAACCCCAAACTGACTTCTGTTTATTGTTTGCCCTTATCAAAGTATTTTCTCTTTGTACAAATTGTAAGTTTTAATCCTACCAATTATCTCTCTTTGAAGGTTGTCTCTGCCTGCTATTTAAACAATGTATTTAGTAAACTACAAATTTAAACTTACAAATACAAATAGATTTTTTTAATGTCTGAAAGACGAGATTTGTATATTTTATTAAAAGAAGTTCTTTCTTGATGCAAAGATCTCTCTGCTTTACTTTCTACTGCTAACATTAAAATGTCAATACTTAAGTAACTAAGTTTTAAATTCAGCAGCTAGATCCAATTGTTCTAATTGCCAAAACATATTTCTGCCTTTATTCTGCAAGGGCAGGGCTTTATTTGTTTTGGATCCTATATATGTTAATGGAGAATATAAAATACCTAAGTCCTACAAACCACTGAAAACCAGTAGATAAATAAGACTGAATTCTTTTTTATCAAATTATCAGCTGATAGGCTAATAATAGCAACCACCTCAAAGCCTTTTTTATGGCATTTGCTACTCCTGTTTGCTTAGATTTTAATCTAAAATTTTTTGTTACTTTGATTTTAAAGAAACAGTGAAGTTTTATTCTTTAGCAGAATACTGAAGAGTTAATAAAGCCTATTTTAAAAGCTGACATAAAATTCAGCTCCCTTTGAAGCCAAAGGGAATTTTACCACTGATTTCAGGAGAGCAGGATCAGTCCACAGGAATTAAAAATCCAATTGTCTACTAAATTTTACCATATGAATTTGCTAACAATTAGGTATGCTTACTCTTTGGACATATTTGGTAATTTGAACCTTTTTTATTACTGTTAGGAAACAAATCCAGCAAAAGGAAAAAAATTATTTAGCTGGTATTTTGGCTAAAGTATATAGTATTCCCACTTCAGATTTTTCCTTTGTATATTAAGGTACAAAACACCCCACCCTTGCTCTAAATAGATTTCACAAATACTTGTATTTACATCTATATTAGATAACTGAGCTTACTTTGTTTTATATTTAGCTGCATACTGCGTAGTACTTTGGCTATTATGAGTCTAACTTCCCAGAATATAATATAAGAAAATATCTTCCCTGAAAATGATTTTTCAACTGGATGCCATTCAGTATAAATATTCACTTAAAAAAAAGCTGCCCACTAAAATTATCTGGCTGATGGCTGTAGTCCTATAGTGTTTTTCCTAAAATTTGTTCTATTCTAATTTTTAAATTTCTTCAAGTCTGAATTCTAGATAATTAAGAGAACCTGTCCCTGTATGTCAATCTTTCACACTATGTAATATATACAAACAAAGCCTATAAAAAGCTCAATCCCCCCTCCTTTTTTTTTTTCCCAGACAAAAGTAATTCCAGGCAGTACATTTAAAGGCAGTAGGTATTTTGCCTAAGTTAACTATGGAGGTCAAAAGACCTGTATGAAATTTCTCCTGATATCGAAAATATGGTTTTTGTGATTATGAGAAAATAATGTTTGTGGTAGACAGTATGTTATCAAAGCAGCTTTGAAAGCTTATATAGTTACCTTTTCTGAATGTTCTGGCTACTTCTGGTTCTCCCTCATCTGGAAGAAAAAGCTGATTTCCAAGTTAAATTTGCAAATTATTGTTACAAATCCAATCACCAATTTCTTTCCTTTAAAAACTCTAGTACTTTACAACATTTTTTCTATTTAGTTAAAGATTCAAGCTGCTTGTCCTGGAGATTTTAATTTTTGTAGAACTGATTATAGCAGATCCCAAATGTCCAAGAAAAGAAACCCAAACAAAACTACAGCTAAAGGCCTTTTTTGATTACTTGTTTTTTAATTCATTTGAAATACTTAATGTTGTTTGACGTATACTGCATTTGGAAACATGCAGTTAAAAGTTTTAACTTTTACTTTTGATTTACTGCTTTCAAAACTTAGCTCTAAAAGCCAGGTACTAGGAGAGGAAGCACTGCAGCATGATCAGCTGGAGGTTCTACCAGGGCCGTACTATGCTAACCTGCACTCCTAGGAATAATCCCAATCCACAGAAATGTTCCTCTCGAGTTCCTTGAGATTATTTTCCTGACTATGCATGAATATTCACTACAGGTTGTAAGATTTAGCCTCCGAATAGCCAGCAGAGATTCCTTACTTTTTCAGTAAAGAGCAGAAAGCATCTGCAGTTCTGATGTTTATAGAAGCTATTTAACAGGACAACATAATTCTGGAAATCATTGTTTAGATTTAGCCCCCAGGATTTATAAACTCCGTCAGTAAGCAGTGCATTTGAGCCTCACATGAAAAAATGTCTCTGAACCCAAGAAGGAGAGTATGATGCAGAGACAGAGCAGGACACTCAGGAACCCCCCAACCCCGCGTGGTCCCAGGCACCCAGGTCCCTGCAGGATCAGGACCTGGGGCACTACCGAAAGCGGGGCTGAAAGTCGGCTTCCAATCCACAAACCTGCAGGCGTCAAACAGAGAGGGCAACAGAAAGGCACAGAAGGTTAGTCAGGATCGGGCCTTTGTGGTGCACGCTCTTGCTAGTAGATAGTTGTGAAAAATTAGTAGTTCCATCTCTTTTACCAGTGACCTTGATGCCTCTGGTCTACGTGCTGTTAAGCCACAGGCTCCCCCTCTCCCCCTAAAAAAGAAGCAAACTGGCAAGAAATTTTCCCAGCAAATACAGAAAGTGTTGAACTGGGAGGGGAGAGGTAGAATTTGTGAAAACTCCTTTACTTTCTCCAAAAAAAGGAGTTCAGTCAGGATGGTCTGGTAAAGACTAACCGAACCAAGCAGCAACGCTTTCCACTGCTGGTTCTTCAAATTGCTGGAATCGAAGCACGTCTTTGAGAAGGCGCCGGGCAGCAAAGGGTTAACGAGGTTTTTGTTATGGAGAGACTCTGATGGCTTCATTTGAGGTGACAAAGATAGTTATGGGCCTGATCCAAGGAAATCGGGAGCACTTTCAGCAGAGCAGGAGCTTGAAACTACACAAGGTGTAGGAGACTACACCTTGTGTCATTTTGTAAAGCTGTTGCCAAAAATAAAGCTTTGATAACATTTCCGTTGAGAATTACCCTTCTTTGAGCCAAAACTGTCTCTCTAAATTAAAACAGGACAGCTAAAATTTCAGTCTAGATATGTAACAAACTTTTATTTAAACTAGATGTGTAACAAACTTCTATTTAAATGAGACGTGGAACTTATTTAAAATGTAATTCGTAAGTTGTCCTATTTTTAACTTCTAAAAAATCAAAAAATGCATTACTAATAAATAGAAATTAGTGCTATTCAGGTGATCTTGAGTATTTCTGTAATTGCAAACAAAGCAAGTTTAAGTTCTGAGCCCATTAATCATTAATAAAGACAATTATTTAAACTAGAAAAGGTACTTTTAGGTAACTATTACAAGGTATGAAAATAGTTAGTCTGCCTTAAAAGAGTAACTGCTCCACAGGTATTATGACCCATGGAGTTGCTGATTTTACCCTTTATTAGCCCTTTCATGGTGGATCATGACACATTAGTGCTTTCCTAGACAAACTACCCTCCTTTTTAAAATTCCCCACTTCCAAAGGGTTAACCAAACACCTCGATCCCAGATTTTATTTTTTAAAAGCTCTATAACTTAACTGGAATCTAACGGTCACAGTTTGGTCCGTTGCCAGTTGCAGGGCTCTTTTGTGTAGCTCTCCCCCTGACTGCACAGTCTCAGGTATGTCGTCTTTGCTGTGCTCCTGCATCCTCAGCTGCAAAAAAGCCTAGCATGAAAGTGGCCAGCCCAGAGGACCAGACGGGTAAGAGAGGAGTAAGAACTACCTTCTGAAAAGTTAAAACACTCTGCAGTAAGCAGCAAATATCCTTTTTATTACGCTTTTCCCACTAAAGTCAACAGCCATTAACTAGTTTTTAAAAAAACACAACTGAACCCCCAATGCACGACTTCTGCAACGTCCTCTTGGGATTTGATCACAAAAGCCTCTTGGGCCTGACCTGCTGAAATCCACTGAGGTCAGTGACTGTTCTGTGGCTAGCCCCCAGTACTGTTAACTCTTTGCTGCAGGTTTATGGCACGTGTCTTCCAGAAAAGTGACTGCAAAAACCTACCCATTCCTAGCACATGCATTCAGTTCCCTACATATAAATGCAATCTGCTAAAATAGAGTTACGTGGAACAGAGCACTGACCCGTGGCAGAAAACTTCCAAACATTTTAACAGCAAAGATGTCCACATTTCACTGACAAACTAAAGCCAAAGTTACCGATGTGAACATCTGCAGCTGCAATGATTTTAGCAATTTCTCTCATGTATGCCAGTAAGGATTCAGGTCCATTGCATGTACTTTTATCACTCGAACACTGCCAGACTACCTGTACGAGACACAGAGAGCGGGACTTCAGCCTGCCTGCTAAAGCATCATGACCTCTTACAACTGGAGCACAGAGATCGGCAATAAACATTACGAGAGGCAGTAAGATGTACCTTGATTTTCAGACCTTGGGGGCTGAAATGGGAGCAATAACCTGTTTTAAAAAGTTACCACCTAACTCTGTGAAATCGCTTTCTGTGCTGGGGGCCAAGGTGTCACCTAAAGAGTGCCCCAGCCCAAACCTGCAGAATGCCGTCTGTCTGTCTGCACTCTGCAGAACAGTTTCTCCCTGGTTACAATGAACTACAGATGTATGCAAAATCTCATACAGTCATTTTTTTGACCATTACTACTTTCAGACATCTTTTTCTTAGCTCACATAGTTTTCTTCATAGATACCCTTTCCTTCAGAAAAGAAAAAAACATTTTGTCTGTACATTACAATATATTTTCTCCCATTTTTTTTATATTAGGAAAGAGAAGATTTTGCTAACGAAATTTTTTCATCTTATTTACTGTTTAGCCAGCATCTTGATGCTAGTGTTTAAGGAAATGCTTAGCTGCCAAATCACGCATAATTTAGGTATTTATCTACAAAAGCTGTCTCAGAACCTGCACTTTTCCCCTTTCTAGCAGAATTCTGCCAGAGCCAGCCCCTCTGAACCCCCCCAGAACTCCAACAACTTCACTGGTTGGAGGTGTATCACCCTTTGCATCTGTTGGGGAGCCGGGGGGGGGGCAGGGAGGGGGGGGACAGGATGACAACACCTTGTCATTAAAGTTATACAGAGAAGACTTGCTTACCTTTATGTCAGTCCCCACTGATGAAACTGTCTCCCCACCTAGTACCTGGTTTCCTCTCTCACAGCAGAAGCTATCTTTTAAAATGGATTTGACAGGTACTTTTATATTGCTTTTTTCAAAAGCAATGTTAAGGTAAATGTTTTAGTTAAAGTATATGTTTTAAATAGCTTCCTTACCTTTGTTACCAATAGCACACTGAACTGCTAAAGAGAGCAATTTTTACAAGTTTACTTGCATTTCACAGCTTGTAGTATCTGTTTGTCAGTGCACTTTGGTTATGTTGAACGGTGAAGCTGGACTGGCCAGCTTACTCCTCCACCTCCTCAAGTTCCTAGGCTCTACGCAGCCCAGGGCAGCAAGCACCAAGTGGCTAAAATGGCCTGGTGATACTACTTTTTACAAATCATGTAAACATTTCCAACTAATCTTCATTACCAATGTAAGAAACAAATCAGTTTTAAGCTAGATAGTCAGATCTATTTTTAAACATTCTGTTGTTGTTTATCATAAACTATTTCACCCTGGCTGTTCTTAGGCAAATGTCCCTCTCGATATTAACAACAGTGTGCTAGGACTACAATGTGATGTGGCCCTATGGATTCTAATGCGCATATTGGAAACACTGCAAACCAGGCTTGTAAGTTCAAAAAGAAAAAATGTTCTTCTTTGACAGAGGCTATGTCAAGTGAGCTAAACACCAAAATATTGTTCAGTTTGAAAGAAAACCATATTTCCTACTGCAGCTAGGAGATACATGTTGAGGCTGTGTTATTCTAACTGGGATAAAAAGGATGCAATGAGGAAGACATTCCTTCCTCTTTTCTGTCAGTTTAAGTCTTGAATGACTCCAGTGAAGTGACTGAGGTTACTTAAGACTTTATATCTCTGTAACTGAAGGTCGCTTACCAATACATCTCCTGGATAGTTTAATTGACAGACATGTCTTCTACTATTTGGTTCAAAGTTTCTGTACCTCTGCTGTAGCCAAAAATACATTAATTGGGAACAAAACACCTCCAAATTGGTCAAAGTCCTTCTGTCCCCGAAAGCAATGAATAGATACATCAATGATTTACCACGTCCTTCCACAGTGTATTGATAAGTATCTCCTCCGCAGCTCCCCGGATAGATACTGTGGCACTTACAGTGGATGGGATCTCCTATGTTGATGAGTAAAGTCCTCTTATTTTGGACAACCTTGTTATATAATCCCTTTCACTAATTAATCAAAGTCCATAGCTAATTTGCTTGTCTGTTTCCACTGCTCCTGTAAGAAAGCTGTTCCAGAACTCTACACCTGTGTTGGGTAAAGCCCTTCCCTAATTTTGAGCTTATATTTTAGGGTCACAAATTGGAAGTACAAATTAGGACAAATCAATAAAATCTCCAAAATAAAGCAGTGCCCATCTGTCTCAGGACATTATTAATGGGTGACTAAGTAGAATTATGTCGTGAAGAATGACTGCAGAAATGCCCCTTGCTCCAGCATATATTTCCTACTTTGATGTTTTCCAAGCCACATTGACGTCATCTACCTGGAGTCCTGCCTAGATCGACGCATGCAGTTTCTACTGTCGTCAGTGAGAATTCCCATCGTGTACCAGGGCCTCTATACAGTCCTTTAGTTTGAATGCTGCCAGGATGGTGCAATCAGTATACCGCTGGAAGGATGAGTACACTTCTCCTGGCCTAGTATATGTTAGAGCTCTTCTTACCTAGAACTGTGATGTTTGGGGATGGGATTCAAGATGGGAAAAAACCCCAAACGTCTATACTGTAGATGACATGCTGATACCGCTGCAGAGCTAATCTCAGAAGAGCAGGAGAAAATCTGGTATGGAACAAATGTACTGGGGTGCTCCAAAATGACTGCTATCATGGAATCTTGCTCCAAGTAATAGTTATCTTTCACACAGTCAGTAATGCTCTGTTCTTATCATATTCCTTAGATAAATCCAGTCCTCACAGTGGAAATTCAAAAGTATTGATTGGTATGGACACCAGGATGAAAAAAGGGGAGAAAAAAATCCTGGTGTGGCCTTGCACTATATTGTTTTCTGCACACAGAAAAGTAGTATGGCTCTTTGAAGTGCAGGTAGGAAATGCATAAGCCTCGATCCATTTCAATCATTAGATAAATTCATCTATCTCTTGCCATATCCACCAGAATATATAAACCTTTCTGACATACATCAATGACATCAGTGACTAGGAGCAAGTCATACCATTCAGAAATCAGATATTTAATGGCCACTAATCCCATCATAATAATTACAAAATAATGTAATGATGAGCCAGAGTAAACAAAATATATGAACAAAAATGGCAACGAAAAATGCAATTAGAGTCTTGGGCTTGATCCAACTCCCTTTTGCTTCAGTGGGAGTTCTGATAGACTATTACCCCTATGTAATTAGAGATTTAGGCTTAATCCAGCTCCCATTTGCTTCAGGGGAATTGGGATAGGCCCCTATGCCCTAATTTTCTGCTGTCTTGCCCCTTGTATACTCAGTTCTGCACAAGCAAAGTGGACCTGTTTCACCACGCTGGTACTGTGTGTCATATTAGGGCATCATGTTTCACGACTCAGATAAGAAAAGTAAGTGCAAAACAGAGCATCTACACGTGTTTAGCACTCACTTTGCATGGGTCTGAATTATTAGATGAAGCAGTGAAAAGTCAGCTCTTTATTTTTATTCAAGGTGCTGGAGACTAAAATACTTTTTTTTCTGTAACCATAAAAAAAATAATCCCTGGTTCTTTAGCAAACTGTGTGAAATGCTCCCAAGGAGATCTTCAGGAAGGTTGCTTCACTTAACAAACTAGACAGAACAACAGTTGGATACAGCCCTTCGCTTTGGCTCACCCAACAGCTACAAATAGCCTGTAAACCATTTACTAGGGATGCAATTTCCAACCTGGGATCAGAAATCTAAAGATTTGTATTTCTAAGCATGATGCAAAAATTGAAAAAAACTATCAAAACCAGTCTTGGCCATATTCTGCATTCCCTTAAAAAACAAAGGTCACCTCTCTCACAGTGTTGTAATGCTGATTTTTTTTTTTTGGTGGCTGAGAGAAAATAGGGTCAGTTTTGTGCAAGAATATGGACATTATTGACTTGATAAATTAAAATATCTTTAACATTAGCAATTATTACTGACCCCGATGTTGTCATAAGCACTCAGTGGTCAGCATTCTATATACTGAGAATATGGTAAATGTCTGCAAACTACACAAACACACTTCCCTTGCACACACACTACTGCACAGAGATACACTGGCTCTCCAGATCAGGCAAAAACAGGTTAACCATGCCTACATGAGTGCATGCATACATATATTATGGACGAGCACAGGTCCTGACTAGTACATGTAGTATGAACTCAAGTATGTGCATCCTTTCATTACAGCATTGACAGACACAGCTAAATGGATGTACTTATGCCTTATATTGACTTGGAAGAACCTTTAAAATGGATAGTATGTATGTCAGGACAGACACACATGAAAATAAATACAAAAATACGTCATCAGCCATGTGACATAAACACATACAAATATTAAATCAGCTAAGTGCACATGCGCAGACACACACGGAGAAAACACGTGCACGGTTACACTCAGACAGCATACGCATTACGTAGGCATTTGCATCCTGTGTACACATTCTCATATTACTGTCTGTCTGCCCAAATCAGTCCAGAATTTTATTTGAGCTTGAACCATTTTTTTTCTTCCTTTTTTTTTCCTGGCATAGAGAGACTGTGTACACATAATGTTTCAAAGACACCAATTACAATAAATGCAGGCACACTTTAGTGTGTACATACCACCACTTAGATACATTCCAGAGAGAAGTCCCTATTTTTCAGAAAAAAAATTAGCTATTTTTCCCCATCTAGCTTTCTCTTTATGAGCTGCTTGTGTCCTTCAGCAGTAAGTGGAATGAGAGAAGCAAAAATATCAGCTATTAAATAATAACTGCTTGGATTACATTTACATAGATCTTTTACCTCCACTTCACTCTACTTCTTCCAAGTTTTATTCCAAAGTATGGCTTTCCACCTGCAGCCTTGTCATGAATGATCTGGCTTGAAAATCAAAGCATGGAGGGGCAGAAATAATGAATTCCTGGTTAGTGCGCACAAATCTGAGCTAAAGGAACTGTGCTGATGCCTTTCCTGTTGTTACTGATACGGTGCCATACATACATATATCCCAGCACAGGCAAAAATATTAAAAAAATCTGTTGCTGAGAAGCTAATGTTTTAAATTAGACTAATCCAAAACATACCTTAAGGGGCATGAGGAAAAGGGAGAAATAGCGTGGGGATGCTTGAGCAGTGAAAAGGTTTTCTGCAGAAGACAGCCAGTGGTTGCTGTTTGGTTCCACATATTCCTTGCCATTTTGTTTTATCATCCTTTTCAACCTGTTATAATTGATATTTCACTGGTAGATCTCCCCTGAAAGGACTTGCAGAAGAAATCTGTCCTGAGGAATCTGCAGAAAAAGACAGTATCTGAATAGCAAAATTAACTGAAAGTTGGTGTAATCATTTTGAGAACAGAGGCAACCTGGGAGTCTGTGTGGAGATGGGGATAATGAAAGGAGGAAAGAAAGCAAGGGAAACACCTTAGAGAAGCTAAGTTAAATTATCTAGAAAGCAAGAACTATGGTGAAGAGGAAGGTTGACAATGCCCCTTCTCCTCATGCCAGTACGAAGGTCAAGGTAGTAGTCAACATATTTTTCTCCCTGAGACACTGGAGCATTTACTGAAGGTCTCCTACGAAAAGACTTTGTAACAGAAGACTCTGGTACCACTGGAGTGGTTACGAGCATTGCTGTCCTCATCATTACTAGCCAACACTAAAGCTGCCATGGGTGCTATGGGACAACCACATTTAGTCTCACTGTGGCAGGGTTGTACAGTCCCACAACAGCTGGCTACCTCTACCCCCAAAAGCAACCTGAAGGATAAGCCCAGCCAGAGAAAGAGCTTGGCAGGTGTAGTAATGGCACTCCGTTTTGACAGTAAGTATTAACCCATGGCTCACCATGCATTATTGGTAAAGCCGTATCATATAACTCTTTGATGGTTTCTCATTCATTAAATGGGGAAAAAAGCTTTAGCTTTTTGTTGGAGGGGGTTTTTTTCCTTCCCTTTTTTTTTTTTTTTCATTTAAATGGGATTATTCCTCAATTAATCTTGGTAAAATGTTTGGGGAACTCCAAGCTGGCAGCACTATTTAAGTAACAAGAACCAGGCAGTAGGTGCTGTAGTATTTAAAAAATAAATGCATACACGCATTTCACTGTCTACCTCACAGGTTATACTAGACAGTCTGTACACAGGCTGGTACCTTGAGCTGTAAGTCAGTATCATTAGTCAATATAGAAGTATATTGTCCTCTCAGATGTGTAAGTCAAGTTTCTTCTAATTCCCTTTATCATCAGTTATTAAAAGCTGGTGCTTAAAGGAAATTACTTGTGAAAACAGACAAGTTTTAGGGATGCCAATGATAAATCAACAACTTTAATTGTATGCATGTGTATTAAAAAATACATATACATATGTAAATAAAACCATGATGGATCATATTGACCGTCAATGAACAATGTTGATGGTGGGTTTTTATTTATAATATAGCTTTTAAATATTAGTCTTTTCCAGCAGGATGCACTGGTGAGATGTACTGTCTGATATGCCCTTGGCCAGAATTATCCTTACACACATTGTGCCATTCACACACATTATGCAGTGTGCTATAAGCTGATTATTTTCTTGGCTGCAGCCCACCCTCTGAGCCTGGGCATTTCAGTGTGGAAGGAATTCCTGTACATATGTCATTTGTAAAGCACTGTGAGATCCTTTGGGTTGAATATGCACTGTTAGCTGTACCCAAAAGGAGAAAAAAATAATAGATGTGCTATATTTCTGTAGCATTCGATTGGTTAAAAAGTGCTAGTCTCAGAGCTGGACTTGAGGCTTCTTGAACTGTAAAATAATTGCACACATGTATGTCTGTGGTAGCATGTTACAACTCTTCCATAGCGTAAGTTTTGCTGTTTGAACTCCCCCACAAAATTTCCAGGTAAAATCATACAGACGATATATGGTGGAATGGACTGTAAAGCATAATTCTCATAGTGCTTGGTTTGGGCAGCCTTTGAGATCATCTGGATAAAATGGGGAGAAGTCTGCTGCAGGATGGTATTCTCGGGAAGGGTTCAACACAATCCTGCTGAATCACTGAGGAAGCAAAGAGCTTTTCAGTCTTGGTCATGGCATTTAAAAAACAGACTTGAACTAAGCAAGTCAAGGAATCACATTTCTGTTAAAACTGAAATCTTTCTAAGGTCCCTAAATTGTAGTTATGTATTTTTGATGCTTCTTGAAGATATGTACATGCTCCTAATTTCAATCTTATTATCTTAGCAGTTAGGAAATTTGCATCAACATCTTCCTGTCTGGGTAATTTAATTCCCCTTTTTAAAATAAATTCAAATTAGCAACAATAAAAGAAAATACAAAAACACCGTTGAACTCAAGTAGTTACCATAAACAACCCACCCAAACCAATCAGGCATTGTGCAAAGTTACTGTTTTGTTGAGGAGAGAAATCCTGAGAAAGAGGGCCAGCCCCTGTTCTCACAAAAACCTATACTGTAGTTCCCATTGACTGAAAGAAGAATGGGGCCAGAACGAGAGGGACACTTGATGACAGGGCTAGGTGTACTAATGCATGCCATGCAGGGACAAGGGCTGGGGCAAAAGGTTGGGTATTTCAGGCCAGCAACACCAACCAGTTACCAGAGTTGCTGGGAATGCTTAATTCAGTCTCATCACTGAACGCCTTAAAAAAAAAACACAAAACAAAACAAAACAAAAAAAACCAAACAGCTGAATCGAATCATGACAGGCTTAAAGGCACATGGCTGCCTCAGAACACAGATTCCTTAGCAATTTCAGTAATCATTTTGTAATAAACTTTGTCACTCTTTTCAGTCTCTCTGAGTTTCAGGTCATCATCTGCATTCTGCATTGCAGTGCAGGTCACCAATCTACAATGAACAAGATTCATTTTCTAGTTCTTGTTAGTTTTCTTTTTTTAATTACTGTGTACTAGAAAAGCCCTGTTTTAGCTTTGGATAGCAAAACATTCAGAGGAAAGCTGAAATCCAAAAATATAAGCAAAAGCATTGTATATTTCAGGAAAAAGTTCAAGGAAGTGTCTCTACCCATCTTCAGTTGTTTTATTTCTGAACAAAATCTAAAACTAGAAACAACTCCACTCATTTGCCCCTTTTAACTGTTATTTCCATGGCAAGACAGATGCAACTGACAGACAAACAAATTATTTGTGAGGTACCTATTGCAGAACGTGGTTTTTGCTGTATTTTCATCTAACTGGCCTTGAATGCGAAGGGTTTCAAAATTCTCCATACTTTTTAACTGTATAAAATATAAAAACAAAATTTGTTAACATCATAAATTGCCTTTGGAATATTTTGATAGATGGGCAGACAACACAAAGTCATTTTAATGCTGATGTACCATCAAATTACAATGGAAGGATATTGGTTTGACTGTGCTAGGGTAGTCATTGCATACTTGAGAACCAGAAGAAATTTTAATAAAGTATGAAATTATTTTAGTAATATGAATGCTTTAGGAACTGGATTTTAATTAGAAAATTGTAAAAAATAAACAACTGTGTCAGCAAACTATATTAAAAAAACAGAAACGGAATATGTGAAGGGCTCCATGTCTATGGGATCTGTTGTCCAGTCACTACTGAGCTGCAGCTGATATGGTACAAATAACCTTGAAAAACAGAAATTGGAATTAGCTATGCCAGCTAAGCTACCAATCTGAAATCAGTGCAGGCACATACGGACCACAAGTTGCAAGCACTATTCACGTATCCTGCATGAAATGAATATGTCAGTCTCAATTCACGTCCCATGTCCACGTCACAAAAACATACCCTTAAAAATGACCTTCCTTGTTGGGAGTTTCAGCAAAGACATAAAAGAAAGAAGGAGCCACAGAAAATCAACCTCCTTTGAACCTCTAAAGCATGTCACAGAGGAGCAGCGTGGGAGAACTGATATTCCTGACGGCCCATGAGAAGGCAATGATGCAGGAATGGGCCTTCATAATTGTTACAGCTGCAGCAGATCATGAGCTATAAACTGTTCTGGATCTACCTCCACGCCTTATGTGGTCAGCAGAGGTGTTTCAACTTATGACTGCCAATAACCGCTTTTTCAAATACATACTAGGATCCCTAAGGCATGTGCGTAACAGTCTTTAGAAGTGAATTTTGTTTCAAAGCTCAAATCACAATCCATTTTTTCAACATATCCAAGTGTAAGAATTTGAAATTTTGTTTAAGAAAACCAGCCAGCTGCAAATTTCAGACTGGGACCAAGCCACCCATATAGGTTTGGGTTTCTCTCAAATTGTGTTGCAACTCTGGGGTTACATTTCTGCTGTTCAGGGAACTGGTGGGGTCTGTACATCTAGACTGACCTCTTCCGATAAGGAGTATCAGAAGTTCAGAAGGTTAAATATTTGTAAGTGGAGTCATGTGTTTTGTGTTGTTAGCTGGCAAGATATTTCCCGCAATGCATTTATGAGATTTATCTTTTTTTTTTTCAAAATGTCAATGAGCAGACATATTTTTCACAAATTATTGAATGAGTAATTGCCAACATATTTCTGCCCATGAGATTGCTCACAAGCTATTCACTAAAATGACTGCTTTGCTTATTTTAGGAATGCAGCACTCATAGATTAGTATTTATAAGGGGTCGTTGGCCACCCAAATCACCTGACATGATTTTTTTACCCTTGGCTGGTAAGTTTGCAACCCATCAAAGGCTTCCCTAAGAGCTGCACGCAGACTTCCAGTTCAGGCACTCATATGGATACAGAAATGCATCACTGCATGTGACAGTTTTTCTACAGAATATCACTCTAATGAATGTTTGTGGAAAGTGAAGGAATTGCCTCAATTACCATCAAAACAAATAGTTATATTCAAACAAAAGTTCACATTTTTTTTCAACAGTCATCAGTCTTTATGTACTAACGTCCATTGACAGAATACATTTCCAGATTTTACAGATGAATAGAACATTTGTTAAAACTACTCTAAAATTCTTAGTTTAGAACATAATAATTCCAGCGCTGTATATGCGTGACTCCTTCTATCCACAGAAGCCCCATATATACAACACAGGGTAAGAAATAGCCGTGGATATTACTTAACGCCATTTGAAGTGTATTGGGCTTTGGTTCCATCTGCCCCATGCATGACCCCCCTCCAAGGATTTGTTTGTAAATCCTAAAACACTGCAAACTCAGTGCCATACCTTCTGACTTTCCCACAGGTTTCTAATTGATTTAAGCATATAGTGGCATACACATTAGCGGGGGATCCTCAGTAAAAATAGAGTGCAGCTTTCTGAATAGTTTCCAAACAACAAAATCCAGTTTGCTTTGCTAACTCGTTAAAATAAGCACACCAGCTCCCATGAGTTAAGCAAACAGCACTTGGCCCACAGAATATTTCACCCGACTATCAGTCTAACAGGATACCCCAGAACAGCAAAAATACCGAAGACACTTTATTTACTTATCCAGCGTAGCTCTAGGAATAGATACACCAGTTTGAGAATGTAAGCACAACCCTAATAGACTACCATGAATCTACATGGCACTGTACCATCACTAATTCGCCCCAAGACATATCAGCATCTGATTAGAAGATTTTCTTTTAATTTATATTTTTACCTGTAGAATTGTAAAATATTACTAACGAGAAATTTCAAGTCTTCGCAGTTAACCAAATAATCAGCAAAAGGAAACCACTTCTCCCTGGCTGACTGTACGCGTGCCAGACCACTGCCAACAAATGGTCTGACTTGGTGAGCAGAAGCCCTACCAACACGCCTGGCCAAATTCAACCAGGGCTTACATCAGGCTACAGAGGACATTTCAGAAAGAAGATGTGACTTGGAAGATTATATTGACACAAAATAATCATGATCTTCTTCTGCTGAAGGGCCTACAAGGGATCAGAAGAATCTGAATGTCCAAATCAAGAAAAATGGGTTGACCAAGTGCATCCTTTCAGTTGGATCTGCGCTATGGGGTTTCTATGAATCGTGGCAGCAAACTATGAGTTACAAAAAATACCTGAGAAGGTATTAAGTGATTTGTTATCTGCCTTTGTTACCTTTGGGCTTTAGCAAAGGTTTTTATAACAGATAATGTCCTTTGCAGTGGCATTAAAGTTTCTGGCAACAGTGGCACAGGGACTATGGTGAAGGTGGCACAGGAATAAAACCAGAAATGCCTTTCTGTCCTTACCGGTCATTCTCCCAGTGCACATCCTCACTCCCCTACTACATTACAAAAGAAGCTGACATTTATTAATTAAATCAAACAATATTTATAGAATCCCTTTCCCTATCCTTGGGGAGATAGAAATTCAAACACAATCAAATACAACCACAACAGCAAACTATTAAACAGCTGAAAATAGTAAGCCATTCCAGCATTAATCAGAATAAAATCTCAGGTTTGAGAGAGAAGACAAAGGGATTGACGAAGAGAGGGAACCGCGGCCCTGGTAAAAAGGATCAACCCTTCCATCTTGTCGCTGTAGCAAAGGCTCGGTCACCTGCGAGACTGCTGGCTACACTTCCTCTGAAACATTAAATGGTGCCAGGGGCATTACCGCTGGCACCTCATCTCCGGTTTCTACAAGATCCCTGGCATGGCTGTGGCCAGGGCCAAACAGCACTTTCCCAAATATCTCCTGGGTGTGGGCTGGGAGTCACCACGAGCCAGGGACTGTTCTCAACAGCCATTTTGCATATGGCTGTCCTGTCTTGGAGTTCAAGAGAGCTTAACAGTATGGATACTGGCTACTTTGTGCCAGTTGACCTCAGTGCCAGAGAATGGTCTGGGATGCGTTTAATTTACTAGCATGGACACAGCCACTTATGTGAACCTTCAAGATACATGGTGCCAGCTCTGAGATATCTCTCAGTGAGCTGCCAGATCCCTTTTCTTTAAGGATTTTAAAGCTATGTGCCCAGGATTTGAGAGACATGCAGGGGGACAGGCGCACACTCTGTGGCGACTTTAATCTCCTAGATGGCTCTTGAAAATAACTGCATTCTAGTAGTTCCTTTCTCTGCTGATATGATAACATCAACCAGAACACCAGTATAGCTCCCAGACTACAAATGTTTCATGGCTTAGCACCAGGAACAGCCCAAACTGCGTGTATGCAACCAGTAAAGAGCAATATGGTTCTAGGGAAGCTGGGGACGGGGTGGTGAAAGAGAGTTTCAGATAATAGGTTTTCTCTGCCCTTGGTGTCCAGAAGTACTCCAAGTTTTACAATTTCCCACCATTACTCTAGCAGGCTCCCCACTCCCCAATAAACCCTTGCTGCCAAGAAGAGCTTTTGTCCCTAGAAGGCCCAGCAAAACTGAGGTGGTTAAGAGGCCACTGCTGAGTGACTTCAGGTACTCTGTCTCAGCAGCACTGACAAACCCAAGAAGAGAAGATGTAGAAATGCAGATAGGATCTGGGTGACCTATGCGCCACTGGGATTTACTAATCATCAGTAGGTCAAAAGGCCATCCAATCCAAGTAGGGAGTTGGAAGGCAAAGGAATCACTAATAAACAATATGTACAGTTAAGATATAATTTCCATCCACTGAAGTGAAAGACCATCCAGGCAGGACAAGAGGGAATACTTTCCAAGGCTGAAATTCCTCTGATTTTACCCAAGAACAGAACTTCTATAAGAGCAAGTATGGGTGAAAGTGTGGAAAATCACAAGCAAGGAACAAGTCTACCCTGGCCACGGGGACAGGCAGTCGTAACCAAGTAGATCTACAGTTTCTGAATTTCTAAAACAGTTATAAGGCAAACAGGAAGTTGGATTTATTCTTACATGATAAATGTATGTCCAAATAACTGTGCCCATTTGTAGGCACCTTAATTTAAGGTTTACATGAGACAGATAGAGGGATATCTACTACGCTTTATCACCAATTAAGCTGTTTTGCACATTCATACCCAGACGAATTCCTGCTCCTTATTGTTTGTACTGTATTTTCTAGAAGAAGGTGGAGGAGAATGCAACAATTCATGCCAAAAAGACAAATAAGTCTCCACAAGTAACCACGTTGGTCAAAAGAGCAGACATTTGGGCTGTTGTACTAGGGGGGGCAAAGAAAGAAAGGTTATACATGAACAGCTACTAAAAGTATGGCTTTCATGTCCCCCATGGAAAGAAGTTCTTCAAATTTTGCAGCTCCCTGCCTCTGTTTTCACTAACTTCACACTCCTCTGGTCACAGTCACCCCACCCTTGCGAGAACTAAACATACCCACCTGTATATGAAAGACCAGAGAGGTAATCAATGTCTGCAGATAAGGGGCCCCTGGTATCCATCCGATCTCCTGCTCAGGGTTAGTTCTGCAGCCTACAATACCCTCAAAGGTAGAGAATGTGGTCTGCGGTGAAGAAAGGGAGGGTTTGCTAGCTGGTGGCACTTCCAGCAGCTGCTCAAACTGATAGCAGAGACTGCTTCTCCATCTGTCACCAAAACGTCAGTTTGGAGGGGTGGCTGGCCATCACCTGAATCACAGAATGAATGTGGCTCACATCCACAAATGCTAGGCAGCATAAGCACCTCTGTATTATAAACATTTAGCCATAATGTACTATACATATTTATGCTAAAGCAAAGATGGTAGCAGTTGAGTTACTCCTAACCAGACTAGAGATTTCCTTACTATTTAACCACTGATGACCCTGCTTTGGGCTTTTATGCAAACAGTGCAGTCCACTGAAATCCACCTGAGAACATCCCTTGTTCCTGTGATGCTGCTACGTTTTTCAAGGTCGGCAACACTATGCAGTGAGATCAAAGTAATTATGGGAGATATTCTCAAAAATAAGCAGGGGACCAGGAAGGAAACCTGCAAGCCAAAGCAGCAAGTGTGACTACCAAATCAAGCAGAGAATGACTAGGGAACAAGCTAAGGCCTGACAAAGATGGCAACCGGACAAACTCCACGACGGACACCACAGTGCCACGCAGAACAGAGCCTAGCACGCAGCAAGTGTGATTTCCATTACCTAGCATCCAAGAACATATCTGATCTAATGAATAAAAAAAAGCCTGTGCTAGCAGTTTTAAAAAGGAGCTGGAAAGGAAAAACAATGAGCTCGTACCTTCTGACCTTGCTTGTTTTTAGCCTGGTTTCCTATGGCAACAAGGCTTGTGATCATGCTGTGTGTATGCATGTGTATGTGCGCGTACATGTACGTGTAAAAGACACACAGAAAGTGACCATCAGGGTGTTCAATAACTGTTGAACGCATTGCTAGTTTGTAGTCAGACCTGGTAGTCAGATACAGGTCTCAGTGATAATTAAGTTCCTACAAGTTTTGTGGAAGCAAGTGGCTACCAAAACTACAGAGACCTGTAAGTTTCCCAGGTTGGAGGGAAAGGCTGCACGGTGAGTGCATGCCCTGTTAGGCACTGGAGAATCCACGCAGAAGAGGCAAGTTATGAATGTCCCAAAGGCAGGAGAAGCATCCATCAAAACTTGCGGCAAAGCGTGACACAACCCTAGGAAATCAGCTTTGTCAGTTCTGGTGCTATGGTATGTAAGACATTCAGGCGACGTACCTCCCCCTATTTTTCCTAGTGAAAGTTAACAGGGACATCCCCATTGCTGGTCTTCAGGAAGCTGATCCTGATTGACAGCAAGGAGACAAGAACTTTCGATTTGGATTTTTTTTTAAGGCTGTTGTATATGTCAATAGCCACATAAATAAAATGTTTTGCGAGACAAATGAGAATCAAAGATTTGATGACCGCCTTCTTCAACAAAGGGCCAAGAAACATCATAGGCAGCTTAGCTGAGAAAAACTAAAACTAAGTGTTGATATTGCTGAGGTCTGCCAGATAAAAAAGGACAGTTAATTTCTGGTCAGTGTGGTTTGGGAAGACCCACCGAAACCTTTCTACCTATCTTTGTACATAGCCTTCTGACACAGCAGGCTGCCTTCTTTCTTCTTCTCAGTAATTTTTAACAACAGAGAGGAAGCAAATGACCATTCCAGACAGGAGCCTTCAGAAACTATCAGCAACCAGGCCATTCAGACGGGATCACCAAGCTACACTCGTAAGAGAAGTGAACAAAGTAGAATCAAGGAGTGTACGCCAATCTCCACAATTCAGTAACCAACTGCCTAGGATCAGTCTACCCATAACTGTGTCTGCTTGTTGAAGCCTTCACTCTGCTGAAATCTGTTTAATGTAAATACTACCTACCATTTGAAAAACAGATGTCTGTCCACGGTTATACTGAAAAGCTGGTGGAGCCTGGAGGAGGACCTGGAAGTCCTGCTTATTAATGCTCTATTTGAATCACAGAACCTCGCCATTCATTTGGGCTAGTCATATTCACAGGACGGAGGAGCAAGCCATTAAGAAGTAGTTTGAAGAGGGAACGATGGCCAGTATTGCTGTCACTCCTTCTAGCAGAGACAGTCATCTGTAGTATGAAGTTCTACGTATGAGCAAATTCCCTCTTTCCTGTAAATGCCAAAATTGCCATTTGTCATTGCTATGTACAGTTAAATAGCTATCATGTTTGACTCCAAAGAGACTGCTCTCACTGCCTGATGAAATCATATTTCTATACATTGGCAGATCAATTTGGGATCCTCTGATCCAGAAGTCACTCCAGAGTCATCTGAAAATAGTCTTTTTGTTTTGGTTCCAAGTCAGACGTGAAATGCTAAAATCTTCCCTCTCAATGTCAACAGGCAATATATGAGTATATCTAAGAGCAAAATTTAACGCTCATAGTTTTGCTTAATTTTCACTACTGTGAAAACAATATTGTTTAAAAACTTAACTGTCATTGCCCAGGTAGATGTATTTGTCACACTTACAAACATGGCTTCTAAAACTGATTTTTCTGGCCGCCTCATTCACCATTTACTATGTCCTCAGATCCCTTTTCTTTCATTGCACAAAGTTCTGACTACGTTATAAATATTCTCTGAGTTGTGAAATACTCTTTTTACACACCTCTGTCCTTCTGCTTTTACACCATACCCCTCATCTCTAAAACTGATACTGATCCCATTAAATTCAGTAGAAGCAGTATCAAGAACTAAGCATGTAACTTTTTCTTAGCTGGTTTTTAATTTATGACTACAGTTTGGAAGGGATGGGCTGAAGGGGAAAAAAAAAGCCTAACCAACCAAAACAAAATTCTTAGTGAAAAAAGTGAAAAAACACAGCAACTATAACAACTTACATATATAAAATAAAAAGCTGTTGATCTAATAGCATCTTTAGTAAGCCTTTTGACCCCCTACAAATTTTAGAGACAGATTCCTGTTTTTGCAAAATTTTCAACCAGGTACCATTGGATGGGAAGATTTCTAGATGTTAGAATGTTATCTATAAATTTAACTAAATCAGGACCAAAGTTTTCAACAACCACAATGATTAGATTTGATTAAGATATCAGTTATTTGAGTTAACTTTACCTTACGGTATCAAATTAAGCAAGCAGTTTAATTTATGTGTTTGTTACGTGTCCCAAACAATCCAGCCAATTTAATGAAATATACTGTCATATTTCCTGATCATCCTGGCAAGCATATGTACTTAAAAATAAAACTTACTATCTGTAGTCCTTCCCTGCTTTCTCCTCCATCCAAATATCTGCAGGTCCCAAGCCTGCAAACACGTACTTGTTTGAGGAGCCCTGCTGGCTTAGACTACTCACAAAATTAGACTTATACATACAGAAGTGTTTATAGCCTCAAACCTGAATCCCCAAGCTTGCAAGAAAGACTATCCCAAACAGCGACTGCTCAAAATAAGAAAACTTCAGTATAGAGTATTTAGTGTTTTGAAATATAAAGTTACAGAGGGGAAATTCTCATTTGAAAGACAAGATATTTCTAAGGAAAATATTAGTAATATACATAGAAATAGAGGATTAGAATCATACAGAAATTAAAACCTGCTGCATATACCGCCCAGAAAGAAACATCAAGTAAAATATCAAATAAAAAAGCAATGACCAGGATGGTCAACAATAAGTGACAAGTAAAAAAATTGTTAATCAGTAGTTTAAATGGAGGGAAAAAAAAAAATCTCCAGCTTTTGTTTTGAACAGCAAAAATTTTTTATATTTTTAATGTCAAAATTAAAAAAAAAGAAGGAAAATATGACTGTTACTATGGAGTAAATAGGAAAAGAGGATTAACATTTATTTTTAATATTCATATTTATTTAATAACATTTATATTAACAGATGACAGAGTGATAAAATGGCAGTATGCTGCTCTGACAATTTTTTTTTTTCTGATCCAAGCTTGTTTAACATTTAGCTTCCACTACTACCTCAATGGAATTATATTTCCTTCCTACTTTGGGTTACATTCATATGAAAAATTCATCCTAAACCTGCTTTGTTGGTTGTAAATGTGCAGGAGACTTTTGTTTGCATATGACTGAGCCAAAACATGCTTGCTTTATGTATCTGAATTGCCCTTATGAAGCCAGTGAGCTAGATCCTGCTTATGTGTAGTAGGACTAGATTCATGGGACAGAGCAATACGGATTTGACTGTTATCTAAACATGCAATTAGTTTTTGTTTTATTAGCTGTAGCAGTCATTACGCACTTTATATCAATAACCCCCTGACTAGCTATAGTAAGAATGACAGAATAAAGTTTTAAATTTTTTTCTTTCTTCTCTGCTTCATTATAAATTTGGAATTATTTTTTTTTTCCCAAGGGATGCAAAGGAATAATACTCATGGCTAATTTTTAATGCCAGTTTCTGCTCTGGCCACTCAGATAAATACTTTCATTTACTGGAAACAAGACTATGGTAAATAAAGTACGGAAAGTGAGCTGCATTTGGCCTTTACACACATGGGCTTGGAATCTGTATCATGCCTAGCAGACACACTTATCTTTTTTTTTTTTTTTTCTCCTACAAAACATTCTCTTACTCACATACCGGACCCTTGAATAAGCATATACAAAGTAAAACTTTCATTAAGGCTTACTTCTACTAGGCAAATGTGCTTCTTAAGCAACTGTTTTAAAACATCCTCAAGGTCTCCATTACAACGCTGCCTAGCTTTAAAATAAATAAAACAAAGCTATTGCAAATATTCCTTCAAATAAGAGGCCAAGCCTGCATTCATCATCCATCCAGAACTTCTAACTTCAAAAAGAGCCCCCAAGAATTTCCGGCATCTTTTTGATGTTCCAAGTTTCCGTCTTATATTTTTAGCATTCGGTTTGCTTCATTTTTGCTCCTCCTCAATAGACAGATTAGCTCGAGCCTTGACACTGCAGGCATTGAGGCAGGCTGCTGGCTCAGCTACCTGGTATCACCCACCGCAACTCCAAGGGACTTCACGCACCTTACCCGCCTACCAGTTTACGAGATGAAAGCGTGCTAAAGTTAAAACCTATTTGGGACTAAAGGTCAGGACCAGTTATGTTCCATTTTTATTTTTGCCCGGGTGTTCCAACAGGCTGAGCTAGCGTTGGGGCAGGGCGGTGGGTAGACCTGGTGCCACAGCTACAGCGGGGCTCGCACGGCGAGGAGGTGGCCTCGGCGCGATGGTGGACATCCCCTCTCCTGCCCACTCACCCGGTCGGACTCACTGCCGCGCCGTATGCGTCTGCTGGCCTGAGAGGGTGCACGGATCAGTCTCACCCGAGGCTGATGCCTAGATGACCAAATGGGCACGTTTTATCGTGCTCTTGTTAGCACCAATTGCGCCTTTCAGGATTCCCTTAGGTCCAAGATCTTCTATTTGCTCCCCTGAAATTCTGTTATTCAAATTCCATACTGTTCAGGGCTGCTAGAAATGACAGAGAGCAAGTTGACTGGTTTCCTTCTTGACATCTTTTCCCGAAACTCCATTAGACCTAACTGTGGTTACCTTTCGGATACCAGAAAGTATCCATAATTGTTAGATTCTATATACATTTATTCTTAAAGCTGACTGATCGAGAAATAAGTGCTGTAGAGTCTGGGGACTATCCGTAAGGTTAAAAAACAATGGCCTAAAATTTCAACTTTGCTTGTCTGAGGTTAGACTCCTAAACTAGGTGGCAGGAAAAGGCAAGCCAATAAATAAAAGCATTTTAATTGAGGAACAACTATTTGATGTAATGTCTATGATACATGCAGATGCAAAAGTCCACCTATGAAAGCAACCAGTATTTTTAGCTCTGTAATTAAGTAAGTGGACTTTGTTAGGAAAATTTGGATAATAAAGTAAGCAGGGTTTAGCCCACAGTTGCTTTATCACTATAGAGAAAAAAAAACCAAAAACCTCCTTTGGTGTGTTAGACACTTCAGATACGTGTTCATGACTTCTCAGTCCCTGTGCCAGAGACATTACAGTCTGTTTCCAAATAAAAATCGTGACATGAAGTGATCACCAAAATAATTTTGACCTCAAGGACAAATTAAAATGGAAAAAAGCAGCAAAAATTAACCTGCTGTTTTTCCCACTGAAGTCTAGATGATGCCTATTCCCCTAGATATTAAAAAAAATATACTTGTGCATAAAAAGGAGACCACTGTTACACAATTCTTCTCATGTACAAGTGTCTACCTAATGCATGCATAAAGCCACAGTAAGAACTACACAAAACGTATGGTTTTTGTATATGGACAGGTAGATGGATAAAATATACACGGCTACACGTGCACAAATACACACACACAGAAATCATGACAGCTGTTTCCCTCAAATAAACGAGGTTACTGAACGGGCCGATACAATTCCTATTCAGTGAAAAAAACAGCCCTTGATTTCAGTGGGGCTCGGATCAGATTCCATTAAACTAGGTGAGCAGTATGCACCTTATAGGCATGTATGTTCAAACACATTTTTCAAAGCAACTATTGGAACAGCAATAAATTTATGAAATCCCTCTCCCGCATAACTGTTTCACTACTGTAGGAGAACTATACCACAGGTTCATGAACAACTTAAAATTCTATTAACCTACCCAAATGCCTTATAAACAAATTAACTGAGGACAGATTCATTTGATTCTATTTATTATTTTCAGTTACTATACTTTTCCTGTTTTTTTAATGCACATGTGCCTACATGTATGCCCATATACCCAGTCCCCCACATACAGAGTCCTACTATACTAGTTCAAATTTATACAAGAAATTCCTCTAGCAGGAATGAATCAAGAGACTGATTTAGTTTAGTAAGAGTGAAAAGCAATGACCATTACTTAATTAGGACAGTGTTAGCTAAAATTTCACATACGAGTGTGGGGAATACAAGGGGAGCATGCTTATGTGGTACCAATGAGTTCAGTAGTGTTTAATGGGTGTTACATGATTGGGGGGGGGGCAGACGGACTGTGGTCTTTTGTAGATCAGAACACCCAAATTAATCTGAAAAGAAAAAATAAAGATGAAATGCAATAAATGTTATTTTATGCAGAAGAATGTTTTCTTCCATTTCAATCTCATCAGATTTTCCTGATTTTTTTCTAAGATTGCTTTTCTTGCATGTAATATCTGCTTAAATTTGGGCAGCAAATAAAATAGCTAAATTGTGATGTTTCTACTGTATATAAATATATATCAACTGAACAAAATAAATGAAAGGGATGAATATGCCTCAAAAGAAGAGGTCAAATAACAACTTCAGAATAAAAAATTATCACTCTTGAACCAGTACTTTTTGTATACAAGTCTAAAGGAGTTTTGCTAATGGCCTCACTGTAGGAACAGAACTGACTCCATAATCTCATGAACCATACAGGAGACTAAATTAAGGTCTTATGCAAAAAGATACAGTACAGCAAGTTACAAGGGTTTCAGCACTCACGTTCATTTGGGAATCTTTAAACCTATTGGCGTGGAAGTACTTGGTCACATTTTGTTTACTGAGTGCTAAACTGCTGGATCTCCATTCTCAGTTTGGCAGCTGCATTATACACGTATTTTTAAAACCCATTACATTGAGAAAGGCCTAGTTTGACTACGAATAATCAGAGAAGGAAACAAGCAAGCAAGCTAACAAACAAGGTACCAATGGTTTGTGTGATTCAAGTTTGGAAGGTCTCTGTTCAGTTGCCAGGCAATAATTGTTAGTGTTTAAAAAAAAAAAAAATACCCCCATTCTCATCTTTTGACAACCTGAGCAGAGAGGTCCTGGAAAACCAAATATTCCTCTCAGGCTCTGAATAGTCCCTCTGCCCTGAAGTAGATGTAGCACGGGGCAGTGAATTAATAAAGCCAGAATATCTGTTGCTAATGGGTTTACTAAGCATGTGAACAGAGAACCAGTCAGACAGTGCCAGAACTACATCCTATGGAAACTGTTCAAAATAACAACAAATAGAAATTCACTGAAACCAGGATCCTTCAGGGAGTGCTGTAAGGTGTTTATCCCACTTCTGCCACTGGACAATTAAAAGTAAAGAAAAATTCAGCAAGAGCTTGATTTTCAACACAATCAAGGTATTTTTACCCATTGTGAAAAGGAAGGGAAAAAATCTCAGATGCAAGACAAAAGGCCTTTCCCTGCAAGCATCTGCTTCTCTGAGCAGCGCTTACTGCTGTGAGAAGCCCTATTGTGGTCAGGCTAAGTCCTGTTAGAAGACTGCTTGGAAGAGGAAAGCCCTTGCTGGATCAGGATGTAGGTACTTTACTCAAGAAATAGCTGCTGGGTTTGCAAATAACATACAAAGCTTTCTATCACAACAGACTGCTGGTGAATACAGCCAGCCATAAAATATTTTCCTGACTATGTGGTCAAAATTGGGGTTAAAAAACTGAATGGAAGTTGCAGAAATGCAGGTAATCACAGGTCAATAAACATTTATTTTTTTTTAAATGTCCTCAACTCCATAAACTGTGATATAATAAAATAGTCTGCCCTGTACTTCAGCATAATTAATACTGAATAGGCCTTTAAAAAGTTAGTAAATATTTACGAAATGAACTACAATTTTCTTAGTGTACAGTAAAACCTGTGAATCAGTAAAACATCTTTAAATTTTTTTTAAAACTTAAACCTATCAAGAAAAGGATCACATTTTGCCTTTATTACTTCTACTATGGATTTGCATGCACATGGATTTGCGGATACGTTCACATGTGCACATACACATCTGTCCATGCAACCATAAAATAGTCTGCACGCACTATTTTAGTAATCTGGGTAAGAAAAATGAAAGAACTAAAAAATGCACCTTGTATAATTGTTATATGAAGTTAAAACTACTGCGTAAATTTAAAATTATTCTGTAAACAATGTCATGGTTTCTGATACTAATTTTATTTTAAAGATCAAAACCAGGAAGCACTTGGAGAAACTAAAAAGAAAAAAAAAAAGGGCAATGCTGATTTCCCATTTTACAAGCTCTTTATTGTTGTATTTCATTCAGTTTGGCCAGTAAAAAAACCCAAACTAAAAAATCAATTCTCTTCCTATCCTAGCCATTTTACCTCCTTGCTGTCATGTACCAACACAAATCAGTTGCATTTGGCTTTTTGACATTAAATATAAAATAAAGTCTTTTAATTTAAGAACAACAGACAATTGTTTTTTCTGTTCTGTCTCACAAACATAATTTTTTTTTAATTTAATTTTTTTTTTTAAGAAAAACATGGGGCTTTAAGAAGTCGTTGCCATAGGTCCTTCAAGATGACTTTTAGGGTCACACTTCAACATAACGTCCCTTATACTGCAAGCCTGCTTGAGCAGAGCTCCCAAATGTTTCAGCTTAGTGACTTGGCACTCTGTTCTTGAATGTCACACTATACCCAAGTACTTCAACCTCTCAATAAAGCCTAGAGACGAAGGTGTGGGTGACCTGCCGGTATATGGACTAGAACAGTTCAGCATACAAATCAGTATCATAAAGTTGGGATTTTTTTCTTGCTCCTGTTTTTCTTAATCAGTTCAGTCAGGTTGACCTTTTGCTACAACTGCGTGATAAAAATGCATGCCTACGAACATACACACAAACAAACAATTATTTACAAAACTCTCTATAAAAATGTGGAATACATGTTAACAAATCCTATTTTTGTGTAGCAGATTCTTCTTCCTTCCCACCCACGCTTGCCTCAACTTATCATAAAGCAGGGAGCACGTGCTCCCCTCTATGCCTTGCAACTTCCATCGTCGTCTGCAACCTACTGCAGATGGGTAATCCATTTCTCATCTAGCCACACTGCCCGCAAAGTCCACGTCAGCCCTGTGCAACAGGCACAGCAGCACACATCACTCTAATTTACCTACGGAGCAATTAAGGTGAGGAACCTTAACACCAAACTTGGCAGCCAAGGGGGAGATTTCTCACACTTACGTTGACAGGCCCTGACATCTGCCTCCTCTGCTCAGTGACGCACTTTGTGATCGCCCAAGTGCCAGAAGACAGTGGCCAACCCAGCTAGTCGTCACGCCTGCTCAGACTCAGGCTCACTCCTCTGCCTTCTGCCCTGCCTCCCAGTTTTCGCCTCCTGTGTTCACCAGGAGCGCTCATCTTGTGTCACCGTAGGAAACAAGGCTGGGGGAACAGTGTAGCAGGGGAATCAGCTGAGGGCCCTTTCCAAGGACAGATGTCCACAGAGATGGGTGAAAATCTGGGAGACACAACGGAAGGAAAAGAGAGAGACAGTGCACGCATGCCTGAATCAGGACAGAGGAGAAGGAGGAACAATGAAACAGAAATAAGGGGAAAAGAAGGAGATTTCAAAAAATAAAAAAGGAGGGGGGATTGCAAGAGGAGAAATAGGAACTGTCTTGCCACGTTCACATCATGAGTTGCATTTAGTCATTTCTCTACCTGTGCCGTATCATACTTCCCCAGCAGATGTTCCCGTGAGGGTAAGGAGGGTGACTGAGAAGCGTTGCTTTGATGAGGGCGAGTCTGGGAACCAACAGTGAACACATTTTTTTTAAAAGCCTATGTGTCACTCTGCTAATTCATTTCTTGGTTTGACTTCTTAAGTCCTGATTTGGAAGGAAGAGAAAGTTACCAAATATATTGCCAAAAAGCAACGCTCCCCAAAGCCACGTCATCTCTCCCCGTACTTTAGGACGTCCCTCTCTTTCTACCTCTTTGAGAGGAAATTCAGCTTCTCTTCCAACCAGGAATTCTGCCTGGCCCTGTGTTTGGGACGCATGGGCTGAAGGCTCTCAGCAGCAAGAGGCCACGCGAGCAGATCTATGGCAAGGGCTGAGAACTGTGCCCGGGCAGGGAACCCCTCACTGCACCATCCCCACGCTGGAGATGTACCAACAAACAGCAGATTAGCGACGAGTATCTGTTTGCATCAAAATTGGCAAAGGTATTGGCACGGCCAGGAACTTCTAACAGGTATGTCAGGATTTTTCACGTTCTCTTAACAGATAAATAGCTTATGTGCATTCCCTCTCTTCCCCCCTACTGCTCCTACTGGTCTTCTTTTCTCTTAAATCACCGGCCATTTCTAATGTGACAAAACAGAGCACAGGAACACGTGCTGAAAATTAACTAAAATATAACAACATAATTAAAGAGATTTAGAAAGGAAACCAGAAAGTGATAGAGACCTGGCATCAGCTTGCCACTAAGGACACGGGCAGCTCCGCCAGACATGCAGAATTTTAGCAAGTCACCCAGCCAGGCTTTCCAGACAGAGAAAGGCAAGGGCATTGAGACGTTTCTGTGTTGGCTTTTGTGTCTTTTCTTTGGCTGCTCACAGCTCACGGTACTTATGTTAAATTAATACTGCTGACTATATATTCTGTATATTGAGGTTAAATAACTGATAGTGCCATGGCTGCTGGCCACTTCTCCCCAACCCTTCTCCTAATTAGCCGGCCTTTTTCGTCTTTACTACTCTCCTGGGAAATGCTGACATTTTTTCCAGAGTGGACACTATGTGCCATTCACTCAGCACAAGATCAAACGCACTCTCTTCTAGGCCGCTTCCTCCCTTCCCTCCTTTTGCTTCTATTGAGGGTGGACACCAACATGGGCACTGACTTATACCCGTACAGTTGGGACCGTAAGGCAACGAGCTGCACACCAGCACGTTTTTTCAGTGCTTGTCCCCAATCCCTCTGTTGGAAAATAACCTTATTTGCTCCAGTAAAGCTATAAACTCAAGGGTGCAGTGGGCCCCGATTCGGCAGCACTTTCTGCCTCCCACACCAATACGGTAGAACTCTTCACGTGAGGGCATATAATTCAAGGAGGAAAAATGGAAGAATCACGTCCTTTAAAAACTAGATGTAATTTCTCCATGGCAGTTTCCCACTGCTTTCCATTTTTTTCCTTCAACCATGCACTCATTTTGAAAATGCATCATTTAAAACAAACAAATTCTCAGAAGAAATTTTTCTTGCAATTCCCTTTTTCAGAAAGGTTTGCATGCAAACTGAAAATGTTCAGGTTTCCCAGGCAGTTAAACCTTGTCCACTCGGGCAGAAGCCCATGATAGCTTCCGTTATTTAGCATGGCGTTATCCTATACTGTTTACTTACAGCTCGCTGAAAATAAGGGATGATGGAACATATTTTCCTGGGCACACCCTGACTTTATTCTTAGTAAATTGTTTACTATATTCTCGGCCTAGAAACTCACATTACTCCAAGCCCTTTTTAAAAAACTGCGTGCCCAGCTGCAGCAGCCACTTTCAGCTGTGGGGAGATGTTGACAATAACCCTTTCAGTACCTCCACTGGCTAGCAAAGGGGGCAACTTCGGAAGATAGCCCGGCCACCTCCTGGGAGACACAGCTGCTGCAATGGGAGAGTAAGGAGAACAGGAGGAAAACAGGGATTTGCCAAATTCAGAGAACGAGCTTTGGGGATGGGGGAACCCTCTAGTAAAATAAACGGAAAATTAAATTCGCCTCCCTTCTCCTCCCGCGTCTCCCATCTATGCCTGCTTGGGAGAGAACAACACCTGGACGTTAGGACTAACAACGCCTCAACTCAGCAACGTTGCACAAACACAGGGGTCACATTTCGCCTCTGGCTAGACTCAAGGGAATCCTCCCTTTTCTCCTGAGGAGGCTAATGCTGCATCCTGGTGACCAGCACGGCTACCATCAGTACCTGAACGCACGTCCTTGTCACCACACTAATAGTTCAGCAGGTGGCTACCTGCACGGGGACAGGAACACCAGTCACAAGAAGCACCTGAGCTGTGCTGGAGGCCGTACTCTGGCCATGCAGAGCGGACGGTGTGTACCAACCCCCGGGAGGTTCTACAGAGGCTAAAGCTGTATTAGAAATGAGACATGTCATGCTGCTACCATGACGCATTTCTCCATGTGCAAATATAATGATTAATAAAGCATCTTCTATCGTCCTTCCAAACCCATCTGAACTACAGCATCAAATACGATATAAAACACACGTGTCGCTTCTTATTTTGAAGTGGAAACTTTGAGTTTCACAGGGACAAGTTTTGTAACTCTCTTCTACAAATTAGGAAGCTTGACTATCCAGAATTAAAACAAAATGCTAGCAAAAAAATCCATTTTATATTCACATACGTATGTATTTTGCGTGCACGTGTGCACGCACGCGCACAGACAACCCTGTGCCTCAGTGTATTGTTCTGAATTATACTAGGTCACTTACTTATACAGAAAATGGCCTGTATATAAATAAGTTGCAACGTCTTCTCCCTGCTCCAAACAACGTCCATGGACACTGCTGCAGGTCCAAATGCATCTCTTTCCTGGTTATATTTACAAATGGAAATGGATTGTATTTATAAACAGAAATTAAAGTGAAACAGCATAGTCTCATTTCAGACCAAGTTTGGCTGCTGTAGTGCTCCTCTCAGAAGTTTGATAAGTCTACACCCTACATTCCCCCCCCCCCCCCCGCCTCCGGACTGCTTATCATGTCTGCAGTAGCATAAATCTGCTAACCTTTCCTACCACTTCTACTGCTAATTAGGCATTAGGCTTCACCAGGGTTTTCACTCTTATGCTCCCTATGTTAGATAAATGCAGTGGCAGCTAAGCATGCTCTAAGAACTGCTAACTGCATTACTGGTTATCAGAGCAGTTCCAGCAGACATGCTAAACAGGTGATAATAACAGTGGGAATATTTTGGCAAAACAGCGAGTAAGCGAACCCTACTTGGCTTTCCCTAAGTAGTCCCATAAAATATTTCAAAGAGAGAAAGAGAAATAATAACTTTTTGTCCTTTTTTTTTTTTTTGGGGGGGGGGGGGTGCAACATGACACCAATCAAATTACCCTGCCCCCACTGAGCCTGGGGTATATCTAGTAGTATAAAATTATAAAAGCCAAAAGGTATTTATTTCAATTTCTAGAAAAAGCCCCTCCAAAAGTATCTTTAAAAACTACTAGTGTTTCAGCAAGAGTTGACAGTTATTGAAAGCTACACAAACAACAACCACCACAAAACTTGCCTGAAAATATAATAATAAAAATAAAAGTTAATTTACGTGTGTCCTTTATTAGAGCGATCTCTATAGCCAGAAATGAGATGGCAGCATACCACAGCTAATGCAAATATTATAGCCAAATGTATTTGTGGTAACAGAGTTAAAAGAGAAAGAATGAGAACTGATGTGCAGATGATCTGCAAAAGATTCGAATACTAATAAAAATTGGGGGGGGAGGGAGGGTAGAAGGAGGGGAGGGTGAGAGTGTTAATCATTATTTCATGAGGCCCGTATTCACAAAGCAATTTTTTACAGATGGTTGGAGGTATTTCTCAGCCCTTAACTGACAGGAATACAGGAGGCTCAGAGGCCTTAAGCAGCAATTCTAGTCATAGGCCCTTAGCCTTTATATAATTGTATTAAGTGCAGTAACAGACGTAAATTAACATGCACTGACCCCATGCTCCTAGCAATGTATGCCTTGACCTTTTAAAAAACCTCAAGAGTAGTACTAGTTCAATATTTGATACGTCCTCTTTTGGGGGAGATTAAATGCTGGTCTAGGAGGTGTATGTACTTGAGGCTCTAACAGGCCTTTTCCATCTTTGGCTACGAGGATCTGCTTCTCCTTCCTACCTTTAAATAAGCAGACTTTGTCTATTCTGGCGGTAAACTAGCTGATACCAGTAAAGCACTGCCAAGCTTTAGGGGTCCTAATGAAGTGTTTGACCTACGTCACGTGGCAATGGAGCCCCTAACCTCTGAAGACATCTGCCCATGCTGGCAGCTTTCTGAAGGAAGACATTTTTGCTGTTTTACAGCAAACCGTACGTCGCAATTTACAGGCAGATAACGGCCATCGAGAAATTAGATGCCGAAATGAAAGGACAAAAATGGACTTCTTGCAGAAAGCCTTCCTATGTATTTTATTTACTCGTAAATTGAATTTAAAATTCAAAATACAGTAAACGTAAAGAGACTTTGCTGTAGTTACTTATCTAGAAACTTTTAATTTTGTAACTGGAATGTATTTCCTCTTTCTCCAAAACTGCCAGGTCTGGAAACAGAGCGGGGGACGATCACTAAACGTGACCGAAAACAACAATAGGTTTCGCTGTTTTACTGGGAGGGGGTCCTTTTGCTTTCAAAACACGTGCTATTAATTAATTTGCCTCTCAGTTTTCTACCTCACGATTACAGTGGTAGGCAGAAAATTGTACTAGCTGTCTCGAGGATTAAAAAAAAAAAAGCAGAAACCTACAAGACAAAAACTAGGAGAACTGCAAATGTCAGACAACGCATTTAACTATGGAGTGGAAGAGAGCGTTAACTAGTGAAGGAGGGAGGAAAGATGAGGTGAAGGAGGAGATTTTTTAGGCAAAGCCCACCAACTTTTTTTTTTTCCCCGCCCCTGCCTTCTTACGACGGCAGGGCTTCGCTCGGAATCGATTCTGTCCAATTTATACGAACTCGAAGCGGGTTTTGGGGGGGGATTTTCCCGCCTTTTTCAATGCCCTGAGCTGCCTGTCACTTGGGGTAGGGGAGGCCGGGCCTGCTCCGGCCTGGCGCTGTGTGAGGCCGGGCCTGGCTGTAACCACCGCTGGGGTCAAAGGAAAAGGCGGGAAAGCGGGAAGCCGGGCCGGGGGCTGCGGTCCTCCCTGTCCCCGGGCACCCGAGGACCGCAGCCCCCGGCCCATGCGAGGGCCCGGAGCTTCCCCCCTCCCCGCCTCTGAGGGAAACCCCGGGCTTGTGAGGAGAAAACCCCGGGCTTGTGAGGAGAAAACCCCGCGGCGTAGCTGCTCTCACCTGCCGGCCTCCCTCGCTGCTTTCCCGCGGCGCCTCCGACGGCGTGGCCGGCCCTGAGGGGGGAAAAAGGCAGAGGGAGAGGAGGGTTAACCGGGTCGGGGCCGCCGGGGAAGGGGGGGGGGGGTGTCTCCGCTTTTCCCTTGGCTACGGCTTGTCTAGGGGAGGGATTTGGGAAGGGGGTCCCTGTCACGCGTGGGGACACAGACCCCGAGACCGTCCAGCTGCCCCAGGCCGGCAGCAGAACGACGAGAGCGGCCTGGCCCCTGCCCAGCCCCTCGGGGAAAAGGCGAGGCCCGCCGGGAGGAGGAGGAGAGCTGCCGGGGGTGGGGGGGGGGGGTTGGCTGGGTGCCGGGTCGGCAGGGATGAGGGATCCCGGTTCGCCCGACGTGTCCTAACATCCCTGCTGCGGATAGAAGCCTTGGAGGAGCGAGGGGAGGGAGAAGGGCAGGGAGAGGTGCCCCGTGGAGACCGGCTGGGGGTAGCCGCCCCCCCCATACACACACACACACACACACTCCGTCCCCCGGGCAGAGAGGAGCCGTTCCCGTTCCCGTTCCCGTTCCCAGCACTTAGCATGGCAGCAACAGTTGGCTGGCAAGGTAAAGAGACGTGGAGCTGCACCGCCGGGGCTCGGATTTTCCACTCGCGCCCGAGCTGTCGTGTGTGTGTGTGTGTGTGTGTGTGTGTGTGTCCCCTTCCCCAAATCACTCCTTGGTTTCAAGCCTCTTGAGGGACGACGGTAGGCAGGGAAGAGAGAGGATGCTTTTTTAGCCTGAGCTTGGCTGATCCCTCTTATCACTTCTCTTTTCTTTTTTTCCAAGTTCCCTCTAGTACCTTGTCTCTCCCTTTAAAATATGCTCACATGAATAAAACCCACGTAAAGAGGTTTGCTGGCGACCAGAAAGGACAAACGCCTTTTTTTTCTCTCTAAATAGAAGAGGATAAATAATTATGAAAATGCGAATCTACTTGAAAGATGGTGTGACCCTTCCACCTTTGTTTTCATCAAGCCCGCTAGTGCTCAAGCTACGTGTCCTGAGCAAGAAGAAAAGGAGGGAGGGGAGCCACGAGGTGCTTTTCCTTCCCCTTCTTTCCTCACTCATCCCTTAGCCGGCCTTTTACTCTTTTCTAAAGTGCAGGCAGGTCTTCAAAATCTCTTTTATCTCTCGAGAAATATTAACTCTTAGCCTCGCCCGTGGTCCTCGCCCGATCTCTCCCATGCAGGCTTCCCTGAAATGCAAGATCAGCCCTTTCTCAGCCGGATCTCCCTCCGTGCCGCTGTCGGGGGAGCAGAGGGGAGAGCCCTTCGAGTTTCTAACAGTTGAGACATGAGATCGCCCCCCCCCCTCCTTTTTATTTCACAGCCGGGCGAACCATAGGCCCCTGTGTTGCGTCAAGCGGCCACTCCGCTACCAACTTGCTGCTCAGATCTTGTCTCTTTCACGAGGCTGATCTGCACGGACAGATCTGCTCTTAATCGCTCCTTCTTTTGGGGGGCGGCAAGCGGGGAGGATTTCTCTTTGCTATTTCTTTCTTGCCCACGGAATCCGGGCTGGTAATTACTGCAAAGAGAGGGAAAATGCAGCTTCCCCAACTCCTGCCTGAGATGCTCTCAGTGCTGTGTGCATGCACAAGGCAGTTTCAGAACCAGAGAGCTGGTGCTGATGCTGCTTTGCTCGCTTGCGATCACCTCGTCCAAAAGCATCGCCTCGGCTGGGTTTTCCCCCGGATTCTGCCTTTTTTACCCTTTTCGGGGGCACTAGCTTTTGGGGAAAGAGTCATCGGAGAGATCGCCGGACTGCAAGTTGCTTAAAATCAGGTTGGAAGTGGGCAGGGGGGAGGGAGGCGCCTTTGGCAAGCGCTTCCATGGTGCATCTCCTGCTAACTGGGGTCTCCCCCAAACCGCGGCGGATCCGTGCGCCTCCCCCTCCTCCTCCCTCCCTATTATTTATGGGGTGATCCCAGTAAATCCCACCCTCCCCACCTCGAAATAAGCCGAGGCTCCCGATTACAGAGCATTTAATGAATCGCTCCGAAGATTTTTTTTTTTTTTTTTTTTTATGAATTAATCTCGATCAACTAGGACACCCGTATTTTTTAAACACGGCTATGCCCTGGAAGGAGGGGAGGGGGAGAAAGGTGAGGGTAGGAGAACTTTTAGGAAGTTTTATTCTATTTTTATTTTTCCATTAATGAAATAAAAAACCACCATACAGTTATCCGAATAAACGTGTGGTCTGCTCCGTTAGGCAAAAGTCGATTAAAAAGTTAGGTTAGGAGGCGACGGTGAATATTTGAACGTCTGGGGGGACCAAGCGGAGTAGGGAAGGGGGAAAGGGGTGTTTATTTATCTCACTACATATATATCTAGAGACACACATATATACACTCACAGCGGGGGGGGGGGGGGGGGGGGGCTGGACGGGGGAAAGGGAAAGGTGCCAGGAATTAATAATAGAAGCCCACAGAGTCTAGATAAGTCCAAGGCTCGGCGATCGCAGCTGCTGCTCCTTCGGCGAATGCGCCCTCCGCGAATGCTTTTTGGGGTAAGGGCTTCCCGGGTAGGTAGTTATGTACAGCAAGCCCAGACCGCAAAAAGATTCGCGAAGGACAAAGTCTCCCGCGGCTTCCTACATCCATCCATCCATCCGGCTGCCACCACAACATCCACAGGACCCACGGGCGATCGGCTCCGCCATCCCCCGCCACGCCGGGGTCCCCACCCCCCCCCCCCATCCCCACCAAGTCTCGCTCCGAAAACCCGGGATCCCGCCAGGGCGGTGGGGCGGGGGCGGGGAGGGAGGGAGGGGGGGTCTCGCCGCCGCCCCCCCCCTCCATCCCTCCTACCCCCCCACCCCGGCGGGGCCGGGGCCGCGGGAGCGTGGCGGAGCGCGGCGTGTCCGCGGCCCCGCTCTGCGCGGAGGCTCCGGCGCTGGGCACGGGCGCTGCGTAAAGAGAAAACTCTCCCCCCTGAGCGCTAAATAAATAGAGAGCAGGCGGGCAGCTCATTGGTGCGGGCTAAAATCGTCACCCACCAATCAGGCGGCGCCTCACATTGCCTAGTTCGGCTTTTTTTTTTTTTTTTTTCCCTTTTTTTTTTTTTTTTTCTTTCCCCCGAAGGGGGAGAGGAGAGGAGAGGAGAGGAGAGGAGAAAGGAAGAGAAACGAAGGAAGGAAGGAAGGAAGGAAAAGGGGAAAGAAAGAAAAAAAGGAAAAAAAAAAGGAAAAAAAAAAAAGCCCACTCCATGTTTAATTAGTCACCAAATCCCCGACCAGAGCACGTCTGAGAGCGCGGCCGGGCCAGCCCAGACCCCTCCTCGTCCCTGCCGCCCCCAAGCCCCTCTCCGGGAAGCCGCTGCCGAAGGGGTGCCGTTAAGCTAAGGACCAGCCCCGCCGCCGGAGGGGGGGGGGGGCCCGGGCGCGGAGCCGCTGCTCCCCACCCCCCCCCGGCGGGGGCGCCCCGGGCCGTCCGCCACCTCCCGGCGGGCAGCCGGGGACATGGGGGACCCGCCGCTGCCTCCCCGCCCTCCCGCCTGGGTGCGGGGGGGGGGAAACGGGCCGGTCGGCCCCGACGGGCGACCCTCCCGGGGGCGGCAGGGGACGCGGGACGGCCCCCTCCCCTCCGCTCCTTAGCGCCGTGACACCGTCCTGGGTTCCGAGGCACCCGGCCACCGCCGGCGGCGGGGACACCCGCTTGGTAAAAAAGTTTCCAGGACGTGTCACTGAACTCCAGAGGTCTTCCACGGAAAAGCTCGGCGGGGGAACCGCCGGCCCCGCCAGCCCCCGGCGGCGGCAGGAGCAAGGCAAAACACGCGTCCGCGTCCACGTCCCGCCCGCCGGGCTCCCGCACGAGTTGGGGGGCAGAGAGAGACCCGCGGGGGGGGGACACACACGGACACGGACACACGGACGGGGACCGGCGGGGCCTCGCCCCTCGGCCCAAACTCCACAACTCGCAAATCCACTCGCGGGAAACCCACGCGAGACACCTCCGCGCCAAGTCCCAGCCCGCAACCGCCGCGCTTCCCTCCCTCCCTCCCCTCGCTCGTACCCCGACGCTCCCGCCCCGCCGGGCGGCACGACGCCCCGCGTCTCCCAAGCCCCCGGCGAGCCCAGCGGCGGAGCGGAGCGGAGCGGAGCGGGGTGCGGAGCGGGGCGCGGAGCGGAGCGGGGCGCGGAGCGGGGCGGCCGGGGCAGCGCAAGGCAGCAGAAGTTTGAAAACCCCCAGCACTTACCTGGCGGGGCGCGTCCCTGGCCGCTCCGGGGAGTCCCGCGCGGGGTGCAACGGCCACCAACAGTGTTTTGGGTTGGGTTTGGGGTTTGGGGTTTTTTTTTCTTTTTTTTTTTTTTCTTTTTTTTCTTTTTTTTTTTTTTTTTTTCCAAGAAAGCCCAAAAGCAAAGCCTCCCTTCCTCCAGGTATGTATATAAGTTACTGTACTGTGTGGGAGGGTCACGATCTCACTAGGTGCAGAAGATTCCCCAGGATTAACCCCTCCTCTCCCTTCCCCTTCTGCAACTTGTTGAGGATTTTATCCACACACACGCGCGCAGGCACGCACACGCGCGCACACACACACACACAGGCAGAGGCACACACGGGCACACGCACACGCACGGACACACACACACACGGACGGGAGAGCAAGGAGAAAGCGAGCTCCGCGGAGTCCGGCTGCCCCCCGACGCCGTTGTGATTGGATGGTCTTTTCATGGAGAGGGGACGTCTCAAGTCGAAGTCACGATTTCTCCTCAGTTTGGAACCATCTGTGACTGGAGCCATGACGCAGCCAGAGCACATTACTCACTTTTACAGTCACGACTTGGAAATCCGTGCAGTTTCCAACCAAAATTACACCGCCACCATTGAATTATTTAATAGGATCCAGTTAAGGGTAATCTTATGCATTGTGCCAAGAGAGGCAACGATCTAGGAGGGGAGGGCTGGGAAGGCGAGGGAGGGGGCGAGGAAGGAGGGCATTTCTTGTTTCTAATGACTGTTTTATAGAGATATATTAAGAGTTGCAATGATTGGCTACACGTGTTGTAAGGGGATTTTTCTTCTTCTTCTTCTTCTTTAAAAAAACCAACCAAACAAACTACATGTCGGGTCCGCTTGTAAATACGACCACGCAAGCTCGGGGAAGGGACGGTTTAGACATGAAGGGCAGCCGTGGGTGGAGTACCGTGCTGTGAATTCAGGCGCTGGTGTTCGATTAATTGCAAGAAATCATGTCTTTTGTATGCCTAGATTAGAGCCGTTGCAGGCGGTCTTGGCCAGGAGGTGCTCTCACCCCCCAGCCCAATGTGCTGTGCTCTACCGATGCTCATGGCTGCACCATGCCATTGTCTGCGGGAGCTGCAATTGTTGCTGGGCTTTGTGTGGTAGGTGCACCATTTTCTAAGCTTGCTTTTACTGCGAGGCTACGGCTAAACGTGCTCAGGGGGAAAGCCGCTTCCTCGGCTATTGTCTGCCTTCTTGCCTTTTTCCACCCCTCGCGGGTCTGAGCCTGCGGCTGAGCCCCCCCCGCCCCACTCCGCGGCCGTTTGGGAGGGCTACCGCTGCGCGGGGTAGGACGGGGTGGTGAGTGCCAGCGCCGGACGGTGGTTCCGCGGCTCTTCTAGTTGCAAAGCTGATGACATGTCTTTGCTGGCCGGAATGCCTGCGAACCTGCATGCTCGCAAGCCTGGCGAGAACTTCCCCGGCTCCCGGGAGCGGTGAGGGGGGTGACGGGCGTTTGCAGCGCCGAGGTAACCCTGCCTTCTCTGCTCCGTACACACCACAACAATCCCCCGCTACTTCGCCACTAATTCGGTCGTTCCACCAACTCATCTGGTGAGGATATGACTAAGGGACGCGAAGGACGGGCAATAATAAAAACAGCCACTCGCGCACACACGATCCGCAGAAGGTGTGGGCACTCCGAGGGGGGAAAACGAGGTGGGAGGAGAAGGGGTGAGTCCAAATAAAGCAACCTATAGCCTCTTATTTTGCCGAGCACCATCATCAGGTACAGGCTCTTTTCAAACGCACGGGCGGGAAGGGCAGGCGGAGGCGCGGCGGCGGGGAAGCCTCCGCGGGGGGAAGCTGCGCGGCAGCGGCGGCGGCGGCGGCGGCGGCGGCGGGTTCAGCACCGGGGCGCGGACAGCTCCCGGCGGCCGCCCGGCGGGGAGCGACCGGCCCGTCCCCCCCCCCGGTCCCCCCCGGTCCTGCCTCGTCCCCGCTCCGCTCTCACTCCCCCCCCAACCCCTCCATCACCTCGGAGAGGCGAAATTAGGGAGGGGGGCGAGTGGGGAGAGGGGCTCAACAGCGCCGACAGAGAGAGAGAGAGAGTTGCAGCTCGCTATTGATTCAGAGATTTACCGACAGGGTGATTCCCCTTTCTGCAAGAATTCCCTCTCTCTGGGCTCCGTGCATGCACCAAATTCATTATGTAGACGAGTATACCCCTCTCGCTTTAGAAGAAAAGTAGAAAGGAAGGGGAAAAAATTAATCCGGGCATGCATAAAACAAAGACAAGACTCTCTGCACCATGCACAGGAAAGATCACTACTTACCCAAACGGGAACTCCTCGGCTAGGGGAGGGAGGGGGGAAGGGGGGGGGGAGGAAGGTTGGGGGGGGGGGGAATCCAACAATTAATTTCCAGACAGGAGTTGGAAAAAAATACTGCGGTGATGTCCAGGTTTTCTTCCACCCGCGCTCGCTTTTTATACAAGTGCAACCCTCTGTCTATTTCTGGAACGCGATCAAAACCCTGATGCTATTTTTAGCAGGTACTGGGGAAAAAAATCCACACACAAAGGCATTTCGCTGGAACGCTACGTCCAAAACATTAAATGTGCATTAAGTCTGCCCCCCTACAACACAACCACCCCCAACCACGCACCCCCCTACCCCAGCTTCTTTCTGCACCACCGTCCACAGTTGCTTTAGGTGCATCATTGCAGAGAATTAAAAAAAAAAAAAACCAACCCACAACACAACAACACACACGCACCCCACACCAAACGACCCAAACTGACCGCCTTCCATGCTGTCCTATTGCACAAACCCCTAATCCACAGTTGTATTGAGTCTGTCTCTGTGCCTCTCTGCCTGTTGCCTTGCAAGCATTATTGTGTCTGTCTTCTTGCAGTGTCTTTATAAAGTGGGCTTTGGAAAAAACACAACCACCACCATGCACCAGTTTGCCATCATGCACAAATGTGGATTTCAGGCTTGCTTTGCCGAGAGGCAGAGATGGTTTCATATAGTGAATTGCACCCAGCACAAAGAAGGGTTGTTTTTTTTTAAAAAAAAAATTCTCTCCTCCCCGCCCAGTGCCATTCCCCCCTTAAAAAAATCCTTTGTTTGGAGAATAAAGGATCTATAAATATATATATGAAAAAAAAGGGTGTGTGTGTGTTTGCGTTCTAGTAATTTACTACGAGGGGGGACTGGGGAAAAAATAGAATCATTAGGGCTTGCAGGCTGCAAGGAGCCAGCCTGAGACTCCTTTGCAAGGCTGCGTCAGTTATCAGCTATTGACGTCACGTTCAGATTCTCCTCTTCAGAGGCTCTAGTTCATCATAAAAGATGTCTGTGCTTGGAGCTTTGTGCTTGCAGTAAGGCACTTCAATTCGAGGAAAAGAGTTAATTAGCAAGCCCCATATTTTGTGTTATGCAGCTCTCTGCACAGTTGCACAAAAATCCTGAGGGGTGTGCATATGTGTGTTTGGGGGGGGGGGGGGGAATGCGCTGGGGACAGGGAGATATTTCTTAAAAAACACACACATATCCCATGCAGAAGCACAGGCAGAGAGAGCAATCTGCATAGCCAGACCTTGCAAGAAGATCTCCCCCCTCCCCCGCCAGCCCCCCACCCCCCATCCCCTTCTCTTGGTTAGCAATTTTAACAAAAAGCAATTTGGATAAAAATTTCAGGTTTTTGAATATTTGTAAGGCAAACAGCATGGGGGGAGCTGAACATATTTTAGCATCCTTTCTTTCTCTCTCCCCCTCTCGCCCCCCCTTACCCCCCCCAATACGACCAACAACAGCAGCAGCAGCTAGTCCCCCTACCACCTTACACTTGTATTTGGCTACTGTAGCAAAAGACAGATATTGATAAAACCAGGATTAATTCTGTATATTTGTCAGGCAAACAGCCCCGTCTCCTAGAATGACGCAAATAACAGATTCTATGGCTCTGGCTTTCTATATTCTGCACCCA
Organism: Buteo buteo; assembly: GCF_964188355.1. Taxonomy (NCBI): domain Eukaryota; kingdom Metazoa; phylum Chordata; class Aves; order Accipitriformes; family Accipitridae; genus Buteo; species Buteo buteo. The sequence continues at coordinate 52,989,813 of NC_134176.1, read as the reverse complement.
CGCACTCTGCTTGGTCTCCCACGGAATCAGCTACAGAGAGCAATGATCCAGATTATACAGAGAGAGGGGTGGGGGAAAGGGAGAGAATAACAAATGAAATTGCAATTAAAAATTATAATGCTGCTATAGTCTGTACGCAAATGGCTAAACCTGAGCTTGCACAGTGGCACACACACACACACTCGCCCCCCCCCCCCCCCCCCCCGCCCCGAGCCCCCTGCCCCAAACCCAGGCATCACTAGCAACCAGACAAAAGAGAATTGTCTTTGCTGACAAATGCGGGCTTTATCTGGCCGAGAGAGGTATTTCCTTTATGCACCACACCTTTCCCAGCTCCCATTAAGCAAAACACATCTCTGTAAGGACCTCGCTTGCCATTAAGGGTGTGAAGAGGGGACAATTAACACGTGCAGCCGGGGAGGGGAGGGGGGGCCACCAGGAGCCCTTCCACGGTCCCAGAGGAGCTAATGAGGACCTTGAAGAAGAGCAGGTCGTCTTCCCCGTCTCCCAGACAAAGGGACGCAGCTCTTTCTTAAAATGCCTAAAAAAAGGCAAGCGCAAAGGGCTGGTGCTATTTTTAAACGCGTCTCTCATTTGGTGGAAAATGGCACTAAAAGCATTAAACAACCTCCGTGCCCCCGGGGACGGGCTCAGACACACTCGCCTGCACCCGAGGGAAACCCAAGTTTCATGGGACCCTCTCTTCCCCAGGTGAGTGTGGAGAATCCCCTACCATGCTCTGCCCACCGTCAGCCCACTTCACACCTTGTACGAAGAGAGAAGCAAAATGCCAGGGCAATCAAGAAGCCAGTAAGTTATTTACTGTCTAATCTGTACACACACACATTCTTTATTTATTAACTCACTTAATTATTACCAACTTCTATCGCAGACAATGAATTTCCTAATGTTAATAAACTGCAATCAATGAGGTAAGGCTGTTTCTCTCCCTCTCTCTCTCTTTGAGGCAGACAACGCCATTGCCAACTCCTGCTACCGATACAGCAGCACCCGGGGAGGGGGGCATTACACACCTATATGAGATCACGTCGTAGGCACTGCCAGGCTCAGGGAGATAGATTAGGCATTTATAATGACTACACGCACTCGCCGGTGGAAGTGAGCAGATGCATTGTCATTCACACATCTCCGCACATGCCAGCCACAAACCCATCTTCCCAGGACTGGGAGAGATGTTGCTCTTCACATCTGGAAGAAAAACCCAGCTTAAACTGTGTTTTCACCACATACACCTGGAAAGACAGCCTTTACAGCAGTAGCAGCCCAGAAGCCAGAAGGACACAAAGAAATACCACAGTAGGGAAAGATCTTATACCAAGGACAGACCTTGTCACCTCAAGACCCCAGACAAAAGAGCCAGCCACAAAACATACCTTCTCCGAGGAGCCGCGACGAAGGTCATCCTGGATGAGTAAAAACGAGAGGCCGCGCAGGAGTTTAGGGATGGAGGTGTGCGCACATAAACTATCTTCTGCCACTCAGACCCAAGAGTGTTGGGACAACCCACGGCCTACTGCGGAGGGAGGGGATGGTCATCTTCTCTCTTCCCTCCCGCGCATACCCTAAGAGCTTTGCATTTCTTTGTAGTGTTCACCTCTGTGCATGTCAACAGAGGAAAGCTGTTTAGCTTTAGCTTATCTCTATTGCAAAGAAAAGGTATCAGCGTGGTCGTGTACGAAGGATGATCTCGGTGGCAGGTCACGAGCAGGCACGCTGGCAAGCCCTGCAGCTCCTGGAGCTCAGGCCCTCCCCAGCTGGGCAGACGCCTGGAATTCCCTCCCTGCTTCCCATCCTGAGCAGCTCCGTGCAGTCACACGCGTGGTTTTTTTTTCTAAACTCTCCAATCTTAGTGAAAGAACTACATCTTTCTAGCAAAGGGTTTGACGTGTTCTTCTGGAAGCTGTAGCACCATCTTGCAGCCTCAATTTCACAAAAGCAGCCTGCCTCCTCCTTTGCTTCTCCACCCAAATGTGTCGTCTCCATCTCAGCAGAACCATCTCCTGTCTTGCCTGTCTGCTGCTAAAGGCTGGGTCGAAGCAAAGTCCAGTGCCCAGGGAATCTCTGGCTTAAAAAAAAAAAAAAAAAAAAAAAAAAAATGGAAACCACCCAAACTGGAAAGAATGTTTGGCAGGCGATCATGTACCAAACAGCAGCTCCCACTTCTCCTGATCATTAGAAGCGCTAAAAGGAAAATTTATCTTCTATCTCGATATTTTAGTTATCAGCAACCTTCTTGTTTCCAAACAATTAAACCTCCCTACCAACGAAGTCTTAATGAAAGCAATGGATCTGGTACTTTTTCCTCCGCTGAAAAGTAACATCGCTGATGCTGGCCGAAGCAGCGGGGTGCCCATCAGCTCCAGGTACGTGGCCTTTCACTTAGAGCTACTGGAGATGCCAAAGTGGGTATCCCAGTCCCTAAAACAGATGACTGTCCTCACCCTTGGAAATTTCCTTTCCAAACTCTGCCCTAGTGGACAATGGGACACACTGGGATACCACTATTATTGTTGTTAGTAGTAAAATATTAGCCTGCACAAAATTGCTGCTCAAAACAACTCTGACCTGTCACTTCCAAAGTAGTTTAGTTTGCAAGTAAAGCTATTTTAGCTGTATTCATTACTTGTTTGGGTTTTTGATCTGGCAAGTTCAAGGCTCCATCTTGTTCTTGTTTTGGCCCCGAAGACGGTTTTCACCTTCGCTCTTCAAGACAAGGATCTGCCAGAGGGAGCACCGCAAAATGAGAGGAAAACAGCCTAGCAACTTTTTGCTGTAGTTCAAGCGTTGCCTCCTCAGACCCTTGGAGTTCTGCCGATCTGTGATCCAGGGACTGATTCATTAATGTAATGGCTATAACATATTCTCCTAAGCCAGTCTTACTCCCACAAACAGAGCCTGCTCTTGGCCTAGTTCACCTGGGCAGCTGAACGACATGTGATACGTTCCAAACAAGGAGAGCAGAAGATGACCAGAAACAGAGTGAAGTGCCACCGAGATATATCAGGAGCTCATAAAAACCCCTCAGCTTTTTGAATATAATTCACGGTGTATCAGGGTAATCAATAACTTATACTAGTTAATTCTCGTTACAGGAAAATATGGTACGCAGAGGAAAGAGCAGTCACATTGAAATGGAAATAAATTAGAGCAACATCTATTCAACAATCTGCCGGCTACTATAGGTGGCAAAGTACAAGCTAGAGAAAGGACCTGAAGAAGAGTAATTGCTAGTTAAAGCAGGGGATTAGGATCTAGATATTCTTCTTCTAGTCACAAATTTGCTGCAACAAGTGTTGATCTGAAGTTTCTCATGGAAAGGGGTTTTCCTTGAACGTTTTTGAAGTTCTCCTCAAATTTCAGGTAAAGTGCCCATCACCTTATGCTTGGTTTATCCACCCATGAAATGAAGAGAAGATGATACCTACTTACCTAACCAGGATGTTCTTGAAGATATCTATAGCATTGAGATAATCAATAAAAGTCATCAGTAAGAAGACAGCAATATAAATAATCAGAGAGATCAGAACATACAAGGAAGCACAAAGAGGAAAAGAGTGCTTTTCCTCCAACGCGAGAATGGGAGGTTGTGCAGTATGTTAGTAAAGAAAATCTCACCTGTGTCAGAAGATCAAGGGCTTATTAAGACTTGTGACTTCTGTTTATGGAATTTTTGGAGAATCTGGATGCATAGACCAGGAAACCAACAAAACAGACAACTCACGTGCTAATGTCATCTCACACAGATTGCATTAATAAACACTTTGAACAGTTTCAGGCTGAGATGCCAGTATACCTGGGTTGCTTTGTTATCTTTAGCTTTCCTGTTTACATGATAGAGATGTATCGTGGCTATAGCATGTAAAAGGATAGAAGCTGGATCTTCCTCCAATGGCTGCAAAATCAGACCCTAGAGACATCCTTCTGTGTAACAGGGATGAAAAGAAGAAAACCATTAGCATAACGAAGCTGGTGGAAGAGAGTCCTAAGGTCTCAATATTGAGGATGATATCAAAAGAAAATCAAACCACTTTTTAATAAAAGTTGAACCTATGGAAGAAATACAGTGAATAGGCATCATACTTCAGATTCATGGAGCACAACCTTTGAAGAATTCTGCTATGAATTTGATGAGCCTTTACACTAAGATTGGATTTTCATTAGCCTTTAAAATGGAATTTTTCATGAGTAAGGCCCATGACCTTTAACGTAATGTGCATACATATCTGGCAACCACCTTAAAGAAAGAGTTATAAACAAGAACAAAAGGATAAGACAACACTTTGAGGTGCATTATACAGGACCTTGTGCTGGCAGAAAAAAGAGGAGGTAGTGATGAAGAAATGCCAAAAATCTGTGTCAGCCTTTACCTCAAGCTAGCCAGTATCATAGCCAGTGGGAGAAAACAGGATATGGAGTGGGGTGATATTAAAGTAATTTAGGAAGAATTTATTTACTGAGATAATAGAACATGAAGTCAAAGGATCCAGTCAAAGAAAAAAAATCAAGGTCTCTCACGGAAGAAGACAGTGGGGTGAAAAAAAGAACAGACATTCATTTAGCTGCATTTCATAGATGGTGAGGTGAAAGACAAGGTGAGATGCCTAGGGTTATGAAGACACAGCCTAGTGAGCTCTTATCCTGTGATGCTCCTGTAACACTGTTCTTTCCTAATTTGTTGCCTCTGACGTGTTCTTCCTTATAATGTAGTTCAGTCTGGCTATCAAAAATTACAACATAGAACTGCTACGCAGCCAGAAAATCCAATGGATATTCAAACCAGGACAGGAGGGCAATTTTATCAGTCACTTCTCAACTTACCTTTTGGGGTAAGAAAAATCTCAGATTCACACCATTCAGTAGTTCTGGCATGCCTATCTAGCTAGAGCCCAAAATTCCAGAAATCCACATTCGGTAGGGCAGAAACATCTGGCAAAGTGGTTTCCAATAACACCAGGGAAAATTAAAACATGAATGGAGCACAAGTTCTAGATCACATATGACTTTTTGTCTGAACATCTATTTTTATCTCCAGTTAACATTTATGCACTGCGTGCTAATAGCAAGTTCGACCCTATAAATGGCACCAGGATCCAAGCTGTTTCTGCTTGGATCCAAGCTGTCTTTTCTATGCAGAGTGTACAAATTAAGCCACTGGTTCCCTGACTGTGATTGGCAAACCATCAGTGTGTACAGAACTTGTGGAAGTCCCAGGAGGACCAGCTGGCCAAGCAGCAATGGCTTTTATTTGCCCAGCTGCTGAATCTTCTCTATAGAAACTTACAGTACTTCTCTTCCTTCTACTTCGCCAGATAAATGACTACGGCTCTCAGTAGGTACATGGTGTACATTGATCATGAATTGGAAGGAGGTAATTCATGGGAGTGGGCACAGGAGTGGAAACATCTACAAGTTTTTACTATTAAGAGATGCTTCAGCTCCCCTAGGGAAAACTGTGGCAGCTGCTGGACTAACAGCTATCACTGAGAAGACAAGACGAATCGTGAAATTAACAGGAAGAAGGACACACTTCAATACTCGGAAGAGTATAAGTCCTTAAGATGTCTTCAGAACCCCCACTGTGTTGCACACACCTGATCACACCACCACCATCAGGCAACGGATGGCCAAATGCATGAAGCGGAACCACAGCAGTTTTCTCCATTTTGTCCCCCCGTCAGCGAGCCCACCAAAGCAAAGGATGGGTAGCAGCTGCGTCTCTGTTCCTTGCCGTGGCTACATTTATGTTCTCTTAATGTCAGGAGATGTGTATTAATACTTACCCAGCTCATGATGTGAACTGGATGGGGAAGTCAGTATCATACAGAACTTACTGAGTATTAGTAGAATATCTGGAGATCCTTGGATGAGCAACAGAGAAGTGCGAGCTATTATCATATTGCTATAAATGCCTGCTGCAGAGCCAGCTGATGAAACACATATACTTCTGCAAATCCCTCACAGATCATCGTTTTGGTGCTGCTTTTGCTGTAACTGCAATTATTGTAGGACTATATGAACAGAGATACAAAGTCTGAATTATATTCCATGTAATGATTTTCTGAGTAGTTCAAGGTTTGCATATAAAAGCTACCCTGAGTTGTTGTTCAAGACTGACAATGAGTACTTAGCTAAATTTAGAAATGTGTTAATTCTTTTTTACTTTAATATTGTATCAGTTGATTGCTCCTTACATTAGCAACACATGTCACAAGTTAAACTTTCAAATGCAAGCCTTATTATTATATATTGGCAATCACAGATTAAGCTCCCATTCTATTGGATGCTGTGCAGACACAGAGTCAAAAAGTAACCACGTGGAACATTCTAGCCAGGAGCCAACACTTGAACACAGTGGCTGGGGCGTTAAAATAAAGCTGATCCTTATTCGGGGGGCAGGAAAAGAAAAATAATGACAGATTATGTCATTGTTATCTAACCACTCATGAGGTGGTGGGTACTGTACAAAATAACGAACAAGACACGGTACCTGCCCCATGAGGTTACAATCCAAACAGAAGGGCACAGAACAAAGACAGAGTCCCATGCAGAACAGAGGAAAATGACTTGTGTCCTGGTATGGTTTTGTATTTGGGAAGAGACATGGAAAAATTGAATTTTGCAGAGAGGTAGTCCAGCTATGCAGATCATTTTGGTAAGATCACAGTAAAAGCCAGAGACAAGTTGATAGGAAGGAGATCTTGGGTAGAACAAAGAGGAGCGGAAAGTCACAAGTGGCAAGAGCAAGATGCGCAGCCTCACGCTCACAGCAGGAGTCGATGGGAAGCCGGAGACTAAACTCGAAAAGTGGAAGAAACTGAAGCTTCTATACAGCAAGAATTTGCAAGAATGCATTGCGATAAGGCAAATATTAGGGGTGAGAGAATCTTACGATCTTATTTGCAATCCTGGTGTTCCGAGGGGAAAAAATGCAATGGAGTATCGAAAATACTCCATGGAGTATGTGGATAAGTGGAGCCACTCATCTTGGCTCAATACTAGTTTTTCAAATGAGAAAGTAGAGGTGAACTAACCTAGCAGTGAGAGCGCACATGGGTGTCAATGAAGCTTGGATTGTCTTTCAGAGAGGTCTGCGATGAAATTGAGAGAGGGTAATACTTCTGCCAGACAGTTTGTGGACTCGTGCCCTCTTCTTCATTTTTCTATAAACTAAAGGTGAGTCCCAGCAATAAACTGTTTTGTTCATCCATTTATCCACTCATAAAGTACAATATTTAGCACAATTGAAGCCTGACTGATCAATGGTCATAAAATAGCATAAGATGTCTGACGGAAGAACAAAATATAGTTCTACCTCACCAGCACTGACTTTTTGTCCAGTCCTTCTACTGCATACCTAGTTGAGTAGAAGAGAGTCTTGCTTCTCATTCCTAGAGTATATAAGGTAGCGTGGGGTTGCCTCTCTGAAGGTTTTTCATAAGAAAGTGCTGGTTTAGCTGCCCATTTACTATGAAGACGACTATATCTAGATAGCTAATAGTACTAAGCAATTATTGTTAAGACAATCTGGAGAGGTACTGTGAGAAGAAATGCAGGATTTTTGTCTACATAGCTGTCCATCTGACACTCAATATGTGGTATGGTGGCATATGCTACCACTAACTTGAACAAAAACTTCATTTTAGAATTAGCTTATGCGGCCTCCTTTAGATAAGTGCCAACACAGGACATAGTTTGACATGAGAAAATCAAGAGTAGCAGAAGAATAGAAGAAAGCAGGAGGAGCCTTAGTAAGCAATATTGTTCATCACAAGCATCTCAGCCTAGATAAGCACTTTCAGGGTAAGGTCTGTGTTGATGCAGTCCTCTTCACTGTTGGACTGGGAGGAGATGGAAGTAGAGAGAAAGGACAGGGCAGAAAAGGAGGTGGTGGTTAACTCTTTGAACACAGAGAATCCTTCTAAAGCTGACACAAAAGACACAGCATCTGGAATGCTGCGGGAAGGTAGGAGCTGTGGGCAAGCTGGAGAATTCCCTCTACTGCACAAGCTATGCAAATGTAATTGTAGGCTAGAAAGTGCAGTGACTCATAGGTGAAGTGGATGTGAGAATATCTGGGTTAAAGAGAGTTTGTACTGAGAAGACCATGTGTAGGACCTCAGAAGTTCCCAGAGAAGGGGAAGTGAAAGGAGTTACTGAAAACTCCTTCCAAGGAGTCATCCTGTCACCGCCTGCTTCCTTGAAGTGGTGAGGGAGTTGCTCCTGAAGCTGTTTAAACCTGGTGGCATTTCAAAACACTCAGATACCCAGCTCAGTGAAAGATTTGGGTGTGGGGGTGAGGAGCAGAGAAAAGAAAACAGATGAAGCCCAAACACCAGAAAATGAGGGTTGGGAACAACTTGCTTTTTCAGCAGGAGATGACACAGTTCGTTGAACCAGAAATCAGAGCCATGAATGCATATTATGAGGGCACAGGCTGGACCTAAACCAGGTTGGACTCCAGCTGTTGTAACGCTACGCAGAGGAAAGAAGAGCGTGGCACTGCCCCATGGTGTTTCACCTCCTGTGGTTCTCACTAATCAGATGACCCCGATGACGTACGCATCAAGATTCACCGTGATAAACCACAGGATTTCCACCTTTTCTCAGCTGGATGGGCAAATGACAGATGAGGGGTGAACAGATGGCAGTAGAGGTGATTCAAGGCCGAGCTAACTTAAGATCTCCATGTTTCTGCAGGGGAGGTGGACCGGTGGTGCGATAAGCAGGAGAATTAAAAGTTGAGGGCTTCGTAACCCCCGGCCCATTCCTGACAGGTCTGCACTTCATGACAATGGGTGAAAACCGTGCATGAGCAAGCGAGAAGGGAAAACGCTGTCTCCAAACCACCTCGCTTTTGACTTTCTGCACCACCTGCCATGGCTTTGACTTCCAGTGCCACCTCACACTTGAGAGGCATTTGGCTGTCACCCTGCGGTTGCATGTTGGGTCCCCTCTGAGGACAGGCTGCTTCATCGCTCCACTGAGTGCCCTGAAGCTCCTCAGAAGAAACGGCACTGCCCAAGGTGCGGCACGTTACTCACATTGTGCCCCGTGTCAGGTATCACACAGGGTCAGTTATTTCTCTTTTGGATAAAAAAGAGCAGGGTCCTCTGAGGGAAAAGGCTTCCCACTGGTTAGAGCAGTCAGTCCTTGCAGCTACTTTGGCACCCTTCCCCTCAGACAGTGAAGCCCATCCAACTTTTTCCCCGGTTAAGAAACCCACTTGAAATTAGCAATAAACCAAACCCACTCTTCTCAGGCAAGACATCTGTTGATAACCACGTCGAGTGCAGCAGCATTAAAGAAAACCAGGACATGCACCACAGATGGCTGCAGCCAAGGTGGAGACTAAGACTCAGTAGCTGCTAAACCCTAGTTTCTCCTGACCTAACAGGCTCTGCACTTTGCAAGCCCCCAAGAATTAACCGAGCAGCTTGGCATCTCGGCTTGCACATTGCAGAGCAGCAAAGTTTGGAGCATGTAATTCTCTTTAGTTTCTCTATAGATCAGCTATCAGAAATTACTATGTATAAAGATTTCCCTCTACAGGTGGTTAGAGCTTGTAACAGCCTCTCACTTTCCTGCATCACTTTAATTAGTATTTTGTCTCATCGTTTTCTTTCTTATTATTTTGCCTATCCTCCCCACCCCAGGCTTTCAGTCTATTCCCAGTGGTAGCAAATTCTCTATGCAAGAAATGTCAGCTCCCTTCCATCCTCCTTAAGCTTTAACGCTGCTGACTTTGACTCTTTTTGCAATTAAAATTTAATTTGCGAGCTTCTTACCCGAGTGAGTCGATGCCTTCCTTCTCCCCCCACCCCAAAATGTGACAAAGTGAAAGTTGCAGCCTCTGCAAAAAGTATGTGGGGGGGTCTTAAATACATAGCTCCCTGGCTGCAGTTTGAGCTCGCAAACTAGCATGCTTTCCTGCAGGAACATCAAATACACAGGACACACGACACGACAGCCTAGAGAACTCTTTGCAAGGAGGGGGAATGCAATGTTGTCCAGTCTTTTCAAAGGCAGGCAGCAGAACAGATCAGAAAAGTCTACTTCTTGTAAAAGCATCTCACAACTGAAATCAGAAAACTTTGCAAAAAGCAAAACACCTGCACACACATACACACGCACGCACACACACACACAGAGAAACCTACCTTGCAAAATCTTCTTCACTTATTTTTCTATGCAAAGAAAAAAAAAAAACAACAGAAAAACAAAAAAAAAACCAAACCCCAAACCAAAACAATCCCCAAACAAACCAAAAATAAATAATTCCCTCCCTTCCAAAACCGCTTTCCCCTCTTCCCCACGCCTTAGCTGGATTTCTAGGGAATTTGGGGACGGGTGGGAAGAGCCGAGGGTGGAGGGGGGCTATATAAATAAACTAGAGCGTTTCGAGCTGTGTATCGCGAAAGGCTGTGGGTTTCGCGTAATGTGTGCCTGCACTCTGCCAGGAGAAAGGCAAAAAAAAAAAAAAAAAAAAAAAAAGAGGCAAAAAAAAAAAAGGCAAAAAAAAAGGCAAAAAAAAAAAAAAGCCAGTTCGTGTTCAGAGCCTGACTTGGAGACAGGGAGAAGCAGCAGCAACCCCCTCCCTCTCCTTCTCCCTCCCTCTCCTTCTCCCTCTCCCCCCCACTCGCCCCGCCGCCCACGCACCACCCCCGCACCGCCGAGCCCGGCACCTCCGGAGTGAGGGAGGGACGGACGGACGGACGGACGGACTGACTGCGCGGGGAGGAACCGCTCCCCCCCCCCCCGCTATTTATAGCCCGGCGGCTCCCGGCCGGGCACACGCGTGTGTGTGCGTGTCCCCGCTTGCCTCCGTGGGCGTGCACCGCCACCATTAACGCTGCCTTGGACAGGTAGCGAGGGTGGTGTGGGGTTTGTGGTGCTTTGGGTTTTTTTCTTTTTTTTTCCACTGCACTGCGTCTCGTCACATTTTTTTATTATTTTTTTTTTTAGTGGGTTTGGGTTTTTTTTTTGGGGGGGGGGGGGGCTTGCAAACGGCCCGCGGGGTGCGTGGGAGTGGGGGGGGGAGGCAGGGTGTTGGAGCGGGCTCCCAGCCGTTGGCTCCCGGTAGCACAGTCAGTTCCTCCAGTGTGTGCTATTGACCTGCATTGACGTCATTGCGTCATTAGGTCTCCCTTAGAAACACTGACTTTCAAAAATAGTATCAAATTAATTCAACTGGCAGAGAGAAGCCACTAGCTGGAATGAGCCATAAAACTCCAGAATCTTCAGCCTGGCTTTGCTGTGCCGGCCCCCCCCCATCCCCGGCCCCCCCCCCCCCCCCCGGCCAAGCGGGCAGAAATCAGATTGTATGGAAAATACCACCGACGGAATAAAAAAAGAGAGAAAGAAAGAAAGGGGGGGGGGGGGGAGAGAGAGACCAAATTAGATTGCAAACCCTAGACCAGCCTCTCTCCCTCTCTTTCCTTTCTCTCTCTCTCTCTCCCCGCTCCTTTCCCTTTTCTGATCTAAAAATATCCCCCTTGCTTGAGCTGACTGCGGTATCTTTTGTGTTGCATCTTTCTGTTTTTAGCTTTTGCATGAGCCATTGAAGGGTGGCCTGCAAGAGATCAGAAGCACAAGATATTGATCTATCGATACCCTCCGGGGCCAAGAATTAATTTTAAATGAAAGAGCTGCACCTTGATTTTGGCAGAGGGTGGGTGGGTGGGCAGATGACAGGGGTTATTTTAGGATACCATTCACATTCTATGAAGCCGCAGCTTCCACTTTCTCCCTCTAGATTCATTTTAAAAATATCCTTCCTTCCTCACCCCACCTCTCTCACGTGGACCTGTGGGCAAACACATGTCACCCCCATTCATACAAACACAATGCAACGGAGCAGCGGTAATTTGCAGAGATGGTACATTCACAAACAGCAACCCAGTCCCTTTAATGCAGGTTGATTTCACAGAAAGGACACCGCAGCCCAGAGGAATTTGATTAGACCGGTGATTTAAATTTGCAAGCTGCTTATTGGGTCCCTTATTGTCTTCACCCTAACTTAGCAAAACTGATCTAATCTCTCTCTCTTTCTTTCTTTAAAAAGAAATAGGAGAAAAATTCCATTTATGCTGTAGATGCAAGACCTAAATCTTAGAACCAGTGGTAAAGGACAGTAAAAAACATCGACGGCGATCGGCTTCCGAGTGCTTTGCATCAGAGCCTTAAGCAGGCACACACCCGTGGCAAGATACAGCTATATCTATCCATGACCTACACTATGCAGAGCTGTGCATACGTACCATACAGCAGATCTAATCCTGCAACGTTCACAATTCAGGGGAGCGTTTGAGGCTTTTTTTTTTTTTCCTCCATCGGTGAAACTATTCAGGAACAGAAGCACAGTGCTAGACAGTAATAATTTGCAAGATCAGGCCATAAATAGGGCTCTCGCCCTGCAAACATTTATTCACGTGCCAAGTGTTAAGACTGTGACTAATCTAATTTGAAATCAAGGGGATTACTCATAGTAGTAACATTAAACTCATGCATGTTTGCAGGATCAGGGCCTAAATGATTAATCACCACTGCAGCTAGGCACTATTGGGTACACCATTTATTACTTACAATACTTCAGCACTGTATAGGCGCAGATCCATCCTGGAGAGTGTGCGTTGCTCTGCTGTAGTGAAAAATGAGCATCCTATTCTGCTTAACGAGGAGGTACGCAACACACCTCGACACTCGTATGCTTGATCTGGTTTTTGCGATGCTGATGAGCCTCCCAGAAGCCCTGGCTAATACCACTTGGGGCAAATTTGGAGTCATTTGAGCAAGAAGTTGTGGACGTGCAGCCTGCCTGAGACGGGCATCTCACATGTCGCTTTTTTTCATGTAATGGCTACACATGTACTATGGCTGCAACTGTTACCTGCAGGCTGCTGGTTACTCCAGGTTTAGCATCGGTGTGCGCAGAGGCTCCTCCCTTAGTTATGAGAGGAAAATCAGGGGAAAGAGCGAAAGCACGGCCATTATGTGAATCATTCATTCATGCATTCATTCACCTTTGTATTACTGTTGTTGGTGGTATTATTTTACAAAAGATTGGTCCTATTCTGGCTCGTCTGTTCTTTGGTAGTCATTTCTGCTGGTGCTCGGCACCCAGCGATGACACTGCTGCAAAAGTGACTGACCTTTGAGCTCGAGTCCCCACATCAGCTTGCGGCAAACTATTGAGTCAAAGAAAGCGAAGTGCACATGGACAGTAAGACATGTGCTGAGGAGAGAAGGTTTCCAGGCAGCTGGCTGGTAAAATACCTGGGTGATTCCAGGTGACACGGGGTGTTGGCTGAATGTGAGCTGCACCCGTGCGCTGCACGGGTGACGACTTCTCTTGACAGCTTTCAGGAACGGAGCGATGTACACGCTTCTCGCGTTTTACAAGGGCGCCTTTTGTCCAAACCCTACTATCTCTGGTTTGAAAACAACATTTGAGAGTTCTCAAAAATAAACAGTTCAATGTTGGTTTAGAAACATAAGTAGTCAGGAAAAATCAGTAATGACTAACTGAGGGAAGATAGAAGACAGTTAAAAAACAGGATTAGGTTACCTGAAGCAAGGAAAGTGAATGCAGTCAAAGCAAAACAAGCAACGTGATCATCTGCCCCATTAAGTCACTGATACAAAATCCCTTTAGCACAAACTATTCGGGAGTTTCTGAATTTCTTACATTTTGAGGGGGGGTGTGTGGTGAACAGAGGGAAGGCTTTGGGGCACGTGCACTGACTGAACAGGGGCAGGGTGGGTTGGTTGGATGCAGAGCGAAGGGTCTGGAGGAGATGCTGGGGCTCTGGAGAAGTGAAAGGGATTAGAGGGAGAGGGTTAAAAGGTGGCAGGAAACAAAGGCAAGGGAGTAGAGCTGGGGCCCTGGCCCAGAAATGTGATGGAAGCCTTGGTAGAGGATGAAGGACAGGTAGGCAGTGAAGAGAGTGAGTTAGAAACTCTCTCCCTTCCCACCATGTGAGCAGAATATGTTAGTCAGGGAGAAATCTGCATCCATCTCGATGCCCTTCTGCTGGGCACCGAGCCCGTCTCCGGCCTGAGCCACTCGGAGCTGTGCAGACAGTGTTTTCCTTCGTGTGGCACTTCCATTCAACCAAGAAGGAATCTCTGAATTTTCAGGGCTGCCAACTGCTTCCCCACACACCAGGAGCAGCCTGGGGCCGGACCGTGGCTCTCGTTCCCTGTCCTGCCATCCCGCGCCTGGTACAATCACGCCTCGCAGCGCTGCCATGCTCCTGCTTGCCCGTGGGTCTCTTAAATTACCTCCGAGTGTGGGGTGGGAAGGAGAAGGGTAAAGCTGAGATGGATGGCTGGGAGGAAACGAGGGAGGAGAGCTGCAAACAGTGCATGCGTGGAGAGGAAGAGGAGGATGTCAGAAGACATGGAGGTACAGAGTATGGGTGTAATGGAGGGGATTTCAAAGGAGCTGGAGCACCGTAGGGGAGTAAAGAGCCAGAAGGAATACGGTGGATGAAAGCAGTGAAGAGGAGCGGGAAAAGCTGAGCGGTTGGGCTTCACAAACTTCACAACCAACAATGCATACCTCACGGGGCTTTGGAGTGCTTTGTTTCAGGTCTCCTGCTCATCGTACACGCTCCCTTCATGTTTGTCTTCTCCACCTTTCAAAGTGTGCTCAGTGGCTTCAAGCTACTCCCCAGGTCCTTCCCCAGCTCCTCTCCAGGGCTCCACGCTGGTACCTGGAAACACAGGAGGATAAAGGAGAGGGAAGCAGTATGCAATACGGTGCACCAAATGCAGTGTGGGGATCTGGGCTCTGGATGTGGAAAAGTTCGCTGTTTTGTGTGTGGAGGGGTGTGAACTGAAGAAGATTGGAAGTTCCAAGTTCCAAAGAAGTTCCAAAACTTTGCTTAGAGGGAATTAAATTTCCCTAATTTCCTCTCAGGAAGTAGAGAAGCAGAGAGTGGCTGAAAGCAAGCACGGAAACCCTGGAGAGGACAGAATTGTGTTGCACACGCTGTTTGTAATGTGACTTCAACTCTGCTCTCTGGGGATGGTGCTGCAGCAGGGCCCTCACGCGCACACCGGGACCCTCACACACACACCGGGACCCCCCCTCACCCACCATTGCGGAAGCGCAGAGGACTCCTGGACAAAGTCTATCGTCTCGCTTGCTGTGGCAAACCTCAGGGAAAGGTCACGCACAGCAAACAGGCGCAAGCTAGGCTTGGCCTACGTTCAAGTGCTGAGCCTACATGCATCACCCTAAAAGTCTTTGTGACTTTTCCCTTTCTATACAGAGTCCTTCTGCCAGACGGCCTTGCTTACCTCTCCCAATGACCAGGAGATCACACTGGTGTACACCACCAGGCTGTGGATAATTCCTGCAGCAAGGGATTACTACGGGCGCATCAGCCACACCTCTGTCGGCAAACCAAATAACCTACACTCCATCTCTCAACATAGACCTTGCACTGTATCATGATATCAGCTTTTCCAAGCTGCTCCAGCGGATAATCAATACAGCTACAGTCAACACAGTTAATACACTCAGAATAGATGCAGATAAATGCTGGATTTCCAATTTGTTGTCTGTGATTCTAATAATAGCGCACCCAAAGAGAGTGTCTCGGGTCTGTTTATTAGGGTCCTTGTTTTTTGCTGTGCCATTCCCAGGAGCTAATGCCAGCAGGACGCAGTCAAGATTGTGGTGGAGAGGGATATTTGTTTTAGCATTTCGTTGCTGACTTCTCAGACATTGCAGTCCTGTGAATATCAGAGTTTTCTAGAAGAGCAAGGAGTCACCACGCTACCTGTGCAGCAACAAATGTTCCGAGTGCTAAGTAGTGGTGAAAGAAGACAGTTCAGTGCATGCAGTGCTTTACGGTCAAGTATAGGAGAGCATGCTGTACACAAGGAGATTACAGTCTAAATGAGGGACCATACAGAGAAGAACAATTAGAAAAGGGGAGGGTGGATGGACAAGGTAAGTTACCAAATTTAACTGTAGGTGGAACAGACACATCTTGCTATTTTCAGCTTTTTTAATCAAATTGGCATCCTGTGTTTAAAGACTACTGGGAATTACTGCAGAAGGTTCAGTCCTGGAAGAAGAACCGGGAGATTTTCAGTCTGGATAGGCTGCATGACACATGGGTTTAGGGGTATTAGAGGCTACACAGGCATCAGAGCGCACAAGCAAGTGGCTGTGTCTAGCCCCAGGTAAAGGAAGATGTCTTTTTTCCCATGCGAGGGAGGGCTACCCTCACAACTTGAAGTCCAAAGAGAAATTTCTGGTCTGCACAGACTGCAGGGAGTCTGAGGGATGGGGGATTTATCTGGAATTTAACAGAAGCAAAATCATGATCAGCGATGGCACTACCAAAGCCCTGGCAAACTGGTAACACAGTGAAAGGCGTCAGTCCTGCATCCCACCTAACCAAACATGTCCCAGGACTGAACCGGACTTCCCAAAGCTTTGTCTATGCCACACACAAAATGTTGAATGGTGTGGTGCAGCTGTCAGCATCATGAAATAGTCACACAGTTTCTGATGGGAGACTCCTATGCAGAAGCCTTGGATATGTTGTCCCAGGCTTTAGCGTACTTCAGGCTGGGTTTGCTTCTGCCGACGTCCCCAACAATTTTATCATACACGCACATCACTCTTGCATCCCAGCATCATCTAAGATAGAAAGCCCTTTGCAGTTTTACTTCTACCTCCACTGCATTGTAGCTGAAAATCTCAGAGAGGCCATTTTGGGCAAACTCAACCAAGAGCTAAATCTGTTTCATACCACAGGTAAATCCAGCCTGCTTCCCCTCTTTCTTTTTGCATAAAACCTTGCATCACAGATGCCCTGCTCGTACCTGTGCAGGGGCAGAGATGGAGACAGAGGACAAAATTACCTTCTGGCCAACGTGACAGGGGCTTTCTGCCTTTTATAAGTGAGATGAAGGGGCTTGAAGGCTGAATCGTTGAAGCTGAGTAACAGTGGCTGTAGGCCTGGTCCTCCTCTGCGTGGTTCCTGGAGGAGGTGCTCCCTGTGACACAGCACTGGTACTTTTTCTTTCTGCCTGGCTTTTTTTCCCTCCCCCTTGCCATCAAAGAGAGGAAAGGGAGGCAGGAAATAATTCAGGGAGCGGGATCAGATTTGCCCTCCGCAACCCTGCCTCTTATTGCAGTGCAGTCTGTAACGACTGATGGAATTGCCCTCGACTGCGTATGCCGGCCAGTCCCAGCCCGCGGCGGGTGAAGGTCTGACTGCGATACCCTGACAGTTGGAGGGGAAGGGTTGTGGCAGACGGGTACGGGCTCGCAGGGCAGGCAGAAGTGAGGATTTCTTACCCGTACCTGATGTCGCTTAGGACCATCCTGACCACTTCACTTTGCCAAATTTGTCCTTGGCCGAACTCCACTGCAGTCACTGGAGTTACAGGCAGTGAGCTGCACATTTTGACTCATACCCTGTGAATTTATAAACTGACTCCCAGCACATTTGGCTCCATTTTGGACTGAGAAGATAGGACTCTAAAAAGCCAATAAAACAACTATTTACTGTGAGATGCCCAGCCAGAAAAGCTTCTGCTCATCTCATATTTTCTTTTATCCATTGTATTGGGAAATCTGTTTGAAAGCAAGACTTCGCAGTGGTCATTAGCAGTTCCTAGTCCTTTAATTCATCAGAGCACTTGCAGGCACCTGAGGAGACCACAGCAGAGCTGGGCTAAAGCATCCTCAGGGGTCCAGGCTCCCTGTTCAGTTCTCAGCCCGCCTCTCTTCCCTCTACACTGATTGCCCTTTGGCACAACCCCCCCAAACCCCGACAAAGTGCTGTGGGGCGGGAAGAGACAGCAGAAGCCGGGGAACTTACCGTGGTGAGGACGGGTTCAGTCACACCAGGCTAGGAGATGGAGGTGGATGTCGAGTTGGCTTAGAAATAAATATTCTGCGTGTAAATATTCTTCATAGCCGTTAGCCTCCTCTCCCATCTCGCCTAGCGGAGGAATTAAAAACGTTTGGCAGCCGAGCGCATTTGCTACAAACCCTTAAAAAAAAACCCAACAAAGCATCCCCAGAGCCAGCTAAGGCTGGAGCCTGTGACTATCACTAACACCCCTCTGGCTTTAGTGTTGCTGCTGTCGCTTTCAGTGGAGTTTGGGGGCAGAATTAGGCTCCCCGACTCTCCTCCCACCAAAGCTCCCCCACTTCAAGCAGCAGAGAGCCCCAAAGAAGCCACAGGTGCATTTTTCAGGCCCCCACCTCTCCCCCTCTCCTCTCTATTTCCCTGTAGACAAGCCCCACGGCCAAGCTCCCCGTGTGTTCTCCAGCAGCATTAACTTATGCACACACCATTCACCAATCGTGCGGCATTTTTTTGTCAATGAAGGCACATTTTATGAATTAGAAGAGCACATGCCCCCTTGTGGCATGACTCCGCTCCCTGCTCCGAGCCGCCAGCCCCCTCCGCACCCCCGGGGGGCCGGGGAAAGCTTGGGGGGGGGCACTCCGGCGAGGAGAGGCTTCGTGGAAACCTGCACATGGGTTAAAAATAGCCCACAGCAGCCGGAGAGAGATGGTCGGAGTAGGTGAATGATGAGCTGAAAGGACAGCGTGCGAGGGGAAAAGAAAAAAGAAGAAGGAAAAAAAAGCAGTTGCTTGAGGAGTAAAGGGATATTTATTTCCGTGGGGTTTTAAAAAGGGTTTAGCTAATTGAATCGAACTGAAAAGCGAGGCGGCTGACACAAGCGCAGAATGCAGCCCCCTCTCCATCCATGGAGCAGGTACAGCACAGCAAATGGCTTCTGCCTGACCTATATGGCTCAGACACTCGCTGGAGAAAAACGAGCGGAGCTGATTCTTCGCACTTTTCTCTCCTCACCCCTCCCAGTCCCTAACACAGGATTTTCTGGGGTTGGCTATGGTAGCAGTTTAATTATGAGAACCAGTTTTTACTGAGAACTGAAATGAACCCTATGACCTAATCCACAGAGAGACTTCTGAGAGGAGCCGGGTACAACACTTTGATTTGGGAAATACAAGACCAAAGCACACCCACCAGAGAAGAATAGGCAAGACCGATAGTGCAGAATCCACCCGTGGACCTCATTTACAATCAGGGTCACATCCTGCAGTTGTTACTCAGGCAAAACCCAAGGAGGCAGAAGCCAGAACAAACCTCCCAAAGCAGGCGACAGCCCTGGCATCACAGGTTATGGGATTGCTGTCCCCAAAATTGTGGCTGGGGTTAAGAACCGGGAATGCCAGGGCTCCGATCCCAGCTATCACATCACTCCTTTCCTAGGCAAGTCTCTGCAAAATGAGTAGTTAGTTCTCCACCTCCTGGGGGCTATGTGGCTGAATTATTGATGGTAGAAGGTGAAAAGCAATAAACAAGAAATCAACCAAATTGCTAGCATGAGGGAAGAACAGGTATTAATATAATTACAAAAAATAAAATCTTTGCTCCTGCAAATGTGGGAAGGAGCGCAGTCTCATGGTTACCGGAGACAGGGAGAGGCAGGACTCCCGGGCTGCAACACCAGCGTGTGCATGGCAGCTTGTTAGGCTCAGACTAAATGCTCAGGTCGGTTTGGTCTTTACTTGTGGTTGCATGTTTTTTGGTCGGGGATTCCCTCGTTACTTTGGGGGGAGTGTCTAGCACTGTGGGGCCCATGGGCAATATTGTGAAGAGATAGGATGCTAGACATAAAATACATGCACACACACTTGTGCATAGGTATATTTGCGGCCCCTTCCTGCATAAGTGTCTGTCTACATCATTAAAAACATTTTGGGGTTGGCACCTTACCTTCATGTCTGTACGCACAAGGACCTCGATCATGATTAGGGCCTCTGAGAATGGACATAATAAGAGTTTAAAAATACACACGGTAGTGGGTGTTATGAGTGACCTTTGTTTCTTCTGCCTTCGACAGAAAGCCTTGTTTTTCAGCAAGCCTTACACAGTCTTATATAGCTTGTGGGATTTTTTTACTTCATGTGGCTGTCAGTTTAAAATGCTCAGGTGGAATATTTAACTTGAAAGCTTTCCACCTTCTCCTCTTGCTCTTTGCATGAACCAACACAGGTTTCTTCTGAGTGAGCAGACTGTATCTAATAAAAACTATGGCAGCTAAATCTGGGATTGCTGTGCATGCTCCTTCACAGGTCTTGGTTCAAAATATTCAGTCTTGCAGAGAAAGCCCCTTCACACACGGGGAGATCTAGAGCAGCCAGTAAACTAGATCATCTCCCTTTCCTCCTCAGGAGTGCAGAAGAAGCAAGCAGCTTACTAAGATGTCTTTCTTGGGGCCAGGGGCCAGCTCCCCTGGCTCCCCAAAAGAGAAGGGGAGTCAGCACTTAGAGAAAAAATTGTAACTGCCACCTGTTCACAGGAGAAAATTACCAGGACTGCAACCCAAATTTCTCCTCTATGCTTTTCAAAGGTACAACACACAAGATGCTATCCAGGAGAAGGCAAAGATGCTTTTGCTCTGCTGGATTTGGAGCTCCTGTTAGAGACGTCAGGAGGGTTACTTCAGTGAGCAAAAGCATCCTAAGGATGCAGTATAGCCCAACATGTCTTTGGTGCTCCGTGCTACAGAAAAATCTACGCCACTAAGTCCCCTGTCTCATGCCCACTAAATTAATGAGGAGGTTAATACAAAGATGCCTCTGCTGAGATACAATTCTTCCCCATGTTGCTGGTACCTCTGCCTGCCTCGTTTGCCAGCAGAAATGGGTGTGTAGGAGAGAGGTCTAGGGATTTTTTCCCCTCTCTTGCCCAGAGGGCAATAACCTGCCCCTTTGAAGGAAAGAGCATCTTTTCACCTGGGTTTCCTACTGTCCAGGCCTGAGCCCCTATCAGACTGACCTCCTGCAATGGGAGCTGGGGGTCTCAAGGCTAATCCCGAAGGGTGCTGGAAGCCCCCATCAGTGCTGGTTGTTTGCTGGGGAGAGGTCTAGCCCTGCTGCTGCTGCCCACCGCCACTTCCAGTTCAGAGGGTTGCTCGTTCTTGCTCCCCACATTTGCTCCAGTGTGGACCAGGGACCTGGTCCCCTGTTTGGTTCCCCCAGGATGGCTGAGATGAAAGTCCTTGCCCACCCATGCTGGGGCAAAGGTGCTCTGAAGAAGAAGTTTGCTTTCCCCTGCCCACGTCCCTGGCACACCTGGTAGTGCCCGAGGGGGTGAAGCTCTCTGGGTCTTTGCGTTGATGCAGCCTTAAACCAGGGGTGGGAGGAAGCTGGCTGGCGATGGGCTGCAGAGCTCTTTGTAGCGGCGTTGTTTCCGCACGCTAGAAATGATGAATCCAGGTGGTTCATTCATTTTGGACCCAGTGTTAGAAGAGCGGATGGTAAGAAAGTGCCACGTAAACTGGCCAAAGGTACGAGTACGGCAGGATAAAACCGTGCTATCCATTACCCTGGTGTAAACCCCAGCGGGGTTGCAGGAGTGGTATTGCCACAGCTACGCCAGCCCACCGCCAGCCAGAATTGTACTGTGGATTTTTCCTCCCCTCCTTTTCGGCTCCGTGTCACAGTGGGGATGTGACTGTTGGAGTCAGGTGGGGCAGGCAACCCGTCGTGGCTTGGGAATGGAGGCAGGCAGGGGCACCGAGCGCCAGGGAGGTGGGCTGCAGTAAGGTGGGGGTCTGCGGCGGGGAGCGTTTCCTACCCCGCTGCCGGATAACTACATTTACCTTGGGGATCTCCGGGGTTTGTAATGGGGTTGTTTGGAGCTTATTCACCCCCCCACATCCCCCCAGCATGTAGGGCTTATGTGCCTGTGTTTAAATATAGAGTCAAGCTCGCCAAGTCCCCAGTTTTAGGGAGGAGGGTGGCTCGGCAGAGCGCAGCTCACTCTGCCCCAGCCCGTGGGGTGCCACAGGGACGCGGAGGGGACCGTGCTGCTGATGTGACCCCGTGTCCTGGGGAAATGGTGGGATGCGTGCTGGCACCGTGCTGGTTTGGTGTGTGTGTGTGTGGGGGGGGCTCACGTGGAGCCGATCCCACAAGGTGGTGGTGTGTGGGTGTGCGGGGGCATGAGAAGGCGAGGGGGGCTACCGGCGAGGCCTCCCCCCGGGCTCCGGCCACCCAGAGGGAGCGCGGGGCTGGGGTACAGCTAAACTGCGCTGAATCCCCTTTAAAAATCTGCAGTTTGGTGTCTTACTGGGTTTTATTTCTCTCTCCTGTTCCTCTCTCGCCCTGGAGTTCTGTAGTAGCCCTGAATTAGCATGTCACGTGTAAGGCATGTGGAAATGAATCAGGGGCATGTGAGGAGGAGGAGGACGCCTGTGTCTGTGTTTGCATCCAAGGATCTCCTCTCACTCTGTGTTTGCGTAGGTGTCTAGCTCCCTTCTCCCCCCCTCCCATCCCTGCCTGCCTCTCTCTCCCTGCCTCCCTCTCATCCCTCCATCTGGCCAGCCCAGCTCTCCCTGCCAGCTCAAGCAATACCTCAAGCAGAAACTGCAGCTTTTTCTCTGCACCCCGTTAGGAAAATAGAGGGGGGGGCCCCTACACTCTGGACACGTACCCAGGGGAGAGCACGCACGCACCCTCCCAAATGCGAGCTCCCTTTCCCGCTCCCCCCCTTCCCCAGATTTTTGCTCCTTAGTCAGCACCTCAAGCCCTGCAGACTGCACCAAGGGCAAGCTTATTAACGCTAACAACAACAAAACACAGCCGCCAACCAAGCCCCGGAGCCTGCCTGTTATTGGGTGGGTTGCCCTCACCCCCTTTTAGGCAACTGCCACCAGCACACGTCTGCACATAAAGCCAGGAATGAATCAAACCCACCCACGGGCAGGGAGGGGAAATGTCCCCGGTGGGTTGTGGGGAGCAGACAGGACCCCCGGGGGAGAGGGGCCAGGCGCGGCAGGGGGGAGCGAAGGCTCAGCTCGACGAGAGCTGAAGGGGCTGGGGAGGAGGCACAGAGACCCTCCTGGGGGGGTTGCCGCACACGTACCATGGCTCTGCTCCAGCCAAGGTCAGAGCCTGGCACCCCAAAACAGGGATGATGCTGGGGAAGGGGTGCGGAGCACACCCTGCACCCAGTCCCCTGTGGCAACGGGCCGCACAAGCCCAGAGCCCCCCAGTCCCAGTTACAAGTCCCACCGGACCAGCCGCCCCCTCCCCACGGGACAATCTCCAGTACTGCTCTTTTTTTTAAACTCTCCCCCTGTACTGGGTGAGATGGGATGTTTCTGCATCCCCCAAACCCACTTCCCAAGAGGCAGCTCTCAAGCACTCCCAGATCCCAGGCAAGGGGTTCTTGCCCCCAAACGGTTTCATTCAAAGCCCCCATCCTAACCAGGGAATAGCTGCCTGCCATCTCCCTCCTCGAATCTCTCCCCAAACAATTTTTTGACGCTTCCAGCTTCCGTCCACTGCCAACCATCCGAGGGGGCTCCCCTCGTCCGCCTGCCATCCGCTCTTCCCCACCTTGCACGCCGTGTCCCCCCCCCCAGCTTCTCATACCTCCTCTGCTCCGCTCCCCTTCCCTCCTTGCTTTCCAGGCTTTCCCCTGCCCTCCTCTCCTTGCCCCGGGGACCCTGAGGTCTGCCCTGCCCCATGGCCTGCCCTGTCCCGTCCCCCCCCCGGGGGCTTCTGCTGCTGCTGCTGCTGCTGCTGCTGCTGCTGCTGGCAAGGTGCAGCCTAGTGTGGCGAGAGGCTATAAATAGCTCTGTAAGCTCCGCTCTCATTGACACCGTTTGGACAGAGGATGGAAAAATAAACAAAGGAAACTCCGTTCGAGCCGGGCTCCAAGCGGCAGCCACATTCCTCATGCTAAATAATAACAGATTTTCCACCAAGTGTGTGGGTAATATACGGATTGGCATAGGGGGGAGAGCGAGCGAGCGAGCAGGAATCAAAACAAATTATACACACCCAGTGCGTGTCAATATTTTGGTCCTTCTTATTCTGCCCTGTAGTAGTTAAGCACACGCAGATTGCCTATATTTAGAAAAGGGTATATTTTTAAGTACTCCGAGATGGAGATTGTTTCCATTAATAATGGTGGAGCACATTGGAGGAGGCAGACCTGGCGAGGAGCTGTCGAATGTTGCTTTAGTGACATATAGAGGCCTGAGAGATAAAGGACAGGGCAGGAGCAGAACAAATATTTTGAAATCAAGCAGTGATTACCCTGAAGTTTGCAGTTGTGTTGCTATTTTTACACAGGGGGCTGTTTGCACTGGGAGATTATTCACAGTTCCCTGGTGCAGAGACTCAGGCAGTGGGAGAAGAATTATATTATCGGGGGGTTATTTTATTTTGTGTTTTTTCCTTTTTTTAATTGAGGACAGAACATACACTGCAGCAGAAAGGTTCAGCTCGGAATGGCTGAAAGCAGGGATGGCCACACAAAAAAGTAGCATTTGTTACCCGATTCTGGGACGCTAACTCAGCTTGGCTTAGGAAGGGTAGTGCCTGCATTTTAACACCCCCAACACCCCCCCCTCCCCCTTTTCGCCCATCCCGTCCTTCCCAGAATAACCTCTCCCAATCTCAGGATTCCTACAGGGATTTTAATAGTGAATTTTCATCTATGTTATGGGAGGAGGTAAACAACCAAATAAGGTCTGCACCATAACATGCTAGGAGCTATATGTGCCTGGTATTGACTGCCCAAGAAGCTTAATATGTGAAAAGAAGAGAAAGAGAAGGAAAACTAAATAATAAAGACAAAAGGAAAAAAAAAAACTTTACACTTAACTTTATAGCTGGGTAAATGAAAGCTGGGTGACTCACCCAAGGCCATAGAGGGAGTCTGTGGCATTGCCGGAACGCAAAGCCAGCTTTTCCATCTTAGCGCAACACCCTTCACGTGATCAAGAAGATTCTTCAATTTTTTTTCTCCTAGATGTTTCTGCTTAGCTATTTCACAGGCAGGATGGTTTACGGAAGCAGAAATCCCAGTAATTTTCCTATTACTCTCCTGGGGAGGGACACATCCCAGTCGGAGCCACCCTCCCCAGCCGAGGCCCAGCATGATGGGGGGGGGGGTCACACCCCAAGCAGTGTTCCAGCCCCCCTGGGTGCCCCTGGGGAGTGGGCAGGGGCACCCAGGGTTCTGCTGAGCCAAGTCAGCCCTAGCCCAAAAGTCTCTCACCCCTGGGGAGGTGAAGGCAGAGGAGGCTCCAGCCTCCAGACACCCGGCGTGGGGGCTTTAGCTCTTCCCCCAGGGGGGTGTCCTGGTGACGTGGGGGAAATGCACTGCTGAAGGGCCACGACCTGTCCCCCGTCCCCACCTCCTGGTCAGGGCTCAGCCCCGCTCCCCGGCCACACCAGGTGGGGACAGTCATCTTCCTCTGTGGCCTCCTAGGAGGGAGCTAGCCTTCACCAGCTATGGCGGTTACTTAATTATCAGATCTGCACATGCAAATACACCCCTACCTCCTGGAAAAAAAACACATTCAGGCACCAAGTTTTGCCCACACTCGCGTGCAGAGAGAACAGACGTGGCCTGACAGGTAGGAAAGCGCTGGGAGCAGATGCTCCTCAAGCTTTCTCTTGCTTCTGCCATGGTCTGACCTGGGTAAGCCGTGCTACCTTACCTCGCAGGATAGAGCAGGAGTAGCTGGGGAAGCCATGGGGTGAGATTAATCAGTGAATTGTAAATGGTTCTGAACTCTAAGTAAATGAAAGTTAGTTGACGGAGCATGCTGAAAAGTTTGGGAACGTGAGGGAGCTCCCAACTGGAGGCTTTCTTAACCTGCCCTGCACACACACACGCCACGCCGCCAGGAAAGGACTGAGCCCTTCCCCTTCCTCAACTGGTCTTCACCAACATCAGGGCGAACCTCAAGCTGTCAGCTCACTTGTGAGGATCTCGGTGGTTTTTTGGTTTTGTTATTTTTTATCTTGGAGTGCTCAGCCCACATATTTGAGCTTTTCCCTCACAACTTTCTTACAAACAGATATAGTGAGAGGCAACAGAGCCGAGCTGCCTCCTTTCCCCAGAGAGAGAGGGGTGGATAGAGGTGGGCATTTCAGGCTAAGCCTACTCTACACTTGCTGAAAAAACTTCCCTTTAAATATACGCGTGGAGTTCAAATCTATCTTCAGCTAAACCTTTGAATGAAAAATAAGTTGACAGCCTCATTCCACCCGTCTGATGCACAGGCGGCACACCCCACATGCATGAGCTAGGGATTTGGGGGAGAAACAGCGGAGGGATTCCCGTTAAGGAAACCCCACTCACTGTCTGCTCGGGTAAGATGTGGGGGAGGGCTCCTCTCCTTCCCAGCACTACGAACATGAGATCAGTTGCCTCATGGTTGCATAAATTCCCTCGCTCATTTGGGAATTCACGCGTTACTCCCATTTAGAGCCACCAAGAGGACACCCCACCTTTTGGGGATTAAGGGCTGAGGAGTGCAGCTCGAGCGATGGAATTGGGCACGTGCTCCCACTGTCCGTCCAGCACCTTCTGCAAACTCTTCCCTTTTTCCAGGCTTTCCTCCCCAAGGGAAACATCTGCTTCGCCTGGGGCTGGAGGTGGGGGTGAGTTTGCATGTGTGCTGTGGGAAACCCCCCTCTGGGACTGGAGCCACAACCCAGGAACCGAATGGATTTGACCTTTTAGCACAACATGGCTGCCACGTCAACGTGCTGGTAAAGACGAGCGTAGAGTAGAAGACCAGCTATTTCTGGAAAACTAATCTTGCCCTCGCAACCTCCCTCTAGTCTGGTCCTTGGCAGCAGAGGGTGGGATGAGGTGGACCCTGGTCTCAATTATGGCAGGGTACCAACTTTTGCATTTGTGATATAACTGTATCTACACAATCAGAGGTTTGGAAGTGCACTAATTGACTACAAGCTCTCTTCCCAATGAAGGCTCATCAAGCTAATGGTGGTGGAAACTGCTCTAAGGGGGTTGTCACAGAGCAGCAGAGCTGCAGGGCACCTGTGCTGCTTATGTAATCCATCCCGCTAGTTAGAGCAGCATCAACTGTAACCGACGTCATTCCTGATAGATGTCAGTTCAACCTTTTTAAAGGCTTCACCGATAACCATTACACCCCAATCTCCATTTCACAGGGGACCTCTCTACGCTCCAGAGAGCAGGTGCAATGGTTCAGCTTTGGCCACGCTCATGTCCCCAGGTGGAGAACCTGGATGGGCCTGGCCAAGGTCTGTGGTCACACCACGTAAAAGGGACTTTGAGGCCGTGCATTGGATTGTTAGTCCTGGCAGGCGGCAACCAGCTTCCCCATTAGCCCAGAAACATTAAGGCGAGCGTAGGTTGAACCTGCACTGCAGAGCCGTTGGAGTTGTGCGCAGTACAACTACGAGAGGCAGAGACCCGGGTACCTACTTATTACTTCTTCTGAAAACACTCTTGGGATCATAAAAATCAAATGAGGGTGTAAAGGCAATGAAGAGAAATACAGCTATGGAAGACAGCTCTAAGGAAGACTTGCACTAGGAGGCTGAGGTGTAGGATGACTCTTACCCGAGCACGAGGACTAAGATTTCTATTGGCCTTGATGACAATAAGCCTCTAGCTGACAACGCAGGCTGCTGTAATGCTCTGATATATCTACAGGGACAGTGGCACCATGCCAGCTGGGTGCTTTATTCATACTTTGCTACTCTTATAAAGATAGGCTCAAGTGACTCATATGTCACTGGCCACACACCATACATTTAAACTCATTGTCATGGATTTGATTTCTGGGGGTTAGGCTGTCTTTGTTTTTTGTTTTTTTTTTTTCATATTAATTCCTTTCCCTCTGCTCTCCTCAATTTAATTATGGCTGTGTAATCTGGAGATCTGTAAGGCTCTAGCATGAGGTCTCTGGCTATCAAGTTTTCATGTTCACAATTAGCAAATGGAGACAAGAAGAGCAGCCCTGGAAGAAAGGGGTTTTAACTTAAGATCCTTAAGAGGATCTGTGGTGCTGTGGTCTTATCACGAACAGGAGAGCCACGGATGAGAAAGGTTTTAGGTTTCGAGCCCAAGTTTCAGGACACTTAAAACAATATGAAAACCAGTCTTTGTTAGACTTTCTAGAGGCAGATAAATGTTAGGCAATTAGGAGCACTAAAGGGGTTTTAAGCCTTCCTCTGTAGCATTCAAGAAACATTGAACCACGCTGATGTCTGCTTGATCGTAGCTGAGAAGTTCTCATTTCTGGTCCAATGCCCCTGAACAGTGGCTTTTGAGCAACATGAGCCTGAAATTAGTGGGTTTTTTCACATTCAGATTGTCAGCTGCTGCTTTCTCTCCCTCTTCTCTCCCCCGTCCCATGCCACAATACCCTCAGGGACTTCTCTCTCAAACCTTTGCACTTGCTCCTGGACAGATCCTCGTGGAGGGCGGGGCCTTAGGCACAGTCAAGAGGAAGACAAGAGGCTTGGAAAAGTCCAGGATGTCACCTATGGCACTTCCCCCAAAACTTCTACGTTGCGCTGATGTTTGGAGAGCACAAACACATTAAACACAAGGCAAACTGATTAGCAAGACCAACCAGAAACTTGCTGGCATGCTTTTGAATTCAGTATCGGTCCACTATACTTTTCATACCATGTAAACACCTGAACGTCTTGTACCACATCCCTGCAACGCTAGCAAGGCATCTTCAACCTCGTGTTATCTCATTTTAGGATGAACTCAAAGTATAGATCCAGAAAGGTACCATCACAGAATTAAGGAAAGTAGAGGTGATGTTTGGGGAAAAGATATCGATGAAGCGATTAGATACAGCTCGTGAACATTTTCCATTTCTAGAACAGACGTCCAGACATGAGGAATTCCCTACCATAAATCCCTCCTTCCCAAGAAGCCATTTCCCCCCTTTCTTTTGAGGAAGAAATTTCAATTTCTTTTTTGCAATTTTCTTTAAGTGCAGCAGAGTGAAAACTAGTAAATATTTTACACTTGGCTTTCTCAAGGAAAACATCATACCTGTTATGACCTACTTGCCTCCAGGGATCTCCCCCCTGTCACGGGAGTTCCACCGCCATCTCAGATGCTATGGAGCCTCTTGCTCAGGTCCTGTGCTGTACCATGGTAACTGGTTATCAGGGAAAGAGAGAGCCGACGTCTACACATCTCCCATGCAGATACCAGTCAGGCACGCCAAGACACTAGTTGTGTCCAGTCAGATCCAAAAGTAAAAAAAAAGAGAACTCAAAATTTGTGGATTATGGTGAGAAGGACAAGCTCATTTAGGCAATGCTATGCCTTAATTGTCATGGCAGTGGAAAAATTCTTCTACACTGTTCCCAATATTTCTTGCTGCAGCCACAGCTGAGACCGGCTATGGGCTGTATCCCTGTGCAGGTGGTCCTGTGGCGAGACTGAATTGCCCACAGATGCAGGGGGAAAAAAAATGGAATAGGAGTATGTGGTACATCGGGGAAAGCATCAGACCTTCTCACTGTGTTGAAACATGGGACAGATGCAGTGACACAGTACCTGAAGCAAGTCATTTCTGTATAATTCCCTCCTCAGCGATGATGCTCCATTATAGAAATGAAGGATAATGCAGATATCCAAAAGCGTGAATCTCCTAGCCCAGCTTTCTAAATGGCAGTCTCCTACAAAGGCAGGCAAGGGTCTGGAGGCTTGCAGGCTACATGCCCCTCCACCCCAACGTGGTACCAAGGATGGCAAGAAGATGGAGGATGCTGTTGCACGTTTGATACTGCAGTGGTCTGGCACTGCAGGTTTGGGAAAAGGAGGAAACCTGACTCGAAGGTTAAAGTCAATACTGAGAATCCCACCTCCTAATTTCTGTTCCAGGTACTGCCTGTAAGGTGGCTTTACACAAGCCCCCCCTGTGGCTCACTGCCCCTCTTGTATAAGGGGGTTAATAACACTAGCTATCTCCTAGATAGGGGTACCTGAGACTGAATGAAGCAGTGGCTGCAAAGGGCTTCAGGAACCTCAGTTAAGGGGTGAGGGTAGCAAAATATTAACTGGTTGGTCGTAGACATGCAATAGCCTCCCTTCTGCATATTTACTACAGGAAAGCAAAGGGGAAAATGACTCCAAGAGCTTCTCCTTTTCGTTTTGCTTTAGACTTCTGCTGCCTATTTCTTGTGTCTGCTTCACAAGGGGAATTTCTTTGGATCTGTCATATAGGCAGAAAAAGCCTGGACCAGGGTCGTGGGGTTTTTGGGGGCGCAGAGGCAACCGCAGATACGTACTAAGCCCGTACCTTTTAATCTCCCTATCTGGCTAGATTAAATACATTTATAGCACACAAAATGTGCTGCAAAGTAGAAACTAGAAGGCTGGCTTTGTTGGGCAGGAGAGAGTTAATCCCTATGGGGTGCTCATGTACGTCAGAGCAGGTTCCTGTCTGTGCAGTGCTCAGCTAGGATTGAGAGCTTTTGTTCCTTGTTGTTTTTCATGATTTCTTTGCATTTAATAGTGTTTGGATTTAAAAAAAAAAAAAAAACATTTTAAAGAGCATTTCGAGCTGGCAAATGGGGGGCAGGTGGAGAACCCTGTAGCCTGCGGTTCCCTACGCACCCTAAGATATTAAAGAACATCACGGACACAGGGCAGGACAAGTCTCCACCATGGCCATTGGCACGTGCGCTCCAGCCTTTAGCGCCTGTGCCACACCCTGCAGGGGCAAAATCCCAGTCTGTCTCCCATCACCCCGGCCCCTTCCAGGGCTCTGAGCAGGAATTACGAACCGGTGGTGGGACGTGAGGTGGGGATGCTCCCACCACCTCTCCAGCCTCGCCCCTCTACGTCTCCCAACAGCCAGGCGTTCCCCGTCCCGGCGGGACCGGTGAGGAGCAGATAGATGAGAAACCCTGATGTTTCACTCCCAGGTCCTGAGCCAAGCCAGGCCCTTGAGCGTGACTCTTCTGTTGGAGTTTTTTTTTTTTTGGACCCGATTTTCAATCAGTTTGGAAGACAGCGGTGTCATCGTTCTCCCAGTCTGGATCCAGCCCGAAAGGTTTGAAGCTTGACAGAGCCCGTGGTGGCTTCTGGTCTGAAGGACGGACATGTCAGGGTGCTGGGTAATGCCTCACGGATCTCCTCTGGAGGTGGGAAAGGGGAGCAGGGGACTCCCCCAAATCCACCATCCCCTCAGCTCTGGGGAGGGAGCCTGCTGTGAGCGGCCTGGAGGGCAGGCAGGGCTGAGGCAGAGGACCCGAGGAGGGTCAACTTGAAAGAAAAGAGCGTAAAAACCACCTGTCTCTGGATTAGCCCGGCTGTGACTAAAGGTGAGGGCCAAAATAACGAGCCGCCACGAAAGGCGAGGGCACCGCGGGGTGAGACCCCCACAAAGGAGCGTTTCGGTGGGCTGCGAGGACGCCCGGGAGCAACCTCCCGCCGGGCAGACCCCTTCCCCCGCGGAATCGAGCGCTGAAACGGGTTAACCCCCCCCCCGTCCCCCTCAAGAAATACCTCGCTGAGGGACCCGCCGCTAACCCCGCACCGGCGTGACGGAGGGGGAGCGGGACCGGCCCTTCCCGCCCAGTCACCGATCCCCGAAGGGACCTACGAGCCGCACTTGGGGGACCCGCTGAGGGAGAAGGCTGTGTGGGAAGCTGAGGCGGGGGGCAAAACCGACGGGAACCGAGGATCCCCGGCTCGGGCCGTGCCCGCCTGCCAGGCGCTGCCCCGCCCGGGCCGGCTCTTCCCGCCGCCAAGCCGGGCTCCGGCTGCCACCTGCAGGCCGTGGCGGGGGACGGCGCCTTCCCCTCGCCCCCGACCCTGCCCCGGGCTTCCACCGGGGCTGCCAGGCTGCGGCAGGAGGGGGTTTTGCCTCACCGCCCCGCAACCCCGGGGTCTCTGCGACACGACCCCCCCATCCTCTCAGCGTGAAAGCCTTCCGCCCGGGGTGTGAGCTTAGCCCGGAGCTGAGGGGACTGGGGAGCCATCGTCACCGCGTTGCCCCAGCCGCCATCGTTGCCTCAACGGCGGCAAACGTCCCGCTGGCAAAGCCCGGCCGAGGAAGAAATCCAAGGGAAAGGC
This sequence comes from Buteo buteo, assembly GCF_964188355.1. Classification (NCBI taxonomy): domain Eukaryota; kingdom Metazoa; phylum Chordata; class Aves; order Accipitriformes; family Accipitridae; genus Buteo; species Buteo buteo. The sequence continues at coordinate 52,957,861 of NC_134176.1, read as the reverse complement.
AGAGAGCTGCCAGGACTCAGCGGTGAGGGGCTTCAACCCGGGGACTCGCTACCGGCGAAGCGACGGGGCCAAAGCTGGCACGCAGAGGCAGACAGGGCAAAAACTGGGACCCGAGAAAGAGATGGCGGTGGCGACCAAGATGGCGGTGGCGACCAAGATGGCGGTGGCAGAGGAGGGGGACAGGGAGCGCGACTGCAGGTCAGGAAACCTGGGGATTCCCAGGCCGGCACGGAGCCGCGAGGCCCTCGCGTCACACGGATTCCCCAAGGAATATACTGGGGACAGGCTGTGGGATAGGACAGGTGTACTGGGATGTGACAATTCTTACCTGTTCCTAGTAGGATGGACTATCAATCCAAGTCCAAATGCGTCCAGAGAGGAGGCAAGAATAATTTTGTCCTTGGCCACTTCTCATCTTTGCTTCAGCTGCCCATTCATTAACTTGTTTTTTTTTTTAAATCCTCCTAGGATCCTCCCTTACTCACAGCAAAGTGGCTGCTTCTCAAGGCTGCGGTGACCAGCTTTAGCTCCCAAGCACCCACATTTCTCTGCACTCCACTTTGTCCACTTCACGCAGCTCGACCACCTCTGCGAGCACGAGGTACAGGGAGTAAGGCGATGACAGTGCTGGAGTGGTTCAGTATCAGTAATGGCTCTTTTTGTGGCATAGAGAAAGGCAGAAACACGGTAAGGGTGAGGGAGACGGGGAGGATTGCCCCGCAAGCCACTGCTCACACCACTACCTGCTCCTCAGCCCCTTCGGCTACTAGGTGGGTGACAAGAGCCTGGCTGGAGGGGGCTGCGAAAGGCAGCAGACAGCCAGGCTGGCTCTCAGCCCCCAGGTGCTCTTCCCTCTTCTTCCTCCCACTCCTCCCACATTCCTCCAGCTGCTGGTGCTGCTCTTTCCTCCCACACAGCAGCTCTAAGAGGCTGGAGGAGACAGTAAGGAACGGGGGAAGCACTTAGAGGCTGACAGCTGCCACTGCCTGGTTTCTTTCCAGAGCCCCATCTTCCTTCGACCTTCACTGTCTCCTCCATTTGCTCAGAGCTGGCAGCAGTGCTCGCAGAGGTGGCCGAGCTGCGTGACATGGACGAAGTGAGGTGCAGAGAAATGTGGGTGCATGGGAGCTAAAGCTGGTCACCACAGCCCTGAGAAGCAGCCACTTTGCTGTGAGTAAGGGAGGATCCTAGGAGGCTTAAAAAAAAAAAAAAGAAAAAGAAAAAAATAAAAGAGTAAAAGTCAGTGGTAGTCACCCCAAAACCAAGCTGTGCCAGCCAGGATCTATTTTGCTGGAGACCTCGGGAGCTGTGTGCAAGCAAGGGTATGAGAGAGTAATCAGGGGTTGCTGGTGGCACTTCCAAGTGGAAGGCTCACAGGGATGAGTTAATTTCCATCTTATCCTCTGTGCTCTTGTTGTTCATTCTACTAAACATCAACTTTTTAACTAATATTGTGAATTCATCCACACCTCTCATCCCCCTCTCAAACTTCCTGGTGCCACGCTGACAATATTAGAAAGTCTTGTTCTTCTTTTTCACTACCTTGAAGGGTTGCATGTTGAACAGACAAATCACAGTAACCTGATATGCTAGGACATGCTATCCAGACTGAAAGGACTACAACTGCCACTCAATCATGGGGAAAAAAAAAAAAAAAAAAAGGGCAGGGGGGAGAAGCTCAGGGCTAAGCCAATAAATAAAATGGAAAGAAAATAAAAACCTTGTCCCTGGATTCACATAGCTAATGGGCAGGCTCTACTCCTCTGCCTAGCACTGAGGAAGGTTGAAACTACAGTCAGCACAGAAGGGGTTTGTCTTGGCTTCTCTTGTGAAGAGTTTCTAAGGAAACTCCCACCCAGGTTTTGGCCCCCTCCCCCTTTTTTTTTTTCTCTTGCAGATCCTCCAGTTGAAGAAAAAAAGCCTTGCCTACACTAAAATATGCCGCATTGTTTGTTCCTCTGGTCAAAATGACTTTGAAACATTTTAGGGGAAAGTGGCTCATAAGAAACGCTCTGGGTTTCTAAAAGCACAAACTATCCTGTTTATGAAAGGGGACACAGGGCTCTTTGTCAGGATACCAGCATCCGTGCTGCACTGATCTGATCTGCTCCTGAGGAAATGCTGTCCCTCCTGCCTCAGCTGGAGAGGACTTCAGTCATGTTGTAGCCACCCAGTTTTTTAGGAGCTTTTTAGTGACGCTCCTGCTAAGGATGGCTATTGTATATGGGTGCAAGGGGGGTGTCGCTATAGAAATTTAAAGGAAGACCCACGTAAACCTACAGTGACAAGGATAAGAACCCTTGCAGAGCTCTTGCAACCTGATGCGCTGACCAAGCTGCTCCAAATAATTAAAATTGCTCTGAGATGATAGTCAGGAATTAATTAATTAGAGTTTGGAAGATCATTCAACTCACCTCTCTCAGTTCACTGAAAAAGACTGTAAGACCCTACTGTAATCAACAGATAATGCACAGATTACAAAGGTTTTAGTCCCAATTTTTGTTATGGCCATCTAACAGTTAATAGAACTGGCTCAGTGAACGGATCGGTGATTTATTTTATACCCCATGGTCACAATTAACCATAAGGTTGTTTCTCATAGTGGTACAGCCATGCATTCATATACTGGTATGCAAAGACATCGGTCTGGCAGGGCAGGCAATGTCGTCTAGTACAAGGTCTTTCAATAAGCTTTTGTTGTGACCCCACTGAGCTTGTATGGCCAGATGCATGATCATCAAATGGTCCCAAACAAGTCAGTGGGCTAAAAGCCAAACCAAGTCTAGTCAGGCCTCCGTTTAGTCAAAAGGGCATGTCTCAGGCAAGCACTTAATGGAAAAGGTGGGGGAAAACACCTGTTTGTGGTGTCTTCTAATACAAGAAGTAGGAAGCATCACATGGAACTAGCAGGTTCAAAACAAACTGATACCTCTTCACCAGAAGCTAAACTGGACTCTGGAACTCCAAGCCACAGGTGATGACGGACACTAAAACGACTACAATTTAGAAAACAGACCGACAAAATCACGGGAGAAGACTCCGCAGTACTGCACGGCGGCGTTCGAAGGGAGGGATGGCGGCACACCAGGATGTTGGCGCAGCAGGGATGAGCAGAGAGCTCTCAGGCACATCGCCCCAGGCTCCGGGACCTCCCTCAGCCCTGGGAGCCGGGAAGTTGCTCCGGGGGCTTTCGTCCCATGGCCCAGGGGATGTTTCTGCGCTTACGCCTGCACTGGCTGGGGAGGCTGGGCAGCTCTCATCCACCAAAGGCTACGAGGACATACAGCACCTCTGAACATGCAGAGGACTAGGTGTCAATGTCAGGTGCCCCACCATCTGCAACGGTTTTGCAGCATCGACTCACGGCTTCTCAGATGTCCTTCTCCTTCTCCTCTGACTTCTCCAGACAACCAGAAGAAACCATCCACCCAGGCCACTTCTTTGTCCTTTTTACCTGGTCTGGTCCTGCAGTCAGAAACCGTCTCTGATGCTTACAAAAGCAGGATCCTTGGCTTCCTTGCTCTTACCTGGAGCTTTCTCTCCCTCCTCTGAGAGTCTCACCACTAAAGCCTGGTTTCTTTTCCCTGTTCCTGGAGAACGTGGTTTCCTACCTTAGCTCCTAGCATGACAGTTGGATAAAACTGGCTTCCTCCATCCATTTATTTTGTTTGTATTACATCTGCCCACAATTTAGTGTCTCTTAATGACTTTTAAATATTACTTCTTTGCTCCTCAGCATATGGATCACAAGACAGGGTACAGCAAAAGGCACTAAGACATAGTGGTAACTCATGCTGTCATACTGTACTCTGTAACACCTGCAGCACTGGGAAATAATTTCTTTTTTTAAAAAAACAACAGTAGCATTACACAATTATAGAGAGAAGACAAGATTAGATTTAGATCAAAGAGAAGAACAGCCAAAAATTCAGGTCAAAAGTTTTGCATTAAATTGTCCTAGAACGAGGACCGCTTGATTTGGCAGAGTACTGTTTTCTCAGAGAAACGTGGATTGCTCGGCTTTTAAAACCAGCAGCAGTGTTACCGTGGTAGGACTGCAGACCGCAGGTTTGACTGAACAACTGTCTGATCGCTGGCCACAGAATGAGCTCCACAGACAAAATCTGTAACCACTGAAAGTCTACTATGGGCCGATGTCTGGGGCTGTACACCCTTCAGAGCAGAGACTGGCTCTTCCGTGAAACACCTGGCATGCTGTGGGCACAAATAAATATAAATAGCAAAACTCTGTTAGACTAGTAATAACCCAATTCTGAAGGACTGAACATGGAAGGAGCAGCCTGAAACCAAATTAAAGAAAAAACCTCAACAAATCAAAACACCTGCCTTAAGGCCATCCCCCAAGATTATAAATACCACAAAGCTAACTCACACTCACCTGTATTTGAAACTGTTCCTTCTGTGGCACTGTCATTGCACCTCCTCTGGGACTACTGAGCTCAGTTACTGTTATTTTTGCTCTGGAACCCAGAAGCAGATCATTAGGTTTAAAAGGTTAAAAAAATCAATTACTTACAAAAGTTCAAAGGGCTGGTTTTCTTAAGTGGTCAGCCTTATCAAAACACCGCTGTTTCTAATCAATCCTGAGCTTTTCAACAGTTAAAAATGAGACAAGCTTAAAGTACGAGAATCATCTTAATTCATTCAGTTTTTCACTTTCTTAACATTATATGTACAGAATATAGGTTGTATCACTCTTGTCCAGATTCCCTAAAAATAATAATAAAAATAAATTGCCTTTAAGCTCCCTGCCTGTCCTTTCCTAGTAATCATTTGCAGGACAACCTTCTGTTGGCTTTCACAGGTGACCAGCCATCAGACTTCACTAAGACGACCATAAATTGACAGGAAAGCTTCAAAAGCCTCAGTGTTCATAGACCCATTTCCTTTGTTCGAATCAATGCTGGCACACTCGAGTACATTCAGCAAAAATTATGAGGCAAAAAAAAAATAATCAACAAATGCAACCCCACAATTGACAAACCTTACTCTTTGGGGACATTTCTTTCAAGAGAGTCTTGGTGACCCAAACATGGCCAGCTGGTCCTCTAAGAAATCAAGGCAACCTGCAGCTCTCCAGAAGGATACCTCTAAGTGATGCTTGAGACGGGAGGACCACCCTGAACCTGCCACACAACATCCAGTAGCTCCGGAGAAGAAGGAACTTGCATTTTTCTGAGTGCCGAGGGAAGTTCCTCTAAAGCGTTTTCACTCTTTCAGTGCTGATGCAGAGATTATTAAACTCTTCCTATTCCCTGCTTCATAGGTCTCCACACAGTTGTTTTTAATTTGGGTTGCTACTATTTGTATTCTCTGGCACTACAACTGTTTCTCATACAAAGACATAAACAGCAATGATTCCAGCTCCAAAAAACCCCATATGTTCTAAGAAGACATCAGACAATGCGTGGGAGGAAGAGAGGTACAGCGAGGAGGGGAAATGCCTTGCCTAAAGTCATACAGAAGGACGGCGAGAAGGATAGGAACGTTACTATTCATGAAGCCGGTCTAAACCCAGGAGGTCCTAAATTGCTAGCCAGACAAGTTCGTGGCAGCTACTGAAAATCACAGGAAGGAAAAGTATCACAGTGCTGCAACAGAGCTAATATAGCACCTTTGGCTATATCATACAATTGTTAGGGAGAGGTTATGGCTTTTTTGTTTGTTTTTAATATTTTTCCTGTAAGAGGGAAGGAGGGAGGGTGAGAGAGTGGGGAAAGAAGGTTGTAAGTTCCAATAGAAAACTTTTCTGATTAATATTTTTAGTCTGCTATGAAAATTGGCCATCATGCAAGGTGTCCACGGGTGATGGTAATTAAGATCCCAGCCTCCATTGCATTGTAGAATCTGTTGTTTGAATGTGATGCTATGGTCATATTGGGTGTCAGCATGGTATTTTTGAGTTTTCTTTTTTGTATGGCATCAGTGCAGCCCTGGCCAGTACAACTATGCCATCAATGATGAATTGAAACCACCACTCCACAGATAGAAGTATCTGATTCTCTTCCTGTAGCTTTTGCCCTCAGAAGTCCCTGGATGTCAGGAGCATGACGCTACCTGCAAACAAATGGAAACTTTTTTTTCCCCATCCCTACTTTTTGGGGAAGAGAGGATTTTGCCATTTACCTATGGTTATGTCATGCCTAAATTAGACTACTTTGGTGATACATTTAGCAGAGCCAGTCAATATGAAATGAGTTACTAAGTCTTATTATTAGAAATCATACTGAAGGTTGGTTGGTCAAAGGTACCTCAACAGTCAATGGAAAAGAACAGGCAGTTCGAACAGGCAATTTGTCACTCTCTACAACAGGGAGGGTGGATCACCCTCTCATGATAATAATCTTTTCCATTTACTGAAGATAGAGCCTAGACAACTACCTTAGCTTATTTTAAAATAGCTTAAATGGAAGGAGAAGAATGTCATCCTTAAATAGCTAGCTCATCCTGCAGAGTCGCACCTTTGCTCCGCAAAATTCACTGGCTTCCCTTTCAACATGCTGCCCTACTTGTCTTCTGGTTATATATAATTAGTTTTTCTTTGACTAACATTTGAACATAGCCAAACCACTCAAGCCCGCCATTCTTTGCATTTATACAGGAGGGTTGAAGACACCTGCTCCAGGGTGGGAGCCAGCATTCCCCAGTTGAGTCATCAATGGGTGAAACCTTTAAGACACATGCTCTGTTGCCAGCGTTAGGTCAAGTTATGCTCTCCAGTAGATCTTTTTGCTTCCCTGCTTCAGTTTCATGTACTGCTCATGCAGTACACTTAGAGTAATTACCTAAAATTTCTGAAAATACAGTTCAGAGGGAAGCATGGGCTATTTTAAAATCAGCTGTATGGCAGATACAGCATACAGTAGCCAAGCAGCAAATGAACAGCTGTACATACAAATTTTATGAGAGTAAGGCAGTACACATTCCCTTAAATTACGTAACTGAGATTCAGAAAAAAAATTACATGAAGTCAGACTACCGCAGTTTTCAAGAACCTTGTAAGTGCAAGTGCAAGTTCTCTGGAAATGCAAACAGAGCAAGAAGAGCAAAAGCCTGCTATCTCCTTGGTGGTAATATCAATTTACAGCATGGCCATGCACACAAAGCTTAGTGTTCCTGCAGTTTGTATGACGTCTGTATACAGTGCACCTTGCTGTATTAATTAAAAAAAATAAAATAAATACTGCAGTAAGCAAGATGTAAACTGACATGAGTATTAATGGCTAATTTTAAGTGCCCATCAGTGCCGTCTGTAAGCATAATCCTTGGTGATCCAGAAAAGGTCTATTTTAATTCCATCTGTTGTCAAAGCCAAGGATGACCATCTGTGCTCCCCATACTGCTGCCTTAGGTTCTTATAGACCAGCCTTACTCTTCACTTAAATCCCAGCATCTCTCACCGTCAGCGAGACACGCAGCAGAAAAGAATTCAGCATGTGGCAATCACTTGATTTGACCATATGACACATTAGGAAACCAAGTAGTAATGTGGATCCTCCGTACCAAGAGAAGTTTTTGCATGTTACATTTTAAAACTAGAACATGAAATAGAAGATTTACCAAATATACCTAAGTGACTGCCAAGTATTTATCAACCACTCTAAAAGTAAAGCAGGTAAGTTAACGAAACTGAATAAAAGCAGCCTTGCTGCACACTGCTTTAGTTCAAGGAAAAGCCTTTGCTCTAACTTTTTTTCTAGCTCAGATGGAACTTCTTTCCATTTACTTGTACCTGCCTTACTGGTTTCCCCTCCCACACTTCTGTGTGAGAAATCCTGTAACTCATTATCCCAGTCCGTGATCCTAGTGTTGGTGTATCAGACCTTCCAGAAGGTGATCTTCCTCTTGGTGTTTATAGAGAGGTAGCTATGTCCATCTCCAGTCAATAATATCCAGCCTTCAAGTAGCCTTGGGAGAGGAAGGCTTTGACATGCTTGTTGGCTTTGTTGACAAAAAATTTAACACATTCACCCATCTTTAATAAAAATCTACCCAACAGTAGTACTTGCTCATACCTCTGTCAGGCTTTCTAGATGAACAAAAATTACTTGCAGTAAAACAGAGGTAAAATTTTCATTAGAACTGCTCATCTTCACTTACATATAAAAATATATAGGGATCCTTTTATGAAGTAAAATGTTACAGTGTTAAAAAAATTATGTTAACATCAGTTTCCACTACTGCCATACTTGCTCTTAATTTGCATCACTGGAAAAGGTTGGGGGAAAAAAAAAAAAAGAAAAGAGTAAGTTCATAAACATTGTTAGTCCTTTAAAAAGAATCACTATGCAGTATGTTCAACACTAAAAGCTGGAGGTAGGTTATGTGACAGCTGATTTAGTTACCTTTCCCTTATTCCCTTCTGCCACAGAAAAGGAGTCGGGCACAGTGGTGCAGGGAATTTTCCATGGATACGCAGAAAACCATTGTCTAATCAGGAGTGTTAAAGGCTCTCCTGCCTCCCAGGTCTGTCTGCTCCCAAGGAAAGGCTGTAGCTCCCCAAGTCTAGACTTTTGCAAATGGCGCAGGACACACAGATTAGAGGAGAAGCTGTGTTTTGGTCATAAACAATTTATTTTATTTCAAATATGTGCCCTTGTTGATTCAACAATGATGTCTGGAGAATCATGTCCTCCACCAACCAAAGAGAGAACTGATTTGGAAATCTTCCACCTGACTTATTTGCTGATGATACCTTGACACCTCCTCCCTCTTCCTCCTCGGCAGCTGAAAGTATGGCTCAGAGTGAGCATAAACTCGCACCTTATTCTGAAATGGCTAAAAATACAGTGAACAAAGAATTAGTAAATCAACCATTCAGGGAGGCAGAGGGCTATGAATATATAGACAAATATGAAATATCTTATTGGGATTTTTAGCGTTTTTTTTTTTTTTCCTGCAAGTAAGATTAAAAACCACTTTAGTGTCCTGTTGTTCCCTCCTCATTCCCTCCTCATCCCCTGACAGAAATAAACAATTAAAAAAAATGCTTGATGTTCCTGATATTTTTTATAAACACTTAAAGTCCTGTCCCTCTCCTTCCAAAAAAGCAGATAATGTGGTATGGAGTGAACAAGACTAGACAAAGCATGAGTTTCAGATGGATGAATTGCTGATTATCTCTTCTTACTATTTGGTACGGGTCTGTGCTTTGCATTTCCATTGACTTAGATCATAAGACATGAAGCAAGTTATTTTGGATGCTGATGCCAATCTGAGCATTAAGGAAAAACTAACAGTGCCTGGGTCCTGGTACAGGTGGTCATGGACTCATGGAAGTTTCTTGGTTTAATATTTACACGGATGTTTTAAAATTATGGTCTGTGAAATATTTTCTCCAAAGATGATCCTATATTTGAGGAAAAAAAAAATAAAAGAACCCTTGATCCAAATCCCATCTCTTTTTAAAAGTCTTGTTAAAAATTTTGATTCATCAATTTATCTTAGCACACTTAAAAGCAGAATAGAGAATAATGACATTTTTAAAAAAAGAAAAAGATGCTGATCTCTACGGAGACCGTCGCTCTTTTTTCATAAGTAAATGACACTGAATGGTGCGGATTCGATTCTTTGCTGGGGCAAACTCTGGCTGAAGTTTTAGTGTTGACTCATACCATTTCATTGCCTTTTCAAACTCTTCCTATAAAGAAAGAAAGAAGATTGCAAAGAGTCAGATTCTAAAAAACAGTAAACACTTGTATTTTCTATGCCTTTCCTGCCCTAAGTAGTTGAGTAGTATGGTATGCACAAAAGTAACTGAACCAATCCTTGTGGTTTAGGATTCCACCCCCCTCCCCAATAACGCTGTTATTTTCTTGGGCTAATGACCCAATTCTGCATACTCCATGGAAGGGAGTCAAAATCACTGCTGAGCATTACTGACCAATGCTCTTGCCTTTTGCTATTAATAGCAGATCTTAGCATTCTTCCTGTAAAAGTAACTTTTAAAAACAGATTTCAGTCACAATTTACATACATCAAAGCTTTATAATCTTGGACAATACAAAAACATCAACTCTGCCAAGAAGCTAACATTTTTAGGAAGAACTTGAAATTATTTTTAAAAGATTACTCAAAGTAAAGAAAGTAAAAAAAAACAAAACCCCTGAACAAACAAAAAAGCCCCAAACTTCCAGAGCATACAGTAGCTACACAATTTCAATTGATAAGCTGGACTCCAGAATGGTAGTAAGAAGCGTTTGTGCTGAAATAACATCTATTTTTATATAGCTGAAATCTAATTACCTATGCCACTCTGCTTTTTTATTAACTAGGAAAGCACGCCAACATCCAATAGTGTATTAGAAGAAAAATGAAAGGGGAAAAGACCCAAAAACATTCCAGGTTTTTCAGTCACTTTCAACACTTTTTTTGTTCTCTTAAGTTCCTTTTCTCAGTAACTTTATTTGTACAGTAGAGATAATATTCATTTCTAGCCACATTATAAACACTAACTAGATCAATGTGAGTTGTAAAGTCTTGATTTTTTAAAAAGTGTATTTTAATACCGTTTCAACAGGAATTACACAGAAAATCCCATATCAGGTTGTGGAAGCACTGACAAACAGCAATGAAAACAAGAATCAGATTTTTCCATTTTTAGATGTAATCATTTACATTTGCTGTGATCTGATACTATTTTGATGTTCCTTTAGATTCCCACATCAATAGTTTCTACAGCATTCATCCAAAGCTCTCAGTCCTTAACATGGCCAACTGTTTCCCCTTTGTAAGGCAACTTACTGAAAAGTTTTGCAAATAAAGGAATACTGGCCTCTATAATGCTCTACTATTAATTAGCGCGACATCTTCTACAACCTGTTGGTCAGTCAGATCTCAAATACAGCAGGTTAAATATGACATAAATAAACTAACTTGTCTTTACATTAGTATAATTTGATCCAGAAGATAAATTTTGCCCTGTTGCTACAGTCGATATGGGGCTTCACTGAGACACCTCTCGGATTCAGGGAGAATGAAGTTATCCTTAGGCACTGTGCTAACTTTAAAAAGACACTGGCAACTCCAGCATCAAACTTCATTTCTTTCAAACAACTGTCAGAAATAATACCTTAATAGAACAAAGTTATGCCTTTCTTCAGTTTGTTTCCATTGTGTGTTTGACAGTACTGTGCATTCTGACTCTTCTCAACCCTGATAGCCATAATACATGATTACCTGCTCAACTTGCCCTGTTATCTCCGTGATCCCCTCAACCACAGGAGCAAAACGTTAAGGACAAATCTATGACAAGTGCTGAAAACTGGCAGGAATACATAGGAATATGTGTAATTGAAAATACTTTTGACACAGGCATATATATCAGCTGTGTCTCAGTTTAATGGTGCCTTTTTTACCCTTCAAATAAACTGGCCCTGCTAAAGATAAGGTTGAAACACACAAGAACCAATCCAGCACTAGTAAGATAAAAGGAATGAACATTTTGTGTTCAGGGTAAGCCCTGAAAGCTAAATTGCAGATTAGAATATATAGACAGTATGAAGAAATTTGAGTTCCATCTGTGAATTATTTTGGGTGTTGATAATCCAGATATTGAAATTAGACTTCCTTTGTGTTTGTTCATCACAGCTGTGAACGGGGTTTTACTTATTATGCTAAACTCAGCTCTTCAGGACAGAGACCCAATTTATCATTAATTTTCCAGCATTATAAAAATATCCTGTGTTTAGATGGGCAGTCAACCAAAATTATCAATTGTTTGCTACTGTCTTAACAGACCTTTGCAGACAGCATTCTGAAGCCAGCTTATAAAAATATTGGCCTTCAAGTGCTAAATGAGTAATAAGAGTAAAATGAGTAACAAGAGTTTTGGCATTCAAAAAAAAATATTCTTTCTTGTTGATCCTACCCCAATTTCTTGAGTGCTTCTCCTCCAAAATTATTCATGAGAGTAAGAATTTTTTATTTTTTTTTTTTGGGGGGGGCGGGGGGGAGAGAGAGAGACAGACACACACACACACATATACACTATACCAAAGACAAGCCATAACTGGGTGACAGCACACTCACCATTGCTACGTAGACATTTGCCAGTGTGAAATGATTCACCACAAAGTGTGGGGCTATTTCCACGGCCATGGTAGCCACAATGATGGCATCATTCCAGAGTTTTGCGTTGTGGAAGATGTTTGCTAGGCTTATTAGTGGTACATCCTGGAAGAGAAGAGCAAGAGATAAACAGTGAGATTCTTTCCATTGAAACTGTCTCGGGATCAGCAAGACAAACAGAAGACTCCACCACCTGGCTGCTCTCACTTGGCTACTGCCCACTCTGCTATCTGGTGACTTTGACAGGGATAAGTCAGACCTATTTTACTATAAAAGGGCATTTGGACCTGAGTTATAAACAACAAAACCTCACATACACACATCTCTTCACAATAGTAACAAACACTACTGTTGCACAAACAACTAAAAAATTAACTCACTTAAATTTCCTAGTATGTACCTTTATTTTTTAGATGCTTTTACACTACTTTTCTCCCCAAAGATGAGATGCCTTCTCAGAGACAAGAAAAGCTGTTTGACCACACTCCTTCAGCTCTTGCATGATAGGGGAAGGAATATGAGTAAAAGGGGACAGCAGGGAAGTGAAAAAAGAGTCTAACCATTAGTGCAACTGACGCACTGCTTTTTATCCTGCCTCTGCCACAGAATTCCTATATGATGCTGGGTAACAGCTATAAATAAATTTTTTTCAGCTAGTCACTGATAGTATGTTTTTTATTTCCTGGATTTCCCGACTGTGACCTTGTCTGATTGATAAAACTGTTGAGCCCTGACAGCCATAACAGACTCTTTGAGAGCTGAGCTTCACACCTTCAAAGGACAAAATACTGCTTAGTAACAAGTCTTAGGTGCCCTCAACAGGACAATAAAAAAATTTTGAATGTATTTGATCCTTGCCTCCTTGACCTCTACAAAGCAGGGAGTACCTTTGGTGGATAAGTCATTCATGTTTGCAAAGCAGATACTAAGTCAGAATCACAAAAGCAGCCCACAGGAAAATTAATTACCTTTTATTTACATGAGAAAGGCAAAAGAAAGTAGCAAGAGTGCATAAAACCAAAGAGGAGGATAAACCAAAACATTAAATAGCTGTTCATTCAGCTCTAACTCTCACTGAGTTCAAGTTGCAGCTGTATCTTTACAAGACCCACAGTTTTCTCTGGAGGCTGCTTCAGTATGGAGGATAAAAACAAGGCACAAATTCAGAAAGTCACCCAGTCCCAAGCAACTTTCTATCACACTTCTAGAAAACAGCGCTACTAGACCATAAACTTTCCAATCCATACTCTGACCCTTACAAGTCACACGGTTAAGGATGCCATTTCTGAGGAACCATTTCCAGTTACATAGAAAGACAGGCAAATAAGCAAGAGCTTGTTGCATTAGATCTTGATTCCAACCTTGTTTTGAAAGGACAAGTGCAAAGAGACAGAAATATAGGGGACATAAGATACATAGGATGTGCATTTCTGAGTTGAGGCATTTCTACTGTTAACGGCTAAATCCTCCTAATAATAACCTGAGAGCGTAAACCGATTTGTCTCTCGATTTTCAGAGAAGGATTTAAGACCAAGATTCAAAAAGGAGTACATATTTTGCAGTGCTGCACAATTTGTTGCTCAGGTCCCAAAGCAAAACCTGCAATGTTGAGTGAGGAGCCTCCATTGCATTTATCAGTTTGCAAGGGGGATCTTGGTGTATAAGAATAGGCGTTATAATGCTCAGCATACCATGTGGCAAGGTGAAGGATACAAACTTCTGAAACTGAAACTCTAAACAGAAGATTGTGTCCAAAGTACTGCCTTTTTTGGAGTAAAGCACAGAACTGCTGCACAAAGTCAGGCAGTAGTGTGCAGCTGAGATTCAGAGCCCAAACACTTAAGATTTAAGCATTTAAGTTCTTGGTTTAAATATCACCTCTTACCCCTCTTTAAAAGCACAACCAGAAGATATACTCCCCACATCTTAGGTTAGAAAACTTGTCCAGACAAAGGCTGATGAAGATTCGAAGTCCTATATAAGAGGGTTCAAGCTCGTGTTGCCCAGAGAGGTGTGAAACCCACTGAACTGCAGGGAGTTCCACTGAACCTCTTTTGCAGTTGTCTTTTTTTACTATTATTTTTAAAAAAGAGAGAGTCCACACTAAACAGGCGGTGAAAGTCTTGAGGTTTCACCACAACTAGCTAATATCTAATACATTATAGACACTTGATACACACAGGGTTGGCTTTAATAGTCTGTGAAAGCTCTATTGTGACAAGCAAAACATTATTTCATCTTAGTGGGCACATGTGTACGCACCTTCATGTGATGGGGTGCATAGTGCAATGCTTGCCGTAAGCAATCAATTGCCTTCTTTCCTTGGCCTTTCACCCTCCAGTAAAGAGCTGCCATGCTAGAGAGGACCCATGAAGTCTGATTCTGGCAAAAGAAGAACAAAAACCAGTCATGTAAACACCTGTAGTGAACAGTCTTCCTGCCTTTCACTCTTCCAATTTATTTGATACATTGAGTTAGAGGGTGTTACACTAAAAAATAGCATTAAACTATTTCAAAGCAGCAAAAAGTTTCTCATCTACCAACATATATGCAATAGCCAGGTAAATGAAATTGCCAAATGAAACAAATTCCAAATGCAACATCATTTTCTTAAGAAAGGAATATCAGCTAAATAGCTTTAAACCCAACATAAAGCAGAAAATTTAGCTAAGGTAGCTGATTTGACTTGTAGGCTCTCTGTAGTCACTGGAAAGAGAAAGGATGCTCTGGGACGCAGCTCAGAGCAGAAGCCTGACAAGCCTGGCTGATTAAGTTTGGTGTCTTTAGCTGTCTGACTCCCATGTCACGTGTTAGAAAGGAAAATACTATGTGCTTGAATTCTGTGGACTCAGATACAGTAAATGAATGTTTATGCTCACACATGTAATTAGATAAGCAGCCATCTTTATTTGTTTGATTAGCTCTTGTGAATACTGAATGAGACTGGTAGACAGAAGAATTGCACTTTATTTCTAACACAGCTAGCTTTACTGAGAATTCTGTTTCTGGTCTCGGTGCTAAAGTTTCAGCTTATTTGGATAAAGCTTGCTGTCTGCAGGGGGAACTGTAGCATGTAAGAGAAAAAACTTAGTTTCTTTTCACTTTAGATGTATACTAAGTCTTGTAGCATAAGCATAAGAGTAACATCTTTACTTTCTGGGAATGACAAAACTATATTGGCTTTAGTTTCACAGCCTAGTAAATTCCTCAGATAGCTTTTGGTAGAATAGGCTAGGAGCACTGAACTGTTTTGGTTGAGCCCTCTTTTCTCTAGTAGTTTGGAACATCCTGCCCACTAGCTGTAAACATATAACAACAATCCCTGCATTCTTATCTACCTTGTAGATCCAGGGAAAATTATGTCCCTAATCATTTCCTCCTAAGGACCTCAGCTGAGGTCATCATGTGCTGCCTGAGCACACGTGACATCATGTGCTGTCCTTAGTGGCCTTAATCTAGCTAGAAAGCTTGGCTTTCCTGAGGGAGACCAGGTACCATGTGCAAGGCTGGACTTCGGTTCTCCCCAGAGAAAACCAAGCTTTCCACCTAGATGAAGGCCGCTAAGGACCTCAGCTGAAGTCATCACGCGCTGCCTGAGCACATCTGACGCTTCAGCCCAACACTGCATAAGATAAGAGGCAGTAGGCAGAGAAGAGACAAAGCCCCTGCCTGTCAGCTGTCTGGCTGCTGCATGTCAGGAGCACAACTGGAGAGTTGAGCCATGGCTTAACTCAACTTTCTATAAGCTCCAAGTCAACGCAGCACAAAAAGGAAGACTGAGAACTGTTGAAATAGTTTAATATATATCAACAACCAGGAACACCGCTCACTATAGGGCTGGAAACATTGGGAAATTTGACAAGCTTAGGTTTTAGGAGAGATATGCAAGACACTTGACAGTGTAAGCACAGGATACAGCTCAGCACAATACCTGGGAGGGCATTACAGATGCTGAATAGACACAAATCCCTGCTCCACGTACCAATACGTTCCTTGACTGGGATTTCAGACAAACGGTTTGAGACTGAATTGACCATTACATCAGTCATGAGCAGCAAGCCCAGGCTTCTCATTTTTCTCATTTACACGTACCTTTTCCAAAGCTTTGGCTATTCGAGTACCAACTTGTTCTAATGACTGTGGTGAGTACTGGTCTTTGCCCAGATTCTGTAGCACCTGCGGAAGAGGAAGAACAAGTGCTTAGATGCTGGAACCTAGTAAGAGATGTTCCTCACTTGGTTGCTTTCCCCCCCGCCTTTTACAAACACTGTAACCTGTTCCAACCTAAACATCACTGTCTATCTTGAGTTAGTACTATCTGTATCATCACATAGTGTTATAACTCCATGGCACTGAATACTAAGAATGGTAGAAGTTTATGTATGCTCAGTTGGACTTTTCTTTCACCAATTCATCCATCAAGAGCTATATATACAAAGACACTAACAGTGTTTTAGGATTTCCCTCAGGCCAGATCATAGATGGCTGGGAAAACATTCTGGTAAAATATTGCTTTCAGCTTGCATTGTTCTTGCAGTTTTATCCAGCCATTCACTCACTGAAAGTCACTGCACTAAATGCACCTTGAATCTGCCATGGTACGGCCATTTTTGTGTGACAGCCTTCCAACTCTGGCATACCTCTTTCAGTTGACTTTCTCCAGTGTAATGCAAGCTGGCCCGGCTAGAGACACCTTGCAGGTGGTCCAAAGTATGCATACTGGCTGGTAGATTTGGGTTACAAAGGGGTTCCATGGCTGGTTCTTGCAGCTGTGTGGCAAAATCAATGTGTTCTGTAATGCTACAAAGGTCATAAAACAAGTTGAATCATTCAGGAGAAGAAAACAGAAGAGTCATTACAAAGTTCTCTAGTGAGCGTAAACTGCCCAGAACCTGGCAGAATCTCATTTGAGTAGCTCAAGAAGCAAGAGAAACTGGATCTTCCATCTGCACTTGCACTCTTCTTTGCAAGTCTATTGATGAAATATCACCTAATGTTTTCAAACTTCTTTGAAATCCTGGCAGTTCTTTCTTACTTTAAAGAACACTTAAATCTTCAGTTTATGCACAGAGGACCATGTAATTGTCTTGCTTTGTGTGAGTAACTTATTTAAGGTTCATATACAAGATACTTACTCAATGTTTTTAGCAGAAACAGCAAGCCATGTGCTGGCTACAGTTGTAAGCTCTACCCTGCGGAGTTTCAGGCATTCATCAGGACTTGGCCAGCCAAGGCTACGATAATCACGTCTTTTTCCTTCAGGGGGAAAAAAAAAAAAAAAAAAAAAAAAAAAAAAGAAAAAGAGGAAACTGTCTGCAAGCAGAAAGACATTCTACTTCAGTACAATGATTTACAAAATACTTTAGACCAGTGGACACATTGCCAATATCATAAAAGTCACGGTCCTGCAGCCAGATTTCTTTAAGAACATTCCCGAACCTAAACGGACTGAATAGAACTTGTGGGATCCGAAGACAGAACTGGATCCTATGCAAGACAGATTAGGAGGTGGAGTTTTAAAATGTTTCATTACACTTTTTCAATAGCTACACATTGAGAACAATCACCACTCTTGTTTACAGGTAATGCTTCTACTTAAATGTCCTTAAAGAAAGTTCACAAGTGAGTCATCATTTATGTTCTACAGCTACAGTAAAAACTAATAAAAGTTGATTGCTCCATCTTCTGACAATCCCAGGTGAAAAATACTGCTGTTTCTTTGCAATGAATATTGTTGCAGACAGACAAGGGCTTTTACTGCATTCTTATACTCAAGATAGCAACATTTCTGAAACTATTAAGCAATTACACTTCAGCCCTCCCATTTTGGAGAGGAGTTAACTGAGGCAGGGAAAGGTTAAATAACTTGCTTTATGTTAACAGATAGATCACTAGGAGAAACAAGAACCAGATCTTCACATTTGCACCAAACCCTACTGAAATCTTTCCCTTACATTTGGTGGATACTGTACCAAGTCCTAGGAACCCAGCTTGAGTTAACTGTTATATCCTCTCGTATCAGAAACATCTGAACTGTTTGGAACATAAGAAAAATTCATTGTAGCCATAAGTTTGCACAGTGGGAAGCCAAGTTTAACAACGTGCCAGTCTATCGCACCAGCTATGTAGGCAGTATTTCAGTATTTATTTCTAGTTACCTGAAATGTTGCCCATTTGGATGCAAATCCTATTTCCCATCCAAAGTATAGTATAATGCTTCATAATTTTGCAAAATAATGATGAAATCTGTAATACCATGTCTTTTGTAAAGTATTCTGATTAAAGGAAAATTAACTTCAAGAAATACCGGGAAACTTCAGAGGGGAATGATCAATTCTCATTACCACCACTGTGAGCTACCTGACTGTGAGTTCTTATTTGTATGAATGGCAAAAGATAGCGAGAGGTATGGAAACACTACACAGAGATGGTTCAGTTGTCTGAGAGGCAGTCAAACACAGGACAGCTAGCGGCATTACCCTGTTCTACCAGGAACTCCCCAGGTGACCTCCAATATGTTACTTAAACTTTTGATTATTTAGTTCTTGTAAAGAGGCTGTCAGTGGACCCTGCCTCACAGGAGTGTTAGGAAGATAACTGCTTTACAGCTGAGGGATGCTATGCAATAAAGCCACAAAAGTAGCTCAGGGGAGAGAAGATACATCAAGGCAAGGACAGGTGTGTACTCATAAACGATAGTCTGTTTTCATGTAATCCCTCCCCCCTATTTAAATATTTAATTCAGTAACTTACATTTGTCAGATGTTAAAAAAGGAGCTTGTTAAAGATTTAATGTAAAAGCCTTGAAAACGTGGTATCACTTTCTAGGTCATCAAATTGTCAGTGACTAAAAAGTACTGGAGAACCCATCTTTGCTTACACATCAGCCCTATGACAGAGATTTTACCTCCATTGAAGTCAAGGTAAGACAAAAAGCATGGGGGTCAATTACTTTGGTTCTCTTCCTTGGCATTATTAAGTTCCAGCAGCTCTAAACTTCATCCTAAGCAACCATGTGCTGATGATTTCTGTCCACCTAAACACACCAGTGGAACTAGCTTGCACCATAATAATAGACCACTCTACAATTCTGTTACTCAACTAGCAAAAACTCCACCTCTCTCTCCAAACCACCTCATCTATGTTGGTGCAAAACTCTACTCTTCTGTAACTCCAGGCTTCTGGAAAACAATCTCTAAGTTTTCTCTTATAATATCACCAAACCAATTACAGCACAACACTTAATTTTTTTAAATTTTATTTTTATTAGACCAAGTTTTCTGCCTCTTGTTTTTCAGTTGTGTGTCTTATGTTTAGTAAGCAAGCAATTCAAGCTCTCATCCTGTGTTTGTCCCTGAAGGGGTGTCTCTCATCTGATTAAAACTGAATGGGCAGAGAAGTCAGTTTAAGAAAAAGATCATTAAACTCCCCCTCTCTCTTTTACTACTTCTACTCACAACAGCTACCTCTTTCATTCTCCACTCTTACCACCTCATCCCCAGAAATTTTGGGAATTAACTAGAAAGTTTTCATTCAGCAGATAAAGTTATGCTGCACTCTTCATGAAGAAGGTGCAGATAGAAGAGATTTCTAATTTTTCCACGTACTCATCTAGAAGGCGTATTTCACTACATAATCTTTGTGACGCATATTCCTAGTAATAAATCAGTGTAATATAAAAGCTGCAAAGGAAATAAACCAGAGTAACACAAAAGCTGCAAATGACTTGCTTTCTCTAGAAGCAGCAGGTTACCTATTGGTCCAGGAGAAGGTATCTTTGGTCCACTGATCTCCAGGGCAGTTTGGTAAAAGTTTTCATTTTCTCCACTAGTCGCTTCTTCCCCATTTCTCCCAGCTGGCTCCTGGAGATCCAAGCTTTCAGCTTTTGGCTTCTTTAAACGTTTGACCTGAAAAGTGATCTACGAAAAGAACAGTATTGGCGAGGTTAACAGTAAGAAACACCATGAATGTTATCAGCTCCAATACACTACTTGTTTTAGCCCAAAGATTCAGTTTCAAAGATTATACGGATGAGATCTTTCTCTCTCCCTCCCTTCCCATCTCAACTCATTCTCTGAGCCTGCTCACTTTCAACTGCATCACACCATGCAAACAAAGTACACAACTTCAATCTCCAACGTAGGAGAAAAGCAGTTTAACTGCTGGAGAACTAGCCTTTGTCATTATTTATTTTGTTAGTAACATGATGACAACAGGTACTTCATTCTTTTCATGCTAACTGAAACTTTTGTTTAGAACCTTCTCTCCTTTGTAACTGTAAGCAAGAAGTTTGAAGGCACACAGCATCGTTCAACACCTAAGCTCTTGCTGCTGATAATCAAGACTTATGATCATAGAATCGTTTAGGTTGGAAAAGACCTTTTAAGATCATCGAGTCCAACGGTAAACGTAACACTGCCAAGTCCGCCACTAAACCATGTACCTAAGTGCCACATCTACCTCCAGGGACGGTGACTCAACCACTTCCCTGGGCAGCCTGTTCCAATGCTTGATAACCCTTTCGGTGAAGAAATTTTCCCTAACGTCCAATCTAAACCTCCCCTGGTGCAACTTGAGGCCATTTCCTCTCATCCAACTACTTATTGCTTAAGAGACCAAAACCCACCTTGCTACACCCTCCTTTCATGTAGTTGTAGACAGCAACAAGGTCTCCCCTCAGCCTCCTTTTCTCCAGCCTAAATGATGTCACTTTTAGTGATGCAGAGGCCTTTCCTTTAGAAAATGGATTAAAGCTCCTTGTTCATTTCACACAAGCCATGAACCAGCTCTTTTAGGCCCATAGGGGAAGTTCCTATATATATTCCAGTGTTAAACCCCCTGAACTGTCCTCATCTTTCCCTCCTCCACAATAGTAAGTTGGTACAAGACTTAAGTAAACTCATCCAAACTTACCCATTCAGCTTCATCATCATCACCACAATCCCCAAAACAGGAGCTAGCCAGTCCATCCTGAGATCCCTTCTTTAGGACCCGGATTCCCTGCAAGTCCATCCGACGGCCTTTTACCTCCAGCGCCCCTTCAAAAGCTTCCTGAGGCCAAGAGTTTTCAAACTCATCCACCAAAGCCAGCATCTCTTCAGACATTTGATCATCTTCTAACCCCTCCATTCCTTCTGAACCATTGCTTTCTGCAGTGACTGCGTCTAAGAGGGAATACCATAAAAACTTCAAAAATTCTCTTCCTGCTGCTTCCACAAATTGTATAAAAAGGATCTTTCTTCTGTGACCTGACTTTTCCACTTGCACAAACCAAATATCACTGACTACGCACTACACTCTGCAAATGTA
The DNA here is from genome assembly GCF_964188355.1 of Buteo buteo. Taxonomy (NCBI): domain Eukaryota; kingdom Metazoa; phylum Chordata; class Aves; order Accipitriformes; family Accipitridae; genus Buteo; species Buteo buteo. The sequence continues at coordinate 52,936,462 of NC_134176.1, read as the reverse complement.
GAGGGGGACTGAAGAATGCAGACTTCTGCATTGCAAAGAAGCATCAACTGTTGCTTCAAAACCCAACAACTCTAGACCACTTTCATCAGCTGCCTTTCCAAAACAGAATTCTGCCTGTTTGAGGGAGTTAACAGGTGGTGTCTTCTCTACATATGTACATTAAACACTGAATAAAGCTCTCTGTACCTTAACCATAGACACTGTTCTTCTTCCCTTCTGTCTGGCACAGCTGATACAGAATTCACTGAGGTACAACCAACATGCGTTTGTAGAGCCTTGCAAAAAACTACATCCTTTAGCTTGGAAAGCATCTAAACCTCAATCTCACTTTTTGATTTAATGCATTTTGACTTTAGACTTGGAGAAGAAGAACAGTGAACAGAAGGAAACCAGTTTTAAGGGTTACTTGCCACTTTATAGACAGAGGGGGAGAAAACGTAGTTTCTTTGAGGAAAGATGACAGCTCTTCCGAAAAATCTAGAAACTGATTCATTTGCCAGCACCAATTTCGTAAGGCTGACTTACTTTCCAGTCTCAAGAAGGAGGGATCCCTTGCTGAACTCTGAGTAAGGACTTCTGGATCTTCTGTACCTCCCTCAGAGTGTCCTTCTGCTACTGCTGTAACTGACTTATGGTGGTCATCAAAGTATTTCTCCTTGTCATGGCTGCCATCTGGATTTTTCTCATGACAGTGGCCTGAAAGAGAAAAGTTTACTGATACACCATGTAAGAGTGCTCCTCCTGGATACAAGCACAGAAGCTGCAGTGAGGAAGCTACAGTCTTCTAGTTTTCTACATATGATTTAACAGAATAATTCTACAAGGTATCAAAGACTTCATTCAGTGATTAAAAAGCTGATCTGCCTCTTGACAAGGCAGATCACCTAAAACAGTTACAGGAAACAATGCTATTAGGTATAGGTGAACTACTAATGAAAAAAAAGCAGGTCTCTTTTGAGGGAAGGTTGCACAGTTGGTAGAAAATTACTGTGTGCTGATAGCCACTCCAATAAGCATTCCCAAGATATATTTTTAGTGACACTGCACTATACGTGGGAGTTGCCTGCCATATGAACTTCACTTAGACACCATAATGCTCACTGTGCTTACATGCAAGTGAAAAAGGGCCAAGGTAGACTGATACAGGATTGCCAGGCTCTGACCTTCTGTGCCAGCAATAGACAGTACATAGGTAAGGTGAGCTCATTAAACAGACAGACAAAAGCTATGGGTATTAATCTGCCAAAAATCAGAAGCTTATTCAGCTGAAAATTTAACATCTATGATTCTGTGGTCAGGTTACAGGCTCAGATTCCACCAAATACAATGATCTAGGAATAACGTTGGAAAAATACAAACATAGAGCCAGTAATGAGCAGACAAAAAAAAAAAGTCCACACTTGCAACACTAGCCTTTGAGCATCCTTCAGTGAGACACTGTTAAGCTTTCAGAGAGGTAGCCACCTACAACTTTATAGCTATACTTTTGATCTCAAAATACATTTTGACTGAAGATCTCACATTTTCTAATAATAATTACTTGTCAGACTTCCAGGACAAGAAGTATTTAGAGAGCTGCTCGCCCCGCCGACCCCCAGAGCCGCACAGGCAGAGACAGGATTCCCCTCAGGTGCCAGAGGCTGGGAGCTGCCCCAAATCCCACGGCACAGCTATGGGACCGAGACACGGACCGCAGCACCTATCGTCACATGGGAAGCCTGGCACCACGGAGAAAAACATACACCATGCACAAAGCTGCTGCTCTCAAATCCCTCCTTCCTGTATTTCAATCACTTGTGAGTGAAAATAGCGTACATACACAAATGAGTTAAGAAGCAGGTAGTGAATCAAAGAAAGCTTAAACGAAATGCAAGATTCTCAAGTATGTTCCCCATTCTACCCTCATGAATACAAATTGTATTGCTCCACACATATGGAAAGTATTACTTTTTTCAACTGGCAGCATAAAATATGAGGAATGTGAGTAAAGTAGATCAGTGACTCCCTTCTTCTCCATGCAACGATCCCATGTTACAGAAGAAAACTTTTAGGTCTCACTCTCTCTTTTATCAGGCCAGCAGGATGAGTGGATGGTTGTAACTCTCGTGTAAAGGTAACCTGTCCCACCACTTCTCAGCAACGCAAAACTATAGCTTTTTGCTGTATGCTCTCTGCTTTTGCATCTGGGAACACTCAGGTGGCATCTCTGGAGGAGAAACAGACCGGTATTTTTGGGGTGTGTGTGGGTGTGTCACCAAAATCAAGTAAAACTACATTCAGAAACCCTCTGTAAAAACTATTTCTTGCCCTACCTTTTCTGCTCTATATAAAAGTAAAACTTAGGAGTAAATATACAAAACAGAAGCAGTTAACTTAATAAACTTTTCTAAAATCTGCCACACAGTTATACTCTGCCTTTCCTACTCTATCAGTCATTGACTCTTTCTTTAATCCCCTCAGCACTTCCCCCCACTGTCAATAAAAAAATTAATTGGTGTCATTAAAAAAAATAATTTAAAAATCACGTCAATATATGGAGATCCTCATGTTTAATTTATAAGAAATGTGCGCACAGAAGCCTAAAGCTGAAATGAGTCCCCCTGCCTGACATCAAACCAGCCTGATTTTGATGCAAGTCAGGTGCTTCTCAGTAATGTGATGACCACAACTCCCTTTGTTGAAGGTCAACTCATTATTAGTATAAAGAAAAAAGCAAAGGGCCTGAAAAATAGACAATTATTTTAAATTGAAATAAAAACACCAAAAGGAGAAAAAAGTGCTGGAGATAGCAGGCAGAAGGAAAAAAACATGATAGTACTTAAAATTCTACTTAAGACCAACTCTGTTAATATTAATTTACAAACACTGACATCTAAAACCAGACTAGATGAGAGTACTGGCTTTCTTGGGATCCGAAAGCTGCTATATATAGAAACCTGAGTGCCCTAATTTTTTCAAATTGCTGCTTTCAGTTGTCTGACATTGCAAGAGTGAAAAAAAAATGCTGGTTGAAAAACCCAATGGAAGGTCAAAATCTCCGATGAGCGTACCACGAAGCAGGTAGTACTGAAACACTGCAAGTCAGAACTTTACAGCTTGTATCAGCCAGGTGCCTGAAGACCAAAAGGGAAGACCACCAGGTAAGAGTGTGAGACCGACAAGGGAATAACGTAGCCCCAAACTCCAGGGACATTCACTGGCTGTAGAACATTAGTTATATCATTGCAATACTTATAGCACCCTAGCCGTGTGAAGGACAAAAGTGACTGCCACCCTACAAATACTCAGCTATGTATTATTTATTAACATTTCACATATATTCTGGTTGTCTAAATATGCACATGTGAATTGTAGGTGTAAAGTCCTGACACAGTGATATTGCAGCTACAAAACTTGGAAGCATAGTACTTGATCAGTTCAGGTTATTCCGTTCTGAAAACTTACTAGAAAAGGATCACTTTCTTGCTCATTTATTTTCTGAGAGCAGCTGTTGCCACTTTTCCTATTGATTCTGCAGAGCTAAGAAAGCTCAGAGGAAAGTGAATCAGAGTCTGTCCTACTTTGTGTATTATGAGACCTGGTTACCACGTTCCAGGCAGTGAAACAAACACGCTATAGAGATGACACAAAATAAGTGTCTGGGCCTTTACTTAAGTGATGGAAATAACACAAATAAATAGTCTGATTGTGCCAGGTCAATGTAGAAATTGGGAGATAAAAAAAGAGAATAGCTCTTAAGGTATAAAACAAATCCATTGGATAGAAAAAGCAAATACAAACACTAAACTGAAGCATCGAGACCCTAGAGATTAAAAGCAGAACACAGTATTATATATTAAAGGTTTCTATTTCTCATATTGTTCTAGTTTGTAATTTTTTGGGGCCAATGTGAATGCACTTGTACAACATTAGCACAACACACATTTTAAATATAGAAAAGATCTGCTAGATCATCCATCCCATCTAATAATAGCCACCGTCTTGATTTTCAGGACCCGTCTCAAATGTCCACCAAAGATGTGGTACCTAGTGCAGCTGGTTGGGCTAAAAAACCCCAAACAGTCAGACTTAAGTTCTTGCTTAGGAATTGGATGATTCTGAACTCTTAAGCTGAAAGCCACTTAGTGTAAGGAAAGAAATACCCAAAGTGTTGACATCTGTAGCAAGAAAGGAGGAACAGTAGGAAGGAGAAGTGATGCAGTAACTGATGAAGACTTGTTCCATCTATAAAGGGATAACAAATATTTGTTCTGAACCATACTTCATATTGCCACATTTCTCAGAAAAGTCACACTGGGAAACAATTACGAACTTCCCTTATTACATATAAACTTTTCTGGTACTACGTGGGGATTTTTTGTTTGTTTAACGGCAAACTTCCGTCAATTTAGGTGACTCCACACCCTCAGACTGAAAGCCGCTTACCTAAAGCAGGGAAAGAGACATGAAAAGTATGGAAAAGAGGAAAGATGGAACAAACAACACCCCCAGTGTTTCACATGGAAGTGCTGCACCTTGAGGAAGATCTTGAAAGTAATCAAACTTCACCATTAAAGCAGGCATTGATTGTTTTAAATATCTAAATTAATTGCCACTGCAGCCGTTTGTGTCTTGGGTACATCTGGCAGAGAGAATGAGGCCTCACTAAGTATTTTCACTGTTTGATTCCCATATACCAACTTAAGATAGATGATTTGGTGTCATCAACAGCATTGGGCATAAAAAAAAGTAAAATTATCTCCAAGCGTCTTTGGTCAGCACAGAGTTTTTACTGACCTTTTATTCTTTCTTTCTCAGTGCAGAGCTTGCGAAATATAGTGTTCCTAACTCCACCATTTATGTTCCAACATACTAGGTTTAAGAAAATTATTAGTTCCTAACTTCTTATGATGAGACAAACTAATTTCCTTAAATTTTCTGATACATATTTAGAAATTACGATGGCAGAATAATGCTTCAAAGCTAAAAATCAAGTAATTTAAAATGTAGGTACTGATTTTTTTCCTACCACTTGGAATAAGCAGAGCTGGATACAAGAGTCAAGTGACTGTTGCTGTAGCTAGTGACTCGCATTAGGTTATGCAAAATGCAAGTTATCTGGAGATAAGTGTCACTTAAATGATGTGCCCCTTTACAGCTAAACAATGCAAAGAGAGAACTCTACTTAATACGGATGTAAGTCAGCCTAATACCTGAGTTGTCAGAGTACAGAACAAACTGAAGCCAAGCTGCCAAGAGGAGTTATTAGCTCTACTTGTTTTTTGATGCATGCTCAAAACTAGTATTCTCCACAGTGAAACTCAGTAAAGGTAGTTCTCTTTTTTTACAGCAGGAATGGCATATCACTGAGCTTAATGAAAACAGGTTTTAATGCCTGCACGCAGATGAATAGTCTCATCTACAGACGTTTCAGGAGCAGTGCATCAGTAAGCAGTTTTCTTTTTACCTTTGCTAGTCACTGCTTACACGGATGCAGAGAGACACTAGTCAAAGAGGGTCTCTCTTTACACATGAAAATGCGTAACAATTAATGCTGCTATTAGGTCATGTGAAAACTTTAGGGGTGCTCATTGCTTGGGTGACACTATATATTTAGAATTAGGCTAGAACATATCCACTATAGAAATTAAACTGAAAACCAGCATATTGTCACCCATCGCTTTTATAGAACAAGTCTTGTTCAGTGCTCCATGTCACAGGCAATATAATTTATCAGGTTTACAAAAATAATCTGGAATGAATGAACTCACCTACCAGAACCCTTTTGTGCATCTAAAACTACTGGGATCTCACATCATCAAAATTTGGGCCAAAATAGCACCTGAAGAACTGTTTTGCTTTCTACACCATGATGACTACACTGCAATATGACATTAACAAACTAGGGGAAGTGCTGTTTGAGAGACCATCCTTCAGACAACATATGAAACATGAGCTTTGACTTTCACAGCAATGTTAACACTAGTGATTAACACATTGCATACCCAAATTACCTTGATGTTTCAAGGTGAACATGATAATTTCCTAAAGATCTTGTGAGCCATTAAGAGCAAACATGTTATACCAATCACATATGAACAGATATCTGATTGCAAAACATTTGTTATGGGAAAAAAATCCATGCCAGTTATTTTGAGATGAGTTTTAAAAGCAATAAGATGAGCAGTAACTAGAGAAGAGACCTATCTTGAGCAGCTATTGCTGCTCTGCTCACCTCATTTAAAAATTAACATGGTTCTATTAAGATTTTGCTCTAACATTCATGTATTCCTTTTCTTACTGTTTTCCTGAAAAAAATACATATTTATGCTTCAAAATGAATCCCATGATTGAGCTCTGAAAGCAGAAACTGCAAACCACTTATGACTGAACAGGATTGTCATCAAAAACATTACAGAAAGGTCGCAAGCCATAACTGCTGAACTGCAAGACAGCACCGTGCTCCAGAAGCAATACCAAAGAAAATTTGGTGCTTTCCACACACACAAGCATAAAAAAAAATTATAACCAAAGAGTTCTGTTTATTTAGTGAAAAATCATCAACAAAGTGACAAATGGACCAGGGAAGTAAAGGGAGAAGAGAATTTGAAGTTTTTAATTACAATCACCTGGCCATGCAATACTGACCTCAGAATGTCTGGTAGGTCTATATTTAACTGAAGAGAAATACACAAGTCCTACTACATATTCACTGTGCACTATAGGACCCAGGGAAAACACAAAGCAGACAGGCAACCTGTATCTGCAGAAGCCTAAAATTGTTCGAAGCCTAGTTGCAGACTTGAAAACCCAAACTGCCCACCCAGCAGTCAGTCTTGCTCTCTCTGAACCCAACAGTATCACTGCTAGTTTCAACAAGACATGACGAGGCTTCGTAACAGTAAGCGAGTGTACCTCCAGTACCTTTTGCAGTTGTAACATACTGGATAAATCACTAAAAAAACCAACCAACCAACCAACACCCAGTATCTACTACCTACATATCATCATAACTACTATTCTGGAATAATGAGGGACAGATTGTAGTAAGTTCCCCCTCTAGTCAAGTATTTCAAGGTAAGTATCATTATGGGTACTGGCAAAGAATGGTGAGCGTAGTGCCCAAAATTTAGACTAACCTTTTGGTGTGTTTTCTCTATACACAGAAACACTGTTCATTTTTAGCTTTTTCCTTTAATATAAACCCTCCTTTGCAAAACTGGAAGTTACAGGACAAAAATAAACATTTTCAAAGGACAGAACATACTGCTAACTGAAAAGTAAAAGCTAAGTATAGAGAACAAATAATGAAAAGCAATATTAAGTATTTTAAAAGTTAATTTTCATAAACTCCTACCTCTTCACTAAATTCCTCCCTTAGATGAGCAGTCAGTGGCCCTTCTTCAAAGATGATGAGAAGCATGCTTAAAATTGAGTAGTCAGAAGAATGCATAACAATACATAACAAGCTTTGGTTTGATGCATAGCAAACAACAGGATGATGTTTTATGTGGTCAAAACTTAGACTCAAGCACACAAAATGAAGCATACAAAAGTTCTTTCTTTTTTATTATTTATTCCAACAAGTTTTCAATTAAAAGGATTATATAGTAAAACAACTGTTCTCACTCATAGGGAAATAGTTTTAAATTTTGATTTGTAGCCAAAAGATGCCTCTAAATTGGCTTAGCTATAAAGATTAGCTATTTGTCTCATTACAGCAGTCCTGATTAAACCTTTCAAAACATACAAATGCCAACAATACGTAACTAGATTTCTTGTCCATATTGAGAGAAATACCTCACCATTGCGTAACAGACCAGTCCCTGATGAACAGACACAAATTCTCCGTAAGAAATACAAAGAAGTGATAAATAAAACACGGACAAAAATTTAAAGAGGAAGACAAACCTATTTAAATTAGAACACAATGCAGTTTAATAAGGGATAGGCATGCAAAACATCTTGAAGAATTCAGTAAGCTACTTTTATAACAGAGTACAAAATGTCGACCCCTCTCCCCAACGCCTCTTCCATAGTTAAAAACAGGGAGGAGAAAATCAAAGAGGTCGACTACCTAAAGCCTTCACTCTTCCTTCCTTACCACCCACTAAGATAGGAGCTTTTTTTTTTATTTTTATTTTTTTTTTTTAAATGATGCACATCTAGAAGCAATAACTTGTTCTATGATGCCTGGGAATAGGGCCCAAAACATAGAAATAGCTAAACATCTAAATTTAAACTCTCCAATCCTGTCAGTGGATAAAAGAGACTAGAAAACTTCTCTTTCAGGGGACCCTGGCCCTACATATAGACTAGGAACGTAAGTAGCACTCCAGTCTGAATTTCAGCCTGTGCCTCAGGAACAGCTTGATTTTTTTTTTTTTTGTTTGTTTTGGGGAAAGAGGGAAAGAAAGCAAGAGAAACAAGGACATGCAAGTTCTGAAGACAAAGGCTTGTCCTCAGTGACTTCTCCTATGTGCCAGATTTTTTTTCCCCACTGTCAGATAAGAAAATAGTTACTTACTAATTCCTTAACTATAAACACTCACCCACAACAGATCACAGTATAATGTATGCTATGAATATTGAATGACTAATATTTAGTTCCCTGCACACAACATACTTCTGAAGTCTGTTTCTGATTAAGCCATGGAAATTCTTAGTTTAAGGATCACTAGCATAAGCAAAGGCAACAATGGCCTGCATTTGTTTTGCTCTGTTTCTAATCTTTCCTCCATCATAAGCCACATACCTCTTTTTATGCTAAACATTAAATATTTTGTTAGATCCTATGGTACCTATGAACTCAAGTTTAAAAGGGACTTTAAGTACAAGAGTAACCCACTCATGAGAATGGCATCATGTAGTTAAACTCTACAACAGTTAACTAACCCCATTACGTGTTACTGCTGGCTTTCTACTTCTCTCAACATATGGAGTTGACAATATAAAGCCAAGTAATGGGCTTATGTATGTGTTTTTTGACTACCACTCCATCTGTAAGGTTTCTACCATATATTGGAATTTAAATAGTATTCCACAGGGACCTGATTTCATATTTTTTAAGAAAATATTTTTGATAGGCTGTATTTATGCTTATCTGTGTATCTCTTCACCAGGTTATACTGCTCAACAAGAGCAGATTATTAGTCACACTTGATAAGTGACAGTTTATACAGTTGTTTGGGATAGATATCCCTGCAATCTTCCCCCTAACTGGAGATCAAAGCAGAAACACTGACACACTCAAACAGCAAAGCAATGTGTTAACTGGTCAGGTGGGTATGCCCCTAATTAATCTAAGATAGCTTTTAAGTGCTTAGCAGTTTGTCTGACAGGCCACGTCTTACACAGTTCCATGAAGAAGCAGAGTTGTTGCCATAAATAAGATAAAAAAAAAAAATCAAACCTGTTTTTGAGGGAGTGATGAACAAGAATTGGATTAGCCTTTTCTTGAGTCCAGGTAAAGAATATCTGCAGAAGTATCCAACCACCCTAGTTTAGGGTTCAACAGGAAAATACTCTCCTCACACTGCCAGAATAGTACAAAGCTATAGAACAGTGCCTGCAGAAAGACTAGGAAATTTTGGAAGAATGTCCCTTCTCCCCAGAACTGCTGCATTCAAGAAGCATCAATCTCTTCCTCTAGGGAAACTCTGAATTGTCCTAGTTTCAGTCACTAGTAGCCAGAACAGATGATAGATTTACAGCTTTGAGGACAGTCAGAGCACAACACAAACTCACATGAACCAGGCAACCAACCTTAAAAGGAAAAAACAAATCAATAAAGTAGACAGATCAGGGGTAGTTAAGTGTCTGGAACTCCATGGCTCAGCATGGAGTGCTCATTTTAATCTGAGCACATGGCATTGCATGCTGCTTTGAGACAATCTCAACATGACTCATTACAGGCTGAGGCTACACATCACCACTTCACAAGTTCTCAGATTTAAGCCAAGAGAATACAGCCTTCAAGGTCTTGGCAAGTTGTTAATGACACTAAACTATGCATTGTGAGTTCTCTCATACGTGGGGACCACATGTTCTTTCTCTTCCAAACATGCTTTAACCAACTCACTAATTCAGTCTGTACAGCTTTACTATGAAGTTATTCGTGCAACTACATCTTCCTGGAGATGTAGCTGGGGAATTACTATTCCTTCTAAAAAGGCTGTTGAACATATGCAGTTGTTGGACCTTTTTAAAAAGGTCTAGCTCTAGGCAGTGCACACTACTCAGGTTCAATAAGAATTTTTAGCAGCTACGTGCAAGAAACCGCCACTGGCAAAAGCAGCCTCCTAAAAAGAGATGAAGACACAGACAGTAGCAAACATATCTTATTTTCTCTACATTCCTATCACAAAAAAGCACCAAAAACATTGCAGAGAAATGTTACTATGTCTGATAACTGAAGGTATAGGGTTTTGAAAAATTTAGTTGGAAAGAGAACCTTTTTCCTTCCACTCTAACCCCTGACAATCCTCCTCCTCCTACATGAGCATGTAGTTATGCTAAATAACTGAAGGATGCAGATAACATATCATGAAGAGTCATTTGCACTATAAAGGCAGATAAAACTGGGAAGTGTCATATTATATGGAGTTTAATACTGTACGGCTTTTCCTTCCTACATTAATAGTTTTGCATCAGTAAACTCTCACTGAACTCTTCTACAATTCTAAATTCCCTTTCACCGTGCTATCTCCATTTCCTCAGTTACTCCTGCAGCTGAGGCCATGACTTTCTTCTCCCCCCTCTGCTAGCCTATGGCCTTCTGATTCTGGGAAAAGACAGAATGCATACAGAACACGAACTATTGCAGGCATACCATTCTTAGCATGATGCAAAGTGAGACTGATGACTGTTGGGAGAAGTTGTAGGTACACTGTCATGCTGTAAATAAGCAGAGTAAGTATGTAAGCTAGCAAGACAGACTTCACATGATGTAAAGAAATCACCTAATGTTAGCATAAGAAGAAGCTGCAGACCAGATTCACCCATTACCATGCTTAACAAATGCAAAAGCAGTAGCTTGGAAGCAATGGGCATGAGCAGTGGGTGTGCAGCCTTTGGATGCTGGTGTAGCTAAAAATGCCATGTTTAACATAGTACCACATTCTTTGATTGTTACATTTAAGAATCTCAATCTATACATCTCTGCATAGTTTTGAGAAGAAAAATACATGGAGCTCGGAAAGGAGAGACAGGTTTCAAAGTGAGCTTGGTGAGGCACTATCAGGGTGAGGTACTTCACTTTCCATTTCCTTCAGCCACTAGAGACACTAGACAAAGACTTTTCAGAGAAAGATCTGATTTATACAGCAGGCACCAAATCAAATAGTAAAAATATCAAAAAGCCCGTGTCTGGTCAACTATCTTCCAGATCACAGCACAAAAATTCTAGAAATGCCATGATTATTGCAGCAAAGGTAAATGTTAAGAACTGCTTCTTTCCTTGCTGGGCTAGTAGTGCGGAAACAGCAGCACAAACCTAAAAGAATAATTGGGTCACATTATTCCCACTTAAGATTTCTCCAGTATCTCCCAGTCAGAGGCACGGCTGACATTTCCTGACACCCCCACCCCCTAGGGATGTCTGCCTCCAACAGGACAAAAAGCAGTCCTCATTCTCCTTATCTCCCACCTGCCTGCATTCAGCAAGATGTTTTCATTCTACACAAGTACAATTTAACCTCCCCTTACTCCTTTAGCACTGCAGAGCCCAAAACCAGTGACTTAGATTCCACTTGTGCAGCACCAACAGATCTTTCAGATGGACCGACACTGGATGATCTCCATTGCCAGAGATGCTTGAGAGAGAAAGAATCCAGCTTGATTTTCAGACCCCAGGTGGAACTTGCAGGGTGAACAACAGGCATTGCAGGTGCATGCAGGTCCGTGTAGGGGGTAGAAATAAGCAACTGAGTATTTAACTTCAAATGATAACATTGATTTTAGAACTGCTACTGTTTAAGACAGAACCCACTTTCTCTATGCTACTATTAAACGACAATGCAAACGTTTGCCATGATGTGTCTGAGAGCTCTGACAAGCTGTTTGCATGCTTCATAGAATTCTGCTTGTTTAAAAACCCTAGCGGGGCTGACTGTTCTGTTTATACAGATGAACTTTCCCATAAGGCAATGGAGAGACAGTAAAAGCAACAGAGAAATGAATGGTCACAGATCCCTTCCCTTTCATTAATATAATCAGATAAATATGAATACTAACATTTGTGGTAGTCTAAATAAGGCTCGGGAGCACTCAAGAATTCTGCCTTTACATGATACACAAGTCAAAGAAAGAAAAAGCTGAATTTTAAACATATAGTAGTATTCGGTTCAGAATCCCATACAACTGGGAATCTGGCATTTTGCTTCAACTAAGACAAGATTAAATTCTGAGCTAAGCTCAACACCCTTCTCACCAGAGTAAATACCTCCTTTTTACACCTATTAACACTGTAAGTGATGAGCATTCCTTGGAGAAACAAGATAGAGCAGCTTGAGAAGGAGGAAACTAAAATGCTGTTATGATAAAAATGTCTAAAAGGACCTCATACTATAGCAAATGGAAACAAAATTTAGCAGCCCCTTGCTGGGACTATCAAGTCAGTCATAGCTTTTAGGGTATCACCAAGTGAAAGGTGCATTTAAAAATGCAAAGTATTTCACATCTCTATGTTTTGACACATTATTGTAAAGAAAATGTATGTCATGCTTTTGCTTGGTGTTTGTGTATCTGAAATCGCTACAGGGAACTCGAAGTGATTGCAGCTGTCAAGTTAGAGTCAGAGACTTAAACTGTGATGTTGATTTAAGCAAGTTATTTAATCTGACCATAAGCTTACTATTAAGAGTTTCAAGCAGAGATTCTCCTTTCAGGTCAACCTCTCCTCTTCAGGTCAATTTACTTAAAGGTCTAAGCTTATTAACTTTGTAAGAACATAAGTGGTGGGGGACAAAGGAAAAGCCATACACTTAGAAGATCAAATACCTTTTCCCCATGTTTTATTTTAAGAGGAAGTAGATGAAATAAAACATGATTTTTGATTTCATGTGGTATAGAGTATTTGTACCACAAGAGGGCACTGAAACCATACTTAAAGTGGATCATTAAGCTATTGCTGTGTACATTACAGAACTAAGTCATAAAGTAAGGAAGTATGCATTGCTTTCACAAACATACACACTCACTACATAAAAGCATTCGGATATCTTGACGGCATGCACATGTATTCATAAAGTACTCACACTGCCTCTACTTCCAACAGAGCAGCACAAAGCTTTTTGTAAAACCGCCATCCTGCCAAGTGATGAAAGACAGTGAGACTGAAGAAATTTGAAGCTTGAAACAAGTTGTGCTTCATGTTTTGAATACCATCAGTCTATTAATAAAGTTTAAGATTTTGAATTTTGATCTTGTCTAAAAGAATGTGAAGTGCATGAGCTCATAAAAAATTGTAACTGTCAGTCAGAGGTATATGCTTACAGTCAGATACAAGTATTTTGAGTACAAATGACTTCTGCTTGTCCAAGCAGCAACTCTTGTTTACAGAAATAAGGAAAAGCCCTATGCAACAGCAATTAACAAATCAGCACATTTCAATGGCCACTTGACCATCACACTAAAAATATGCTTCTAGTGTATTGTATCCTTTTTAATAAGGCTTGACAACATCTGCATGTTCCCATCAGCTAATGAAGTGCCCACAAGAACAATCCGTTAGACGTTAGTTGGATATTGCTCTACAGGCCTTATCACATGATAAAAGTTAACTGCAATTTTTTAAGCCATAAAAGTTTGCAAAACAAATCCTGGCAATGCACCATTTCAATATCAGACAAAAATAATACTGGCTTTCTCTACTAGCTTTATGAACAGCACAAAGCCAAAGTATCTCATTTCTGCAGCTCTGAGACTTGACCATGTTTTTCACATTAAGTTTTCTACACTTGTTACGCAAGTCGCTTGGTCCTGTTATTTGTGGGTCAGATATGGCTGCTTAGGTATCTGTCAAGGAACATAAAGTTTCTGCTACTTAACGTGCTTCTGGACCTGACTTGCCAGCAACATAACAGTTGATCATTCAGTAGAAACACCCTTAACACTGCCAAGTCACCTCTAGAAGGACCACCACAGGATAATCCTGTAACAACGAAGTCTTCTGACCATTTTCTCAGTTATTTGGTAATAAGGCAGTATGTGGGCTGTTGGTCCAAGTAGTGGAGGCATATGTAGCACTGCAGCACTGCTGCTGTATAGTATCCATATTGGTTGCAACTGACTGAACCCCTGCATTGCCTAACAAACATGTCATAGGTGATATAGTTGTACTGAATTCTGGACACTTCACACACCTCCAGAAGACAAAAACCCACCAAAAACCTTTGCAGATTTAGAAATCCTTTTACAAGGAAAACAAACGTTTATATAAACTTCAATATAGGAGGCAGAAGTTAAATAGAAAAGTGTTGGTTTGAGGTTTTTGATTCCTCTTCTGACATGCATGAAGTGACTTGTGTTTGAAATATAAATTTCTATCTAGAACAGAGGTAAGTTAGGAAAAAGAAAATAAAAGTACCAGGCAGCAGTACAGACAGGAACATATAAGCAAGCATCCAACAAATCAGCATTAGCATATCAGACTTCCAAAGTCCTGTGCTAAGAGCAAATGTCCCAACATGCTTGACAAAATTCCTATTCCACCTATTTGAAGTATACACCAGGCACATACTGTAATCAAAAATCAGACTATAAATTCAGATTTTTGATCCTATATTCCATCCCATGCCAGCATATAACTCCCACTGACCATTTGTTGGATTCTGCTGATGGCTCATGGCAGCAGAGCAAGGAACTCCGTGTCTCACTAGTTAGTTCAGTTCTCGTGAATAGAGGCTTTTGACAGGTGAAGCAAAAACACAGCTATCAATCACATGGGCCTACAACCCAAAGCACAGGCAGCCCTACTGCTGTTACTTTCAGAAATACTGAATGAATGCTTATCAAAACAAGGTACTAAACCAGAGACAACGTTTGACATTCCAATTTCTTGGTAAATTTTTCAGCATAACATACCCATCTCAAAGGATATAAATAATTATGACGTGCCATCAGGTGCATAACAACAAGAGGACAAACTAAATTCAGTATTAGATGTCCTGAAGCAGCAACGCATGATCTGAAAGGCTCTGAAAATCTCCTGAAGTAACAATCCAGCAATACTGGGATTGTCAAGCATACATTTGATCCATGTACTTACAAATGTGCTGCATTAGCTCTATACCTAAAGTCCCATTCAGAAAAGCGTGTGAAAAGCAGTGTTCAGTTTGCATCTTGTCATCAAAACGTGCCTTCCAGTCTGTCATGGAGCCAAACAAGAGCAGATTATGTTGCTTTATGTATTTTGTAAATCTACATGATATTAACATTTTAACAAATGCTGTAAGTGCAACAGGTAAAATTAAATATTAGCATCTAAATACAGTTTGCATTTTTTAGGTTCTACGTAGTGTTGAATAATTGTATATACTATTGCATTACGTATGTAAGGTCAAAATCCAAACTTACAATCTCTTTTCAATTGTTTTCTTTGAACTGAAGGATGAACAGAAGACTCCCCAAATGTCAGGATACTTGTAAGTGCGAAGTGTGATTTCTGGGTAGACATTCTTGAAATAATTCTGGTTTTGGAGACTTAACCACACTTTCATACAGCCTGTCAAGGTTCCTCTCGAGTCAGTTGAAGTTTATAGTGGGGAAAAAAAATATTTCCCCAAACCTTATGAAAATCAGATAGGCAAATCTACCTTTCCATTTCTGAATTCTTAGTTTTGACTTAAACCACAAATCATCCTCAAGGTTGAATTAACCAGTATGTTTATTTTACATTCTGCACAAGAATGTACAAAGAACATTTACACTATTTGTCAGGTTCATACTTTCAGGTTTCTTGCACTCAGACAAAAGACGACCTAAAGGATATTATAAATAGAAATGAAAAAGAAAGAAATATTAAGACAGGAAGAGTCCCAGAAAAAGGCAAAAATATAAATATAGGGTAAAATACTTAAATACTAGAATACTGAAATTTAATGAGCAAATTAACATGCTAGGGCATATTCAGCTCTCTTGATTTAGCAGCTTCACAGATTCCTTAACAAACAAACCCAACCCCAACGTACCAGATGAATATATTCACGCTCACTTTGTTAACCTGTGGCCAAGCTAGCAAAAAAGGAAAGAACGCTTTTCTCATAAGCACTTTTGGTATGGGTTTCTCCTCATATTCCAGAAACACAAACTTCCTAAACAACATATGCAGTAATAGTTGACCTCAAAATGAACATCCTGGATCAGGAATCAATGCAAACAGCAGCCAAGAATCAGCCAAACTACAGGACTATATTTTTAAGTATTACGACAAGTTTAAGGAAGAAAAGCATACAAAAGAAAACAAAGATGTAAAAGATCACTTTGGGGTTCACATACAGCCATTGCCCATTACTATCTCAGTTCTGTGATTATACTTTTGTATTACTTTCTGCTTAACTTCAAAATAGAGTGGCTATCATTAAGGTTTGACTGGACAACTTCAACCTTTTGAGTTACAGCCATTTTTGAAGAAGATCTTAATAAAAAGTAAACAAACATTGTATTTTGTTTCCAGAACAGTGAAAGTGTCTCTTGTGATGAAATGTGCAAGTTCCACTACTGCTTACGGTATCTGTTGGGATTTTTAAAAGAAGAGTGACCTGATACTAAGAGATTCAATGAAAGGTACCAGTGTAAGAGCTGACATTATGGAAGTCAGTAAGAGACCCATCAGCTGGGCCATAATACCACTTACTATAGTACATTTAGCTAAACAGCACTCATTTTTCTGCACAGCTGATGTGCTGTCAATCAGAGCAAAAATACATAGGGCTATAAAAGATAGTATTATTCTAACAGCATACTGGAATTTCAGTCCTAGAATTTCACCTACAATGGCATCATCCATATTTTACCAGGAGATATGTTGGCCTCTAGTCTATGTTTAGACAGCGCAATTCTCGATGCTAAATCAGAGGAGGTTTCTCCATGTCTTTCCACTGGAAAGGGAATTAAAAAAATTATTTCAGAGGAAGTCCTAGCAATACTAAAAATCAAAAGCATTTATCTCATCTAAGGTTTTCATTTAAAAACAAGGGAAAGATTAGATGGAAGGATACCTTAGTAACGATTTGAGAGAGAAGGGATTACAAAATATATTCATAAACGTTCTTCAAGATTGCCCATGAGCAGCATATTAGCCATATGCAAGTACAGACAAAACACTTCAATTATTCAGTGGGATTCACTGAAATGAAAGAATCCATCTCCAAAAGCTATTATTGGGGTTTTTTTTATACAAGTAGTCACTAAGGACAATAAAGCAGTCTATCTCAAATATTTTAAAATATTTTGGGGGGAGAGATTGGGTTCAAAGTCATTCTTCTTACAGATTTTTGGAGAGTTAAGAGCAGTGACCACAGACCCCATATAAACAAAATAATGTTGCCACAATATAGTCTATTCTGTAGAGACTGAACACTAGAAAATGACATCCAAAGTACTGAACACACTGAAAGAATATGAATTAAAACTAAACTGCTCTTCAGCAAATTCTTCAGCTTTAAGAAAACATATCCATCTGACTGTAAAATTTGAAGGGATGTACAAAGGGGTTGTTGAGTAGCCTAGCAGTAGTAGCAGTGAACTTCCATTAATACTAAATCCAACATTCCTCATTTACCAGGAAGAGATATCAGTGAGGCTATTAAGGTATTACTAGACACACTCAGGAAGTAATCTGCAGTCAGTGGCAGCCTTCTAGATATTTAATAAGTCATCCTCAAGCACTTCTTAACCGACTGTAACTTTTCCATTAAAAGCAGTGCCTCAACCTTGGTCCTTACAGGGAGAAAGCACTATAAAGCAAAAGGGAGGATCCTTGGAAAAAAAGTAGAGTAATCATGAATTTCAGGTGCAACACCCAAGGCAAATAGACCCTATTTCACTTGTGGTCCATCTTTCAGCAGTTGCTTACCACTGCACCCAGAAGAGGTGATGTTGTACAGAAAAGGATAAAACTGCAAACAGCGGATCATCTTCAGGCTGCTTTCACACTCCAAGCACTTTGTTGTCAAATCCAGCGCATGTCTGAAAGCCTGCAGGGCTCCACTAATGTTGTTCAGAGCCAGATATGCATTTCCTAGGCTCAAAAAAGTCAGGGGCTGCAAAGAGAAAAGCAACATACCCTACCATAAGTATGTTCAGTATGGAAAACTGAAGCCAACTAGGAAAGACCCCTATCAATCCACACCCTCCCAAATTTGGCTGCAAAGAATTTAGAAAACTTCTTAAATAGGGACTGCCTATTCTTAGAATGGAGAACTAACAGCTTGATGCATTGGTGCTAAATGAAAGCTGTTTTGACATAAGGTTATGGTCAGGATTCCATCTTCCTATGATGAAAAACAGCTATTAAATACACACAAGCTGAATTGAAGCATTAAATACTTAGAACCCATCATAAACATAATGCTTACTGCACAGAGTAGCAAAGAACTAAAATGAAATCCTTGAAGACATTTTAGAATGATTAAAAGTCAGCAAAACCACAAAAATATTACTAGAATTCTAGCAGGACAGATGCATTTCATTTGTCAAGGGTGTTCAGGATTTACTTGAGCAGAACTAGGTTACTGAAAACACCGATGTCACACTAGCTTAGGGGTATACAATTATGTTTGCTTTCAATTCTTTATAAAACTTAGTATTTTTGTCCACTGCTTTTGGCTAGTCTCCCTAAAATATGTTTGTTTTTTTTTAAAGTACAAATTATAAACACCTTTTTCACTGGGTAGAATTTAATTAGCACTTTAATACAGGCACATAGTAAAGCATTACATTTTGTTTGTTGACTGAAAAGTCTTTCACTTACACAAAGTAATTTGCTGCAATTAACAGTATAATGCTAGAATAATGACTGTAATGTTGTAATTTAGCAGTCATTTTTTCCACTGAATTAATTTTACATTCATTATCTGAAAATGTGGAGACTGATCAGTAGCTTAAGATTTTTCAAACTCATCTTAGCTTGTATTATTAAACACCATTCAGAAAAAGGTGCAAGCTGAGCAACAGGATTTTTTTTTTTTTTTAAAGCTTTTGCTAATATAGCACATCCTTCACTCCCTGTAGTTGTAATTCATTTCAGTTTGTATTTACTTCCCATTATAGTCCAGGAAAAACTATTCAAGTACAAATTCTCCTGCCAGATTTTTTGATACAATAGGTATTAAAGGACTGAAAATGCCTGAAAAAACCAGCAGCAGGCATTACTGTAATGAGGTAGGACTCAACAATACTTCTGAAGAAAAGCCCTACTCACAGCACAGTCCTAAGGATCCCTAGTCTCCTCCCCTCCAACATTGTGCTTTCAAGTGTTCTTCTTAAGGCACATCATTCAACCATAGTGCTTTCTATAGTTCCTTTTTGCACTCTTACCTGCCACCCAAAATGGACTAGATTCTTTTCCAACAATTGCAAAATTGTTCCTGAATGCTATATTGAAAAAGCTTATTCTGTTTTTGGCTTTTTTATGTGCTAGATGACTGGTGGCCTAGCAGGTTTAAGCTCTCTGTTTATCTAATTAGAGGTAGAAGCACAGGAAAAAGTCACTTGAACTTCTTACTGAAGCATCTCAAATGTAAGACAAAAACTACTTGCTAAAGAAAAGCTGTCACCCATCACCCCCATCCTCCCCCCCCCCCAATTCCTTTTTACAATTGTTCTGGCCAGTCCAGTAGTTTAAACAGTTTATACAGAAACTTTCTATGTGACATAGATGACAACCTACAAAATGTTTATAATGTTCCCATTCAGAAACACAAAAACCTGTTTTGAATGTATGGTTGGAAGTAACTTCACCAAACAACTAGAACATAGCTTTTTGTCTACATATATAGATGCAATCTAAGGACAAATAAAACTACAGATAAAAAGTCAAGTGGCACAGAAAGATGTCTATACAGCCAAAGATCTTGGTGATATATGTGCTACGTTAAGGGTATTAAAAATCAAGATACAATGCTGACAGCATTTCTGGTTTAGGGGAAAATGTTGCCAAAACACCAGGATTAGATTCCTTGGAGCCACTGCTGATAATACAGGCTTTGGGTGGCAAAAAGTGTGTCATCTATTTTAGAAGAACTTCTGCTCTAGATCGTTTATATTCTCAGCAACTGGCATCACCCCCAGTGCGATCAAGAATTTAAATTAAAATTAACATCTGTCGTAAATCACAAGCTGGAAGTTGAACTGCATGCACAGGTAAGTAAGCATGAGTAAATAACATGTCTTTAGAAAATAATGAAGGAAAAGATGTTCACTGCTGAACAAAAACAAAACCCACCATCTTACCTCGGAGGCATTGATGGCCAAAGCCTTCAGCAGGAGCCTGCTGGCATCCAAATGAAGACCATAATGAATCAAGAGGTTAGCAAGATTGACCAGAGGGATGTCCTGATACTCATGTGGAGCCAAATTAAATGCTTTTTGCAAACAGGTGATAGCAAAGGTGCTATTTCCAACTGCACGCCAGTACAATCCAGCTTCATTAAGCACAAGCCATAGAGGATCTTCTGGCTATAGAAGAGGCAGGGAAAAGGATGAAAACATCCACAAAGAAGCGTCTCAGGAAGACAGAATTGCCTGCCCTTTGGTAAGAAACAAACAAACAAACCTCACCCTTGCATACTACCTTATTAACTAAATACAAATTACTCTTTGCTGTGACAGCTAGCAGATTATTCAATCTGCTCTGCTCTACTCAAATTGACACGATTTATAGTGAACTGTAATTTAGTAGCAGCTGTTGCTCACACTCTGCTCATATGACTGCCTTATATCATGACCACAAAATCCCTTAAAATATACAAGTGATCATGGTTAGCTCGCTTCAGGAAGCAACATTTGTGAGCCACTTCAGAGTCTTAAAATTACATTAAAATAGATCTGTGTAGAAATGTTAGATTTTGAAGGTCAGGCAGTTCTGAAATTGTAATTAGATGTGCTTCCAGGTCCTATATCCAACATCAAGACTTCCTGCCAATTTAAGGCTTCAGAGTTGTTTTTTCTTAGTTTTAGTTATCTATTTGTCTTATGAAAGTTGACAAGTGACATACATTAGATACTGTTCAAAGATTATAAAATAGCAAGCAACATGAGAGGGCAGGTGGAAGAATGAAGGAAGTGTCAAATACACCTCGAACATTCCTTCCTCCTCTCTCACCTATAACAGAAAAAACAAACACTCATCCTAGAGGAGAAAGAGCAAAACTTTAATATACTGACAGGTGGACAGAGCTATGTAAAACATCCACTTTCAGATGGAGCAGTCTGAAACAGTTTAGAAACACTTACATTCTAGTTTTCAATATTTTCAGCATTCCGTGTTACCCAATTCTACAAAGAGTTTAAAGTATAAAAGCAATAACTGAAATTAATGTCCAATCCAACCTACACGTCTGAAGCCTGAATGCATGCATGGGTAGGAAACATGCAGCTAGGATTAAAGCAGCAAAACAGATAAGGATCTTTACAGTAGTATTGTATTAACATAATACAGCTAGCATTACAGTAATATTGTGTTGAAAAAGTTAATCAGTACAAAGATTTTCTTCCAGACTTTAAAAGCAACCTCACACAGCAGGGTTCTACCTATGGTTCAAGATGAACTGGAAGATAT
Organism: Buteo buteo; assembly: GCF_964188355.1. Lineage (NCBI taxonomy): Eukaryota > Metazoa > Chordata > Aves > Accipitriformes > Accipitridae > Buteo > Buteo buteo. The sequence continues at coordinate 52,914,702 of NC_134176.1, read as the reverse complement.
CAATAGGATATATTACCTCTTTGTTTGGAGTACCTTACATAATCTATAATTGCAAGTGTATTTATCACCCCTATTTTGCAATGGCACATACACAACATTACTTGCATGTTATTCATGGTAAACTCCTCACTGAATTACACTCCATACACAGGTCTCAATGACCTTTCTTTAACCAACCCTCAGCAAGTTATTAGCACTTTTTCTTTCCCAATACAAAGATACCAACAGTGGCACTCCTGCTCTAGAAAGTTTATCATTAGCAGAACAGGCATGACGCAACAGTGTTCTTACACCAGCATCTAAATGCCTGAGAAGTTCAGACTTTTAGCATGAAGGCAACAGAACACTACAGTTCTGTTTGTGGCCAGTAGGAGCAGCGAGGTGATTGTCCCCCTGTACTGGGCACTGGTGAGGCTGCACCTCGAGTACCGTGTTCAGTTTTGGGCCCCTCACTACAGGAAAGACACTGAGGTGCCGGAACATGTCCAAAGAAGGGCAACCAAGTTGGTGAAGGCTCTAGAGCACAAGTCCTGTGAGGAGCGGCTGAGGGAACTGGGGTTGTTTAGTCTGGAGAAAAGGAGGCTGAGGGGAGACCTGATCGCTCTCTACAACTACCTGAAGGGGGGTTGTAGTGAGGTGGGTGCTGGTCTCTTCCATCAGGAGGCCATTTCCTCTCCTATCTCCAGCCACAAGTTGCAGCAAGGGAGATTTAGGTTGTATATTAGGAAAAATTTCTTTACTGAGAGGGTTGTCAGACATTGGAATAGGCTGCCCAGGGAAGTGGTTGAGTCACCATCCTGGAGGTATTCAAAAAGCGCATAGACAAGGTACTCCAGAACATGGTTTAGTGGGCATGGATTATGGTTGGACTCGATGATCTTGAAGGACTTTTTCAACCTAAACAATTCTATGATTCTACAGTTAAAACCAAAATACTTATGCACTGCAACAGTAAGACATTACACATGTATAGCACTGCTCTCAACAGCATAATAATAGGAACCAACTCCTACTGTTAATTTTTCTTCTGGGTAAGACAGATGTGCATAGTAAATGGTACTGATTTTAGACTAAAAACAATACATACACACACTGCCTTGACACAACTTGTACAAGACAGTTAATTTGAGAAATATCAGCTTGACGCATCAAAAAGAGGCAACCTCTATCTCAATGCTGCCTGTCATTTGACTTGTGATGACTCTCAAAGGCCCCACGCAAGATGGAGGTGGCATTCCGCAGGGTGTTACACAGATGTACATTCTTTGCCCGAGAGTGCTAATTATCCTGACAGAAGATTGACAGAGGCTTCATTTCTTTGGAGGAGGGGGTGGGGGAGAAGACAGGGTAGTGGGGAGGAGGAGGAGGAAGAGCAAAAGGCAGGCATGTAGGGAGGGGTGAAGGATGGAGGAGTAGTTCCAAGCTATTTCTCTCAGTTAAGCAAATGGCTGCCAGGATTAGCTAATATATTGCTGCTCCATGTCCTGCAGTCACAACAAGAACAAGTAACTACAGGGCTGCTTGGTCCACACTAAGCTAAATTGGAGGGATACTTTTCTATATGTTTGTGCTTTACTTGTAAATATGGATTTTTAAGTTAGTTTCATCTCAGTTACAGGCAGCAAATAAGCTTATTTCTTGCGCATCACTGACTGACTTCTTCAGAAGTATAGAAACAAGCCTCAAGTAAGAATTCTGAATTTATCTCATGCTACAGTTTTTGACATACCTTTTTCATGGCATGATCTAGAAATGCTCCTATCTTCGCCTGTGTAATAGTTTGATTGTTGATACGAGACTGCAAAACCTGGACAACAAAGATTTCAATTTTTTTTTTTTTTTTTAAATGAATGAATTTTACAGTATATATCTACAGAGGTCATACAAGTCTCACTTCCCGAAGTCTTCCCTTTAATAAAGCGGAAAAAAACCCCAAACCCAACAATTGTTCTAAACAGATGATGTGAACATGTAGTGATTAAAGCAGCCCACCTCCAGAAAGCAATATGAAGGACTAATCTCGGCCTAAAGCTACCAATTTGGCAGAATACAGTAAGTTATTGGAAACCCCAAGAAGATGAATCATGTCAAGTGACTGTTAGAAGTTTTAAAAGAAAGCAATAATTTCAAATAGTAAATTAAATTTCCTATTCTGTGTGCTTTTGGTCAGCATTTGAAAGAAGTCAGGCAACAAGTCTTATACTGAGTGACAAGTTCTCCCTTTCTCCAGCCCTATTAGAAAGCACTTACTCCCCCTTTTTGGAAGTACTGATTGGCTTGTGATATCAAGTAATCTTTTAAATATCAGTCTTTCATGTTCTGAGTAAGAATTTTAAGGCAACAAAGAGGAGAACTTTAAATCAGAAGAGAACCAACAAGAAAACGTCTCTTACTTGTCTTGCCTGATCATCCGGCATCTTGAATTTCAAATCTAGATTACTGTCTAGTTGTTTGACCAGTATGTTTAGAGATTCATTGTTACGAGCATCAGTAATGGAAGAACAGTCTGGTGCCTGGGTTTCTCCATGCCCAACAGCATCTCTTGGGATATTCAGGATTGGCTGGACTCTAGCACCAAGGAGAACCAAGACAAATTAGTAGCATGTGCTGCATGTCACTGATCCATAAACACAAGAATCAGCTATGTATCAACTGACAAGTCTCATCTTGTAGACTGCCACAAGACATGAGCTGCAAATCAGGAGAGTTCAAGGACCACCCTTCCCTTGAAAAGTTGTTAACAAATAAGGTCTTTACTTTCCATTTTTAAGCACAGAATACCTGTAAATAATGGACAATGCAGCAGAGATATGACACAGAAGGTTCTTAAATTATGCTAATAAGGATTGTATGAAGTTTAGGACTAAAGAGGTAAGTGAAAAAGAAAATGCTGAATTTTTTTAAAGTTTGATTTCAAAAACATCAAGAGGGATCCAAATTATTTGGGAAGAACATTCTAAGTTGAACACTGTTTTTCTTCAAACAAAGCTTCAGGACATTTGTGGATGGGTACCTTTGCTTTAACACATGCTCAACACTAGAATTACACTGACTAGGAGAAGAAAGCTTTCTTATATCACTATTCTAATGTTAAGTGAGTAGGATATTATGAAATTGCATTGATCTATGTAAGGTAGCTATTGCAACATAGACACATTTATTTTATCCTATGTAATAACAAATACTACTGACTATTCCACAACTAAGCTGGTTTTCTATGTCTGTCCAGAAGGAACGAGTGAAGGCTTTCCACTCCTAATCCTTTTTCAGTACTTTCTGGTCTCCACAATTTTCTGTTGTAACAACTAAAGCTAAGAGGATGTATGCAATGTACAACAGTTAATTGTAGTTATTAAACAGATACCCACCTCATTCTCTCTCAAGGTCTTTAATTTTTTTTAAATATACTCTACAAGACATTCAGACTTGTGCTTAAATCCTCATTCTTTTAGTAATACTGTAGATATTCCATGTATTCACCTTGTACTAACAGTCAGGGAAGAATCACCATGAAATTGGATCTGACTGTTACAGTTACAGCAAAGACAACAATAAAGTCAAACACCCTCCTGTGGAATGGCCAGAGAAAGAGGTCCGAACACATCTGTGCTGTTGATTACGAATTACGCCCATCCTCTCCAGAAAGAAGATACGCATTAAGACATTAGTGTGAAAATTTACAAATATAATTTTTAAACATCAACACTTGCCTGAATCCCCTATTTTCTGGAGGCAGGAAATAAGTTGGCAGTTCTTCTGGATCAGGAATTTTGGGGAAAGATTTCATGCACTCTGATCGCTGAGGCCAAAGAATATGCTGTTTGTCCTAAGGGGGAAAGGAATTATTTTTTATTATTTTCTCAGTATTTTTAATACTCTAATTAACAAGCTAATAAGAACATAAGGAATAGTCTGGAGGAAAAAAAAGAGCAGAGATCTTTAAAACTATTATTTTTCCATCTTTTCTGGAATATCAGCAGTTCAGTTTTCTATCTTTACTTAGCTGTACTGCTTTATTTGCAGCAGATATTTACAAAGGTAGCTAAGAACAACCCCCTCTGTGCTGTAGTAGAGTTTCAAATGATGGGAAACTGGTACAGAGAAACTACAGAGATGCTTGTATGTTGAAGAAATTCAGAATGATTCACTCTCCAGTGCTCCCACACATCAAAACTGTAGCCCAAATGGTAAGAAGTTTCACATAAACAAGGACAAGATTCACAACTCCTCTTTGAAAAGGCAAAGCTTATCCTCTTCACTCACTCTATTGGATTCTACACTCCACACTGAAACGATAGAACGAGCAACAGGGGAAGACTGCAAGGACTGGCTGTGGTCGCTTTGGTTTGCATGAAGGTCCAAATTCACAGATGTCATACTAGAAGTTGAAGAGTCTTCACCAAACTAGAAACAATAGAAAAACATTATTTAATGAAGAGATGGTATATTACTGGCTGAATTTCTGTGCATTATTTTTTTTCCCCCACCATTTATGTAGTTAAGCCTCACTGATGAGCTGAAATCTGGGTAGCAGAAAAAAAGTGGAAATTTAAGCCTCTTGATCCACTGACATCATGGAAAAGTAATATTCATGTTGTAAATAAGTCAACAATGAAAACAAGTGCAAATCAACAAAAAAATGCTAGGGGGTACCAAGCAAACATTTCTAATAGACCGCAAACAAAATCAACTTATCTAGACTGCATAGTAACTATGACCTGAACTAGAGCGAAGACTCATGGCTTGCAAAATTACCTTGATAAACTGAATTTATATAATTATAATAAATAGGAAGAACATCCAAGGAGAAAACATAGCATAATTAAAAATAATTATTCCTGTTTCTTAAACTAGTTAAGGGGAAACTCCAGAACACATTCCACATTGCAAAATAAATGAAACCATAATCTTTATCTGTAGTTCTAGCACAGCGGTGGTGTTGCTTGGGTGGCTGTCAGTCTGGATTTTCAGTATTAGTATGTAACTTGCTTCCAAAACTTCTCAATACTCCTGTATCAGATTTCCTTGGTGAACTGTCTAATTCAAGATATACAATCAGCAAATACTCACAAAACTGTACTAAGCTGTTATGTTGGAATATTCTTTCCGCTAAAGAATAATTCTTGTTCCATATACCACATGTACATTAGAAAAGAAAACTAACTCCTTAGAAAACCTTTGCCTCTTCATTAACATTAGCTGCCTAATGCTTTTTCCTATCCTCTTTGAAGGAAATTAAACTGGAAAATTAAACATGTTATGCTCCTGTTAGCATGCCTGAAATGTAGTATATTTATGAGAAAGCTGTAATTCCTCAAGTGAGGATACTTGTACTTCCTAGAAAGAACTTGGCTGTTCTATGCAGGTTTAAAAAGCAAAGGAGTCAATATAGAAGTGGCTGGTAACTCACAGGAAACTAAGACTTTGGACTAAAGTAAAGTTTTTCAATTCAAATAATTCTAATAGTTCTCTTTTCTAAGTAAGACAAAGTCTTATACAATAAACCCTCTAAATTTATGTAATCCACAGTCGATCTCAGCTTGTATTACTAGCAAAAGAAACTAGCATTAAATACTTTACACTCTGGAAGAGACTAAATGATTTCTCACTATAATCGCCACACCCAAAATGTCCCCCCTTTGTCAAGCCTCAAAAAAATGGAACTATTTTGCTAATAAGGCAAACGGGACCAACTTAGAGCAGTAGTATCAATTCACAGACAAACCTGAACATATTCCACATTTTCAAAAATGTCTCCACGGTGGTAACGAACAGGCTGGTCCCACTGGCAGTGCAAGCTATGCTGCTGGTTGCCCAGTCTACAAATCTGATGGTTCCCTGCAGAGCACAAAACATTTTTTCTACTGTATAAGTGAGCTTTCCAAGGAGACAAAGACAGCATACAGCCAACCCCTCTGCCCCCAGTTCGGTCAATCCTTTTTATTTATTTAATCAGCACAGAGGAAACTCTGTCTTCAAAAGACTTGGAAAAAACCCTCTTCAAGAACGTACAGCAATCCCTTGTTTTAACAAGCAAAATACAACAGCCACTCAGGGCCATTTTAATATATAAAGTAGTTATGTCCTGACATTAATCTGAGTATGTGCAATTCTTCATTGCTATAATGAGCATGAACTCTAAAAATTTGTACCTAATTGAGCTTCTTTTGCCATCTGTGTCTCGTGAATGATGTTCCTCAAAATTTGTTCCTCCTGGATGAGCTTGTACTTGTCTAAAACATCTTGTTGCCTAAGGTAATGGTCATGCTGCTTCTGATACTCCTTCAATTCATTTAATGTTCGCTGAAGTGATCTTGAAAATTCAACAGTAGAAAAGATTTACTTTGAATGCTTTTTAAAATCAGCTTTTCCTACAGTGTTGCACATTTTCAACTGGGTTCCTTACTATGAATAATTTTATTGCATAGTCAAAGAAAATAATTATTCTATTTGAAATGTAAATAATTGCTGCAACAGAACAACAAAAGTGAGATTGTATGAATTGCCACTAGGATGCTTCTTTAGTTACCTATGCTGGGCTTCCAATTTTTGCTCAAGTTTTTGCTGACATAGGACAGCATGCTTCCTTTTTACAGCTTGCTCAAACCCTGGTTTGGCCTGTAGAGCATGATCGTAACACAGGACTGAGTGGTTGTACTCTCCAAGCATCTGAAAGATGACCAAGAGAGAGAGTTAGCCATTGTTTGGTAATATTTAATAAAAAATATTCCACTTTTAAAGTCATTAACTCAAATTTTAATTTGTGGTAACAAGCAGCCTATCATTTCTGAAACTTAAGCCACTATATCTGCTAAAGAAAGGCTGCAAGAGAATGGCCTTGGGCTTTATTTCCAAGCGCAGATAAAAAAACTTCACTAAAAGACAGACTTTTGGATGAAAATACCTTGACAAAATCTTAAACATTAAGCGTGAAATGCACGTGGAACACAAGACACATTGTAAGAGAGTAAAGCATTACAAGTCAAGCCAGAAAGATTAAATAATACTCAGTTTTCTACAAGTCTTGGAAAATAAAGATAGTATTTACTGCATATATATTTCCCAAAGTGTAATAGCTGGTAAAGAAGTCACTGTAATCCAGAGCTGCATGGACCACAATAGCTGCATCTGCAGAGAAATGAGCCCGGTGCAGGATATTTGCCAAATTCACCAGTGCAATATCTTTATTTTGCCTAAAAGAAGAAAAGAAAATGAAAAGAAAAAAAGAAAAAACAGACATTAAAAGAAGCTCAGACTGTGTAAGAATCATGCATAAGGATACCTTCATTCCTCAGTCACATATTAAATATATAATTCAATAGAAAAATATCTAAACTATATATATGCCTAGTATAGCACATAAAGACTAAGAACAAGTAATATGGATTATTCCTTAGGATACAGTCTTAGGAACCAAAACCTGTTTACTAACTAGGTTAACTAGAAAAGCAATCTGAAAAGAAACCTTTATTAGCAATTCTTACCTTGAAGAAAAATGAAGGGCACGCATAGCACATTCTACTACTTGGTATGGTTCGTTCTTTATTCGCCAGTAAAAAGAAGCCATATTATAGAGTACCCATGAAGATGAGTTCTGCAGTAAAAAGAAACACATGAACTGTACTAAGACATGAACTAATTAGGGCTTTAATTAGTATGGGATGGAAAGCTGAGCACCAAACCTGCTCTAAGTTATCCTCTTCCTCTAGAAAGCTGCCATTTGGCAATAGTTGTGAACATTCAGGAAGAATGAACTAGCACATAAATGTATTAAAGAAACAGAACTGCCTTTCAGATAGATAAAAATTCAAAATGAGACAAAATGAGAGGTGGCAGTAGTTTAAGCATCAGCAGCTTAGCTGGAGTTCAATGAGAATTCCTGTATTTTGCAGGAAGGCATTTAATAAAAACATACACAATTCAGTACTATTGTTTCTTTGTTCTTTAAGTACCTGCATTTTTGTTTAAAAGCTCTTATTACCTTGACAGAGCAATGAATGTGGCTTTCCAGACCACCCAAATACATGAGTCATTGAAGATGACAGTAAGTGTCTATTTACTGGCTTTGCATGATGCCTTCTCCTACCTCTGCTTGCCTAGCAGAAAATGTTTTTAGTCTGCCTTTTGTAACTGAAATGTAAAGCAAAAATATATGAGCAAAACTAGTACTGGATCTGATTGCATGTACCAGGCATACCTAGTCTTGTGAGACCCTTCTAGCACTCTGTGCGTACAGTAAGATTACGGTTTCATACCTTCATTAGCCCGTCATAAATACGATGACCTATTTCCTCTATACTTCTTCCCAGCCTCCGTGATAAGTATGTGAAGATTGGATCTTCTTTAGGTAACAAGGGTGCGGAAAGATTAACTCTTTCTTGGACACCCTAAAATAAAAATTGAATATAGGTATTTTCTGACACTTTAAAAGTAGAGAAATATATGCAACAGCATGACTCCCAGGGAAATTTACAGCTTGGTTATTTTACATTCCTATTATTCTTTCATATCAAGATCTTAGGGACTTGACAGGATAATGTCACCTTTGACAGATGAATAATATATATTATTATAGACATGCAAACACTAGAAGCAACCAAAAGCAGCCTCTGCTTGTGAATGCTATAGGAGTGTCCTGGCTTCAGCTGGGATAGAGTGAATTGTCTTCCTAGTAGCTGGTACAGTGCTATGTTTTGAGTTTGGTATGAGAAGAACGTTGATAACACTGATGTTTTCAGTTGTTGCTAAGTAATGTTTGGTCTAATGTCAAAGATTCTTCAGGTTCTCATGCCCAGCCAACAAGAAGGCTGGAGGGGCACAAGGAGTTGGGAGGGGACACAGACAGGACAGCTGAACCAAACTGGCCAAAGGGATATTCCATACCATGTGATGTCATGTCCAGTATATAAACTGGGGGGAGCTGGCCTGGGGGGAAGCAGATTGCTGCTCGGGAACTAATTGGACATCGGTCAGCAAGTGATGAGCAATTGCATTGTGCATCACTTGTTTTGTATATTCCAATTCTTTTATTATTATTATTATTGTCATTTTATTACTATTATCATTATTATTTTCTTCCTTTCTGTCCTATTAAACTGTTCTTATCTCAACCCACGAGTTTTACTTTTTTTCCCTCCCGATTCTCTCCCCCACCCCACTGGGTGCTGGGGGGGGGGGGGGGGCGCGAGCGAGTGGCTGCATGGTGCTTAGCTGTTGGCTGGGGTTAAACCACAACATACATCCAGACCCAGGAACAGAACTAAAAACCTACAGTTCCTATTTTGTCCGTAACAAAATCCTTATTTGTAGATGAAAAGTTATTTTAAAGACTTGTAATAAAATAGTTAGACACATAAGCACTGAAGCTGCACCTGCGTTAGAAAATTTGCTTATATAATACTGTTGACAAAACCAATTTTGCACCACACTTCCACTGTAACCTTTCTAAAGCAGATGAACTTTGTACTAGTAAAGAACAATTATCTCATCCTCTGGGTTAGGGCTTGGCATTCAGATACCAAAGAGACAGTCAAGTTTGTCAGGGGCTACCAACAAGCCTGCAAACAATTTCCTGACCCTGATCTTCATACAGTTTAACAACCCTGTTTAGTGCTCTCCAATTTTCAACTGAAACAATTCACCAGTTAGAAGCATTTCCAGTGAAAGCTACCATTTTACTAATGAAACGTGTGTTATGAAAACAAAATACTCCACGTTCCTAAAAATGCCCTCTAAAATGAGGTAAACAATAAAAAAAAGAAACAGGATCTATATACCTGATGGAACTGTCCTCCTATAAGCAGGTACTTTAACTGGGGCACAACTGTGGTTTAAAAAAAGTCTGAAGCTCTGAAGCAGTCTTGGAAGATTACAATACTTTTCAACCTTGACTGAGAACTGTCAGTAAGGGTTTTCTATTCCTCTTCCTGACAGGGAAAAAAAACATACTTGCATTTGCTCGCTTACCCGTAAGTGCTGAAAAGCATGAATACTGTATGGAAGATCTAGAACTTTTGTACAGTCTGGCTGCTGCAGGTCTGGAGGCACTGGAGACTTTGTGTCTATATAGTCTTCAGGGCTGAGGACATAACAACATAACACAGCAGACTCCAGATTAGAATACTCCTAAAGTTCATAAGAGACAGTATTGTAGTTGACAGACATAGTATTCTGATTTGACCATTACAAAAATCTTGTGTTTGAGTGCATTAGACCATTTCTGATGTCTTCCCAGATTTCAGTTGTATCAGGATGTCATCACTATAGGATAAAGTAAATAAATTTGTCTGCTTTAGAGAAAACATCAACATTTGGATAGCCTCCAAAATGTATCAGCATCAACCTAGTGTATCATTACTATGATTAATGATCTATCTGCCAGGCAAATGGCAACACATGCAGATTACGAGACTCTTCAACTGAAACAAACAAACCAACCAACCCCAAGTATTAGTGAGAAGCCTAAATGAAGGTATCTGAGGATAAAATTAATCTTTTCCCACTTCAAGTACTCATCTGATATGTTAAAAAAATATAACTAAAAAACCAAAAGTCAGCCCTGAAGATGAATTACCAATGAAGCTGAATGTCAAGTAGACTGTCCACACACCCTTTACTTGCTAAACACAGGGGATGAAATATGACCAGAAGGTTCAACAGCTTGGTAATCAACAGAATTTCATTCAAATTTAAGTCAAGACAGTTCCCACTAAAAGAAGTGTATCTAACTCAAAACACCCAAAGCACACTCAAGCAAATTCAACCCCCTTCTACATGATGCACTTCATTTTAATTGATGTCTGGTCATATCAGTACAGAGTTACAGCAGTAGAACCGACTGGGAGCCCAGGAATAGAATGGAGAAGTTTCAGGGTAGGGCTAACATGGACAGTTTGGGGGAGACAGCACTTCTGTGTCATACCCTTTCATAATTAGTGACGGAGGTTGTTTCAATCTTATTCTACACTAACACAAAATAAAACAACTATGATCTAAAGAACAGTCACTGATACATTTTTCTTTTTACTTGCATTTAGAGGTTTTGTTGATTTTTTTCATTCAGTAAAAATCTTAAAATGTAAAGCATCTTATTACCGGATATCTTTACTCTCTAAGGTGATGTACGTGCCGTCGTATAGATCTAGGTCCCCCAAGGGCACCTTTGCTTTAATGCAGTCTGGATCCTCTTTATTATGCCTTTGTTCCAGCCCTGTGTCTCTGTCCTCATTTTCCTCTATATGAATCTTTTGAGCAACTAACTGTTTCTGTAGGAACAAAAAAAAAGGAAACAGAAGAATGTATACTGATGAAAGCAAACTATAGCTGTTAGGAGTTGAACAGTGCAACTTCTTCCTAAAAACAAAGTCCATTTGAAGAAAATCTAAAACAGTGTCTTCAAATTCTGGGAATATTTCCCTATATTTTATAACATCTGTAGGACATTTTTTCATTTAGATAGAATATAGATACTTTCATTAGGGATAATATGACTTGAACAGGCCCTTATTTCTCCTGCTGTACCTAAAAAGAGGGCTAATAGCATTCCAAATTCGTGGTAGGCCATTCAGAAAAAGAAGAAATAGTTGTTAATAGTATTTCAACTTTTCCATATTTGGACCCTTTTCCTCCACTGTAAGACCTCATGGAAATAATATTAGAGATGACAAACAAGATGAACTTCTTAACCATTCAGGGTGCTACATATAACTGGGGTGGCAGGCTAAAACAAAAATGGAGACTAATTTCTATAGATCATCTTATAATGTGCCTTAGGAGCTACCTTTCGCCCCATAAAGCTCATGGATATTGATTACTATGAGCAGTGAATGGACTAACGATCTGTCCCAGCACAGTAAGCTGTATTTAATTCTCACCTAGATCTGCAAACTGAAAACCCATTAAATATCATAAGGATTTGTATATGTAAAATGAGAAGAAAAACTGCATTTTTAAAGCCATACACATTTGATTACATGCTAAAATGCAATACTAGAGATGTATACAGTAGTAGCAACTTGTACAAGATCTTAAAATAGATAACTTCTGCTGAAAGTCATTTGTATGCCACAAATGATACATTCGTGATTTCCAAACCCACAACCCATGTCCTGAAAATCTTACAACTATTGTTCCATCCATAGCTAAAATGTCCATTACCACAAAAATGAGTATACCTCAATGAGAAAGACTGGCTGAATACAGTCAAACAAGGGGCAGTCCTGCTTTTTTTTCCCCTCCCTTCCACTTCTCCCATTCACCTGAAGCTACCTCTGGTGCTCATCTAACTTCCCAGTTAGCTAGTTACACTAATCTGACAAAACCAAAGCTGGCACAAGAGAAAGGAGTACATGGCCAGAAGAAAGGCTGTGAGCTGTTAGCTTGCCCAGTCTGCATTATATTTAAACTTTAGTTTAAGTTATCAGTTCGAAGTTCATTAAAGCCCTTTTCAGAAGGGTGTTCTCAGATCCTTTTTCAATAATAAATGGGTTTGAAGAAAAAGAGAGGTGACCTGCTCTGTATTCTTCTGGAATATAGCAACAGAATCCAGTACCTAAATGACTTGACTTTAAAAAGTTAGGATTTATGGATAACAACAGGGAATGATGCAACTGGGGACAATGATTACCAGTTGAGCAAACTTGAGGCACAAAATTCTTGAAGTCTGAAGAATTCTTCATCCTTTCACTGAAGAAGAATTATGCCAATAATGACTTCTGTTCTCCATCTAAATCTATCACTAAAAAGCCTGTGAAAAAAAATCTGTATTTTCAGAAATTAGTACTTAACATTATGCTTTACCTCCAGTTCTTTGAGGTAGTTAACTGTTGTTTCTTGTCTCATTAGTATTACCAAATCATGTGGGTTCCTCAAGTTCATTGGTGAATCCACCTGCAAGACATTTCAACAGTCCATCATGTAAGACATTCTCCTAATTAGAGTGATTTTAAAAGATAAGATGTTCATTCAACTACAGTTTGTCTGTTCAGGGGTTTTCTGTCCACTCAGCATTCATGGTATGTCCATAATTTCAATCTGTACTTCAAACAACATGCATAAGAGGCAAGTAAATTTCTCACAACAAACATTACTAAGAGTATCTACTGCTGCAATACTAGATACCTTAAATTGCAATCGCAAAACCCTGTTTGCTTTTATAGCTTTAAAATTCCTCCATCATGTCCCTCAATAGGCATAAAGTACTTCAGCTTCAAGTCAACTCCTTCATGCAACTAATTTAACACAACAGCCTAGCATTAAGATCTATTGCCTTCAGGATTAAGACGTAAATGAACAAAATCAAGAGGTAAGCAGGCGAAGACTGAAAACTCTGTTACAGAAGACCGTGCTACAGCTTCCATAGCTATGCACAGGAGTTGGCAGCTCAATGAAGAGCGACATTACAGCTAAGTCGCAGACAAGAGTGGTTACATGCCAGACCTTTACTGGTCCCTAACTGGGCTCAGTAAGCTATGGCACTTCACAGCTGAAACGCCCCAGCCTTGTCCTCATGCCAAATCAATTCTGCTGCCTGACCGGGTCAGGGAAAGTCACTACAGCTGAGAAAGTGGTGTACGAGCAGCTGAGCTGATCCAAAGGCTCACCACAGCTGAAAGGCTCACCTCCAGGCTTCCAGCCCCATTCCCTCCAATCTGTCAGTGCGGTATCAGTTAGTCCTGCACACCAGCTCTGCTGCCCACCAGGCTTTCTTGTGAGCTAACCCAAACTCAGCAGCTGAAAAGGATGCAATCCCCTACCAGTTGCTTTATCTGAACTAGTAAATTAAATTAACTCATGGAGGATTCAATGACTATGAGAACAGAAGGAAATGGACAGGAGTATGTGCTGAACAGGATGAAAGGACAAAGGGCGACAAGGACAGTAAGGTCTTGCATTTTTAACATAATGACTGTTATGGTAGACGGTCTACACCAAGATGTTCCTGGATCTGCTCAGTTTCCATTCAAGCTTTCAGGATATGGAACTACCTACTGCATAAAGATGCAATCACTATCTGTGCGTTAGTGCTAATACCTCTACATGGGCTGTCCACCCCCATGATATCTGTCCAAACTTGGTGACACTACAATTTAATGGAAAAGTTTGCCATATATACACGTGCAGGAGCACCTCTGAGCTCCACCTCTTCATTTTTTCCCAACTTTGCAAACAACTTGACACGTTTCTGGGAATCTCTCTCTTATTGCAGAGAACTGCATCTCCAGCAGGACCACAGCAAATTTCCTGGTCATTTTAATGTGTTCTGTCAACAGATTAGGCCTTAGGTCATGTTTTCTTGGCTGTGACTCAGATAAGAAGCTCCAATCTACTTTCTTTGGACTACTAGCTGTGAAGTCTACACTCCTTGCAAGCCTCCCTACTGAGTAAGGATCCTATCCTCTAAGATGAAAACATTTGTTCCTTTTACGCTGCCCCCACCTCCCCCCCCCCCCCCAAACCCAAAACAACCCTAAGGGTGGTTTTGGCTAAATTTTGCTAAGTATTCCTTTCCAAATCAAAAGCTGAACTGCTTCTTTTAGTATGGAGCCATTTTGGCAGGTGGCTACCTACACCAGTCCAGATACTTACATGTAATTCATTTTCTGCCTTAGCAAAATTAATTCTCTTATATTACCGGATGAATAGAAAATAATAGGTGCTACTGACACCAGTTAATTTTTACACTATGAATTAGGGGATTATGGATTTAACTGTTGCCAATAAAGGGTAACCGAGTATCTTCAATGATCCAGAGAAGCACAGAAAATACCATATTAAAAAAACCTAACAATGTTGTTAGTTGAAGTATTGAAAGTCCACAGTGTTTTACTTACAGTCATATTTCCTCCTATGGGCCCCACCTCACTTTGAGCTGGTTGCACACAAAACCAGAGTTATGCACTGAATGTAGCACTTGTTTCATGCCTCATTTGCTAGAGAAACTACTGTGGTATGTGCAAGCAAATGAGATGAATTTGCAAAGAAAATAAGGGAAAGTTTTACTGTGTTTAAAGCACTTAATCGCCCATTCCAAAATAGCACTGTTCCTCTGACATCTAAAGCCTGCTTGCATGACACTACACAGTCACTGAGGGCAAAGTCAACTATCAGCTCCACTTTCAGCGACAAACTGCATCTGAGGAGCAATTTTTTGCAGGGAGTTATGCAGGCATCAGCATTTAGAAAGCCTTATTCTGAAAGATGAAGGATCTCAGTTTATCATTCATTCAGAAACAGAATGATATTCAGGGACAGCTTCTGTTTTTAACTTTCGACAAAACAGTCTCATGAGAGTTAGGTCAGAATTTAGCGTTTGGGAATTTGGAGTGGTATGTTACCAATCCAGCATGCACAGGTTGACAGAAAAGCAATGCAACAAGTACTGAAATCCTATCAACTACTACCTGGCAGCAGAAATCAAAATAACAACAACAAATAGCAATGTCAGTGAATTCATTCATAAAGTTATGACAATCCACCAGGAAATAATCTCAAGTTAAGTAGCATGCATGATATGTTTCTTTAGTCTTCAGATTTTCACTTCCAAATCTGACCTCAGTTTGCCACCAGAAAATGAGCACTTTCTAATAAAAGCAAACCCCTTCAACCTAGTAGAAAGTTAATATTATTAAATAACCTTAGCAGTCATTACCTCTTTAAGACCAATGCAGTGTGTAAACAAAAAGCTCTAAACCCAAAACTTTAGTGGTTAATCCAACCTTACATTTATTTACATTTGATCATTTCTGACTCTGAAAGTTCAAGACTTCCACTGCAAGAAATTATCAAAGACTATTATTAGCTCCTAAAAATAAAAATCCATTTTAGGTGCAATAATTTCTGAAAAAAGAATTTGAATGGAAAAATTAAGCAGCTACACTGGACAATCATACAAGGTTTGCAGAGGAAACTCGAGCCAGCACATCCACTGCATTCAGAGCACTTTGCCAGCTTGTAAAAGTGGGCCAAATATACTGTATCAGTTCTTATACTCTTCAGTTTATATATTTACAGTATGAAGGCATCACAAAATGATAACTGAGGAAATAAAAAGCATTCAGAGCTACAAAAAAATGCTATATGACATAAAAGAAAACACATTCTTAATTGAAAACCACAGGTCTTATTGTATCATGCCTACAAATGAAGAAAATAATGCCAACTTGGCCTTCAACAGGCATCAGTTTGGAGGACAATGGTGCTCAAACTTAAGAATTTCATAGAGTTTGAATTGCAATTTCCTGATCTGCTCAGATTGATCAAAAAAAAAAAAAGAAAAAAATCACCCTGCTGTCAAGTAGGGGAATTCTCCCTTTTCTTACTACCTGTAATCTTATAGCTCTACTGAGAAACAGGCCAGCCAATTCAGCTGAAAAATAACTTAAAAGATTAAACAATTAGTTTTCCGCCAGATCAGCAGGCTAGTCTGAATTGTCCTCAGGTGAGCACTTCATCAGCCCCCTCTTCAGAGCAACAGCCACGTGGATCTCAAACTGCAACATGTTCCTCTCAGATCCAGCCAGCAATACTGTCAAGACTTCTGGTTCATTACCCAGCTTCTTTACAACACCCCCCCCCCCAGCTCAAACACTTTTCCTTTACAGTCCCAGCCACTTCTACAGCTGAAAAAAGACAAAGCTGACCTACTCAGCTGTGAAGAGCACCAATACTGCATTGCCATTGATAGCAGTAAATGCCACCTCATGAAGAATTTAGTACAGCAAGTAGGTAGCAAACAAAGATGTAGTATCTGCATAGCAGCAGTGGTAAAGATAAGTGGGCAGCAGCATGTGCTGAAATCCAGAACACCCACTCGGAGCCCTGCAGGGCTTACCACCTGGGTGCTCACACTTTGCCCTGTCCTTGCTGCCACCTGGCATCTTCCTGCCTTCCAGTGCAGCCATATCCCAAACCCCAGAAAATTATACTCTAAATAAAAACGTAACACTTGCCAGAACTTCCCTGGGGGCTGTTGCTTAGAAAGAGATGACAACATACCCTGAAGATACAGAAAAGTCCTCAGAGCTTCAGTCGCCTGTCAAATAATTCTTTAGTCAGAAATACAACGGTCCAAACAAAATGTATTTGATGGAAACCTGAAGACTGTTCTGGATTACACCCCTTCCTTCCCACAAGAAAAATACTCTAAAGACTCTAGGTAGATTTTGGAAGATGCTGGTTTCATTCAGTCTCACATCGTGCTTGTGCTCTTACAGACACTCACCACCTCTAATAGTCACCCAGAGACTGATCTGGTTGTGGAAATACCTCCAGTTTCAAGAGAGTATTTAAAACAAAACAAGAAGAGGTTGGTTCCACAAGAGAAGTTCTGCATAAAATATCAACTTATTTTTCTTTCCTTTATGTCTGTTTGCCTGTGTACAGTTGAACTACACCTTCGTGGCGTCCATTAGAGAAAATATTGCTTTAGACAGGTAACAGTAAGCAACGTGAATGGTACTGGATCATTTTGAGGAAAGAGCACATTACATCCACAACTGCATACGATCTTACAGTACAAATGTTAGGTATTTACTAGCTCATAGCCATAGCTCCCCTCTTTTATGACAGCTCAAGTATTTGCAAATAATTGTGTATTGAAAGCCTCCTGCTGTGAAATAAAAAGGCCTATGTGGCCCCGATCTTACTAAGCCTCACCAGACTTGCTGATGATACAGTCCTGGGACCACTGGAATGAACAAAAGTTTGTATTTGTTCTAAGCACTGCTGGAAATGTGTGTGGTACAGTGTTTGCATTTAATGTCAGTTTTTAAACAATTAACTAGTAAGGAAAATGGAACAAAACTTTGCTCTGGAAACTAGCATAGGTCTGACTTCAACAGTTAAAACCTTATTAGGGTGTTATTTCAAAGCTGTCATGTTTCAT
Source organism: Buteo buteo (assembly GCF_964188355.1). Taxonomy (NCBI): domain Eukaryota; kingdom Metazoa; phylum Chordata; class Aves; order Accipitriformes; family Accipitridae; genus Buteo; species Buteo buteo. Next base: position 52,896,818 of record NC_134176.1, on the reverse strand, counting down.
TTCAACACTTTAACAGCTGCAATCAAATACCCAGGTGTTCTCAGATGCTTCTTTTTATGTTAGGACTGAATCTACGGCCACACAGGATGTGGTCTCACTTTAGTGTGTTACAACCTCTTCCCTGCCACACAGAAAGTTGCAGATACACCATCTCCCTCTCCCCCGCCCCGCCACCGTGTTAAAAACCAATGCAAGGATCTGACTTCAATTCAAACACAGTGAACAGGAAAAGAACAGTGCTGAAAAGATTTCCTTGAACTTCTGATGGCTACTATAGCTACACTGCAGAAAGCCTGCCAGTAAACAACTTTTAGAATAAGTGTTCTCTGTTCAACTTTGCCCAAAGGTGAAAGTTTCTTTATAAAGCACAGTTCAAATTTATTCACTGTCACAAAGTACACCAAGTACCTGATTCAGCAAGAAACACACAGAATTTGTGTAACAACAACAAAAAAATGTCAGAGTTGAATCAAACACCGAAGTTTTAGAGTCTCCTGTGCTACCTGCATAAATCAAAGTCTCTGAATAATTAGACTTGTAAGTTTTGCCAAACATTCCGGTATATTTGTCCCCATGATCCAGTTATATTGCACCAGGAAGTAAATTTTTAAAACGAGGGTCAATAAATGCCTCAGTCAGCTACTTTTAGGTAAGGGTTTTTTTAAAGCACTGTGGAAATCCTACTGTTAACTGAGGCACAGGAGCGCCAAAATCAGAACAGCTGTTAGTGTCTCTGCAGATCCTAAAACCATTCTACTACATGCAGAAGGCAGATTATGACAGAAAGAAGCTGGAAAAGATACTACATCAAATGATGGCACACAGGAAAATGGGCTCCTCATACCTGTTTTATAGATAGTGGATCTTTTGTCCCTGTACTTGCGAAATGAGGGCAATTCCCACTCAAATAGGCTGGAACTCCTTGCAGTCTCAAGTGGGAGCGAAGTATCTAAAAACTGATGCTTGCCTTTTGGTATATTCTTGCTGTCTTGGGATACTCTACACTCCAACATGACACTACTGCGGCATTTCTGAAAAAGCTGCAAAAAGTTCTGTAAAGGTTTCTGTGCAAAACAAGCTACAAAACTGGAAAATATATGCTTTGGCTTATCCAAATGATGAGCAGGCAGTGTCAGAAGACATGTGTTTCAAGGGATAACACCGGAAAATTCACAGAAAAATGATGCTGAATTGAGTTTTTAGAATAAGTACTGAGCCATTACTGAGCTGCAGAATCTGTTAACAAACAGCATTAGGTATTTGGATATTATTAAGAGCAGCCACGCTACAGGGAAAATAGAAATTTTAAACACTTGTAGCACTTCAAACATAAAATCTAACAAAGTTGCAGTATTGCTGAATAGGTCTGCTCAACTGAGATCACTTCCAAAGAGCACACCAGCTATGAGTATCATAGATAACGGATCGAAATACATAAAAGGAAAACAAGACTTTATTTGCAACACCACTTGTCTGCAATGTGTTGTTGGTCATACTTAAGGGTACAAACCAAACTTCCAATGTTTATATTCTAGCTGAGGTTTATATTCTCCAGTAGCCAAACAGATGCCAGCCACACACTCAGCTGAATCAAAACAAGAGATGGAGAAATCACTCATACACATCTGTAATGAACAAGTACTTGTTTTCATAAAGGCAGACTGGTTCCCACTGCCAAATCCTAAAAATATCAGGTGTTCTAATGTTGAAAGTACAGAAAAGGAAAAATACTGATTAGACTTACAAGATACCTAAAAAAGGTTAATCCTGAGCAGTAATTTCTTCAGCAAATGAACAGCAGACAACCCATTAGTTTTTTCTGGTTAAACTTTAAGGGAAATTACTTTATCCAGTGATGTATTTTTAGGGCAGGCACTTTATACCATGGTTCTCATTTCCTAACTGGTTAGTAACAGGTAGGGATTCAGCTTTAAATGTTAATTTAAAAAAAAAAAAAAAAAAAAGAATTCAGCTACATGAAATAACAGTGGATTTCACAGTCTCGCTGACTTTGCTCTTTTGGGTTTTGATGGGGCCTTCAGGCAAAAACATGTGCTTGGGCCACTTCCAGGCTATCCTTTTGCTGCAAAGCTCACAATATGGGGACGGCATGCCAGGCACCGAGCACAGCTTTCACCACAGAAAAATCAGTTTTGAACAGTTGATCATCTTGCCAGTTTGTCTTACCCTTATTTTAAGAGTGACGGAAAACAGGATGAAAGGCCAGGAATTGAAGTGTGAGGATGCTAAGACAAACCCAACCTGGGAGCCACGCTGTGCCCGGAGGGAGGACAAAGGCCGTATGGGAACACCGGGAGCAGAGGAGTGACCAGGACACAGTGCCTACACATGGTCAGAGCCACCGCTGCGGCCTTCCTCGCCGTACATTACCATGCTGGGCTAAATCCAGACATTTTTACATTAAAGCTTTGCTGTCAGCAGTCAAAACGTGGCATAAGGTTACCTGCTAGGCTGCAGTAAGCGTGAGGGGCATCGCGCTGACAGCTGTATTTCAGCGGCCCTTCAGATCTGCCTCTTAGCTCCTCCACCCCAGATGCAAATCTTTCCCTGCTGAGTTGAGAATAGCGAAAGCTACTTCAGCACCACCGCTGCCCCAAAGAACAAAATATTTGCATTTCTGACTGCATACAGGCTACCACAAGGCCTATTTTTATCAAATTCGGATCTAGCCGTGACCTTCACAGCAATACAGCGAGACGGAGACTGCGTTCCCCTGCGAGCAGGCAGTGCTGGTGAAGTGTGGTTCCAGGTCAGCAGTACCCCATCGGGGACAAGGACGTTACGCCTCTCAGCCATTCACTACACAAAATGTTCAGGTTCAAACTTCTTGAAAATACTTGTGAAAAGGCAGAAAATTTAAAGTGAAGCTTTTTTTTTTTTTTAAATTACTATTTTTCACACTAGAGGAAGGCCTAAATCCCACAGTCTTTTGGTGATCAAGAGAGTTTTTAAACAGAACAAGTTTCCCTTTTCCTGAGAATAAGCTGACCTACGCTTCAAAACCATCATGCTTCAGCTCATCACCCTGGGGTTGGATGACATCTAACAAACTGCAGTAGACTCACACCAACCTTCAGCCTACGTCTCTTTGCACACACTCATAAAGAAGCACTGGCAACTGTTTTGGGGAAGGCATGCTATGTTACACACTTCAGTAAGAACAATGTTTTTTTTTTTTTGTTTAGCACACAACAGCCTTGGAAGGATAAGAAATTCAGTCAAGAAAGAGGTCATACAGCCAAGCGAACCAACCTTTAGAGAAAGAGCAAAGCAGACATCCAGCTGTCATTTTCAAGATAGGACTGAGAGACTGCTTAATATATCGCAGAAAATGTTTTTGTAAGCAGCAAATAGCTTTTTATTTGTCTGTACCAGATTTTCAGCTTTCCTTGGTTTTGGATGGCTGCTGTTCCTCTAGTCTTGAGCATATGGACCACTGTTCTCATCTCAACCTGTTAGCATACGCATGCAGTCAGATGATAGACATCAGTAATGCATTAACCAACTCTAAAGCCATCCATGAATTATCTTGCCTTGCTGCAACTTGAGGCACACTTGTATTCAAATCCGCAACCAAATGAACAACTGTTAGGTAACGTCTCCCCTCTTTACTTGTACTAAGCCAGAATTAAGCACGCTTCTGCACTGCATGAAAGTCATATGTCACGTTTATTGAGCGGCTAGTTGTCTTAGTCCTGAGCAGGCTAACCAGCATTGCTCATTCACACTCTTCTCCAGATCACCTCTAACAAACTTCAAAACACACGACAGCACATGAAAAACAAAACAACTTTTTGCCAACTCAGATTCCTTGCCAGAGGCTCTCTGCTCCTGCCAACACTTCCCCTGTCCTGCTTTGGACCATCTGCCTGGGAGGTTTCTTTGCTTCTTTTAGTTTAGTTAGTCAGAACTAACTTTTTCAGCGTTTATAGTAGTCTGTACAAAGGCAGTCCTTTGAGTCTCCACCAGCTTGCTTGGCTTTAATCGCCTCCATCAAGGGATCTTTAGAAAGACCCTACCTCAGCTCTGATACATCAAGTCTCTCAGAGATCATAGCAGTTGGTCCCCACCCGTAAGCCATGAATGACTACTGAAACTGTTTCCTGCATTGCATTTAATCTGTCAGATGTTTGTCCTATCCTTATTCCAAGTTTCTCTCTTCTCTTGAAGTAACAGTAGTACTTCTGTGGAGTGGCTAGTTTCCCTACTGGCAGACAAGTACTGTCTAAAATCAGTTATATATTAGCCTGAACTTTATACTGAGAGTTGTGAAATGAAAAGGCATATAAACATGTGCACTGAGCAGATATAATCTCATTAAAAAAGAGATGATTACTCAGTCCCTGGCTTTGCAGGAACACACATTTGAAGGTGGACTCAGACTAAAAGAATATGAACTGATCCAGAGAATGATGTATCTGACCTGAAAACAGGCTACTAGAGCAACAGATACAGTTTGATGGCTTTTCTCTTGATGGCTGAGACAATGAAACGTTACATGCACTGCTGGGAATTTATTTGCTTCATCATTCAGAAATGCTCACTAGAAACCAGAACAGCAAGGCCTACTTGGCAAGCACTCCCATTTACTAGATGAGATCTCACTGACATACAGAAAATTGTTCAGTTTGCATTAATTTTGCCACCCCTGCCAGGTTGTTATACCACTAGGAACTCCAGCTCAAGTCCCAGTCAGGGTACTGCCAGCGGTCTTATGCCACAGGAAAATGAATCTCACGTGAATGTAGTCTCATATTAAAGGCTGACACCCTTGCTGCACTATAAGGAGAAACAGCTAATAGAGATTTTAGGGCAATAATATAAAATATTCTCACCCTTCTTCCCTCAGACAGATTCCAGCTATTATATTTTGTATATAGGCCAGGATCTGTAGCTTCTGCTTTCAGCTCCTCATCCATAGTGCACTTTGGTAACAACAAAAACAAGGCTCACAGGAGCAAACTAAAAGCTACAGGGAAGACACTTGTCACTAGTGCTTATCTGGACATCCACAGCTAGTGGCTCATTTAGCAGGGGGAATGTCTGGGTCTTACTACCACGTAAGTTTTGGCCACATCTTAATTATATGGGCTTCATTCAGATAAACTGAGGTAGTCCAAGTAAAGATTAAGCCTGTCCCTCTGCAAAAAGGTGACAATCTTTAAAAATGTGTTTCAGACTGTTTGAGAATGCTAATATTTCTAAAATAAAATAATATAAATGCTAATTAATACCACCACTCTTAGCCACCAGACAGTATGAGCCACTTCCAGTCAGAGACTGCTGTGCTGGAAGCGTTGCGATCAGCAGTGCAAAGTCCAGCAGCGGCTGATCACCAGCAGCATCCCTTGGGGATCAATATCGGGGCCAACGCTGTTTAATGTCTTTACTAATGACAGGGAAAAAATGGAACCTCAGCAAGCTTGACGTCCTCTGCAAACGCGGGGCAGGGGTGGCCCCAGTGGAAGGCATGGCTGTGGTTAGCTGGAGAAACGGGCTGACAGGGACCTCATGAAGTCGACAACAGCAAGCGTAAACCCAGCACCTGGGATGCAGTAGCCCTGTGCAGCAGGGAAGGCTGGGGTTAAACAGAAAACAGCTTTTCAGAAAAGGATGTTTGGGCTGTGGTGGGGAAAAAGTTGGTGATGAGCCAGCAGCGTGCCCTTGCAGCTGAGGTGGACAACTGCATCCTGGGCTGCAGCAGCAAGGCTGGAGCCAGCAGGGCAATGGGAGCAATTATCCTCTTCCAGCAGGCACCCGTGAGATCGCACCTGCTTCAGCTTTCTGTCCCCAGTTTCAAGGTCAGCAAAGCCCGTTCAAGGTGATGAGGAGCCTGGAGCAGCTGAGAGAAGCATGCTGGCTCAGTTGCAGGGGGATATTGCTGCTGGTTCCAGCTTCCTAAAGGTAGCGTACAGAGAAAACAGAGCCAGATGCTTCTTGAGGTGCAACAGTGAGAGGCATCGTACATCTGTTGCTACATGGGAAATTCTAATTAGAAAACATGAAAAAAAATTTCACACTGAAGGCAGTTGACCACTGGACCAGGTGCCCAGCAAGAATGTCAAATCCCCATCCCTGGACACAAAATTCAGCTCGGCAGGGCCCTCAGCAAACAGATCCAGTTGGCCCCTGCTTTGAGCTGTAGGGCAGGCAGCGTTACTCTATGACCATATTCAGGTTATTGTGTTCAAACCAGCTGCAGCTGAGTTTTATTCCAAACACGAGTCTTGACTTACACAGCTGTCTTCTGGTAGGTAAGGTGCTTCAAAATTCAAACTTGGGCTGCTGTGCAAGCAGCAAGAACTAGCACAATGGATCGATACTTGGATGTTCAAAGGAGGAGCCTAGAGTACTACAGAAAAACCTGATGCGACAACATTTTTCCACAAAACGTGAGTAGATTAACTAGAACTAGTAGAGAAGCTGATGACAGGTAATGCTCTACATACACTGAGAAGCTGAAATGCTGGACACTGCAGAGAAACGCAAGAAGCTGCAAAGCCAACGAGTTTACGAGACAAAAGTGGACAAAAGCAAACAATGTAAAAATAGCTGGAAAGAAGGATTGAATGGCTAAGTCTACTGATGAAAATACAAGTTCTCATGATAAATATCAACTTAACAAAGAATGTTCTGAAAAAATTAAAGCAAAGGGATGCTCTGCAGGGAAATTTTAGGCTTATGTCCTGTTAATAAGTGGTTCTACTGATGAACTGGTAAATCTGTTAATGAACCACCCCATTGCCAATGAATCATAGAATATCTCAAGTTGGAAAGGACCCGTAAGGACCATCGAGTCCAACTCCCTGCTCCTTGCAGGACTACCTAAAGCTAAACCATATGACTAAGAGCCTTGTCCAGACACTCCTCGAACTCTGACAGGCTTGGTGCCATCACCACTTCCCCGAGAAGCCTGTTCCAGTGCCCGACCACCCTCTCAGTGAAGAACCTTTCCCTAATGTCCAATCTGAAGTTCCCCTGGCACAGTCTCATTCTGTTTCCTTGTGTCCTGTCGCTGGTCACCAGAGAGAGATCAGCACCTCCCCTTCCACTGCTCCCCTTGAGGAAGTCATAGACTGTGATGGGGTCACCCCTCAGCCTTCTCTTCTCTAAGCTGAACAAACCAAATGACCTCAGCTGCTCCTCCTAAGTCATACCCTTGAGACCTTCCACCATCTCGGTCACCCTCCTTCGGACACACTCTGATAGTTTGATGTCCTTCTTATATTGAGGCGCCCAAAACTGCATGTAGTACTCAAGGTGGGGCCACACCAGTGCAGAGTGGAGTGGGACAATAACAATTCCTTCCTATTGTTAGACAATGGAGATTATCTGTTGGCTTTGCTGCTAACTATTGAACCACAATTACATTTTGGCATTTAAAACAATGTTCGAGTTCACTCTAGAAAATGCCTGCTCTTCGCATTCCCCAAAATACAAATAAGTGGAAAAAATGAAATTCAGAGGTGCTCTGCAGGGATGGCAATGGCAATAACCACAAATTTAACTATCATTTTCACAAGAGCCAGGGAGATGACAGTAACAGATGCTGAAATACATCTTAGTAAAAAAACTCACTGGACAATTAGCAGCACTACCCAGCTACCGAATAATCCGGCTTCTCACATTCCAAGTAATGCCCTATTTATAATTTGAGTTTCCTTGCTGGAAACAGATGGATTAATTTTGACTGTGCAGGTAAGAGAAGTTATTCCACAGATATTATTTCATCAACTCAGCTACAGACCTTGAGAACAGTACACAGGGAACATGGGAATGCCCCTGCTTCGAAAACACTGGTAACTGTAATAGAATAGCTTACTGCATAGCAATGGTACTGTGGAAGCTTCTACCTGTACCATCAGTTAACTGACATCATAAAAAGCCATTTCTTAAAATCAGTGCCGAATGTAGCTAATTAGGTTTTCAAGTCATTTTAGCTAACTATATTTTTTCAAGTCACAGCTGCTTTTCCTGCAATAATCAAAATAACACTTGACCCAAACTTGATAATATGCAATTAATATACACACACAGATGCTTCCAGACCATTATCATATACTCTCACCACTTCCCCACTACATAAAGTGTGAAAAGGAGATGAGATAGCACTGCAAGTGTTGTCATTCGTTAATTTATGATTAACTAGGGTGAGAGAGTGCCTGGATCCACACAGACAGCTGGAGTGCCTGAGAACCATAAAGAGAGCAGGGGCTTCCTGCAGAGAAAGCCAGTTCCACCTGTCTGAGGACCCTAATGCTTTCTGACAGGAGGCCAGGCCAAAAATTCTCACCAAAGGAAGGTGATGTTAACAGACGCTCGTCACTCCGCGCTCTTTTTTATGGGGGGGGAAGGCCACACTGCTTGCTACAGCGATTAACTCTCCCACTCCAGAGGGAAACTGCTCCAGCAGTCCTGCTTAAAAGCAAAGCGGATCCGACACAAAAGTCGATTTCTGGTGCTGTTCGCCTTGCAACAAAGAGGGAGCAAAGCAAGTAAGAAAAAGCCCAAACATAAAAAAAACCACATCGACTCTTCCAGCCGCTTAGCGAACGTGAGGCGCAGCCCGCTATCAAAGCAAGAAAGAAAAAGCCCAAACATAAAAAACCCCACATCGACTCTTCCAGCCGCTTAGCGAACGTGAGGCGCAGCCCGCTATCAAAGCAAGAAAGAAAAAGCCCAAACACAAAAAAACCCACATCGACTCTTCCAGCCGCTTAGCGAACGTGAGGCGCAGCCCGCTATCAAAGCAAGACGTTTTGACTAAACCCACGAAATTACTGCAGGGCAGGGCAGGCGTCTGCTTCTGCCCCAAGCAGACACCCCCACCGCTTTTCCTCCTTACTTCCAGAAGGCACGAAAAAAAGCAGCCGGGGCGGGGATGTGAAAAAATGGCAAACTCATTCATCGCTCGGGCCGCGCCAGTCCGCGGCGAAGGCGCCGGCGGGGCGCTCCGGGGACGGCACCGGGGACCCGCCGCCGGCGGCGGGAGGGCTCCTCACTCCACGGGCAGGTCGCGGCGCGCCTTGCAGGCCCAGGGTCCGGGTCCTGCCAGCCTTCGCCACCGAAGCGGGACCCCGCCGGCTTCGCCGCTTACTCAGCAGCACGGCCTACGGAGCTGAAGGCTTTCGGCGAGGCTGCAGGTGAAACGCGAACCGCCGCTGACTGGAAAAACGCGGTTCCAGTCACAAAGCTATCCTCGGGCTGGCGTAGACCCACCGACCCTTCCTCCCCGCCACCTCGCCCCGGGGCTCCGGCGACTTCCAAAGCCGCGTTTCGCCAGCGACGCCAGCTCGCCCCATGCCCGGGCCGCCCGGCTGGCCGCAGCGGCTTTCGGACAAGGCAGGGCTTCGCACCGGGACGATGGGCCCCGTTCCCCGCCACACAGCTCGGGGCAGGGGCTCTCCCTGCCGCCGCCGCCGCCGGGGCAGAGCGGCGGTGGGCAGCTCCCCGCGCCGCTCACCTGCTGCTGGATCTTCCCGTCCTCCGTGACCACCCAGTGGGTGGTGGCAGCGGCGGGCCGCGTCCCCGAGGCCAGCAGCGAGCACAGGCCCAGGGCCCAGCCGGAGAAGACCCACGCCCGCCCTAGCCCGCCCCGCCCGGACGCTGCTGCCGCCGCCATCTTCCCCAATCCCGGCCTGCCCGCACCACCCGGAAACGGAATAGCCGCCGCCGCCATTTTGGGAAGGGGAGAGGCGGGCGGGCGGCACCGCCTCTCCTGAGGGGCGGGAAGGGGGGGCGGCCCCGAGTCGTTACCTCAGGCGGCGGCAGGAGCCCAAGGCTGGCGTGAAACGCCGACGAAGCAGCGCCCGGCGCCGCGCCGAACCCTTTGGTTTTAAAATAAATTGGGTTCTGCCTAGCGCACGCTGAAGCGTTTGCCGCGACCGCTCAAGGAGACGGCCTTCTGCCCGAATGCAGCCGAACTGTACCCGCAGCTATCCGCAGTTAATGCCAGTTCACTGAGGGGCCGGTTGAAGGTAGCTCCGGAAAACACATCACTCCCTTCTCCTTCTAACGCTTTTCAGTTGCACGGGAAAAATCGAAACTTCTCCTTTCTGTGAACAGTAGTCGCCTGTGTCCGCAGGCCCGAGCGAGATCTAGAAACTGCCAAATTCAAGCTTTGGTCTGTTCGACTTCTCTAACTTTGCAAGCAAGCTGCAAACAGTTCTGCTTCTTGGGGACGCCAGACTTCCCAGAGCCTGTTACACAGTAAAATGTGCCTGTAACTCAAACCCATTAGGCAGAAACGAGAAAAACAAATGTTTAGAAATGGCATCATAGTTGTTAAACTGATGGAAGGGATTCAGTTTCTCTCAGGATAAGAGAACATACTCCCACAAGTATGACAGTTCCTTACTGCTGCCAGAGTTTTCACATCTGGCACGTTACAGATTTCACCAAAAAAACTAGGCTGCTACTCCAAGCCACTCGTGCTCTATCATAAGACACTAACAAATTTTATTGCACTGTCAACATCCAGGAGGTTGACTAAGACAATGACTCCTTTTCACGTGATAATTCCCAGCTAAGATGTATGACATGCAGCATTTGCTGAATATTTGAATTCCTATCCAAAATTTTGCATTTAGAAGTTGAATTACTTAAAAGTTGAAACGGCTAATGCAGTCTTGCTAAGATCTATTTATTAGCAGAAAATAGCTCAATACATTTATAGCAATCTAAGGAGTAAGTCACTAAAACAAAAAGGTACCACAGTACCCTTTTAATAAGCCAACACAAAATGTTGCAGAGTAACTGTGAAACAATGAGCCAAACAAAATTACAAAATGAATTTATTCCAAAAGCGTAAGGGAACATTTACAATTCAACAAGATGGTAAACAGGTGTCTCCACAAGAACTCACTGCATTAAAATTAAATATGAAACTCTGTGTGTGTGTGTGAAATCTAACTAATTCTGAGGCCACAAGAACTTTGCACATCACCTCTGAAAAACAGGAGTCCCGTAAAGAAAACTCACTCAAAATTCAGTGAGAAAATAAGCTGCTAGTTCCTAGTTATTAGTCTAAATGCAAGCTATGTTTAGGCTTTGAGATTATTATTTTTAAATTCCCTCAAAACACAAATTACAGCCACAAGTGCAAAATGTCTATTCCCCCCCCAATGGAAGCTTATTACCCATCTAGTGCCTATTTTCAGGGTGACATTTTGATCTTACGAATTTGTCCTTGAAAGCTCTTTGCCAAGTTTGTTGGTTTTAGTGACAAGTCCGAGTTTAGCAGCTGTCATGCAATCAGAAATACAAGTCAGCTCACATGTCCTGGAATGTCCAAAGTTTGCTGCCTACTGCTCCAGAGTTGAGCAAAACCAGACTTCAAATTCAGCATCAACAACGTCTCTAACTTTGACACAGTTTCGGTATTCTGGCCTTCTGATTGTAGTGATAAATACCAAAAGACTGTTAATGAAGACACCCGAGTCAGATTCACAAGCAAATACAAATGGAACTGGGTGGGCAAACATCACTTTCAGGCATTTCTCTGTGTCTGGGTATCAAATGGCTGGACAAAAAAAAAGGAGGATAAGAAATAATCTTCATTCTTCTAAAGCCTAAGCTATTTTACATCAACACACCCTGGAACACATTAGAATTCTTTTACTCTGTCCCAACTTCTTTTTTACTATCTGCTAATTCCTTTACAATGTTGAAAGACCTGAGAAGTAAAAATTTTGAATGGTGAGAATCAAAAAAAAAAAAAAAAAAAAAAAGCATTGTGCTCTTACATTGTATTTTCTGGGTGTACACCAGTAAATAAGAATCCCAAGTTGCTATGGAAAAAAATAGCATGGAATTGTTAACTTTTTCACCTGAATTGAACTACATAGCTGGAATTTTTCCACGTTACCCAAAATACAATTTTATTTATATATTTTCAAATGCAACTGTATTGGTAAAAAAAACGCAAAAAAACCACAAAACAAAAAAACAAAACAAAAAACCCCCAACCCTCAAGTGCCAACTAATCCAGAAATCTGCAAAACATAGAAAAGAGCCAGATACTACTATGGTCTAGCTCCAGCCTATGAAGCTTAATCACTGCATCAGTCTTCACCCATTCCTGGAATAATTCTAGTCATTTATTGTTTTGTTTTTCCTGTTCATTTACTGAAATTTCACGGCATAACTATATGCACATATTCATATTAAACATTAAAAATCCATTTGCAAAACATCACTTTTGCATTACAATGCACGGAGAAGAGTAAGATGTGCAAACCAAAAAACACCACATTCTCCACATCTCTAAGTAAAAGGACTGCTTCATGCTACAAGCAAAATAAATCTCCATCCCTGTTGCAAACTTTAAAAAACCAGCATGTATCTCATTCAATTTCATTAAAAAAAAGTAAATCAAAGCAAATTTAACAATGGTACTCTTCTCCACATATTGCAAAATATGGTTACAGATGAGGAAAGGATTACTTCAGCTGCTAAGCTTATCTGACATGAATCTCTGTTGTCATGCCTTTCTTGTCCATTACTTAATACATAAACTCAATTATATAGTTTCAGTTATGCAGTAGCTGATTTTTAGGTTAATATACAAACTGTCAAGATGTAGCTTTTGATATAACATCTATGCTCTTTTCCAATTTTGAATAAATCCTGAAGACACTTCAAAAATAAGAACCCAAAACTGCTGACTGTAAGCATCCAAAAATACAGTTGTAGTTTCACTATGGACAAGTTGTAGTCCGTTAGAAAAGTAGATCATACATACAAAGGTATAAAGAACATTTAAGTCAGTCTTAGTGGAAGGCAGTCCTTGAAGGAAACGATACTCCAAGCAAACTTGCTGAGTAGCACTTTCACTTTAGCCCTTCAGGGGCATGGAAGGTGTAGCTGTCTACTCAGTAGATTCTTCCTCGGCTACGATTGCCACGTCCTCCCCAGCCTCTTCCTCGTCCACCCCGGAAACCACCTCTTTGCTCTGAAATAAAAGTCAAAACTTTTCATACAGCTTTTATGTTGTGTACAGATTAAAATTAAATAGCAAAAACTGGAGGTACTGAAGGCTGACTTAAGCCTCTGAGGCTACCTAGCTCATCCTTCTGTCCAGTAACACCATGTTGATCTTGAGGTGTTTTTCTGACTTGCTCCTAGTGATTTTATAAAACGCTGGAAAACCACAACTTTGTCAGTCTATCTGTCCTTTTCTATCCTTAATGTTATCACCAGCATACTTAAGTTTTTTTGCTGGGCTGGTATCTTAACTACATCCAGTTAAAAATCTCAGACATAAGACTGATACCACACAAACTGTTTGTACACCGTAGAAATTTTTTCCTTTCCCTTTGTTAAGAACAAACCTGATCACAGCAAAAAACCCCACAAAACATTTTGTTAAAGTTTCTTTGGATTTGTTTGTAAATACATCAAACTCTCATTCCCCTTCCATGCCTTCTCTTCACGTATAGTCTTACAATACAGGTCATATTAATCTACAAAGAGAACTGTGTGCCTATTTTAAAAAGTACAGAAATCAAAAGCTGATCAGAGGTCTAAGCATCTCACTAGCAAGAAAGACTAGCAAGCAACAAAAAATTTTTGGTTGAATACTGCCTAATTTTTAGAACCGCAGGACTACAAGCTTATCTTGAAAGACACAGGTGTATCACCTGAAGTCTGTAGTAAGAAATTTGCAGAAGATTTTACCTTTTCTCTTTGTTTTATATATAAAACAGAGCTTTGTATCAGTTTTTCAACCTACAGGCACAGGTAATAATTTGTCATAGCAGGCTGTTTACTTGACAGAGATAAGACCAATGGGCCTACAGGGAACAGAACAGAAACAGGTCACTGCCATTGTTGGGCCTGTTCATCCAGTCTGCAACTGTTCTCGCGTTTTGCCCAGAAATACAACTTGCACAGAGAGCGAATCACTCTGGCTGGGAACATGAGGACATAACTGTGTGTATACACAGTGAACCTGGCAATTCCCAGAAGTTCTGGATCAGGTCTGCAACATCAGCAGTGGCTGTAATAGGAATTCAGCACAGGTCCAGTCGTTTGACAGGTGGCCCTGCTCTGCCATTTGCAGCAACTGGTCTGTCCAATGGGACATTTGGGGTGCGAGTGCTGTGTGTCATAATAGAGAATACAATAGTTCAATTACTAACTCCGTGTATTAAAACACTACTAAAACTAACTTGCAAATGATGTATAGTTTATAGGCTGGTAACAAACACTGTAACAGACCAACAGCTAGAAAAAGACCATTACACAGAAAAATTGGTGACAGTACAGTTTGATCTTCCAAGAACGTGACAGTAAGTTGGCTTAATGTCTTGGTTTCAGCTGGAATAGAGTTAACTGTCTTCCAAGTAGCTGGTACAGTGCTATGTTTTGAGTTCAGTATGAGAAGAATGTTGATAACACATTGATGTTTTCAGATGTTGCTAAGTAATGTTTAGCCTAAAGTCAGGGATTTTTCAGCTTCTCATGCCCAGCCAACAAGAAGGCTGGAGGGGCACAAGAAGTTGGGAGGGGACACAGCCAGGGCAGCTGATGCAAACTGGCCAAAGGGGTATTCCATACCATGTGACATCATGTCCAGTATATAAACTGGGGGGAGTGGGGGTGGGGGGATCGCCACTCGGGAACTAACTGGGCATCAGTCAGCAGGTGGTGAGTAATTGCATTGTGCATCACTTGCATATTCCAACCCTTTTATTATTACTATTGTCATTTTATTAGTGTTACCATTATCACTATTAGTTTCTTCTTTCCTATTCTATTAAACTGTTCTTATCTCAACCCACGAATTTTACTCCCCCCCCCCCCCCATTCCCTCCCCCATCCCACTGGGTGAGGGAGAAGTGAGTGAGTTGCTGCGTGGTGCTTAGTTGCTGGCTGGGGTTAAACCATGACACTTCATTTGTTTGCTCCCCCTGCCCCAAGGCACAACTGTCACTAGACGAAGTTTTTCCAAGCTGCCTAACTTACCGTAAGAAAAACTACCCAGGTTACTGCTGTACTTTCCACTGGGAGGATTATATATTTGCCTGGCATCCCTTTTTGGTCCTGCCGAAGCTTTCTTTGGGGGTGAACTTGAGGTTGTATCTTCACTTGCTCTTTTTTGACTGACAGAAGAAAACAAAAACAGACCATTATACCCCTGTGGTGACAAGTACAGGAATAGCAGTTCAGCCTCAAACATTAACCACTGGAAGCTAGCAGCAGCTAATGAAGATGCCCTGAATAATACTTCAAAAGAGGAAGTAAGCTAGTCTCCAGTTGATTTGGTCTATTGCATCCCTAAAGCAAGACTATCACTCCACAGCCTTAATTCCTTCCAGGTGGCTGTTATTTTTGATTGCGCACCTTTTAGCTCATGTGCTGTGTATATCATATATATGCAGCTTCAGATCTTTATTTTGTAAACAGCAAAAATTACCACCACCATTTTCTTTTTTTATGAACAACTCTTACCTTGCATCTGCCTTCTGTACTGGTTTCCAGGACAGTGTAACTGTACTTTTGTAAGAAGGAGGAATGTGGAAGAGATCCTATGGAGGCAAAATCAGACAGTTTATTCTACAGTTAAATTCATGTAGACTGCACTTCAAAATTTTAGCTACCTACTGAGACTCCAGAATAACAGTTCCTTTCTAACAATTTTAAATCCTTTTTGAAGTCCCACAGCAGAAGGAGAAGGCAGCACTAGCTAACTGCCTTATCTGGCTGCCTTAGCCCATACACTTTACTAGGAAATTCAAATGAGATTTATATTAACAGAATAGCCTCTTATACTGACATAATATGCTTTCTCTCTCTCTCTGCACACATCAAGCATCTTATAATGAACTACAACAGCTCCTGCAGGGAAACATCTGATATCTGTATCATGGTATAAAAGGTAGGTTTCTCAATACTGTGGGCAAAGCTTTTGGTTTATCGTGGTTATTGAGAGTGAAAGATGGTAAGTGAAAGAAGAGAGGAAAAGGTGGTTAGAAGAAATCAGAATAGTTTCAAGGGCTCTGGATGGAAGTCTCTTTCTGCAGCCCATCTCTCCTAGACTCTTTGGAGAAAAAAGATTCTGTATAGCAGCCCGCTTTGCCTCCTTCCTCCTTTACATCTCCTTGCACCTCTTCAAACTATTCTTTACCCCTCCCTGCCACTGCAGGAAAGGGAAATGACAGGGAAAAAGGCTCGGCCAGAATCCAGAGACCCCTAAAGCAAGGTATCCTGCTCCTGCAGGCAACTAGTGCTGCAAAAAATGGGCCTCAACACCCTATCCCAACAGCAGCAAAGGCTAAGCAGCGTGCATAAACAGCAGATCCATGTCTCTTCAGAAACAGTAAAGTGGCAGCAACCCTGAGCTGGCTAACACTAACTTAATAACACAATACAACTTAGTTCAAATATATTCCTTTTTTCTGCATAGCTTACTCTACTGGATGAATTTACTCTTTTGTAACATGAGGACTTACCTTGATTAAAACATTGATGTTATTGGTTATTTTCAAGGCAACCACCTTAATCTTGTTCTGTAAAAAAAAAAAAAAAGAAACACCACTGAGCACCTATTCTAGTAGCTTTAAATTATGCCAACTGCATTTGATGAAGTCGTAACATTAAACTGACTGCTCTTCCTAGTGAATTGCTATAGCAATAGTAATAGTGAAAGGTGTGTACACTTCTGAGTTTTCATTACAACTATTTTTAGGCTTCTTGCAGTTTTACACTAACTAGTTGCTTTTAATGTTCCAGCGTACTTCCCACAAAATTCTTCCCCCAATGTATGAAAATCTCCCCTTCAGAACAAAATGCAGAGCACAGACAGTTAAGCCAAATACATGTGGATGCAGACAGCAGCTAACTGTAGAAACTAAAAGATCATCTTAGCTTGCAAAATACAGCATCAGGTAAGATGCAGTTGCAATAGATTTTAGCAGTATTATTCCCTTAAGCTATTTGCATGCTTACAGCAGACTGGAGCCCATTAGTGTGTGCCAGTGGTTATTTCGGTAGGCTCGATTAGAAAAATCAGAATTCCTGAATAATACTTACCTCCTCTGTTTTCAAGGCTTCTCCTGTTTTTCCTTGAAGTGCTAGACGAAGCTGTCGAATATACACCTGCAACCCTCGAGCAAAATACTGTAGCCTAAAAAATTCAAAAGCTATCTGTTAATTTCTAAATATTCCCATAAAATAAAAGCATAAGCACAGGGAAGCTGTAATCTCATTTTTTCCCCATTTAGGAAAAATGCTCAAAATAAGTCCTCTACAAATCTGATTTGTGCTTCTTTAGCACCCAGACAATAATAATTCACACCTTCTAACAGAACTCTAACGCTTGCCTCTAAACGATTACCTGATTTTAAAGTCTTTCAATTTCTCTGCATTCAGCTTGGCTGTGAGGAAGTCCGGAAGTTTACGACCCAGCTGGTGGAAGCTATACAATAAACACTCCACATAACTGAATTGCAACTTGGGCTCTTCATTGCCAGCATTTTCCCCATTCTCCGCTTCCTCTGGAGGAAGAGGCATATACTCCTAATGAACAGAAAGGAAAGACAAATGCATGAGACACGTTTACACAGACTGACTGTTCTTTTCCAGTGTTTGAACTGGAAGGTTTATTTATACTGAGAATTTAAGGAGTATACCCCATCGCTATACTAACATGATGAACCACTGCATGAAGTCCTGGTGCAGATGGTTTGCCTCCACTTATGTGACTTGACATCTCTGGCTCAGGGGAAGTATTATGGTAGCACTGCTACCACAGGAAGCAACAACGTGCTGCACCAATCCTTCTGAAACAGCTCTGAATAAGCTTACAGTTGTCTGGGCAGATATTGCCTTTAACAAGATCAACACTAATCACTCATGACTATAAAATTTAAAAAGAACAAAGCCACGTGAGTTTACTGGATTAAAAACATTATGCAGGTAACAGCTCTTTATATCTACGAAGGCTATGAATTGCAAAATGATGTTTGACCTTGTGTCATGGACAGAGCTATCTTTGAATTAGCCACTTCAGAAAAGGGATAAATAGATTAATAGATAAAAATAACTTGTTTTGATGAAACTTTTTTTTTTTAAAGCATTTTATATGAGTAAAAATTGAATTAGTCTTACCAGTAATTTATCAAACAGCTTCTTCAAATTTGATTCAAGCTTTTCCATATCGCCACAAAATGAACTCATTTCAGCAAGAAGCTTCAAAACCTACACATAAGGACAGCTGGGTTTTTGTGTGTTAACTGAAAAGTACAAAGGTTTAACTTCCAACCTAAAAGCAATTATCACATCATTATGGCTGGCACAGTAGAGGTCAGCTATTACAATTAAACCTCTCCCAAACATCAGGAAAGAATACAAGGAGGAACAGGCCTAGTCTGTTTTTCATGTCATTCACACAGGTTTGTGTGTCTAACCCCAACAAGCATCATTAGTCAACAAGTAAACAAAACTTCATCTCCCACATCTGCAGAACAGCTTGCCTTCAAAGTGAGATTCACAGAGATCTAACTGAAGCTGCAGCACTGATTAATGTAAGCAAAATTACAGATATTAAGCCACTCCCTTAGGAGGCTAAATTAGCACAAGCCATGCAACAGTCATTTCAGTAAATGCTATGTGCTTAAAAAAAATTGACAGTAATACAAAAATGATTACACCTATCTACTTATTCTAGCCTTGTCTCAAAAGCTAGGGACAAATGACACGTGCTTTAAAAGGCAATGCTCAGTCATGCCTCAATACAGCAAACTTTTTTTTTTTTCTAGCATAGCTAGTTCTACTTCAAGCCAAGAACTGAAAACCACTTAAAAGTAATTTGCAAATAGCTGTCTTTATCGAAGATGCTTACTTTTTACAATTTGAAAGACATTTTAGCTTTGCTTACCTCTAACTGGATATCAAGACCCTCTACTGGAGTAGTCAAAGAACTGAGGTTTGGCAGAACATGCTCACAGAAGTAAGTAACAAATTTTGTGGAATGAACGTTTTTCTGCAAAAAACACCGCACATTATTCAAGCTACTTTTTAAGTTTGAAGGAGTTAAATGTTTTTCCCCCCATCACTCCACCCTTATAAATGTCTACCACACAGCTATACCTTAAAGCTTTATTAAACTTCCCTCTAACTCCTAAAATGCAGAGACCTTTCCAGGTAGCTTGAACTCAGACACTGTCTGCAACAGGGGCTGAAAAGACTGCCTATAACCCAAGAATAGGCCTTTTTAAGTGCTGCAATTGCCTGGCACTAGATTTGAAATAAATGCATACATGTATGAACCTAATATAAGAATCTTGTCATAACTCACTGTAACATCTTAAATTTGAAAGAAAATGTCAAAAAGCAGAAAGTAACACAAAAGCTCTTTGTATTTGGATGCTTTAAGGATGTTTTCCAACATTTTAATAGATTAGAAGCGGAAGGTGGACAAGTACTGATATGCTGTCATTCTAACATAATCATTGAGAAGAGAAGCTACGCCCATTAACTTTCCACAATACTCTTCATGCAAAGCAAATAAATACATACTGAGAAGAGCGGCACTGCCTGCCGAGTACACTGTAGAAGTCTGTCCACACAATCTGGATCAGATGGATTGAATGTTTGTTCCAGGTCGGCTTGTTCGGCTACCAGCTCCACTAGTTGCTGCCTCCCACTTACTGTCTGTAAGCTTTTTAATCCAGACAGTATTTTCATGAACAGAACAAATTCCTCGCCTGTCACATCTTCCAGCACCTTAATAGAACACCAGAAAACATATTTCTATGGTGGTAATTTGCAAACCTCCAAGTCAAACCTACTTGATTTGAAAAGGTAAACTATGCAAGTATTTAGCATTTAAATTTAAATTCTAGTTATTTAAAAACACAAGTTTAAAGGAACACATGAAAAACATGCAGTATAATTGTATGCACCTCTAAATTAAAGTAACTACCACCAAGTTGTGCACAGGAAACATTGTTTTTCTTGAACTCTAACCTTAAGAACAAATTTCTTATCCAACAAAATAGTATGCTTCAGGCAGAATAAACGTTAAATGAGTATCTACTCATTATCGTTTTAATACTTTGTGTGTCTTTCTCAGCTTGGGGAATGCACAAGAATCTCATGAAATTCAACAAATACAAATGCTAAGTCCTGCACCTGGGATGAATGAACCTCCCTGCATCAGCACATGTTTGGGGACTGATGGGCTGGGGAACTGCTCTGCTGAAAAGACCCTCAGGGTTCTGGGGGACAGCAGGCTAAAGATAAGTGTCAGCAGCATTCCTTGGGTGATGAACAGTATCCTGGGCTCTGACAAGAGCATAGCCAGTAGACTGAGGGAAGCAAAGGGATTAAGGATTCTCCTTTGCTATACCCTCACTAGATCAAATCTGGAATACTGCACCTAGTGTCTGGCTGTCCTTTAAGAGGAAGTTGTTGATAAACTTTAGAAAGCTCAGCCAACAGGGTGATAAGTGTCTAGAGCACGTGACCTGTGAGGAGAACCTAAGGAAACTGGGCTTTTTCAGCCTAAAGTAAAAAAGTCTTAAGGGGGTGAGGTGACCTAACTTCCTATACTTAATACCTGACCTAATCTTCCAATACTTCAGAGCAAGTCACCAAGAGTAGGAGCCAGGTTTACTGAGGTGGACAGGGTGAGAATGAGGCAATGACACAAAATTGAAACGGGAGGTTCCAACTGGATAAAGCAAAAAAAAAAAAAAAAAAGTCATGTTGAGGGCAATTAAACATTGGAGCTGGTTGCCCAGACAGTATGGGAAATTTCCATCTGTAGCCGTTTTCAAAACCCACATGGACAAAGCAGAGAAATCTGACCTGAATTCAGCTGAGCATGATTCACTGAGGTGATCGATCTTCCAAAGTCCCTTTCCAACGTGAATGATTCTATGATTCTAATAAAAGTTGCTCTTACAAAATGAGAAGAGCCTAACATTATTTTAACATTCCCACAAAAAAATTCTGCAAAGTTTGGATTGTAGCAGAATAGGACAACTAGAAGACCACATCTGTACAATGCTTAACTCTACACGTGGTGTGAACAAACATACCTCCAGAGGAACTCCAGTGATAAGGGATGGCTTAATAATACTTAAGTTCATCCTGAAATAAGACTCTCACCTTCTTTGATTCAGTCAATATGAACTCTTCTACCTCCTTTGTCATCACTTCCTCAGGCAGAGTTTTCAGTTTTGTAGAAAGGAACTTGATGGCTCGCTCTCTCACAATATCCTCTCCCTGAAGAATCTGACTGAATAAGCCTCCCAAAGTCCCTGAATGGAGAATACATCAGGTAACACAAATTATTTTACAGACCTGAACCTTCTATACAGAAGAAAGAAGTTTCCTCCTGTAAGACTCCACGACACATTTTAAAATAACTGCTGTACTAACTTTGAAGAAAAACCACAATTTTCACATAGTTTGACACAAGAATCCACATCATTTGGTCTGTATAATTCAGATCCACAATTATTGAGAAGTTTAGTATCGTTTGTAAAACCAAACAATGAGTGTGTGTGTCTAACTTTTGCCTTGTACTAAGAAGATACAAAATTGAACCTTGTTCTCATTCTACTAGAGACTGGGAAGTTTATTAATAAAGACATTTATAGAAAAAAAAGTGTCCTTTACCTTTAGCATCCATCTTAAATATACTGAGCAAAGCATTGTTCACCAAATTGAATTCTGCAGAATCATCTGAAGAGAGAAAAAACACTACTATGCGTATTCTTGAAATGCAAACATAAGACCAGAAATACAAAAATATTTTTGATATCACACAAGAAGGATTCTATCCTCAGCATTTAATTATAAACAACATAACTTGTATTTTTAATGACTACTAGACTGAGGAAGAAGAAAGCCACGATTATGAAAGCTGGAAGCAAACCAAAAAGCTATGTGCCACTTCAGCCTTTCTGACGAAACTTTAACATTACAAACTTGATAGCACTGAAAACCTGAAGGGAAGTTATTAAACAATATATTTAGTCATATTAAGGAACAGCTGAATAAACGAGCTGACCTCTACTAAATTCAGGTAAAATGAATAGTTACTTCTTTTTAAATGCTTAAGTAATCTACAGTATTTCTAGGTGGGAGAAACAGTTTTCCTCTGGAACTAAATGGAGAAATGTCTAAGTCTCAAAAAAAAAGTCTCTTCTGAGAAGCCTAGAGACTTAATCATGCATTTTTAATACAAATTTGAGTATATAATATTTAGCACTCTATAACTTACTGAAATTAAAAAAATACATATTGTATATTAAATTCTGATTTAAATATTTTGTACCAAAAATGCACTGTATGGAAGAAAATGCCTTCAGGATTTTTAAAGTTCCCAAGTACCTGGATTAGAGATCCAGTAACTCTTTTTCAGAAGGCAATTTGCTGCAGTCCATATCTGGAAGGGCTTTTGTTTTTGTCCCATCCTGTGTGTCGTGTCCCCCCGCGCCCCTCCCCCCCCCCCCGCCTTTTTCTATAGATGAAAAAAAAATTGTTATATTTAAAAGAAAGATTTTCAGTTTAGCTTAACATAATTAGCGACCTTTCAGCAGAAGTAGCAGCATAACTGTACAGCAAATATAAAGGGGGGGAAAAAAAGAGCAGAAGCAGGATATGAATGGCACTGGGACAGACCGCTATGTAACAAAATATGAACCAACAAAAAATGTTTTACAGAACAAAATTATATCCATTTTTATGTGTGCCACAAGGAGATCAGCCAGGAAACTACCAATGTCTCCTACCTGACTGTAGAAGCTGGGTCAGTATGTCTGCTACCCGAGGAAGATTATCTCCAGTGGCAAACTGAGGCAATTCCTTGATTGCTTGTCGCCGGATCTGTCAAAATTGTCAGTATCGTGGAAATAAAAAAAATTTAAAATTAAAGTAATTACAAAAAACAAGATCGGGCAATTCAACTACCAAAGTTTGGCAGAAAAACCATCCCAATTTGAGAAAATGAACACATATTCTTTTAACATGAGTATCATATTCAGAAAGCGATGTTCAAGTTTCAGACTTTAGTGGCAGTCCAAACTTCTTACTTGCTATGAAACTATTATGACTTATCTATGAAGAAAATAATATATTTTTCTTAGATCTAAGCAGCACTGGAGGAAACCCAAATTCAAACACCATCCCTGTTCACAAAATCATTCATTTGATCAATAAAATAAAGAGCTAGAATCTGTGTTATTACGAAGTCTTATTTGCTAACAGGAAGGATAGTTTTACAGCTGTGCATACGGCAGAGATAAACTCTAGGTTTTGCTCCCAGCACTAACAAAAATCCTTGAATGATCTGCCTAAATCATTTAGGATCTGATAACCAAAGGTGCGTCAAAGGTACAGCTTCTATCAACATCACAGAAGCAGCATAAAGCATCTCAAGACTTCTGCAAGAATAATACATTCAGAATTGCATTCCCATGGTTCTCAGGTGCGAATACATTTTCTTGCCTCCCAGCAGGATGTATTAGAACCAATTACCACAAAGTGCTTTTTGAAAGGAAAAAATGTAATAGATATTCAAATAAACTGCATCCAAGTTTCTTTCTACAGAGCTATTCCTTTGATGGGAGTGAAAAAGACAAATGAAAACTGATGTATCTCCCCATACCATCACAAAATAGATTCTTCTATTGCAGGAATACAACTAAGTATTCTTAAATTTTCTAAAGACCAACACTGCCCTCCCAAAAGACATAGCCTATAAAAAAAGAGAAAGGAATAACAAAATACAAACTCAACATATCAACTTGCTACAAGGTTCTTATTCTTACAGAAACATCTTCATCCTCACAGAGGTCCAACTGGGCATTGATAGCTGAGTCAGCTAGCTCAGGAAAATGCTTGAAGAACTTCGGAATAAATTGGGCTGCAAGTCTCTTCTCCTTGGCACCTCCTTTCACACCATCCAAGATTGCCTGGTACGCATCCTTGTGCTGAAAGAGGAAAAACAGACTACATAAGTAGAAAAATCTTGGGGTCTTCTTAAGGCAAGGAAAGGATTTTTTCACTCCCATTCACTTCAGCTATTTAAGTGAACTATATTATACAAGTTTCATACAAAAAAATAAATTTCTCTTAGACCAATGTAACTGTGCCAATGTAGTAAAATTTGCCTCTATCGACTGTTTTTTACTGTTACTCTGATTCCTCTGTCTGTTCCAAGTGTTTACAGTTCAAACTGCCAGCCCTAAGGCTAACAGCTCTTGCACACTAGTTGCGATTAGATTAGTGCAGACTCAAGGAATTACATGATCACCTTCACTGAACTCAGGTAGTCTTTTCAAGCAGCTTCTGCCTTCTGTCTGCTTGTTTATTGTCTCTCAAGCAGAGGTTACCTCTCCCAACAACTGTGCCACTGGAATGGATCATGAATGATTTTTAATGTATATCACGCTAAAGCATCTCTGGCACCTATTCAAGCAGTTAACT
Source organism: Buteo buteo (assembly GCF_964188355.1). Lineage (NCBI taxonomy): Eukaryota > Metazoa > Chordata > Aves > Accipitriformes > Accipitridae > Buteo > Buteo buteo. The sequence goes on along the minus strand of NC_134176.1, from coordinate 52,872,353 downwards.
TAATCTGAGATAAAACATAGTTCTTAAAAGATCTGTTAACAGAGACTAGGTAAAAAAAAATAAATAAACATTTCCAGTTGAAATATAGAAATAAACACTTCAGCAACAGAGTAGAATATTCTCTAGCTGCTCCAACTAGAATCACACAGGCGCTTCTGATTTTGTGCCTGCAGGACTGAAACTTTGGAATAAATGGAAGTCTTTGTTGTGGTTAGCTATGTGTTTGTGAAATAAAAGTCAGCAGTATTAGGATGCTAGCAGAAATCAGAACCTTCTATCATTAATTTTCCTCATGGTTGTGAGGAGAATGTTTTAGACAACTTATCCTACTTTGAACAGCAACATCAATTTTTTGCTCTATTAAATTTCCCAGAGCCACATGTATCAGCACCTCTACTCCACATAAAAGCTCACCCATAGCAAATAAAGATATTAATTTACAAAGCAGTACACTGCATTAATTCCTTCTCAAGTAAGCTGTATTTTAACATTCAGTACCAATGCTCCTTAAACACTCCCTACACCTCATTGATAGTTCTCCGTGTTGCCAGATTCTGAACCGGATTGGGACAATGATCTGGAATAAAAATAACCAAGGAAAAAAAAATGGTTACTTTTCAGCCAATCCACATCCCCATCCAGTTTGCTCTGTAGCTGTTCCAACACAGTGCGCTCAACAGCAAAGGCAGGAATGAGCCAGCACAAACTAACAATGAAACACACATTATTATAGTCACAGGTTCTAAGACTGCACATTAAGAACAACTTTTTGTGGAACAAATTACTTAAACTTAATACATATTTAAAAGGCATTCACACAGCAATGAAATTGAGTAGCTTGTGTTCCATGAATTTGTATTACTGCTTGCCAACTACCCCTGTCATTTAGGCAAAATACAGTTCAGGCAGGAGTTTGTTTTACCCTGTACCTGGCAGCACTGAATGCTCAAGAAAAAAGCAGGCAACTGTAGAAGCAGCGTCATCCTTCAGTTTTGCACATTTCCTCCCAATTTGTAACACAGGAATGTTCTAAGCCAGAGTGTCCAGACCACTATTTTTAATAACTGTCAATTGACCAATCATCCATTAATTTCTCTAGATTAGTTCTCGAACCAATTAATATTCTATGATGTCCTGTGACACATTTCAGAATGCATTATGGAGAAAAGTTCATCTTCCTCTTTACTTAAAACCTGTTTCCTAATAGTTTTTGTCAAGTTCTCACCTTCATTCCACTCAAGAGGTAGACTCATCATACCTGAGCCCCTTTCTCAACTGAAACACTCTTTTACAAGCTCAATACTTCTGGTCTTTGAAATTACTCCTCTTAATGTCATACTTCTGGTTGTCCCCTTGCACTTCTCCACATGTTCAAGGTTTCTTTTTTTGAGACAGGGTGACTATGACTTTTTGTAGCGAGAGATCACATTTATACAGTTGTTAAGAGATAATAAAGTAATAAGTGGGAAAAAACCAATGAATAAGGAACAATTACTCATGGCTTCTCAGAATGCAAAAATTGGAGACATCAAATAAGATTACGAAATGACAAGTTCAAAGGAGATAGCTCCTTCATAAAGGTTAATGAAGTAATGGAACGTTTTGCCACAGAACATTTGTATGCCAGAAATATAACCTGATCAGTTAAAAAAAGCATCAGAAAAGTTCGCTGAAGAACAATCTAGCAAGATATACTAATTACAAAGACACTATCTCTGGCTCTGGAAGTCCACAAGTTGGAGAGGCGCAAAGCTGGGAGACTATATCAGGGATCATCATTCTATACTTACCCTCAGAAGTTCCTACACATCTGCTACTGATCCCTGTCACAGGCTGCTTTTCTTAACTACACTGGAGTTTGCTCTACCTAAAATTGCCATTCTAATCTTACAAAAGCTACCCACAATAGTCAAACTGATGATGGACTACGCATTTGTAAAACGGCACAGCAACAGCATCTGTTTTATTCTGCATCTCTCCCCATAGTTCCCAACATTTTAGTTGCATTTTTTGGTTGGCGCCAAGATGATGTTTGTGTTGGACTGCCTGCAAGGATGCTTTGTTTCACTAGGGCATAATTACACAAACTAAGTGAACGGACTTGAATTAACACACACCCCCCACCCACCCCCCGCAAAACCAACAACTTAAAAAAAACAAACAACCAAACACCAAAAGACCACCATATTATTTGTCCTCCTAAGGAACTTTACAAATGACCTTGCATAGTAGTATCTAGTTTAAAATCCACTGCTAGGTATGTGCAAAGCTACTTTCCTACTTATGTACAGCATGACCAAAAAAAAAAAAAAAAAAAGCATTTGCTGCTTTTTCAGGTAGCCATTGAGTAAAATGAGAGCCTGATACAATTCAAAAACTAGTTTTAACTAACCATAATATTTTGTATTGGTAATATACCAAGTCATCCTCTTTGAATAATTCAGTAACAGTATAAGCAAACGGCAGATCTTGGCAGGAGTTTAAAGTCTCCTTTAGCCATGAGGATTGACCTTCTATTCTTTCCTTAAGGAAAAGAAAACCAAAGGGCTACAGGCAGTTACCAAACCATAACAGACTTCACCTTCCTCCAACAAACCTTTTAGCAAGAGAGCCTGCCAGAAGGTCTCCGGAACTGCAACTTGTGCTGGATCAGATCTGGGTGACTACCGGTGTCTTCTTTAAGGCCTGAATTCACCAGGCGAAACTCCCCACCCCCATGCAAAAAGCAGCCTGACTCCAGCTAATAACTAGTTAATATCCGCGACGCCACATTTAAAAGGAGGGCTACGGACAGGACGGGAGGAGGATGCAAAAGCGACGAGAGCTGCTGCCGTCCTTGCAGAACCGCAGGCGCGAAGCTTATCTCTGCCTCCCCCCTCCCCCGGCGCCGTGAGGAAACCTACACCGAGAACAGCCCCGGGGGCTAGCCGGTTGCCCGGCGGGGCGAGCAGGCCCCTGCGGCAGCATCCCAGCCCCTCCCGCTCCCCCACCGCCCGCCCAGCCCTAAACTCCCCGCTGGGGCGGCGCCGCCACCGCTACTCAAGCCCGAGGCCTAACGAGGCCTTACAGGCCGCAGCCACGCCGCACACCTGGCCCGCCGTCTCCGTGGCGTCCGCCAGGATCCCGTAGTTACGGTAAAGCTCCTCCACAGTCGGCATGGTGCGGCGGGGAAGGGGGCGAAAGCCGCCGCTTGACCAACCGGAGCCGCCGCTTCAGCAACCGGAGCCGCTCGGCCCGCCGCTACCGCTCAGGCCGCCGCCGCCGTCAGCACCAACGAGGCGGAGGGATTGCAGAGCGGCCGTGCGGAAGCGATTGCAACAGCGCCCCCAGGCGGCTGGCGGTGGAACTGCCGGGTGGGATTAAAGGCGGGGGGGGGGCGCGTGGGCGTGGGGGCGCGGAGCGCTTCGCGCTCCGCGCCCCCACGCCCACGCGCCCCCCCCCCCCCCAAATTTATCCTATATCAGTGGAGTTTAGGTGATATTAGACACCTATTCAACCTAAACAAGACTGCCCCGGCTCCTGCGTGGCCCCTCGTGTCCAGGTTTCCGTCACCAGAGTGCGTGGCCGTTAAAAATAATTTCAGAATTAAGGTTTTTTTTGTTGTTTTTTTTTAACCCGCCTGGCTCTCAGTCTCGAGCCGCAGCACCCAGGGGCTTTTCCTGCTGTCGAGGGAGAAGCGGGTGTTTGCTCAGGGATGTGGTGTGTCCTTCATCTTTTGCAGCCTTGCCTTTTTAAATTTTTTTCTAGGCTTTTCTTTGCACTCCTCCTCCTTTCCCTGAATGCGGTCTTCCCCCAGCTACTCCTTTCTGTATCCCTTTTTGTCTCTTATATACAAATATTGTGAAAGACTGTTGTGTGCTGAGCTCCTGGGGCAAGGAGGAGACCATTTTCCCGTGATTTGGTGACTTTCATCTTTTCCTGCAGAGGAAAACACCCCCAAATTCCAGCATATAGAAACCAAAGTATCTGCAACGAATGTCAATAGAGGCAGCACACACGCAGTAGGCTCAAATGACCTAAATATAAATCGTGGCAAAAGTTAAAAGGCTGTAAGGAGCATCTTCCCCTCATTTGGAGATGCTTTAACATCCTGCCGATTTCACAGGCGCTTAAAATCAAAGAGGATTCCCCTCACGTCAGCCTGAGGCCGAGCTAAGCAAGACGCTGGACCTTTCTCTCGTACCCTTTCCAGCAGGATGAAGGGTGCTCTCAGAGCCATTCGAAGCCACGGTTTCTCTCCAGAGCCCGTGTAGGGATGTGCAGCGGCATCAATTATTTACCTTCCTTTCGTTGTTCCTCTGTTCTCGCGGTGTTTCAGCAAGTGGCCGCAGCGGCGGCAGCGTTCACCTTTCTCGGTGCCTTCACCTGTCCGCAGGTGGATGGATTCGCATGGTTCTGGCACGTTCTGACCGGGTCTGAGGGTGCAGAAACTTGCGGCTGCTGTCGGATCCAGGAGAGCACTAACCGTGGCCTGTCCCTTGGTGTGCTTGCGACCATTGCATTACCCAAAGTAATCTTCTTAAAAGAATGTGCTGGTTAATCTTAGTAGCGGGGACAAAACGTGACACGAGAGAAAAAATAATTGACACGAGAGAAAAAATAATTTGAATGCATCAGAAGAGCTACGTGCATGACTAGCTTACCTGAAGCTTTCATTTTCTAGGAAGGGACAGCTTCCTCAGGCAGGCTGATGGATGTTAAGAGATGTCAATCTCTTGCCCTCCAGCATCTCCCAGGCAGCATCACAGCTGAATGCAGACTTTAAAACTCTTTATAATCATCTTTATCATCACTGCCATGGCAAGCTTTTACAACCTGGCCAGAAAGGAGGAAAGGTGAACCTCCCATTTAATTGCTTTTTAACCCCCCTGAAATGTTTACATAGATGGAGGTGCCTCGTTATCTCCTGTTCTTGCTCGTTTCCTCAACAGCACGCTATTAAACTGTGATTACATTCTAAAGCAAACATTGATAATCAGATAAATATGTAGCATTTATACGCTACTGTACATAGGAGAGCTGTGGAGAAAAAAGAGAAGAAGTAGGCGTGAATGAAAACGGGTGTGAGAGGGGTTGTGTGCCTTCCGCGGAAGACTGGCGCTCCATGGCGGAGCAGAATGGGTGCTGGAGATACTGGGGAGCGATGGGAGAGGAAGGTGAACTCAACTGCTGGACTTTGGCTGTGCTACAGGGAGATTAACGGGTGGGGTGGGATGGTAAGCAATTTCAAAATACTGTAATAACATTATATATTCTGTTATGTGTACATATGTATTATTTTAATCACATTCATATATGTTGTTTCATAACATATATTATATGCCTTGGAATTATACTTTTTTACCTTCTCTGGCAATGATACATTCAGATGTGCGCCTCATCTTTCTACCAGAGAACATGCAAAATGAAAAGGGGTTTTCAGAGCCACATTAAGAAAATGTTTTCTCTGAGGTTTGTTCTATTTCCGCCCTTCGATCTTCCATGTGTTGTCTTTTGTTTTTTTTCCTCACCTACTTCCTTGTTGCTTTACATCATTCTTCTCTTTGTTTTTTCTCTCCTTGCAACAATTTCCATTTTCCAGTCTCTGGTTTTTACTTATATATGAAATATATATGAAAATATATGAAACATTTTTTACAATGAAACTGTTTAAAATTAATCACCATTAGTCTTTAGCATTAATATAGAAGGATCATGAATGAAGAGCTGATGGTGTTACAAGTTTAGGAGACATTGTTTGACATTATTTTTCAAAGTTAGTCAGGGGTCTCTTGGTTTGTTAAAGTTGGGATATTTTTGGAAATGTGTCTTTAGAAACTCAAAAGCTTGAAATGCACATTTGAGAATAACATATAACATTTTCAGGCTCTGCAGTGCAAGCCTCCTGGTTTCAAGAAATATGATTAATCCGGCCTTCAGTCAGGATTTTCCTCTCTTCTTTCTTCTCAATCTCCTCACGCCAGTGCATGTGGAGATAACCTTATGGTAAGTTATTGTATTGGTTTTGTGTGGCAAGGTTTCGGTAGCAGCGGGGGCGGGGGGCGGTTACAGGGGTGGCTTCTGTGAGAAGCTGCTGGAAGCTTCCCCTGTGTTCGAGAGAGCCCATACCAGCCGGCTCTAAGACGGACCCGCTGCCAGCCAAGGCTGAGCCCATCAGCGATAGTGGTAACGCCTCTGTGATAACATTTTTAAGAAGGAAAAAGTTGGGACAGGGAGAAACAGCCGCCAGAGAGAGGAGTGAGAACACGTAAGAGAAACAAGCCTGCGGACACCAAGGTCAGTGCAGAAGGAGGGGAGGAGATGCTCCAGGCGCTGGAGCAGACATTCCCCTGCAGCCCGTGGTGATGAAGACCACGGTGAGGCAGGCTGTCCCCCTGCAGCCCAGGGAGGTCCACGGGGGAGCAGATCTCCACCTGCAGACCGGGGAGGACCCCACGCCGGAGCAGGGGGATGCCCGAAGGAGGCTGTGACCCTGTGGGAAGCCCACGCTGGAGCAGGCTCCTGGCAGGACCTGTGGATCTGTGGAGAGAGGAGCCCACGCTGGAGCAGGTTTTCTGGCAGGACTTGTGACCCCGTGGGGGACCCACGCTGGAGCAGTCTGTGCCTGAAGGACTGCACACCGTGGAAAGGACCCACGCTGGAGCAGTTCGTGAAGAACTGCAGCCCATGGGAAGGACCCACGTTGGAGAAGTTTGTGGAGGACTGTCTCCCGTGGGTGGGACCCCACGCTGGAGCAGGGGAAGAGTGTGATGAGCCCTCCCCCTGAGGAGGATGAAGTGGCAGAAAATAATGTGTGATGAAATTACCGTAAACCCCATTCCCTGTCCCCCTGCACCACTGGAGGGGATAGGTAGAGAATCTGGGAGTGAAATTGTGCCTGGGAAGAAGGGAGGGGTGGAGGGAAGGTGTTCTGAGATTTGGTTTTATTTCTCATTACCTTACTCTGGTTGATTTGTAATAAATTGAGTTAATTTTCCCCAAGCTGAGTCTGTTTTGCCCGTGACGGTAATTGGTGAATGATCTCTCCCTGTCCTTATCTCGACCCGCAAGCTCTTTGTTATATTTTTCTCTCCCCTGTCCAGCTGAGGATGGGGAGTGATAGAACGGCTTTGGTGGGCACCTGGCATCCAGCCAGGGTCAACCCATCACAGTTATGGACACATTTGATAACGAAGTGTTATCATTATACCTTTGACTTCCATTCCCGCACACTGCCCACTAATCCATGTACGCTGGAATCACTGCTGATCTCTGCACAGTTTTCAGCAAGTTCTCCAGAGGAAAAATAATGTACTTGTGAAATCAATGAAATGTGCTTTTTTCCTCAGAGGAAAAAAAAAAAAAATTACTATTCTTGTCCCACAGCTGCCCTGGTCTTTGGTGGAGGATGGAGGCAATCATAGACTTCTATTATGCCCATGACAGAAGGACAGGGCACGCTTAATGAAAATTTCACACTGGAACAGTGGTTTAATCGCATGGACCCTCAGGTACCAAACCTGGGAGGGTTCTGTGGGCCAGATACCCAGTGGATAATAACGTGTCTGAAATCGAGTCCATTTGTTGGTTTATGCCAGGTAAGCAATTGATCTTGGTTTCTGTTTCTCGCTCTGTAGAACCGGGCTTGAGTCACTAATAGACCTTAGTTTTACAGCAACTATCCCCCACCCAGCTCAAAAAATTCTCAGTGTTTTTCAGAAAAAGGTGTCCAGATATCCCAGGGGAACACAGCGAAGGCCTGAACGCGTTCCGAGCCGTATCGCCTTTTATCGGCAGGCATTAAAGCGCTCCCTAGCAGGCTTATAAACACCTAACCGCCGCCTCCAGCCGTGCACAGCTTCCCCCCTCAAGATTCAGCCCAGTGTAATCTGATTTTCTCGCCAAATTCCTCCCTGGAAAAGCCGCTTATTTCCCCAGAAAAACGGCAGCCCCCGCGCCTGCTCCGTGGACGAGCTGCCCGGGCCCCGCAGCTCCTCCGGGCCAGCAGGGGGCGCTGCGCCCCCGCAGATGCGGGCGGGCGCCCCCGTGGCGGCGGTTGCCGAGTCCTGTGAGGAGAGGCGGCGGGGAGATCACCCCGTGTCGGCCGCGGCGGTCCCTGTTCCCGCCGACAGCACCGTGCCCTGCCTTTATTAAACGGTTCCCGTGCGGTGTCGAGAACCGTGTTGGGCTGCCGCCTGGGAAAAAAAAAAAAAAAAAAGTTACACGTGGGCTGTTCCAAGCGACGCCGGCCGGAAAGTGAGATTAGAGGAATAAAGTTGGTTACCACCACCCCCCCGCCGCCATTTTTTTCAGGTTGCTGCCTTTGTATGTGTAATAGCAGTCCCCCCCCGACTGTTCACCCTGCTACGGTGTGCAGGAACTTAAGAGGATCCTTTTAAGTTGTTTGTGAACCTGTTAGTAATGCTCGCTCTGTTTTGTAGTTCAGAAGCTACCGTAGTCCCAACAAAGCATTTGTGCCTCGTATGTTAACTACAGTTAATTGGCGCTATTATTTGGAGCCCAGAATGCTTGCGTGCCTTTCCACACAGGCAAGGCTGTGTAATGACGGAAGACTCGGCCCTTGCCAGAGTCAGTTTGATGCTCTTGTTTGTGTGGAACACTCGCGCAGCAGTAATAGAGAGGAGACATCTCAAAGGGTGGAAAAATGTGACCGTGAGATATAATATTTGGCAAGAAGAGTTAATAATGGACATAGCGTCTACAAATTGTTCAGCTCAAAGACACTCTGTGGAAGGGGGACAGATGACTGTGTTATACCGAGTTTATTCTACTTTTGTTGAAAAGTTCCACATGTATACGATGCTGGTGAGGGCAAATTAATGGGACAGATAATGAGTACTTTATCCTCCTTGTGAAAAGATATAAAATGATTGGGATGTTTATTTTCGACAGGCTGAAGTTTGGATGCATTGTGCCTCTCTGCTAGCGTGGTCATCATCGACTTGCCATGCCGTGATCCCTTCTACCTCCTGGGACATTTCAACATGAACCCGCTGCTTCTGTGGGCTCGCTCAGGGCACGTTTCATCTCCGAATTCTGACTCCAAGCATCTGTATTTCCATGCTGCCTGTTCAGGGTCAGTGTACTGGAGCAGGACAGCAGTAGCCCAGCTGCACGCATTGTTTACTTTCAGCCAGTTTCTAAACCCCTGGCAAGGAGGAGGTTCAGAGGCCCTTGGGAAGGTGGACTGGGAGGAGGATGTTTAAAAAGTTGTAATGAAATGGGCAAGGGGAGGTTGAAGAGTAAGGATATGGAAACTGCAACAGGAATTTATAGGAAACCCCCTGGAAGGGCAATGAAATACCAGCAGCTCTAGCATTGACTGTCACACCGACAAGGAGGAGGTCTTGGTCACCCAGGTACAAGAGCTAGAGATGAAGTGGTAGTGTGCTGCCACGCTGAAGTGCTCCCTTACAAGCACCAGGGAAGAAACCCCTTTCTGTACTTGTTTTTCTTTTAATTGTTGCTATTCATGTGATTATGCATCAGTGCCATTAATTACTCTGATTCACTATGGGATATTCTGTCCTGTCATTCTAGCCTGTATGTCACTAAAGGAATGACTGGGTTTGCTTTTCATACTTGTTGGAAAACCCTTTCACTTCTACACAATCATTAAAAAAGAAAGTTACTGGTTTTGAAAATGTTTTGGGTTAAACATGAGCATAAATGAAAAGCAGTAGTAGTATTTTCAGGAAACTTTCCGAAGGAAAGTACGATAAAACACACTTTCCAAACATTGGACTGTGGCTAGACATGAAACTTTTAATGCAATTTCATATGAATATTCATGGCATATTTCATGAAATATTCCCTGCCATTCCAATGAAGTATTTCCACAGCTTGAATAAGATATAACTCTGGAATCACATGAAGCAGACCATACAAAATACTCGTCTAATGTTTTGTGAAATATTTCAAATAACTACATAAAATACTTGTGCTACCATCCATGAAGTATTCACTCTCAATACCTTGTTAAAGTCTTGAAATTCATAGACATAGTCATGGAATGTGACACAAAGAAAGCAGCACAGCCACAAGTTTAATCAAATGTAAGTATAAAATCACCAAAAGTGGGAACATAAGGCACCCTTGAGTACATGTCCCAAGCAAATGTGACTTTGGAGAAGGAATTGTGCACTGCTACGTCCCAGCACTCATGCAGAATTTCCACCTTGTTCTCACAACCACTGGGCAAAACTCGGCACTTTTGAGCAACAGCAGGTAGCTCTCCGTGGCATTTCCACTTACTACGAGGCAGCAGTATTTCCCCTTTTGACACTCGGATGCTTTCTAATGTTGTCCTTTAGCTACAAATAATTAAACAACTTCTTTCTAGCATGCATGTTATCAAGTAAAAGATTTAACAGGAACAGGTGACAGGAACAAATCAGCAGTTTTGTTGAATATGAGTTTGAGAGTCCCTGGCATTATCGGTCAGGACTGTTTCTAGACCATCTGCATTCATATTAGTAAGTCTGCCATTGTGCTCATCCAGGTATTGCAGCCCTAGGCAATGGTACCCATTTCTACTAACAGCCTCTGACACCTTGTGCAGGAGAAAGAGAGAACAGAGATCCAACATTTCTTTTTTCAGACTCCCAACTGTGTGTGTACAAAGCGCTCAACAAGCTCTGAATGTTGGCCAACCTTGTAACATCCACTGACACTACCTTTTGAATGCCACTGCCCACCTCCAGCACAGAAGTCTGATCTGTCTGCACCACACCGAGCTGGGCCAAACAGGGATGGCACGCTTACCCGCAGGAACTCTCGTGCTTGGGCAGGCGGCAGTGACTTTGAGCTCAACCGTGCACAGACATCCAAAAATTTGGTCTGTCTCACCCGGAAACTCCGTAGATGCTGGTGGTTGTCCCAGGACCTTCCGCACCGCTTGCCTCTTGCTTGATAAATTCAGAACCAGCATTTCAGCCATGGATGCTGACCCAGCTCCCACACTGAGCAGCCTGGCATCCTGTGCCTTCCAGTGCTCCCGAGGCTGCTGCTGGTGAGACAGCTGTTGCCACCGCTTCCAAAAACATGTGGGAGCTGTTCCGCAGCACAGTGGCAGGTTGGCAGTGCTAAAGCCACATGGCAGCAAGCTGTGAAAACTTCTCCGCAGCTTCTGTGTATTTGCAGTGGCATTTGCAATGGCATGGAGCACTGTTTTCGTCTATGCTGGCTGATAAGAGTGTGAAAACGGCAGTGGCTGTGCAGAAGGAGCTAGACGGTGACAAAAGAGACAAGAACAGTGAGGATCTGAGGTTTGTTTTTTAGCTGGTTTTGGCAACGTTCTGCAGAGGCACTTCAGAAAAATCCCAGCAGTGGAGGTGGAATACCTGGAATACTTGGAATATATGTTCAAAGTAGGACTTAATAATAAAAGGTCCCTGGCACCTGGATGAAATACTGTGGGCTGTACCAATGGCTCCATGGCTGTGGAGACCACAGTCTGCAGCACTTACTGTGCCCCAAATCATATTTTGAAACAGGATCTCTAAGTAGCTCATCCCTTTCTGCTTGGAACTTGACTAGATTTGAATTAAATAGTATCCCTCTAACACTTTGAGCCACTCTAATGAAAAAAATCATCCTAAGTAGATTCAGGCCTTTATTACGCTGGAAAAAGTGTGATGGTAATTTCTAACTCCAATTACCCTAAAAAAGAAGCAAAATATTCTTTTCCCTTCTCTAATTTATTGAACTAGAGAAATTAGACTGCCAGAGAGGGTTTTTTTCTGGCATAGCTCTAAGACTTTTGTTGTCATGGGGATGTCAATTAATGGGGTAGTTTGTTATGTTCTTAACCCAGCTGTGCCAGCTAAACTTTTGCATGCAGACCAGGTCTTACACTAATCTGAAAACTCACAAAAGTAGGGACTGGGCTTTCTGTTTAATAAATTGTCTTCTGAAGACTACACTGTATGCCTTAATATTTTTCTCCTCCATACCATACTGTTTTAAGTAAATGAATGTTCAGGCATGTATTGTGTACATACAGATTGGAAGATGTAGTAAACCACACAGGTTTTCTAAATGCACACAGGGATGAACAATCTGAACTTTACTGGCATCGCTGGCTGTGTGCAGGTCCTGCAGGTGCATGTTGTAAGGTGCAGGCTGTTCCTGTGCTTTGTATGATCTGTAAAGATACTCATGTATAACATAATGCACACATATGTGCACATACAAAATGTCCGGCATCATGCACGTGCCAAATATATACGCATGTGTGTAATGCATGTCTGAGTGCATGATTACATATTTTGTGGGGTAAATACAAAATGTTTTATACTTTGTATACTCATTTTTCATAAATGTGTGGAAGTGTATAGAATTCCATTAATAGATTTTAGAGTATGCAACGTGATGCGTACATGTGACTTAAAGCCCTGAAAGCATCTTTGTGAGCGCATCTAACTATACTGCATTGGCAATTCTACCTTTCCCACTAAAAATATTTTTTAAATACTCAATAGAGTTCTCCCATGCCTACCAGGGAAGTTAGGATTGCTAAAGGACTGCAAAAAACCCTGGACAGGAAGAGATATTACAGCATTTTCCTAGATGTTTTGCAGTGGAGCTCTGCAGCTGTCTCCTCTACCCCAAGAACCTGTGCTCCTTGGAGCAAATGAATATTCTGTGCTGAGTAGAAACCCTTGCTGTCTGCCAGCAAAATGTTGACAGTGCCCTTTGTTGGCTTCCCTGGGGAGTTCATGCAAATCACTTTGAAATACAACAAACCATAGGATCCCTAAATGCTTCTAAACAAGACCAAATTAGAAAAAGGCTTCACATTGAAAACATAATTTTCAATTAGTGTCTATTCAGTGGGAATGGGAATGGGGCGGGGGAGAGCTGGCATGTAAGATAAGCTGGGTTTGTTAACATGCTTTGAAAATGCTTGCTAGCTAGCATGCCTTTTTCCCCTTGCAAATGCTCACCTTGCTGTAATTTGGTGACATTTCCACAGTTGCAATGTGCTCTGCTCTTGTATTTCAGATAGAAATGAACTCTGCCCAGCAGCAGGTAGTCTTGAGACAACCATCAGCAGACTGCGTTTATGTGTCATGTACACAGCCATGCGTTGCTGCACAGGCTGAAAGCTGGGAAAGAAACAAGTTGTTTCTCTCCTCAGTCCATCCCTATTAGTATCAACCAGTGCATTTATGAGAGCACTGAACAGGGAAGCTGATGACTGAATGGCCAGAGACCAAGGTGACATCTCATTCCCTCCAGAACAGCACCGCGTGTCTTTGGTGTAAGTGCTGTGGGAGGTGGTTTTTCCTTGGATAGACAGTGCTAGTCTGCAGGAAAGGCACTGGCGACCCTTCACTACCTGACTGCATTGTGTCCGTATTCCTCTCTCCTAACAGAAGAAGAGCAGCAAGTTAGTTGCTGCTGCAGCTATAACTGCTAGAAGGAGAGACATGAAGTACATCATAATTAGCTACTGTTTCTTTTACCTCTTATTCTTTTATTCTCTCTACTCTCCAACATGTGGCAGCATTGAGTGTTTTTCCTAGTTTTACAAATATCCTTTTCTCCCTGCTTTGGTTTGCTTACTTACGTTACATTGGCTTGGACCTCCTTTAGAAGACCTCCTTGTCTCATCTCATTTTCTCTTTCCCTTCTCACCTTGTTTTGTTTTGTTACTTGTTGTTGCTCTTGTTAGAAATTTTCCCTTCCCTGCCTTTAATCTCAGGAAATATGAGCCTTTCAGTGTGGCTGTGCCGTGACACTTGCCCAGTGTACGGTGTGGCCCATCCCCGTGTCCATTTGTACATGCCGTGTAGGTTATCTGCCCTTTCTCTTACACTTCAGGGCACTATGCTTGAGATGCTTTTTCACATCTGTATATCCCTGGGACCACAGGAACTCATTGGACCAGTGCCTCTCAGCTCATCACCTGGCCAGCTGCGTGGTCCCCGCTCACCTCACCACAGCCTGCCCCTGAGATGACGAGTGCTGCCTCAGGTCCATAGCACGCACATCCTCACCTTCATTTTCTGTTCTGGCATCAGGGAGTGAGACGTTGATGGTATTTGTAATAATCGGGAGGATCAGCACAGCACCTGTTGGAATAAGCAGTCTAAAATTTCCTTTATCAAAGCGAAGGCCAGCTAGCATCTGGTATTTCTAGGGATTTTCTGTCAAGACATGGAAGTTATAGGACACTCACTTACTAGTTACACCCACCATGGTGGAAGCGTGAAGATTTTGTGACACTGTTATGAACACTGTACATGGTTGAGTTTCCCTGCTTTTTTTTCAAAGGGAAAGAACTAATTAAAATATGTCACTAAGCAAGTGATGAGTAAATGTAGGGAATATACATATAATATTTATCAGGGAGTGAAAGAACTTTTGTGGGATATGTGATGAATACACTTCAGTGAAGACAAGGGGATGCCTTAATTTTTAATAGTGGAAGTGAGAACAAAAGAACCTTACAATGAAAAGTTTTTAAGAAAGTACTTTTAACTTTTTAAAACTTTTAAAAGCTTTTGAAGAAGGACATAAAGATATATTTTAAGGATTTCTTAAAGAAATGTGAGTGTTTAATAGGCTTGCATAAGTTTGCCAAGTGCATTGGCACTCAGGTATTCTTTCTGCAGTCAGTTTGACAAAAAACAGGCTATTTTGCTTTAGAAATACTTGCCTGTGTGCTTTTCACCTCTACGTTTCTTGACCTTCCTTAAAAGCGTATGCTCCCTGTGCATGACTGGTTTGGGTCAATTTTGTGCGGGCCATAGAAACATGCAAGGGAACGGTTACCTATCTGTCCAGTTCATTCCTATGAGAAAATACACTAAAATTTAACTTTCAGAAGTAGACAGGAATGTTGCAGAAAGGTTAGTCTACTGAGTATAAATATCAAGAAATTATTGTCATACACATACACAGAAATATCAACATTGTATTTTGAGCAAAGTAAGTGTAACAGGAATTTCCAGACCATTACTGGAACATTCCAGATAAATTTAGCACTAAACTTCACTTTTCTAACTTCTTTTATTCCCCTAGATTTTCAGTTCCATCATTTTCCTTGGCATATCCGCCCTGTAAAAGGTGCTGAAACCAGGCTAGAAGTTGGTCACTTGTTATTTTCTGCCAATGCTTTAACTCTTAATTTACTTCTCACATTCCTTCTTTGTTTCTCTCACCTGTTCTCCAAAGCTCAGAGGCCAGAGGAACTCATTGTGTACACCCTCTTGTTATCTTTAACATCTCTGACAGAATGCTACCTCAACTCTATAAACTGGCCATTGTCCTCTCTCCCTCAACATCTCCTCTGTAACATATTCCGAATGAGCACCAGCTCTCTGTTGTAGTGCCTCTTTTGTCTTTGCATCCTTTAGAGAATCCCAAGCAACTGGCTCTGTAGAAAAATTATATCCTTTCATAAAGGATATCTGCAATTACAATACAATCTTACACATACTATGGAAAACTGAGTATAATACACAGTAAAAGTGCAATATTCAATTCAGAACAATGTTACAGGCATCACGTTATCTCACAACAGTTTGGAAGAAGCACAGTGGCTTGACCTCAATTCCCACTTTGTTTTTTTCAAAAGGTGTGAACCAGTGACTAGTGAAGGTATCTGAGGGTGAGCAAAGTTTGTGGCAAAGTCTGTGGCCTGGCTAAACTTTTTCCCTTACCAACTCTCTCCTCTTGCCACTCTGAGTTTGTGACAACAGGGAGCCACTGAAACGCCTTCTCAGCTTTTACCTAGTGCTGACCAAACCAGCCATTTCTCAGTCCAGACTGAACAAGCTCGATGAGAAGATCCGCTGCAGCTGTGGATCTCTTCCTCATTTGTTTGACGTGGCACTGAGAATTGCCTCATGTAGGGAACAAGAAGGGAGCAGCCCTCTTTAGCTTAGGAAACAGTCTGGGCTTCTGCTTCTGGCATGGGTTCAAATATCTTGGTTATTTACTGCTTAAAGTTTGGCTAATAATACAGTCTGGAGCATGAAGAGCTCTGGAAGAGAGACCTATGCTTCCACTATTAAGATACAGACAGAAATATCAGCCATGCGCAAGGAAATAGCAAAAGGTTAAACTGCTTGACATGCACTCTATAGAAGTTTACAATACAGACTATTTCCTCATTAGTCTTACCGGTCCCAGCAGTTATTCCAGCTAATCCCTTTCTCTTGCCATTGAAGTTGGCCCTTCCGGCAGCCAACACAACTAGCAATGGGTTATTTATATGTAACTTGCAAAAGAGTAAGGCAAAATTAAATGTCTGAATCATGAATTGAATGGAGACTTCCAAGTTTCTGGGAAACCTCTGTGGTTTTCTCAGAACTCTCCATGTCATAGATGAATGCCTCTGATATCCCATGCAAAACAGGAATAAAATGGTCTGTTCTCTCTTCTGGATTCGTTTAGCCTTTCCTGGAGCCAACAGGCAGCCTAGTCAAATGTCGTCTTGAATACACCTCAAGTGATATATAAAGGGGAGTTTTCAACCAGTCTTGATTATTCAAGATCCATGGGCACTTTCTGACCACGCTGGTGCTCAAATCAAATCTAAGTTCTCATAATCCCTCTTTATGTGAAAGAGGAACACGAATCTCTTGCAGCAGATATTCACATGTAACCCTTTCCCACCTGGATGCCAGAAAAGTTTGGAGTCAGAGATAAACTAAACTAAACTTTTGGGTTCATCCCTATTAAAAGCCTGTATAACTTCAATTGCATTTTTAATTGTAAACAGGCTGTGGGTTTTTCTGTGCTCTTCTGAACAGCTGCAGTGTTCTCCCCTGTGTTCGCTGCATTTCATTGGCAAGTCAAAGGATTTATGAAAGGGATTATATGACACTGTTGCCTGTGATAGCAGAGGACTGGACTCAATGACCTAGGCAGTGCCTGCCAATCCTATGTCCCTATTTTCCTGTGATTCCTGTAGAGTATGTAAATTATATTAGGATTGCTGGCATGAAAGCCACAATGCTAATCTTTTTTATTATTGCTCTATCCATTTTGAGCTGGCATATCCATATCACAGCGCTTGATTTTCTGTTGTCTTGCTGCTTATGCTGTCATTTAAACTAACCCATAAAGGGTGTCAGAACTCAGCTGAATCAGAATGGAAAAGCTTGAAGTTCATTTTGCACAGATGTAAAATGATTACCTAGGCAGGGGGAGATCAGTCCCCCATGTATATATTTTGATACACCAAAGCTCCAAAGCCATTTTTTGGCTGTTGGTCTGTGAAGTGTCCTCTTTCAGTGATTTAACACTTCAAAGTGTAGACACCCCTGTGCAAACAGGGGATTAGGATGTTCTAGGCAGAGGATTATAAATGCAGAAGAACTTTCACGCAATGAAGAGCTTCTTTGCAAGAGAATTACCATCGTAAATAAACATGCAGTTCTGAGAGCAAATGAACTAATGAAGTTTGGTTTCCTATGGTTTTGTATATTGTGGTTGGATTTTCTAGTGTCTGGTAATGTACAAACTGCAGGTAATGCATTTCAGGCAGCTTTCTGCATGTGGACTATCTAATGTTGAGGATGATCATATCTCAAAAATCCTCATTTTTCTCAGATAGGAAAAATACCAGGTAAGAGCAAAATTTACTTCCCAGCATTGCCACTGGGGCATACTAACCATGAGAAAGAAGCCGTAGCCTTTCCACCCATCTGTCTGTTTATATGGCCTGGGACAGTGCACTGCCATTTGATTCAGGAAGAAATGTGCTGCTATGTAGCCCATCTGTATCACAGCCCACAACCAGTTCTGCAGCTGTTTAGCTGGGAGAAGCTAATAATTTAGAGACAGGACTGCACATACTTTCTATGAGATGTTGGCTGCTCTTACAAGTGCTTTTATAAAGCATGCTCTGCCTGCTTTCTGTCACCCTGGAACTCATCACAGAATAAACATTTTTTTGTAATGATGAGGGTGTAATAAAGCACCCGTGACCCACTCAGACATGTGAGTCTTCAGCATGGCTCTAAATAACTCTTCAGCTCTTTCATTATACTAAGGTCCCAAAGTGGGCATTTTGTTGGCCTCTGTGGAGTAGGGAAAATTAGATTGCTTTACACCGTGTGGCTATTTTATTATAATAAATGCATTGAAGATTGAGCTCTTTAATTAATATCTGGAGAAGAAAGGGAAGGATCTATTATTGAAGCCCTTGGGCCATTTCAAGGAGAGGGTGAGAGTTAGAATGAGCTGGAGAAAAAGAAATAAAGCAGCTTCCTGAAAGACTCCCTCCTTAATACTCATTTTATGTCCAAACACCATGGGAAGCAGGCTGTTTTTTTGGTGGAGGACACATCCCAGGACCATCAGAGAGAAAATGATGGTGTCATTGGGGGTCAGCATCACCTTTTGTCTTTCCTGAGTCACTTTCTCTGAAGGTTCCTGAGAAAAAAGCAACTGAACAATCACAGTTTGGCCTTCTGCCCTTTGGAAATCTATGTGTAAATGTTGTGGTCTCCTTTTTCTACCTGGCAAAGAGAAGCACTGCAAGGTGACAGAGCAAGGTGACAGCAAGGAGGTCAACAGCCTCTGAAAACAATGTTCATGCACCCTCCCTGCTTCTGTCTGTGGTGTGAATGCAGCTTGCCAGTTATTTATATTTGCAAGTTTAAAAAAAATTTACCCTGTTTTTGCTGGAGAACCAGAAAGGTCAACTGGCAACTTTCTTGGTTTCAAATGGAGAGGCTGGGAGGCGTTACACTTCCAACACATAGAACGCTTCTCCCAGGCTGGGTCCCAGTACCAGTGCAGGCCTCTTACGGATGTAACACACACAGCTCAAACACACAGAAAATTGGGAAGATTAAATACCTCCCAATGGTAACTTCGACAGGCAGTACTTCCCTCGTACACATTGAGTTTGCATGTAAAGGAAGAAAGGACATCATAGCTAGTCTTTGGTAAAATACAACAAATCTAGTCAAGAACATGTGAATGATAAGTACAACACAAACTTCTCAGTCTCTTTGGCAGCTGTGGTTCATTCAGCCTCCCAGCTTGCCGGCATAAATGCTCAACATTCAAGAAGCCTTTTTATACTACTTTTCTCCTTCCTGCTGCTGTGTCCACTTACAGCTCTATGTCAGATATTATAATGTAAGGTCCAGGGATGCACCTGGGCTAGTCCACCTTGAGCTCAGATGAAGAATACTGCCTGACTTTTATAAGGAGATATTTTGGTGTCACCAGTGTGTAGTTTCTTGTTGATCTCACCACCAAAAGGTCCCCAAAGCCACCCACCGTTTCATTACTATCTCTAGTCTTGGAGCTGTTACCATGTAGAGCATCTCTACCCACTGTTTGTCTTGCTGTGCTGTGTGTCAGCAGCACTACCATCTAGCCAGCTTTTGCACATCACAGTCCTAAGACAGTGGTGGGTTATATCCCCCTGTTGCTGCTACTGCTGCCTCAGTATTAATGAATTTAGCTATTATTGATTCAATGGACTGGAAGAATCCACCTCCTCGTCACTGACTCTAGAAGCATCCCCACACCAGTTTGAGAGATATTTCACTTAACCTCGTTCATAGTGGCTTCAGCTCCGGTCACTGTTGGATGGTACTGTGAAAATTGGTGGTGGGGACAAGGTTCTTACAGGCTTTTCATTTTTGTGTATGTTTCATTTTTAGCTTATGCCGATTAGACAGAACAGCT
Organism: Buteo buteo; assembly: GCF_964188355.1. Lineage (NCBI taxonomy): Eukaryota > Metazoa > Chordata > Aves > Accipitriformes > Accipitridae > Buteo > Buteo buteo. The sequence goes on along the minus strand of NC_134176.1, from coordinate 52,852,688 downwards.
ATAGTGCCTCTGGTTTTGGTGCCAGCTGGGTGGGCATTAATGGGGGTCAACGCACAAAACACATTGGGCAGTGAAGACAGAATTAAGATCTGACTGGCTGAATGACTCTGATGAATTTCTGAAGCACTGAACTGAAGGACCAGGAGCACATTCTCTTTTGGCATGCTAATACAAGCCTGTGCTGTGAGCAGCTCCAAGGAACCATGTAAATGCAAATAAAGTCAGAAGATGAGTTTATGGAACAAATACCAAGTTTGTCTCTCATTCTCTTTGCTTTGATCTCTGCTACCAATTAAAAGATAAAAAACTCTTAGAGCACATATAAGTCCAATTAGATGTTGTAATGAAATCCTCAAGTGCTACTGAGGTGGAACTTGCAATAATTAGTTTTGATACATAAATAAAATTTCCAGATGCAATTTGTTCTTTTAAGCTCATGTTCCTCTTTCAGTTCATAGTGTTTTATTATTTCACTGATGTGTGTGAAGTAGCTTCCAGTGTTTCTGTTCCCTTGGTTCTTACAGCCTCTATGCTAATGCATTAAAAAGAACTAGAATTAATGACAAATCTGATAAGTGATTATTCTAGTGGCAATGCTATGAACTGGAATTCTAACTTTAAGAACAGGTGAAAAACATTTGTAGCCCCTTAGTTTCACACCTTCATCCATCTAGAGAAGGGCAAAGAAACTACTGATCATCAAGGCACTGAAGGCATGACACAGATTTTGCAAGTGAACAATCAGAAGCCGTGGCTGGCTAAGATGCTGTGCTTGGAGTTACAATGAGTGTTGAGAGCAGCTAATAATTTCACAGGCTGGAGGAAGGAGCCTTTGCTTGGTGAAGTTATTTATATAAAACCCCAAATATCTGTCCCACATCCCTTTTTTTTTTCAAAAGATTTAATGAAGTTATGCAGGTAGAACTCTAACCATACATATTGAGTAGGACTTTTTCACTTGCTACTTCACTACACTCCTTTAAGACTTAATTCCATTTAAACAAAGAAAGATACAGTCTCGTAGTTTATGCTGGAACAACAATACACAGAAAGGATGGTCTTCTGGCTAAGAAATGGCACAAGAAGTTAAGATTGTGCAAGTCCCTTTCTTCATACTGCACATGTTTCTGAGTTGATGTAGACCATCATTTAGGGTGAGATTTTGGGGCATTAGTCTGTGCCTTCAGAGGACTAATACTTTGTGCTGGCAGTTTAGGTCATTCATGTGCTTAAATTTTGAAGGAGCAATAAGGGTGTTGTGAAACTAAATAAATTAATATTTATAAGAAACATATGAAAATCCAGATAAAAGTTGATTCAGTCATTCTTAAACAGTAATGTTTTAGGGTGTATGTGCCATGGTACTGGGAACTGAGTGACTTCATACAAAAGATAGGGAGATGCTAATTACCGTTGCTCATGTCCTGCTTATCTTCAACAGCCGTAGACACTCAAAGGGCAGAGGCTTTCAGACTCTTGCAGCATTCAAGGTATAGTATTGCAGGTGCTACCAGGTCTGTGTCTTCTAAAAAGCTCTGCCCAGGTTGCTGCATTTCCACCTCAAAAGATGCTTCTCTGGACTCCAGCCTAGGCTGCCTTATCAGTGAACTTCTCATGCTGTCTTCTTGCTTTCTCCTGACTGACACTCTGGGCAAGTAATCTTAGCTCTGTCAAAATAATTTAATGCTACATCCTTGCTGCATGTCTCAGGTTTTATCTTTGCTGCCACAAAGGGAAACTCAGGTAAGGTTTGGGCATGTACCTTTCAGATCTAAGTCAGTGCAGACAACAGGAGAGGGAAAGACCAGGCTTATCACCCCACAACACAGCCTGTGGCCCCAAGAAACCTCTCTAAGCAGCAATCTGTCAACCTGCAAGGGGCTGGGAGTTGGGGGAGATGATACAACAATGTGGCTTATACTCCATGATAGCCGCTGTTCATTAAAACACCTTCCTGTCCCCAAATACCACAGAAATCCATACAAAGGACGGCTCACCTGATTTGTTCCCTATATGTGTTTAAAGTTAACACAGGAGGGCCAAGCCACCTCTGACCCAGCAATAATGTTCGTTCTAATGGGAATATTTTCAGCATCCCAAATTGTGGATTCAGCCCAATGTATCCTGCCTGCTTAGCAATCTTGCTAAAAATTGCAGTCTTAATCTCTCTGACCACTTCAGGATTGCATCAATTTTCACGGCTCTCAGTGGGGATGCACACAACTGGCTTCGTTCCATCTAGTCTGAGATGTTTAAGTCAAGTACTTCCACTGGGGATCAAGATATACCAAGATACCTATAATCAAGGGAAAGAAAGAGAGGCACCTCCAGAGGATAACTCACATTTAGCTAGTGAGAGGCAGTTTTGTAGGAACATCCCTTAGATTAACAGAACATGACAGCTAACTGAAGTAACAACTGTAGTCCGGAAGCCATATAGATGCACTAACATGGCTCTGTATCCCAAATTTACAACAAAAGCACATCTTTGAATTGTGGTGGGTTTGAATGATATACACTGTTTATGCACTCCTTCCAAAGTACAGCTGGAGCCAGGCCAATTTACAATGTTGTTTCAGTACCTTGCAAATAACTGTCAGTGAACTCCCAGCTCAGAATACAGCTAATAGCAACATGGTTACAAAAGTCTGCTTTTCTCCCAGCCAGCAGACAACAGGCATTTTTCATCCCAGGACTGTTTAGGTCGTGAAGGTATCGGCCATTCAATGGGATGCTCCTTAGTGTAATTTGCAATAGATTAGTGAAAGCAAAAGAAAAAACTTGCTTCTGATCTCTCTCAGCAGTCATGACCACAATAAAAGGCCATTTATAAAATGAATCCATCAAAATCTCATTTCTTAGAGGGAAAAAGAAATATCCAAGTACTAAAGATACTGAATCCCATAATAAACATGTGCTAAGGACATGTTACAGGCTACCATTTATAGGATAAGCAAGTTTAGTTATCTTAAGAATTGCGGGGAATCTGAAGATTCACTGCATGTCATCCTCAATGAGGCGTTTTCATTCAGCGAAAAAAGGTGAAATGTCTTTTTCAAAACCACTGTCAGGAGCCAGGCTCTCTTTAGCAGCAGAGAAATCCAAGGTGTCTGGTCTCAGTGCTTATTAGAAAGTCTGGAAAAACAAAACGGCATGCATGTGAAGCCCCAGCACTCAGAAGCTGCGTGGCAGGGTTGGCTTAGCCCACGCACGCGGCCCCGGCAGGTTGTGACCCCAGGTCTGCCAAACCAAAGCAGGGCATTCCTCAGCTCGGAAGAGGAGGTACGTACACCAGCAGTGGGCATGTCCAGTGTTCTCAAGAAGAAAAAGGGAACTGGATGATAATGTCCCAGAGCAGAAATAATATTTTTCTTTTTTTTCCACTTTTTTAAAATGCTCAGACCTGTAGTGACACACAGCTTCCCTGAGTTTATCCCTCCCTAGCCAGGCCCTTAGAGAATGGTAAAATGGGTGACAGAAGGCACCAAGAACAACAGTCCCTTCAGCCCTTGTGTGATGACGGCACCCAGTCTCGATCAGCAATGGCAGAACTCCCAGCTCACGCTCCGTTTCCCCATGTCCTTGGCAAGGTGGTGCGGACACTGCGCTGGAGAGGAGCTGGGTATCACACTTCCAGCCAACAGCAATGTGCTCTGGTGCCTTATCCCCTTGGTCAAATAGTGACAGAATTAAAACAGGACACCCAAAATAAAGACTTTCTTCCTCTCACACACACAGAGCTTGCCCTTCTCCCTCATCACAGAGATTTCCTCAAACCTGCAAACTTGCTTTTAATTGAAGAGTCTAAACCATCAATCATATAAAAGAGCTTGCCACATTCTGCACTGCCTACCACCTGCTTATAAGGAAAAAATAGAAAGTACCAAAGGAGCATATGAATTGAATTGTATTGAAAATTTACTCTGTCAATCTTTCGGGACCAATTCTTGTCTCTCAGAACTGATTTCACTGCACTATTTGTCTTGGTAATACAACCAGAAGTTCTTTCTTCCTTCTGGGAATTGAAATGCCTCTTGCTGTAACCTCTCCTGCATGGCAGCTGAAAACATAGGGGCTGTATTACCCACTGGGAAAATTCTCAGCCATTAAAAACTTTGTAATCTCCATCATGGCCCACTTTAAGGTATCCTCTATTCTTAACAGAAAAGACCATTAAACCATTCCTTCAGAGATGCTCAATCCAGTGTATGCCAGAACTAGCGTGTCCTACTGTCCAGCAGTGGAAAGAGATAAGATTGTGACCAGCCATGAAATAGCAACCTTCGCACAGATTTTGATCACCACAGCCAGTGATGTTTTACTGTTCTTGAAGAAAACCTGATTTATTTGTAGCTAAAGCCTCTAGTAAGAAACATAGTTCTGAAACTGCAGATTTTTGGTCGCTGTTAACAAAGAACCAGGAGCAGGATGGGAGCTTCTGGCTTGCTGTCAAATTTCAGTGTGATGCCTCAGCCAGACTGAACTCAGCTCTGCAGGCTCAGACAGCAGTAATCTGAAGATTACATTCCTATATCTAAGCAGTATGGGCGTCTTGCATTTTGGGGCCACTCTCACAGGCTGTTGTAAATTATACTCGTAGCAACTGCTTTGCCAGTTCAAGAGTGCAGAAGGGAGACTGGGTCGGCTTATAGCACTCAGGAATTTTCCTGTATAAGAAGAATAACTTTTTGCTGATGAATACAGCCCCAGTGTGGCAAAGAGAGGTTTGATGGAGAGAGGAGAAAGGGGCAAAAGTGAGGCAGTCAGGTCAAAGAAGCAATACGGAGGAATATGGCCTGTGCGGACCGGAGGATGCAGGTGTTTGAGACACCAGCGAGAATGAGGCATTAAGACAAGCAGGGCCTGGTGTGCAGGCAGGTGACACTTTTCAGTTAGCTCTCAGCTACCAGTATTTTTGCAAAGAAATATCTTCTAACATATTTGTATTGATCTTTGAAGTACAAGAAAACCCTTATGACAAGAACCAGACTTTCTTCCTGTCTTAAATATTCCCCCCAAGAGGTCTGTTCCCAAACATCCTTGGTATCATCTCTTGCCCTTTCCTGATACTTCTTTCGAGCCTTATTCTAGAAGATTGATTTGTCTGTAGTGTGCATGGGAAATCCTCACATGTCCACTCTACACAAGCCTCTAGTCCAAGCAATTTCTCACCTGCCGCTACTTTGATCTATGGGAACAATATATATTGATTAGTGGCTGGACATGAAACTGTGCAAGGCTGAAGGACGCTTCTTTTATTGAGAACCAATTCCCTGCTTGCTCCATTTTCCTGTTATGAGCTCCAGAAGCAAAGATTAATGACAGCCGTTCCACTTGTTTAAACAGCTGATGTCTCAGGCCTAGATCCCACCTGGGGCTCCCTTCTGGACAATAACAACAGACCATTACTGAGCTAAGCAAAAAACCACCATAAAAAATAGCAAAGTTTTAGCTTCCAAGTTGGCAAAGAAAATAATTTCTTCAGGAGCAGAAAACCCATTGAAGGACAGAAAATGAGAACCGCTACGGGTAGCAACAGAATTTTTACTGTAGTCCATTACTGTTGTATTTTCATAGATACAGATTGCAAAATGCAGACATTGCTGGGGTGAGATGCAGCTGTTGGATATGAAGAGACACAATTGACATAACTGTATGATGGATGCGTTCACAGTGAACGAAATGCAGAAAATGACAGGGTCAATGATAATAGATGTGTAGATACAGAGGAAGAAGCTGGAAGAATGTAACAACCAAAAAGAACAGGAAAAAAGGCATATGGAGCTATTTCAGGCACCTACAGCAAGTGTTTTTGACACAGAGAATAAAGAGGATATAGACAGCAGGTCAGCAGAGCTGGACCATGGATTAAAACCAGCAAGCCTGGCATTTCTTGCTCTACACCCAAAGATCTGGCTGAAGATATATATGGCCCAAAGAAAGGACACAGGTTGCTTTGCTCCTTTGGTACCAAGAGAAAGAGCATGGCAGTAATAATGAAAGGTGGAGAGATTGTGCTGCTGCTGCATGTGCTACAGTTATTCCTTGGTTAGAGGACTTTATGTACCAAGATTCTTGCTCTGTTATTTTTTACCAGTACAAAATTAATGTATTGGAAAAAGTAGTCAAGAATAACAGCAAATTAAAAGGACTACTTGAAATACTCCTACAAGTGAGTACTAACAGTTCATTGCTTTCTGCTTCTTTAAAAGCCCCACAGTCACGTTCATTGGGTTGTTACTATAACACAACAGGTTTTTTTAATGCAAAATTTCACACTTAACTCTCAGGTACAATCAGAGAAATAAGAAATAGGCATTATGCAGCCACCAAGCCTTCCAATTATATTTTCTTGCCTCATTCCACATGAAAAATACAAGCTGAGCCCTGAGTTACATTGCAAGCCACTGAACTAATGAATGTTACATCTTGTAGCTCCCATTAACTTGCAGAGATGAGGGAGTTTGGAAGGTGTTATTTGACTGCCATTTGTTTGACTAAGGAACAAAAAAGGAAAGAAAATACTGCACCCTCCACCCCTGCCATCACCACTTTGCCTATCTCCATCTGTCATCCACGTAGGCTCTGAGTGATGAAATTTATAAGCACTTTCAGGCACATTGAGTGAGTACTGCTGAATCAGGAGAATCACAGCCTGGTCTCAGCAATGAGTTAATCTTTTAAGCCTTATGTTAGTTAAAAAGACTTTTACAGGTCCTTGTTAAAACCCCAGCTATTACTTTCAGAGAACTTGTAAGCACCAGAGCAGAGGACCCAGGTCTTAGATCTTAGTTTCTGCACTCTGAGGCTTTGGGGAAGAGGGATGAGGAAAATGTTATTTATTAGTGGTGACCTTGTTTGTCTCCTTTTCCTTGTTTTGAGCTAAGGAGAGCTGCTGAACCTCACCAATGAGGTGAGGAGGCTGGACTGCCTTGGCATAGCCAGTCTGATATGTTCAAAAGGACAAACAGTCTGGAGAGGGCTTATTCTGCGAGGCGCTTCGGCCTCAGGGAGCTGCAGGGCAGCCTGGTTGAGCTGCTGCGGCCGTGTCTGAACCAGACGCTCCTGTCTGCTGACCTGATTGCACTACTCTCCAGGGACAGTCCAAAATGGGAGACTGTTATCCCCCGTATTGGCAACTTGATAAAGGCTGCCGTTGTCTGGACTGCTTGGGAGACAAATAAAGGTGTGAACTTCTCCCTGGAAATGTTGTAGTTTTTATTTATATGTCAAAGAAAACCCTGGCTTTTGTGCTTATTACTGTTGCTTTGGGCCTTTTTGCAACTATCAGCCTTCTGTGTGCACCCTGATGCATCAAAGAGGTTGCCTTGTAAAAGTCAAATAATGTATCCTCAAAGGCTGAAATTCTGAGACATCAGATAAAGGGTTTTAAGGAGAGAAGATGGTGGCAAGTTGCATAAAATCCACATGTATTCTGCTGAGAAACAGCTCGAGAGCAATTTCAGGTAAAGGAATCCTGCCTCTCAAGTTGGGACTATATGAAATAAAGCTCCGTTGATCCCTCCTGAACCGTCCCGCTAAATCTAGTCTGACTCTTCAAATAGCACTCTTCAAATAGCTCCTGATAAAATGGAGACTCAGCCTTCAGTGTGAGTCTTTACCCACCCCTTTCCTTCTGCAAACAACACATAAATGTCAGAGTGGTTTTACTGACCTCAATAAACGCTTGCAGGCAGGCAAGGATGATTCCAGATACTGCCAATAGGAGGCCATTAAGATTGATGTTACGTTTCCATAGCCCCTGTCAGCTGGGAGGACCTCTAAGGTTTTACAGTCTAAAGGTTAGCTTCGGTCTGGTGGTGTTCAGGCAAGTGACTGGGGCTGGGGGAAGCGTTGGCGGGGAAAAGAACAGGAGATTTGCCTTCCTGTATTCCATGTCTGGGAAAGGCGAAGCAGCACTTGGCAGGCAGCTCCCCTGCTGCCAGGTGGGATGGTGATGGGAAAAAAAGCAAGGTGAGAGGGAGAAGACGCAGAGATATTGTTCTGCTTCCTACTCTCTACCAGCTAGTGGAGCTTGCTAGTTGCATGGGTGAGAAGATATACTCTACCCCAGGAAGGATTTTAGGAGCAGGCACCATTCTTTGCATGCCAGAATACTCTGACTGCTTACTTTTTAGTCCTGAGGGGCAAATTTATATCTCACATGAGTCAATGGATTTTCATGAGAGCTGAATAAGCTCCACTCTCTTTTCTAAGAGGAATAAGAATGTTTTCAGCAGCTAGGCAAAAAAAAACCATAAAAAAAAAATCACATGCTAGCTCTGAAATCAAGCAAGCACCTGGTAAATTGTTTCCGAGTGGCAGATACAACAAGCATCTTTCCCCTGCTCTCTCCAACAGCTTCCTTCCCAGAGGATGCTCCAGGTATCCAGCTCCCATATGTTACAGGGATCCTTTTGTTGTAGACAGTGGGGTAGCAGAGCAGCACATACACACTGACAGGGCGAGAGCTGTGCTATGGGATATCTGGCTGGGGAGCAACTGCAGCTGCAACTTCTTTCAGGCATTTTAGAGTGAATCAGGCTCTGCAGCAAGGTATCCAGTGCATCCTGGCCATGTTCCTTCCCTTGCTAGAGACAGAACCTTGTAGCATTTATTACTTGCCCAGTTTCCTGGTGCTTACTTTGAAAGCCTCCACAGGAGAACTTTGCTTTGTTAGTCTGTTTCTAGCATTGCTCCCTCATTTTGGGTTTCCTACTGTGTTTTACACAGATTAGCAGAAGGAAGGTTGAGCAGAAGGTGAGAAAACAGGTTGCTGGCTCATATTTATTTGTGAAAGAGAAAGTCTGACTTCAGCTGGAGAGCAATGACTCCTGTAGAGGGATAGCATATGAACACTGATGCCTCAGAAACCTCAGATTATTTTTAGTTTTCTGTCCCAAGAACAGGAATCTAATGGTGCAGGTACAGACTCTCTCTGAAGATGCTGGACCACCCAGAATTGACACACACATTTACGATGAAGAAATTTTGACCAGCGCTAAATAAAGCTGGATTCTACTTTCAGTTACAGCAGCAAAAACTGGAATAGGCATTCTGATGCCAATGACATAATTTTGGATTTGTTCCTGAACACTGAGACAGTCTCTGGCCCTCAGTCCTCCCTCCTTTATGTTCACAGGAACCTTCTACTGAGCATATGCATTAGTTTGCATCTCTCTTCATCTTCCTTTCAGCATGTGAAATACCAGCCTTGAAGTAGAACTTAGAAGTAGTAGTCAAGAAGCAGATGGATCCAAAGGAGATACAGAACTCAAAGGCTGATTTTTGTCTATACAGATCTCAGCACACAAATGCTACCAAACTTAGTGAATGTCCTTTCCAAGTTTATTTCAAAGGCTTCCAGTACTCTGTGAAAAGCTGGCTTTGGCCACTCCTTCCTTCTTACATTGTCTTCCATTGCTATCCTTTGAAATCCTTCACTGTTTCACAGCGGCTTTTCTCAGTCTAAGACATTGTCTTTTCATTTTTTGAACAGAGCATGGACAAAGCAGAAACAACTGCCGCTTCTTTCAGTATCAGAGTGAAACTTTCTTTCCAAAGCAACTGCACTTTGCTAGCCAGGCTGTGGGTTTGACAGTCCTGAGGAGCAGAGTTTCCTGGGGAGCAGAGTTCTGTGTTAAAAAGCAGAGACTCTTCAGAAACCTGGAAAGAAAGCTTTCCCAGAAAGGCTTTCTCTTGCTGCATCTCATCTTTCAGGAAACTCCAGCTATTTTATGTTTTATCCTTTCTCAATCTTTTTTTTTTTTTTTTTTTTTTTTTTTGGTTTCAGAGAACAACTGCTTTGGAGGAAGCATCTACTTCTTTATGTTTTAGCCTAGTTTAAGTAAGTCAACTCCCTGATCACAACACACCGATGATACCATGTTTGGTGCATGCTCATTTCAGATTGTTTTCAAGGACTTCCAATATTTTGAGAAACTTCTGGTTTAGCCATATCTTCTTTCCTATTCTTTTCCTTTACACTTTATTTCTGTTGTTTCTCTACCACCCCAAAATGCCATGTTTGAATCTCCTTTGCATTGTCCCTGTCTGTAGTAGTGCCCTGAAGACTGCTGTTGTCAAATCCCATATTCACCTTGGTTTTATTTTTAACTTCTCCAGAGATTTTGAACCTCTGCAACTCTGGTCCTATTTAAATGACTTTAATAAAGCCATTCATATATGGAGATGTGCTAAATGATTTATCTCAGTAGCGTTACGCAGCTGCAGCAGTTCCTCCCTTCCCCTAGACAGAGTCCCCAGCCAACAATCCCAAGAGGGCTACAACCAGCCAAAAAAAAAAACCCCAGATCCTGGGGAGTGTGAACGGATGGAATTTTATGAGTGTGTTCCTCATGGGGAATGTTGTTGAGACTTTGGGTACTATCTGCATTTTAATTAATATGGTTGTCCTACATTCTCTTCTGGGAGAAGGGCAAAATAAAGCAATTTTAATGAGATCCCATAGGTTTTTGCCAGGTAAGTGATAATATCCAAAGACAAAATTCAATGAATTAAGTCAAGGGAATCATAAGAAAATGTCTGGTTAATGGATCTGGTTTTGTGTAACAGGGAGCACAGTTATAGCTGATATAATTGGAGAAACTGTGGTAGAGCCTTAAAGCTAGAACATTGCTTTTTGTCTGGATTGAAAGGCACTCTGGCAGTAGTGGGAAACAGGAAAGAGGTATCAATATGAGATTAGGAGATGCATGTGAATGGAAAGGTAAGAGAGTTTTCAGTGATGAGGCCAAGAAGGTAAGAAGTCACGGAAGGAGAATGGTCATGCGCCTTGAACGAAGATGCACTAAGCTCTGAAGATGAGGAAAACAGGAGTGAAGTTGATGTAAAGAAGGAGAATTAAGGTTGATAAAAAGCACCATCTGTTTCTTCATGTATTGGTTTATTTGAAACACATGTTTTCACATAGTTTTTGGTTTATGTTTTCCTAAGGTAAAATATTTTTCAACAGAAATTGGAACAGAATGATATTCTTTAAAAAATATGCTTCTTTTTAGCTGAAAAAAGAACTTTTTTGTAAACATTGTCACTGAAAACAATATGGACATAATTTTCCAATGGAGAAAAAGGGTTTTAAATCCAGAAATAATTAAACCTTCTCAAGGAGTAAACAAGAATGCCTTAGCTATACAAGGGAAGAGAGGAATTGGAGCATTAGGAATGGGACTTTGGACTAGATATTTGGCGTATGTATATGGTCCTCTTGCTGACTGGAATCAGGCATTCAAAAGTCCTTGTTCCTCAGTGGCAAGAGGACAGAGGTGTTTTTGTTGGAGTGCTAATAAATGGAGACTTATTCTCTTTGGAGAAACTTTCAATTTTGAACCAAATATCTGTCTGTGCATGTTTTAGTTACCAAAGGGGTTAACCTGCCTGACCAACAGGATCGGTACACCTAAAGACAGACCGCAGCACTTGCAATTTCCAATGTCAACTTCAAAACTGGCATGCATAAAGTGTTATTACCAAGCAGCTGCTTGCTGATGTGGCTAATTGTTTGGCTTACTGAGTTCTTGTAGTCTAACAGCAAAGCACAGATATCAGAAGTAGGAGATGGGAGGATCACGGTGGCAAAGTAATAAGCTATTCAAATCAGTCACTTGGGTCTACATGAAGAATCAAGGTCATAATTCATGTTGGGTCTCTTTCAAAAACTGTCCTATTTTAATATATGTTTCTGTATAAAATATGTGATAGATTTTGAAGTCAGCTTTGCTTTACTTTTTATTCGTGTTTGTTACATGTGAACAAAGCCAAAAATGTCCATAAATGATTCTAGTTCAGCAAAAATCTTAGACCTATTAATCTGAGCAAAGAAATTTAGCTTACACACAGGAGTGAGACTTGACGAAGTTGTGGCTAGAAAACAAGGTGTTAACATTTTCCACCTGCTGACAAGCTCTTGCAATAGGTGCAAAATAGGTTTGTCCCTAGTTCTCCTTGTTTTGGATAACCTTAATCTGGACTGTCTGTATTCACTTCAAAAATGGAAAGGCAATGACTGCAAAATGCAAGGTGTTCAGAGCCTTGGGAGTGAAGCTGAGGGTCTGTTGTTCCAGAGACCAACCAAGGAACATGGAGGTCTCCATTAGCATCTTCTTCCCTTCCCCTTTACCTCCCTTCCTAATGTTTAACCAGAGTTTCAGGATTTTACAAAAATTAAATGGTCTGGCATGATGTTTCTGAAGCAAACTGTGGTTGACTGGAAGATTCACAGTGCCACCAATTCAAACGCATAACATATGATTTGGATTCTTATGCAGCTTTTTCCACAAATGACATAAAGCATTTGAAAGGTCAAAAATCTTCAGAACTTAAATGTTGTTGCTCATTCCTTGCTTTGCTTCTGAATAGACTGATTTTTTTATTTTCCCTTTCTGACCTTCATTCCTCCATCTGCTTCTATAATTTCTACAGCTGTTGTGATTTGTTTTATAAACTGCCTCTGTCTGGGCTGCTTCTGTCCTGAGTGCATTTTGTTTGGGGCTGATGTGTTGCCTAAACTGTTCCCTGTTCTTTGATGATATTAACAAATCGAGTTGCCTCACTGGATTGACTTTTCCCCTCATTTATTTCAGAGCGCCTTTTGGATTGAAATCTCCAAACCCATCACAACTGCCATTGTAAATCAAGCTGACAGTCAATTACAAGATGGACTATGTATTTGAACAAGCCCAGCTTTGAAAACCCAGCCATTTCTAATATACTTACAGACCTGCAAATGCTCTTCGTTTGCAGGACACAGGGGTGCCCACTGCATGTGAGCAGCTGGTGCTGGGGTGTGGTGTCAAAAATCAGCAGAACTGTAAGAGAACTCAGAGGAGTTTAGTTAAAACAATAAGAAAAGCATTATTTGCCTCCCAATGAATAAGCCTTAGTTGGTAGGGGTGCTATTTTTTGTGAAGCTTAATTGTATCTGACGCATTAACACTTTCACTGCTGACAGATAGCAGCCAGGTTCTGACGTACCAACATGCGTTTCAGAAACAGCAGGACACTTATTACCAATACAAAGGCATTAGAGTACATAGGAAGCTTGCAATCCATGAAGAAATGCACGATAATGCATCTTGCACCACTTTTAGTTTTAGTGGAAAAATATTGCAGCGAGACAGTTTGTGATATGGGCGTATGTGTCTGTGAGTAAACTCCAGATAGCACTTGGCACAGTTTAATTCCTCTCCATTTGGCAAATCATCTGGTGTTCTCCCTTCTGTTGCATATCCCAGAATAAAATAGAAGAAGCTGTCTTCAAGTATACAAAAAAAGTGAGCTTAGGCTGCGCAATGACCATGTTTCTAATGCATCAGAAATGAAGGTAGTTCTGTTTGATTTACCATTCTGTTAGTGTCATCAAAAATCTGCAGAGATGTGGAAATAGCACCAGCTGGGTAATTGCTGCAGAAAACATGCCATGGTATTCAGTATGGGCTTTCCTCATGAGAGCTGCTCCAACAGGGTGGTGTGTATAACTTTGTATAACCTTGCACTGAAAAAGGTCTGACAAAAGCAAGAAAAACAACTCTTACTTCGGGAAGGATGAGGTCAGCCCAGCCCAGGCATGGTGGAACATATGAAATACATACTCTGTGTGAGTCTCTCTGTCAGTCTTCCAGTTTATGGTGCCAGTAAATCTGTTGTCTTGATTTGAACAATAATAAGAATAATGCAAAAATCTAAAGAGAGACTGAATTTGTGAGCTGATGGGAGAAACAGACTTGTTTTTTAAAAATGTGACTGTTGGAGCAGTTGAGGAATATCTTCTTGCTTTGAGAATTAACACATATTCTGTGACTCAGGGACCTGGATTAGAAATGAAGACAAAAGTCACAGCTCACATGCTGTGCTTGTGTTACAAGCCATCCTCTCTCCCTTGCCTGCAGGAATTTCAACAGCACGAGGCAAAGCACAGGAAACGATGTTGTGAAGAGCGTACCAGGACTTAGCGAGGAACAGGCCGGCTCCCATCTGCTTCTTTGGCCCCTGCTGCTTTGCAGGAACATCCTGTCTCTGCATCGGTTTAGTCTGGGGCAAAACAAAAAGGAAGGAAAACCACAATGTCGAAACTTGATTAACTGCAGTAGTTGCAGGTAGTGAAATGGCCAAGTCACCTCTCTTGTTTCGTCATAAGCATTACGACATTACATTCAGTTGATCAGTTTGAGCATGTTATGTTATGTGGCAATGGACTTAAGAGAGCTCAGTTGTACTTTCTTGTTCTATTTAATCTCTTCTGTTTCTCCCTTCGTGCTCCATCTTGCTCCTAAACCCATCACTTTCCTTCTGTTCTTATGTTAAGTTGGTAAGTGGCTTCCTTCACAGGCCAGAATAATGTGACATTTTGTGGGGTAAGTAGTTCCTTTCCTACCTGAATCTTGTTTCATGTGGCTGCCGAACCGCTCTGTCTTTAACTACATCTTTCAGAGAAACTTAGAGAATGCCTTCTGTTACTTGATTGTTTTAAGGGGACCTAAGTCTTTACCTGTGCCAGGGCTAGGCAGAGATGGCAAAGGAATGGGCTGAGAAATGCCCATGTGCAACCTGTACACATTTGCTCCTGCATACTTCAACTGTTTTTTCTCCCAGTGAGTGTGAGGCTGGGAAACAGCGGGCTTCTGCCTCCACCTTCTTGGCAGCTGGCTGCTAGTCTGCTGATGAGATCAGACTGAAGCGAGAATGACCTGTTTGCTGCTACTGGAGTCACAAAAGGCAGGATAACAAACTGTCCCTGCCAGCTACTCAGCATAACCCCCCTCTTGTTCGTAGTTCTTCCTCTTTCGCTCAGCTGTAACTCGGATTTAGGACATATGTTCTGCCATGTGAATGAAAGGAAGGCTCACTCTTCTTGGACCAACTGTGGTTATTCCAAACTTGCCACAGGTAGAAGCGGCACATCGCCCGTTTTATTCTGACAAGGTTATCGCAGGCAGTGCAGTCTGGCTGTCAGAGTCAGTTCTGAGGACAGGTGTCTACTCCATGCTTGGATCGTGTCAGCAGCTCACCTAAAACCTCACAGCGAGTTGTGGCAGGGCTAAGGAGAGCACCCATAAATCCTCCCACAGCAGGAGGCAAAGTCTCCTGCTACTGCTGTGGGAGCAAATGCTGCAAAGAGCAGTAGCGGTCCTTGGTCTCTCTCTGGTGTTGAAATATTTCTAGTGAAGAAATGCCCATCACTCCAGAGGCTATGCAATATGCTTTAAGCAGCTGCAAGGACCTATTGACTCTTCTTTTGACACCTTTTTAAACAAGAAACATGTTTTGACCTGCAAACAAAGCCCTCTGCCCTATGTGCTGCAAACTACTTACATGCTTGTTATGAGACTTGCACAACAAACAGCAGCTCTCCAAGTAGATCAGAAGGCACAATTTTTGAAGAAGGTGTGCACAGAAGGAACTCTGGAAATACTTCTTTTACTGTTTGGCATCCCAGAAAGAAAGGATGCTGATAAACTAGAGTGAGACCAGATAATAAAGGGATGAAGAAAATGACTTATTTATGAAGAAGGAAGTAAATATATACAGATTCATTGTAGAATCTTTCTGCAGTGGTAGGTTATTGTAATTAAAAATAAGGAATGTAAGAAATACATGTGCCTTTATGTGGAGTTCAGGGTATTTGGACCTATTGCCTCATATTTTTCTTGCCCCTGTATAGGTTTTAGGTAAAACTCAGGAACTTCACTTTTTCCTTCTCTGAGTATTTTATGGCACTGTTCTCCACCTTCACCTTATGTTTAAGTGAGTTTTTTCTTTCTTTCTTTGGTCATTTGCATAAAATCACAGATATGGTCTTCCATAGCAATTAACACCCACCAGTCCTTTGACCCTTGTTCTGCTATTTTTTTCTGGTGCTTTCATATAGCCACATTTCCATTCATATCTCATTCATGCCAATATTAATATTTCCAGTATTAATGTTTCTGTTACAGATTTCTCAGATGCATGGTGAAATCAGTCACTGTAAAACTATACACTACCAAAGAGTGAAATTTATTCTTTTGCAGAGAGCCACTGCAAGCTTTATGTACCACTCAAGTCCCAACAGACACAACTGAAGTATTAGATGAGACTTAAGCAGAGAGAAAAGTAAAATTCATCCAATTGCCCTTTTTTGGCTGGCAGATCTCAGCCTGCAGGAGTGAGAGCTACCCAGTAACTGTAAGCGTGACTGAGAACTGAGAGAGAAAAGAGCTTTCACATTTAGCTGACAGCATTCCTGGTGCTGCAGCAGGGCTGTGACCAGACTGCCGCAAACTGCATTGTCAGGTGGGATACGAGGATGGTCCATTTGTGCTTTACACCAGCTTCTGAACTATTTGAGTCCTCCTTTTGAACTGCCTCTGTATTATTCCCTTTACTTTATTCCCTTTGCTCCAGCTGCATCACCAGTTTTAATGAATATCACTTAATATCATGCTGGTGAGGAGTAGTCCGTGAAAACAGTGATATGTTTGCAAATTTGATCTAAGGTTTCAGTCAGTTTATAACATGGACCATCTGACATCCACAGGGGATCACCTTATGTGCTCTTGATTTATAGGCCTCTTAGGTGTCTAAATATTGTGTTAGTTAAGCTCCCTTAAACACAAGGGGACATTTACAGGTACCTAGAGCTTAAAATGGGCTAGTGTAAAACAGCACCCGATATTGGCATTTCATTTCTCAGAAAATCCAAATACACCTAGAGTTTTTAAAGACCTTTTTTAAAGGAATAGTGAAGTTACATGCTCAGACTTCTTTCCCTGTTCTGGGTCATTTTCTCTACATCCCACTATCTTTTCCCCATTAGTAATAATAATCAAGACAAAAGCAGCATCCTTCCATAAATCATGACATTTTTGAGTAATCTTTATGGAACAGTGACCCCGAATTCATACTAAATTCTCTTTTCTCCCTTCTGTTTATATGCACCCCCTTGTTTTGTGGGAGAAGCGTGTCTGGTGGGTAAAGCACTGGTGCTGCCCATGATGCTGGGCTGGGGGAGCACATGGTAAATCCTGTGGTGAGGAGAAGGTGGACTCGGAAATCTGTCCCTTTCACTGTAGCGGAATACTTCTTTTGGAGAGAAGATGAGACGTAGGCCTTCTTCCTTGATCTTTTGATCTTTACCTGTTCTTGAAGAGATATTTCAATACCGCTGCCACTATTTTGCAGCAGGCATTTTTTTCTTTCTACGCTCAGCAAGTAGAAATGGATTGTGACTCCTGATAGCATACCTACTATTCCCCCACTGTCTTTCAAAAATATTAGATGCAGGACCTGGTAAGAATTACTTTCCAATCTACATTTAAATGTTATATTGATTTTTAATCCCTTAATCTTTATCAATCTCATCTGAATTTGCCGTAAGTCTAATGGATCATTTGGTTTCAGACAAGGCTCACTACTTAAAATGATCAACTGTACACTTGGCCAGCTCAAAACCTCTACACCATTTAAATACTCTTTGTAGGACTTAAGGAATACAAAGACATTGAGCTCAATTTCTGAAAAAGAAGAATCCCGCTCTAAATAATTACGCACAAGTTGTGAACTATGTATTCTGCAATCTATTCCACTCATTTTCACCTAGAGAACCCCATATCCATTTATTCCTGAGGCTTTTCTGGCTAGTAGGCACATTTTCATCACTGTTAACTTCATCTGAAACACCAGAATTAATGTATAGAGAAGGAAGCAGAAAAAAGGGAAAACAAAAATCTTATTCCAACTGAAAACTGATGGACAATTTCTTGATGAAGTTGTTCTCCTTCTGCATAATTATTCCATTTCAGAGGTATGGGAGGATCAAAAATTTCTGTTGTAGTCTTCAGCTTTCATGCTTAATAGAAGTAAGGCCTGTTTTTCTTTTATACTTTGTACAAAGCCATTTCAGCTGAAAGAAGTGAGATATGCTATGCTTTGATATTAAGTATCCCTTGAAGGACTTGGCTGTCTAAAGATCAGGAAGTTAATGATATTTTGTCTCGCAGCAGGATGACTTTTTAATGTATATTTTAGATAATACAGCAGTTCAGCGATAATATTGTAGATTATTGCATTTCCTTCCTGAGGCTTTATATTAAATGGGTAAATGTTTCTGGGCAAGCAAAGCCTTCTTCAGTTTCAAAGTTTTTTTCTCCTTGTCCTTTATGGCAGTGTATTGCTATTAGATGGGCTTTTGTGATTGTGTTTTTTTTCTCCTGGCTTTTGTTGGGAATGATTCTTCCCTCTTGAGATAGCTAGCATAAAGCCTCTGTGCCCCATACTGGAAAATGAAGTAAGACATAGACCTTGAGTTCTGCAGGTGGAGCCATGGGAGCATGAACTCACCCTCCTGTTTACC
The DNA here is from genome assembly GCF_964188355.1 of Buteo buteo. NCBI lineage: Eukaryota > Metazoa > Chordata > Aves > Accipitriformes > Accipitridae > Buteo > Buteo buteo. The sequence continues at coordinate 52,834,339 of NC_134176.1, read as the reverse complement.
AGAACAGCAACATCTCAACTTCATCAGCTGAGTCAAAGAGCCTTGTAAGCCTGAACATGGTAGTTGCTTGTGCAAAGTGGTTTTACACCACTGTGCATCCATTACTCAATATGCAGTTTCTTCCCTATGGATATGGAAGGTCGTGTCCCAAAGGATGGACACACAGTATTCCTATTTTGAACCCAGCTCATCTTTTCTGTAACACTGCTTTTAAGATTCAGCCACTTACAGTGACAAGCAGCTAGGGCAATACTTGTACTGTGTATGAACTAGGAAAGTTTGAATGTGAAGTGACAGATGGGCTTCATCTGGAGAGGCAAAAGAGAGATGGACTAAACCCAGTCTATGCTTCCAGAGTTCACTCTGGACAAAAACTGTGACTCGCTTACCATACTCAAAAATGCTTTTCACTGAGCTCATAAGCTACAGAAGGCTCATGTACACTGCACTGGAGCACGGGACCGAGGTCTCTACATGACCACTAAGTAGGCTGGCACATAGAGTAGGGCAGTAGGTACATAGAGTAGGGCATGCTGAAAGCAGCATCATCAGCTTAGCAAGAAGCTCTGTATGAATTGTAGCTAATTGTCTCTGGACCCCTGCCGGACTGTACTGCCTGGGGAGCTCTTTGCACGTGTGTGCTCTAATGTATGGTGCAATACAGTCATGATGACAAGCTGTTGCATAAATGAATAAAATCTTTCACCCTGTGCTCAGAGATAATGTGAGCTGTTCTAGAGACAGTCTGCTTGTGAAATTCCTGATCATTCTTTCTGAACTTCTGAAGTGTTGTACCGGGTGTCTTACTCATGGACATGGCAGAGAAGTTAGGTGCTACCTGATGTTTAGAGACCAAAGCTCCTGAGGAGCAGGAGACGTTAGAGATGTGCTGTCATCTTGGGTCCTGAACCTGCACACAACCTGGCATACCTCCAACCCTAGAGCAGACAGGGAGCCGAGGAGAAACAAGGGTGCTCTCGCTGTATTACATACCTGGCAGACTTCCTCATAAAAGACCACAGAGATTATCCTCTGCTTTGAAAGGATACATGCTGACAGTCTGCACTAAAGAAAATGATTCACCTATCTGAGCAGATAACAGTAAATGCCTGGCACAGAGCCATACAGCTCCAGGTCTAAAGATACTGCAGCTGTAATCAAGGCATGAAAATGCATGAGGTATGTTAATTGAGTAATAACTGAAATGTATGATTAAATGAAGAGGTAACCTTTCTAAGGTAGTCCCTCTTAATACATGTTACTTTGCATTATGCCTTTGGGCTTTTCTACGCTAGAAAAATGAACAGAAGTAAGGTCACGTAGGGTTCAGTTAACTGTGACCTGAAGATGACTGCTTCCCTGCAACATTTTTTACCTCAAATGAGCAGGTCAAGAGGTAGCCTCGACTCCCTGCAGACTCAGAGTGATCACAGCAGCGGTGTTTTCTACCACCCATGCTTCTGCCTGACCGCCTGCCTGCGCGTACCACTGTAGCCTGTCAGATCACGACGGGTGTCAGGCGCTTGGGTGAAGAACATCCCTGTGAGCAAGAACAGCAGGTGGTTATTTCACACTCTTGGGATTCCTCCCACGGGAACTGGGGCATGGCTAGGAAATCTGCAGGGAAATCCCCAGCCTGTTTCACCCTGCTGCAGGTCCGAAAAAGTTTGTGAAAATTGGCAACTGTAAAGTTATTCACACTTCCTGAATATACAGTACTGAAGAACAGGAGGTTGACTAAGCACTTTGTTCCCATTCTCAAGGATGTTCTGATGTTACAGGTATCATGAGGGTGTGTATTTTTGGCAGACAATTGTCTCATGGCTTTCTGAGTCCACCTTTTGTTGCTTTCTGGCTCTGTAAAGGAATTTTTGTCATTTGCTGTTCAGGTTTAATTAGGGTAATGCAATGCCCTTGCATGGACCACTGACAGCATGTGCTGTTCTCCCTAGTTTGGAAGGGATTTTTCTTGTTTCTGCTGGTGAGCTCCTCTCTGGCACTTTGGATCATGTGTGCTTCCCTGTGCTTGAATGGGTAACAACTGCTGGGATCCCTTGAATATTGCTGGTATAAGTTCAGGCTACCCTGCTCTTCTCTGATCAGCTATCTATAGGTACTGTTGTACCTATTCCCACCAAGAGTCCGCCGTTGGCCTTGGTGCATGGGTAACTCAGTGACTTCCAGCTGTTTCCTCACCCACTTTTGCCTGCTGTAGCTCACCTTATGTCTGGCATTTCAGATTCTTCCTAAGTGTCTGTGCTGACATGTTACCTAGGTGCCCCATGGTTAAATCTGAGGAGGATTAAGGTAATTCAATCTGCAAATCCAGTTGTGATGCTGAGGAGGAGCCAAGCCAGATAAGCCCACCGGTGTCTCCGTTGCTCTGTGGGATGAGGCACGCACCCTTTGTAGTATGCTTAAAAAGGCATTGGTTGGGCTGAGGTGGCAGGGCCACTGTTTCATGCAGATAAAATACTCATCTCTTGCAACTGTATGAGGACTTATACATGATCTCTCTGCTTCATGAATCGCGGTTGCACTCGCCCTACCTTGCCTTTGCTGTGTTCCGTACCCAGGTCTGCCCTTTTGCCTTGCCAGGTGTGGACCCGCTCGGCAGCAGTCAGGTAGCCGAGGGGAGCTCGGAACACCACGAATGCGGGGAACGGTGGTGTGGCCAGTCATGTGGACCTCGCCGACTTCTCCTGACTGCCGTGCCTCTGATTTATGCTGCACCAAGGTCAGTCAGGGTAGCTCTGCTGGACGGTAAGGGAGATCAGATTGAAGGCAGTAAAAATTATTTGAGAGCTGTCCTTTCAGTATATAGAAGGACTTTAATTTACAGCCAGTAAGTGGAGCTATAGCTCCATGACAGGTTATTTCTTTAAAAAACACGGTTAAAAATTGCTGATGGAACTTTTTTCTCCCCATTTCCTTGTATTTATTTAGTCCTTTTGTTGCACATAAACAGTCACGCTGCTGGGAGCTCATGGTGTGAGCTCTTAACTTTTCTATTTCATTCCTTGAGTCATAGACAGAACACAGGATCTTTGCCGCATTGACTGTGCAGTTAGCACTTTCCCATGCTACTTGTTTGTTTTGCAATAGTTCTTCTCCTTGCTAATTTCTCACACAAATTTCTCCTGTCAGTTAAAGACAAAATAATTGCATTCGTGTGTATGTGAGCAGTTATGTTTGCAAAAGGGACTTTCATATTCTTATTAATCTAATTCAGTTAATTTCCTCAGTGGCAATATTGTGTCCAAGCGTTTGGGGAAAGCTGTTCTTTTGCTGCATTGTTACTCAGTATTGCAATTCTTGTATAACATCTAATGTCTACATCTAGTGCTTCATCTTGCATCCCTTTAGTCTCTCTCTACTTTCTCCCTGAATTGGAAACACTTTGCAATCGCATTTACTGGTCTCCATTTTTGCCTGGTCTGGATCGCTTTCTGCTTTTATTCAGCTTGTCACCTGTTTATAAATATTAGTTCTTCATCTGAAGGATTTAGACAGGAAAGTCCTTAGAGATATGTCTACCTTTAAGCATTTGAGCTGTGCAATAGATTCCAGTGGGACTAGTTATAGTACCGAAGTTAGGGATGTGATTGAGTGCTTCCTTGGACCAAGATCATTAATACTTCACCTTGACTTAAATGGCTAAGAACCCAAGCTCAACAGTGGATAACGGGAGAGGCTCAGGCAATTCTTCGGCAATGTTTATTTTTTTAAAATCCACTAGCAATAATACAACTACAAGTCCTTTGCTGAATAAATACAGGCTTTTTTTCCTAAACTGGGCTACTGTTTGCAACCATAAAATGTATATTATTCAGCTCAGCTCACAAGTGTGGCATCTTCTCTATTGATTTTGACAAACTCTTATTTCCCTGCTGCCATGGCTGACCTTTAACTTGAATTCTTGGCCTGTAGTCTGGGAAAACGAAGATCACAGAACAGCCCAGATCTAGCACGTGCTTTTGGAGTAATTCGTGTCTGGCACTAGCAGACCCATAGCCCACTGAATCTGGCCTTTAATTTATTAAATCTGTAATATGAGCAGCTGCTATTCTGCAAAGGTTCAGTATGATCCATTAAGCACACTTTGCTGACATGGGATGGGAAGGAGAGGTCTGTGGACTGTTAAAGAAGACAATTTCTGGAGGGTACTTTTTTCTTTAAAGGTGCCTAATTCACCAGTTCTTGCAGACATTCTGGATCCTTCCCTTCCTGGTGCCTTTCCACTGACAGTGAGGGAGATATTCCAAAAATCATTACACACACACACACACACACACACACACGCACACACATGATTGTATCCCTAAAATATCTGTGATAGGAGCAAACATTTTGGCATTAGACTAACACTGGAGAGCGTACCACAGCTGTTTGAGATGCGGCGGGATGGAAGGGAGGATCAACACTGCAGGGTGAGGTTCTGCCAAAGACATTTTTACACTGGGATATTTTTCTGCCCAGCAAAATGCAGTATTAAATCAAGTCAGAACATGCCCATGCCTGCTGTGTGCTCTATCCACAGCTGTGCTTATAGCAGCATAACTCTTCCCTTGGACAGATGAAGGATGCGTGTGGGCATCTATTCCTTTGCCAGACGCTGGAGAGGGCCCCACAGTGACGACTGGACGAGCTCGGTGGAGGTGGCAGCAGTTCCAGGAACACCTTGCCAGAGTCAACAGAAGACATGAAATAGTTTTAGAAGGCCCTTGTTTGATGAGACTATCTCAAGAAATAGTCTTTTGGGATAATCAATTCAAATTATGAATTGTTCTAGAAAAATTAAAATGGTAGCATTCAGAACATTAGGATCTGAAAGTTTTGTAGGCTGATTAAAAAGCATCATTTTAGTTTGAGAATTAAAATTCTTTCTTTCTCATCCATTTCTGGAGACCAGGATAACCAAAATGATTTAAGGATTGGATTTCATGAAAAGATGGAATTATATCAAGTATGAAACTCTTTAAATGTTTGTTTTATTCTCCCAATAGAGGTTTAAACTCATGTCTATGCTTTTAATGCCTTCTGCCTTCCTGATATGCTTCATTTTCCCCTAGAAATTTCTAATACAAGCACTGGTTATGAACAATTTCTTTAAAATATGTTTTGGCTTGTTCAGTACCTCCCTCAAGCCCTCCAACAAAACCTTTTTCCCTAGAATAGCTTTATCTCCTAGACAATGACTGTGCACTTAAGCTTTTTCCAGTGAGAAAAGATGATTGGGGCATCATCTGATTGTCACTTCCATCATGCAGTTGTGTGCACTCAAAGCACTTGAAACTCTCTGCCAGCTCCAGATTGGCATTTCTTCTGTCTCTAATGGCTGTTTGGGCAGACATCAAAACCACTTCTTAAGCTGCTGCTCCCACACCATGAACCTTTGTCCCTTTTCGGACCGTTTCACCTAAATCCAAGCAAAGGGCTGATTGCTACGAAGCATGAGACAAGCGCAACATGTACTTGTAACAAGTGAGCATCTGTACATAGTGGCAGGCAAAATGTCACTAGCCTCCAACGACTGGTGTCTACTCTGCCAAGACACACCGCTTACAGCCAAAGTTACTTGCTATGTTACAAGCAAAGGTTCTGCTTTTGCAAGTGCTGGGCATACACTGGATCACTTGCTCTCAGCCTGACATTGGACGTTAATAGCTTAGGACTGGGGAATTACAGCACCCTTGTACTCATCTAGTGAGGAAATAATATGCAGTAGCAGAGTTAAGAAGCTGCTAGGATCTGGCAGAGCCTGGTCAGAATGGCTGGCCATCACATGAAAGGTTCTGAGGATGAGACCCAGGGCACAAGGTTTGCTATGTCTCACCTGCAGCAAGCTGAAAGGTAGCTCAACACCCAGGCCCACACTGCTGGATGGAAAGATGCTCATGATATATTACAATTTTGTACAAACAGCCACTCCTAAATATTTTTAAAGTGCTGTCACCATAACACAAAACTCTTTACATGGCCAGGCAAAGTACTACCTCTTTCCTCTATGGATAAATCCCCCTGGACTCAGATGCCCCAGGGAGTGCAGAGGCATAATTATTACCTGCTATTTCTGTGATAAGAATTTGTAGACCCCTGAGCCCCTAGGCCATTTTCTGCTCTCTGCTCTATGAACGCACTAACATACCCCAGAGCAGGTACAAAGGAAAACAGGGGATGGAGGACAGGAGGAACAGGAGCCTCTAATCCTGCCCATGAGCAGCATGCAGAATTTGTATGCTCAAAGATAATTTTTAAACAATTTAAACAAGCAGGGTTTTTACAGCTCTCTATCCTGTGCAAAGTGATGCTTGAAGAGGTACCTCTTCAAGCAGGAGAAGAGAATAATGATTTTATGGATTGGGTCAAAGTCCTTAGGAGCAGATTGGCAGGCTTGATGGATCATCACTCTCACATAGGATCTGGCTTTGCCTCCACAGAAATCAGTGAGAACTTGCTTTTCAGCTCACAGTCTTGGGTAACATTTTTGAGAAAGGCCTGAGACTTTACACAAAATGGGAAGAACATTAAGCCTGTGAATTCCACTACCAAAAAACAGTAAGGGATGTATTAAGAAAGGTTATGTTTTTATATTAGCTCAGAGGCCCAGGTGGCACTCAAGCCCAAACCAGTTGATTTCCATGTTGTGTTGTGTTTGCTTACCTTTTCACTCTAAGTCATTACACAAACTGGCAATATAAGTAGGACAGCTTGGATAGTGGGGTCTTAGCTCCAGTAAGAAACGTAGATGTGACCAAACTTGCCCTTGAAATCTTAGCTGTCCTTTTATACTTCACAGTGTACTCTTTGATGATGCAATGGCATACCTTTTCTCATGGAGTCTCATTCACAGCACAGCATGGGCCCTGCTTGTGGACTGAATCTGGTTTACACAGGGCATGAAATCATTTCATGTGAGAAGCCTTTGTTGTATGTTGGGGTGTTAAACAATGTGCAGTCAATAAGACAAGGAGTGTCAGGAAGAAAAGGAAGTTCTTATGAATTGGCAGCTGCCTGACACATTACAGAAGTAGATGTTATGCTTGCTTCTCCATTTCTTCATCTATTGTGAAAAAAACCTTCATAGGAGATTTCTATTAGGAAGTTGGCAAGTCATTTAAATAAGTTTTTTTCAAACACAGCATGTGCCTGTTTCTCATTTTCTGGGTGCCTAGCTTCTAGCTTATTTTGGCCTCAAGCCATTGAACATGTTGAGAATAGAGACCGAGACTAAGAACTTAATTCCGTGTCCTTTGGGAAGCTCGTGTACAGAGCTGAAGGCTGGTAGGTGCATTTGCCGTAACCCCTGTAGCTGAGCTAATGTACTGTAGCTTTCTTCACTAGCTGGATTTTCCTACAAGTTTGCCATCAGAGACTAAGGAGCTCTCTATCTATGCACAGCATTGACCAAATGGGCTTTTATATCAGTAGCCTAAGGTGCCTGCACCATAACTGCAAACTCCATGAGCAGCGCACTCTGCCAGTTGGCCTAACTCACTTGAATTCAACTTCAAGCACCTGTTTTTCATCCATGAACTTTGGTTGAACAAGGCAAAGAGAAACAGAGCTGCTCCTCTGATTATTACTGACAGCGACTGATCTTTATGTGTAGTCTAAACTCCCCTTGAAGCACTTGAGTGAATGAATAAACATGCTGAATACTTCCAAAAAGGTACTGCAGCACTTATTAGAGCTATACGCAGCTTTTCCTTATCTTTGGAGAGAAGAGGAAGAAACCTGACAGTTCATTTTAGTGTGAGTGGATGTGGGAGGAACTAATTATTCTGATTGAAGCAATGGAGGTGGCTTCTCTTTGAGACTGAAGGGGAGCTTTCAGCCTGCTTGCGCTATATGGCTGGAGGTGTTCTGTCTTTCCTTGAGTCAAAGACACAAAATAGATGGACCCCACTCTGAGCCGACTTTGCCCAGGCTGAGTCTGATTTCACCTCTAATTTTGCAGCCCCAGATTATATTCACAAGACATATACTCCACACAGTTGCTCGCTGTTAATGCTAAGTAAACACCTATAAATATTAATTTAGTATTTCAACACTGTACAGTAGTTTCTCATTTAAATGAAATCAAATGTGAACTAAGCATAAATGTCTATGAATGATGTGAAGTATTTGCCACGGGCATGATTAAACTGCTCTGGTCAGCTTTTTGGCCACCTAGTCAAATACACCTCTTTAGCAAGAAGGCAACTACCATCATCTTCCCCAGTCAGTTAATATTCCTGTGGTTAATTCCTCTGCATCCCCAGGACTGAGCAGCTTTGTGTAGCACAGTGAATGTGCCTTTTATAATCTTTGATACTGCCGGTGATAAGCTGGGCTTTATTTGCCTGGTCTTTCACTTGAGATTCTGTTCACAACCAGCAGCTGGGTGCTTTTCTGTGTATCATATTATTGCTCTAGGCTGTTCAGAGGCCAGTATTTCAACACCATAAATGCTGATCCCACTCTAGTCTTTCCCTTATGAGCAGCTGAAGCATCTCTTTTGCTGTTAGTGATACATAATCTGAGCTATTGGTTTTGAACATCACATTAGCTGTGCCAGCTGGTACACAGAAAGCTCCTGTGTTAACTAACTGGGAAGTTCAAGTCAACACCAAGTTTTGCTGAACTTGGGAAGAGAAGTGGAGTCAAGATGCAGAATTGCTTTTGATGTTTTTTTTCCCTTTGAATTACTGTAGAACATAAAGGGAAAAAGCAATGAGGGAAAAGGATTTTGTGTGTGTGCGTGTGGCAATCCTGACTTTACTGTAGTAAGAGCTCCCAGTTGAGCTAAATGGTGCTGCTGTTGTAGCATCAAGCTTTTTCTTGGCTTCTTCTTGGCTGTAACATGTGAGGCTGGAGCTGGTCTCTGACGGTTGATGTTCTGCATTTGGCCACAGATTTCTCTGACGCCCCAAAGGACAGCAAATCCTCTTGGCGAGCTCTTGGCAAGACCCCTGGGCCAGGAGTGACTGTGGATGTGCTGCTAGAGATGCACAAGTACAGAGACCGCAGCCCTGCCCCGGGACTAAGAGCGGATTTGGGGTGGGCAGGACCGGGCACCGTGCCGGTCAACTGCTGACGCACTATCAGGAAAGGGATCATCTGGGGACCAAGGCCTACCATCACAGATATGGGAGATATCAGTTACCTTTTAGGTAGGCTGTGGAGGGCGACTTAATACAAGGTAGTGATGTCCTTTGAGATCTTCTGAGGAAGGGTGCAGTGCATGCAAAAAGTGTGTGCCCTATCCTGATCTGAAGTGGTTGGCACCTAGTCCAGTGCTGCATCATGCAGGTGCTCGTGGCTCTGGCTTATTTGTCTATCCCTGCTCTTAAGAATCACCTTGTAGGCTCTAAGACAAGCGTCGAAGGTCCTATTGAGCCGCTTTCTGCAGTTCTGTCAAAAATACGGGAGCTTGAAGGTTCCTCACATTGGGGAAGCAAAAGGGCACTAAATATTTAATATCAAAAAGTTAAATATTATCATAAAAGTAATTTAATATAAATGGCTTTCAGCAAATCCTTATTCATATTTCATGACTGAAATGGGTGGCTGGTTTCTAATGTTTGCATGCAATTAATTTTAATGGGTGCAGCACATTATTTCCAATCCTTTGTCCCTCAGAGACCCTGGCCCTATCAAGAAAAGCAAATAGCAGGACATCAAATGTCAGTGACACAGAGGGTGATGCAGCACCCTGTGTATAGATCTGGAAATGACAAGTTAATAGGCTATTGATAGTTCCTGAAGTGTATCGAGAGTAATTATTCTGTGTATCTGGGGGTAAATGAGGAATGGCAGGAACTCCATAAGGTAAAGATATCTGAAAATATGAATATACATTAGGGACATATAAAACTTCAATTTTTCATGTCTTTGTAAGGTGTGATCTGAAGTCTATAGAAATAGGTGGCAGTCTTCCCACTGATTTTACAGGGTTTAGAAGAGGTCTTCAGTGAGCTTTGTACATGTATCATAAACAGCTTTGCTTGGATGGGGCCAAAGAAAAGTTCTCTGATCCTCCAAACTCATTTGTGGGCAATAAGATATCCTGTGAAGGATGGAGCTGCAAGAGGAAGCAGAAAGTGTGTTGTGAATGCTTTAAGATGTGGAGTTTCCTGGATGTTCACAAATGTCCCTCCAGATTGCATGAAGAAAAAGAAGTGTAAGGTGTTTGATGACCTTTGAAATAGTAGCAGAGATTTTTAAAGCTAACCAAATGTGTCTCACACCATTAAACTGGACAGAGAAAAAAGTCTGGCACGTTTGATTCCAGAAGAAATTTCTGAAATGGTAAAAGGGGAAAAAAATACGTGGTGCAGAACACATTCTAGCACTAAAACTGACTTCATTGTGGGCTTCTGGGGATGAAAATCTCCGTCTTTAATTAGCATCAAGCTTAACTGTCTTCTGTTTCAACCCTGAATATTAATTAGTGATGCCCTTGGGGTAATCAACCCTTGTGGATCTCTGAGAAAAATGAACTGATTAGTAGATTGACCTTGACAGTTCCCAGGGAAGAAGATGAAAATACAGACTGTTCAACTATGCTGCACTGTAAGCTTAATTTAGCGTAATCTAGTGAACTGGGAAGCCCAAAGGAAGAATGAGGAAAACTTAATGAGGAGGTTAGTTACAAAGGGTGCCATTCATTTTTCCACTTAAAAATGCAATTTTTTTTTTGCATTCGAGCCATGAATGGAAGTTTAAGGGCTGGATACCCAAAGTTGTTCAGGACTTAAATATCCATTTTATTTAACCAACACTCATCATCTATTATCTGAGCTTTGACAACTCGCACTTAGAATATCTGGAAATATTTTCAGAAGAATTCCACTCTAATTGTATGAAACCCACAAAATGTTCCTTTGAAACACATCTCAATCATCTTAAGTTCACTTTTTGCTGCTTCCCAAAAAGCAGCTGATGTTTTCAGGAAACAGAAGGTTTTGGAACAAATGGAGAGAGACCTAGTGAAGTACAACACCAGATTTGAAGTCAGGAAATTTTGCGCCTAGCTCCCTCACACTTCGTGACTTTGCTATGGATTATTTGCTGGGTTTTTCTTCTGCTTTTGTCATTAGTTGTGCAATCCTGGACAAATGAAATGTGTCTGCTTGCCTCTTCTGGGTATGAATGAGGAATAAAAATCCCCATTGTCTGGGATACCTTGTGATCTGTTGATCTGAGGTGCTCATAATGCAAAGAAAAACTTAAAAAAATTTCTATCCCTTCATAACCTTTTGTATTAAACTTTGCTGCTTCTCCTTCCCACAGCCTCTTTCTTATCAAACAATTTACCCTTGAATAAGTGTGTTATGCCATTTCCTACTTTCTTGTACTCCAAGTACATCTTACAACGTGGAGCAGCTCCTCTGTCTTTCCTGTGCCATTCATACCTCCTGAAGCCCCAGCTAAGAATTCCACTGCGTGGGCACATGACACAAGGTTGCCATTCAAATACGCTTTTCAGTTTTGATTTCCCAAAAGTGATCAGAAGATGTAAAAGAGTCATTATTGCGAAACCATAGGTTTGTATTTCAAAGCACATTTGAAGCTAGATAAGCTGCAAAAAGCACTTTAGGCAATGAAAGAATCTCAGTCTTACACTGAAAAATAGAAAAGATAAGTAATGATGTGCTCTTGGCACACAGTTAGGTGGTCTGGATTTTTGTTTTATTGTTATTGTGGGGTAAAAATCAGATAACATCATGATGTGCATTCCCTAATAGAAATTTCTAATACAGGACATACAGTGATACTGAAGGGTAGATAAGAGAATTCTAAGCTGTGTAAAACTCATTGATGTCATCTTAGCCCTAAGAGCAAGTCAAACAAAAGGCATCTATATATAGTACTTTGAGAAAATTTGATGCTAATTGAAGGTGCTAGCTTTTTTGATGTCCCCGAAGACTCAGATTCTCAGTTTATCAGTGTAGGTACAGCAGAGCTTGAAGCAGTCGGAGGAAGTAGCCGGTCAGGGTGTCTAGAAGGGCCTCTGCTAAAGGAAAGGGGCTTTTCATGCCATATGGCCCCCTCAGAAGCAGAAACCTCCAATGTAACTGCCAGCCAGGGAATTGGCTAGTGTCAGCTTGTTTTGATGATTCAATGCAAACATCATATATGTTCTGAGTGCGGCTTGTTGACGGTAACAACAGGAATGCCTGGTGCTGAATGAACCAGAAGCAAACCAAGTCAAACTTTGGATAAGATGACACAATGGTCAGACTGGGGTGCGGTAAAAAGAACCTGGAGTGGTTTTAAATAGATGCAGGAGGTGGATCAGGAACCAGAAGGTAAGGCGAGCAAGAGGGCCAGTGGCACAGGCCATGTCCCATTAGTGCCTTATTTTGCAAAGACGAAGAGCCCCAGAAAGCAGGCGGGCTGCTGCTGCTGGAGCTGGGCTGTAGGTGGGGGGTTCTCTTGTTGAGGCTAAGAGCCAGTGGCCCCCCAGCAGTAGCCTGTGCCTCCATCACTTGAGAGGCAAATTCCTGCCTAGTCAGGACTCTTCAATATGCACTTTATTCTAGAGCTCCCTGGCGCTATTTTGTCATTCCTGGGACTGCAAATTTCAAGCGTTTTTTTCTGTAAGTGCTTAACCAGAAAGACTGATCCTATTGCAGCAAGGATTGCCTGGGTAAAGTGTAAATTAACCTAAATGGAGACCTGTGTTGCCATAGCTAATCTATTTTTGGTACCTAAGGTAGTTTTCTTAAAGCCAGCTCAGGTTTCTGGATGCTACACTGAATTCTGCAGACTACAAATATCCCTGCCATGTAATTAGAACTAGATTCGGCATATCAAAATGTATTGAACATTCTGGGATGGTGATTTTAGTCCTCTGTACCACTGAATGTCTGCCAAATTTAAACTTAATGTTAGTCCATTCCATTGCATAGTGTTAGCAAGTTAGAAATAATCTAAATAAGCCAGTTGAGAGACTGTAATTAACATTATAGACTGCATTTTAAATTTTCTTTGCTCCTCAATGTTATATATCTTCCTGCTTGTAAGTGGTTCTGGAGAGAAGTTGCATTTTTTGTGTGACATGAACACAGGGATTCCAAAACCACTGGAATACCTTTCAGAAGCACTGAAGGACTATTGGCATATAAAGAAACACAAGACTTTCAGACAGAGACGCCCAGACTGCTAAAGCTGGCAGCGGTCTGGGAGAGATGTAGTGCCCAGAGCACCGGCGGCTGCTGTGAAGAGATTAGTAGAACAGTGGGGGTGGCTGTGGACGAAAAAGCCGAGTTGTGGAGGAGCACAGTTCTGCTCATTGATTGACTTGGGTGTGCCTGAGTAAAATTTGAGGAAGAAATGCTTAGGGACTGCAGAGAAATGAGTAAGTATTTAATTCTAGCTAATATTACTGTGTTTCCTTATTTCAACCAACATTTTATGGTTTATTCATTCGGAAATAAATCTGCATTTTGCTGAAAATCTGAAGGAAGTAAGGTGGAAGCCCCAGTGATTTTCTTATAAAGTGCTGTTTCCTTTAATTCCTTCATGGCAAAGGTCCAGATTACTACATATTATGGCAGTTGCTAGTGTGAAATTTGCTTGTGCTTATGTTGTGGTTTAACCCGGCAGGCAGCTAAACACCACACAGCTTTTTGCTCACTCCCCCCGCAGTGGGATGGGGGAGAGAATCAGAAAAAAGGTAAAATTCAGGGCTTGAGATAAAGACAGTTTAATAGGACAGAAAAAGAAGGGAAAATAATAATAAATATAAAAGAATATACAAAACAACTAATGCACAATGCAATTGCTCTCTACCCACTGACCGATGCCCAGCCAGTCCCCAAGCAGCAGGCCACCAGCCCCTGGCCAGCTCCCCCCAGTTTTATTGTTTGGCATGATGTTATATGGTCTGGAATACCCCTTCGGCCAGTTTGGGTCAGCTGCCCTGGCTGTGTCCCCTCCCAACATCTTGTGCCCCTCCAGCCTTCTTGTTGGCTGGGCATGAGAAGCTGAAAAAATCCTTGACTTAATGTAAGCACGGCTCAACAACAACTAAAACATCAGTGTGTTATCAACATTGTTCTCATCCTAAATCCAAACCATAACACTATACCAGCTACTAGGAAGAAAATTAACTCTATCCCAGCCGAAACCAGGACAGCTTAGCTGTAAAGTAAACTTGTCTGTTATAAGAGTGCTGTCAAGCGTTAACATTTACAATGCATTTAGAAAATCTGGACTTTGGCCTAAGAAGCAACAAAGACCAGAGGGCCTAGGAGGTTCCCTTGGACCCAAGGAGCTTCAGTGGGTGTCAGCACCATCCTGTAGTTAGTGTGTTCCCGGTGGAGTCAGAGATGGCAGGCTCTTCCACGGGTTTCATGGGTGACCTGTGGCTCAGCGCTTCCTCCTGTGCACCTAGGGCAGGATTATAATTGCATGCGAGCTGGTTTCATGGTCTGGAACTGTCTTTCATTCTGTTGCTCCTAAAAGACATCATCACTTTTAGGGTACAGGACTTCTCCGAACTTCCACCTGGACTGGTCTTTCTAAAATTTCTTCCTCATCTAAAGCTTTGACCTTTAGGATTTCAATTTCCTCCAAGTTTTGTTTTGTTTTGTTTTCCCCAGGGGAAAGTAGGAGGTAGGAAGAAAAACCTACCTGGTTCAGAAGTGTTGTCACGGTGGGCAAACTGCTAATTTCTGATTGCTATGTTGGAAATTTTTCAAGGCAGTGCTTGTACTCCATTTAAAATAGATATATTAAGAAAAATACCAAGCCACCAGTTTCACACTGTGAAGTACAGGAGCCTTAATATGCTGCAAGTCTCCCCAGCTTTAAAACAGCATTCAGGACAACATGGGCAGGCAGGCTGGCTGCTTCTGCACTATCTCCTGACAGGTTAACCATTAGTTAATTGGTGCTGCTAATTACAGTGTTCATTAAGCAATCCCAGGTGGCAGGTTTACCCTTCCTATCCGTATCACTGAAACATTCTGAATAGGATTTCATGCACAAGTGGAGGTAATGGCACTTTCTGTCTCTCTTGCACACAGACATAGCATGGTAGCATAAGCGATATTCAGCCTCCCATGTCATGTACTTCAGCTCCATCTGGGATTACTTCCTGGCCTCATTTCAAAGAGAAGAAGAACTGTGTTGTTCTGTTACAGAAATGCTACTCTGTTTTGGTTATTAATTTCTACACACTTTGCCCAGTAGAATAAAGATGTTTAGTTTCATGAGGATGATACCATTAATAATGCATGGGACTTATAAAGCAACAGTGATTTACATTGCCCAAGTACTGTACAAACAGTAATTCATAATAATTTGTATCACCATCATCTCAGAAATAAAATCCAGGAAGAATGCATTAGGCTCCATGTAATCAGTCCTTTCCACCCTGCTTTCTGGGTGGCTGTAACTACTGGTTCAAAGCAAATCACCCGAGTTACAGGTTGTTGCAGGCATACCCCACTGACTCCTGCTCCTCGAGACACCAATAAACATTTCTGGAGCTCTGGGAATCTGGTACACTGTTTTCTTATCTTCTCCCCATGAAAGCCAGATACAACAGGCTTTTTCTCCAAGATTCTGCTTTGTGCCTCTCTACCTAATTGATTCAATATCTTTGTTCATATTTCAGGTGAGAATCTCCTGCTTTTTCTATGCTTTTATCTCTTCAGCTCTTGTTTTCTCCTCTCTTCTGCTTTAACTTCAAGGCAATGCAATACATTGGTTAGAAGCACTGGCTGTAACAGGTAGTGGATTGTATTTCTGACTGAGTTGTTTTGGAGTGAAAGGAATAAGGCATCCTTGCCTCAGTTGCCCAGTCCATGCAAAGTTGCAATTGTCAGGTAAAAGACACTGGGTACATACAGAGTAGCATTATTGTTAAATCACGACAATTATCCACTCATACAGCCCCTCTATAGGGCTCCATAAATATTTGATTGACTTGCTTCTGTTACTGTTAGCATGATTTGTTTAATCCTGTAGTTGTTCTTCAGTCTGTAAAGCTGTTTGTGATACATTAACATGAGTGATGCTACATGAAGCTTATGACAATGATTTCAATAAAAGTGTGGCAATGCACTACACGGTCCAGTCTGCGGGACACAGATACTACTTTTCGTTTCCTTTCTTTTGCAGAGGAAAAGACCACATGTTTTCCAAACACTCTGTGCACCGTCCACTACTTCTGAAGCCCAGGTTACTTACCTCAATGAAATATTTGTGCCATAAAGGTGAACACTGTGCAGCCAAATTTCCTTTTGAACACACTGCAGAAAGAACTTTTAACAAAGCCTCTGAGGTATTGCCTAAAAGAAACTGTGCACAAAGCTATTCCATTCAGAAAGCATTGTGCAAATTCTGTGGCAAGTGTATCATGTGAATGCTTATATAGATAATTTCGGAAGGGTAACCAAAATGCAATCCTACCTAAAATTAGGAGGCTAATCAAAACCCTGAAGTCTCCTTTCTCTTTGATTCCTTACAGCACACTCCCACGATGTTTTTGCTCTTTTTCAGGCTTTTCTGGAAGCTGGTGAAAAGCCCTTGAGAAAACCTCATCAGGAATGGATGATGTCTCCTGCCAACTGATTTTAATATATTCTTCATAATGCATTGACTAGAAAGGTTATTTTAGTATTTCAGTGTACTCCTTGGACAGTTACAGAGAGCTATATGCAGAGGCAGCTGGAATCAATTGCTATATAGTATAAGTGTATAACATTGGTGTGTGGTTCAGCTAGAAACCCCTGAACACTTTGAGTTCAGCTGGTGAATGGACCAGACCCTGCTCTGTGCTGGGCTCTGAACCACATGAGACACCAAACGTTCACAGCACGTTGACCTCCAGAGGAGACTCTTGGGGTCTGGCCAGGACATATTGTCTTGATGAAAGGAATCTTTTTCCCAGAGTTTCAAAGTCCTTTCCCCCACAGCAATTTTCCTTTTAACTGTGTTTTTTTTGGTGTGTTTTTTTTTTTTTTCTTTTCTTTAGTGTTTCAGATGAACTTTCATTTCTTTTTTAGCAGATTTTTAATTATCCTGGTGCCATACTGAGATGTAGCTGAGATGGAGACTCCAGCCGTTTTTGAGTTACATCTGCAGATCACGTAGGTATAATCTCTATGGTAACTGACCCATGTTGGGTAGAAGGAAAAAATGCTTGGAACTAAAGGTTAATTGCTGTTTCATTTATACATGTTTTGTGCAACTCCAGTGTTGCAAATTGAGTATCCAATTAGAATGAGATTATTAACAGATTGAGCATCTTTTTTGTTCCTTGGATGTCTGAAGAACTACTTGAAATATTTTAGAAATAGTGACTCCTTTTTTATACGGTCTCATGCACGGGAAATCCCGGCCAACTCTTTTTTTTAAAGGGGGAGGAGGGTACTTGCCACTGCAGAGGGAAACCATTTTCTTCTTATATGATAGAAAAGACCTACCTGTCATTCTTCCCCTGTCCAGGACAGGAATAGCTTTGTGTGATCATTCTCTTAGCAGGCCATCTAGAAAAAAAGCACAAGGAAAAAGTAGCTAACTAAACAAATCAACAGACAAAATTTCTCTCACTTCATCCACGACAAGTTAACTTTCTGTACAAGGCTTTGGAAATTCTTTTGCTGCTCAACCTGTACCCTACGCATGGGAGATCTGATTATTTGCAACACACTGGTCTTCATACGAAATAGCTCAGGTCTAAAAATGTGCTGTCAAAGTGTCCGATTTCTCTTTCACGGGATTTCCCAGATTCATTTAAGAAAGAAAACCATTTAATTTAAGAAATGAAATATGTGTTGACTAGTTTTCTCTCCTTCCAATGTTTTCTGGCTCTGTGAAAATGCTTAAAAAAGTACACTGGAGGTTAATTGTGTAACTGGAAAAAAAATTTTTTTTTAAACATTCTTCTGTTTTCATGGTCAAATGTTATGGACTTCACTGCTACAGACAGATTTATCTACAATGAAATATTTATTCTAATTTACTGAAATACTGAGGCAACTGGTAATTATGGATTATAGTCAATATAAAGATGGGACTGCCTAATCTGGACTATCATTTTAATTTCTCAAGCATGCACATTTGGGTTGTACTGCTCATGAAAACAGATTCTTTCTTTTTTTTCCAGTATGTCCATCTTGTTTAGTAGGATATTTGAGACTGGTACTTTTGGCTTTCCATCCACACAGTACAACGTGCTTAGAAAAACTTGTATGTTTTTTGCATTTATACCCACCAAAGTAACTCTCTTGGGGCAAACATTTGATATCCTTCTAAATGAGCATGGAAATTTCTAGTAACTTTTCATTATTTTATTTATTCTGTAAGAAGAAACATCTCCACATGATCTTTTGCAATTAAAATTCTTCCAACAGTTCTTAAGGAACTCCAGGGATCTCTCTTTTCTCATGAATCTCAGCAGAGTGAATTAATCTACATTCAAACAAAATTAGAGATGTAATTACTTTGTAACCTTTGAAAGAATAATTATGTTCCTAACACAATCACCCATGTTTTGGGGACCCTATTGCAAAGACTTCTGGCCTCTGTTGCAGACTTACTCCTTTTCTTCATACTCCCTAACAGAACAGAAAAGTTAGACTTTTGAGTGCCTTGGGTGAAAACTGATGACCTGTGGGTTCACAGTGTAACATTTGGTATTTCTGGCTCTGCTTTGCTTATTGTTGTGGAAATCGCAACTCAGAACCTACGAGTGATGTTCTGAGTGTACAGACTTTGCTTAAATCGAATGAAGAAAAAGTTGCTAGGAATGCTCAGGACTAATACTTTTCTAGACAGTAAAATATTTGTCATTTGTCTATATGTCAGTAAAATGAGAAATATTATGATACATCAGGTGCTTAGAAAATATTCTCTTTCAGCATACATTCACGAAAAAATGTCATAAAATGCCTTGGAGTCCTATATTTACTGCCTCTCTGTATTTCCAAATTAAATCTGCTCATCTGACAAATACAAAAAATGCTTTGCTGTAAAACTAAGTCTTAGATCTGATAGGCTGGTGCTTGCCTGCATGCTACTAACCAGAAAAACTCTACTTTTTGAGTAGAGCAGTATTATTGATGATCTATGCACTAGCTTCCTCACAAACTTTTTAGTCCTGCATGGTTACCAAGAATGAAATGTAACAAGTGGTTTCAGTTTGCATAACCAGCAAACCGATACATATCTGTGTTAGAAGTGCAGAAATGTAGAACTCTAATGCAAATGATGTCTGTCCCAATTTGCATACCAATGAATATTCACAATAGTATTTACATAATGATAGAAAATGTTCTGATTATCAGAATTTAAGTAAAAAAAAATGCAATGTGGAATAAGTTTTAGGACCACTGTTAAATCCTTTCTACCTGGTTTTGGTATCTCAGTGTGCTGGTATCCAGAAGTTTAAATGTTTTTGGTTAACTAAAGATGTACAGGAGGGCTAGCTGGGATTTTTAGAAACAGCACAATCTTATCAATATGATTTTAACAGACACGTAACATACATATGTACATACAACCAGAAAATATTATATAGGTAAAATGCTTGATTACTGAGATACTAGAAAAAGACTCTACATCCCAAGCAGGAATACAGAGCTTGATAACATAGGTATCAACTGGGTAAACAATATGGTATAAGACACCCAGCTGACTTATCTCACAGGTACTGTAAGTGTCTATTAGCTATCGTTTGGGCACTCTGAGCTGTCTGATCCACCCAGCTGGAGAGTCATTGAAGTCCCTGAATTGAGATCCAGACAGAAACTGGGTTCTCCTACAAGAGAAGCCTGTATAGTTTCATAAATACTGAACATGATGCCTTTTGGTCTGACCAGCTGTTTAACTGGGTTAAAGAAATCTACATTAGTAAAAAGACTTAAATCCGTGTTTACTGTCTGTCTGGGACTTATTTCAAACCTGTTAAAGTCAAAGTCAGAAGGAGTTTGGTAGGTTACTCTGCTAATAAGGCAACAGTTGAAAGCTCCTTTTGAAGACACTGGAAAGAGAATATCTAAGTTTTGAAGAAAAATTAAACTGGCTGATCAAATTCTGGTAGTAATTATTACAGGATACCACTTCCTGCCTTGAGCAGTCACATCATTTGTACATATAATTTAATAGTTGCAGAACCTCATACCAAGCAAAGATGAAGGTCTTTGTGCAGCTGCAGGTGCCTTTGAAGATCTTTTGGGATGAAAGACATGATAAAAACTAAAGCACTGATACCTGAAAATGTCCAGCAGGACCACCGAAAAGAAAGAAATGAAGCGTCTTCTCAAAGGTAGAATTTCCTGACAAAAGTAGGTGATTTCACCTCTGCACTCTAAGGCTGGTTGACTCCTCTAAACACTCACTGCTGCCCAGTTGTTTTTATGTGGCACACATCAGGCTGGTACCTGACTACTTGCCTAATGGTCTGAACACAGAAGGAAGAGAAAGAAAGATTTTTGTTCTGTATACCCTGGCCGTTTCTCTCTTGTGGTGGAAAAGTGTGGCATGTTTCAAATGTGCCAGCTGCCTCCCAATTGTCTATTTGTAATCTTCATAAATATCCACTGAGAAATGCTAAAGAAATTAGGGGAAAGCCATATGGCTCTTTTCTACTTTGTTAAGAGCTGCAGGAGGGAGCCTTGAAGTTATTATAAAGATGAAAGAGGAAGGTGTTGGGTATCCTGGTCACATAATCTCTGAGCTGATGCTTTATGTTATTGAAGCATTTTGTAGAGAAACATAAATCCTCATCATTTAATAAAGAAAATTATTTTGTTGTTGGTGCAGATCCTATAAAGTGGCGTCAAATACATGCCTTCTACATTATGTGACTTGTAAATGAAGACAGGCCAGGCCACCAAGGTAGAAGAACGTGTCTGTTTCCCTCTCTGCTTTCTTTCAGTTTTTTTCTTGATATTATGGCTAAGTTTTTATTATATAATGAAAGAAGTTAGTCTTTGCCTCCAAGTGTATCAGTAGTACTGCATTTCTATGATGCTTTCATTTAAGGCTCTGAACACACTAGGCATTTGTTATGGCTTAAGACGTGAAGTAGTAAAGTGTCAGGCTGATGATACATAGGAGGCAAGTGAGGCTGAGGGAGATCGTGGGGCCATTCAGTGATAGTTCCTGGTCATAAGGTTCCCAATTCCTTCAATTTTCCTGCTCTGAAGAACAAGAATATGCTGTGTTCCTGGCTGCACCCATTATAATCACTGTCCCACCTTGTGACAGGATTCAGGATGGGAAGAATAATGTTCTACCTCTACTGATTGATACTCTCTGTTTCTTTGGCTATAGATCTTTGCCACGTGCTGTCAATATGCAGCCTCATAGTAATAGCAGAATTGCATAGCAATATAATATGGGAAAATTTCTTGAGGTTTTCAAGACTTGACCGAGCAGTCTGGTCCAGCCCCGTAGCCAACCCTCCTTTGAGTAGGTGGCTGGACTAGAGACCTCCGGAGGTCCCTTCTAACCTGAACTACCTTATCAGCCGATAGTTCTATGACATAGATCCACAATTTACAGAAACTTGTAAGCTTTTCTCCAGAAACTATCCACATGCACGCCTAAGCCTGAAGGGAATGTGAAGTACTTTGAAGCTGCTTACCCTTTAGTATATTACTAACGGTAGGTTGTGCCTGTGTCACACCCTGTCATGTGCTAACTGCTTCATTTGCTCATGTCCTTTGGTTTAAAACTGAGCAGAATGGCTAAGGTAAATTCGGGAAACATGGACAAGAAAGCTCACATTTTAATTTGTTGATCCCAAGGACCTGGCATTTGCAACAGGAAACGTCACTGTAATCACAAAGAAATTGAACACAGGTGGTTTCACTGGTGGCTTCCTAGGTCCATCAGTCTCTGTTTGTGGGGTAATCATCAGCAGTGAAAATATAGTCTACCAAGAGGCATGGGAAGGACAGCCCTAAGGAGACTAATGGTAACTGTCTCCCTTGTGTCACAGTGAAACCTTAGACCTCAGGGAAAGACTTGTCCTTGGGCCTAGACTACAACTGAGGGCATGAGATGAAGGACCTCTTGGAAGAGGCTTCATCTTCATAGCTTACTCATATGATATGACTTACTCCATTTAATTTTGGTGCTGGGTAACCCCAAATACTTCTTAGTTTGATGGGGGCTGGCACTGTGCTTGGTGCCCTGAGACTTCTTTTCAGAGAAGATGGAGGAGGGAGTGGTATGAACATGGGTGATTTACTTCTCACAGAGTGCCATGGTCTCCTCACATAAATACAACCACATAAGCATTTATCTGGCAATAAAACACTTTCTGCTGCAAGTGTGCAGGTTGGCAGTGGCAGCTCTGGGTAGTTCAGCCGTTTTGTAATTTATTAAGGGTTGCTGTTAGCGTGGACATTTTAAAATACTGGTCTGTTCATCACTGTGAAGGATTTACAGTGAGATTTTCATGTGAAAATCGTTCCAGATCCATTCACCAATATTTAGAGTCCCCTTGATTTTTAGGTCAAATACAAAATTATTGTTTCTCCAGGGAGCCAAGTGTGGAAGGCAGACATCCACTGACATCCCAGTTGTGCAGAGCTGGGCACAGGTGTAAATAGGGCCATAAACTAAGAAGATTATCACTATGGACTTTGCTTGACTGGATAAAGCTAGTACTGTGTAGTCCTAATCCATGGCTGTAGCTCCTAAAAGTGATGGTGATATAAATAAATAGCAGTTTGTTTAATAATAATGATATTGCTGCTAACAGTGATAATAATGATAATGGTGATGATAATAATAATAATAATGCTTGTTTATGTGCATGTATTGTGTAAATGCTTTCTTCTTAGCTGCAGCCCAGATCAGCAAGTCAAGGCTCAAGGAATGAAGTCCATTAGCTACGTTTTGAACAGGCTCTGACTGGCAGAATGTGAAACTCAGGGAAGATCAGCTTGCCTAGGAAGGAAGTGGAGAAGTGAGATGCTAGTTTTGTTCTTTCTTTATTTTTTTTTAAAATGCAGATAGACAGATGTTTTTTCTTCACTGATTGGCTTTTGGGTTTTTTCAGCTGTTCTTTTTGAGGAGGAGTTGTCTTAATGGACATATTTCAGCTGGTGATCTGCTTAGGTTGTTCATAACAAGCATTCCTTAGAGTAATCATTACAGAGAGCTCACAATTTCCATTGCCTGACTGGTTGGCTGAGTTATTTGAGATGGTTTCTATTTTCTATGAGTTGTCCAGAACAATATTTTTTATGCATCTGCAGCTTTTCACAGATTTTCATTCATGAAAAATTGTCTATATTTGGAAAAGTATAAACTCCTAACAAAGCAAACAAAATCCAGCTGTTCAAATCTTCACAGAAGTGAAGCTGAAAACATGATCAGAGCAACTCCCATGTCCTCACAGCTCGCTCGCTTAGGTGTGCATTTGCAGGACTGAACATGTGGTGAGAGGACTGTGACAGAAAAGGGACAGCAAAGCCATGGAGAGATGCTTTGTAAGGTGCCCACAGGAGGTACATGTACCAGGGAGGACTGAGCTACCTCTGAGGTGTGCAGGGAGTTGAATATAAGCCTTGATGGTAGAGGAAGAAGTTATGATGCTCTCTGCAGCACAGCCCTGATCTGGTCCCTAGTGTTCACTGCAATTCTAGCCCACCTGCCTGCCAGGAGGGGACATGGGTGCACTCCAGCTTACCATGGGCCCTTGTTTCCTTGCAGGGAAACTCACACACAAAAGCTGGGAAGGCTCTTCAATGTACTCCAACAAGATCCTTTGTCTGGACACGGAGACCGTACAGCAAGCTATGCTAAAACATCAATGCAACCATTAGGATGAAGATACAATGGAGAAGAGCAGTGGCAGAAACAGCTGGAATCTAGGGACGTGACAGACTGTTCGCGCGAGTACTCAGAAGTGGCCTACTATAAAGTGATACAACACAGCAACGTGAGGAGTCAGTCAAGGTACCAATATCATGCTGGACGTACCCATAATAGATAAAGATAGGTTCAGTGCTGGAACTAGGAACGACATCACAGTTGTAAGTATGTGGGGGACAACATGACAAAAGACAGATGAGTTTTGGCAGTGGTAGTTAAATATCTAATGTGGACAGTGGAAGCATTAGCGTGCCTTTCATTACCTTTGCACTAAATGTGCAGTGCTTGGCACTTTCTGACCGTAAAGTTAATTCTGTGTTTACTGAAACAGATGGATAGATAAGCTTCCAGCTGCAGAGCACTCATCTAGGGGAAAAGATGAAAGGGACGCAAATTCATCTACAGATCAAATAAGACTACAGAAGATTTCTAATCATAGAATCCTTTGGACTGCAAGGTAGATCTCATGGGTCTGTTCCCACACACAAGAACAATTGATTTGAAGCTTTAATATTATCCTTGTATATAGATATTTCCCTGAAGAATCTTCATTAGGATTTTCGTAATAAGGGCACGTATTGGTGCTAACTAGTTTCTCAAGAGATTCTGTACTAAAAGAGGTTGAACTAGGACAGACTTTATCTTGTCCGTTCAGGCTTCTGCCCATCATGTTTTCTTCTTAACACACAGAGCTCTGATTTAAGTAGAGGACTACAGAGCTGAGATAGCATCATGCAACAAGTGAGCATCTGCTGTACTGCTGTTTACGAATGTATAGTCTATCCTCCTGGGTGAACCTGTGCCTGGCAAAATCCAACACTGGGTGCTTCAAAGGAGGGGGATATTCATTCACTCACTAAGCCATGAACAATGCATCTTTGGGTTTCTATTCCGACCCTCGTATTTCCCTAGCCCCCCCTTTGTGGTAATGGCAGAGCCTCAGCTTTGTAAGACTCTGCAGTAAGTGATGCAATGCAGTAGTACTCACATTTATGATGTGCTTATTTCTAATAGTGTGGCATCAAGATACAAAGGCATAACACCAGTTTGTTACCCTGAAATGAATGCCTCAGGATGGGGATAGGATAGCATTTTTTCACTCAAGGTGGGCAAAACCAGATGAACAATGAGGTCTCCACTGCCTGCTTTATTCTGTGCTGCAGCTCCTGTATTGATCTCCCTATAAAATACCATTGCCTTTGTTCATGAGAGTTATGTGCATAAGGAAGCACCTGCTATCCTCTCTCACCATTTGAAAGCAGCTCTTTAATGCAGTACCACTCTTTCCATCACCCTGACAAATTCATAGAGAAACTCGTCACTGGTTCTCTTAGTGAATGCCTTGTTCCGTGATGAGGCTGACAGAGAATCTGTTAATAGGACAAATTCAAACCTAAACAAACAAATCAATGAGAAAGAGTTTTAATGCTTTCACAGTGAAGTGCAGGTCAGCACTGTCAGAGAGATACATAAAACTGGCATGCATTGACTCGCTGGACTGGTGCATATTTGGTCACATCAACACCTAATAGAAAACCCTTGTTTTTTGATTTTTTTTTTCTGAACTCTAATGAATACAAATGCTTATATTTGGAACATGGGGTGACACTCAGACAGTTGCATTTGTATGATTACAGCTGCTAAAGAATTTAGCTTGTTTTTAAAGATGAGAGATGTTTTAGAACATATCAGCCCAATCCAGACAAGGTGTTGCCAAACTGGGATATAAATATTGTATCTATATGTACAGGCATATGCAGCCACTGGTGCTAGGTGATTATAGGAGAGTATCAGAGTCCTCCTCCTCTGCCTCCGCATTTCCAATTCCACCGGAAAATTCAGTTTATCTGAGCGAGAAAACAGTTCTAGTAGAGTGAAGTTTACTGGTATTCCTTTCAATGTGGGGCTCTCTTCAGACTGACTCTGTAGCTTTACTCCCTTGGCCTGAGATGGCATATTTTCAAAAAGAATTTTGCACGTGTTAAAAATATGGCTCCTTCATTTTAACAGTTCTAGGCAGCATGTGAGGTTTGAGAAGAACAGACCATTCCTCCTGCCTGGCTCTTATTTCAGATTGTCTGTGGTAAGAATTGATTGAACTAAAGAGTGTGATGCCTGAGATGGCAGCACCAATACATTGCTTTTATGCACTGTGTTAACAGGTGTTAACAGGTTTAGAATGTAAAATCTGTATAGGCCCAGCACTTTTCATCCTGTTCAAATTCAAGTGTGTATAAAAATGTGAAGCAACTCACTAGTTTTAAATCACTCTGCATGGTCAAGGCTTTAAATACCAGTTGGTCCAAAACAGAAAGCCCTGCACAGTGATTTATGATACATAGGCGAATAAAGATTTCTTTCTTATGCTTCAATTTTTACAGGGAATAAAGTTGCATAATTAAGTCTGGGTGGCTTAAACAGAGTGCAGTACAACAGAGTGCTCCTCCTCATTATTGCTGTTTTAGCCTCATCCAAGGCTAATAGTAATAAATTGTGTTATTGTATTATGGCTCTTTGGTACCATCTGAAATTATTTTTATGGGCACTCACATTTCTTAAAATGAAGCAAAACTGTACCTTACTTACTAGGTTCAGCTTTTGAGTCAAGAACCGAATGTACACAGAGACTGAATTTCCTTCTCATGTCTCAAGTAAGACCTGCCATGCCCTGGAGGTGATAGTATGAGAAGGAATCCTGTTTTGCTGCTGATACAACTTCGAGGCTTTCTACTTGAATGTTGGTAACGTACGTTTTGGTTTTTTTCATATAGAAACCCAATTTCAGAAGACATCTTTTTGGTTTGAACAGTCCTTGGATTCCTGTAATGATGACAGTAAGTGGCTCATAAAATAAAGGGACTGGGTGATGGAGTTAGGGGAGCTTTTGGGCTCCCCTTGTAGCTGAGCAGGTTGTTTCCTCTTAGTACAGCCCGTGATCATAACCCATGGACACACTTGCTCATGAGACTTTCCCTCTCATTTTTTTCTCACACATTTTTTCTCATTTATAGGGAAATGTTCTGACTTGTTTGAAAATCAGATGAACATGACACAGAACATGAATCTGTGTTTCCCTATCTGAATGTTCATGACTTGAATACTTCTTAAATTGTGCCGAGAAGAGTGCATCCAGAGTCTGCTGAGTAAAACTGTATGAACAATGCTTCTATCAGTCCCTTGAAGCAGATAAGCCCATGAATAATTCAGCTCAGGAGAGTGGCTGGCTCTTCTCTGGTAGCTTCACAATAGGTCACAAGTGACTAAGCTCAGAAGAGGATGTGTCCTCAGTATAATTAGTCTTCCTTTAACACTACTGAATTAGCACTTCTGTTTTATTGTACCCTGAAGCTAAAATGGTTATTAGGTTATAGAACAAGCAAATTATTGCTAAATGCCTTGGGCAGATTACTCACTATCACTTTATTAACTACATTTTACGTCATCAGAAAAGCTTAAGCCGGGAAAATTGGTAAAAGGACAAATGTTACCTAAAAAATAGAAAAGAAGGCTGCAGAGGTAAGAAAGAAAAGTAGTGTTAAGAAATTGTCTGAGTTTCAAACTTGTGTGTATGGGCACGTACATTATGTGGCATGAGCATAACACATCAGCCACTGTTCCTATGTCATAGCTGTTCAAACTCTTGATATAAGATTGCCTTTTTATTATGAGATGATTACAAAAAGTACAATTTCAACATTTATCTTGAGTATAGTTTGAAAAATTGTAAAAAAATTCCCCATTCTGATGCTCAGTGTTGCTCCAAAAAAGTCCTTTCAATTGCACTAAGCTTATTCTGTACAGAAACCCAAGGAGAGGGCAACCAAGGGACTATTTTCCTGGACCAATTTCACAGCTAAATTACCCTCGCTAACCTCGCTTAGAAATTTTAGAAGGAGCTCTTGCTGCTTGATTAGTTCTTCCCAATCCTACCTTCCAGGTACAGGGCCCCGAGCCGAGGTGCCTTGGCTGGAATCACTACCTGCAGCCTTTTAGGAGCCTTCCAGGAGCTCCATCACAAGAAACCTTAGGATGCTGTCCCAAAGGATTATTTTACAGGTTAGTTTTACTGATCTGGTTTATAGTGCAGGCACCCCAGCAAGTGTGTCAGGGTAATGGAATGGCCCAATGGGATGTTGGGGTAAGGAAGAGAATGAGCAGCAGTTCTTAGAAGTGAAATTGCAGCCGAAGTGAAATTGCAGCCAGAGCTATCACATTGGGAAACTGGAGTCTATGTCACTTTGGCACAAAGCTTTTTGGCCTGAACACTTACAGGTACCTCTCCTGGGCATTTAAGCCTGCTCTCGAGCTCCTCTGAGCCACTGCTACCTCACACTCCCTCCGCTCTCTCCTTGCTCTTCCACCAGTTGGACGGGGATGAGCAGAGTCTCGATGTGAAGGATGGAGGTGGGACACGCTGGCCCAAGTGCAGAAGTGGAGGGACAGTGCCTGAAGACAGCCCGGCACCAGCCTGTCACGGATGGATGGACCCACAGTCCATCTGTTTGGACGACTGCAGTAGCAGCTACAATGGCAGCTGTCTGAGTTTTGGGGTTTATTTGCCTATCTGATGCTTTGTCTTTGGTAGCCCTGCACCTGTAATGCTAGATTTTGCAATCTTTTCTGCCAATCAGAATTAGGAAGTACTAAAAACTGATGGGTGTGGGTGAAATTTTCTGTTCATTTTTAGAATCATCAAAGGTAAGCAGCCCCACATATGTTGAAGTTTGTACCACACCTCTGTGAAGGTGCATGGATGTATTTAACATGTATGCATTTTTATATAAATTGTGTACATAAATATAAATCACATAAAAAAGACACAGAGGTGTATCTTAAGTCATGAGACAAGGATTCAGCAGAAAGTCAGTTCCTACAATGATGTTGTTTTATGTTGGAAATAAATAATGCTTAAGCTTTTAGAGATACCTAAGTAGCTTCTCAATACTTGAGGGTTCAGAAAGAGGATAGCACCAACAGGGCAGGTTTCATTCTGTGTTTCCCAACCCTGTTGGGAAGAATCTCAGGACCAAACTTGCTAATAGCTGTATTGCAAATTTTATGATATTCAGCAATCAATTACCATAAAAAAGGAGTTATTCGATGACATTTTAGAGCTCTAAATAGACACAGAAGTCTACCTAAAGTATTGAGACTCTCAGAATAAATGCACAGATTTTACACATGGGGTGCTTTTTCATTTCCTATGGGGTTTTATTAACAGGTATCAGCTTTCAATCAAAGAGCCTGAGAAGCGCCTTGCACTTTCAGCTGCTGCTGAAATCAATAAGCTCCTGGTAAAGAATGAGTAGCATAAAACTGAACCAATAACAAGCTTGTAGGGGAACAATCAGGGAACGCTTTATATCAATGCAAAAGACAAATTCTCTATGTTGCAGGTAGCTCAGACCTTATACATATGTCAAACATATGAGCTACAGTATATTTAAACAATGCTCTTGTTCTCTTGAAGCATTGCACATCCCATGGAACCAAGTCTTCAGCTGGGCTTAATCAGTATCACATAATTTTTGTTAGTGTGTCTAAAAAAGTTATTGCTAGTTTCTCTAACAACCCACCCCAAACACTATGTTCCAATGATGATGAAAAGGTAGTTTTGACCAATTCAAAATTCTGCTAATTGTTCACAGTGTAATTTTCTGGGATATGTGTTATATGATGATCTTAAGGGTCTTTTGCAACCTAAATGATTCTGGGATTCTATGACTACACGTACAGTGATATTCTCTGAGGTGAAATTCATGGTATACTCTAAGGAGGCTACAGTGCTGCTCATTCCTTGCATTTTAACTTTTAATTTTTTTTCAATATGCAGAAACTTCTGTGTATAAGACAGGAAGAGATGAACCGATTTTGGATATTTGGTTGAAAGTTCAGTAGCGAAAGGTACTCTGCTAACCATCCCATCAGGCAGAGGTGATGGCAGTACTGCATTTACTCTCCCTGCAATATTAAGGTGATCTAGTCAGTCAAGCTCTGAAGGAGGGTAAGGTTGGGGGAGGGTTGTGTTTGGGTTTTGGGGTCTTCTTTTGTATATTATTCCACCGTATTCCATAGTTACGAAGCGAAGGGCAGATGCTCCCTAGGGTGCTTTTTCTTAGCATGATGGCATTTTCTGTTTGTGAGATCAGGTACCAAGCACCTAGGCAAAATTAATAAAAAATCCCCAACTTAAAAACCAATTGAAGACATAAAGAAGAGTAATTTGAATGGGGCTGCTATGAAGCAAAATCTATCGAGCAGCCAAATTTCAATATTCTTTATTTTCCATCATAGCAATGGAGCTGCTGTGGGAAAGCATGAAAGGGTTACAACTGTCGCCATGCCAGTGGGCTCCATGCTGAAACTCTCCAGCAGGTCCCTGCCTTCCTACCGAAGGGCTGTTGGAAGGAGAAGGGCACTGGCCCCACTGCCTTATGTTAGCCTGGGACTGAACAAAAGGTATTAAGAAAAAATAACTGGATGCAACTTGGGTGACATTAGGCAATGTAATTCCCAGTATTAATTGAGTTTCCATACTGTGCCCGATAAAGTTTTAGCAGACTGAAGCATGGTAAATTTGTGGACACAGCAGGGTGCTTATTGGTATAGCACAACCATGTGCTTGTTACCTGATAGCAGTGAGGGTGTAACAGCACCATGATTATATTCCAGCTGATCCCTCTAGGGCTGCAAAGCATTATGGCTGGACAGTAACTAAAGGTGATGACAAATAAGCCAGGAATAGATTTGGATGTAGCAAATGATAACAAATCAGACAAAATCCACATGCAATAACTTACTCCCCTCTTGAAGTATCCTGAAAGATATGCAGGTAAAATGTCAGGGTTAAATTAAAGCTTTAGTGATGGACATGGCACAGAAACAAAAACTGCATTTTCAATGGATGTCCAGAAAACCAGAGTCTGACCCACTTAAAAAGTGGGTCTGAATGTGATTTCATATTGGGACCAATCTGGAGATATTTGTCTTATCACTTTTCTTAAACCTCCTGAAATGAACGAGGATGCTGCAAACAGTGTAATATGTTAAGAAAGATAAGTTGTACAATATTAGTTGTAGGTTTCCATGGCAATAACACACCGAAGCTCTGTGATTTCCCAGCACTGAAGCTGACAATTATGAGACAAAGAGAAACCTGTCTTTCTCATTGCTCACCTAAGGAAAACAATTTTGAGAACTCTGTGCTAATTATATGCAGTGCAAGTTTTTCTTTACAGGTCCCAGTAAATTTTCTGCAAAGGTTATATGCTTCTGGATACCGTCCAGGACGGCATGTTTTCAAGATTTTCTTAGAATCCTTGGGAAGTGCTTATATTAATGTGAACGGCCAAGCCTTTATGACCTATACCAGATTTTAAAGCATGTGATAAATATTTCCCCAGTGGTAACATAAGGCTTGCTAGGACATAAATTCCAGTTTCCATTTACAATCAGAGCTTTGTGAGGAACATATATCTAAAAGTTCATTATTTGTTTATTGATTAGGATTACGGTTGAATTGAGTATTTTACATAGTGGTTAGTGAAGATAGAAAAGAAGAGGGAAGAAAGAGAGGAAGAAGATTCAATCTGGATACAGTTCTAAGGTCTAGATGAAGTTTGATGAAGTTTTGGTGCTTTTTGAAGAGATTCAAAAGCCAGGAAACATAATTGACATAGACCAACAAAATAAGGCTTTTCCCACAGTTAGAGCTGTAAGGTGTAAGAAGATGAGCAATTTGTCTTCCAGAATTTTTACTACTTTGACCTTGTAGTGAAATTAAACTTCCTTGTGAGCTCTCTTGAAAAATCCTGGATTTGGCAAAACCACCAAACCATTCTTTCTTGCTGTGATTTCACATCGCTGGTTCTTCTCTTCGGCAAAAAATCAACTGAGCAAAACAGATTGAATATAAAAAAAAGAATAAAAGTAGGTGATGCTTAACCAGCCTCACTTAACAATCATATTCTGAGTGAAAATTCTGCTTGGTCAACTGGGTTTTAAGTTTCGCATGTTTCATATTTTCTGATCTCTCCATATACCGCAGCAGTGGTATTGCTTATTTATGTTATTTGTGGAGTAAATATTTGCATCTTGAATTCAGTTTTGTTGCCTTTAAGAAAAAAGTCTGTCTCAGCAGGTTCATTGGATAGTTATTACAAAACACAAAATAGCAGCTATCAATTTTTTTTTTTTTGCTGTAAAGTACACTGATTTCTACACATTAAAACTATATAAAGGTGGATAT
The DNA here is from genome assembly GCF_964188355.1 of Buteo buteo. Lineage (NCBI taxonomy): Eukaryota > Metazoa > Chordata > Aves > Accipitriformes > Accipitridae > Buteo > Buteo buteo. The sequence goes on along the minus strand of NC_134176.1, from coordinate 52,802,256 downwards.
TATTATTGTTGTTGTCATTATTATTGTAATTATCTTTTTTTCTAGGAAGTGATTTTACAGCTCTGGACAAGTCTTAAACCAAACCTAATCCACCAAGCACTTAACAGTTGACCGACTTACCAGTGGTGCTGAGCTCTGTTAGTAGAAGTTTTTCATATGGGTTAAGACGGGTCTAATGGGCAAAAGGTCTAATGGGCAAAGGATCAAACTCACTCCTGAATTCACTGAAAGAGCTGCCAAGCTGCCAATTCAAAGCAAGAAGCAATGGATCACTGGCTGTGAGTGTTGCCAGCATGATATTTCATTCTGAAGCAAAGGCTGTCAGCCTGTTAATCATGTTGATGACTTGTCTGTAGTCTTATTAGTGTTCGCTTAATATTGAAATATCAGGTTCCAGCCGCTTGACTTGACTGATTTCAATGGCTGTGGTAGGAAATATAATCTATTTACTATTGCACGACATTTTGAGCTTCCCAATTCAGAGAGGAATATAATACTGAGGCTGCCACATAATCGGTAGCAACTGGGCATTGAGTTACTATGAGAATAAATTACAGTTATTAGTGAATGGTTAACTTGAGCTGCAACTAAAATTTAGAATGTCACTGTACCTTTCCATTTCTCTCATATGACTATATTCATTCTTCAGCATCCTGCTCTAGTTTACTAGGGAGAACTAGAGAATTCTGCTCAAAACATTCACACATTTTCTGAAATATGGTCATATGTATTTCTGTCTCTGGACTGTTAAAGTAGAATCCTTCCCAAATCATCCTTTTTTAAACAACATGAACATGAGGATACAATACTCAGATTCAGGCTGACATGCACAAAATGTTTGACTTAGACTTTATGCCTGAAAATTTGTCTGATATTTCTTGTAGAAAATTGTATGTTTAGAAAATGGGATTTCCTAGAAAGAAAACTATTCTGCTTGAGATTCCACCACCTGTCTCATGATGGCTAAGTTACAAGCAACAGATTTTTTTTTAATAGATAGTATTATTAGAAGCTGCTTTAGAAAAATGGACATTTTTTTATGTTAAATGGAATAGGTTTTCATTGATATAATTTTGTGAAACAAGGATATTTCTGCAATGCATGTTTTTTTCTAGACAGAAAGAAAAAAAAGTCTGCCTGGCTTACACCAGATTGTTTATGTTCTTGAGTGACAAAGTAAAATGACATCTGGCAAGAATTTCAGAAAACTGGGCTGATCCTGTGCCTCAGAAATGTGTGATTTATGTGGGGAAGCGAAGAGTGAGGGGTCTGTGTGAGCTATGAGCTTTCAGATGAAATATAAAATGAAAGACTAGACTGCTTGCATTCATTAAAGAGCTCATGGTGCCTTTCACAGGACAGAAATTCTTTCTCCAAAGTGTAGCGTAAGTCTCTCTCATCAAACACTGTACCTTAATTATCAAATTACTGGAAGATGATCTAATTACCATCTGCTAATGTGCATGCCCTCCTACACTGACACAGTAGACACCATTTTCTGTTATAGGTTATTGCTAAGTGTTGTTAAACAGTCACCATGTTGCATTCCTATAAATACAGAGTTTCCAAAATGTGTAAATTCTGTTGGCATTCCATGAGAGAGAAAACTGTTAAATAAATCTAAATTATTGGACTCTATTATTCTGATGGGAATAAAGCAGCAAAATGTTTGTCAGTGGGCCAACAATTTACCTCAATTAAAATATGGATAATGAGAACATCCACAGGTGCATTCAATTGAATAAAAAAATTGAAAGCTATCTATAATCCTTACTCTCGAGCATATGAGTCAACCACTAGCTGATGGTGTTAGGAAGAGAATTTTTTCAGAGGCATCTTATTTAAAAATTGTCCCACAGTTGTTAAGAACTAGATTTCTTACATTTTCTCTGTCATTAGTTTTCCAGGTTTACATTATCATCTTCCCTGTCTCCAGTAGAAAATTTTATTTGCCTCTTGTGCAAATATGAATATGTGAATGGGACCGAGTAGCCCAGGCAAGGTGCAAAGCGTTACTGAGACAAAGGCATTTTGTTATTTTTAAGGATATTATACTGGTGGGAAAAAAGCAGCAAAATATTTGTCAGTAGGCTAACAATTTTCCATGATTAAAATATGGCTTATGAGAACAAATGGCTTATAAGGCCATTGAAAAGAATTCTTCAAGTATCTGAATGCTGAGTATGGTGCTGAATGCACATGCTTGGCAAAATAGCTTTCACTGTGGTCTGCTTTATACTTATGTGTATACTTATGTATTTTGGATGAAGGGACTTTAAAATCCTTAATGTTCTCTTCCTGCATCCACAAAAGTCAATAATAAATTTCCATTAGCTTCCGCTGCATAGAAACAGGCTCTGACTGGTTAAATCCTGTAACTTCCCATCAAAATACAGGCATGTCTTTCTCAGTAAGGCTCTTTTTCACAGTGGGACAAGCTTGAACAGCAAAATGTCTAAGCATTAGACTGCACTGTCCATAAGTGTGGGTTTTTTTTTTTTGTTTGTTTGTTTTTTTTTTTTTTGTGTAGACTCAAAGGACTTTGAAACTGTCTCACACACAGGTGGTACCCAGCGCTGCTTAGGCTGAGACTGTGGTGTGTTCCAGGTAACACCTGGCTTCATTGGAGCACATTTATTTTTGCTGTGTGAAAGAGCTAAATTTGTTTACTCAACAAGCAGATTTACTAGAAAATATATTAGACATGGCTTTCACTCCTAATCAACGACATGACAGCTTCTTAAGCTGACTCCTGTTCACCTATTTGCCTTTCTGTTTGAAGGAACTTGCCAATCACTATTAAGGTTTCTTAATGAGTTTAGCTTGAAGAATCAGCTACTGTGCTGCAGATGCCCATCCATCAATTTGCTTCTGCACTTTCCCTCAGGAACTTCGACTGTACGGTTATTTATCTGTTAGGGCAGTAAAACTGTCCCAACTTCTCATATATTGTGATGGGCTTTTAAGAGAGCATCATTTAGAATTACAGAGCTATAAAGCCCTCTTCCTTCATTATTTGATAAGCAGACCCTAAGTTAGTGTTACATGTTCTTTCTTGTTTGCAGATCTCAAACACGTCCTTTGTGTTATACCCATCTATGCATGTTGTTCTGGCCTATGTTAATAAAACCTTACCATAGAGACAAAGGCCTTATTCAGAAAACTAATTTATTTCAGTGACTAAAGACAAAGTAAGATTATAACCTATATTTAACACTGGAGAATCTTTATAGGCACGGAGTGAATTGTCAATGTAATGAATGTGAAAAAAATGTGAAATGTGAAAAATGGGAACAAAGTTTCAACTGGAATGAGCCCTTAAGTAGATACCAGGGAATTCACTACTCAGCCAAGGTTTTTTTTCTGTGTGGTTCTTTCCCTGTGTTCAAGGCATTTGTAACAGCTTTCCAATGTGGATTCCCTGGTGTTCAATGAGGACTACAGTTTTCCCCTCTCAAATAGCACTAATAGGGTTTCTTTAAGTTACTGTACTAATTATTTTCATGAAACTTAGCAAAATCTAAATCTTTGATAATTCTACTTCTCTGTCAACTTTACTGAAATAGCATAGTGGGCAAAAAGCATCGAGCAAAGTTGCACGGTGTCCTTAGAAAGCAGTCTAAAAAGAAATGAAAATGATATACAGAACTTCACTATTTTTGCTTGCATTCCCTATGGCTGATTTGTAAAGATGTGGAATCAGTCAGTTTCTGTAGACCTCAGTTAAGTATATCATATGTATGATTCTGGTCTAAGTGCAGTTCAGGCTTTTGTAGACCTGTGACTGTGCATCCAAAACTGATCTCCTTCCTGTGGGGAATCCATAAGCTGAAGGAAAGATGCAGTTGTACTGTGTAATGGTGGTGTAGTGGAGACGTGACCCTAGAGTGAGGTAATTCTTAATCACGTAAAAGATGGACTCTACTTTCTCAACACTCAAATGCATATACAAAGGGTGGGGAAAACGGCATTAAAAAATATATTAGAAACACAAAAATCTCCTCACTAAGGAGACATGGGGCTTATTCAACACTTACAGAAAACAAAAGGAGAAGAATCAGTGTCCTGGTTTTGGCTGGTGCTTCGGGTTTGTGTGGTGGGGTTTTGGTAGCGGGGCAGGAGCCGCAGGGCCGGCTCCTGTGAGAAGCTTCTAGAACTTTCCCCGGCCCCAAGCCGGACCCGCCGCTGGCCCAGGCCGAGCCCCTCAGCGACGGCGGTAGCGCCTCTGGGAGAAGAGATTTAAGGGGGGAAACCTGCGGTGAGTCGGGGGATTGGGATGGGAGGGGAACCCCTCTGCGGGTACCGAGGTCGGTGAGGAAGGAGGGGATGCCCCCACAGCCCGCAGTGAGGCGGCGGGCTGTCCCCCCCAGCCCATGGAGGGGAGCAGGGGAGCAGAGGCCGCCCAAAATGGCCGGGACTCCATGGGAGAGCCCGCGCTGGAGCAGTTTGTGACAGAAGATCGGCCCGTGGAAAGGTCCCACGTCAGGGAAATTTGTGAGGAGCTGCGGCCCGCGGGAAGGACCCACGCTGGAGAAGTTGGTGAAGGGCTGTCTCCTGCGGGAGGGACGGACCCCCCGGCGGAGCAGGGGCCGAGCGCGGAGTCCTCCTCCCCCTGAGGAGGAAGGAGCGGCAGAGACAAGGGGTGAGGGACCGACCCCAGCCCCCGTCCCCTGTTCCCCAGGGGGAGAGAACCGGGAGTGGGGCTGAGGCAGGAAGGCGGGAGGGAAGCTCTTCTCAGGTTGGGGTTTACTTCCCATTATCCCTGTTTTGATTGGATTGGTAGCAAATTAAATCGATTTTGTTTCTTCCCCAAGCTGAGCCTGTCTTTTGCCCGTGATCGTAAGTGGGGAGTGATCCCTCCCTGTCCTTGTCTTGACCCACGAACCTGCCTTTATATTTTCTCCTCATCCCACCGGGGCTGGGGGGGTGGAGTGAGCGAGTGGTTGCATGGTGCTTTGTTATCAGCTGGGCTGAAACCACAGCAGCTGGGATAGAGTTAATTTTCTTTCTAGTAGCTGGTTATGTCTTGGATTCAGTGTGAGAATAATGTTGACAACACACTGATGTTTTTAGTTGTTGCTAAGTAATGTTTAGGGTAAGTCAATGCTTTTTCAGCTTCTCATGCCCAGCCAGCAAGAAGGCTGGAAGGACACAAGAAGTTGGGAGGGGACACAGCCAGGGCAGCTGACCCACACTGGCCAAAGGGGTATTCCATACCATGGGACGTCATGTCCAGTATATAAACTGGGGAGAGCTGGCCTCGTGGGGGGATCATTGCTTGGGAACTGACTGGGCATCAGTCAGCAAGGGGTGAGCAATTGTGTTGTGCATCACTTGTTTTGTATACTCCAATCCTTTTATTATTATTATTATTATTGTCATTTTATTATTGTTATTATCATTATTATTTTCTTCCCTTCTGTCCTGTTAAGCTGTTCTTATCTTAACTCACAAGTTTTACTTCTTTTTTCCCAATTCTCTCCCCCATCCCACTGCGGGGGGGAAGTGAGCGAGCTGCTGCGTGGTGCTTAGTTGCTGGCTGGGATTAAACCACGACAATCATAAAATAATGAAAGCAGATGATAGTCAGATAATCCTCCCTGCTTTTTTGTCATGAAGAAAAACAAATGGAAACTAGTGAAAATTATTATGCAATAGATGGGAAGAAATGCTTTTTAAGATGAATAATAATAGTTGGTACCATTAGACATGATTGAGGTGAAGCTTAAAGGAAGATTCAGAAATGGATTAGCCATTTCTATGAATAATAAAAACACAGTCTGAAGCTACAGTAGCCAGGGCTTATTAAGTTCTTGCAATTCAATGTCAATCATCTACTACATATGCTAAAATTAAACTTAGATCTATATCATACGATATACAGTAACAAAACAACACTCAAATGTCACTTAGAATCCTTCACTTAATGGACTTTAGAAGGCCTAGAAAGACTTATAAATGATAAATCTACAGAAAAAATTGTTACAGGCAACAGGAAGATTTGGGACAACCAATCTGTACCAGTATCAAAGCCAAGTAAAAATTTCTGCAATTGCTTCATGGCCATGAATGCAGTGTCAAAAGTTAGAGGTCCGTTTCATGTCCGGACTAGACTGAAGGTTGAAGAGACTGAAGAAAGTCACACTACATATAACCACACAGCTTCTTCAAAGGAGAGAACATCTTCCTAGAGAAATTATTTGCTTGGTAATTAACAGAGTATTTTGCTATAAAATGGAAAGTTTATGCTGTAAGGCATTACTTCCTAAGGGCACGTTTTATCCTGGCTCACTGCTGAAATGGTGGCATTTTCTGAAGGAGACCATCCCAAGGCTGCCAAATTCTTACACTGCAAGTCACTGACTTGCAGGTCACATGGGCTACAAGAAGGGGTACAAATTTTCTGGGCAAAAAGGGAAGGAGGGGAGAAAAAGGCAAAAGGGACTAGGTAGCTGGTCCCTACCTCATTTTTTGGTATAGTTTTGCTTTGTGTTACTACAATCTGAAGGCTTAGATAGAAGGACATGGGCAAAGGTCTGTTTTTTTCCTGGCTCAGGAAACTAGTTACCATTTATAATCAGAAATGACAAACTAGACTATAGAGAACCCATGACTCATTTGTAATTGCAGCTCCTGTGTGCAAATAATATTTGAGATGCTTCTAAAATTGCCAGCTGAATTAATTTTCCCCTAAACCAAAACTCTCCCAGGGGAATGAATCTAACTGGCATATCTCTACACACCTCTGCACCTTGACCAGCACCAGGGATGTGTTGTGTCTCCTACTGCCTTGCAATGGCAATGATGTAATTATTGGCAATTTCACTCTACATGTAAGTACTGTGGATGGGAATCAATTAAAATACTATATTAGAGACAACAGTATGTTTACTTGGAATAATTTTTCGATTTACTAAATAGTATAACTAATGAAAGAAATTGCTTCTACCAGCTTTCACAATAGTCTAAAACTTATTGAGCACAACTAGACATGTGTTTAGCTATCTAGAGGAGAAAGCTTGAGCAATGGGCTGGAAAAGCAAGGTCTTTTAAAATATGCCCATTTTTAAGATTTAGTTTCAGTCTCTTCTTTCCCCTCTCCCTGTCAAGTAATTAAAGTTCTTGACTTGTTTCAAAATGGCTCAGATTAAATTTCATTTTGTTAAGCACCTCAATTTTTCAGCTAGGAAAAAAAAAGACCATTAGAAATTTGCATTATCCATTACAGCCTCCTTCATGATCTGAAATTTATATGGGAAATGCTAATTGGACGTTCATCATCATAAAGATAATGATTTCTGTAGTCTTCACAGTGATAATTAAGATGAAAGATGAAAATGATGCAGAGTGAACATTGCATTCTTTATTTGCTGTGAATGGAGAATGGAAAATTAATTCTGTCCTTGTCTGCAGGGTAGGGGTGCCAGGCATGGACAGAGGGGGACACGTACAAGAAATTGTTTTGTCTAAGACATCTGAATTTGCTTACGGGAGAGATGATCCTGCTGATTTTACTCCAATACCCAGATGAAGAAGCCTGATACTGTGTGAAACCTCCTCCTACTACTGGGAGCTGTCCTAAAGACAGATGTGGCTAATGAGATTTTGTTTGTTACGCTCCGGTGCACTGTGGGTAGGAGATTCTTCTCTATTGCTTTCTAAACAATGTGTGTTCCCATTTCCCTAAGGGAAAGAGGCGACTTCCATGGCACGGAGTTGTAAGTGCGTGCAGTGATAGAGGCAGGCTGTGTGAGTTACCTGGTTAGAATGGTCATCGCCACATCTACGTGCATCTGCTTTTGAGACTAAAACCAAACCAAACCAAAGCTTTGTGGAACAGAAAGGGTTTTGCACAAAAATCTTTCTCTTACATTTTTTCTACTCTTCTGTATTCTCCAAAAGAGGTTTGGTGACTCTGTAGGGCAGTGGATAGAGCACCAAAAGCAGTCACATTAAATCCAAGATTGAGGTGGTTGATACTGTTATTTTTTCTGAAACTGGAATGAACTTGAACTGTTAGCCTGAAGCCTTTGCAGGACCCAAGAAAATCAAACATCTCTGCTTGTTGGTTCAGAATATCAGTGTGACTAGAAGACAGGCATTCCTTACCAGGGACTTCGTCACATGAGCTTTCCCTTTTTATTTTCTTGTGAACACTGCTTGACTGTTTTATGGTTATGGACCTAAGTTTTGAACTATTCTGGGTGTGGACCAAAACCACTTCAGTTGCAACTGAACCCAGAACTGAACTGGGCGCTTGTGTGCTGTGCTCCCCAGGGTGCAGAGCCAGGGGCCAGGAATGCTGAATGACTGATCTTGCTTACTGAAAACACTCTGGATTAGTGGCCATCACGCTGCAGCAGTACCTGAAGACTCTGATTGCAGTAGGCTACATAGAGGCACCCAAGAAGACAGTCTTTGCTCTGAAAAGTTTGCCTGTTAGCATCTGGCAAGATGCAATGAATAAATAACAAGTGGTAGAAGGGCGAAGGACAAAAGAGGCAGCAGTAATATGATTAGACAGTTCGAGGCCCACGATGTGCACATTTTAAGTGTTTTTGAGCAAGAATGAAGAGAATTCTGCTATAAATGAAAGCCAATATCTGCAGAACATGCATTTAGAGAAAGTGCAGAATCATGCATTTGGTTTGGTCAGTCTTTCTAGGATAAGCTTTTAAATTAAGAAGTTTGCATAAATCACCTCTAATAATGAAGACATGAGCACAAATACTGGCACAAATTAATAGGGAATGAGTAGTGAGGTTATGAGGGCTTTGATTTCCATCTGCATATTAGCACCCACTGATGTGATAAACAATCCCACATAGTGAGTTGTAGTCACAGCCACTTGGCTGCATCTGTGCCTGAGACATGCAGAGGGGAAAGGATTCCTTTTTCTAACAGTCATTGAGGCAAATAAGCAAGCTTTATGGGCTCAAAGCAGCAGGAGAGTTATCTTGCTGAGGGCCTCGGTGACAAAACTGTTTGTTTACACAATGCTAAGGTGACCCGATGGCATCCTGAGACCATTCAGGATACTGAATTTGGTAACGCTTCTGAAAATTGGGAAACAAAGAGTTAAGCATTCTCTTTCAATCCATTGAATGTCAGAAATAGAGCTGTAATGTATATGTCCAGGCAGCTTTAACTTGCTTCCTTGGAGCAGGCAGTAACAGCCAACAGGAATTATCTCTGTTCATTATACCAGGTGAAGACACACTCCTTGCTGCAGCGAACAGCTGGAGCCTTCCGGGCAGGCTGTGCTTTATTATGGGGAATTCAGTACCTCCACTAGGAAGGAGTGTGAGGTCCTGCTGATAGCCATTTCTGTGATCAAAGGAAAAAATTGCATGTACTTTGATTTCAGTTCTATATCAATACTGGGACATAGAGATGTCCTTGCTGCAAGGACTGTCAGCAGCTACCCTGGCTTTTATTGATGAGCAAGAGAGAGGGTCATGTTAGCTGGCATCATATACATATACATGAAAGGCTGTAAGAGGTGAAAGGGCTGTAGCCTATTTGACAGGTGTGATTTCTTTTTTGGTTTTGAGTGTACGTCTGGTGGAGATGATCGCTATTCTGTAGGTTCAAGGCCAGAGTGCAAGCCTGCACAATATGCATGAATTGCTGAATGGGAAGAAGGTTGAGTCAAGGTGATATGGACATTTAACTTTTCCCTTCTTGTTTTTCAGAAATCTGCATTTTGCTTAGCTTTTGGGGAGACTGCAGGATTCTGCAGGTTAGCTTCAATTTTTGCCTTTTTGCAGGTCTCTTTCCTCAATGCAAAAAGAAACGTTATTTTCAGGTATTCATTATTCAGTACTTTCTGGTTCTCAGTGGTTTAATGCAGTTACTCTCAGTACTTGTTCAGAGCTCAATTAACATATGCTGAAAGGAGAGAACAACCCCCTGTCAATCCATCTCCTCTACCCCTAAATGGCAAGGATTAATGGCTTCTAGTGTCCTCCATGGGCTTCTGCTCCTGCAGCGAGGGGTCTCAAGAGCAGTGGGAAGCAGTCAGAGGTACTCAGAGCCACCCAGAGGAGCCACAAATTGGTTCAGGCTGGTGTGCACTGCCTAGTGTTGGGCTGAGAGGCAATTTGGGAGTAGGTGACCAAGGCTGGACCCATCAGGTGCCCTCACAAATCAGCCGGTCCTGTTCTCACTGAGGCCTCATGTGAACCAGTTCCAGGAAAAGCTGGAGTGACAATGTCTGGTCTGAGAGGGGCTGCTGCAGCCCATTGCAGTAGGATGAATATTTGGTGAATGGAGACCTGTTACTCACTCCTAGTTTTGGAGAGTGGGATCTACAGATACTGATACTGTTCAGTACTTCATAAAAACATTTTACGCATGTCCATAAACATGAATTGCAAGACGGAACAATTACGTGTACAGGAAGAGGGGCTACTGAATTTGGCTAAAAGCACATTGTGTATACATTGGCAGGCAGAAGGAGACTGTACCTTTTACCTTTCTGAATGGAAAAATCCCTTAGAAGAGGCAATTCAATTAGTGCTCCAACTTGTTTTAATAGCTACAGTATTTAAGCCATTTCAGTAGCATCCTACAGGTTTATGAGGCCATAATCTGGCTCCCAAAAGGAAGAACTGTGAAGACAAGTAAGACAGTGAAATGGGAGCACTATTCCTGGTGTGAAAAACTTCACATGGGGCTGTGCAAATAATTGACTTCTTGGTTTGCTTGCTGAACCACGGGAAAAAAAAAAGGCAGGCCAGCAACAGTGAGAAAAGAAAATCTTGTTGATCCAATTGGATCAACACAGAGCGAGGGAACAAGGGTATATAATTTCTTAAGTGAGTGTCCTCAAATGAGGTGAAAAAAAATTCCTTCTTTTGGAAGTATTCTACACTCTAGAAAAGATTTGACTAGACCCTGAGTCAAGGGTATGACAGAGTTGATTAGGACATTCACCTCAGACGTGAGCCATCTGAGCAGCTGTATCCCTGCCAATGGGCATTCAACTATTTAAAGCACAATGGAACTTCAGTAAAACAAATTTCTGAGTCTTGATCCACTGGTCAGAATGAAGACACTACCAACTTCTGGGTTTTGCAAAGTTGGCACTGAAATGGTTTCTATGTTTGGAGGATGACCTCTGTGTGGGCCTTTATTTAGGGAAACTGTTTTTTTGATGAAAAAAATGTTTCCAGGACATTTCCTGCACGTAGTAGTAAATAATAGGCTAGAAAACTGCAGATAATTAATTTTGCTCCTGAATTTAAGCATTTCCTAGATTATAGTCCTGTATTTAAAGACAACTGGAAATTGAGGTCACAAGAGGTGCATTTTTCAAAAAGTCTGCAGGTGCTTTGAATGTTTTACTTCAGAGATCTCATCTGGAAATACACAGATTTGGCCATAATAAGATGCCCGCCTTGAACCTTTGAAATGAGACGCCTATGAATTCCGACATCAACCTGAAGTTTCTTTTTCAGCTTGCTAATGCGCAAAGTTAAATTATCTTGAACTTTCATTTACAACTCAATCTCAACCAGGACTCCATCCTGATATATTATGAATGTTGAAAGTGTTCTAAAAATTTTTCTGCTTACTTTTTCCATGGTTGTCCTGGTTTCAGCTGGGATAGAGTTAATTGTCTTCCTAGTAGCTGGTACAGTGCTATGTTTTTGAGCTAGGTATGAGAAGAATGTTGATAACACTGATGTTTTCAGTTGTTGCTGAGTAATGTTTAGCCTAAAGTCAAGGATTTTTCAGTTTCTCATGCCCAGCCAGCAAGAAGGCTGGAGGGGCACAAGAAGTTGGGAGGGGACACAGCCAGGACAGATGACCCAAAGTGACCAACGGGGTATTCCATACCATGGGACGTCACGTCTAGTATATAAACTGGGGGGAGTGGGGGTGGGAGGATCGCCACTTGGGGACTTACTGGGTGTCGATCGGTGGGTGGTGAGCAATTGCACTGTGCATCATTTGTATATTCCAATCCTTTTATTATTACTGTTGCCATTTTTTTAGTATTATCATTATCATTATCATGATTAGTTTCTTCTTTTCTGTTCTATTAAACCATTCTTATCTCAACCCATGAGTTTTACTTCTTTTCCCGATTTTCTACCCCATCCCACTGGGTGGGGGGAGGAGTGAGTGAGCGGCTGCGTGGTGTTTAGTTGCGGTCTGGGGTTAAACCATGACAATGGTCAAACCCTGCATCTGTTCCTGGGCCTGCAGTGCAGAGTGTCCAAGCAGAAGGAACATGTCCCAGACATTTTGCAAACCTTTTCTTCCAGAAGGTTTCTTGACCCATTGTGATAGGCTTAAGCAAATAAAATCACTGAGACAAACTACAAATAAGAACTCAGATCTAAATCCTGCTTTTCATGGTTCTTGAACCACTAAGTTGAATAATTGTTTTCCTGGAAATTTTATGGTTTATGGAAGACATGGTAATCATCCACAATTTTTACAGATGTTCAGATTATCCTGCCTTTAATAAGGGGACTCTACTCTTTCACATACAGTTAGAAGGATTGTTTATTCTGTTTAAAACAGGGTACAAAAGTTTACAGTTGATAGCTAATTGAAAGATGTGCACCATGAATTGCTCATGAAAAGGAAAAACCTGCATAATGTTCTTTTCTGGGGATGGCTCCTCTCTCTGTCTGTCATTCACATGCCATGTTCATGTAAAGCTCTAAAGCAGTCACACTGGAAATATGTAATTATCCAAGCCAGTGGTGCACAGAGGGATTCACAGCTATTGTTTACAGTCCTCTCTGGGAAACTGAGTTCCTCTTCTTCATACTGGTTTTCTCTATTTCTTTCCTTTTCCTCTCCCTCTACTCCACATAGCAATATAGACACTCTGTGCAAAGGGGTAATCTTTTCCAAGGAAGTATTTTTGGAACCCAGACATTAAAAGAATGGAAAAACGTCCCAAGAAAATTCCATTGTCGTATGTTTGATTTTTCAGTGCAGTAGAGATCCAGAACATAAGACGTAGTTTCAAAGCCTCTGGCTGTGTCATCTCAGACTTTGATTTCCTCAGTTCTACCAGATTTAGTAATCTTAGATTTGGTCTGCACTGGAATGGAAAATTTTGAATTTTGTGATCAGGGACAACAGGGAGGGGGTCTTCTTAAACCAATAAACACCTACCCACTGACCCACCCACCCACAAAGTAGTTGACTTTAATCTGCGTAACTGCAATTTTGGGATTATGCACTGGTCAATTCCTATTGATGAACTAATTTTCTGCTATTATGAGGCTATGTATATTGATCTTGAAATAACCAACAAATCTAAGAGTATTTATTTGGGACCCAAGAATGTGAGAAGTCTGCTTTGCAGATAACAACAAGTAATTTATCGTACTAAGTATCTTCTTAAAGGTAATCTATAATGTCACTGGGATGAAGAATTACACCATTTTGTAAGGATCCTTCTGAACTGGTATGATTCACTGGAGATGCTTTTTTGGGTGGTATGTCACAGCACTCTGCAAGTCTTAGGATGGAGCTTACAAAAGGTTTGTTCCCAGCCTACACTTGACATACACCACACCACTTTATCAAATTCAGTATTGCTTTTTTTTTTCTGGAGTAAGAGTTAGTTAACAAAAGAGAGTTGACTGAATTAGCATGGTGTGTGAGGAGAAATGAGCGTTGACCTTTGATCTCACTGTGTTTGCTCTACATAAATGAGAAATCTTGTGTATTAAGATAGTGCCTGCTGACAATCACATCATGGAAAGATGTACCCATAGGTTAATTTTCACATACCTCCTTCATAGTAGGGGTTACTAGCAGCTTTAAGGAGAAAGGCAGAAGAGGAAGTGACAGTGCTTTCACAGAGCTGGCTGCAAAATAGATTGCAGGCAGGCAAGTGGGGAATTTTAAAGAGATTGAATGATACTGTGGAATAAGATATGATATAAAAACCTTAACTTGTGTCAGAATTTTTTCACAATAGTTACTGTAAAGACAGTTTCTCTTTGGGGAAAACTCACAACCTTGGAAGCATTTGTAACAGTATCAAGAACATTTTTTCTTAAGCAGTACTGTCTTGCAGCATACATTCATCAGATCTTGTAAGATAACCAGGTTCAGGCAGTCAGTATTTGACTGAGGAGACCCAGACAGAACATTTATGGCTGAATGGATGTTAGAAATCTGTAGGTGGCATTTTCCTTCTGACACAGAACCAGCTGTGGTAGAAAAGATGTTCTACCTCAGCATGGTCTACAAGGGTGGGGATTACAGTTACTGTGCTTGATTTGTGGGGGGCTGCTTGTACCATGCAAAAATTTCACTTCAGGTAATTCAGTTGAGTCTATTCAGCTTTCCTTGGTGTTTTCAGTGCTCTTCTTTGCTTCCTTTTCCAGGAGGCTTTCCAGCTTTCCTTTGTGTTCCCAAGGGCATCCTCCATTAGTGGCTTTGTCATGGCAAACAAAAAAATGTTAAGCTTGCACATCATTATGTATTGTATTAAGTTTGCGAACAAGGCCAAGGCACTATATAGACATTGGTGGTGTGAACCTAGGTTTGAAACAACTGATTCAATTTAAACAGTGAGTTAAAGAAGAATCTCCAACTAATAAGGAAGGTGACAAAAGTCTTGCATTGTTCTGATATTGTTCATTAAAGGGTGTTGCTCTCCTGTGGTTACAGGTGTACACACATTATATACACTGGTATATACATGCATCCACAAATGCAAACACCAGCTGATTATCATATAGGAAGCTTCGGGAACCTGTTTGATTCACGTAGAATCTGTTTCCACTCTTTGACTCATAAAGAATTAGATGAGCTATCTCCTGAGAATGAATAACAAAAATCATGTTTCAGGGACCAGTGCTCCATGGAGCAAAGAAATGATTTTGAAAGAGACTGAATGAAGAGTAGGTGACTGGAAAATGGAAATCCAGGTGGCAAAAACTACTGGTGTGTGGAGGCTAGATTCTCCTACCTCCAGCTAAAGTTTTGGTGTTCAGCCTTTGTGAAAACTAGATTGCTTGCTCATAAGAAGGAATTTTTTCTCCCATTCCCCTCTCAGTGACACTTGAGATCAGCACTCCCATCTAATTAGCTAATTGCTTTTTTCATAATAATAAAACATGCATTGGCCAAAGACAGGCTTTACTGCCAAAGAAAGGCAGGAAGAATGAGCTTGTTATTAAAACTTCATATGAAAGCATTATAAGGAAGGTGTATAGCTTTATAATTTATTTATATGCTTATTTCCAAGCTAAAATATTGAAACAAACCTTTGAAAATCTTTATGTTCTCATGGCAAGTGTTTTTCTCCTTTTCTGTTCTCTCACATTGTTATTCTCAAACTCAGACAGTGCTTCCTTCCCTTGCCAAATAAAAAGTTTGAGCATTCTTTATAACAAAACAACATCACACAGTAGGACTTTCACTTCAAATACTGTAATTTCTGCCGAGACTCATTCTGTTCCACTTCGCTGAACATAACCATCACCCTGCGGTTGGAAACCATGTCCTAAGGCAGGGAGCTGGCTTTGATGTCTCCAAGCTGCTTTGGCCCAGCCATCGTTGGGAAGACAATCTCCTATGTAATTAGGCTGTATCTTAACCTGGATGACCTAGAAATCAGGATTGATGGAAGCATATCTACTCCCATCTCTCCATGCCTAAATGGGTGATGTCTACTGGAGTTCCAATGAAACAAATTTAGTCCTCAGTACAGGGAGGATCATGAAACTGGCTGCAAATTATTTACACTGGAAATTCCTGTCCTTTTGAGGCAGTGCCTTCTGTTTCACTGAGCAAACAGTAGAACTCATGGTGGTTCAGAAACCCAAAACATCATCTATGCCTCTCTTGAAGTCATGGGGACTAACTGCAAGGTAAGATATTTGTCAGTCTTTGAGTGTCTGAATCTGGCACTTTGACGTAAATGATACTCCTGTGGTTAAGGAAACATTCAGAATACATCCCTGAAGTAACAAGGCAACTTCCAAGCTCAGCTTTGACAGAATATATCATACCATTCAGCCTTCATACTCATATTAGCTAGCAACCCCTTTAGATCTGCAAATTGCTTATATGGCCTTCATCACTTTAGCATTTCAGTACTATAATATGCATAATTTTAATGACTAACTTCTTGGCTAGAGAATTCATGGAAATTCCAGATAGAGTAAGATTAATAGTTCTTACAGGCTAAATGGCTCAAGTGACTCTAAACAGGATATAGAGCTGGCTGCTAATTCAAATTCAGCCTGGGTGAGTGGTTTCCAGAGTTCTTCCTTTGACAAGTAAGGAAGAGGATTAGCTCCTGTGAAAGCGACAGGGATGAAAAGTCAAAAAGTTACTGGGAGTTGGCATGAAGGAGCTGTGCTTTAGCAAAAGTAGCTGCAGGGAGTTTCAGAAGAAACTCGGAATTGTGGTGCATATGACAGAATCACTGGTGACCTTTAGGGCTGGAGTAGCGAGGTGTTGTATAAGCCTCCCCTGAGACGGACCAACAGGTCTGAGCATGGGGGAGATGGAATGGATGTAGCGAGGGGCTCTGCAGATCAATTTGAGGTGTACCAACAGAGTGGTGTGTGGGGAGTTAATATAAAACCTTCCCAACGTGCTGCTGGCTTACAGCCAGCAATATTAAATCCTTGACTTTCTGCTCACAATATACACTCAGGATAAAATTTATGAACACATTGCTGAGAAAAGAGTCCCTGATCCCCACACAAGCTGTACATTTCTTTTGGCATCTCGGTTTCTTTCAGTGCTTAATCCCTCCTCACCTCCCCCCACTGTTTGTCTGCAGAGGCTTGTCAGCAGCTGAAAGAATATGGTTTCTAATAGTTTAAATTAAGTAGAGCATTTACATTTTGGTATATATTTTTTTTCTTTTTTTTTTTAGTGAGATGTCATCATCTCTTGGATTTTAAAGTGCAAGGGGGTTTTTGCATGAATTGAGGAAGGATGAAATGTTTGTTGACAAAACTGTACTGTGAAATTGGGGATTGTAAGAGTTTATTTAACATTTATACTCACTTATTTTTCATGGCTGTTTGTATATTCAGTTCCAGATATATATATAGCCTTCATGCTTGTCATCATGCAAATTGTGACACTGTCAATTTAAAAAACCAGAAAATATATCTATCTTTTATGAAAATTTTAAATTGTGAAATTCTGCAGATCCCAGTAAGTGCACACCCACACAATGAAGTAATTTCTTTCATCCAGACTTGAAAAATACCTCAGAGAGAGTTTTATGAACTTCAGTGCTGCCTTCAGGTTTGCAAGGAACTTAAAAACAATATGTAGAAGCAAGCAGCCCTATCTTCTAAAAAATCACTCAGCTCCAAGTGAGGCAGTGCTGGATAAGGGCTTAGCTGCAGTGACTCAGTGCTGGGACACCTCTCGGCTTCCCTTGGGCGCTCGGGAGCTGTGGATGGAGACTGCCACTCAGCTGGCTGTGGGAATTGTTCACACACAAATAGAGTGTTTTTCTTCCAAAACAGCTGTGAGGGAAGCCCGATGCATAATATATGTTATGGCAAATGCACAGAGGGACGGAAGAAAGACAGGCAAAACACTGTGGATGTGTATAGGGGGGACTCGCCAAAGTTGCGAGGTGGAAAATTAGCATTACAGCTGGCTACTCCCAACTTTGATGACGTGCAGAGGGATTGGAGTTGGCTCCAGAAGTATTTTATTTTTCTAATTTCACACTGACAGTAACAGGAACTTGAGCTTGCTGATAACCATAGCTTCCTAATGAAAATCTGCATAAGAAATGAAAAAAAGAGACAACATTCTTCTGAACTTGTTAAATGTTTGCCCAACCAACCAGCAGACCTTTGAGTTATCTTGGTGTCGCAGAGATGTCATGAAGATTCTTGACAGGTATCAGGTCCTTTTTCCATAGATGAGAAGGTAGGACTGGAACATAAAATACTTCTTTTGAAATATCCACCCAGCTCTGGTTGAGCCAGGCTGCATATGGAAGGCTTGCTCTGCTTCCATTCTGTAAGTAATAGTCTTTATCTTCACCCAGGACTGTCAGCCCTTATTCTCCATGAATGTTATGTGAATTTAAAAAAGAATTTTTAAAGTATTTATTTATTATTTATTTACACACTTGTACATTTTCCATCCTGTGAGAAAGATCTTCAAATACCAGATGAAAACATGAGAGCATGTTGGAGCATGTTGGAGCTGAAGTTGTGAATATGCTTCAGAGAGATGACAAAGTTTCTCACTTATATAGTTCCTTTCATGACATAAAATGATTAATTATTTATATGGTTGATATTGATTTATACAAAATGACGGGCTTTGAGCTTATTGCGACCATGCAAGAATGAGGCATTTCAGTCATAATAAAAAGTTTCAGGAAAATTTTAGCTCAGTGCTGAGTAACAGTCTAAAAAGCAATCTAGTTGTTAGGGCCAAGTAAGAAAGATACAGTGAATGAAATACAGAGCATCATTATGACACTATAGAAATCCATGCTGCAGTTGCATGGTGTGCAGCCCTGTTCCCCTCATCTCGAAAAGGATAGAAGAGAATTGGAGAAGATTCAGAAAAAGGTTGGGAATTGTTTTCACGTCAGGAATGACTGTGAGTCCTGGGACTCTTCAAGCCTGGAAAAGGTATGACTTGAGACAGAACGTGGCAGAGGTCTATAAACCCACGAGTGTCACAGAGGTGGTGAACACAGGCCAGATGTTCTCTGTGTCTTCCAAGAGATGATCTAAGGGTTGTCTAAAGGACCTACCAGCTGTCAGGCTCCAGACTCTCCAGTGGAAGTGATTCTTCATGTGATGTAGATGTAAACTCTGGAACTCCTTCCTTAGGGTGCTGCAGATACTAAAACTTTACGCAGAGGTGAGAAACAATCTTCCTTATTACTTCTACCTTTATCCCCTCTGTGACTTTGGACATTATATAAAATACTGGGCAGTGAGCTGATAGCTCCCAGTTAGCCTGCTGGAGTGATTCCTCTGGAGCAGCAGGGACTCACTAGTAAAAAACAACATAAAAACTCCAAAGTCCGTCAGGCAACAATTCCCTTTAAAATGGACTGAAAGCAACCAAAGCAAATTTACTAACCAATGCAACCCACATTGGTGCTAAGTTCAAGAATGCTTCTCAGACAACTGATCTTGCATTTGTCAGTCACTGGAGGACAGGACTGGGACAAATTCTTCGTAGTCATTGTTTCAGACACCACTCTTTAGGCAATGAGAGCTTTACTGCTGAGACTACTGACACTAGATCAGGTCCCAGGGAAAAAAAAGAAACAACAAACATTTTATTTTCTGAATGATTACAGTTGTGGAATGAATCCCTGCTGCTGTCTTGAGTAAGCTGGGGCTGACTAATGTCTGCAGCCACAAGGAAGGAATGTTTGTAATCTATAGTCTCTCTCAGAAGATACAATTCCGTCCGCCATACTAAATCACAGGAAACATTACCTCTTGTTGAACGTCCGAGATTAAGGCAATGACAATTTCCCTTTCTTAACCCTGTTTCTTGTTCTTTGTTCATCTGTCTTTAAACAAACAAGCAAGCAAAACCCAATAAAAATGAAGCAAAATAAAATACCTTTCCAGGATGATCTTCTCCAGAACAATACTGAAATTCCCAAGTGCCTTTTTCTAGGATATCGAATGCAGGAAACTTTACACAGAGAAACTTTATGCAAGAAATGTGTGTTAAATTAAGATGTAATGATTGTTGCTATTAGCCCATTCTAAGGCAAGACTGAAGAGACTGAAATTTTACTGTTCAAAAATTTAGCAATTGTGTAAGGGCATCTTTAGTTGCACAAAGCAGCAGAGTGCTGACCACAGCTGATTCCATGCAGCAAGGGGCCCTGCCCTGTCCTTGCTCTTGTCGCCTCAGCCTCCTTCAGTCGAGGGTTTCCCCCATGAATTCCTGCCAATTTTCTTCAGGCATGAAGGGCTATTTATCGCTTAGCTTTTTGCGGTGCACTTACAATCCGGAGTGAATTAAACTTTCCACAGCAAATAAAATTAAATTGCTTCTCTCTGAAGAGCAAAACCAATGCATTGCTTTGAGTAATCATTTTTGTCACCATGAAGTCTGCTTTCTGACTGTTTTTTTTTTTAATTGTGCATAACAAACTGCTATGCTGATCTGCAGTAGTGCTTGCCCTTGACCACGCTGCACTCCCTTTCCTTAAATTTTCCCAGCTCCTGTGATTACTGGTGCAAGCCTTCTTGTCACAAAAACAAGAGAAAAACTAGTCCAGACTTATGCCAGCATTTTCACCATAGCATTTCCTAATCCAGATATGTCTCACTTACCTGAAGCCTATTCATTTTTCGTGTGATGTTAGTAGTGGTAGAGCAGTACCAATGACAGTAATGGTGTAACAGGTTAAGGCAACTTACCTATACAGACACCTTCTCAGAGTACACTGCTGTTCTGCTCCCCTTTAACAGACCTACATCCTAACTCTGAAACAGGTCACACCTTGATTTATACAGTGGATTTTTTCAAAGGGACCTAATAAAATCCCATTTATTCCTGAAGGCCTCTGTAGTTCTCAGGTTATGAACATTTTTGTGTCACTGTTGGACCTGGAGGTCTTACTGAAGCTGAGGTCATTTTGCTGGGTGTTATAGAGACCCTTGGAAAAAAAAATATACAGACCTATATGTGTAGGTTTGTGGTTTACAATTGTAAAGAAGACTATAATTAGAGAGAGACTGTCTTTTGTTAGAATCTACTGATAGAAAAATGCACAAGTTTGCAATACTCAAACCCCCCTGGTTGTTAGAAGAAAAGCAACAAACTTCAAACTGAGTGCAAGCTGGGATCAGTGACTCTAAAGTAATTCAATTATGCTAATCAGTTTGAGAGTTGGAGTGAAAAGGTGACTGGTATCCACGGAAGGGAAGATGTTAGCAAAGAGAGAGGTGAGAATGTTGTTAGCCCTGTGGGGGAGAAAGAGAGAGAAAGATAATTATCACCTAAGGAGATGGGTTATGGGGAAAATTGCAATGTGTACTACACAGCCATATATTTAAAACCAATAGCTCCACAAAATATTTATAGGCAAACCAGGTGAAGGGAAACAAAGGTGCAAAGACGGGACGTGACTCACTCTTTTTCTGTATCTTCCTCTGCTATAACTTTCTGTAACAAATTGACTCTCTCACAGCTCCTGATGCACATCAATTCTTTAACAGAGAAAGCGTAGCCTAATGAGGTGAGGTAGCTTAACTCTGGCTGCCCTGTGAATAAATCAAGAATAGAGTTAGGAGCTGTGAGCTTTCTCACCCTAGTGAATCTCCCTGACATAACTCCTCGCTCTTGCTGGGGGCTGAAGTTTGTTTTCTTCTTCCCTGTTGTTGTGTGTGTCTGAAAATGTTGTTTTATTAGGCAGCTTTGCTTCTAAGAGAGAATAAAAAGTTGAAATAAAGGTTGAAGAATAAAATTCACCTCTGAACCTCGGAGCAGCATGGAAATGAAAGCTGTCGTGAAGAATGCCTGTCTTTCAAATTACTCATCCATCACTCATCTTGGACAATAAGCAAACAGCTGGGTCTGGTGTAGCAGGTTCACTCTCTGGAGGAAAATGGTTTACGCAGGGTGGGAGTTTATATTTTCCATTTATTGTCTGACTGAATGTGTAATAAAAGACAGTCCAAGTCAGACTCAGGTCATTAGCATCTGTTAATATGGGAGGATTTCACAATTTGACATATCCTGGCCAGAAGATGGGATGGAAAATAGGAGCTGCTGCTGGAACATAAGTAAAAAAGATAAATTAAAAATGACATCTACCCTAACCTTCATTACATTATTAAAGCTCTTTCCATCTGATCTCAAATGCCATGTGGATGGGTCAATTTGCAGATTGCCGTGGACATCCTAATGTTCATGTAGGCACTTCAAGACAAGCTGTCATAAATAGTTAAGTTGCCCTGGGAGCAGCGCCAAAATGCATTTCAGTGATGGCTGCAGAAATGCCTGCTAAAAAGCAAACAGCACATTAGCAGCCCTCAGAGTTATTGTGCAAACGGAGTGTGAAATTCTGGTCCATTGCTCTGCACTATAACTTTTTGTCTCCCTGATAATAATTAAGAGAAGCTTTGCTTGATTTGATGGTGGGTGGAAAGAAGGGTGTGAAAAATGAAAAAAACCTCCTTTGGATGTTTCGCTTGACCTTCAGGAAACTCTAAGGGAGGGTCGTGTGATCTAGACACAGAGGAATTAACTGGCTTTGTTTGTTCTAAAACCTGGCACTGAATTTAGAAGCCCAGGGATGCATGATGTGGAATTACCATAAAACAAAATGTCCCAAGCAGTTATTAAATATTTAAAAGGCAATCTGAACCTAACTGTTGGCTGAAATGAATGAAGGGGGGAAGATCCTACTGTAGCCCATGGGAAAAAATGCTACGCTTAAAACCCACAAAATTGGAACTGATCTGTGGTTCTGTGTTAATTTACTGGAAATTATTCTTTTCGCGTTTTCATTATTATTATTAATGATAACACTTCATACTTTCACAGCATCTTACATCTGAAAGTGTTTCAAATAATTAAGCCTCCTAGTCATAGAATGATTACCGCTGGTGGAGCACGAAGTGCAATGGCTTAAAAGGTGGGTAAGTATCATCCCACTTTACCACTGAGATGGAGAGGGATCTAATGATTTGTCTAGGCTTGCATCAGTGGCAGGTGCAGGGTCAGAACATAAATTTGCTGACCTGCAGCTCCACTTAACTGTGCTGCCTGTCCAGAGTATTCATTTCACGTGTCTTCTGCTACCAACTGATAGGCACAGAAGTAAAGGCCTGAGCAATTGACCCAAAGATTACTGAAATCAGTGGCAAAGCTTTGAAGGAGCTTTAGAGCGGCCTTGAAATTTGCTCTTTAACTGCATGTGCATTTTATTTTCTGCTTGCCAAACACAAGGTCCCTTGATGTTTTAGACAGTGAACCCCTCCAAAATTGTAAACTACCTTGGAAAACATAAACATCAGTGGCAGAGCGAAACCAGAGAAAACCGGGGTCTAGTCTTCTGCTTAACCACTAGGCTAAACTCTGGTAATTGTTTCTAGTTTCACACACTGGGTAAAAGATATTACAGTGATCAAACACATATGTTGGGCCAAGCCAGAGTTCTTCCAAAGAACAGATTCAGGCAAAGCATTTGTGGATTTGTCACTACCCCATTTTTTACAGAAAACAGGATGAATGCCTTTGATTTGCAGTGAAAAGCTTTCATCAGTCACCATTTGTTACTGAAAAAGAAATAGAAAACAAGGCTCAATCAGTAACTGAAAACAAGCAGGGAAAAGTTTGCTTGTGGATCCTATGACATCCTATGTAGTTTTTCAATAGTTGCCGCAGGTTTTGCTAGATTTAGAGCCTAGATTATCTGCCTCTGGGGAGAGAAGATAAGGCTTTTTTCTGCCAGTTGAACCGCTATGCTAAGCATCATATGAGGAATCCATGATAGGTTTAGTGAGACCTTGAGAGTATGCTATGATTAACTAACTAGATCAGTCTAATACCCAAATTAAAGACATTATCCAGGGATCACAGAAAGCAAGAATACTACCCCAAAACAAGAGTCACATACTACCTAAATTCACAGAAACAAAGTAAGAGAAAGAAGAGATGGATTTTATTTTCATTGCTGAAGTTGGAGCAATACATTTTCAGCTTAAAATTGGAGCTTCTAGTGTACTGGAGAGCACCATAGCTGTAAATAATAAAAATACCAGTTTTCCTACTGTCTGCCAAGCATAAGTAAAATGAAAAAAAAAAAAAAAAGAAACGAGATTACTGAGCGTGATATATTTTGTTTCACTCACTTTGGGGATGAACTTAGAGGATGCCCATGGTCTGTTTCTCTGCCTCAGCTGACAGCTGGGAATAGGCTGATGGATACTTGCTTTCCATCATAAGACAGTACGTGGAGAAGCCGGTCTGAAACATGGGTAGCTTTCATTGCACACTTACATGCATGTGGGACATACCAGCACATATAATTTGGAGAGGGACTGCTTGTCTATGATGACTGACCCTTTGCGTCTAAGGGTCAGACATAATGAAACAGTCCTAGGCTTGCTGAGCTGCAAGGGCTGTGCTCCTCTTTTTGTTTCAGAGAGACTCTCCTTTGTTCAAGTTAAACTGTTTCTGTTGTATAAATAAAGGCGATAGACTGCAGAAGCACTAGCATTCTACCAAAGTCAAATCCATGTATACACGCACAGAAAGTTGGAGTAAACGTATTTTCTCTGAAATTCATAGCACCTCAGTTATTCCCAGTATGGATTTTTTCTTATACTGAGTACATAAAGAACATGAGCCAAGACCAAAGGGCATTTGGAGCAGGGAGTAGCTTCAGGCAAACACTGCAGAGTTAAGAATTTGTTTGACAAATTTAGCTTCCTTCTGTATTTACAGATTATTCATGAACAGCCTTTGATTTGTTCGAATTTGCAGTGCTGGTCAAACAGAATTTGCCAAATCCTAGGTTCTCTCAGCAGTGTCCTTGACCTGGTTTGGGGAATATATTTGTGCTTGAAAATATCCAGCTAATATTACAAGTGAATATAGCTTAAAGGAGCATAATGAAATAAACTGGGTTTCCGATGAATTTTCAATTTTGAACCTGACTAGCTGTCAAATACTTTTGCTGCTGTTCACCTGACAGGATGAACAAGGTGCTTGAAGGGTCACAGCAGGCCGAGTACTTACCTGAAATAAGTGTTGTGACTTCGCTACCTAGATTACCTCCAAAGCTTTATGAATATGAAAAGAAATGAACACAGCTGAATCCAACTAGAATTCTAATTGTTTGGAATACCATTTCAGCTCTGAACTGACTTTCTGCTTTGCTATGCCTTGAAACAAATTCAGTGCTTTATTTGAACACAGTTTAGTCTCTTGGTTACTCAGGACTGTCAGTCACAGATGTTGGCTGTTTTTTTCCACAACCTCACAAAGCATTTTCAAGCCAGTTGCATAAATGCGATATAAATGTGTTCATGTGTATACCCATGATCCTGTCTTTCTATAAATGTTTTTGTGAGCATAAAAAAGCTATACAAGTAGCTCATAAATCCTGTACAAGTAGTCCAGAGATGCTGTGAAGGAGAATTCATAGATGTTATTCAAACAATGTGTCCCAACACTTTTTAAGTGTCTGCCTCGTTCTGTCTCTTCAGTGTATTCACTTCATACATGCACTGCAAATCAGAAAAGAGATTTGAACTTAATATATAAACCTTTATAACAATTAACACTTGTGTTTTGTGATTAGTATAAAAAATAACCAAGTTCTATTTAACTTTGACCAACTGGTGTGCAGAGGCCCTGGGGATGATATAGCTGCTACAGAGCCCATTCAAACCCCAGCAAGGTCAAATCTTTCAACTCTGAGGTTCTGTTCCTAACATGAACACTGTATTTTTATCCTACATGTTGTGTGCAGCATCAGTAGGGTAAGTTCTGGACAAGTGCATGGAGAGTAGGTTTCTGGCAGGTGTCTATGACATTTAAAGAGGTATTTTCTATATTAGAAATTTACTGCATGGCTCTCCAGGAAAACTGTTCTAATAAAGTTTATCTTACTCCTGAACTTCGTCTATTTTAAAGAATGAATCATATTTACTAAAATAATTTCACAAGGTCCCTTTAAAGCAATGTTGTTTTTCATTCCCATCCCCCCAATTGAATACAATGTGAGAAAAGCTGCTGGAGGCTCAGGATTTCATAAACACTCTGGATGTAAGTAGGAAATGTGAAGGCATGTATCACTGGGTTTTTGTACTATTTGTATTAGATGATTTTACATGCATTTCATTATTAGTACTTTTGTCAGCACTGTTTAATTAGAAAGTAAATGAGATATGAATTGCAAATGGTGTCTTCCAATACATCCCAGCAATATTTATTTAGGAGCTAATAATTTTCAGCAGAAGCCTGAGAAATGTTTTCATTCCAGGTGTTCAGTATAATAATAGCCAATTTTTGTTTCTACTTTATGTTTATAAATGTGTTAGCACAGTTGTTTTGGTGGCTTTCTATAGCTTTTTTTTTTTACTATTCCACGTGAAAATGTGCAGGAGAGTCCCTGATGGAGGGAAATCTCAGATAATAAACAAGGGCTGGAATTGCCTTGTGGTATAAACTAGATGGGTTATCTACTTTACAGTTGGATAAACAATGGCCAAAGGTTTCCATTTTAAACACCATTATACATCATAAAATGACTATTATATATTCCACAACAGTTGCTAGGTTGATGAATATTATTGTGGTCTGGAAATCTCAAGATAATTCAAGGAAAAAGCTGTGGACAGTGACATATCTCCTAAGCATACTCTTTAACATACAGATAACCTGAATCACTGAGAGCATTTATGGGTGGATTGCTACAAGGTGAGGACAAAACGGGAAGAATAGAACAGGGTCTTTTTTTCTTTGTTTTGGGACACAAACAGACATGTTGAGGAAAATGTTAGGTGTGCAAGTTCTTGTCTTTTTTAAGAGCTGAAGGTGTTATGAATAACCCAGGTAGGAGCACAGATCTTTCCATAGTCTTGAGTTTTATCTCCAAGCGTGGTTCATTGAATAAAAATCATTCCAGCATTCGTTTTCCTAGAAGTGCTAGCAACTCAACGAATCTGTAAAGAAGAAAAAATTTGAAAATAAAACAAAAGTCAAAGTGATTCTGACATTAAACAAAACATCAAACTGGGCTTCTCCAGTGTCACTAACCATTGTACTTCTGACATGATACCTCAAAACTGGAATTTCCACCATCTTGTGTTTTCCTGTTAAACTGGGAGGGCTGCTGGTCTCTTTGTGATTTGTTCTTTTACCTCCCCCAGATTTGTGCCTGACGTGTTCTCTCCTCCTCTTGAATGACAGATTTGGTCCGAGAGGAAAGTCAGGCACGGCTCGTGCGCCTCGTGCTCACGTTACCTGCTGTCGCCGAGAGGTGACCCACCGCGGCAGGGTGGGCTCACTGTAACACGCCTGAGATGGGACAAGTCTCTTCTGACCCCTCAGGGCACAGCATTGGCCTTGGCCATCCCATGAACGGTATATGAAGGTCAGGGCTCTCCCGTTGTTTTGGGACTGTATAACCTCTCTTCTGTTTCATTTTGGCTCTTCCTCTCTGTGCGAGGAAGAGAGGAAGGTGCTTGACACAACTGTAATGGAGGCAGGAGGCTGAGGGCCTACCTCTGGTGGCTTTTGTGCCGGCAGAGGAAGGCAGGTGATGGCGCGCAAACACGTCCCCTGTCCGCTTCCCGCCTCTAGAATATTTCAGGTTCCTTTCCGCAGCTTCTCCAACAGCACGTGCAGGAGACAGGTTCAGAGTCCTTCTTGCAAGAGCTTTAAGTATCAATTTGTTTCTGATGAGAGATTCTGTGTTTATTCCCTGTATGGTTTTCCATAAGATATCTAGCTGGCTGATGTCAAGAACTATTACAGTCGCACACTCTCACAATGGCATAATGAGATTTTCTTCCTTTATCTGCAGTGTTCCTCCTCAACATTTTCCATAAACACGCTGTTTATGATGAATTCAGTCCTCTGATTGCTATGTAATTTACATTTATATGATGTTAGAATTTTGAAATAACAGATTCTAGCTTTGTTTAAAACTTTGTGACTTAGAAAATCTCATAAGTGTGGATTAAAAAAACTGAAGCACCCTTTTGTTTAACTAAGTAGGATTCTTTCCCATGCAGGTCAGTCCTTGGGTATTGTAAAAATTCTTATCTGAATCTAATATTCAGGTCACTTTTTAATACACAACTTGCCTGCAAGCTTAAAATATAAAAAAATTCGTGTAAATAGTTAAGGACATTTTCTGCCTGTGAATCTTGTAGAATATAAACAACTACAAGCACCTATCTTCTAAGAAGCAAGCAATATATTGGACTTTGTTATTTTCATTTTCTTTTCCCAAGTTCATCCATCATGGTCCTGTCAGTGACATCCATCTACTTTCCAGTCCATCAAAGAGACTTGTAATAGCATTTGATTTTGACTGGCTTTGAATAACAACTCTCAGAACAAGATGGAAAGCTCTCAGAACAAGATGGAAAGTTGGTAACTCTGATTTTGATTTGTAAATCTGATTCAAAACAGGTGTTTCCTACCATGACAAAGCTGGTTTCAGTCTTTTCTGTCCTTACCCAGTCATTCTTGCCCTGTGGCAGCAAAGTGTTGCTTTTCCTCCCCTCGTTATAACAGTAAACTGTTATTTTGGGGTGCTCCGTAAACCTGATCACTAAAATGTTCTGAGTTTAAAAAAAAATTAGCCAGTAAAAGATTGTTTTAAACACCTGAATCATTTTGCCACCAGTGCTAGCATATCATGGAGCTATATTCTTAATATCCTGATTTGTAAACCAAGGGAACGGGTTATGTCACCAATGACCCGAGGCACTGAATTTGCCTGTACAATGGTTACATGTGACACCCAAATGGAAGATGGATAGATATGCATAGATGCATAGTTTTTTAATGTCTGTTTTCAATGGACACCAATGTTCTAAAACAATAATCTATTTAATAAATAGTAACTTGATGATACTAATTAGGCTGTCAGGAGAAAAACGGTTTTCAGGACCAGATAATCATGGTTGGCGCTAAGTGAATGTATCTCAAGTCTCATTTGAGGGTGGGAGAAATGGATAAAAGTTTAGGAGACACCTGCTAGCTTGGAAAGTGGGGGACTCCAGGAGCTCACAACAGGTAAAGCCTGCGCTTAGCTGGTAACTGGCAGTAGTGCTGAGGTTGGCGATATCTGAGCAGAGGCTGCTTCAGGCTTAGAAGAAGGCATAAACTGATTATTAAATGCCAGGATAAAAATTATGCCTGGGTGCCACAGAACCGAGGGACTCAGTCTGGCAACAGAAGTTAAGACTTGGTGTTACATGGTATTGGCTTAAGCTTAACCTTGATAGCCTACAGGATGAAAGAGGAATTAATTTCTGTCCTCATAACAATTTCAGTGTCTTTCCAAAGACTGACAGACTGGCAAAGCAGCTTTGGAGTGGTGGACATTTGCCTCCTGATACAATGGGCCAAACCCCACCAGTTCCTGCTGCAAAGCAACAATTAGGCAACCATCAGATGGTAAAATCCTCCCTTTGATATGATTTGATATCTATGATCCTCTATAGATGATTTGATCACAGAGGTGGGGAAGGCTCCTTGTCCTATTTCAAATGAAGTTGCCTATAAAGGTGTGAAAGGAAAGCTCAGACTGGAGTCAGGTAACAAACCATATCTTCCACACAGTAGTTCAGCCTAACAACTCTCAACACAACATTAGTTGGAATGTCTCAAGACTTACTTACACAATAAATCTTAATTTCTGGGAGTCTGGTGCTGCTTGACATGGCCTGTATAACTAGAATATTTTCTGGTTTGCATTTCCTTCTAGTTTGTCTTTTATTTTCCTTTTTTTAAACACAGATTCGAGTTATCCTTTGTGTGGCAACAAAGCTCTTTGAAAAAGTGCTTTAATATTTGAAAAACTGTGTGTCAGGTAATGGAGGCAGGAGTGCTACATTGAAGGAAGACTGTGTTCAAAGGAACTTGACTTTTACAACTGACTGGGAAACCACAGATTATTCTTGCAAGATTTGCTCTCTAGGATCACAGGCAATTTAGCAGCATAGCTACATTTAGCAGAAGCTATAATGATCTTTCCTTTTAAGCCTTTGACACTGCTGCCCTGTATACATTTTTATGCATACAAAACATACACTTTCAAGTCCAACCAGTGAGTTATAAAAGCTATTTTTTCCATGTGCTTATTATCCATCTGTCAGGAAAAAATACATATTTTGTAGGTGAACTGAAAGGCTCGTTTTAAAACTGAGAAGCACTAGACTGTTTAAGATCAGTTGTAATAAGTTAGCAGTATCTCAATGCTGACATTTTAAAAGGACCCACGAACAGAACAGAGCTACAAGGTTGAAACGATTCCCCAGCTTAACCCTTGAAGTCCTGACTTCAGGCAGAGCTAAGATAGCTCAGAAAAATGACCTGTAAACGCTGTGCTCAACTGTGTTATTTTTAAGGGCATAGAGAAGTGTGTGCATGTTCCCTAGCTCATTTGTGCTTTTGTTTGGAAATAACGTATGAGTAAGGCAAGTATCTCCTGAGCTATCACAGAAATATATTCACGCACATTTAGCATGGTGTTTGCATAGCCCTCCTCTTCGGACTTCAGAGTTGAAAGAGAAGGAGGAAAGTCTGGAAGAGAAGCAGGAAAGACAGGAGCAACAGGCAGTTTGTGTGCACCCTGCCTCGCTCAGGAGGCGCGAGGTGGCGGATGAAAATGCCGCCCGATGCCGGGGGCTGCAGCGCGGGACGTGGGCACGCAGAGAGACCCCAAACGGCTGGAGGAGCCGCGGCCGCCCCGGGTCGGGAGAGAAATGCAGGAAGGCAGCAGCGTGGAGGAGCAGAACCTGTAAGGCTGTGTCCGATGTCACTACCTGAAAAATCAAACCTGTCTCTTATCAATAGGCAGCTGTGGACCTTCAAAAGAGAGGAAGGCGGTTGGTGCTAGGAGGGTCTGAGAACCAGAGACATACACTCGTGAGAGGTGAGACGTTGCACAGAGGATCCCGCACTCCGCACCAAAGCCCATAGTTAAACTAATTGTGAAATGTGAAGGGGAAGGAGCTATTTTACAGATTAGAGCGAACCTGCGTTTATGCACTGAACAATGGAAACGTTTTGTGAAAATATAATGAAATGGTGTGTGAATAATCAGCCCTATAGGTACAACATGTCAGATTGAAATGCTTATTTATAAATATGTGGCTGCTTATCTAAGAATAGACTAGTCTGTTAAGAAATAAAAGAATTATTATCCCCATGTAAGTTCCCCTATTAGAGAAGAATGGTTTTGAAAACTGCTCCTGTTGAATCTTTTGGTCCACAATTTAAAAAAAAAAATCCTTGTATTTACCTTACTACATCTAAATCCAGGAAAACAAAAAGAAAATAGGAGAGGCATTACTTCCAATTATTTGAATTCATAGGTGGCCCCTCTGTCACATCTAATTTAGTTCCTCTAGTTTCCTCAAAGTATAACACTTCTCTTTTTATTGAAATATAGCAAAAATGGTAAACAGGTATAGGAAGATACTCTTGCATCATCCAGCTGAAGCCTGCCAATGTATTTAGACTTAGCATAGCAGAAGTTCATGAGCCAAGGTGATGGGACAAGTGGTATTGGAGTAGGGGGCTGACAAAGATACGAGGGGTGAAATCATGTGCTCTGTTGTATATTTGCTTTTATTTTCTTTTTAGAAAACATTTAAAAATTGTTTCTCTACATTCCCCAGATTTCAGATGAACTGAGGGCTCGGTTTGAGAAGCCCAGGTCCCCTCTGCAGATCCTGAAGACAACATTGGCCAGTGCTGCAAGGCGGCAGATGATGTTTTTGTAATGTCTGTGGATTGAAGCTGTAATACTGAGAGCATGTGAATCAGGCTCAGATTATGCCTTTTCATAAGGTCCTCTGACAGGAGAAAGTCAACAGGGCAAGCTTTGGCTTTGAATGTACTTAGTCTTTTCTACAGTAAAGACTGTGTAGCTGCCTAGTACCGCTTTCAAAGTCAGCAGTGCTGGTTAGAAAGAAAATGTGTCTCTCAGGACACCTAGCTGTGAGCTCACTCAGTCAACTTCTGCCTGCCCGCCCGACTAACCCTGTGTACCAAGGTCCTTACTGTGATATCTTGAGTACCGTCTCTATAGAATAAAGTTAAAACCTTTCTTCTGCTGCCTGCCCCCCTTCCCACCTCCCAGCATACAGAGTGGCACTCGCTTAGGGCAAGCACTCCAGAAATATCGCAGCCTCATCAAAAGGAGTTTAACAACAGGAGGATGGAAAAGGGAACAGAGTGGATGCAATTAGTTCTTGCAAGCTGTTTATTGAGGGGCTCATGATAATTCTCTGAAGAACAGAGAAGGAAAGGCAGGCCAATGAAATACTTAAAGGGTGTCTCTTCTGAAGTTTCAGGATGTTCCTATCCTTAAATGGAGCAATGCAGGATTTTGATTTGTAATAAATAAGAACCCTGGAAGTAATCGATCTGAGTTCTATAACTTGAGATAATTTCTAATTAATATAACAAGTAAAATACTAAACATGTTGAATTCAAGAGCAAACAAGCATTTAACATCAATATGCCTTTGTCATCTACTATATCTGGCAGCCAGCTATAGCATCCAGGAACCTTAAATACCCCCTGTCTTGTGAGGCATAACAGTGACATCTTACTTAGATGAGAAAATAAATGATTTTACATTTCTTTATAAAATTTGAAATAACTACCAGACAGTGGAGCTAAAGAGCCACACACAGAAAGCACAGAAATGGATGTAAGGTTTCTTTTCTTTATACTTGTGTGGAGTATGTGAATTAACAAAAAGTCAAGCAAGTATAATTCATTTTTATATGCAAGTGTTAAGTCATAATACATCTGATTGAATGCAAAATAAGAAGCAAGTATGTTTTGGGCTAAATTCAGTCCTGTCACAAGGGGAGTAACTTTGGTGGATTCAGAACTGAATTTTGTCCATTGAAAGAAACACAGTAGCTATTCTTTCCAGTTCCTTTGGAAAAGAAAAAAAAAAAAAAGCAGCTATAATGTCTTCCCCATCCAATTTATTTCATGCTGCATGCAAATGACTTCAGGCCAGTTCCCAGTGAAATTGCTGGAGACTTGATCCTACAGTGCTTGTTGAGATGGGGAGAGGCAGAGTGGGGCAGGTTCACGAAGGAGAGGGGAGAAGCAGCAGTCTGCATCTTCACGTTTCTGAAAGGTTGAACAAATTCACAGAACAGCTCCAGACTGTTATTTTAAAGGAAGGGACACAGGGCTGCTGAGGGGAAATTGCACGTGGACATGCTGTGCTGAGGAGCAGGAAAAAGCCTATAATTTGAGGTCCACTCTTCTTGTTCTGAAAGCCTTTTCTGGCATGAGGAACACAAAATTTTCTGCCTTATTAGTGGAAAAATATATGTTTGGAGGGTTTTTTTCTGTCCCAAAAGATGCTGGTCTCCTTTATGGAGACCTGAGGATCTTCCTACCCTGATCTGCAGCTTTAATACTTTCTGGCTACATGCACAGACCTCATATATCAGTTCAGCAAAACAGGCAAACTATCACACTGTAAAACAGTCTTTGTCCACCACGTGAATTCAGATATGATGAGGATAAATTTGGGGTGCACACACAGAGATAACTACCCCAAAACTGGATCAGCTGTGGGTTATTAGTGCTGATATCCTCTTTGTCAGGATTCAGCCACTACAGAGACAGTCACAAGCACGTGAGTAGTTTTGATTCACTGCCCTGCAGCTATTGTTGAATTGTAGCACATTCATTTTTAAAATCAATTGGTATCTAGTTCATGTTTGCAATAGTGAAACAGGATTGAGTCGGATGTTAAAAGCCAGGGACGTTGTACACTTGGTGCTTGAAAATGGAGACATAATTTTCTTCACTTTGACTGGCTTATGTTGATATTATTCATATAACTACAGCAATAGAAATGGTTGCTTCAGCCCCTCTTTCATTTGCTAGACAACACAGAAACTTATTTCCTTTTCTCAACTGATAATAGTTAATTGGCAGGCACTGCAGTCTGGCGCAATATCTTGAGGAATGCTTGTTAACTGCACTTCTGAGCTAAATTCTTTGGCTCCTGAGCTTATTTAAGGTGAGATCACTGAGGAGAATGCACCCTGAAATTATTTTCTAAATGATGGCTACATACACAAATCCCTTCCATCCTCTGCTCCATTATTTCTATCTGCTAACAGAAAACATTCTTGATATTACTACCTAGTTTTTGGAGCCATACCTCCTTCTATTTGTTCTGAAAAAAACTTGCAATGTGTTTGCAAAGGAACTTTATCTGGAAATGATATGGTGTCTGGACAACCTCAGTGGTATAAAGCTTTGTTCAACTATAGATGGGCAGGGTACATGTAGCACCACGTGGGCTTTTCTTCCACTTCAGTAGGTTTCAAAACCAGCTGAGGAGGGATGAGGGGGTGATTGATTCAAACTCGAGCATCCATGCTGTACTTGCCTTCTCTGCTGTGACAGCAAAATAGCACAGGTGACTACTAGTCTCACAGTGTTTCACTCAAAGCACGCTCTTCCTACAGGAATGGGGCAAATATGGGAACCATGTAAGCTTAATCTTATAATAAATTGATTAGTCTTTGCATTCACTACTCCCTTCTGCCTAATTCAGTCAAAACTAGCCATCTGTTTGTCCCGTGGGCCCTCTAGAGCTCATAAAGAAGGTGATTTTCCTGATTGTGCTCTCTTGCTGCCTCTCTGTTCATCAATGTGGTTAAGTTGGTTAGTGACAACTGTGAAATCCTTGGCAGACAATAATTTGTTTCAGAATTTAATTATTACTCAATAAAAGGTATATTATTCTCAATGAGCAGTGTGAGGATGAGCAAGCAGGACATTAAATTTAAAATGATACTGTTGTGCCTAAAACCACTAATAGTTTTTCCTATTATATCCAGTGAAGCACCTTGAAATTTTATTGCGTGAATTTACAAGAACTTGAATAGTAAGTGCACACCTCAACACTGGCAACTGGATGCTGCCATTAAACTCTGAAAGCTTTCTCTTGCTCCACAAAATACAAAGGAAAATCCCACTACTCCCAACAATGCAAAAGAGCAATTTCTTAAGAGGGAAAAAGCAGCATGGCTTAGTTACAACATATCGGCACAGATCAGGATGCCTCACACGTGTTCTGGTTTATGTGTGCTGAGTGCTGCAGGTCCCGCTGGGAGTGAGGCAGTATGGATACCAGCAGGGCATAATCCTTTCCTCTCCCTGCTCCCTTCCTGCTTTCTTATATCTGGAGGAGAAGAACGAGGGGGAGCAAAAGGGTCTTCTCAGCTACTGGCAACAAAAGGTGGGATTAAGAGGTTGTCAAGGTTAGCTTGCCGATTAGGTTCTTCATGTCAGAAAGAATAAATGAATAAAAGCTATTTATCAGTACCCTTCTGAATGAGCATGCCATTTCTTTCTAACCCACACTCCCTAACCATACCACGCTCATCACACAGTTTGCACATGCAGCGTTGGTAAATGTGCTGAAAGTACACTGTCATGCATAGCTGCAGTCTTCTGTGTCTTCAGTGAAGCTGGCTGCAACTGTGCAACAAACTTTAAGTGAGATGCAGGTTGGTGGCTTTCCAGTCCTTTGCTCATTCTCCACTTCCCTGAAAGCACGTCAAGCCATCTTTGTTCCTGTTTGCAGAGGGATCGACGAAAGAACCAAGGGCAAAGCTCACAAAGCAAAGCTCAAAGCCACGCGGTGATTCAGCAGCTACATGAGGAGAAGACCCTGATTCCTGATCGAACCGCTGCCCTGCACCCACTTTGAGCAGTGACTGAGCACTGCCTGCCCGAACAGATGAATCATCAGATCCTCTGCTGTTGGACTATATAGATCAAACTGCCTGCTAATAATTCATTACACCCTGTGGAATACAGTGCTGGCGAAAGAAAAGATTTGTGGGGGCATTTCTGCTTTCTGACAGAGCAGCCTAGGCCTGAGATACCATGCTGGTTTCGGCTTTCTGTATGAGCATTAATAGCTTCTCACTTCAGAAGTGGGGTAAGAGTTGGCCGCGATGACAGGCTGCCTTCCTTCGCGCAGCTCCCACAAACAACTTACGGAGATTAGGAGGCTGCTGTGAAGATGTGTAGGAATTACTCTCAGACCTGACAGCTTCCGAGAAGCTCGCCTTGAAAGCTCCTTTATATGCTAGACTTATGGGGTTTTAAATTATTCAGAGAGTTTTGTTTTCTGTGTTTATTCCCCTGATTAATTGAGATATTTCAGTAGGGGAATTTATATTACAGAAATTAGAGGGCTGTTGTTTCATATTTTGTCCATTCTTTAGCTGGAATTCCTTCTACCCTACCCCCACCACCCACCTTTTGCAGAAGGGGTAACACATAACAGTGCACGTTAGTTATCCATAAAACATCTCTTGTTTTACTGTGCCAGTTGGTATCTTCCTACTTAGTATGACTGGTACAGTAAATCTAAAGAAAATCAATATTGTGTTCTATATGGAAATCCATATGACAACTAACCTGCAAACACAGAATATCTCTATATGCATGGTGGCATAGGATTTTCCTCCTGAGAGATCATGGAAATTTTGAAAAGATAAAAAGGGTGATCTTATTCTTCAGACCTGGATGACACAATAAAACTTTGCAGTATATATACCTCAGTTTCAGACTACCCTTACAGTAGTACAAGGACCCCTGTACTACACCATCACATAATCATGGTTGATGAGATAGGATACACAAATCCTACACTGAACACAACAAAGAGGAGCTGTAGGCATATGGATTTTTCCCGATGACTTCTCCATAGTGCTTCAGAGGGAAAGAAACATTTCAGTGAAGCAGGCAGGCCTCTAGAGAGCTTGGCACCCAGTCTTCTGCTTCTGGAGGAATGATGCTCTGGATAAAGTCAGCTAGCAGGTTAATACCAGATGTCTCCCAGGAAGTACATGATACACATTTCCTATGAGTAACACTTTGGACCTGGATTAAAGGTCCAAGACTCCTTAAAACCCCTTGAAAGAAAGACTACTTCCTCCTGTTTAATTCTTTATTATTATGAAATCCACAGTCAGTCCAATGTAACTGAGGCAGAGCCGAGCACAGCCCCTGATACCGAAAAGCTGGTCGAAGAAACTCTCTAAGACTCATTTTGGAGTTTTAGAAAACAGGCATTCTTTATCGCAGTGCTGGATGCACGGGGGATGGTGCCAGCTAGCGTGCATGCCACAGCTTTAGCACTAACAGGTTATATAGGATAACTAATTGCATATTAATCAGATTAGTATACATATACATAAAAATAATTGCAACTGATTATCTTAGTACTGCCTACCTCTGATCATGCGCAATGAAGGATCCATTTGAGCTGAAGGGCTGCTTTTGCACCCACCGACCCATTTGAAGTTCTTGCTGGCTGTCCTTGAAGTCTTTATTCTTGTCCTTGTTCTTTGATCTTGAAGCTTAACGCAGTTTCAATCACATGTGGCCAGTTTCAACATTGTTCTCATCTAGTGTACAGGAACATCTCGTCATAAGAGCAAAGAACTGCAAAATTTATGAGTAACTACCTCTACTAGTTAATTGCTTGGCTATACTTTTGTCTATTGTTTCAATCATAGTGTTAGTATAAGATTTCTAATAATTATTTACCAAATCTCACTTTTACAGTCGCCTAGCAGCAAACCGGTTTCCACGGCTGGTACAAAATATTAAAACCTTCAAAATATTTAGACGTACCATACAGAATGTATGGAAATATGCTATCACCCCGACCCAGGCTGGCAGGCACGGGACGTGGGTGGTTTTGTCCCACTGCAGGAGGGTGGTGACAGACTGTCCTCCACATTGGCAACAGGCAAAAGTACTCCGTACTTGATGGGACTTTGAGGATTAGTGATTCTTTCACGGTTACAAAACTGTTTTGGACTTGTGCTTGAGTTCACTGCCACACTGGAGTGGGAGAAAACAGGGAAGGATGGAAGAGCTTTGATTCACTGAACTGAGATGTGATAAGAACAGACTTTCAAGAGACATGAGGAGAAGAACCTCATTTGTGAAGTCAGGAGGCACTCTGCAACCTGTCATCCTAGCTAAAGGAACTTCAGTTTTAGATAATACTACTGTGGATCTCAAACCAAAGCACTATGCCTGTCAAATAATGACTATTTGTCTAAACAAGGAGGGAATTGTCTGTCTTGGTTTTTTATTTCTTCTTTTCCCAGTCAAGTTTAAATAAATTTTGCTTCTGCTTAGTGCTGCAGGAGCTGAATTGTGGTTGGTCATTTTGGAATGAAGAAAAACATTTTCCCAGTCTATTGGAAGGATAAATAGGGGAGAAGAAATGCCTTGAGCATACAGCAATAACAGGAAAATTGGTTTAGAATGTACGCTGTTGTATCATTTTCTATGCTCCTGACATGGGACAATGTTCTTAGACTTCTAATGAAGGAGAAACTGCAGTGTCCCCGAGCTATCTATTCCGGTACTTCCCTTTTCTTAGGATTAGAAGGCTTTTCTGATCATCTCACCAGAATCTTTCTTGCTGCAGTTTAGACCTGGGACATCACCTCTTCCATCAGGAAAAAAAGGGAATGGGCTCTTTCCTTTAGAGAACAGACATTTGTGTCTCTGAAGACTATTAGCAGCTCTTGCTCAGTCTTCTCCTCCTCAGGCTAAATAATGCCACCTCATTCAATCTTTGCTCATAGATAATTTTTTCCAGTCCTCTGTTTTTACTGCTTTCCTCTGGTTTGTCTCCAATAGTCTACACTCTGCCAGGCGTACCAAGAGCTTACAGATATCCCCACGTTGTGGCAGGACAGAAACGGAATGGCAACAGCACAAAAGTACGCACGGAGTAACCCAGGACAGGACTAGTGAGCAGGGGTGCGAGGGAACGGCCTCGTGCTGAAGTGACCAAGGAGACAACACGGGTCCACTTCCCCGCTCTGTCCCTAACCAGGCCACCACTAAACCTTTGCATTAACAAGCACTACATTTACCACTAAAAACAATAGTAGGAGAGAGATTGTCTAGAAAATAGACCGATTCTCATCTCTTCTACCCTATGGCTCCATGAACTTTTTGAAGTCATCCTTCATGGACAGGAGAGGGTGTGAAAGTGAGGTGAGACCAAAGCTCCAAGAAGGGTGAAAGAGAAGTTCATTTTCCTCTTCTTAAGCCTTGTCTACAGAAGCATGTTGCACCAGTTTTATTCACGTTATTTTTTAAACTGATGTAGTTAGAAGTAATACAAATCCTTTACAGATCCAGTTAATTCAATAACTGAACTGAGATAAATCCATATAAATCAGTTATAAACCAAACCTATTCACATGGGATATGGAGCAATTTAACTAAATCCATACCCATGCTTAGGCTGTAACCAAAACGATGTAACTCTGGCGTCAGCAAGGCTGCAATAAGCCATTATCCTCTCAAAATTTTACAGTCAAGTGAGGTAAAAATATTGGAGGCTGATTTTTGAAGCAAATCAGTATTACTTAGAAATGAGCTTTTAAATTTAGAATTGCTATTGTTAATAATGTACTTATCGTATACATGGATAAAGTAAATGCATCATTGGGATCTTCCACAGAGAGATCTCAAAAAATGCAACAGTTTATTTGCAAACACAGGCCTCACAAACTTCATGTAAAGGACAGTATTTCATCCACATTACCAGGAGCATATTCAGATAGAGAAAAACTGCTGCCAAACATTTCCAAAAGTACATTTTTCTTAAGTCCTGAAACAGGTGTGCCATAGCAGGAGGCAGACTGAGAGCACGGAGCCTTACATGCCCTGAAATTTTTAGATGAAACATCAACAGACCCGCATGGCAGCAGCAGCAGGAGGCACTGGTATGACAGAGAAAGGAACTGTGCTGCCAGCTGAATTAAGAGGGATAAGAGCTTTCTTTTGACCCTGCTCCTCAAGTATAAATTTCTGAGCTATTGCCTGCAAATTACAAAGCTTTGATTTTTCAGTGCACAATTTAATACACGCTTTGACCTTTCAGCGTGCCATATGAAGCTTTGATCCTTACCAGCCGACTGTCAGGGTGAACTTTGCATAAGATGAAAACAATACATTTCAAAATTGTGTTCCCCCTCCCTTAAGAAAACCGATAAAATATTTCTGAGATGGAGAAAACTCATCTTTAGACACTGCCTCAGGGTAAATGCTACAGAAGTGCTACATCTAGATAGGTATGGTCAAAAGCCTTGCTAATCACATCCTACAGGCAAGGCTGATAAGGATCACAGATTTTCTAGGAAGAAGGTAAACTCCTAAGAAGAATGAAAATCAAGAGGGAGTATTCTTACTTCAGCCTTACATTGGAAAGGGTGGGAAAAAGACTAACAGGGCAGTCTGTGGCTTAAAATATGACTGTCTTTGGAACCAGGAGGTGGTTGTACCACTTCATGCACAATGATAAGGTGAGTTCAAGAGGTCTAGCTCACTTCAATTTAAGAAGAGCTCAGAGATATCTGAACTGTCAGCCTGACAACAATGAACATTTCATCAAAACAAAGTCCAGTGATATTTCTAGTCCTTTTAATGCTATGAAAGTGGAAAAAAAAAACCCAAACCAAACCAGCCCAATACCCACCCAACCAAAAAACAACCCCAAAAGCCCAAACAGAAAGAAAAACAGCACACAAAAAAGGTGAAAATAAAAGTTTGTGGCAGAAAGTGCCTCAGTCATTTTTTATTTGTCTTGGGCCTTTTCTGTCTGGAAGTTCTAGGAATTCAGACTGCAGTATTTTTAAGATTATGTAATATATTATGTAATTTCTCTCATGCATGGTAACCCTATATAATTTTATATCACAAACTGCAACCTATTTTCATCAGTTTGAAAGACAAAGAAGGTCACAAACTTACCCTAAGTAAAAAAGCTCTTTATGTTCACCATAGGTGCATCCTACTTTTTTTTTTTTCTGAGGGATACTATAAAACTTCTCTTTTTCAGAAAAAACAGGATCAGATATCCTATGCTATGTGAGCTGCAACATTTACCCACAGAGTTGCTGTGCTGCTGGCATTAACTCATTGTTTTACAGTGCACAGTGGAAGCCTGCAATATCAGTCCACAATCTTCTCAGAAACACCATTTAAAAGAATTCTTCAGAGCTATGAGCTTTGGATGTCAGTGTAAAGTCACGTTTTGTCAGTTTTAAATGTCAGGTTTTTCCTACCCTGGAAAGTGACTGTAGAAATAACATCCCTGGTACCACATCCCTCCTTCATCAGTGCTTTCCCTCAGAATTGCTCAGTTCCCAAGCCAGAAGCTTTCCTGGCTTTCTTCTGACTGCTGGTAGGCATATATTTCCCCCATAGACAGAAAACCCATCAGCATAAATCTCCCTGAAATCACTGCAAGTAATCCAAGAGCCCAGATTTCTCTGCCCCTTTTTCCTGTGGATGCATGACGCCACTTAGATCACAGCTGACTTTCCTCCTGTGTCTTCGTGGGATTGATGGAATTGGAAGAACGTACACAAATCAGTGCAGTGACAGGACTTCATGGCCCAGCAGGCAATTCCCCTCGTGCTTGTGCTGAGCACAGACCTTGAAGGAGGGCACACCATGCTCCCCCGACTCTCGGCAGCCTGGGTGTGCAGCTTCTGGCATTTGAGCGCAGTTGGCATGTATGAACACCCGAACCATGCTAATTCCTGATTATCACACTGTACAAAGGTCTCCCAGGGAGGGGTGGCATAGGCGTGAAACTGGTTATACGGATTCCACATCAGTCCGGGTTGGCTTTTTTGCCTCAGAGCATTCAAGCCTATTCCGCTGCCACTTTATGCCAGCTCTGCTAGCTGACCTCCTCCACTGCTAGCATAAATTGCTGCAACACACCCCTAAATTTCCTCCACGGGGAGCCGATTTGTTGAATTAGAAGGTGCAATCTTTAGATAGCTACTTTCCCGGATAACATGCAGAGGCCAGGCAAAGACAGAGAACGCATCAACTTGATCTGTGCTCGGTGAGGGACCGGAGTGTCGCAGGAGCCAGCCCCGTCTGCTGCACTTCGGTGGCTGGGAGGACCGCTCCGTAATGAGGGGAGACAGGCACGGGAAGGGAACAGAACCGTGATTACAGAGGAAAAAAAACGAAGAGCTGCCTGACAGTGTCACACCGGGAAGGAAGAAGGCGGGGAGGATTAAGGACGGGATCGGAAGATACTGCCTGCCGCTCTGTGACTCCAGTGGGGCTGCGGTGGAACAGCCCTGGCTTGGAGAGCGATGATGAGGCCCCCGTGAATCACTGCGGATGAGTGTCCTGCTTTTATTTTGGCAGCGTTAGCAGTCTGTGGTGTTTCAGGACTTATTTTCAGCAAGGCATTTCCGTGGGAACCGCGATACGTATAGTTTCAAGCGCTTTTCACGTTAGACTCGGCAGCGCTAGAAACTGAAGTCCAGGGCATAAACCTAGGATGAGGCCAGATTGAATAAAAAAAAGGCAAATTTCCCCTACCTCCTCTGTGCCACTATGAAAAGGCCACTGATTAGAGATATAGGATAATGCTCCTAGACTTCAGTTAGCCTCCCCACAGCTTCAGTGGTGTTATTTGGGAATGAAAGGGAGAAAGGATGAGATTATAAATGAGGGATCGTAACACTGACTTTCAGCACCACCAATTAAGCTGTGCCTCAAGGACTATCTTCACATTTTCAGTCATCTGGAGACCCGATCGTAACTTATAGCAATAAATCACATGGCAAATCACATGATAACTCCCCTGTAACCTTAAATGATTGAGGCTCACCAGGGGTCAGCTAAAATCAGCTAAAGTAATTTTCACTCGGTTTCTAAACTTGCATTAAAAATGAGCTTTGATTCAGCTGGAGAAGCCAAAGGAAAAAAACTCAAACAAAATACAACACGTGTATGTTTTCTCCCGAGTTTGCGTTTGCCTGACCCAGACAGTGCAGCCTGACTTTCAGTGCTTCCTCCAGTTCTTCTCTCACTGACATTTGATACTTTTGCCCACTTAATAATCAGAATCCTGTCTTAAAAGAAGGAATTTGTTTTGGGTAACAGAACTGGAGAGGACATACATACCAACTTCCGATTCCAGCAAACCAGACAAAATGTGTAAATGAGCACTGGCACATGAGACAGGTCAGATTTGAGACAATTATGTTCAAGCATTGCAAAAACTCAGAATTTTTGATCCAGGACCTGTGATACTAGGTTGATAAGAGGCATTAGCTAGGCAGTTTTTATTCAAGTGTCCAGACTTCCAAACTAATTTCATATAAATAAACTGTTTGGAACAAATTTTGAAAACTTTATACATTAGCCTGTCTAGTTGACTTTGCAGAAATTCATCTTTTCTATTAGTACTTTCCCCCTACCCCATTAGTGCTCTGAAATACCTATTTGTATTTAAAGGACTTCCTAGTGTGGATCAAAATAGGCTACCGTCTTCTAATTGCTGAAACAAGTATGCATAAATAATTTACCAAAATTACATTGTTGCACTTAGACAATTTTTGAAATTACCCCATGTAACTTCATTAAACTTCAAGTCTGGAACGTTAATTTGAGGGAAGAAAAATCACTATTTCTGTATTATTAGATCATTCAGGTGGTAAACACGTTCTCCAAAAGTCATCTAATGAGTGTTTCAGTCATCAGATTTAAATTGTAAATGAAACCGTTGTCTATGCATTAGAAAAGCACATGCCATGTTTTGTTAACATAATCAGAAAAATGGAGCTGCCACAAACCCTTTCCCCATCTGCCAGTCATTGCATTAAATTTCTGCAATTTTATTAGAATTCTCTGTCTCTGCAGATCCTGCTCAACTGTGAAATTGGAATTGCAAACAGAAATATCACGCTTCTATGTACAGTAGTGGATAAAAAGTCCAATTTTGACATGTGGAGAGACAGGGGAAACTTTTTTTTTTTAAGGTAGAAGAACAGCACAGTGAATATCCCCCTCTCGTCCCTGGTGTGAGGCAGAAGGTAAGAAAGCAGCTCTTTCCTTTAGATGACATTTTTCTATGACAGCAGGTAGAAACTGGGAGGTGCAGGAGCAGCTTTCTGGCAGTAGCTTTAAAACAAAGGAAGGACAAAAGACTGCTTGTCCTTCCAGTCCTTGGAGTGGGACACCAGTTGAGGGTCAATAAACCTGAGTTGCACTGGCTGCTGCAGCCACTGCCTCTGCCCAGGCTGCAGGAGTAGATGAGTAGAGCTGGGGGAAGGAGTAGGCAAGCCCTGCTGCCTAAATCCTTGCTGCAGCCTTAGTCTTACTATACGTTTGTTGCAATTCTTTTATTAGTGCAAGAGGTGTTTGGGAGGGTTTATCTAGTTCTGATAATATCACCTGTGTTGGGTATTGCTGAAGCATTTTTTCCAAAGCTGATAAAACATAGTGGTCAAAAAGGGTATGGCGAGTCCAATGGTTGAACCAACTGGTCTATGAGGAAAGTGTTTTTACACCTTTCTTAATAAGAGGTCCCAATATAAGGTGTTTCTCCACTTCCTCACTCTCCCTTCTCCCTTTTTCCCAGCTTCATGGTACGTATGTTTCCATTTTTGAAAGACGTTTTTTCAAAACTCAAAGACAAACGCTTTGGTATATGCTCATTTTCAGTTTGCCTGCACAGCACATTTCCTTCC
Organism: Buteo buteo; assembly: GCF_964188355.1. Taxonomy (NCBI): domain Eukaryota; kingdom Metazoa; phylum Chordata; class Aves; order Accipitriformes; family Accipitridae; genus Buteo; species Buteo buteo. The sequence goes on along the minus strand of NC_134176.1, from coordinate 52,757,974 downwards.
CTGCTGGAAAATGAGACAAATATTAAAATGGGAAGAGGGACATGAAAAATACTTTCTAGTTGTTCAGTCCCTTTTGTAAGCACCCTGCCTCCACCATTCAGAACACAGTAGAGACAAAAAGAATGACCTCTGGGTTCTCAGGAAAAAAATTAGCAACATACCTGTAGAATAGATTTTTTGTTGTTGTTGATTTCAGTGATCTCTGTCATGAAGTTTAATCAGTCCTGCATCATCAATACTTGATTTTTCAGCTCCTTTCATTGATGGACATTCACCTGCACACAAAAGGTAGAAGGTACGCAGACTTTGTCTAACATTCCTAAAGGCCTGCTGCTGTGTCCTTTCACAAGAATTAGTGTCTTTGTTTTTTCTTTTGAGTTAGTATAATGTTCAAGAGCTGTTCAAGATTTCTGTCTTTTTCCACAACTGTTTCTTCAGTACTGTCTCTCTTTCCATTGGATCAAAGTCTTGGTCTACTTTTCTTTCTCATCGTAACTGGATTCTGGTCTCAGCCCTGGCTTCTTGGCATTTCTACCTGCCTAGCCTACCGTAATAATGCATGGAAAATGGCACTCAGAGGAGTAACTTTGTCACTAACTGGCTGAGGACAAAAAATCTGCAGCTGCCCTCACTTTCTGATGCCCCGTGAGGACTTCATAAATACTACAAATCAGCCTGCCGCCTTCATCTTTCTCTCCCTAATCCCATTTATCCCCAACCATTCTTAAAGCAATCTAGATACAGCTGTGTCCCCATTCTGCTTCGTCCTGCACTGAGAGCACAGCCCACGGGCTGCCTCTATCCTCCCTGCTGCCAGCACACACCGAGTCCTCACTCAAGACACAAGCAAAAGGCAGACTCCCTCCTTACCTCGCTGGCTGTAAATTCCCTTTTCTGCAGCCTGGGCTGACCTGCTGCCTGCAGAGCAGCACCGCAGCTAGTTAGAGGAGAGATGCTCCCCTAAGCAAGCGCCACGAGACCCTACCCCAGGTACTGCCTTCTGAAGGTGCTTCTTTTTCGGTTTTCAATTTACAGTGCGCACGCAGATGTTTGTGTGTGCACGCATACAGAGATCTAGGTACTAATATCCTCTCAAAGGAAACCATTAAAGTTAACCATCACTCCTCCATGCCTTTCTTCTCCCCGCTTCATCTTGCAGTGTGTAGCCATAGGTATGTCACTTTGCCAGGGCATCTTGAAGTGATGTAAACGTGATTCTTAATTATTTAGGCCAGTTTTAGCCTAGTGTTACTAAGGTGCAGTAACAACAATGCAAAACTTGTATAAGCAGATAAGAGAATGAGACCCCATGACTCTCTTTATAATTTGTTTTGAATCAGTCTCCTCACAGACCACTTAACAGGATTTCTTATTCTTTTTTTTTTGCCCCCACTTGTAGGTTCTATGAACTATGATTCTGTACCAGCTCTTGTTCAATTAGGATTTTATCTTAGAACAGACGAAGACACACTTCCATGGAAGGTCAGGGATGGCTAGATTTTACACTCAGCCAATTTCCCCAAATCAAGTCCATTCAAGGATAAACAATGAATCCAGAAAAACTGTGTAATGCCCTTCTGAATGTCCCCAGATACAGGCATATGAACATATGAACAGCTTCAACGTTTTGCAGTCACAATATGACACATAATCTAACAATTTTACAGAAGAGAGACTTTTATAACTCTGCAAACTTGTCTGGAATAATTTTTAAAAATTGAACTTTCTTGGCAAGACCTACTCTGCATTTCCTCAGTTCCATTTTCCATTCAAAAAGCAACCGGTACTTTCAGTCTAAACGATTTCACTTTACATCAAAGAAAACCAGTGAAAAATAAAAAGCAAACACAAATTTGGTATGAGGGTGCGTGACATAGGGATTTCGTTTTCCAGCTGCCATCTTGAATCTCTTCACAGTACTGTCATCAAGCAGAACTGCTTGCATTTTAAAGTGTTGCACAGAGAAAATAATCATGAAAAATAACATCTTTGTAACGCTGTTATGAAGAAAGAGATTCTGCCTTCACCCACGTTTCCTTTCCTTCTGTGATGACCTTCTTTTAACTTGACAACCTGGAAGCATGAAATTAAGCTTACCATGGCATAAATTTACTGTTATGACCTTGATGCAGAACTAAATCATAAAAAATGGACAAAGCTAGAATTTGTGTAATAACAACAAATGAGCAAAGACTTGAAGAGGAATTGGACTGATTTTCTGCAAATGTAGCTTGTTCCATAGAATGCAAAGCAGTCGACAACAAAGCCAAGTCAAAGGACCACAAACTAGGAGTTGGCAGATTTGGCAGGAATTGCTTTACTGACTTCAAGTGAGGATGCAGATGTGGATGTGTCTGATGGAATGCAAACTGAACAAGATATCCCAGTTCAGTTTATCTTATATATATAATATGATACACAGAGAGACTATATTTTAGCTTGCAATCTTAATTCAGTATTCCCAAAGTTCTGAGTTTTGATTAAGCTTAACAATTTAAAGAGTTTATCTGTGTCTGGAAGAGTTGGAACTTTGTAACAACTCTTTCCGCTTTCATAAGAGATGTGAACAATAAATTAACGCCCCTACAAACTGCTTTAGTCATTGTCTCAAACTGGTTTCCCTGTGGAGCATAAATACATAGAACACTGCAGACTTGCTCCAAATCAGGCCATGACACGAGACTTTAACCTTTGCATCGACTCTCATTCCTCGCAAGGCTACCTGTTAGAGACCCATTTAATACCAGTTTTTCTGATGCAATCTCTAGATTTGTAGAAATACAGTGAGATTACCAGCTGATTTTCTGCAGACTATAAATCATTGATCAGATGGCAAGAACTGACATACCTTAGTGCTGGTCTAGTAACCTAGCCATGAGATGAAAGGCTCTACAGTATTTTCCCCATGGCCTGAGCTACCTTTTCTTCAAGCACACAAAAAATCAATGTTTATGCACTGGAGTTATTACCTATGGTGGTAACACAGTTATAATATAGTATGACTTTAATTTGGAGATATTTGTTTCCATCAATTTTTGTAATTGAAAAAATAGGACAGAAATAATACAAGTGACAAGGAAAGGAGTATTAACTGAGTAACAAATATGCTTTTCTTAGCTGATGGCAGATCATCTTTAAAGCCACCTGGCTGAGCGTGTAACACTGTCCAGGCATGCCACACATATGTGCTTTCAGGGTTTTGTTAGTATTTCACAGGTGAACTCTGGATTGCGACACACTAGGGCTGGTTCAGCCCGCTCTGGCTTTGTACGCCAATCTCGCCTTGAGCTTGGATGCTACTCTGGTAAGAATAGGGGATGACTTTTCTGAAGTCAACACCCGCTTATGCCAAATGAGAATCTGACCCATATTGCTGCTTTAATTAGAGTCATGTCAGAGCTGCTGTTTAGTACATATCGATTAATCAAAATGATGCATAAAACATATGGCTCCAACAGGAGTAGGGTAAAGGACAACATCTTCCAGTAGTCTTGCCACATGAATATTAAGTCCCCATCGCTATCAGATAGTACTTAATGGAAGCATATTTCAATCAGGTGTACAAAACCACAGGGATATAGTCATCACTATTAGGCTGATGCAAACAGCTGTCCACATGGGATAAATTTAATGACCTATTCCAGATGCTGTTGAAAACTCTCTCCAGAAAAACAGCAACCTGCCATGCCTCCTCCTGCCAGATCCAAGCTCCCAGCTTCCAAACTGAGCTTTTCATCTTTTAACAGTGCTTAATGATAGCTGATCCTGTAACTCCATAGACAAATCTAGAGACATGGCCCAGGACCAAAATACTTTTTCCCTGAAGAGAAGTCTAGACACATCACAGCAATTTTTATGCTGCTGGCTATTTCTTTTAACACTGATTAATCCACCTAGGCTGCATTTTGAAGCATCACCAGAGGCAATTTACATAAGCTATTTTGCGTGCATGGTTTCTCTCCATCTTTTCAATGTCTTTGCATCAAAGGAATCACTCTGATTCTCTATCTTAACCAGGTGATGTGGCACCAAACAGCTGCTGCTCTGCCAGAGTTCCTATATTTCCAGAAATACAGAACAAGGTCCTAATCTTTTGTGGTCATTAAAGGTAGTCTTGTAATTTCCCATATGAGTCAAGTTGTTTTGCTCTTATGCCCTTGATGGAATCCTGTCTCTGATAATTGCTCTGCCTTCATAAATTACTCCCTACTTTTCAGCTTCACACAGGTTTTATGCTGATTCCATTGAAGCCCTTGGGTAGTTTTGGCACTTTATTACTTAGCTAAGTGAAATTGCTTTTTTAAAGAGCTAAGATGCCACTTCTACTGGTGAATGTGACAGTAACTTCAACACCATTCAAAGATACACAGCCTTTAAGACAAGTAATGATTAAAAAATGCTGAAAGTGCAGTGCAGTTTACTCAATAAAAAGTTCTTGTGTATGTTGGAGCTTGGCCAGATTGGTTTACATCTCTATTCTTGTGAGGAGTGACGTGAATTTGTTGAAGGCCCCATTAGTGAAGTCTGGACTTGACATAGAAGGTGTAACCTGTAGGGAAGGGTACTGCCGTGCTGCAGTACAGCTACAATCTCGATGGCACTTCTGCATGCAAAGCCAACTGCTCCCACCTTTGATCCTGCTTCTCCTGCAAAATTACAAAGGAGCTTAAGACCTGTTCTTCCTGAGGTAAATTTTCTGCCTGGGAAATGATCTACTGAGGTTCATTTGTGGCTTCATAAACCATCACAATGGTTTGTGGGGCCAGATGCAAGATAAAACCTTATCCTGTGCTGTTATTTTTGTGGGTCTTCATCAGTGCTAATTTCTAGGATAGACATAACTCAAACAGAAGTCATAACAATGCATTTTTTGCTGCCTACAGATGGGAAGAATAAACTGTTTACTTAACAATTTTAGATAGCATTACACCTAAATATCTCTATTTCCATTGAGGAAGACCTCTGAACAAGATTCTCAAACTACTAAAAATAACGTCTGCACTATGAGCCTGCATCTTAGGAGGATCTGGACCCAGAAACATGTGTGTGTGATAAATGCCAAATAGAATGATTTATGTTAGATACAGGAAATAACTGGCCTCAATAGACTGGACTGTATCATCTGTATCTAGAATTATTCATCCTATCATTTGAGAATTAATCCAGTGACAAACTAGTGCCACTATGAAAATACCCAGAGAAAGAAACAAAGGTCCTTTGTACCTGAATTGAATTTTCTAATGAAATGGCAACATAGGAAATTGGGCCCTGAACAGCAAGTGTTATTAATTTCTGTATGCACTTCATCTGAAATGCTTATGATTCTTTGATTAAGATATAAGCTGTTCATTGTAGAATAAACTGAGAGGTATTTGTATCATTATGCTTACTTTCCTTTCTGTATTGGGTTTGCGTGGCAAGGTTTTGGCAGCGGGGAGGCTACAGGGGTGGCTTCTGTGAGAAGCTGCCAGAAGATCCCCTCAAGTCTGATGGAGCCAATGCCAGCTGGTTCCAAAAGGGACCCGCTGCTGGCCAAGGCTGAGCCCATCAGTGAGAAAGGGGAAAAGCTGCTGCGCAACAGCAACTGCAGCTGGAGAGAGGAGTGAGAACATGTAAGAGAAAGAACCCTGCAGACCCCCAGGTCAGTGCAGAAGGAGGGGAGGAGATGCTCCAGGCGCCGGAGCAGAGATTCCCCTGCAGCCCGTGGTGATGAAGACCATGGTGAGGCAGGCTGTCCCCCTGCAGCCCAGGGAGGTCCACGGGGGAGCAGATCTCCACCTGCAGCCCGGGGAGGACCCCACGCCAGAGCAGGTGGGTGCCCGAAGGAGGCTGTGACCCTGTGGGAAGCCCACGCTGGAGCAGGCTCCTGGCAGGACCTGTAGACCCATGGAGAGAGGAGCCCACGCTGGAGCAGGTTTTCTGGCAGGACTTGTGACCCCGTGGGGGACCCACGCTGGAGCAGTCTGTGCCTGAAGGACTGCAGCCCGGGGAAGGGGCCCACGCTGGAGCAGTCTGTGAAGAACTGCAGCCCGTGGGAAGGACCCACGCTGGAGCGGGAGAAGAGTGAGGAGTCCTCCTCCCCCTGAGGAGGAAGGAGCAGCAGAAACAACGTGTGATGAACTGACCCCAACCCCCATTCTCCATCCCCCTGCACTGCTGGCAGGGAGGAGGTGGAGAAAATTGGGAGTTAAGTCAGGGAAGAAGGGCAGGGTGGACGGAAGGTGTTTTAAGATTTGGTTTTATTTTTCATTATCCTACTCTGATTTGATTGGTAATAAATGAAACTAATTACCCCAAGCCGAGTCTGTTTTGCCCGTGACGGTAATTGGTGGAGTGATCTCTCCCTGTCCTTATCTCGACCCACAAGCCCTTTGTTATATTTTCTCTCCCCTGTCCAGCTGAGGAGGGGAGTGATAGAACAGCTTTGGTGGGCACCTGGTGTCCAGCCAGGGTCAACCCACCACACTTTTCCATCTCAGAAGGAAATTAAGTCATTTTCTGGCTTTTCAGAAAATCCTCTAATCTTGGCCACCTTTTTCGAGACACCACAGACACTGATTTCATGGGCAGTTGCAAACATGCATCTGCTTAGGAAAATCAGGTGCCAAATCTTACCCTGCAGACAGTGCACTTGAAAAATATGGAACTAGGTGATTTGCTTGGATTGCCTTGAGAAGAGACCAGACAACAGACTTCTCAGTCATGTGCTCTCCCTTCAGCTGAGCACAGTAGAGAGTGAAAAATCTCATTTAAATAATTCCTTCTATCTACTTACAGTCCTTTACTATTGCTAGACAAAAATGCATCTTTCTGTGAATTGTATATCTTTCAATATGCAAGCATGATTTGTTAGCAGTGAAATTAATAATAGGAAGAATTTATCACAGTACTGACACCTTTCAACAGCAGTCTCCAGCAGTCAGTACTTCAAGTTTGATGAAGAAAACAGAGGGAAAAAAACCCAGTCTGCCCCAGAAGTAATCACATACGCCAATTAGAAAAGTAAGGCTGCCAAGGCTTTGGGAACTCAGCTACAATTTGTGAGCTCCAGTCACATCAGCCATCTCTGCGTTGTTTGAATTTCACATCCTAGGAGAAAGGCAACTTGATACGTTACTGAATTCGTATGCATGAATGCAAGGCCTTGTCTCTGTACATTTTCCTCAGATCCTCCTCGGAGACATGTCTTAACACAGTGATAGCTTATCGAAACCTCTCACGATGTGACTTCAGAGATGAGTTTTTTGCAGACTAAATTGTGTTAAGGTAGGGCAGGCAAGGGGATAAGAGAAAACAAGATACATCTGTTAACTCAGGTTATGTGTTTTCTAATTGTTAAACATTGTCTTGGGATCGACTGCAGGTGGCACTGACCAGTTCGACACAGGCTGTATGTTAGTTTGCATTCTCATGCAGGGAAGGCTGACATCTCAGAAATCTGCCAAGGTTGCTACTGTTTTTTAGAAGCAGCTCTATTACCTGGGGATGCAGCAGAGGGCTCACAAAAGCATTTCAAAAGTATAGAAGACTAATTGACATTTTATCCAAGATTGCAACACATTCAACAAACTTTGCAAAGCTCCACAAAGTACAAACTACAGTCTGTATATACACAAATTCAAGGTCATCTATGCATTTTATTTTTCATGCATGGAAAGCACGTGGGTACTTTCTGAACAACCTCTCATTTTAGTCATGGGGACAATGAAACCCAAAAGAGAAAACAAGAAGTCAGCATACATCTCTTCCCTTCGCGATGATCTGATCTGCGCAGATCAGTGCATAATGTGAGTTGTTACAGGCTCCCAGCCTCTTATTGTTATTCTTTTCCAGCGCAAAGTCAGCTGGCTCGGTTTAGACAGCCTTCACTGGTGTTTTCAGCTAAAATGTTTTCTTTGCACTGCAGTAGATGAGGATCGCTCACAAAACAGGCTCCTTCCCTTCTGCTGGTCCTGCTGTGGGGTGGGCAACCCCCAGCAGAGATGTGGTAGCAAACTCGCTGAGGTTAGTAGCATCTTATACCTCTGCAGCTGAAACTGCAGGGAATATCTGAACACAGGCTAAATTGTTATATTAAGTGTCTCACAGAACAGCAGCTGCTCCTGCAGCTAGGATCACTTGTGAAAATTTAAAGCTGTGACAGCATTAGAATACTGCAGGGCAGAATTACATCAACTAAGGAAAGTTCTGGCAATTTGCACCCAAAGCAAAGGCGTGGACATTTTGTTTGAATGGGTATAGCTGCTTGAGAAGGGAGTCTTACAGTTTGTGGCTTAGCTTGTTCATCTTTTTCTGCTCATACAAAACTATGTTAAAAAGAATCTTGCTCCTTTTTTTTTTTTTTTGCAATTATTAACTCTACCCTGTTCTTTAAGATGTACTTGAGCAATTGAAAGCTCAATTTGTATTGATGTTGCAATTGTATCCTTAAATAATGACCATTACAAGCTGACTAGGGGTGGGCTGTTAAGTGGGTTAGAGGTGATGAATTATTAGGTCTTAGAGATGGAAGTATGTATATTTGATTCATTTTATCTTAGCACCAGTGAAGTTCTGTTGAATAATTGGTGGCTAGAGAAGTAGCTTTGTTGCAATTTGATGAGAGAGGAAAAATATACTGACTGTTTCTATGTGAGCACAGGAGAAGTGTCTTTCATTCCTCATCACAAATTGCCATTCTCTCTAGTCAGCAGTTACTTGTGTCTCTGCACTGAAGTTTGTATTCATCTGCCATGAAAGGAAGGACCAGAAGACAGGGTTTGACCTGAAAGGTCAGGCATTCCCACAGAGAGAACTCACTCTCTGAGCTTTGCTGGGGTTATCTTTTTTAGCTGCAAATTCTTAATCATGAACTACACATGCTCCTGCTTTTATTCTCATTGCTTTTAGGTTTCAATTAAAATGCAAACACAGGAAAACAAATTATTTCCTTGGGCTATATGCAGACTTCTTCATGGGGACTTCTTGGGCCTCACTTCTTTGAAGAAGTGAGCGCCGCATGTGAAAACAGAAAGACGGACAGATCCAATTCTTCCTTGTAACAGTCCAAGGCAATCATCCAAACCGAAGGAGAAGCTGTCAGAGCAAATAGTAGTAGGCAGATGGATATGGCCTTATACTCGAGGTGTTGGGATCAACAGGCAGGACATCTGAGTTCAGTCAAGATCTGATGGGGTTTTCCCCTAGGCTTCCAAAAATAATTTTCAAATCATTTAAAAATAATCTCTCTAAAATCCCTCTCCTTTTTGTAGGTCTTGTTTACTTGATTGAAAGTTGTTTTGCATGAGCATTGTTTCTTAATGTACTATTCCTTTACGTACTACCCTACATGTACTATTTCTAGCCGTCAAGGCCTTTGGGATCACTTAGAGTGTCTCATTTCTTTTGAAATACAAACAGTACTCATAAGGAGAATCTGGATTACTTGGGAAAGGAAGGTAGGGAAGAAAGACAAGGGAAACTACAAGAGAAAGAATGGAATATAAATCTAGAAAGAAGGTTACACTGAAAAAGAGATGGGGATGTGGACTTGAGAGACTGAGGTTACAGGAAGGCAGAACTGAGTACAGAGTAAAAAAAGATTTAAAAGAAGAGATAGGACAGAAAGAAACCAAAGAGAAATATGAAGGTGAGAAAGGAACTGGAAAAGAAAGAAGAATAAATGGGAAGACTAGGAAAGCAGTAAGAGTTAGGACAAAATATTTGGGGAAAACAAATACAGTACAGTGAAAGGGAGAGGACAAAAGGAGCAAAAATAAAAGCATAGGGCAAAACCAAAGAAACTCATAGCACCGCAATACCTTTGTTCCCAGGGCATATGCATCCAGTGGACATAGGAGGTACAGAAAGCCATTGTGGTCCCTAATGAACTCTTTGATTCTGTAGGATGATCATTAAATACCTATATACTCATTTGTGTGACTATTGCAGGCTAGAAACTACCTTATCTTGTCACTGAAATAACAGGAGTTTTCGCTGAAGTATTTGCCTTGGATGTTTTCTAAATAAATATTTTAGCATTAAAAGGAAGGAAGAATAGATGGAGTATGGCAAAATTGGAGAAGAAAGAGCAAGAGAAAGAAAGTAAAAGAAAACCCAGGTTTAAAACTACTAGTGACATCTTGGGTAATTTTATTGGCAGGATCGTTCAGTCTCTGCCGTATTTCATTAGCCTGCCCCACCTCTTAGCTTTTCCAGGGTGCGTTCATAAAGTTCACCTTGTTCCATTCTTCAGCAATGATTACTGAACAGTATCATTATGATCAAGATAAATAGAGAAATCTATAAATTTATCTTGTACATTGTTTATATTTATTCAGATGCTGACTCTGACTACTCATTGTACTGGAATAAAGAATTGCAATCAATATAGTGTTAGAAATTGCTTGTAACCTTCTTTCCAAAACTAAGCATGCTCCCCTTTGGTTTTAATCTACTAAATGACATTAAAATAGTCATCTGGCAAATGTCCTATGAGGCTCCTTTGTTCAGATGACTGTTCTTGATTAGACTAGTATAAATAGCACTGAAACCCCCCTTTGTCATCTGGTAACTGTATTAAGACTTGTTCTAGTTTTATGTCATATTTTATATTTAACCATACTTAACATCATCATGAGCCTTAGAAAAATGTCCATATTATTTCCTGCTAATTCAAACTGACTCTGGGGGTTTACCAATCCTCTGTGTTGTGCAATAAGGCTGCAGGTTCAGGTTCTTTATCTGGGACTGTCTTTAGATAGGTAATCTAGATATTTAGAATCTTCAGATAGATAATGGGTGGATAATATTGCTCATTCATTCAGTAATGAGCAGGCCAGAGCGTGTGTCCTGAAGGGAATCAGAAATGATTAGTAGCAAGATTCTAAATTGCTATTAGTTAGGGACATTCTTGAAACGGCAAAGGTTGATGACTACAGTTTCAGGACCTTCCAACCTCAATTATTCTTTGATTCTATGATAAAAGTGGTGGTATTACGTGAGGAAAGGCTCTTTGCTCATTTCCATCTGTTACACGAGACAAGGACGTGTTTCTGAGGTCACAGGTGCAGAAAGTACAGAGGGCTAAACCTATGTTTAACTGTTCATGAAATAAGTGACTCCAGCCAGCTTTTACTGTCCATGATGATAGCTACCTTTCCCTCCACAGCAATGATTTCCTAACTAGACTACATCAGGCCAAAAGATTCTGGGCTTGTCTTAAACTGACTTCCAGATGTCTGTCATTTAAACTATGACTTAAGATAAAACACATCTGCTTTTTTGAAGAATAAGGAATGGCAAATGCATGTTGTGTAGTGCAAGAAACGTGCATAGGATTGTTCCTTCATTTGTTGCACATTTTTAGACGTTGCTTGGTTTCTGAGGAAGGAATTTTAAGAAGAGAAAGGAAAGTCTCACAGTTAAAAGAGTCATACGCTGAACTCAGGTTTTATCCTCATCTTTTCTGTTGAATTCTGATGTGTTGCTTAGCAAGTGACTTCAAACCCAAGTGGGGTTTTCAGATGGGGTCATTAACAGTTTGTTCCTTGTTCCCAGGGTGGCCAGCATGAGACTCTTTCTCCTGATTGGCAGGAGTGTAAAATGCTCACAACTATAGCTGCAGTCAATCAGACATGTGCTCTCAGCATACAAAATGAGATCGACTGCTAAATGCTCTGAAAACTTAGGTGCTACATATCTCAGATAGCACGCTTGATGTTAGTGGCTCTGTTTGACTTGAAATCCTCTGTGGCTCAGTTTTCGGTCTACAAAGAAGAGGGTAATGACAGCCTTCACCTCACTTGGGTTTTGAGAAGATAAATTCATTAATGTTTGCAAAGCACTTAGATATTAGTCATGAACACCACAGAAAAGTCCATGAGGAAATGAATAGCTGTGTATTCAGAGCAGGGTTTGAATGTAATGCAGTAAATAAGGACTAAGAGCATATACTGAAAAATAAGAAGAAAATCAAATATTAAAGAGCTGTTCATTAAGTACACCCTGTCAATTCCGAACACTGAATGAGACAACAGTTCTCTGTAAATAAAAGCATGTGATCATGGGATTAAGAGCTGTATCGTAATGCATACATACCAGAGGCCAAACTAAATTTGCAGGCACTCCCTTAATTCTGTTATTTCCTAACTGTCAATGCTTGCCCTTGAAACTTTGATGAAATTCTTCAAATTGTGCACGCAATTTCATTTTGATGAACACATATTAATAGATACACACATTCTTTTATAGATACACACAATCACAGAGCACATCCTATCCACTAAATAAGCATTACTAAAGCAAAACTCAAGGACTTTCTTTTACATGTTTCTGTCTCTTTCTGTTGTTTTTCCACTTTCTTCTTACCCCTTTTCAGCATCCAATCTAGCTCATAAGTGTAAACGTGGAAGTTACATCTAATGACTTACTACCTGAGTATAAATGTGAGAGGGTAAATAGTTAAGAATATTCATAGACAAAAGGCTGGCTCATTCTTATAAGTAACCAAATACATTTCTCCATACATATTTTCATCCCAATATTCCAAAATATTAACCTGGCAGTTCCCCCTATTTCTCCCTGATGTATTCCATTTCTTGTTTTTATGATAGAGCCAGGTTTACATCTGCAAATGAAAAGGATTAGTTTTTTAAGATGCTAATAACTTTTATTGCAGGACTCTCAAAGCACATTTATGTAGGTAATAAAGCCATTTTAAAAATACAGAGCTAACAATGCTGCAAGTTAGAGGTGATGGATATTGCAAAACTGTGTTACCATGACACAAGATGGAATGTTGAGAGTGAATCACATTTATATATGAAGACAATGCTCATTTTGTATATATGACAGATAGAGAAATAAGATGCAATTTGTCTTTAGAATGGATCTGGGGACTCCATGCTCTGCCCAGTATCGTAAGAAAGCCAATGACTTATGACAAGTTTTATGATGAGCAACCAAAATTACCTCACTGCTGTTCTGATCAGTTCTGATACCTGTTGAAGGGCAGCTTTTCAGGATGTCTTTTGGCATGTTCACTTCAGGTCTTCATCAGAATCAGCAAGTGCAACTTTGCTACAAAACTTAGACTGAAGTGCCTAGGTTTTGACAAATGGGGGTTACCCATTGAATGGAGCTCTGAACAAATGCATAGAAAGCTGTGGAAAATATATATAAATAACAAACAGGGGTCACACGACATAGTATCCATTTGCTTGTGTTTTAATCCAGAACCTCATATGGGTCATAGGTAGGGTGTAGGTTCTGCATAGAGCCTGAGGATGGGAGCACACGTTGCAGATAGGTAATTTGAAGGTGATACTAAGTGGCCAGTCTTTATATACAGAGCTAAAATGATAGCTGATATTCCAACAGCACTGAACATAAGTTTACTTAGCAAACAGCTCATTTCACTAGAACTGTGAATCCTTTTGCGATGCTGTGCAGCCCATTTACAGAAGAAACAGTCCCTGGGACTAGACAAATACGGGAGAGACAGATTCGGGGGTAAACATTTCAGTGTTGGTTTAATTTTGAGACTGATACAGTGGAAGTGATGTAAAATAAATGTCAAGGTGTGACGAGTTCATCAGAAAGAATATAATTAGAGAGTGCTGATTATGTAAACAACATACCATCCTTCTCTCCTGTACAGAAAAATTAATTCTACAGAATTAATTTTGAACAAATGCTTCTCTCTGTTACTGATTTTTCCTGACATTTATAGCCAAGGGATATGTTGCTGAAATTTTATTTTCTGCTACACATGTGACCAACGTTACTTTCTGACATGGAGGATTGCCCTTGCATTCAGATTGGTAATGTTTGGATTTGTTTCTCGTTCAGGGCCTGCTCTACAAAAAATTTGTACGTGAACCTCAACTAAGGAAAGCTAATTAGAAGTGGTCCAGTTACTTTTTTTAGAGAAGAGAGAGTGAATAACAACTCTAGGAAGCACAGATTTAAGTGGAGTATTCCTTTTTATTCTCCAGCATTGATAATCAGGTCACAAGTGGAAAAAAAGAAGAGCTTAGATGCTTAGATGTTGGACAATAACTCATTTGGAAGGGCAAGAAATAATTTAGAGGTAGATGTGAATTGCAAGGAAGAGTAATAGTGTTACTGTATGTACCATGGCTCTGCACCTTAAGAAATAACAGGACTTGATCAATGATAACTTACGTAGAGGAGAGATGTGAGATGATGAAGAACCAGCAGAGGCGTCCCTGAGAGAATAATGATATGTTACCCCATGGTCCACATCGCCCTGCCCAGCAGGTGTGTTTGGATTGATGAGGGCTCCGTCTTAGGCAGTCAGTAGTAATTTAGTGTGGTAGGCCATGCACAAATGACTTTCGTTACTGCCGACAGCTTCATTACAGCAGGCCCATCCTTCACTTACTGCAGACCTTCTTCCATCAAGCTGAAGATGAATGAGGGAATGACCCAGACCCTATATGTTTGCAATATTATCCTCTCCATTATTGTTCCCTGGCCTGTTTTTGTTCGTAAATTCTACAGTTGTACCTTTAACTTGTACAACAAAGATCCAGAAACACCTTTAATACCTTCATCTGTATGTACTTACATATTTACTGTATGTACTCCAAAAGATAAGCTAGCAGAAATGGAAAGAGCGGCTTTAACATAGCCTGAACATGCAGTGTCTTCTGACATCTTATAAGAAATGATTTCCAAAGCATGCTGGGTAACCATGGAGTCATTTTCTTACTGGCATGGCACAAACCATCTTTCTCTAAAACTGAGTTTCCAACCACTTTTCCAATAGCTTTTCAATAGGATTATTAGGTTTCTGTAAAGCAATAAATACATCCTGACATTAGTCCCCCTCCTTAGTCCTCTATGTGGGTGCTGTATGCCATCGGATGGAGAAAGGCTGTAGCCGGCTCTGGGAATTCCTCTTTCTCACAGCAAGTGACTCAAAGAAAAAGGGAATTCATATGTTCTGTGAAAGAAAAAGTAGCACAAAGGAAGCAAGGGTGTTCCTCAGATGCTATGTGCGTGTAAGGACAACAGGAACAGAGAACGACGAAGGGAGGAACACGCAAGCCAAGCCTGCATAGAACTAAACCGCATAGAACCCGGCCAAGTGCCGGGTCCTGCACTTGGGTCACAACAACCCCACACAGCGCTACAGGCTTGGGGAAGAGTGGCTGGAAAGCTGCCCGGCAGAAAAAGACCTGGGGGTGCTGGTTGACAGCCGGCTGAATATGAGCCAGCGGTGTGGCCAGGTGGCCAAGAAGGCCAATGGCATCCTGGCCTGTATCAGAAATAGTGTGGCCAGCAGGAGCAGGGAGGTGACCGTCCCCCTGTATTCAGCACAAGTCTGATGAGGAGCGGCTGAGGGAACTGGGGTTGTTTAGTCTGGAGAAGAGGAGGCTGAGGGGAGACCTCATCGCTCTCTACAACTACCTGAAAGGGGGTTATAGCAAGGTGGGTGCTGGTCTCTTCTGTCAAGTAACTAGTGATAGGATGAGAGGAAATGGCCTCAAGTTGCGGCAGGGAATGTTTAGGTTAGATATTAGGAAAAAATCATGTACTGAAGGGGTTGTCAGGTATTGGAACAGGCTGCCCAGGGAAGTGGTGCAGTCACCATCCCTGGAGGTATTCAAAAAGTGCATAGACAAGGCACTTCAGAACATGGTTTAGTGGGCATGGTTGATGGTTGGACTCAATTATCTTAAAGGTCTTTTCCAACCTAAATGATTCTATGTATCTAAATGCAAGAAATAGAGGAAATGAAAGTTTAAAGGATCTTAGGCTGGAACTCCTTGTTATAGTCCTCAAATGCATGAGGGGAGGTGTATTTGTGCCTGCTGGTGAAAGAGGTTTGACTAATGATACACGCCTGACTGAATGGTTTGTGTGCTTCTATAAGCTCTGTAAAAATCACTGTTTATGACAGCATTTGCCTCTGGTTGTGATCATCCCACTCAGATCTGTCAATGCCAATGCAACAACCAAGATTCTTCCTGGGGTCAGTTCTAAGTCACTTGTGAAATTATTCATTCAGCTACGCAAAAAAGACCAAGATAGTGTGCATAAAAACACTAGACCCCATAACAACAACAACAACAACAACAACAACAACAACAACATTGAATGTATATAAAGTTCGCTGGAAAAGTTATATCTTAGACTTGGAAGATGTTTGAATTTACTATACTAAGGCTGCATACCAGATGAAAATGTAAACTGTTTATTGATTACAGTCTCCCTGACTGTATTGCACTAACTAAACTTTTAAAGCTGTCCTTACTGGAGACTTGGCATTGCATCATGCAAGTTCAGTGCTTCTGCGTATGGATGATGTTATGTACATTTGTCACATGCTAACTATAACTTCATTCCTACAAGGGGACTCTGTGTGTGTGTGTGTCTAAAATCATGTGATAGAAACTCCTTGCCTACTCAACTATCTGACCAGATAGGCGCTGAGTGTGTTATAAAGAGGGGCTGTCCATAGCACAGGCAGGATGAATGTGTAGCCTATGTAGAACTGGTAACTGTGTACTTTGACCGTACTTTAAGAGCAATTCTGGAATATAGAATAAAAAGAAAGCCTTCCTACTCTGTCCCAAAGACCTGCAATGTGACTATTAGGTCAAAGGCAAGACACTGGACACACGTAAATGGGGTTAAATGCAAAGAAACCACTGGCACACCAGCTTGGTATAAAGTGATCACACATTAATAGCCTAACGATTATTAACAACTATAAACATATTGGCAAACAATAGCTTTGAAGAAATACTTGTATGAAGATAATTAAGTAGCTTTGCAAATGTTCATGTAAGGATTCTTGAGTCTGTACTCTCTCTGTTCTGTGTCTCTTAGGAAACAACATATAAACACTCTGTAACCAGAGCATCTAGCTAAAAAAGGGGGCTTTATTTCCTAATTTATTTATTTAAAAACCTACATGTTTTATAAAAAAACCCCACCTTGTAAGTACATTATACATGATGACTTCTCTGCCAGGTGCAGAAGTGGCAAAGTTCACGAGCCATCTGGACAATTTCCTAGAGAATACTGTTGTGGAGCTGTTAGTGAATGTTCACAGGGGTAACAGCAGCACTGGGAGAAGTAACAGTGGGGTTATGGGGAAAAAGTGCAGCTATGAATGAGACAGTGTAACATTCATTTCAGGTACTTGGTGAAAGGGTAATAATTAGTGGCACACTAGAAAATCAAGGAGCAAATTAGAGCCTGGTGCTTTATGCTGAGGAAAGCATAGGGAGAAAAAGTCTGTGTGATTGCTGTACGTGGTTAATATAAATTAACTTTAAAAAACAAAATCTCTACATTTGCATCACAGAAATTCTTCACATTAAAATTTCACGTTTAAATGGGGAGAATATTATGTGATGTCTTGCCTGCATGATCAGGAGGGGAATGATGACAGCACAATACTGTGAGTGATAATAGAACCTGCAAGGGCTGAAAACGCAGTTGTAATGAGACCTCCCCCTTTCCCATGAATGTTAGCTAAGTGTCAAGGTAAGGCACTATGCAAAAATTACATTCTTAGAAATCACTGATGAGTGTCCCTTGAAGCAACTGTCTTCAAAAGGAAGAATTGTAACTACATGTATTCAAATTCAGCAATGTTACAGAAGTGAAAAAAATCACTACAGTAAAATTTAACTTCAAAATAGGAACCATGTGGTAACCAGGAAACTATTTTAATGGGTGAAGGGGAGTAATCGAATGGATAAAATGCCTTTAAGAGTATTTAAACACAACATATTGCAGCCTCAAAGTAAATGTTTATCCCTATCAAAAAATAGTCTAAATGACCAAAAAGAAGGAGTGTGGTTAAACAACAGAGGGAAAGAGCCAATTATAAGTAAAATGAAATTCTTCAAAAACCAGAAGTTGTGTCCAAAGGCACAAACCACAAAAAGCATATGTAGAAACATAATAAACTCTATCAAAACTGATTCTGAGAAGCAAGCTGCTAAAGACATGGAAATTGTTAATATAGTCTCTCTAAAAATCATGAAAACCAAGCATCCTTCTCAAGTCTGTAGGGGTGACAAGATGTCTGAGCTATGGAAGAAGCACCGGAGGATGCTGTGGGCATAGCAGAAAGGCTAAAAGAACTGCTTACACTAGTGTCAACCACACGGGAGCTTAGAGACGTTGCTGCACAGAAGCCTTTACTTACAGGGGACAACTCTGAAGAACTGTCTCAAAGTGAAGTGTCACCAGAAGAGGTTTTAGAACAGATCAATAAAATGTATAATAACAAACACTGTAAGAAACAGATGGTATTAACCCAAGGATTCTCAGAGTTGCTGCGGAACTACTAACCGCTCTGTGTGAACTATTGAATAAATTAATCTTTATACCAGAGACAGAGCAGGTGGCAAGCCTAACGCCCCTTTTTAAAAGGACCCCGTGGGATGCGTGCGGGTGGGGAATAAGCAGGCTGTGAAATCTACTAACAAGTAAGGTTGATTTTCTTATCAAGTAAATTGACTGAAGCTGTGATAAAGAATAAAAATAATACATGTGCATAAATGTGACATTCTCAGGAAGAGTCAGTAAAGCTTTTCTTTAAAAAACCAGTAATCTATGCTTCGCAAATCCAGCTGAGATCTTTGGGTGTGTGTCAACCTCTTGGTATAGAGCATTTTGATTTCCAAAAAGCTTTTGATGATGCTCTTGTCCAAAAGTCTGTTGGTCTTAAAAGAACATAGTCTCATAAAAAGAGAGACTGGGAGAGTATGTGAAAAACATAAGATCATGAATGATTTGAAGAAGGTGAATAGGGCATGACTATGCACTGATCTTTATAACACAAGGAGCAGAGATTATTAAGTGAAATAGCCTAACAAGCTTGAAATAAAAGAAAGCAATTGTTTACTCAATGTTAAACTGTTAAATTCACTGTCATAGAATGAAAAGACCAAAATCATTACAGGATTTAAAAAGTTGCTGGAAAACAGATAGAGGGTAGTAGGCACACCATGAGCTATTAATCTAAAATGTGGATTTAATCACTGAGTTAATCTTTCATCTATATACCACGGGCTGGGAAGGTGTACACTTTCTGCCTTTTCATAATCTTTCCATAAGCATCTTCTTCTGGTCAGTGTCAGAGAGAGGATACTGTCAACTACTGTTATTCTGTTGTTCCTCTATTTTAAAATGTCAATATGGAAAACAAGCTTTATAAGGTGCACTTTTTTGTTATAACATTAAATATCGTATGCCTAAAAAGAGCAGAGAAAGTGATGGAAATGTTATGGAGAGAAAGTACCACTAATTTTTGGTTTAACTTTTACTACAGCTTGAGAAATACGTTAATTCAAACCAGATATAGAATTGATAGAAGCAGATTTAGTATCAGTATCTCCAAAGATATTTGGGGAAGATTTGTCTGAAAGGATGGTCTTGCAACTAGGGTATTAGATTGGATTTGAATTCTTACCAAAATCCTGGCTGATGCATTGCAAAGATTCTCCAGGCTTCTCTGTTTCCCATCTGCAAAACCGGGTGACCTCCCACAGTAACTCCAGACTTCCAGAGTGTTGTAAGCGTAAGTACTTAATGTTTCAAGGCACCCCCAAAAATGTGTTTGAGAAGGGTCCTAGCAAGTTGCAGTGCCATTAATCTTTGCAATTTGTTTACAAGCCTTCAGCCAGTTTTCAGTCCATGCAACAAAGGCTTACATCCAAGCCTATCTGAACTCATTCTTGTAAGACCTTGTGAAGCATTGAATCAATATAGTGTTTACTGTTTAACTTACTCATTGAAGAAAATATTTTACATTAATATAGCTCTTCTCAAGCTGAATGGTCCTGAAGCGCTTCATGAACTATGTTAATACAACTGCAGCACTAAAACGCTGCACTGGCAGAAAGTGTACAGAGAGAGGAAAATTACGGCCAAGGACAACAGGGAAAACTATATCTGTTACAAGAAACTGTTTCAAAACCTTTATTGCACACTGACTGCAGTTTGTAAAGAGAAATCCTAGAATAATCTGTTATTGGTAAATAGGGCTGCTGAAGCAAGAGAGAAACTGAAATATCATGGGGACTCAGGAATCACGTGCCTCTCCTGGACTCCTTCCTACTCCCGTGGTATCAGCTGTTCTTCTGCTCTCTTTTCTTTTTTACTTTTGGATGTGATGAGGGTTATGTAGCTCTGAAACTATCCAGGAGCCACATCACCCCCAAACATGTTTCTCAGTTTCGTGGAGGTTAGATTTCCTTCTGCCAAGTAGGAAGCTCTGGTGCTGGGAAGCATGAGTGGCACCTGGCATCAGGTTCGGTGCCTCACCGCAAGTGTGTGACAGCGAGAGCGGAGATTTCTCCAGCATGCCATTGACTTCAGGACTCTTTCCGTGCTGCTGTAACCTGTTCAGGTACTGTAGGCAAGTCTCTGATTGGTTTTCTCTCTCTGTTTGGTTTTCTATCTCCCATAACCTGGGACTGCCAGCAGCGGTTTTCTGCTTTGCATCTTCCCCTTGGAGGGTCTTGGACTGAACTGGAGTGTTTATCTCCTTTTTGAGACATTCATAGTCAGGCAGCTGAAAGAAATGAAGGAGCTAGAGATGCAGACCAATGTATGGTGGGGAGTGAGGGCTGGGGAGGGGTAGACTGGATATGCATCTTGTCTCTGCTGAGCATCTCATCTCTGCTGAGATGAGAGATTATCAACAGAGTGAAACTCACCATTTCAAACCCTCCTGGGCAAACAGAGAAGATCCAGGGCCTCAGGGTCACACCAATGGAGTCTTCACTGTTGCAGCCCAGGCTCCACAGTTACATGGAGAATGGAGCCCCAAGAGCCTATCCATCATGAATGGTAATTGCTGAATTGTACATCCCTGGGTCTCCGTTGCAAAGTGCCACCATGGTGGTGAGTGTATGTGAGAAGAGCGGGAGTGAAGAATGTTTCAGAATTTGAGTTCTTGCCTCAGACTTTGCTTCCCTGCTGCTGTTGAGTAGATGGCACTCAGGCACCAAAAAGTGAGACAAACCTTGTCTGGTACTACTGGACTTTCTGAGTGTGCCACAGTGTACTATGTTCTTTGATGCCACTGTTACTGAGATTGCAATGGCTACTTAAATTTCATATGCCGGTTTTCTTCTCTGTGTCATTTCCTACCTACCAGGAAAATTCTTTCTCTCCTTCTGATACTGGATTTACGCAGCTGACCAGTGGAGGAGGAATGCTAGCGACTCTGCTCTCTTCCTCCATTCCTTCCAGAGTCACTTGCAAAATTTCTTCTGATTTCAGAGAAGGCAAAAATCTCAGCCTGATTTTATCTCATGACAGAAAGAAATTTCCTTAGGTCTTGAAGTCAAGGATGGCTACACGTGACCATTTTTTTCCAAAGGTTTAAGACAGATATAAAAGCTAGGTTATGAACATGTGATGCCATCCAAAGTAATTTTCTGCTTCATGGATTGTTTGTTGTAATTTGTCTGGCAGGAAGAAGCAAGCTGAGCACTATAGCATTTATTTTTTATATTTATAATTAGAATAGGTTTTTATTAAGATCAACTTTGAACCAGTTTCCCGGCAATAAATCTGACAGTACATGGAGTCCTGAGAATTGCAAGGCAAACAGAAGCAAGATGTGAATTGTAGGTAGGAATGCCCCACTTTTCTGGTCCCCAACAAATCTCACTACCAACCTTTGCCGCCCATAAAAACCCTGCCAACTCGGGAGGCTTACTTTTACAATAGGAAAAAAGAAAAATAGCTGTAATGATTCACAATGGATAGTTATCATTAGCTCCTAAGGAAATAAGGATGTAGCACATAAGTTAGCAAAAGCTGCTTTTCCAATCTAGATTCATTTTGCTATTGCCAAAATTTGACAGTGGTAATAAATTCCACGAGGTGCAGATCATCTTTTTATTCTGTGCTTTCGACGTCCAGCACAATGAGGTCCTGATCCACATCAGAACGTCCTTGATCCTACCAAACTATAAATAAAATAATTATAAACCATTGCCTTTCCTTCTCCAGTTTCTTTGATCCAAGCATAATGAACATGCTGTTCTGAATTCATTCTCAAACTGCCCCTCTGAGAGCTACTGAAAGAAAATGCATTGTTTCTTACAGAAATTTTTATTGGAATTTCCATTTTTGGATTTCAGCTTCTGTTGTTACTTTTTAATGAAAATGCATTCCCTCTACCTTTTCTTTCTCTTTCTAAGAAGAATGTGAAGCAGTGGGAGGAGAACTGGGATGGGTAGAAAAAGAGTGAAAAAAAAAAAAGAAGGACTCAGCAGCACTCCTGCTGAGATCAGAAGTGGAAAACCAGCCATGGTCACGTCACCTTCAAGCTATTCTTTGCCTAAGTTACTTTAATACTGGTCTGTCCATCTTACACAAGCAGGGTGACTGTGTAACCCAGCAGCAGCTGCAAGAACACAGGTTGAGACGTGCTCTGTTCTAGTCACAAATTAGCATCTTAATTCATGTGGACATTGTGACCAGACCTAGACGACGGTGAGCACAGTTGCCTCTGTGCACAAGAACAGTCGTTGCTGGTAAATGACCTCTCTTTAAATCAACCTATTAACCTATTTGTTTCATGATGTATTTTTTTATACATTTATATTACATTTATACATTTATTTTTTTTTATACATTTATACATTTTATATATGGCTCTCAGCAGCTACTGTCTAATCTACAGGATTTGGGAGACCCTTCAGACTTCTGGCCATGTTCAGACTCCATAGGACACGTGGGGTACACTTTAGTCTTTGCTGTTGCCTTCTTACCCCGGGAAGGAAACCCAGTCATAGAGGTTTCTTTTTTCCACTCGCTGAACTGGATGATAAAGCCTTTGTGTAAATATATCTACATACGTACATGGATGCCTCTGTTTTTCTTATTATACAGAAAGCTTATAACTGGGGCATAAAACATGGGTAATGTTTAGATCAAATGTGAAACAATTCCACATAAAATTAAAAGCAAATCACTTTTTCCCATAGTTCGGCTTAAAAGGAAATTAACTTAATTGAATATGGACAGCTCTATTTTGCAAAATATTACAACCAAAGGTAATTTGTTTTTGGAAAATATTTTAGTAGGCCATTTCAATTTCAATGAGATTACCTACTAGAAAATTAAATACATTTTCTGTTAAATGTAATAATGAATTCCATTGTCTGCATTGCTCAGGCAGAACTGCAATATAATTGTGTTTAATACAATTAAACACAGTCTCTATTAAAAGTAATAATGCAGTCTATTGTCTACATTACTCAGGCAGAACTACAATACAATTAAGGTCTTGTATCTAAGTCACTCAGAAGATACATGTGCCTTATTACATCCTCATTCTGAACATTATACCCTCACAGCTCTCCAAGCTGGTATGTCTTGTTTGTCCTCATTCTAGTGAACCCCTGTTGTTACCAGCTGGTCACAGACTTGCACAAAGTAAATTTAGTGTTTCTATCCCAGTTATTAGCGGACTCAAATCAGCAAGCTTTTCAAAGCTCCCATCCCAAAGCATTTCTCCTAAGTTTTTACCATCTCTCATGCCATTTAGCTAGGGATATTACATATCTTTTGAAGTGCACCAACAATCCTCCAAAGGTCCCCCCATGAAAACTGCTATACACTCTGGTTAAAAATAATATTTCTTATTTATAATTGTAACCATTTAAGTGATTTCTAATGCCTGATAACAGAACCTGGGTATTATATTGACTGAAATAAATAACGTATGCTTCTTGAGAAAGCACTGCATGTTAAAAATTGTTGTACAGTCACTGGTTTTTACAACACAAAACCAGGACCTTGAGGAAGAATGGGAATGGAAACAGAAAAGAAACAAATGTGACTTTGGTAACAGGTTGTGTCTAACTGAGCAAATATTCAGTATGCCTTATTGAAAGAACACCTTTAATAAGCTTTATTTCCTCTTCAAAAGATCAGGAGAAAGGATGGGAAGATGAGGACAAGAATCTACCAAACTGATCAAAGATGGTGCAGACAGAGTAAAGAGATGTGTCACAAACAGGTAGTATAAATACAAGTGAGAAAAATTCCTGGAAAATTTCTTGATATGGCTCAGAAACTGCTTGTGAGCATCAGATCAGTCCGTGTCCTGCTTGGAGTAATTTCTTCTAGAAGCAGAACTAACCCTTGTACAAAAGGGCAGATCTGCTAAACCTGTTCTCTCACTTTATTTTGACCAATCATCTAAATAGTATATTTTTGTTCCTCCTGTTCCTGAAAATGAACTCTCTCTCATATGTCCGCCCAATAACACAAGGAGAGGACTCCCATTCCCTTTGCCCCTCTCTACTTTATTCCTAGTTTTCTGTTACCTCCAGAAGGCACTGAGGATCACACTTGTATGGAACCAAGTCACAGCCGCATTATGGAAACTTAAACTTTTTAATCTTTTGAGTAACATTTTATCAGTAAACAGGATCGTTGTTAGTATCTCTGAGGCCTAGGTGGTGAAAAGAGCTTAAACCGAAGGCAGAACTTTTGGTTCCAGGCATTTACTGCCTTGTTTTCATCCCATTTCACAACTCTACGCTTTTCACTGATCTCTTCTGTTCCTAATATTCACCTTTCGAGAACCAGCTCTTTTGGGGCGTGGGTTTGTAAAGTAGGGGTATAGAAACCTGCCAGTAGAAAGTACTTCTGGATATACATGGATTATGGCTAGTTCAATTTAGAAATTACAGAAAAACTGATGCAAGAATGTATTAACTCTTAGCTGTAGAAATATTTGTTTGGGTAACTCAGAAAAATGCTGATTGAAAGTTTAATGTTTTAACAGTGTCTGTGATACAAGGGGCCTCTACTGCACTGTAGGTACCTGTCTGCCACTACATCTACTTTAGCATTTCAATTTCAATTTGACACTTGGATTTTGTCCCGTTGGAGATAATTACAGTTATTTTCATTACAATAATGCCTGGAGATTTCAATCAAAATTAGAAAGCTTTTGCCAGGTAGTATAAAAACATATGACAAAGCATAATTCCAACCCTGAGAAGTTTACAATTTCAATAGACAGGATGTACAATGGGAGACCTATTTGCATCTGCAGGTATCCAAACATCAGGTCTTAAATGCCAGACTAGATAAGTGGCTTGTCCAAATGGAAGTGGAAATTGAAATTACTTTTCCTGAGTTCCTGGCAACTTTTGCCAATAAAAAAGTGTCTTGCAATAGCTGCAGTGTGAAGAATTATTTGCAGTTTTCTAAAACTAAGTTCTGATTTGCAGCCATTATTTCTCTTGTGTTTCAGAACTGGTTCTGTCCCAGCTTACTGCTGCACTCACTCTCAGGACTCACAGATGCTCCTGTTGTATTCGCTTTGATAATTAACCTCACCCCAGACCTGTAACTTTCACTGCTATCCTAATACTCCCCATATACTTTAACCTTCCAAAATATTATTAACCTCACTTAAAAATCCTCAGTTTCTCCTCTTCTAGTGCTCCAAAGGATCTAAGGATGATATTAGGATGGGGCAACTAATTCTCAGCATGAATCAATAATGTCGATGTACACCTAACCCTTAATTTCAGTGATCAGTATCAAGGCAAAACCAGCTATCCGAAGATAAGACATTTAGTACTTTTTGCACAGCTCAGTTTTAGCAGCTCCCAGAACTAAGTAGTTGTACAGGAATTTTAGGACTGAAAAAGACATAACAGGAAATAAATATTTAAAGCCATACACCATTTCCAATTGGCTAAATCACTCTAAGTGGCAATTTCATATCCAAGAGGAAAAAAAAGAATAAAAAATTCAAAGCCTTTTGCACTAGACCTTAATGTGTCCTTCTGTGCATCATAAAAGCAGAATGATTTTATTACTGATTACTCACAAGGAGACTGAGACCAAAGCACTGAACAATTTCTACTTCTCCTAATCACAGGACTTTCATGCTTGAACTTCACAATGTGGCACGTATGTTTCTGTGTTTTGTTTTGTTGTTTTTTAAAAATTTGATTTAGTTTTTTGTCTTTGATGGAACAAAAACAACAGCTGATTTGCTTGCAGAATGCTTTGTATTTTGGGGATGTCTAGAGACGTTGCCAGGAGAAATTAATCTGATGACCTTTGTCCTGTGACAATGTAGCTGCAAGACAAGTTCTCCGAAACTTGAGGTAAATCTGAGAATCTTTGAAAGGACAAAGTTATAAAAATCAGGGTTATAAATAAAAAAGTGTCCCCCCCAACATTATCTCTTATAGGCAATGCAGCCTAAATCATCATAGCAGTCTTTGCAGTAACGTGGAAGGAATGATTGTGGTGAGGCAAAAAAGGAGAAGGCTTTGCCTCTCTTTATAGTAGGTATTTATCTAGCCTTGCTACTACATCATCTGAGCACACAACAGTCGAAATACATTATTCACCCAATGCTACTGAAAATAGAAGCTTGATCTACCAGGAAGCTCTGTGAATTGCTGGTAGTCACAGTGAAAACGCAGATACTTGAAGACCTAGGCTGGTGCAGTAACTTTTGAATAATTCTTTCTTTCTCATGAATAATCACAATTACCTCGGATCATGCCGTCTTCTCTCTCATGAAGGAGAGGAGCACATTAAAGCAGTGGGACTGTGGCTAGTCTTAAGGAGTCTGCCCTGTTTTCTCAGTAACCTTCCAATAACCAGAGAAGGCACGTAGCCTGGATGCTGAGCCCCAGTAAGGATGATTTATTTGACATCAGTAGAATTTTGACACTCACATCTCAAGAGTTAACTGTAAGGATAACTGTAAAGGATAACAACGGAGCAAACCTATGTGAGCTTGGCTTCCTACCATCAGCTATCCAGATGCTCCGAAATTAAAGTTCTGTCCAGCCCCCTATTCCTATGATCGCCTCTCAGACTGTAATACTGGAGTAGAGAAATAGCTTCTGTTTTAACATACCGCAGTAACACAAATATTTTACTGGAATATTCTCCTCTGAGACTGAAATTCTTCATGTGTATGCATCAGCCCAGGACTGTTCAAAGGAACTGTATTTTAGGAAATGGTTCCTTGTATGCAGGCCAAACCGGTCGATGAGAGAGGATGAATGCAGGTGAATAAGAATACCTGACATTTGTTTTCATTGTTTTATATTTGTTATTTATTATTTGTTCACTCATTAAAAAAGGTGCAGCCACTCACTCAGAAGCAGGTAACGGTCGAGGTAATTTAGATGGTAAAATCCACTGCAAATGCTGGGCAGTGAATTCTTGCAGGGCACAGCTCTGGGGCTGTAGTTTGTTTTATGGACCCTTTGCTGAACAGGCACTATTAGTAGAGACATTCACGGATATTATGTGCTTGCTTTGAAACAGCCATGAACAAAGCACAGGAAGAAAACATTGCATTATTCGCTATGAACACATTCCCAAATCAGATTTGCTGGGGAAACATGCTGCAGTTTTAGAGTGTGCTTTTTAGTAAGAATCTAGTGAAGCAACATTCCCCCGACACAGATTCAGCTGCCCGCTCCAGCAGAGTGAGGGCCAGACTCATAATCTGCTGGGACACTCTCCTTTAATGAGAAATATTTCTGCACTGGGCAGAAAAGTAAATTATGTTGGGGTTTTTTCTTTGTTTTTTTTTCTTCTTTTTTTCTTTTTTTCAGCTACTACATCACAACATATTTAAATTTAGGATCTGTCTGTGATATTTTGTCCCACCTTATAGGCTCCATATGGTTCTTCAGGACTTCCCCTGGTTAAAATACAGCTGTTAAAAAACCAATTCTTTCTCTAAATAGGCAGGAACAAATGTGGGGTCTTAATGAAACAGGACTAGTGAGTGACGGAAAGCAAACACTGAATTAGATGCGGGGCCCAGATTCTGTGCTATAACCTCCTTTCAACTTGGTTCAGGTATAAGGTTTAGCAGGAATAAAGCAGAGAAGGTGTAAATCTTTTGCAGCCCCCTGTTTGGGTCAGATAGGTATCAGTCATAAGAGAGAAAATCTGTGCATCGCCAGAGTCCAGTTCAGCACGAAGCCTTATTTGTTTCTCCTCAAGGGGCTTAGAGCTGCTGGGAATAATGCAAATGCAGAGTATTCCTATGAGTTAGTTTAGCTTTTGGGGAGTATTTGGGCCGCTCTAGCTCAGCCAGATTGCTCATAGTTCAATTAGTAACCAGAGGGAGGAATTTCTGGCAAGTCCGTTACACCAGCTCTCAACTGCTAGCAATTAAAAAAGCTTAAATTTGGTCTTAGGAGTCTTGGAACAGACGTCACCTTGTGTTTTGGCTTGCCTATCTCTTTCCTCATATGTATATATTGGTAAAGATTTTTGAAGTGCAGGGAAGTGGCAGACAGAGAAACAGCCGGTGCAGAAACTTAAATAGGCTTAGAAAGCAATAAAATAAACTCACGGAAGAAAAATCCATCAAGGACCATTGAAATATAAAGACACCATCCCTAACTCAGAAAGTTTCTGAGCTGCAAACCCCTGGATACTGCTGCTGTATCTCTGGTATACATTACATTGCACTTGCCCTGCTCTTATATTCTGCCCTAGGCATCTATCTAGGGCACTGCTGGAGATAAGATACTGGGCTGGCTGGACTTTTGTTCCGACTCATTATGGACATCGTTATTTTTGTTTGACAAAATCTCCAATTTCAATGACATTGCTGTCGACATCATTGCTATGGAAACCAACTCTACTGCAATTTACTGACTACACTTTTAAAATACATTAGTGATGATGCATTTGCATCAAATCTCATGGAAATCGACCGACACCTTTTGTATTTTTTTTACACTTCTGTGTAATGATCCAGCAATGAGGAGCTGTCAAGCTTGACTAGTGACTGGCATAACATGCAGAAACATTATACAAGCTCCACACTGACGAAGCTCTGATATCTGCACAGGGCCATCAGAGGAAACAATTTGGGTTTTATAGTGCAAGACACAAGAGATGAAAGCTCAGGGGCTGTTCAGCCCACAGCCTGTTTCTTCTCCTCAGGAGCAGCTAGGAACAGGCAGAACACGAGTTGTCCAGAAGTAGCTGCTGTTAGGACCACAGCAGCTATTAGATTGCTGCGACTGTGGTTTTGTGCTGGGAATGTCACCACTTGGGGGAAGTTCACATCGAACAATACCTCAGCTGCCTCCACGGTCCCTTTGGTCCCACTGCTTCTAATAGGATTACAGCAAGGATCGATTTGTTCCATGGAGTTTATGCTGAAGGTACCACTAACTCAAATATTTATTTCAGGTGTTCCTTCGAAACCTTCTGTGCCTGCTGACAGCTGTCTCAGGGCTCAGGGTCAGTGCCTTTGTGCCTTGTAAGTCCTGAGGGAGACACTTCAAGGTACTGACCTTTTTCAGTGAGATTGCTGTGGTGTACATACATCCTCCTACGCACGTGAAAAACCAGGCGTCACCTATTCTCTCCCTAGCTTATTAATGGTGAGGATACATTATCAGAGCTAATAGGAGTCAAATGAAGAAAACTAGTCAAGTGAAACTCTGTAAATTGGTTCCTGTGCTTTCTCCATCTCTTCTAATACCTAATGCCAGGGATTGTCATTCTTGTCCAGCCAGGGCTAAAAGGGAAAGAATTAGAAAGTAAATAACTCCCACATCTGCAATAGGGGAGCAGTCAGCTGTTTCACTGGCCCATTTATTAGCAGAACAGAAATTTAAATCTACATCACAGAAATGGTTTTTTTCCTCCTGTACAACCTGCCATTCTTCTTGGAAAAGTAGATGCACATACTAGCTTTCCACCTATATGTCTGTGTCCGTGTGTCTCTGCATCTTTATTATTCTCTGCCCTGAGCTATATGACCTTTAGTGAGGTGAAATTATCAGTTTTCAATGGGAGTTTTGCTACTGGAAAGCAGACAAAATTTGACCTGTTCCTCTTAGATGTCCTGTTTTAACCTTTTTTTTCTTTGCTAGCTTAAAAATCCTATGAGTACTCTCTCTGCTGTAGTGCCAGGTGGCAAAAGAGTCCTGCTAGCATTGGCTAGGTGGTGGTGTTCCGAAGACCTAGCTGTAAGACCTACTGAGAAAACACTGAGAGGCAATGCTTTGTCTACCCTAGCTTGCCGTCAGCCATAGCCAGTGGCTACCAGTGGTGAGAAATCTTATAGGGGAAAGCTGGGTAGATAAGAGCAGTGTTCCTCGCTCTACCGATACCCAGATAATACCTCAAGTTGAGGCAAGGGAGATTTAGGTTAGATATTAGGAAGAATTTTTTTACTGAGAGGGTTGTCAAACATTGGAATGGGCTGCCCAGGGAAGTGGTTGAGTCATCATCCCTGGAGATATTAAAAAAGCAAGTGGATGAGGTACTTCAGGACATGGTTTAGTGGGCATGGTTGATGGTTGGACTCAATGATCTTAAAGGTCTTTTCCAACCTAAATGATTCTATGATTCTGTGATTCCATGATAATAGGCCACTGCCATCACCTGCTTTCCTTGTTGCTTTTCCCTTCTGTCTCATTCTCCATTCATCTACCACAGAAATTAATTTGAAAATTCTGTGATTGCTATTAAATTTCCACCATGAAAATGCAATAGAAACCAAGTGGAAGATGAGAACTATCAGTCTCCTGTAACAGAACAGGTAATGATATTGATCTTTGCAGCTGTACTGTTTCCAAAGATATATGGCGAGAAGTTGGGGAGATCCACTGTGCCAGTGAGCAGTTCCCCCATTCAGAGTGGCCTGATGTGTGTGTGACTGAGACTCTTCCCACACACCGGGCTGCCTCCCATACCGTGTTAGTGTAATTCTTTCCGTAAGACATACTGCAGAGATACCTAGGGAACGCAGGATTGCTCCTCTGGACAAGAGAGAAAAACTCTCTGGGAGAGAAAGTGCAAACTCATTTTCTATACGTAGAAAGATGAAATCCTTCTACATGCGCATAGTTTATTATACTTGCAGCTGCTCTCTTTCTCTCTTTGCCTCTGTCACCCTGGTGATGGTTATCTCCCAACATCAGTAGTCAAGGTAATCTCTCCACCTTGACATAGAGTTTGATTTGGTAAGCCTACCTGTAGAAGAGCTATTGTGACACAGCACACAGAGTCTCAGGCTTTTCTTACTGAATATTTCATTTGAAAGCCAAAGAAATTGTCTGGGTTTTTTGTATTCTTTTCTCTTTCTAGTTAAGAAGCACTACATTACCAAAACAAATAATGTATAAAGCCTGGACTGTCTTCTCCCCTTTCTCCCTTCTCCTCTCAGCAGTAATTATTTGAAAGTAATGCAAAACCACTTTCCATGCATAATATTGTCATGCACATCTTTTGTTTTCCCTAGATAAAGAATATTAAATTAAATGTGTCAAGCTGTAGGACTTTGTAATAAAACATTGTAAACACAATTGGTTTTGTCTTCTTGTTTGACTAACATTTTTCTTTTTATTTTTCAGTTTGGATCCCTGGAAAACTTTGAAACTAGTTTCATGCTTTGTGTTCTTTTTTTAAAGTTTTACTCACCATCCTTCTAAACAAAAAAGCCACTGACAACATTCAAGCCATCAACAGCACACTCTTCAACTAGCAAATAATGAGTGTGAAGCTCTGAAATAATAAGCAACACAAAAACATTAAATCACGGCCTGTATCTAATTCTGTATCTAACAAGCAAATATACCTCTTACTGGACTGTAAACCTGAGTGAGTATGAATAGCAACAAGTACAGAGGAACCTGACCCAGACTTATACCTCTTATTATTACAGCAAGAATGATATCATAATAATACTATTATCAATGCACTCTTTCTCAGCAGTTCTGAGTATCCTGGATACACGCTTGCATGCAAATGCCTAAAAGCAGCATCACAATAACAGCCTGTTGTATGTTCCGCAGCATTCCTGACTATCTCTACTGTGATTTTGTCTATAGATGTCTACTATTCATAAATGACAGTGGGAACAAATTGTTTTCACCCTATGAGCTGCTCACGAACTTCATTGTCTTCTAATAAGTAATCAAGGCACGTGATTGTCACCTAAACCTTTTTTTCTTTTTCTTGCCTGTGGCGCATCACTGCAAGAATAACATAGATCAGAGGAAAAACAATTGCCGGTGATTACTGATGTTTGATGTGAATATAGATATGATAAAGAACAACCACTTGCCAAATTTTTGTGAATACAAGAAGTTTTTCTGCACGAGATTTTGTGGCAATCACAAAGATGATTCAGTTTAACAAACTGACTATTTTTAGAAAACAAAAGACTGTCTCAGTATGGCTCAGCTAGAATTGTTACATAGCTTCATCTACAGAGCTAGAGTGGCAATGCTGTCCATTTACTGCTAATGACTACCCAGGTGATCCATTATATACAGAAAATTCCTGCACCTGAAATAGCCAGTATTTCCATGCCAGTATAATCCCATTCTGCCCTGTTCTATAATTCTATCCCTCTCAGAATTTTTTTTTTGTCTCCTCCAATGAAAGACAGAAAACAAGAAAGCGACAAAGGGAAAAAATGTTCTGAAAATAAGTCTGAAAGCAACAACTGGGAAGCTATAAAAGCGAACTGATCTCCCACAGGATGCTAGCTTTACTTCTTTGTTTGGGTTAGTACTGGACAGTCCTGACTGTTCAACACTAACTCATTCAGCCTCCACAGGACTAAAATAATGTTTCACGCCATACTTGCTAATTTCCATAGCTATTATAAAGCTGCTCCTCCTTCATAATCTTGCTGCTTTTTCTATAGCCAAGCTGTAATGCTGGTATGAACTACAATGCGTAATGCTGATATGAACAGCACCATTGTCTTTTCACACATTAACTAGTACTGATCTAGATAACCATCAGTCATATAATCCTTAGTTTATAGCTGAGGAAAGTGTGCCGTAACAAATGGTGGTGAGTAGACCAAAAGCACAAAAGGGAATAAATGTTCAAGGTGGGGCTAGATTGCAGGAGATCCACCCTTATAGACCTGTGCTTATTTTTAAATATAATATTGCCTCAGGCCTGGCACATATATAGGAATATACTGATCTCCATGACTGAAGTCCGCGATGTCACCTGCATTATGTACAGAGTAATATCTTCATTTCTGTGTCAAAGGTGAAGTCAAGCTTTAAAATGTTTAGCAAAAAGAAGTATCTCTGGACACAGTAAGAAATATTCTTCTAACTATCATTTCACTTTAGTTAAATTCTCCTTTTATTTTCAAAACTGTTCAGGTATGAAAGCCCTTCTTTGTTCTTTTCAGGATGATGTCTTAATGGCAATTCATCACAGCAGCCATGAAATCTTGATGACAAATCCATAAACCCTGAAAAAGATTATAGGCGAATTAATGTCCTAATTTAAGCACGAGCTCGTCTGCTGCTTAATATAATAAAATAACAAGAAGCAATTCGCTGAGTAATGTGCGTGGAGATTTAGCGTGGCTTGGAGTGTACACATCTAAACCAAACCCCGACCCCTCAGCAGTTTGGTTCCCCTGTGACCAGTCTGTAAATGAGGCAACTGCTGGTCCAGGCATGTCTCAGCTATTCCTACACCAGCTCACCCACTGCCCTGAACAGTCCTGCACACACTATCAACTTAGAAGCAGAAACATTTGTTATGTCCTGACCTTGTTGCGATGATAGAAAACAAAGGGGCCACCTTGCAAGAACAAAATATGCTTCTTCCAATGATTTTCTTATGCTCATATTCCTACTACCTGCTGTTGTAGTGTATCTGGGCTTTTTTTTCAACAGCTAACCGAATCAGTATATTTTAATTTTCCCCTGAAAATATTTTGCTTTTCAATGGCAATTCCTGCTTTTAGAAATTTCAGTTTTAGATGTCCTGATTTCAGTCACATAACATTCCAGTATGGTAACTATTTTTATAATTTCTTTTTACACAGAGAAACAAGGCACAAATATTTTAAACTAGCTCTTCAATATAAGGTGTCACACTATGAGTAAATCAAGGTTAGAGGTCAGGAGCCCTGACTTCTTACTGAGTTACTTCAGCCTCTGATCTGGCAAAACACATCAACAAAAACATTACAAATACAAGTAATTTCTGGAATGTCCGTCTACCTCTATGTAAATCAGATTTTCTGAATTTCTACAGAGAGATATTTGTATGCTCTAACAGAGTATTGTGGCTTGGAAACTCCAGTTTCAAAAGCCAGACTTTCATGCAGCCTCCAGTAAGGTTACCCTGAGCATTACCAGCTGAGGACTGATCACTGCACATTGAATTAACAAGTATATTTTACTTCTGTGAAATCTAATGAGTGTCACCAATATTTAAAAATTAAAATTCTTTTTTCAAGATGAATACCTTCAGTCTGTTACTGAATATTTCAGCAGCCCCAACAGCCCAGGAGGAAGCCAGCACTCATAAGTTTGGGACCAGTATACAAATCTCCTTTTGGTAAGGCCCAAAGAGTATATATATTTTTTTGAAAACAAAACCCACGGCTTTTTTCATTACATATCTAGCATAAAGTTCATTTGCAGGAAGCTCAGTGCCCGTGTTTCCTACACTCGCATCACTTCCATTCTGCAGTGCTGGTGCTAGTTTGTTAGACTGGTGAGGTGCTGTTTGTAGCTGTTGTGCAATTCCCGCAGCAGACAAGCTGGGTGCCCCCAGCCCCCCAGCTGGGCTGCCAGGCAGCCCCCGGGAGTAACAGCCTTGCCAGCAGGAGAAAACAAAAGTTTCCACACAAAAGCTGTCCACGGATGATGGCAGACCCGAATAGTCAGACATCTTTCTAATGCCTTAGCCAGCTTAAAGCAGAGAAAAATGACTTTTTCTACTAAATCAACCACTATCGCAGCCATCTTCTGTCCACTTTTATGTGCCTGCTGAATAATACCCTCAAGACTAGTAGGAACTTGCTGTAACATATAAATTAGGATTTGTAAAGTGCCTTTCCACAGTACCCTTCTTTCAATTCCCTCCTATTTATCATTGCAACTTCTATATATCTATGCACAAGAGAACAAGCAAGGACAAGACTGATACGTATAACGCTTACAGACACTAGAGGTAACTGTGAAGTTTTCAATAAAACATAGTTTTGACAGAATCTGCCAGTTTTCTGAAACTGAAACATTCAAGAGAGGTGATTTGATTTCGACAGAGTTGTGATGTGACCACGATGCTGTCAGATCTTCAGCCTGGTGCCCTGGGACCTGAAGACCATGGGGGTCAGAGGTCTGGCCCCTTTCCCAGAGAATTTAAACAACTTGGAGTTTTGTCTTGAATCAACCCCAAATCGCATTTCAAAGCATTATCTGTGAAATGGAATTCTCCATCTCTGCCAATCTCATAAAGTGGATTATTATCAACAAAGAAACATGATAACATGTAATTTTTAGTAGTCCATCACCCCAAACCAGACATTAGAAAGCTTTTATTTCATGATCTATTAAAAGATATATATATCATGCTCCCACAACATAAATGGATAAAAGAAAATCAATACCTTATAAATGCAAAGAATCCTCCATGTAAGAATTATAGGCACTCTTGGATCTAGCCTACATACCCTAAGGTACTTGACAAATTTAACTTGGCTGTAGCAATGAGGTGTATAGAAGTAAAATGATATATCCAATATGACACAGGAAATTTTGAGAAGAACCAGGCTAAGAATCCAGATCTTCAGAATTCCAGTCCTATGACTTACCTATGCATTTGCTGTCACTCTGTGTTTCTTTACACGGGCTGTAAGGCTTGGCATTTATGCAAAGTGAGTGGAGACATGCTAGGTTGTGTTCCCTTTAGTGTCAGAGAAGACAGTGTTAGAAATACTCTGGTAGGCTGAATGATGAGTAATGGGTTCCTCTCTGCTAATCAAGATGTCAGCCGACAGGGCACCTTTTCATCCACTGCAGTTCCTATATTAATTTACAAAGCAGTAGTTTATGCTAGGAATTGCCTAAGTCATTAAAGAGAGGGTTTTCATTGTCTGACCCATGACACAGGCTCTTAGAGTAGTAACCGTGATGTGTGAAGTGAGTAACAAACACTGGTGTATTTTACGCCTTTTCTCTAACTTAGCGAAGTCAAGTCAAACAGGTATTTGAAGTCTATGGTGAGATGTAGGAATTACATAGCTTCCAAAGGTGAAAAAAGTGCTTATTCTATAAGATCTGGATGTGTTTGCAATGCTAGTAGTTCAACAATAAACCAGCAGAATATAGGTTTGGTATTCTGGTAGAAGGATGAAAAGTTGCTATTTAATACATTGCTGTTCACACTACACAATAAAGGCAAAGTCACATTATCATTCTTTTTGGCTTCTGAATTCAGAAGTGTGTTAGTCAGAAGCCAAAAGGAACCAGCCTGGCAGCCCTGAATGTTGTGCTCAGCCTGTTCTGAGCATAAACAAGGGACATCAGTCTCCAGGGCTGTCAGCCTACCACTCAAGCTGGCACTAAACTCACTTTTACAAAGAACTGATGTCTGATGGATAGAAAAGACTTTAACGAGGGCAAAACAGAGACTCTGGATGACCTAAACAGGTGCGAAGAGAGCAGCGGACACTTTGTTCTTTCTCAAGAGTTTACTTCAGAATCTAAGAGACTAGTAGCAAATGGATGAAAGCAAGGAGCACACAAAAGGATATTTTCAATGCTCTT
This sequence comes from Buteo buteo, assembly GCF_964188355.1. Classification (NCBI taxonomy): domain Eukaryota; kingdom Metazoa; phylum Chordata; class Aves; order Accipitriformes; family Accipitridae; genus Buteo; species Buteo buteo. The sequence goes on along the minus strand of NC_134176.1, from coordinate 52,721,399 downwards.
TGGTGCCACAAAGTTTCAGCAATATGTGATCGCTGAGATGGCTAAGCATGCATGGAAACAAAAAAGGGAAAACTTTTTTTCAAAAATTGTAAGGAAAGATGCTAGTGTTCAATTAGAGTATCTAGTTCAATCCTTTCTCAAAGCCTACAGTGCTTTCCCCAAGGAACAGTTATGGCTAGTCTAAGTACTTAAGAATTCTGTTGCTCTAAGAAAGAGGATATCAGGATCAGGTTCTTAATAAAATAATAATCTATAAAGCGCTCAGTGGCTTGATTCAGGAAAGCATGTTTTTATTGCTCAGTCAAAAGAATTTTTTTGAGTTGTGGTCATAGACAACTTGCTAAAGCCTTACAGATGGAAAAAATGGATTTCTAAATTGTCTAGGACTGATGGAATAGAAGGAGTGATGGTGAAGTTATCTGAAGAATGGTTGGGAAATTTAAAAGTATGAGAAGCTAGAAAAGTAGAAACAGTTGCAGCTAAGGGGAGGAATGGGAAGAGCAAAAATGAATTGTTTTTTTAAGAATAGCATCTGGGTTTGCTTTGTGCCTGAAGAATCTGGAGGTGAGAAAAATGGTCAGCTCTTAGGAATCTGTACATCTAATAAAGAAGCTACGAGACTGGCTGACATCACTGATGAAATCTTGGTCTACTTTGACAGAATTTTAAATGAAAACCCAAACCAAAGCAAAATCTCCGTTTCTATTAAACCTGGTTAAATATCTCTCCTAAGATCTCTTCTTGTTAAGATCATTAAGCTCATTACTGAGCTTCCTCATAGTGTCTGAAAGTGTTGAATCCCCTTTTGACTGGTAATCATAAATGAGAAGACTAGCAACAGGAGCAGAGTTGATATCAGATTAAAACTATATGGCCTCTCCATAAGATTGACAAGGAGAGTCTTTTTCAAGTTCAAGTACATCGTGTTTCAGCATTTTTTTCTTCTTATCACCATTTGTATAAATAATAGCACTTACTGGATATAGCAAACTGGGAGCTACATGCTCCTACATGTGTTTATGAATAGAAAGACAGAGCTGGTATCCCAAAGAGCTTATCCATTAAGTAAATAATAAGTATGAGAAGGAAAGTCTCAACAGATTAAAGTTTGAGGTGCTTGATCCTCCCTTTTTCCTAACATGTGACTCCAGGATTGTTCAGGTACACCTAGAAGCTGTTGAGACCTGGAGTTGTAAATGGCTAAGAGTATGTACTTTGTTTCTGGTGAACTGAAAAATTCAGTTCAAATATTGTCATTTGTGTCTGAAAGGTATGAAATACATTAAAGCCTCAATGAGAAAAATCACTTTTAATAGAATGGATCATGCCATTCATGTGCAACTCTAATTTTGTGGCGAACGCTATCTCCACGGCTGTAATCTGGTCATCTTCCACACAATCTGTCCCCATGGGACATTTCAAAGTGCTCTCAGCCTATACATCAGTAAACAGGTAATATCAAAAGAAGAGACTGAAGAATGGGACCAACAAAGTTTACAGTTGTTCACTGTTAGCTACGTCCTATGTGCAACACTAGGTTAGGTTTTAACAAGAGACAGTGAGGTTTTTGACTGAATGCTATAGTTTCTAGAGGTCAAAGCTGACAGGAGGTCTCCGCTTTTTGTCCTATTGAGTGAGAGCTAAACACTCTGGATGTTCTTCAGTAAATGGAGGATGCCAGATACAAATCTTTAAATAGCATTATTTTTGTGCTGAAGGAGGCAGCAGAGACACAAATATACTGGTATTTCTCTGCTACATGAAAATAGGACCAACAGCCTTGCTAGAAACATTCTCTCCCATTGCCCCAAAGGGATTTTGGTTAAAGTCAAAGCAAGGATATTTTATTTAAATATCCACGTGATACTGAAATTTGATCCTGAAAAATAAAAGATTATTCTAATACAAATGTGTGTCAAATTAGACCTATTTATACTAATGTAGCATGAAATTGGATCACCCTGTCAAATCTGTATCTCTTGAGCTTCTAATGTATTTAAATATTCTTTTTCTTTTCCTTTCTTTGCCCTTGCTTTTCACTTGAACTCATTTGTTGAGTGCTGCAAGTTTTATGGGTGATGTCCTCAATCCTGAGGTCCCTAGGTGTGTGTATGCACATGGATGTTTACAGAGAATTTCAGCACTGACACACTGATTGCAGAGAGAAAACTACTTTGTTACAGAAGTGCGAGTCATGCATCACGCCGACATCTTAATCTCTGGGACGACAGGTTTCAGTGTTTGATGCGAGGCTGGAAATACGAAATGGAGGGATGAAGCAGAAAAGGAGAGGAGAAGAGGCAGTGACAGGACAAAAGCTGCCTTCTTCTTAGTTCAGTGCATGAATATTTGCCTTTGGGTTCTAAGGGTTACTGAAATATAACAACGTGAACAATTTGAAGGCATGAATTCTTTGCTGCCTCTAAGCTGTCTGACAGGCCCTGGCATCAGTTGCACTTGCTGATACTGGAGATCTATAAAGAAGGTTTAACTACAGGAAGCAACAACTGTAAAAGAAATTTTGCCTTGGCTAAAATGGTAGAGCCCTGCTTTGTGGTCTGGTGGTAGACAGTATGCTTAAGTGGCCAACTAATAATGTTTTGTACAGGTGCCTACTGAATGATTCAGCTGTAATGTAATCCGAACGGATCCGATCTGGGAGTCCGTGAATGTACAGAGCTGATACTGCCCGAGTGTACAGGGGCTGCATATACAGTCAAAGCACAGTAAGAAATTTGTCTTTGTGTTGCACATGAATGCCTGGGAAAGACAAACTTCAACAATACATTTTCCAACAGTTCTGAGGGATAGAAATGCCCTTTTTAATACCAACTTCTTTAATTTGAGTCCCAGTATAGCCAGGAGTTTCAGTTTTGTAGAACCTCCCTGCAAAGACCTTTCATCAGTCCTTTTTCTGCTTCCTGAGAGACACCTGGAGGAATTCAGGGGTATTCCAGGGAACTTTAAGGGATGATTGATAGGGAAAGTGTGTGACCTGCAGCACCAAAGCGCTCCTTATGGTCCTGGAATGTCAATGCATATTTACTGGCATTTAAAATTGAACCTTTTTATCATGGGGGGATCATTTTGAAACTGCGATGAAATAAGGATGGTTTAGAAACATGGGGATACTGGAAGAATCAAGAAAGCATCATGTGCATTACTAATGACAGAACATACTGAAGTCATTCTGAGGCAAATTGTCTTCCTTTACATTTCCTTCTCCCTCTCTCTCTGCCACAATAGCAGAGACAACAATAAATCTGGATTCTCTGCAATAGGTTGCTTCATTGCTTTCCCCAGAGATTTTCCTCTACAGTATAAATCCGGCACAATGTGCTCAGATTATCGAAGTTACTTAATAGAACAGACTGTCCTAGTGGCACATTTATTAATACCATATATAATGAGGATTTGACTGTACAGTTAACTTTAGTATCTTTCTATTTAGCACAAGAAAAAAAGGATTCTCCTCCACCAAAACACACACAACCACTAGTGAAGTTTAGAGGGCTGGCCCACTGCCTTCAAAGATGAATAATGTATCCAAATGCCTTTTAAACAGCATATGCTGCAAGCTTATAAACCACAGTTAACTGCTTTCTGATTCCCGGAATGGAAAGAGCACATCTATTATTTGTTTCAGGTGCAAGAGAATAATAAAAAGAATTATAAAAATCTGCCTGCCACCTTGCAGGCAGGCAGAAGGATTCCTGCACTGATGCTAGGCAACACTGGAGGATGAAAGCACCGATTTGGAACAGAGCCCTTGCAGAAATGGTGTTATAGCAGAATCCCACCAGTACTTTCAAATCTATCACAACTTTCTAAAGCCACTGCGTGACTTGTCTATGACAGCACAAGAATGGGAAGTGACAGATAGGAACTCTTCATTTAAGAAGACCAGGATATAATGAGATTCTGAATGCTAGCAAAGATGCAGTCAGTATGGAGAGGTTACTGTACCTTTGCTTATGAAGTTGTTCTGTAGGAATGCATTGGTTCAGTTTAGAGGAGGTTTACGGAAAAACAAAACAGGAAGCCAATGTAGTTGACATAAGAATACATAGAAAACTGGTACAAAAAGGTACACAAAACTGGGCAAGCTGAGAGTTTCAACAGTCTTATATTAAGTCTCAAGCAACTTGCAGGGAATTCAAAGTCTTTATTGGAAGAATCAGAAGAGTTGTTTGGCATGTGCTGTCAGGGAAAAATGGACTGACCCACAGAGAGACATTTCTCAGATCTAGGAGATGATAAATTTTAGGGCAGATATGCAAACCTTCAGGTTGGTTTAGCATTTTAAAAGCAAGTTTTCACAGAAGTCTCAGAAGTAAATAATACCCAGCTTTCCATGGGTTGTCTGCTCCCTACCATCACTGTGCTAGCTAGGAGAACTGCATTCTCCAAACTCAAGTGAGAAGTGTTGCAATAATTGGCATATGGGAAACTGTGGGTAGGGCCTTCTCCAGGAGTGGGAAAATCACTTGACTAAAGGGGAAAATGCTCAAAGAGCATCTTCCACAGACATAACAGTCACCCAGGATATACTATATCCTCTTAGTTCTGCTTTCTGTCCTGTTTGGGATAGTCTTTTGTTCTGAGGTGGAGAGTATATATTCACGTACAGAATATACTTACAGTCTTTGCCACAGTATCTGTTAAGTTACAGGCCTCCGTAAAAATATGTGCTGCTAGCTAACAGCTTATATGCTTAGGGATATAGTAATATCCAGTTTACTCCAATATATATGCTAACACTATACTAGTTGGGTAAGAAAGATCAAAGGAAGATCTCCTTCCCTAGCATATAGCCCAGAAAAAAAAGACATAGTTTGTGACTTATCTGGGGTGCTTATGGGTCCAGAAAGGTTATTATGAAAGATTAGGCTATATGACTAAACACGTTGGTTACTAGATGTAGTATACCTTATGAAAGCCATAACTATTGAGAGGCTTTTCAGTGCGCCCATACACTGAAGGAAGGTGATGCAGTAGTTTTATTAAACATTTTCCTTAGAGAATGCTCTACCTAATCTTCTGGTAAGACTTATACTCCCTTTCTTGTTTTTACACAATCATTGTCATGGTATCTGACTACTCTGCATTTCACTTAACATAGGTTATAACTCTTTTTGTTTAATATAAAAGAAAAAAATCACTAACCACATCTTGAATGTTGTGTGATATTCTAAATGGGTTGTAGAATACATTACATTTTAACGAAGAAAGGTAAGGAATTTTCTGACATCTGACTCTGTCTTGAAAAATTAATTACAATCTTTTTTTTTTTTTTAAAGCTCCTATGCCAATGGGTCATGGCTGTGAAGGGAAATGCTTCATAAAATCAATGAGTCACTTCTGATATGTTGCCTACTCCTCTGCTAAAGTCACCCCTGCCCTGCTGCTGGAGATCATCTGCTGGAGGTAACACAATGTCAGTGGGTATCTCTAAGGGGAAAACAAAAAACCCCATGACAGCTCATCTTTTCATCTGTTGTCTGTAGAAGATATAATTTTCTTTCCCCTGGAAACTGAGGTAATTTTAGCACTGTCCTTAGTCCAACAGGTACAATCATGGGGGTCATTAGGCTGAACTTATGTAAACAGCTACAGGGATTGTAAGTGAGATTGCATTCCTTGTCATAGGTCTTTCTGGTATAGAGTTCTGCTATGAACCACCCCCACCGTAATAACACTGCAGGGGATGTACACATTTGGCTGCTAAGAACTGATCCTAGACTGTTAATCCTGCATGTTCCTGACAAATTTACCCTTTGGTAGTCACGCTATAACCAACATAGGTCAGATCTGAAGTGGAAGCTGCAGACTGAAAGCCCCAGATCCTACTAACGCTATCTCCTGCTGGTCCTTCTGCCACTGTCCAAAAAAGAACTCCAACCAAGTCAACAAAAGCACAGTTGTGTCCTAAGAGGACATGTACAAGCAGAGTCCTCCTGGTGCCATGAAACCTTCCAGTGTGTTTCAGACCTAATGTCTCAGGGAGGGGTGCTTGAAAAGAAATAGGAGGCTGGAGGTATAATAATGATGTCAGGTGAAACAATAAGATGAGAGAGGGAGAGAGAGAATGCACATGAAGGGAAGGGAAGGGAAGGGAAGGGAAGGGAAGGGAAGAAGGGAAGAGAAGGGAGTCTCTTTCTGATCAGGTGAAATTTGCTCTTCCCAAGCAAAGCCCTTTCCCAAGGTGGTCATTCATTCATCATTGACCCATACAAGCCCACTGACTTTAACTAACTCCCGGAAAGACAGAAGTTACTTTTTAAACCTTTTGAGCTTGGGCTAATTTTAAACCTACTCCAGCTGAAATATTTACTGCATGTCTTCCTCATAAATTATGTCATATTCAAAAAGTGAAAATCCTCATTTCAGCATCATCAACTCAAGTGGAAAACTGCAAATCCTCCAACAGAAAATTAGGGAACATTTGTTCTGTCTGTCACAGCTCAAGTGTGCAATATTTTTTCCCTGGCACAGATGTAGTTAGGTTTGCTAGCTGGTGAAACTACTGTAGCTGTTCTGCAGTGTCCCTGGAGACAGGCATCCTATGGCTACAAATGAGTGTATTATTTAATCATGAAAAGACAAGACTTTGAATAAGAGAAAGCATTTCTAAAAGAAAACTTACCAAGGACTCTGGGATCTGACTGCATAATTCAATCTCATTCCATTTTTTGAATGAAAATGGAATGCTGCTGAAATGATGATGTACTTGTGCCTTGGGAGTGCACTTCATGTACACCAAAGTACAATGATGTACTTTTTTCAGTCTTGGGAACAAATCAACTTTGAGGATAAGAGGACAGGAAAATATGCTCTCTGAGAATTTAACAAACATTAATTGCCTCAGGCTGCGTCAGAAAGAGATGTACTTGTCCTGCATTTGCAAAGTAGGTAGGTACTAGCACTGCTTCAAGCTTTGGGGTACATCTGGAATTCTTTCAAGGGGCTTGAGTTTTAGAAATTATTTGGTATTCTCTCCTACAAAATAAAGGTTTTTTGAAAGTACCTCTGTGAAAACACTCAGTTTTGAAACCTAAAGAACACCAAATCATTAGGCATGTGTGACTTTTATACTGAATACTACCATTTTACTCATGTAAATGCAAGACATAGCTTTTGTAATTTATCCAGAAGTGACTTGGCAGTAAAAGACCGGGTAAAACTCTGTGGAAGCCTAAGCATCAAGTACATATTGTAACTAACTGCTAGATGGCACTTTGAGTGTACTTCATTTCGTCTTGCCCTTTGCAGTTCCTTTCATCTGTATCTGATTTCTTTTACATCCGTTTTAGTGAGTCCAGTTTTTACCAGTGCAGTCACTGAGACTAAAACCAGCTAAAAGTAGATACACTCTATAATAGCCTAAAAGAAGCAGCAGATTTAGGAAACTTGGCAAGCATGGGGAAGTAATGTAGAAGTACATCAGCAATGCAAAAATGGGAACTTTCTCAGAAATAAAGTAAAATTAAGTCTTATATTTTTAAAAACTGCAGAAAATGCTGTCTTTTTGCCGTCCCTGAAAGGTGGCAACGTTCCCTTAAGTTGGAACAAGAAGAGAAGCTTCCCTTCTAGATTAATTTTTGAGATGTGAAGCATGATGTGAAAATATTGTTCTGTCAGGTTCCTAAGGCTTTTATGCCTGTTGAAATTTACACAAATGACTGGTTCTCTGCTATGGGAGAATAAAAGAACCTAAGTTTAGTATCTATTTAATCACCTTTCACTACATCTTTCAGTTAACATCTCTCTACTGCTTGCCAGTCCCCTTGACAGTGGCCACCATGGTTCATAGCTCAGCCAAATTTTGGCAAAGAGGCTAAATGTTGTCCAAGAATATAGAAAGCAGCAATTCCTACACTAGGGCCCAAGCAGATCACATTCAGTTTGGCACCCTACTTCAGGAGCTGATTCCGCAGCAAGTTGTGCGTTGGTCTCTGTAGGTGTCACCTGCATTTTAGAGAAAAACATGCAGTGTAGTTAAGGGAATGTGTCCTCCAGGGGTGATGGACTCTCAGTGTTAAACTGAACAGTTTACAAACAAAGAGTTAAAATTCGCTGGGCCTCATCTTTCACAGCATCCCATATACAAAAATGTTTAGATTAGCTGTTAATTTTGTCTCTGACTTTTGAGACCAATAACTCAAGTATAATATCTACGAATGAAAAGGGTACAAGATGCCTACAGTAGTATATTGTCACATTTTGAGGGCTATCACAGTGATTTCTATATGATCACAGAGAATTATAAATCCAGTTAGACCTGTGGCAAACAGGCTGCACAGTGAACAATACTGTCTAGTCTCATTTACCAATACTTGAAAAAAATTCAGGTGTCGGCTGCTTTGAAGTTTTACTTTGATCTCACTGAGACCTACAACGCGGCATGTAGCCAAAGAAAGGGAGACTCCACGAATGAAAAATTGAGCACCAGAATTTTAGACTTATATCAAGAAGACAGATGGGAGAAGCCAAGATTGCTAGGAGTAAAATTTCATTTTATAATTGCTAAACATTGGGTGGTACATCACAAGACAGATGAATAAATTGACCCCTTTGTGGTGCTGAATCCCCTGTTATGCTTTCAAACTGCTATTAAGATTAGCCAATAATTATAAATAGCCTCCTGAGGTCACACCATGCACTGCACATTTCAGGTCCCAAAAGGAGAGACATGCAGATAGCCAGACTAGTCAGCAAAGAACTCAGACAAGCTTCAGCCTTAAACTGTGATCGTATGTAAAACAAGGACATTTTTCCTCCTCTCTTCAATTACACATTTCAATGATGTTTAAAAAATAATCCTCAATTCTCTATCACAATTATTGCTCTGATTTGCTTCCTGAGGTCTCAGCTGGCCTTCTAGCTCCTCTTCTCCCCCCTCTCTTTGAAGCTACTAGTATGTTATTTTGCAAAACTACTTTAAAAGAAAATCAGTAGTTCCTCATGCATGTATGTCTGCAATTTCACAATCTTGCTGATACAACATCCTCATCTCTTAATAGCAGAAAAATATTCTGATTTTTCTTATCATGCACACTGCACAAAAAGAATTTTATGTACTTTTACAAAGTTACTGAGTCTTTGTCCTAAATTGAATCCGTATTATAACACTCCTTTTTTGTCCCATTATAGGCTGGAAGATCTTAGTACAGAGCTTCTACCTGCTCTTCCTTCCCTTGCTCCCTCCTGCAAAATCTTCTTTCCCTGTTCTTGGCATAATTTATCCACATGGGCTGTCTGACATTTGATTGTGATCGTTACCTCTAACAGGGAAGGGGACTTGAGTATTAACAGGTGGGCTGGACCCTTCATTCCATGAAGTAAGTTACCATCTTTTCCAGATGCTTCCTCATTTTGAGGGTACCTGATTTAATACTTGGTGACTGTTTTGCAGAAGTGTGGATTACTAGCAAATATAGCAGGTGTCAGTGGCAGATAAATTGATATCAAACATTAAATACCCTGGAACACCACTTTATTTCTCAGGTTCGACACCCAAGGCTAATTCAGAATAGCACATCTGCGCCTTTGCTTCCCATGTGTAAAATGGAGCCGTGATACAACTCTCTTCACACGGCTGATATAAATATTAATGCATTTGCTAAGAACTAAGACACAGCATTATGAATACAGTAGATTGGCCTTTAATTCTACATTCAGTGAAGGTATTGGATGACATATAGCAAATAAAGCATGGGAGACTGTGCAATAAATGGTGAAGATGAAAAGCACTATTGAACAGCTACCGTTCAGTAAGTACTATCCATTTGGCGCACTAAATGAGGCAGGGGACCTATGGGAAACATTTGATCTTGTAATTAAAGACTATCATAAAAGCATATGCAGAGGGGATCTGACTGAAGATTGCACTGGAAACCTTAATTCTGGCATTTCCTAAATTTGGAGTGTTAGATTTTGCAAACTTGACTTTCTTTTTTTTTTTTTTTAATGTCATTTTTGGGAGATATGTGATATATACTATACTTGCATTCCTTTATACTAAACGGCTGCTGCCCTCACAGCTTCTGAGGGGAGGAATTTTATTGTCAAGGACATCGCTGAATAGTAAAATATCTTTGAAATCACAAAGGAGAGTGACATCCCCTAAGCAGACATACTGAACATTGTCAGAATAACAATAAGATGTAAGAGGGCCACGGACCATTGTATATCTCTTAAAAGAAAAGCTTCTTTCTGGTGAAAAGCCCCATTACTTAAGAAATTTTAGGAGTAGGTGCTGGAAAACAACTGAACGAGAATGACCTTGTTTTGGCAGAGAAGAGAAGGCCTGATAGAATCTGAAAGGTCTATTTCTAGCTCACATCTCAGCAATGTTTCAATCCACTTCTGCCCTAGGGTAGTTCACTGTTGTATACATTACTGTTGTCTCTAGTATGGGGTTGAACTTTACCTTAAGTAAATGTGGAAAGGCTTATAACTAAAGCCTCCAATTCCTAGACAGGGAAGATTTTGCTTAGCATCACTGACATGGTTCCTCACATGGTCCTTGCAGAGGTTCTCTGAAGATGATAGTTATTTGGTATCGCAGCTCTTGTGCTGCAGCATTGCAGAGCCTGAGGGTAACCTGTAACTGGTTCTGCTTTACCTGAAGGTTCGGGTCAGCTGCAGGGCTGACCTGATAGGCTTCTGCTACGTAAAACCTGGAAGTGGGTTCCTAATGTGAATAGTATTATTACTGAAACAGGACACAAAAGCATCGTTTGGGATTGGGTCCTATTGGTTTTACAGCTATGCTTTTCCATGTCCAGAAGTCAGCCCTTGCCAGCAAGAACTCACCTCAAAGCAAATCTCAGAGTCAGACTGATGAAGCTATATGCAGATGAAGCTATATGCAGATGAAGCTATACAATGCCATATATTTAGGACTTGCCTACAAGGGGAAGGAAGTATGCAGTGCAGTCCACATCTCACCCATATCTCCCTGGACATTCACCTGTAGTGAAGGCAAGTCAACATATCACCATCCAAATGTGCTAGAGATAGCCCTGAATGGCAGTATTCCAGTGTTTCAGCACTGGAATCCCAATAGTTATACAAACTAAGAAGAAAGGCTAATTAGCTTCAGTGTAGTACTGTGCTGATACGCTAATAGTGCTTCAGAGCTAGTATCTTAGCTCAGGATTGTGTTGTATTATGTGGGTAAACCAGCATGTTTAGCGGGGGTTTGTCTCCAGAATGCTTCCTTGCTTCATGCAGGCACTTCGTAAAAGTGCTTTTGTCTGCAGTCAGATGCACCTTCTGTCACAAAAAGTCACTTAGCCAGCTGAAAATATGCCTTTAAGTAGTTGTGATTAATTAAAAAAAATTTGTGTTCATAGTACATAAGCCTCACAGCTGTTACTATTAAATTCCAGTTCAAATTCTAGAAACCTATATATTATGATGTGCAAAATTGAGGTGTTCATTTCATTCCTCCCACCTCAGATATTTAGGACACTATGGTATGTATCTACAAGGTACAACTGGCACAGCATATTGCAGAACTGATCATTATGTAAATGAATAAATTTTTAGGTCAGCAAATCGACAGACCAACTATGATTGTTCTAGTCTCCATTTGAATGATACTGTTTATTTCTTCAAATTCCTAAGTTTAGAAATGGGATGAAATACCCTAAACATTATAAATTCACAGGTATTCTAAAAACTTTAGCATTACTGTTCTGTGCACAGCACAGTTTGTGACTCTGTCAGTTTGCTTTCCTTAAAGCCAGCTAAAATGGCAAGAAAACTTGCCTGATCTTTCTAGTAAACACAGCTTCAGACACAGGGACAGTTTTATAGTGTAAATAACAGCCAGGTTAAATTACCACTATAAAAGCTTTCTACTCATGAACAGTGATTTCTACTTTTCTTAGAATGTATTTACATTACTACATTGCAAAGGCAGACTTTTTTTTTTTTTTTTTTTGGTTGCTCTTGTATGTATAAAAGAACCCAGCCCAGTAACTAAATCAAGATAAAAGAGATAGTATTTTCTTTTCCCTGGGATGTATCAACCATCATTAGGAATGCAGACAGTAAAAAGGCAATTTGGGACTCTGAGAGCAGGTTGCAAAAATAATTTACAGTTGCGTTCACTGTTGGCATTATACTAAATCACATCAAGACTCTTCATTTGTTCAGGCAGCATTCAGTATGGTATTAAAAACAAGTCTTTCCATTGGTATTTTTATTGTTGTTTGCAAATAAGATACTTTCTTCTAGATGTCTAATGTGCCAACAGAGACATCTCTGTGCAGATAGCAATTAGTTACTTACATTGTAGCGATAGGCATTACAAAGCAGACACAGTGTGGAATGAAATCATGACTTATTAAGGCATTTGTCAGGGAAAGTTGTTTCTCCTTTCTTTTTAATTATACGCTGGAGCAGTTCTATCAATGCTCATATAGTAAATATAGTGCCAATTTTAATTACTGAAAATCTAGGACAAACACACTGAAGTCTTATGTAGTTCACACTTTTCTCTTTCTAAAATATTTTTCAGCTGAGTGCTATCTCAAAGTGCTTTATGAGCTGTGAGTTAAGCAGGAGAGTCCAGTGTAGCAGCGAAGTACAATACTATTGCCCCTTTCTATGAACAGTCTGTAGTTAAATAATTTGTCCAGCATCTCAGACTGAATCAGTGGAAGAACCAGAACCCCTCCCCTCAGATTTTCGGAATTACTCAGTCTGGTGCATACCAAGCAAAGCTACCTTCTGTTCCCTTCAGCTGTGATCTGACATAGAAGTACCTGTTGGGATATAACTTTAAGGTGTGATTACATTTGTTGTACGTTGTGGTTCTGCTCCTTTTAGACAAACACTTTCCCTTTTTGCTGGATTCCCTAGTTTCTCCTTCCATGTGCCACAGACTGCTGCCACTGAGATTTTTTCACTACTGCTCCACCGTTACGCCAATGCTCTCGTATCCCTTGAAAAGCAAAGGTTCTGTCTGAGCCCTTGTCCTGTCATTGGCACAAATCTGATCTTTACATTGTGAAATATGCATGCTAACTTTCTTTCCCATACTGCTTGTTTTCAAGGTAGCTCTGTAACTCTCGGTTCCAGTCAAGAAGAAACACCCAATTACTGCAGGCATGAGCCATTTTACCAAGATTTCAAGCTCATCTTTTCAGACTTCAAGTAGTTTGGATCAGTAAATAACTCTCCCCTCTGAAAACATTAAAAGAATTCCTTGCTTAGCAAATTTTAATTTTCTTCTTCCTTATGCCTTTGAAAGGCTAACGCTCTTGAGAAGAGAAAAAAGGTTTAGCAAAAAGAGAAGCTTTTTAACCCAGACTCCAAAGCTCCAAAGAATCTCTAATCCTCTGAATTTTCAGGTGCTTCGCTGATGCTGTTTGGGTCACAGGCATCCCTCTCAGCTCTGAGACCCCCAGTTCTTTTCTCTAGCGTAAGAACTTGCAGAATATTTCCACATTACTCATGCGCTGTTGTGACATGCTTTTGTCATTCAAAGCAAGGCTTTTACAGCTTGGTAACAGTGGTAAGAACTCATTTCCTCTGAACTGCAAATTTAAAAAGAGGCTAAAATGGCTTGTGGCACCCTGTCAAATACTGTAAATTGTTCTTACAGCACCATATTTCAAACCTGATGGCAGTGTAAACTTATGGGTGGGTACGGTTGGAAGGTAACACTTGAAGTGAGATTGTGGGGTACCAAATCTGCTCTCTGTCAAGGAGGTCAGAACAAATTGGCTCACTTCAGCAGACAGAATATTTTTTCTGTCAGATCTTCGTAGCCAGGCTAGATTCCAAACCCCATGTATGTTACTACCGTCTCGTATGTTACTGACTGATGATACGTGAGGATGGAAGAAACATGAAAGAAGAAACATTTTTTCTCCTGTGTTTGCTTTGTCTTTACAAGGAAAGTAAAAGGAGACTTTTGTCTCTATTGAACCTGATAAATGGCTCTGTGACACCAAACCTGTGTCATTCTTTGTATGAATTATTCCCAGGGCTTGGTGGATTTTACTGCCAGAAAGAAAAGTACCACTTCAAGACAGACTGAATAAAAGGTAATTACTAAAAACTCTTAGATCTAAAAAATATATCAAAATCATTTCTATTTAATTATGAAGTTATGAAAACTTATATAAAGACTTAATTTATTGCTGTACTAAACCCATACATATTAAATACTAATATAAAATGTAGTATGTTTGCTATCATAGAGTTAATGTATATCAAACCACTAAGCTGGTAGAAGTAAATTGTCAGATTCCAAAAATCCACTTTATTGACTTGCTAACGCAGTCAAAATGGCTGTAGCCTCTTCCCCTGGTACAGAAAACAAGTCATTATTAAAAAAGTTTATTTCAATTACTGATTCCGTTTAAGGGGAGAAATTTGGAAAGACTTGATAAAAAGGTAAAAATTATGTTTCCTCTTGCAGTCCATGAATAAAGTCTGGGTATAAAAAGGAGATGATCAACTAGTTTTAGAAAGATAAAGGATCCGGAGATTAGAAAAAAAATCTCTTCAATTCACTAATAATAGATGCTGGTTTCTTCCTCTACTAAGAGACCTTTCTTGGTAGTTTGGACAGACTTACATGAAGTCAGGCCTAAAGCAACTTTGCTTAGATTTAGAACAAAATGAAAACTAAAACCATGATTTTGATGGCACTTCAATTTCCCTTCAAATGCAGCTTGGCATAAATTATAAGATAATCGTTACATAATAAATAAAATGTAGAATTAATCACCTTCTAACAAATTAAACATGTGATATTTAAGGAATTGAATGGCTAGAGATTAAGCTTTCTAAATGATTTACTTCAATGCCTGTACATTTAGCAAGTCCTCCTGAGTCAGTGAAAACAAATGCCATATACAACAAATGTCCTTCCTTTAGAAAATCAGCTGGAATGCACCAATAATAACAGAATTTTAAAAGTTTAAAGCAAATTTTCTCCTCACTGATTTGAATGATGATCAAAATCCTGTAGTTTCAATCCCTTTGAATTAAATCAGTCTGCTTAAAGAGCACAATAAACCAAAGAAAAGCATTGTTGTACAGATCACCTCAAGAACTAGTAACAGCTTATTGCGTGTTTGTTTTGTGAGAAGCTTAGCAAGTGAATTTTGGGGAAGTCCCAAGTACCCAAGAGATTATTGGCCTGAGGCAATGCACCAATTATAAGACCACAGGGGACAGCAGCATTCCTTTTTTCTTCTCTGACTGTAGATCCCAAAAGCTAGTTTGTGATAATTCTCCACTGTGCCTTTCCCTCTTTCTCTTCCCATAAAATGCAGGCCCAGTGGCAAACATGAAAAAGTTCTTTGACAGCAAACATGGCAAAATTAAACATGCCCAGTAGAGACAAAAGGTTGGGCACAGGAGGAAATTAAATCTGTCAGTGAGTCCCATTGCCCATCAGTCTCGAGCTATGATTATTCATTTTCTAAGGTAAGTGCAGGGAATGCTTCAATGAATTAAAGAGAAAGACCCGAGCCTGAACCATGTTTCAAGACTGCAGCTTAATCAATAGCATCAGGGAATACTGTGTTTAAATTATGAATATATTTATATTTACTGAAGCTAAGGCTTGTGAAAGATACCCTGGATGACAGGCCTAAAAATTAATTTCTATCGTTCCATTTGATCTCAAGCCTGGCAGTGCTAGAGAGGGTATAGGCAATTTCATTTACCTAGATAGTACAAGTCAAGTGTGTCCTATAACACTCTGAATACAGTCAGCATTATTTATAAAACCAGCCTATGCCCTTATTTAATGATTTGGCAGTCATGCTAAACAATTGAACCTTTTAGGGAATAGTGTTAGTTGAATGTCAATACAATATGATTGCCTTTCATCTGCACAGAGAAATGGTAATTAGGATTTCCATTGAGTTTTGTGACAGAGGTGAAGCTGAATTAAAGCCTATTTATAAATATTTTAATATCACAAAACAGCCTTAGAGCAATCAATTTGAGCAGCACTGTAAATATGCCCTTCATTATGTAAAGGTTGGCTGTTTAATAACAATATGCAAATATCTTTGCAAGAGTACTTGCTTTTGTCTCCTCTCTTTGTTTTTCAGGCACAGTGTTTCTCCCACTGGGGAAAGTGTGCAGACAAACCTACTATCACTTTCATTGTTTATTTGTATGTATAGGACTTATTTATGTTCTTCAGACAAATCAAAAACTTATATCCCTGGCAGCTTTTTTCATTAAAACTTCTATTAAAACTTGACTTAGTGTCATGAGAATGTTCATTATTTACAAGTCAATGTTTAGTGGCAGAACCAGAAATTCAGACAGTTTTCAGCCTGTGTGAATTGTCACAACTCCACTGACCGCAGCTGAGGGTCTGTCCCATAAATCCGATTTCTAGCTCACTCATGCATTTGGTCTTTTTCTAGATAGAGCTGATCGTCTAGCTCCAAGGCTGACTTGCTGCAACCATAAGTAAATGACTTTATTTTGGACTCAGATTTTCTGCCTAAAGAGTAAGTCTGAAAATACCTAGCTTATCCATGTGTTACTTTTTTTGATTCAGGAGTTCCACTGAAGTTAGAATGGCACAGAGCCAGTAAAAATGAAATCAGAATTAGGATGAGTTTTACCATGTAGATGTAGCTGAAATCACTAATAAACCAGTAAGATGCCAGATGTAAAGCTGCAATGACAAGCAAGGGAGGCAGATGCCAACAACCTACTATTCCTGTTCATCTGCACAACCCCAACAGGGTTAAAGCCTATGCTCTGCAACTGAAATCAAGAACATTCTGACAATTTTACTGCTAGTAATTTATTCAGCATCATGGTTTTGCATGGAATTGTCTTCCTACTCCACTTAAAAGAGCAATCTTATGCATTCTGCATCTTATCTCTTCCTTTAACAAGGTAATTTCATCCTTCGTCATCAACTTGTGGTGGTATCTTAGACTTTCAAAAAATTAAATTCCTGTTTTAGCCATTATCAATACAATCCCTTTAACTCATCTTTCTGAATTTATACACCACTGACAACAATTTATTATTTTTCTTCTTATTCTGAAGTTTGTTGGATTGGCTGAAATCATACACAACAACTCATAGATCAATAAGTAATTCATTTAGAATGCCAGGGATCATTTGTGATCTAATTTTTGTGTGTGGGTCAAAGTAAAACAAGCACAAAGCATATGTGTATGCTCTCAAAAATAAGCACAGGCAATTCAGTTTGCGAAAGTCCTTGAGCAAGAATCACCTCAAGGAATCAGAGAGGAGAAATGGAAATGACAGTCCAATATGAAGGCAATACAGAAATGTTCCTGTTATCTCAATCGGATTTCCCAAAGTGTCCATCACTGAAGACAATTACAACTACAAAATGATAGCTTGAAAATATTTGGAACTCTGGAACTATGAGAACACCAAAGGGTATCGCTTCAACATTAACTAGTGTAGCAGCAAAGCAGTTTTGCACCTGAATTTTTAGTTACAGATCACATAGTACCATGCCATTCTGGCTACAGGGGAAAATCCCAGGCAGTCCGATACCTCTGTGGCAAGTGCACAGCTCTACCATGGCAGAGCGAGACTTTCACATCTTGTCTTGAGAGACATTGCAAACCTAGTACTTGGTAGAGTCAAGGTTTACATTTTCTTCTCATTTAATATTTTTACATATCAGTGCTGCTAGGAAGCAGTGCATGTTCTCTTCTCAGGTACTTCTATTTCAATTAGGCAGCTCTGTAGAAAACAAGGAAAGCTCACCTGCTCTCTCAAAAACTTGGAGGTCACTAAAGTTTTGGTAGTGGGCTTTAGCTGACATGACTTCAGCAAAGAAAACCAAACGTTAAGCACTACTTAACTTCTGTCAGCAGTTTTGTAATCATTCTTTGAGGTAGCTATATGTATTCTTCACCAAATGCTCATCTTTATTATGAAGCGAACTTTAATAGGCTGTCTACAATTGGTCAGCCATTCAAGGAAAAATGAAAATTACTCTTGCGTGAAATACTGTAAGATTCCACTTGTGGCTTCCAGCCATTTGCCTTCTGTCACATTTGAATAGTATTTCCCTTGGAAGGAACATCTGTTTTGTATGAAATCTGAAGGAAGGGCACTCCCTACTGAATGGGCAAGTTGTCTTCTAAGACTACTTTGGCCTACCTGTGCTTACTTTATGAGAACTGACAACACTGTGAATTTCCAGCAAGCGCACTTACTTGGAAGAGATTGCTGTTTATCCAGAATGCAATTTTTCCAGAAGCCAAGAAGG
The DNA here is from genome assembly GCF_964188355.1 of Buteo buteo. Lineage (NCBI taxonomy): Eukaryota > Metazoa > Chordata > Aves > Accipitriformes > Accipitridae > Buteo > Buteo buteo. The sequence continues at coordinate 52,703,134 of NC_134176.1, read as the reverse complement.
GGGAGAACGTTTTGAGTTAAGCAGTTGCCATGCTATTAGAGGGACATATTTTTAACTGTTCCTAGGAAATGAATATCATTGTTAAAAGCACAAACTGTGACAGTATTAATTAAAGGACCAGGGGGGGTGTCAAAGCTATTTCTTTAGTTCTGGTCAGGATAAGGCTTTGATGTAGGTCTCCTGGGTGTCTCCACTTACTGCATTTTTGTTTATATCTTAGAGCTCCTTAAATGGCTTCCTTTCCGACTGAGGTAAGCCAGACAATGTGCTCTAGAAGAGTACCTACTGCGCTCCAGCTACGGATGGGTACTCAAACCATTGGACAAGACTAGATAGAGTTAGTCTGAAATGGAACCACTGGTAAGTGAATAGTGTGGATTCCAGGTCTTTAGCACCAACTGTTTCAATATCCACTCCTATTATACCATACCATTTGCCAACATAGCTGTCTCCAATTCTCCCAACCAGCAGTTTTGCCAAATGCTTGCTTTGTGTTGATCAAGTATACACAAGACACACCGAAAAACAGTCTATGCTCTTGTCCATAGGAATAGCCCTTTCAGGGTCTTTATTGAGGAATAAGAAGATTTGGAAAAATCTTCAAAACTGTTGGCACACTGTAAAGTATTGCAATGAGTTTATTTTAGTTCTCACAAGCAGAGGCAATATAGAGGAGAGAAGAATGCCAGTCATGTACTATTTTCTTTCCACGGCCATCCTTTACCAGGTAGAAAGAAGAATTCTGAGCACTATTGTCAATGGTATATATTAATTTGATGCTTCTGTGTACTCTTATATCATTTGTCATGAGAACAGATGCATATATAAAAAGCTAGGTTTTGACTATCAGTAGATTTGTCAAAGAACAGTGGCTGTGCTCTGGGAAGACAGAAAGTATCCATCTTTCACTGAAACTCTGTAATAAAAATTTTCTTGTCAAAGACTCTAATGCGGGTCAAAAGGCAAGTTGTTAGTCCATTCTTATAATGATCACAAGATTGCAATGAGAAATGAGAACATTGGATCATTTCTATGTGGATTTTTATTTTCTCTTACTGAAGTTGACAAGTAGACACATGAGATTATTAGATGTGGGTCATTAAAGGGAGCTAATGTTCTATCGCACACCTGTAGCAAAGGCTACTTAGTGACGGGATACCACTAAGACCGAGTGTAACGTAAAACTGAACAACTCAACCTTGACTCTACCTTCTCCACTATCAGAATGTACATAATCACTAATGTACCGTCACAACTGTTTAAGCCAGCTCCAAATAAAGCTTAATTGTCTTTCTGGGACTAAGTAACACAATTTCTGCAACCTTAGCTGAGTACTGTACAGGTATGGTTCAGCTAACCTACGATGTCAGAGTTTATGAACAAGTCATAGTGCATACATACAGATCAGCTTTTTCTTATGAACATCAAGGTTTTATTGCAGTCTTCTAAATGAATTCAGAAGCTAGCTTTCTTTTATTGTATTATTATAACTCCTTTCTCGTCACAAGATAAATTTGTAATTTGAAGCTGCAATGTTCATACAATTTAATAAGACCAGGATGAGAGTATAGAATGTTAAGAATACTACTGTCTGTTGATTGCATTAAAATACTGTTAATAACAGTATGTAAAGAACACCCTAGATATTGTACAGATCAGGATCCCAGTGTGGTAATTGCCTTCATGTAGTAATAAAGACATGAGAAACTTACAAAATATACCAAACAAGCTGGATAAATAAGTGTATTGGACAGAGGATTTGAGGAGGTATGGTTAAAAACAAATAGGATGCATCCAGTTCTTAGATACCCAGCAGCAGCCGTAGCAACACTTTGTCCATGAGCTCCCGAAGCCCCTTCACCACAGGAGCCTGCAATTCCCTGAACTGCAGCATAAGATGCCAACCCAAATTTTCTCATGAGAAGTATTTTATGCATTGTAGTAGCACAGTATAGGGAAGGTAATGGACTAAATGACCGGAGAACTGCTTACTGTTTCTGATCCTTAGAAAATATCTGGTCTCTCTTTTCATTCAGGGGGAACTTCAATTCCAAAAATAAAAGTATGTGGGAGTGTTGATGGGTAGCTGACTCAGAAAGTAGAAAAGGTGCAGATGAAATGGAGTGATTCAGACAAGGGAAGAAGCTCTCAATCTGACTTGTCTGGAGACACACAAGTTTCCTGAAGTGATAAATAAATAATAATAAAGAAATTACCTATGACCAATCTATCTTGCCTGCTTTTCTGGGGATAAACAGGGAGAAAGCAGTGCAGCCACAGCAAAACCAGACAAGTTTCATCTTCTCTGAAAAAGATCCCACCTGACAACATCATGCTTTATTTTCCTGGGTGCTATATTTATATCAGAGAGCTTAATTATTGTCTGCATGAGCTTGGGAGACCCAGAAGAAATGCCCTCCAAGATGTGTATGACCTGTAAATATTGGTTTGTGTTTGTGTCAAAGGAGAAGGGAGAGGGGGAGTGATTTTTTTTTTTTAGTTATTTATTTTAATCAGAAGATGTAATAACTTATGACAAGGTCTATTATCCCCTGGAAGGAAAAGGGAAAAAGGGAATGTCTTTATGCTATAACAAAAGCTAAATCACTTCTACTGTCAGGCTCCATCAAGACACACCAAGCAGGGACAGTGATTGCTAAGCCAATTTGTCCATCAGTTTTTGAAAGGTGCTAGCAAATATAAATAAGGAAATGAGGATGAATGTGACTGAATAGGCATTATTATGGTTGATTTCTGTAGACATAATCCACCCCTTCTGATAATTTTCATGTCATTTAGGAAAGCAATGCTAGGAGCAGAATGTAGCTCTGCTCCAGGGTGCTGAGAAACATAAAGTAGTATTTCTGTTTATGCTAATACAATTTGAAAAGAGTGTCCCTTCATCCCTGGAGGTTTATCTATCAAAGGACAACATAGGTCACTTTTCTGAATCAATGTTTAGGTTAGATTTATGCATTGTCTATCATCTGTAAGTTAAGTAACCTATATTAATACAATTTCAAATATTGGTCACCTTTCTGTATCCCAAAAGTTCTGAAAGCAATTCAAAGCCTGTTTCCATAGAGTACTGAAGCAGTTTGCCTGCTTCTGGAAGAAGGTGGAAGCCAGCTAGTAGGCAGTATCACTTGGGCTGCTGATTTGACAGTAGGTTCTCAGCAAGCCCCTCTAGCTGTGAAATGCAACCACTAGAATATCTTCAATGTCCGTGCTTCGCAGATTGAGTGTTAGTCAACGTGAGAATTCATAAGGCTATCTGGCATAGAAAACTCATCTGTTCCAAAAGGAGGGAGGACTGCATTATTTTTTTGGCTAAGATGAAAGTGTATGCTTCTTTGAAGAAGTAGGGGGGGAACCTGTGGATGTGCAGCTTGCATTTACATGTCTAGTCATTTGAGCTCTTATTAGAACAGGTAGCATAGTTTGTTACCTCTTTGCCTGAGGTAGCCACTGATCATAGTATCTACCTATTAACCTTTTTTTACCTACTTCATCAAGGTGAGTCAAAATAGTTGCTTGAAACTGTCAAGATAATCTGGCTTTCTGAATTCTTGTCTTGGAAGTGTACAGATGTATGGAGTTGAAGAAACAGAGAAGAAAATATGACAAGTATGTTTTCCCAAATCTTGAAAAGAGGGGTGGATGAGTGTAAGGGCTTGGCCAAGACAAAGAACATAAGGCTTTAGCCAAGGTGAATGATGCATTAGCTTGCTTAGTTCTAGGGGTAACAACTGGGCCTGGTTTTTGCACAGGATCACAAAAAGCCATGATACAAAAATCAGAAAGTCCAAGCTCTCTTCAGAGAGCTGCCTGATGGATGTCAGTCAGCTCCCCTACCTGTTTGGCTTTTAGTGTCATCTGTACGATGGGAATAGTAACAACTATGACAATAAACCCATATTTGACACTCCTGTGTGGGAGTTGGTAACTCCTTATGTTAGTTGCATTTGAGCGTAGCCCTTTAATCAGAAATCTTATCATTGCTTTTTTTAGGTCTGTGTTTGTTTTCAGTTTCATTAAAAGGGATTTTTTTTTCCTTTAGATTATTTGAAAATGAATGTTAACAAGCAATAATAGCAGGAGAAAGATCCCATGTTCTAGATACAGGACACATCTTTCAGTAAGATCAGTTAGCAGCACTAGGTTCACTGAAATCAATGGGAATTTAGTCATTGACTTCAAGAGCTCTAAATGGCCACTGAGGATGTTTTAGATGGAGAAATGTTAGCTCTTAAAAGGAGAGATTTTCAGGCAAGGGTTTTCTTTTGTCTATAACAATATCACTGCTTTCCATAGGGATTTCTAATGAGGAGAAAGAAGAAGAAACTGCTCAAGCTGGGTCGCCTAGAGGATAAGAGTGTATAATCCATTTTGAACAAATTAAAAATCAGGTATCAGCTATAACTGTGCTCCTTCATTTTGATATGTAAAAGAGATTTTGGAGTCCTAAGAAAACTCAAAATACTGGTAAAATTTACAGACACCAGTTTTTAACATCACAATAGCATTCATCACCTTTCTGAAGTGTTTCAAGATCTAAAATGTGCTCTGTAGTACTATTTGCTTTGTATTTCTACTTTCAGAGACTCATCTCCTGAGTTTTGAACAAATATGTTTTCAGCTCTTTTCACATCTGTAGCTCCACAGAGCCTCCATTGACAGCTACATGACTCTGAATAGTCAGAATCCAGGCTGATATTTGTATAATTAGTTGAGAGGGCAAAAACCTCATGATTATGGCATTTTCTACCAATTCAGACCAGCATGTATCTAAGTTTTGCTGCATACGGGATTTAATGAAAAAAAAGATCCTAACATAATCTTCCCTTCCTGGGAACTTGAGTGCTGAACAGTCATTTGCTTTACCAAGAGCCCAAATTGTGACTGATTAGTTAAGGTGAGGTAATAAATGATACGGCAACTGGCCCCTGCAAGAGCCTTCAGGTGCAGACCTCTACATCTTCCTTAACAGAACAGTGATTATAAGCATGACACAGAATGTCAGGCATATAGTTAAACCTTCTATACTACAATATAGAATTAGGCTCAGAAATGCCTAATGAGTGTCCCCCAAAACAGCAAGCGTTATGGTGTCAGATGGTTGTTACACCCTTACATGCCACGTCCTGGGGCTTGGTGTTCTCCATCTTTACTGACTGTGATCCACTTCAGATTTTCACTGCTAGGGATTTTGGACCTAGTGCTTCTAGTTTTGCCATTTATATATAGCCATCCAAGGTGTCAATCTGATTTGATCACAGTGTGGATTCTCGTGACACCTGTACTATTTGTGACTGCTATTTCCCACCAATGAGGTGCACAACAGCATGTCCCTGAGGTGATTGCAGCTTTCAAGACCCCAAATAATACTGCGGGGGTTTTTGTTTGCCTTCACTGTCTCTCTATACTTCTGTAAGTCTCCAAAGACTCTGGCATGTATTTCTACCAGTGAGGGATGTCTTGTTTTCAGTTTTCTGTTCGATAAAATGTCAGCAAGTCACAGATGATGCTTTCAGCTATAGAATCAGCACTGCTTCAACCACCTTCACATTTTGCAAACTGTAATTCTAGAAATGTTTTTGTTGCGCTTGTCTTCCACCCAGCATATTTTCTTACTTCACCTGTATTCACTTCCATTCTTAGATCACTTTCCTCCTAGGAATGTGATATTTGGAACTTACTGCCCACAATTTGAAATTAGCCCACATATGCCTTTAGTTTTGATGAAATAGCTGGAGATTGCCTAAATGAATCCTTTAAAGTACTTAGTTACTACAAGTTAACCAGCAAGATTTAACATGAAATAAAAAAATTCTGGTGAATATCAGTCCCAGAGTTTATAAAAGTCTTTGAAAAAAATCATGTGGGAAGCTCAGGGGTTTAGGATTTGTGAGAGCCATTCTCAGCCCATGCTTTGGCTGCAAATTTTTCTTCCACACATCCACAAGGTGCTGAGAACTTGTCTCTTGATTGCTGTGACAGCACAGCGTCTTGCAAACAGCATTTGACACTTCAGAGGCTCAGGATCAAGTGTTCCTCCCTGTATCTTTAGAACTGGTTAGATTCACTGTGGAGAGGCATCTTCACCTTCCCCCAGAGCATGACCCAGGCAGCTGACAGGGGAGCTCACAGCAGTCTGCACAGATCTGTCAAATTCTGAGTTATCAGATACTGCAAGGAAAGTGAGAGGGAGGAGGAGATTTCCAGATACTGAAGCACTTCTGTGGAACAGGTCTACTGAGAACCTCTGGGCACTGCTGTTACAATAATTACATGTTGAGAAGGGAGAAAAAGCCATATGTAAACTAAAAATAATAATATAACACCAGATACAAGAGCCTGACAGGCTCCATTACTATAAGATAGCAGAAAAACATTTGTATTGAGAGCTGATGGAATGCTTGACTTACATAATCACCTTGTTCACATTTTCCTCTGCGTCCAAACTAATAAGATCTTGTGGGTATAAAAAAATACATATACAGAAATGAAATTCCTTACCCAACTTTTAAAGGTAAGTAGGTACATAGCTGTACTTAGAGAAAGACTGTAGATATAGAGAGAGATTCTATAGATGGCTGGACAGAATGAAAGGTAAAAATTATTACAGAAATGTTTGGCTATCTTAAAACAACAAACAGTTCAATACGATTTATTTAGTCAGGGTAGACTAAAATTCACCAGTATAATAACAGAACCATTTGTCTTAGCAAGTATCTTGTTATTGGTGATCAATAATGTAGCTGAGATGACTGATGGCTTTGTTTTTCTGCAGTGCCTCAGCCAGTCTAAATTATTTATTTGACATGCTGCCTCCTGGCAAATGCAAGGAAACAGTGATAGGAAATTTGCATTCCTCTGATACATACCTCTGAATGAATATAAGATATTCCTCAAGCTTTTGGTGAATGACATATGGCTGTAGTTTGAGGGACAGTTTTGCTGACCAGACATGTTTTTGTCTCTTGGCATGAATAGCAATGTAGACATCAGAATGATAAACAAGAAGGAGTTACTTCTTTTTGTTGCATGTGGCAGAGGAGAACATGATGGCATTTGCAGAAATATCCAGAATTTGGATGGCTCCGAATACTCAAGAATATGCCCCAGTTTGCCAGGAGCTTTAAGTTGTAATAGCCAATTTTAATTGGTCTTGAGAGAGGGAAAAGGGTAAAATAACAGAAGGCCATAAGAACTTAATAGCAGGACAGGGAAAAAGTCTCCCAAGCTCACTAAGCTCACTATACTGCCCCGACAATGGCCAACAGTGGAAGTTGAGGTGAAGAATGAATATAAGAATATAGCCAGTACAGAACAATATTTCCCCTTCTGTATCCTGCCATTTCTGTGTCATCTGTTCTCCAAGCTGAATAGTTCTATTATTAAATATATGCAAGCCTTTCAATAGCTCAAGGCATCTTTGCTCTCCTCTGGACTGTTTTAGCTGTGTTACAGCCTATTCAAGATATGGTGATCAAAAGTGCACTCAAGGTGTGGTGTAACAATATTATTTTTTTCTCTCTATGCTTTCTTAAGATATAAGTCATAATATTCTATTTATTTTTTTATATTTCATTCTATTTCATATTTCATTATTTTAAGCTTGCTTGCCGTGAAGCTAATATTTTCAGAGATCTATCCACAATAACTCCAGTCTCTCTCTCTCAAATGTTAAGAAAAATAATAATTTAGAGATGGTCGTAGTGCATTGGTTTCTCCTTATGCATTAATTTACATTTTTTTACATTTAATTTAATTTGCTCTTTTATAACCCAGTTGCTCTAGTATCACAAGACCCTTCTACAAAACTTCATTTTCTGGTCTCCTCTTGAGTTATTTTGTATTGTTTGCAGACTTTGTCTCCTCACTATTTACCTTCTTTACTACATCATTTAGGAATACTTTCAGTGGCACATGTCTCAGTACAGATTCCTGCGCAGGACAAGAAAGAAACTGCAACCTTGTGTAAAGGCAGGATGAAAATATATTGGTAAGAGACAAAGATTAACCATGACAAGGCTGGGGAAACTTGCCTATTTTGGATGATTATTCTGTAGCTTTCCTTCTCTTTGCCTTAACATCGTAGAAATTTTGATGTTCTGCTGTCAAACTATCCCACTAAAATGAATGTAATCTTCACCTCCGCTATGTGCTCGTCTGTGGTATTCTCACAGAGGCACTGCAAAGCACAGAAGCTCTTCTATGCATGGAGCAACTCCAGAAAGTATTTTAGCTGACACTGGCAGGTTGTCGGCAGCTCACTCGCACAGATTATTTTCTTCATACCTCTTTCGGTGCAGAGCTGCACATGTAACGAGCTCACATCCCCTCCAAAAAGTGGCAGTTCTGGAAGTGAGCTTCCATAACACCAAAGTACCACTTGGCTAACCTGGTAACGGCATTCTGAGAAATTTTGTTTCTGGGACATATGATCAGTAGAAATGATGCCAAGTCTTTATCTGAACACGAGTGTTGATGCTGATGCTAGCAGTGAAACCCAAGGCAGGCGTTTTCCTAATCAAAGGCCAACTTGTACCCAACCCACACGTCAGAAGCTGGTCACTGTAACCTCACAGAGTTGATGGAATTACAGGAGTGCCTCTGGAAAATGTAGACAGGAACCTCATCGATCACCCATTTCAGGCTCAGGTAAATGAAAAATTCCCATTCTTGGTGCCGCTATGGGACTCTGCCTGGTGGGTTTCTTGATTTGGTGAGGGAGTGCCAGTGCTAGCCCAATGCACTGGTACCGGACTGGAAAATGTGCTCCCAGCACTACGGTGGTGCATGGCAGCCTTCAGGTCCTCCAGCGCCCGCAGCGGTGGCAAGGCTTGGCATTTGCCTGGCAATGCCAGGACACCGAGGGCTCAGGGCTGGAGGCTGGCGGAGGAGTTTTGCTCTTTTGTAATTCACAACTGGTGACGACCACATTGACTTTCCGCTGTAACTTTTTCAGTATTAAAACCAAAGAGTTGGTGGGTGTGCTCATGTCTGGCTCATGACTAGTTTTGTGATGAGACATGACTTCCAATACCTTTGGTCTTGAGATCTGCAGTGTCGCAAGATGAAATCTCCGAGTGCTGGAAATACCGTGTTGTGTCTTGCTGTGAATCCTACATAGCAGCTAACAGCACTTTGAAACTTTTGTTTATTGTTCCCACTCAGAGAAATTTAATGCACTTTGAAGAGGTAAGGCAGAATGGACAATTACTAATGCTGCTGAAAACAATTAGTTCTCATTTGCTTAACACCATTTCCTAATGCACAGCTCTAAAACTTTTCACAGGACCTTTAAAATACAATCAATTTTCCTTGGCTATTTCCTAATAATTCAAACTGAGTGCAGAACCTGGCACGTAATCAAGCTAATACAGGTCGATATCCATTTTCTTTCAGTTAAATAGGAATTTTAACACAGTGACACAAGCTGTGGAATCACAAACAGCTACTGTATATCGGTCTGCTGAACATGCAGAGTGAGGACATGACTCAGCTACCTTCAGTCATACTGAATGAAACCCACCAGTATAGCTCATTAAGTAAAACACTCATTAAGTAAAACAATGAATACCACCAGTCATTAAGACAAAACTAGTCTGAGAATCATTCAACCTCAGACAAACACATCGTTGACATTTCATTTGCAAAGATAAGACTTAAACAGTTTACAAATTTGGTGTCTGATCTCACTTGGGAAAGTGGCTGTGAGAAGATATTCTTCTCTAGCCAGAGGAGTTAAAGCTGGAACACATGAGATCAAAAACAAGCCCTACATAAAATACCCATAAAAAAGCCCCACAAAAAAATACTTACTTGTCTGCAAAAAAGACCTTCTGCTCTGGTTTTAGCACCCTATTGTAATGGAAGGTGATGGCTGGAATCTGCAGAACAATTCTGCACCCAGCTGAAACTGCCAAAAAGGCTTAGGAAACTATGAGGGAAAAACTGTCAGAAGCTTGCCTAAAGACCACTTCTAACTATTTGTGAGTAGAACTGTGAGATGTCCAGGACTCAATTTTACATGTCATAAAAAAAATGCCACATTCCCCCCAGATGACATAACAAATTATTCATGCATAAACTTAATTACCCATATGACATTTATCACAAACTTCTATCTGCATTGGCTGGTTATGATAGTCTGAAATCTGAGCTTTTAATGTGGCTCTGATGCAGTCATTAAAACAAATTAAGGACAGAAAAAATTAATAAATGCTTCATCTTTTGCATCTAAAATAGCTTTTGCTTTGGTAACTGTTTTCAAGGACGATTGACTGAGATTTTGCTGATGCATCACTCCACAGAGGTGTAATTTTCTACCTGACAATGACTGACTTAATTTTGCTGGATCATGGTTTACAGGACACAGCTAAAATGATTAAGTTCAATTTGTTGCTAGCTCTCAATGTATCATTTAATTGTTTTTGGAAAGAAGATGACTGCTGGTGAGTGAAAAGGAGGAAAAGATGCATAGCAGAACAAAACTGTTGGGATGAATGACGGACTACATATGAAGCTCATATAAACAGTTGCACAGAAAACAAAGAATCCTGGAAAATGGAACTGGGCAAGTATTTCCATTAGGTCAGGATATGCTTTATTTTCATACATTCACCTGACTCCTTTTCTTCTTATTTCACCGAAAATCAATACAGGACTATTGCCATGATAAGACGGCTTTCACCAAATGTTTCCTTCAAGTGGTCCACAAGGATGTTTTCCTCTATGTCCTTGTTTTATATTTTATTTTTGTGTCTTGTTGCCAGACTTATTTTTCTGAGGTTTGAGATATGAATTATTAAAGGTGAAAGGGAAAGAGATGTAGTAATAAAATAACATTTTCCCCATGTTAATGAGCTCAGAACTGAAAAAAAAAGAACCCCCTCCTTATTTTACATAGAGGAAAATTTAAGGTGCAAAGAGAGGTGCAAAGACCTACTCTTTATTAATAGAAGACCTTTGGTGAAACTGCACAGATTTCTGTGGCTTGGTGACCTATGCCGGCTACAAGATCTTACTGATGAACTGGTCTCAGTGAACATCAATATTACAAAACCACTCTATGCATCTGCCTTGTTGGCAGTCTCAGTAGAAGAGTTAAGGACTTCAAAATTGATAGCAGGTGAGTATTTCAGTGAAGGAACGATGGCAAATTTGCATATAAAGAAATAATTCCCTGGGAACACACAGACAACTTTAGGCTCTGGGGATATTAAGCCAACATCTATGCAAATCCCATGAGACTCCTCAACCCATAGTCATCTAGAAGACAGTGATGTCTAACCCATGGGCTATGAACCCTGGTATAATTTAACACTTGTGAAAGATAAAGTCTGTATTTGCTCATGACCCGTGCTCATTCTATCCTTCCAAAAAGTTGTGGTCCATTTCTTCATCTAGTAGGAATGAAGACAAGGTTTTGACTTAGGTATCTACTGCTAGCTTAATGATTTTAATGTAACCTACCTGGCAAAAAGCTACCTATGCGTGCACAGAACGATCTCCGAGTCAGATCTGGGAACAGAGTAAGCCTGTAGTAGTATCAGTATACGTTAGATTCTTCCTATTTTCTTAATTAGAAATATTGACACATATGTGAATTTACAATGCTTGGGAGAAAGATTTACATTCCCCTTAAGTGGTCTTCTGTGTGTGTTTAAAAGCATTTATTTAAATATACATTTACCTACCACTGGCTTCCTCATGGCCAAAGAACTATGCTGGGAATGTAAAGTACGAGTGTTTAAACAACAGTGCTCACTCCTGAGATGTGTGGGTTGAAGAGAGAGATGGGCACGGATAAATGAAAGCTCCTGACCCTCCCAGTACATGAGAAACTACCTGCATGTCTCCCATTTCCAGCAGACTCTTGACAATATCCCTAATCCATTCAAACAGTTTTGAAGCATGAATGGATTCATACCTTGTGCACAAGAACTACTTCTGTAACAAAACAGAATGAAGGAAAAAGGAACAGAATCATGGAACTGTAGAACGTGGAACAGCCCAGGATGGAATGGACCTTGAAAGATCATCTGGTCCAACCCTTCATGGGAAAGGGCATATAGAACTATAGAGCAGCAAGACCATACATTCTTTCCCTCTAATGCACTCACAGCACATAGACACAATTAAGGGTCAGGATCAGTCACCCTTACTTGCCATGATTTCCAAGGCACACCTGTGAGAGAAACATTATTTACCATGGGTAAGAATACTAGGATTTGACCCTTAACCATATACAGTATATAGTCACAATATATTATTCTACTAAGCAAGATTCTACATTTTTCCATCTCCTCTTTAATGGTGTTTATTTATTGTTTCAACACAAACTTCAAAAGGTCTTGCTCAGAGAAATTTTTCTTCCTTCTTTCCTGTTTTTCTCTCTCTTGCTTTCATTGCTGTTCTAATCCACATGCCTTTTCTGCCAGTCTCTGTATCAAAGCTAAGCTTTGGTACTAGGCTTTATACAATTTGTACAGAGAACGAGACTGACTGTCACCCATGGTTTGGGTCATCTGAAGGACAACATCTATTGAAAGAACTGGGTGAATTTTACCCATGGAAATATTGAGGGGGGAAAGTTTAGAAGAGGTTAATTAATTTGCATCCCTAAAGGTGACTTGTTAGCACTGTTGAGAATTAAAGTGTTAATGTGACTGTGAAGGCTACACGGGTTGATTTGGTGTGTCATATTGAATTATGGCAGCCAGTATCCATGTCAAACAACCTATCTCTGAGGGGAGGATGTGAAGAGTCGCGGATAATTTCTTGAGGTACCATCAATATCCCTAAAGTTCCCACCTCAGTGTTTGTTAAATATTCCAAGCAGATTTGCAGCCCAGAAGGAACAATTTAGAGCCAAATCATTCAGGGGCCCTGAAACCATAGAAAGCTTTTGCAAATCATTGGGAGAGAGATAGTGGAGAAACCCCCCACCACATTTTTTTAATGGTTTACAACCTGTTAAAATGGCATTATTGCTTCATTTTACATTGCACATCAGATGAAAGATCAATGCATCAGCTTCAGTGACTTAGACAAATCTCTACAGCCAGGCACAGCTTCTTGCAAAGAATTTTTATTGCCATTGAATATCCTGAAATTTATATATGGAGGGTGAGTGCTTGGCATCCCAGAGATTATTGTGGAGTCAACAGGCTCCTTTAAAAGGACAATTTTCTGAGGATAGGCACAACTAATGGTCTCATCCCAGTTGCACAATAAACTTTAAAAAATAACTACCTAAAATTCAGTGTGCAGGAAAGAGCAGCAGATTATTCTTGTCATAATGAGGTGCATCTGATGGATTGCTAAGAATCTAATAACTGTCCTGTTGATCCTGATAAATGTCTAACCAGAACTCCTCCTTCCTGCCACCTGAGAACAACCTGGTTTTTGTGTTACTACCATATTCAGAAAGACCAATTATCCACCTGCTTGAATACCATATCTCCTGGCAAGCTAGAACAGTTCATTAATACTTCTAGTCTTGCATCTGAATTGTGCGTGGGTAGCCTAAGAATCCAGTGTTTTGCGAGAGATCGGTGGGCAATCTGGACATGGCTGCGGTATGCTAAAAGACACGTATTCTAGCTGCATTAGGAGAAAAAACAATCATCCTGTCCATCAGAAGAACAGACAACTGTGCACTCTCAAATACAATGTGGGGGGGAAGAAACTCTCCTTGAATTTAGCAAGTCTGTGCAATATATCCTTAAAAGTATTTGATAGGACACATTGGTAGACATGTGAGCTTCATCAGAATTTACTTTGGCATGAAAGATTAACTCAAGGGATAAAATGATTCAGTGATAAGGGTACTAAAAAAGGTGCTTGCACATTATCTTAATTTTCTTCCTCAGTTCAAGCACTTGTTTATTGGTAGCTCTCTTGCAACCTCTACTGTGATTTGTTCTGCTCCAAAAGGGCAGAGACGGTATAGACTACGATCCTTGTGTTCTGCTGTAAACTCAGCAGCTTAAATTTACTGGAACAGCAGTAATCTTCAGTAGTGAAAGCATTAGTATTCCTCATAATATCATATCTAATCTAATGTAAGATGTGACGACTTTATTATTTGCCTAAATACCTGATGCTTTTTGAATACTATACGAGTGGAATAATATTCAGTGCCTGTGCCTTCCCCCTGTGTTCTGGGTTAAAACCAAATTTCTTATTACCTCTTTTAAAAGTGCCATCTGAATTCTCACTAGGTTTATTTCTTTTTGTGGAGCTGTGACAAAAAATAACTAGAAGCACTGGACTGGCCTCCTTTGAACAACTCATTGCATCAGAATTTTCTCTTAATCTTAGTCTCTCCACTATAGTTTTGTCTGGCATCTCATGCATGAAATGTGCACTTTGCATGAACTGTACACTTGCAGTTTCTATTATTTTACTTTAGTCCTTTGTGTTATTTTGGTGTTCACTGTGTCTTTGGCCCGGTTACACAGATGGCAAAATCCCCAATTTCTCTATTTTTAATCATTTTACTAAAGTTGCAGATAGGATTAACCTGTCTAGGTTTGGAGTAGGGATCAAGATATTCTGAATTCCGTGATATACATCTGGAAATTGGTTATGGAGAAATGTAGTTCAGATAGTGACTTGTTTGCACCTGTACAGCTCCATTTGCTTTGGTGTGGTAGCACCGGGGAGACCTGAGCTCTTAGAGCAGTCCAAGGTCCCACTGCCACGCACACTACGCAGCCCTCGAAATGGGGAGTAAGACAGCAGAACCTGGATGTGAGCACGGTAAATTTAGCAGAACTACAGTTCTTTATTTCCCATTTTTTTATAGAACATCTGTGACAATTACACTGTTTACAAAAGTAAGGAGTTGTTAAAATCTGGTTGAGGAAAGCCATCAGGAGAGTCGCCATCTCCCTGGCACTTCTCCATGAGCTGGATTCCTGCACTGAAGTACCCAGTTCTGCTGCTCCGGTATTGTTGGGTCCATGAGATCAGCCAGCGCATCTTGTTTTTGCCAGCAAACTCTGCTTCATTTCATTGAGAGTCATTGAGAGGCTACATTTGTGTGACATTATGCTGAGGTTTTAGAAGAGGAGGTGCTAGATGAAGTGGCTAAAAGGGATCTCAGAAAGAGGATTTGCTTGGGTCATTACACTGTGACAGGCACTGTGGGCCAAACCGGTGACCTCAAAGGTGAAAAAGAAATGGGTTAGTCTAGTGCCCTTAGTCTGTACATCCATAACCATCACACCACATGTCGGCACCTCTACTTTTAAGGTGAAGCATCCTGGATACAGTTTCTTCCAGTTCCTGCAATGACATCCACTGTCTCCTCTAGATGCTGATGCTCCCATCCAGCAGTGTTTAACAAAAGCTCTTGGGACTCAGAGCATCTTTTTTTTTCTTTTTCAGATGCTTTCCTTATAAAGCAGGGAACATTCATCCTGCATCTTTCAAATCAATACCAAGGCAGCAGGGTGATCTGCATACAAATCAACTTGCAAATTTACACCCTGTCTGACTCTGCCAACAGGATTAAAAATCATTCATGAAACAACAGCTCCCTGTAATCACATCCAGCCAGATTTCAATAACAACTCAGGCATATAAAAGCCTCTTCGTTTCTTATGTATTAAAAATAGTTTCTTCTCATTTTCTACCTCTTCCTTAGATAGTAACTTCCTATTTTCTTGAAAGCTTTCTGCTCTGTGTGTGCTTTATCATCCATCCTCCAAACCCCCCCACCTACTTACTGGCTGGAAAGATTTTTCCTACTAACCAAAAGAAAAGGTGATCGTTTATGCCCCAATCTGACAGCAGGCAGATTTGAAAAAACCATGAGTCATCACTACTTCACCACTGATCCCAGTCACTGCCTTCAATAAAAGTAATTGCCCCCAAATTGTCACTAAATTTTGATATACATTGGGCCTGGTAGTTATAATTCTGCCCTTTATGGACAGTTGCCTGTTTCAGAAAAGCCATCCTATTTAACATCTTATGAACATTATTTAATCTTTAGTAAGCAAAGGAGTTAGACTTCTTCACCGGGTAGCTTTGATTTTTGCTTCAGATTATGATGTGTCTATGTAATTAAATGTAGTGCTTGCTGTCTATTATTACACTGCATTTTTTCTGCTTGACAGATCTATCTTGATACAGTGCCATTTTCAGTTATTGTGGAAATGGCCAGAGCAGTGAAAATGGGCTTTTCTTGTAAATTGAAACAATACATAAACATAAAAAAGAACACTTCATCCTGCAGCTCCTTTTGTCCAGGAGAGCTGGGAAGGGACTCAGGACCTGTGAACAATTTTTGCCTCTCAGTGACAGTGCTGTGAAAGACCGATATGAGTCAGAGTTCTTGATCGCCTCGTGGGGACGATCTGTCACCACTTGTCAGGGGCAATTCCTACGTTCCCAGCTTTAGAAAGAGTAGTTACAGACTGCAGGTATAATGGGATGCATGAGTTTGGAGGGCAAAGCAAGGTTTCTGGCAAGCATACTTAATAATCACCGCAGAGTGAATTCAGTATGAAGAACCTGAAACTGACTTGTACCTTTTTAGTCACTTAACCGTTTCAGTGCTCAGAGCGTAGATCTGAAACTCAGCCCAAACTACCCCCAAAGTGATATGATATAAAAACCTACAGCGTCTCTGTAGCATTTGTTGTCACAGCGCTTTCTTTTATAGAAACACAGTTATTAATTAAGCATTCTGGAAAAGCATCATTGTTAATAATTTTTCTTTTTACTCTCTTCATATCAGGAGGGCAACAAATTGGCAATCACAGGAGGAAGTATGCAAGAAGAGAGGAATAAACTGAGATGCTGGGAATGAAACTCAGTAGCTCCATCTAGTCACCTTCAATACCACAAGGTGGAACAGCACAGTCGTTTGGTTTCCCTTGTGCAAATTGTGAAACTGGCCTCAGCACTCAACATCTATAATGTACAAAAGGAGCAACCCCTGCGTCTCTTGAGTGTTTTATGAAGAATATGTCTTGTAAATGTCCAAATACAAGGCAGTTTGAAACAGCAAAATGGATATGAAAGCAACTACCAAGTGGTTGCTTCTCCATTACATGGCAAGGAGCACACATGTATTGCTGCCTGCTAGCAGGGAGAAAGAGTTTCTCAGCAATGCCATTACTTCCATTTTCATTACTTAACGATGCCATTATTTATTTTTGCTGCTTCAACAGTGAGCAGTTGGGCTGCTGCAGGCATGGGAAGGGGAGATAGCAGGCTGTGCAGAGTTTAAGGCTGAGAGCTGGAGTGAGTGAGTTGCTCTTACAGCTGCTGGAGGGACGGGCTCTAGAGAGGGAGTACGGTAATTACGGGTGCTGCTGGGAAGGAGAATTCCACGCAGCATCACTACCTCTAAACGGCATCCGATCCTACCGTTGGCATCGGGAACCAACCTGGTTTTCTGCGCCTGGCAAAAGGCATTGCAAAATAAATGGCTGAAACGTAACTATTTGCTGCTCTCAATGGTCTGCTGCCCTCACCCACGGCGTACTGTCCTTATGTCCACGGCCTTGGGCTCGTCAGTCCCTGTGCGATAGATCCACAGCTACCCAGTGAATTAGCAGTGTTCAGGAACAGCATATGGTTGGCTTGGCAGACAGTACCTTGCTTTAGCCACTTAAAACTGCTGAAGAATTCTTTTATGTTAAAATGAATCTGACCCAAGGAAATGTTATGAAACAAGACCTTAGACTTGCAGGTCTTAGACCCACTGGGATCTGGGGTGCAGAAGTCATAAAAGAGTTTCAATGTGGTTTGACAGGAACACGAAAGAGGTAAAGCGGACAGTACTAACTGATGTGCTCACTTCTTGTGTTTGAAGGAATAATAAAATGGTTTCTAGGTTAAAATGTCCTGCAACCCCTTTAATTCTCTTGCTTTATACAACGGCCTCTTAACCCATACCTATGCTGACAGAATCAAAATAGAAAGCAGGTAGGTCTTAATACATGGGCCTAGAACTCACCTGTTTGGAAAATACCCTCAGCACAGGCAATCAAAAACATCCTGTTAATGAAGCCATAATACCTCATTTTGATTTTCTGACTCTAGCTATTCATTCAAAGGGACTCCTTATGCACGGAGCTCACTTAAAATGGAAACTGAAAAGTCCCTTCAAGGGACTTGAATCCATTTATTTGCACCAAAGCAACTACTTTTTATGTTTGCAACACACGCTTTTTACACGCTTGTATGTCCAAAATACACAAACCAGACTGAATCTCGTGATCAAGCTATATTTGCTTAATATAAGTTTTTCTCATGGAAAGGAGCTGTGACTATGAGTATGTTAAGGCAAACTGAAACTTGATGCTGATAACGCTATCATCACTCATGCACTGAGAACACTTATCTATCATGTAATGTAGGACAAACCACAAGCAGGGACTTCTTGTTTCTACATTGATATTGTTTGGTGATACTGAAGAAGAGAGATAATACAGAAATGCAAGGTGCATTATGCAGTGCAGGTCTATGGATTTACATGGCCACAGCACTGGCCTTTAATTGAGGTCAGCTTTTACTGGTAGAGCTGGAGGCAACACTGGGATGGTGCAGATGACGAGCTGTGAAATGTTGCAAGCTCTTCCCTGAAAACTTTGTCTCTGCTAATAAATCCCAACATACCTGGTAAATTCCAAGGGCATTGAAACTCGATTGCTAGAATGGCACTTGGCATTTGGCCCACGCCAAGTCGCACTTTCCCAAATTATTCCGGGGCTTTGCTTATCCTCAATAAGCAGTTTGCATGCAGCACCCTGTTTCAGAAGCTAACAGAATAAACCAGCATAGGCATGGGACTTTCTTTGCCAGCTGGCATCAGTATCTGGGAACATGCCTGCACACATTACATTTACTCCCATAGATGTAGCTGAAGTGTCTGATGCATTGGGTGTGTTAACAAGGGACTGCAGCCCTCTTGGTCCCTTGGCAGTTCTGCACCTGTTTAAAGCAAGCACTGTTTCCCATAAAAGAGAAACTGTAGTGAAAATAAGGCATGGAAATGGAATTATTTCTAAAGTATTTGGCTTGCACTGCTTAATAAATTTAGATTTGAAATATCTGCTTTGGTGCTCATTTTCTGGCCAGAGTGATGTAAACAAAAAAATCCAGTCTCTTTGGGAACACATGTCATAAGACATTAAGGAGGCAACTGGACAAATATCAGGAAATATCTATAGAACTTTGACAGATATGCCAAATAGCAAACATCACACTCGCTAGTCATATTCCCTTGAGTCGTCACGTAATTGGGCTGTGAAATTGTGTGCCAGTGCTAAAAACTGTGCCCACTTCCTCAGCTACAGCCAGGCAGAGAAAGGAGGGAAACGCTGCCTTTCTGTCCTCCCAATATTGGACTACCGCTGAGCTCTAAAATACCACCTACTGACAAGGTGGGCCAAGCCCAACAGCCACAGGGGCTGGACGTTAACATTGGAAGCCCTCTCTTAATGCAGAGTGGTACAGAAAAGGGGGTTCCCACCATAGGAAATATTCAGCTGTTGGACACGCAGCTCTTCCCTTTTTCCCCTGAGGAAAAGGCAGGAGATGGACGGAGTATGCCAAGAGGTGAGATTTGGCCTGCGGGCCACCAGCTCGACTGTGCCGCTTTAGAACATCCTGAGGGCTACTCCAGATTGTACTCTCAAAAAGCCAAGTTCAGTCGTCTGTTGTTTAGGGCTAACTCCCACCAGCGTTGTGGCACAAAGATCCTGAATCCCCACCAGACTACAGTCAAGACCATCTTCTTGAATATGACAATAAGGCACCACTTTGGTCATACCATAACTTCATCCCCTCCCTTATTACAATAGAAACTCTGAGATATGAATCCGAGAATGAATAGGAAATGCTATCACCTGTGCATCACTAAGAAAGCAAGCAAATGGAGTGAATGGAATAACACGTCTGTATTTCATTTCAGAGTTGCAGTTACTTATGATGACACCTGTAGCGTACATAAACGAACTGTAGAAGAATGCTTTACAAATATGATTAAGACATGGTAATATGAGGCCACACAACGATAACCACTGGGACACTGGTGCTTAGACGTGGAGTGAGTCTATGATGTATTTCCAGGGGATTAGAAAGCACAGATGTCTTAGACTTGAGCATTAGAATCTACATGGTTCTATTAATTCCTAAGAGAAAAAAGTGGATAAAATGCTGTGATTAGGATGTTCTCCCCTAAGTGGTATGCAAGACCCCATTAGATAAGATAGTAAAATTAAGAGACATTGATTTATATGGAGGTTTTGCACAAACCACCATGGGTCTCGTATAAAATGTCACAGGCTAATACTGTCTCTGATGTAAAAGCTATCCTAATGTCATGTAAGAAATGGGGATCTAAATTGATTTCTGATTACAACAGCAACTGGTATTAAGCATACAGGGAAATTTGTAAAGCACCTTTCTGACAGAGTGTTGGACATACAAATTTATATGAAGACTATGCATATGTCTCTGTGTTCCTTCTTTCTTTCTTGTGAGCCTAAAGCAAAACTGATTGTTGAAAAGGCGTTTTCAGGAGAGGAAGGCAATGTCCCAGATAAGGAAATCCCTCAAACATCACCTGGTCAGGTGTACTCTAGCCTTGAAAAATGGGTTCTTTAGCCTCTGTTTACTTTTTTCATAGCACTGAGAATCTAAGATCTGATACTGTACCATGCCTGTGTCAGCGAGGGGTAGAGGAATCTGTGTGCTGGTCCCCTGACAGATCAGGCTGACAGAGCAGGAGGGGCAGGCAGGTACAGGGATGCCGCAGCTGAAGTATTGGGTTTAGACCCCCTGGATGTGGGTAAGACAGTACACCTACAGTCTTCCTGACTGTTTGAAATCTATGCCTTTAAGTTCCGTGTGCATTTAGGTAACATAAATTTGCCTGCAACTGTGTCAGCGAATCCTACTGTTGTCTACCGAATCCTGAGAGAGCGCTCCACTGGGTACAGAGCTTATTGGCACTTGTAGAAAAATAACCACTGGTAATCTGCAGAGTTTAAACTGGTGCAGCCTGGCCAGATCACACAGACAGGATAGACTTTCAGTACCATGACAGTATCCATAACAGTATCCTGGATACATACCGTGCTATCCTAAGTGCAAAGTGACTTCCATGCAAGACAACAACCAAAGTGAATGAAATCAGGGTACCTGAATTATGTTTGTCTCTGATGCTACGTTACAGAGTGGCAAATGGAGTAGTCATTTAATCTTGTAACATCTCAGCTTCCCTGTATGTGACTGTACTAAATTTTCCTTTGCAATGCACTACAAGGCTTTGAATAAAAAGGACTACATAATGGTCCTTTCCCCCCATAATGGCATACTCATGTCCAGGATAACCTGAGATTAGTGACTAAGTGTTGGGCTTTTCTCTGTACAATGAATGAATTGCAGGTAAGTTTATATTAATGTTTGGTTATACACAGAAAAGCATGATAATATATGCATTTAGTCATCATACTATTGTAGTCGGAATGGAACGTAAGTTGACATATTGGGCACTTTTGGTTATGATAAACATAGATATTGCCAGATGCATCCCTGACCACAGTTATGTTTCTGTTACAGAATATTGGGTCTGGGAAGAAGCAAAAACTGGTAAATGTCGTAACATCTGCACTTACAAAAGCTCAACTGGAAAACTCTGAATTGTTCCAAAGTTTATTTCTTTGGCTTAGACCCTAACACAATGGTAGTGGCTAGGTTAAGAGGGTTTTATCTCCAGGATCTATCTACAAACAGTAAAGAAAAATCAAGTCCTACATGGGGTGTTATATAAAGTGATTTAGGCTACTTTTCCCTTTTCACTAACCATAGAAGAAATCTCCGGCTATCAAGGTTTTTACCAGGCTTTAATTCTGTGACAATTTAAATTGAGGTAAGTTAAAATCCCTGGTTAATAATTTCTTCCTCATCCCTTATTCCAGCTGTGATGTTCATCTGACCTGGTGGTGAACCTGTTCAAGGAGTGAAACTGGCAGAAAACTATCCTTACAGGGGAAAAAAAAAAAAAAAAAAAAGAGTAGCTTTCCATCAGTTTATTTCCCTGAAGTGGCTCATTTTGCGATACGAGCTGAGCACTTGGGCTGGCCCAAGACTTGGAGTAAGAATGCTTGTCTGGAGACCAGAACACAGAATTGGGACTAAGGGCAGGATCATGGCAATGCTAATTTACATCTGCTTTTTGTTAGGAGCATCTGGATTTATCTAGAAAAGAGATTATACCCTGGAATTGAAAACAAAAGATCATGCGAGGGAGACTCGGGAGCTGTAGATCTCTACAGAATTTCAGGCCTGGTTTTGGGCTTGGCTGAGGTCTCTTTACCTGTTTATAGACAAAGACAGGCTTTGTTCTATGTTTGGTAACCTGTGTACCCAGTTACATCTGTGCAAAGCAAGTGCAGAGGGAGTTGAAAATGTTGTCATATCAGGAAGGGAACTGTATCTAATTAATTCCCTTGGTGCTGTAGGATAATTTTCTGTTGCATACTCAGCAGTCTTATGTTCAATTGTGAATTTTAAATAATCTATCTTTTTGTGTGCCTGGTTTTTGTAAGTAAAGTATTCCACACCTCTAAACCACTGCTGATGGAAATTATCCTTTGAATGATCCTTGATTTCCCTTAATTTATTCTTAATTTCACTATTTACTACTTTATCAAAAGTGACAGGCATATTGATGGGAGAGAATGAACTTTTAGCAAGCTTTTGTCTTATCTAGAGGGAATGATAGCATGCAAATCTAGCTAATTAATGAATCAAAGCAAACTACAGATCTAGGTTTGCCAACACAGTGTTTCTTGGTAACCAGTTCTCAAGAGCAAACAAGCCCTGCAGTTGCAAAGGTGTATAAACCTCCCACAGCATAGCTGCACTGTCTTAGTAATGTGAGCTGTGCCTCAAGTCCAGATTCTCTAGTGCTTCCACGGCAGCTCACGTCTGGAAGAAGTCAGATGGGCTGAGATGAGGCAAAACTTGAACTCCAACCCAGAGGCTTGAACTCCAACCCATGCCAGCAAGTTGAGTCACCTGGCACAGTGAACTGAAGCCACAATCAGGCAGACAGAAAAAAAAAATCTACGCATGACTTCTAGATGAGAGGAAGAAGCTAAAGATGCGTTACCTGCAAACTGTCCTCAAGGCTGAGGAGAACTAATAGACACTTGTAAGCCGCAACTGTGTCAATAAAGTATTTCCCTAGATAGTTCATCAGCTTCAACTAACTCAGCAGATAATAATTTAAAACTTCTTCTATTTGCAAGAATAAGAAGCAGCACAGCCATTATCTCACTAAATTATGTTTTTACTGGATCACTTTCAATTAAGCCCATTTTCAACAAGTCCATTCCATTTTGCAAGATAATACTCCTCAGTACATATGTTACGGAACGTGTGAGAAGAAAGAGAACCAGCAGTTTCAAACCTCACCTCAGCAAAGCTTCAAGTAATTTATAGTAATGGCTTACACTGCTACAGTCCTTTCATCACGAAGGACATTGAAGCCATTTAAGAAAGTAGGGAGAGAGAGAAACACGGAGAGAAAATGACATCACCTTTCACCAAAATGCAGCCACTTCTGACGAAACGCTGAAGTTGTCAAGCAGCAAACAGAAGAATGATGGCAAAACCAATGAAGAATGCCTCTGCCATGAAAAGCACGAATTAATGGAAACCAAATACAGCATCCCATAATGAGAGTTATTTAAAACACCATTAATAGCATCTGGATATCTGTGGGAGAAGTTCCATTAGTATTTAATAACCACAGAAAATTAGGGGTTTTTCTTGATTTTACTTTCAAATTGAAAAATGACATACCTGGCAGCACAATGCCTCATATCAAATGCTGAAGACTTTTTTGTTATTAACTTGGAGTGAAAATTATTATTTAATACTGCAGAACTACATCATGCAAACCCCTTAAATTTCACTGGGAGTCTGCATCCAACTACTGACCCATGTTTTTTGTGACATCTGACAAAATCATAGACTGAGGCAGCATAATCATAATACTACTTGGCACTTTACATCTTTAAAGAACTATGGAAATGTTAATTAATTTCCATAACAGCCTAGGGAGTAAATATTTTCATACTGATTTTACAGATTAAGGGGATGAAACATAATGTGTGGACATGACTTCTCCAAGGCAATCTATCAAATAAGTGTCAGATGTGGGGCTAGAATTCAAAGATTCATCAGGCCTTTAAACAATGATGCCTGGGGCAGCCACTTATTTATTTAGAAAAAGTAGCACAAACCATTTTCAGATTGTCTTTAATATGTTATTTTACTGTGTATTGATTATTTACAGTAGTAGCTGACAATGAGGACTTGCATTATTCCATCTTTACAATTAAATTTATATTACAGCCTCAACTTCAAGATTTGTTTCTGTAAAATTAAGCGCATGCTGATCCAGAGATCAAGTAGGTTAAAAGGTGCTCAGAACAGATCAGTATAGCATCTTGGAGCAGAATGCATGTGTCAGAATGGGTGTGTCGATCCCATCCTTTTAGCCTGCTGTTTTGCTTTTATTTTATTTTTGCTTTGTAGCAGTACAGAGAAAAGTTTCAGATGCATTCTTTTTTTTTTTTTTTTGGTATTATCTTAAATCTCCTGTTCCCAAGAGCTTCAGAGATCCAGGATCTTTTGGAAAGATTTTTCGTGCACAAAAACAAAGGCTCAGAAATTCAGATTGCGATAGCTTGCTCAACAGATCAACTCAATGGTCAAAATGCAAACTATCTGATCAGATAACAACCCTTCTTATTCACCAAACCAGTACTCCTAAAGATTCATGTTAAATACAAGGACTAGAAAACAGATGATACAAACATGATACCTTAGGGCACAGCATATTTAGGTTCTGTCGAACTAAAAAATATTTGCCTAGGAGAGTCAAAAAGCAAATCCCAAAGCTGAGGAGACCTCTTCTTCCTCTGCTTGACCTTCTCCCTTCCTAAGCATCCAAGGTCTGGTCTAACAGAACAAACAGGTGATGTTTTCCTCCTGCTACCCTGCAGCATCACACTGCACATCTGTGATTATCTAGGAAAGTACACTTTATAATACAAAAAGCAAATGAGCCGCTTCCAACATAAACAATATCTTTCCTCAGGCAGTGTCCCAGTTTTGTCAGTCTTAAGTCCCTGAATACACCTGAGAGCCCGGAGAGTGGAATTCTCCAGACAGCACTAGTGCCATACAAAATCAACCTGTTTCATTTTCTCTTATTTAGAGAAGAAGCTCTTTGGCAGCATCCTGCAAAGCATTTACCCCAGTCTGTGCCTGAACAGTGCATTTCACTTCCAGCTCACAAGAACTCATTTTAATCGCTCTTTGAAGATAGAGCCAACTGAATTGAAAGCTATAAACCACTGTATTTTCCTATGTAAGAGAAATAAAGAATTTCTATAAAATCCTTTAGAATGTGCTCCGATAGGAATCTGATTAGGAGTCCCACTCCATATTTTCCAGGACTCTGTGTACATTTTAATTCTGTTATAGCTACAGACATACGGTAGTGTGTTCTTTGCACTAACTTGAGGCCAAGATCAGGGCCAGATCATTTGGTTTGTTGTCATGGTGTTTGTGAAGCTGACCAAGATGCTAACATGCAACTAGGCTTCAAAGGGTGCTCCACTGCAAAAAGGAGAAAGAAGAGAGGACAAATTAAATGGAAAGCAGGAAGAGAGTTTTTGCCACTGTTTGGGTTTACCCTTTGAAAAGCTGGTGAGTCTTAATCAGTCATGGCTCCTCTGTTAATGAATGCAAAGCTGATAATGCTCTGATGTCCTCTACAAGTGCTCTCTTCAAAAGATCTCCCCCTTGCAGTGTCGGTTCAATACAATACTCGGTTTCTCACCCTCTGCTATGGTGTGGTTGTGTAGTCTTTGCTGTAATAAAAAGCTGTCATTTTTCACCTTCAGGGTGGCTACTCTTCATATCAAGATCATGTAATGAACTCGGGGAATCCAGGGGATGAAAGATTGTACAAAGGTCCATCAGTCTCACTACAGAGAACTGTCTCATAAAGCAATAGTTTTTGGATGTTTGAGGTTTTTGTACTAAACTAAATGAATCCTTCCGAACTTGAAACAGGTTGGTTTTTTTTTCATTATTGTTTGTTTTGTTTTGTGTTGGTTTTTTTTCTAAAGGATTGTTTCAAAGAAAGTTAGCTCAGAGCATTACTCACCGCTGTCAGCTCCCACTAGCTTTGCTCCCCTGTGCCAGGACCTGAATGCCTGTGTGCAGCCTTGTACCTATCTCTGTCCTACACATGCATCAGCGGTTACCTGAAAGGCTGTGGATGAGAAACTGCCGTCACTCCATGAGTAATTGGAACAAGGAAGGAGGACACTGTGTGCACTGATTTGACAAAGCATTAACCTGTTTCCTCTACTGTAAAGTTGTAATGGGCTCATTCATTACTCATGGAGCTCCATGACACTTCACATGTTAGGGAATGATGTCTCTAGTTCATTCCAGGAGGTGGCCTGCCAAATAGTTAGGAAAGAAGGGATGGGAGCCAGACAGGAGTGGTGGAGGAGGGGGGCTAAGTTAGATAATGATAATTAGTACTGATATTTACTGGGATAACAATTAACTGCCTTTGCACAGTGTTTTAGAGCTTTTCAGAGTGCTATAAAAACATTAATTAACCTTCATAATTACCGTTCTGAGATAGGGAAATGTCCACCAGTGCATTGTGATTTGCCCAAGGAATCCCCGTGCTTTGAGACAGCAAGAAAGAAAAAGAAAAAAAAGAAAAATCTCCCCGATTGTGGTGTGTATGTATATTGGAAAAGTAAGGCTGTGCAGAAGTCACTCAACCCCATCCCATATGTCTTCACCACGCGGTAAATAGCTGATGTTCTGGGGGCTGGCAGTCAGCACAGAACGGAGCCCGGGACCTACGTCTGCAGGGGAGCAGCGGTGAGCTGATGCTGGCTCAGATAGTCAGCGCCTGGATGCATGCAGCACACGTAATTGCCCATGCTCCACTCCATCAGCCTCCCCGTATCAGGAGGCTGGCCCATTTCCCTCCGCTTAAAATTTAATCAGAGATTTTACTGCTCATCAACAGCTTAACGGGAGCAGTTAGAACTCTAAAACTTTGCATATTTCGGCTTAATTACTGCTAACAGACAGATGCCACTTTCAAACAGTCTCCTTCCCAGCCCTTGCTCCCTGCAGCTGCTCAAACCTGGAACATAAATTCATTGGTTAAATAACCGATAAGTGGCAAAATGATTAGGGCTTAATGGAAAGACAGAAATCTCCTTATTTCTGCTTGAAGTTTTATTTTTGGTTATCGCTGCTAAATTGCAGTCCGTACCTCCCATTTGGCAAGATAATAACTCCTCTTATCCCTGCTCTAAAGCAACAAGTAAATGGAGACGGTAGCCTAGAACTGTATAGATGGCGAAGTGTTGGGGCATCCCGCTCCCGTGTGGGATTCACATGCAGAAGCAGTGACCTGTAACAAGCTAATTCAACTGTAGCAAGGGATCAGCTCCTGATACCCTTTCTCTAGATAGACTGGTTTCCATTAGTTCCTTTTTCAGGTGCCAAGCTTCTCCTTTGACCGGGAGATGAAGCAGAAAATAGTTGTTTTAAATACAGGAGAAAATATTACAGCGATCCAGGACCAGGAATTAAAATGCACGTGAACGATGATGGTTGTTTCTGGGACAAAGGCGCTGTATTCATTTGGGTCAGACCTGTTACCAATCTCCTACTCTAATTGCTTCCCATTGCCTCCAGAAAACCACCTTTTAAGAGCACTTCAGTGGACTGAAGAGGTAATGAAACCAGTAGGTTAAAAGAGGAGCCCAGTGCTCCACTCTGTAAGTTCTCCCTGAAGTATGGAATCCTGTCTGCACCTCTTCATTTGATGGAAACTATCCTTTGAAATGGAGGGAGAAGAAATGATCTTCCTGCAGATCTGAATATTCTGTCTAAGGATTAAACCTTTTGGAAGGCAGCACCCAGGATATTGTGTTGTCACTTTTTTATAAGGTAACTTGTGAGGTTAAACTAGATCTTAGATTGGATGTCTGCATTGATACCTGCTTTTTCCAAAACAGTAGTCAGTTTTGGACAGGAAGATTTTTACTGAGCTCATAAGAGAAATACTAAGTAAAAGGCCATTTATAAATTAGCACATGTCTGGATGCATAATCAAACTGCAGACTCAGGATTTATCAGTGTCTACTGAAAATTTGTCTTTGTTTCCTAGAAACCGAGGGTCGTATTGTCAATGATTTTTTAAAAAAATAATACCAGTTAGGTGAACAGATTATTTTATGTCTGTAAACTACCTTGGGGAGAAAGAAAAAAAAAAAAAACAACCAGAACCCCCCCCCAACCACAGAACCCAGCAGAACTTTCAAGCAAATCACAGCCAAAACCTGAATCCCAATCCATGTGAGTTTACAATCTTGCAAAAAAAATTTTGTCCTGCAACAGTTCTTTTGCCTTGACAGAAACTCAGAGGACAGAGAATGCAGTTTGTTCTGTCTGTTTTGCCTGACATTTTATGTACGCTGAGGAGAACAGACAATAGGAAGCTCAGATTTAACAGCCCATGAAATGTTCATTACTACGTTGCGGGACAGACCCTGGATTCCACCACGCTACCTTTGTTTCACCTCACTAACTCAAGAGAGAAGATACTGTTTGCATCTTGCCACTGCAGCAAAAGTAGCTCTTCAGCACGCACTTGTTCACCTGCCTGACTGAAGGGACACCTTGATGGCAGGGCAAAGTCTCAAATAGAAATAGTCACGATACTGTCTTCTGTTGGCATATAGGTGATAATGAGTCAGCAAATAAAGGTCCGGTAGATGGTGCTTCAAGACTGTGCAGCAAAATCCTAGGTTTTGTGAGGTTAATAAACTCGTGCACTTCAAATGGTTTTCATTGCGCAGCTCTTTAACCCACCTCTTATCCAGCAACCTCCCATTTACACAGGGCTTTGAACGGGGCTGCTAACAGCTCCCAGACTTTAGAGACACCCCAAGACTGTTCCTAACTTTGACAGGGTCAGGATAAATCTGACTAAAATTAAAAAACAAAACTGGCTTTCAGATGCTGTATTCCCAATAAATATTGAATATAGAAGAGGAGCTTAGTATTTTTAACTTCTAATAGCTTGAGATTTCTGAGGAGGCCCTAAGGTTTACACCAGTAATAGTTAACAGGCATTTTCTTTGTCTGTGCTTTTCTACTTTTCTGGATTTCTCCCTGCCTGTTGCAAACATATTTTTAGAAGCAGTAAGACAACCTTTTTTCCTTACTCACCATGGCAACTGGTGGCTGCGAAACATGTGCCTTTACAGCTTTCTTTTCGAAACATGGTAAGGCTGACTAGAAGTGTAGTAGAAGTCTGTGGCTTTCAGAGCACAACGATCTTTGCATTGCACACTTATGGCTTCAGGCTTGGCCAAGTTTGTAAATTTGTCTCATTTTATGGAGAAAAGATTATTTTTGCTCTTTGAGCGATCAAGAAATCTGGGTTCATCTGGTTTTTCTACAAACTCGCTGTGTGACCTTGACCAAGTTGTTTAATCTACCACTCCTTAATCCCTATTTGTAATGGGAGACACTTCCCTACGTTTCAGGTAGCTGGAAAGCTAGACTTGTTGATGTACGTGAAGCTTTCTACAACTACGATGATAAAAGCACTTACAGTGTCACAATACATTTATATACCTATCTTACTGACATCAGGTAAAGACATCCATTGAAAGAAAGGACATTGGTAAGTCTTAGCATTTCGACAGACTTGTAACATTACAAACAATTATTCAGTTCCAAGTATTTCCTCACCAGAATATTCTCCCCTCAATGAACAACAGAGCTTGTGAATTCTGCAGCAATTACTTGTTCTTTTGCAAAGCATTCTTCAGAGGTTTATTTTTAGATATGGGAATAAAATGACTCTATTTTCCCTCTTGTTGTCTCCTATCTCAGCAAGCAATAAAATGTCAGCACTGTGGTAGGTAATGGGAAGGAAAAACACCTCTATTGACTGAATAGAGTTATAGCTGAATATTTTCATGAACATTCCACTTGTGCCTTAAGCACAACAAACACTGCAGGTAAAAGATATCAGAGATAACAAAGAATGAACTGAATACAAATAAAATCATTCATCAGATGGGAAAATACCACCATTCAGAAGGGAGAGTTCTATGGACTTCAGCCGGTTACTGCACTTTATTTTTTCATATTACTTTTGACAGGCTCAGGTAAAAGATGAATACCATGTCCAAAAAACAAGAAGGCACACTAGGTTAATCTACCCCTGTCACTGAACTTAAATAGTGAAGCAAAGTGTTTGAAAGAATATTATACTCCAGGTTTTCTAATTTAGGTAAGGAATATAATTAAAGAGATGAATTGCAGCTCATTATTCTGAGTGTTCAGCTTGTACTACTGGGAAGATTGTCAGAATATTTATCACTGCTTTAAATAAAGCCACAGTTCCCCAAACCCAGTCAGACCAACTGGGCCTCTAAGTAGTGTGGCCAGGCTGAAAAGGTAGGTTCACACTGAAATTGCAAAGAGGGCTGATCTAGGAACCAAGTCATGCATCTGGATACAAACGCAAGTGCCTATGGTAAGGGCAAGAAGTCAAGTGTTGGCACCCACGACTCGTATTGTCTTCATAAGCCTCTGACCCCAACCAGCTTCTCCCTACCTATAGCTTCT
Organism: Buteo buteo; assembly: GCF_964188355.1. Lineage (NCBI taxonomy): Eukaryota > Metazoa > Chordata > Aves > Accipitriformes > Accipitridae > Buteo > Buteo buteo. Next base: position 52,672,378 of record NC_134176.1, on the reverse strand, counting down.
GCTGTTTTATATATCAAAAAGGCTAGATTTTTTGATATATAAAATTATCCCCACATCCTGCTTTGGTTGTTGGGTCCGGCCTCTCCTTAAGACCTTCTCACCTACTCTTCCTGATGGTCCTTTCCAGCTGGCTGTGGAGTCAGCGGCAGAGAAAGCGGCAGAGCTCCCCCGGGCCTTTTCCCAAGAGTTATGTATGACATGTCTTCCCCGTGCCTAATTCTCAGCTCTCAAACTGTTTCAAAGAATCTGCAGCACCTTGTAGAGACTCCCAGGTAGTCACCTATACCTTTCATCATACCTGCATGCCCTTTGGTTTGACTGTACAGATCACAATCTCCCTTTAAAAATTACTTAGATGGAAAGCAGACACCGTCCTTTGAGTCTGAGGCTGACAAGGTATGTCAACAACTTTGAAATTTCTTGTCTAAATTCCTGACCTAACCTTTTCAATTTCTTTCATGTAGCAGCTGAGAGGTACACTGTAGAGATCGGAATAGAGCTTGCCATGCACCATAGCTACCATCAGGTCCTCTACTAAAGATGAGAAACTATTTATACAGAAAATATAAAATGCAGGAATTTTCTATGGGGCATATATAATGGCACTGCAACTTTTTTCCCCAAAGGCTACATGCGTTCAGGCTGCTGGGCGGCTTCACTGAACTCAGCCAGGCTCTATGTTCATGATCAAAAGAGTAGGAAAAAATAGCTAGCAGGAATCACCAAAGATTGTCTGGCATGTTAATAAGGATCCTGATCACACAGCAGGGATGGTGTGTGGGGGGGCTGTGCAAGTCTTCACAGCTTCTGCCTTCCTACTGAGTTGTACTCATGGAGTGTGTAATTAATTGTTACTGTTCATTTATTTGTACAAATCAGTGAATTTGCAAGTGAGTGCCACCCAGTGACAATCTAACAACTGACACAAGACAGCGAAAACAAAGTTTCCTTCTGAATAGCAAAAGGAAATCCATCTCATTTTTTCTTCTTGCAGCTCTGCCCAGGTTCACTTGTTCCAGTCTTTCTAGACTGCACCGCCCTTCACTATATGCCTGGCTGCTCAGGGAGATGGTTATTCAATGAACTATAATTAAGCCTTCTTTGGTCAGTGGGAGGTTTGGGGTTTTTTTGTTTGTTTGTTTAAAGAAACAAACAGACTTCCTTAGTTTACTGGGGACAAGAGGGGAAGAGCTGCTGGACGCAAAAAAAAAATCTGTTTTTCATTTTCATCAAAGGCCACTGAATCTTGTCGCCTTTGGCTTCTTGCTGAGGCCCTGCTTCTCCACTCAGGAGAGGAAAATAAGCACATGCTTAACTTGTGTTTAGATCCTTGAGTTTAAAAGTCAATCACATGCTTAAATGCTCCTCTGAATCCAAGTACTCTCCCGCATACAAATTCTCTGACATACTGAACTATGTACTGCCATTTCCATGAGTAAGCATATTTGGTGCAAGAGTTGTTATTAATATTTTGTTTACCTTTTTTTAACTCTGATAAATGGGGAAATATGGAATGAAGATACTCTTGCAAGAGGCTGATTTGGGGACTCTCTGTAGGTAGCTGGGACTCCCTACATTGATCCGATTTCAATATTAAAAATACCGCAGAAAAGTTTTCTAGTGAGTTAGGAAACATAAGGAAATATTAAGAAAAATGGAAACTTCTAAATTGCAAAAAAATCAATATAACTAAAGCAATAGTTGAGTACAGATGAAAGCCTTGCTACTGAATCACTACAATCCATTCTTACTGAAAATGCTATATATCTCCATTTAGAAGCCATAACTCCTATTAAGTTTAATTACTTTTCCCTACAGCTAAGGGACCTACAGTTTCTGCACCTGATTCACCAATGTATTAATCCAGTTTCATGCCAGCATAACTGCATTGAAATTAATGATATTATAGCAGCAATGAAGCAACATAGTATTGTTTGATAATCTGCCAATTCAAGAACTGCAGCAGCAATGATTCCTTACGCTCTTATTTCTGGTGAGCTAGGAGGTAGAAGCATGAACTCCCTCAAAGTTAGCCCGAGTCTCCGAAATGGCCACAAAAAGCTACAATGCCTTGAAATCTGAGCAGGGAAGACGGTGATCTTATGTAGATAAAATGCCTTTCATCCAAAAATACCTACATGTACTAAGCAACTTTTCACGTTATATAAAAGGAATAATTTTACCTGTCACGGAAGCAGGAGGTAACAATAAGCGTGTACAAATACATTACTTTACGGCTCTGGGCAGGAAGGTGAAATTCAGCCTTGTGTTTGCAGCTGGTATAAAGCCTACACGCACCGGAGTGTCCCAGAGCAGGGTCCCAGGGCTTCTTCCAGCCTTCTGCAAAGGTCTGCATTTCTCTTGAAGTAACCCAGAATCTCGGCCACGGCCCCTGGCTCCTCACAGTTGCTGCCTAGATCTTTTCTAAACCGAGCCAGACCCAGACTAACACCGACTCACATGTTTCACTTTAATATTTTTCAGCCAGTTGGACAGACACCAAAAGGGACCAGTTCCTTAGAGAAGCAAGAGACAAACCCCCATTCTAATGCTTTTTCAAACACGGTAAGAAGGTGTTCATTTTCTTTTGAAAGAATATCTCATTGTCCTTGGAAAATCCAGGAGGTTTACTGCCTAAACCATGAGTGAGATCCTTGCGATTATATGTCCTCCTTTGAAAATTTCAGCCCCTGTTACTGTAGAGCCACTTCGCCAGCTTGATACAGATTTTAGCAGCTGTAGGAAAACCCAACAAATATCTTTGGAGTACTTGGGCAACCAGTTAACAAGAAGGAAGTACTGAGTGAAGCTATGTGGTAGGAAAATAATGATTTTATTGACATCTAATACCTCTGCTTGTATCATGCAAAGTATTTTTACCCCTTACTACATCCACAAATGCTCTCCTGGCAATTTAATATTTCACTGTTCCTCAATACAGCAAGTATAAAGTCTGCTCTGACCCTTTCTGCCTTCACATGCATGCTGATATGAAGCTATTGACCTCACAGCTCCTGTTTTCTGGAGCCTCTTCTTTCCTTTCCTGTTTCTTAAAAACTTTGTTTCTTATTGGGTTCACCATTGTCAATAGCTTTACTTGGTACTGTACAATTAATCCCAAATGATGAACTAGAATTACACCATTCAGAATATTTGTAGAAGCAAAATTAAGAGATAAAATTTAAAACAGAAAGGATGCCCTTTTAACTGAGATTTGAAAATGTGTATAGAGGTAACAAAGATACAAGCGAGGCTTCTGCGCATTACTTCAGCTGCACAGAGGCTGTTTTACCAACTTTTGAAGTGATAACAGGACACTGGTCCCATGACAATTTCAGCTACAGTGCATTGGCATAAAGACAATTGCTTCCTCTCATGTTTTTTTTCCACCACTACAGCTCTGGGGTTACTTTGTAAAAAGTCACAGTCCAAGAAACATGTTGCAGTTCAGTCCGGTCAACATCTGTGATCACTGATTTTTTCTGAGAGTGAATTCATGACCCGATCGCTGAAAACCTATTTTGCTATGTCTGGGGAGGTAACTTCCTTATGAGAGCGCTCTGGCAGGACAGAGATTTGTGGGGGTCAGACTTTGCTTTATATGTCCAGTGACACCAGTGAGGAAGTTTTTATGTCCTGTTTTGATAACTGAGTAGGTGGCACTGGTGAACTTCTAAGGTCTGCGATTTCAAACCCATGTACAAGGAGGGATCTACAGCAGTTAACCCAGGGTTGGGGGAAGGAATGAACACTCAGCTGAAGGTAATTAAATCTGAATCCAGGGACGAGGGTGTGCATTTCTTATACATCAGATCAACGAAAAGCAGTGTGTAAATGCAAAGATGTATTGTTGATAAATCCTCTTTTCTGATTTGGACCTCAGGCTCTTTATCCTTTACAAACCCTTCCTCTTCCTTACATTGCTATCCTATCTTAATGAAGTATAGCTTTGAGTTTCCTTAGATAGAGACTTCTGGCGGTTTCTGTTTCTACTTCCCTGGGTTTTTTTTAAAATGACCTTGAATGAACTTCAAGAGTAAATGAACCAGAATTCTCTCCCCCATCCCTAACATTTTAGTTATTAATCTTATCCGTGTGGCTTGATAACCTCAGGATAACTGTTTACAGCTGCTTTAAATATAGACCATGATTCAACTTGGAGGTCATCACATAAATAAGGGGCGTCATGTGTGTCCCTGTATGTATGTATGCATGCATTTATGCATACATTTAGGAAGCTGTGAAATCTACATGACCTTCAGGGCAGCTTTCACATGCTGAAGCAGTACTCTTCCGCAACAGACATAGCTAGTTTAAAACAAAATCTCATTTTAGTTTTCCTTAATTTAGGCTTAGAATATTCATTCGGCCTTTTGAATTACTTGCTGATGAGGTCTGACGGTATTTAATTTATCTGGGCTTCTGGCTCCTCATCTGTAAAAGGCAAGAATGAATGAAGAGCCTTGCTTTTCTGCATCATGTACTTGAGCATTTGTGGGCTGAATCAGTCATCTAGGAGTTGGGACTTATTACTGAGATTCGATGGACTGCTGAGTAAGAGGGAGGATTAGTTCATGACACTGCTGGAAATGAAGGTCAACATTTCTTTCCAAAGATGCATAATTAAACCCGGCAATTTCTAAGAAGAGAGAAGCTGTAAGAAGCACCTTTGACATATGCAGAGAGAATACCACTTCCTAGGATATTGTATGACTCGAATCACTGTTGCAAGAAGCTTTTCCCCCCTGTAGACCAATGAGTTTGTTATCAGCTTGCACATCTCCTGAAATATATTATACTATGTAAAATTAATACAAGCTGCCTTTTTTTATTATGACTTACAATTGATCCTGGCTTATTTATAGCATATGAAAGTAAAATGCTGTGGACTGTGTCCTATGTGTAATTACTTCCAAAGGCTTTTATCAGCGCAAAGAACCTAACTGTTAGAGAAGCTGTGGGTACATTTCCTTCAGGGAAAATATAATCACTTTTTATTCCATTCTAAACCTAATTCTTGCACTATATCCTCGCTGTAAATTGAGATGACAGACATGAGCTGGAAGACTGTCAGAGCAGCTGCCATAATTTGCTGACTTCCAGCAATAAATGTTCACCTGAAACACGGTCCACAGACTTAAACTGAAAGGCCCACATGAAGGAAAAAAAGGAGGAAACCTGCAGTGTTGGTAGAGAGGGGGAATAAATCTCACATGACACAGAAGCAGGAAAACAAAGTAATGACTTTTTCTGTAGTGTCCACTTTTTGCATCGATTATTAGGTCTCAACCTCTTATGTAAGTTGCTGTAGTTTTACTATCCTTAATGTGCTAACCATGCGTTCACTAAATTGGTTTTCCGATTCACTTTCACCTTGCACAACCTGTAGCTGAGCAATAACTAAACATTTGCAAAGCTAACCCTGCTGTTGTGTTTCTGGACTGCCACTAATCTGCATTTCTTCCATATATTAGATTGGATACCGATTAAGGTCCTTACTCGAATAATGTCCTATAGGGATTACACCCATAGGAAGACAGCTTCTCCAAGGATAGTGTTTGGATTCAATCTTGGGATGGGGCTACCGTTCTGAACTGGAAGGAAGATGGGCTGGATATGATTTGGAGAAATCAATGCTTTTTTCCTTTCCTTTTGTGGGGAAAGAGGGATCAACTTCTGCACTTCTAATTAAGAGATTTAGAGCAAATTAGAGCCCTGATCCAGGAGCCAGGAATTACTGAAAGATAATTACGTTTTGATGTCAGCATTCTTTATCATCTGTAGCACAGCACAATCCTTTTGCCATGGATTCCCCACCAAAGTGAGGATTATCACCCTGAAGGTGCTGGGAATATGGGTACCAGGGGCTCCTCAGAGCAGATCATATCTAAGATTAAAAACTGCAAGTATGAAATTCCCAGCTGAGAATTAACAGAAGTGAATGATCTACCCTGTATTAAGCAGCTTTGTCCAATGAATAAGTTCCATATCATGGTGAATTAAGTTTTCCAGACATGACTGGAAAAATGATGTGGCATCAGATTATGCTTTTGGTGCTGTCTAGAGAAATGCAAGGAAATGGTCAGAAGGCCATTTAACAAGCAACAGTAGAGAAAAATACCCCAATAAACGCAGTCAGCACTGCTTTCAGAGTCATATAGTACAAAAGCAAAGCAAGCCCAAATACACTTGTTTCCCACATGGCTGCTGACAAGAGGCTTTAATAACTAAACTAGTTTTCTTTCCTTATCTCCAGCAAGTTACTGATACTCTGTATAATTCCAAATTGTCTTCTTGCAAATACTGTTTGAAGCATCGATACTACTTTCATTTGTCCTCTAAGCTTTGGCTTTGATGAGTAAATCAGTAAAATTAGTACCTCTGTTTTTGTTTTATTAAAATTAATTAAAGAAAATGGCACGATGAAAACCTTTTTCCCTCTCCCCCTCGTTACAGTTCTATTGCTTTTGCATACTTCACTCACATTTGCTAACGGCTGCAACTATTAGACAATGGCATTAATGATATGTAGGCCAGGAATTTAATGAATTAAGAGGTCCAAAGGTATATCCTTTCCTCTATTATCAAAGACCTATAGAATGGCAAACCTGTTTTATAAATAGACATGTTCTGTATTTTACTTTACAGAAAAGGAACAGGAAGAGATGCAGGTACAGGGCAAAGCCTATAACTTTTCTCAAAAAGGCAGTCCCACTAAACTCATGCTTTGAACTACAGTAAGACTACCCAACTAATTTCATTTGACAGCTAATACTAATCTGTTTCTTCAAAGATAAAGCCTACATCTTCATTTTATGGTACCTTGTTACTAAGCAGCTTATAAAGCACTTTGACATTCTCAAACAACTGGAAGAAGTCTATATTCTTTCATATTTGTCACTCTTTCAGAATCCCCTTCAAACAATGTATGTGGGCAAAATTCTGCTGTTTCCTGCTCAATCTTTCTCTGCCTTCTGATTACTAACACTGTTAGGAAATGTGCTTTTATTCATTATGAACTTACACCAAGAATTAAAAGAACCTACTTAATGCCAGAAAAATAGATCTGCATGCGATGTTACTGTTCCCTTCCTCCTATATCACCTCTTTGACAATGCAAATAAATCCATTTCATTTCTACCTTTGACAATTGGCAAGTTGTTTCTTCAATGGCTGAAGAATCCCTAGAGTGAATTATGTTTACAGTCATTTTTCCATACTTACAGAGAAAAAACAACCCCTAACCTAAATCCTTGGGGAGGAACATGTTTGGAGGGAAAGAAAAGAACCTTTTGTTTTCATCATGCAGGAAAAATATAGCAGATAGGAGCCATCTATTTTTTTAAAGGAAAAATGAGAAGAAATGGAATGAAGTTTTGCATTTAGCACGGTTTATACATCTTTCACCACCATGAATATAAATTCTCTCTATTGCATACCTCAGTGTGGTTCATGGTGATTTTGATGAATGTGAATAATTGTCTCAATGGTTTTATCTAATATGAGGGCTGCTTCCTGATTTCCTTACATAACACCTTTGGGACACCATTATCCTACTCTTCTTCAAAAGGACAGTAAATCAGACCTATTAAGCAACAACCCTTTGAGAAGTAAAGGACTATGCATTCAGATAAAGGAAAGCTAGCTAAGTTTAAGACAGTAAGGGGCCAAACTCTTTCCATACAGTGCATATATATTTTAAAAAAACCCATAAAATGTCATTAGTTCTATTTGAATAAAAAGAATTGCCTCATCTTACCTCTTTTCAGTAAAGGAAGATCTCCATTTAGCAGGAGGTTATGTTTCAAGAAATCTATGCTGTATTGTCAGCACCACCAGCTTTCCCTTCCATATTTGATCTCCTGTTTACTGGCATAATTATGAAGTTAGCATATTGAATTCAATGTAGCATTTTATGCATTTCAGTCTGTGGGTGCAAATCAAACCTATTTATTTGAACACTTATTCACAATTTACCACTGTCACAATTTACAATCAAAATATGCCCCTAAAGGGTTTCATTAGTACTCAGCTGCTGTAACCAAGAGTAAAGCCAGATCCCAGTGAAACCTGGAGCAAATCGTCCTTTGTTTCTTAGAATGTAAGTGGTGTTAAATAGATACCTTCCCCATAGGCATGTTTTAAATCTAAATTCCATTACATATAGAGAAAAATTTGAAAGATGCATACTGACATCTGGATTAAAAAAAGAATTGTTGATCAACTAAAAAGGATTCTAAAGTAACATGGGAAAAGGTTTGTGGTAGATGCCCTCAAATGACCTGGACAGAAATTTAACCTCTGTATTTGGGGGAGACTGAGAAAGAGGGATGTAGTTCCTGATAACAGATCATGAAACAGCACGAGAAATTATGACTCAAAGCTGTCTTCAAAAGATGTGGGACAAAGAAGGACTTGTATGTTTAAAATATGACCAATGCTACACTTCCTTTAGAAAGAAGATATTTGATAGAGTAATTGGCAAGCTGCAATATTAATGCTAAGATAATGACTGATTAGTAAGGGGTCGATACAGAAAAGGAAGGAATTTTGCCTTGTACATCAAGGGTGCTTACTTGAGACATGATACAAGTCATTAGGAGATCAAAACAAAAGAGCCTTGCCACGGTTGGATCCTATGGATCAATAAACCAAGATAGTATTATAGATGAGGCCTTTTGTGAGTACCTAACAGGTCATCTATAGCACAAGACCATATGATAACAAGGAATTTCAAATACAGAGATATATGCTGGGAAAGAAAAATGGTGGGACAGAGGATGGAGGTAGCCTATTTACCCCAAGTGACTTCTCCACAGGGCTGTTCAGAACACCTCAGGTAGGGATATTTATTGCTTTGTCTAACTTTCCCCCATACAAGTGACTCAACAAGTTCTTAAACTGTTCTAATCATATCAGTGGGATATGTGAAGGTGGGAATAAGCCCAAGTGAAAAAGATAAAGTGCAATCTTTGCCAGCCACAAGGGAAGGATGGAAGACAAAATAGAACAACGAACTTCAAGAAACTCAATGTGGGTCTGCACCACCTCAGAGTGAAAGATAAATGAAGGCAATATATATAGGCAATAGAATATTACGTTTGGTGTTTTTCTGTTTTCTCTTCAGAAGTTTAAGTTGGCTCATCCTGTTGATTTCTACAGTAAATAACTTGGAGTGGGCTGAAACAACCTCAAATTTTTAACCATTACCTTTGATAACTCATGCAAGATAGATAAGGCATCTGAAGCCTAGAAAGGACACGTCTTTAAGCAAGGAAAAGGAAAGCTTTGGGCTACAGCCAGCAGCTTACTTTCAAGTTCCTAAAGTACTTGAATGAATAATCAAAAACCAGTATTTATGAACATTGGAATTTTAGTCAGACAATGAATGACAGCTAGTAAGCCTGTCACAAATACATTAAATCACATCTACTTATGCACATTCTCTAACAAGATAGTAGGCTTTAAGGGTAAGAGAAAAGTACCAGAATTTAGACAGTTGGACTTCAGCGGTAGCTCTGACAATCCTATATGGCTCCTAGATAGTCTACAAAATGATGTTCCATAGCGAACTGTTGGATGATAGAAAAAACATAGCTAGAGGGTCATCACTAGACTCAGGGCCTCCCCAAAGGAAAAGAATTCAACCATGAAACCACAGCCAGCAGGACGGGGACCTCACCAGCCAGGACCCAGCCCCACAGCACCCGAGCAGGAGAGAACCAGGGAGGCAGCCGGGTTCAACCGAGATCCCGGATCAGCCGGCACATCCGCGGTGCGGAGGCAGGACCAAGACCGAGCCAACCCACGGGTCAGATGTAACGAGGGCGACCAGGAGCGGTCCAGCGATCACCATGGGGGGCCACAGCCACAAGGACAAGCTGGGCACAGCTAGGGCTAAACTGGAAACCAGCACTCTTCCACCATAGCTCAAGCAAGGTCTAAGGCCCTAGGCTGAGCTTAAGTAGAGCCCCTGGGCCGATGGGCGGGGGGGATATGGGGAGGCCCCAGGTGGGGCTGGTCTCTCTGATTAGTGCTGTCAGGCTTATTAGTGCCCTCAGGGCTCTGACAGTCATTATTGATGTTTTCTCTCAAAGTGGTAGGAAGTAGCATGTGAACGTAGTCTGTCTTGTCCAGTATGTTATACCTGAAAGACTATACCAGAGAAAATCCTTATTTATATTTCTACATAATACTGCATGACAATGACAGGATGAGAATTCAAAACTTTCCTGACATACTGGGGGAATGGTTTGAAATAACTGAATGCAAGTTAACAAAGCCAAGTGCAAATTTCTATGTTAAAGTGTCTAAATCTAATCCTAGGCTCTTGCTAAAGTCAGTGGAGAAATCGTCACTATAGGGCAATGCATAGAAGAACAGACTATGCAGCCACTCAGTGTAACGAAGAGGTATCTCCTTGAGATGCATCTTTTAGGAATGCTAACTCCTTGGAATTAGTTAATGTAATGGCTATTAGAGCTAGGTGTCTAAAAAAGCCCTAACCTCAGATACCTCTTGTGACTTTTAGGGAACTGTGTTAAAAATAAATTGAATAATTTGCAATCAGGTAGTAAGTAGAAAAAATCTGAATTTGAAGTCTAATGGCTGGTGACTTGCAAGTAATGGAAATATAGAAAGTGCCTAACTCTAGTCTGCCATAATTTCAGCTTGTTTTCTATTGGTTGAAACATTGCTGAAATATTCTCCTGAACAAAACCACTGAGGCCAACACTACTCCCTCTTTCCCTGTACCTCCCCATCAGTACTCTGCTTAAAAGGAGTGCAGACATTTAAATACCAGTTCATTGGTCTTGCCACTATTCTGTATTTTTGACAGTGCCAGAATTTTCCATAGTGCTGGCATGTCCCAGGTGCAGGCATATATAGGTAATATTTTTCTATGCCAATGTTCTGGCTGTGTGAAATGGCAGGACTCTGCAGCAGGCATTCTTTATACATGTGACAGCCTTGCATGAATTGCATGTAGAATACTAGCAGCTATAGACATAAATTGCTAGGGTTAGTTACATGGAAAATGCACATTTTCATTTTTGACACTGCTCCTGCTTTTAGAAGAAGCCAAGACATGATGATGCAAGGACAACACACTCGCTCAGCTGCAAGAACTAGTTTTGAAAAGCTATTGGTAGAGGAAGGACTTTTGTATCCTATAATAAACAGTTTGTACCATTATCTGTGCTATCAGATTAATTTTATTATCCAAGCTGCTATAACTAGTTATTAGTACCCAGGAAATTTTCTGTCTTTCTTAAAAAACAAACAAACCCTGAAAACAAACCCCATCTGATCTTAAAATACCTCTGCAGTCACTAACCAGTGCATTTTGGATTCTCTTGCAGAGGCAAATCTGAAAACTCTTAACGTTCTATTTCAGACACCCCTATACACAGCATATTAATCACAACTATGTCATTCCATTTGCAATGTTTTGCTCTGAGGACATACAAAGCTACATTCAAACAAAGCTCAGAAGATGAGCTCTAGGGATTCTTATGGTAAAAACAAGCCTTTAGCGGAATGAAAAGTGACGCATCTTGCATTGCAGCAGTTTAATACACTCCCAGACTACTTTTCAGATAAAGCATGAAACAGAGAATAAAGCAGACCATCAGCCAAGTAAAATTCTGTTAAAAAATTGCCACTCCATTTAAAAGTAAATGACATTTATTTCTATTTTTGTTTTTGTACTGTACAATAAGCAGTGTTTTGTCTAGATCTGTGCCTTCAGTGTCAGTGAGCACAGTTGGGGAACACAGCGAGGCTAAATGTCACACCATCTGGAACTTGCAAGGGACTTTGGCTACAAATTCAGATTTTTGTGTAGTGTGTTCAAAAACAAAATCTCAGCAATGAATGTTTGGGAATCTTTTTGCCATTCTATTAATTTCTTTCATTTTATAAATTCCCCAAAGTCAATCCAATTCAGGCAGTAAAACATGCAAGATAAGTGAAAACTGAGATTTCCACTTTGCATAAATATATACTATATAGATAATATATATTATAAGCAGCATTTGATTTGCTAATAATCTAAGGGAAGTAAAGCTGTTTTTCAATTTAGAGGCCAACTATCGATTTTGTTCCTACTGATGTAAATGCATTGACTGTCATAGATTTAATGCTGATTTATAGCAATTTATTGACGTGGGCACTTTATGTTAACACTGACAGGCTTCCAATACAAATCAAAGAACAGTCAGATGTCCTGCATTTCATTAGAAAATCATTCATTACTTCTCAGTACTCTGAAGTCTAGTAATAGATTAAAATATTGGGGAAAGATGCTAATGAAAAATTCTTCTAGAAATGGAAGACTGCTGTTTTATGCTCAAGGACTTAGGGTTCTTAGGTTTGTAATTTACCCAACAAGAACAGAGTCCTCATACTAAAAGCTAAACCTTACTCAGGGGCTTTTTCTTTGTTTACGTCCTCCAGGACAAAATAACTCTACTGAAATGCTATGTTATGAATGCTGCATAATGTCACAGCCCTACAGCCTGTAAAAATAACATGAAAAAATGAGATCATTAGCCATTTTTTTCCTTTCCAAGATGATTTGGTGCTATATACAAAGTACTTTATGCTAAGTAAAGGAGTGTATTCAGTGAGTCTCAAACATACCACTGTAAAGCCAGCACAAGTAAAACTTGCATATCTCCAGCTCTCCTTACAACTTTACATATTTACAAATATTATAGAAAGATTTCTCACCAGGTCCTAAAGGACAGCCAAGCAAAGACATCTCTGCTTTGCAGCTGAGGAAACTACTGCAAAGAACTCAAGATTCATCATTTTAGAATTTACTCCTACTTTTTGATTTTTTCGTTTCAGAAATCACTTCAAGATACTCAGATCACTGAGATGCACAAAGCCGCTAAGCACTCGGAGCTCCCACTGGAGTTAATAGGGATGGACCTACTCAGGAAACCAGCAATTTTATGTCTCAAATTCTGCACCCAAAGTTAAAAGCTGACTCAGTAAGATAGGCCCATTTTCTATTTTATACTCTCCAGCAAAAACATTATATCTGGTTTCTAAATGTCTGTATTTCATATGAAGTAGACTATTCTGCCTATTGCTTGTGAGTATAGGCTTTCTTGGAGAGACATCATAAGCCATCTTACAGAAGCACCTGTATGAGTCTAATTGTAGTCTAAGATTTGTTAAAATTCCATATCTAATTGATTTTTCTACCTCTTGGTTAAAAAAAGCCAAACTAACAACAAAATATGATATTTGGGTAGAAGAATAGTTAAATGCTATGGGAAGTTATGCACTATCTGTACGTATCTTCATCATCTGCCCATTTATATTATGAATGCCTCATCCTATTATTTTCTCCAGTGTCTTCACTTATTATTGGAATAAAGATAGAGATATTAAAAGGCCAAAAACATATGGCTGCACACCTTTCCTCTTGCCACTTGTCTTAGAGTTAATATTGCTTAATCTTAGGTTTTCCTTCTACTAGTTTTATTTCTTTAGAAGAGCTTTAATGTAAAGGACAACGTGGTGCCCAAGCATTTGATGGAGGACAGAGGGCAGGCTTTGTGTGTTGCTGCATGTTGAATGAAAAAGCGGGAGTAATATTTTCCAAGTCCCAGATAGAACTGATTTTAAACAAAGCTCTAATAGTCAACCAATTTGAGAACAAATGTGTCGTTTCGCATTGTGGCTGTTGATGATGGTGCATTGTTTGTCATTGTACCTCCCTCAGCACTTTTGATTGCTATACTGCAATCATGGAAACATTTTCAAGAATTGTTTTATATGGCCAGGAAAGGGAGAAGGAAAAGGAAAGTCTGCAAAACAGCAGAACAGAGCCTGCTGGAATTGACTTAACTCTGAAATTTAGCTACCACACTGTACAGAGCAGAATGTGCTCAACTGCTTTTTACTCTATGCAGATTGTTTTATAGTTTCTTTCAGTTAATAAAATAAGCTGAGAAAATGCTGAGATTGCAGCACAGGCTGCAATGCTGTTGGTAAGCTCTGTGAAGGAGATAGATTTTTTTTTTTTTTCCTTTCTTATCCGAATGAGAGTTAAGAGATGTTTCTGTGTTTCAAACCGAACAGGAGGATATATACAATTGTTCATAAAAAATGCTTCACCTCTTGTCCACCTCTAAAATGTCTACTTTTCTGCAGCTATTCCCATGGTCTCTCAGTGACTCCAGGAGGCAGTCTTCTATTTAGCATTAGCTGGGGCTGTGGGAGGAAACCTCCAAAAACTATTTCCTCTTCTGCCATCAACTCCGTTAACGCTTGTGGGTCAATCACTTGGGGCATGCCTGCAACGTACAGCCAAGTACGGCACGGAGATTCCAAGCCGATGCATTCACACGGCATTGCTCGGTAAGGAGCAGAGAATCATGAGATCTGAAAGCAGCGTGGCCACGTTTGACATTGCCGTGCCAGACCTTGTAAATTCAGTCTTTCATCGGTACAGCTTAGTTGGTCAGAGGCTGCGCTGAAACTGCACGGCTTCTGGTTCCGAAGCAGCCATGAACAGTGCTATCTCAAGGAGATCTGTTTCACACTCCATTGCACTGTGCAGACATGCCAGCAGTCTGCCTGAACCTTGAAATCCTACCTGTAAAACCGGGACAATGGTTTGACCTATAAAACATACAGATGCAGTAAGTAATACATTCTGACAGTATTGTAAAGTTTCCCTAGAGCTCAGTATAGTGATGAGGGCCAGACGAATAATGCAGATGTTTGAGCGCTCATGCAAAACTGCACAATCCTTAAATTTGCTTCCTCAGAGTCAGTGGATCCTTTTGAAAGCATCACTGATTTTCCCAAGTTCTAAGGCTAGCCAAGGGCATCGCTGGTGTCAGGTCCCCCCGAGGGCACTCGCAAACCTTAACATCCCTGAAAAGCCTCACCTGGGACCTCCATCCACCCTCCTCACCTGCTGCTGGCAGGACCAGGGGCTCTAGTTCCGATCAGGTCTGGACCTTCAGCCCTTCCCTGGACCATGCTGTGGAAGCGCTTGTTTCCAGTTCTGTCTGGGCCCCTCAGCCTCACATCCCGGCTCCGTCTCCTGCAGCCTTTGTTGGAACTGCCCAGAAGAAGCAAGGTCTCGTCCCCTTGCCGCATCTGGGGACGTTGCAGGGCCCTACCTCTCCCTGTCTCAGCCCCTGTAGGACATTACTGCTTGGTGAGTACACAACCTGTGTGGGGCTCACCTTGACTCCCGCCCTGACCCCCTTTTTCTATGGGCAGCTAGCCTTTGCTGCTCCCTGGCAAGTAGTGCTAGACTCCAGAAATCCTAGCCCTCCCGCTGTCCCTCATGATCCGGATGGGACAGACCCTTGTTGGGTGCCAAGCGTAGCTACTACAGCGTTGTTGGCGGTTGGCTGCCCCCACCCAGTTTCAACCAGTAGCCTTGTGCTACTTCTTTGGACCCCGAATGGCTGAGGAAGGGGTTAACATGAACGGCACTGAGAGGTAAGATACTGAAGAGTTCTAACTCCCAGATCTTGATGTCACTGACCTAGAAGTTAACGCAGCTATTCGTTGTCACGTCCCAATTTCTCAGGACGGTGACTCAGGTTTGCTGATTCCCAGGTCAGGATTAAGGTGAAATGACACCAGGGATCCTTTAACTCACAAAACTCAACTTTTATTCACTCATAACAAGAATTGGCATGCTCACCACCAAAATTGGTACGCTCACAACAAAAATTGGCATGAAACTATGTCAGTAAACTGTGTAACATGTGCTAACCGTACATCACCAAACATATACTACAGGCCTT
The DNA here is from genome assembly GCF_964188355.1 of Buteo buteo. Lineage (NCBI taxonomy): Eukaryota > Metazoa > Chordata > Aves > Accipitriformes > Accipitridae > Buteo > Buteo buteo. The sequence continues at coordinate 52,656,587 of NC_134176.1, read as the reverse complement.
ACTTATTTGGGAATCAGTTCAGGGAAGACAAGGCGAGCCTTCCCTTTGAGTCAGGAGGTTTAGAGTTGACCCCCTTGCTTTCTAGACTCCTTCTCAGAGAGGAGCCCAGGGGCAGCTGGATCAGCTCTTAGTCCCAGACTTGCTCAATGGTTTATGTCTAAAGGGATGAGGTGGAAGGATTACGGAAAAGGAAAGAGAGAACAAGACAGAGAGAGAAAAACAAAGAGAGAAAGATGTTACCAGTCTAGCGTTGGTTCAGTCAGCCAAAGGATCGGGTTCCAGTGGGCTTGCCCACCTGGGGCTTCAATTTGTGCCCTTTTATCACTCTTGCCCCTCCTTTGGGTGGGCACTCAAACTCATTAGGCTAATTAGGTGTCATTAGCAGTTTGTGAGCCTTTAGGAAATAGGTCCGTGGGCTTGGGGGTTGTTTGGGGAGTAACCTCCCCTTCCCTGCAGACGTAATCTTTTGCCATATGTGGTGAGCTGCTCTGCTCAGCACACCAGAACAGCACCTCAGAAGAGGGAGCTGTGCACCCTTCAGCATGCACCCCCCCATTGGTGATGGGTGCTGATCTGCTTCTTTGCACCTGGGGTTCCTTGCTAGGTGGGGCTCGTTGTTATCCAAAGTTTGTCATTAAGAACTTGCCCCACCACAATGTTCGAGGTATTAACTCTTCCAGTCTCTCACAGTTATATTCTCAATTTTATGAAAAGACAGGATTTTTCCTTTGTGTAGTTAGAAATGTGGGGAATTTGAGAGACTGACCATGTGGTGAGGAACATGACAACAGCCTCCTGACTTTGGAGACAAGTAGGGATTTCACCAAAAGTAGTAGATATTGAATTATGAGAATTCTGGAGGACAGAAACTTGGCATTAGTGTGCTTGGAGCGTATGGAGATAAGGCACTTGCAACCTCCATTTCAGCAACATACTTGCAGTGATACTGTTGAATGCTTAACTGGACTGACATTGCTGTGCTCTAAATACACCGAGTTTTACAACTTCAAGGTCCTTTTTGGTCATAAATTAATCGGTAGCATTTTGATAGCAAGAAAGAGGAAGAAAGAAAGATTAGAAAGATCAGAATTATATCAGCAGCAGTGGATAAATGTGCCACATGGTTTTCTGATTTAGTCTCAAAGACAGCAAAGAACTAGGTAAAACATAACACTGATAAGAAAAGTCTGTCAATCTTTCAGGTTAGTTCTGGGTGATAGGATCTGGAGCAAGAAGGGTGAGAAGGAAATCTAACAATTTCTACCATACTTTCATAAAGTACTTTTTGAAAAAGAAGCCAAAGGACTTTTATCATTAATAAAAGTGCTGGGAATTTTATTCTTGGCGACTGAAGACCTCTAATTATCCGCAGGAGATTGTAGCATAGAATTGCACTGTACATTGCTAACAATTAACTTTCCCTTGTGTGTTTTTCTTAGAAGTTATATATATTGCTTATTCATTTTCTCTTTCTTATGAAACTACCAATAACAGTGGCTTGAAATTAGATTGAGACTGTCTAAATAATTTGCATAGTTCATCAGAAATATTTAAGATAGTGTCTGCTTTCCTTTTGACTTAATCTGGTCTGAATTCCAAATCACTAATCAGGCGGTAAAATTTTGTGTCCATTTATGCTCTTTTGTATTGTTACAGGTAGAAGCTAATAGTAAGGAAGATTTGCTTGCTAGTTGTTTACCCACACCATGGATATGACTTCTCTTAGTGACTGTTCCTTCTGTTTTAAGACTATTACCTGTATTTCCATGAACACATAAACTTTCTAATAAGTTAAATTTTATGTCAAAAGTAGAGATTTGCACCTGCCCTCTTTTGTATAAAGAAACTGTTCCTTGACAGGTTCTACCAACTATCAGTCTTACAGGTCAAGTTCATCCATACTAACTGTGCCAGTGATTTTAAGTGGAGCACACCCTGATGATGCTACTATTATAATGATCAGATGGCGAACCATTGCCATAAAATCCTAGGATTCCTACTGTCTTAGCTTTCTCTGCCTGGGCTCTCATCTGCTTTGTCACTAAAAACAGACACAGTATTACATACAGCTACTGCAAAGCTAACTCTTCCCATCAGACAGCTCAGTTTCTCCATCTGGTATTTTATGTCAATTAACAAATTAGAACATGAGTGTCAGACATTGAAATAATAATTACATCCTATTTTCCCTCTCTCTGGAAGGGCTCAATTAGTTTGTAATGAAAGTGCATACACTTTAAAAGCGCTTTGATCATGTTAGCTAGATGATCCTTCCAGTATCTCTACAAAGTAGCAATTTCACTTTGTTTACTCATTTTGCACTCAAGGGACTGCAAAAACTGGGTGTCTTTCTCGTGGCCTCACACAAGGTCAGGGTAAGTGACATCTAGTCTGTAGTGGCACACTTATGCACTGGGGGGTTTATGCTACTCATGCTCAACTTAATTGTCAAATTTCCAGGATAGGACCAGTGGCATTACAATGTAAGGTTGACTGAAGTATATGTAATCCTTGCTCTTTCAAGAAATTTTGGCAGTGTTTCTGTATATAGTTGTTCACTCTTGCGTGTGGTTTCTCCTTTGCTAGTCCTCTACTTTGGCTGCCTCTGCATTTCTTCAGTTAAAGCTCCTGGATTGCTTTAAAATGGGAAAAGTCCAAAGTATGGTAAATTCAGCAATATGTTATATCTTGTCTTCTCTGCCGTAACAGTCACTTTGTCTAACCTAACTTTCATTCAAAGGGAGCAATCTCATCTACTGAATGAGGAGGACGCTTATTTGAAGATCTGCAGGGTATATGCATCTTCTCTGAACAAAGGTAAAGATCAGGATGGTATTGAGAGGATAATCCAGGACTAGATGTGTACTCACTGAAACTCACTGTTTCAGAGGCGGACTTCAAACTTGGTTTCTAGCCTTAAACAATCCACTCTAGGATCCCAACTCCAGACACCAAAAAATAGTTTTCCTAGTTCCTTTAAGAAGGAATGTGGAGGGAACTGAAATATGGCCAGGGATTCACCCTAAGACAGAGCTCCTTTTAGCCTTCTCTTTAATGACCCCAGTCCTTGTCACTGTCTGGTTTCTCTGTCAGACAGATTTAGTGCAACGAACTTATAACTCTTGGTGAAGAGACTAGGCATAAACCTTCCAGTTTGTTGCATGATGGAATTACTCTGTTGTAAATGAGCAATGAATAAATGTACTAAAGGAAAGCATCACTTTTTGTGGGTTCCTATAGTATACAATAAAAATATATAGTTCCCCAGTTATAAAATCTATCAAAGTTTTTCAACAGTCCCATATTTTTTACATGCCTTCACAACTGCGAGCAGCTGCCTCTACATATGTTCCTTGATTTTATGCCACGTTACAATGGCATCAGAGCACTCCTAGCTGTGCAGGCACATTTTTTATCCACCTCCAGCCTTCTGTTGCTGGGACAGTAAATGCATTTGATGGAAGAGGAATGGGGGCATGGGAGTAATATAGAGTATGTGGCACAAAGCCTCTAATGGAGGTTGGGAGGATTAAATCATAGATGTTTCCTGCCCAGACTACGGCACAGCATCCTGTATGAAGCATTCAGTCAAATATATTCAATCTGGCAGGTCTACTTTATAAGAAGGCTCATTTATCTTTCATGATAGGGCCACAATTTTATATAGTGGCTTTGATCTGAAGTTCTCAAAATAATTAAATGGATTTGCTATAAATGAGGGCCACTTCTGTCATAGCTGAAGCATGGCCACCCGCAGAAAAGAACTCTGCAAATGCTTCGTTGTGGAGTATATGGGGATACAGGGCTATCCTCTTTCAACAGTGAGGAATTTGGGGACCCTTCAGTGGTGTTTAGTGTGCTCCTTACTATAAGAGCCATCGGAGCCAGTTAGAGTGAAAACAGTACTTTTCAGGTCTCATTCACACATGTTTTTAGTAAATTGACTTGGTACTGACTAGAGTGGTTCCTTCAGATGGTTGCGTAAAGAACAAAAGTTGCAGCAGTTTAGGACTAGAAGTGAAGGCATACTGTCATCTGCAGGAGACAGTAGTGGGCAGAATGCAATTAGTTATTGGAATTTAATTTGCTTAGTTTAGTAACATCTTTCTCTCTCCTTTTTAAACAAAAGTATCAAGTAGCCTGTGTAGTGTCACGGGCAAAGTTGACATAATATAAAAATGCAACTATAAATTATTTTGTCTCATTCTCCTAATGTTTTCAAGTTTCCTATTAACTGATCCTACTTAATTTGTAACCTTTGACCTTTTAAGAGAACAGAGTTAGCATGCCATGCTCTAAGACAAATATCTGAAAAAAGGAGGCCTTAATTTAGGAAAATAATCAGTGTAATTAATTAATGTGTTATACAAAATCTGGCTACAATTCCAATCCAATTTCAATTACTTTTTCCCATGTTTCCAAATCACTGTCATTTCTAGGCTGTAGAGAAAATTTGCTGATTAATAATTCTGGACCACTATGAACACTGAACACATCTGGTCCCTCATGACTCAACAATCTGAATTCCAGTAGAAGCTGAAGGACTTTTTCTGTTGGTGTCCTCCATGACGGTGAATTCAGGTCTTTGTCTAGTCTGGTTTTAAACAACTGAAGTAATGAGGTTCCACACATTTCTTCTTGAAGATAATGAGAACCTCATAGATATCTCCAACAAGAAGTGTCTCCTAGTCCAGCCAAAACTGTATAGCTACCATCTGTTGACAAAGCCAGAAAAAGTGGACTGTTTTTATCTGTCTGTCTTTGCGCATCAGATAAGTAGACATGCTTCCTTGCACTCTTAAAATTACTATAATCCCTTGCATAGAGGGGCAGGAGAAAGCAGCATTTACTCTACCAACAGAATAGGCTCAGCCCCTAACAGTTCTTACGGTGGGCATACAACCGTTCTCTTTTAGTCAAACAAACAGACAGCTTTTGGTAAGCTTCATCAGATGCAGGAAAAGACGAATTAGGGCAGATAATGTCTGTCACTGGATCCCCTATGATACGGGGAGTTAGAACTGCTGGGGAGTTTGTATTCCCCAAAGTCGGGAAAGCACATACCCTGACACTTTGTATTGCTCCACTGAGTTGGGTTCCCATGTGAATTCTGCATCAACAAAAGGCTGAGTTAACAGTGAGGAACATCAGCACTTCTCTCCTGCCCTATCTTCCTTTACTTAACCTTGTCTATGAATGAAACAGCAAAAGCTCATCTGAATTTCGTGTTGGTGACATTGAGTTTGGATGGATAGAGACACAGGGGGTGGTACAAATCCTGTACAGCAGTAGGAGTTGCTGTAAGCCAAGGAGATTTTCTGCTCGTGTTCTGTGGCAGAGTGCTTGTCTCTTTACGCTAGTGGAATAATAGAAATTGGCTGTATCCCAGCACAGGTCCATTGTGGCAGTCCCCGAAGGAGTGTATTTTTTGTCTAACAACAGTTCATCACCCCTTAGAGAAACCCTATTTAAGGTTTTAATCATGAAAACACATCCAGATGTCTTTGCCAATCTTTGTTGTGTGTTTATCTTAAAAGGAGTTAAGAATAAAAAGAATTAAGGAAGAAAAAAAATCGGTAACATAAGAATCCCATTTAAGTTACTGCAATTGAATCTCATCTCCTGAACTAAATAGTGCAGTAATTAAAGCAGTATTTACAATGCAATAAAGACAAAGCTAATTACTGGCAAATGTGAGCTGGATGATGCTTTTTCTCAGGGAAACTGGTGAAGGATCAGGCCAGAGCAATAAATCCTTCAACAACCTCATTTGTTAATTATCTTCATAATCCTCTTGCTTGTAATGATTATCTAATTTATTACCACCAAACAGGAAAGCAATGTGAGGTGAAACGACTGAGGGAATCAAGTGAGCCAGAGTTTGTAGGCCTAAATCTGCAAGCTGCATGCAGGATCCAGGTCTGTAGGAAAGTGATTTTGTATATTGACTCGTGCCATGACAGTCGAGACTGGGGCAGAATGTGTCCGAAGGTGAAGGCTGCTGCTTATAGGGTTGCATCTTGGACAGAGCTGCGAGTTGCTGCTACAGCAGACATTCATGGACATCCTTTTTTTTAGAAGGCCTTCCTACCACAATTAAAATCATGGATTTCTTAGCTACACTGAGTTTAAAGGCTTTCAGGGAAGACCAATAAGCCAGATGATTCTACCAGGCAAACTGATAGAAATATATAACTAAACCCTAATCAAATATGGTACATTGCTTTTCAAAAAGCACACTAAGTAAAGTCAGAGCTTACAGCTCTATTTGCATTCTCTGAAGGAGTCATTGGCCGTGGGCATAGAAGAATGATTTTTCCGGTATACTAGTTTCTCAAAAGTAATTGAACAAGTTCCTTTGTCATGGGTTCTTAAATTAAGCAGGCATAGGCAAAAGCAAAGGTCATCACCCAGTTAACTAACTGGTTCAAAGATAGAAAATGATGGGAAGGCACGGTCAGTGTCGATAGTGGAAGGAGATTACCCAATGGATTCTTTGCCATGCCTTGTACCCTTTGGCAATTACAACACAAGAGAGAAGGTGGATTTTCCCTCAGAGATCTTGCAAGTCTGATGTTGAGCCTATATTGTGCATGATGGAGTTTCCTGAGCTAACTCTTAAGTGAACTAAACTGTACATGGAGAATATTACAGTCCCCTACAGATGTTATCTTCAATCCTGAGAGCAGCTTGGCTGCATTAATGTGGCATTGCATGCAAGCCAACCAGTTCTGCCTATCAGCTGAATCTCATTTGAGAAGGTGCAATGGCACGGTGACATGATTATATAGCATTAGACGGTGATCTGTGCTAGCCACGGGACCCCTGTACCAATTTCCACTACACGTAAATCAGACAGGACTTGGGAGGACAGAAGGCAGAGATCCCCATCTCTGGAAACCAGTGCAACAACTTAAGACCCGCAAATATGTATTTAAATCTCAGCAAAAGTCTAAAACGAAAAAGGAAACACGGGGCAAATTAGGAAGAGAATTACAAAGCAACCAAGAAACATCCACAGCAAGATGGTGTTGAGTCATGCTTTTGAACCTCCTGAGCAAAGCATGGCGTTGGTTTGTTATCAGTCACTGCCCCTCAGCCCCAGTCACCCCTGGGGAAGGCTTGCAGATGGTGAGAGATATCTGCGATATGTGAGGCTGCGTGGGACCTGCTGGTCACAGATGGTATCTGGCACAGTGCTCAGGGAAGAGGTGAGAGTGGGAACAAATAGAAAAGGAATTAAAATCATTTTTACAGGTCTGAGAGCTGAATGACTGATTCTTTCCCTGAGCTGTGCAGACATACCGGGGCAATAAAATATATTTTCTAGAGATGACATGCCAGCAGTGAATCACTGATGGTGACGGCTATTTTATTCTTTTCTACTTTCTTAGCCCCACAACATTATTACCCTTTTGCACTGTCAGATATTAAAATCATATTAACGATCAGGAACTGTATTAAACTGTCTGAAAATGAAATAATATGGTAGCACATTTGAAGGTTAGAGACAGCCCTTGGGTGTAATTCACTAAACTGTAATCTACCTGCCTGGTACTCTGCGGATGAAGCAGGAAGCATTGTTTCTGGGAAACTAATTACCGCTAAGATATACACTCCTCCACCCCCGAACATGTATGCAAACAATATTCTGTACATCTCAAGCTGCCGTTGAAGCTAGACAGCTGGAAAAGGGTAGTCATCCAAGCACAAACCAGCTTAACAGACAATTTTCTTCATTGCACCATCACATTCTTCCTTAGCACAGCCATAAGGAGAAATGCATTACTCCTATTACATGCAAAGGTATAACGGGGTGGGGGGAAATGTTGTCTAATGATCAGAGAAAGAATTAGAGATACAGCCCATTGCCACAGCAAAATAGACAGTTAGCAGGAGTAGTTTAGGATCTATTTGAGACGTGACTGAAACCCCCTAAAAGAAAATACTTTACTGGAGGTAACAAGACTTGCAGCCAGTTCTGACTATTTGTGTCCCATAAAGAGATTTCTGTGCCCCTGCTCTTATATTAATGAAACAAATATAACTAGTGTTTACAGTTACTCCTCGCTATAACACAGGTGAGCTGTTAATTAGAGTCTAAAGAAAATATCACTCAATCAGGCCCTCATGGAAGGGTTGTAATGTGATAGGTGTATCATAAATTATGTAGAAAGGTGATGCCCAAATCCTTTCTGAAATTTTATCATCTAATTTTGTCATCTCTGAAATGAAGAATGTCTCACCTGGCAGACAATAAAATGAAGCCAACTTTACTAATTATAACATCACTGAAATTAAAACGTTTCTCCAAAATTTGAGTTTATGCTAAAAGGGCCAATTCATTTTGTATTTGATTGGGAAGGCAGAGCAGAGGAAGAAGGCAGGGAAGTAAGAAAACCATTGGAATACTTGCCCCCATATCTTGAGGGTTTTTTAAGCTCCTGGTCCTTCATGGGTCTGTAAAACTGAGTGACAAAATCTGTAAGAATGAAATATTTTACAAATAAGGATATTTTACAAGAAGCTTGATGCTACCTGCAGACCCTTATTAGGTCTTGTGGTACAAGATCACAAGTTCCACAGATGCTACCTGTAGTTAAGCTTGCCTCTACATTACTGGTCTAGAAATAATTACATGATGCTTTGTAAGTGACAGTTAAAATGACAAGAATATTCATTATCATCTTATTTTTGTAAAGTGGAGGTATAAATGTTTGAAATGCTTTGCTCTGCAAAGAAGTCAACTGCAGAAAAAGAACAGGACGTATGAGGTTTACTGTAGAATTCAGAGACAAAAGAGGCAAACTTGTAAGTAAGTAGTCAGGACCCTCCCCATACTGTAGATATACAAACTTTGACAGGAATGACTTCTATGCATTATTTGATGTAAATAATCTAGACAAAGAACATCAACTGTCAGGACTACTTCCATTTGCTAAGTCAGTGAAAGTAATGTATGAGCATTTGAGATCAAAACTGAGAGCACAGTACTTCAGTAAAATGATTTGCTAGTTAATTGTGACAATTCTTTATGTGGCAAAACGGCATTTTAATTTCACTTTTCTCTGTTCATTGGAGTGCCAGCCACAGATGTAGTTCTTCAACCAAGGCACTCGGCTATTCATGGATAAATACTACAACGGATAGTACACAGGCCTCTCTGCACTTACATTAATCTTTTTGGCAGTATTGGTACTACACCGTACTGAGACGATATATGTTTTTCTGAGTGAAAAATGTCAAGAAATAGCTTTTTCAGGCTGAGCTGCTACCAACCTGTGTTGCTTCCTATGCCTGTCAAATCCATCAAACTGGTCAACACTTGTATCTTCCCTGGTTCTCCAGTACAATTGGCTCATGCTGGCAAGCAAAAAATGCAGAAAATTCCAGCAGCACTCTTTGTTCATCAGTGAATTCCCTGATTATTGTGTGGCTGCTATGGTGGACCCCACAACCTACTCATCTAGTCATCTTTCTTTCCTGGGAAAAAGCATTTTTCTACTCTTTCCACCTCTTGTACCATGGGCAGCTTCTGTAAATCTGGAGTTATTAAAAGACAGTTACACATCCTCTGCTAATAGAAGACTGTGGTATTACGGTCATGCTAAACAGAGATAAACATCTTAAAAACCTGAAGTATATCGCTTTTTAATGAAGAACCATACACATCATTATATACTGCAAGTAAGAGCTGCAGGTAATGAGGTGGAAGGTTGATGTGCATTAAGGCAAGGATCTCCATTGTTCTCTCCTCTCCAGCAAACTTTATTTTACGAAATCTCTCTGAGATGGCATATACTGCTTAGTAGATGTCAAATACATTTGCTTTCAGTAATCTCAAAATAGATTCAAATACTTCTAAAAAATAATTGTCCTTATGGGTAAACTTTGCATTTCCCAGTTGAAAATGACAATTTTAAGTCCAGCTTCATTAGAACACTTAGAATGAGAAAAAAAAATTATGGTTCTGTTTTGTTTCATGCAAATAATTGGACTAAATACTGAAGTACTACTTCAGTTATTGTTTGGGTCTTTATTAGGCTAAGCTTTCACTGAGTTCAGTGGGAGATTAAAGCCTCAGTTCTGAAAATATCATCTAATTGCATGTATACAGCAAATGGATAGTCTCATAAGTATTTGTAAGATAGGTGCCAGAGATATCAGCCTATGTGTTTGATTTCTGCTTCATTTCTTGGTGTTGAATGTCATGCTTCAGTTCAATATGAAAATATTATTAATATATGAAACAGTTCATAGTTAAAGGGATATTAATAAGTCATTACAATTCATGAAGGATCATTTGTGATACAACAGCATTTGCAGATAAGGTTCAGGGACAATTTACCCATCTGTGAGAAGTGAAAACCCCTCACACAGTCTTGAGGACTGGGGGAGGATCCTGGCAAATCAGCTCACCTTTTGGCAAAACCTGACATTGAGTGCATGCTTCCCAGTCAGGAATAGGGTCCTGGGAGAGACTTGCTTAAACCATGTAAGAGAGTGTCTCTGGCCAGTGAGGTCTTAGGCAGCAATGAACAGATCTCAGGGACATTTAGTCTCCCACTCTGCTACCAACAAATTCAACAGCCAGGAGGTTGGTGGGGTAGCAGTGTGATGTATGTAAAGAAAAAAGCACCACATATTAGATCAAACACCCATTCTAATAGCAGCCTGCCCTGGCAACTTTTTGAATGAGACACTCTTCTGCCTTTGAGATCATGGCATAATGCTGTTTTCAGCAATCACCAGAGTAATTACACTAGTTGACATAAACTCTCCCAATGTTTCTGCTGCATTCAGAATTCTGTTTTTCCTCTTTTCAGAATGATTGATTGGCAGACGCTGCTCAATAGCTGCTGCATTGCACCCTGCAGTAGCTGCTTTTCAACAGTGTTTGTTCAGGAGTTAGTTCAGACCCCTACATACATCATTTACTTTATAGTGAGAAATTGGTACCTTTTGGGATGACAGGGACAATACAAATCTGAGCTTTCGCTACGGGGATATTTGAATCAGAACTGTCCTGTCTTTTGAACATTTCATTTTATGCTGCCTCTCATTATTATCAACTAATACTTTTTAAATTACATTTTGCTTTTAATAAAAGTGACTATAAAATAGATAGAAATTATCAGTACCAAATGACCGTTTTTCCTATGTGCTAAACCTCTCCATAGTTATCTCCTCTGTGGGAACATAATTTGGAACATTTTTATGTTGCTTTGAAATTCTAGGTCTTCCTGATTTGAAATTAAAAAAAATGCAAAGCTCTTATTCCTGTTTAGTTCAATTTAGAGACAGGTTCAAGACTCTGTTGACCAATTCAGCGTTCAAGCTCAGCATTCCGAAGGTTAGGGCTTTGGTGTAAAGGCTATTCCAAAAGAAAATGTCACTTCATCTCCCTGAAATCATACTTGCAAGCCATGAGTTCTGTGAAATACATAGTGCTGTGTCTCTCTCATGAGTCAATGTTAATAGAGCATGATATGAAAGAAAAAAAGAAAGGGAAAATACTTTGTCTGTCACACGCTTAGGACAGAAAGCAACACTGCATAAAGAGAGTACTGTTTCCCTGCACTGTCCTGAATTTGTTGTATTTACTGTCAAAGAAATGATAATGAAAAATATAGTTATTGGCTCTTCCAGTCAGTGTATGTGCCTTTTGCCAGCAGCACAAGACTGTAGTTGAGACACAAACCATGATCTTCATACAAAGAGGTGCCATCAGCTCTGCTCTTCGAGCCTTTCTCTGCCTAGGAGCCATTTAGAATTCGTCCCAGCAGGAAATTTCCCTTCGCAGATTTTGCAGGTAACACCTGCAAAATTGCTAAAACCCCGAATGAAACTAGGCACGCCGGAGACTCTCTCTTTGAAAGGGGTTCCGGGAGGCATTCACAGCCCAGTTGGCCATTTTGCACCAGCACAGTTGTCCTGGTGCCACATGGCCTGTAACATCCGTTCCTTCACCAGTTAGACCATTTCTTAAGGATAAATTAAAACCGATTCTAATTAAACACTATAATGGAACTATCAATCTGTGTTACTGAGGCAAAACAAGGATGTAATTAGTTATTGATACAAAAAGATTTGTTTAAAATAGTTTGGTTTGCTGTCAGCCGCCACAGGCTTTAAGTGAGCTTATAGAGAACTTGAAAATAACCACCACTGTATCTTTCTTCTACGCTAAAATTACACATGGGAGCAGATCCTTCTAAACTACCCAGTCAGTTGTTCCATGTTCCTCACTATTTTAGATACGAAATTTGCATATTTACTTGTAATAGTATTTCTTTTGACTGGCAATGCATTGTCTCCACTATTCAGATGATCTATTTAACATATATTGTATTCACCACTTCACTGTATAAGCAGCCTTTTCTTTAATTACTTTAAAAGCCGGAGAAGAACTCTTTATAATTCAACATTTACCAATCATTGCTAACTATGTTGCCAGAGAAAACGGTGTTTTAAACCCAGATGAAATCCTGCACAACCAGATTTAAAAGGAGAGTGTGGGAGAAACATGATGCGGTATATGAAATGTAAGAGGACATGGGAAGATTTATCTGAATGGGAAATGAATACGAACTTCTCTTCCTTATAACACAGAAGTCTGGTGTGGTTTTTCGGGGGTGAACTGTGGTGAATGCACACTTTGCAAGGTTATGACAAGATTATAATGATCAAAATCAGCAGTTGTACCAAAAAGAAATAGTTTCAAATGGACTAGCTTTAGTAAATCAGCGGTGCATTTTATTCTATTTTCATTTAATGGTCTTTTTCCTTCAGTATTTGCTCTATAGCTTTCCATGATGTTATAGTAAGACTAGTCCCTGTAGTTACCCACGTTATGTTGTTTGGACTCTGTCTTAAACAAAAAGAATTACGCCTACTCCTTGGATATTGTACCAGTTCTGAAATGACAGACTTTTATAAAACTGCCAAACTTGCACCATTTTTAAATGCATGCCTTCTGCATGCATCTACAGCACTCACAAGGGCTGGACTGTTCAAGGAACGAAGCAGAGAAATTCTTCCAAGACTAGACTGGAAATAGTTTGTAATCTCTGCTGTAATTTGCGTCTTCTCACCCACTTCTGCTTCCCAGGCAGCAGAAGTAAGTTCTAATGGAAGACACAGATATTGCAGTAGTTCAGCAACTTCATCTGAGTTGATCTAACCTGTGAACAGTATTTTCACCCCAAATTAATTTTATCAGAGGATTAAATAAAAGGGGAGTGTAACCTCGTAGTAGTTTGTTCCTCAGTAAATAACAAAGCTAGTCAAAAAACTTACTTTTAAAAAAATTAAAATAATTTTGTCTTTTGAGTTTTTTGCCTGACTATTGTCATGCAGATTTTACACAACCTTCAATTTGCCAGGTTGTCCATAAAGAGTCTAATAAAAATTTGGACATTAAGAAAATACAGATACAAAATTATTTTGGAATAGATGGGGGAAATGGTTTGTGAAATGTAGACAGATGGGATTATTTTGTTCCAATGTACAGTATACCTCTACTGAGATGAACACTGTTTACTCCTCAGTCATGTCCTTAATAGAAAGCAAAACCAGCACCAGACCACTGTTGCATGGAGTTGTTTCATCTGCTACCAGAGAACAATTCAATTCTCTTTGTACAACACGGAGGGCTATTAAAAAACATCCTTCCATCAACCTGGATTTATTCAGTTGAATCAGGACCAAAATATTGTCCTCATATTTCTCTCTATCGACCGGAGGGAGAATTGCAACTAATGTGAGAAAGCATTTCATTTCCAATCCCAATTTAGGCACAGAGTCTTAACTGTAATCCACATATAGGAAGCCAGTGAATGACAGATGCATCATACTAAATTTGTGGCATGGTCAAATCACCAGCCTGTTCACTGGTGTTCATCTATAAAGCTGTCAGATGGTGACCACAGACAGCATAGGCCTGATTAAAAAAAATCCATCTACCAAGCAAAAGGCTCCTGTTACCTTTTTAAAAAATCAATTCCACTGCTCAATATCTTGTTTAACCCACGAGTGTTTCAGTCTGTGGCAACAACAGCAATTGCTAACACATTAAAAGAAGAGCATGTCTCCGACGCAAGGCCAACAAAGACCGTACTCCACTGTATTTTTAATTTTGTTTTGCATTCCTCTTCCTTCAGTGAGGCTTAACTCAACCTGTGCAGAAAAAATGACATGAAAAAAGTCTATATATGGCTTAGATCGAAAGAAAGATTTATGGCCTTATCATTGCTTTTTATAATTTAATTCTCTGAAGTTCATTCTCACTTCTTTTAAGTCTCAATGTTCAAGAGTAAAAGGAAAATTTCCTGCTGGTAATTTTACACTGCCAGAGTTTAATCCTTAGGCTGTGATGAGAAGTACTAAAGAATAACCAACCAGCTAAAGTGTCTGAGATATCATTTGTTTTATTGATATGAATACATTTACACAAGAAAAACTGCTTTTTCCTGCCTATTAGAGGACAGTTGGTGGAGCATAATAGCGTCTCATATTAACTGTGAAAACAGAATCTAAGATCCTTTCTTTTTATTCAGTTTCTAGGTGTAGTTTGCTATATGATTACTTCCAAATGCATAATTGTACTTGTAGACAAGAAAATAAGGGGTCACCTCACAAATCATTACAGAGGGGGGTGCTTGAAAGTCTCTGAAGAATATTAAATAGATCAGAATACAACAGTTATGTGCTGATACAAATTTAACGTTTGGGAGGGGGGGCAAATAGTCTGTATCAAAATGATATTAGACTACTTGACATCTTTTAGACTCAAGCCCTCCAGGAACAGCCAACTGGTTAACACTATAGGTCCAGTTTTTTAGAAGCTGATGAGATTCTTTTGCACTCATTCCTAGTTATCAAACCTAGTTACACTTTCATGTACTTTCCTGTGTTTTTAAAGAATGTTGATTTTGCCATTTTAGACAATTACTGCACCTACTATCATTATTTTGCAGGGAGATAAATTGTGTTTGGTGTCCAGAATTGACTGGAAGAGCAGCAGAGGAGCTCATTCAAACATGCTAATTAGCCATGCAGCTATGTCTACATGACTTAACATGACTAACATGCCTCTACTAACATGTTTTGTGCTGGCTTTGTTGTATATTGTGACAAATGTGGTGTGCTATTGTCCCAAGGCCTACAAAATGGTCCCCATGCAGGTATTCATAAGGCAGTGCTTGCTACTCACCCGAACTGATGGATGGAGATTTCAGGGCCTTAAAATACAATGTGAACGGCACAAAGAAGCTACAAGTGTTATTTCCATCAAGCAGCTATAGGTATTAGTCCAAATTCTCCTGCCTCCACCTCCTGCATATTTGTCTGTATTTGGGGGCTCATTTGTCTTTCGTTCTACAGAAGTTGAAAAGAGCAAGCAACTGCAACTGAAAGTTTCGAGCAACTCCCTGCTTACCTACACTGATAAATACATTTTTCTTCATTAAATAAATATTCTGCATTTATATTGTTTAAATCTTTCTAGTCTAGACTTCTCAGATGACAACTTCCTGATCAAGTTCCAGAAGTAGAATCATAGAATATCTCAAGTTGGAAGGGACCCATAAGGATCATGGAGTCCAAATCCCTGCTCCTTGCAGGACTACCTAAAACTAAACCATATGACTAAGAGCCTTGTCCAGACACTCCTTGAACTCTGACAGACTTGGTGCTGTGACCACTTCCATAGAGAGCCTATTCCAGTGACCAACCATCCTCTCAGTGAAGAACATTTTCTTAATGTCCAGTCTGAACTTCCCTTGGCACAGCTCCATTCCATTTCCTTGTGTCCTATCGCTGGTCACCAGAGAGAGGAGATCAGCACCTCCCCTTCCACTGCTCCCCTTGAGGAAGCTGTAGACTGTGATGGGGTCACCCCTCAGCCTTCTCTTCTTTAAGCTGAACAAACCGAGTGACCTCAGGTGCTCCTCATAAGTCTTGCCCTCGAGACCTTTCACCACCTTGGTTACCCTCCTCTGGACACACTCTGATAGTTTGTTGTCCTTCTTATATTGACGCCCTCAAAACTGCAGCCAGTACTTGAGGTGGGGCCACACCAGTGTGGTGTTGAGTGGGACCATCCCCTCCCTTGACCGGCTCGCTATGCTGTGCTTGATGCACCCCAGGACACGGTTGGCCCTTTTGGCTGCCAGGGCACACTGTTGACTCATATTCAACTTGCCATCAGCCCAGACCCCCAGATCTCTTTCTGCAAGGCTGCTCGCCAGCCTCTTGTCCCCCAGTTTGTATGTATAACCAGGATTACCCTGACCCAGGTGGAGAATCCAGCACTTGCTCTTGTTAAATTTCATACGGTTGGTGGTTGCCCAGCTCTCTTGTCTACCCAGACCTCTCTGTAAGGCCTCTCTACCCTCGAGGGAGTCCACAGCTCCTCCTAATTTCGTTTCATCAACAAACTTACTTAATGTACATTCAATTCCTGCATCCAGATCATTTAGAAAAACAATAAAGAGCACTGGCCCTAAAATTGAGCCCTGGGGAACCCCACTGGTGACTGGCCGCTAGACTGATGTAACCCCATTTGCTGTAACTCTTTGAGCCCGACCTGTCAGCCAATTGTTCACCCAACGTATTAGGGACCTGCCCAGCTGTATGCTGGACGTTTCGTCTAGAAGGATACTGTGAGAGACAGTAAAAATGAGAAAATGAGAAAAATGGCTACCCTTGGTGACCTAGGTCACCTTGTCATAAAAGGAAATTAAGTTAGTTGGAAAGGACTTTCCCCTGTATTGGCTATGACCAATGACTGCAGTGTCTCTCAAATGTTTTTCAATAACTCCCAGAATAACCTTCTCCATAATTTTACCAGGCACTGAAGTGAAACTAACAACAGGCCTGTAATTACCAGGGTCTTCCTTCTTACCCTTCTTGAAAACTGGGACAACGTAAGTAAAACTCAAGAGAGTAAAGAACTAACGTGTTTTTTCCTTGACATGTAGGTGTCAGAGCCCCACCACTGTATCAACACAAAAGCAAGAAGAAACAATGGTTCCAGAAATGCCTTCCATTTCATCTATATGGGTCAAACACTTTTCAGCTTGCAAAAGCTGTGGGAAGTTTTCACCACCTCTGGGGCAAAATTTGCATTGTCCAAATGGAAAGAAAACAAATTGTTTGATTCAGTGTCTTCATAGTGCCTAGACAGGCAGGATGAATCCCAAACATTGTCCAAGACAAATGTGAGAAGTTTACTCAGCTGCTATTCATTGGGTCAGATTATATGTTATACCCTTCACCATTCAGACAAATTGCATTTCACTAGCAAAAATTTTCATGCATCCCCAAAGCATTATGAATTTATAAGCAAATTATCATCCAAATATTTCTCCCAGGTCTTGTGCCACTGCCTGCCATTCATCATGAGTTTCACCAAAACCTACAAAAAGTGAATATATTCAGAAACTAAATGTTTTTGAACAGATGTGGGAGCTGGAATTCACATGAGTTAGTGCTTTGGTGAATGTGTGGATATAGCAAAAACAGCAACAGAATTCATAATTAAATTAGAGATAGAACTCCCCCACCTGCACCGCAAAAAAAAAAAAAAAAAAAAAGTTCTGATTCAATAGCTAATTTAGCACACACACACACACAAAATTAGATCAATTCAGTTATTGGACCAGAAACGGTATCTACACTGAAGTTTCTAACTTCATGTACAAGCGCCTTAGAAAAAGGCTCATTTTCTGTACAGCAAATGTCTCTTTGTGTTAATGGGTGCTATGGTGGCCTTTGGCGGAAAAAAATTATCCTGACTAATCTATGTACTGGGCCCAAGTATAAGGTTTCTATGTTTAGAAACATTGAGGATATACAGCCCTAGAAAAACAGTCCTTGTTGGAACAGGACAAGGGTTCATATTTGAGTTCTGTTCCTTTACTAACTTGTAGAACTGTAGGTTGTAGCAGATGGAGTGTACAGTGTAACAAAGACCCACTGGGGACTTTGTTAGTTTTTACAGTCAACTGCCATTATCATATGCCCTGCTTGTTTTGTCACTACTACAGCCTAAACTAAGAAAAACTAATATTTTAGAAAGTACTAATTCAGGATGAAAGGAAGGGAAAGAAAAGGAAAGGGAAAAGGAAAGGGAAAGAACAATAGAAAATCACAGATTTGAGGCACTACTATACTGGAGCTACTGCTGAATGTCCTGGGTCCTCTGTAGATGAGAACAGTTCCTCCTTGAGGGATGAATAAAATTTTATTTCTGTTGCTCAGTGATATTTTTTCAGTGGCTATTTTCTCTTTTTTTTTTTTTAGTGCTGAACTTTCTTCATTAGCTGCAATGTGACTGACAGATAATTTCAAAGGCTGATCTATGAAATGCACTGATGACACTGGGAATTACGTGATGACCCATACAAGCCGTAGACGATGACACCATATGGGCCTGGTAAAGAGCGTACTGTGAATGAGGGCCTGTAGCAGTACCATGAGGTGTGCTCTTGCAACTACTATTTATTGCAAATCAATAGTGTGGTTGGAACATTACAGAACATAGGTGAAGTGATAACACTTGCTACAATGGGCTTAAAGTTGAAAAGACAAGTGATTATGTTGCAGACCCACAGTCTAGTGGGTAACCAGAAGATAAACTTACTGCGGATTGGTACCATTCTTTTTCCTCAGATACTCTCACGTTAGTAATTAGCTAGCTAGATTAGCTAGATAGCTAGAACGTAATTATTTGGTGGATAATTGTAAGGGGACTGTACAGAATAGTATTTTAAGTTGGAGACCAAATTCTGTATTAGAGACCCATTTTTGTATAATTCCTTAGCAATTAAGAAATTATTCATAGATACCCAAACCATGTTATAGACAGGAATAGTGGGGTTGTAGATAGCTAAGTCCTCCAGTTGGAAATACAACAGATTATTTTAAGCCATAGTTCTAAGTAGCGAGTTGGCCTGTGTGGCTTTCTATCAATTGAATAAACATCATGTCCTCTTGTTTGCTAAAGTACTGGAGTTTTGCTTTGGTAATTTTCTGTATACTTTCCACTGACTTTGTAATGACTTACAAGGGAAATATAATAAATTTTGGTTCATAAACTCTAGTGAGAATAGGGTAGAGTGGTAATTCGGACAGTTAGGACACCTTTTGTATTAAAGTTCATCCACAAAGAACTGCAAGTGTAGCCTCTATTCCACTGACTCCCCTGGAAAGAACAACCAAGGATCCCAGAGCAAAGCTTGGCTGCAAAGCTGCCAAGAGTATAATGTATGTTGAGTTATGATTCCCTTATGATACTTTCTCTGTCACGCCTTCCTGTAGAATATATAGGAATTTACATGAAAAATCCATGGCAATTTGGCATTAGATGTTAATTTGTGGTTTGGAAGTCTACTCTGAGAAGGTAATTTGCTGTCATAAAGAAAATCCTACACTTGAGATAAGTACAACTTACTCCCACCTACTTTAGACATTATCTAAGCCTCAGTGAAGTGAGTGGATATATTTATACCATATTTTAAAAAAATTTGGATGAGGTCCTCTCGTTCCTGCAAAATTCAGAATATGAACAGAGTGAAAGGATTCTGATTTAATTTCTCCTTAGTTACTGAAGACCTTGTGATAACTCATCCTTCTCTCCCTTGACAAAAGAGCCAGAAAGACATGCGTTATGTACTTGAGTTCTCTGTGAAGAAGGATCAGGCCTGTTAGTGCTTAGATTGGAAATGACCTGGAAGATCATGTTTCCAAGTACTTTGGTGCTTCATTAACATTTTGGCTTATAGTCAGGAGTGTTTCAAGAGCATCAGCCCACTTCTATTCTGTGGTACCTTTATTATATACTGCTATGTGATTAAAAAGGGAATACTTGTAAAATCTATCATATAATTTCAAGAAGAGAAATTTCTTATACTTTTTTTTTCACTCCTAACAATTCTGAAAGAGGATGTTATAAAATTGCTGCTATTTATTACAACTGTAAGAGTGCCTTAGGGGCCTCACCTCAGATCTAGACCCCATTGTTTTATGCAGTGTAAAAGTACTTAGTATTATTTTGCAGTCTTTGTCTTAACTTGATATCTAGTACTGTGTTCACCATTTAATATTGTCCATATATCACACCTGAAATGGCTGATTTCTAATACTTGTTAAAGTAATTTCTGGACGTATGGTTTGAAAGTGCTTTGGAAATCCATACGAAAGCATTGTATAAATCTGACATCATTATAATTTGTTTATTTTGGAGATGTTTTTCAGATAATTTATAAAATAAAGGTGTAAGGTGGGTTGAATCACAACATTGGGTTTTGGCCTGGCATATATACCCATTCACAATATGGAAGTAAGTTCATTTTATGCTAGTATATAGCTTTAAAAAAAACCCAAAGACAAGTCACACTGAATCACACACCACTTCTTCCCAGACAGAGAAATAAAACTCTGCTTCTTTCAGTCTGATCGCTTCTGATGTCTCTGCAGTAAATATGGATTAGATCAGCTAGTTGCAGAGGATAGGGCACTAAATTTCCTTTAATTTCTGTTTTAAAAAGAAATCTGCTTCTGTGGAAAAATTACTTGCACTGGAATGCATGGAAAGTGAAAGGGTGAATTTCTTTTTGAAAAATGCTTCTCTTGCTTTGCCATCACATTTCTGATATGTAAAATATATCCCTACAGAGCACAGAACAGAAGAGCCTGCAAAGTACTCTGGAGGAGACTCTGCTCCAAGGTTATTTTTGTGCAGACCGTGGTAGAAACTGTCTGGGGCAGATAAATGTAAGTGGGAGCTATGGGACAGAACTGAGTTAACAAACATTTAGGCTCAACAAAGAAAAACAAGTTTCTTAATTATATGGGATGGAATGCATAAGGGTTCTCACAGAGAAAATAGTTTTGGTCAAAGCTTTATTGCCTGAATTATTTAACTGGTTTAGATCAACACTTGATAACACACTGGAAATGAACTGTGTATCATCTCCTCAAATTTCTGAGTGGTCTAATTCTCACCTCAGCTACATTCCCACTGAGGTGAGAGGAAGCTTTCTTGTTATGTGGATGATCTCAAAAGAAAGGCCTGTTATCCCTTATTTATTTAAACTCTTTAACTCAAAAGAACAGAAGAAATGTATTAAATATAAAAACTCCAGTTCAGTGTAAATGCTTCTGTATTATCTGGAAATAAGAGGAAAAGCTAATTATTTTTAATGTGAAATTTTGAAGCAGAGCACTCTATCTCATTTCTTTTAAATGATATTAATTCCTAAATCCCACACAAACCAAGAAAATAAATCTGAGCAATAATGTGATATAGTAAAATCGATATTGATTATTAGGAGTAAAAATGCTTTATGAGAAACAGTAACAACCTTTTAGGATCCTTTAGGAAAAAACATTGTAATAAAACTAGAATTACTACAATCTAATCACCTTTTAAATAACTGAAATTCTTTAATGGAATTTATGTTGTCAGAAGAGCTGTTGCTTTTAAGCACAGAGCAAACAGCTGCTGCTGCTGCATGCAGTTGCAGAGCATGTGGGAGTGCTGTGTTGACAATCTACCTTTCTGATTGACAGTTCATCGATCTATTATTTTTCTCTCTCAGGCATTTTTTCACACTTGCACTTTGTCTTGAGCCATCTACCTCTTTCTGTCCAACCCAAAAGTACCCCCAAGGGGCCTGAGAAGGGTGGGGAAGTTCAGGTGGATCAGCTGTGCTAGAAGTAGGGCTATCTGATATCACTTGTGCTAATAAATTAGGAACATTATGCAACAAGTTGCCCTTTGCAATATGTAGCTTGTCCACTTGCCCTCCTTCTGTAGAAGGAAGCCTGGAATGTATTATTTTGTATAGTGCATTACTTTAATATATCTGTTAGAGAAGATAAATACATTAGAGAAGACAAATCAAAGAATTAAACCCTGCATTTGGGCTGGAAAAAGTGAGATTCGTGATGGCCATTTGTTTGTGGGAGAACTCAACAGCAGCTTTACACTGATTTCTAAGACAGTTCCATCTGCACACATGAACTTTCCCATCGCTGAAAAGTGTTCAGAGTCTAACCTGCCATTCCTGCTCAAACTTCAGATATGCCAGGCCCAGACAATTGAATGCTTTTAGAGGATGCCGTGACCTTGAACTCAATTCAGTATTTTATAGCAAGCATTTTAGTGAGCAGAGGACAAATCTGATGTGCTTTCAGTAGCTTGTGTTGCTAGGGAGATGTGTTACAGCACTCTACAGTATTAGGCATCTAAGTGCACAAAGGCATTCTGCCTTGGCCATCCTATTACTATCATTCAACGAAGAGAAGAGGAAGCTATGAACATGAAAATCCTGTTTCTCACCCATTCTAATGTGACTGCTTGGAATCTGTTTGGTAGACATGATCCTTTTTGCTCCAGAGACCTGTGATTAGTTGCTAATTAAAAGTCGCTCCGAAATAACTTTTTCAAAATGAAATATTTTGTTCCCTCCAGTATTCACAACAGCCAGAGATGAGGGTTGGCTACTGTGCCGTGTTATGTCAGAGAGAGAGAGATTCAGGCTGTCCCTGAACAAGCTCGTCCAGAATGAGAGCTGGCAGTCAAGGACTCGAGCTAGTTAATGCCACTTCGCCAATCTTCACTCTAACCACTGAAGCCTAAAGAAAAAGCTGTGGAGGGTGTCAATGTGAGGTATGAAATACTGATATTACAGGGCATCTTGCCTTACATACTTCTGACAACATTGCTGAAGTGATTAAATTCTGAAAGAGTAATCTGTATTATTTATAGCAAAAAAGATCTTTGTTATTTTTACTGACATGTTGTAAGATAAATTGAATATTCAGTAGAACTGTGGTTTACCTTCAGTTACAGTCTCTGCTGACAGGACCAAATACTGTGGTTGAAAAAAATGATGCATTCCTTCTAGTTTGTTATCTGGCTACACTGTTTGTATATATGCATGCTTAGAGATGTGCGCGAATTTGCATACATCTGCGGGTGCCATTTTGCACATTAGTATGAGGTACCTTCTGCCTGGCTTTTGAAGTCTCGTGTAAGGTTACCCTAGTCTTGTGAGCTGCCGTAAGGAAATATGTCCATAGTTTGCAACCAACCCTGGGGCATCATCTGGTGTGTCGGCTAAAGGCTCATTAATTAGTACTGGGACTATACTCAACCTTGTGTTGTGTATCTACACTTTGAGTCACTACAGTCATGGGACAGCAAGAGGAACATCTTAAGCAGTAGAGGATGGGTCTTGCTTTTTTGGGAGTATAATTGAGTCAAATTACATAGGAACTAATTAAAAAAGAAGCTAGTTTTCTTTGAAAATGCCATCTTCTTAAATTCAGAAAGTTTTTAGCAACAAACAGGATTTGACATATTTTTGAATGAGAAAATCAAAGATAAATTCTTCAGATTTTATTCTGGTTTTACACTACTAAAATTTTTTTAAAAAATTATGTCAGTAATGTGTAAAGCTTAGTTTTAACTTCATGGCTTAGATATTATACCTTTAGACTTTTAAATTATATTAAAATTTTTATCTTGATTTTATAATATATATAATACATCATGTTAAATTATGTATTGTCCTTATTTTCTCTTAAAATGTTTCAACGGAGTACTGAAGTGATATGATTGAACAATTTCAATTTTTCTACAAATATTTTGGAAATGCTGGCTTTTAGTCCTGACACTGAATTAGAAAAAAAATGGGACTGTTGGAATTTCCTATGAAATGGAAATGATTTCTTCCAACCTGCTGTATAAATAAGGGACAGTTTTACATATGAATGGTCTACTGGTAACAAATGAGGGAAGGAACTGAGTCCATTAATATAAAGCTGCTTCAGTAAAGAAAGACCTTAAAAAAAAATCAAAAAGGATGTTGAAATCTGCACCAAATTTAAAGGGGATCCTGCATGAAAAATTTCAGTGTCGGTAAAACTTATGCTCTACATATACTTGCCTCAGGTTTGATGCTGTTTTATTTTGTCCCTCAACAATCTGATTCAGAACAGGCTGCATCCCAGAGTCCCAATCTGTAATTCCCAGGTAATAATCCAGCCTTGAAAAGAACAGGGAATATTCTTTGCCATCGGCTTCACTTCATTTAAGTGAGCAGGGGGTAACAGACAGTAAGTACCTCTCAGATGCTATGATGCAGACTCAGTGGTGGAATTTGGAAATAGAGCACTGGTAACACTACATGCAGACTCTTAATGTTTCGAGCTGCGGTCAAAACAGCGCTGCTGAATGGTATTGCCAAGGATGGATCCATGCCCAACAGATACTTTGAGCATATTAGTAAAATCTTGAGTTGGTTCAGATGTCATTTTTGCAGTAAATACATATGATTTCATGCTTACCCATTTTGGACATTATTGCCTTTATGAGCCAATTATTTCAATGGCAGGCAGTAATCCACAATGGATCTGAAAGAGCCACACCAAATGTGTGTGTGCACGTATTTCTTAGACAAAGCAGTTTAGCCTCTGTGGCATAATAAATATATCAGTGACTTCCATTGGAAAACGTGGGGATCAGGCACATCTGGGCACCTGATATAACAGGCGTCTCCTCATGGACTTTCTTTCACCTTCCCTGAGAGTATGCTGTATGCTGTGCCTGAATACCTGCCCTCAGCCACAGCATCATAATGCTGTGTGTTTCTGAACTACCTGTTTATTTTAATGTATATGATACATTCAGAGCCTCCTATGTTTTATGAAAAGCAGAGGCTAAAAAGAATTTTAAAAAAATATATATGGGTCAATGCACCTGTAATTTTCTAAATTGCAAACTATATTTACTATTTTCTAGAGTAAACAGACATTTGAAGAACATGCAATGGAATCTTTTACCCATTGTAACAGTGTTGTCACTTACTGGATGCATACAGCAAATCTCAAATCAAAGGATTTGACTTAGGTGAAAGTGTAGTTTGGCATAAATGAGAGTACATGAATATCATGTTTCACAATTCCATAAAAATCCTGTTTCTAGGGAATTGATTTGTTCTTGGAAGCTCCCAGGTCTACTTCTGAGTGAAAGCTGAGTGTCATTTTGCTTACTTTTCTTCTTGTGACAAAGATGACAAAAAAGAAAATCAGTACCTTGAAGCTACAATGACCTTCACACAAAAAATTACTTATAACAGAATTTAAATTGTTGATGACTTTCATAATTGTCTTTTTGATTTTATATCATTTTGCAATTACTTTATTATAAAACATTAATCCTTTCTTCACTTTTAGATGGTTCATTACACATGATATTGCATGGGAGTAAGACCTCAGTGGCTCTCAAATACTACATTATTTCTGTGTCATTTTGATACTCAAGTTGGGTTCGCTGAATTCATAATTGAGACTCTCCTGTATGTTTTCAACATTAGTCTCAGTTGAAGACAGAATATCATATTCTGAGCCTATTATTTTTCATTAGATTTCTCTATAACGATGAAGTATTTAACTTAGGTCAACAGTCCTATCAGCAGAATTGTCTCCTTACTACCCTTTTTTTCCATCTCTAGCCCTGCTAAGTGAAACACTATTTCCATCTGGAAATTGTTCCATATCATGTGTGAGAAGAATTGGAAATAAGAAAGAATACAGTCATAGTCCTGTTCCTGTTGGACAGGCAGTCAGAGCACAAGCTCCCTACTACTGAAACAAAAGCTGAACTTCTTTTTGGTGGTGTTGGCAGAAAGGTCACAGTCTCGTTTGTGTCTAAGTGTAAACCATCTTTTAATCTTCAGCTGTACTCTTGATAGGTCAGTGCATTAGATATATTGACATAGGATTTCTTCAGCATTCCAAAATGTGCATGAGTTCAAGGAAAACTGCACCTGTGTCTTCCACATAACATACTGGTTTGCTGGTGACTGCAGCCAGAGAGAAACAGTGGTGTCTACAAGAGGAGGAGAGCAGTGAAAGTTCCACATCCAAGTCCTGGGATCAAAAAAAGAGACTACAGCTTGTTTATCAAATTCCTGCAAAGGACAAAGCCTATGGATGTTATATCACTGTCTCCTGAAGAGGACAGGGAGAAAAGAAGAATTTCACTGCATCAAGCAGAGGACAAGTACCCCTGAAACTGGTATTATCATCAGATGGGAACTGCTGTGCAAAAATTAAACCTGTTCCATGAAAAAGGGTAATTCACATAGTTGAAGTTTATGCCCTGAGGCAAAAGATGAATATATGTGTATTTCACGTAACCACTATGATAATACTATCCATTGAAATATCTAGGTCTCTTACTTGTAGCTAAAGTTCATAGAGACTTCTAGCTAAACTTCACAGAGCTATAATAATACAAAGAATACAAAACAGTGGTTATTAGAAAATTGGATTTATGTTCCAAAGTACCTGATGTGCTGTAAGTCTGTTCAGTTTGGCATCCTAAAGCAGTTTGTGAAGTGTGTACTAGTTTATTAAAACGATGTTTACAACATCACTTTATTTTTTCAACATGACAAATCCATTTCCAATTACTTGGAAAAATGGGGTGAGCATTTATAACATGTTCTGCTTTATGTAAAAGAAAATCCCACTGGCAAGTCATTGCTATGACTTCTTTATTATGGCGATGGGACATCCACTATGTTCGTCAGAGGACAGTGCAATGCTGTCCACCTCTCAGAACTGATGCTTAATTTTACAACCTCGGTGTTCATTGATTCCTTCTTTGACTTCTGCATTAAAAGTTATCTCGAGTGGTTTTAGCATAGTGACCCAGGAAGGCTTAAATTTAAAATGAATGACCAAGGCTCAGCTTTAGTCCCTGTCATATTAGGAATTATACTGAAAAAGCTGTAACAGCCTCCCTGTGTGTTTGGAAAAATCTTTCTGATGACACCTTGTCAAAATCCTCACTTTATTCTTGCTCGTTCTACATGAAATTTCTGTCTGCTGGACACAAGTTTGATCACAGCAGGAGCACAAACCAAGGTGTATTTCAGACACCCCAAGCAAACGTTCAGAGCTGTCTCAATTATAGAAATAGATGCCCTCCTGCCTCGGCCCCACATCTTCTGTGGGTGGATCTATGCCCGCCTCTGGAGGGCAGGGGACAAATTCCAGGCTGTGCCGGTGGTAAGAAAAACTTTGAACTACAGCTCAGTCGGCGGCAGTCCGCAGGGGCTGTTGCAGTCAGAGATGCTTCAGCCTCACAGCCCAACTCGACAGCAACGGCGAGCGACTGACAGTCACGTCAGCCGGTTCGCAGAGATGGCGCGTTGCCCGAGCGAGGTTCTGCGGCGCAGACACCCACAGCGTGAGCCACGAGAAATGGTGTGGTCAGGGAGATCCCGGCTTGCTCCTTAGCTTGGGCGCCCGGAGGGCACTGGATGCAGCGGCCGTAAGGGCTGAAAAGGGGATGCCTCTTAGTGAATTCTTCCTTTAATGTGAATAGTCACTATTTTACCTCTGTGGCAGAGCCTAACCACCTTCTTCCTTCTCAGTCAAAACTTAATATTTAATAGAAATCATTTATGTGACAAATATTTATGTAAACCTATTGAATAAACTACATAGTCCATCCATTTATCCTTCAGCTGCTACTTAGATTTGTGCAGCTCCTTTGAAATATTGGTATTATTGTTTCAAGAATCAGTAAAACAAATTCTTCATCTATAGGAAGAATATGCTCATAATGTTTGTACGTTTTGAGCCTGGGCTGCCATCGCTTTTTGTGGCTCTTGCCTCATTAAGGAATTCTCAGCAAAACAGTCAACTTTGTATCCATTTCTTCCCTCCTCCCCAGAGACAGGATAACCTGTCCCTTTCTCCTTTTCATTATGGGTCTATCCAGAGAGAAAATCTCCAGAGATAATGGGGAAACATCATACAACACCACTGCTTTATGTCATCTTTGGTGTCCACTACATAGGAAATTCCGTAACAGGACGGAACAAAGAATATATAATGAAGAACTGTATGGCCACTCTCATAGAATCATAGAATGGTTTGGGTTGGAAGGGACTTTTAAAGGTGATCTAGTCCAATCCCCCTGCTCAATGAGCAGGGACATCTTCAACTAGACCAGGTTGCTCAGAGCCCTGTCCAACCTGACCACGAACATTTCCAGGGATGGGGCATCCACCACTTCTCTGGGCAACCTGTTCCAGTGTTTCACCACCCTCAGTGTAAAAAATTTCTTCCTTACATCTAGTCTGAATCTAGCCTTTTTTTAGTTTAAAACCATTACCCCTTGTCCTATCACTACAGACCCTATTAAAAGTCTGTCCCCATCATCCCCATCTGTCCTTTGTCTGAAAGCAGCCAGCAGTAAATAGCTAGGAAAGTGCACAAGAACAAGGAAAAAATACAATCATTCTGCCTTCCAGCTTGCAGTACCCTGTGGCTTACTGAACTAGACCTTTGTATCTAGTGTGTAAGTTGTTAGTGGCTTCCATACTAAATTCATACTGATTTTTTTTGTCTTGTCCCTCCTGAGTTGTCTACTTCCAAAAATCCTGAGATTTTAGTGGTGAGTTTCTAAGATTACAAACTTTCCAGTTCTACAGGTGATAAACCAGGTTTCATTGGTTCTACTCTGTAGGTACCTAAAGGAATCTGGCTTCTGTCTTTTTTTGCCATTTATATTACTGCCAGTCCATTGGTAAAAACTTCACTGAAAACTTCCTGAATTATATACGCCTCTAAATGACTCCCAATATCAGGTACGTAAAATCTAGCAAAACCCCCAGATTTGAACAAATGCCTGTATATAATATTATCTAGTTGCAGTCTCCTGGGGAAGTGAGAAAAATGATCTAGAATGTGTACCAAATTTTGTAGCTGACACAAACAAATCTATGCCTACTTTGCTTCAGGGGGCATTTTTTTCATGTGAGAGCAGTGTAGTTTTTCTGCTGTATTTTTGGCATTTGTAACATGCCAAGCTAGTATCTTTAGTGTTATTATTCATAAGAAGTTTCTGTACCTTTTTTTTAGATTTTTAGTCCCTCAATGACCTTCAAGATCCTTTTTTATTAGTTTGCTCCAATAAGTAATGTATCATGATCAAAGTAACATATCACCTAGGACTGGAACTTTGGTTTGGGAAATGACCAGCCAATCTTTGCTAATAGCCTAAATTATTTCCTGAAGGTTTTTAACATGACCTGTTGTTTTGCAAGCCACAGTGCAAACTGGCATCTTTTCACATGGCTATTTTCAGTTAAGTATGAATTTCTCACCTCTGTTTCTTTTTCTTGTTTGTAAGGACGGTATTGATGATGATCTCAAAATTATTAGGATTTGTCTGTGCAGCTCTCTGTATTAACTCCAAGGTGTACTTTTTCCTAGACTTTTCTCTGGTTTAGGGTCATTTGGCTTTTTTAATCTTTAACCCAACAGCTCTCCCTCTCCCCCAACACCTGCCAGCATTGTCTAGATGTTGGCTTTCTCCCAGATAAAAATGTCGCTGAATCTTTTTAATCTCAATAGCATCAAAAACGTTTTATATTCCAAAGAAACATCTCATGGCCAAAACCAAACCCAAATAACAGTCTTCAGTAATCTCTTAAAGGAGTGTTAAATATTCTGAACATGTACACTGATGATATAAGGGCGCAGGATGGTGTGTCTATTTTAGATAGTTGTTTGGCATCAGCCGTATGGCCCAAATTTTCTTCCTTGGTTGGTTATTGAAACGTTTTCTTTTCTACATCTTTACTCAATGCTTTTGGGTCTCTGTAGAAGCAAAGCATTCTGTTAGTTTCTTCCTTTGCATTAATCCAATGTGTCTTCTATGCTGGTTCCTCTCTTTACAACTCAAGAAACCTGTTTAGTTTCTCTCAACCCTCAACTTTCAAGCAAAGGAAGTTCAGGACACAAATTGTAGTTTGGGTGTGCTCTTCCAGTTTTATTCTTTATTCCATTAAGAGCTTCTTTATTCTCTGGAAGCTGACCTTCAACTCCTCCTCAACTGTACACCACTGAGCTCTACGCTGTGTGCTTATTGCTTAACAGTGGTAAGCTGGCCCCTGTGTGACCCAATTTTTTACTTTTATTTTCCTGCTGCTGGGTTCTTTCAGCACCATCTTGTTTCTGGCTACACATTAGGTGTGTCTTCAGGTTCAAAACCTCTTATAGGCTTAATTTTTGTGAAATCAATACTCCTTAAATTTCTCCCTGGTATCCAGTAATAAGATGCACGGGAAGGGTTCAAAGCTGCACCAGGGGAGGTTTAGACTGGACAGTAGGAAGCATTTCTTCACCAAAAAGGTCATCAAACACTGGAACAGGATTCCTAGAGAGGTAGTCGATGCCCCAAGCCTGCCAGTGTTTAAGAGGCATTTGGACAATGCCCTTAACAACCTTAACAGCAACTTTTGGTCAGCCCTGAATTGGTCAGGCAGTTGGACTAGATTATCGTTGTAGGTCACTTCCAACTGAAATATTCTATTCTATTCTATTCTATTCTATTCTAAATAAAGGAGTAAATAAATACTGAAATAAATACTCCTTAAATAATCCTCATTAGCACAGCTTCTTCTCTGGAGCAACAGGAAAAAGTTTCACAAACTAAGTGAACTTGTTAGAGTCAGAAATCATACAATCTCCTAATAGTCTTCCACAAACCATTGCTAGTTGAAACAGGTTTGACTCTCTTGCCACTGTATTCCAGAGAGATTCAGCTCTAAAAAATTTAACAGCTCTGTTTTTCTATTCAGTATAATTCTCTTTACAATTTCTTTGCTTCAGACACAATGCAGTGCTTAGTATAAAATGCCTGAAAGATACCAGCTTTAACTGCTTTTGTACAGGTTTTTTTGCACAGTTTTTTTGAATTTGAGTTCCTACAGCCATTCTCCAAACTTTATTGTTGACTACATGACTTAAAGGTATTATTCCCAATATTATACAAACTATGTTGTTGTGCTGTGGGAAAGAAGTAGACACAAGGTGTTCCTCTAAACAAAAATAAAGGATGAGAAACTATTATGCTGCAGAGTTCTCCTGCTCCTTGAAGCTGCCAAAGCTTTCAAAGTTAAATTAGAATTTAGAAGAATATTAGAAGCTATTTCATATTGCTCAAATATTTAACGATATTCTTTTCCTTTCACCTCTTGGGTTCTTCATCTTCTCCGATGGTTGCTAAATGCCTTCCTGACCTCTGACTTTGACCCTTCTCTGAAATCTGTGCTCCTAATCCTGTGCTACAATACCGGGATGATTAATTGGCTTGTCAAATAAATCACTATGTGCACTCAGCTACCATTATTAATCTATTAATCACTTCAGCAAAGAAGATGTTAACGCTATTCTATCACCTTCAGACAATTCTAGAACTGAAACAGGGAGTGGACTTGAGCTTGCATTCCAACCTGACCCTGCACATGCATATCAACAGCAATATAAAACACAGATTATTGATAATTTGGTATTTTTGTAGAGAGATGGATTGGAATCAGCCCACCAATAGCACATGACATTAAGACCTCTTAAACCCCCCCCACACTATTGCATACTTCTCTGCTTGGAGTTGACCAATGACATCATCACAAGCACTCATGGTGAGAAATGAAGGTCACAGTGGCATTATGGAGATGAGCAATGTCTATAAGCAATAGCCGTTGTCATTCCCACAATATCATTACATCAGAGGGATGCCCCTGAAAGGGTCCTGTTTGACCTTTTGGAGATGGACCCTCTTGTCTTCTATCTTTCAGCTTTGGGAGCAGCAGGATGCTCGAGGCTCCTTCCTGGTTTTTGTTTGTTGGTTTGTTTTTTTTTCCTGAACTTTCTTCCTTGCTCTAGTCTCTACTTAAGCCCTGCTTTTGCCTTAATGCCATATTTCAGCTCTGCATCAACTCTTGGTTCTTCTACTCTTCATACTCCTAATCCACCCCCATTAAGGCTAATCAACAATCAGAATGTTACAAAGATTTATTTACAGTAAACTAGTTCTTCTATTTTACCTTAAAACTAAATAAAATATTCAGAAATAGATTCCATTCCCCCCTCCCCAAAGTAATTAGGCTTTATTCTTATGCTAAATGTATTTGGAGATAAGGAAGTGAAATTTATGGGTTATACTATGTTCACAGTAAATCCATTGACTTCAGTGGCACCATTTGAGATTTACATTGTAGAGAGAGGGAGAGTTTTAAACCACAGACTTGGTTTTCATTCAAAATCAGAGGGAGGCACAGGAACTGCTTAATCTATCTTTTGAGCCAAATATCTCCTCTCAATTACACCAGTATAGATCTGAGGTAGAGGGTTTGGGATGACAAAATGGCTCCTTCAGATTTAGATAGGCTTAACTGGCAGCAGGTTTTGCCTCTTCGTCTTCTTTTGTGTTCTGACAAATTACATTTTTACTAGGAAGGTGCCTACTGCATTTTTGGTGTATTTGCTGGAGGAACAAGAGGCATATTGCTTTGATTCATTTTTATAACCCTTCCTAAGAATGTTACATATTTCTGTATTTATATTTAGGCTGACTTTTTACAATTCTCAAGAGAGTGTGTGAAGTTTCAGAAGAGAGATGTTGAGAAAGACATTTCTGAAAGGCTGAGTCTTTTCCATTGAACAGCATTAACTTTGATATTGCAAAAGAAAAAGTAGTTCTATTGATTTTCAGTAACTTTTTCACCCTCTAGGCATAAAAAGTGTGTAAGAGTTCCTGAGGTAGCCAGATTCTTTTATTAATAGCGAACATTGAACTATAGAGTTGGTGAAAAAATATGTATTCCTTGTTTCTTTCCCATAAAGTAGAGCTGGAGGGATGGATACAGGTGCACAGTGGATTGGGGATGGTTGGGGGACACTGGTTTGGACACAAGAATTAGTAAAACTAAAACTAAGAATGTATTTTATGACTATTAGTGAATGGAGAGTCTGTACTTGACACCACTCTTCAGTGAATGGAGTACCAGGAAGCATTCTTCTTGACCTGAACTGACAAATTGCAATTTAATTACTAGGATGATCATACTCACATTATAAAACAGATGCTTTTGGATTCTTCAGTGCCTGGTTTGGGACTTCCAAGGTAGGAATTGGACAAGTGCGAGAAATGGATTACAACGTCCCTTTTATTTAAAAGCTAAGATACACAACTTCTCTATTATTTAAGGCTGAGACAGACTGCGTTGCGTTTGCAGTTTAAGACTTCCCTTTTTTGGTTTGTTTTTTTCTACCATAAACCTGTGCCCAACCCAAAGCACCAGCAGCACAGCACTGCATTAGAAATTCATAGGATCTGCTGGGGCTATCGTATTAGCAGGCACAGAAAGAACAGAACTGACTGGCAGTGCTTGGAGCCAGCACCAGGTCTCAGAAGATCATCTCTAGAAGTTCTTCCAACCACTTCTTGGCTCACATTAGATGGTTTCTTCTGCCTACTGAGCACACAGCATGAAGTTCAGGAATCCCTCAACTTTGAGATGCAGAAAGATAAAATGGTTTCACTGTGCTCCCTCAGGCATGCTAGACCAACTGCAAATAACTTTCTGCCAATTAAGAAATAATAACAAGAAATACATAAATAGAAAGACTTCTCCCAATTAAATAAACAATAAATAAGCTCCAAGGGGAAAGGTCTAGTTTGAAGACTGATACTAAAATCCTATTGGCAATGCTGGGAGTAGGACGTTAAGAGTTGTGCATGTTTTTATTTTCTTGAAAAAGCCTTCAGAGTAGTATTATTTAGGCCATAACGTGAGGCATGGCAAAGCTAAATAATATTTGATTGACTTGGGAAAACTTGAATTCAACTTTTCTTTGTGTTATAGGTATGCATTATATCAGAAGCTTTGATATGTATTTTATTCTCTATAGGACCTTTGCCTCATTCAATATCCAGAATGAGTGCAGAATGGTACAGATTCAGTGTTACACAAACAACCACGCTTCTGATATAACTCTCCATATAAATTCTTGATTTATCAGCTGGAACAGTGAACCTACTTACCAGTGGTGTGCTCGGATCTTAGGCTGCTGGGCAGGAAACAATATCCTGACTCCTCTAGACCCTCCTGTTCTCTCTTACAGAGCTAATTATTTCTGAGGATTTCTTATATCAAGGGCACATATACATGCTGTGCACTGCATTCATTCTTTGCCAACAACTAAGAGAGTCCATACACAGCAAGTTAGCTCAAAAGTCATTGTCAAAGTATTTATTGACCTGATTTTTCCAGTTGCTAACAACGTAACCTTGTTTTATTTTCATATAAGAAAGTTGCCACCTTAGATGTCAGCTGGGCCACTGTGCAACAGAACTTGTAAAGCCATGATACAATAAAATTTTAAAAATATGAGCATGCTAGAAATAAAATCGTAATAGGATAAGAACAAAATAAGAAATTTAGAAGAGAATAGAAAAATGAAACAAAAACCTGTCCATTGGGATTACTTGGGGCTGATAAAATAGAGTTTAAGAGTCTTTAAAGATATATCCTGAACAGAGATCCCTTAGAACCTATGGAAAGGACTTTGGTGAAAACCCCCAACTTTTTAAAATGGATCCATTCCTTTTTTCTACTAACATTGAATTTTACAAAGATTTTTTTAAGCTATATTGATAAAAATTTCAATACAAGCAGTGATTGCCTGTGGTTTAGATGAAGCAATTTTGCATTTATCGTTGTTAACCCAACATGTTCGAAATGGTAAATCGGGCTACAGAAATCATTACTGTTGAAAATGGGGCAAGAGATGACCTCACTACATGACCTCATATTACTACTGTACCTCTTAAGGCAGAATCAAAGAGACCTTAAACACTCCTGGATAGAAACCTGTCCAGTTTGCTCTTAAAAACCTCCACTGGTGGAGAATTGTAAGCTCTCTAGACAAACTGTCCTACTACTTAACTACCCTTACAGCAGGAGGTTTGCTTAATGTTTAACCTCAATCTCCCCTGCTGCAATTTAATCCCATAAAACTGGTTTAAAAATCATGAGATTTTAAAAGTAACATCCCTTGGGATCTTTATTTTATTTGCCTTCTAGTGTTTGATCCTTTCAGATTAACCTTTCCAAATGTCTCTTACCAGCCATGAGAACTTGAAGCTTACTTTCTGAAGAGAAAACTGAAAGTTGAATTTCTTGTAAAATAATATAACTCTGTAAACTGGGATTTCAAGAAAAACACCCAAAATTACAGGGCTTGTAATAAAAATGCAAGAGCAAGAAGCTGTCTGTGAGAAATATATGATGGTTGGTGTGCCAGATTCTGTTAGTCTGCATCAGAATTAGCTATGCATTTATATAAATGAATACAAATTTAAGGCTGGGTTCAGTGCTCCCTTAGACTGGCAAAAATAAGGAGCATCGTTAAAGTCAGTGAAGTGTAAACTGATGTAAAGTAAGAATGGATCTCATCCTTAAGAATGCAAAGTTGTTTTTCTTGTAAAAGAATCACTTTTAAAGATGTTTTCTGTGAACTGTTTCCACTAAAAAAATGCAAGGCAAAAATAAGCATGCTGTGCATATTTAAGTTTTATAAACCAGATCAACTGGAACAAGCAAATTTGGGGCTAGATTAATTTTTGAAAGCGTTTCTAATGGTAACTAATGTGTGTTCCTGAAACCTATTTATTAGACAGCATTAGTGGAAAGAGGTAATCTAACTCTGCTACATCTCTGGGAAGTTACACATCTCTTAAGTTTGTTCTCAGTGCAATTACTTACAACTTCAATTGTTTTAGGTAAGAGAGAAAAAAATTTCAGAAATCAAGTTTCAGGAGCACGTGATATATGCAATTGTTAACTTGGTTGAAGGGCTGTGTTTCCCAGTCGTGCATTCATTGTTTTGTTAGGGAAGTAAATTATCAATGTAGTGCATTTCTCTGATTTTAGCAATCCCTTAGCTCATCAATATTGTGCGCAGTATGTTCTTTGTCTGACATAGGACTGAAGATGAAGGGCTGTAAAATCCTTAGCTGCACTTAGATCTTCTTATGCCAAAATTACTTTCTTGTGCATTTGCTCCTGGCTGGTAGACTGCAACCACTTCTTTCAGATGCTAGGACCATCCATGCCTGAGTTACTTGGGAACCGGATTACTGGAATACTTTGTAATGGAAATAAAGCATAA
Source organism: Buteo buteo (assembly GCF_964188355.1). Classification (NCBI taxonomy): domain Eukaryota; kingdom Metazoa; phylum Chordata; class Aves; order Accipitriformes; family Accipitridae; genus Buteo; species Buteo buteo. The sequence continues at coordinate 52,620,533 of NC_134176.1, read as the reverse complement.
ATCAGATAAGAGGCAGAGCTGATGCAGGAGGCCCTGAGCTGAAAAATGGGTGCTGTTTTCCAAGTACAACACAAATGATTATTTTTGACCTATAAAGACTCCTGTGGCTTCAAATCTGAAGACCAGCAGGACTTTGCAATAATGTCACAGCTGCAATCAGCAAACGTGCTAAAGCACCCTTGTTTTAAAGGATCTTCCATCAAGGAGTCCTCAAGGAAGCATCCTGACTATCAGCTACCAATCCACTGATCTGCAGGACAAACTCCATCCCACCTTTTCTGCCATGCACTAGATGCCACTAGGGTACAGCAAATGGAGAAGGTGAAGGGAGGTAACAGAATAGGAAATGGAAAAGACCACTTGTTTGTCCAGTTCTGCCACTGACATGCAGGCTGGAGAAGTAATTTTCCTTCCTTGTGCCTCTATTTCCCATCTTATCATTTACCTATGCAACTAAGGCCAATTACTTGACCATCTACAACTGTTACTTTTACTTTTAGAGTGGCTGCAACAAAAACAGTGACAGGGGAACATATACAGACACTCCTTAGAGAAGTTCATCATTTGTTGACTGAACCTTGATGCTCTTTTGTCCCAATACCTTTTCCTTGAAATATTTACTCCTCCAAATATAAACCTGACACAGCAAGGGGTGACTGGGATACAGACTGTGTTTATAAAATTCAATATCCATGTTGGACTACTCCAGTAAACAACTGGTCTGGTGCACTTCCCAAGATACATCCTCCCAGCTTCTGACAGTCAATAGTCCAAAGACTCAGAGTGCCGGAGTCTGTATCCAAACCGTTGTGATTTTTTGCTGTTTGACTTACCCTCAACGCAGTTTTGTGATTCCTTTTTGGAAATGTTCCTGCTTCTGGCTTCCACTATGGCCCAAGAAAGAAAAACACAGTATGCATTAGTACACGTTGTTAGAAACAGTACTGCATTTTATTTGTTTTAAACTTCCTGCCTGATAATTTCATTGGGTCCCCTGTAATTTTTTCTTCATATGAAAAATAAAGAATCGTTATCTTGTAACTTCTCCCTTACTGTCATGATTTAATAGACTTACATTATATTTTCCCCTTCATTCATCTCTTTCTTTAGCTGAATATTGTCTTAGCTTTTTTGTGTACAAAAGCTGTACTTTTCTCTGTATCTTCTCAGATTCTAACAGAACTCAATTACTTACAATGGATTTATACAATAGCATAGTTTCTTCCCTGTGGGAGCATTATACAAATGGAGTGAAGCCCTGATTTTGGATCAGGTCTATGCACATTACAGTAACAAAAACAATTACGATACAAGCTAGTATTCATATGTATGCCAATTGATGTGACTGGGGTCAATTAGACTTTGATTTCATTCAAACAATTTTTGGAAGGTGTATTGAGTTTTGTTCACACTAGTGCACACTTTTCTAATAGGTGACAACATTGCTTTGAGCTCTATATTTTTGCTTTAAAACTAGTGTTGATATAAATCCAGATAAATAAATTAAATAAGAAATGCATTCTTTTCCTATCTCAGTCCTGAGCAAAGTGCTCTGTTGTGCAAATTACGAAAACGCACTACTGTCAAGGTTTAGTTATTCTATGGAAGGGTATTTTTTCTGTGGAATCCAAACTGTTGGATGCGTGCCACAGAGCCTGTACTGTGAGCACCACACACAGGGATATTTTGGAAGGGAAGGTAGTGACCTGAAATTTGTGCCAAAGAGATGAAATACAAATTCAGTGTAAGTTTTTGCACACTTTTGACCCCCTCGAAGCTTGCTCAGTACCATTTTATACAGCAGACTTTCAGAACTGCAGAGTTAGAGAGAAAAGTGGAAGTTGTCTTTGTGCTTCATACTCACCACAATTAAAGAAATCTATTTGTATGAAAGGCATAACTGACCAAGATAAAACCTACCAGGTAATCCCACTGTATGAAGATTCTAAATACACTGTAATGTGCACATACACACACACAGAGGCATGTGCATGGACACATACACACATATACCACGGGGCTACATGGAGAAGGGGAGAGGATTATAAAGTGTGACAGTCTTATTTTGTGTTATAATAAACCCTCATTTTTCATGAAGATGTACACCTAAGCTGAAGGTCCAACACAGACAGTATGTACAATGAACATCTGTGTTCCTTACCAGACGCCTAGCATAGGAATATGCTGGAAAGCAGATTTGATTGCTACTACACTGCTGTGTCTCTTGTCTCTACCCAGTAGCTTATTTGAGAGCAAAGGCATAAAGGAATAAAGACAGTGCCTGATGTTCTCCCTGTGTGCCTGACTCTTCCTTAGCTGTGATTCAAAGAGTCACCAGCAAAACATAACCCAAACAAAAGCAGATGCTCAAAGAAGAAGAGTCTGATTGATTTTTTGTGAAATGTTCTAAATGTTTCTTTTCTGTTGGAGCATGCCTGTGACCTATACCGCATAATAAGCAAAGAAAAAACTCAGGCATCGCAGGTCAGGTAACCGTTTCTTTGATAGTACTACAACAGCAGACTTGCTATGCTGAATTTATTCATAGACCATGATGCATTAATTCCCTTTTTGCTGGAGATGTCCACTTTAAATCAGACATTAATAGATTGCAGGACTGCCAATAAAGGACTGCCAGGCTGGAATGCCTCCCGGACATTACATTCCCATTTTGTGCTAAAATAAAATAAACCCAGCTAGTTTCACAAGCAACTCACTGGTCTGGGCCACTAGCATCTCATTAGTATAGAAAATTCAAGTACTTGTAGTAATACTTCTTTCTGGACTTTGTTTGTTCGCCTTGTTTCCAAAAAATCAATGCAAAAATGACCAGGACTTACACTTTAACACTCATAGCAATATGACAGAGACCAACTTCTGTGACATTAAACAAACAGAGAAACATTAGTCTGGAAAGACCCCAACAGAGAAGTGAAAGCCCTTCTCTGCTGGAGCTATTAAAAATAGTGAGGCAAAACCTCATGTAGGCCAACCTCCTTCTGTACAGGCACACTCCATTTGTTATGAAAAATAGCCCAATTATGCTCCATTTCAGCATGCAGAAAAATGATCCAACCACATAACCATAGATAATAAATCCAACATGTATAAATGGTCCCAGTGCAAATAGTTGCTAGACTGAGGTAATTTACGCCAAAAGAAAACTAATAGTTCTAACACTCACTGAGGAGAGATCGAAGACATTGGTGTAGCATGACTATATCCCAGTTCAAACCCCATTACTGAGAGGAGCAAAAGAAAAAGACTTGGATTTCTTGGTAAATCTGTGACACAAGCAGAAAAGCTCCTACGTAGTGTAGGCAGACAGGAGGGAAACCCCTATTTTATTGGCTTGACATATCCTTCAGAGCTCTTAAAGGCTTCCTGAAAGGGCCATTCTTTTAACTCTTAATCTTCCAGTCCTCCTCCTCCCTTTTTGCAGGTACCCGTGACCTTTAATGAGCAGAAAGCTAGGCTGGTAATCTGAGGTTATAAAGCAGTTCACATCCTAAAACACACATGGCAGTTGCATTCCTATAAGTAGAAACTACTCTTTCAGTTCTGGATCTCAGCAACCGTCCAGCTCCCTACAATCAGCTAGGAGCTGAGGTGTGAGCTGGCTTCTCTTCAAGGATAAAAATTTCCTAAACTGAATAGCAAAATGAAGGATGCCAGAGTTTTTATGATGTGGAAGAAGAAAGGATATTACGGTTTATTTCTGGCTTTCTTACACAGTTGGTCAGTCACTGACGTGAGGTGTTCTCTTACCATTTTGAAGATGCTTTCCTGCCTAAAGATTCTTTTCTGAAAAGGAAAATAATATAAAGTGAATCTGAAAATGATGTGTAGTCATATACCTTATGATTTAAGATTACCTCCACTTAATGGACAAGAAAGGAAAAGCCTGAAGAAATAATGAGTGCTGTACTGCACAGCAGAATTGAATCAGACCCTATGGTTCCCAGTTCTGCCACAAACCATGCTCAGCAGTGGTACATTGTAGACAGCATAACAAACACTGCAGAGATTAGAGTCTTGTTAAAGGAGCAGAGACATAATTCTCAATAAAAAAACCAGCTCTGACATCCGGATTATAAAGGAAATGTGACCGAGTGATAGATTCTGGAAAGCACAGAAGAAGTACGAAAACTCTTAAGGCCTCTTCTGTCTGACACGGCTCTTTCTGCTGAGTGACAGGAGATGACCTAACGTATTGATGGCTGTGGACCTTTTGCCATATATCTGAGAGTGCCAGAAATAGAATGAGACAGAAAAAAGCCCATCTGCTGCATGCTGATCAGGTAGACAGAGGAGGTCTGATGCTTCTTTTTAAGTCTAGTGCTTCTGAAGGGACACATTTAATGGTTCAGATCTGCTATCACCCCCTGGAGAAACATTGGCATTTCTGGGCAAGCACTCATAGCCATGCTTTTTATGTCATGTCCCAGCGTAGCAGTTACAGTAGTACATCAAATGCTACTGAGAACTTGGATTATCAGAGTGTTTGAAAGTGTGTAAACTTTGCCACGTATGCCAGTAGGGCAAGTGGTAGACATGCACACATGCAGAGAACTGGAACGTCGTAGAAGCAGGTGTGCTGGGGTTCTTGAGTTAGGCATAATTTTGCCCCATAATATTTAGTAAGAAATTCTAATTCCCATCTGCTGTAAAGTAAACCAAACTGCAATCTGGGCTACTGTATACACCTTTGAAATGTGCTATATATAATAAACTAGCTGCATTGCTGATGACCTCTCTCTGTAGTATTTCCACTGAAATCTCCACTGCAGGAGAAAATGCAGTCCCCTTTTCTTTCAACTTCATTTAAAACCGACATTAGAGATATTTTTTTGTAAGCAGCATTGAAAATGCCTCTTGATTATCCCACCGTGTTGTAGTTCCCATCAGTGCAGTAGAAGATGATATCTTCTAAACTAGTGTCTTAGCTCAAAAAATTCCACTGTATAAACATTCTGTATTCCTTGTTACTCTTGTTGGGAACTATATAGGTTATCCTGATAAACTAGGTGGATGTACTCATATGTACTATCATAACATATTGCATGACTGTTGCACAATGGCCACTGTGCTTCTCTTCCTATTTGAACCTTCAGCACCCTAAAGGGAATCAGAGCTTCGTTTCTTTTCCTTCAGGAGTGGAAAAGCTCATTAGGCAAAGGAAAAACAGCAACAGTTAATACCGTGCAGGTCATATGACAGGTGTAGATCCCATTGGGAGAGTACCTGCCTGGTAAAAAAAGAATGTTCTCCATGCACATCAGTACTCTTGCAGAAGCCCAGATAAATACCTTTCTTTCACCTTTGACATTTCACATTCAGGGATCCGCTTCAAGGCTATGAATTAAGTGTGCGTAATATAGCACTTGGCAGCTTGACATAAAAAGCTGTCTTGACAGATAATTCCACCCCATACATGACAGCTCCTGTTTTGGTCAGTTGTTGAGACTGAACCAGTAGTCAGTCTTCAAAGACATCTGAGCCTGTGCAGACTGAACTATACACACAGTTTAGTGGCAGAAGCTGGAACAGGCTTGAATCTCTGCAGAGGGAGTTCAAGGGACCTATATATATATATATATAAGGTACTTATATATATACTGATGCATTTTTCTTAGCCTAAGTGCTGCAACTGTTTGTATCTAACAGTGGCTCAGTAGTGTTGTTTGTTGATGTTGGATGCTAGCTTCAATGGGATGTTACTTACATGAAACAGACTCCACACCCAGCATCTGTTTAATGATCCTTTTTTGTCATTTGTTTTTTGCTATACTGCTGCCTTGGCCCTTATCACATTAGTTGTATCACACATTCCACTGAATTTCTGAGGAGCTACTCAATGACATCATAAAATGTGTTTAATTTTCTAAGATTATCTGGATTTACTACGGGTTACAAAGCCCAGTCATTTTTCTATTGCCTCCATTTAGACAATGATCTTCTGAGTTAGAGAGCTCACAATTTAATCCTAGAAATCAATGGATAATGTTTTGTTGTTTTGCTGTTCTACATACCAAAAAATTTTAGTAATGAGAAATATTCTTGATTTCCAGAATTATTATTATTTCAAGCAGAATTTTAAAGGAGTCATGTTGTTCTGCAGATAGTTATCCTCTGGGTGCAGATCTTTTCTCACTACTTGTTTTGGATGAACTCTGAAGTTCTTATCTCTGCAAAATGAGCTTTCCTATTTCACAGAACATGTATTTTTACTGGAATAGAACTTTGATCCACATGTATTTTAAAAAAAACCCTACCCTTCTTTTCTGTTTGAATTTACAACAAAAAGTCTAGATTTTTTCCATTGACTGACAGCTAGAATATTTAAGGAGAATAAGAAGCATAAATTGATACCTTACCAGGCTGAACATCTTTAAAAATTAAATTTGTTGGTTTTTTTAGTCATCTGTTGTAATTTTTGGGAGACTTGCAAATACCACACTCTGATGGCACTGTGTGTGTCTCTCTCTCTCAGTGGCACAGTTTGACTCAATTATCCTTATTCTAAAATCTTTTGATGTGAACTGTGATAACTGAAGTTGTTTGTGCTGTATTAATTTAGAAGGCTACAGATCAAAACTGCCAGGGTGTGAGATCGAGCTGACTCGGAAGAAATGAATGCTACATGACCAGCTGCCAAAATTGCCATAGAGGCATTAGGAGTAGAGGCTATGAATATGCCCCATCTGATATTTTTTCTCATGAGACAGAAACTGTCATAGAGTTAGTCAAATTGATTGACGTCTAACCACTTTAGTGTTCTTTTTCTCGTAGTATTTTGTTTACAGACTGACTGACACACTTATGGTACAGACTAGGACTACAGCCTCTTAAAGGCACCGTTGTGGAGTTTGACAGAACTTCTTGCATATTGGTGATGTAAAAAACCTCTGGCATCCTCCCTACAGTCCGGGTAACACTTGGTGCCAAGGGATATTATTGTCACCTGGGCTGCAAAGTTCAGTTTTCCTCTGGGAAACCAACAGTGTCTAGCATCACAATGTTAAAGGGAAAGAGAATCCATCTTCATTTCAGTGCTTACTGCACCTAATGGTAAGCAATTGCCTGAAGATGCAGACAGCTTTTGGACAAGTTGTGAACATGCAAAGACTGGAGCTGCAGTTAACCAGGTTCCCAGGTTCTTACAGAAATACATGAAGTGTTGCAAATAACTTAATCCCTGTAACTAAATTATTCCTTTTGGTTGTCTGAAAGTTTCAAAAAATAGGAAATGATACCACTGGTCAAAGTGCTAAACACATTTGCCTGAATTTCATAGAAACTGAAATGTTTAAATATATTTTGTTTTGACCTTCCAAAGCATAAGAAAAAAAATGCTCTTTTGGAAGAGAAACAAATTTGAATAAAAATTATCAACTTAAAATTGGAAAATTAATGTTTAATACTGAAAACCTGAACATCAATGCTCTGATTATTTTTTCTTGTAGCAACTTGATAAATACTTACCTGAGTTTGCTTTTTTTCAGAGATGAAAGAGCCAAGGTTAGGTTTTTCAGCCAGGTGCTCATCTAGTTTCACAAATTAAAGATGATACTATGATTTGGGCCCACCTAATCTTGCAACGTAACAAAGAGGAACTAGAAAACTCTATGGAAGGAAAAATTCCCCAGGGACTATTAAAAATAAAGTCCCCCACACTGGCTCAAAAAGGACTCAAGCCAACTGGCAGGGCCCTGAGGGCTTTAATAGACCTTAATGAGAGAAACCAGCCTCACCTGGGGGCTCTCTCTCCCACACCCCCTGCAGTGCCTAAACCCAGGGGCTCTACTTAAGCTCAGCCTAGGGCCTTAGACCTTGCTTGAGCTATGGTGGAAGAGTGCTGGTTTCCAGTTTAGCCCTAGCTGTGCCCAGCTTGTCCTTGTGGCTGTGGTCCCCCATGGTGATCGCTGGACCGCTCCTGGTCGCCCTCGTTACATCTGACCCGTGGGTTGGCTCGGCCTTGGTCCTGCCTCCGCACCGCGGATGTGCCGGCTGATCCGGGATCTCGGTTGAACCCGGCTGCCTCCCTGGTTCTCTCCTGCTCGGGTGCTGTGGGGCTGGGTCCTGGCTGGTGAGGTCCCCGTCCTGCTGGCTGTGGCTTCACGTTCCCATCTTCCTACCCCTTGTGCAGCAGCCAACCCTCGCTGTGTCCCGACATCGATGAACGCCGGAGGCTGAGAACACGTTATATGGCATAAATAAATTTTTGTCCTTGTACTCTTCCCCTGCTATCTGCCATTTGCTATGGTCAAGAACAGGTTATTGCACCTGCTGCACCATTTGTCTAGCTTTTAGTATTCCTATGATCTAACCAAACAAAACTTAATGAGCAGTAAAGCGGTAGGTATGTTGTTCTGCTTTCAGTTAATGCTGAAGTCAAATGTGGCTCAGCTTCAAAGCCAATTTAAGCTGAAGAAAATCGGTCAGGCTCACAAATAGACACCTGGAATGACAGGCAAAAAATTCTTATGTTTTGTGTAAGATCCATGATTTGATGCTAATCAAAATTTCTTTTGGGGGGTGGTGGAAGACAATAGGAAAGGAAATATCTTCTTGGATGGCTTGGGAAGCAGCATTTGGGTGAGGTACGTGTCCCCTTTGCAAGAACAACAACCACTGGAAGCCTCTGAAACCTCCCCTTTTTTCCCCATATGGTTTAATCATGTAAGTGTTCTAACCTTTAAAAACATTAGAAGAGGTCTTTCTTTGTGCTTTACATTACCTAAATCTTCCAGTCCCCTTTTTTCTTCCTTCCTTCACCTTCAGATAGGATGAAGCTGTTGGATTGAATACCTGAAAACAGTAAGGCATTCCCAGGCAAAACTGAAACGGCTTTTCTTACAAGGCAAGTCAATGAGTAATTTTATGGTTGAAATGTTTAAATATAAACCTCTGTATCTGGGGAAGTATTGATTGGGCTGAACTGTAAAATCTTATTTTACTTGAATGCACTCTTATTTTTCATAACAGCTCCTTTAGAGACGACATAGTCCACGTAGGTTGGTTAGTGAAAGCTCTGTTAGAACTCTTCCTTTCTGGGAGGGCATGTGGGAGAGTAGTGACGGTGTCTTAAAAACCACAGTTCGTCTGCAGAGTCAGCTGGGTCCTGCACACCACGCATCAGCTGGGGCTGCAAGAGTTCTGGATGAATACTAAAGATCAAAGCTTAATAAATCCAGATAAGGCCATTATGGTATCGCTGATGAAGTAAATCCCCATATATAATAGAATACAGAAGTTTCAATCCAAAACATTTATAAATAATAGATAAATCCTCACTGTGCTAGTAATAACGGAGCCCATAGAGACTCATTTTGGTAGTATCCGGGGCCTTGCTGAAAGAAGTTGAAATTCATATTAAGTTTTGCTGACCTAGGGTACAAAAAAGTCTATCAGTCATCAGGATTGCAGCTGCTTTAAACATTTAACCAAAGTGTTGGGAGTTTTGTTTTTAATTATTTAGTGTCACTACCAAATGTCTGTTTCCATCAATTCTTTTCACTTTCATTTTGGTGTTTTTCCTTTTATTGGCCCTCTACCCTCCTCCTCCTTTTTTTTTAAAATAATAAAATTAAAAGACAAAAATAGTAGGCATGCAACATAAATTGGGAGAGGCCCTTGTAACAGAATTAAAATCAAGGAAACAAAATGAATCTTTGGGAGGAAGATGAATCATAAAACACTTCTCACATACAAAATGTAGAGGAAAAATTCAAATATTTTCCTTTCTTTTTTTTAGAAATCACACCAAGTTATTAACTTCCCATTCAAACAACATGGCAGCTGTGAAATGTGACAGAATGGCCAAGAGGTAGGTGAACTGGGGGAGCCTACAGGAGATGTGGAGTTGGCTGTCTCTGTGATCACAGTTGCTCCATCGTGAGAATATTGGGGTGACATTTTTTGCAAATTATCCTACTGACAATTCTCTACTGTATTTCCAGAATTCCCAGAGAGATTAAATATGACTTCATGTAGCCTAGAATATCCTCCCTGTCAATTGTGTGTAACCCTAGGACCTTTGCCCCAGAGTTCATGTGTTTTCTCATAGGACTGAGGTCATGTGGATAGCTAGTGCAGTTCACAAGAGAGATTTAAACGAGTCCATTTCAAAAGACAAAACCGCACAAAGTAGTGAAATCTAATGTAGTAGTTTTAGTCACTTTGGTAGCACAGCACTGCCTGCAGTTTGAGAAAGGAGGAAATTGGGGAGATTTCAATTGAATTTTTTATACTTTCTGGAACTAGCCTTCCTGTGAATGAAAGATTTCATGTTGTTAATGCTACCCATTTTTGTGTCCTGGTCTACTCCTTGCCAATATAGAAAGTCTAATTCTTTATATTCCCTCTCTCATACAGGCCTAATTCATCTTGTTTCCTTGTGAGATCTAAGCACACAACTTACTCTTTTTCAAACCCAAAACTTAAGGGATTCATTGACCTGGATCTGGGTCTGTGTTTCTTGACCAGCCCCAGAATCCTTTTTTATTTCTGGGAGCAACCCAGTGGCACTTACAGATCCAAAAATGGTGGCCTAAACTCTGAGTTTTATTTCTACATATCTATGTTTTTCTATCTGTATAATGGTGTGCAATAATGAATTAAGAAGTGTGCATTCCAGGCTGACTAGCAAGCAGCAGATGAACTTTGCAGACAGCCTGTTTTAAAAGTGGGAAAGCCATTTGCCTGCATTTACACTCAGCTGAAGTATTGCTTTAGAGTGATTTAATGTTCTATTAATAAGACAGCAATTTGTACAAGAACTCCTCTCCCTCCTTTGACCTTTGGATTATTTAGTATTGCTTTAATATGGTAACCAGTTGAAGTCAGCTTTTCAGGTTTCTCCACTGTACATCTGAATAAATCTCCAGTTGAGTGTGGTATGCAAAAGGTTAATGCAGGTTAATTCAGAAGGGTTTGGTCAGAACAGAACAGTTAGAGCACCTCTCCTCTTTTGTATTGCCTTATCTGCAAACGTCCAGCCTGGTCAGCTTATCTTTCATTACACAGCCTTGAGCCGGCAACCTGTCACGATAATATGCTTGGGCTGGAAGGTCAAAGGACAGGTCTAGGATGTAACTTCTGCAGCGTTTGACTAGTGGGGTGCCGCACATGTGTTCAGATCTGGGACCATCTTCCAAGACAGACCCCCTTGTATTAGCCAACCTGCCTCTGATCTGGAGCTGTAGGCAATAGATGGCAGTGTTGGATTAAAAAATTTGGCTGCCAAGGGACGCTGACTTCAGGGTGCTGCTGATGGCACCCTGTCCCACCGCCTGAAGAAGAGTGCATCTCCTCCATCCTCTTCGTACACCCCCTGCGCTCCCCACTCCACCAGGGCTGGGAGCTCCTCCTGGGTTCACTGCCCTCTTCAGTACCTGCATCAAGGGAGCCCCAGGCTCATCCCTTCTCCTCTCGCCTTTTGGCCTTTTTGTTTGTCGCCTGATGATGAATAGCTCAGTGCGAGTAATAACAAAAGAGAAAAGTTACTTGTTTGTGCTGCTGTTATTGAATAGCAGACAGATTAAATGCTGCGTGATGCTGAGGTTCCTAATGAGAGTATTTACTCGCATTTGTTTCCCTCTGTTGTGTGTGTATTTTTTTATGCTGGTAGAGAGACTCCATTAATCAATAGGTTTTACAAGGGACTATGTATTTTAGCTGCAAATTGTCAGTTACAATTCTTTGCTACTTGGTTTGTCCTCCAGCACTGTTTACTTCATTGTTCCCTATTAATCAAAGTAGCAGAGGTGAGGACAGCTAGGAAAACTTGTGCAGGATGTTTCTGTTCATTCATTCATTCTGTGATTTGTTAGTCTTCCCATCCCCCAGAGCCTTCCAGCACTTACTCAAGTGGATCTACGTCATCATTCCTAGGGTTACAAGAAGAAAGTGCTGATTTTTAATTTCTACCAAGCTGAAGTCTCAAATTTTTTTTTTTGTTACAACAATGAAAGCCTCTATTTTGCAGTTTGGAGGGGTTCTGTACCAAGATGTTAAAAAATTGAAGCTCACAGCCCCCTCAAAGGCAGGTCAGCCTTGTCTAATTTGGCAATGGAAGCAATAAGGCGTGGATGTTAAGTGTCTTGTCCAAGGTCACACGGCAGCTCTGTAGCAGAACAGGGACTAGGACACAGACTCCTTAACTCTCCATTTTGTTTCTTCTCATCTTCTTTCCCCAGATTTAGTCACCAGACTGCACTAGAAAACCCCATTTTCAAGTAGAATTAAATCTTAAAAGCTGCCGGCAGAATGCTGGTTCAAGTGCCAGTGACAAATACAGTCATTGAGCAATGCTGATCAACTACATTTCCCAAATGGAAAGACTGCATTTCCCCAATCAAAATTTCGTCCTTTATAAGAAAGTCCATTCAATGCTTTGAAAGACCTCAGTAGTTTCTTTGCATTCTTACTGACTTTTCAGACGCTTCATTCCTTTCACTCTCAAGTAGCAAATGCTGTAAATGAAGAAACTTCATCAGGGAAATATGGAGAAAGTTCAGATACTTGTGTCCTGGTTTCAGCTGGGATAGAGTTAACTGTCTTCCTAGTAGCTGGTACAGTGCTATGTTTTGAGTTAGGTTTGAGAAGAATGTTGATAACACTGATTTTTCAGTTGTTGCTAAGTAGCATTTAGTCTAAAGTCAAGGATTTCGCAGCTTCTGATGTCCAGCCAGCAAGAAAGCTGGAGGGGCACAAGAAGTTGGGAGGGGACACAGCCAGGACAGCTGACCAAACTGGCCAACAGGGTATTCCATACCATGGGACGTCCCGTCTAGTATATAAACTGGGGGGAGTCGGGGTGGGGGAATCGCTGCTCGGGGACTAACTGGGTGTCGATCTGCGGGTGGTGAGCAATTGCACTGCGCATCATTTGTACATTCCAATCCTTTTATCATTACTGCTGTCACTTTATTAGTGTTATCACTATCATTATTAGTTTCTTCTTTTTATATTCTACTATACTGTTCTTATCTCAACCCACAAGTTTTACTTCTTCTTTTCCCGATTTTCTCCCCCATCCCACTGTGGGGGGGAGGCAGTGAGTAAGCGGCTGCATGGTGCTTAGTTGCTGGCTGGGCTTAAACCACGACAACTTGAAACAGAACAGTCATACCCAAACTTCTTAGGCTTTGGGATTTAAGTATTTTGGAAAGGTAATAAAATGCCAGGGTTCTTTATCCAAAAAGAAAGTGGCCAAATATTTTGGCGTTAATCAAGAACTGAATAATTATGCAGTAGTACTTTACTGCCATTATTATTTCTCTCTTGACTTGGTGCACTGGCCTCACTCCTTGAGAACAGAGGAAATATAAGAGCTCACTGTAACTCTCCATTTGGAAATTGCTTTGATTTAGCCTGTGAAAAATGTTGTCCGGGCTCCTGCAATGTTATTGCTCTCCAAATCAATCAGGAACAGTTTGAACAAAGATGACTGATAGAAGGATTCAGATGCATGGCTCTGGAGAGAGATTTATGGTATCACAAGAAATTATTGTGCTGAAAGCTACCATAGGCTGAAGTTCCAACGAACATGAGTGTGGAAGGATCAAAGTGACTAAGAGAAACATATACTTGTGAATATGTTGAGGTTTACAAATTACTGTTTTCACTCATACTTTAGATCACTTTTTCCACATCTGTGACGTCCAGTTTTGCCATATAAAATCATGGGAAGCAATCAGGGCTGCATGAATTTTTTCAATCTGTCACAAAGGAGGCAGCATAAATATTTGTGGTTGACCAGAGATTAATAAAGTTTGTAAGATATCAGAAGTGTTCAAGTATCTACTACATTTCAGATCAAGATCTTCTTGCAGGTAATCCCCAAGCGGAAAAAGGCTTTGTTTGAGCATATTAATCATTGCAAATTACTTGCTGAGCTCTAAATGCCAGGGTGAAAAGCTACCAAAATCGCTTGGTAAAGGAAGGATTGAAAATGTTTGGAAAAGGGGAAAAAAGAGGGAAAGGAGAACACTGTGGAGACAGTTACTGCTTGTAAGGAAAAGCACATCAAAAAAGAATGACAAAAATGTTGTGTCTACATGTAGGAGTTAAAATGGCTTTTGACAAGTGTGTTGGGAAAGAAGAAGAGGAGAGAAATGAAAAATATTCATAAAAGGGATGAAATCAGTAAGGCTCTTCTAATGTCTGATCTACTGAGCTGCCTTTAAAAATTATACTTAATGAGGCACCAAGGAAAATGGAAGAAGCAGCCAGAATCTGAAATGAAATGTCTTTTATAGCTCTTTAGGAAAACTAGGAAATACTGGGGTTTTTTATTCATTGCCCTAAAAAGCCTGTCCAGCTAAGTCCTGCAGGGCAGTGGGTCTCTCTGAAACTACTTCTGCCTTTCTGCATGGCCGGAGTGGTCATTTAGACTTGGACTGTAAAACTTATCCAAAACATCCTTTGCCACTGAAGTCAGTAGCAGCATAGGAGCTGCAATACTGGTTTGAATGACGGATTCCACTTTTTCTGTCTCCTTTTTAGCAGTGATCAGTAACAGATGCATCAAAGACACAGGATCATAGAATGGTTTGGGTTGGAAGGGACCTTCAAAGATCACCTAGTTCCCATCCCCCTGCCATGGGCAGGGACACCTTCCACCAGACCAGGTTGCTCAAAGCCCCATCCAACCTGGAATTGAACACCGCCAGGGATGGGGCATCCACAGCTTCTCTGGACAACCTGTTCCAGTGCCTCACCACCCTCACAGTGAAGGATACTTGTTCAAGCACTGTACACTGTAGTACATGCATAGTGCAAAGTTCCTTTCTAATCCAGGGCTAGCTAAAGATAGGCTTATGTCCTGAGGAGTACAGCTTGAAATTTATAATAACTAGTAGCACTAAGGATATTAATCCATTTTCATCCCACTAAGTTCTTTGAAATGTAATGTTAAACATGGCCTGATTCTCCATACCTGCAGTGGGGCTATTCATTAAAAATTAAACAAATATGTATGTTTGTAGGCTGGGCCTGAGGTCTTTGAGAGATCAGAGCTTTGGAAAGCCGTTCTGCCATAACTGAGTTAGAGGCTAAGAATAATAAAATGGATATAAAGTTACAGAGTGGCATAGCAGCCAAGGAGAAAAATGGGATTTTGCACAGTAGATGTTCTGGCGGGACCTGGCAGTCTGAGCATGACTGTAACAGTACATTAAATTTCTTAGCAATATTCCAGAAGTTACTTTCTGTGTTATCTTGTATCAGGAGTTATCTCAGTTTCCCCACCTCTGAAATAAATAGCCACCTGCTCAATTAGTGAATTCCTTTTTGTGAAGGGTTCTAATAAATGGGAAGTGCTTCATATTGGCAGTAAAGTCTACAGAATAATAATCTAGGAGATTTTTCTGAAGGTGACATTGATTTAGTCATTTACAGCTAAATTGGACAAAGCAGAGGAGATTGTTTGTCAGCAATAGTCTTGCACAGGGATGAAATTCAGCCATACATGGAGGATCAGAACAAAACTTAAGCAATCAAATCTTTTTTGGAGGTGCTAAAGGGAATCGAGGTGAGGCACAGGGATTGTGTGGCGTTTTTATGAAATTCGCAAAGATTGTAGGGAAACAGCCAACAACTAACGCAGAATTACTGAACTTTTTCTTTTTTCATCTCCATTAATTGATCACAGTAATATTAGAGGGTCTAGTGATTGGACAACAGTTACTGCAGGAAGAAGAAAGAAACCTGAAATCACTATCGAGCAGGACAGAAACTTTTATGTTAAATTTACAATGCAATCAGTTGATGTCTCCACTAAAACATTTGATTCAACAAATCTAAAGGAAATCAGAATGTTACTAGCTCTTATTAAGTGCTAAATGGCAGTAACTATTGACAGCCAAAAAGTTAAACCCTGCTATTCTAGTGAAGCATGAAATAATAACTATCAAAAATCTCCTTATTCTAACATTGGATTGGGACCTCAGGCCTTCTTGTTGTAGGCACATATCTCACTTGGCGATACAGCACTAACGAAAGACTTTGTATACCCTACAGGTTCCTTGCTACTTTGCAAAGCATCCAAGTACCTTCCCACCTCCTCTTCTCACCTCTGAAATCCTTCAGAGGTGCACACCGCACCCTACCCCTCTCCCAATATAATTTCACAGAGTATGAAGAAACACTGCTAATGTGAAATACCTTTCTTCAGGACAAACTGCACTGCAGTATTCCAGACAGGTCGCTGCCTTTGGGTCCCTGCCTGTTAAAACACATATAGTGAGTGCTCATTCTGCAAAAGGCAGATTCCATAGGTGTAAGGTTGTGGAATAAAAAACAAGGCTAGAGACATCAGTTATATAGCTAAATCCACGAGGCTGCCTTTTTCCTTGATTAGTGCTTTTGAGGTCTGCCAGTTCTTGACACTTATTGACCCTTGGAAGAGAAAGGTGGCTTGATTCTTTCCCGACAAAAATGCATACATGCAGAGATAAAAGAAGTGTGATGGATGGTAGCACAATACCAGCCATTTTCACCTGTGCCAGAGATATGAATCTTTACCTTAAGATAAGACAAAACATTAAGTGCTCTGGGATCAATCCTTCCTATGTAGTCTGAAAAATGCCTACCATAATGGAAGATGCTTTCACGGCCTGAACACAGACTGCAGTTCTGCTATTCAGTTTCAGCTATGATTGTTAAATTGCAGTTCGTATAACATTCATTTACATATATGCAAGAGGTGGGGACTGTATTCCAGGCAGGAAAACCCAACATGCTGTGTCAATAGCACTTAGTCAGTCAGCAGCCTCATTTATCAC
Source organism: Buteo buteo (assembly GCF_964188355.1). Classification (NCBI taxonomy): domain Eukaryota; kingdom Metazoa; phylum Chordata; class Aves; order Accipitriformes; family Accipitridae; genus Buteo; species Buteo buteo. The sequence goes on along the minus strand of NC_134176.1, from coordinate 52,603,743 downwards.
AGATCAATTACCAATACTGTGCTTTTTACGTTCAAATGCCTGACTAGACACAAAGCAGAGGGCAAGAAAACTGTCAGATCTCTTGTGCAGCTTACAAATGCTCTGGTTAAATTCACTAGTTTACAAAACTGATGGACAGGTGTTGTGATGTGAAAGGTGAGAACAGATGTGCTCATGGAACTATGATTCAGGTTTGCAAGTGTAATTTCTGGCTTGATACCAAACTTCATGGACAAATTATCTGATTTGTGCTTCTACCTTACACCCACTGAATGAGATGTGCCTTTTCCAAAGTTTATTTGTTTCTAATCAGTACTCAAATATGCTAGAGCAGGCTTTGTTTATCACCGGTCCGTACACATTCTAGTACCTTGAAGTCCCAATGTGACTGCTGAGTGGTTCAAATCATAAGGCAGCTAGAAATTTCCAGATGACATTGTTTATATAAAATAGGGGCAATTTCTGGCCTGACATAAGTAATCATAAGAACTGTATGAGAAAGCATTGCCTATAACCAATGGTAATGTATTTTCCCACTAACAACTAAGAGAATGAGGGGACTGCCTCTTTTAAAAACAATGCTAATTCTGTTGCAGATCCAGCATTTTATCCAACAGAGACAGAAGTTGAAATTATCACAAATTGCATTAAAGCAGAAGTCAACATCTGTGAAAGCAGCAGTTTTAAGAATAATAATACTTTTTCCCTCTTTTGAAAAATATCACTTTGAAAATGTTAATGGTCAATAGACTCCTGTTTGATTAATAAGTATGATTATCTCTGGTTTTACAAATGGAGAAACAGAAATCTTGAGTTTCACTCCAATCACAGAGCAATGCTATTTCTTATGCAAGGAAGAGACCATCACTGTGCTGCTTGACTGTGAAAAAGGCTCAGTGGCACAGAGATTCCTATGTGAGAAAAGAAATCTGTGGAATTTATATTTCACCGTGAAATGAGCCTAATTATAATTTCTGACTTTTGGGTAAATCAGCTTCTGGCAACAGTTCATATTTCCACTGCCCCTTTGGTTGTAGGGCTCACCTTTGAAAGCATTTTTGCCAACTAAAATAACAAGAGAGACAAAAACTGGGCCTGAAGCACCGCAGAAGCATCTACTTCCCCAGTGAGTGTAGAGGATTCTGTGTCATAAGCTGAGCCAGTGGGGTTTTGATGATTGAATAATCCTACTTAGCCTTGTATCCTGCAGGGAAAGGGGCTTGGAACAACATCTAACAGCTGACAGAAACCGAAAGACTCACTCAAAGGCAAAGCTGTTCACTCAAATACTTCTCTTTTCTGAAGTTCTACATCAGCTCTTAGGATTCTACTATTAGAAGAACAGAAATGGTATATTAGGGTGTCTAGATCACATTCCCTCACGTTGGTCCTCTTTAAGTTGTATAGAAATTCTTGAAAGACGAAAAACTCATAATAAAAGATATAGTATTGGAATGCACTATAATCCAAGAGAATAAAAGCAATATATTGCAACCATGAGTGGAGAGGAGCAACGAGTGAAAATCTGAGCTAGTATTATAATATTTTACAGCTCAGATTCCAAATCTATACATTTCCCCAGATGAAGTGAACAGTCCCCACTGTTGGTGTTGCACTTCAGATTCTGGCATGGTCCTGAGAAAAGATAAAAACAAGGCATGAACTTCCTGCTTGAATCTGGAGGCAGTTTAAGAGTTTCAGAGGTGAGACACAAATCCCCTTAAATCCTAGGGGAATTCTTCTTCAGGAAATTTATTACTGGTTATTAGTGCTCTAGTATAACAAAAGGACACAATAAATGCCTTCAGGGCTTGCTTGCAGCCTTTTGACCTTTTTGAAAGAGCATATTCATATTTTGCTCTGAAAAATACATTTTATCAACAGTGTAACCATTAAATGTATACTTGGTCAAAGACTTGCTGGTAAAACTTTTACATTAAAAATTGTATTGTTGACTGATGCCTGTCTCAGATTTTCATTGAAAAACACTTAAAACCCCCCAAACATCCAACAACTCCAGAACCTGTTGATTTACTGCCTAAACTGTTTTTGATTTACAGCAGTTCTCAACTGAAAATTAGTTTTGGCTATTGTATTTTTGTATGTATATTTTATGAATGTATGTATTTTGTATGTATATTGTATGAAAAGTTAGCACAAAAACTTTCTGAATACATAGGAGGAAATAGTTTCAGATCAACTTTCCTTAAATAAGAGGAAATAGCTCCATATCTCCTTGTAAAGTGTTGTCTATCCATTTTAAATATCATATTTCATCTACTTGTTTGTTTTTCTAAAAAACATTTATACTAACACTGCTAATTACTAATGGAGATTAGTAGTCATAAGCCAGACTTTTATTCATTCTAAAATGAGGAAAATTTTAAATTTTCAAGAATCGGTGAAAGCAGCAAAATTAACATCCTCACTTTTAGCCTAGCGTAACAAATGTGACTATGGTAAATATAGGGGTATCTGAAATTGTCTCAGTATGCTAGAAATGCAAAAGGAAACACTGATAAAGAGAGAGCAGGAAAAGCCAAACAGTTTGGAAAACACCGAATGTGTGTTTCTTAGTATGAAAAGAGGTAAAAGCAATTCTTTTATTCATGTTATATTCAAGTGTGTAGGACTTTTTATCACACGTTAAGAATTTACATAGATTGCATCACAGAAATGCTTAGCTGTCTGTTCTGTACTAAAACACAGTGCGACACTCTGACTAGTTTTTTTGTGATTGTGAAGAAAAGTTTGAGAACAGAATCCAAGGGCAGCTGAAACTGAAATCCGAGTGCTGTGATTTTTTTGTCTCAGATATGTTAAAAAGTAGCTCAGGCTGAAACAGTACTGTGTTTGTCCTTGGAACATCAACTTTGGCTGTGTTCTTACAGGGCTCTTCCAAACACAGGAGGAGAATACTGCAGTGGCCAGCCGATAATGGCACTTGGTGCAAGAGACAAGTTCAAAACCTCAGAAAAATATTCACTTCATGCTGAATCTGAAGAAAAATGTAGAAAATGGAAATATTTGGGGAAAAAAACCCCCACGAAATAAAGCAGAAAAATTCTCTTTGAGTCCCCTTCCTGACATTTCCCTTATCCAAAACAAAACAGCTTGTGTGTTTGTATTTTAAATAATTTTTTAAATTCTTTCACAAGAAAAGTATTGTTGAAAAGTTTTATTGTCAAATGTCCATCAAAGCATTTCAGCAATCCTAAAAATAAATGAGTATTTCTACATTTTTAACATATTTTCCCCATTTATTTGAGCTGAAAATATTCACAGAAGTTAACCTGAATTTTGCAGTTTCTAGGGGATTGGGACTTCATTTTACTGCTTGTGCAAAAATGTCATCAAATCCTGGTCTTTAGTCTTCTATTCTAAAAAAGCAGTTGCAGTCTGTCCTCTGCCAGCAAAGCCTGACATAATGTCTCATATCAAAGCAAAGGAATGCCAAAAATGGCTGAATTTACTACTTACAACTAAGATGAAACAACATCTATTTACTGAAAAACAGAACAAATCATATTCAGGAATAATATACATGAGCAGTGGTTTTCTTAATTTGTAAGATGCAACTAAAAGGGACTGAATTGTGCCTAAGACTACTCCAGTGCATGTTTCTGAGGAAAATGCCATTGATTTTAGTAGAGTTTTCCTAGTACTTTCTTCCCAGTTTTATGTGCTTAAGTACAATAAATGTTTAATTACCTGGAGAGGCCGACAGTCACTGACAATCAACCAGTGCAATACCGTTGGCTGATTTTTTTCCACATGGAAAATTCATCAATATTTCAATGAAATCTATTGAGAAAAAACTATCAGGTAAATTTCTGCAAATATGTTCTCCTTTTTTGTACACCCAGTTCTACTAAATAAATGGTATGAAATCCTGTCCCCCAACCCTCAGCCCTTCTCCTTATAATCACGAGGTCACATTTCCTCCAGAACTTCAGGCTTTTCTTAAGCCTCATAAAAGTGGACATCTTAAACAAGTAGTCTGGACTTGCAGGTGTAAGATCAAACTTCCTTCAAAACTTGTAGAAAATGTTGGTAAAAATACTGCTCCTTTAATAGCAAAATTGGCAGTTCTGCTAGCTGTTAAGTTTCATTGGCAAGAATTAACTGAAATAAAGCTTGAACATATGGCATATATCAACAACAATGTAGTGTAATTGGAAATATATGCTGAGGAAGGAATGTCCAGATTAAATTAAACAAAAAACACATTTCTGCACAGCCTTTGTAATTGCAGTGCTCTTATTATCCCGGATGTATCTGACTGACTGATTCATTTCCATTAAATCAGGCATTAAAAATTTCTCATTTAATAGCAGAAACACATCTTGAAATTTAAATACAAATACCTTGATGCTCATTAGCAAGTAAACTTTGTTAGACAAAATGTTAGCAACTACACACAAAGTCTGTAGATGAGAATTACCTAACTACATTTATTTGCACATTCTACAAGGAACTAGATATTCATATTTAAATTAAAAAATGTGTTAATTAGTAATCAGATCTAGTACTTCACAGCTTCTTCAAATTCAGAAGTTTACAACATCCCATAAGGTCAATAAGTATTACTATCTGCATTTCACAGAATAAGCAAACAAGGCAAAAAAAAATCAGCTATAAACATAACTTCTGATGAACTTGGCTCTCACATCGGTATCTTCTCTTTCTGTGCTTGACCCCACTTACTATGTTTTGATTGGGAAGCTGAGTTTTTTGAGTGAAATAACTTATCATTCAAGTTACCGCTAGTATGTGTGGGGCAGTGGCTGAAGTTCAGATGTCCTAATCCTTCATTCCAAGGAAAAAAATAGGACCCTGTCATTTGCCATAGTAGGTTTGAATTCTCCGTGTGTTTCTATAATAAAAACACACAGTTTTAACTAAGCAGGAGAGAGTAATTTATGAACATCTGATGAAGAAGACACAGTCTGACCCTCATTAGTATCCTCAGAAACACACCTCTCTGCCCAAGGGAACTGCAGAAAATGTGTACTTCAATTAATAAAGCTCCTGATTAAGTGCTGGGAATAAAATGAAATACGAATGCAATTTCTCTTTTTTAAGCTGCTTTTGGAAATCCCAAGATATCCTACCAATGGCAGAGGAGGTTTACACTCTGTATGTTTTGGATAAAGAAGTTCTGATTTAAGATGTGTATACAGCATTGTTTATGTCTTTGTTCTGAAACAAAGCGTGTTTGGGAAGAGGGCTGAATCATAGCACAAAGGTGAGTAATTACTGCTGGTTTTACACTGCCTTTTACAAACGGCATCACCTTTTATCCACTATGCCTGGAAAAAGCATCATTCTCCTTTCAATGTGAAGATGACAAGGGAAAGTAAGTGGTGACTTAGATGCCAGAGAAATCTGTTCTAAATATATCTTGTCAGAACAGTGCATATTAGTCTGAGATGTGGGTACATACGTCTCTTCTCCTCTCAACATTCTTTATAGTCTACAGTTTTTCTACAAAATTAATGGAGAAGCTCTCACTAAGTATTTACAGCATCTTTCTTTTATGACAAAATTTTTTAACTGGGATATTGCTCCACCTAATTAATGATTGAGCAAAGAAACATCCCACAGGCCAATGACTAAGAAGTTTGGACAGACTTACAAGTGAAAAGTAAGTAGACCGACTTCTGACGTACATTTGTAGCACAGCAGTCACTGAGATCCAGTGGATCCAAGCACTGTACAAACCCCATATGGAATTTTAAAACCAATACCTTCTAAGAAGAGCTTAAATTTCAATTAATGAAGATGTCTCTGTCTCAATGTCTTCCAAAAAAAAGCTTAATGATTTGACCAAGTTCATCTAAGGGCTCTTTGGCAGCAAACTGATTTTTCCATTTCAAGTTTGGCTTCTTAAAGCACAAGATAGTACTCCATCTACAAGATGCACAAGTGCAAATTTTACCCTGAAATTAACAATTTAAGATGACTCTTCTCCCTAATGAACACTTTCCCGGGGAGGGGGACAGGGCGAGAGGAGAAATCAAACTGTTAATTAGATTAACATACTTACAGATAGCTAAAACCTGGAAGCAAACAACAGCCTTAAGTGTGATAATTTGAAGTAATTTTCTTGCCTTTAGTGTGTTTGTTAAAGGTTACAGGAATCTCCAGGGCACAGCTCTTCTCTTTTTTTTAATGATCAGCTCAGTTTAGGGAATTAGCTAGCAGCGGAGGTCTTGTTCTGCTCCTCTTTTTCATATACCAAGTACCACTGAATTCTGTGAGCAGTGTCAGTGATGCATGATGCTTGAATTAAATGTCACCTTGACTGAGGCCGTATGTCTCAGACTAGACATTTAGAGATATAACCGTCCCATTCACTTGTACAGTAAAAAAAGAAGATATCTAGATAGATTTAAATGACAGATTAATGTTAGAATGTGAGTGCTGATTACCCTGGACTTTATTGTCAAATTCCTAAATTTACTCTTCTGGTGAGCTTACTTATGAGAGAAGAGACACTGGGCCCAATTCCAAACTTTTTTATACCAGTAAAGTCTGTTTGTGGAATTTCACCTGTCTAAATCTAGTAAAAGAATTACCTCTTTGTACACTTCAATTATTTAGTATTTACTTCTATCAGGACTATATTCTCAAGCACGTCGCTGTTACCAGTTCTCTTGCAATAGCCAGGCTTCCTTCAACGCGATACAGCACACGCTGATTTGTTACCAGATCAAGGGTTTCCTCTTCACCAGAGTGCTTGAAGGAGCAAAGAGGTTAATTTATAACTTCTTGACAAAGAGCATCCTGCATGGTTTACGATCAAGATCCCTAGGGGACCTTGTCCCTTCGATTCAGGGCATATCTTTGTTCCTTTGGGCAGGAGGGGGCTCAGACGCGCTCATATAGCTCTGCAGTATCTTCCCATCCAAAGTTGTTTTCTGCGTACTCTGAGGCCGTGAGGAAAGAAGAGGTGGAGTTCCCAGAAGCACGAGGAGACGAAAAGGTTCAAAATTCCCATCCTCCAGGTATGTGGGATGTGACAGGGATGATGGGCAGCCCAGGCTTCTGCAGCCTTTCACTTGGGACTTCTGTGGCTGGGGACCTGAAAGTATCTTTAAATCATCCTGGAATCCAGGTTATGGTCATGGAGATGAACAGATCCCAAAGGAGGCCTCTGAAAACTCTCCACATCTCCTTTTTTTATCCCCTTTGATTGGATGAAATAAGAAGATATGAATTTATCCTTGATTTGCAGGTAGTTCTTGGATGCTCCTCTGGCAAGTAAGACAATTTTAAAGCTGTTTTGGTGGCTACACCTAGTAGAAAGGCTAGATACTGCACTGACATAAGAACGAAAGCCTTTTACACCTCCTCACCTACTTGAATGACAGACTAAGAGTAATTTGCCCTAGTTTACCTCAGTCTACCACTAAATTTGTATAAAACACATTTCCTGAAAATCCCTGTATTCACTGGAATGTTCACTTTTACCTTTCTTATTTACCACACCATTTCAGCGAAAGCCAGAATTATTTCCAAGTGATACGCTGACACATCTACGCTATGTGAATATAGAGCCTTAACCTGACCCTGCACAAACACGTCACCTGCATTTGCACTGTCACCCTACAGCTCTGTCAAACTTTGTGGGTGGGTGAGTGTGTGCAGACATGTACTGACCACTGCGTCCCAATTTGGGGAGATGTTTAGAGTCAGAGGGTATTATCTTATTCTGATGATGAATGGTAGAAAGACCAGTGAGAAAGTGGTGGAGACATTTCTGCACATGCACAAAGGCTGACATACTATCCATAAGTCCTATCATTGACTTTGTTCCTGATGATACCTGCCTACCACCATCAATATTAACCTAGTTCTCATTTTAGATTGTCTTTAATATATCTCAGGTATTACAGGGATGCTCAGGTACAGCTACACAGCTTGAGAGATATATTGAACTTCCATTTTTTATTTTTGAGTCATTTAAGACAAATAGAACAGCATAGTTTTGGTGTTTTTTTATTTTAACAGTCATAGGAGGTGATAGAAAGAGAATGATCCCCATTTGAAAAGGTTTGGAAAGCTTTTAATCATCTTCCTCTGGGGCATCTAAAGATTATTGCAGAAAAAGACTATGGAGTTGCATTACTATTTCTATAATGTTATGTCAGTATTAATCACAAAGAGTAATATTTAATGGGGAAGAAGGCTCTGAGTATTGAACTATTTCAGCTTTGCCTTGGACAGTGTAGCATGGCGTATGTATATATATATAAAAATAAGACATTTTAACACTCACACTTTTTAATTCTACAATTAAATAATCCAAAATGTATGGGAGGTTCTCATGACAAATGCTTCTCTTTCTTCTAATTTTCCTATTTACTATCTTCCTTAGCTATCCAAGGATAAGTGCAGCTGAACATGAGAATAGGAAAGAACAGTACCTTTTCCCAGCTTATTTATGTACTACAGAAAGCTTCCCTATATAAAAATAAATAACAAAATTATTAGACCCATAAAGGCTTTGTGAAAACCACAAATCAAGAAAAAACAATCTGCTTTGGTATCACTGTTTTAAACCTGTGTGAAGTTCCTTCTAAAACTAGGAGAATTTTTAATTTCTTTTTCTGCATCACAATGCTACTTAAATGCCTGGGACTTGAAAAAAGGACTGGCCATTGGTAACATACAGTCTGTGCCCAAAACCACAGGTTAAAATAATAGACTGGGGAAAAAACCTGTTACTATTCCTCTTTGACAGAAAAGAATTCATTTGTCTGTCCCCAGTCATGAACCCTGCAACAGAAACTGAACATAAGTCTTAGTGCTGTGATTCATTTTTCTGGTCAGATATAGAAAGAAATAAACTTGCAAATAAAGGCCTGAAAATACTGAACTGTGTTACTTGGAGTAATCAGACTTCTGAGGGAACTCCTAGAAAAACAAATTTCAGTCTTACATCAAGGATTCTCTGAAATTGGACTGTTTTTCTATTTAGAAATCAGAATCTTTCTGTGGGTGAGTGAATACCTGTATGGAAAGGAAAATATTTGGGCAACTTCTCAAACTACTTTATATAACTTTTTTTCCTTTATTCCTTTGGGGCAGAGTTTAATGCTCAAAGTTTCTTAAACATTTTGAAGTTGATTCTTTAATTGTTTGTTTTTTTCCCATTTGTATATGTTAACAGTCCCACTGCTGTGCATTGGTACTAAGTAAGTAGAGTAAGATATATTTCCAGTGCTGTCCTGCATTTTAATAACAAAGGTTATTGTTAAAAAGCCAACACCGACCCACTGTAATTGAATCTCAGATAATATTACCACTGGATCAATGGTTGACATTTAAGTGACAGCCATAAAACTCCAGCACACTGTCTGAGAAATATGTTGTTAACCCCCTGTTCTGGACAATGTATATCTCATACACCATAGTAGTTACCTTTAGATAACAAAGATATTTTTCATCTAATTACTGTACAGACCTTTAGAAGTATTAATGCCACATGGAAGAGTGGCACTCAGTTTTACCACTGCTCAGAACATCTACGGTCCACCTAACCATGTTACTAAAAAAGATTTTTGGAAGGAAGAAAAACTTCATGCTTTTAAGGGTGTTTGGGGGTGTTGGTCAACAACCGGCTGAATATGAGCCAGCGGTGTGCCCAGGTGGCCAAGAAGGCCAACGGCATCCTGGCCTGTATCAGAAATGGTGTGGCCAGCAGGAGCAGGGAGGTGGTTGTTCCCCTGTACTGGGCACTGGTGAGGCTGCACCTCGAGTCCTGTGTTCAGTTTTGGGCCCCTCACCACAAGAAAGACATGGAGGTGCTGGAGCGTGTCCAGAGAAGGGCAACCAAGTTGGTGAAGGCTCTAGAGCACGAGTCCTATGAGGAGCGGCTGAGGGAACTGGGGCTGTTTAGCCTGGAGAAGAGGAGGCTGAGGGGAGACCTGATCGCTCTCTACAACTACCTGAAGGGGGGTTGTAGTGAGGTGGGTGCTGGTCTCTTCTGTCAGGTGGCTGGAGATAGGACGAGAGGAATCAGCCTCAAGTTGTGCCAGGGGAAGGCTAGATTGGATATTAGGAAAAATTTCATTACTGAAAGGGTTGCCAAACATTGGAACAGGCTGCCCAAGGAAGTGGTGGAGTCACCATCCCTGGAGGTGTTCAAAAAACGTGTAGACATGGCGCTTAGGGACATGGTTTAGTGGTGGACATGGCAGTGTTAGGTTACAGTTGCGCCCAATGATCTTAAAGGTCTTTTCCAACCGAAACCATTCCATGATTCTATGATTCTGTTCTAAGGAACCATAACAGTTAAGGAAGTCTCCCATTACTGAGTTTAGAACAAGATCTTCAGAGTGAGTAAGCTGGCTCACAGCTATTTGGACTCACATAATTTACAGCAACAGTGTTGGAAACATCTAGGGATGGTAGGTACTGGGGATAAGAGACCTAAGTAAAGGAACCATGCTTCAAATCCAACACAGCAATTATTTAATTCTACTGTGGTTATATTTTAAAGGGAACTCACTGATTTTGGGGGCATTAATAATTCTAGCATTTATAACCAGAACACTTAAAGCAGGGTGATAAAACGTTATGTATCTGTGTATATTTACAGGTGAAGAGGTAAAGAGTGGTTAGCCAGGTGAAGCAAAATGACCTTGCATTAGAACATAAGATAGTAATTATTGCTATTGGCAATGACAGAAACATAAGACTTGATAGTTCAGCGACCTGATATGGTACAAGAAATTGTATGTTCCGAGAGTTTATTAAAGAAATTAGATCTTTTCATAATATGTCAAACTTAGCCACTCTTAGGTTCTAGTGACTGGGAAAATGAAGAAGCTAATCAAGAGTCTTTGTTAACCATTCAGTAGTACCTGCGTAAGATTTCATTTCATTTATACCATCCCTTTATCACAGCAAGAAAACAAGAAACAAACAAGCAAAAAAGCCATCAAGAACCATGAAATAATAAAAGAGTCACTTTGTAAGTCATGTTTGTGATTGTGATACTCCTTCCAATTCAGCCAGCAGTCTTAAAATACAACTGTTTGCCAGAATAACAATTGCTTTTGGAATAAAAATGAAAGCTGCAATAGGAAAGCCTGAAGCACTACAGAGTAGGAGAGTTTTGGTGCTAAAGAGTGCCAGTGACCATTTTTCCTGTTTCCTGTGGATGAATTTTCAGTTCTGGTAATTGAAATAATGGTACTGTGTTTGTGTTCGCCCAGTTAATGGACCCCACAAGAAGTGGGAACTTACACAGTCATCTGCCTTGTTTTGTCAGAGTGGATTGCAAAATATTCTTCAAAGCTCAGCTATTATCTAGGCTAGAAAACAGAATGCAAAACATTTGTGTCTTCTTAGAAATCAACACTGGCACCCACTGAGGGACAGAACTAAAATAAAGTTTTGAAATGTAATGTCTGAGTCTCCCTCTCCTTCTGAAACTACACTATGTGATAAGATATGACACTGATGTCTCCTAATACTGACTGAGGAGCAATTTCTAGTAACAGTAATAGATTCATCTTGGCAACACGATATTCAATGTCAAAACCAAGCCCTTGGCTCTGTCTGGAGGGATCTTTCTGCTGTTTTGGGAAATCAACACGAGAGAGAGAGTCAGAGTTAAAGTGGGTGTTAATGTATTTAGCAGGTTGATCTGGATGTTCTGCCTTGTTAATTCTCCTATTGCTTCAACGGACTGGAACAGTTAGTCCCTCCACTCAATGTTGGTGATGCCACACCTGAAATACAGTGGCTAGTTTTGGTCCTCCAATTCAGGAGAGATGTGGAGATACTGGAGAGTTTCCAGTGGAAAGCTGAGAAGATGACCAGGGGCCTAGAGCACATAACTTACGAGGAAAGGTTGAGAAAACTGGGTTTATTTAGTCTGATGAAGAGGAAGCTAAGGGACAATCTGATAGCAACATGTAACTATTTGTACAGTAGTTACAAAGATAATGAAGCCCAATTCTTCTCATTAAAGCCAGTATAAAAAGGGGCAAAAGCCACCAATTGTGTAGCTATGTTCAGCCTGGACATTGAGGGGGAAGGAAAATCACCAGGAAGCTGAATTGCACTGGGAGAAATTACCCAGAGAGGTTGTGAAATCTCCATCCTTAAGATTTTCAAGACCGTGTGGGACAAAGCCATGGCTAATCTGACCTAGTATTGAAAATAGTCCTGCTTTACATGGGTAGTTGGACTATATAACCTCTCAGAGGTCACTACCAAACAGAATTTCTACAAATCTTTCATTTTCATAACACTATAATTATGAAAGCGTACTTTGCTTCTTAGTGTTCATTGCTATAAAATCGGCAAAGTGTAGGGTTCTAATGGGACTTTCTTGATCACATGTTATGCTAGTCTTGGAAATTTGCAAGGCCAGGCCAACCTTCAGGGAATTCTCAAAATGGAAGAGGCAATATCTACTAGTTAGGAACATAAAAAGAAGACCGACGTCTTTGCTCATCACATCTAATCCTTGTTATCATAGGCAACCATGCAAAGACGATATTTGACAGATTTGCTGCCTTTATTACCTGAAGATGCTGTCTACACTGAAATTCTCACAGGTACAATATTGAGGTCTTCAGGATCACTGAGAGGGGAGCACAGTTCATAGAAAGTAATACTCTGTTCTTAAGACTCTGCATGCTTCCTAAATCTGATGGATTTGCTTTCTGTTCCTGCATAGATAGAGAGCATTTTAATGAAAGACTTGTGGAATAATTGCATTCGGTTAATTCATCGTGAGTTTGGTTTCACAAAGGTTTCCCCTGTTTGTTCCAGGGAAACAGGTTCCTTTTGCAGATATTCAGTGGTTACTTGCTCCTTCTTTGCTTTCCAAAGAGAAGTTTAGGTATCTTGTAAAGCCATTAATTCTTCCAAAGTATCCAGGCATTTCAAAAAAAACCAAAGTCTTATAGATGAATGTCTTATTCTGGAGCTCAACATGAACACTATACCCAGATTCAAAACAAACTCACAATTTAGAAGAATATAGATCTTAGTCCTGACTTGACCTACACAAATGACTTTTTCATTTTAGTCTTCAACAGTAACAGAACCTCAGTGCTGAATACCATTTACCTGGTGACCATTTAAGTTCCACATTTTTCATCTGAGGTTCAGTGTTGTGATATCTCATTTTATATGAAAATCTAGTGATTTAGTTAAATGATTTAGTGCTATGAAGTATGCCAATGTAAAAAGTTCAGCTGTATACAAATATAACAGGCTTTTTAATGCAGCTACCAAAGAGTATGATATTTACCACACAGCAATCCAACAATTCCAGCACTTTCCTTAAATGAAAACAGGAATACAACATAAAAATTGAATTTTGTATGACACTTAGATTTTTCCAGTGACAAATACAGTGGGAAAATAGAAGGACAAAAAAAGATTATTTTGCTAATAATTACATGGCCAGGCAATATTGCCTGTCATAGGACCACCAGGTTTACATGCTTGGTTTAAGCTTAAAATAAAACAGGAAGGGAGGGAAGCATTTTTACAAAATAAAGTAAAAATAATATGCTGTTCTCCCTCTGATCCCGTGATTTGCACTTACCCCCCAAAACTCTGAAAATACATGAGAAAAGAAATCTAACAACAATTTATGCAATGAACCTCAAGAGGGTGACTAGTCACCTCTGTTGCTGTGCTTGTGTCCTTCAGGTATCTGCTACAGAAAGATGATAAGCAACTAGAATACAAGGCTAATAAAAATCTGTGTTATTTACAGTATAATGCAGTTCTTTCCAGGGCATGTTTTCGTAGAAGATTGATTAGTCTATTTATTGTGCAAGCTTGGAAAATGCAAAATGATTAGACACAGCAATTTTTTTTAAATCTCATTCTTTACGTCTGGTGGCATAGTCCTCTTGGTATTGCCTATACTAGTATGAAAGGTAAAATTCAGCCACCAGCATGGAAAAAATATCTTGAAGCGCAATTTGACTGCAATATAATGAGGGCTGGGAAAAAAAGAAAGCTTTCTACCTTCACAGTGACTCACAAAGTTTACAAAGAAAGTTCTACACGAGGGAAAAAGCCTGCTTAATGCACAGAATATTGCTAGGTAGATCAACTACAACTCCCGTTGGGTCCCAGCCTGCTCAAACTGAAGAGAGTGGCAAAACTCTGATTAACTTCGTGGTATTTCAGCACGAGCTCTCACAGATTGAAAAAACTGCTGACACTGTACCGGTGTGAATGCTGTCTAGTGAGTGCCATTGGGAATATGCAGGAAATGTGTAAACTGTGTATCTGAGATTGGAATTTCTCTGAATTAGCTACTTAAAATACTGGGGACTACCTTCTTAAATTTTGCCCAATTTGATTTTCACAGGTGCAGGAGTACTTATGCTAACTTAATCTGGAGTTGTGTTTTCCCCTCACACCTAAGGATCAGCTAGCTCTACTGTGGTTTGACTCTCAATATCTTTTTTACCAAGTAGGAGTCTTGCATGACTATGGTTTTGAAGGCAGCTGGATAAACTGTATATGGAATCATAAGGCAAAAAAATGCACTTCAAATTCTCATCACTTGCCTTGGAAATCCTACCACCACTGGTGATTTAGGACTTTATTCGGCAGTTGGTAAACAGAGAGATAACTAAAGTGCTTTTCATCCCCTAGTTTCCTCTTTGGGCTGACTGGGAAATGAATGCTTAAAGATGCCATAAGGACAACCTGCTTTCTAGACGTGTCACTCCTTTCAAGACCCATCACTCCTTTCAAGACAGAACTTTGAACTAGCAAATGTCTTGCAACAGTATTAGCAATACCTGTGCAAGCAGAGTCTAGAAGGCAACCATCAGGTGATACTTAAAATGCAACTACTGAATTAATGAATATGTAACTTAGTTTCTGTTGGGAAAATATACTACTTGCATTTTCACTGGTAATGTTTTCTATCTAAAACGTAAGTATGTAGTAAATAAGAAATGAATCCTTTGCTCGTTCCTGGAAGACAGAGTTACAGGAGTTGTGACCTGGACAGTGCCTTAAAAATTATGATTATTGCCAACTTCTAATATCCATTCCAAGCAGCAGAAATACTATGGCTGGGCTAGGGAAGGAGAAAGGACTTAATGAAAGAGAAATACGGGGCCGCTGTACAATATCCAGCTTTTCAGAGGACTGCTCGGTTGTATGCCAGGAGTGAAAGGGCAAAGTCCAGAGGACTCCTTCTTTCATAGATCTGTCGGTGAAAGATGGTTGAAAGGTGTCAGTGCAAGCTTATTAGATCTATTCTGCTCCATCATCTCTCAACACAGAGGGATGGATTTTTCTCATTGTCTTTCATACATATTCCTAGTACTAAGTGTAGCAAAGTGGGCTAGGTCCTGGAGTATTAGTTTCGCTTTAAAAACATGAAGATATCTTACAGTAGACAACAGCATACTCAGGCACTCTCTAGTGCCTCTTTCCAGCTCCATTCCATTGAATAGGCCTTGCTGATCAAAATATTCCCATTTTGATACAGAGGGACATGCCGTGACTGAGTCAGATCCCACCAGGGGTTTTGAAGAGAGAGACCCATGCCTTAAGCGAGCACACAAATGGAACTTTAATGATTTCTGATGGCTCAAGGTTTGGAGTTGATCTCAGATAAGGATGGCGAAGACAGCAGCATCAAAGTCCTGTGTCCTGTCCCCGTTCATTTCTCTAACACTAGAATAGAAATACGTTGGCATTGTAATGTGTATCCTGCTCAAAGGACCCGAGCATTTGACATCCAATTTTGTGAGCCTTTTAGAGGGCAGGATCACAGACCACTACTTAGTGCACAGGTAGGATAAGGAGCTCCACGCTTGATTTCAGCTCTGCCACTCCCTTTTTACATTCTCTGACCTTGGACAAATCATTTTAACCTTCTCTGCTGATATTTAACTTTTCACAGGTACAAGGAGAACCTTGTGAGAACACGGCTACAGTTAAGTGTAGAGCATTCTTTTTCTTCGTGAAAAAAATTCAAAACTTTCTTTCAGATATGGATAATAAAGACAATTTCTGACAGTAAAACAAGCACAATCCCTTGAAAGTACAGTTTGATAGGAATTTATGTCCTGATGATTCATTGGAGACATGAAAGGTTTTTTTATTATAGGAAAAAATGAACTTAAAAGACAAAACTACTGAAAAATAAAGTCCCAAAGCCTCAGTCTGTGGCTTCCTCTTCTTGAGCTCATAGAAAATAAAATATTCTGAACACTCTTTTTATCGGGGCCTCTTAAATGGAATAATTTAAGGGAAAAACAAACAGCAATTGTATGATTGTAAAGAGAAATTAGCATTTTGTTCCAAAGGAATGGCAATTAGCAATGATGACATTGTGATTTATACTAATTGAGATTAAGTCAGACAAAATGGCAACATTAGTAATCATTTGAAGTACTGTATTACTCATTATACTGTGCTTTGTAAACATCTCTCTTGAAATTAAAAAGTAATTAGTAGCATTTTAGTCATTTAATTTACTGTAATTAGAATTTTAGGGAAACTACAGCCCTGCTGTTGGAAGACTTTAAGGTTTTGAATTGAGCTTTTAGTGGTGGCTCATTTTCTGTGGTCCACAGAGGCAAATGGTATCACTGGAAGTAATAGGAAGGTATTTATTAGAGATGGCTTGGAACAGACATACGCATCCATCTTAATGCAGCGATGTGAACTGACTGGCTTAGAGAAATGCTAAATGCTACAGGGCCAAATCTAGATCTTGATTCAAAGTCAGTCTGGACAATGAATAAGCAAAGTTGTTACTTCCAAGGGGAGCTAAGTATGTCCAGTGTGAAACGGGTCGTTATCTGAGCGGAACATGGGACACAAAATTGTCCTTCTCACATAATACGCAGCAAAAGAAGACACCCAAGTCATATATCCACCAAGGGTTTTAAACAAGCATGCATTTATCTCTGAGGTTAAGGTGTGTCTGCAGAACTAGCCTTCTTGATGCTAAAAGGATACACTGTCAGAGTATTTGACACCCACTAGTGTGGGCTGTCAACTGATTCAAGGAAGGTGTGATGCCCATGTCCTAATGCATCCCATTAACCTTCATAGAAGTTCTTGTTGGTTGTGCTTAATGACAGTGCATTAAAAGGCTGTGAAAAGAAAAAAAAGTGCCTGGTTTATCTTTGATTTATCCATGCTATCCATCTAGTCAAATAAGTATCTGGAACAATTCTGGACTTCCACCAAAACCTATGTCAACATCTATATAGCATTTTGATTATACACATTCATAACTAGTTTCTTTGTATTCGCACTGCTGAGCTACAAGCTCAGAAAGAGGCCTGAGGGAATGTCACAGGACAAAAGTCAGTACTACTCACTTATTTATCCTCCCGTTTTTAGAATACCTCTCATTTGCCATTGACTCAGAACATGTCAGGGACTATCTTGGAAAGATCCTTGGTCCTCTGATATCACCTCAGTGGCAAATGAGATCCTAGTACTTTACACATAGACATCCAGATGGAAGCTACCAAAATAAACTTAGGTGCATTAGCTGGCACCAGAGCTGAAGCACCTGGCACCAACTGCTTCAGTCTCTTACTGGATGATAGCTCCAGCTCCCTAACCACTCCTGTCCAAAACTGCTAGGAGATACCTTTGGGCATCTCAGTCTCATGGCTGGTTGGTTTCTTCAAGGATGTCTATGACCAGGACATATGCAGTCACTTCAGGTGACAAGTTAGTCACATTTTGGGAAGCACAGCTTTACAAGAGGTTGATAAAGGTATGCTTTTGTCCTGGTTTTGGCTGGGATAGGGTTAATTTTCTTTCTAGTAGCTAATATAGTGTTATGTCTTGGGTTCAGTATGAGAAGAATGTCCATAATACACTGATTTCAGTTGTTGCTAAGTACTCTTTAGACTAAGACAAGGATTTTTCAGCTTCTTATGCCCAGTCAGCCAGAAGGCTGGAGGGGCACAAGGAGTTGGGAGGGGACACAGCCAGGGCAGCTGAACCAAACTGGACAATGGGGTTTTCCATACCATGTGACGTCATGCCCAGTATATAAACTGGGAGGAGTGGGAGTGGGGGGCGGGGATCGCTGCTCAGGAACTAACTGGGCATCGCTCAGCAAGGGGTGAGCAATTGTGTTGTGCATCACTTGTTTTGTATAGTCCAATCCTTTTTATTATTGCCATTTGTTATTGTTATTATTATCATTATTAGTTTCTTCCTTTCTGTTCTATTAAGCTGTTCTTATCTCAACCCATGAGTTTTACCTTTTTTCTTCTGATTCTCTCCCCCATCCCACTGGGTAGGGGGGAAGTGAGTGAGCAGCAGCGTGGTGCTTCGTTGCTGGCTGGGGTTAAACCACGACAACTTTATACCAGACTTTATTCCCACTGCACGTTCCCAACAGGCTCCTAAAGCTACATCCGTACAGCCTATGCTGGATTTATGCTTCTCCCTTCTGTTGTCTTATATCAGGCTTGAGAATGTAACAGTCCCTGTTAGCCATAACAATCTGGAAGACAGGGCTGACCAGCTCAGGAGAACTATGTTTGGTGAAAAAATTTTGGGAATTTGAAATCTGTTTAATTCTAATGCACAAACCCAACCTCATCTGTATACAAGAGAAAGTGAGAAAACACAGAAAGACTGGCCTACTGATAGCCCAGTGGCTGCAGAATTCAAAGCAGGACCTTGGAAACCACTTGCTGCACATCCAACTCAGACCTTTTGGTTTAAGGAGAGAAATGTTTTCTTTTTCTCAGTCTTTCCTGTTGGGGCTGGTTCAGCAGTGCTAAATAATTTAGCATTTACTGGGGCAAGAAACTGACTCACTACTCTGAGTCATACACATGGGAGGGGAGAAGAGTTCAGGATTTGCAACCTGGGACTTTAACAGGTCTCATTGTGGCTGAATACCCAAAAAAGAAAGCTGTTGTTTAACAGGCCTGGGCTTCTTTCTGTCCCACTAGAAATTATGTAAGAAGCTCTAGATCGGTAACTTTTGTTTCTAGCAAAAGAAATAAATATATCATCCAAGTCAAAACTGCAACCAGCTATACTGAAAACATACTGAAAAAATAGATATATATTAAATTATATTAGGAAAAGAAAAACTAATTGTAGGATTGTGGAAAGACAAAGGAGCTGAAAATCTAGTTCTGTCTGTCCCCACAGGAGTGTTAAAGATGGCTCCAAAATGAAGATTCAGCCCTACTGTATTCATTATAAAATAACCACAATAATGAAACCGCAGTGGTTACTTTCATCTTTTTAATTTAAAAAATGAAAATAGTGCTTGAGACACTGGTGTAAAGTATACTTGCCACATTTATACATATATGTTTACTTACTGAAGCATTATAATTTCTTAAAAATATAACCAAAAAGCAGTCACGGTAAGTGCCTCTGACATAAGTAAAATACAAATTACAGAAAACAGATTTATTTTTTTTTTTTTTCCCCCACAGATGGGTTGCAGAAAAGGAATGGCAGAACAGGGTAAGACTGAAGGGGGGGAAGTGCCTGTCAAGCTGGAGGGTGTTGATTTTGACATCACTTCTAAATGTAGAAACTGGATTTTAGCAGCAGATTCTTATAATATTTGGAGCTGTACAACTGAAGTAGTGGCAAGCACAGAAAATAATTTATTCTAAGAATCCATATTCCTTCTCTCTTCACCAACTGGATTGTTGTCACATTCTCTACTTTTCATTTCCAAAAAGTCATCTGCAAGGGTTACTACAACTGATCTACTTTTCACTATGCTTTTATAGGGCTTTAGTTCATTCTGTTTGGTCAAATCTCAATGGCTTTGCTCTGCCTCTCAGACTCCATGCCTCCTTTATGCAGTCCTTGCCCAATTTTCTTTCTTCTTAGCTGTTTCTTCAGTGTATTTTTAGCTATGGATCAGAGTGGAAGGAAGAAGGTCCAATCTGTGGGGCTTCCTAGAGCTCTCATCACAACATCATGCTATTCTCATTTTAGATGTGATCCCCTTTTACACTGTTACTATTCTTCTATTGTTTATTCTCAAGTAATTTTTTTTTCTCTACCTAATCCTGCAGTTTGGCTCCTCATTCTGAAATCTGCTGTCAGATGTCTCGTCATCAGTTTAAAATGCCACTTGTGCAGAATCAGACTCCTAATTAATAGTTGGTCAGAAATTTTACAGTGACCTATTATGCCAAAAAGGAAACTGGGGAAGAAAACAGTACTGCGACACCTGTTTTTATGCCTGAATTGATTCTGATCCCTATAGAAGCCAAATGACCTGGCGTATGTTAAAACTGGCAAGTTACTCTGCCTCTGTCTGGAATTATTTTGGTTATTTTGGCTTTAAACCATGAAAGAATGTCCCTCTGCCAAGGCACTCTTCCATTTATGGCAGATGCCTACCTGATTTTGCAGCAGTCACTGGAAGTGGGATGAGAAGTTGACCCAGAATATTTTATATATATCTGCAGGATTTTCTTGGAAGCCAGGAAGACTGGGTAGCAGCGCAGGACACTCCAAGTGAGCATATTTAAACAGTTTTCTAAAAGAATTCAGTGTTAGAGGCTCTTTCTATCACTGCATTTTTCTGGTGAAAGGGATATTAGCACATGTTTAATCCTCACAGAGAAGGTAGAGCTTAAGTGGGTTAACTATATATTAAAGTTACACAAGCGGTTTTGTCCTGACTTTGATATTGTTGTGTTACACTAAAAGTATAGACTGACTTATGCATACCACCCACTCCATCTATTATTTAGATTTTTTTTCTGCATCATCTCCTACTTCAACTTAATTTTCCACCTTTTATTTCCTACTTCAACTTAACTTTCCACCTTTTATTTCTTTAAATACTTGGGTTTTACCTCTTCATTTTCTCCTTTGTGTTCATTTCCCATCCCATCACCTAATTCTACTAGGTGGAACACAAGCTTTACAATTTGAAATCAAGCTACCCCATCCACTATGTTCAAGTAGCTTCAGAATTAGATAAAAAGCATCAATCTTTCTGTTTTCTCAGTGTGAAAGAACTATTGAAATCCTTCCCGATTCTTCTGAAAGATTGCCTTTCCAAAAAAGTGCTACAAAAACCTGTAAAACTTTGCTGCTCTTATGTATAGTAAACAAACAACCACATCACACAGTTGTAACTAGCTTTGGAAAGAAAATTCACTCAGTAATGGGTGAAATCTGCCTCTCCGTTAATGTGTGCCTTATCCATCTGTGAGAACGTGTCTGTCTTTAGCTGGAGGGCTTTGTATAGAAAAATAATGCCAGGAAGACAAAGGCTTTATGATCCATCAGGGTCATTCCTCAGGGTAAAGTATTTGGTAGTTAGCATATTGATAGTGCATTGGAATTAATGAAGGCTGACATGCTACTTTAATTGACACCATTTGTTTCTGTAATTGCTAGTGATTCTACTGTCCAGATTGTGCTACTACTTCCTCAAGCTCCATTAAAACACTTCCTTTCTGCGGCACACGTGGGTTCTTCTCTCTTTTTCCTTCTTCTGCTAAAGACAAATATAATTGGCAACTTACTATCTAAATAATGAATATAGAGGAGGATGTGTCCCCAGCTCACTCAGGGCTTTAATAGTCTTTAAATCAAACTATCTGTTTCCTTCACAAAAGCAGCACTCTTGTAATTGTTGTTATGTCAATTAACAAAGGGTTCAACTTTCCTCTGGTGCTTGTGGGTAAAAGTGCCAAACCCATTTAGCATCTGCCAAATATGCACAAACACACAGAGAACAAATACACAGGTCAATGATATGGGAGTACTGGGAATTCACCTGAGAAGCTGCAGAATATGAGCAGGGGTGGGGGGGGTGGGCTGTGAATCTCTCTTTAACAAAATGCTATTTATGTTAATTTTAAAAAGGAACTCAATAGCTGGTATGTGATGATAGCTTTCTGAGTGATGCTAATGTCCCCCTTATATTTTACTCCTTTTATGCCTAATTCTGCTTCCTTAAGGAAAATTCCTTATGTTACATCTGCCTTCCATTATGTAAGAAAAGCTGGATGCAATTCCTAAGTCAGGAATATTTCTAGGTCAGCTTTGCTTTACTTCTGTCAAGGAACAAATTGTGCCATCCATATTCCAGCCGATACACTAGACTCTTTTGTTTTGAAGTGAACAAGGCTCCCCAGGCAACAGTTATTAGAAAGAGACTGGGCGGTACTGTTTCCATGTTACTTTACAACAGATACTCCCCAAAAAATCAACTCTATCTTGAAAATGAGCTCTAAGTACGTCTTGAGAAAGTTATATGCGTGACAGGATTTGGGTCTTTAAGCAAAAATAAGGGAGTGGGCTGGATTTGAAAAATACTCCATTGCAAGTCCTAAATTACCCTTCTAAGATTGTAGTTATTTCTTTAGAACAGCTGATTTTATGAGACTTCCATTATACTAAACTTGTATTTTTGTTACCTGTAAAATTTATTGTTAGTCTACTGAACACAGTGTAATTACTCTGCAATTACAGTGATGTTAAAAATTGTAAACCAGGCAATTAACCTTATGACTACAGGAGTGTGTAGTCAGTACAAGTAGCAAAACATGTTAGTTCAGAATAATGGCACTGCCATGTACTGAGTATGAAACTCGTGGGATAATGATGAAGAATTCACTTCTGTAGTTAACCTCCCTGTTACATGAATTAGCTGCAATTACTGATATAAAAAAAAAAGGTATCCATTATATAACTACATAGCAGTTGAAAAAAAAAGAAAAAATTCTCATAAATTTAAGATTCAGGGGCACACTCTTTCAACCTTTACCTAGTAAAGCCAATTAATCTCCTGCTGCTGCCAACAGAAAGAGAATCCCCTTCCTGAGAGCATTTTTAAGACCTTGCCACAGTTTAGGAGATTGAGGCTCTGTGTTTCTGTCCTAAAATTTCAGAGCAGACAGATAGGTGGACACAATGCATACTATTTGCATAATAAAACCAACAGCCCAAATCACAATGTACTGACTGTTGGTTCAGTGTGTGCACAGTAGATCTGTATTTTGATTTCTGAAGGACATGTAACTTAGTCAAAGCTCTGCCTCGGCTTAGCTGCCTGGCATGGATACATCTCAGAGAAATGATGAATTTTCTCTTCTTCCTTTCACAAAAATTCAAAGCAAAGAGAGAAAGGATGTGTCTCAAATTCCAGATGGATAGTAATACTAGAAGAGTCAGCTACTGACCCCTAGCTAAGTTATATGCTTCAGGAGATAAAAAATTTATTAATTCTGTATTAATTCCTCCTATTATTCCATGCAAAAAAGCATCACAGAAAAGCTGAAAGAATTTCTCCCATGGCAAAGAAGTCAGATCTTGGAGCTTGCAATTGGATATGAGCCCTCTTGCTATGTGCATGGGTTCATACCAGATCTAAGAAGTACCAGTACAAAGGTGTCAAAAGGTTCTTCAGGAAGTCTGGCCCACTCATTGCAGAGTGATGTTCTGTTATTATCAGTAAACACTATATGGTTCTTTGCTTAAAAAAAAATATCTCTCTGTTTGACTAGAACTACTGATACTAGTACAGCACAACTGCAGCATTTCTATGCTGTTCCCAAGTCAAAAATCTTCTCACAGATTAGGAAGTTGTGTTTGCTTTGTTAACCATAATTAGAAAGGTAAACTACAAACAAGTAATTATATTTTGTCTTCCTAAGTTTCCTCTGCAGTTTTAATTTCTCAATTCCTACTTTGAAGTATTCATGGCATTACTATGTACTGTTGCACAGTCATCCTTCACTTAATTAGCAGCTGCTTCCTAGTCATGAGTAAAGCTTTCTCTTGTATGATACAAGTAATAACTAGTATGTTCTTTTAAAATAAAACACAAATAACACAAAGTACTCTTAATCAGTAGAACTCAAACTGCTTGCCAAAAGAACAGCCCTATCTTTCTCTTGAGGAAACTGAGGCACAGACTTGTGAAATTAATTGCCAAGATTTTCAAGAATGGCAATAATATCAAGTGGCAGAGCCAGGAAGAGAAGCCTCTCTCTTGAGTTCAAGGGCAATGATTTGTTTACCAGTGTTCATTATAAAGGTATAATGTAAAATACTATGTTCAAAAGCAGGAGTAAGCGTATAAATCTTTGACAAGAAAAAATAAGTAAGAAAAATAGAACTTTGCCAAATTCTGAATTATCCTTCTCTTGCCCACAGTCAACGATGATAGCAACATGCAAAAAAAGTCACTCTTTTTACATTAAATACTCTGTGCTTTTGAGACTGAAATTTATTTGATAGAGGTCTAATCCCTTAATAATCTTGGAACCTGAAGGAAATGAATTTTTAATGTGGCCTCTTTCTAATCACAGTCAAGATCAGAGCAGGAAGAAGCTCTCCTGGTTTTCACAGACAAGAAAACTCCTCAGTCTTAAAATTAATTTGAACTTTTTCTACTAATTCCTACCAATCACAAAACAGATCACTGAAAACAACCTCTGATAAAGGTATTTAGTCTCTTTGTGTTATGGACTTCCACCAGGTCTCATTAAAATATGTAAGTGAAAGAAAAAGTAGCCCATTATACACTAACTTAATAACTGATAATGGCAGAAAGCCCATGAGGGTTAATTAGTTAGGTGGAGATGCAGGATTAAGCACAGATAGAATAAAAGAGGGGTAAATCTGCAAATATAACGAAAGGTGTCATGAGGCATACATAGCCCCTGGAGATAAAAGTTAATAGGAAAAAAAGTAGGAAATTGGACTTGGGAATTATGAGAGTTTCATCAGAAGTTATCATAGTTTCAAAGTATTTCTCCCTCTCAGTCCAAGAAAATCACAAGGGCAAAATTCCACTCACTCATTTGTTAGCAGAGGTAAAAGGGAAAGGCAGGCCACAAACTCTTAAGCTGCACAGGTGATTAAAATAACATTGTGGGAAGTATGTCAGAGGAATCTCAGTCCCAGCAACACACTGGTAAGAAGCAGTAAGAAATTACTGCATTGAAAGACAAAGATGTAGGAGAATAAATGCAAACAAGAAACCTTGCCAGGAGGGGTTCTGCGGAACAACCAATTTCAGTTGAATGCAAAGTCAGAAACTATATATAAAAATGGCTACAGAAAACTCAGATATAAGTGTATTAATATTGTAAATGATATAACTTGTTTTTCTACTTACTAGAATTGTATTTTTGGTAAAAGGGTAAAATAAGCACTGCTTCCTGGAAGAACTGAGGAGAATGGGAAATAATTAAGTTAATCTCCAGAAGTAAGAAAATGTAGATAAGAAGTACTTTGAAATATTGCTTACTTTGGGACACTTGGAGGGAAGTACACAGGCTGACTTACAGTCACTGAAGTTTTTTAATCAATAACTTAAAATAACATCCTTGACTTGGAATATATTTGAAAACTGATAGGCCAAAGATTATTCTCCCAAAATACAACTCCTCAGAGAAGGCCTAAAGTATTTAGGGGTATGTGGGGGGACTTTTCTCTAAACCACTTTTCTTGTAGATAAGCCCTGCTTCACTTTATGAAACTTGTTCAGCTATGAAGTAGTCTTTTCATTACCTTGAAAAGCACACATTAGCCTTTTCGCAGAAGCTGAAATGAACTCAAGTCTTCTGGGGTCTGCAACTGAAAACCCCATCAAGGGAAAGTTAAGTGGGAGTTTCTTCCACAGAAAGCTAAAGACCTGAAATGTATGCATGGAACCTTCAAAAAGGAAGAAGATGCTCAAAGACGTGCGGTTAATTGTGACACTGCACTATGGGATGCTGGTGAAAAGACATAAACCAGTGAGAGCAGGAGATGGAATTTTGGAGGAAAACGGATGATTGGTTTTGGAGGCAGGATATTACAGGAAGGTTTGTGAGGCAGCACAGATGGCCTGGAGAAGAGGACACACCTGAGAAAGAAAAACTGAAGAAAAAGAAGTTCTTGAGGTAGCAATGGGTTAGAGTGGCAGTTGAGCCACTTCAAAATGAGAATAAGAAAGAGAGAGAAAGGTGAAGAAAGGCCAAAAAGGGCACAAGTATTAGATTCCACCTGCTTGGCATAGGCAATGCCTTCTCCCTAAGAAGCCATCTCCCACAGTGAGTACGCAGCCTCTTTTCCCAGTCTACTGTCACAGAACTGTTTCAGTGGCAAAGGGAATGCCTCTTTTCAAACCTACCATGCCTTGGAGCTCAGCGTGGAGCTAGGAGGGAATACAAAATTTCTTACATTGCCCTCTTGTAAAGCCACAGCAGTTCACAGACTCCCATTGACTTTCTTTTCATAGCAGGAGCTAAGGTAAACATTGGATCAGCTGTTCAAGGATGTGCTGGGTTTCTTGCTTGTTTTCATATGTTGTATTGATTAAAACAGCAGGAGCAGCCTCGCAGCACAGTCCCTTCAGTCAACTGCTCAAGTAATGACTTGAAATATATGAATTACTGGCCAAGCAAATACATGCTATGGATGGCAGATGAAGAAAAATTGTATTTAATAATTTTCAAATGTATTTTCTCTCCCTTTCTCACTACCTTTTCTGTTCTGTTCTAAGCCATTTTGCTACGCAGCTCATGTGATTATCTGGTTCAGTAGCACAAGCCAATTTGGTGCTTGCCTTTTATTTCTTTTAATTCTCAGAGCAAATATAAGTGTTTTTGAAGTAAATAAGTCATTACTTTTATTCTTCAAAATAAGCTAAGGCTTGCGGCCACTTATTTACCTCTTCTCCTGTTTGCCCAGGGATAAAAAAGGCAACTTGGGACAGTCCTCTGATAGACAACTGCTTAGAAGACCCGTAGAAGGCAAAGGAAAAAGTTAGACTAAGTTAAGAAGCCATTTCCATATCTTTATAACTGCACTACGGTAGAAAGGTGAAGATACTGAAAAGAAGCTGTTCAAAGAGCCAATGGAAAGACTATCAAACAGAAATAAGTAAATCATGGAAAACAACACTCACACTTTTCATTAACAAACTCTTCTTAAGAAAATATGACAACTGGAAAACATCAACCATATAAACTTCTTCTGAACACTGAGTAACTTTCTTAAGTCTAAGATTTGGTTGTTTGGAAGCTGTTTTTTCCAGCCAGCTGGAAGGGACGAGACTTTCCCTGGAGTCCCACTTCTTGTTCACATTTGCTGTGTCACCTTTGATTTATCACCTGCTAAAACGGGGGAAGAATGGAATTCAGTTCCTGAGGCCAGAATCAATATGTGTTTCATGCTGAGTGGCAATAGAGTAAAACTTTGGGGAACAAATGCCACCAAAAATGTTTGTTTTGGAATGGTTTGCTTATTGTGAAGTACCTTTTCATCTTTAAAATGGGGTTTTGCTAAACGTATAGAAAAACTGTAGTAAAAATTTGCGTGAGAGAGCAAAATAATTTTTTAAAATCAGAGGGATTTTAAGAAACTTATACTATAGAAGGAAAATATTGTGTGGACGTTCTTAGGAAACATTTTCAAGTATTTTATTTGTATCTGTAGTTAAGCTATGAGGACCATAGATGTATTTTTTGATGAAAGCTTTAAAGCCCTTACTGTGGTAAAAGTACAGCAAAAGTACAAAGTTCAAAATCCCTCTTCACTGATTCTCCTCCCATGACTTGCAATACCATGTCTTTCCTGGGCCAACACCTCCGTGGACTCTCCATTAGCTGCAACATCAAGACTCAGTGTCCCCACCTCTATTACGCATTCTGCTCTGATTAAATCTTCTTGTATCTTTGCGCTTCACTGAAAATGGAAGCTACTACATAATTTAGTGGTTTTTTCTTCAATGACATTTCTTCTGTGTAATGCCATCTACAGAGTTCCTATATTTTTCCCTTGTCTTTCCCTCTGCTTTGATATGTGCAATACACTCTGAAAACTCTTTCTAAGAACTATTCTCCTTGAATCATAGCTGAGTCAAACTGGAGAATGGTTTCAGTTTGTCTGTCAGCTACATGGACTCTTTATCAATATTGGTTAACTTGCTTTCCCATCCAATTCTTTACATATGAAATGAGATAAAACCACTCCAGTTTTGTTCCCTTTCTTTTCCTCTTCTTCCATGGGTTACCTCCATCGTGTGTTTCTAGATCACAAGAATTTTAGAAGAGTGCTCTTTATATTTTTGTAAGTAGTACTGGGCATACTAGAAGCTCTTAATAAACAGGAAATCAAAGTTCAATCTTCTTACACAAGCAAGAATATATAACCATATGTTTTAATTCCTTCTCTGGAGAGATAGGGAGAAACTAGGATTGAACTAAATGTCGTCAAAGTCTCAGTGGATTCATTTGCCAGAATGTATCCATGTATGTGTGCATATATACACTTATGTATGTTTCTCATACATTTCTACCCAGATGCAGTTTTTGAAGTGGAATAGAAATCCATATGCCAGTTTCTAAATCACAAGAGATTTCACAGACAAATTGATATCTAAAGCCCTGATGGAGGTGAACCATTACGATGTACACTCGTAGAAGTATCCAGTCTGAGCAAGAACTCAAGAGGAGCTACAGCAGCAGTTGTATTAGTTTTTCCATGTCATATCCTATAGCATCTGACAGGCACAGAGAGAGCTCAAGACATTCCAAGGTTAGGGGACAGACTGAATCAGTGAACCAACTCAAGTCACAAAGCAACTTTTTAGTCCTGAAACTTTATTTCTTCCAGTTTTAAATAAAATCCTTGAATAGAAAAGCTTCTTAGTGGGCTGAATATCATCCCTGTCAGAAAATCTGTGAAGCCTGCACTCTCTAAAATGCACTGCATGGATGATAGAAATGAATCATGGAAAAAAAAAAAAAGTCTTTACTTGCAAGCAGCAGAAAGCACGACTGTTATAATTTCTAAAGCAGAACTTACAAAGAACTTGCAAAAGAAGCCGTAAAAGTTACTATCTATATAATTCAAAAGCTCTATACTAAGAAACTTACTTAAGAATAAAGACTTTTAATAAGCAAGGTCTTTGTTTTGACATGTGCAGACTAACCATGCTAAAGCTCAATGTATTACATGAGTTATTTTCATCTGCTGATGTTCTCATGTTTCAAAGGCCGTGCCACAATATTACTTCTCGATCAAGGGGGTGTAATACATCTGCTGTAGACAAAAGGACAATTTTAAGGTCAACAATAGACTAAGAGAGGCCAGAAACCTAATCTTAAATCATAACTTGCTTTGTATGGCTAATGGTGAAATGATCCCTTAAAATTCCTGAAAATAAAATCAAGTTCTTCAGTAGTATTTACTTTTCAATCCAAAACCTAAGAATGGGCTCAATTTTCAGTTCTGTTTTGTCAGGTATGACAAAAACCTCATTCATTTCAAGAAAGATCATAGTCCAGGATGTTAAAAATGTGTTTTACCTAATGAATTTAGCTCTTGCATTGAAGTTCAACATGATAGATGTCTTAAAAGACTCATAGTTTTTGGAAGGATGCTTCAGTTTGGGGTAGGAAAGCTCAGGACTCCATCATAAAATAGCCTTATAATTTGGATAAAAGTTTGGATCATAGCTGTCATAGAACATGCAACTGGTTCTACTTCCTTGGCCATATATTACTGCAAAGAAAGATGGATAGATGCAATTTTGAAAATTAATATTATGCCACATGTTCTGTTATGTATGGCAGAATCCAGAGGGAAAAAAAACCCTCCCAAATGTATAGAACTTGTAAATTAGTCCTTCTCCAAAGAACTGTTACTGTTATTGGAGTAGAATATGGAAATATATGGCATAATACATATTTTGTCACTAGTTTAATGCTTCAGAGTCTGTTTCTAAGTATTGTTAAATAGTCACCATATACTGACGATATCAAAGAGAACCAGAAATTCATTCCTTACAGTTTGATTTTATTACAGTCAAAACACCATGTACCCATGGAAAATAGCTGAGTTCCTTTTGAAATTGTAGTGTGTTAAAGAAAATCTAGAGCCAGAAACCTATCTGTCAAGTTTAATACAATAGCACATGATTATTATTTTAGCTAATACATGCCAGGTTGCCATGGCCAGTTCATACTGATATTCCCATTGCCAAGACTACCATGTTTTACATAGTCAACATTGATTTATTTACCTGCAAGGGGGGAAGAGGAAGAAAGAACAAAAAGCATAGAACAAAATTCATATTTTTTTCACACAGAGAAAAAATATTATTACGATATTAAACTATAAAGAATTCATTAGTAAAAATTAACACCACGCACAAATACTTGAAATCTTAAAAAGCTAACAAGGTAAAGACTTTGAGATAAAGTATGTGTGCCATAATGCGGATGGCAGCAATACAGAGACCAGGAGTGCTGGGGTGCATCTGCTGCTACAGTTTGCCTGGGAAAATTGAACAAAGTTGTTCGATGTTATTTTCCCTATTCTATCCTTTTTGACCATTTCAATTAGTTCTCATCTTACATATATAATATGTAAGTTTTTATGCATTAATTTTATTCTCTGACTGAATTAATTAAAATTGACCAGGGTCACCAAGACTATACTGAAATTTTATGACTCTGAGGTTGATTCATTGTTCTGAAAATACATAGTCTTCTCAGTCTTTAAGTCAAAATACCTTAACTGTATGTAATTTATTCTTGCTTTATTCACATGATTCTGCAATCTGGTTGAATGCAGTATTTTTTCCAGCTAAGGCAAGACATTGCTGACAGTGTTATGTGACCAGTTTGATTTTTATATTCTCTTATTTTTCAAGCTACAGGAAAAGAGTAAGTTCCTTTGATACTGCTAATCATATATAAGTCCTTGAGCATTGTTTCTAACTTGGACATAAACTATGTATTGAGTCAATATTGCGATGCACACTTACAAACCTAAAGAAAAATAGAACTGTAGAGTTCCCTGATCACCCAAAGATCTCAAAGAACACTCTAAAATAGAATTATTCTTCATCCTCAGACACATCTACACTGGTTATTTATGCAGAGTGACAAAGCTAGTCTGCTGAACCAATTCTGGGTGACCTTTGCCTCATTTGTATCTCTTAATTCTGATGCTTTATTTCAGTGATTGGATTTTGAAAAATAATTGTTTATAAAGATTTCATTGTATCTGACACACAGCATTTGGAGTTTAAATTAAGCTAACAAACTTTAAAAATATCAAGGTTTCCCATAATAGTTTGCAACTGGTAGTGCCAACATCTAGCCAAATATCCTCTCTTCTCTTCCTGAAAATGGAAAAACCACAGAACTTTTTAAATTTACGTGACAATATCTACTTTTTTAATATTCTGTGAAATCTGGAAATCTGTACAATCTTACAATCTCATAATACATTTATAATTTCCTGGAAATTAAAAATCTTTTTTTTTGACTCACACAGTTGCAATTTAAAAATCTTTTTTTCCCCTGCAGCTTTTGGCTTTTTTAATGTTTTCTCAGTAAAAATGAAAAAACTAATCTTTTTTTTTACAAAAGCAGGTAATTTTCAGCCAGTTGGAAAACCAGAATCTACTACTGAAACCAGTTCCTCAGTAGAAATTTTTCAGTCAAACTAAGGACATGATATTCTTCAGGTCTCTTACCCCACGCTTACCAGATGCACTGAGTTGATCAAAATAATTCTAAAGAAACTAGAACAATGACATTTATAATCAACATCTTTCTTCTTGAACTACAGCTACCCAACCAAGAGCTGCTGGATTGATCACTAAAGCCCAGGCAATTAGGAGGAAATTTTTTGTTAAAAAACCTATTCAGTGAGAGTCTGTCTCTCTTGAGCTATTTCCCCAGGCCAAAAAAAGGTATTTTATCTAAGTGAACACAACTAATTACACTACATATTGCAAAAAATCATTCAGGGCTCCTTTTATTAAATTTGAACTGGTCACTTTTGACTGCTCTGATGGTGCTTTCTTAAGAGAATAATCTCAAGATATTATCATTGGTCAGGGGAAACCTCCAATTCTACCTTTTCTTTCCCTTCTTAGCATTGGTAGTCTCTTTAGCACATTTACTAAATATTGAGATGAGTATTAAACACCTTAATCCTTCTCAGTGAATAAAATTATGGTTTATATAGATTACGTTTCTTTTTCACATGACATTCAGGGATATGAAATAAAGCCCCCAAATAAAATTGATTTATTTCTTGAAATGATAGTATATAATCCAAAATTAATTTTAATTTCAATCTGGATTAAACGTACCACTGAAATTCAACATCAGATTATTAAAAGCTTTTATCACCAATTTGACAGTAACTGCTAATATACTGGGGAAGGAGAAATTCAAGTCAGGCTGACTTTTTTAACATTGACTCTAATATATTTTTACCCAAAATGGAAAAAAAGGATGAAAAAAGTTTAGATCCAATCTAGAGTTTGGATCAAAGTATGCTCTTCCAAAAAATCTGAAGACATTTTTATAAGACTTAAAGAAACAATGAAAAATTTTTTTAAAAATAACCATATATACATAGTATAACAACACCATAATGACATAGAAAAATAATGTGAAATTTCAAAAGGGTAATTTTAATTTTTAATTAAAAAAAATAAAAAAAAAATCAGCCTGAGCCATAGCTAAATGAAACAGTTTTGCATCCTTTAGGCTACATCTATGCTGTTCTTGTGATCTGCTTCAGGGAATAATTGCTGTTTCCCCCAGCCAATTAATCTGGAGCAGTGCGCATCCCCTCCGTTCATGGCTAGCTCCTTCTAAAACCAATTCGCTACATCTACACTGGATAGCGCTTGGAATACAGCTGGCTGAGAACATATTCTGGAAGCTACCGTGCCTACCTAATGCAAACATCCTTCAGCACGCCGCGCTAACCATCTGTCTGCCCTCGTGTGCCACATGCCTGCACCATCAAGCTTCGAAAACAGCCATATGGAGCCAAATTCTGCTCAGAGGTCCTGGAGACAACAGGCTGCACCTCCAGCTGCCACTGCTGCATTCCCTGCGTGAGAAGCTTTACCATCTTGTCAGGTCTGCCACCGGGTCAGCCTTGTCCTCCTATAACCAAGGTCAGGCTTAGTTATAGGACATCGGTGATCCAGGTTTCTCTTTCAAAAATGTCTTTGAAGAAGAGATGAAGGGTGCAGTGGTTGGTTATGTGTGGAGAAGCGCAATGTTGCAGCGTGGCTGAAGAAACCCAAACCTGGACGCAGGACTCCAGGCATGGTCTTCTCAATTGCAGAGTGGAAGGATCATCTCCCTGGACGTCTTGGTTTTCTTTGCTGCCAGGGTGCACTGCTGGCTCACGTTCAGTTTGCTGTCTACTGGGACACTTGGGTTCTTTTCTTCAGAGCTGTTTCAGACAATTAGTCCCAGACTGCACAGTTGTGCAGGGCTATTTCTCCCCAGCAGCTGGACTTTGGATTTGCTTTTGATGAACTTTCTGAAGCTCCTGTCAGTCCCTTTCTCCAGCTTGTCCAAGTCACTCTGAATAGCAGCTGCTCCCTCCAAATTGGTGTAACCTGCAACCTTGTTGAAAATACGCTCCACCTCATCATCCAGGTCGCTAATGATGACAGTCCCAGTGTTGAGGGTAATCCCAGTGAAGTCACAGGTCACTGTGCCAGACTGCCAGTTCCTTGTTTGTTCCATGTGCTACGCACCTTAGCATACAGCTCTTTGAAATCCCTCCTGAATCATGCTGCTTTTGCAATGGATGTGTGTCCTGCCGTCCCTCAAGACTCATCTGCTCTGTCTCTTGTTCCCTTCCTCATCTTCAGATTATGGTAACCATCCCCTGGCTTATCTAAAGTCCTCCTCAGCAGGTTAGTAAGCCTGTTTGCTCACTCAGTTGGCTTCCACGTAGTCCTTGCTCCTCGAACATTCCGCCTGCGACACCAGCCATGCAGCCTGGTGTCAATCCACTGGATATACCTACTTCCATTTGAACTTTTCCCCTCACCAACAAGATTCATAAGAGCACCACCACCGGACCACCTGCCCTTCACCTCTCCCCAAGAACTCTGCACTCGCTCTGGATGGACGCCAGGTTAACCCTGGCAGCATTGCTGGCACCCGTACAAAAGCGCAGCAAAGGTAACGAGGCTTGCCAAGACTCACCAGTATTTTTTTGCAACTTCCCCAAACCTGGTCCCTGCAGGAGGAAGTCTCCAAAAGCCATCACTTGCCTTTTCCCCTTCATACAGGAACCAGAAGCCAGCCCTCGGTGCTGCAGCACCCAGAACCCCAAATGTGACAGTCTGACAAATTATAGTCAATGTCTCAAACATTCATTAAAGAACCTTGGTGGAGAAGATGACCTCTGTAAAAGCGCTGGAGTTGTGTGAATAGGAAAATGTGGCTGGAGGAGAGGGCCCCAAGGAGGGTGGGACCACGCTTCTCCAAAACCATGATTCCTTATCTTAAGCGACCATGAGAAGAAGCACAGCGTATGTGCCTGGAGGAGGGGGCCCCACGGAGGATGGGACTGCGCTTCTATCTTACATGGTCATGTCAGCAGGGAGAGAGAGGCAACTCCCCAATGATCCCTCCAAGTCCCCCAACTGATTCCAGAGAACCCCAGGAATGTGAACTGCGCATGTTAAGACCACCGACTATAAAAGAAGGGAGGACAAGTTCTCGGCACGCGCCTTCTGGAACTGGATCTCTAGGCTGGCTGGACCAACACTGGACCCAGGACTGGTGAAACCCTTTTCTTCTCTCTTCCTTCCTTCTTTCCTTCCTTCCTTCCTTCCTTCCTTCCTTCCTTCCTTCCTTCCTTCCTTCCTTCCTTCCTTCCTTCCTTCCTCTCTTTCTTCCTTCCTTTCTCTCTTTCTTTCTCTCTCCCACCCTCTTTTTCTTTCTCTCTTTTCCACAGTCCCTATGCCTCATCCTTTTAAACATAAACCATTGACCAAGTCTGGGACTAGGAGTGGATCCAGCTGCCCCCGGGGCTCCTCTTTGAGAAGGAGTCCAGAAAACAAGGGGGTCAACTCTGAACGTTGTGACTCAACAGGAGGGCTCTCCTTCTGACAGTTTCATGTTGATTTTTCCACTTCTTTTTCTACACCTCCCTTCCCTTGTCAAACAATGGCTTAATGACATGATGCAAGGTCCATATTGATAAGTTCACTACTACTTGGGCAAGGTTAGCTAGGCTGAATAAATGTTGATTGTTGTTTGAACGCCCCTGGTGTCATTTCACCTTAATTCTGACAAAAGAAATCCACGAACCTGAGTGGCTCCAACCTTTGGACGTGACACCAAGGTGCCCTAAGCATCTCCCAGACCAGAAGCAGAGCCCAGAGCTGCCCCTCGGGTGCCACGCAGCTGGTGGGGATGAGCACGCGGTGAGGTGGTCTCTCTGGGGCTGCTCCTCGCTACCTTGCGAGCCTCTCACACCTCTTCTGTGCCACACAGGAGCTCCCGACTTGCTGAGGAAACAACGTTTCTGTGGAGCAGAGGTGTTGGACAAGGCTCCTGGCTTTTTCCCACCTGGATCCTTGACCCAGCTTAGTGTATTATGGGTATAGGTGGCTCCCATCTGCCCCACGCCCCCCTCTGTGGCATCTTCCTAGATTTTCTGGGGAAAGAAAGGGGTTTGTGCCGCTCTGTGAAATCACAGAGATGAACAGGGGAACTACAAGGGTGAAAGGAGGAAAACACAGGAGAAAGTTTCTTGGGAGGGGGTGTATAATTGCTGCTTTGCTAAGGAATGTGTAAGACCAGCGTGGCTTTTTTCCTGGTGCCCGTGCATGTTGATTCTGAGATTGCAATAGGGAGTAGGGGAGAACAAAGTCTGTTTTGTCACTACATGCAATGACATTTTAAAAAGTCATCTGTTTTCTTCACTGGTAGCTGCCCTTATGAGATGATGATTTTTCTGTTGTTAGATCTGCCAGTTTAAATTTTATATATCCAGACTAGCAAAGGATTTCATTTTTAGACAGAAGTGTCTAGGCACTCACTGCTCTTACCTGCGAGTGTTTGTTGTTCAGTGTCTTACAGAGACAGGGACAGCAGCTATTTTTGTTGTGGGTTTTTTTTGGTTGTTGTTGTTGTTGTTGTTTGACATTGCACACTTTCATTTTGCCGGCAGATTTCCAGTCTTCTGGTCCCAATTAGGTTCTCATCTCCAGGGATGCTTGCTTGAGCCCTCACTCGTCACCATCTCAAGAACAAAGTGAAAGGACTGTTGAAAGGACCTGATGTAGTCTGAGGATTTGTCAGCAGCTGAAAGGGATACCTGTTCTCTCAGGCCTTGGTCACTAACGGTGTCAAAAGCCAAAAAACCTGTTTGGAACAACTATCTCGTATAGATATACAGTATGTTCTGCTTCGGATATAGCTTTGTCATTTAACCTTACAAATTATGTTCTGCATTTCAGTCTGTCACAGTTTTCAAAGTAGTTTCTGTGACATTAATGATCATATACTATGAGCGACAGTGCTATTACAAGCTTTACTATATTCAGGGTATGTCTCCATATATATTGACTTAGTATTAACATCATTCCCTTAATTTGCAAGACCTCACATAGCCCTCCCCATCTCCATTTCAAAAACCTGTTGATTCCGTACTGGTAAATACAGTTGGTTTACTTTATAAAAGCTTGCTTGGATTAAAAAAAGAATATTTATTTGGCATATGTTCTTGTACCAAAACTATCGAAGTTTTATGTTAGCAGTACAGTTCTTATTTATCCATTCTTATATCCATTTTATTTATCTTACTTCTCCATTTTTTTTTGACTTATCTATTTTTCTTAATTATCCGTTTTTTATTAATGCTGGTGCTATTTGTCTTGGTAACACAAAGGAGCATGTCCAGAATGTTCAGATAGAAAAGAAAAGGAACCAAGATGTTTTAAAAGGAGCACAGAAGTTCAGCACCTCAGTAGAGTGAGGACCTATACTGGTTTGGGCTAGGACGGAGTTATTTTTCATAATAGTAGCTTGTATGGTGCTATGTTTGGATTTGTGATGAAGAGTGTTGATAACCCGGGGATGTTTTCGTTCCTGCTGAGCAGTGCTTACCCAGAGTCAGCACCTTTTTCTGCTTCTCCCCCCACCCCACCAGGAGCAGGCTGGGGGGGCACAAGGGGTTGGAGGGGACACAGCCAGGACAGCTGACCCCGACTGACCCAGGGGATGTTCCAGACCAGGGGACGTCATGATCAGAATATAAACCTGGGGGAAGAAGAATGAAAGGGGGGACGTTCAGAGTGATGGCGTTTGTCTTCCCAAGTCACCGTTAGGCGTGCTGGAGCCCTGCTTTTTTGGAGATGGCTGAACACACATCTGCCCATGGGAAGTGGGGAATGAATCCCTTATGTTGCTCTGCTTGCTCATGCAGCTTTTGCTTTACCTATTAAACTGTCCTTACCTCAACCCACGAGTTTTCTCACTTTTACCTTTCCGATTCTCTCCCCCATCCCACCGGAGGGGAGCGAGCGAGCGGCTATGTGGGCTCAGCTGCCGACTGGGGTTAACCCACAACCTGAGTTGTCTTAAAAGGAGCAGGGGAGTTTAACACCTCAGTAAACTGTGGAATCAATACAAGATTGGACTGAGCATACTAGAGCAAGTTCTTCCTAAAAAATGATCAGTCGTGTAATACCTAATATTGACATATAAATGGTCCTTTTTATGTTTCAAAGTTAACAAGTAATAAAATGAACGAGGCAGTTTAACTCTCTCTTGCGGCGACCGCAGTAGATTATCAGCAGAATTTGAATTAAAAGAATCTACATATTAACGTATGAAATACATCTGTTATGCATTATGCAGGTATTCTTCAAAACAGGAAAGTTATCAACACACTTGATATGTTCTGAACCATTTTTCTTACTGTGAATCATGAATACTGTCATTAAGTGTCTTGCCAACAACTTGAAAAATATGCAGGCCTGTTTACATCTTACAGATAGAGATTTTTTTTCCTTTCAGTGCCTCCCTTCATCAATTAAGTTAAATTGCAAGATTGGACTTCATGGATCTGTAGTTTACCAGTGTTTAAAGTAGAACATAATATTTGTTCCATTTGTGCCAATGTCTCTGACTAAAGATCCAGGTTATCTTCGTTGGAATTCCTGGCAGGAGTTTTTCATAAAATACTTCATAACAAGAAAATTTCAAAATTAAGTGTTCTTTGGAGACCTCATAGTCTCCAAGCCCTCATTAAATTGCCATTTATACAATATGCTTCCTAACCACCAGGGTCACTTTGCTGTGAAGGTACATCACAAAGGGAGAGCAGTAAATCTCAGTGAATATTTCACAACCCTCTCTGGCAATTGAAGTTTTAAATGGCATCTTCTCTGCATAGCCAATAAAATGAGAATCAGAAGGCAACTGCAGGATAGCCCAGATAAAATGAGCCAACTGCTGTCCCATATTATTTCATACTGAGAGAAAAAACACATACTAAGGTGAAAGACAATATACATTGTTATGGCACCGCGCCATGCAGCAACAAAAAAGTTCTATGGAGTTCTGTTGGCTAATAGGGCAAAATGCTTTTAGAAACTAATTTCAAATATACTGAATTTCTTTATCATCTAAGCATTCAGAGAATAACAATCCATTTTCTTTCTCTCTTTTTGAGAAATGCAGTCTGTTGCTGAGGTTCCCCTCTCTTACTTTGAAAGACCTTCACTGAATTCAGTCTGGACAATCTCTTCAGTGCTTCCATTTTCCATTAAACTGGGAACAGGATTATATGATATTTCCAGCCAATTTTAGGAGTTTTCAATCCACTGAACATGCTAACAGTTTTTGCAGGAACATCATAAGTGATGTTAGAGTCTCAGAAGCTAGAGGGTTGGCGTTTTTTTGGAAAAGTACTTTTGCTCCTTATATTTTGGATTCTTAAAAATGCTAGTGAACTGCGTCAATGCAGCTCTGTGTTTCAGTGCAGAAACAAGATAGCCCAACATTTTATCCAAGAATTTTGTATTCATATGCTTTTCAAATACTAGCTAACCCTCATATCTTCTGTGAAACCTAGAGACATTTGAAATTAGATTTTGAAAAATAGAGAAACTATGGTGGAAATTCTAGAGGTAGTTCAGTAAGGGTAGAAGATGAATCACTGTCACATATATGTGGATGAATATATGAAAGATGCAAAAATCTTAACTTTATTGCACAAAAGTGGTAAAGCCATAGATGAACTCTTAAGTTGCTAGTGATGACAATCCATCTGTTATTTATTCCAGGTATGGTATTAGTTATTTCTTATTTAGGGACCATTTATTAACTCCTGTCACTGAATATTATCTTGCTACAGCAGTAGTCCATATGAATTAATAAAAACATTTATTTAGCAACTCAGAACTTGAGAAAGTCAAGAAGTTCAAAATTTGCTTTTTATTGTATAAATTTAGAAAAATATGTGATCAAGTAAGGCAGTCCCAAAATTACCTGCATGTGTCTTGACAGTCTTGGCAGAACTTAAAAATAAAGGTCACTGATATAAGAACAGAAAAAAATGTTAAGAGTTATTGAATATTCTATAAGGATCATTTCTGTGATGGCCCACTTGCAAATTGTGAACCTCCCATCATAAACTTCTCTATTTAAACAAACCCATTAAATCCTCAAAACATGTTAAATTTCAAATTTGGTTTTCATCAATTATTTTTAATAGTAATGTTGTATTCCAGAGTTTCCTAGACTTCTTTAATGTGTTGCTTGATTGTGTAATAAGGTATCACTCTTTGGAATGGAAAAAAAAAATTCCTAACACTACCAAGATTATGAAATAGTCAATAAAGCTGCATCATTTTAAAGTACAGATAATAATCTTGGGTCTTCCCATCTGTTACTGTTGTAGGAAACCATCACATGTGAGGAAGAGGAAGAAGATACTTTGTTGTGCCACTGAACAGTTAGAAGTTGCTCAAGACTTGAATGTTAGAATAGCAAGTCCAGTTGGCAAAGAACATGTTACAAGGTAAAAACAAAACCCAGCTACTGCTCCATATGGCTCTACCCCATATTGCATGCTGTTAGCTTCACATGCATGATCCGTTGCATATATATATGTGCTCCTAGCAGTGATGATTGTAACCATATTTTTGGAAAAGCAATCAAGCACTTACATTAAAAATCCAGAAACAATGTCATGAAGTTATATTTTTTGTGCAATCTTTATGATCACAAGCACCTAGGACGTTTTAAATCCTTTGAAGATCCATTTTAGAGTCAACATACTCTTTCCTTCTCCCTGCCACAAACTTAAAAAAAAAAAAAAAGAAGAAGAAAAAGGGGACAGACAAAAGAAAAGGAAGCACAAATCCCCATAAAAGATATTTTAGTTTTTACTGTCTTGTCTCAAAGGATTAATGACGCATACTCATAAGTGTAATACATATCTATGTATTTTTGAAACACCAGAGATAACACAATATATTCCCTTGAACTTACTCTGTTTCAAACTACACTACAAAGACATGCTGCAGAGAACAGTTGTGTGCTGAATCCCAGCTGTGGTGGAGCCCAGTGAGTGGTGGAGGCTTGTGTCATGAGAAAAGATACTTCACTGGAGTCTTTTTCTTCATCCAGTAAATCTGCAGAGAATGCTGAAAAGCACTGTTCCAAAAATCTTGAAAAGAAAAAAAAAAGTGCTGAAACAGACAGGATATTTCTCAGTAGAGATAACAAAGGATTTCTTTTAAAATTATGCTTCATACAGTGAAGTTTCACACATCTGCATACCATGACTCAGAAAGTCCAGCAGACTGAACTGTCAACACTTGCTGAACTACCAGGCACAAGGACTTCAGGAGACAAATTTAAATGTGGCAGTCAAATCACAGTAGTTTAGCATTCTTTACTGGCAAGATTATTTACACTGGTTTGACCCTTAATTGTTGAAAAACTTATTACTGCTTCTAGTTGCCAAAAAGTTGGAGAAATTTGATAAAAATTAGGAAATATGACTTTACTTCATCTTAACCCCAAAAAGCATAGGCTTCAAGGGCATCTGCAAGCCAAGTGGCAGGCTAACACATCCAGGGGCTCTTCCTCCCTTGTGTTTCTTTGTGCTCTTCCTTTACTTGATGTCACTGACTACATAGATGCTCCAGAGCAAGGTAGAAAGTAATTAAGCACTCATCAAATGTTTCTAGGGCAGACCTGTCTCTACCTCATTCCAGCAGCATGCTGGTGTGATGTACTGGAGGATAATAAATATGCTAGGGAACAACGTTACTTGGAAGGAGTGCAGCTAAGTTTGTTCTGGTGATGTTGCATTGACCATGTATTGACAGTTAGAGATTAACTTTCATTTAATTAATCTGAAATTTTTTCTTGTGCACTGGGCTTTTACAATAACCTCTTCATGTGCTCAGTTCAGCAGCCTTTGGGTTCTTAGAGCTCAGGGAAGTATGTCAGAAAAGACTCCTAAGGAGTATTTTTGTTCTTCTTTAGTTGTCTTTGTATAGAATATGGCAAAAACTTCCCGTCAAAAACCATCTCCTCTTTGAAGGTGGAAAACCACAAACATTTAGTCTAACACTATAGGGTCCCGTGCTCTTGCAATATCCCAAGATTTTACTAGCTTATTTTAACAGCTACACCAGGAAAATTTTTTTCACCTAGTTTCCCCCCACACACCCCATCGTGGTTTAACCCCAGCCAGCAACTAAGCACCATGCAGCCACTCACGCACTTCCCTCCCCCCCCCGCCCCTCCGCAGTGGGATGGGGGAGAAAATTGGGAAAAGAAGTAAAACTCACGGGTTGAGATAAGAACGGTTTAATAGAACAGAAAAGAAGAAATTAGTAATGATAATGATAACACTAATAAAATGACAGCAGTAGTAATAAAAGGATTGGAATGTACAAATGATGCGCAGGGCAATCGCTCACCACCCGCCGATCGATGCCCAGTTAGTCCCCGAGCAGTGCTCCCCCCACCCCCACTCCCCCCAATTTATATACTGGGCACGACATCCCATGGTCTGGAATATCCCTTTG
The DNA here is from genome assembly GCF_964188355.1 of Buteo buteo. Classification (NCBI taxonomy): domain Eukaryota; kingdom Metazoa; phylum Chordata; class Aves; order Accipitriformes; family Accipitridae; genus Buteo; species Buteo buteo. The sequence continues at coordinate 52,561,898 of NC_134176.1, read as the reverse complement.
GCCAGTTTGGGTCAGCTGTCCTGGCTGCCTCCAGTTGCCAACTTCTTGTGCTCCTCCAGCCTTCTTGTTGGTTGGGCATGAGAAGCTGAAAAATCCTTGACTTTAGACTAAACCTTACTTAGCAACAACTGAAAACATCTGTGTTATCAACATTCTTCTCATTCCTAACTCAAAACATAGCACTGCACCAGCTACTAGGAAGACAATCAACTCTATCCCAGCTGAAACCAGAACCAACCCCCCCACACCTTTGAAAAGCAAGACTCTAGAATCTGTCCTACCTCGCCATTCCCCAGTTCCTATGATAAATTAACTGATGTAAATTTTGTTACCATTGTGGCTATGACTGTGTTAAACCCAGTATCCAGTCTCTCAGCCTGACACTCGGGGATCACTAAATCTGCCATCTCCAAGCAGAAAGTAAAGGCTGGCATTGTCATTTAGTGTGACAATAAGTTAGCTGAAGTTGCTCCTGTGTGAAAATGTTATCTTTTGGGAATAGCCAGGAACAGTTGGAGTGAGAGAGAGGCAAGAATTCCTTTGCAAAATGCTTAATCATTACTGCTTTTGCTTGCCTTTGAGCGTTTGCACACACAATTCAGTAATAAGCAGATTTAATTGCTTTCTGACACTGAGGATTAAGCAGCCTGCCCTGGTGTCCACTCTCAGAGCCATTAGTGTACATGTCACTGAGGTCAACTGAGTCCATTTCAGTACTATTGCTCATCCATCTCCCTCTTACTAAGTGAATACTCCAGGATGCCTAAGTACAGAGCACATATCAAGCGTTCCTAAGGTCCCTTTTTGTCTCTGCTGTCTACAGCAGATGATTTCAGGGCAATCACATCATTTTTTTTACTTTGGGAGCTATTATTTATGGTAAAACTTAATCAACCAACAAAGTTCACAAATTTATCGGCGTTCAATACTTTTTTTCTGACACAGTGGCAATAAATAATAATTACAGAAAGCATGACAGAATCATTGATCATAGAATCAGAAAGCAGAATTCAGCTACAGCGTTAAAGCCTGTGAACTCATGTGGATTGTTTAACTTTTCATTAGTTTCTCAAGTCAGGTACAATCATTTCTACCTTCTATTTACCCTAATATTTACAGCCATTTGCACGTTGTTTTCATAAGTCTTGAAGCCACTAGAAGCTGAAAGAAAAATGCTGGGGTTTAGTATGCTTTTTCTGAATTTCTATGGTTAGCTCATTGAATTGAAATTTCTTATTACAGTGGTTATACCCACATGTAGGCCTATGTGCCATGCTCCTTCATGTTACTTATCACACATACTGGAATTGAATATTGACTGGCTAAGTTTCTTGCAATCAGTGAATGTCTATATGGTGTCAAAACATGCTATAACAAGAGCTATTTTCCTTATTCTGAAACATGCGGAGATACTAGCAAAACACAAAGTATTGAAACATATGCTTTCTGCTGGAACAAGACAGCATAGATAGTGGTTTAATTTAACTCTCCAAAAAACAGCTTGGATTTGCACTGGGGAAAACTACAAAGGATTTATTATTTCAATGCATCATTTGAAGTGGCAAGGGCAAAATCAACAACAACAAAAATATTCTTTGCTCACAGACAGAAAGGCAAAATTTGAGCCTTTTAAATTTTTTTTTTTTTTTTAAATCTCTTTTCTCCAGGGTGGAACAGTGATTGCACCCTGGGCTTGTTAAGGAGGTCTGTGAATAGTGAAAATTTACAAGGATTTGGAAAGCAAACAAATTAATAGAAGAAAAATCCATATGGAACTTTTAAATACAAAATCTCCATCTCTAGTTGCAAAAGTCCCCAAATGGTAAACTGCTGGATTCTTGAAGAAAATTCAAAGCGTTCCTTCTCTTCTTGCTCTAATTTTATGCTCTTGCCAGAATACTGTGGATTGCTTTGTTCAAAGAATGCTGATTTAAACGGGCCCAACTGTATTTTCCACATACTTGCAAATGACCTGGAAAAGAAAAATGAATGGTAAGGTGACTGAGTTTGCTCGTGACGCTGGATTTTCAGAATAATATAGGTGAGTACCATCTTCACAGAATGATAGACTTTCTAAAACTCACTGGGTAATAGAATGAAAAGTTAAGTTTAGTGTAGATAGATATCAGATAACATCAAAGAAAAATAAGACTTCATATGTAAAATGATGGGTTCAGAGCTGACCATTACCGCTCAGGACTGAGATCATGGGGTTATGACTCGCAACTCCACAAAAGCATCATTTTACTATTTAGCAATTATGAAAAAGCAATCAAATGTTAGAAATTATTAGAAAAGAAATAGAGAACAAAACATGGTATAACCACTTCTTGAATACTGTGTGCATAGTATAGGAAATAACACTCTGATCATCCTGCTCTTACACTTCTCCCTAAGCATCTTTATTGGCCATCAGGGAGGACAGGACACATAATTAGATGATGCTTTGATTTGTCCCAGTACTTCCCCATATTTATGATGTTATGTTTGGATGTTTAGATTATTTAAATTAACTTCAATAAGCAATCAAGAAAAGCATAGGCACAAGTCACTACATTAGTTAGTAATGTAATAAAGAAATACTGAAACTTATTTTTAAATAGCCAGTAGAAATTATGGCCCTGTGCATGCTGGCTGAATAATGTTGCTTTGACCTTAAGTCCATAAGTCCTATGTCTCCGAACTAGGCACACTTATAGTATAATGCAACTGTTTCCTGTTTTGCACTTTTGAACAGATGAGTTCAGGTGTATTAACTATCTGACTGATCGTCGTGACTGTCCACACTGACTCATCTGGTGGAAAACTTCCATGTTAGAACTTTCAGCTCTGCAAAATGTTGCCCTTGCTATAGGAACAGCAGCCTGTGGCCACTCTTCCACCACTCAAAATGGAGGTTGCTGGCTAGAGTTTGCCTAGTAGGTTCCACGAGTTTGCATTTTGACAGTTCTTTACCAAAGCCTGGGCTGTCCTAAATTTAAGCCAGTTTTCAAGCTAATACTGCAGAGGAAATAACTGGATAATACAGACTTCTGTGCAAGCTTGACTATGAGTTAACTTGATAGCAAGGGAACATTCTTTATAACCAGTAGAAGATTGCTTTTACATTGCTGAACTCATGCTTTAAACCATAAATATAAAACTGGAGTTAAGTCCCAAAGAAGCGTTCCATTGTTAACAGATGTATTATGAATACGGAAGCTTTTATCTCTCGTTTTAGACACTGTCAAAGGCAGGTCGTTGCCATGACAGACGTATGGTCTGATTCAGGATAATCTTGTCTGTGAAATATTGAGACACACACCTTCTGTAACCCACCCACCCACCTGCAATTGTCTCTAAGAGGGAAGAATAGCAACATTGGAAGGAACATACCATGCAGAGCATTAGGAGATTCAGCTGATTTTAGTTAACGATAGTTTGTTTTGTTCCTACTTATTTCGTACACTAACATGTTTCAGGGTGTTGATTTTATCAATAAGTGGATGATTTGGTATTATGTCTTCGAAGTTAACAACCATTTTTGTTTTGCTCTCAAAGTTTATAATAACACAAGAACCCAAAGATAAAATTTCAACCTCTTATGTCCAATTGGGTGCATAATTCCTCCATTATTATTCTGATTATTATTCTTATCCTATTAACTTCTTCACCTTGAGCTAATATGACATTTCAGTGCTATGGGAAATCAATGGGGCAAAAATTTCTCATGCTACCACAAACAATTACTGTTGATTTAGGTACAAAGACTAAATATCAGATAGATAATATGGATAGAGAGGTTAAAGAAAACTCCTCTGTTATTGGATATCTGCTAAGTGGTTTGTAAAAAGGGGTGTGGTCTGTAGGGAAGAGAAAAGCTTGTTTATTGAGTGCATGTAACCTGAATAAACTTACTTTCAGCATAATTAGCTGTAGCTGTGCATCCGATACTGGCTGCATACTTCAGACTTGATCAAAGCTTTATATTGCCTTCCACCTCAGTATTCGCTGCCTGATTGTACATGTAAGTGTTTGCTTCTGTACCTCAAATCCGTCAATTCCTTTGATTTTGTAACTCTTGTCACCTACTGACAGGAGGCATCATATGCTACCAATAATACACATATTCTGATCAGGAAGATAACCAGCCCTTTTGCCTGAGGAGAGAAGAAGATATGAAGGAAGGAAACTCCTTGATCAGACTATTGTTCCAGTGCCTCTCAAAGAAATTCTGTAATAATACTAAATGATGTAAGAGTTAAGGAGGGCAGTGGTCGTAAGGTGGGTGGAATTGCATTTAGGAACTACTTTTGGAGGCGCCTTGTTGGTTTTTCTGTTTTAAAGAAATTCTCTGAGGACTTTACATCTTCTGAGGCTTCTGGTTTATATTTAGTTTAGAAAAATAAGATTAAACAGCATTTCAAATGTCATTTTCAGACTGTAGGTTTCCTACAGACTCTAAAAGTGTCAGGATAGCTGGAATGAATTTGGGTGAGATTGGAGAATAAAACTTAAATTTCTGACTAAAGGTTTTTATGACCCCTCAGTTAAACATAAGGGGCTGACAAGAGAAACAGGCTACCAAATGACTAATCCCTGGAGAACCTTTTCCTCTGGGCCATGGCCGGGGGCCTTGATTTCATTCAGCCAAATGTTGTATCTACATTTAGGGTTGCTAAAACATATCGGTAAATCCAGGAATTAGTATAGGAATGGAAAACTTGAAATCTTTGCTTTTATTATAAATGCTGCTCAAACTCATATTTTGACATGAACATGTATGTGAGAGAAGACAAAGTTAACAACTTTTGACTTTTAAAGTTTATTTTAGTTAGAGTTTGAACAACAATAAGAAGAGTTCTTGGGCAGTTCTGATAAAGAAAAAGTAAAAAAAAAAGTGCATCCAATATTTAGGATGTTTTGGATTGCTCTTTTTTGCAGTTAATGAAGCCCTTAATCTCATGTCACAAAAGACTTTATCATGGCAGGCAGACCAAAGAAGGAAAATAGTGAAAAGGAAACAGTAGAACAAAAATAACAGTAAATATTAAGTCTCTGTGGACAAAGTAGTCAGAGACTTTTAAAGATGCTGTTTGTTCTGCTTTCTCTGAATGAGACAGAGATAAGGAGGGTTACAGGAAAATAAGAATCTGTACCAGCTTAGCTGTAGAAACATTATTTATTCATATCTTACTGACTGGTTTCTACTATCTGCAAATTTGGGTTGGGTACCTAATGCAAAAGAGTTTTCTCAAAGGTGACCAGTGTACTCCATTTGGATAGATACCCTGACTTATTTCAATCTTTTGTTCTGGAAAGAAAAGACATGAAAGAAAGGTAAGGAATAAAATCTGGCTGATGGCTTGTCATCTGTCTTAGCTTTCCAGTACTCCATGATATTCCTATGGTACTAGAACATTGCAATTTATTTTTTCTTCCTTTAATTCAACATCTCTTTTTATTATGCAGTTTATTCCCCCATTAGTATAAAATTGTTCTCTTAATATTATAATCCCTTTGAAAAAAACACAAAAGAAAGTGATTCAGCTGGTGGAGACACATCAGAGAAAAATGTCTCCCAAGATGCAGTTCATCCTGCTTCAGATAAACTACTTAGTTGTCACTCTTTCTTTCAAGTTTCCCAGCTTGATTTCAATACCCAGTACAAAGAGATAACCTTAGCATATTCTCAGTAGTTAAGCAATGAAGGATATCTTCCTTTTATAATTTTAGCAGCATATGCTACCTTTAGGCCACAAGAAATGGAAGGGGCAAAGAGGGGTGTTAGGGATTTCCTTACTACAGGAGAATTCCAGCACCGCGGAGTGGGTCGTACTGAGAGGCAAGACTGAGGCTGGGCTCAGAAAAGAGAGAGATGGAAGGGAATATTTTCATAGTATGTGCTCTATCAAAATTCTACCTTCCAGACAGCCTCTAGATGACTATAAAGCTACCATGAACTTATAGCAAACCTTTGGTCTATTCTAATGTACAGAAGTGGCTCCTGCAGGCCTAAGCCTAGCAGAATTTGAACAATATAATATGACGTTTCTTGTCATTCTGTGTTCTAACATCATTCAGGTGGCAGGGATAAAAAGAATACAGGAACTTCAGGGTCTGAGTCTGTCCAGTTTTTTGTTTCTACTCATCATTTTGCTACTGTGAATGTGACAACAGTGAATTTTCTTTACTGACATCAAACATTCTCTTTTTTTTTTTTTTCCACAAATATTTGGAGAGTAAGTTCCTTCTTTTGTATTCTTATATTTTGATACTTGGGCTGGCCACATTATTAAATAACTGCTCATGTGTTTTGAGAACAGTGTGCATTCCTTCTTGCATATCACAGGGAGCATTAAAGCTTTAAGCTGTCACCTTAGAAGCTCTCAAATGGGTTTTTAATCAGGGTAATTGCCAGCACACAGAAGCAGTCAGAAGAACTACGGTGCCAAAGTGCTTTAAAATGGAGAGAGTGGAAAACCGTCAGTCAGGAATTCAGCTATAAAGATTTCTTAACTAATTCTGTAAAGATTTCTTAACTAATGCGCTTGTTCAAGTATGCAGGACTTGATCCACCGAATGCAAAGTTGCACCAAATGTAATCGTTAAACACTTCCTGGGGAAAAAAAAAGTGTATGTGATAGCTCCTCTGAGTAAGTGTTTCATCTCAGCTACTTGCATTTTCAGTTCTGTTAAAAAATTAGTTGTAATATTTCCCCTGTTATATGATAAATTGGGAAATAGAAAAAGCCAGCAGATTACTGATATTTTTTCTCATGCTAATCCATTTGTCTGACCTTCCTAGTACACAAATAGCAGCATTTTTCCTCAGCAGCCCAGATTCAAAAGTGGATTAGAGACAAAGCACCACAGCTAAGAACCCAAAGCATCAAAACAGAGCATTTATCAACTAAACGTCCCTGTGACCTTGCCCCTCACAGAATGCAAGTCAGTTCATAACATGTCTCAGATATGAACACAGAGCGTATACTTTCCTCAAGAGCAACAGTGTGACCTGTGAAAAACAATGACATTTATAATGGAGCCAAAGGTAGAGGGGTTTTATATTTTTCAGTGAAATATCAAGCTAAAATTCGCATGTCAGGATTAATAAATGTAGGGGTACGATCCTCTATCTCAGCAGCCACCGAATCTCTCAAAAAGTTTTCCCTGATAAGTAGCTGTCTGTCCCAAGAGATGAACAAAGCTGGAACAGCAGAGCTTTTGCAGATGTGTTTCAATTGGGTATTTGATATGCAACTAGAAATCAGGATAAAGGGATAGTATTAATATCAATGACAATTTGATTTTCTCGTTGTCTGCATACCTACACTGCAGATGGGAGTAAGGACAAGATGGCCTTTCCTGCAGCACAAGAAATTAAGACATCCCAATTATTTAATGGGTACACTAATTCCTGTTGGATATTTGAATGTTTCTTCTCAGGCAGGTAACTACATATTTTTGGGACATGTAACAGCTATCCGTTTTAAACAAGAGGTACTTTGTGAAGAGCAGAGAAGGACATTTAGCAGCTAGCTTAGGACTCTTGCCAAATCATTTTACTACATCTCTGAAGTTAAGTCTTTCTCACTGTCACTGGATCATAGTTTGCTGAGACTAGGAAAGTCAGGGAAAGTAAAGGAAGAGTTTCCCTACTCCTTGGGCTTCCACTCAGTGGGTGATGACAATTTTGTAATGGTACCTGGTATCATATTTAAGTTGTAGGCTGTCTGTGTAAAGGGCATCTTTTTTCCAGTGTCTGTGCAGCATCAATGCAAATTAATCAATGAAAACAACAAGTGCTGAAGAGCTAAAATGTTCAAAATGAGTAGAGAAGCTAGTCCTGCAACCCAGGACTAGCTAGTGTCTGAACTAAAACCTATCGTACATCCCTTATTTTTAGAAAGTTATTTTAAAAAGATTTTCTTTGAGATTATATCAGTGTGTGTACTTGATCTTATTTGTTTCATATTGTATAAGCATGCACAGATACCCCCTAGCATCATCAACCTTTCTTTATATTCTGCGTTGCTTGAGGACACACACAAAAACCTAACAAAATTGCCTGATGTAAATACTACTGAACTGTCCTGATACTTGCATAGCTAGAGGCAGAGTTTGACAGTAAAGGCTGGATAATAAACATTAATGTTTTCACTCTAAACCATGCTGCTGAAGGTGTTGAGATCTTCTGGGATCTGTATTATATCAAAACAGTCTATAATGGCCATGTCAGGAGCATACATATTCTCTGGTGTCATAACAGATGATTCTGGCTTTAGCAGCTCACTGGTAATACCTATATGAACAGAAATACAAAAAAGATGAGTGGAGGACAACAGACTAGACCTATAGATGCAGAGTATCACCACTCGCCTTCACATTAAGCCTGAAGGAGCTGTTCAGGTGATTTGATTAGACCCTTGCGTATATCCAGAAGAATCAGAGAAATCCATTCCATGTCTCCAGTGTACTCAAAAATTATGCAGTCCTTTCAGGTAATGTTTTTCCCTGCAGTCATTTATAAGATGAGGTTAATGAATGAGAGAGATGGGTCAAAAGCATTTGTAACACCAGTAAAATAGCTAAAGCCTCCTTTTTCACCCGCATTTGGGCACTATGTAGCAATATAAAATTTGCCCAATTTCCAATGTTTGAGCTAAATGGCACAATTTTAGAGATAAGATTGCTGCAGTGAAATATGGGATCTTTTGAAATAGAAAGTGCCATATCCCGAGGGTAATCAAATACATTCTTCAAAACATCCAAGCTAAAATAGCACCCCTGCCACAGATAATCTCCCAAAAAGTGAGCAAACTGATAGAGGCAAGTATTGCTTTTTAACTCTTACCTGTGGCTAGAACTGGTTCATGGTTTAAGGTAAGAGGGAAAGTATCTGTGAAAGTATGAAGTACCACATTCACCTTGCTGAGCCCTGCTTGATAAGCAGGGCAAAAAGCAACCTTCCTCTCACTCCACGCCTCCCAGCAAAGGGTGTATTTTAGCATCTCAGCTGCAGAAGAATTGTTTTTTTAGCAGGCTTGTTCCATTTTCTTGTCTTTGCCGGCTGACTCTAGTACCCATGTGGACAGGACAGTATGAGCAGCCAGTACTTCCATATCTTATTTTCCCAGGAGATTTTCTGTCCCTGGAGAGTCTCCAGTATGGATTTACTCTGCTAGAAGTCTACCATATACTGCAAAACAATGTAGTAGAAAAATAGCCATATGATGAGGGAGCCACATAACTCAGGCTTTGAATGGCTGTTCAAGCAAGCTATGGTTCTTGGTCTAATTCACGTAGACTACAGAACGTTGACTTAACACCTGGTGATGAGAAAATATTCTCTATAACTGGCAGTTCTCTAGCTACCTCTATAGGAGGCCAGTGACAGAACTATAATCCTGCTCCTGGCATTATGAGGCCAGTACTTTTGATGAGTATCCCAGACACGAAGACTTTTCTGTCTCACTGCATGGACCAGTCTGATTACTGTAGTTTTTTACTAGCTGATATTTGTAAGAGGGTGATGATAGAGAAATTCAACATTCCTTCTGCCCTGACTATATGTATTCTGTCTTTGGCTATAAATATTCAATTGTTTCCCTATCTAGGGATGCATCTGCCCTTACTTTTTTCCTCTCTTTGCATTATAAATCTCTCAGTATACAATACTGTACTATTCTGGGTAGACCATTGTGGGCGTTTATCAATCTCCTGGCAATTCTGCAAGTAAATCATTGGCTCAAAGACACTTAATGCATATTAAATAAAAACAAAAACATTGCCATTTTATTGTCTTTGTGAGGTTGAAATTCTAAGTCCACATAATCAGAGTTTCACAACAGCCTCAGCACACAGCAAGACTCACAATGTGTGTTAAGAAAGTCAATACACACTACAATTTGCCTAGGACATCCCAAAACAAACATGCAATTGTTAAAACTGGTAATAGCTGAGGTCTAAACTCAGGAACAACCTCTTGCAAGAGAAGGGAAAGGAAGCCTGGATATCTAAGCATTCACTCAACCTTTTTGCTAAGTTTCATCACTTAGCAGCTTGTGCTTGGTAGAAGGCTGACACGGTATGTTTACATCTGAATTAAGAATTATGTCAGGGAAACACATGTACGTGAAGCGAAGATTTATTTGGGGACAGGAAACCTCTATTTTAGTCATATATGATTGTAAGTCTGATTGATTGGTCTAATCAAGGTCCTCACAGTAGCAGACTCCTTGATGATGTCTGACTTAGCGTGACAAAGTTTGACTCCTTGATGATGTTTGACTTAGTGTTCCTCTTGCCAAGATTTTCCTGTGGTCTGGAATGCAAGAGGGTAGACCAGGACCTTTTTAATAAAAAGGAATAACTCCTTGGTATACAGGGATTAAAAATACCATCCGTCTCAATTCTACATGTCCAAGTGGCTTATAAATGCAGGATATTGCAGATAGTCTAGTGAAATTGTAACATTTGGTATTCCATAGCTAACCTTCCTGATATTAAGGTAAATCTCTCAGTCATTATTGCTCTCCTTAATGTTTAGCTCCTGAAGTATTTACCCTATTAGGAAGAGATTGTAAATACAGAACAAGAACCATGGTCAAGTAGAGAAACCAAAGAAAAATTTCATTGTTTGTTTTTTTGGTTTTGTGTTTGGTTTGGGGTTTTTTTTGTTTTTTTAATGTGGTTCTACAGTCTTTGTAGTATCACAGAGCATCTGTTGTGCAGTGTGCCCAAACAGGAAGCTCCTTATTCTGGCCTCTTGAAACCATCAGCTTTTCTCTTTCTTTTGGTACCTCACCTTTTCCTTCCCCCCTCTCACACTTCTTTTCCCCTGGGGAGGAAAAAAAACACTGTTGCTTTTCCAAAGTGATTGCAATCTCTGTATCATCTCAGGTAAGTTACTAGAAGCAGGTGAAAAGAGAAGTGTTGTAAAATGGCTTGCCTGTGTTTGGTAAAATAAAACTTGTTAGTGGGGTACACACTTAGAGATTACTCTGGAGGATTTTTCCTGCCTGTTTGTCTGTTTCCACTCTCACACTATCTGACTCTTGTAGAAAACAGGTACTTATCAAAGTGCTTTCAGGACTCCTCTCCAACAATATTAGAAGAAAGAAGATGGAATATTCTTGGGCAAGGCTCTGGCCTCACTGTGTGTTGTCCCTCCCTGTGTCTCTGAGAGCTGGAAGTAAAACCAGATCAAACCAAAAAGGCTGACTAAATGCTCTTCTTTGGCTCGGTCCTATCAGGAGGAGTTTTCTCAGCATCTCCAATAATAGCAAAATCAACTCTTTGGCATGGCATTTTGGAGACTGTCACTTCCTTCTCATTGCTTTATGAGTTTTGGCTTACTGAGTAATGAAAGTAAACACTTCTAAGACAGCCAGATTAACTCTGTCCTATGCTCCAACAATTAAAGTCAACTAAATCTCCTAGTCTGAATTCAGAACTTCTCTCTTTAGTGAAGCAGATAAAATGAGTTGAGTAGATAAAATGAGTTAAGTAGACCTGACATTCTCTCCTCCCATTAAAAATTAATGTTTAAAAATGTCAGATTTCTATCCTTACTTTAGCAACACATAGACATGATAGAGAAGGAGCTAGAATAATTTGAATGAGCACTGGTTAAGCAAGACAAAGTCAGGATTAGCGGTGATGAAGCTCAGTGCTTCCTCTTTTTTAGATTTGTAAGAAGGAAACAGCAAAAAGAAAACTGAACTTTGTAGGAAGCTTGTTAGAAACTTTAGCTTCAGTATAGAGAAGACACTTATTGGGTATTTGGGAAGTTGGCATTTTGTAAACCTGGTTTGGTTTTGTGAATCTATTATTTTAATGATCTAATTTTCTTCTTATTTCTCAACCATAACTTTAGTGGAAATGATTTTACCCCACTTGGGATTTCTTCTTTCTTTTTTTTACTAAAAGAGCAGCAAACCTGGTAATACAGGAAGAAATAGAAATTGAGACTAATTCCAATTTTCGAATGAAATGAAAAAGTAGTTTTTTAAGTATTAACTTACATTGCATTTATTCATGATTCTTATTAATTCACAGTATTTAGTAATTTAAAATGGCATCCTTCAGTTGTTATTATCAATTATTGAGATTTATATTCTATAAACAAGCATGCTTGTATTTCTCTGCACTGCAGCTTACATCACCTAGACTTCTGATTTTTGTAGCTCTACCTTTAAGCACTTCATGCGCTTGGAAACATGGAGTTCTTTCCCAGTGTACACAATAACATTCCAGAGCTATTCAAAGCACCAATTTGACAGAAAGAAGAGAAGAAGTGAAAAAGAAGAGGAAAATTAATATGCTTGTTGTTGGAGTGGTGTCCAACATACTTTTCTACAAAAACCCCACAGCATTATGTTTTATCACAAAGATACCTTAAAAAGAGTTGTATTATCTTAACATCATCTTAAAACATTATATAAATTCACAGTCTGTATTAGATCTCCTGTACCATTACCTGTGGTCTCGTGTCCAAATGGTATTTGGCCTGTTGGAATAGAATCATCACTGAGGTTGAGAATACCTGCTGTGTAATTACAGAGGAAGAGGCTAACATCAAGGCCAGCCAAATGGAACGTAGGCTGGGGTAACTCATGGGCTGAGAGGCCCTTTACTTCCTTTACCTTACCAGTTTATTGATTTTATCTATCATTTTACCTACTACTGACCTGAACACTAATTCTTCATCCTGAAGACAGAGGCTTGAACATGAACGTCCTTACAAATGGCACAGAGAGTTCTGAAATCTTTTTTTCTTGATATCACCTTGGAGACAGTTTGTGCCTAATGAAAATGTATTGTAGGCCTTTATGTAGTAATCACTATCAGAGAGTTGCACATTTTTAATCATTTAAAGATGTCATTTAAATATTATCTATCCTCTATGAATATTTGATGCTCATTAAATATTCCTTGGAAAAGTAAAAATAACACTTACATTTGTTAAAGGATTTTGGCAGCAGTAATATCACCAGAATGTTTTTCACTTCTAGAATTAGTAATACATCCTTTTTCTGCAGATGCATCTCACCCCTAAGTATTAGAAAGACACATTCCCAAAGATGGAGGACAAACTGTCTGGAAAAGGTCAGAGGAGGCAGAATCAGAAGTAAAGCCACAACGGAGAACCATGGGAAATATTTCTATCCTATTTCTTCTATAAGAGCAGTCTGCTGTGAAATTTTACATTAAGAAAATATATTCTGAATTCCAAAGAGCTATAATGCCTTAACAAAACAACCCCCACTTCAGATCACAGAATATTTAAAAAATGAAATAAAGGAACAGAACACAGTGGTCAAAATCATGATGAGTATTCCATTAATTCCATTCTCTCCCCTTCCCTCATCCCACTATACAAATGTGTGTAGATCTGCATGTGCGTGTGCGGACACACACACACACACACACACAGACTTAACTTAGCCTGGGTAGTTTCATTTACTTATACAAAGTGAAGTTATCCTTACATAATCCTTTATTTACGATTGCTGTGTAAACCTGATTTATACATATTTTTAGGCCTGTTAACCTTTTGTCTCAACAATTTTTGTAGCCCAAATCTCCACAGGATAACTGTCATACAAAAAAGACTTTTATTTTGTCATTATAAAATGTATTGTGCTTGTTTTATTCTGATGCTATGTCAGAAGGGCTCCTGTTTTAATTTATCTAAAACTGTTTATTATTTTGTGACCTCTGTTCATTCCTCTCTAATGATAACAACAAAAAACCCATAGTTCTTCCATTGTCTGTTCAGTTACTGACACCTTTTTTAGTGAATTACTCATCTGCCTGCTGCTTTTAAAATTGCTTTCTCATGATGGATTTCCATCCCAAGCAGAGTAGCAGTGTTAAGAATTTCTTAGGTGTTCTATCAGTTAAGGATTCTCCCTCTTTAGTCTCGGAGAAGCTGTAACAAGCTTTAATACTCACAGTCATTAGCTGTGTGTCTTGGATATAAGAATGCAGCAAAGCTGCTATTCCTCCTGTAACCTTTCCTGCAGGGTCTGTAGTGTGTGTTAACACCTCGTTATATTAGAGAAATCAGGGAAATGATATGTTTACCACTGCAACTCAGGAAATGTATGGTTAAATGTCAGTTATTAGCATGGTCATAAACCTTCGCAACATCAAAAAATGGCATTTATCACCTCAGGAGAAGGCTAATTAAGCTAGAGGACTTTGTTTAAATTCTCAAATAGCTTGAGCTGCTTGAAGGTCCCTTATGCATAATCCATTCTGATTCAAAATGCTACAGGAAAACACGAGCAAGGTAGAGACAGGACTGGAGGAACAATGGGGCCATGGATTAAAGGCACATACATTATTCAAACTTTTCTCTGATACTGGCTTCAGTGGAGAATTAAATTAAATGTTTTCGAGCTTTCATTGTTGAGATACGAAATAGAGTTCTTCCTGCCTGGAGAGGTAAGAGGGTTTTGTCAGAATGGTAACCAGCCAGCATGAGTGAGGTATGTAAGTGCTAGAATTAAGTGAATACCAGCATGAGCTTGTTCTCCTTATAACTTTATACATAACAGGCTGAGACCACAGAAGGCCTTTTTTTTTTTTTTTTTTTTTTAAGGAACCTTTTATCACTCATGATTCTGAAAATCATGGCTTGCTTTGTTCTGCATGTATGAATATACGAGTAGTTATGGCTCATAACTTGCCCCAGTGATGTGATGCTGGAATTGCAGCTGCAGTGAATTAGGCGAGGGCTTACTTGTGGATCTGGAAAAGAGAGGGGCAGTCCCAGAGTGAACACACAGTCCTGCAGCAGTAAGAAGAATCAGAACCCATGCTGGGCCCCGTACACAGAAAGGAGAGTTTTTACAGCAAGGGACTGCAGACAGAGAAGAAATCAGACATTAAAAATCTTGTCGATAACTTCATATGATACAACAGCTTTAGTAGAAAAGGCAAGCCAACTGTTTTACGTGAAGTAGACCACCAAATTTTTAAAGGAGCTGTAGAAATGATTGGGTTGCTGACAAGATGTGGGCATAAATTGAGCTACCACCTATGTGAAGGGTTTTGAAGCAGTACCTTACCTAGAATCAAGAGCTGAGAATATGCAGATTTATTATTTGCAAGAAGCAAATAATCCATGGGATCCTATTCTGAAAGCCAAATAATTATTCCCATTGGGAAGGATATTATGTATACAGTGTGTACATACATATGTATGTATATGATATATATGCTTAGTCTGGTGGAATACTCACCTAATTCAGATTTTCCTGCTTGTGAGCTACTTTATTCATTAATAGCCAATACACTAAACAAAGTGCATTGTGCCCATCTTGTAGCTGAATGGGTCAGTTTTCTGCAAGAGTGTTGATGCATACAAATTTTGATCTTTTGACAGTTAATCTGTTGAGGAGAATCCCAGCTTTTCAGCTTCTCACACCTTTGTCCTTTATACATGGATTTATGTGTACTTTCATCTTTCTTCCCATAGATTTTACTTTAGCTTAGTCTCACACAGTAATCTCTATTGCTTTGTTTCTTCATGTTTTGATTGTGCTGACACAACTGTCTTCTCTGCCTGACTGCTACTTTCATGGAAACTTACCTACTAATTACTTTTCATATATTCCCTTCCATTGTTCTCAATAATGATTGAGAACAAAATCTGTCTTCCTTAAAAAATGCATAACTATTTAGTTGGCTTTAGTTAGAGGTCAAATTGATGAAAGTGCACTAACTCTTTGTTAAAAAAAAATATTTCTCTTGGGTTTAAAAGGATTTAAAGATATGCTTGCTGACTTAAGGTCTCGCTGTTGTAAATGAGCCCACTGGAATAGTGGCTGGGATCATTTTATCATTGTGATCTAAATTTAGCAAATGAAGAAATAGTTAATTACACAGGAATACAGATCCAGCACTTTTCATTGGAACTAACCCACTCTAAACTAGTTTCACTACAACTAAAAATCGCTCGTCTACCAAGAACTGGTCTCCAGCACCTAGCAAGTACCTCCTACAGGGCATGTCCAGTTGCAATGACTTTCAGTGTTGATGCAATGTGAAATCAGATCAGACCAATTCTCTTACAAGAAAAGAAGATGAATAACATTAATCCATATTCAGGAATGTACCGTCTCTTGGAATAGGTTAAGGACAAAAATTGTTAGACCATTGATGCTTCAAGGCAGTGTGTAAATACTTCAGTTAAAACATTGATTCAACTATAATGAGAGTTCTGTGGGATCACACTTAGGGTGAAGGGAAAAAGGAGGGCTTTACCCCCCAAGGAGAAACAGGCCAGAGGGTCCTGCTGTTTGAGAAGATAATGCAATCTGGGGATAACTGAGAGAAATGAGAGGAAAAAGTAAAGGAAAGGGATATAAATGAATTTTAAAGGTCAGTAAGGCAGTGACGTTTCCCATGTTTTGAAATAAGCTTTCAAATACTTGCAAATGCAAGTCTAGGCTGTGAATTTTTTCATTGCTGTTACCTTTGCCCTCCTAACAGTGCTACCCTTCTTCTGTGGGAGAAAGATAACTTTCCTTAAGAGCAGCTGGAGCTGTGGATGAAAATGAGTGCTTTTCCAGCATCTTCTGATACAACAGCAGCTGTTCGCTGTACTTTGTTACGAGTTACAAATAAGTAACTCTCAGTGATGAGATCTACACTAGCTAGCAATTTGGTGCAGTAGCAGTAAATCAGTAGACAAAAAAAGAAGTTGTTGAGGACCCTACGCCAACATTACAGGCAGTTTGGGAATCTTACTTGAGACTAGATCTATTCTTTTCTGCTGGATCAGTCGTTGCCACCATGCATATGGATTGAAACTATCCAAAAGACCAGGCTTTGGTTGCGACCCTGCTGTCCCTGGGAAGGGCTGGAGAATGTTTGGTGCATACTCAAACCAGTGATTCTGGTTTAGCTCCCTCCCCAAAGAATCTATTTAACATGTATCAGAATTTCTCTGGAAAGTGAACCAATACAAGATAAATGGGTAAAGTGAGGGGTTTTCTTCAAAAGCACACTATGACTGCACACTAAGGCACTTTCTCTTCTATCTCTGAATATAAAACTTGTGACAGTTTGTTGAAGGAATGACTGACAGAAGGGGCTGATAATGGCAAAAAAAATCTTACACAATTGTTTTCTCATTTTGACAGTGTTTTTCCAGCTTTTGAGCTGGTGCTGACATAAGGGAAAATGAATTGCAAGCTGATTGAAGAAATCCTCTTCATAACCCTTCTGTGAATAACATGTTAAAGAAATCCACTCCGTGTTTTAGTCTTCTGGAGGAGACTAAGAACATTACTTGGTGCTGTTTGGATGCCCATACCACATAGGCAGGATCAGTAATGTGGATAATTATTTTAATACTGAGCCATAAAATATTAACTCAAAGAGCAATTCTGTTGGGATAGATTTCCAAATCTTTTCACTGCTGCCTTTTTCAAAGAATTATATTCTATTTTAGTTCATCCGCAATTTAACACATAACTGCTGTAAGTAAATGAGCTGTAACATGCCTTCTTTCCCATTATGTGTCTCCAGAGACACTTCTGTTATCAAAAAGTTTCTCTCTGCTGGGTATTACCCCTACCATAAGGAAAAAAAAGTGCATTTCATTTGGTCACAGTAGCTTCTTCTGAGAAAACTGATCTTTTCATTTGGATTGGAAATAAAGCATGTGTCTTCAATTATTAGCAATAGTTCATAGTATAGAATATACATCTATATATAGATAGCACCAAAGACACAGTAATGCTCTTCCAACACAAAAAGGTCTTTTTCCCAAATTTTCCCAAATTCCTCCCAATAGAGGCTTTTGGGGGAAAAAATGTAGCCACCTGGAGTTACATATTAGGACATTTCATTTCGTCCTTCAGCTACTTCATGTTGGTAATACTTAGATTCTCTAACTGAAAAAAATTGCATTAGCAAATTGAGCTAAAGGCTTGTTATTAGCCCGTGTTGTTCTATCATGGTTCTAGTATAGAGGAGGGGTTCAGATGAGTATTGTGTTTATTAATCAGAATGCTATAGTTTCCCTAAATACTTCCAAAAGTTACTTTCTAAAAAGTTTATTTCACTTCTTGCAAAGCTTCGAACTTCTCTGCCGAAAGAAATGAGTCCTCTCTGGAATACCACGTAAGGATGTGGATGAATCGGGAGGGAGACGCAGCAGAGGCAGATGCCACCACTGCACTCCCTGGTGATCAGACGCTGCTGGTGCTCTCTTCTCTCACCACGGGGAGGGGAGGGGAGGGCACAAGTGTGTTATCTCAGCTGTTGTGATAGATTAAGCCTGACACGCTGCCAAATCTTATGTGTATTAATAAGTTTCTCCCACTGATCCCCAATGGCAGTCAGATGGGTTCATTGGTAGATTGTGGTGGACATTTAAATGTTTGAGCTGGGCAATTTGAGATGAACTGTCATGATTCATTAGCCCTGTGGAGGGAACGGTGCCAGGAAGTATCTGGCTGATGACTTGAGAGACACCTAGTAAGCAGAATAAAACCCCAACTCGCTCAGCAAATCTCGCAGCAGTGCTAAGGGGTCTAAACCCAATGACCGATACAACACGCTGCCACTTGTAATAGCCAGGAATTAAAAGCTGCTGTTATTAGGGACTTAATCTTAAGGGCTGGCAAACAATATGCTTCCAAATCACAATTTAGCACCAACCGACGGCTGCCTGCCCCTTGCCTGCAGGGTGGATCTGTGCGTGTGGAAGCAGGCTGGAAGCTGATGAATTACTGGTTACAGGAATAAGCAGTTCCTCATTTTTTCAAAAAGTGTTTCTCCAATGCCCCTGCCTCCCTTTAAGGAGCTGACTGTTGACAGCAGTGCGGAGCTGAACCAATTTGCAGGACTTAGTAAAAACTGTAGGCTGAAGGGTCAAGGTGACAACGGGAAGACTGACCAATTGCTTTTGAATCCAGCCTCTCTTCTTTCACCGTATGTATTGTAAGCAAAGGGAGTTCAATTGTTTTACCTTCCTTAGTCTCTCAGGTAATACACAGCATCTTCAGTATCATGACAATAAATCCTTCTACAAATTCCTAGAGGTTTTACTGTCCACTAGGCTGACTATCATGGAACGTTGTGTTTCTATATTAAAAAAAAAAACCAAACAAACAGCATTCTCTGATAGAACAAGAAGAATGCTAAAACTCTGGGGAAGAGGAGATGAGAGATTCTTGCATGTATCATATTTGATTTATAACTTAACATAAGGAGAAGCAGATACAAAATAAGGCTATTCAGAACTTTGCCATTCATGGACAAGAACTGAGAATCAGCTTCTGTGTTGTTGTATCTCCTGTTCCACACATCTTACCCCACTGAAAGATGATCTGTTCTTTATGAAGGAATGTTTTTTAAGAGACTTTCTTTGCCGTTTTGGGTTTTTTTTTCTGGATAATCAAAGCTCTCAAGTTTCTTCACCTGTCATTTTAATTACAAATATATTTACATACTTCTGTGAAGAAATGTGTGAACGATTTTTACCCAGTTCCTTCTAAAGATCTGTAATTAACTATTTTTTTACCACCAGGACTGAACCTACTGGCTAAAGGTCAACCTTCACAAGTTTACAGGTGTTCCCTTCCAGTCATATTTTCAGAACCACTTTGGTCTCTTTATACTGCTGCTAGTAAATCTTGCCATGCATTGTGGATTGCTGTCAGGCGCTTGTCAAAGACTATAAAATAAATAGTATTTCTTCAAAAAGTATTTTCTTTTATCTCTTATCTATCATTTGTTCCCTCATCTGTATGCATTTATTAAAGACCTGACAGAATGAATGTTTAGAGACGTGATTATTTAGCCCTTTTGGTGGAAGAAAAAAGCAACTAAAAATACCTGAGGAGCAAATAAAATACAGTAGTCTTTCATATTTGGATACATACTTAGGTCATTAGAGAAAATTAATTTTGTGACCTTTCCTACTACTGTCCTTTGCTGTGCAGAGTTCAATATGAACAGTAGTTTTTGCTTTGAAGGTAAATTCTGTAAGTTAGCATTAGGGTACACAGCTGCCTGAGAACCATGGTGCAGAATAACAGAGAGCAGTGACAATCAGGAGTGAAATGCATTTGCAAAGCTACTATGGACGAAGGTATAATTATGTCGCATTATGGTTCTTTCGTGCATCTCTTAGTCTATAAGTGCAGATACACCCATTTGTCTTGTCTGGATAATGCTTTAGTTTGAAAAAGTTCTTAAGGAGTCCTCTCATCTGTCATCTAGTGTTGTGGCACAATGATTTTATACTTTTATAGACAGTACAATTTGCCTAAATTGAAATCTATAGCCAAAATAGAGCTCAGTGGGATCTGAGTTTGTATTTAATACCTTTCAGTGTAAAAAAAAAAAGAGGAGTATCTAATTAAGGCTCTATGATGATGGGTGTGTTAAAAATGCAGTATAGAACAATTTCAAATCTTTATATTGTAAAAAAATATCTTCCATGACAAAATGTAAACCACAGTATAAATATATGGAGAAATCTTTGAGTTTTTAAATGGGTAGATACAAATGTTATCTTGTCAATTTATCACCAGGTTCTCTACTTCTTTGTGTTTGTTCTTGCAAGAAACCAGACATACACTGGGACTCATGTTTTCATGGACTTTTTTTTTTTTTAAATGTTCATTCTTAGAATATCAGCATATAGGCTAAAGAACAGATGATAACTTTTTATGCAGAAAAAAACCCTAAAACATGTACCAAAGGTAGTGTGCTTCAAAATAAAATTCCTTAAAGTATAAAATGCTTGACTCTAGGATGTGCTGCTTATTGATGTAATTAATACAACAGCATATGAGGTCAGTGCTAAGGTGTTGCATTAAAATTCATGTTTGATAAAACTGGTTATCTGCTTTTTAGTATCTCATTTAGGGGAAGAGAACCTTACATATGTTATCAATTAGTGATATAAGCAGTGTGAAAATAGAAAAGAAAGACAGACTTTCCTTTAACTTATTCTATACAATCATGGGAATTTCAGGTTGAGTAGGCATATATCTAGGTGCTGTCATACCTGTGATTAAATACAACATTAATTTATCACACATATGTTAAAATCTGACATACTTCAGAAATAAAAAAAAATTCAGTAAAATAAAATTAATACTCTTCCTTTATATCTGCAGTCAGGAGTGTGAAGGAGGTTTCAGCTTGATCATTGATTTGAATCAGCTCAGATCAGAAAGAATCAGAAAGATGCCCCCAGATGATTGCTTTAGGACAGGATTTGATAGTTTTGAAACCAGTTTCTAAGGAAATAATGTTTGACTTTCAGACCACACCAGGGTAACTAAAACTGATTGTTACCCACTTTAGCATCATCAGGCAAAGACTGGGGATGGAAATAGCTTACAAAATCAACTACTTCTATACCCTGCAGAGGTGGTATTTTTAGACCATGACACTTCATAAGTAGCTACTTAGGAGAAAATCTTGTAGTGATTCTGGGTTTTGTACAGAGGATCCATTGTTCAGGACTGTCAGTTCAGAAGCACAAAAAAACCATGATAAGCATTTACAATTTCGAGCTGTACGCAGAAGTGGAAACGCTCCCTTTTGGGACAATGACATTCTTAGAAAATACTTTAAATAAAGAAATTTAGAATCTGTTCCTCATCTACAAGGTGGCTTAGTAAATGTGATAGCATTCATTTAGACTCTGGTTTTAGTTACACTGCGACTAGGTCAAGTTGTACAATGTGTATTGCACAGAAAATAAACAGGACTGTTCAGGATCAGAACAGATAAGACTGTTCAAGAACAATAAATGAATGGGTCTTATTCTTCCCCCAGATAAATGGAGTAGAAATTGGAGAATAGTTCTGACAAGTCAAAGGACTTGCTGTTTTATTCTCTTTCTCCTACATACATGAAATGTGAATTCCTGTATAGGCACAAAGAGGTCAGTTGTGGGGTTTTTTCATGTGAACTTACAACATCCATCCATCCAAAATCTGCCACCTCCTCTATTCTGCTGTAATCAGTTTTGCTTTTTTGTGCCTGTTTCATACACACACACAGTCATTCAGAGTGGGCACCACTCCTCCATTCTGAGGGTTTTAAGTTACGTGGAAGTGGGCATAAGTGTGGCTAGTACAGAAAATACATAGTAAATAATAAAAGAAGGCAGGACTTCTCATCTCTTCCAAGGTGTTTGTTACTTTGAAAGCAAGTATAAAGTGTCTTACGTCATCTTCTCATTCTTTTTTCTTTCTCACTTTCTGATCACCATTTGTATGAGCAGAAAAGAAAGTCGTCTATGAACAACCAACTAATTTAGTTTTAATTTGCATGTAAACTTTTCTGCTTTAATTTAAATCAATAATTGCTTACCACAAGTCTGACTAAGCATTCCAAAATTGATTCGCAAAGCAAATTTTTATTTGATAATTCAAAATTTTCTGACTGTCAGTCGTTTTGCGGGAGTGTTCTGCCCAGCCACACAATGGTAAATCAAGATTCTCTGCTATGGTTGATTCCCTCTGTCAGAGGATTTAAATCACATGTCCTGACTATGCAATAGTATATATTTGGGCTGAAGAATGTAAATGTGTTTAATAAAATCCATTCAAATCCTTTTTGTAGGCCTCAGGATTACTAAAAGCAAGACAAATCCTCCTCTTAAATGACATCTTAAGATCTCAAACTCTGTCTGTTACAAGATTATCCTTAGTATATACAATTCTATTTCATTCTATAATGAGTTAGCGTAGGTACTCACTAGCCATGATTAGATGCACACAGATCTCCTCAGATTTGTCATTGGTATTTTGCTGCTGTACTTCTAACACTAATAATTTTGCTTCTTTATATTCAGTGACAAGTATTTGTGATTTTAGAGCTCAAGGGTCTGGTTTCTGTTCCTGTTAATGAAGTTCCAGGTGACCACGAAGTGCTGCAGAGTGACAGCTGTGAGATCCTAGGTGGCCACAGATTTGTTAGAATGCAAAATAGTCACTAATAGGGCACCTAGTGAAAATGGTCCTTTTTTTGTCTTAAAATATACTAGATCTAGACACAACTCTTTCCTCTACAATGTCAAGAAACAAAAAAGTGAGGATTTTTTAAAGGAGAATACTGTAATTTTTAAGACCCACTGACAGCTGTTTCAGTCATGTTTCAACGTAAATATTTTTTTAAAACCACAAGTGTTAAACTGAAGTAAAAAATTACCTTACATGTCCTATGTGTGAAAAGTGCTCAAGTTCTAACTGTACACTGGGGTGAAATAAATACGTCACAATGTTTACTCTTGGGCAACCTTTAGCTACCAGCATAATGATTAAGGCTGTAAATCACTAGGCATTGTGTAAGTATGTATTTTGCCCATATAGCAAAGTCATATACTAACGCAAAATCGTTGGAACTACTTCCTGATTTCCCTCACTCAAAAGCCACAATCATAAAGAAGGTCCCCTCAAATTTTCCATGGCGTATTGCACAAATTTGAAAATATCTCTGTAATTACTGTTTTCCAAATAGAGAAAATCAGAAACAGACGTCAAAACATTTACTATGCTTTAATTAAAAAAAAAATAAATAATTAAGCTGTTGCTCTATATTTTTAAAAAATCCCATCTAGCTTTTAGGGTTGGGTTTGGTTTTTTTTTTTTCATTTTCACAGCACAGTGACAGGATAGGGACTTCTCACGTTGTGTAACCTCATGTCAGGGCAATAACAGCCTGTACTGGCCCCGACCACAGCCCTGCCCTGAGACGGGCCGGACCCGACGTGCGGGCTATCGTCCCGGTCTGGTTTTTTGTCCCGTCCCCTTCACTCTGTCCTTGTCCCCACGATCTGGGTACCTGGTGGAACCTGGCCACAGTCTCTGGGTCTGCCCCGCTCACCTTGCACAGGTATGGTGGGGCTGGGGACCGACTGGTGAGGCCCTTGTCCTGCCAGCCTAAGCTTCGCTAAAAAATTGGTAGGCTTAAGCATACGCTTGAGGCGAAGCAAGTGTTTGAGTATGTAATTGAAATAAGGACGTGTCTATGTTGTCTCCTGAATCAGGACAGTAAAGATAAGTCGGTCACAGCTAACCAAAGAAAAGTCATTCCTGAGAAAGGAGCTGACCATATTAATTATACAAGAAGACACTAGTCTTAAAGACTGCCTTCAGGCTATACTTACCTAATATATCGCTATTCATTTATTCTGGTTTGGGTAAAGAAGGGCCCACTGCTCGTTATCAATCTTAACAAATGTATCCTTACCACTCCAGCATCAAGGAGAACAGAATTGTTATTCTTACACTTGAGATAGAGACATGGGGACAGGGAAATTAGGTTGAACTAAACCTAAACTAGTGGATTTGGGAATGTTTCAGAGTCCCTGGTCCAGTTAAGTGTTCACCCTCCTGACTGCTGCTTGGATCTACCTGGTGTCATGGCAGCTGTGGGTTTCCACTGGAAGGAAACACAAGTGTGCAAGGGACTTCAAGGTTAATTTGGTGACTAGGACCGACTATGACATATAATCGCTGCTCGATACAACCACAAAGTCCTTGGTAAAGTCTGAAGTAGATGTCTTCAAAGTCAGAAGACATCTGCTCCAGTTACCAGACCATTCCTTTTTCTATTTTGTTAACGTTATGCTCCATCGCTTATGACAAAAACCTAAATGGTCAGCTGGATTGTTTAAATGCCACTAAATGGCACTGTTTCTATGTTACAGTATAAACAGTGATGCCCTTACTCATGTTAAATAGTATCTTGCATCAATGGCAGCTATTGAAAAGCTGCACTGTAAAACTGAAAAAGCAGTATAAAATCCTGTCTTGTACCACCTTGCCACTTCTGAGTCATCCTAAACTTTCATTTGCTCTTCCTTTTCTATCTCAATGAAAAATAAATGACAGCTGCATGCTCAGAAATTAATCTGCCCAACTCTCAGGGGCTCCCATCTCTGAGAGAAGCTATGCGGTTTTTGAGGTTTGACAATTCCAACAAATTTCAGATCAGGGAGGAGCTGGGTGTGGGATGGTAATTTTTGTATTCTTACCTTTGTGTTTGAATTTACAGTCACACTGAGTGAACTTCCCTCTTTCTCTCTCCCTCAGCATCTACATATTGTGAATTATGTCTAAATACCAAAGTGTTATTTAATGTAGCCAAAGAAGAAAGGAATGAATGATAGCCCATTATTGCTTTACATTCAGAGATCATTCTCAGAGTTCAGGGCTATTCTTTTAGCCATGCCACAAGAATTACACAGGCACGACTAGTTTTTATAACCCCCTTAGGCAATGTTGAAACTATAAACATGATGGGAATGAAGTCTCACCATGTGTATCTAATAGCACCAAAGAGAGTAACTAGAATTGGTGCTGACACAGCATTTGGCTTGTATTAAAGGTTTAACATACTACCCAAATCCCCTTGGCTGCTCGGTGTTAGGCTTTTATATCATTAGGAGAGGCTGTGTGGAGGGACGGTCCCAAAATATGATGCCAGTGAGGCGTCTACTGCTGCCATAAAAAAGTATACATACTGAGGTGCTTGGTTTGGTTCTGGACAGGGATCTGGGCAAATAACACTGTGAAAATTCAGGTGTATGCATACATCTAACTCTTGTTTATGCAGTAAAGGGACGGCATGGAACAGTCAAATGTATATAGAAGTAATGCAAAACTATGTAAGATAGATGTAGATATATATACACACACACACATATGCATGTATCTGTGTGGATATTGCTTAAGTTTTATGAAACCTCTGTACATTGACACACAGTTTCAGTCCCATACAGAACTTTACTTTCCTCCCAGTTAACTGATGTAAGAAAGGAAAACCACCACTGCAGTCAGAAGTTACAGAGAGATTTAACAAAATCAACAGTATGAAAATTAGGCCATGAAAAATAGATGCAGTCATACATCAGAACTTCTCTCTCATATTCACTATACATTAAAATACTGTTATAAGAAACACTTTGTTCCAAGTGAAAGGTATTCTAAGAATTCTACTTTAAAAATTTAAAACAGTTTTCAGAAAATAAAGATTAAAAAAATTATTAAACTTATTCTAAACATTATCTTCAAACGGATCATTTCTCCTTGCAAATATTTCCACTGAACAATTTTGACTGGATTGTCTTTCTTGTTTGGATATACATTACATGAGGAATAGCTTCTTTTCTTCAGTGAAATTTGTCTACCTGCTAGGAAGTCTAATGTGTTTAATAAATGCTCAGCAAAATTAGTCACTCAAACATTGAAATTACAGGGAAAGCAATTTATAGATACACCGACATAGGACTTCAGAAAGTTTGCCAATAACTTTTGTGGGTATTTGTTCAGATTCAGTGCTAGCATTTTTTACCCTTCTGCTTTCCTAAATAAGGATTTCTTGATTTCAGGCTTTCTCCTGTGGAAAATTTCTCCTATTTCTGACATTCCTCATTACTTTTGGTTTCTTTGTTTAGTTGCTATTTTATCTTTGCTATCAATTTTTGTTACTTCAGTTGCTTGAGCATTCAAGTAATAAGCCTCCCACTGTTTTTTTTAATGACTTCTATAATTCATGTTTTTAAGCAATGATGTCAGCCATGTCTCAGTTAACTATAAAAGTGAGTTCTTACTCCTCCCTACTCCCTTTGTATGATAATATAAAACCTAAATTCAACACATCCCTAAATCAGGAGTTCAGGTTTTATCCCTAAAATAAATCACCATCACCTTGCCAGCCATACCAGAAAATTTCTGTCCGATTGAATTATCAGTAAATTGAAGGTCAGCCTGGTTTATTACTTAATATTTGTATTATAGCGCATACTGCTTAATGATACCTTAGCCTCCAATGGTTCCCCAGGCTTCAGTATATCCCACTTTCCTCAGTTTGTATGTTTCCTGCTAGCCATCAAATGTACTTAAGGATTAGCAATTAAAGCCTGTTTCTGTATTACTGATAATATTTTGTATAAAAGAAAGATATGATAATTCAGAGAATGAGCGCACAATTAAATGCTCTAAGATGTAGGTAAGAGGAATTCAGCAGAAGTGCATGTGAAAATTGCCCATCACATACATAATTCTCTATTATACATGCACAGTGACCTCATTTGCATGTACAACTGTAGCTATTTTTCAAAAAAGGTGTGCAGCCTTATTTATATATGCAACAACACAAAAAAAGCCTGAAATCAGTGCTTCCGGTGAGTTATAGAAATAGTTGTTCATGATTATTAGAAGTATCCGCACCATGACAAAGCATCCAATTTAAAAGACTAGTAATAAAACAGGTATAAGATCCGAGTATTAAAAAAATCACAGTAAAGAAAACTGAAGATCCTTCCCGCTTTCCCGTGAAGGTTTCCCTAGACCCTGCATGAGATCAGTGTCTCTGGTGGTAAAAAGTGTCTAGAAAGGTAATTGGCCAATTGTGAATTGCCTGGAAATGGAGGAATCCACAGGGAACATAAAGGGAGTGCAGCTCCCAGCAGAGGACATATCAGCACATATTGTAGCTCTCATGAATCAGAATGTAAAGGCTACAATTTGGGTATAGGCAAGGGAGAGAATTTCAGACAAAAATCTCTTATGTCACAGTATTGAAAGTATTCAGAGTGTCATAGCTTTCACCTGAGACAGGCCATATTTCAGAATCAGCCTCCTCTGTAATGGTTGTAGCATATTTATTAAGCATCTTACCCGTTCTGAGGATTGAATTGGGCCTGTTTAAAACCTTATTTCTGTGTAATTGCTGTCAGTATTTATTAAGCTTCATTGCAAAGACAGAGCAGGGCAGGGAAATAAGCCTCACTGGTGACAGTCTGCATTAAATAAAAAGAGCTAGTAGCCAACCTTATGCTGTATTTGTCATTTAGGTCTAGGTTTTATTTTAAATGCTTCTGAGCAATTTTGAATGATCTCTAAAACAATTGCATCATAGCTACTGGAAATTGAAATCCGGTACACAATTGCATCTTTTTTATTATGTTGCCCTAATCTGAACCTCATATTTTCCAGCCCAACTTTTACCTTTTCCCCCTGAGAGCTTGTGGAATCAGACAACATTGATAGACAGACCCAAAGGTCAGTTAAAAGAAGAATAAGAAATTTTTCTGGAAAACTTTTCTGCTGTCATCGTCTACTGCAGTCACAGACTTATGCTCTGGGGAACACGGCAGTGCTCTGCCTCCAGGGCTTTCATCTCAGGAGAACCATAAGGACCAAAACTGATCTATGTGATTTTTTTTCCTTTCCTTTTTTTTTTTTTGGGGGGGGGGGGGGGCTCTATACACCAACACTGAAGGGTTCGTCTCTTTCTCCTTTCCAAGGCTACTCCCTTGAGCAGTCTTAGTCCATTTTATCCATCAGTGGCTAACTCTTAGATAACGCTCCTGTAAAAATGCTATGGTGTAGCAGTAATGGAATAGTTATTATGTCCTTAACTTATCCCATCTCATGCTGCTTCATCCCACCTCAACTGATTCACAACTGCAGATATAGAGGGACAGCCATGGTCTTTAAAGATTCCTTCTTTTAAGTCCAATATTGCCTACATTTTCCTGTTCAAAATTTAATTCCATTTTTATAATTTTAAACTTCCAATGGCATTCAAACATTTCTTCTTGAAATTTGTATCAGTCCCAGCCATTTTGTTCTAAAGTTCTAAATGTCTCATAGTAGCTATACTTTGGGAAAGCGCTTGAGTTCCTTAAACTTTTCAAGTGTCTTAAATTGACAAACTTATGCTAGAAGTCTGGTAAAAGCAAATCCTCTGTGAGAGCTCAGATACTCCCGAAAAAGTTCTGTTCTTTCTGCCAACAGTGTGCTCTATAAAGTCCATGAAATAGAAACAGCTGCCTATATTTGCTGGGGAAACTGAGGAACTGCGAAAACTTAAGTGACTTTCTGAGGGACACAAAGTTACTCTGTCCTAGTTTTAGGACTAGAAATAGACACGCAGATCTTAGTCCTATGTATTAAACCTTAGTTATAGTTCTGAGTAGAGGGCCTTAGAAAGTCATGTCAGTGAGAACTTTTGAATTCAAACAGTAAATAAACAATCATCAAGGCTCAGCTAAGAGGTTTTATTGCCAGTGTTGGTGTCCAGGAATAAAGGAAAATGCTTGCATTTTCTATCATAAGGGAAGTTTATAAATCTGGAAGTTAAAAAAGAACAGCTTTTGATTTTCACACGCTTTGGATGCACATTGGGATCATAGGGAGAGAACTAAAGCAGAGTTGAATTGGGTGATTACAGACAGCTATTTATTTATTGAAGATAAATTGTTCAAAGATAGGGCTGGAAGGGACTTTGGAATGTCAGTCATTTCACCCACCTTGAACAATGCAGAGTAGATAAACCTGCACTATCTCAAGGTGGGGCATAAACAGCAGTCAAATTTACCCTTAAAGGTAGCTAGCAAAGGAAATTTCACATCCTTCCTAATCCTCCTGGTAAGCTCTTCTTTCTAGAGCTTCACTACTGTTATAATTAGGAAGGTTTCCTAAATATTACTTGCCACAAGTTGAAGGTATTTGTAATCACAATCACACTGTCAGGTTTCTAAGGGCCTTTAGGTGGAATGAAGGGTAAGGAAGTAAAGGGCTTTTCAGAATGGAGGAGAGGCAGTCTTTCAATATCTATATGTCAGTTAAATTTCATGCAGAATCACTAAGCAAAACTATCCTTCTTATGCCTTAATTAAATAACCATTGAGGATGAAGTACATGAGGGAGAAGGTCATGGTGAAAACTGTAATTATTTCCTGGAGCTATTGATTTTATGCTAATGATTTTAAATTATGCATATAGCTTGCATCTAATAATCTTACCTAGAATGGCAGGTGGTGTTTTGAGCTTTCTCTGTCACTTGGGAGGAGGCTTGTTTGGACATCTTTCAGTGTGTCTACATTGCTTATTGCAAAGGTTGGGGGGGGGGGGAGAGGGAGCTGAATATCAGGTTGAAGGAAAAAAGTTTTACTTTTTGTTAGGGGAATGAAAAGAACCAAAGCAAATGGAGAGAAGAGAAGCTAAAAGAAGCGAAGAGAAGAGAAGGAGGTAATGTGTAAAACAAATCAGAATAGAATATCTCTGTCCACCCACTGACTATGACAGGTTTTTGCAATCAAGATTCTGGTGGATGAGATAGTTTCTCTTAGGAAACTCCCGATACAGAGTTCATCCCTGAGGTATCATATATCAGGATTCCTTTCTTGTTTGTGTATCTTCTGAAGATCTAGTCATGGAAAAATATATTTCTCTAAATCTTCCAGTATATTTTATCTTCTTGATGTTTATGACTTAAAAACAATCAGCTATGGATATCTTCTTAAAAAATGGTGTATTTCACAGTTTTTAAGGTCCAAGAAGAGATCTATTTAATGTGTTGTGAATGTGTTGATTTTGTGACTCACAAAGTCTTCTCAGCTATCTGTAATTTAGATGAGCACCATGCTTATACTGTGAATGATTTTACAGTGTTGTTCTTTATTGATAAAAGCTATAAATCTGGGTATTCTGCTTTAGAGAAGCAACTCTTTTCCTGGAAGAGCTCAAAGATATGCTCTGGAAGTGTTCATGCTATTCTACTTCATGTATATCACAGATGACTGCTAGAGTTTGATATAATCACATAAACTGCTCTTGTTGTACTGGTTTTTAATATGTTCAGGTAACAGCCACTAATGTGGGATCTTCTATAAGATTAAAAAAAAAAAATCAAAACCCAAATGGATCTTAATTTGTGTATAGTTCACATTCACCAACCTCCACCAAAACATTATAGGACGAACAGTCTACCAAGATTTGCTCATCATAGAATATCTTGCCATGCTCCAAAGGCACACATCAGATTTTGCACTACATGCATGACAAGGCTGAACATCACTTTTTAATTTAGAGGGATGACAGTTACCTGCATACTTTTAGTCTCATTGTGCATTGACTGCATCTGTCACCTTGATATCTCTCTAGATATACAGTTTTTATTCTAACTGAATCCAGAAAACACTAGTTATTACCATATTTACAGTAAATACTCTGCCTACCTTAGCTGTGGTTGAAATGGAGTGAAACTTTCTTACTTTTTAAGAGATCTGATTTGTCTGCAACACAGATGGAACAGACTGGCAGGCAGTAGCAAGGAGAAATTTTCTTCAGTTACTGCCCATGCTGTGCCTATTGGAAAGACTAATGTGGACTTGAGGCACTGTATCTGTCAATCTCACGCTTCCCACCAGTTCACAAGTCAAAAGAAAAGAAGTAAGTAAATGAAGGAGGTAAAAAGGAAACATCGTGGAAAATAATGGGGATGGGAGAAGAAAGCGCTTGAAATGATGAGAAAAATACCCATGTACTGATTACTTACCTGCCAGGTTTCTACTCGCTAGGTGGTCTTCACATACAGATGCTATAGCTGAAAATGTTTTTAGTATCACTTGGGGTTTGCTTGTTTTTTCTTTCCCACATTGCCCACATTTCAGTGTCTGTATGTCTCTCCTTAACGACTTAACACAGTTTAATGTCTCCTCTGCCATTCTCGCTAATCATCACCTCCAACTACTAATGGCACCAGGCCTCCCTGTGATTTGCACTCTGTGGCCAGCTACTTTTAATTTGGTCTGCAGCGACTGCAAAAAGGGCAGAGAGCAATTACAGAGCAGACTGATGCTTGGAGATAGACTTAGAGGTGCATTATTTTGGGGGGGATGTTTTAATTTTTATTTATTTATTTTTTAAGATTATGGGACACACTAAAATTTCCAGTTTGGGAAATAATTTAGAGAGGTTATAACTCCATTGTGATTCAATCTGCCACTAGAATAGAAAAAAACCCCATTTTATATGAAGCTTTTTAAAGTGATAATCAGAAATCCAACAGTCTGAATTGCAATTCTAGACACATACTACACACCTTTTATGATAATTTACATGAGTAATACTGCTGCAGTGTTTATGTGAATAAGTGTTAATCAAGGACTAAAAAAAAGTTTTGAAAAAAACTGTTTGTAAACAATCATGAGGCTTTCCTTGTAACACTGTTACTAGATTAGACTGCTACTAATCTTTGTGTGTATAGTGTCTGCTAAAACCACAGAAGATAATGTTAGGAAACCACGTGGTATGAATAACTGATATTAGTTCTCATGGAAATTTAGCCATTTCTAGTATGTAATATGACTGTTATTTAGAGGCTTAAATAGCCCAGCAATATTGCATCATAATTTCAGACAATGAGAGACAGAAACTTGTGTAAAATTCAAACTGCAAAGAAAATTTACTTTAATTTTACTCCTGTTTTTTTCTAATATCCCTCCATTAGTAAATATACATGTAGTAAAATACATGTAGTAGAGAAAATGGCACATGATCTTTACTAAGCAGGAACGGCTAGGTAGGTCAGTGATTCTTTATTTCACTGTAAGCTTGCATCCCAAGCAGAACAGCACCAACCACATAAGGATTAATTTAGTACTCAAAGAAGGGGTAGACAAATGTCACTCTAAATGATAGATCCTTCTTCGCTCATGCCTCTAACAGATTTACTTGGAAGCAAACAACCAATGCTACTCTTCTGTTTTGTAAGAGTTGGCTTTCCTTTTTGCTCCACAAATGTAAGTCCTACCAGTTTACTGCCTCATGTGCATGCACACAGAGTCTTCCTTTTACACTTTAGTGTGACAACGGAGATGTTTAATTTCTGCTCATTGTGTCATAGATACTTCTATGGTATGGTATTTTCTAACGCCAAGCCTGAAGGTCTTATAATCACCACTAGTCAGTGAAACGCTAGCGGTCCCTGCCTTTCTTTTACTGAAAATTATCTTTGATCCACCCTTTCACTCCCCTGTTATCTGTTACCACTACTTGTCAAGTGAATGACCAGCCTGCTCTCAGAAACGGCCGTGATATGTCAAGGCATGATGACAATTAAGTCTGAAGAGCAGTAGTCAATCTGTGGAGGGAATGCAGAACCAGAAATAAGAGATAAGGTTGCAGGTTGTAGCTGAGATGCAGTAAGATGACTTTTGCAATATGTTTACAGGCAGGGGGTTCTGATAGACCATGTGAGATTTCATTGCTGGTGTGCTTGAGAGAAAAATGTGCTTAACTCTTTGCCTACACGATGACTGCCTGAAGCCATAATTCTGAGTCCATTTAAATAAAATGCATAAAGGAAGTAATGGACACTATCTCTTGGAAGGCAAGTTAATAACATCATGTGGCACTTGTGTTTAATTTTTATCAGTGTCTTGCAACTATGAGATCAAATAATTATCTACTTTCAAAGCACAGTCTGTAATGCCTAGCATCTTTTATTATTGCAAAAGCTCTTACCAAGGAAACAAAGTCTCTGCCAGATAGGAACTAAACATAATTCTACAGCTATTACATCCTAAAGTAAGATGATGCTTTCAGTAAAAGGATATTAAATTGCATCAGGTGATGGTAGTACATCATGTATGTATATGTTCTTGGGCACCCAATAAACCTCAAAGACACTGAGATGCTATCAAATAACTTTGTGTATATGTCAGGTGATACTGATCTCCTCCTTACTTGAAATACTACAAGCAAAATTTTTAACATATATATTTTTAAAAGATTTTAAAACTCTGAAGGATACTGAGAACATTTACCATACCTACAGGACATTAGAATTGTGACTTCTTACATATATAGGATGACTCTTTTTGCTTCTGCCTTAAAGGTGCCAAACTGACAACCCTAAAGACTCTGAGCTCTGAGCACTCCTTTGCTGAACAGCACAGAGCAGGCGGAATTACTGAAGGCTTCATTTGAACTGCATCACCATTTGTCTCAACTTTCAGCCTCCAGGGATCTGCTCTAAGTAGTAGTAGTGCACATTCATAAGGATCTCACTTTTTTTAGCAATTTTCATGAGACTGCCAGAGGAACTAGTTTATTTCATGTAAACTGCTGAAAAGACAGCAGTGGCATTGGCTATTTGTATGGCTTTGAATACATTAGCAGAGGCAGAGACATGTTACCTAGAAGGATATCACATAGCACAGAAATACAGATTACTGTACGAGCTCCTCTCTAAAAATTACCAAGACATTCTTGTAATATATAACCGATTTACTAATTTTTGAATATTCAAGGCAGGACACTGATTTAGCTGCAGAATTCTCAGTGCGCTAAAATACACAAATCTTTAAAAGAACTCTGTCAAGAAATGTAACCGCCAAGTTCTACTAATGTTTAAAAATAAATGAAGATGTGGGCCGTTGCTCACAAAATCCATTATAAATTGAAATGCTTCCCTTTTTACTTGAACCAGGAATAAATTTAAAGTA
Source organism: Buteo buteo (assembly GCF_964188355.1). Taxonomy (NCBI): domain Eukaryota; kingdom Metazoa; phylum Chordata; class Aves; order Accipitriformes; family Accipitridae; genus Buteo; species Buteo buteo. Next base: position 52,527,619 of record NC_134176.1, on the reverse strand, counting down.
GGGAGATTTTTAATGTGTTTAAACTTCCTGCTTCACTTTGAATCAAATTTCAGTAGTGTTACAAACTTGTCCAAAAGTGAAACAGAGTATAGACAGTGTATTTGGCCAGTGTCATCTCACTGAACCTCTGCTTTACTCATCCTGGCATGATATAAACAATAAAATATGAATCAGCTTTTTAAAACCATTTTTGTTTCAAGAAATATTTTTATCATCAACACTTTAACACATCTGATCTTGTATTTATAAAATCAGTATTTTTAAATCAAGAAATTTGAAACTGCAGCTTCTGATCTACCTAAAATTATTGCTTTGCACATTTGCCACAGGTTTTCCAATCAGATTGATACAGAACTGGAGTGGTCGAGCTGAGATCCAAAAGAGCAATTGAGTGTAACACAGAAGAGATAATTTGTGCTTTTCCAGCAACTAAAGTTTTGAGAAGATTTAATGCAGATTTTCTTTTTAAAAGTAAATCCTCAATGGACATATTTGAGATATTCCAACAGTCTATGGAACATTAACTTTTTACACTGTTGTAGGCGCTGGCAAAGGGTTGCCGATATGAATTAGAAACACTATGACTTCAACACAAAGATTATTGGCGTGATCAAACTGAAGACATTTTCTGTATTTAGAAAGTAATCTGATGTAGAACACTTCTTTTCCCCATTCACTTATTGTGTTTTACCTGTTTGGCACTCAGTATTTATATTTTACTCACAGTATTTTTCTGTTTCATGTCTGGAGTAAATCCAAAGCAAAAATCTCCTTTTCCCATATCTTTGTCAGATTTTGTTCTACCTTCATGTCAAAGAGTGATATCATATCAGTTCAATCTAACCTTTTTAGCATATTTCCTGAAATGGTTGGAGCTTGCAGAGAACAATAAACATGAGTGGGAAACCTTATTCTCTGCTAAGGCGTGATAAGTTGCTTAGTGAACAGAGAAAATTCCTTGAAATTTGATGCTTTATGTGCAAAAGATTTGTTGAGACAAACAACATCCACGGCTCTCCCCTCATCCACCAACCTAGCCACCTTACTGTACAAGGCTATCATGTTGGTTAATCATGATTTCCCCTTCGTATACCCATGCTGACTGCTTAAAAATTAAATTGACTAAATTTAGTTTTTGATCCAGCTGGCTTACTGACCATATCTCCAGTGGGAACCGCCAGGAGGAACAGTCAATATTTTGATGATTCACAAACAAGTACTGAGCTGGAGAACTTTTTAAAAGGCATTTATGTTTTTATTTGTTCATTTTTCCTGATTAGGAGGTCTATAGCAGATACCCACCACAACCGCACCCACGTCAGTCTGCCTGCTAATTCTGACCCGTAAAACCTCTATGAAGTACTAAAACATTGAGCTATCCAGCTTCATAGAAAATCCAGGTTTGGATTTCTTTCATTATTTGGATTTCTTTCCTCATTATTCCAGCAGTTTTGTTCATGAAAGTGATAGCTGACAGAACATTAATATCTCACACTAATAGACAGGCTTGCCAATATTGGAAGGACTAATGGCCTGATGATGCAGACTGGGTTGAAGTGGTCAAACCTTTTTGGTACTACTGATATTCTCCTGAAACCCCGAATTATTTGGTCAAAATTACAGAGAGATATATCAAGGAATTTAAATTGCAGTCAGTCTGTTGGTAATAGATTTACCCTCTCTTGGGCCTTCTTAGAATCTGACTACATTTTTTTTTTCAAAGTCCACAGCTGCACTTCAGTTGATTCACCAAATCATTTGGGAAGTTCAGTGGAGTGTGGCTTAACATATATCAGAAGAAGAGTATTAATATACTGACACTTGTCTGGCATGAGAAGCCACTTTGGCTGAAGAAATGATAACATGTTCAGGCACTGAATAGTCAAGATGTGCAAATGAAAAAAAGGAGCATTAGTACAGATGAATAGAGACTAAAGAAGTCTAATTCTCACTTAAAAGTGACTTGTTAACACATCACTCACTGATTTTACAAGTTAGTGGCAGAGCTTAAAGCAGAACCAGATCAGCTCTTCTTCAAGACTGAGTTTACATGTCTAAGAGAGAGTCGTGTGCCTGGGAGCAATGTAGGCAGTGCTGCAGTGGCCCAATATATTCCTTAGAATATAGAGAAAAACAGTGTAGTAAATAAGTTAATAACTGAATGCATTAATAAATTAGCAACTCATTCAATGAAAATTAAAGAAATCATAGAAAAGAGATGGCAAGTACCTTGGAAGTCATTGTCTCTCCTCACTGTCAGAAGGCAGGGTCTATATCACCCTTGACAGACATTCTTTGATTTATTCTTTAAAATCTCTCATGGTCCCCAAGCAGACTAAACTAGCACTCACTATCCTTACCATTGGAACATCTAGCACTGACATAGTCTCCCGTGTTGTTTTACTGTTTGTTTATGTACAGTCTCCTTACAGTCTGTGATAGGCTTATATTCCATTTCTCTCATCACAGAATTCAGCTACTGCGTCTCTGATTATTCCCACTGACCTTTGTTTTCTCCACGTCTGCTTCCTTCTTAAAAATGTGCTGTGAAAAACTAGACAGGACTCTGGAAAAGGACAGCTTTACAAGGGCAGAAAGGGTTCAAATCATTACTTCGTACATCTAACATAATATCTCTGTATATACTTCCTAGTATGATTATTGGTCTTTGCAGAAGCATGATATTGTTGGCCCATATCCCACTTCTGAACCAGTATAATCCTTAGATTGTTTTCTACAGAATTGCTGCTCACCTACTCACTCTGCAATAGTGGTAATTGAAATACACTATAGAATGTGTCACACACTTCTTTTTTCAGAATAGCATTGGCAGGCTGCAGAGAGGACCTTATCTATTTGCCCTTCAGTGAGAACCTTGGTAACGTTTATGCTAGGAAGAAACATTAAGTTGTTCTATATACTCTATATTCTATAATAAATAGTCAAGATTTAACTTCAAAATCCTTGTTACTACCTCTAAAGCATCTATTTGGCTTTCAAACAATATTTAGCTTTGGGAATCAACTGGTTTCTTCAAATTGTGCTTTGATTGTGCTTTTTATACAAAAATTGAGAGAATATAAAGAAAACCTTCTGCACTATCTGTACAGAAGCACTGTACGATTTGGAGAAATATGGAACTAGTAAGGTTGTACTTTAAAACCAGTTTTACATAAAGGCATTGAGTTTTCAAGTTGCTAGAGTAAGAGTTGAAATGATAGGTATCTCCTACATACACAAATGATAGGTGGGCATCAGGCCCTCCTGTGATGAGCTATCCTCATCACTCCCTGCTTATATTTAGCAGTCTTCCTAGCAGAGAAAAGTATAATTGTAGAAAAGACTTTTTTCAGGGTTGCATACTGTCAGTGTGAGAGGTCAGCTTTCTTACATGCTATGTCCCAGTTAGCAGTCTGGGACTCGTTCCCCTTGCTGGCTTGATTCCATGACTGTCAATCACTTTTTCTTAGAGTCAGTAACAATAAACTTGATTGTGGTTACGGTTAGCTGTCAAAGCCCGGAATAGTAAATACATGGGGCTAGAAGGAATGCAAGTATTCAGAACAGATTAATTGAAACATCAGTTAAGGAGGTAGGACAAAGGCAATTACTATGTTGAGGAAAAAACTAAGAGCCCATTCAATGGTAGCTGATTTTAAGGATGCTTTGTACAAAACACAGAAATAAAGAAATGAGAAACAGGATGGTTATCCAGTGACCAGATGGGGTATGAAGCACAGGGGGGAAAAAAGCCCTATCAGGTTAAATTTGTACCAGGAAAGCAGCTTTCCACTTGTGTTAGAACCTCACAGATACCACTGTTGTTGGTTTTTTTCCTTAAGATATTTGGACTAGGTGTCATTGACTGCATCCAGCTTACTAGCCACTTTTTTCTTATAAACAATGGGCTTCAAGTTAGCTTGAATTCAAACCAAGCTTGCTGGTTTGAATTTCCTTCAGTGTCTTGTCAAACCAAATCACTCATTTTTTTCACCATTTCCTCATCCAAGATCCAGTACTGTCTATAACAATATTCAAATATTACAATATCAACTTAAAATTATATTGATTTTGAAAAATAAAATAGCATTTTTTCCTTTCTTTTTTGAACTAGATAATTACTTTGGATCTTAATAAGAAAACTAGGATACTTATTTGATCATTTTATTGCAGAGTCTGTCTTAAACACTATTGCAAGGCTTCTGATAGGAATGTGAGATTTGTCAACACTTGTGTCGTTCTTTGCAGCAGGTTATCATTGCTGCTGGTCATCTTGGGATCTTTTTAATGTTATCATTTTCCAAAAATTCCTGAGCTCAAAAGTAAAGGTGATTTCCTAAATACACAGGTTTTGTAATTTCTTTCTTGATTTTTTTTGCAGCAGCCTAGTGAGAATGACAAGTCATTGACAGAGAAGACTCCTGTTAAGGAGAAACTGTTCCTCTCAGGCATGCTGTTAAATCTTTCTCATGGCTGAATCTAAACACCATTTTTTAGATCTTTTTCATGAGCAGTGTGGTTAAAATGGGGATTGAGTTAAAGGGAACAGCAGTGCAAAGGCTGTTGCTAGCTATGCACTGTTAGAATGACAAGTATTTATTTGGCTGTCAGTCTAATGTGCTGCTTTAATAGTCATTCTCTATCTTCTCTGAGGCTACAGCAGAAAAGGCATGGGATGGATGGAATAAGTCCATGGTCTGGGCATAGTTTATTTAGACTAAATAAATGTAAGCCATGGTAATATATAGGAGGCACATGAGGGATGAATTAGCCTAAACGAAACTGGAAATAGGACCAGTTTTTACAGCACCAAACTGATTTGGGAAAACAAAGTTAATTCTTTTGTATTTGTGGTGGGTTAACCTTAGCTAGATGCCAGACAACCACCAGGGCACTCTCGCATTCCCCCTCAACAGCACAGGGGGAGAAAATAAGATGAAAAAGCTCATGGGTCACAATAACGACAATAATTACCAATTACCATCACAGGCAAAACAGACTCAACTTGGGGAAAATTAATTTATTGCCGCTTAAAAATATAGTATGATCGTGAGAAACAAAGGCAAAACTAAAACCACTTTCCCCCTTCCTTCTTCCTAGGCTCAGCTTCACGCCTTTATTCCCGACTCTTCTACCTCCTGCCGCCCCGAGGGTTGTTTCTCTCACGTTTTTCCCACTCCTTTCTCTCACAGCTGCTGTGCAGTACTTTTTACCCTTTCTTAAATATGTTATCCCAGAGGTGCCACCAGCTGATGGGCTCAGCTTTGGGGACCCAAATGGGGAAACTGGCTCTGTCCGACACCGGGGCAGCACAAAAGCCACCCCTGCACCCCCCTGCTACCAAAACCTTGCCACAGAAACCCAGTACAGGCTTGAAAAAGATCTTACAGCTCAGTCCTTACAGAATTGAAGTTAAAAGTACTTCTCTGCTTTTTCAGATATTTACAGAGCTAGGAAGCAGGAGATGCCCCTATGCTAACTGAGAAGCAGTAAGCTTCTTTTACAACAATGGCATAGGGACTAAAAGAGAACATGACTTATTTTCCTAGGGACTGCGGATATACTGTTATGGCACCTAAAGCTTTTTGCTTAAAATATCTGTCAAATTTTATTGCTATCTATATTCTGTTTATAGGAACCATTTCAAGGAAAAAATTGCAAATATCAGTTGCTACAGGCAAAAATCCTATGCAGGTAAGATTTTTCCACTTCAGACGTGAACAACACAAGCATTAAAAGCAGGCCTTCAAATTAATATTATTGCTTAGGGGATTTTTGGTTTTGTTTTGGGTTTTTTTCCACAAAGTGTATAAATGAGCCTTTTTTTATCTCTTTTTCCTTGTATTCACTTCAAAATGATAAAAAAAAAATCAAACACTACTGGATTCTTCATTTCTTCCACCTGAATGATATAACCACTGTGTACCATCACAAGGTTTAAGGAAGTCGATGCAGCAGTTTCCATACCATGCTTGTGTAGCTCTGAAACAGGAGGCAACAAATGGTGTTGACAGGATAGGTCAAGTCTATGAAACTTGTAAAACTTGCCCTCGAGCATTGTAACCAAATATAGAAAGAACTCAAACATTTGACAGTTATTTTTAAAGATTCTTACAAATTCCTGGAATGTGAGTCTTGTTACCTTTGAAAACAGATAAAAAGCACAGAAAGACAGACGCATGGACACAAAAAGCTTCTTCCTCTGCTGGACGTCTAAAACTGACACCATGTTTTGCAGAAGACCAGTGAAAGATTCTTCTGCTTCACTATAAATGGTCTTTCCCTGTTTAAAATATGCTTTTATGTCAGACAATTCACTGAAACTTTGAGAACTGTGTGGTCAGTTAGGAAATATAAGATATGGTAAATCCTACCTATAGAGAACAGGGAGGGGTTTCTGGTTCACATGTGCTGCTTGGAGAATAGACGTCAGCTAGCACAGTCACTCACTTGGCAAGGGAGTTTCTCTTGTTCTTCCCTGTTGCATATTGTCTAAAGTTTACTCGCATATTTCTAAAAAGGTGACTTGTATTAAGTAAGGGTTTACAAGTCACCAGGGTCTCTGTGAACATGGTGCTTTCGAGCTGTTTTTCTGTTACTGAAGGATAGGAAGCAATAGCTATGATGCAGCTATGATAGCTCTGTGATACCCGTTTTCCACTTGCGGTCAGTATAAAAGAAAAACCTTCTATTGCCTCCTGTAAGAACTGAATTAGGTAGTTAATATTTCCAAGGCCTACAGTGGTAGAATTTCCATGACCTATCATTCCCTGTTTGATGCTTTATCATCCATACCTATAGACATTCCAGTGCAGCTCAAAGTAACAAATGCAATTTGAATTCAGTGATACAGAAATTGAGTGATTTATGCAAGATAAGCACCAAAAAGTTTGGGACATTTTGCCAATTCTTTTTGTCTTTGTAATCTTGGACTGTACAAGCTACACACGATAAGGTTTTCTTAAGATTGCTAAGTCCCCTTTTTTTGTGGATGAGAGAAATAACAGCTGTTTGTGTGAATAAAAATGATAGAGAAAAGGTCAACCAAGGTTGTTAAAGAAGGTTATGTCAGAGTCGGGAGGTGAATCATTCCAGTTCCGGAAGACAAGTGATACTTAAAAAATTCACCACATTCCACATTATACGAGTTCCACAAGTTCATGCAAGATTGCTGTCAAGGGAAACTGTGAATATGCAGGTCTATAACATCATTTTTTTCTTACACCAAGTGAGGACAACACATCCCAGCAGTACACGCAAAAGTAGATTTTGCTGCTCTAAGGACTCAGAGAGGGAGTTTTGCAGACCTTACCCAGGATCAACTGAGCGTGGTTTTCGGTCACAACTGCCTAAGGATACAACTATACCGCAGTGCTCCCTGTCAGCATCTTGTAGGCCCTGGAACTGATTTTACAGTCGTCTTATTTGCCATCCTAAGAATGTTTTTTCAGTTGCTTAATGCCTAAAGTTGTTTCTGTATTAATGTTGCATGGTTGTCTAAATATATTGGGAAAAGTCAGGTTTCTGAAAATTCAAGGAGCTTTTTTTTTTTTTCATAGCTTCAAGTGCCCCTCTGTCCCAGGCTCTCACTGCATTTGTGTGCATCTGCTTCTTTGCTAGGTGAATTACTGAAAATCTCCAAGAGCGATAGAATTAAATAGCTTTAAAATGTCAGTATAAACACAATAAAGGAAATGCTTAAGAAGAATTGTAACTTGGACATTTTGCTTTAAGTTCCTCCTATACTAAGCATTTTATAGAATAAACAGAGACATGGCTCTTGCCCCAAGGAACCCTGTAAGTTTTACAGTCTTAACATGAAATGAGGAAAGGATGGAATCAGGACATTTAAATCACATTTTGGCTTCAACCCTGCTGTTCACTTGGTTAATTAAGACAGATTTCTTTGGAGAAAAGAAAAACATTATACCAGTTATTTTTCTATCCTTAGCTAAGCAACAAACTCGCGAGTATTTTAGGAACAAGTATATGACAATAGCCTCCAGATATGAAGGCTGTTAACAAGCTGACATGGAACATTTCTGCTTCTACACGATAGAAGGGGAAGTATTGCAATGAGACTGCAAGAATGTGGATACATTTGGGAAAAATAAGCTACAGGAGATGCAAGTATGACCAAAAAAAAAGGCACTAAAATGATCATTAAACCAACTGAGACACCCTCTGAATTCATTAAGAATTTTATTATGGTGAAGCCAGCAACCCTATGTGATACCATCCTAGTTTAAGTGTCAAGTCAAAAAGAATGTGTTAAAGAAAGCCAGTATGCACACTAACTTTTCAAGGTGATGATGCTGGGTTAGTTTTAAATACAGACATATTGTAGATGGGCATTTTTAAAAGCCCTTCTGGTCTCAAAAATAACTATGTGAAAATGCCTTTCTCCAGCAAAACAGGCCTGTACCCTGTATTTAATCTGACCTGTTTTCTGTTGCATCTGAAGTAAATTTTTAATAATATTTACACTGGTTGACAATTAGAGATTTATTTATAGATGTTATTTTATTTTCAGCTAAGAAATACTCAGCAAAACTGTAGACTGAAATATAGCTGAAGTCATTAAGGTTCTAGTTATATGACTGTTAGAAAAAAACCCCACTATATAAACTTATTGTTTGAAAATCATGAAGACATGATGAAGTTGCTAAATTTCCAAGTACTCTGTGAAATATGAACTACTAGCAAGCCACCAGTTTTACATGACAAAATGGGCAATCCTCTCACTTCATGTGCCATGGAACCAAAGAAATGTCATACCGATTTGGCTGACTCCGTGGCTATGGAAATGCTTTGAAAGGTGCATTAGATCAGGACCTATGTGGAGATCATTTCCCTTGTACATCTGGACAGCTTCCAGGGGTCAATTGTTACGGAATTGTTATGAGACTTTTTAGCTGAAGTTGAATCTGCAGGATAATATTTAAGAGTTACTGAGGGAGCTAGCCTCACTAAATTTCTCTAATCCCATTTTTAGCTCACGTATGTTTCTGTGATCATAGGGCAATGAGTTTCACAGATTAGTATGTACCACACAAGAAACTACTTTTCTTTCTTGTCAGTAGTACTGTTTCCTGACAATTACCCTGACAGCCCTCTAATTCCTGTGCTGCTGCCTTCTTTTTCTGCTTTCCTTTGATGATTTGTAGACATCTAGGGCATAGCCCATCCCAGCTGTCTCTTTTCCAAACGGAAAGGTTTTATTTAGTCATTCCTTGTATGGTAGCTCTTTCCTACCTGAGTTATTCTTGTTATCCTCCCCTATATCATCTTTGGTTTTACAATAACTTTTTTAAGATGAGATACCAGAACTGCATGAATATTCAGGATGTGGAAACATCTGACACAAAATGATCTAGTGAAATGTTCTGCTTTGTTAGAATTTCCTTCCTAAAAATCTATGACTTGAAAAATCAAAGCACCTTTCCAGAATAAAAAGAACATGTACAGCGATGTTACTTTTAGTCACTTACTTATTTTAAAACTAGTCACTTTGCTAGCTACACGGGAGTTTAAAAAGCAAAGACTTACCATTGCACAATCTTAGCCTTCATTTAATTTCATTGCCCTCCTGATCTTGTGCAAATAGCTTAAGGACTTTGTGACTTTGTGAATGGCTGCTGTGATATAATTGAGATGTTAACTCTGAAGCCTAATGACAATGTAAGCAAAACTGTTATACTATTCACAGTATGTCATTTTAGCAGAAATACTGAGATGCTTTGGTAATATGAAAGATGACAGTACACAAATCAATATTTTCCATTCTCCAAGATCCATTGTAAGCATAAGATTCTATAAGACATCTGCTCCAGTGTTTTATATTCCATTTAACATGTACTTTTAAGACATTGTGTGATTTATTTTCGATAGTTACACATGTGTCCTGCTTTGGTTAATCTTTTGCTGTTTGTCAGCATTTTGTTAGCTGTTTCTATAAGTGTATATTTTAATAACTTTATAGAAACCTCTGCTTTTCGTAAGTATTGTCATTGAAAAAGTTCACTCTTAAAGTGCTTCTGACAAAACAAAGCAAAATATAAAACCAGCATCAGTGGCATTACTTCACACATGCCATGGACATTAGTGATACAACATGTAGGAAGTGTGCTGAGATTTGATTTGTTCTATAATGAGGTTTTGGGTAACAATTTCTTCTGTCACCTAAGAGTTCAGCTGTTAACTCATACAATTAAAGTATATGCATATTGTTCTGATTTTCCTCTTCTTTATTTTGTAATCCCTTCATTTGATTTCAAGCATCTGTGATATACCAGTTTGTTTGTGCTGGAGAGGAATAGAGGGGAAAAGAGCTATCCATCTGCATCACAACGCTCGTGAGCCCTGAGAACGTGGTTTCTAGATTTTTCCTATCGATTCCTGGATTGTGGCTTACATTCACTGTCTCTCTGACAAAAACATACTGAAAGGCCTTTTCACAGAGACAACAGGGTTTATACGCCACCATTGCTGCCAAAGTACACTGCAACCCATTGACTCATTTCGTATTGAGTCGCCTATAGAACCGGTGTGGTCTGGCAGACATGACTCAGCTGACTTTGTGTTCATTTTTCAGCAGCATAAAGTAAAATACCAAGCTGATCTTTCAAACATAAACTTTTGTCTTTTCAGTAGAAACCAATTTGCCAATTAATTTCAGCCATTGGGCTACTAAAAAAATGTTGCCATCTGCAATTTATTTATAATTGTTGCTCATGAACATTCAGCATTTGACATTAGGTATTGTAACAAGTAAATTGAACATGATTTTCTGAGATGATTTTGCAGGGCAGCTGTATTGAAAGGTAATCATGTAGCTTAGAGAAAAAACAGTCCTGGATTATATATGTTACTTTGATATAAAAAGATCCTATAACTTGAAGTTGCCTTCCATTTGTTAAGATCACAGGCGAGCTGTACAGCTGTGTTAAATTGCATCCAGTAATGTGCCTGTCACAGGTGGCTCATTTGAGTAAATGAAGACATGCACTGAGAGAAGACTCAAGCTTGGACAGATAAGATTTCTTAAGATGCATTAGCTCGTCTTCACCTACCAGACCAAGCTCTGGCCATCCTTGTCTCTACTGTCTAGGCCAACATATTTGTCTGATCTCAGCAGATTGCCTGCTATCTGACTGTCAAAGGATTCCTAATATTGAGCCTTTCCTCCACTTTTATTTTTCATACGCTTGTAGTCCCCAGCAGTGATCTTTCCCCACATGTGTTTTTCCTCTTTAAGTTTCTTCTCCTTATACTTTGCGTAACAGAAGTACTGTGCATTCTTTAATGGATGTTTATAATGAAGCCCAGTGAAATTCAGTTATGAAGTAGCCTTTAACTAATGTTAGACTGAGGTAGTTATCATGGGATGTTCTTGATCTTTCCATTTTAGAGAATAATTCAGAGCTGGGTATCTTAGATTCAAATGCTATTTAGCAGAAGAGGAATCAAAAAGCCATGAGTAGTTTCCTTGGCTTACAGCACCAAAATGTCAGGCAGCATATTGACCCAAAATGCATTCCCAGGGTTTTTTTTTTCTTGTTTTATTGTGTTTTTTTATTGTTTTTTGTTTGTTTGGTGGTTGGTTTTTTTATCTTCCCTATAAGGTCATATATATGGTTCAGGCTGGATTGAAATATTCTTTATTTCTATGTGCTCCTTCCCTTTCTCATACCGAGATAATGTTTCAGTCACACTCAACTTTTACCCAGTGTTCAAGCCAAGTCCTTCTGTCTGGAATTTTTGTATTCTCGAGTATGTTTGCATAATGATATGGGCAGGTGTGTCTATTTCAAAAGAAGAGAAGTAACTAAATTTACCAGTCTCCACAAGATTTAAGCCCCTTCATTACCTAATGGGTAATTAGAATCCTGAACAATCCAAGTAAGGAACCAGCTTAATTCTGGACAATCTCTTAAAACCACAAGAACTGCATTAGTATGTGCTTAAATCACCCACTAGCTATCTGCTAAGATAACTTCCAAAGACCACAATTGTATAGAATTCTTTGCAGAAATACACAGAGTGTGTGTCGCACATCTCACAATTAAGAAAGTGATGATGTAGATGAAATAAACTAATTACTTGTTGTGAACACTCATCATTTTATAGAAACAGACTCAAAATCTCATTTCTGTCTATGCTATTTGGAGCAACTTTGGTCCAAATACTCCAGTCATGCAGTTGCATGTTGCAACAACCACAAAATTGCAGTGCACAAAGTTGCCCTTTTTCAGTTTCTGTGAGTAGGACTCCTGTTTCCACATTTTTGCATTCACAAACCAAGCTGCGACATGAAACTGCTTACCCAGTGCTTTCAGGGAGGTGAGAGATGATACCTTTTGTTTTCTTGTGCCAACATCCACCCCAAATAAGAAATAAACTTCTCTATTTCACAGCTACACACTGAGAGGTAACTTTGAAAGTGATTACAACATGCTTGCAGAGGTAGAGGAAGATCTAAAAGTACCTCACTTGAAAAAATTTTCTGTAGGAACCAATATTTATACATAGCCCTGTACAATTACAGAGTCTGCTATCAATGCAGTTGTAAGTATGGGATACAAATATTCAGAAAATTAGGGATTCCAATCTGCAAATTGGCAGAGCATGGGTGACAAATAAATCGACAGGAATTTCTCTTCCGTTTAGTTGAAGGGCGCATGGTATCTTCTGACTTTCCTTTCATTGCCTCAGAGAAATGTCCAAGACATCTCTAACTATAGTAGGTAATTATGTCTCTCTAGTATCTGTTTCATGCTATGACAATCATGTCATGTCTTATTTTGATAAATTTTACATATTAACACAAGCTAGTGCTAAGCATTCTACAAATTATTTTAGACCACAGCAGTTAAAAATAATCCCTTTATGCAAATAGTCCACAGTATTTGCCTTTTCTGTTCCTTGAAGATGCTTGAAGTTCATAGCTGTAAAATCATTTCTGAAAAAGTCCTATACAAAATAAATGCTATGCTAATATTGGGAGATACTGGAGCTAAATCAATAATGAAGTGGTTCAGATAAAAGACATACGTGTTATTTTCTATCCTTAATAATATTTAGCAATGTAAGATGCTGAATTTCTTCATGAACTCTTTCTGTCATCTGGGAATACCTTCCTTCCCTCCTCATTGTGTATAACACCAGAGTGCCAGATGTTTTACAGACAGCAAGGAAAACCAGCTATTTTAAGGAGTTACAGTATATGTATGTATATATATTTATAAATAAAATGATGCAGAGTATTATTTGAAATCAGAAACTGTTTCTTAGGAAAGATAGGAAATTGTTCTGCATATAATGATTTATCTCTATGCTATGTCTGCTAGGGGCCAAGCAAAAATTAATGTCAAAGCAAAATGGAATCTGGAAGTCTCATCATCTAGTTGTAATTAGATAACATTGATGTAGCAAATTTGGGGTTTTGCTCAAGTTGATTTTTAGAAAAGATTTAAAGGAAGGTGAGGACACTTGTCAAACACTGCTAAGGAACTAGTTCCAAGTTTATTAACACACAATTCTATTTTCCTGTGTACATTCTGTGTTAGTCCACCTTTTTTCTACTATCTTGTTCACCTTTCTGATCTCCTAATCTTCATTTTCCAGAACAATTATCTTTTAGTAGTATTTGTAGTCTAATTAGAGCCTGAAAGGAATGTATTTCTATTTCTTATATACTATATTAAGATAGTAGTTCTCAGTGTCTACTTTTAAAATAGAAGGGCACTTTGGGTGGAATTCTTTGGGGCCTTTCCTGGATTTGGTGGTCTTTAATTATTTCACAAATGATGCTATCATAGGTTGCTTAATGAACCTTTAAGTGACACCAAATCCTGGGAAGAACTACAGGTAAATTGGGAAAAGGAGTACAGAGCAAATGATTTGCATAAGTTAGGGACTGTGAGAACAGAAAGTTAATGAATACATACAGGTACACCTGTATTCCTGTCAAGGAGACAGCAATAAGAACGATCAAAGATCTAGAAAATAAGACCTCATGTAACGTGCAGGTCCTGAGACAGTCTGGAAGAAAAGAGTGAAGATGTTACTGTCAGGCATTGCTACAGAGGAAAAGAATCATCTGCTCTCCACGACAAGTAATGAGCTTAAACTGTAGCAAGTATTTCAAGGTAGATGACAATTTTTTTCTAACTCCAAGGAAAGCAATACCTGCAATAAATGGTCTGGAGATATCATGGAGTCTTCCTCATCAGATGCTATCAAGAACAGGTTAGAAAAGCACTTAAGAAGAATGATACAGGCATGCTGATTACTCCATCAGTGAATGAATTAGAGGACCTGTGAAGGTTGTTTTCTGCTTTGCGATTTTATTATCAGACATTAGTGGAAGCAATACCTCTCACTTTTCCCACTTCTTGTGCAGTCCTCCACTTTTTGCTTGGTAACAACTGTAGAGTCCTGCATATAGTGCTGGGAAAATGTAGGCAGAGTTCAAACAGTTTTGGTTGGAGAATTTGGGACAGGTTTGGGGGATATATCTTGGCCTTTGCAAATGAAGACCCAACTGTAGAATGATGTCAACTAGCTATTAATATTGTGATATGAATCATATCCCCTCCTAGCAGTGCCATTCATCAGTGCTCACACACCAGAATGAAATATTGTAATGCATTGGCTTTGATAGCCAGTCTTTGTGGCCTGTATCGTTTTTTCCTCTTACGTTTGACGTATTTACAGAATACGTTGAAAAGCTAAATAACAAAAGGCTTTGGACTGCGTAGCAGTTTGTTCCTCTAAGAAAAGAAAGCAGGTTTAATGTTCTGTATTTGCAGTGATACAGCACCAACAAACAGGCAGCAGAAACAATGTCAGCTTAACGTCTGTTACAAAGAGAAATGTAAATGGAAAACTGCTTTCCACTGCTGCCACCCCTACAGGCAAATGCCGGTGAAATAGATGTCAGGTCAGGCAATCAGTGATGATATTGATCACATTTTGTATTTAAAGACAACAAAAAAGAAAGGCTTCACCTATTGAGCCATTCATGTTGAGTTAGGTAAGCTTTAAAGCACCATAGAATTATGAATAGTACACCTCCAACCTTTCTTTCCTGTCCTCTAATATTGTTTAATTCTAAACAGATCTGTTTTGACTTTGGACAGTGTTTTTAATTATACCTAAAAAAAAATATTGTGAGTGAGTGAGGAGTATTGTAGGAATTCAGCACAGACAAAGAAAAGAGAAAGGAAATAGCACAATAGAGATCTTGATAAAGTTTCTATTACCTGCACAAAAAGAAGCATTAACTACATCTGGAAATTCTTGCATTTTAAATTGCACAAGCTGCTTCATTATAAGTGAGATTCTTTTCAAAGAGTGCGAGGTTTCGATAGATCTTCAAACAGTCTGCTTAGCATTTTACATGGGACTATTTGACCGTATTCAAAGTAGAAAAAGTAGTTATAGAATTGAAGAGCAGAGTGTAGTCAACGGCTGATTGAAAAATCCAGAGAAGGTTATTCTGGTAAATATAGTGATCCTCTTTCTCAGTGAGCGTTAAACTAGATAAACAACATGTGGTCCGTAACAATACCAGCTACTGAACAACCGGAGGCCCAAACCCTGTGATCATAAAAATGCTTTGGCTGCATTTTCATGAATAGTACAGACCAGACATATGTCTTGGGAAAATAGGAAAGTTAATTCTAAGTAGTATTTCCTCTTCTCTCTAATATCACTTGCAACTACTTCTGTCGTCATATTTGACACTAAATTTCAACATGTATTGTGGTGCCATAAACAGCTGCACCACAGATGTGCTGCAATTTACAGATGGATAAATTGAAATGATTTTCCTACTCAATAGCAAGGAAAAGTTTTACATTCATCAAGCAACCTCATGCTACAACTGCCTCAAGGGAAACTCCATCAGAGCACCCACTAGGATGTCAGTATAATAAGGTATCATTTACAAATCCTAGGAAATAATAAAGGATTCCTTTTTCAAGAGATTATTCTATTCCTGTTTGTCTATAAGTAATATTCACCAAGGACCTTTGCATGACTGTGCAAAATCAAAACTGAGTTGCTTCAGCAAATGTTGGTCAATCATTCCTTGCCAAGAATACTCATCCTTTCCTTTAGCAAATTTATGAAACTATAGCATCACGAAAATGCTGAATAATTATATTCCTGGGGACTGAGCAGGACAACAAAACATATATCAGTAGTATGTTCTGCTAGTATCAGATGGTGGAAGATCTTCAGATAAATTGGGGTTTTTTTTTAGCCTAATCACAAGGTACGACAGTCTGCTTCAACAGTACCTACTTTTTGACAACTCCTGAGGGATTTGCACACTAAAACCCCTATATTTACTGGGTAACAGTTGAAATAAAGATGATTTGTCAATAGCTTTGAATCCAGAGCTACCCATATTACTATTTTTAAAGATTATCTTATTTTTTAAACTTGACTAATAAGATAAAACTTTCATGTATGTAATTTTATGCTTATGCATGTAAATACCTATAAGTTTTTTTACAGATAGAATTTCCACCAACATGTATATAAAGGGTCTACAAATTTTGAATTCCACAGTATTGGTTCACAGGGATGATTTTGTAAAGACAGCAGTGATATTGGTTTGGATTTATATACAGTCCTTAATTACTGCCCATTTTCTAATAAAAAGAGCAGTTCCATACACTGAAAAAAAGGACAGAAAGGAGAATTCACCATGGGTTTTATTCATTGAGGATGGCTCAGGGTATGGTTCAAATTCCCATGAAGGAGTTTGAGATTTGATAATTAAAGCTGATACCTGGGTGCATATATTTACAAATACTGAATTTAAGATTATATAGGAAACCTTAGCTGAGTTATTTCTCAAGTTCTGGGTGCTGTGCTTAGTAAATAACATTTCTGTAAGGCTGACATTAGAGTTTTGTTTTTCTTTGTACTTTTTCTGACTTTTAATGTATAGTATGCACTTCAAATTCTTTAGAATGATTGACACTTGTAAATACATATTTACTGCCTTACATACTTTCCTCTTCTAACAGGTAACAACTTCAAAGCAGTTAATAGATTTCCTAGAGATTTACCCCAGTTTGACTTGAGTGTAATCTGGTTTTATATCATTGTCTGATATTTAATCTGAAGTTATTCTCAGCTAGTTCTTCTCTTTCCTTGCCACAAAAGTTTCTTAACTAGAGTAACATCACAAAGCAGAGATTTGAATCAAGAAAGAGATTCCAAAGCATTTATTCACAAGTGAATATCTGATATAAAATGAAAAAGGAACAGGGTAATGAAAGATGGAAAAATGCCTAGGGAAACAACCATGTATTTTTCTTCCCAGGCTATGAACTACTAGTAACACACGTAAATTCTCAGGTAGCTTATTATGTAAGAGAGTTTAAGGAAAGACTCTATTCTAGTAGCTTTTGCCATCTAAGACTTAATATGGCCTATTAAGAGGCTAATGGAAACCTTAAAATCACCAGGAAACCATTGCTGAAAAAATAGTATTTCATGCTTTTGCAAGCATCCCTCATAAAAGGCTTCTTATGTGATATTTTTATGTAGGGTTAAGAATTTTCCCTTATTTCTTGTAACTTTTACCTTTTCTGGTACATACACTAAAAAAAAAAAAAAAAAAATCCTTACTCTCTGTCTCCTCCTATCAGGGCTCCTCATTCCCATGAGAGAACAGGAAGGCCTTGGTCTCTTGTCAGAATAAAAAACTTTGACTCTCTTTTTTTCTCTTATCCTTCCTATACATATGCAATGTCTTTCAGCATCTCTGTGCTATGGCACAGGTAACTGATGGCCTTTTGTATTCTATGGAAAATACAATTCTATGACATTTACAGCACTCCAGAACCTATCCATGCTCTATCTCTGTCAAGGTATTTTAAATCTAAACTGACTTGCACACCAAAGGATAGATTCATTGATATTTGCAAAAAACCTACATCTTATACCTGTCTGATTTATCTGAAATCACTCATAATGAAGGAACGGTTTAATGAAAAAGGTGTAACTATAGTAAAGCAATGAGTTATGTTCTAGTTGATAACACTGGAAACACAAGTTACAAAAAAGAAGCTCCAAACAATAAAATTATTTCTTTGCCCCCAGTCTCTTCCCAACCTGTGAGCTTCAGAATTTTTTGAGATTTCTTTCAACTGAAGATGCCATACTCTGCTGCATCAATGTTCTGCTTCTAAAAATGGCCTTCTGTATGCATTAGATATGTCAGACTGTGCATATGACTCTGTGCCAGTCAAGGGGGGGATGGGGGAAGGATGGATATTTTAACTGATATTTGCTACAGATGAAGCTTCAAAACCTGTTTCAGCTAGTTCTTTCCCAATTTAGGATCTTTTGTTGGACTGTGGCTTTGTTCATTTGCTCACTGCTTGCAAGAAAGTAGCATTCTTACACTTATCTGAAAATGTTTTTCCAGTGATGTGGATATGATCAATGATTTTGACTAGTACTCAGGTTTACCTTTTTTTTTTCCTTAAGGTGTCGGCTGACTTGCGGTTTTGAAATTTTGAAATTTGAACGTAGCATTTCATACACATGACACACGTGACTGTCTTGCTGTGTGGCAGTTTCAATAGCACTTTGGCTTAGTGACTTTTTAGAAAGACCACACGCTGGTCTTGAAGCAGGTCCAATCCCACACACAGAAACATGCTGTTTGTTTTAGAGGTCAGTGAGTCTTCCCATTGAGTTTAAAGCATGGTTACTGCTGTGCAAAATTAGAATTACTGTAGTGTGGGTAATACTCGGTTTAGACTATTCCTCTGTTCTGAGTTTTGGACTATAATTATCTGTGCTCCACAGTATCATTTGCAGATTCAGCACCGCTATTTTCCTTAGTCTTCCTACTGTCTTATCAGGCTTTGTGATAGGTATCTCTGGCACAGAGGGAGAGAGAGAACAGTCGCTAATTGCCACTTGGAAGTCTACGGGATTCACAGTTCTATGTAAATCTACTGCTTGTCAAATACGAATTTCATGGACCTCAGATGCTGCTGTTTATTACGTTGTACGTTCCTGGGGGCACTGTTGTACCTGATCGTCTATAATGTTGGTTACTTTTAGCTTCCTTGGAGGGCAATATAAGATGCTTCTCTGAGTCAGACTCATGAGACGATAGTGTCTCTGTAAATGTCCTTTTCACCTGTTATACAGCTTTAACACCTTACGTACAGTATGTGCTGCATTTAACATATATGCTGAATGAGTGGTGGAGTGGTATCTCATAAAAGATTGGTCAGAATTTATATAAGCTGTATGTTTTATTCTTCCAGTTAAAACAGGTGAAGTTAACAGATATACACTAACTTATTTTCACCTTTTCCTCACCAGTTATGAGTGGACAACGTCATGAGAATGGAATAGTATGCTGTGGTTAGGAGCTCTCAGGAAAATATTATTCCATCATTCATGAATCTTAGATTCAGGCTCTGTAAATTTTTATGTGTAGACCATGTAAGAGCCAGAGCTAAAACAGACTACCATGCTGTTTATCATCTTTAATATTTAACTTTGTTTCACTGTCTATGAAATTAAAGAGTCATCACACATCCCAAACATTTACACAACTGCTCAGATGAGCCCAGAGCTGTTCCCACTGACTTCTGTTGAGAAGCTTCAAATGATGCAAAATACCAAGTTTGAGCAGGAAACAGACAAAAATTACTCTCTCATGCAGGCAGATCATTGCCATGGGATGTGTATTTCTTAAACTAGTTTTAAGATTAAAAGCCCATTGACACTGTTTGAAAGTTCATCAACCAAGAGTTTGAAAAAAATTTTAATGCAGTATTAGTCCTTATTTCTCATAGCTGGAAGGGTGTTATGGTACAATAATTACTAATTTTTTTTTACTGTCTTGTCAGAATGTGCTTTGCAAATACATTACTTTTAGTTATATGAACAAAGGCAATGTTGTTGACATCAACTATTGCTTTATGAAATGGAATTAGTATTAGACAAAATAATTTCCTGATCAGTTCTGATACAGCAAAATTCTGTTTATGCCAGAATATGAGTTGTCTTAACTTCCAGTTACTTAGAACACGTTTGCCTGTAGTTCTTATGATGCTCCCTGTTAGAAAACACATTTCTCTGGGGAAAAAAAATAGATCTGTCTCTTGGCCATTCCCATTAGCAATTAATCTGATGTGGAGAAGAACAGATGAGGATTTAGGAAAGGTGGTGAAAATTCAGCTCTCCCGTTGTTTGTACTGAGTTGAAATTAGCCCATGAGCTGTGACTTGGCAGAAGATTTGTTTGGACACTTAAGTCTGTTTTTAGCCTATGCTTCAGTCTGTATTTCAGGAGTTATAGATTTTAATTGTAGCCTGACTTTGTCTTCCATTAAGTCAGTTTCCATTTTCTAAAATAGGACAATAATAGTGACTGAAGTGGTCCAAAATTAATGACAAGTTTAAATAAAATCTCTATCTCTAGTCTAAAATAAAAAAAAATCCCACTTTTAAGATATAAACCCTAAAAATGCCATTTGTTCTGTTAATATAAAATGCTTATTAAAAAATTAATATGTGAAATACTATCATCTGATCATTGCTTATATAGGTCAGTTTAATATGTACATGTCAGAATGGGTGAACATTTATTTCTGAACTACCTAGGTACTGCAGTAACAGAAGCCATTCAAGCCCTAGATAGATTAAAATCTTAAACACTGATAGTTGTTGCTGTCCTTCTCAGTCCCAAAATGGTGTAGATAAACTGTTTTTTGATGAAATATTGTATTTTAAGAGAAATCAGTTTGGCAGAAGGGCTAGGAAAGTAGAATTGAAGCTAGTAGATTTATTCTGGGTAATGGGAGTCTTCTCTACTGTCTTAAAAGTGCTGTTGTTCCATGATTCTCTGAAAAAGAAAAGGTGACAGAAAATGTGTACAAATGTCATCTAGCTAATTAAAAGTTAAACTGCAGGATGCTTTGTAGGGCAAAGGCAGAAAACTGATTTACCACCATACTTCTCTTTTTTTTTCACTTTGAGGCCACTTTTCTAACAGAAAATAGATTTTGTGAGGACAAAGCGGATGTGTTGTGAGCTGCCTCCTTGTGAACTAATAAAGCTCCTTAAGACTGTGTTGAGAGGTAAATTGTCACTTTTTCCTAAGAGAAAATGAGTTTTAACTTTAGATTTATGTGAGCATTTACATCAAGTCTGCTGGGCTTGTTTACACAGGCAATGTTCACTTAGTTAGAACCTGGCCTTTTGCGAATCCATGTGGAATGTAGTAACTGATAAAGACATCGAGTCTACACAACAAAACCTACTTCTGCAATGTAATAAACTAAGCAAATTGCTGCTTAATGTGTTATTCTGGTTGTCACTTTATGCATAACACCTGAACATTTTGCTGCAGTAACTAAAGGAAACTCTCATGGTTCTTTTCCAAAAGCACAAATATATATATTATTAGCTGGTAGCCACTGGCAGCCCATAAAACATAGTTAAGTAATCTTCCATCCTGAAGAGGGTAGTAGTACACACGGCTAACTTATGAAAATGGTAAGGCCCATTTCTTTTGTAAGAAATGTTCTGGGATGCATGGTGACACTGTGAGCATAACTGCCTTATCTGACTGCGTGACACGTCTAAAAGAAATCAGATTAAGATAATGGGAACTCTGGTGGTTGCTAGAACTGGGGAAAGGAATCATCAGCATGTCTATTTGCCATAGACCTAAGCTTTCTGATTCCTTTTATATGTACATTAATTTACATCTGAAATGAGAAACTGGGAAACTTGATGCTTTCTGCCTAGAGAGTAGATACTTTTACATTCTAACTAACCTGAGACATCAGTTTCTTGCTTGTTGCCCTCATTTTGAGCCTTCCGTGGGACACTTGTGACTTTACAGCTTGAACAGTTTGGCCTGCCCCTGGAATCCCAAATCTTGATGATGGAACATGACAACAGTTTTTTCCCTAAATAATCCCATCATACTTAAGTAAAGTTCTTGGCAGTGGCTTATCCCTAAGTAATCCCATCACAGGGAAATTCTTGGCAGTCAGTCCTTAAAAAAACCCAGAGAAATTTAGTTTAAAATATTAAACCAAATAAATAATATGATCACATTAAAAAAATAAAACAAGAAAGGATTAAGTGAAGAGAGGGAAAAGACAGATCTGATTGGATTTTTTCCATTGTAAATTAAAGTACAGCTGCTTGGGGCGGACGCATGATGCTGGGTTCTTCTTGCAGTAATTAGAAAGCCAGTGCTGCCAAAAACTGCTTTCCCATCTGCCACTCAGTTTGTGGGATGTTCCTAAAGCCCCTCTCAGAAGGCTGGTGTTCACTGATCCTACTCAGTCATGAAACTGAACCTCCAGCACATGTTACATCAACAAAATAAGCCTAGAGAAAGAAACTGGGAGAGTACTTCGCTCTGTAATCACTTCACAAAATATTTGAAAATCTCAGAGAAAGCAAAGCCTTGATCCTGAAAAGAACAAAAACTTTGTCAGTGTTAGTGGTTCCCATGCAAAGGGAGGAATGGCTGCCCTTTCAACCAACCTTTAAAGTGTTACAGGGCATTTTTTGATCTTTTTCTCTGTTTTGAGTTGCTTTAGAAAGAGGCTTAGGATGTTTTGAAATCAGCCAGATTTTGGTTTTGGAAAGTTGTGTCTTGTTTTTATTTTCAAGAAGTCAAGGTTCAAGATTGTGAAGAAAAGCTACTGATTACTTTCCATTTTTGTGATAGGGAAATGATGGGGAATTAGTTGAATTTGGTATCAGTTGCAGAGGAGTAATAAGGGAGAAATATCTCTCCTATTGGAAGGTATAATCACAGAAATGTCTAAGGACTCTTCTTCTGCAAGTGCACTGTCTTTTTCTATAATACAACTCTTATTAGCTATTCTGATTTTGTACACGTTAGAAGACAAAATTTCTGTTGAATCACTCAGTTGTCATACTGGTTTCTATATTTCCCACATGAATTAGGACCACCGAATGAATATTCAGTATGCGGAAGTTAAGCTGATCACTTTTAACATTAATATGCTGTAATGAGGCAAGGGAATATTCAATCAATGTTATGCATAATATTTCCATGTGGGTTTGGTTGCATGTGACCTTAAGTTTTCCTAAAAGTGGGGTATGGATTTTTTGAGAGACTGATACAAAGGGCTATTGTTTTTTAAATCTCTGATAAGCAGAGATATTTCAGATATTTCAGGCTCATTAAGAAAAATGCCATCTAGTTCCTTAGTAAAACTAATACTGAACTCTGTAAACATTTAACACTGTAAATAGTATAAAGCCCTATAATTTGAAATGTAGATTGCTGTTGATAGATTTTAAGCCAGATGTAGTAGGTATGAGTCTAATGGTGTTACTCAAATATATCTTCACTTGGTTGCCAAAACAATTTTTCACATACAAATTTGTAACAAAATATTTAACTCTGTTGCCTAGCATGGACAATTAAACCTGTCCTGAACTCATGCCAAGGTGGTCTCTCAGCCTACATGGGGTATTCAGATTTTGCAGCGTGTGACAGTTAGACGCTTCAGAGCTTTAAAGGAGTGATATATCCTCACAGCCAGCTCCAAATGTTTCAGCGCTCCGCAAGCAAATAGCTAGCAGCATGTCAGCCTTCAAGCGAATAGCTGATTGGACTCTTGTGCTGGTAAGGCAGAAATCTGCTGCCGATCCCTAAAATGGCAGAGAACTGCAGAGCAGAGAGTGGACACACGTTGACCTTGAACCACCCAAGGGGTGAGCTGGCAGAGCTTCCCTCGAGAGGTCATTGCGCAGCACGCTCATGGGCATGGCTTGCTAGCCACTTCTGGAAACGTTTCCTTAACACCTCTGCTATACAGCAGCACTATTTTCACCTGATCCTGAGCCTTTTTGGATGAGCCCAGCAACTCAAGAGTAGAAGCAATCCTGTGACCTTTGCTGCATCAATAAGCACTACCACTCACACGGTGCTTAGTATTATGAATACAGAGAGACAATAAACTTCTTTCAAACAGTGCCTGAAATCAGCTATGCAGAATGACAAAAGTAAATGTATTCCTTTGGTCTTTCCTACTTTCTTTTCACTCACATCAATGCTGCAGTATAAATCACATGGCTAGACAGAGCACATTAACTATTGCTATTTACCTTCTGGTAAATCATAGCATCCACAGGTAAATAGTGAGAACTTTTTATTACTGAGCAAGTGGGTATAATAACTGCACAAAAGA
This sequence comes from Buteo buteo, assembly GCF_964188355.1. Taxonomy (NCBI): domain Eukaryota; kingdom Metazoa; phylum Chordata; class Aves; order Accipitriformes; family Accipitridae; genus Buteo; species Buteo buteo. The sequence goes on along the minus strand of NC_134176.1, from coordinate 52,503,378 downwards.
AATACTTGTAAAATTAAAAGCATTGGAACATAATGAATAATTAACATATGTTAGTATAACATGCTTAAATGTGTCATATGCAGGCAAGAGGTTTAGTTGGATGAACATTAATAGCTGGAGTAACACTAACAGACTAAGCATCTAGGAGATTTCATCATCAGAAGATACAGCATGTATCTGGGAGGATTTCTGAGTTATTTTAACAGATTTACTACTAGCTCACTACAGGATTTTCAGCACATCAGCTAATATCTTTGCTCTTCAGTTTACTCCCATGCTAATGATGAAAATCAAGCGTATTTAACTTTCTGAGAATCACCCAGAGCTCTGACATAAACCGAAGGTGCAACATTAAATGCAAAGAAAAGCATCTTTGGCTGTCTATATGGATATTAGACTGGCTGTTACAGAACTTACTGGATACTTTAAAGTGGTACAGTGTTACAGAGCATGCTACATGGAATAAAATTGAAATAAAGTGTTGAAAAAAATGAGATACACTTCATAGCAAAGTGTTTTGAACGTTTGTCATAATGGATATGTCATGAAAGAAAATGTTTATGGAACATTGCAAAAATATAGAATTTTTCCAAACCAGCAGTAATGTCATCCCAGACTTAATCTCCACGCATGATACAGAAACAATGCAACATGAATAAAGTCAACCACAAATTAATCTCCACTCATGATACGGAAACAATGCAACATGAATGTATGTTGCAGAAAAGTAAGAACACAAGAATGCAGGGCAGCTTGAGGTATGACATAAATAAATGTAAGGGATATTAGTAAGATTAGTGTATAGGAGTGTTAACACAAATCAAAATATGCAGTACCAAACTGGATTGCTTGCTGCACAACAGAAGAACAGCAGTCTAACAGAGAAGATACAGTATGTCATAAAAAAGCACAGTAGTTTTCAAGTATTAAATAAATATATTGATGCTATTAATAACAAGGTAGTGCAGGATCTTGTGCCTATTCTTATTAAACATCTTCCTTAATAATTTGCATCAAAGGGGTAACGTCATTATTAATGAAATTTGCTTCTGCTGCTGACTTCGTGAAGTTGCAACCACTCTCAAAAGATATTAAAACACCTGAAAAGCCAGGAATAGGAAAAGAAATTTAATCAAGAATTAGTCTGGGAAAAAGCACCTGCTACAATTTTGCTATCTTCACTGCATAATTAACTGAAGTTTAGGAATTCCTGAGACATACATAAATACAAACATATATATGAACGGCATCCAAAAATGTAGCTTCAATTGGAGAGAAAAGCCTGAGAAGCAGGAACCTTAAACTGTAGAGTGTGATAGAAGAGCCTGTTGAAAATTAGTTTACAATGCAATACGGATAGATTTCTGATCTATTTTGGGCTGCACATACATATGTACCATATAACATGGCAGGAATGTATCTATCTGCAAGAAGTCTATGGTGCTGTAAGACCCCTACCTTCAATATGTGTATACCATCAGAGTCATGTTGAAGTAAATGATATGGAAAAAAGTATATGGTTCTTGCATATTAAGGCATAACCTGAATCCAGAGTTATAAGTTAAGTAAATTGTTCAGGGAATTTGCAAGAGCACAAAACCAAGCAAGCAAGAAAAAAGTTCACAGAGCCAGGAAAGTCTTACCTATGACAGAAGTCTAAAAATTATAGGTAAACTTCTGCAGCGCTTTTAAATGACAAAGGGCAAGTCTCTGTTTCAGTCACAGAAATGTTAAAAGTGATGGTGAAGTTGGGTGTTCTGTATGGGTATATGGTCTAAAGCCTTGACAACAGAGATTTCTTTGCATGGGAAAATCTCTCTCATGAGAAAACAAGTCGTGTCACCTGGCATAGTAAAAACCAAACTTGACAAAATAATAAAGAGTTTGAAAGTAACAATCCTTCAAGTTGTAAAGATAGCTCAGTAGATTAAGATGGATTTGCACAACTTCCCCGGCTTCTATAAATATTATCAATATTTATATCCATCCATACCAAGTATCTATCAAAATCTGGTATGTTAAACACATTAATGATAAAGTATGGGTTTTTTAAACCAGTGAAACAAGCCACGCATACATTTGTATTTTCAGTTCTCATAAAATTGAAATAAATGATATCTTAGAATACTGTCTGACAAGTATCAAAGCAATTCAAATGATTTGCCAAGAGTTCAATAGGAAATAATCACATATTTCATAGGAAATATTCAACTGAGATTTTCCTTTGGCTTAGATATGTGCTGCCATTAGAGTACAATGCATGCTATGCAGAATACTGATTCATGTATTGCACAGAAAAGTCAGTATGGAAACCCTCAGGAAATACGAACTATTTCTTCACAATTATTCTGGTCCATTTTAAGAGAAAGGATGCGCCTACATCCCTTGCAATGCTATGAATATCTCAGCCCTAACTCATATCAGTTCGAGAAGCTAGTTAATCTTCCAGTACAGAAAGTATAAAGGTGAGCATTCAAAACCAGCCGTTTCTAACAAATCATAAATACCTGGTGCTGAGCTGCTGATGAAATAGTTTAACTGCTGATAATGCTATGGGGCCAAGAAGAAGGCAGGCACCCACTGGATTTTATTCTTATGTGTTATCAAAACTAATTAACCGTAAGAGCTTTTTTCACAGTAAATAATTTATTTGCTGAAGAAGGCACTCTTCTCATGAATGACCAGTTAGGCAAAATGTGTTGAATGTTCTCTACAAACATGTTAAATCTGTAAGTTGCCAGTTATAGTGACTTTGCTGCAGTTCTGTTACTGGTAGCCTACATCATACTAAGTTTTTTTCAGTTCTTTAGTGCTGGACAAGTGAAATTTTCCTTGGACAGGGTTAGCATTTCTGGTATTAAAATAACTTGTATATTGTAAACTGACATTGCTTGCAGGTGAAGAAACATTGTAATGCCATGGTTAATATTCAAGTACAAAAGCCATATACACCAATATTTCCAAAAAAGCGATGAAAAAGTAAACTGAGCTTGTGAAATGTTCTTAAACATTGTCAAGCCTCTCAATTATGTTGCAGTAATTGTGACTGTCACATAAATGAACACACCTTGTTCAGCAGATCAGAGATGCATTTGTGGATCAGGTAGCAGCAGCTTGAACCTGGAAGTCCAAAGGAAAGTAAAAAGTATAAAATTCTACAATGTCATATTCAGTGTCCCACTGCACATAAAAAGCAGTATACTGGCATTCATGCTAACAGTAACTACAGTAATATTTCAGGTAAAAGACTATATGTCTCTAAGGGATTGTACACTCAGTTAATTAGGGATCAGAATCAGGAACTGGTTCTCACATAATTTCTGCTTTTCCCCGCAAGATAATTTCAGAACTGTCAGTAATATAAATGAATAATAGCAGCAACGCTATCTGGCACTAATTATAGCACTTACCCATACTGTGATAGTAAAGATTGCCTTCTGCAATGGTAATAGCTAACATTTGAATGGTGCCTTTCATGTTCAAAAATCCCCAAATACTCTACAAATTAGAAACCCGATCTTTCTGGGTATATGTAAATCCTTGATGAAGGAGGTCCGAGACAGAAGGAGTATAGCTTTTTTATCATCTATACGTCTGATGATCCTGTAATCTTTATCTAGAAGCCCACATCCATTTCTGGAGGTTAAATTACTCAAACAGAAAAAATTATTGGGACATCAGGAATAAAACCAAGTGTGCAAATCACATCTCCAAAGCCCTGAATATTTATTTATTGGCAAAAAATGTTCAAAACATTGTACTTTGTAATGGTATTTCTTTTTCCTTCCTCCATCTTTGCATTTCTTTCATAAATGCCATTTTCCTTTACCCAGTTACTCACATGTAAATATACAAAACTCCTTGTAGCAGAGGCATGGCTTACTATACATATTTGTTATACTTTTTCCCAGTATTAATTGTACAATTACCACTCAGGGATAACTCCCATCACTTCATCTGAGACATTTAGAGCTGGGAATTTGGTAAACAGGAGTTCTTCATTTGTCGTAGAAATGTGGTAACTCTGAGCCAGCACGGAGGTTAAGAAAATATATAAATAAGGTCTTTTTCTAGATTGAAATGACTGAAGAGAAATGAGCTATTTTGTGAGGCCAAATGTGGTTACTAACAGTGACATTTGGACCCAGACACATGTTCTTATGAAGAGATTGAGGGGCCTTTGCTGGTCCCAAGAAGAGATATTGTCTATTTTCCAGCTCAGCTGTGACTCAGCGGTAAGAATGCGAGTGCCTGTGTGAATGTTACATTTCTGCACAACTGGTCTTCATTACAAGCGTGGTTATTCACCTTGCTAGAGGAAGGAAAGCTCATTTTGACTTAACATTTTTTAATATGGAAGAGATAAGACTTTACTTCTGATTTACCTTTTTTAATGTTAAACCGTATTTTCTTCGTCAGCTGGTGAGATTTCACATGGAGGAAGCAAATGTTCTCATTCATTGCAGATATGTTAACACATAAGTAGGGGCTCTGAAATTCTCAAAGATCTTGAAAGAAAAGCCAGAAATGCATTTCCAAATTTAGGCTTTAATCGGGTTGCTAGCCCAGCTTTAGCACAGCACTGAGGGACATTTCTGAGACCAGCTTACTTTGATGGCATATGAGCACCTGCTTAAATTGAAACACATATTTAAACAAGCACCTGCTTAAGTGATTTGCTGAAACTGAGTTTCCAGTACTTTCTCTGGGAGAACCTTTGTGCCCTTCTCAGCAGCAAGCATCAATAAAGAGGCCTGATTACATTATAAAATGTCTAACAAATACTGTTTAATGCTGACTTTTTAGGTCATCACTGCTGGGAACAGCAAATAGTTTTTACTTTGCCAGGTGAGATTAATTTGTAAATAAATGAGGCTGCAAAATACCCTACACAGCACCTGTGGGCTGTTCTGCTCCTATGACTGGGGAGAAAAAAAAGATAATGATGCTTTTTAAAAGCTTATGGTTTGAAATATGTTGCAATATCTTTTGTTTATTTTCTCTCATTAAAAAAAAAATGAAAAATCCCAACTAGAACAATTATAGGTAAAATAATGTGCAATAATCTCTTCTTGTAGCTCCTGTTTTAAACAAAATGCTGACTTTTTTTCTGTCTGTAGTTTTAAAATACGCCAGCATTGATATAAATGAAAGGTACAAATAGAAGAGTGACCAGCTCTCTTGAGTGCAAGCTGTTAGTTTTCACTAAAAACCTTCACTGTTAAGAGTGTTGTAAAAAGAAAACCAGAGTAAAGCTTCTGAGATGTACTTGGAATGGGAAGAAAACAAGTAGGCTTTATTAGCAAACCTGACTGCTGTCGATACAAGTAAACTAAAGCTAACTTACTGTATTCAAATTGAATGGTGCCTAATATGAGTCTGCTTTGGAAATCAGTGAATGTTATTCAACTGCAGTTTTACAAGAAATACTATGTAAAATATTTTGCTCTGGCAGCTTTTATGCATTGCTTCAGCGTTGGTACCACCTACTAGTATGAGTTTTTTAGAAGGTCTTGCTTTGCAATGCAAGGGGCATTGGGAAGAGGTTGACTGTGGTCCTGTGGGTGGTTTGGGATATTCAGGTGGGGTTCAGATCCTCTTTCTTTCATAGATTGCCTGTGCAGACAGGTCCGATACGAAATTGTGCTGAAGTTCCCTTTCCACTAGAAGGAAGTTATTGTGCTTCCTTGAGTTATTGGGCTGTTATAAATCCATAAACACAAAGCTGCTGTTCCAAAAACAGGGAAAGGGAAGCCTGGTGGAGGTAAAGAGGATAAAGAGGACTAACTGTCTTTCTATGGGCTGAATACATGCTAGAACAGAAAGGGTCTACTTAGGACAGATTAATCTCTTTCCATTTCTAATCCATCCCTAGAAGAATCTGTTCTACTGGTGAAAACAACAGCTGTGTGATATAGGTAACTATCATCAGCCCATTCAGCCAGACTTACTGTTAGGTTAGGTTAGGTTAATGTTAGAGTTAGGATTTAATCAGGGTTTCTGTGCTAAAATGCATTTACCTCTGTCATACGATATTTTGTTTCATTGCAAAGGAATGTGTTTAGCACTTCCCTAAAAACTTCAGTGATGTACACAAATATATAAAAAAGTTGTAATCCTTGTAGTCTGAAAAATTCAAGTACGATCCAAATACACCAAAGTGGGGCAGGAACAAGAAGACAGAGAAAAATACCTACAAATAAATATTTCCAAATCTCAATTTGAAATTAAAAAATTGGGGGGTAAATCACCTGAAAATTTTGCCTGGAAATAGTACAAATCTTCTATTTAACACATTGCTCAGCCTTGTATCAGAACATCCATTCTAAAATTACTCGTGTGGAATAAAACTAAGCTAGAACCCAAGAAGTGTAGTCCTCCAGTTTGTAAAAAATCAAAGATTGTCAAATACCCACAGAGAATAACCAGTGCAAACAGTAGAAGGAAGACTGGAAGCCATTATGTATTTAATGGCAACTGGCATTTCAACTAATTATTTTTACAGTATACTGTTAAAAAGTTTTTATACTAAGAAACTATATTTGCTCAATGTCATTTACACAAAGACAAATCATATTGTTTTCTTTTATATTGTTGATCCATTGGAGGTACATAGACTTCATTTAGATTTTAACTTCCCTTCCTGACCCCTAATCAACTCTGGTACACCAGAAGGTATTAAGTTTCTCCAGAAAATCAGTTTCCATTTGCTGACCAGTTGGCGAAAAAAATGAGTTAATTATTCTGTTCAATAGGTGTTTTGATGGATTCTGCTACATGCTTTAATTGAGCCACTCTACCCCTTAAATGATGGGGAAGAATAGAATTAGTAGAGAGCTACTTCTGTTCCTTTCCAGTTCCAAACGATGGGACTGATGTCTCTTTCACAAATACCTGATTTTCCAGATGTGGTTTGTGCAACAAGTGCTTATATAAGTTGTATGTCTTCTTTTGACTTCTTTTATCATATTGTATGACCAGAAAAAAAACAGAATTAGGAGACAATTTTGTGAGCAGGGCACATAAGTGCCTGAATTCATAATCAAGATTGAGAAGGTAGATATCTGAACTTTCAATTGTATGAATAGAACCCAAAATCACAGGTTTTGTGGATAGAAAAAGAGATTATTATTTTCACCTTCTTGATTCTTGCTACATTTTAGCATAATTTCAAAACAGGATCAAAATCTGTAAGTCAAAAAAGAGAAATAAAGAGAAATAAAGAATGCCTTATTAGAACATGTGAATGTGAAGAAAAATGACCTTCTGATCATCTGAGTGTTTCCTCTAATGGTATTAGCACTTTCTAACTCTACCCTCATATTTATAGCCTTGCAAGATTTTTGAAGAACCTCACTAATGGCTTTTCAAGCACAACAGTGCATGACTTTGCTTTCTGGAGAATGTGGTAAGAAAATTATCATTTGCAATAGGAGAAATATGGGGACTTGTGCAGTCAAAGGTTTCAGTAACCATGTTCATTGGTGGCACAGATTTATCCTGCTCAGAGCATTACTAATTAACATGGTTCTGTGAATAACTGCAGGTCTGGACAACCCCCTGTGCAGAAGTTTCTGGCATTTCCAAAGGTTTTGCTGAAGTCTTCTATGGAATGCATTTCAGATTCTATATGTAATGTGGTTACCATAAAGATGTTTTAATGTATTACATGTTTTCCAGTCAGGTATTAAGTCTCTGACACTGAACAATACTTGGTGTTTCAGCAAAGGGAAAATAAATTATAATGTCTTAATTTGTGACCTAAATCATGGGATCTGGCAACTTGTAGTACTGTTATACCAGTACTATGACCTCTCATAAAGTTGTCAAATTCTAGCAAAATCCCAACTGCAGTAAGTATTTGTGTTGAGTATACTTCGATTTCTTCATTGCCTTACATTCTGAAAGATCAAAGCACCTTCCTTTTTTAGTTGTTTTTTTTTATATCTGTCTGTGTTCATCAAGATAGGCTGGTGAAAAGCAGTCAGATGAACTTGTTGGTTTTGGAGGCTGTCTTATGGTGCAGAATCTAATATTCAGGGGTGCTTTTGGTTGTTTGATTACAACAATGAAATCTCAAGGCCACAGACTGCAAAAGAAAAACTTTTTTTTGTAAGCCAGTTATAACTTGTGACAGCAATGTCTTTCTTTCTGTGCAAGTGCCCAGAGAAATACAAATGCCTCAGCAGGGTGCTAACTTTGAAGCCTAACAAATAATTATTAAATTGTCCGATCATGGTGCTGTTACTTTTCGTGCCAAAATTGTCCTCGCTCACTCCATATACCATTTGCTGTCTTTTATCTGATACTTGGCTTGCAAAGTGGCGTGGGCAGGGACCGTTACATGACTGCCCTATAGGCAGTAACTCAGTCTTGATCTTAGGAAATACTGCAGTAAAAATGTGAATAAAAATGTGAACACTGCAATAATAAAGAGATAGGGAGACAAGGGGTTAAGGGTAGTATTTTTTTTTCCACTTAGTTGTTATGAGGTATCCAGTCATCCACTCTCCCTCTATAACCTAAAAGAGAGTAGTTCTCATCTTACTACACACTAGAGATGAAACCAAGGTAATTAAAACAGATTGGAGCCTGTTAATAAGGCTAGAGGTAAATGAGATGACGTGTACCCAAATGTAAGTTTCAAGCTTCTGTTTGTAGGTTTTGTTTAAAAAGGATCACTGCATTAGGAATGCTAGGGTAGTTTATCAGTGGTAGCTCATCACAGTGCCTGAAGAGTGAAGAGCTGAAATTGCTAAAGCTTGTGGGACCTATTTTTTGTTTCTGTATGTTACTCTACTGAGCAGTGACAGGCAATTACCTCCATGTTAGAACTTTGAAAAATGCAGATTAAAAGTAAGAGGATGAGGTTAAAATGCAGAGGGATCTTAGTTCAGCCAAAGGAGTAATTTAATCCTCCTAAGTTCAGTGATAACAGAAAACATCAGACTAGTCTTATTTCCTTTTACATTTTATAAATAGCTGTTATAGGAAAATGAACTCCATAAGACCATTTGCTTATGTATTTCTGTAGCCCACCTCTTCTCATTTTCATTTAAGAAAATACAAGCCTAGCACCTCACATATCTTCAAAGTGAACTTCTAACTCAGAATCAGATTGCTCTATGCAGAAATGCTACCAGCAATAGAGAAAAAAACCACTCATCTATCCAGTATTTATGCAGCTGTATTTATAAGTTAATGGTTTGTATTGTGCATATGATACAATTAATTTCTTCTCCAGAATATATTATAAATCACTGTGGTGAATACTGCAACTTTCAATTTGCCATGGAAATTAATAAACTATTGAATTCAGAGCACTCATGGTTCATTCGGATAACCACCCCATACATTAGATCACTTTCCGTTGCCATTAATATATGTAACATCTGTTTCCTTCCTGCCTTTCTTTGTCTCTCTCTGTCTCTCTTCCATTCACTTTTGTTATGGCATCAGGTAAGCAGTTTAAAGTATTCATGGTATATGAGAACAACCCAATGACTCTTAAGATACAAGAGCACTCCACATTTGTAGATCTTGTCTCACGGTTCTGTCTCCTGCATTACCAAAAGTTCTTATCTCAAAGAGTTCAGGGTAAAATCCAAACTCTGCTTCATCTCTTCTGCCCAGTAAATGTATATATTTTTCATATAAGGATAAAATTCTTAGCAGATTTACTTCCTTGTGGAGGTAAGCATCAAAACTCCACAATTACTGGAGGAAATAACAGGAAATTGAGATTCCAGACTGCTTTCTCAGTCACAAATGCTCAATTCAAATATTCTTGAGTCTATGAGGCAGATAAATTGTTCTGCTGTTAGAAAATATGTCTCTGATCTTTCCTTTATGTATGCACACAACAAACATTTACTGTCACTTTGTGACCTAGGCAAAATTATTTATTTCCACTTGAACCAGCTGTTTCAGACTATTTTTGAACATTGCATTTACCAAAGGAAATGCAACATTTCCTTTTTTACATTTTTTAAAATATGTGTCATGGAGTGATTTTTACACTGATAACTTTTCCTTTGATTGCTTGGATTTTCTTCACTTGAATGAAAGAGAAGTATTTTGAGAAGCATAAAAGTCCTTGACTCTATCTTTGAAAGCTCTGGGAGGGGTGAGTGCTGCCTACCTTTTTCCAAGTGTTTGTTCTTTCTTTGCTGTTTCTTTCTGCCGTGTTTTGACTGGAGCTTCTGTGCTTTTGCTGAACCTCCGTCCCTCTTGGGACTCAAGCTGACAGGAAATTGCGGTTGCGATGCTTTCAAGGTAAGAGCATGAATCAGGGTCTGAAACGCTTATATTCAACTCCGAGAAATCCAGCATGAATGCTGTGATTCACGTTACAGCACATGCCAAACAAAAATGAGATGCCTCTCATGATGCTGCGTTAACGGCTTGTGACATTGTGCTGCTCTGAAATAAAGCAAGCCAGCTGTGTCCCTGCCCAGTGCTCATAAGAACACGTGTTCTAATGAACTTAGCAGCGTAGCACTGCAAAAAGTGGCTATCTCCCCTTGTGGCTTTCAAAAATAATTCCATCTGTCTTACAGGAAGATCATTGTGTGAAAAGAGAAAGTAGCTCTTTTTTTGTCCTTCACACAACCAATTCAGCAGAAGTTCACCCCTAAACTGAAGCACAATTTTATCTATCTTCTATCGGGCTTCCCTTTCCCATTTTTTTGGAACAGCAACCTGGTATTTTTTTTACATAATTCAGTCCCATGTTTTACCAGAATATGCTTCTTTTCATTTGTTAATAAAGGTCAAGGCCAGTGTGCCTCTGGATTGCATGCTAAAGCCTCAGAAAATAAGTCTGACAATGCAGCGTGCCTGAGTCTGATCGACCTGACCTGTGCAACGGCATGTACTTACTCCCTTCATCCCTGAGAACTGGTAACTCTGATGCCCTAAAGATAGCCATTTGAGTGTTGCCATTATTTATTTTTATCATTTTGTCAGCCCTGCTTCTCCTCCGTGCCCGAGTTTACAAACAAGGCCCAAAATGTCAGAAGAAAAGTCCATTTAGAGGAAGTAGAGTACTTTCACATCTGGGAGATATTATTAACACAACATCATGTAAAGCTGGAAAGCTAATGAAAGATTAAAATATAGTTAAAAACAAAGCATTCCTCACTTTCTTTGATGATAAATATTTTAAGAGTCATTTCCAGCTGGAGGAGTTTTTGGTGGATTGTTGTTTTCTGCAAATCAGCTTCCCTACACAAGTAGAACATTTGCTCAGAAAGTCTTACTTCTTGGGAGAGTACATCAATTCTTTCCCTCTCTTCTAATCAAAAAGAAATAAAAATAAAGGCAATGCACCCGTGGGGAAGTGATCTACTATTAAAGCCTTTAAAGAAATTTTAATCATAAAAGCAAGAAGCAGCTTCTGTTTGCTCTGTTACTATTATAAAATCGTTTATGGCCAATGTAATTGAAGGCCCATACCAGTCATTAACAACCTCTCTCTCAAACGCAGCAGCTCTGCATATGTAAGATCTGTCTGGGAAGATCAAATAACAGCTTGAAATTAATCATTTAGCTTCTGGTGGTGAACTTACCGTACCTTTAATAACATCTAAGCAAGACTGCATGCAAAAAAGTGACAAGGTGTATCTCATCACTTCCTGTTTTCAAGATTTTTGCCAGGAAAACCACTGCTGGAATATGACAGAAGTATTCCCATGTCCCCAGCCCTAAGTGACATCTGATACTAGATGCTATTTTGCTACAACATCTGCTGCCTTCTTGCTTGAAAAGGTTTGCACTCCTGGATTCAGGGATGTATCTGGTGGCAAGGTCCCATCTGCAAGGCACACACATTTTACCAGCGCTGTGTTTGTAATGCAATTGATTGGACTTTTAATTTCTTGTACAAATGGACAGAATTAGAAACTCATAAACAGCTTCTCTCTAGGCTTCAGTTACCTGGAAATAGATTTATTTGCTGAAAAAATACTATATAGGTCCATTAATGAAGCCTTAACATTCCCACGTTCTGCTACTCGTTTTAGCTGCACAAAGTCTCACCTTGCAATACGTGCAGTAAATTTTTCGAGTTAAATCTCTTGAGGACTCATTTTGACCAAAATATTGGGCTTAAGAACATCCTGTACCTAAGGCTGGAGCACAGATAACCATGTTACTGCCCTAGGAAAAAGGCTGACCGGTGTCTTTCTCCAACAGGGATGGTTTGCACTTCCAGCTCTTCTCTTACCCACAGGCAATTTGGAGCACAGGCAGAAGAAGCCGCTCATGGATTCACGGCTCTGGCAGTGACAAGTGTTCTTGGCCACCATTTTTTTCCCAGAGACTTATCTGAGCACTTGAAAGTGTGTAGCTCATGAGCAATGCAACTCAGAATGATGGAAAAGGCAGCCAGGAGCCGGCTGTCAGCATCGGAATAATTTATCTAGCCTAAAGTCTGCTGCCAGAATGCCGTCTCAAGAAAAATGACATTCAAGAGCAGGTGGAGGGCCAGGTAAGTAGACCTAGCTGACCTCCTGTAACCTCATATAACTCACAGAACCTGTGAGTTATAGGCTGAGCGTGCCCAGTGTTGGAGTAGGTGCTCATTTTCTGGCCAGCACAGAACTTATTTCTAAATCATGTTTTCGAATGTTCCCTTCAGTTCATGTTTAAGTCTTTAAGGACAGCTAAGAAATAAAATTAAAAATTATGTCTCCCTGCCATGGGAAATTTTGAAATTTCCACATTTGTTTTCATCAAAACTCAAGCTGAAATACCAGAATTTCTTCTGAAACAAAAGGTTTTGTACATATTTTGAATTGATAATGTTGGTATGTCCCCTTTTCCCATAACATTAAGCTATCTGAGTTGCTGTGTTAATCTAACTGGAAGTCCTCCTTCAGGGGCGTACGGGCAGAGGATCAGAAATAGAGACATTCCCCAGAGGCACTGTGACTACTTAGATCAATAAAGAGTCTGAAGGTAGACTGACCCCAAAACAAACATTATTGTTTGCTTTTCCTGACAGAGAAGTGATCAGTTTGAAAATTTTGCTGGAAGTGTTATCTTGTAGAGGTCTACATTTTCTATGAAACCATCATTGTTATAGAAAACTGGCCATTACTTACATTTATAACAAATATCAGTTCTGACCTGAAGAAATCATCATTTATATGTGATCGCCTTGATAGCTTGTTCATAAGTCTACAGGTGTGTATCCATGTAGTGTGCGATGTGCTGATTTAGGAGTACCCAAATAGGCTGCCGACATGTTTGAAAATGAGGTGCAAAGCTGGATGTCGATGAGAGATGGTGCACAAGGATAAATTAACTAACCACTGCAAGTTCAAATGGAATTTTCAATAAGCCCCGCTGCGTAATAGGTGTGGTAATAAGAAACAAGACAGTCTCTATGTTAATTGACCTCATTACCACAAATGATAGTTGGACTTTTTTTTGACAGACAATTTTCCAGGTGTCCTCACACTATTCTTACAGCCTTACAAGAGGGAAAAATGTGGTAGTCATCACTAACTAGCCACTATCTAATACTTATGTAAAACTAGGTTAGTTCTAGATCAGTCCCACTAAATACATAACTGCTTGATGTTAAGCAACTGTGGAAGTGCTTTGCAACTTTGGACTCATAAATGGATTTTTACTAGTAATTCAGCAGTAAAAAGAGTCTTAAAGTCATTACCATGACAACTAATCATACATTCTCTGCAATACTTGGTGACTGTCGCTTATGCTATTGCCTTTAATAACAATTATACATACACATAAATACATACACACACACAACCAATGGGTTAATCTTCCAGGTTGGGAAAGTGTTTCAACTCCTGACTGCAAAATGTCTTTTTTTAGTAAGGTATGCAGAAACTGTCTTTAAATGAATGAGCCTATTGCTGGATATCAGAATCCAAATGGGAAATGCTATTTAGTAGTTAGAATAAAATGGTCTGTATGGTAAGAAATAGATTAGGCTGCCTCACAGTGACTGAGCAGAGATAATAGGAGATGATATGAATGTGGAAATAGTAATTTGCAATGGGCCCTGTAACACTTGTAGCATGTGTCTGAACAGTCAGAACACGCTAGAATGGTTCTACCTTTCCTTGTTTAATAAAAGATGTGCTCCAGGCATTTGCCTGACTGAGCCTTGTGCCACTATAAGTTTGCTGACTCTTCTGCTCTACTGTTCTATTTGGGTCAGGTTATCTAAACAGTTGCATTAAACAGTGTCAGATTTCTTGTTAACAGAGAACATGCATTTTTAGCCAAATTGCTGAAAATAACAATTCTGGCCTCTCCGTTTTGTGACATCCTCTGCACTGTTTCATTTGACTCTCAGAAATAAAATTCTTTTAAATCAATGATTTTTTAAAAAAATATTCACCAATATGTTTGAAGGCATGATTCATCGGGTTGGAAGATGGAGATCTAAATTAGTTGCCAAAAATAGAAATGAAGGAAAGAGGTTTATCTGTCTTTGTCAATGCTACAATATTAACAAACTCAACAGCTTCCCTAGGGGTATCCTGGGAGTCTATTTGGGACTGAGAAGTTGAGTGAAGCTGCAAATTTTTCAGTGTTGCTGAACACATAACAAAGCAAGCCACTCTGACAGCCAAGCATCTGTCTCCAGACATTTTTTTCAACAGATGATGGCCTAAGCAGCCAGCTGGACTTAAAGCTGGATCCAGATTTTCAAAATTCAAGAGTTGTGAATCTGAAGATTACTTATGGCATGTTATTGAAAGAGTTTTATTGATGAGGTGATGCTTCAGATGTTTCAGAGACTGGCTCCATCTTGTCTTTTGTCCAAAGAAAAAGAATCATTGGGGAAATTGAAGACATGGAATTATGATAATGATTCCATCAGTACCAAGGTGGTGCCAGAAGCTCTCTCATAAAAAAGTAAGAGAAAAAAACATGACAGAGGGCTTTCTGCCAACTGTGGCAGCCTGCATACTTCTCTGACCTGCCTATGCAGAGGGACACTTGAGTTGTGGTGCTTAACTGTCAGCTGTTCTTTCATGAATTTCGGAGGGTTTGGGGTTTAAGTTGCTTACAAGCTCTTCTCCTACAGCTTGAATTTGAGTTATCTTTGGAAAACAACAGGGGAACAAGGTACAAAATACCTTTCCTGACATGGATTCATCCTGTTTTCTGGGTGTTAGGCACTAGAAGGATATTTAGCTTAGTTTTATCTCTCTTAAAAACAATGTTTACACCCACCATACCTCTCCTAGTGTTGTCTTTAATAACCTGGATTCAATATTGTCCAATTCTGTGCTACTTCCCACCAATGCAAAGGGAGAGCATAATGCCACCAGATCAGAACGATAGTATTTCTCATATACATTTACACTCATATTGTAGGAGAGTAAATGATAACTTATTGAGGGGCTTAGTGCAAATTTCTTTCTAATCTTCTTATACTTTCTTAGGAACAAGCTGTATTTAAAGCTGCATTAAATCTTAATTTTGTGTGGCCTTTTCCTTCTATCATTATTTTCCATCTGGTTTTAGTTAATCTTTGCACAATCCTTTGGAAGAGCAAGCACCAAGTCTTGTTTTTTCTTTCCTTCTATGTGAGGGGGAAAACCTGACAGCCCTATACATAAAGATGAATGAATGAGTTATAAATAATTCGAGCAATGACTGCTGCTACTTTATCATTCAGTTATATCCTTTTCATTGACTAATATAGAATTGCAGGGAGCCCTGTACCTTCATCTTCTTTAAGCAGCAGAAGATCTAACTGCTAAGTATATGTGCGTGCAGATATAAAGAATTACGTAAAGACATAGAATATGCCCTAGGTGACTTGCTTAGCCTTATTGGCTTGTCATTTCTTTCGGGTGGGCTAGATGTCAGGGAACAGTGCAGTGGGACAGCAAACCCACTACCATTCAGATAGAGAGCTCGTCAGTCCTGCTGACCACAGTACAGCCGGCAACGCGTTGTGTCTGTTCCTCAGGTGAGCAAACTGAGATATCAGGGTGACACTAATAGAGAAAAATATTTAGCATCTCTGAGTGTTGAGCACTTCTGTTCATTTGGCTCGAGGGTTTTTATGATGGACAAGCAAGGATGAGAGGCTGCTTTTGAAAAGTGCATTAGCACTTGCCCTCAGATTTTCTGTACTATCATCTCTTCCTCTCTCCTTAAATAGGCAGACTGTGTCTGACATGCGTTTTGGGGGGAACCTTAAAAAATCCACGTTGTGTTATTAATAGTAAGTGTCACCAAGCTTTCTCCCGTAGGAGTAAATATTAGTTACTGAACATGAACAATGTCAAAGGAATTTTCCTTGTGATTAATGGTGTGACAGTGAATAACAAAAGAAGCATTAATAGCTTGCTGCTTGTTATCAGGGTTTGCTGTTTTCTTTCTACAGAACAACAATTTGTCAGAAAATGACCTGGGCAGCACTCAATGGCAAAGCTCCAGAAAACATGTTCACGTGATAAACAAGCTGCAAGCGTGATGGACTTTTCTAGTGGGTCAGATTGTAGCACTTTGCTGGGCAGCATGGAGAGGAAGAAGGTTTCTTATGAGTCTCTGATGAAGCAATATGTCACATGCTGCCTCAAAATCAGATTTGGGAGTCAGTCACACCATAGTCATCATCACTGCTGATTTTGAAATATCCAACCATCAAATCTCAAACAACAGTGGAAGTTCATGAGCTGCCATGCCTCTGCACCTAACACTTATTTCCTGAGGACAGGCTCTGCAAGCTCTTTTAGCTATAGCTTGTCAACTGGGTACAGAGAAAGAGGAAGGGACATTTTATACTTCAACTTTGAAGAAGGTTAAACATGGGTTTTTTTCCTTTTCTGGTGTCTATGCCCTGATAAAATCTTGTAATATACTGCCTATTCCTTTTTTTTCTTTCTTTTTTCTTTTTCAATAAATTGTGTTAGTGCCTTTATTTTCATCCGGCATGAGAAAAGGATCATTTCAAGTTCCATGGATGAAATCAAGTCACTCCTATCTTGCAGGTGTCATTGTTCACTGGAACATGAGTAGACTGTCATCCTAATAGATTTCCCTGAAGTACTCAAAGAATAGCAAAATGCAGCTCAAAACAGCACAGGGTCTTTTAGGAACTGTACAGTACTGGCCTGTAGAGATAGCATTACTCAGCATTACCCAGGAAATTTCATGAACCTGTCACAAGAGAGGCTGTGAACCACAAAGGTCACAAATTACTTTGTAACACCAGCTAATCCTGGAAAATACAGGTGAGGGAGGTTGCAGTTCCCTTACTTTCCTCCACTGTCTGCAAGTCAACTGTACTGCAGGAAGAAAGCAAAGCACGAGGGACTCCCATTTCTTGCCTTCTCCAATTTTTTTTATCAGGTATGACATATTCACCTGTTCAGGCTTCCTCAGTTCCAGCGGCCAGCGCTTACAGAAGGCACAACCAAGACAACAGGGAATGGAAGTAGTTACCTGGATCAAAACTGTGTACGTGAATATAGTGAAGTCATATTCCACTTGTCAGTACAGCTGCATAGAGGCATAGGAAAATCTTGTCCCAACTAGTGGGAAATAAATGTTGGAATGATAATCCATTTTCTGCACTGATAAAGAGATATATTGCCAATACTTTGTTTTCACTGGGAGGTACTGAGAACTCACAGAAGTTTGATATTGCTTGACAGAGTTCAGATTTACCTTAATACCAATAAGTTTTCATTGCACCTGTTGCAGAAACTAGCTTTCCAGTGCTTTGGGATTTTAAAAGAAAACTTTTTAGGAATATACTTGCTTCCTGAATTCTACTTTGCCTCCTTTTTTATTGCAGGAAGTAGAATCTCTGTGGCAGACACAGTACTTGGATCTTCCACGGGGAGTTTCACAGAATATCTAGGAAAATTTCTAAGAAATGTAAGGTCTTGACAGCTATGTCATGCATAGAAGCACATAAGTCATCAGCTTCTTCGGTCTCATTTAATAATGCCATGTCCCTTACACATTTGCAACACTCTGCTTTGATAGTGATTACAAGCCTTTAGGTGCCAGCTGGATTTCTCTTAGGAGGGCTGTACTTGCCAATTTTCTATGGAAAAGACTCCGTTTCATTAAATTGGAAAAGTCCCTTCCCCCAAAAGCATTATTAATTGGCCATGCTTTGGCATGAGAGCACGTGCACAGAGAAGAGAGGAGAAGCTGCTGAGAAGCAAGTGCACCTTGTACAAGTAAATCCAACCTTTATCCCTTCGTATGCCATGAAGGAAAGAAAAAAGGGGGGTTTTGTACACACAGATTACACAGACTCTTGGACTAGCTTGGTAAGATGGTTATAGGCGTTCCACCATAAGTTTTTTTGCTTCCTGTAAGTTAAAACCCATACAGAATATCTGTCCTCTCTGCTCAAGTGTCTTCTGTTAGAAAGCGGTTGTACAGAGCCGTGTGGACGATAGTATGGCAGCATACCAAGGCACACATAATGCTCAGTTTTCCATACCTGTGGCTTGGAAACAGTTAGTTTTTACCATTAGATTGAGAAAAAGTGCATCCACTGAGCCCTCTCGCCATGCCTTAGGGAGCCTGTGTTAGGAAGGTTCGTAAGGAGGTCTGAACTTACCTGCAGACCCTACTAAGGGAAAATGATAACAGAATTATGGCTTGGTTTACTTACCTGGTCATGATTTAATCCTCCTGGGGGTTTTATGGGAGTGGTTTGGTCTATTTCTTTAATCAGTCTCTAAGAAGTTATGCTTATGATACACTGATTGCATTTGTCTGATTATTCTACTTCTAAAGATCGCTGTTCTAATGGAAGTCACCTTCCAGGAATCAAGCAGTACAGTTCTATTCCTGTGACATAAATTACAGTAGTGTGAATACCAAGCACATCCTCACGGACCCACAGCTCTCTCAGTACAGATATTGCAGCAGTTGTCAGAGCATAATTATATTAACTACATATTCCAGCATTTATTCCAAGTCTAACCACTATATGTCTTTTTACTTTTATAGGACTGTTACATTTGCTCTGTGATACTGCAACAGACTTAATAAAAACTTCCTCTTCTCACCTTGGGGCAACCAAACCACACATTCTAAAATTGCAGATACTTCCATACAAATCTTCCCCAGCGTCTCTGATTTAAAAATCTGACATGAGAAATCTCCTGTGATATTAATTTATGAAACTTTAGTTCTAAAACATTTATTTCTCATTGTTTACATCTTTCTGTTTGTAGTAATGGACAATACTAAAAATATAGCATATGAAAAGTTAAATTAAGTTTTTAAATATGCATAAGAATACCTAATGGGTTGAAGACAGCCTCGGGAAATCATCAGTGCTCATGTTTATCAAATTAATTAGTGGCTTTGACAGCTCAGCTGCTAGAGAGGTGGCCTTTTGCCTCATTTTCATAGATCCTATTAACTATTTGGAATCGATGTGAAAGGAAGATTCTCAGACCTATGTTAAATCTGGACATACATTGCTTAGACTGTGTGTTCTCAAATGGAGACAAAGTCTGTGCCCTTATTTTTCTCTACTAATGATGGCATTTTTGTTCCGCTAACTGTAGTCAAGATTTTGGAATCTGGATCTCGATTCACTTGTATGAAATACAAGATATTGTCCATCTTGTTTATAAAATAGAGCTTATGAGCTCTGTCTAAACTGAGTCATACAGATTAGCAAACCATAAAGTGCCATGCTCTGGTAAGTGACAGTGGTAAAATAGCTTTCTTTTTATTGATATTCCACTGCTCTGAAACAAAATAGCTATTAAGCAGGAAAATGAGAAAGGTTGTTTTTCCCTCCCATAACTCTTACTCCACTAGGCAGACATCAGCCAAGACCAATAGCGAGGTTTGGTTCATAAACTGAAGTTTATGATGTTTTATTCACTAGCAAAACTTGCATGGTGCCCTGAGATCTCTTGATGATATATGTGCAGCAAGTGTCACTCTGCTTCTTAGAACCAATATCATACACAGCGTAGTACTGCGAGGAGTAGGTGAGGTCCAGAAGAGCAGTTCTTCTAGACTTGTGGTAAAACAGTGAGGGGAGAGGGATAGTGAGCATACGGAGGACAAAAAGAGAATTGAAAAAATAACAAAGTAAATAGGAACTGGCTCATTTTTCCCGTCTCACATTTTCAGCTATCTAGTCTTATGGGTGTGACCTGATAGAAACAAATGTTCATTTCACTGTCCCGAATACTCTTTTTCTTTCCTCATCTGTCAGATGGGTACCAAATGAAGATAGAGACAATAGGTAATGATCCATCCAAACTCAAAGTTAGTGTCACATTGAGCATCTTAAATAGAGAGGCTGAGATATTTCAGTTATGTACGCAGAATTTGGTGAAATGTAACACAAAACAGGAGCTTAGCTGATGATGCAGAGTGGAAACTTCCAGACAAATGAAGTCCTGTTAAACACCCCACACAGATTCAGCCTGATGATGTCTTAGTACAGCTCAGGTTAATGTTCTCCACTTGTGGGTAGAAGCTGCTATGGGAACCGTGAAATGGGATCACGGCTGGGGAAAGTGAGTTGCCGAAAATTTTGCTGGAACCTAGTATCAATTGTTCTGCTCTGCCCTTCAGGATTATGTGTTCTGTGATAATCCTTTGTAGAGCACACACACAGGAATCGTGCATTCTTGTCAATGAAATTTCATTCTTATTTAACAATTCAAGGGGGTTGCCAACCTGAGAATGATGAAAAAAGCTGTCTTAAGTCATTAGTACTTCTACCTACTGATGACAAGGAATAAAGTAAGCAGCAGGTAAAAGGCAGGGTGCTTTGTTTAATACACAGTTAGCTTTCAAAGTCTTCTCTAGCCTTGCCAAAAGGCCATTATTCTATAACTTGCAGTTCTTGTGAAAACAAACAAAAAAATTTTTTTTCTTTTTCTGAAAGACTCTCCACAACATATTTGGTCTGTCAGCTAACACTCTGGAACTGAAATATGGCCTTAAGGACAAGTATATATAAAGTAAGAAGCACCTTCCCTTGATTATATTTTGTTTCTGTCATAACAAAGCAAGAAGATTTTTACTGTTGAGTTAGAGACTAAAATAGAGTTTGGGGGAGCTGTCTTAGTATATTTTGACAAATCTCTTCTTTCTTATGCCAACTAAAGCATCACAATATAAATTAGTTGCTCCAAACTGCTTACTACTGTAATTAACTCTGCTATGCTCTAGGGTCAGAAATAGCTGTTTTATAACTGTTGCAAATCAAACTGCTCTGCCATTGAAGTAGTCACTTGCCAAGAGACCGTGACACCTCATCCTTTAGATGGATATTGCTTGAAAACACCGCCTTTTATTTGTCCCTGTGAGGCTGAATGGACATCCACTATAAAATTGTACTGAGGGAAATGGGAGTTGAATCAGCGACACGTTTAACAATGCATAACCTTTATTATTCTGCTCCCAGGAGCATTGAAATTTGCATGGCTTAGCAAGTTGCAAGCTGTAATGACAGCACTTAGGACAGACATCAGTGGCAGCAACAGAGAGATCCAGTGAGAAGAGTAGAAATAGCCCAGCTTCAGAACCCACAGAGACATTGCAGAGATGTTCAGCACCTGGCTAATAGCACCTAATTCCTCGCGTATTCTTTGTAAGACACCATTATCCATGCTAAGGCTACTTGCTTTCAATACAGATATAATGTGTAACACTATCAAGAAGTCCAAGTGATCCAGCCATTACATTTTCAGTATTTTCTATTTTCGCTACTGTGCTTTGTCCAGTTGAAAGGTAAGAGAAACACATGCTGTGTGATAATGTAACTACATCTGGAACAAAAAAAAAATTCCCTAGCTCTGAAATAGTGGTATAATGTCTCAGTTAGTAGGTATATCTTTATATGAGTAGGTGCATATAGAAAAATAAAGTCTAGCTACAGTTAAATATCTTTAAATCAACCTAAAATACATATCTTGCTCTAGCTAAAATACTTGAGTATTACTAATAAGTATAAAGCAAATTTATTTCATATTGGTGCTCATTAGATGGTGAAATAGTATCTAGCATATGGAAAATATATAGCATATGAAATAAAAAGTGAAATGAGTTTTTTCTGGCTCTATTTAACAGATTTTAAAATTTGTTACAGCAAGATATAATATATTCCAGGAGAGTATTTTGCACTTACCTATTAGCTGAGCCTTTTTTGATTTCTTGGGGTGAATAGGGCAGGCAGATGTTTGTATGTGCAGAGTATTATTTTCATTTGATCGCCGGGCAGGATTGTTGGCCCTGCACGCTTTTTTAAACATTGGACTAGTTTTCACCAATATTCTTTCCTGACACTGAAAAGTCTCAGGAACTGGTAGGAAAAATCCTTGTGCTTTGCTTGGGGATAATAAAATACGAGATGTGCAACCGGTGATGGTACAGTCAAATACTGCATTCTTTCAGAAAGAGATGATACCGGTGGTTTATCAGGTTCCCATGTTTAAATGTTATCAGGAGATGGTAATCAGGTAAAAGATCACTGATTACAACTGATGACAGAAGGGAGCTGGTGATTATAAAGGAGAGAGGAGGATGGGTAGAAGAAAGAGGAGAAAGAAAAGCTGGCTGCAGAGTAGAGAGGTGTCACCGGCAGGAAAGGAGTGGGGTGACCACATGCTGCCAAAAAAAGTCACATCCCAAAATCCAAAGGTAAACTCAGGTTAGGATATAAGATGAAGAATAGCGTGTATTTGGAACCAAGGAAAACAAAAATGGTTTCGCTGTCCGGCAGCGGCAAGGGCAGGGGCCCTTCTGGGAAGGCGAGGGGTGAGCGGCCAGCGGCACTGTGGTGGCACTGGGTGACCTCCCTCCCTCCCTCCCAGAGCACCAAGACCACCAAGAGCACCAAGAGCAGGGCAACTGCTGGTGGTAGCCAGGGCCAAATGGGAGCCCTGATCACCCAGGAACAGGGGTCAGCCTTGGCTGAGGTGTCTTCTAGCTTTTTCATTCAAGGCCACCAGCTGCCCAAACGTTGGTCCTGAGCCCTCGCAGCCAAACCCTGAGAAGAAGAGGGACGTGTCCAAGCCCCTGACCCTCTTAAGTCTCTGAAATGTTAACCCCAACCCAAATTGCTCATGGGTCGTGCTCCAGGAGGAGGCATGTTTGCAGTATAGAAGCTTTCGGGGGATCGCCTGTCAGCGGAACCAACAGCACACGGCGGCGGCAGGACTTGACTTGCTGTCGGGGTGTCCTACAAAACCTCTGTGCCAAAGAGGTATTGTGGGGAGATGTCAACTACAGATTGGCAACGACTGGGACCAAAGCTTCCCAGGTAAGAGGATCAGATGCCTACTGATCGTCCCGTTTCAGGACCTCCACATGGGCCGCAGCAGCCTGTTGCAGATTTTAAATAGTTTTCACGAATTATTCTGAGGCACTCAAACGCACAAGGTTCTTGTTTTGCTGACGTCAAATCATTTCTAATACAAGTAGTGGCACAGAATTAAAGGACTAGTCACTTGAATAAGAGCTTACAGTATTAGACCTTAAAGGTCTTATTCAAACACTAAGTCAGTGATAGACTGAAGAAACATCATCTAATTCAGGTGGTGCCATGAAAACCAAATGGCAGTTTATAGGGAGACTGTATGGTTATATATGGACATAACAGGTCCCACATGAACCCTCTAGTGTCTGTGTAAAGGAAATCCAGACCGATAGGGGCTGGTGGAGGGATCGGTGAAGTCTTAAGTTTGCTTCCCACAGTGACTGACCTCGCACAAGTGCCGTAGTCATCTGCTGTTTGCAGAGACCAATTGCACAAGTCACAGGAGAAAGATGGAATAAGGAAAGGATTGTCTGACGGAAGTGTCATTATATCCTTCCTCTTAACAAAGGCAATGCGACATAGCCAAAATTAGCTCAGAAGGAGGAAAAAAAGTAAGGCATAGTAGCAGTATATGTCAAAATGGAGGCAGATGAAACAAGGTCTTAAGACTCACCCTTGAATTTTAATACGAGCGATTTTAATGGAGTATTGACAGCAGAAGGCAGACTGGTGATTTCACCAGGAGGTTTTATAAATCTTCTAAGTAATAAGAAGACATAAAGAAAATATGTTTATCTTGTAACTGGTAACTTAGCTGCTTTCCGTCTGTTAAAACATCAAGCAATGGATTCAGATTCTTCTACTTGGAACTACAGAGAAAAAAGGTCAATGAAGTAGCAGTTAGATATTATGCACTGTCCAGTAAAAATAAGCCAGTACCTAAGTTAATAGAAAGAAATGCTCTTTTGCTAATATAAATTGCATTCACTAGCAGAAGAAAGTAAATAACTTCAGCGTATCAGCCTCTGGAATACACCCAAATGTTGTTCTTTAGCTAAGGCATTTATCACACTGAAAGGATAATTCAAAGCAAGGTCCCTAAACATGTACAGGTTGGGTTTTCATTGACCTTATCATCATTTATTATTAGAAATTGTAATGAATTATTATATTTAGAGTAGGTATACAATGAGAAACTATATATAGACTAAGAATCCATTTTGGGTTACTGGAAAATACTATAATAAATAAAAATTATTAATAAAAAGCAATGTGTAATAAATTATGGTAGGTTGAAATGTAATTGTAGAGCTTTGTGGATATTGGGCTGAATTTAAAGTTACTTGTGCTGGAAATTTAATGACTCCTGACTTTTGAACAGGGCTGCACTAATTAATCAATTGGTAATTACAACTGTGATTAACAGCTGTGATCATGATTGGTAACAAGTATTGATTAATTCCCCAATAATTCTGGCACAGTTTAGAATAAGAAGCACTTTGCAGGATGCAGGAAGCATGATTAACAAAAGCAATAATAAAAACACTTCACTCTCATTACAGAGCTGTCTTGGGGAAACAAGATTTGTGAAGGTGAGAAACCTAGGTAGATTTGCCAAGGTAAAACAGCATTATGCCAAAGATTACCTTAATGAAAGAGAATTATTGGGAAAAGTGGGTGCATTTTTTCATAATGATAAATTTGCTCCAGACTTACAGTCATTATGTCCCCACTACTGAAGTCTTTTTTCATTACAATAGCGTGTTCATTTCAAACTGGACTCAGAAACTCTCTTTATTCCCATAAAAGATAACATTTATACACTTTCCAAAGTGCCATATGAATAGTGGCTCATTATCTACTCCTACAAAAAACTACTAACGAAGGGCACAAGGAGATGAAATATGCATCTGCTAACCAAAGCTGACAATTCCATTTTGTGACAATGTCTTCAATTTTTATTTTCTTTGTTCCGTAGCAGACCTGAAAAGAAAGCTTTTGAGAATGTTTGCAAAAAGCAGGATTATGCTAACATATCTATTCAGAACCAAAGTCTTAGTTTTATATTGTCAAAAAGAGGTAGATATGTATGTCATCTACTTGCTAAGGCATTGGCATATCCAGCAGGAAGCCGAGGCTCCTCTTCCTTTACAGTCGGTACAAAGATTTTCATCTAAGGGCACTGTGGGCCAGGTGCAGAATGGATATATGCATTCTGAATCAGTTCCCTAACCATCACAGTACAGAAAGCCTTCTGGTTACCAAAACAAAACAAAACAACAACAAAAAAAGAAGAATCAAGTACTACTACGCTATTGCTGTACATGTTGAAAAAGATGCAGTCGAAGAGAAAAATATTTTTGAGTATGTCATTTACTGCATATCAACTTTAGGCACTATTCCTTTGTACTATGAGTGAAAAGTAAGTATGAACTGTTATATTTCTCATCTGGAAAACTATCAGTGACAGGATTTTTTTTTTTTTCAGTAAGTTTCTACCACTAGGGAAAAGAAAATATAAATTTAAATCAAGGACTTCTCTCCCTACTCCATAATCTTCCAATCCAAATCAGAACAGACACTTCTGAGTCAACATAATTTCTATACTCTCAACTCTTGCTATTTTATTATGATCTTTGTTGTTTATTATAATATTAATGTTTCAGCTCTGGGAAGTTCAGTCAACTGAATATATGAGAATTTAATCATCTAAAAAGAAAACTTACTATTTGCTAAAAGCAAAAAAAGCTTACTCACTCTCTTGATTTTAAAGAACAGTTTCAGTGGCATAAGTGGATGGCATGGCATGGGTGACTTCTAACCACTTGAAATCAAGAGAGAAGACATCAAAAAAAGTTTTAATTCTAACTTTTAAGTCTACCCTATGATTTCTGAACATGCCTCACCATTTTAATCATGTGTTGATACTGCATTTCAAGTAATTTTCACAAAGAAGTTCTCTGATCCTGGAGGTCTCTTGTGTCACTGTGGTCCCCTTTGTCTCTACGTGGTGCTCTTTCAATTTTAATAGACTTACATAGTGTGCTGCTGGTAGTACCCTTTAAGATGGCCAATTCCTTGCACAACGTTATCCTCTACCTCAGATCATTTTTTTGCCATACTTAGTATGATCCCAAAGTGGTGTTAGGTGAAGGAAGGAATGGAGGTAGGTGGGGGGAGAGAGAGGGAGATAAGTCTCAAAGTTTAGCTGTGGATTTGAACCTCCCTGAAGTTCTGTGTGTTTGGGTCTGGGCTTGAGCACATGCTCTTTCAGAATACGTAGGAAACTAACAAAAGCAGAAGCAAAAAGTCCTTCTAAAATGAAATTACAATCAAAGCGGGAAAAAAAATTATAGCAATAAAATAAGAATGAGATCTGATAAATATATCAAAAGGTTTAGCATGAAATGCAGCATAATGAACTACAACACTTCTAGAGCCTATCATTCTTTCACATAATGTTTGTGATACTAAGAGGTAAGAATTAAGACACTTAAAAATCCATTTTAGAGACTATCTTTATTCAAAAGTCCTTTTGACACCAGTACCAAATTCAGAAAAACTTACAACTGATTATGCCAAGAAGACAAAAGACTGAATTTTCTTTTTTTTTTTACATTTATTAAATAACATTGTTAAATAAGGTATGAACATAAGATGTGAACAGATGCTTTTATTCCACAGAGTCCAGTTCTGTAACTCTACCCTTCCATCCCAGTAACTTTTCAAAGATCTGTCTTCCTGGTCTTTGCTTCTCATTGCTTCCCACCCTTGACGGGTGAATATTTTTTAAAAGGCTGTAGGGACTCATCAAGTTTAAATGGCATGATGCACACATTTTATGCCATTCTTCAGCTGCAGCTGGAGACTGCAGACAATAATAATAGTAATAGTAATAATAATAATAATAATATAAAAATCTTCATGCTGTAGATGTAAATAGCTTTCCCTAATGTTCTTTAGAGCATAAAAATACTAAGAAGAACTTTTGATATTGAATTATGTAGTCCTGCACAGGACATTTGAAATAGCAGCTGACAGGAAATGGTGGTTTTTTCCAGAGTTTTACACATGCATGAGGCCCCCATACTGCTGCAGGTGATATCAGATGTTATAACCCCTGTCAAGGATACATTGTTTGTGGCATCTGGTTACTGATAACTAGACTGTACATTTTTTTTCTGTATATATTTAATAGAAAAGGGACTCTAAGATGTTATACAATACAAAATGCTGAGTTAAGTATTAACAGTAAAGCAAGCAAATATGCCATTAGGCTGTCAAAGATCACGAGGGACCTGAGCTTGCTTACTTCTGTCCCCCACTCTCTGGCTTGTTTTCAGGACAGGCTTAACTCCAGTTATAAATCATGAGACTCCTTCTCTTTAGCTGATACCATCCTCACTTCATGTAATTTGAATGCAATTTTGTAACACGCTGTCTCAAACTTTAGGCTGCCAATCTCAAATATGTCTGAAAACAGCACAACTCCTTGGCAAAAATTGAGGGCAGGATCTATGTAGTCATTTTTTCAGCAGTAAAAATCAAAATAGTTTTTGACAATTGTTTTCATCTCACTCTGAAGTATAACTCCCGGTACCACAGATTACCACACTGAGGACCTTCTATGGTAATATGTAGTTATTGTTGATTGCTGACACAAGAGTAAAAAATTGCACCTTTTTTTTTTTTTTAAGATTAAAAGTTGGGTCTCCGCAATCCTCAAGTGTTACTGAAGTAAATAAAGCCAAACTTTGACTAACATAGTTTATGTACCAAAGATATTCTCTAAATTGCTACAGAACTATGGAAGGTCAAGAAATCCTTTCATGTTAATGTCTAGGGGTATCTACTATACAATAAATTTCTCTCAGGTGATTAACACTTTTTCTGCATCAAAATTCTTATTTTTAATCAAGACTTTTTCACATATAGCAGAGATTTTGCCACCAAGGCAGTTTAAATGATACTATGCAAGTACAAGTTACTGTGTTTAGACCCTCCTTAACGAAGTCTATATTCAAAAACTACCAAACACTGTTAGTCTTCACATCTGAGATCAAGTAAGCGATGTTATTATATCTAAAGAACTAGGTATCAAGAGTAAAGATAGTTCCTTTATGACAAGACACATTTTAATCAGAAATTTTGATTTGTCAAAATGAGAAAGGTCTGCTGAAAAACACTGCTTAGTTTCCTGCCAACTTGCATGGGAATCTCGTTTCTACTGCAGCTGGGACTCTGTTGTCTGTGGCTCACATGTTCATCTGCAAAACTTAAGCTCTAGGTATGGGTCAGGGTCTTTGGCAAAGCATCTGAAAGTGGTCAGAGGTCTGTCTGAGATGAAGCTTTTCAGGTTATCAGGTTTTTGTCAGGTTTTCTGCCTTCAGGATCTGAGCTGTATCTTGGGATGGGCAGCTAGGATGAGTGTCACTCTGGATTTGATGACCTCAAGATTTTCAAATATTTGTACCCCAACTACTATCTCAGGACTTGTTGCAGGACTTTTACTCCTTTTGCCCCCCAGTAGGTATGGGGAGTAGCTTTGAAGTTAGAAGTACTGGGAGCTTTAGTTGAGATTGGAGGCCTTGGACTTTGGGTTCCCGCATTCCCTTTTTGTTTAAGCAAAGCTTCTAGTGTAACATTTCTTTTTTTTTTTTTAATTTTATTTCTCTATAGTTGGAACTTCTTACAGTTTGTCCTATTCCTTCAAAACATAGACAGCTTTCTTTCCTTGAAGGTAGAATTTTCTTGCAGGGCAGACAACCATTCAACTAGCTCTGCTCAGGAAACCTGAGTTCTACTTTCACCACCTGGATAGGTGATCACACCTCTCTTTTTGTTTCAGTTTCTTTATTTCTAAAACTATATCTGTAATAATTCTGCTTTTATTTAAACTTTTTGAATCTGATATCCTACAGCTGAGCTAAATACTGCTTGTACAACATCATGAGCGAGCCCATTGCACTACATGTATGAATATTTGAGGATGAATTCAGGCTCAGATTTAGTCTGACAACATGGGGATCAGATTTTCTCAATACAGATATTTTTCAGTGTTTTTGTCCTCTAAGGAAAGAAAGACACCCCCACACACACACACACACCCCCGCTTAGTTTAAGCTTAACGTTTGCTTAACATGTATCAGAAAGGTTCAAACCAAAAAGTACAGAGGATTCAGAGGCCATACAGCTTCTACAAAAGGTATGAAAATATCTGTATATTCTAGTGAGCATAACTGATGATTTGCTGCATGGCAAGGTTTCTTACTATAAAAACTAAATCTCATTGAATGCCTTCTAGCACTATTGCAAGGAATAAGTAGCAGAGTGAATCTCTGTAGGTACAAATTTCATTTTTCAGTGGTCCCCTGGAATCTCTTCTCTTTCATCTGAGGGATTATCACATCCTTTTCTATATCATTTCTATCCATCTTGCATTGGAGCAAAGGAAGGAAGGGTAGGATGAGGGTGATCACCTCTGTGTCAGATATATGCAGCAAAGCAGCTAAACTTGGCCAAATCCATAAATCCCCTTAATAAAGCAATTTCATTTCCCTTCAACAGGTAGAATCAATCAGAATGTGCTTTCATATGCTAATATCTAGAGAGTCTACCAGAAGAGACATAGCAACAAGGTCCTTATACACAGAAGAGGGGAGAGGACAATAGATCAGGAGGAATTATTAGATCTGAAAACATTACAATTTAATGAATCATCATACAGTTACCTTGTGGCCACCAATAAGCATTCCAGGCTATGCTATGATTTACCAGGCTTGAGAGACCTTGTTATCTAGTTGGTGTTACACCCAGAAAACCTGGATCAGCTTCTTTTCTAGTAGGTCTATTTCCCTTGCCATTAGCTGATTTTATTTTTATTGTCATCCTGTTTGGGATTTATTTATCCACATGGTGTATTGTGTACCATGTAGGAGGCATGTGATGTCCAAATGCCTTCTATCTTTGCTTCAAGAGAGCTTCAGAGGACAAACCTGACTCTTCCTCAGCAGGTGACTATAGGAAAGCAGATAGTATGCTTATGCATATAAGGATGTACTTTCTCTGTGGAACCAATCTGATTAAAACTAGGTCCAGAAACAGAACAGACAATTTCATATAGCATTTTCTTAATTTGTCTTTTCCTCGTATCACAGAAGCTTACGCATTTGCATTTGCTATCTTAATTGTGGGTAATTCAAACCACAAAATATTCTTTGCTCTTTAGCAAGGGTGTAACTTTACTTATGAGTAGCATATGAATACAGTTTATTTAGCCCACAGGTGCCAAGAAGCTGTAGCAGTGCTATGTTGTCTGCATTATAATGATATATAGGCAAGACATTACAGGAGAACTTTTCTTTCATATGCTGATTTGGAACAAAATGGACCACCAAATATTCTGCACTTTGTCCAGCTGTTTTGGTCATTTGCAGCGTGAGAAGAATCAACGTGAAAAGAAATAGAGAACAGACGAAAGGCTTCAAAGGCAGCAAACACAAGCAGCTGTAGAAACTGAGAACATAGAAAGGCAAGAGACTTGTACACATATTGACAGGATCTATCTGCAAGGAACTGCAAGGTACGTGGTGGATTGATCTCATGGCTATTTCCTTGGGAGAAAGAAAACTTTACCTTGCTGACAGGATGGCAGGAAGAAACACCAGCAGAGAAATCATGTGAAGATTTTCTTCCCAGGAGATAGTCTATCTCAAAGGAAAAATTATTTACTGTTCTTAACCACAGGCCCCTTTTTGTATCTCAGAAGATAAAATTGGAATTTCATCATACTTGGGAAGTATTTCTAAATACGGAAATGTGTCTGTGTGTTTCATGCATTAAACTTTTACTTAGAGAAGTGTCAGAAAAACTCATATACCTATAAAGGTGTGGGGGGGGGGGTTCTTAACACTTTTAAACTATATAGGGATGATGATCATTGAACTCAGTTCCTGCTTCTGCCTAGAGTATTCCTATATCCTGTTTGTGACTTATTTTACAGTAAAAAAAAAACCTTATGATAATTAAATGCGAGAATTGATTAGTGAGAGAGAAACATCATGAGTGGTCTTCTTAATATACAGCATGAAAGATATGATACAATAGAGTATTGTTATTTTCTAAAGCTGGTGGTTTATTCAGATAAATGTGGTAACCACAATAATAGCTACTGCCAAACAGTGGAAGTTTGCAGGCATCTTTTAACTGAGGAAACAGCACTGTGATTCATTGTCAATTGGAAACCTACTGGGAAATTCATGAAAATATCCCATCAAGCTTTCAGTAGATAGCACTAGAGGTAACAGTTTAATAAGAATGCGTTTAATTTTTATGGCGCTGTTCAACAAAACCTTCTAATTACCTCACAAGCATGCAGTTAAAATACATCAAAAACAATAAAACCTCTCAGAGTAATACATAATTAAAGTAGTCAATCAAATTAAGAAGGTTTCCTGGAAAAGTAGATGAATCTGCGAACCTTCTACGTAGTTCTTTAATGGCTGTGATGTTGACATACATTCCACTTACATGATTCCTTTGCTACTCTATGGACAGGGCATGAGCTCAGGTGCTGCTCTGGAGCCAAAGGGTGTAGGGTGCAGAAATGGAGGCTCAAGGTGGGGCTTCTCTCAGGTTTTTGACACAGCTTAGCTGTTTTCACCAAAGCCTGGTTCAAGGTGCGCTGTAGTAGGGTAGACCCCAAGGATTGTGATGGGAGAGGGAAGACTGAAGAAGAAGGTGGGTACAGGCTGGTCAGGGCATTTAGACCCCGTTGGTGTGCTTGGGACTTTGACAAAGACCATCTCAAATGTCATGCTAAAACATAGTTTGAGCACTTACAAAGATGGGCAATAATACTAAATCAGCAACTTCCCATGCTTCACCCGTATATTTATCCCTAGAAATGAAGGAAAATAACATGAGCTACAGTGACTTTAACTTCTGTAATGAATTTAGGTATTGCTTAAGATTCACCTAAGTTCCAATTTTAATTCACTGGTGGCTATTTATAGTCTTCTTTCATGCATGACCAGTTAAATAGAGATATATGTCAGTGTTTAATTCTCCATATGACCAAATGATCATAATATAACTTAATCTCCATGATAGAGTGGTGTGTCCTCCTGAATCTCTGGAGCAAAATGCATGTCCACAGAGAAAGATCAAAGTCACAGAATCACAGAATCATTTAGTTTGGAAGGGACCTCTTGAGTTCATCTGCTCATGTCCGTTCAGGAATCAAACACCCCACATTCACTTTCAGACAGTATAACTCTCTAAGCAATGATGTTTTTCCTTAGGAATACTTGTTTCTTGGTTATTTTCGGCCTGTGCAAGGTTCTTAGTTTTCTCTACTTTTATTTCTAGTCTTAGTTTTATTCTATTTGCCATCCCTTTAAGAGAATTCCAATGGTTCTTTGATCCATGCTAGGCACCCATGTCCCTCCTCTGGGAAAGTCTTCTTTACACATCCTCACACAGTTATGATGATTTTCTCAACAATATTCCTAAAGTTCTCTTAGCTCAATTGCATCACCTGAATTGTAATATTTGGGGGAGGAACACTTTGAAGGTATATTCCCTTCTCTCAGATGCTTCTGACATGTCATTCCCAGCATCCCAATACATCCAGGAAGACATTCAGCAAAACAGCCAGCTGAAGGGCTTCATACCACTTCATTTACAAATACTTTCAGCTGATGAGTTCAGATAAAGTTCTTTCTGTTTAACTAGGATGCCTAACATCAAGCAGCACTAGGGCTCTGAATTCAGCCCTGTTCTTGTCATAAACTTTCTTCAGAAAATTCACCTTTCCTGTCTCCCCCAAATCACAGTTGTTCTTAGAATTCTCTCTAGTTTGCCTCATATTTATTACCTAAATAAATGCAAAAGAAAGTCTAAAATAGGACACGATATCAAGCAGGGTATTATTTTAGTAAGAAAACAGTGATTAGAAGTATTCAAGAATGACTTCTGTGTTGAAAAGATCTGAGCCAACGATGCATATAAATTTCCCCCAAATTTTCATTCATATTTTCAAATGGATTCATATATTCATGTGCCTTCTCTTCTTGAGCTCACTTCCACACACATTTCTGTAGTTAAACTGAAGTAATGTTAATTTCGAGGTTGTGCATATGACAATGTACAGAAGCAGAAGATTGCATCGACTAGGGGAGTACTGCTTGTACAAATGCTTGCATAACCTCTGAGCAGAAAAAGCCAGCGAGGCTTACAAGGAGCAATGAACATATCTTTGTTTTACCTGTGAGTGGGTGTACATATACACCCTACTGAATTCTCCTTTGTCTGTGTTCTGCTGCTTTCATATCATGTTTGCAGAAAAATGAATTTGTATGAGCAATGTTAATAAGGAATTCTTGCTCTGTGGTGCTGTCTCTGGACAAATGTAAAAAGGCAAATGAGAAAAAAGCAATAGAAAAAAATGGATACTGGCAGCGACTGAAGCCAGGGTTTGTATTTATGAGATGTTAAACTGGCATAATTGCAGCTAGGATATTAAACAATGCCTTGACTGTTTTTTTGTCTGCTGGACTTAGAACCATGTGTGGGGAGCTCCATCTAATCCCAGTGCAAGGCAGTTTTGGAATGCCACCTTCTCTGTCCTCTGGATTAGGTTCTTCATTACCCTCTTCAAATCCACCAGCTTTTTTCTGGTCAGGTAGAGTAGAGGTTAGGCAGATGATAGCTTGGGACAGGAACACAGGTAAGGGAAAGAAGTTCGGTCACAAGCCAGACCAAGGAAGAAAAAGAGGAACTAGCAGAATCATAAAAGATTTATGAGATTACAGCACAGGGCTTCTATCACAGCTACAAGTCTTGCATGTGTGCAGTGACTGGTATGATGATATCAGCAAGTATTAACTTTAGTGTAATTTCTTATTGTCTGTACTCAGAATCGTGACTCCGCTGTAGTATCAGTAAGTCAGTCATACCTACTTTTATCCTCTGTATAGGCATTTCAGTTTAGTTTAGCTTAGGGTGCTCCCAAAGTAATGCAAGCGAAACTGGGGAAAAAAAAGATGTTCTAGAAGAAGCAAGAGTTTTGTGAAGATAATTCAAGGGCTTTATTAGCCCCCCTACCTTCTATTG
Source organism: Buteo buteo (assembly GCF_964188355.1). Lineage (NCBI taxonomy): Eukaryota > Metazoa > Chordata > Aves > Accipitriformes > Accipitridae > Buteo > Buteo buteo. Next base: position 52,468,994 of record NC_134176.1, on the reverse strand, counting down.
TTGTAACTTTTTATATAGGCAATACCATCCTGAAAATGCCAAAAAGTTTTCCAGTGGGTATACTTATTTGCATGCAGAACATCATTGCAGTGTTCATCATTAACATCACAGAAGGATCCCAGTAAACACGCCAAGTTTCCTATAGGGCTTTTTGCATTTTTACATGAACATTTTAGTTAATGATGTCACACAGCAAAGTTAACTAATTACATTTTTAATTAGTTTCTGGAATTAAAGTGGGTTATATTTAGAACTTATTTAATTAAAATAGGCAAACTATATTTCATGTGCATAATGTAGATATTCTCAGAACTTCTTACTCTTTGCTCCACCACAAATATAATTAACAGGAAGATTTTCAGTGCATTTCCAAGAAGAAAGGGCAAAATATCTTTTCCCTTTCTAATGATAACCAGCAGTCTCAGCTCCTTGCACTTTTAAAGTGGGTAGGTAAGAAATGTTTATTATTCGGCTCAATACTCCACAGTGGCATAGAACCAGAGGGTCCATAAATAGTATTTGCCTCCTGGCAACTCTATTCCATGATAATATCCTTTTGATACTGGGGCTGTGCACAGCTGAAAGAACCCCCAGGCTATCTCTCTAATTCCAAAAGTTGGTAAACTGTTTCCTGGAGAAAATAAATAAATAAGAATAAGCCAAAAAAATGCAACAGAAGCAAAAGTAACATTAAATAATTACTGCATTCATTTGGCTGTAACAAAAGCAAAAAAGATAGCTTAAAGGTTACAAGAGAATCACAAATGGAGAATACTGTCCCACAGATTCTCTTCTAACTGTGTATAATTATACTAAACCCCTGAAGATATCCATGGGTCCCCTTCTAACAAAAATTTGGGAAGTGGCTGAGGCATGATCCCACACTGCCTTGCCACGAAGCACCCACAGAAACTCTGTCGGTGGAAGAACTGTCGTGCGCGTGGAGTGATTCAGAGTATGAGATCCCGACCCCAAAGGCCACAACGCTACGACACTGCATCAGCCTGAATGGGGCCAACGTTTTATATCGGTTCTAAAAGATATCTGTGAGGTTACGTGCAGTTTAACAGTTGCTACCCTCCGGGAAAGAAGTGTGTGTGCCTCCCTAACTGGCTGTATGATTCTTGGATATAGAAGGAAGTCTGTGTAGCAAGAAATGCTTTATGATGTGAGACTTAAACTTTGTGAAAGCTGCTTTACCTTAGCTCCTTGGAAAGCCTTTTAAACTGTGAGGTGTGGTGATCACCCCAAACGCATGGAAATTAATACTATAAAAGTAAATACCTCTGTTGCACTGCTGTTGATTTCAGAACCAAGCATTTACAGCATTTAAAAAATAATTTACACGTAACTCACTTGGCTTCTGGTTTAGCTCTTTTGCATAACTTTGTGTGAACACCCCTAGGAATTTTTCCCCACATGAAAGCTAGGAAGCAGCTGTTATTCATGCAAATACACATATTCACAGGAAGACTGGTTGCTTCAGCTGATGATTTAAAATAAAACCCTGCATTTCCTGAAAACAGTCTCTCTTATTCCATTAAGTATAGAAAAGGCAGCTTTTTCTTTTCTTTTTCTTTTCTTTTGTTTTTTTTGTCAGTGCTTTGTCCCCAGTGAATATTAAGGTGCCTTCTCTCATAAAACAGAGGAGCAGATCAATGCAGTGTCTTCATTTGTTGTCTTTGCATTTGTCGCTAAAGCAAACCTAAAAGTGACTTGGGGCAGCCTCAAAGCTTGTTTTCTACTCAAAGAAAAATTGCACAAGACAAAAAAATGCCTCTGAGATTTAATTATCCTTCTTTGTTACATCTCACTAGGAAGAAATGTACTGTAGCTGTGAGTTCTTCCATAGCCAAGATACCTGTACTTGTTGCTTTTTTTTGTTGCCGATGGCAAACAGGTCTTTAAAAATGAATTATTCCTGCTTCCTTTTTTGCCCATACTCTCAAGAGTTTCTCCCTTGTGCACAGGTGTGCAAATTTGGTGATGGAGCCTGGGAAAAAATTTATCTGATACTCCCCAGCTCTGTTTGTTCGTTGATGTGTTCATGTCCCATGCTGTATTTTTCTCTTACAGGGATGAAACCTCAGTTATCGAATGGTTTTCCGATCTCCAGTGCTCTCCATCAGCTGTTTCTTTCATCAGGCATCAAATTCCTCTTTCCTGCTTGGCTGTCTTATTTCTTCTTAACATTCTGTTAAAATTAAACAAAAAAACAAACTACATTTTTCTTGAATTTTAAAGTGGCAGCCTTTCGCCTGCCAAAACCAAGCATATTAGACAAAAACTTCCATCCTCCCATTTCCTGTGGAGTTGCCTGAGTCACCTTAGGAATAAAACTGTTAGAGGGGCAGTTCAGAACAAGCTACGTCCTCATTCTGTGATACTGTTGAGCGACTGGTACCTTCTGGTCCTTCTCCATCTGGTACTTTTAAAATTTTTACTGAATGTACCTTATTTAACTGCACAGTTCCCATAGGGTAACATTTGCTTCACCTGCATAAATGAGAAATGAAATATGAAAATTGACCCTGCCACATTGTGAGGGTCTGATGTAGCATTTTTCACTCCCTCTACATTTGCTATTCCAACTGACTGGAATCTTTCCAATCTTTCTGCACAATTTGAGGCTCTTGAAATTACTGCATATACAATTATATTTCCAGCAACATTATGCAAGGCCAGGACAGAGGCCTCATTAATGGCCTGGAAAGGGAGCGTAGATCTTTGTCCACTTTTCCATCTGTTAACATAGCTTGTGATAGGGAGATGCGAACTGTTGCACAGTGCGTGCCTTGTGAAATTGTGAAAAAGACTGACCTCACGACCAGGACTTACCAAACATAATTACCTCATTTCTACAGAACAAATTCTGTGCAGGTTTATGAGGCATAAATAATGGATATATGTTCTCCCACTGGTTTATTGAGAGAGTAGCTGTCTATATCCTATGTGGTCATTCTAGAATAGTCTTTCTGTTATTACACACTAGCACTAATGACCTTAAGAAATGTATCGTACAGTCACAGGCAACAGAAGTCATAGGAAGTCACTTTCTGCCATAATTCTCCTTCACACAGATAGTTTTAACGATAGATGACTTCATCATCTACAAATGTCTTAAGACATGCACAGCAATCAGAGACGAGACGTTAATTAACTTTGTTCAGTCATTTTTGCTCATACACGATTTACTTCACCTGTAATGTTAAATGTAGAGATAAGAAGACATTTAAGGTCCTCAGCCCACCAGAACAATGATTAAAGACTGAAGCAAGTGACAGCTCAGGCAGATTATAGCAGGAAAATTAGGATCTGGGTTTTGAACCCTTTTCTTATCCCCCTTTTTTATTTCTTTTTGGCAAAGAGCTAGTGGGATCCTCTCCAACTGCTTTTGCCCTAATTGGCCTTTCCCTACTTGTGGAATAATTCTCCTTTTTGCTGGATGATTTGCAGGCTCTCCCACCAGAAGTGGTGAAATTATATATGCCTGGAGGGAGAAATGAAATGAAAATGTCTAGTACTATAAGAAACAGACAGCAGCACGAAGAAAGCAATTTTACCCTAGTGTTTATTAGTGTACAACACCGTAGTGATAATTTTTGTTTTGCTAATTAACGACAGCAACTTACTGAAGCGGAATGTAATAATGCAAGTTATTGAGCTGGTTTTGTCCATGGTTCTGAGGCTGTTTGAGTGTCATTACCAACTGAACGGCAGTGCTGGCTGGGGTAGAGACAAACTAAGGAAGGTGTCAGGGTCTGGGTGGGGGGACACTAGTTGTCTTTACTGGTCCCACAGCCCCATTTCAGCTCAGCTCAGGGCACTGTTATCTCTCCTGGCTGTGCTCCCTGGCAGGAGCGGGCAAGGGATCACTTTTGGGGGGCTGCCCGGGACCTGGGCAGGGGCTCGCACAGGGAAGCGGGAACCAAGGCTTTAGAAAGTGTTTTTCCTTTGGTAGCTCTTGTTTCCTTAACCAAGTGGTTTGGTTGCGTTGATTTTACAGTACTCCTCTGAGAGAGAAACAAATGTGTTCCAGCCACACTTGATATTTTAATGTTTCAGAGACAATACGTTCTTTTCTGGAGGGGAAGGGATAAACTGTAATGATGTCCATGGTTTAAAATGACGTTCTGCTACTTAGTGATTACTTTGTCTATTTATACGCTGCCTGGATCCACAAACTCCATTTGCAGCTCAGGTACATATATCTAGCTGTATTGTTTCGATCTTGCCTCAGGAGAACGGTGTTTGACAGTGAGTGTCAATTTGCAAAAATGTGTTGTCTGCACTTTTTGAAGAACAAAGCAAGATACAGATTTATTTATTATTTTTTTTAAGCCAAGCATAAAGGTTTACTATTTATTTGGGACATTAATTTCAATGAAGGATGGGAGCCCAGTGGAATTAATTATGAGGCAAAGGAGAAGCATCCCATAAAAAACTTCTTTTCTTGATACCCTTTCCTACGTGTTCTTCAGTAAAGAACAATTATTTCAGAAGTCTTGGCTGGAAAATGGATTATAGTGACAGAAAAGAGTAGTTCTTTTATATTTGCTGAGGAAGATCATGCACCTGAACCACATGCCAACTGCATCAATGGAAATACTTTTAATTTGTGGCCTCTTCTGTCAGTGTTGTATAGAAAATGTGGAATGGAAGCATGAGACTGAGGAAGAAAGATAAAAGGAGACTACAAAAAATGGACTAGTTAAAAGGTAAGTGATGTACAAACACTTTGTACACCAAAGTAGATAAAGAATTATCTATTGTGGCTTAATGAGTTTTGGCTAGCAGTAATAGAGATTTAGGATAAAGATCTAGCCTGTCTATCAAGGGACCTTCCCAACCATAGGAATTTTTTTGGTTGTGCAAAACTTTAAGGTTTTTATTTCTGTGGTCTTTTAAAATCAGGTAACAATAGAAACTGTAATTTCTGGAACAATTTGTTCCTATGCTTAGGAAAAGCGGTATGTCCTTCAATAACACTTTCACGTTTAGTTTTAGGTTATTTCTAAGCACTTGGTAATTTTCAAGGGTGCTGTTAATGAGTTTGCTGGGCTGGGGGGGTCTGACTGTAGTGAATCTGTGGCTTTTTTATTCAGCTGCACTGTGTTCTAAGATTTTTGTGTGTGCTTATACCCCTGATGACTTCAGAACAAGATCATACTGTGAAAGTATAACTGCACACTTTTACTGGCTTTGCAATAGCTAGCAAGAAAGGAAGGGTTTGTGCTTCGGCAGCAGAGGTTAAAACATAAAAGGTACAGTGGAAGACTTGTAGATGCCAGGGATCAGAGTTGCTTGTCAAATTTTGTCAAATACCGGGTGCAGTATGGATCTAGTCTTTACTGCAGTGGTGGAGATTCTGGTCAAACAGAATGACTTGTATCATACTTCTCTCAAAAGCACTTGTAACTTTTGTTTCACTTAGGCATAAGGAAGAGATTATTCTCTTGATTGCTGGTAGCGATGATTTATCTTCAGTCCTTGTCGATAATGGCCTTCTGCTAGTAAACACAGGCTAAGGGGTAAGTGGTGAGTTGAACACAGGGTGTAAGTACCTATATGAGACCTATTTCTGATAGCAGTGCTTTTAATCTAACCAGTACAAGAATAAGGGACCTAAGGCTTCAGGCTTTTAGTGATATGCGATATGGTGTTAAAGTTTTACTAGGGAAGTAACCATGCAGTAAATATTCCTCATTTTTTCTTTAGGCTAAAACTGGACAGCATCCTAGAAAGACTCATTATCGCACAACCAGAAGATATGTGAATGATGTAGCAAACACTTATTAAAACTCTATTGTCTGTGTTATGCAGTTAGATTAAAGGAATATAATGATTCTTTTAATTTGGTCCTACGAAACTGCATGCAGGTTTGCATTGACAAATACACTTGCATTAGTTTGTTCTGCTCAAAAGTCAAAGTCCCATCAGACTACTGACTAGAGGTAATAATTAAGGTATCAAATATTGATATCAAAGACACTGATTCTTAATTCCACATTAGAGACTCAGCTGTTTCACCTCCTGTTTAATGAGTTATCAGCAAAATAGAGTTCCATTTTGCTGTTAGTTTGCTGAAGGGGAGAGGAACGATACAAGAAAGAACCAAGTGATTTTATAGAATTTGCAGCACAGTTACAGTGTCTGTGTATGCGTGCATGTCTGTGCACATCTTCTGACTTCTAAATTCAGCCAAACTGTACACAGAATCATTGAGAAAATAGAGCTTCATAATGTTATTTTTATGGACTGGGTTTTATAACTGGGCTTGCACTTAAAAGTGTCTAGTAGAGTATATAGTGTATACAGGATGCTAAAAAAGTGTTAACTTTTGAAAAAACTTCCTAGCCCATGTTAAACCTAATTTAAAACATTTTGGCTTTAGTGTCATCATTTTAAAATGATATAATTAAGTATTTTTCAAAGGAAAATACATGCTGATGTCTCTGCATAGCATTAAATATTTAAAATGAACATCATTGCTGCAAATTTTGTAATGGAAAATAATTTTACCAAAGCAGATCAAATGACTACATCACGTCTCCCTTGTAGTAAGTGTATCCTGCTCTTTGAATTATTCACCACTATATATCTATATGTACATAAAATATACATGCAGTAACTGTACAAAGCAGAGCCTGGGTAAGCCTATTGAAAGCATGCCTGGAATATGTTCTGTAATATCCCAAATCTCGGATCAAGCATAAAGCATGCTTAGCTCTGTGTACTCCATGGTAAAGATTTTCCTGAAAATGACTGAGTGCTCCAAGTTGTGGTGAGAGGTATAATGACATGATATATGTGACTGTCTTTTGGGGAGAACTCAATTGACCTAGTATGAAGAGAGCAAAGGACTATTGTGTGCTGCTCACCTTAGCCTTATTATCACGTCAAAATTTTGATATGTAAAGCATTGAAACAAAAAATGGTAAAACACAAGTTTAGCTGGACTTGCAAACACCCACCAATCATTGTTGGCAGGCAAGTAATGTTAGTCACTGAGACAAGCAAATTGGCTTAAGGAGATTACATATGTACTGCATTTTTACCCTATTTTACTTCTGGTTTTTTTTTTATTATTGTTATTTGTCCTGTGTTTGGAGTTTGCACTGTGAGCACTCTCATTCCCTTTACTCCCTCTTGCCTTCATTACTGCATCTTCCTTTCATCTTCAAAATCCTAGCTCTCCAGACTTCCATATGTACAGAACGCTATTGCTAGCTTCATTCAGGATCTCCTTTTCCACTCTAGTGCAAAAACACGTTGAGGCCATTAATTTCTATGAGAATATACTTAGAAAGCTCGAAGGAGTGGAAACAAGAAAGGCCGCATCCAAAGAATACGATGTGGGTGGCAGTTATGGGAGGTTAGTGTGCTGGGGAAATCTGTTTTGTGATCCCTGATTTGTATTTCTAAAACTCCTCTCTAAGCATAACACAAAGTCTTTAGGTGAGCCATTCATTACTTGATCTACCTCAAATGTCCTGGATAAACATATGCAAGTATCTAATCTTCCTGGTGTGGAATCATATCTGGAGAATAGGGAACACAATATTTCTTTATCTTGTAATGGAATTGCAAAGTTCATTAACATCTCCGAGGTGGTTGTGTACTTCATTTATAGCAGCTATCTAAACATGACATGAACAATTACATTGCTTTGCAGCTTGTTTCTTTTTAACATCTGTTTTATCTGATTATTTTAGCACTCTGTCTATACCATTTAAAGTTGTCTGAAATACAGCTTATATCAAAAGAATCATAGAAAATAGTGATATTGAAAGTACTCTCGATGCCCTTTTCTGCTAGCATTCAGAAACAGTTAGGATAGACTTGTACCTAGAAGGTATAAGTACCAGGCATTGAAAAAGGAAGTCTGTTATTCTGGGGCATAACACAATTTCTCCTGAAACCAAAAGGTTTGTCCATGTTTTAGATACTTGTCCTGATGCTCATATTCTGATATTCTTTGAACTTTGAAGCCCAAGGTCTGTCAACCAATGTATACTGAGTACTGGAAAAGTAATGCTAAATTGCTATGGTAGTTCACTGGGTCTAAGGAGATAACCTATTCTTTTTTGTATCAATAATCCTGCTAAAGACAACTTTTCTGAGCTTCAGTTTCAACATTGTGGAAAGAGGAATAATACAGATGACTTTACAAGTTATTTTGAACAGTACTAAACAGAACTAGGAGGTCTTGCTGTTATTGCAGTCTACTATAGTAAGTAGAAATACCCAGCTGGCTTTTATTCTGATACTGTATCTTCTAGATGAGAACTCTGCGTTGCACATAGATAGTAATTAGCTGGTTTGGTTTCAGCAGCCTTATACAGCCATGGCTTAAGCAGACAGTGCTGTCAGGAAACAACTCTATGTTGACTTGTTGGAACAAGTGACAGCCTTTCCCTATGCATAGGCTACATTTGTTCCTGGCTTTGCGTAGCAAATCTAATCTCTGAAAGAAAGATGGGTAAACTCTCCTGGCTTGTGTAATCTCTTATAAATATGCTATAAATTGAGCAGATGTCAAATTGTCATGCTTGTAATGCCATACGTGTATAAAACTTTATGGCATGCATGACACTATGCTCTGGCAGCAGAGCTAATGGCATTAGTCAAACAACCCTAAAGTGGAAATAACAAAATTGCTAACAGGGATGTGCAAGAGGCCAATCATTTAAAATCAATCCCATCTCACATGACACAACAGGGCCCTCTTAATTTACTGCTTTTCTAGGTCTTACCAGAAAAAGGGTGCATCATAAAAAGCAAGATACATCTTGAGGCCTTTTCTTAAGCAAGGAAGAGAAAGTCTTATTCCCCTCAGACCTACAAAATAACAGGAAGATGCTGACCTTGGTATCTGTGAAAAGGAGTGTGGGTAATAGCACAGTTATTCAGTTTGAGTCATTTTAAACTAACTCACTATAAGACAGGACACTTGAGACCACAAAGAGAACTCTGATGGTCTGTCAGATGTGGATATACAGGCAAAAGTATCTTCTGTGCCGTCAGAGACATTGATTAGTGACAGGTAATGGTCAGAAACTTATTAATGGTGAAATGTGCTTTTTGTACTTAACTCTTGTTGGTTTTTTCGATCTGCGTCAGTTTTGCAGTCAGCTGGGATCGATGGCATCAGACTGTAGGAATACCAAAGGAAATAAGAAAAAGTCCAAACCATCTAAATGCAGCCTATTAATTCTGACTCATCAGGCTTAAAACCAGCGGTATTTGTGTCCCTGCTAACTTGCCCGATCTAGCCACAACACTCCTCACACGGGTAGCTGGATGCCTTCCTGCTGTCCCCACTGTGGGTAAATCAGCCCAACTTACACCTTCTGACACGTACTCCTTGGCAGCATGACAACCGGGAGGACGCAGCGTGGTGACTTGGCAGCTGTTAGATCCGCCTCTGCAAGGCAAGTCGGATCCAACTAGTTTGTAAGGTTTTGTCAGCGACCTGTACAGATCGCTTTATCAAGGAGAAGGACAATGAGGTTTATGCTTTGATGTTTTTTCAGTCCAAGCCCTTTTGTTTTAGGATGAATCTGCAAAGAATTTAAAACCTTTCCCTCAGACTTCCTACAGCCACCTGGATAACGAGAAGTAAAACTTGTCTCTGAGAAGATGTACTGGCAATTTGTTCTCTTCAATCCATGCTTGGATTCTGGCTGTTTGCTATGAGAGGTGTCAGAGAGCTGAGCATCAAAACCATCTCATGCTGGCCATTCTCATCATAGGCAGGTACCACATGTCACCTTCGCTTTCCCTAATACAAGGAGACAATGTCATGAGGAGTGTCAGGGAAGATTTACAGCCCATTGAGATCTCTTTTTCTCTTTCCCAAGAGCTAATGTAAGCAATAAAGTACACAAGCTCATGGAGCTACATAACTCTTTTTGTCAGCTGTGTCACTTGGATTCAATATATCCCATACTAGGTGACAGGAGTGTCTGCTATTGTGTGGTGAATGTTCCAAAAAACCAAGCATAGCTCTCACCTCCTCCCTTACCACAACCCAGCAGACAGAATCAAATCTTTGCACACCAGCAGGACAAGTCTTGCAGGTACATTAATCTATTTGTCTTACCTCCTGATTTCAGAGTTTTGCTAGCTAGTTCTGCTGCATTTGCTTTCGCGCATACTTTCTGTTTTTATCTTCTTTCCCTTTTCCGCTCTCCAGATACAGAAGAGGCAAAGCCCTGTCAAGTCATCTGTAATTCTTGACAGCATAATTTCCTTAGGTCAAAAGCAAAGCAGTGTAACTGTGAGGAGAAGGGTATTCCGCTCCTTTCCATAATAGCAAAGTGAAAGTTCCAAAGAGATTTGTCACTTTCAGGAAATAAAAACTTGTGATGAGTGTTTATATAACTTTGGTTTTAACTTATTTCAATGTTTTTTAATATTTGTCAGCACTATTGTTAGAATAAACAGCTCTTTAATCCTCATGTAGATTGCAGGGTCACACATGTGAGATTAATGGGGGTGTGAGAAAAGTCACTCAGTCATCCCCTACTGAAAATTGGCAAGTGTGTACGTATTCTGCTTCTTTTTGGCTGAACTGGAGTGTGGTGCTGCCTAACATAAATCTGTTTCACTGAAAATTAGGAGAGAGTCACTTTACTTGCGCGGCATTGTGAAGGAGGAGAATTATGCTGGGGAAAAAAAGGAGTCATGATGTGGCAGGTGTTAGCACTGACACGGGTAAATTAGTTTGCGAAAGTTCATTTCTGTCCTAGTTGTCACTGCAGAGATTTGAGTAGCTACTTAGGTGACCAGAGCTTTGTCACAATATTGTGCAGGCTGACAGATACCTTTGTGCAAGAAAGGTTTTCTGCTTCCTTGGTGATATTTCAGGTGACATTTATTAGTTAAGTAATAATACAATGCATTTATACAGGAAATATGATCTGTGGGGAATTATTCACAGAGCTGCACAGCAGAATCAGTAATCCATTCCAACAGAATCCACACTTACTACATTGTCCAGAATTTAGGCATCTTTGTTTATATCTAAAGGGGAAGAAGCAGAGCAAAAAAGTATGTTGTTGAACATAGACAATGGGTGGGTGAAGGAGGAAGTATACTATGACATCTGGGCAGATGTTATCTTAACACAAGAGACTGATGTTACTGGTCACACCAGCTGTCTGGAAAAAAATGCCTATTTTTTATCTTTATTAACAATCTGGGCTGAAGAAATTCAACAAGAATAAAATGCTTCAAGGCTCTTTTCTCTAGATCTGGAAGACTCGTGAGAATATTCAATTAGCCAAGTCTATTCTCTGGCCTTTTAAACTGTACCAAACTAATAAACACTTGTAAAATATTTTCACCCTGTAATATCTCCTCTTCAATTTCTCTGTATGTATACAGGCTCTTTGCATCTCATTACTTTGTTTGCCTTGAAGCAAGACTGACATTTTCAGCAAGAGCTGAAATGTGAGATTTTTTGAGATAATGAAATCTGTGTCCGAAAAAAACCCAAAGCAACTAGAAAAGGTTTAAATTAGAAAAATTAATGTGCTGTATGCTTAGCTAATTATGTCAGGATTTTTGTATGGTTTCTTTTTAATCAGGCACCAGCTAGAAACCTGTGAGCTACCAACTTATTTTTCCTTCTGCATTTGGCACTTGAAGGAAAGGAAATTACAGTTTTAATTCTGTTTTAATTTTATTGGTTTTGTTCTTGTACTTATAATTAATATGTTCTGTACTGCAAGAGGGTGAAATTATATGCTCATTATAGAATTAATTACTGTCAGATTAAGTCAATTGATTCCCCCACCACCATCCCTGCTGTGATAACACTTCTTGGGGCCTTTTGTCACTAAGGCATCATTACATTCTCTTATTTCTTCTGGGACTAGGTAGGAACTTCTCCCTCATCCTAAAAGAAGAAATGCAATTGCACCTATTTGTTTTCAGTTCCATTAGATCTACTCAGTGTTTCAGTCTTGCTTAATGCTTGGAAAATTGCAGGAGTCAACCTGAAAGCCAGCTTTTTTCTTGTTTGGGTTTTGTGGGGTTTTTTTTAGCTTTTCCTGACAGAGTTTTCCCAGGTGCTGTCTCAGAGCTCTCTGATCCTACTGACAGGGGTACCTATGTGTACTGTAAGTAAAACATGTAACAGGATAAAGAGCTTCCCCAGTGACTCCATGGACTGCTCCCCTCAACCTCTCTGCTTATCTCTCCCCTTTGTAATTCCTGGATGAAGTTCTAGAGCCTACGTCAAACAGATGACTACAGCCATCTCAATGAAAGTCGAACATCTGGACTACTCACTGTAGGGGCATAGCAGTCCTGATTTCACTGTTCTACTCCAAGCACAAACAGAATCTACTGTGGATAACAAGAGAAGTAATTGGTATTCTAGTAAATGTTTATGGTTTAAAAGACATCCAAACAAGAAAAAAGGGAAAAGACTATTAACATTCCCTACAGAAATGTAAATTGAAGCACTGGAGTTCTTACTTGTCTCCAAGACTGAGAAGAGCAAAGACTAAAAACAGAATGTGTAAGTAATGCTTCTGCTTTTACAGTGTGAAGTTCAGAAAAGAAGTGAGTAAGCACTTTTTATGATATGATGCTGTAGGCAGAGAAGGGAAGGCCAAAGTCTTAAAATTGGTGTGCCTTACATTGGCAGGCAAGTTCCATACTGAAATGAAGTCAGTGAGCTGTGGCTACTCCCTGTCTTCTGGAACAGGAGCTGTTTAGTACATATGTGTAGCTGTACTTTCCCAAGCAGTACGATGTTTCCAGTATGAAAAAAACATAAGGGAAGATACTGAGAATAAAGATAATAAACTAAGAATTCTTAAAGTATTAAATTACATCCCCGATACAATTACCTGAAGTTCTTCACAAGTAAAACACTTTTTCTTTTAATATAGTTCTTTGCTGTTTAAAAACTGAAAAACCATCTTAAAAATATTTAATGAAAGGGATGTCACCTGCTGCAACATCAGCAAGTGCTTCCCAGCTGTGATTCTTCTGGAGCTGTTGATGCAGGGAAAGTGTCTGTATTCTCTGTCTGTACAGTATCCACCTTGTAGTTTACTGGAACATTTTGTTGAGGGTGCATTTCTTATGCTTTTTGTCTTTGCCTTCTTTGTGCTGAACTTTATATCCTTTTTAATAAGACAGTTATTCTGCTCTGCATTTGCCAAGGGAGTCATGCAGGTTCATTCTATTTTGTTGAAGTGTCTTTTCTGTTAGAACAGTAGATAACCACCTACTAATTAAAGTAAATGGCACACATTAATGTCTCCATGGTGCTTTGTTTATTTCAGATTGATATTTCTTGAGCAGCTATTTCTCCCTTTTGATAAGGAAGATATTTGTGACCTTCATTTACTTGTGGAGCATGTAATGTTTAGTCTGTTCAGGGATCTTTGAACTGTTTTCTCATTTCTGACACTGGTCTGCTATGTGACCTGTGCAAGTCAGTGACAAGTAATTGCTACTTGAATTGGTAGGTTTGGATATTCAATATTGCTGAAAAAAGCCACTGAGAGAGAATTTCAAGATGTTTACATATTTTAGTGCAAATAATACTAAAATCACTGGGATAGTTAGGCATCCTACTTTAAGCTTGCTTAGCTACCTTATAGAATAAACATTATTAGCAACAATGCTTTGGTGCTCCTTTCCAGCTACTGAGTTGTAAAAATAATCCGCCTTATTAAAATGGTTTTCCCAGTGAGGCTACTAAGGTGATGAGCTACTTTGGAATAGCCAGTTTCATCTTCATAATTTTAATACTACACTGCTGTTTCAGAGGCAAATATGACAGAAGGTGTCATGAGTTTAATAGGCTTTTAATGGAAACTCTTAGAGTAGGCAAGGTAGATATATTATTAGTCTGTAAGTGCTACAGACCTATTAATAAGTAAGTTTACTTCAAAGGTAAATTTAGTATTTCTTCCAGGACATTAAAGAACTGTGATGAATCTGACATATTTGGGAAAAATAACTTAAGCCTATCATTCTAAAACTTATTCTGAATGATCACAGGAGTTTCTTACTGACATGACTGCAGCTAGAATACTGGGATTTCTCATTTCTCACTAGCCTTCAGTGTCCTTACTTTGCAGACAAAGCAACTGAAGTTCAAAGTGATTTGCTCAGTCTTACAGGAAGACAGTGGTGAACAAGGACTTCAATGTAGATTGCCTAATACTTCTTTACCGCAGAGTCTCACATCAGTAAGTGCAGGTGCCCTTAAAAAAATTGCCACGACCATTAAGTGTATTTCCATTTACTTGTCTACCTTTAATTGGGTGTGATGTAAAAGTGATGAAGTTTTTAATTGCTACAGGGTGAGCTGTAGCTTGGAAATGCTGAGACTGATTTTTCTATTCCTAAACATTGTGCTTCAGAAAGGGAGGAAAATCTGGAGACTTGCAAGATTCATGGATAACAGACTTTCTTAACTGATCCCAGCTCTGTCAGGTCCTGATTGCAACTGTTTCTTGTCCGTGTACTTGCATTTTTCCCCCTTGCTAGAACATTACTTTATTGTAGTGAATCTCTTTTCTACTATCACTAGGCCAGGAGACACCTGACTGCAAAAAAAAAAAAAAAAAACCAACAAACAGCTAGGTACCAGAACTGGAAGAAATAACTCCATGCCAGCAACTCATCACTAGTGTAGAATGAAAGGAAAACACAACATTGTCAAGACATGAAAGTCTAACAAGTCTTCTAAACTTACATATTGAGATTTATATTCTCTTTTGATGTGGATACAAATGTGTCTGACTTGCTGTTCCTTGTTCAGGTGATCTTGATGAATGTAGCTAATTGTTCTACTGCTGTTATCTGTTGCAGGTTGCCTAATAAGTCTTCATAAAATGCCTGTGCTGTTACCCTTGTAGTCTTTGAAAGGATGCTATAAAGCAAAACTATTAGACTTGCCCTTTGAGGTACCACACTAAAGACTGATAACTAACAACACAGTATTAGGTGAAAGAAGCACTAGAGCTGCTAGCAGGAACGGCATCAAGAATTGGGGAGCTTTTATTTTTTATGCTTTAAAAATGATTAGACTCTTTGGGCCAAGAGGGAGGTAACAAAGGTTTTCTCCTTTTTTCCTTTTCTTCTAGTAATATTACTAGCTGATTTTGCAAGGCCTGGAAGGTTTAAGGGGAAGGGAAAGGAAAATAGCCAAAACAGGCTGAGGAATAAAGGTAGGATTCGGGGCTTGTTTGTACTTTTATGATGCTAAGACACAGCTGAGCCTTTGGTTTTGATTTAGCCCTTTGGACACAGTCAGAAAGTTCTCTGAATTAAGGTGTACTAAGGAGATTGCATTAGATCAATCCTGGAAGAGTTAAAAATAGTTCTCAAAGTGGATGCTGGTACACCAAATAAAAAAGTGGATCTTGGAAGAATTTAGCTCTGGTTTTTAGAAAATTGATGATGCCTTCTCTTCATAAAAAAGGCCCTTTTATTCAGGGGTTACAAGGCAGGTGTAAATCAAGTCCACAGAAGACTGCAGAGGGAAATTAATGCTACTATGCTGGTCAATAGATTAGGAAACTAAAATATGCACAAGAGTTAAATGGATTCTCCAAGGTCTTTGGTCTATGAGGAATTCAGGAGACTTGATGTAGTTAATCAGTTACCTAGAAAGGAAACTAGCGACTACACGGATTCTGTCAGTATATTTCAATAACAAGCCAGGGCTTACAAGTGAGCCCTAAAATTTTTCGAAGAAAGAACATGTGTAAGTAAAGGACCTCATTTGACAGATATGTGAAGACTACTCAAATCTGTCAATATTTCCTCAGAAAAATTTAGTAACAGTAATAATTAGCTCAGAGTAAGTCTTTTCTCCTCAAGTTCCTTTCTATTACAAGTAAGTTGATCTGCAGCCATAAAAATGATTGTTTTAAAAACTAATTGCATTTGGTCTTTCTGGATTTTCTGTAGCTAAAATGAACTTGATTTTTAAATGGATATTTTATATGCACCCATGACTTCTGGGCATTAGCCTCATAATGTACATAGCTGAACAGTTAGCCAACATCTCTAAGTAATACAAACATTGACTCTTCAAGGTCACAATGAAGGTATTTTTAAGGGCACTACTCTCCAGTGTAAAATTTTG
The DNA here is from genome assembly GCF_964188355.1 of Buteo buteo. NCBI lineage: Eukaryota > Metazoa > Chordata > Aves > Accipitriformes > Accipitridae > Buteo > Buteo buteo. The sequence continues at coordinate 52,452,865 of NC_134176.1, read as the reverse complement.
TCAAATAAAAGGCTTAGGGCTTATATTTTCTCTTAATATAGAGATATTCATTTTGGTCCTATCCAGAGACTGACCCTAGTGATTTTACTACCTGGGAAAACTGAAATGTATTGTCTTTACTATGTTTTTATTGCACATATGTCAGTTCCAGAGGTTAAAAAAAAAAAAAAAAAAGCTATTTTTTAAAGTACAAAGCGTTACATTTGCTAAAGAAAATCTTCAGGAATAGCTCATTAACTTCTGAAGGGGCTCACTGGCTTTGTAGAAGTCATGCATGGACAGATTTGGCTTCAGATACTGAAATCTCAGAAACTTTCAGATAAAGAAGCATAAGAATTAAACTGCAGATATATATAACTAACGGGGTGGCTTTATCTAGATTGCAGCATCCCACATAATATTTGACATTTCCATAGCATATTCTTGATTTATAAAGCCTGAGAACACCTCAGGAAGGTAGGAGGATGTTAATCTCCCCGTTTTTATACACTTAGAAACTAGGTCATGTTATTCATTCATTTCATGAAAAGATTTTCCTTCTCTTTTGTTCCACAATGATGTACCTTTTTTTTTTTTTTTGAACTGTCAGTCAAAACAAGGTGTAAGGACCACATTGCAGGACAAATGGTGTATAAATGGGTTTTGTAAATTCTGTCATATCTATGCAAACATGACAAAAAAAGGCTTGCAAGTGTGGATGGTTTAAACACAGCATGGTTCACAAGCTGATAGATCAGCTTTGTAAATGCCTCTCAGTTGCAGCCATCTTCAGTATATTGCTTCTGGAAGTTAAAACACATGAGAACTTTTTTTACACTGGGAGTTAACCCCATTTCACTACAGAAAGGGCCAGAACTTGGGAGTATGGTAAGTCAAGACATGTGCAAATAGGTGCTTTTAGCACCATTTCACAGCTCTAATTCCAGTGCTGTTCTGTGCCAGAGAGTATAACTGTTAGAGAAGCCCGAGGGCTGCCATGGTCACAGGAATGAATATGCATCAGTTGGGTGTGAAATAGCTGGCAAGTTCTTATCTTAGCTCTATATATGCAAAGTCAGCTCCTCTGAACGGATTAAGGTGATATGTGTAGGGTAATAAGGTAATATGTGCAGCTATTTTAGGCATTTAAACATTTCTTCCCATTGTAACCTGTATTTTATTTCCATTAATGAGATATTTATGTGGGCATGCAACCATTTCTACTGGTTTTACAAGAAGCCAGCAAAAAGCAGCAGAGTAATTTTGGATTTTCTGGTCTTATGTCAGGTTGTCCATACCAAATGCCATTCCACTTTAACAAAATTCAGGCCATGCATATAGCATCTTTCTTCCATTGGAAGGACTGCCTTGACAAAACAGTTACTGTCACTGTTTTGTCAGGCTTAATCACTGATTTAACATCACTGTGGCCAACTGACCATGCTAATAGGATTTATGCATACCTTGAAGAAATTGTGTTCTTTTCTATGTTCTCACTAAAGAGGATCTGAGCACAGCTGCCAGTACAACACCTTGTGACCCTGTTGCACAGACTCTGATCCAGGACATTGGCATCTTGAAAGAATCCTAATATGCACAGTAAAATTTAATGTTACAACAATGAGTACAAACAACAGTCCTCTTTGTTCTTCCCTCTTTCCACAGAGCATAAGTGAATAGGTCTGGAGAGCTGGAGCATCTATCTATAAAGGAAGTCCTTGACCAGAAATGTCAAGGAGAGAAAAAGCCAGATTTTTTTTTTTTTAAATATTTAGCTTTGAGAAATCCTATTATTTCAGAGTAAAAGATTAGCAAGGATATAAGCCATCTACTAATAGAGTTGATAAGATGCCTAGTGGATATCAGAGATAAACAGCTTTATTGTGCATTTATCTTGTAGAGAGTCTAAATTTTATCCTTACTGTCTTCTTTTTCAACATTTATCTTGGAGTTTCTTTACAGATCAAAAGTTTATTGAAAGCTCCATTAGAAGGCACACTTTCATACCCTGCTGGGAACTTTTTGGCATATCACTAAAACATGTGGACTTACAAAGATAGACACAGGAACTGAACAAAATCAATGACATTCAGTCCAAGAGGAGCCAGAGAAGAAACATTTGAAAGAGGAACGACCCTGAGTGTCACCAGCTGGTGGATGGGTTCAGCAAGCCTTTCTCAGTGGTGCTGAGGAAAAGTATTTTGAGCCTTGAACAGTGCTGCTTATGGTATAATGGACTGTAATTTAAATCATCTTGCTAAGGAGAGAAATGGAGCCAGCAAGGGACAAAAAAGCTTGTCTTTTTATACCCACCCCCAAGGTTTTGAGCAAGCTGAAAACTGCATAACTAGGGTTTACATTCTGTCATATGACACTATCATTAAAAGTTGAGGCAGGTTAATTGGAATGGGGGAAATCAGCATCTGGGGAAATCTAAAGGCAACAATTAATGTGTCCTAAAGCTGCTGAACATCAGAGAGAGAAAACTCTTTGGTAGTCATTATTTTATTACCTTTTCACTCTCCTTTCGTTAGAGCAGGGACAGCTACCTCAGGCACCTCCATGTATGACTGCCTGTTCTAACATGTCTTTTATCACCATCATTTGGAGCCCCATGAGGGCATGGAACCATTTCTTGTGATGTATTGTGGACCAGTCATAATCACCTTGAGGTGGTTCTGAGGGCTGAAGCAGAGGTAATGAGACAAGACAGGCCCATTTTCACCAGAGTTCAGGGAGTGGAAGATTAATTAGTTGGAATAGTCTCCCCTTGGACACTACTTTAAAAGGCAAAATATGTGGAACTAAAGTATCTCAACTCTATCCTTTAGTCTCAGTGGCCCCATGTATTAAGCAAATAAGCGTTATTTTCCTCATTAATCAAACAGGTAAAACTAAAGTATAGAGATGATGCAGCATTAGGTTCTGTGTTTTGGAGGGATCAGGGTTTAGACTTACCATTGTGACTCATAATGACCCATATTTCTTGTGTTGTTTCTGCTGTAGTAAAATGACAGCACCATGGTGGCATTCATGTCGTGCTGACCATGCTATACAAACAGGATGGATCTTGCTTGTTTTCCCAGTGGATGCAAATTTTTTCCAGCTCCTGTCTCATGAAGTCTTGGTCAGCAGCTACACTTCAGATCCAAGCTTAGTCGTGAAATTCTTGCAGGGTATGCAGAAAAACTCAGAGCTGATGTTGTGCTATTAATATTTATACTTTGGGTTTTATATCTCTTACTATTTTTTCCCCCTCTGTTGAAGACCTGCCTTTTTACTATGCCAAGCGCAGCTCTGCTTCGCAGTTTGCAGTGCCTTCATAGACCCTGGGGCCAGCACAGATAGTGCTAACTCACAGTAAGCTGAACAGAGTAACCACTTAAGGAGCTGAGATGCGGAGGCATCCTTTGTTCAATTAAGCATTTCCTCCTATTGGAGCTCTGTTGAATTCCTAAAAACTTACTTGCTTTCTCATTAATTTCTTAATTCAATTGCATGGCCTGAAATTTTCTTTTCTGGGATGAGAAGGCTCTTCCTTACACATCCCTTTGAGCTTTGGGGACTCTACCAGTTTGTTTACTGCTGGTAGCAGCAGCCAGCTTCACTCCTGTTCTTCCAAATTAAAAAGGAAGATGCTTTTTCATTGCTTTCACTGCTCTGTACAATGGCTTTCTCTTCTGATTTTAGTGCTTACCATTTTTATTCTTAAATTTTCATTGCTCTTAGATTTTTCTTAAAGAAAAAAGATCCAGCAAATCATAAAATCATTTATGTTGGAAAAGACCTTTAATATCATTGAGTCCAACAGTTAACCTAACACTGCCTAGTCCACCACTAAACCATGTCCCAAAGTGCCACGTCTACATGTCTTTTAAATACCTCCAGGGATGGTGACTCCACCACCTCCCTGGGCTGCCTGTTCCAGTGTTTGATAACCCTTTCATTAAAGAAATTTTTCCTAATATCCAATCTAAATCTCCCCTGGTGCAACTTGAGGCTGTTTCCTCTTGTTCTATCACTTCTCATTTGGGAAAAGAGACCAGCACCCACCTCACTACAACCCCCTTTCAGGTTGTTGTAGAGAGCGATAAAGTCTCCCCCCAGCCTCCTTTTCTCCAGACTAAACAACCCCAGTTCCCTCAGCCGTTCCTCATAAGACTTGTGCTCTAGACCCTTCACCAGCTTGGTTGCCCTTCTCTGGACACGCTCCAGCACCTCCATGTCTTTCCTGTAGTGAGGGGCCCAAAACTGAACACAGGACTCGAGGTCCGGCCTCACCTGTGCCCAGTACAGGGGCACGATCACCTCCCTGCTCCTGCTGGCCGCACGATTTCTGATACAGGCCAGGATGGATATGTTTGAGATTCTGTGAATTCCATTTACTGGATGGATGATTGGTTTTCCTGGTACAGATGAGATTTTGGCAGGAGATTAAATGAGCATGTTTAACGCTTGCTCCTTCTGAACTCCTAAATTATATGTACACTTAAATAAGCCTTTAAACACCTTTGGGAGTGCCATATTATAATTTATCTCTGCAAATTTCTACTCTGAACAGAAAGTTTCTGTATTAGTAACCAAAAATTAAGTAGTTAGCAACTAAAAGACATGCTAACTGCTACTGAGTAAGAATGCTTTTGTGCTACCACAACTTTTATAATTCTGTATTAACTTATTTGTTGGAGGATTATTTAGGATGAGAAGCTTGATCCACATTAGTACTCCTAAAACCAAAAAAATCCTGGATATGTTTAAAACCTTTGAGTTGTGCCCCTAAGATATAAAAAGCCCAGTGTACCAAATGACATGTTCCAAATTTTCAATATTAAGTCAAGTCAGCATTTTTCCCCTGTAGATCTACTATTTCATGTTTTGTATGCAGATCCACAACACGCAGAGCTTCCTTCACAAATGATACTTTCCACCGAGGCTGAGCTTCTTCAATGTGGTATTTGCAATGCATACAGTTCCCCCGCACAGCACTTCAGAATAAGCTGAAGAGCCGTCTGTATAGCTGTAACATACAGGTCGTTCTTATAGGAGCTGTGATTAACTTGATTAACAAGCTGATGATGGCAACAAAAGCAAGGGGTGAGGGCACCAGGTTGTGTTTTGTTTTAGGAATGTCTAGGGAATCTATATTAGCCTTTCTGTTATCTAACTGGAGATGACATGGCCTCCAACCCTCCCTTGTAATCTAAACTTCTTTGTGTTTTGAAACTAGACTGATGTTCCAACTGTTGGTCTGATGTAAGCATTCCTGTAAAATACCTTGACTGCATTCTCATATGCAGTTAGAACTTCAGCTGTAAGTTCTGAGTGCTTTTTCCTGTTTTTCTGAGCTTAACATGGAACTTTTCAGTGTCAAATGGTAATAACCACAACTATAAAGTATAGGCTTCCACTACTGTTACTACAACAAACAGAATAGCCACTTGCATCCTGCCTCTTATGTAGCATTGTCCAAACAAGTGTCCTGAAAGCAATCACGAGTGCCAGAGCTGCGCTGCTGCACGTCATCCCTCAATATTCACAATCCATAGCATGTGATAAGCTTCAGAGATTTTTTTATTTGGTAGCTTCCCTTAAGTCCTTCCATTAAGATAAATCATTCTTGTATCTAGGAACGATTCACAATAAGTTTTTAAAGTATTGGTGATGAGAACGGTCACTCTTATTTTGCTTCTCTGGTAACTACGGCTCTGAGGTATTAAAATAGCTTTCTAGGCAAAACTGAGTCTTTAGTAAGCTGCAGCTTTTCAGTAGTCCAAGACATCATGTGTGGAATGTTCAAATCAAAATCCACACAGTGGCTTAGCACCTTTTTTGAAACATTTTGCTCTTTCCTTGGCTTTTAGTCCTTGATAGGGACTGATGGATTTATGTGCTGAGCAGCAAGTGCAAGAAGCAATGTGGAAGATCCCTTGAGCTCTTGCCTTGAAAAATCAGTGAGTGTGAGCTCTCAGTATGATGTCCTGCAGTAATTAGCTGTTTCTAACTTTATCCACCACACCACAGACTCTGTGCACTATGGAATTTAACATCTCAGCCCATTAGCTGACATCCCTGAGCAGTCAAGATGCCAAAAGACTATTATGTGTAATCCTTGATTTCCTATCAGCTATATCCCAAGATTATTGAATCAGCAAGCAAATGAACTTTAGTTTGTGATCCTTTGGCATGATTCCAGATACTGTAACATCTGAGATGATTTGCAAGGCATTTGTACATTTTAAATAGGGGGAAAAATTCCCTGAACAACTCCAAATTAGCTGAAGAACAGAAGGAAAAAAATCCACGAGTTATTTACAAGAGAACATATGCTCCCTCCTATTCTTTTTTGCACACATGACTTGTCAAACACCTTTTTTTAGACATTTGGAAGCCCTAAGGAAAATATTATCGCTGCAAATGTATGTATATCTAGATGTATGTAGGCAGAACCAGGTGCAGTACAGTAAAACCTCCAATAAAATGCATCACAGAGAGATGGTGCACATCGTGATTATATGCTTAGCACTGGGGTTTTTCTAATGCTACTTAATCACGTGTCTGAATCCATGAGTGTATACTGAGGGAGTTCTACATAAGTATAAAGGTTTGCACATAAGGGTTTGGTCAGAGAACTGCTAACTATCATAATTTGTGACTATTAAAGAGGTTTTTTCCATTTTCCCTTCCATTTTGTGAGGGAATAACATTATGTGGTTTCTTTTCTCATCTGGATAATAGTTTTTGATAAGTCTTAAATAATTAAAGTTCCTTAGGGACTTAGGCCTAAATTTCAGTGCATTTCAAGTAACAGTTAAAGGGATAGTGTAAGAAAGCACCAAAGTCACAAATTTTCCTAGAGAACTGAAAGCCTCACTTCCTCTTGCACAGAGGTTCCTGATTTTTTTTTTTTCCTGTTGTTGATGAACTTAATCTCAAAAGATGTAGCCTAAAATATGTCCACATAACACAATGCAGTACTTGGGTCACCTGAATTATCTGTGAGACAGGCAACATGAAACAAGACACAACATGGGATCATACAGAGAAATGGCTCTGCATCCTTGAAGCAGTATAGCTCCACATTAATTAGCTCTGTCTCTAGCAGGGTGTTATTGAGCACTATGTTACTAATTAGAGTTCCCAGGCCAGGTCATATGGCACCGATGTGGAGTCTCTGGCTGATGCTCAGCTCATGCTGTAGACATTCCTGTTAGGTACCTTTGAGAATTTTACTTTTAATCCCTCTGCTGCAGGTTCCCTGTCTGTAGAACAGAGAAGGTAAAAATGCAATAGTACATCTTATCCTTTTTTTAACTGCTCTGTCATCTATTAATGTGGAATTTATGTAAATAAAAAGCATTGTTATAAAAAAAAATCAACAACCATCCAAAAAAACCCTGAACAGATAAAGGCATTGTAGCCATATTCATCTGTAGCAAGTTTCTCCACAGCTGCCCAAGCCCTGTCATCATCTTTCAGTAGATTTGCCTTCAGCAAAGCACTTAGATTTTTCTGCTTCTTTTCCAAAGGCTTTGTTGTGTGTGCCAGTAATTACAATTATTCTAGTAATGACAGCCCTGTAAGTGACATCCTAGAGTTCTCAAAGCTTGCTATCATAGCCAAAAGCTATCGTAGCACAAGTGGCACATGCTAGCTTTCCCAAGTGAAATGTCAGTCGAGTTCCCTTCTTGCAGTTTACCGTTCCATTTTAGGTATGTGCATGCACACGTGCACACACAACTCCTGGGAACTGACAAAACAGACCCTCTCTGTTAGGTGCCCCAGAAGAATATCACAGCAGAGCTCCAGCACAGATACCAAACCAAGTCCTCGATTTCCCTCTCTCTGGTGGCCACCTATTTATTGTTATCCACCTGTTTATTGTTGCCTGCATCTGGCTCAGGGAAATGTAGAGACCTGGTTATCAGTCAGAACCACACACGCTGCAGCTGGCAGCTGGTTTCCTAAAACTTGGAGAGCTGTCTCCAATATATTGGTAAGCATTTGTTATGATAAAAGTGCTGACATAATTTCAACATGAAGCAAGTTAAAAGCCTCAAATTACATCAAGAATGTGAGTCAAATGCTTTTGTAAAAAAAGAACAAAAAAATCTTTGTGATGCTTTGATTCTTCCCATCCTGTATTAAACAGAAATGGTAAGTAGTCCTTGGATAAAGTGGATTTCAGATTCTGTTGCAGAGCAAAAATATCCTGTAATCTTTGCAATGACATTGCAATTCCATAGAGTTTTTCAAAGCAATCTCAGAATATAAAATCATTAATTTTCATGTTTCTGTGGATCACTATAGACAAAAAGTAATTACTAACCTTGTTCTACAGAGTTGGCAGAAATAATGAAGTATCTTTTTGCAAGTATGATTGTTTTTATGAAGTAATTGTTACGTAGCAACCTAACTTCTGCATGAAAATAATTACTATCTTATTAAAGTGTGAATAATTTCTATATAAAGTAAATAATTCAATGCTAAGAAAATTTTTCAGAACTGTTCCATGGAGTACTGCCATACCATATTTGTGTGCAGAATTAGCATGCTTTTTTGTTTATCTGCAGCTTAGATGAATGTTAATGCTTTATGATCATACCCTTCACTAGCCACTGAAGAAAACAGATATGTATTTGTATGGTGCTAAATTTTTATAGAACACCTCCCACATAAAGGTTTTATGGAAGTTTATTCATTTATTCGTAACTCTTACAACTGTGGAAATCCAGAACAAAATGGTTAAAGAAAACCTATACAGAGGTTATGTGAGTCTTCATTTGGGGGGTGGAGATCTTTTGAACTCTGCAGACCTTCATGATTTTCAGAAATGTAAAACATTGACAGCTGTAAAAGAATTCAGGCAAGTTCAAAAATATTCGCTTTAAGATGTCTTAGGTTAAGTATAAAAAAATAGAGAATTCCATATACTAGAAATGGTATGAGTGACTTCTATAAAAAGATACAAGACAATTGACTTAAACTGAGAATAGTTCCTAAGTCTTCTGACTCCTTTTTGTATACCTTGAATAAAACCAGTTAGAATTTTCCTTCCTCTGTCTTCCTGAATGACTCAGTAAAGTAGAAGAAAGAGAAGCATGTTAACCGAGAAAAGAAGGAAGACCAAGATTTACCAATGAAAGCCACCTGCAGTCATGATGCAAAGAGTGAGAACTTAATGGATGTTTTAATGTTCAGTGCTTCAATGAATGATGCATAGTGCTCCTAGCTCCCTTTTATTATGTCTTATCTAATCTACATTGGTAGATTGCTGTGCTTTCCACCAGTGCTTTCAAACAGAACAAGTTTATTTCAGATTAAGGACTACTAGTGAAACAATGGTGAAAGTCAAATCTCTGAGAGACAACGCAGAGTCCTGTGCTGCTTCTGGAGGAGTGTGCCGCATTCTCGAATACAAAATAGCATCTAGCTTTGGAGGAGAGCAGACAGTTTCATAAGATCAAAACCATACTGGTTTGAATCATAGAATCATTTAGGTTGAAAAAGACCTTCAAGATCATCGAGTCCAACCACCATCCATGCCCACTAAACCATGCTATGGAGTACCTCGTCTACGCGCTTTTTTAATACCTCCAGGGATGGTGACTCAACCACTTCCCTGGGCAGCCTGTTCCAATGTCTGACAACCCTCTCAGTAAAGAAATTCTTCTTAGTATCCTATCTAAACCTCCCCTGGTGCAACTTGAGGCCATTTCCTCTTGTCCTATCTCCAGCCACCTGACAGAAGAGACCAGCACCCACCTCACTACACCCTCCTTTCAGGTAGTTGTAGAGAGCGATCAGGTCTCCCCTCAGCCTCCTTTTCTCCAGACTAAACAACCCCAGTTCCCTCAGCCACTCCTCATAAGACTTGTGCTCTAGACCCTTCACCAGCTTGGTTGCCCTTCTCTGGACACGCTCCAGCACCTCCATGTCTTTCTTGTGGTGAGGGGCCCAAAACTGAACACAGGACTCAAGGTGCGGCCTCACCAGTGCCAAGTACAGGGGGACGATCACCTCCCTGCTCCTGCTGGCCACACTATTTCTGATACAGGCCAGGATGCCATTGGCCTTCTTGGCCACCTGGGCACACCGCTGGCTCATATTCAGCTGGCTGTTGACCAACACCCCCAGGTCCTTTTCTGCCAGGCAGCTTTCCAGCCACTCTTCCCCAAGCCTGTAGCACTGCGTGGGGTTGCTGTGACCCAAGTGCAGGACCCAGCACTTGGCCTTGTTGATCCTCATACAATTGGCTTTGGGCAATCGATCCAGCCTGTCCAGATCTCTTTGTAGAGCCTCCCTACCCTCAAGTAGATCGACCCTGCCTCCCAACTTGGTGTCATCTGTAAGCCTATTGAGGGCGCACTCAACCCCCTTGTCCAGATCATTTAAAAAGACATTAAACAGAACTGGCCCCAATACTGAGCCCTGGGGAACACCACTTGTGACCAGCCACCAGCTGGATTTAACTCCATTCACCACGATGCTTTGGGCCCACCCATCCAGATAGTTTTTTACCCAGCAAAGAGTGTGCCCATCCAAGCCATGAGTAGCCAGTTTCTCCAGGAGAACGCTGTGGAAAAAGGTGTCAAAGGCTTTATTAAACTCTAGGTAGACAACATCCACAGCCTTTCCCTCATCCACTAAGTGGGTCACCTTGTCATAGAAGGAGATCAGGTTAGTCAAGTAGGACCTGACTTTCATAAAACCATGTTGCCTGGGCATGAGCACCTGGTTGTCCTGTATGTGCCACATGATGGCACACAAGACGATCTGCTCCACAGCATTCCCCAGCAAGGAGGTCAGGCTGACAGGCCTGTAGTTCCCCAGATCCTCTTCCCCGCCCTGCTTGTAGATGGGCGTCACATGTGCTAACCTCCAGTCAACTGGGACCTCCCTGGTTAGCCAGGACTGCTGATAAATGATTGAAAGTGGCTTGGTGAGCATGTCCACCAGCTCCCTCAGTACCCTTGGGTGGATCCCATCCAGCCCCATAGACTTGTGTGTGTCTAAGTGGTGTAGCAGGTCGCTAACCCTTTCCCCTTGGATTATGGGAGCTTCATTCTACTCCCTGTCCCTGTCTTCCAGCTCAGAGGACTGGGTACTCTGAGAACAACTGGTCTTACTATTAAAGACTGAGGCAAAGAAGGCATTAAGTACCTCAGCGTTTTCCTCATCCTTTGTCACTATGTTTTCCCCCACACCCAATAAAGGATGGAGATCCTCCTTAGCCCTCCTTTTGTTTCTAATGTCTTTATACAAACATTTTTTGTTGTCCCAAGCAACAGGTCCAGCAGGGTGCCTTCCCTAGTTGGCTCACTCACCAGCTGTGTCAGGAAATTATCTTCCACACACTCCAGGGACCTCCTAAACTGTTTCACCTCTGCTGTATTGTATTTCCAGCAGACATCTGGTAAGTTGAAGTCCCTCACGAGAACAAGGGATAGCAATTGTGAGACTTCTCCCAGCCGCTTATAGAATATTTCGCCTGCCTCTTCATCATGGTTGGGTGGTCTATAACAGACTCCCACCAAGATATCTGCCTTCTTGGCCTTCCCCCTGATTCTTAGCCATAAACACTCAACCCTATCGTCACCATCATTAAACTCTATACAATCAAAACACTCCCTAACATACAGGGCTACCCCACTGTCTCGCCTTCTTTGCCTATCCCTTCTGAAGGCTTTATAGCCATCCATTGCAGCAGTCCAGTTGTGTGAGTCATCCCAGCATGTTTCCGTGATAGCAACTATATCATAGTTTTCCAGCTGCACAATGGCTTTCAGCTCCTCCTGTTTGTTGCCCATGCTGCATGCATTGGTGTAGATGCACTTCAGTTGGGGTATTGATCCTGCCACCTTTCTGGGGGGGAGAAGCCCTAATTCCTATATGACCATTCTCAGGCACTTCCATGGTTTATAGCACATCCATAACCCTTGCATCTTTGCTGCTGCACAGATCTCCATCCCCTACCTCCATTGAGATGGCAGACCAAAGAACCTCGCTAGCACACCGTCCCTCAAATGTTGGTGTGCCGCCCCCAGGCTTATCTCTAGCGAGCCTGGTTTTATCCCTTTCCCCCTTCAAACCTAGTTCAAAGCTCTTTCAATGAGCCCTGCTAACTCCTGTGCAAGGATACTTTTCCCCCTTTGAGACAGGTGTACCCCGTCTGCCACCAGCAGGCCTGGTGTCGTGTAGACCGAACCATGATCAAAAACCTCAAAATTCTGCCAGTGGCACAAGGCTCAGAGCCAGGGATTGATCTGCTGGGTCGTCCTCTTTCTGCCCTCATCATTCCCTGCAACTGGAAGGATAGGGGAGAACACTACTTGTACTCCTGATCCCTCAACCAGTCATCCCAAGGCCCTGAAGTCTCTCTTGATTGTCCTCGGACTTCTTGTTGCAACTTCATTGCTGCCTACCTGAAAAATCAATAATGGATGATAATCTGAGGGCTGTACTAGGGTAGGAAGGTTTCTCTTCACATCTTTAACCCGGCCCCCAGCAGCAGACCCCCTAAGAAGTGGGTCTGGTCTGCACATTGGGCCTTCTGTTCCCTTCAGAAGGGAGTCTCCTATGACAATGACCTGTCTTTTTTTCTTTATGGAAGCAGTTTTGACACAGGTCGTAGGCTGACTTAACCTCAGCAACACCTCCAGGCTAGATGAACCATCCTCCTCGTCATTATTTGCTTCCACTCACAGAGCTTCATACTTATTAGGCAAGGGCACCTGGGAAGGTGCAGTAGTCATGGAGGAGACATGCCTGCTGCGCCGGGCAGGAACTTGTCGCTGTTGCCCCTTATCTCTTAAGTCACCGCGTTCAGCCAGGCGGAGAGAGGAGAGGGAATCCTCCGTATCATGCGTCGTGTCTGCCGGTTGGGCCTCTCCCAGGGAAGGTAGGGTGCGATTCCAGCAGGCCGCCTCTCTCTCGAACTCCCTGAGACACCTCAACCTACTCACCTCGGCCTGGAGCTCTGTCACTCAGCGGAGGAGTTCCTCCCCCTGGGCACACGTCCCCCATCGGCGCCAGTCGTGGTGGGCGCAGAGCTTAGAGAGGCCATGGCTTTCTGCTGGGCGGGTACCTGTGAGAGACTGGAAGAGTTAATGTCTCAAACACTGTGGTGGGGCACGTTCTGCTTAAAGACAAACCCTGCACAGCGAGGAGCCAAGGTGGAAAGCCCATCAGCTCAGACATCGGCAACAGGAGGGGGAGGGCGTGCTGGAGGGTGCGGAGCTCCCTCTTCTGATAAGCTGTTCTGATACAAAGATCAAACAATGGCCAGGTCTGCAGGGAAGGAGAAGTTACTCCACAAATGACCCCCAGGCCCAAAGGCTCACAAACTGCCCGCCCGAAGGAGGGGCAAAGAAGATAAAAGGACACAAACAGAAGCCCGGGGTGTGCAAGCCCACCAGAATGGGACCCCTCAGCTGACTGGACCCCTCAGCTGACTGAACCAACACTGGGCCCAGGACCGGTGAAATCTTTCTCTCTTCCTTTCTCTCTCTCTGTCTTCTTCTCTCTTTCCTTTTCCACAGTCCCTACACCTCATCTGTTTCAAGATATAAACCGTTGACCAAGTCTGAGACTAAGAGTAGATCCAGCTGCCCCTGGGCCCTTCTCTGAGGAGGAGTCTAGAAAGCAAGGGGGTCAACTCTGAACCTCCTGACTCAACGGGAGGGATCTCCTTCTTCCCTGGATTGATGTGTATGGTTACACAGTTTACAGAAGTAGTCTTATGCCAATTCCTGTTGTGAGAAACCCTGCCACCTACTACCATGCCTCCCCAGTTCAGTTTGCTTCCGTCATAAATAAAATCTTTAACCGATCGTTTGGTGTCGTTTCACCTTAATTTAGCCCAATGGAATATCAAATTAAACACGACTCCCTGGTGTGTCCAGCCTGGGTCGTGACAGTACCAAAGCTCCGTGGTCGAGCTGCCAGAGCTTCAGCGCCCTTCCGCACGAATTGTAGTCATTCCATTCCATGGTCATTCCCTAAGGCCTCCTTTTATACATGGTGGGGGGGCTTGGCCACCGTTGCTCCTGGCCATGCCCAGGTCTCAACAGCCGCCATCACGTGAGCTGTGAGCTCCCAGCGGGTCTCTCGGGAGAGTTTTAACAACACTGAAATAGCTTGCAAATTCATCTTGATTTTTGTCAAGCTCTTCATGTCACTTTTACAGAAACCTACACAAACAGCTTTTATCCATTTTATGTAAGGAATAACTGGAAGTAACTTAGTGAAGGAGCAAATCTGTAGTTAAATGGTCCCAAATAGTTTTTCACTTTCCTGATTTGGCAGAATTCCCTGGGAAAGGGAGATTTTATGTCATATGAAGAAAAATAATATCAGAATTGACAGATTAGAAAAAAATAGTTGTGTAGTTCTAGATAAAGTCTAAGATGTAATACATGCAGTTTTGTCACAAGTTGTAAGATAGCTGTAAGACTTGGTCACAACTGTAACGCTGAATAGAAAGGAAAAAAAAGAGATGACTTCAGACTGTACAAGAGAAAGTAATTTAAGGCCTTTCAGTCATCAGAGGATGCTTTGGATGGTTCCAGTGTAACTGCTGTGATTTTCTGCATTTCCTTAAGGCAGAACTTCCAAGGCTAGATAATTAAGTTTGTAAATGATGCAGAAGACAGCTATAATGTCAGTCAGCACATCCAGGTGGAATTGAATTTGTCTTTCTAAACAAGGAGCTTAAACTCAAAGTGGTAATCAGCCACCTTTTGGTTATATATATCTCTCTAGTGTTTATTTATTCAGCAATGAATTTATTCAGGCAGCTGGTATGAGCAAAAAAGTGCAGAGCCATCAGTCTTGTCCAAGGATGTCCTGGACAGCTTGCCTCTTTTCTTCCCTCTCATTTAAAATTATGCAAGACTGGAAGGTAGTGGAACTAAGCCAAGAAAGAAAAAAATCTCTTCTGAAAGCTAGAGATATTTGAGGAAGCAAGTTAAAATAAAAGTAACTTAGTTCACTGTGGAGCAGCTACGAGCTAAGACAAAAAAGACTGGATCTTCCAGTAAGGACGATCTGGGATGATCAGAAACTGAGAAGACTGGGTGCTAACTCAGTCTTTTTGGTTATATCTGCACTGCTATCTCAGAACATGCTCCAAGTCAAATTATCAGCCAACTTGTATTAATATTTGCAGAAGCGTCCCCTGGCTGGTCCCGGGGCACCTGATTTCAAACTCCCCAAAGGAAACTCAAGCTGTATGCTGTACAGCCTCCACTGTCTTGTGATGATGCCAGGCAGAAAACATAAACTGGGAGCCGTCCTCAGAGCAGACTAGGTTCTTCGCAGAAGGTAGTTGGCATAGTTGATCATACTGGTGAATGGGACTCTTGGGCAGTCGGAATGGAGGGTGTATGCAACAGCAGGTTTGGTGGCTGGGGTGAAATTTTTTTTCTGAGAGTTCTTTTATATTGCCAGAAAGTTTATTATTTCTATCATTATTATCTAAAGTGATGTTATTACTCTTTCTCTGCATCAAGCAGGATCTGAGGGAGGAGGAAGAGGAAATCTGTGGTAGAACCTGTAATGCAAGTCCACCTTCACCTAAGAGTGAGCTTACCAAGTTCTTACCTTCCTCAGTATTTTAGAGGTTACTATAAAGGTTCTTTAGTGAAGGAGCAATTATCTTATAACAGAAGGAATTTTCGATTTATGCAGTGCCAGTGCAGTATTTCCATTGGAAGATCCTAGCATAACACAAATAATTAGTATTATGCAATTGCTTCCTTTCTTGGATCCTTCTGTTTGGGTTTTTCAGCATTCTGACCCACTGGCTTTCCATTCGGCTCCTGCTTTGCTTCTTGGACTTGATATACGTTGATTCCTTGACTTGCAGGGCCTTAGTCTGGCTTCTAATACCACTTATGCTGTGCTTCTCAGAATTGCCTATTGCTGCTTCCTTCCACTCCTGACAAAGGACCATGACTGTGACTCTTGTTCCTGTTTCTTTCTGCAACCAATATGAGACCAGTAGGGATTACAGTCACAATCCCAGAGACAGTAAATGCTTCATTCCTGTATTGTCTTTCATGCTTTTTGAATAGTACCTGTTGTATTAATAATTCCACTGAGCTTCCAGATTGTAGGCAAGTTAGTCTTGGGGGTTTATCAGTTGCTTTCTTTCCTACGTTCTTTTAATTAACATCTACCATTCAGTTGGGTACATATTCTACCATTTTTGTCCATTCATTCTGAGATGAGCATGAAAGCTTGCTAAATGCTTTAATTGGTAATTATGAATTCTGTTATTTTCTCATGCTTTCCAGTTAGGTATTTTTCTCAGTCTTGCTCATGTATCTCCGTGTACATTTCCAATTGCTTCAATCTAAGCTTCATACTAGACACAAACTTCATTTTTGTCAATCCATGTTGCAAAAGAACTATATGGTGTTTTTTATCACAGTTCTTTCAAAAAAATCAGTCAAACTTTATTCATTTGTCACTATATTTTTCTCATCCCTATGCTCCAACTCTCTGAAAAAAACTCCTCATTTTCTAACTACTTACTTTGCTTATAGTATTGTTGCTTCTCTATGTATGTCTTAAGATTTTCTGACTGAACTTAAAGTTTCTGCTTAATTTCTTTTTAAAGTGCTGCAATAAAATCTTAAACTGAGATTTTTTTTTACTTCTGCAACTCTTAGTACTTGTCTGCTTTATAGTTTCCCACTTTTCTCCAAAAATTAGGCTTCATTATGTTTTGTCTATAGTGTTTCCCACTGATGCCTTCTTATGTCACAGCAGTTTCATTCCTTTTCTCCATGTTTTCCCAACTTTGTCATCATCAAGTTTGTACACCAGTACAGATTTCATATACCCGTGAAGTACTTAATTATCCCAGAAATATTCAGTAATATTTCTGTGACTTAATATTCTTTTTATTCATACAACTCCAGATACCCTTACCAATTTAATCAGTACCTTATATGTCTTACACTGTCTATATGCTTCCATTCACTTCCTGTAGGTTGGTATTTTCCAGTTGGTTTACATCAAGAATGTATTTTAATCAATTAATGTATTTTACACCAATCAATGTATTTTAAAGTAAAATACATGTTTTGTCATTGCTGACACTGTACTTGCACAATTACTCTTCAGTCACCACTTTCTTTTATGGCTATGGTTCAAAGCTGTATATGTTAAAAATGTCATCTTTTATAAAGCCAAATTGGATCAATTAACTGTACTTCAAAAAAGTTATCCCATTTCCTTAGGCAATCTCTTCCTCTAACTACCATCTTTTTGGGGATGTGACTTTTTCGCACATTGTTATGCTGGATTCCTCTGCCTCATTTCATTGCCACCTGCGTGTACATACACAAAGTGGTATCAGTCTAGTGTGGAGTCCAGCTGTAGAGATGCACTTCTGAATTTAAGTTGCAACACTGCTCTTAATTTCAGGATATTTCATTTGTTTGTGAATCAACTATAGTTAGGCTGGTTCCTGTTGGAGTACCAGGTTTAGGTTTTGTTACTCATATACTAGATAAAGATGACTTTGATTTTTTTTTTCATGCAATGCTTCTTCTCACACCTTTCTTGCTGAATCTGATAACTGAGGCAAAGTGCATCAAATACCAGAGAGGACATAGCTGGACTTCAGGATAAGGAAGCCAACAAGTATTGTTATGGGTAATGAAGAAGAAGAAAACATTAGCATCAGTAAATACCAACACTAATGCTTTGACACCCACTCACATCTTAGAGAAGAGACTGAAAAGGCACTAGGGATGCTGCTGTGACAGATACAGGGGTTTCAAGAGATTGACTGACACGTTGTTATGAAAGATCCTAATTGAGCTTGATGGCCTAGTAAATGGGAACCAAATGTTGCAAACCATGGGGAAAGCTCTGAAATAGTTGGTTCATTCAATTTCTTCTTGTTTGTCAGGGTAGTTAGCAAATTGCCGTCTGATACGAACTCACTTCATGTGTTACTAATCAGAATTAATATCAAAGCCAAACAGTTACCTCCTATGAGGAGATGGATTCAATCTTCTCTAATATACTTTCTTTGTCTCTATAATGCAAAATAGCAAAACCACATATATATGGATGTATACAAGGCCACGAAGTGAACAATGATTTCTTCTAGGGAATTAAGTTTAGTATGTCACCAACACAAAAATTTATAATTCCAAACTTTTAAAACACTAACTAGTCAGAAGGAACAAGGCATGCTAAAATAACACACCTTGGATCCAGCACTCATGGGATAAAAACTGTGAGGGGATGAAATGCCATTCCACAGCAGACATGTCCCTTTCAGAGTCATACTTCAATATGTTTGAAAGTTAAATAATAAATTTCAACATTTTTTGTTAAAAAAAATAATCCATTCCTCCTGACCAAAATATTTTAGGCCCTTTGCACCATCATATGACATAATACAAAATAAAAGTATTTGAAATAAGTGATTTCAAAACACAACATGACCTGTCAGGATGGCTTTTCTCCATAGCAGAAGGGTTACATTATTGATTCTGTTTCACAGAATAGGTAGCTGCTTTAAATAGAAGTACACATTCTAATGCCATGTGGTTTCCTCAAAGTGTTAACACTCAGCTCTACCAAACATTATAGAAACTCAAATACAGTGACAGGCACCATACAATTGTCAAGAAAGGAAGAAACTATAAAGAATAAGCAACAGAGATATTTCAGCATTTTCCTATTAGATGAACCTGTTTGGAAAGACTGTGGGATCAACATTGTTTAAGTGTCAGCAGAAGAATCATATTACAAAAACTGTTCTTAAAACTCTCATAGTGTTCAGAATCTAGGCTTTCTCTTTTTTTCATGTAAATCACATATCAAGGGCAGATTTCTCCTAGGTTTTTTTCCATATGACATCATTGAATATGAACACAGGATTCTGCCTACGTGGGTTTTTTTGAAGCTTTAAATAAACAAAAAATGCAATTAATTCTGGAAATATCAAAGCAATAAATTTGAAAAACTTTTTGAAAATATGATTTTGGGGGTGATTGGTGTAGGAAGAAATAGATGATCAGATAAAAAAATGTGTTATTTCTCATCTCATAAATTTTTTTTAAAAACGCTATTGGAAAGCTAGTGTAACAGACATCAGTATTAGACCCTACACTTGTAAACCTTATCACTTTCATTTTACACTGGTTTATGTATGATGTTTTGGTTTTGATGTTTAATTGAATGTTACATGAGCTGTAAAAACTTTTGAGTTGTAGGAAAAATGCAGGAGACAAACACTTGTCATTTAACAGTGTTAACACTGAATGTTAATCATGGCTTCCCCCAGATAAGCCCACATGCTGCTTGTTTAACTGTGACTTTCAAAATACTAGAAATGTACCGTGAACTGAGGTTTTATCTTCTATATGAATTTATTTAATTAGTTCATAGCAGCTGTATTCATCTTTGAGGTTTTAAATACAGCCAGCTGAAGCTATCAGTTCAGCAAGTTTCTCCAGAAATAAATTTTAACTGGAATGAACTGGGAATGAGATGGGATGGGAAGGACAGACATACTGGTGGGGGTTTTGTTGGGTTTTTTTGTGGAGACTGGCAACCTTAATACTCTAGTTTATTTAAAATCTGTGACTTTCCTAATCTAATGACTATGAGGGAAAGCTTTTGAATCCTATAGTTATACCTGTGCTGTGTTACCTGATGTGTTCTTCAGGAATCTTCCACTGCCTGTGTTAGCCACATTGAAGTCTATCCTGTGCATATAAAGTTGCCTAAATAAAGTCTTTGTGGGGATGATGTATTTAGTCATTGGCAAAAGTAAGGAAGAACCATTTAAATAAGCATGCTTTAATAAGAACAAGCATATAGAAACCATTTACATTACAAAATATACCAAAATTGAACGTATTTCCAAAGCCTTACCCTCTCAGGTAAATGTACCCATCCAATCAATTGCCTTGTGAATTTTGAGGCAGGTCAAGGTTTCTTTAAAAAGATTTGGTTTCCCCTGAAACAAAAGTACAAATATCAACTGTATGCAAAATCCTAGCTTTGTTCCAGAAGTCATTGGTGCCTGAAGATGAACATGCAGACTGATACACAACAGTAAATATAGATTTAAAGGGGAGAAAGGGAGGACGGCTTGCAGTTATACTTCCCACCCTGTTAGCACTGGCTCTGTACCAGGGTCTGGGCAGCTTCTCAGCCTAATATACTACAACATCAGGTCTTGATGGTAGTAGTGATTCACTTCTTTTCAGGGCACTAGAGTAGCCTGGCTTATAAAACATAGACCAAATAGTTGATGCTAAGAAATCTTGTTTCTTTCACATGCAAAGCTTCTCAAATGCTTGTGCATTCTCCTTTTGCTTACTTGGGAAAATCTAATCCAAAACCAAATAGAAGGGTTATAGCTCTGTAAACCATATACAACAGCATCGTGCTCATATATGTTTACAACTCATGTTATAGGCATTGCTATAGTTATGCATCACGCAAATTTGTGAGTGGTATCACATGGCTCATGTAGGTATTTCCAGGTATTAATGAACAACTAGCCACTTCATTTGTGCAGCTGCTAACTAGCTACTATTGTCTGTCTGTCTTTGGATGGAAGAAACTAAACAAGGCGGTATGAAGCGTGCCTGCTCTCTACTTTGTCTTTCTCTGGTAGTTATTTAAAAGAAAACAAGTTCGTCTTCTTTTTTTTCCTTGTCACTTTTGACAAAAATGCAAGAATTCATATATTTTTGCCTGTTTGGAAATACACTGTATACTCAGCTCTTTCCCAGCTGATTTCACATTTACTCTCCTGAAATGTTCTATATGGTAATACAAACTGCTTCTTGTGCATTTAGCGTGGTATCCTTCAGTGCAGTGTATGTCAGCTAGCTTTTTCTCTCCAGTCTGTAAAAAGTAGTATTTTGATAGTGTCTGAAATTAACCTCTGTGTGTGTGTTTTTCTTTTTTTTTTTTTTTTTTTACCTTTGGAAATGGAGCAGCATAAAGCACTGACTCTTCTGTTCATTGCAGACCTTTTGCATTTTTAGATAAAGCATTTGACTGATCACTTGTTTCCTTATTTGCTGATGATGATTATCTAACAGGGTGTACGGCTTCCTAATAATTGGATATTGTGCTTTCCCATTTGGTGTATTACTATTCTATATCACTTATTATTTGTCGGGTAATTAACTTTTAATTACACTGTTTAAAGGAAAGGGCAATGTTGATTGAAATACAACCTGGCAGACAGAACACACACTGGAGATATGGAGCTGAGCTTTTCTCATCTGAGTTTGTTTTTGCAGCAGTGTGGGGCAATCATCAAGCACCCAGATACTCTAGTTATAACAAAACACACTCTTGGGATTTTTTAACTTGATTTTAAAAATCCATTTAGCTTCAAGGAGCATTACAAAAACGATAGATCTGAAATCAAAGTACTCTGTTTAACAACACAGCTGTTTAATCATAAATGGTAGCTCTATGAGTTTTCCCTTCTCTCCCATCGTAGCTTCAACCTGCTTCAGAGAGAATGCCTCCACCAGTGAAAGTAATTTCTTCTCTGATTCTTTCAGTCCTTAGCTAACCTGCTGAAATCACTAAAGAGCACTAACCACATGTTATTCAGAAAAGGATTTTCTTCTGATATAAATGCCTTTTCTTTGGAAACAGCTCCAAATCCATCAACTTTTTTCAACACAGTGAACAATAATATTATTGTAATATTACTGTCATATTTTTGTAATATTCAGATTAATTCTAATCCTAACCAAGGCAAATTTCCAAAGCATTTTTCATGATCAAAAACAAAACCTTCTGATTTGCAAAAAATACAAGCAAAGAATGTATTTTTTCTGGGAGTTTTTGGTAGAAAACTCCAACCAAAAAAAGCTTAGACAAACATCTGAGTCTTCTTCATCTTCCAAACCCAAGACTATTAATCACCATTTTGGTCCAACAAAAACTGGTTTTGTTGTTGTTTTTTCACTGTTTTGTCATCTCTATTAATTTTATATAAATTTTTTAAATACCTTCATATAATACTTAATACATTGATTTCTGTTTGAAGATGTGATAAGCTAGAAGGCAGATCATCTCCACAGAATCAAAAAGGAAGCAAAGCCTGGAGGTAATAAAAAAAAAAGCCCTACACTGTATTTGTGTAAGTGGAAATTGTGTCTTTGGTCTCAAGCCAGATGAGCAGGAATTGCACTAAAGATCTAAACAGAGAAAATAATTTCAGAAAAGTGAACAATCCAAAATGGCTCAGTTACAGGGTTGTGATTACCATTGTTACTTACGTCTGGCAACAAACCGGTAGCTGAAAGATAGACAGTAATTTATAAGAAGTCCAATGTTGACAAATGCTTACAGTTCAAAACTGGTAAAACTTGTCTCTTTTTTCTGAAACCAGATGACATAGCAAAAAATCCCATTACAGACCTGTCAGTCATAATAAGATGCATTATGCTGAAGTGATGTAAAAACACAAATAAAAACGTACAAGAAGAGCTACAGAAAATGAATGTGTCTTCTGCCCACATAGAAGTCCTTTCTGCCTCACCCATGTCTTTGCTAATGAAAACAGATTTAAGAGGTGGGATATTTATTATGGAAGCAAGTTAAAGAAAAGGACTTGTCAGTTTGATGGAAGATGTTATTTGTGAAACAAAACCAGAACATGATATAAATTGCAAGTAAGACTAACTCAGGAAGGGCCAGCCCAGCATATAGTATGCTGTATACTGTATATGGGTAATAGGTATATTTCTTCCGGTTGATATAAATAACTTGTTATCATTCTGGACTAAAAGGTAACAAAAGATTGAACCAGAGGAAATGGCTGTGTGGAACCCATGTCTTTTATAACACTTACCAAATATAGCTCGCTGTGGGTGAGAAATTAAATTGTTCAGTATGGCTTAGCTGACATCATCTTGGACAAAAAAGATTTTTTCCTATGTGAAAAGTATTGTGGAATTTATCCTAGCTTTACCACAGAAAAGCAAGTCATTCAGTCATTTGCTGGAGTGTTTGAACATTAGTCATCTATTGCCTATTTGATATGTGAAAGTCAGGTCAGGCTGGTCCTAAGCCTTGACTTTTATGGTTACTAGTAGTACTTAGATGGATTCCCAGACTTCTTCCGAAACAATATAAGACTCTACAAGACAAGTGATTATATTTTAGAATTGATTCCCAGTTTGTATGCAAGACTGATGTACTGATTTTTCACTTGTTTACAAGTTTATAGAGAACCTGCTTCCTGATTAAAAATCTGAAGTCCTGCTGAGTAAATCTATTGATTTTATGACAAGGCTACCCTCTATGAATGCTCTTGATTTAATGGTTTATCAAAATCAATCATAAAGTCTTTGTCAATATGAAAGAACTATGTACAGAGTATAAAAGAAAGGAGGAAAACTATTTGTTAACAGAAGTCAGTTTAGAATGGATTTCAGCCTAGCTGGGGACAGTATTCATCTGTTAATGAAAAACCTTACAAAGACAGAGCAGGCAGACAACTAACTGATATAAAGATGTATCTCTGCTATATTTTTCCTGTAAGTTAATCAGGAGAAATATAAATAGGACTCAAATTTTCACTGCAGTCTTAGAAATTTAATATGTAATTTGCCAGACACTTTCAATCATCTGAGAAAAAAACATAACCAAACAAAAAAAAACACTTTCTTCAAACCTAAATAAGAAAAGGCACCTAAACTAACACAAAACTGTTAGTGTAAATAACCAGAAATAAACCAGTCAGGCATATTTGCAACTTGCAACTGCAAGGTTTAGTTTTATATATCCTATCATTGCCATGTTTCAAAAGGCAATAAAATCTTTACTGTGAAGAAAAAAAAATCTGGTTTTAAAATATGTGCATTCTGTATGTGCATAATTATTTTAATTACAACTGATCTTTCAGTAACTGTGCTAAAAAAACACCATGAAATACAGGTAAACCTAATAAAAGACAGTGAGAATATATCCCCATTCCTGTCCTTCTCAAAGTCAATAAAAACGTCAAGGCATTGGCACAAATGTTTGAATATAAAAGGAATGCCACTGGAAGATAGGAAGTTTTGCTCAGATAAATTTTGTTGTTTATCTTGGCAAAAAAATCATAATATTACCTTCCAAAGTTACTATTTATCTCACCAAAATGAACATTCATTTTATGTTTTCAGCATGAATCTGGAGAAATCATGGGAAATGATCCACTGTCCTTAAAAATCAGAGTAGTCAGACAGTAACTTTCAGCTTTAAAATAAGGAGTTAAGTCTTCTGTTCCCTTTGTACAGTCACATAACGTTAACTGAAAATTTTAGGGCCTGCTTCTATTTTATATTTGTATATTTAGTATTGATTAACTCTGGCAGAGAGCCTTAGCATGTGTCATTAAAATTCCTTTCTGTACAGGAAATGAAGAGGAGGTCTGTGCAAATCTTATTCCACTGACAATATACAAATATATGATATATTTGGGGTCTTTTTTAAAAAATGTTTGTTGTATTTATGATTGACCCAGCAACTTCATCAAGAAGTAACATGAGCAGATGGCTATTAGAAAATGAAAGACACCAAGACTAAAAAACTTATCTGAATATAGAAAAAACACCTGGTTTAATTTTTGCAAAAATACTTACCAGGAGCCAGCTCCAGGGGCGGTGAGCGGAGTGTCAGTTAAAGCTAAGCAAACATAAACACTATGCTAACTACGGAGGTACAGATCTTGACTGTCAGAAGGAAGGACTAAAATAGTTGCTGAAATGTCTACAATGTTTTCCTACTGAGTTAAGTCCTGAGCACAATCCTGCAAAATTAACTGTATTTCTAATTTATACTTCTTTTTTAAATGAACAGAGGCATCACAAACATTTTACCTAAACCTTCTCCCCATGTTAGGGAGTCATATCACAGCTTACCTCCGATCAGCTGTGAGCCGAGGAGCAAAACCACTTTGAATTTTGTCTATCGTTACCCGTGTGAGGCAACCTCAGCCGAAATCTAAGCAGTGAGAGTACAAATATGCCCCTGACCGGTCTGGCATGAGCTGAAGTGACAGGAGGGGACAATATTTCATGACATAGCAAGTCTCCACTCTGCTACTTTCCCTATGCAAAACTCCATGGGGTCAAGGAGATATGAAGGGGCGAGCAACTAGAAATCCAGTAACCAAATAAATATCTAGATAAATCAGGGAACATTTTTTAAAGAAAAACTAAAATCCTTTTGTAGATAGGACTAGGAAGTTTGCTCGAGGAAAAAGAGCAAGTAGGTGATTTATGGGTAAATCATATGGGAGAAGGAATGGACTTTCTGATAAATATTTCATATAATGAATGCCTAGCAGGAAAGGGTTGCTTACATAAATACATCCATGTTTCTTTATTTTAAAATATCCTATTGAGTAGGCTTGTTGTGCTCTGCGAGTTGTACCTAAAGATACTTAAAAACCTTTCCTGCCGGATGTTAAAGGAAGAGAGTAATAAATAACTTGAGACAAAGTTTTAACCTTTTTCTACTCTGTACTTATTTTTCTGTTTATTGGACCAGATGAACACTTACCACAAAAATAAAACAACAGCAATAATTAAAAATATGCCTGTGATATTTGTGAGTTTTAACTCAGTAAACAGTAGAAACATAGCAGCTAAATTAAAAGACAATACTAGTAGAGGGGAAAGCTGTGTCCATTCCCCACAAAAGCAGCAAGCCTGACCTCCCAAGAATGCTTTGTAGCTGAGGTCAACTTTGGATGCAGATTTTGTGTGGGAAAAGCAAGTACCACATGAAGTGTTGGTGGGTCTGGATTAAGTTTCGTGAATCGTATCATTTCCCTGATGTCCTGAATGTCAGTGAGGGATCAATGCACAAGGTGCACTGACTTGATGAATATGCCAGTTTTAAATTGAAATGGAAAGCTGAAGCCTGGGTTGTGCTAAGTCACCTCAATATTTTTCACAAGATGAGGAAAGAGCATAAGCCTCTTTTCTCAGGTTAAATCTCTTTCTGGGGAACCTGCATCCTACTTTCTCAGGTAGGATATACCAATACTAGTAGCTATTCCAGTTGCTGAAGCTCAAAATCCTCAGCTCACCTTTTCATTTTAAATATATGAACTTGCCCTTTTTAATAAAGAATTTGTAAAGAAAAGAAAATGGCATGCTGGCAATGAAAAGCATTTCTATCTTTCAAGCAGCAAAAGTTCTCATTTTTATTCTGCCTGACAATTTGACATGAATAGGATGGAGATGCTACATAAGGTGATACAAAGACTGGTGAATTGTCTCCTGCCTCTGGGTAGGAATCAATCATCATCACTAAATATTATAGATCAATTAATTTCAGGCACACATTCTGCATGTTATGAATGGATTCTCCCTTAAAAGGATTTGAAGGCCTGCGTTTATACCACAAAAGTGGATGTTTTACACTGTTTGAGTTCCATCAATGCTGGCTTGGTGGAGCAGAATCACTGTCCTGATTGATAAATCAGCGTCAGGTCAGCATTAAGCTAAAACAAAGTAAGGATGAGCCAAACTAGGAAGCAAGGAGCCAAACATGCCTCGGTCATCCTTGAGCCCTTTCGAGTTCAAATAAAAACTTGGATGCAACTCTCTAGCACCCTGCTTACTGGAGGAAGGACCGAACAAAGAATTCAAACCAACACCTTCTTTATCTGCCCACCTTTAAAATAAGGGCTGCATTATATAGGCTTGACCTTTGCCAGAAATGCACCTGGTGGTGGCTTTGGGGTGAGGGTCCCCGGCAGCGCGGCGGGGGGGCCTGGGCCAGGGCTGACCCCCATCCTGCGGGAGATGCTCCAGCCTGGCCAAGGATCCAGTGCTGGGCTCCACTGGAGCTCCTGTTGCCCTCGCCTCGCAGCTGGGCTGCTGCCTGGTCCTGGGCTCCTGGTCTGGACCCCAGACTGGTCTGAGATTATCGGAATCTTTGAAGATCAAGACCAGCAGAACGGTTCCCAAAATATATGAGGGCTCTTATTTGGCAGAGGAAAGAAATTAAGAAAGAGGCTTTGTTCTCCATCTCAAATACGTATTTTTGGTTATAGGTTTAAATGGCTCTAAACATTTCAAAACTCCTAGGTTTACTGAGACATATAGTTACATTGCAAAAAGGGCTTTAAAGCATTCACTTCAGACTCCTGATGGGAATACAGTATGCATTAGGCATTTTCATTTTGTCATGTCAGTTTTAATCCCAGCACAGCAATGAAAGTGGCGCGGGGCATCGCTTTAGGATCTGGGAATAGTTCTGAAAAGAAACCCAACAAAAACTAGTTGCTTTTTTTTAAGTGAAACTGGTCAGGGCTAGGCTGGCACACCAAGTGCATGGCTACGAATCCCATGTATGTGTCTGGAAATCCCATATCAGCAGCTAAGAGAGGACCTGATCTCCAGCCATAAACTGGGGCTGAAAATTCCGAAGAACAGAAACTTAAAGAGACTTTTAGCTCCAGAGCTGTGCCTTGAATTTGACCCCAAGTGGTGGGAAGGGAGCAGCAGCTATCTGAAGCCATTCCACAGTTATTCCTGACATGCATTGTGCAGGGCTGTAAGCCATTATATAAGTTTAAGTATTAAGATTAGGTGTATCCCAGACAACTCAAAATTAGATTTGTCATGATACCTAAAAGGGGAAGTGAGAACTGGGATCTAACCTAGCTGCAGTTTAGAAAGCAGATATGTCCCAGGAGGTCTTCACCATATGAATGTTAAGTTGATTTCTGTTTCCAAAATTGCCCTGTGTTTTCTTACTGACAAAGTCTGTCTGTGCTAGCTTAGCTATTGCTGTCTTACATATGCAAAGAAGCCAAGCACTGCAATATTATGAATTCAGAGATGGTTTACCCACACTGCCATCTACAGAATGTTACACAGATCAGCAAATTATGAGAGATGCTATACTAACAGATGCTCCCTTTCTCTTTTTTCTTTCTCTCTCTTTTTTTTTAAAGTTAATGTAGCTCACTCACATGACTATTTGCTTTTTACATGGATTTACAATGGTAGACTAGAATGCTGTGCTGTGAACACCTTTCCAAGTATTACTGCCTAGCACTCCTACAGCTCATTTCACCTTATTAAAGTCTGGTTTTTGCCTGGTGTGCATTTTACTGCAACTTTCCCAGTTTCCTTGTGTTACATCAGGTCATAGTGTGTTACCTTAATGTGTAGTCTGTTAGGTCTGTTGCACAGTACTGTGGTTCAGGGCACAGCTCCAAGGTCCACTGGAGCTCACTCATTGCTGCCTATCTGGTTAGTTATTCCGTGAAGATCCCAGTGAAATCCACTTTAATCTAACTGTGGTAATATAGTACTGACCTTTGTGGCCCATTTGCTGAGCAGATGAGAAACTCCAGTATCCAGGTAAGCACCTTTTTAGTGTTTGGTCACTGGGCAGTAGACACAGCTCTGCTGCTGCTCCATTCAGGATCCAGGCAACATTTAGAGTAGAAGACAAAGCTGTAAGCTGTTTCCTTTTCATTCAAAGTACAGCACTAAGGAAGGAATAGCAAAGCGTACGATCTCATCAGCAAGACTTGGCAGTTACATGGGGGATAAAGAAGGCTAAAAAGTACTGTATATGTTCAAGAATTCTCTAAATATACTATAAAAATACTCCACTTGTCATTCTTAATGATTCTCTGCTGCCACTTATGGTGATTGGAGCTCCATTTACAGTTTTTTTCATTTGAAAGCATTTCAGTCTTGGAACAAATTGTATAGATCACAGAGAGTTCACATTTCAAAGTGCTGAACAGAAACTTCCTCGTTTTGGATGCTTTTTGTAATCCTTCGCTTCTGCCAAGATTTTTCCCAGGCACATAATATGCTGTGTTGCTGGTATACAAAACTTTGACTTCTGTAAATAAATGAGCCGCAAGAGGAACTGCTATATTCTCCTGTTTGAATGATTCATGTACCTCCAGCAGTAGGAAATAACATACTATACAGAATCTTACAGAAGTAGCCTGTGTGGCTGGCACAACAATGTGATGGGATGCCTAGCATTGAAAGATAATGAGATTTCCTCTGAGCTGAGTATGTATGGTAAGCCCTCAGGATTCAGTAGAAGTGTGAAAAGTAGACAGTGGATTATGAGAAGAAAGAGGGATGAAGATAAAATTTTAAGATCATTCTTCAAAAAAGTGCTTAATTTTGAGAATTTACAATACATCCTCCAGACAACTGTTCAGACATTGTTTTTCAAATGCAGGAAATATTACCTGAATCTTGATTGATCACTCTCCCCTGATCTTTTCAAAGGATGCAGGATTTCCTTCTGTCCCCTCAAGAATAAATAAAAGGGTTGAAGACAAAATCTTCCCTGACTTTATGCCCATTCTTAGATGTCTTACCAGCAGTCATCTTTTGAAGCAGATATTATCAGTCTCCCATTTTAGAAATGAGGGAGCTTGTTCTTGTGGTGATGTTCATATTTTGTCCTGCAAAGAATAGCAGCCTTCAAAGATTCTGACAAACCAGCTTCTTACAGGGATAGATAAGAAAACCCACTGCAGTCAACAGAGAGCCTGACACTGACTTTAGAGGGCCCAACGTAGACCAAGCCAGTGGTTAATCTGCTGTGAAAGGATGAGAGGGTTTGGGAACCAAAAGTCAGATCACATTGTTTTTAATTAAATGTGAAACAGTTAACCCAATTTTTCTGTTCCCTGTTTCCCTGCTTTCTCTAGCAGAAGTAGTCCAGGAGTACACTTTGAGAAGAAACTGTTCTTCTAATGCTCTGAGGAGCCAAAGTGCCTGTATTTCCCTCCTGATGTATGCATCACAGGCATGCTTGTAGCTACATTTAGGAGGACTGTGGAAAGATCTGTGGGCTAAATTGTTTAGAGACAAGAGCAGCATCCTCTGCAAGTATAATCTGACCTTACTCTAATTAGATAATTTTTTTACCAGCTGAAGATCAGCGAAGGGGAAAAGAATCATTTATTTATCCAAATACTAATTCATCACAAAAAGACCTTTCAAGTGGAAAAATGCTAGGAAAAATCTACATGATTTCTATAAATGTTTTTTTTAAAAAAAATATTCAAAAGCAACTTTTTAAAACTTACACTTTGGCAGTCTTAAAACAGCATGAAAGTGAAACATTTTATCAACTATACTGAAACAAAACTCATTTGGGACCTCTCCAGGAGGAATTTCTTCTACTAGTTCATTTGCATTTGGAACTGAAAACCCACAATATCTATATTTTGCAAGCAGGCAGAGGAGTCCTAATAAAAAGGCATCTTAGAGTGTTCCTAGAAAGTTACATGGCAAAGTTCAGAGCCCTGGAAAGGCAATGAAGCCCAGGAATCAGATGCACAACAAAAATGGGATCAGATCTCTCTCTTCTGTAATGTCTTTTCATTTTTATATCTGTTCTCAATCCCTCAATTTTTGAAGCTTCTTTAAAAACCTCTTGTAAAAGTTATTTCCCTATGTTCCTTGATTTGAAGAATGATAATGGCAATGTTGGAAACTTTGAGTGATCTTTTTTAAATGATTACTAGTAGTAATGCCTACAAATGGTAATCCTCTTATAAGCAAAAGCAGTTATTCTTAGTCATACACTGGGAAAGGAAGGAGCAGGCAAGTGATTTAAGCGATTTGCCTTTGGATCTGTATATAGCTGAATTACAGGCTCATTCTCTAATTTCTGTGTTACATTATGTTGGACCACCATGTTTGCAGGACAGTGGTTTTTCCATGCTGTGTGCTACAGAATGTTTCTGGTTTTGGCAATGAATGTTTCCCATATTGTTCTCCTAATAAATGCACAATCAATAAAACAATTCAGCTGTTTATTCTGAAGAATATTAGCTCTTTGCTTGAATAAGCAGTCCTTTCTAGAAGATATTTATAACTTCCCAGAATCCAGCCACTCACCTCATTTCTAAGGAACTTAAAAAAAGAACAGAAATGTCTTATGGAAAATGATGAAACAGCCTTCATTCCTAAATTCTGCTTTTTCATCTGTCATTTGTGTGTCACTCAATTACGACAGCTGTTTTCAGGGCATGAGGAAAGACCTTGATTACCAGAAATAATTTCTTTTTTTTTTTTCATGATAACAGAGTAAGTAATGAGTTATGTGGTGACTCAGCAATAAAAAGACATTTTGAAATAAAGGATGTTAATCAACAGAGTAATTTTCATATTCTGGAAAGCTGCTCTTTCTCAAGGAGAAAAGATTCTGAAGAATCCAGCACGTGGATTTGCCAGGCTTCCTGTTCCAGCTTTCCAAAATAAAAATTTTCACCACAGGCAATATTGGGGTGAAGTACAAAAAGATGTGTAATTTTCTTGAAAGGCATCTTAAAATATGTCATATAATGGAAATGCACTTTTTTCACAGAAAAAAAAAAATCAATTGAGAAAACTTTTGACTTTTTTCTTCACATAAAACCAAAAGGGCTAGCTGCTTTCCTTTCATAAGAAATCAGTCATAAGACTATCAATATCTTATAACTGAGAAAGCCTGTAGTACTTATGAAAGTGTTAGTGGTATTATACACTCATCAGTTCAAATGACTTTAATAGGATAATTTAAGGCAAAAGCAGAATTAGACCTTTGGTGTTCAGTCGTGGTGCTAGATCATAGCTCATCATTGCTTCTGATCTGCATTGCACACTCTGATCCCACGGCAATTACAATGACACTTGGTCAACTCCATTCCCCAACCATCACTGACAAGCCTCACGCGTCAGTATTCTCCGTAAGTGACAAGCAGAAAACACAGACTGTTATGGCTGGAAGAGCAGAGCCACTTCCAAAAATTGGGAAGGGAAAGCAGGACTTCCCTGTTAGTGCCTTTTCCATTCCTTCATTCCGAAAAAGCTAAAGGAACCATGATATGTTAGTCTGCTGGAGCCAATTTCCATCACTGGTTTTGTTTTGCCTAGGTCCTTGAAAACAAACTGGTTGCTGGGGGAAACTTTATTAAAAGCGCTGTGATATTTTCTTCTGGCTTTTCTTCTGATCTAAAAATGCTACCAAGATGAGACAGAGAAAACTTGAAAAAGCCGGTTTATTCCCCTCTCCCTCTTTTCCCATCACACATATACTTTCCCCTGATGATTCAGATCTATTCTGTGCCTTCAGAACTTGCTTTCTTGTGAAGGAAAAGGATGCATATCTGGAGCATACAATCAGCATTTCGATAAGGGCACACGGAATACACATATAGGCTCGTCCCTGATACTTCTTTGCTGCTGCTTTCTTTTTCTCCACTGTACAGCAGAGGCATTTCACAGATTCTACTCTAAAAAGAGCTAAGTGATTTGGGGGTTTGTTTTATCTTCTTTTTCACTTTTTTTGGTAATAGTAAACTTGCTGGAATTAGCATCCCCAGACTATTTGCAATGTCAAAATGAGTTTCCTGTGTCATTTGATCTGATTACCAAATCACGCTAATGGAGGATAAAGTCACGAAATACGAAGTGTTTGGATTTTTGGCTGTTTTGCCAACACTAAAGATAAAACATTTTTATTTTAAATTGGCTGGAATTCCTAACAGCAGGGAGGGCAGAAGCTGTCTAAGTGAAAATAAGAAAAGAAAACATGCTACATTGGGTTCAGATCAAAAGTTGTGGGGTTTTTTTAAGTTTGGCTGCTGAACTAAAAAATCAATTATTTTCACAGCTCTTCCTGAAAAGCAGTACCAAACAGTACTTTTCTGACTGAGCTTTTCCCACCATGGAAAAG
The DNA here is from genome assembly GCF_964188355.1 of Buteo buteo. NCBI lineage: Eukaryota > Metazoa > Chordata > Aves > Accipitriformes > Accipitridae > Buteo > Buteo buteo. Next base: position 52,420,156 of record NC_134176.1, on the reverse strand, counting down.
GCTTAATAAATCCTAAAAAAAAGTGGTGGTTCAGTATAACACCAAGACCATCCCTGGAGGTTTTTTGACAAGGCTGGGAAACCCCACTCCCTGCCTGCTCTCTCAGTGCCCAAAGGTGGACTGTGGACGTTACCATTTTTCCGCTGCAATTGAAAGGATTTCCCGGCACAGCTCAGCTAAGATGGCCACACGTCCAAGAGGGAGCCTGCGGTGGTGGTCACCTCGGGCGTGGGGAGCGAATGGCAAGAGCACCCCTGTGCTCAGGATGGGCAGGCAGCCCTCAGACACGTGTACAAGGAAGCCGACTGCTGCCTCTTGGATGCCCATCATCTACTTCACGGTTTAGGGCTAAAGAACAAACTGCCTTTTCCAACCTGCGCTTTGGCTGTGGCCATTGGCTGTTTTATCTACATGTTGAGCTATGATGAACCCCGTGTAAGCTGATGCTGCTTATAGATCTACGGCTTCAGGCACTGGTGTGACAAGACATGGGCACTTGGCCACAGAACAGCTAGTTATACTTGTGGGAAGACTGGGGAGGAGAGGAAAAAGTGATTCAATTTGTGCAGAGTGAGCTTTATTTGGTTTCAGTAACCAGCAGTTATCAATAATCAGCTCTTTGTATCAAGTGTGCTTCACTATGCACTTTATTTAGACTTAGAAAGATGGTGACTGAACATTAAGTAAATAGTGAACAACTATGAAGAATTTATTAGAGTGTCCTGATTATGTAGAACAGAATTTAGAATCATTTTTTACTAATTTGGAAAGTGTCACAAAATTCATTCAGGAACTCCTTATAGTCTTACTGTTTTCCAGTGTGAAATGCATGGCTGGCAGCTTTTTTCCTCTGGCTTCTTTGGTGCAAGAGGCGTGAAGACAAGTCTGTAGAGATCAGCAAAACCACTACAGCACTTACTGTGGAAAGAGTGGTCCAGATTTACATTGACGCTGTCCACTGGCTATGTGCAGTGTAGACCTGGTAAGGATCTCAGCACGTCAGAGCAGTACCAGTCCCCCATCTGGCAAAAGAGCATCCCCCCATTAAGCCTGTTTTGAGTAACATCAACTTCTTCCAAGATAAATCCACAGCTTTAAAAGGAAGAATTTCAGAGACAGCTGAATTAAAAAATAGGAGTACTGTATCAAGTACTGAAGACACATCAAAAATCTTATTCATCCTCCATCCATGCCAGTGGTTACACTTGGACTGGCTCATCAGCTGCTGAACACTTGCTGGCTCATTGCCAGTCTTCACATATACTGCTGCTGTTCACCTTCCTGCTTTTTGCTTGAAAAAGGCTCCCAGTCTGTTCTCCCAATCAGTGCATCTTCAGTTTGTGAATCTGCTGGTTTAATGCCAAGGTTATATTAAAACTACAAGGTGTATTTTGAACCGGTCCTTGTCTTAGCCTTAAGCAGCTAGCTTCAGGTGAATTATCCACGCAGCAATTCAGGCTGTTCCAAGGTCTGCCCTGAGCAGGATCGGTGTGCTGATCTCGCACAGTGGTGAAGGCACGTGAGTGTTTCCAGGCAACAGCCCTCCCTGAAGTGATGTCTCCAGCATCACAGCAAGATGCTCTGACCTTCCTTGCCCAACCACTGGCTGCTGACAAGCTGGCCAAAGCCTTGTCCTCAGTGTGCACCTGGAGTGAGGCTGAATCCAATGACAGTCACGGCTGCCCCATGTAACAACTGCAAAACAGCATGTGTATTAATACAGTTGCTCAAAAGGCATCTATTAAATAGACTTGTTTTCTTTCTTGTTTTAACCACTAGGAAACTAGAACATAGAATTATTTGCCTTAGGTAATTCAGGAATTTTGTAGTGGAAATGGAAATAAAATCCAGGTGTCTGGACTCAGAGTACTCTGCTTTACCTACAAGATAACACACACTTTTTTCAACCTCTTACCAAAAAAAAGCAGACTTTGTAAGAATATAGCTCTGGTTTGCTTATGGATCTCAAAGGACAGCGAAGTTTGGATCTCAGATTTGAACTCCAGGCTGCCTAGGGTTGTTAAAGTCCTTTAGAAATATTAGGGGTACTGGACTACTGCACATAGCGCTGCTGTAGCCATTAATCACAGCACTATGTAAACATCTTTTCCATTCAGAATTCAGCATACATTTAATCTATCAGTTCAGAGACACGCTGACAACAAAGAGTTATTTTCATCTGGCAGATTAATTTCTCTTTTATTACCTCTTCAGAACATCCTACACTGGTACCTCATCTTCTCTCTGAATCATCCAGAGAGTACAGGGAATTGGGTATATCTATAGCCAACAGTTGCAGAAATCTAGTTTATAGCTAACAGACAACCATCCAAAAAAGTAACTGAAGATGTTTGTATAAGGCATTGAGGAAAAAAAGGCACTGGAATAAACAGAGTTGTAGGGAAGTCTTTTCAGGTCTGTGTTCCCCTCAGTGATACTAGATGAGATGTGAACAGACAGTCTTAACTTCTTACAGGTATTAAGTAATATTAATGTTGTTTATGGAAGTTCATGAGGGCAGGACAACAAGCACATGATGTTAAATTTTACCAGAAAGTAGGAAGTTCTTCAGAGTGATTTGTGTTTCTGTCCCTGAGGAATGGCCTACCTCTGAATTGAGGAAGATGCAACATTCAGGAATGTGTCTTCCATGGGTGCTGTTTAGTTTCATGCATAGAAATAAAGAAATTATAGTATTAGTAGTACAGTCGCCAACACAGTAGTACAGGCAATTAAAGCCATCAACACAGTATACAGATCTAGAGATAGTAACACTATAGCATGCAAAATAGCCCAGTCAGGCCTCTTTTTTCTCACACAAAGTGTTATATGTATGTGTGATTTCCAATGTACATACTGCATTATGTCCTTCAATTCCTCTTTGCAGTGCACTGTGGTGCTGTGAACTGTTAACCGTTGCCTTCAGCTTCAAAGAAAAATGATTTAGGTAGCAGATGAAGTAATACTTTTACATAGCTTTGTCAGCAATCTGGGAACCATCAGGAAAAAAATATGCAAGTTCTGAGACAAAGTACTTTAAGAGTTTCTAAGTCTCTTGTTTCTACTACCACTTAGTGACAAATTCAGCCAAATATCCATGACCATGGCCTTAGGCTGCACCTCAGGATTGCTAAACCTTTTCACACGCAGTACTGGAGGCATCAGTTCACATTAAAAGTTTCTAATGGAGCTGTGAGCACACTGCTTCAGGGTTGAGAAGTGCTGAAACAAAGCAAAATCAGCGCCTAGGCAGCACTACTGATTTCTGGTGGCATGGCGTGCACTCATAGACCAGAATGGTGTTGGAGAGAGAGAGAGTTGGAGAGAGGAGAACAACTTTATTAAAGATGACTGCTCCTGCTCCTGCGAGAAGAGAGGAGAAGAGAGGAGAGGAGAGGAGAAGAGGAAGAGAAGAGAAGAGAAGAGAAGAGAAGAGAAGAGAAGAGAAGAGAAGAGAAGAGAAGAGAAGAGGAGAGATTAATACAGCTGCTGACTCTGCAGAGAGAACAGATGTTGGAGGTTAATGGAGCATTAGTAAAAGAAAATCAGTCTCCTAATACCTGGTATGGTTTTTTTAGTCAGAGGTTTCTTTAAAGAAGTGCACAAGGTTTAATTGTAGTTGAAATACAAAGTAAGACACTGCATGGCCTTGTTTAGCATAAAGGGTTTCAGCAGAGCCATACTTGGCTCCAAGATTGCCCTCTGTGAATTTCTCACTTTAGAAGTATTACCTGCTGCCATTGCTATCAACCTTATTTAACTATAATCAATCGTCTCTCCAAATACAGACAAAGTTTGGAACCCTCCTTCTAATGAATTATTCTATGTAATGAGGATAACAGATTAAAGAAAGAAAAAGGATACTCACTTTAAGGAAAAAAATATTCATGTAATACATAAATGTATCCTGTATTTATGATGTACAGTTACAAGGTATATAAATTAACAGCATGTTTGCTTTTTTACCAGCAGTAAACTACAGAGATAAGTGCTTTCAAACTGGTTTCTAAAAATTACTTTTTCTGGTACTAATAAAGACCCCACCTGACACTGTAAAAATGTAACTTATACTTCAGGATTCCATTTTCCTTTCATAAACTAAGGCCTGCGAGCTCTCAACCTCTTACGAGAATAGTTTAAAAATCACTAGGTGCATTTTGTTGCTAATAAAAGGAACTATGTGCTGACAGACTTAAAAACTGAAATCGATTGCTTATTGAAAGAAGCCTCAAGGTAGTGGAAAAAGATAGCAAAGTATCCTCAGGCTGCTCAACTGAAGAGTCTCAGACTTCAGCCTAGCTAAGTGGCCATATGTCCTGGTTTTTCACCTGATACTTATTTCTCCCAGGAACTGTTTTGGGTACTCTGAGGTGTTGAGGATTCCAGTTCATTAGTGGAAAGTTTTTGTTTTGTAACCGCGCACTGTTGTCTTTTTGCTCCATAAAACATTAATGGTTCTTCTTCAGTGTCTCACAGCAAATTCATTCAGGCACCGGGTTAGTAGGAAAGTTCTGTATTCTGAGAAACATGAGTGTATCACTGTCGAGTTACAAGCTGGCCATAGTGATGTTAAGCCATCTGTTTTAAAGATACTTCTGCATGACTACTGCATTTATTTGAAAAAGTGAAGTGAGGTCATTTGTTTGTTTAAAAAACATTTCCTGCATAGTAGAAAAGTGGGAAACAGATCAGGCTTGTTTTAGTACACGTGTGCAATGGTCTGTCTATGAACCACAGGGCTACAGCCTATAAACTGAATGAATGAAGCTGCAAGCGGGGTACAGGCAATGAGCTGTTGGTTTTCAGCTTGCTTTAGAATTAATGTTTAACTCAGATGGTACAGTGACGAGCCCAGTGTAAAGTAGAAAGAGTGTGTTTGTGTTGTCAGTGCATTTCTCCTCCCTTCTCAGTCCAGAGCCTTGGTGCCCATATTGTCTCTTCTGCACATATACCAGACTGCTCCCAGGTTCCTGCTGGAGTGAACCAGCTTGGCTCCTGCTCAAGAGAATATGCACAACTCACACAACTGTTTTCTCCAGCACTGAGTTGAGATAGATTACACAAACATGGACTATATTGACTTTACCGACCTCTACGTAGGACAGTCTTCCAGTGTCATCCCAGAACACTCACACACAACACGCAGTCTCAGCAAGTTATAAAAATACCACTCTGGTGGCTGCAACTAAGCCTTCTCTTTATTTCTGGCATTTGGCCATGGAAACACACACAAACACACAGATGACAATCATTCTGCCTCAGGGCCATCAGGATGCCTTATAGGGCCCAGAGTCTCCAGGGCTGAGCGTAGCACTGTGTGAATATGGGCAATCTACTCGCACTGCGAGAACAAGCCAGGCTGTACCAACCAGCCTCAGTCCCAGAGCTCGCTTTCTGGTGAGATCAGCAAAGATGGTTTGGATGCAATATAAACCGCTGTGTGCTTCTCATGTCTCCTACGCCAGCTAAGCCATCAGGTGTGAGTGTGTTTGCATGTTACGTACACATATAAAGTTACTGAGGAGATGTGTGCTCAACAGCTGTGGACAAACTGATGATAATTTGACCTTGCAATTTTATTCCTTCCTGAATTAGCTCATCTAATAATATCTTTATCCAGAAGGAGCTTATAAAAAGAAAAAGAAAATAATAATATGATATTTCTGCCCATTTCTCTTTTCATCTGGGATCTTCCATATGACTTTGTTGTCCATCACACAAGAATCTTTTCAGTTCTGCCTGTTCTGCCTGCTCATTACTAAGGTACATGATCACTTTTTATTCTTGTTTTTTGACAATATTCCAGCAACTTTCATGTTTTCTAATCACAGCTGAAAAAGAATAAGTTCTCAGTGACTTCAGTTGAAGGCTGTCGGTTGATGACAGCTGAGGGTTTGGCCATTTTGTTCTCCATGGCTCGTCTTTAAACTCACAGTTCCTCTGCCATTATTTATTATTTAACTTTCTCACTGTTTCTTTTAACTCTGTAAATATTTGGGGGATAGAGACTGCAAAAGAAAAGCTACAAAAAAAAAAAGAAGCTGATGTTATATTGATGTGAATTACCTGATATGCTGTGCATGACAAATATTTCTTTATAAACCTAGGCTTAAAACATGAATACCAAGATAAACATCTTAGGATGCTGGTGATCTTCGACTGTCTGTGAAAAGGCTCCCAGGTGTTTTTCCTTTTCTGCTTCTGATGTTCCCTTCTGAGTTTTGAAAAGTGTTCTTCTGTCATGTATGCCTGTTTAAACACTTCAACTCTTAGCTAATTATGATTCTAAGACCTTGTTTAAGTCCAGCCAGTAACAAAGCACCACGAAGCCCCTCGCTCAACCCCTTCCCGCCCTTCCCCTGCCCCCCCCCCCCCCCCGCGGAGGGATGAGGAGAAAATAGAAGGAAACACTCGTGGGTTGTGGGTTGAGACAAGGACAGGGAGGGATCACTCCCCACTTATGGTCACGGGCAAAAGACAAGCTCAGCTTGGGGAAGAAACAAAATCGATTTAATTTGCTACCAATCCAATCAAAACAGGGATAATGGGGAGTAAACCCCAACCTGAGAACACCTTCCCCCCACCCTTCCATCCTTCCCACCTCAGTCCCACTCCCGGTTCTCTCTCCCTGGGGAACAGGGGCCGGGGGCTGGGGTCGGTCCCTCACCCCTTGTCTCTGCCGCTCCTTCCTCCTCAGGGGGAGGAGGACTCCGCGCTCGGCCCCTGCTCCGCCGGGGGGTGTCTCCCGCGGGAGGCAGCCCTCCACCAACTGCTCCAGCGTGGGTCCTTCCCACAGGCCGCAGCTCCTCACAAACTCCTCCAGTGCGGGTCCTTTCGGCAGGCACCTCCCCCGGCGCTCCTCCTCCCCTCCTTCCTCCCCGACCTCGGTACCCACAGAGGGGTTCCCCTCCCATCCCAATCCCCCGACTCACCGCAGGTTTCCCCCCTTAAATCTCTTCTCCCAGAGGCGCTACGGCCATCACTGAGGGGCTCGGCCTGGGCCAGCGGCGGGTCCGGCTTGGGGCCGGGGAAAGTTCTAGAAGCTTCTCACAGGAGCCGGCCCTGCAGCCCCTACCCCGCTACCAAAACCCCACCACACAAACCCAAAACAGACCTTCAAAACGAATAGAGAAACGAATTTTTTTTCCTTTTTATATCAGTCTTTGAACTGTAGTCATTCCCCACTCCCATGGAGAGAGAAATTTTTATAATTTGTTGAAATCTCAGTCCCAATATGAGATAGGAGATGGCTGCTCGGTATATATAAACTCCCAACTACACTGTGATATGCTGTGAGACAGCAGTCTGCAAGTATTTCAAGAGTATAAAAAAAACAACAAAGGAAATGAGTTATAAATGTCTGGGTGCCTAAGTGTAGAGAATAGTTTGAGAAAAGAAAAATCTAAGCTGAAAAGTTGCAGACTTTTCCTACAAGGGAAGCATTCTAGACTGTGAAGCGAAGAAACAGAAGCCTCATCCCTTGGGGCTTTAAAAGCAAACCAAAGCAGAAAAAAATGTTCAGAAATACATTTTTGTGAAAGGCAGATGTAGCTCATAAGGTTATTTCAATAAGGAAACGCTTTGGAGAAAAACACTGTATTAGTAGATTAACAAATAGGATTATTTAGTAGTGTTTTCCACATGTAATTTCAGGCTGTCTTTTGTCAACAGACAGTGGTGTAAACTGAATGTTATGGTGTCCTTTATACAAAAGCAGTTTCTTTTGTTTCGCTGTCACAACCTCCATGGTAATAATGTAGATATTGTCAAACAAACTAATGGTCCCTGCTATTTCAATCTCTGCACTAACTAACGTCAAATCCTTCAGAAAAGTATAGACAGCGACACTGGGCTAGACCAGGACCCTGTCTCAGAGAATGACCAGCAGAACATTCATTTCAACATATTTAGGAGACAACACACAGCACAACAGCATGAGCAGTCCCCTGAGACACAGTTCCAGGCCCCGTCTCCTGAGCTGGCAGCTGCCTCTAGACCAGAAGAAGGAGCAGGTAAAAATAATCTTTTCACGTCCCTGATCTGACATCAAGTCTCACAGTTGGTAAGTATGAAGATTTTCATTCTGTTAATTCTAACTGCAAATATGAATTGTATTCATATTAAAAAGGAATGATCTGTGTTCAAAACTTCAAGGTAATTTAGCTCTAATTGTGTGTTTTGTGTATTCTTCCTATTTTTAGTGCTCAATCTCATGCTAAATCTTAATTATCAACTACAGCACAAAAATATCTTGTATTTATGTGTTTCTCTAGTGTCAGCAATCTCTTTCAAAAGAAGGCATTATGTATAAAAATATATATAGTGTGTGTGTGTGAACACATGGTCAATAGATGAAGCAGATCCTGCAAAGACGCAGGAAGACAGTGTGTGAAAGCTTGGTAAATTTAAGACTCCTTCATACATCAGACTTAAAATTTTTAAAACTTTTTTTTTTCAGATAATAGTTGCCATTAGCAAAGAGAGGAGATAAGAAACTAAGTGGGGAAATTATATAAAAGATGGAGACAGTTTAATTTTTGCAACTGTAATTTCAATTCAGACTTTGGACTCCTATGTTTGTCTAGTTACTGGTGCTCACAGTTCTGTATCAAAAATGGCACTGAATGATCAACCAGACAATCCCAGTTGTACAAAATTCCCCAAGAAAAGACTCAAATTTATTTTCGTGCCATTTCTTCTACAGGGAAGTAGAACAGTTCGAAAGAAACTGTGCCACCTAATATTATCCTAACCATTACAAATGCTAGTAGTTACCTGTAGCATATATGACTTAGGAAATACTTTCCTTTCCTTGTAAATTAAAAAGTGTCCTAGTTATCTTTGCATGCATATCATGGCTGAAATATCAATGTGTCAAACTGATAACATCTGTGTAATGCAGATAACTTTTCAGTAAATTCCTCCAATTGCCTGAGCTATTGCTATTTCCCATTTGTAGCAATGATCAATTTTTCACTGAAAGCAGAGCCTCAAGCATTAGCATATTAGCTATCACTTACATTTTACAGGATTGTCAATGAAAAGCAACACAAACATTCTTGCTATACAAAAGCCTTAAAGACAACAAGGCATTTTGTACACAAGTACCCTCATCTGGACAAACTGTTGGTTAATTATATTCTTTTTACATTAACCTTTTTGCATTTGGCCAGATATGCTAGTCTTAGTCATTTCGTGTCCTAATCAGTTGTTCAGAGTGGTTGCAAGAAATTAAACAACTCCTGTTTTCTGCCGACCCTATTAAATGGCTGCATTGCATTAGTGGATGCAGTCATATGTTTCACCAACTCGGTCTCTCCAGCTCTCTTTTTCATTGCCTGCTACCGGGATATTTTCTCTGAGAACAAGAGGGAGAGGTGCATGTTTAATTTTCTGAAGTGCCAGGCTCCCACAGGTCCAGAATGAAGTCCCTATATTTTTCTTCAGTGTACTTTGGCTTCCTATCAAGATGGAAGATTGTGTATAAATGGGAAAGATTGATTTATTATCACATTTCTTTCAGCAAGAAAACAAATAGTTATTAGATGGTCTGGGACATAGTCCTGGCAGCTGAAAGGAGGCAGTGTAAGATAAAGAGGAGTTCTCCATCTCCCTTAGTTTAAAATTACTTTTTAGAAAGAAAACTGCAGATTCAGGAAAAAAGTTTAAACTGACTGTTAGTTTTCTTGTATGAGCGCATATATCAACTGTGATGGAATGGAGCTGGCTTGGTGGAGTGTATCATTAGAAGAGTCTCTCATATATACCTCACTCCTCCAAAACGCTCAGCTGCTTTTCCACCTGGCACTGGAAAAACACCACGTAGGGAGTGATTTCTGACAAAGAGTGGGAGAAAAGAAGACATAGTGCTGTGCCACTCTTAAATTTGCTAAGAACACTTGTTTTTTGACAGAGTGGTAGGAAATGACAATAGAAGGCAGTTAGGTCGAATAAAAAATTAAGAAACGAGAAGCAGCTGTAAAGAACAGTTTGGATTAAGGAATGTCTGAAAGCCGATACCTCTATTGTCATTCCATCCATTTCACACAAAAGGGCTTCACAAAAGCTATGGAGTACAGACACATTTGTTCTACATGTGACTGTCTCTAATGAAGATTATAGCTCAAAGTACGTTCCATCACAATTCCTCCAAAGTCAAGGGACTGTGCTAAACTTCCTTACTGGGAACTATAGCCAAATTCCTTCTACTGTCCACATACACCCTCTTAATATGAGTGTAATTAAAAGTAAAGAACAAACACAAATGTGGCTCATGTCAAGATAGGTGAACTTGACCAGTTATGGTGCCCTTACCACAATCATTAATTACATGTTGCCTGTTCTGTGGTCAGGCCTAGGACAGCTTTACTCTGTGTGGAAATGAATTTTCCTCCTTGAAGATCATTCTGGTAAATTACGCTACAGATGACACAGCCTGGTACAGTTACTGTGGTTCTTCAGAGGAAAGACAAAGCCACGTTCACAACAGGGTAATCTTGCTGGAAGTAGCTATTATAAGATGTGACTACACGACAGCCCCTGTTGGATAGATAGCATAATAAAAAAGAGAAAGAGGGCACTACTCAATTCAAATCGACACAGTGAATCCCAGAAAGCCTATTTTAACAAGATTCAATGACTCCAGGACAGAACTATTATGACTACATTTCTGCCTTTCTCTCACTTTCAAACCAGTCATCAATACTTGCAAGTATTTATATGCCTTCGCTGTGGGTAGGAGCTGATAACTTGGGAGCAACATGTGGGCTTCTGTCTAAGTCAGGCCTGTTAGAAGTCTACATCTGTGACCTGAAAGCAGTGCTCAAATAAGTTGGCCTGTTTGGGCATATGTTGCCCACAGCAAGCTCTGCTTCCACATCAGAAATTCAAGTTTCTGTTGAACCTTGCATGTATTTTAAATTTAACAGTTACAGCTGGCTGATGAAACACGACTAAGTGAAAAGCTATAGAAAAGCAAAAAGCTGAGAGCAGTAGGAGGAACTTAGGGGCAGAGTCAACAGGAAGAGACGAGGTGGCTGCCAGCACAATTAAAATTGAATTTTTATTTAAGAAAACCCATAATATTGCAGAAGTGAGGAGTTGACTCTCGCTTTCTGCTTTGCTGCCCCTCCTTCTTTCATCTGACCTCTATAAATCGCTTCTTGCAGACTCCAGTGAACAGGAACAGGAACTCCAGGAACAGACTCACTTTTGCTCTAGCCACTTAGCAATAAGGCTAGCAATATGAATTGCCAGTCACATCAGGCTATTGTAGTAATTCTTTGTAAGAAGAAATCGGACCAGTCTTATAGGTCACATCACTTTTTAAAAAATGTAACCCAAGCAACACACTGTTTTATGCTAGCATGAAAACACAGATCTAAAGCTATTAAAGCAAAATGACAATTTGGGGGATGGAACAGTCAGACAGGAGTTGGAAACAAAAGGTGATCTCTCCTGTGCTGTCTTTAATTATGAAGCATCAGTATAAAATCCTTTGTAGCAAGTTCAATACGAAAATGTAGTGGGATTAGCGATTGGCACCATCAGGGTCCTTTTAAACACTGCATCATCCACACAGTGCCTTTGGGGATCAGAAAGGGAAATCTGAGTTCTTGTTCATTGTTGGAGTCCCAAGTGGGGAAATTAGCAAGTAACACGTACTCATATGCAGTACCAGCACTTCACAACGAGCCAGCCTGATAGCCCACTCATTGAGATGGCATAATATGCCAGCGAGAGTCTGCTCCTGAAAGAGACATTGCTGTGGCTGCTGCTGTTGCTGCTATCCAGTTAAAATAACATGCAAGGAGAAGAAAGACAAAATAATCCAACATGCACAGCAGTAGAGTGGGATACAAGTTTATACCTTTAACAAAAGTTTTCTGGAACTTCTTTGCTGGTAAAGGCTTTATCCAGATAGGCAAATAAATCTTCCTCTGTGCAATATCTTAAAAATAGGAAACAGAAACTTTGGCTTGGCCAATCCGTGCTGGTGGAAACATGAAATTTTTGATAATCGGATAACAAAGATGCCATTTAGGACTGGCAAAGACCTACTATTTTTCTGCATTTCTAAGTGGGACTTCTAAGAAGTTGAATCCTGCTTAGTCCCTTGTTTGGTTAGAAGAATTTTTTAAGCAATAGAGGTATTTCATAACATTCAGTTTCCTGAGTGTGAAACTACCAAATTAGCTTTTAGGAGTCCAGGATTGCTGCATTTCCAGGATTGAATACAGGGAAAATCAAAGGGATATTCTAGTGTAGAGACCAGAGAAAGAAACAGATAAAGAGTCTTGATTCCCTCCCATTCTAGGGCTGCCAAGGGCCTGTTTGACAGCTGTGGTAGCATCTAAATTGGCAGGAGATTTTTGTGGTGCTGAATTCCAGAACTTCCTGCATGAAGACTGTTCTCACTGTAAAGGGTCCTTATCCTGACTTGCCCCTTTTACCCTCTTTCTACCCCACTTCTTACAAAAGCAGTTCCTGGCCCTTCTGGTTGCTCTTGGTAGGGAGAGGAGACACTGCATGTTTCACATTATCTCAGCCACAAGCCATAGGAAATTACAGTGTTCTGAATACAGCTGTCATCTGTAAATACACTTAGCAATCTTTGACATCAGTTTCTAGATATAGATTATCCTCAACTTTGAATCAAACAGATTAGAGATGGTAGAAATTGTTCCAGTGCAAGTGTTAGTTCTTTGAAATGTCATTTTCAGCCATGACATTTGAGTTTGCTTTTGCTCTAGGATCATGACACATGCTATGAAAACTTTTTCTGAAGAGGAGCTATGGAAAGAGAGTGGGAAAGTGACAGTTATTCTGAGTCTGTCTCCCAGGCATGCATATTAGAGGCATTTTTTCTTTCATATTTCATAGGCAATGTTGTCTTTTTCATATTACCTGGGTTTGTTTCCCAACTAAAACCACTGTGGCTCCAGCTACAAGGCAATGGGATATGAGGAATTAATTAGCATGGAAAGCGGCTGGTAGAGAAAAAATGCAGTGACACTGAAATTAAATAAATGGATGCAGGAAAGAGAAAATGAAATGAGAGTTCAAAAAACAGTAAATCTTGCATAGGAAGGGAGCAGGGCTATTGTGAATGGGTCCAAATACTCCCTTATAACTTCTGTGATGACTGCAGATGGTGACAAGGTGACATTTTGTGGTTGCTCTCCTGACCTAGACATAAGCCAAACATTAAGGAGCTATTCACAGAAATCGTCTTTCTCTTGAGGCTCTCAGCTGTCTCTCCGAATGCTTTGTCCCTTTCTCCTTCTTTCACTTTCTGTTCCTGTAGGCAAAGATGATGAGTTTTATACCCTCTGATGTTCCTCTGTAGAATGTCAGCCTTAAAAATTCTGCCTGAAAGTTTCTCTCCCCCCCATCTGTCTTCTCTCTTCTGTCCCTGGGTGACATCTGGTGTATTGGCTGAGGTCTCCAGGCAGCTTCATGGCAGCTCCAGACTTGCCTAGGGCAGCTGGCTAGAGCTATCAAAGGGGACGACTGGGTTGTTTTGTCCTCGCTGAATGTCGCTTTCTTTAAGTCACCTTTGGGTTCTGGGAATTTTCAGAGCAGCTTTTTATCTGCGACTCGCACACAGTCTTAACGTTGAAGGAATGAAAGCAGATTTCAAAGAAACCTACAGTTTTCTTCAGTTCTTGAAATGTGCTTTCCCTCCCCATCCCCCAGTCAACAAATAACTAAACGGAAGAGACTTTCATCTTGGAAACAATGGTGCTTCTTTTTAATGACATGTTCTGTTCTGTACTGGAAAGTCAATAAGTGTTCTCCACATTTGGAAAGGGGAAAAGTAAAACTGCCTTTGTTGAGAGCAAAGAGCATTTTCATCAGAAGTGAAGCAAATATAGTGTATTTCTTATGTGGAAGACCTCAGAAAGAAGAATGTGTATAGATTAAATTTTTGTGGTGATGGAGAAGTTCCACTGTCTTGCCTGATCATCTTCATCTTTTATCCTAGCTTACTATCATCTCCTCACCTGCTTGTTTCCTTGACATAAATACAAGTGACACCAGTCTCTCCTATACACAGTTACTAAGATAAATTTTTTTAGTCTCTTTGTATTCTTCCCTTAACTTTCTGATTATGAGTTGGTTTTGTTTTGCCTTCACTCACAAGATCTTTCCCTGTTCATCCACTCTGTCTCTTTGGACTACCACAGTTGCTCTGTCCATGATGTTCAAAAAGCTGCTCTTCATGTCTACTGTTTAATCCCACACCTCATGCCCCTTAGCCTATTCCATCTGAATTGACCTCTGAAGCTAAAGCTCCTTGATTCTTTGCTGTAACTGAACAGGAGATAGAATGGTGACTGTTGTAAACTAATCCTGGCCCCAAATACCCTGAGGGCTAGGCAGCCAGCATTTGTCTTCTGCTGAGAGCCTAAATTCCAGAAAAAGACCTTTTCATGCAGGAAATCAAAGTACAGAAGCATTCTGCTGATCATCTCCTCTCATCTGGGGGGTAACTGGCATAAGATACAGCTTTGTCGTCTCTGCCAGTTTTCCAGGAGCAAAGCATTTCTGTGCCCAGGCAAATCCTTTGGATGGATATGTGTCTCAGACTGTTTCAAGGTGTCTTTGTCTTCAGAGGGATGTACTGTTTTGAGACAGACACTCAGGTTATAACTTTCTTATAAACTCAGAGGATGAACTCAGGATTTTGCCGTGGGCTTTAAGTAGACTTGCATAGCAAAGTGTACCTCTGCTGAGATGTCCTCAAGTTCTGTAGGAATTTGGCCTTTAAGCACAACTACAGCTACTCTGTTGAACTCTAAAACATGCACAGTAAACCTTTTTAGTATTTATGGAGTGCAGTCTTACAATCTACCTTGGGGTCTGTAGCATTTTGAGGACTGGTTAGTAGCAGAAAATTCACCAGCCACGGTGCTCAGTTCTATTTAAAATACATTTGTGCTTTAAAGAGATGCAGATCTCACACAGCGGATTGATTGTAAAGTTTCAGGTTTCCAGCCATTAACTATGGTTTGAACTGATATATGTTCTTAATGGCAACAGCGTTCTTCATGTAATAACTAGAGTCATTTACCTTCATCTCAGAGGGTGCTTGCTGAACTGCACCCTGAATATGTCACCCAGCTACCTCACCTTCCAGCCTGGCAGCCCCTAGCATTCCTCAGGACACTTAAGACATCCAATATACACTAGAAAGTAATCAGTTATGGCTACACGAGCCTTAAGCTCCACTGAATATTACAACCTGAAATGCAGGACATGCCTGCTAGTTGTATTTTTGTAATTGCTTAAGAGCACAGTACAGTGTTATCATGTGTTCAGAGTGTGCGCAGTCATTAGAAGAGACATGACAAACTGCTCAGTCATTCAGCCAGAGGTATTAAGGGAGCTGACGATAGTGTACTTCAAAAGAAGCTAAAATCCTTGAATGTGTAAGGTTATCTCTCTGTTAACAATGAAAACTCTCCAAAGGAGAGACTGGAGCCTTTGCAGGGTCCAAAGGTGAAGGAAAAGAACATTGGTAAAGGCAGTAAAAATGGAATAGAAGTGGAAATTTAAATTGAATGAAAAGAAGTTCCAGTAATCAAGTTTACCTGGTAGTTGAGTTCATTAATGGAAACTAAGATCTGCAGTCCTATTGTCCTATTTCAGTCTGGTGAAGAATGAGGCCTCTTGTTTCTACAGAGAGAAAATGACATTGCTGTTTAGGGACCCCTGCTTTTATTCACTCTTACATGCCCTATTTTTAGAGCAAATTATACACCTTTAGTCAACAGAATGGCACCCAAAACCCGTGTTTGCAAGTGCAGCTGGAAGGATGTTTTTTGTTCTGAAGGGTGATAAAATCTGAGTGAATCCCAAGGAGCTGGTTCTGCTTCCAGGAACAGGCTTTAGCCTGTTTTCACACATCATGCAACAAAAATAAAAGAAGTCAATAAAGCAGCCAGTTGGGGAAAGAAGAGCAAGGCTTACAAGCATGAGATAATGTGATTTGTCAAGGAAGACATGTGCAAACAGAGTCATCTTTAAAAATGAAAAAAACAGATCATAATAACTGAATGTCTGACACATTGTCTTTATAAACAGTATACTGCAGAAAAAAAGAGTGGTGTGGTTTTTTTCACACATTAGACAGTTATGTCCTGAGAGGTAAAATTCAAATTTCCTTTCATTTCAGGTACTTCCCACATTTACATTACCATAGAAATTAAGACTATTGGTTTTCCCCTGACAAAATCTGATTTATGAATATTTCTAAAGGAACTAAGCATTTTTCTTGACTCGGCAAAAATGCTACTCTTTCCCATTTCACATTGTTGTTTGCAAATGATTCACAAATACTAGTTTTTGTGCCTGTTCTGGTTATAAGTAGTTGAATTGAAAAAGTGCTTATTGAACCATTTTAAGCTCTTTTTCAGCTTTAGCAAGTCTACAAACATTCTGTCCAAATACTTTGCTTAAGTGTGTTCTGTGGGCTTTTCTTATGTCACTTCCACCATACTTCAGGTAGATAATTCTTATGATTAGGGAATGGTCTTTAATGAATCCACTTTCAGCTGCCTGGTCAGTAGGGAAATGGGAATGGGTTGGAGAGCATTTTAGAATTTCCTGAGTGTGTATTGCTCCACATATCACTTTCAGTAAAATTAAGGGACTCCTACAGTTGTTTGGCATGATGAGCAATCTCAGTTTTGACCTCCTAGAATGCTGTCCATTCAAAGTAATTGCCTGGACAGGAAAGTTCCTAGTGCAAATGTTTGCAGTCAAATCCCTATTTAGCTAATTTAATGTTTCCTGGCCAGACTCGAGGTGTGGGTTTTTGTTGTTGGGTTTTTTTTGCTTTTGTTTTGTTGGGGTTTTTTCCTATTGGAAAAAACCCACTCTTACAGTTTTGCATAAATTGCTTCATACTTTAATGTTCATGATTCTGTTTGGATTCTGATTTCACATGAGCTTTTTCTGAAAATCAGTTGCTCAGCTGTGCATAGTGTTGACAAAAGAAACTGTATTACTTAGGGGAAATAATTTGTTCTGTGACATTTATGTAGTCTTTTCTCATAAAGCATGATTTCACACAAGAAGTGTGACATATTTCAACCACCAGTTGATTAAATACCTATGAGACAGGAAACAGTGTTGGTTTTCTTGCTCCAGGGTTTTCACCAAATGGGAAAAAGGAGATTTTCATCAGCTCTCAGTACCGATAAGAGTTCATATCATCTTTGCAAGAGTCAAGCTGCTCTAAGAAAAAAATCACAAATACCTAAGCAGAGGTATTTTCATGCTGAAGGTGGCAGTATTGGATATAGACACCATCCAGCTCTAGGTCAGTAATCTTACCCAAACTCAAGGATTTTGATGGAAAGAGCAGTGGTGCATATTAGAGAAAAATGTCCAGACTTGCTTTAAAATGCTGCTAAACAGAGGATCTGACATGGGCTACATTCTCACTGTGCTGAACTGTAACCACTTCAGGGCTATTAATAAGGTCAAACAGCATGAGGAACTAAAGCATGAGCTTCTCCAAAATGCCTCGCCTCGTGGAGGCAGAAGCTACTTCCCAAAATGTGAAAGGAATTTAATGTGTTATTAATCCTGTATCATACTGGTGAATGATATTAGAGGAACCAGGTAATGCCATTTGAGACAAAGGGGTTTCTGGTGTGGATATTTGGATCCAACACACTTTTGTCTAGATTAATGAGATGATGTAAAGATTGAGTGGCAAGAGGGATCACTAGTGTCAGTGACTGCTAAGCACTCTCTTGTGACAAAAATATGCTCTGTATCGTGGTTCCAGTTCAAATATGTGAGATTAAATACAGTTTTGCTTCTGACTATACTTCTGATAAGGTGTCAGAAGAGAACTCTATGGCAAAGGAGGAAATCAAGCCATCAAGGAATTTGGCAGAGAAATAAAGAAAAGTCTGAATTTTCCTGATGGCACCTTTTATTGCAGTGCACCGGTGTACATCTGTAAGTCTTGTACATGTGTAAATAGGAAACTTGGTTATTTGACACCTAAATTGTCAGTCTGGTTTCCCGAGATCTTTAATCCCACACAGCGAACAGAGAATAAATTAATCCCTCTGTTGTATGTCAAAGGCACCAGAAAGGCACGGGAGTTTTATGATACATTTCCTTAGGACCAGTATAATGCCAGACACTGACATTCAAAAAATAGAAAGAACACTTTCATCTTGGCATGAATGGCATTTTGGGAAAGTTATTTTCTTTGCAAGAGAGAAGCCATCAAGTGAAACAATTGAGCCTTGTGTCATAGATCTCAAAACCAAAAAAACGGCTTTGTGAATAGAACAGTTGTTAGGATGAACTAATTTGCGGTATATTTGAAAACATGATCAAACAAGGGTTAAGAAATAGGTGTGACAGCGTAAAGTTGGGATATCTTCCAGACTTATAGAAAATATGCCTCCATAAATTCAAGTTTTAGTGTGCTTTGGAGAGAACTCCTAAACCTCTGTGCAAAAATCTGCATCTGAACCTATAAAATGAACCAACGTAAGTGGCCAGATTTGCCTACAACAAATATGGGGTCATAACATGTTATGAAATTTCCAGTCAAAAGGATGCATTGCCGTATATACCCTAACAGCAACCATTTCATTAGAGCATGGTTCTCAATATCAGTTGCAAAAGAGATGTAAAAGCAAGGTACGTCTATAAACACAGAAAATCCAAGATGTGATTTTGAAAAGAATTGACAGACTTGATCACTGAAGAACTGAATTTGTCTCAGAGATTTGAGGATGTGTACATTCCTAAAGCCAAAGGAAAAACTTGCTTTCTTTCCACAAAACTTTGCCATTTTTTTCAGGAGCTTTACCAAGTCCTTGATGAGACATTGCTGTAAAATTTAACTTTCCTGTTTGTGGGTGAGGATTTTTATGTTTAGAAGTACAGAATTTTTTCCCCCTCAGCTGTACCTCGACACCAGGTACAGTAGCAAAGATTCTTCATCAATAGGAAAATCGTATATAAAGCAGGTTTATCAGTCAGACAATTTTAAATTCAAAATATAACAATCAAACATCTCCAGCTTTAAAAATTTCTTGCATTAATCAGCAGCAAGTAGAGCAGCAAGTAATGAGCCAGAAGCTCTTACGGCAAATGAAGACATTTAGAATTCAGTACAGTGAAGATCTCATTTAAAAAAAACCTAAGTCTCAAGAAATCACCACTGTCTAACCAGATAACTTTGAAGGATAAGAATTACTATCCTCAATACTGTCTTATCTGTCTCAGAAGCAACAGATGCATCAGAAGTTATTACCTGCTAAGTGGAAAATTACAGACCAGATGGAGCTAATTAATTTGCAATTAAAAAATTGCCACAAACCAAAAAATATAATTAATTTTCTGCAAGATATGGTTATGCAAAAGATTGGTCTGCCACTTTTAAGGAGTCCAAAACATTCATAACAGTTATATAAGCTGATGGATGCTCTGGAGTGGGATAAGCACCTACAAATTCTGATGTGTAGCAAACTTAGGTGGGAAATTGCAAACCTGGACAATAAACTTTCAAAAAGCTCTGAAACTTGGTGTTAATCAGGCAGCTTTTTGATCTCAGCTGAAACCTCTGCTTGGAAAGCAAAAAAGAAAAAAAAAATAGAAGTTTGTCTTTGCAAAGCTACAAACCAAGTTACAGAATTACTTTTCCAACTTGGAATGTGTACACTACAACTTATGTGTGTTTCCAACTTGGACTGTGCATTTCTACAACTTATGTGAAGCTCTGAACCATGCAGGAGTCTGTGCTTCCCTGTGAGACTCCTGTTGCTCTTGCTTTGACTCCTCAATATATTAAAAAAGCTTTCTTGCTGTAGACATGCGTAGCAAACAGCCAAGTGATTAGAGAAGAGGACTCAATCTCCCAAACTTCATTAATAAACTTAGAGCTATTTTGAGCTTTTTTTCATGTGTGTGCAAGTGTGCAAATATATACGTATGTATGCATGCATGCATATGTATAAATAAAAGTTTCAGGATCAAGCCTTGCTTTATAGCTTTAAAAAAAGATATTTTCATCCCCTTGATTTTTGCTCAGTTTGGCTATTTTTGATACAGAAAAAAATTCAGTCATGTTTGCGAAGCCATGTAAAACCCTGCTAGCTAAACCCTGTGGGATAGAAAGATGAAAGACTTAAGCTATTTCTCCTAACAACAACATGCTCAGGACTTTCACGTTACCCTTTATTCAACAGAATCACCAGTTCCGTAATCTGAAACAAATAAGGAAACCTCTCCAGTCAGCTAATGCACTTCACACCTGGAGAGGTCTCCTCCCGAAGGGAGACACAAGTACAGAATTGCTACCACTTCTTTCACCACTTTTTTGCACAGCTGTGGCAGCTGCTTCACTGCAGTGCACCCTGCGACTTCGTGGGCACTGGCGAGTCGTGCTGTCACACCAGGGCTCTGTGGGCGCTCCTGGGAGCTGGGGAGATCAAAACCTCTCCAGAGACTGATGACAAGGCACCACACACAGTAAGTGCACCTAACGGAATAGGGGAAGACATGTGAAAGGCTAACTTAGGAGCTCTTCAACTTAACTAGGCTCTTTTTTTGATTTAAACATTTCCACAGAAATAATGGGACCTGGCAAAACCTCTGGATGTCATGCAAAGTGGGAGATAATCTGAATAACATAAAACCAAACCAAACCAAAAACCCCTAAATTAGCAGAAATTCCTGAATTAGGGGTGCTGTGTTAGCAAAATCTGCAAAATGGCTGTCACGCATATTCTTAAAGTTATAAAAACCAGATCTTAGCAAAACATGGAATAATGGAGATATAGCCACGCTTGTTACCTGTTGTAATTTCTTGTGTAAATTTAAATGATTTCATAGATAATTTGATTGCTTTCCATTTCTGTGTTCTGGATAGTAGCACGCTGAGAACCTTGTAAGTACATAAATGCCTATGCAAGAAACCCTTTGAAACTGCAGCATGTAACGCTTCATGTTCCTGTATTTGCAATTTATTTTGTACTTTCTTTCCATGGCACATGGCACCACAGAGTAGCCAAGAGTTCCATGTTCTGCTGCTTCAGGGATGTTACAGACTGGTTTTACTGAAGGGGAAGATGTATAGGTCACTCCTCTGTCCTGCATCCTTTGTATTGTTGTTCTTAAAAAAAACCAGTATAGTTAGCCTTCACCTTAATCTTCATTTTCCTTAGCATCTTTGACAACAAGTGGGTGTGAGATTCTGTCTCACTACATCCTGACCACAGGCTGTGTTCTAATGACAATCTAAATCTTGGGAAATACCAAAGGACATTTTGCAGTGGTGGAAAAAGACCTGACCCAGAGATTCCTATGCAAAATCATTATTTTGTAAAAGCCTTCCCCCAGGAGAGGTACTTGGGGGACTTTTCAAGCACTTCAGTTCATGTAACGTTACTTACAGGGAAAAGACGAGAAATAGGTAAGAGAAGATTTAAAGTATTAGGGATAGCAGGATCTTAGAATCAGGGTAAAACTAGGCATAAAGATGTTGCAAATGAAATTTCCCAAATCTGAAATGGTTACACTTACTGACTGCTTTTGAAAATGTTGCTATGTCTGAAGTCCTCTCCCTCTGCCTGATCCTTTAATGAAACAATAGAGAAAATATGTGCTTCACAGTGGTATGTTCATACACTCAAATGCAGTTTGAATAGTTGGGAATTAGTTACAGTGTAACAAGAAAAACCTCTGCAAATTTGCCAAGTGCTCTTTATGGCTATTCAGAAGCAATTTTTAACCTGATGTTTTCAAGAACATTTAAAGTGTGTTAATCACTATTTTAGTCTTATAAATTAGGTACAGTAACTATTAATTTTCTTATTTAAGAAAAAAGACACCATGAAGCTTATTTCCAGGTGTTATCCAGTGAAACCAAGCAATAATCTCAGATAGAAACTGATGACTAAGTATAAAAATAAATAGAAATATTGCCATTAATTTTAATTATGTATTCTCCTTCTCCAACTTCAAGGTGGTTTTTTTGTTGGGTGGTTGCGTTGTTTTTTTTTTTTTCATTTAGCTCCCTCATATATATTCTGAATTAGTATATTAAAAACGGAATGAAAGATAATACAGTCAGTAACCAAATACGAGTAGGATGTTTTATCTCACTCTGCTCTCTTGCGTTCCCCTAGCTCAATAACAATACACCACCTCAGAAACTTTGAATGGACCTACATACCCAAA
Organism: Buteo buteo; assembly: GCF_964188355.1. Lineage (NCBI taxonomy): Eukaryota > Metazoa > Chordata > Aves > Accipitriformes > Accipitridae > Buteo > Buteo buteo. The sequence goes on along the minus strand of NC_134176.1, from coordinate 52,397,932 downwards.
ATAGACTACAGTGATTAGTTTCCACCAGGTACCATTTAATAGGACATATGTAATGATATATACAGGAACCACATGCAATCCTTCTGAGGACAAACGACATCTAAACCTCATGACAGCTAAACTTCATAAATGGGTCTCTCAGATTTTAAACTCAGAACCGTTAACTCCAAAAAATGAAGGCTACACAGAAGTCAACAAACAAATTGTTTTGTTTGAGGACTAAAGCTGTTCTGAATGTAGCTTGGTTGGACATGACAAGAGCTAAAACAGCAGCTTGTGACAAAATCAGACCTGTTCTAACACACGCATCTCTGACCTTCCAAGAACTCCGTTCTGCAAGAAAAGGGGAATATTCTGATCCCAGTCGTTTTCATAGAATACTGGGTTGGAAGGGACTTCAAGGATCATTTGGTCCTACCTTTCATGGCAAAAGCACAGTCTCAACAAGATGGCCTAGCACACTGTCCAGCCGAACCATTAAGTGTCGAATGTTGGGGAATCCACCACCTCCCTGGGCAGATTATTCCAATGGCTGACTGTTCTCATTGTGAACAATTTTCCTCTTGTGTCCAATTGGAATGTCCCCGGGAGTAACTTGTACCCATTACGCCTCATCTCTTCCATGTGACTCCTTGTAAAAAGGGAATCTCCATCTTCTTTGTAGCCACCCTTTCAATACTGGAACATGGTGATAAGGTCTCCCCTAAGCCTTCTTTTCTCCAGGCTGAACAAAGCCAATTCTCTCAGCCTTTCCTCATATGGCAGGCTCCCCAGTCCTTTGATCATCTTTGTGGCCCTTCTCTGGAGCCCCTCCAGCCTGTCCACAGCTTTTTTGTATAGCAGGGACCAAAACTGAACACAGTATTCCAGGTAGGGCCTGACGAGAGCTGAGTAGAGTGGGATAATGACTTTATCTCTGCTGGTGATGCCTTTGTTGATCCAACCCAGCATCCTGTTGGCTTCCTTTGCCACAGCAGCACGCTGTTCACTCATACTGAGCTGCTTGTCCACCAGGATCCCCAGGTCCCTTTCCACAGAGCTGTTCTCCAGCCAGGTAGATTCCAGCCTGTGTTGCACTCCTGGATGATGTTTTGCAAGGTGCAAGACCTTACATTTCTCTTTGTTCAACTTTATAAGGTTCTTGTTAGCCCACACTTTCAGGTCTTCCTGCAGGGTGGCTCCCCCTTCTGAAGTGTCCACTTCCCCATTCAGTTTGGTATCATTGGCCAACTTCATCAAGGTACACTTGATCCCATCATCCAGATCACTTATGAAGATATTAAACAGTGTTGAGCCCAATATCAATCCCTGGGGGACCCCACTTGTGACAGGTTGCCAGTTTGAAAAGGAGCTATTTACCACCATGCTCTGGGTGTGACCTGTCAGCCAGTTCCCCATACACTGCACTGACCACTGGTCCAGACCATAACGCATCAGTTTCTCTAGGAGGAGGCTGTGGGAAATCGTATCTAAAGCCTTGGAGAAATCCAAGTAGACAATGTCCACTACTTGCCCCACAGCAGCTGAGCAGGTTACTTTGTCATAAAAGGCAATCAGGTTTGTCAAGCACGATTTGCCCTTGGTGAATCTTTGCTGTTTTTTCCCAGTCATGTGCTTCATTTGACTTGTGATAGCCCCCAGGAAGATTTGTTCCATAACTTTCTCAGGGATTGAAGACTGATGGGCCTGTAATTTCTTGGATCCTTCTTTAAGCCCTTCTTGTAGATGGGGGTGACGTTAGCCTTCTTCCAGTCTTCCGGGACATCCCCTGATCTCCACAACTTCTCAAAGATTATGGAGAGTGGCCTGGCAACTACATCAGCCAGCTCTCCTAAAACCCTCAGGTGGATATTGTCAGGGCCCATCGATTTGTAGGGGTCAAGCTCTTGTAATAGTTCACATACCAACTCTTCCTTCACTGATGGTGGATCTGTGTTTGCATCAACCTGGATTTTTTTTCCCAAGGCCTGAAGCCCAACAGTGCTGGTAAAGACAGAGGTGAAGAAAGTGTTGAGAACCTCTCCCTTTTCAGTGTTGTTGATGACTAATTCACCACTCCTGTTTAACAGTGGGCCACTATTTTCCTTCTGTTTCTGCTGCTTGTTTATGTACCTGAAAAACCCTTTCTTGTAGTTTTTTTGACATCTCTGGCCAATTTCAATTCAAGCTGAGCTTTTGCTTTTCTAACTGCATCTCTGCACACCCTGGCAATGCCCTTGTAGTTCTCAGCGGGTATTCATCTGTTTTTTCCATGTCTGTATGCTTCTTTTTTGGTTTTGAGCAGACTTAGAAGCTCGCAGTTAAGCCAAGGGGGTCTCTTGCTCTGCTTACTTCCCTTACGTTTAAAGGGGATGAACTGTTTTTGTGCTTTCAGAAGAGCATTCTTGGAAAAACTCCCAGCACTCGCTAGCTCCTTCATCTTCCATGGAAGCCTCCCATGGAATCCCTCCCAGTTGAGCTCTGAGTGGGCTGAAGTTTACTCTTCTAAAATCTAAAATCTTTGTTTTGGTACTCACCTTCAGCGCGCTCAGCAGGATCCCAAACTCCACAATATTGTGATCACTGCAGCCAAGGCTGTCACTAACCGAGCTATTACAAAGCAGGTTTTCTTGGTTTGCGAGTAGCAAGTCCAGCAGTGCCTTATTCCTGGTTGGCACATCTAACATTTGTATGAGGAAGCAGTCCTTTACACATTCCAGGAACTTGATGGATGACATGTAAGCTGCTGTATTGTTCTTCCAACAAATCTCTGGGTAGTTGAAGTCACCCATAAGAACCAGGTTCTGTTGACCCAAAGCTTGCTTAAGTGACCCAAATATTGCTTCATTTGCCTTATCGTGTTGGTTTGGAGGTCAGTAGCAAATGCCTACTGTAAGATTCCTTTGGAGACAACCCCTCTGATCTTGACCCAGAAGTATTCGATAGGGCTTCCACAATCACTGTAGTTGACTTCTATACATTCAAGGTTCTTCTTAATACAGAGTGCAACTACTCCTCCTCTTCTTCCCTGCCTGTCTTTACGAAACAGCCTATAGCCATCCATCATGATCCTCCAGTCATGTGAGTTGTCCTACCATGTTTCAGTTATTCCTACAAAATCATAACTTTCTGACTGGGCACAGAGCTCCAGTTCCTCCTGTTTGTTCCCCAGGCTGTGTGCATTTGTATACATACACTTGAGGTGGTTGGTCTTTGGATTCTCATCTTGGGAGGCAGCTAAGGAACATTTGTCACTGCTCTGGTTGGCCTGGCTTATTCCTCAGTTGGTTGCAATGGCGTGAGCATTGCTATTTTGGATCCTGTCCCCCAAGTCCTTCAGTTTAAAGCCTGCCTCACCAAGTTGGCCAGCCTGCTGCCAAAGATTCCTTTACCTTTTCTAGACAGATGGATCCCATCCCTCCTTAACACTCCCTAACAGGCTACAGTCATCAAAGAATGTCCCATTGTCATAAAAGCCAAAACTGTCACAACAGCACCTGCCATGAAGCCAGAAGTTGATTTGCGTTATGTCTATTTCTGGCTGCACCCTTTCCTCTAACTGGTAAAGTGGAAGAAAAGATAACTTGGGCACCAATACTTTTTGCTTCCACCCCCAGGGCTTTGTAGTCTTCCTGGATTCTGCCCAGGTTCCAGCTTGCAGTGTCATTCATGACCATGTGAAAGAGTAGCAATGGATAGTGGTCTGTGCTCTTGACAAGTCGTGGCACCCTCTCAACAACATGTCAGACCTTAGCTCCTGGAAGGCAGCGTAACTCTCGTGACTCCCTGGCAGGCCAGCAGACAGGTGCCTCAGTGCCCCTTAACAGAGAGTTACCCACTACAAGGACTCATCATTTCTTTTTGCTGTGTTCACTGTGTGCTGCTGGTACAGTTTCTCCTTGCAGACCTTGCTTATGAGTGTCAACACCTGTTAAAGCTTCATAGCTGGTTTTGGTTGTAATGCTGGAGGGTGGGGACTGAAGCAGAGACTTGCTTTTGTGGGTCACCAGGGTCCAAGGTGCCTCATTCTCTGTGGTGTCCACCACAGGAGCATGCTTCTGAAACTGCTTATCTGTCTCTGTCTAGACCCCTTTAATACTGTGCAGCCTTTTAACTGTTTCCTGCAACTCAGCCACCTGACACAACAAATCATCAGCCTGTGCTCATATTTTGCAGGTACTTACCTTTTCTCAAGGAGAAAGGTCTGGGGACTCATTGCAGCCTACTGAAGTCTCCTTCCTTACCAGTTCCATCTGGGTGGAAGCATCAGACATCTCAGGGACTTTCTCTGTGGAAACTGGTTTTAATGCTGAGGCGAGTGTCCACTATCCTGGCAGAGACCTAGAGCACTTCCCTGGGCTGTGGGCCTATAAGAAGGGTGCACAGCCTTTCTCATGCACCCTTCTGCACAAACTGCTGCACCTTCTCTGTGCCCCCTCTTGATCCCTGTTTGCACACCCTGCAGAGGATGAGATGAGGATTTATCCTCTAACACATCCTCAGCTAGCAGAGCCATCAAGGATGGCCTCTGAGTGAGCCCATCATCAGGGACCTTAATGATATAGCAAACTAAATAGACATCTGTACCCACCCTGGTGTTTCTGGACTCCCAAATAAACACTTAACCCCAGCTTTTTAAAAGCTTTTAGGAAATATTTGGGCTATGTGTATCCCTTTAAAAACATTTAGAGAAGCCTTGCTACAGCTGAGCTTTAATCAGTTTTTCAAGGTATCCACTGATGAGATTCTGCATGTCAGCTGAAGTTCCCTTATTTCCTCTTTTCATTTTATAAGTGGCCACTTGCCAGCACTCTTTTTCTGGCAGCCAGTCATGTGGTGATGATTAGCTGACACTGATGAGCCATTTCTTTCAGGCCTTTTGCCCAGGACTTCCCAACTGAAACAACTTTAAACAGAAGAGAAAGAAATAGGTGAATTATTTCAAGAAGTGGGAAGAGAAAATACGTTCCTGAGGTTTTGTTTATGATCTTCCTTTTGCAACAGTTGTAGTAATTTAGTTCCATTAGATGCATATATTGGAGGCCATGCATGCTTACTCATAATTTTGATAAGAAAAAATATCCTGGAAAGTCAATGACAGAAATAGAATTGCATCACAGGATCAGGGAAGTACTTGTCATAAGGGGCCTCTAGAAGTCAATTAGTCCACCAACAACCCACTCAGAGCAGGAATACTGTCAACATAAGATCAGATCATCTTTCACAGGATCTCAGGATCTGTGTTCCCACATGAGCAATACATCAAAAATGGAAGAAAGGCAAGGGCTAGAGGGATGGAAAATCCTTCAGCTGGTCTAATTCTTTCCTATTTGGTGCTGTGCACATCTGCTCCTTACAGACCTAACTAAAATCTGTAGACATAGAGGTGTCATGTATTATAATATTCCTGCCAGAGGTGGAAGAAAAATTGGGATGTTCATTTTGGTGGCTGCCCACCCTTAAATACATAAATTATAAATCATAGACACCTACAATGAAATTATCAGTCTGCATTCTTTTCCGTGCCACCAGGAGAGTGCATTGCGTTTTTCAAGTTAATACAGATTCAGGCTCCATGTATTCCAAATTTTCAGTGTGTGATGAGAAAGAAATCTTTCATTTTAAACAGATTTTTTTAAAAAAACATACTTTGCTTTCGCTTGCCCAAGACCGACCACTTCATTTAAAAAACCCATGTGTTCTCTGGCAGACTGCATCTGGGCTATGACTAGAGTATTATTACTAAGAAAGGTGCATAAATGATCATAGGAAAAGTGAGACTTGCTGTACTATTCTACTTGATGATCTGGTCCTCTCTAGGGTTAAGACTGAGTTCTAGGTACTCAGACAGGTTCACTTGATTGATGTTATTAGTCTGGAATTGTCTAAAGATAAAAAACTTAAAGGTTAAAGTACTAGTTTCTTTCTCTAACTGGAAAAACAGTCAAATTGGATTTACATTTTAGAAATTGGCAAGAAGAGACAGACAATAGAACTGCGGCTAAGTAATAATGTATTTTTTTCCTGACTGGCACTGATTTCCCTTATGACTCTCCTCACCATGCCATAATGATGAAATTAATCTCCACCTTCACTCTTTAAAAGGTCAGTGCATCCAGACAAAGAATGCCCTAAAGTGAAGCTGTTCTAGATTTATTATCAAGCTTCCTGAGGAGCTCACCCACAGGATCCAAGAATGATCCTGAAGTCAAAGGCAAACCTGAGCTAAATATTTTCTCCTACGTATTGCGGATTGTCACAGACTTGCACCTCAGAGTGTTTTGTCCTATTCACAAACTGTTCAACGTCTCCATGAGTTACCCCAGTTCAGCTAAAACTTTGTATCGCCCCTGTGTAAGGACATGCCACCCCAACCACTTTGACTCTACAGGTAAACCTGAGCTCCTTAATTTGATGATCTTTCCAGGCTCTGCAAAGAGAACCGAAGCCTTCACAGACATTTGGATATCATCTGGGTATAATATACTTTTATGCAAAGCAGCATTTATTGGTCATCTGGACAGAGAAGCAACGGTCCTGAGCAAAAATGCCATTTTGTCAGAGGCCTGGTAGTCCCACAGCACAATTACTACAGTACTTCCCTAAATCTATTTGTCAAGGTGCCTGGGCCTGCCTTCCTCTCCCTCTCTGACTCTCCTGCAGTTTCTATGAAGAGCTGTCTTTCACGTGATTCATCTGATCAGCAGCACAAGGCCAGTAGTTGTCCAGTTATTTCTGGAAAGGTGTTTACCTCAGGTTATTGCCTCATTCCGTTTGTGAATGGCCATTTGGCTCTAGGTGATACCTTTAAATGAAGAACCCAAAGCAATATTTTAACCCATTCCTCTTAGAAGTCTTCCTCTAGGGCAATTAGCTGTGGCAATTATGTGTGGCAACTGCTCTACTCTACATTCAAACATCACAAAGGATTCTTAGAGTCAACAACGACATTCTCAAATGTCAACAATTGCTAAACAATGCTTGGTTTGATTATTTTATGTGCATCAACCCAAGAAGTTTTCAGATATTAAAATTTCCAGAGAAGTTGAGGTTATTATTTAGGGAGCATATATATGGAAAAATTTTAATAAAAAGGTAAATGAAAAATGCTTATCTCATCTGGTGATTAAAAAGTACTACACATTTGAGTGGGGACAGCATCACTTGCCGTGGCTTTGGGTAATTCAAACAGAGATAATGTTTTAAGTAAGCTGCACATGCTGTATAGAATTTGCATGCAAAATTAAACTTTTTTTTTTTTGGTAAATAAATACCCTTGTAATGCTCAAACAAGCAGAAACTTTCAGAATTTGACTAATACTCACCATTATGTTTTGCAGTATCCTATAACTTCTTACAGAAGCATAAGAGGAAACCCGGTTAGGGAATGGCATATTGTTAGAGCAGAGACTCTTCACTCTCCTCAGCTACAAAAATTATTGTAATAAGGATAATTCTTTACTTGTGGGAGAGTGCAGAGTGGGCTTTGATGGCATTTGCAAAGCTTAATTGACTGTTTTTTGGCATGTGGGCTTGTTGAATTGGGAGAAGGAGGAGGAAGAGGCATTAATGTCGTACAAAGTATTCCTATGATTTTTGTTGTAATTTATTATTTATCACCTGCTATGTACATAAAGGCTTTTTCCTACTCCACCTGGTTTTGCCCTGTAATAGTCATCAGCCTCCAAGTCTACAATTGTTCATGCAATATTAACATTCATGATCTTGCCAAGATGTTTAGAACTAGAAGCCAGAATACACTTGCACACTTGTACACACCAGGGATGACATACTTTCGGATCACAGAGGCATTATCCCAAGCATATGAATGCACTATGTAAGCAGAACTTGAGGGATTAGCAAAACTGGAGAACTTGGCTGCAATTGACTGTATAATAAAAGGTTAAGTAAAACCTTTCCAGTAATTGTTCGCAGCACTCAATGCACTGCATTTCACAGGGTGGAATGCTTTGAGCAAGACTGCTTCTGAATTGGACCAGTAGTTGTAGTTCAAGGTGATTTTTCTTTCAACAGAAGCCAGTATATTTACAGAAGCCACAGAGATGCTATATAAAGTTGTCTTTAAAATCTTATCTTCTATTTGGAGGCAGAAGTATGAGCCAGATATTTTAGAGCAGGGAGAAACACATCTACCGTTTCCCTGAGAGCAAGCTAGGTATTATTGTAATTATAGCAAATATTATTTTTCTCATGTTGTACTATATAAAATGGAATAATTGGATGAACAGCCTCACTTCAAGCAATCTCTGCTAACTGGTGAGGAATGTCAGCATATATAACCTAGGGAACTGTGAACCATGTGAAAAAGAGGTATCCCCATTAAAGTACAATGAGGTTGGATCTAATCCTGCAAGGGCCTGGTGAGGCTACACTGAGCATTTTAAATTCATAGAAAGCCAAAAAATCCAAAAGGCTTGGCATGAGAAAGGGTTTTTTATTTTCACTTCAACAATCATCGGAAGTTCTAATTATAGTTTTCACTTTTATAAAGTTATAAACCAGATGATCTCAAAAGGCATTACAATCCCTCATGAACTTAATCTCATAATGCCCAAGAAATAGAAAGCTTCTTTAAATTATATTTTCTAGGGCCTACGGGACACTGTTAACTCAGCCAAACATAAAACCAGATCTCCTTACCCCCTTATCTATGCTTCAGCCATCGAAAAAACTGTCTAACTAATGGCTCTCACCTTCTCATTTTATTTTCTTAATTTTCTCTTCAAAGAGATAACTCTGGTCTTCTTAACAGGCATCAAAAAACTATGACCAAACAAAGCCAGCAATCAATTTGCTGGAAAACCAGACTAGTTCTTGGCTAGATCTCACTTTTTCAAGTATCTTTATAAAAGGTTTATGTGCTAATTAAAATAAGTAATAATAAATTAGAGGAAGATGTTGACTTCTTTTATTTGTTTAAGAAGCCAAACATAATGAATTCCATCTTTATTTAGTGAAAATTTGCGTGCAAATAGATCTTGGGTGACTTCACTGAATTTGATTGCTGGGGATCTTATATAAATTGTTAACTAAATTCCTCTTTATTTTACTTTTTTTCCCCTTTTCTCCCCCACCATCCCCACCCCCCCGCTCTCTTAAGGAAACTGTTCTATTTTACCCTTCCTTTCCGTTTCACAGAGAGAAACAGAAGAGATTACATCTTTTTTATTGTAGGAATAGATCCTATTTAATGCTTCTGGAATTTCTCCTTTGTGTCTCAAATCAGCAGAATTTGAGAGCCATAATGAGAAATAGCAAGGTGAAGTTTAAAGAGAAATGCTTCAGACATAGAAACACATGTCCCACTGTCAAAAACTTTCCATTCCCTTAGCAGCAGAATGGAAGATGAACCCTGCTAAGTTCTGACTTGCAGTATAGATACTTTGTGGAAAATGGGAGAGACCCCACTGTACCTAAATATAAATGCTGAGAAATAAAATCAGAAGAAAACAAATTTCTGAAGGAGGAACAAACAATATTTTTTCTTTCAACTAAATTAGTAAAATAATAGGAATAAGTTAACCAGTCTTTTGCCATTTACAGGTGGGATATGAATGCTGTATTAATAATAGAGATACAGTCAGCCTGCTATCTAAATTACCTTTGTAATTGTTATTACTCTATTGATGGGCTGTGGTGTAGGTGGCAGATGTTATTGTATGATGTACCGTGTTATTTTCATTACATTTTTCATTCTTAAGGGATGTTAAAATTTGAAAACACATTTAACCAACACATTTTTAAATCTCTTTGAATTTCAATTGTTCAGGAGCAATGATTGCAATTTAGGTTAGCTGTCTGAGTTCTGTAACTTGTGCAAAAATTCCAGGAAGGACAAAAGAGGCTCAAAAGGGACACCTATTGTAACTGCCAGTCCTAATGCCAAGAAAGAACAAATTTTTCCAGTGTGTTTTTCTCATGACTTTCTGTAAGTCATCCATACCACGCTGGATAGGAATTAAATGCTGTGGTTACAATATCTGTGGTGTTTTATCTGAAAACTGAAGGCAAAATTAAAGGCTGGTGTTATTTTGGTAAGCTAGAAGGGGTAGCATGTAATAGGCTGAGAAGAATGTGCATGCTCAAGGAGAGCAAATCGTTTTGCTGTGAAATCTGGGCCATTACTGTTGGTATGTGCTACAAAGATATTTGATTTCTGACAGATGCTAACTGACAGGTTGTAGCTTTTGGTGTCCGTATCTTCATAGCACCAGAAACAGTCTGCTGCCTGAACAATTTTCAATGCAAAAGAACAAAAATGAATATATAATTTGGATAAGGGTAAAGATAAACACAGTATCAATAGAGATTAGATTATCACAGAAATATTAGCTTGAACTACTGGGTTGAACATAAAAGGAAGAAAAATTCCGGGGTATTTCATCAAAAAATACACTCTAATAGTGAAGTTTTATTAGACTGTGGAATAGTCCCATGGGGTAGAGGTGGACCTATATCAGATGTTCACAAGTGTCCTGGATGGGGGCGGAGTGAGTGAGCAGCTGCGTGGTGCTTAGTTGCTGGCTGGGGTTAAACCACGACAACAAGTAGCCAGGAAAAAGCAGCAGAAATAAAACTACAGGAAGCAATTTTTTATTTGTAATGATGTGATCTATTTGTTGATTTCTCATTTCTACAAGTGCTTTCAAGATATCCTGGAGCTTAAGCTTGCAAAAAAGCTTGTCCTATCCACCCTGTACTGCACATGTAGCATCCTGGTTGACTTCAATATTTCATATTAATCCCATCCCTAGCAGTTCCTTTGCTTCCTATTGTTCCTGAATTGTTGGCTCATTGGTTTCAACTGCTGCCCATTTGCTATTGCAATTGCTCTCCTACCCTTGTGACCTTGGCAGGCAGTGAACACTTTTGAAGAGCTAATCAGGCTTTTACAGATTTCCACTGAAGAGGCCTTGGAGTAGCAACTTGTCGGAGAATGCTAGGTGGACAAACCTTACTATTTTATGATGCTTTTTTTATACTTGTTTTGACACACACAGATCTTTGTCCACACAGCTGATACAAATACATACAAGCAAAAGTGATTTATGTTTAATTAAAATGCTTTCTACAGCTTGACTGAGCATAAAAGTCCTTCAAAAATACAGCCCCCAAATAAGGACTCTAGGGAAATATTTACAAAATGAGATAAAAACAAAAAAAGCACAACACAATTACTTAGCAAACCAAGTTCCAATTTAATAATTCATGCCATTCCTCCCAAAAGCCTTCTAAATGTACACTTTGAGCTTTCTGGATATTTCAGCTTTCTGTGTGAGTCAACAGAATCAGTGCTTTGAGGATGAGTGCATCTTCATCCTAGAAATTATCTTTTGATTTATTAACCATTCAAGCTAACTCCCAATTGTAACTTCTGTAATTCATTAGAGCTGTAATTTTGTCCATGATTTGTCTCAGTACCTACTTCAAAGTTTCACTCCTTCCCCCTTCGTTCACACTCGGTTGAATAAAATGACCCTTTTTTCCCCTTAAACCTTTATTTACATTTGTATGCTCATACAAACACGAAGAGGGACTGTGAAACCACCTGTCATCTGAGTCTAATAATCACCAATATGCAAAATATATACACTACTTTATCCACATTTCCCCATAATAAAAACGCAAATATCTACTCTCTCCATTTCATAGGTGCAGAAGAAATTTGTCAGGTAAGAAATCTTGCTAAACCTTGTCACAGTTTCCCCATTTTGACTGCTGAACAACACTACTTGTCTTGTAGTACTAAATACACAATGTCATGCTGTTCCCAAGTGGTATTACAGATATGTCATCATTTGTTTTGAACAAGGGAAGCATGGTAGCTGGTTAAAGGTCTGAGATTACTAGTCTACCAGGTATAATATTCTGGTATTGGAAATAATGGTGATCGATGTGTCCTGACTGACCCTTTGTTCCTCATTATATAGTGGGTTAATCATGTGATGTCAAGCATGATGCAGGAGAGGAAGAAGAGTAGACTCATTTTTGCTCCTTTTGGTGTATTTTGACACTTCGAGGAGAAAACATAACTGGAAACCATATTTTTATGTCATTTGAAAACTATGAATTCAGTAGGGATTTACAGGACAGGAAAACAGTGAATGCTTGTTGTATTTGCATGTAGAATAAGGCTTCATATAGAGGAACAATGTGAGGGGAAGACAACTAATTTGTTGACAATGCAACTCCTTTCTGCCCATTAAGGAAATCTGAAGAGAAATGGGAAGTCTTGTTATGGTGTTGTCCCACAAACAGGGTTCATTTACTTGGTGTGCAAGCCAATAACACACAGAGTCGAGGTATTTTGAAATTAAAGTCATTGATGTGTATGAATGGGTGCCTGTCTCAAGACAGCACACCTTTGTCTCAAAAGTTCTCACTTTTATACACTTAACTAATACATATTCATTGTTATTTTCCTTAATGATTGGCTCTTTCTTCTTCTCCCCTCATGTAAATTAGTTCACAGACTCTATCTTCTTCCTTCATTGTCTTCTTTTGAGTAGGTTGTATCATTTGAGTAAGTGGTCAATGAGTCGGTGGTCGATCTTTCCCTGTAGGAATTACCTTTTACCTACTTCTTACTCTGTCTTGGCAGTTCCAAGCAGTTCTTCAAGGTTTGTTGACCAGACCACAATCCATTACCTTTTCTGACTTAAACATAAAGCTTCGTTGTCTAATAGTTCCTAAACCCTATAGCCTGTCTAGTTATATTTCCCTATTTTAAATATTAACTAATGGGGGCTGTATACAGGACTTTAGCAGTTCCCTGGTTATTTCAATCATATTATATATATTAATTGATAACAATGGTACCATTGTAAGCTGCGTTCATATAAAACTACAGAGGGCTTATGGTAAAAGGATTATACACTGAAACTGCACAAACACATTTATTTTTAAAACATGTTTCTTCCACCGTTCCACTGTAGTTACCTATACTTATTGTATGAGTGGTAAGAGCACAATCAACTCCCATCTTGAGATTTTAAGAGGTTGCACTCTTGAGATTGCAAGAGGTTGCACCAAGCCTAATAGCTCTGCCACAATGTGTTCTAGTTTTCTGATTCATCTAAATAAAACAGTTATTCTCAATGAAATTTAGGATGGATTGATGTCCGTTAAGAACTTTTCACTAGCCTTAACACCGCTGTGTGTGTTATTGCCACTCTTTGTCACTGGTTTCTTTCAGCCTCCTGGCAGTTGGCTGTTCTGTGGCCTGTTGGTCTGCCAACATTTGTAATTCAAGCATTAGGATAAGAATGAATGGAGAATGGAAAAATCTGAGTGTGGAAGGTGCTGAAGAAGACGGTGGCAGGGAGAAGCTAATGAGAATAGCAGGTGTTGATGGTACCAACATTAGCAGGTCATCAAGATCCCTGCAGAGGGGAGAGAGAAGACTGGGAGTAAGTAGTGCTGGAAGTGAGTATAAATGCATGAATGGTAGTTAGTGAAATCAGTTTTGTTTCAGAATGAAATTATCTTCTCCCACTACAATATTGCTTATTGAGCTTTGCTACCTTGTTGCTACAATGCAGCATCACGGTTTCCTACAAGTCAATAGCTGTCAAAATACAGTAATACAACTAGATAGTGCATGTCATTAAGATGGAGTGCTGGGCAAAGAAATATATCCCATAGAATTAAAGAAAATACCAGTAGCAAAGGTTCATCACTTATGCTGCAACAGCATCACTAAACTGTTTTCTTTCCCCCCATGTTGAGCTTTCTTCTACCTTCCATTTTCTAATGAGCAGGCACCGTCTCACACACAATCAAGTTACATTTTGTGGCTGAATACTAAATATGTTTCTTCTGCTAGAAATAGTGTGGAATAACTTAAGAATCTTAAACATAATTATATTAATATAAAAGCTTTTCATTCCCATTAAGGTTTGCTCCTCATTTTTCAAATGTCATTCACAACAATTGATTTGTATCTTGTTGATTTGAAATAATTCATCTGAGGTTGAAAATAATAATAAAAAATAGTGGCATAAATGACATTTATTCTTTAACACATTTACTATTACAAGACATCTGTCTAAATGGGCTTCAATGTATTATCAATTTTCTATCGTTGCATTTTCCAAAAATAAAATGATGATTTCTTTCACTTTTCTCATCATCTTATCTTGTGTTATAGCTCTCTGAAATTGAAAGTGCGTTATACTGTGGATGTCTGTACTTTTTTATATTGCTTTGGTAGCATACAGCTTTCCTCTGCAGCTCAGACTTCTAACTTGTTGTCTTTTACCGAGCTGTATAGAATTGTTACACAGGTTGGCAGAGCCAAGTAGCAGATCCAAATCAGCTAGATGGAGGTTGACAGAAGCAAAGGTGGAACAAGGAAAAATAGGTGACAGGAGAGGACAAATACAAGGACTGAAGAAACATAACATCGCCACATAGCAGTGATAGCTGGGGATTCAGTCCTGCAATTTCTTATTCTACTATTGATTTACTGTGTGAATGTCTTAAACTCCAACTGGGTTTTGATGGAAAAGAATCCCAGATTTTCATTTTACACATGTCCCTTACAATTCAGATTAGGGGGGGAGGGATGACCAAAATTCATGTCCCAAATGACAGGGATATTAGCCAGTTATATATAGCTTTGCCTGTCTTTTAACTTAGTATGAAGAAACAGACAAGTTAAACTTGATATCCAAGAAGGTTGTAAACATGAATTCCTAAAATGCTGTTGAATATATTGGTCTTACCTTAGTAATTAAACAAGATTGGTCACTGGATCATCTGTACTTAAGAGATAGTTTTTAATATTACAAATGTAGAAAACATTTACATCTAATGACACTTAGTAAAGTTTTCATAGATACCATAAGCCAAGCTGCACAAAATTATTCCTTTTTTTTTTTTTTTCATTGCATGCATGTAAGTCTTCTCTGACTTTTCATTACTTTCTTGGCTTTTCAGATTTATCTCAAAATGAGATCTTATTGTTATGCAAACTGACTCAATTAGCTGGGAAAAACCTCAACTGAGATTTATAATTGTCACAATCAACCTTCTAAATAAACACCTGATAGGAAAAAGGTTAGCCAGAAGAAGACTGGAAAGAGGAATGAAAAAGTTCCTATTCAGACAGCGGAGGAACACATTAATCAGTCCCTTTGTGTGTGTTTCCTCAGGTCTAGTGCATACCACCATCTAGTGGCTCTGAATATAATATAGAAAATTACACCTAAATTTAATATAATTTGTTTTGGTGTTTGAAACTGAAAATCCTCAAATAAACTTTTACAGGAAGCATTATAGCTAATGCAAGACTTCCTGCAGCCCCTACAATCCATCAGAATTACATGTGAGATTGCAAACTGTCTTAGCCTTGGCTAATACAGAAGTGCCCTGCCAGAATATGAGGCAATGGAGGTGGGAAATAAATATTCCCTAAGCCCATTTTTCTCTCTTCTTGGCACAGACAGCCACTGAAACAGAATATGTAACACCAATCTACAGAGGGGGACAACTTCTGCCTTTAATAAGCAGGATTGCAGACACATCTGAAATGAGCTCTAATATTGTGTGAGATGTGTAGTCAATTAGAAAAAATGACTTTTCGTCTACCTCAGAAGAATTCTTTTTCAAAACTATTTCTGTGGTATATAATGGTAGATCTTTCTGCTGCAGTATAAGGCAGTAGGTAAAAGCAGTGTTATAATGTGGAGTCTGCAATTATGGACTTCAAGACCTGAGGTAAATGACAACTCTTTGGAATCAGGATAACCAAAACTCCAAACCTGAGCATAATTTAAAGCATATGAGCTGTGTCAATCCTGAAATTCTTTCATGATCAGTAAGGCTTTATATAACAGCAATAGATGTTTCCCTATGTGGATGTTCACCGAAGTCTGATCTTGAATTCAACAATGCAAAAGTAGTCTCATTAGACTAGATGCTGAACTGTACATATGGAAGTCATGGGATAGAAGATGGGGACAAGAAAAGACTCATAGACTAGATTCTACGTTTTTGTTCTATCAGTCAAGTGATAAATTGTAATTTCTTCTTGTCAGTTCAGACTACATTGGACACTAGGAATGCCTCAATCAAGAGAGCTGGCTAGAAGAGGGACTAGAGGCAATGTTCCACTGTTCAGTTAAGCTTTCCGTGTAGTCCAGAGACGAGAGTAGGCTTGGCAGCTGAAATTCCCATACATATTGATAAATAACCCCACATCATGAAGGTGGACAGAACTCTGAACAGTAACTAGGGAGCAGAACATAAAGAAAAAGGAAGAGATGAGGAAAACATACAAAACCAAAATGAAGGTCAGATGGCCTCTGTCCTATCTATGTGCATATCTGTCAACCAGTTAAAGATTACTAGGTTGTTCATAATGCTTCCAACAAGCTCAGGGTCTCTTCCATAATACAGGGAAGTCACAGAAGCTTATTCTGTGACATATTTATTAATGACTTTGCTCAAAGAAATGAACAAAGCATGAAAATAAAAACCACAACCCCCTCTCCTAGCATTATGTGTACATTTTATTTTGTGGATGCTAACAACTCTTACCTACAACAGTTTGCCTGTGGGAATCATAGGCTGCAGCTGGACACACCAGGCTTTATTTCTGTTTGTGGCCAATACTCCCTGTGGTGATAATGGAATTTAAAAAAAAGTCAGCTTTATCAGTCAGCTTTTCAGAAAGCAATTTTGGAGAGAATATTCCTATCAAGATCACATGTAGATTTGTGAAACAAGGGTATTTTCCAGCAAAACCACTGTTCTGCATTACATTTATCTCATTTTTTGCAGCTTCCACAGTAGAAACCTTCAAACATGCTTTAAGCAGTGCCAGATATCCTGCTGGTTACTCATCAAAAGCACAGTTCAGAAGTGTTATTATGGTATTTTAGCCAATATTCTCTCTCTCTCTCTCAAATTATTTTTGGTTCTTTTCAGCACACTCAAAAGAGTTTAATATGTGATGGAGGTTGTGACAATATGTTTAGTGCCTAAAACCATTCATATTAATAGTGGCCCAAATCAGCAATTTAAACTTGTTTGAACTCTTGGAAGTTTCTTACTGTAAGGTTATTGCACAAAAGGAAAACATAAACTTTGGATATGTAAGAAAGAGTAATTACTAGAAGAAAATAAATTATTTTACTATTCTGCTTATTACTCATGAAAGTAATATTAAACATACCCTCTTTAAGAGAGGGGCAGTTGGAAAGAGTGAAGAAAATACAAAACTTGAAGAATGAAAGGAATATAAGGAGTGTAAAAGGGCCTGTTTCTTTATCTTAGTGGGGTAAAAATTGAGAGGTGATCAATAATTGTAAACCATCTTCACTGACAGGAAAATACTAGGTATTGAAGAAGATCTACAGTATAGTACACACATATGCAACAAGAAATTATGTCTATAATTTTAAGAATTAAATTGGGGATATGGCCTGCATCTTTAGCTGTGAGGGTAACTAATCATTGCAAAACATCACTTAGGAAAATTGTCCGTTCTTCACCTCTTCAGTGAAGACACAAATTCTTGGAGTGCAATCAGGAGTGACTGGGTGGAATTCAGTGGTCTGTTAGACAGGAAGTCTGATTCAGATAATAAAATCATACTTTATTGACCTTAAAAATCAATAAAAGGTTTGTAATTTTAAGCCCTAAGTATCATAAAGAAAACTAATCATGCAAATCTGATTTGTCTGTGTTATAGTGAACCTTCATACTGAGAAAAAGTGTCAGAATAATGTAGTGCAAAAGGAAATTTCCCTTCTACCGCTTCTTCTGCCCGTCTCCATATGGTTGCAACTCTGGGGCTTGTCATCATATCCATTTCTACATTACATATAACAGTTCTGGATTTGTTCTGGAAATAGTTGTTTACAGCCAAACCTAATGCACTGGAATTAAGTGCAGTGTTTCCAGTCACTAGATCCACAATTTGTGAGCATTTGTTATTAGTTCACATCTATACTCTGGCAAGATGGGTGGGGGTAAGCGGGGGGGTAAAGTGCTGACTACCTAACTTCATGTGTGCAACCATAGTATTTGCTTCTCGCTTCGGTCTGTATCATCCCACAAAGCACATGGAATTGTGGTGCATTTCCATGCCAGCAGCAAAGCAATTGCTGTCCTCTACTAACCCATTGTAGAGTACTGATCTGTTAGATAACTCTATTTACAATACAACAGAACTCTGTATTACATGTGGATATCGACTGTCTCCCCCCCCCTTTTTGTATGGCTATTTTAGCAACAGTGTAAGAAGTTACACATGACAACACAAATTTGGGGTGGGGGGTGCTGCATATGGCTGCAAAGGTATGATTGCTTCTGTTTAAGCCCTGCAGAAATCTATCTGTGATGCTTATAAATAGTTATAGGGGGAGAAAAAGGCATTCCTAATTTCATTCCTCAGGAGAGGGAGAGAGAGATGACTTACAAAGATAATCAAATAAAGAAAGATCAGCCAATATTAGCATCCTGAATAATAACACAGAGATCAACCAAAGAGATTTAAACACTTCAACACACCCTGGAAAAGAAAATCCATTTTTCTGATAACAGTTATTGAAGTTGAGCTATCACAAAACATAGTTTACAGAATGCATGAGAGACTACAGCACAGGAATGAAAAATACCTTAGTACACAATCTGGAATGGTCAGATGCCCTTTTGGGGCAGATCTTGTTACCCATTAGTTCAATGGGTATCTGTAATACTAGTCTTAATCATGAAAGTCAAGATCTGTTTCCAACCTATTTGCCCTGATAGCCAATTAGTTTTTCTTCAGTGACTTCTTTTGTAAACTGTTTTGTTCTATACTAGGCATGAAAAATGTTTGGTAAGATCACATTTTTCACATTCTGCAGTGCAGGTGCTTCATACAAATCTATATCTAGTGTCTTTTATTCACATGAAGTAAATTGTTCTTGTTCAGACTTAGTTTATCACACCAAAGTCAAATGGACTAGGTCAATTTGGGGCACTTTTTACATATTTCATGGTCCGAGGGGGGGTTGGTGTTAATCTCTGATAATTGCAGTAACTCTGTAGCATAGATAAATGTGTCAGGCATTGATAATCCTTAGAAAAAAAGCCCACAGAAATGTTAGACATGAACCTCCCATTGACAGTTGAACCTATCTCTTAAGCATTCATCCACTTTAAAAGCAAGGTATATGGATAGTTTTGAATTTGAGTTGAGAAAAATCTTTGCTTTTAGGCCCCAGCCTACATGCCACAAAGTGAGTCAAGCAACAAATTTAAATAAAGAAGATTTTGCACTAACTGCAAAAAATTATTCAAGCAAATAAGGCGGCAGTAAAAATGCTTTATCTTTAGTCAGGGCAATGGGGCCATAATTACTGAGCAGCCACCAAAGACTAAATGTACTTTGAGTGTAACAGCTGATTTCTAGTTGCCAAGCCTGTAAGAATCTTGCCAATTTATATTAGATTTTAAGTCATTATGAATATCACAAAATATCCCTAAAAATCTGAGCTTCTCATAAGTGAAAACTCACCTCATCAATAGCCTATTTGATATAATGCACTAGAATGATATGAGTCATCCAGATGCAGACCAGGTTTTTAATTGCACAAAACTCCTGGCTAATCACAAATGATTGGTATGTTTGGATTAAAAGATTTCCCTGCATTTATCAGCAGGTTTAGTCAATCCCCACAAACAAATGCCATCACAAGGGCCCTCATTTAGGGGACACTTTTGCATAAGTTATTAATGTTTAATCTGGGGAAAAGGCATAATCTCATGTTTCTTCAGTTTCTAGAAGATGAGAACAATTTGGGCCATTCATAAACACCTTAGGACTGAAGAGCAGCGTGGAGATCCATCACCCCACTCTTTCTTTGTCTTGAGCCAGACGCAGCAAGGTGGGGCAAGTTTTACAGTGTTTTTCTGCTGCCTACCTCTCTTTTCTCCAACTCATTATCTTTGGTCTTGGCTCTAATTTTGCAATGTCATTTTCAGTTAGTGGCAGTTAAGTTTTTTTCAGCTTTCTGGATCTTTATTGCCAAATTAATATAGCCTTACGATGTATTAGTACATTTTGAAACTTTACCACAGGTATTTAAAGAGAGCTCAGGTTAGTTTTAGATGAAATGTAATGTTTCATACAGAGTATGAATCTGTGTATATAAAGCTATGTGTATAAAAATAGCTGATTAACTGATTAACAGGACTTTTGGAACAATATGATTTTGTTAGTTTTAGCATGATCTTTTGTTGTTCTGGTTGTTGCTTGTCTGGTTACACATACAAGAACAGGGATAACCCTGCCTTGTCAGGAGTTTAATTATTTTCTCATCCATACTTGGTTTTGAAGCTTACCGGAGGAAAGTACTGTGGGCAGCGCAGCTGTCACCGTTATCACTGTAGCTCCAAATACAGTAGTCCTGATTCCCATTGTAATGCAATTAATCTTCCACTTTGCACTAATGGATGAACAAGCATATTTACTGCAGCATAAAATCCTAATTATTTCCTGAACAGATGCATAAAGGGAATTTAAATTAATGGCAAGTGACAAATGTGATAAATGTAGATAACATCTTTAAATACTAATATTCTGCATTGCAGACATTCTTCCAATGCTCACAGTTTCTAAACCTCCACAGGATGTGTTTTCCCCTTGTAACGAAGCTGTCTCACAGACAGATGTTTCAGGCACCAGGTAACTCCCCCTGAGGACACCCCTGCCCAGCAGGCATGACTTGAGTTGTGTTGCATTCGGAGTTGTTGGTCGGAGTCCTCCTTTCATCCCAACCCCATTGCTTTATAGTCATGCAGCATTTCCTGTCAAAAACTCATGAGTGAGGTCTTCATCCTCCTCTCATTGAACTGTCTTAAAGATTTGTGCGTTACATAGAAATAAAACAGATTTGGGTTTTTTTTTACAAAATTCTTTACAAAGTAAGATTGCTAGAAGACCATATGGAGTGGTCATACTAGCAATGTGAACTTTAGCAATGTAGTACCTGGAATTTGCCACATCTCCAGCGAAGGCTAACCTGAAATTTCATCTGCAAGGCTTCCAAGGACCATCACTACGTGACGTACGATTCTGTCTCATTCACAGAGCACAGACATATTCTAGGATCTGGATGCAGAGAAAATGTCTTCTGCTTCTCCAGATCCATGAAGGTCTGACTTGACTTGATAAAGCACCTTCTATTTTTATGTCATGTAGGTTCTGAATTCTTTTCAGGGCAAACAAATGCATTTATTCACTACTTTATGTTAGCAAAACAGCCCAAAGCCTGTTAATGAATGCATCTTGCAAGCTATATCCCTTGACAAAACAAGGGTAGTATCTGGTCTGTGCAGCTGTACTAATGCTTTCATAAAAATAGTAATATTTTGTGGGGCTAACAGCTTTCAAATTTTTCATACTGTCCCTGTTCAGATTTTTCACTGCAGTAATTCCCGTCTTCTTTCATTCAGTCTTAGGTAGCCTTTGAGATATCCATGACCCCAGAGATTCACACAGGTTCCTTTTTTCCCAGTGTCCATTAATTTTTTCCTCACTCTCTTAACTCTCCTTGTCCTATTGATACCGTATTTCCGTGTCATCTTTGTCACTTCCCAGTTCTTCTGTCTTCTCTGTCTGGCCAGATTACTGCTCCACCTTGCCCACTGCTGTTATCAGCTCCCGACAACTCCTTTCTCAAGTGTGCATTAGATTGAGATATCAGTATAATGATACAGCAGGGACTCCAAAAGTGCTGCAAATTAGATTTGAAAGAATATATTAAAATGAACTCTCTCTCGGTACCAAGGGGGATATTAGGAGAAACTAGGATAACTAAACGTTTACCACTCCCTGGAAATAAATGGTACAGGCAGCAGAACAAAGTTGCAGACAAATACAGAGGAAAATCAGTGTAGTATACCAGTAGAATTAATAAGATAAAAACCTAGGTTTTAATCAGTATATATTTAATTGTCATGGAACCTTGTTAGAGGCATTCAGGCTGCTACCTGTTAGCAGTTAACTTCTGCCCTTAAATACGAAGGTTTATATACTAGTAAATTTTTATCATGTCTAAGTTCTCATTATCCATGTAAATGTATAATTCTTTATTAATTCCATTTAAGCTCTTAACCTCAATTATATCCTGTGGCAGCAAGTTCCGCAGGTTAATTACGCATCATGTTTAAAAAATTTCTCCTTTCATCAGCTTTATATTTATCTCTTAACAATCCTTTCTTTATGACCCTATTACAATTTACGTAATTTCCTAGAAATTGCCTTTCTTGTACTCTAGCTCTGGTTTTTTTCTTTTCTCAAGAACAAAAAAGTTTGACAGCTTATCTTTTTTATTATTTGAAACAAAGTAGCTCTAAAATAATTAAAATATGTGAGACCAGTGTAAAAAATTTTTCTTTGACCTCAGGGTCACCCGACAGAACACCTTCCAACATTTTATTTCAGAAATAGAACTAATCCAGAATATTATCATGCAATAAAATGTAATTTCTGAAACAGACACTTTGTGTAGAGGAAATATCTCTTTGTTCAAACTGTTGTGCTTGTTAGCAAACTTGAAATTGTGCTAATTAATTTTTTTCAAGCTGAAACTGCAAATCATGAGTAAAGTAACAATAAAATCACCTTGTTTCTCAAAAGCCTAACGAAACCAAAGACCATGAATGCTATTGGCAGAGAACTGGACTGCTACAAATACTTAGTTGGGCCATGGAAATTTATTTCTCAGGCTATATTTTCCAAATTCATAAACACTTAATGTGCAAAGATAAAATCTGGGGAGAAAAACTTTATGGAAGTAGTGTCTTATGTAGCTTTTTAAGTATGAGGTATAGCCATATACATAACCTGCTGTCTTTTGCAGAGTCATTGACGGATATACTCAGTGTATTGGAAATGTATGTTCTAGATATGAGAAATCAACATTGTCAAAATCAGATTATCTTTTTAGTCCTTTGTTTCCTAATTCTCATCTTCAGAAAAGCTTATCAGAGGAAACATTCTGACATATTTAATGATTTAATTCACTTTTGCCAGATTAATGCATTCAATTTTTTTTTCTCCCAGTCTTTCCATATTATTTCTGCTATGTTATTGCTGCTGAAAGATTATGATAGAGCAAGCACAAGGCTGTCCACAAAAACATCATCTACAGCAGAATTGTTCCTTCTGCTTCTTCAGGCCCATATGTAGTTCCAGTAGACAAACAGGAAAGATTTTAATATTTATTAGACATGCAGATCCAATACAGCTGTGCAAGAGATGTTAAGCTCTTCCTTGTTTTGTTTGCCTTGATCAGAAAATGGAAGTTCCATTTTGTTTCACTGAGTTCCTTCCTAGCACAAAACTCTGTAAAAGGGCTGGTGGAATTCCACTTTGCCAAGGAAAACAATCAGATTTGCCGAATGATTTGGAGTGTGTCATCAGGATGACAGTTCCCTCCATCAAGACCACCCCAATGTCTTTAGGGTACTCTATAAACTTGGAGACTTAAAAGACCAGTACGGAGAGGGTAGCTCTTGAGACCTTCGTCTTATACATACATAAAGGAATAACTCTTCCTGATTTTTGAACTGGTGCCATTTGATCTGGAACTGTGGGAAGAATCAGCCTGGAAGCTCACTGGCCCATGACTTTTGTGATTAACACATCAAAGAAGAGTTTCAGTTCAGTTCTTCAGCCTTGTCAGTTCTGCATTTACACAAATATAGAAAAATAAATCCTTAAAAATGAGCTGAGACTCAAGTTTTATGAATCCATTTTTCTGGCACAAGTTCAACGGACTGAGTTTTATGAAAATCGCAAGAAGAATGAAAATGGTTGGGAAGGTTCATTTTTATACACCTTTCTGTGTATCTTTTCCCAGTCTCTGTAGCCTTTGCTACACAAAAATCCCAAACAATTACTAGGGTTTCTGAGATGTGATGATCTTCTTCTTTTACCTCTATTCTGTATAATTATAAGTGAATTCTGGAATGTCATCAGCCCCACAGCTCATAGTTATTTCCGTACAAATCCTCAAAGAACAAGTATCATGCCTCTTGGTATAGTGCTTAACTGTGGACACTTCAGTAAATCTCACTTGGTAAAATAATAGGAAGTTTAATGCATCTAATTTGGTAACATTTGCAGTAGACTTAATAGAAGTTAAGCCTGACCTATGTATAAAGTAAAAATATTTCTTAGAAGTAGAGTGATGTGAGGAATTCTGTGTTGGATTTGTGGAACTGTAGGCACAGGGAAGTCATCTCTCCTCCCTATAGTCAGGCTCAGAAACGATGACAGACCTGGGAACAGAACCAAGTTTTCTCATGAGTGATCCCTGTGATGATATTGCCCTCTTTCCTTGCATGCTCTGTAGTCCTCTCAGGCTTTTGGTATTTAAGGAATGGCAGGTGAGACCTTTTGGACTGCAATTATATCTAGAATACAGTGCTGAAAATGTGTCATACAGTTTTTTTCTCTCTTGGTAGTCTGTCTCCAATTACTAATTGGCACCACCAAGTCCAAAATCCACACCCAAACCAGTACAGCCCCTCCTCTTCTCCCAAAGAAAAGCTTTTTGCATTTAGGCAAGAAAAAACGCTGTTGCATGCTCTAGCCAGGACCAACACCAAAAAAAGGAACGGTGCTGTACAGCAATAAAAATTTCAATTTGAAAGAAATTTGTCATGATAATGTTTGTTTTCTTTTTACTTCTATTAATACAAACTTTAAAATGAAAGGTCACTTCAAGATTTAAAAAAAAAAAAAAAAAAAAAGAAATATCCTGTTCCAAAAAGATTAGAATGAAGCAATTTCCCTTGTGAAGAAGCCTTTTTCACTTTTCCTTAAGAAAATGCCAGTCAAATTGACATATTCATGTCAAAGGTTTTCTTTTTTAACAAAAATCTATTTTCTAGAAGAAAAAGAAAACAGTTTCACCAGTTCTAATAAAGATTTTGTGTTTGAGACTTGGATAGAAAATTCAATAATTCACAAGGTAAAATAAGATCCAGTTAATTCTAGCTTAGTGGTTGTGCCCTTCAAATCTAATGGGAGGAAACTTGTTTGGTCAGAAAGTCGGAAGACAACTCCAAGGTACTTTAGCAAGTATGTACATGGATAAGGAGTAGCTACTTTGTAAAGGCTTGTTTCCTGACCATAAATATACTTTAAGACTACTCGCCAGGACACCTGGCAGCTACCAGTTACAGCACTCTTAGCAGTTACAGCTGAACAAGAAAGGTTGCTGTAGACTGGGGGTGTCAGAATAATCTCACTTCAGATGGTGATTTTTATACAATTCTCAGATTGTGCTACATGACACTCTGTAGCACGATATAAAGGAACAAATATAAAGTATTCATTACTTGTTATAACAGAGTGAAAGCCACAGCAAGTTATGAATAGACCGTGTGGCCACATACAAAATCTTTCTTTAAGTGAAGATTTGCCATGGCCCGTTACGGATCCAGCCGCATCGAGGGACAGCTGTGTGTTGTGGCACAGGTCATAGCGCCGGGTCTTTGGTCACCCACCGCTGGAGCTGTTGGTCCTGGCTAGAGCATGCAACAGCTTTTTTTCTTGCCTAAATGCAAAAACCTTTTCTTTGGGAGAAGAGGAGGGGCTGTACTGGTTCGGGTGTGGATTTTGGACTTGGCGGTGCCAAGGTATGGCTTTGGGAGACCAGAAGGATGGCCTAGTGCAAAAGGTCCGTTGGTGCAGATATAGCCAAAGACCACATTGTTCTACTCAAGTAGCTCATGGGTGACTTTTCTCAGGGTAGCCAGTACAGGAAAAATACTTGTTCAGGAGCATTTTTGGTGGCAGCCTTGCTTCAGGCAATTTCAGAACTTGTCTTGAAATCTTACTGTGAAAAACTCCCTAGGGAACCAGAAGAACTGCAGCCAGTGCAAAAGCTGCAAAAGAAACCTAGCAGCTCAAACTTTCTCTCGGGCTGGCCAGCTGACCATCAGTTTTCATGGCTCCCAGTCTCTGTCTTTTCCTAACAAATATGAATATGTATTAGGGCAGAATTTCAGAACCGAAGACCCCACTGAAAGAAAGACCTCTAGTATCTTGTGAAACAGCTCTTCTTTCTCAGAGACAGATGGTTGAACCTTTATGTACTGTGTCCAATATTAGCCTTAATTTTCTTTTGTATTCATCTGCCCTATGATGACAGCTAAGAAAAGAAGTCATTCATGTAAAAAGATGATGGCACTTGACAAGCAAAATCTGTAGTTTATTAATAATTAAAAATTATTTCCATGTTCTGTTACTGATGGAATATTTAATCATTTGTTCAGTCAATACCAATGTCTCATTTATTATTCATTAAAGATAAATACTATGTAGTGCTTCTGGATTGGAATGTGTTACACCAAGATTATTAAGAGCACCTAGAGTTGATTTATTATTTAGAAATTGATTAAACTTTTGTACAGAATTTAATGACTTAAATAACCCTCCAGATTTTTAAAGTTAACAATAAGTTTTATTTAAAGATTGGTTATGTGAACACAAGCAGTTATGGAGAAAAAAGAAGCTCTCAGACCTAAGTTTAACAATTAAACTGAGATCGTTCTGGAGAGAAACGCATCACTAATACCAGGCCTGCCTCACACATCCACAATGACTTTCTTTTATTTTTAATGTGAAAGTACATCAGAACATGCTGTGCTGTGTCACCATAACCTTGCCACTGCTTAGCCCTGTCCTCTGAGGAATCAGCATGGCCCCCCTTCATCCCCCCAATTTTTACCCCCTTCAGGTTGGGCTACTAGACTTTTTTGAAGGGACTCGTGTATGATTTATGGAGGTTGTGCTGTACCCCTTCTTCTCAGTCTGTATCCTGAATAAAGCCAAAGATCAGGAAAGGAGAGATTCCTCTCTTCACATCCTGTCAGTGGTAACTTACCACCTGAGGAGTATAAGGAGATGAGACACTTCTTTCTTCTCTGCAAGTGGACAGTCAGCCCAGCAGCAAAAGGTCTGCTGTCTCTCTCTGTAAAAGGGTTTCTAACTTGACTGGTAATGACTAGCTACTAAGTGAAACCAGTTTTGAAAATGAAGTCTTTGATTTTTATAGCTCCCTAATTGCTGGGGCAAACCTGGAGGCTGCAGCCCAGGTCAGGGAATTGAATTTACTTGAGGAGACTAAGAAGAGAATAAGTCATTACCTGAGGGGATCAGGTAACAACTGTGGTATCTATTGTTTGTAGCTTCAAGTTAGATTAGATCTCTGGCTAGAGTATGTTATGCAAAAATTTTGGAAAAAATAAAAAGTTCGGTTTATTAGTTTTTAATAAATAAACAAAAAATACCTTGAGGTATTAAAAGAAAAAGTGAAGGGTTTTCTGTACTATTTCCCTTTCAAGCTTATTATTCAAGGTTCGGAACTCTTTTCCCTCCCTTCAAATAATGCAGGACTTCCTAACCTCACTAAAAGAAATTTTTCTGGTCATTCTTTTCTCAGACATGGGGAACATCTTGAAAGAGTTCAACTACCCAAAAATACGTATCGTAAAGACTTACAGGCTTTAAGGGTCATTCATGTGGGTGCAATATGCTTTCATTCTGCTTCCTGCAAACCGCAATTCCTGAAGTACCTCTGTTTCCCCATTCTTCTCAGTTAAGCACATGCAGATATGGGTGTTGGACAAGGCACCAGAGGAGAGAACCTCGATAGATCATAGAGGTACCCTTTGTCCCCCCTCAGAGGAGGTATGACAGTGCAGAGGAGAAAGTATTTATTAAAATTCAGAGATATTCTCTCCCCTTCTGGCTCATCCACACTCAAGGGGAGTAGGGAGCACCTATGCACCTCCTGGGTAGATTTCCTCCTCCACAGAGCAGATCTTCTTTTTTTTTTTTCACTGGATACACATTGCTGAGATTAGACATAAGCATTTCCCATGTATTTTTGGGAGAAGGAGGATATTTCTCTGCACATTTAAACCATGCTTTATTCCATGAATAGCGTGTGTAAATGTCAAACAGGACAAGCAGAAAGGTTTTAGAGTACTCATTGAAAAAGCAGTCCCCAGGTTGTTCGTGCACCAAAGCAAGGGGTCCCCGTGTCCAGCGCCGAGGCAGTTGTAGCAGAGCACCAGGGCTGGCAGGAGCGATGGAGGCTGCTTCGTTACGGAAAGACTTGGTGGAGAAGGGAGACGTGAGGAGGAGGAAGTTTTCTTTTAGAAAAAAATGTAGCCTTCGGCTGCATCCTAACAAACTAGACAATTAACAGTAGAGTGCTCTGCCGTGGGAAGGAGTAACACCTTCTCATCTGTCATACGAGAGACAAGTGAAAATAACTCCTGCTCTGTAGGTGTCCACAAAGGCTTGTCACAAGCTTTACCCTGGGAGCATTTCCTCATTAAAAGTGAAGGGTAGAGACAGAGTGTAAATATCACCACTTTTCTGTAGTTCTACCTGGTGTTGGCTTTATTGAATCAGAGCCCTGCTTTTCTTTAAATTCACATCCCTGGAAAGGGAAGGTTTCTGGGCTGAGAAATGCTGCTTGGCGTTGCTGAAAGCCAGGGTGGGACTGGATAGAGCAGGGTGAAATTCAGGAAAAAATGGGATTCAGTGGTGAGCAGAGGATGAAAGTGCTGATCTGGGGAGGTCTTCAATGAAGGTAAATTTGCTAAGTGTTACAAATGTGAAATATCTATCGGCATATTTCTAAACACATTGTAATTAAGATTACATTACATATGCCAATCTCTATAATTAATTTTTTAATGTTACAATTATAGAAACCAGAAGAAAATTGAGTGATTACAATATGATTAACATAGGTAATCACATTAGAAAGACACTCTTGAATTCTTCAGTACCAAATCTTGGATTTAGGTAAAGATTTTTTGACTCTTTTTTAATTTCTCATAAAACCTAGAACAGTGTTAACTCCTTAACGACACAATGATTTCTGTGTTCCAAAACTATCTGAAGTGTTCCCAATGTGCTGTTGATACAGTATATCGGTGTCCTGGTTTCAGCTGGAATAGAGTTCATTTTCCTCCTTGTAGCTGGTGTAGTGTTATGTTTTGGATTCAATATGAGAAGAATGCTGATAACACACTGAAGTTTTCAGTTGTTGCTAAGTCGTGTTTAGACTAAGTCGAGGATTTTTCAGCTTCTCATGCACAAGCAAGAAAGCTGGAGGGGCACAAGATGTTGGGAGGGGACACAGCCAGGACAGCTGACCCAAACTGGCCAAAGGGATGTACCAGACCATATGATGTCATGCCCAGTATATAAACTGGGGGCAGTTGGCCTGGGGGGGCAGATCACTGCTCGGGAACTGACTGGGCATTGGTCGGCGAGTGGTGAGCAATTGCATTGTGCATCACTTGTTTTGTATATTCCAATTCTTTTTATTATTATTATTGTCATTTTATTGTTATTATCATTATAATTTTCTTCCTTTCTGTCCTATTAAGCTGTTTTTATCTCAACCCACGAGTTTTACTTTTTTTTCCCCTATTATCTCCCCCATCCCACTGGGTGCAGGGGGGAAGTGAGCAAGCAGCTTCGTGGTGCTTAGTTGCTAGCTGGGGTTAAATCACGACAATCAGAATGAAAAAGAGTAGAAGACAGAACTTTGACACTTTTAAGTATGACTTTTAAGTAGCTTTTAGTGAAGAAGATATAACCAGCTAGGAAGAAGGAATAAAAGAATTTAAAATAAATAAACCTTCAGAAATGTGGAGTGTATTGTGTGCTGTAGAAAATTCTGGTAACTTGAAAGCTTTTCACTTACAGAGACCCATCTTAAAAATTAATTACATCAAGAGAAACACTTTCATCTGAAAATTACTTTGCTGGGTCTATTTATGACAGACTTCACGGATCAAAATCATTGAAAATACAGTGAAAATACACTGAAAATAAAGAGATTTTCAGTGGAACCCACAGCCAGTATAGGACCTGAAACTTATTTGCAATCTTTTATGTGTTATAGCTGGAATATTTTTTTTCATGTTGTTTTAAAGAGAGATGTGCTTTCTATCAGTTTATAACTAATCAGATCACTAGGAAGAAGACAGCTTTAGGGCTTTGTACTGTTTTGCATTTATTTTGCCTGTACGTATATTGTGAGTAGTGTAATTCCATTAACAGCAAAAATGGACTAAAAATGCATTTTGTACATTCCTAGAAACAAGACAATAAAGCAGTGAAGACATCCTTCTCTTAATACGATGAACTGTTCAAATGCTCTGTTTTCAGTTTGTGGGTACAGCAGAACCTAACATATTACAATTTAGATGTGTATGTCAAAGATGCTCAGAATACGTGATGTGACTAATTTAGTACTGATGTCAGACATCTATTGTGACTTCACACAAATCTGTAAACTGCTAGTTCTGGGCACAGTGCTTACACACCTCACTGGTCCTACCGTCTCTAGGAAATATTTTTGCTGGGTTGGAATCTTCATTCTATTTATGAGTCTGAAAAGTTAACTGTTTGTTAAATATGTTTTTTAATAATTTGCAGTATCTCTGAATCTTACACTTTGTTACAGAATGTGGAAGATTATTAGAATAGTTTAAATATACTTAAATATTTCAATATAATACAATGAAATTAGAAGGCATCATTGAAATACTGCAGTCTTTTCCCTCCACAATTTCTATATTACATCTTACTCAACACCATAGTATGGGAACGTGTGTGATATAAATGGGTTTCCTCCCTGTCTTATTTTAGTTGTAAAAACCATCTTCCATTAACTGTGTGGGATTTGCAGTTTGGGGACTGAACATTTTTCTTGCCTATAGCTGTATTGATCCCTGTGCAGTTCAAAGTCCTAGAAATGATAGTTATAAATTCCATGAGGAAAACATTGGGGGCTGCCAGCTCTTCCCTCCTATGGAAGAAAGATAAATGATCAGCAGGAATGCAAGGTTTGAGGTCTTGATATTTGGTGGGTTTCTTTTACTTGACCCTTTCCTAGCAAGAAAACTCCTATAGATAGGACTGTACAGTAAAGGAAGCAGAGATTGTTGCTGGCTTAAGCCATTAAAAGCTCTTTTTCAGCTCTGAAGCAGGGATTTTACTCTCCTAAAGGATGGGGAGACAGTGATTTAGATGACCAGTTTTTTCAAACATACTGAATGGTTTATACCTACAAATATTCTATAGTGTTATCGTCATGTAAGTTATCACTTAGATTGGCTGTGTAACAGCCCCATGAAAAATAGACTGCAGGGAGTCTTCTTTCTGACCGATAATGGACAAAATGGACCACAGTCCTGGATCTCCTTCCAACTTTAAGTGTTGGGAATCTGTAAGAAGCCAAAAGACAGCAGAGCATGCAGAGTTTCACAATTCTGCCTAAGGCAAGCATCTTCTTTATTTAAGTGCCATAATCCATCAGAAATTCATGGCCACAGTATGAAAGGGTCAGATAGTAATCTTTTGAAGGCAGGGGAATGAAGACCTTTCACAAATGCATTTAAAAAAATATGATAAGTTGGTTTTTTTCCTTTTCTAAATTTGATCACACGCTGTTACGCAGTAACCAAATTACTGGGAGACTATTCTTCACTGGGGAATAATCAGCTTACAGAGCTTTCTGTCTCTAAGATCATGGAAAGGCTTAACTAGGAAAGAGATCATCCCATATATATATAATTTCTGGCATCTGAACTGAATTTGCATTTTAACCTCTGAAGGCCTTATGGTTTGTGTCACCCACAGCTGGATCATTGTCAAGTGGTGTGAACATGTGATGAGAAACAAGAGTTTTGCTTGCCTGCCTTTGCTATTGTCTTGCTGTGTGACCTTATATTTAATATGTGGGCCAGTGTTTTCAAAATTACTCCCTTATTGTTCATACTTTATGTAAGTCTCCGCATGCCCTACTGGAGACACGTTTAAATATTTATTGGCTTGTGGGCTTGATTCTTCCCTTTCCCATATGATTGCTTGACACATAGGATATCATTAAAGCAATCTCTGACTCTTCTGTGTCAGTGCACTGGTCCCAGTAGCAAACACGCCTAATGAAGAAGTCCAAATGAAATCTTCTCCAGCAGCTTGCTACGGAAAGCATTCAGGTGTGTAGGGGCGTGACTCAGGGTCAAATGTCAAAATTCTCAATTTTGTGATAATGCCGAAGAGTTTCCAGGGAATATCATACCTCATCCAGCTCCAGACAGTGCTGGCAAAGGGAAAACCGACTTTCAGTATTTCAGCCAGGCCCATCTTCGTACATGGGACTGATGTGATGAAAGCTCCCTTTAAAGGGATAGCTCTCCATTTTCCGAAGTTTGTGAATAAACACTGTGGTGAGAGCGATAAATTACATTTCCAGGATATCAGAAGTGCAACAGCTGGATGGGGAAAAAGGAGATACTGCGACAGAAGTTTAGCTTAACAGAAACTGTATTTCAGCTACAAACCTTAACGCCCAGTTGCAGGCTTAAGGGCCACTTGTGGGTATGTCCGCCTCGGTTGTCATTCACCAGGTGATCTTAGGCAATCTGACATTCCTCCTCTCTGCCTGAATGCTTTCCGTCTGAGACTTCATGGTGAAGTGTTGCCAGTAGCCAGCCTTCCCAAATCCCCAGAACAGCTTCAGACCGTGCTAACCTCTGTGGGGCTGTGGAAAGCCCATCTGTTCATTCAGTCTTTTGACTGTGGCAGATTAGCTGTGATGAGGTTTTTGTTTATAGGCTTTCGAAGGTAATAGGTTGGATGCTACCCTTGTGCTTATGTTGTTCTAGCAGGGGGTTGCAGTTATAAATTTAGGTTCGCTTCCTTTGCAGGCAGTTGTTGGCAGTACGATGTTAAATGGAATCTAATTGCAAAGTAAATTCACCTAGAGGGACCTTTTTTTTTTTCCTAATAAATTGAAATATACATTTAGAAATAAATCTTTGTAAAAAGGCATTAGTTCACAGAACATCTGCTTACTGAATGTTACACAATATTGAAAAAAAGTTATTTAACAGAACTTCTTTGCAGAACTGTATCTCATTTAATTCTAGATCAGCAATGGACATTCCAATGTTGCCAGATACTTAGTCTTTTGATTGTGTATTTAATTTTATTTCCTGGTGTCCAATCTGTTCTCCTGCAAGTTTGACATCAGTAAAGCTCAGGCAGACTCAAGAAGGTTACTTGTCATTTCCAACAGTACGAAGTAAGAATTGGATCTTTACTGTCCAAAACATGTACAAGAGTTCTATCGGAATTATCCCTGAATGCTGCTGTGAATACTAGAGCAGACAAATACACACCTCTTGGGAGAAATCCTGCAGTTATGAGAATCCCATGCCAATTTAATGAAGCTGCTGAGAGATTCAGGTGAAGTTTGGGATACTTAACTAATCAAGCTGTTGTGGATTGTCTCATGCCTGTCTATTCATTGCTGATTCACCCTTAAATTTAAATGGAGCTTGTTTCAACCAGCTACTTCAGCTGTTGTTAAGAGTGATCTGAATAGCTGTGATTTTGCTGTGCCCATTTTTCTCTAATAAAATAATGGTAGTTAATTATCGCAGTTGAAATATCTCTTTTGATATCAGGTTCTTTTCCTTCCTTCACTTTTTTGGCTTATCACCACTGGTATCATTTCAGATGACAGCCCCTCTGTATTATTTTGCTAATGCTGCCAAAGTCCAGTGAATGCACTGGCTAAGTACCAACTGCCATATTTCTTCCACTAGATGCTTACCTTTAACGGTGAAATCCCTAATTGGTGCTTCACACAACCCCTCTGCTTCAAGCATGTTAGCACTTGTTAGGTGGATGAAGTGATGTAAAGGAGTGTGGTACAAATCACAGAGAGCTTGAGGGCCTTTCCAGTGGGGGGGGGTGGGGGTGTTGCAAATATTTTTGTTCTTTAGGAGGTGAAGCTCTGGGCTATCTGTGTGAAGAAAACTCATTCCTCTCTTGCAAGATCTTTCAGTCAAGTCATAAACTAGCTCCGCCTGGCATTGTTGGGTCTCGCCCAGCTCCTATTTAAAATATCTCTAAAAGGTGCTTATCACATCATGGCCTAGATTCTGTTGAGGTGATTTCACTACCAACTTGGGAGCTACTTTCTTATTACGGCCCATCTGTACCCAGTCTTGTACTAAGGATCTTACTGCAAGCTTACATTTTGTGGATTGCAGATTGCTGAGTGAAATCAGAATGCAACAGGCACGTTCTGCATTTGTTTTTAAAAGGCTGCAGTCTGCTGCTCTGATCTTCCATATGATGTTCATTTTTCTTCCTATATTGAAAAAATGAGAACTTCCAAGTAGACGTTTGGAATAAAGAGTTGTTGATAAGCTCTACGTTTTTGTAATGCTTTGGGACATAAGCCAACATGAACAAGCAGAAATTTCATAACTGCTTCTTCCAAGGTCTCTTGAACATTACTCTGAAACATGGTGTTGCTTCGCCCTGGGGTCAGAGCTCTTGGCTACGTGGGAAACTGATTCAATCCACTGATGTGGTTTCTCTGTTTCAGGCAAATTAATAGAAATGTTGCCGTTTACTTCAATGAGAGCACAGGCAAGTCAGACACTAAAATGTCACAACTGTTCCATTCTTTGAAACAGTTCAGCTACAAAAATTTTGACCGCAGAAGTACATCTTGGGGGAGTACTGGAGGAAACAGTGAGGTACAAAAATTAATTCCACTAGGATTCTTAGTTAGGCCACATAGAGTTTATTTCTTTGCTACTTTACACCTCGAACAACTAAACTCATTTGCAAAGAGCAAGTGGAAAGTAGATATAAAATACAGCTGTTCCACCCCCAGCAAAATCTTATACATTCTGTGCAGAGGCAGATTAAAAATGGCAAAACAGCAGATAATTTAGCTTACACACTTTATGAAACTGTGTTTCAGACTGAATATGAGATAGATGGTGTTTTCAAAAATCTAGACACAGCTCTAAAATCTCCTAAGCAAACCCATCAGATTTATAGGCAGGGTTCAGAGAAATGATAGTGAAATATAGAATAAAGTATCTGTTTGTCTAGCAAGTCTTGACTGAATATTAATTTTTTCGTTATGTATCAGCAACTCAAAAAACAACAAAGAAGGTATCAAAAAAGCTTCTACATTTCAGTATCAGCTCAGAACTGCTGAGTAACTATACAAGTATTAGCATCAGCATAAATATAGACTATTAGGCTTGTGCAGTTATAAATTTAAATCGATCTGAGACAGAACAGTTTACAGTAGTTCTGAAATGACTGCTTGAGACAATGAGAAATTTGTATTTTCAGTCATTTGCTATAAGTGATTTTAAATCCTGTATTGCTATTAATTAAACAGTTTCCCGAGATAGTCTAATGGATGATTTTAAAAATAGAAATACAAATTAGTTTTACCCATATGTCATTAATTCTTCACCCTTTCCAGGCTACAATTGAAAGTGTCCTTGTCTACCTCAATCTGTCAGTCTGAATACTTTTTCTGAGGCCAAGGAACAGCAGTATTAACACTCTAGTGATAAAGGAATATCCAAATGAGAAACATTTCTCTTCTTGATTCTTCAACAATTTTTTGTATCATCTGCCCTGTAGATTATTAGCAGGGGGGATTGTCAAGGCTGTGCAAGTGACTGCAAATGTGGAGAACGTATGTATGTATGTATTAGTGACTGAATGAAGAAGATGGGGTGAAAGGTGCTTTTATTCTGTTGCTAATCAAAAAGTACTTCTACACTATCATCAAATCATCTCTTCGGCTTTGTGTTGATAAGATAAACAGATTGAATTTTTTTAATTTCTCACTGTAAACCATTTTTGTAATCCTTATGTAATTTTCTTTTCTCCACCCTCTTAACTTCTTTAAGATCTTCTAAATATGTGAGAATCTGAATACTTATCCTTTTCTGGTTTTCATCCCATCAATCACATACAATCATGCTTTACTTGTGTCCACTACAACCTGTTCATCTATCCAGGCATTTTAATAGTCCATTGGACAAAACTGCATCCTAAAAACTCACCTTGAGTTGCTAGTCTGCTATGACCCTTTCATGTCTATCTGATTCTTAGGATGGGGTCCTCATTCTATGTATTTTGCTGGCTGTCTTGGTTTGGGTTTTTTTTCTGAGATAATACCTAACCAGTTTTGACTGCATTAAAACTATCTCTTTAGAATGTTTAACTTGGTAATTCAAGCAAATTACTCAGCCCTTATTATTATTTGGCATTTCCTGCTTTTTTTCTTTTTTCAACTTGGAATTTTCATTAGTGATTGCATGCTTTCCCTTGTGTCATTGACAGAAATGGTAATAGCAGGAGCATAGTAGATGCATAGTGTCAATCCATGATTGAGCCAAGGAGAAACTCCCTTCTGGAATATGAGTATCACACTGAGAACTGTTTTTCAAGATCTTTTAGGTAGCCTTTCTTCTAGATAACACATGGTAGTTGATAAATTGTAGCAGTATTTTTCAATCAAGTAGCCATGGCAAACACTTTTAATGTTTATTAGATGACTATAGATCTTGTACTGAGTACTTACTGAGATCTCAATCCCAAGGTATCATAGTTTATGATCAAGTGACACAAATTCCTCCCTCTTCTCCACAAAAAAGCATGATCCTTCTCTGATCCTTCTGCTTTAGTCATGCTTTTATGGTAATTTTCTTAAGCAAATGCAGAGAATGACATGAAAAATCCCCCTGAATAGACAGCATTCTTTTCTCTTCAACTTCTTCTAGCTATGAATTCTTTCTTTCCATTACTGTCATTCACCATTTCCACCATATCAGTTATGTGCCCGTAAGAAATGAAGAAAAAGTCATTTATCATTGCTTCTAAGTGTTATCATGTAGAAGGAATGCCCTACGACTGAGCTACATCTTGAGTTGTTTTCAGATTTTTTTTGGCAGTGATATTAAATAACCAAGACTGGGTAGTTACTGAGAGAACTTGGAAAAAAAGAAGAGTAAACTTCTCTAAATAAAGCATCAGTGTACCCTACTCAATTTTGTGAGCTACTTAAGCTCTTGCTAATTGCAGTTAATTCTTCAAAAAGCTTTTCAGAACTTTATATTATAACCTCCACATGGATGACTGTATTCACAGAGAGTAAAAAGAAAATGGGAAAGTGAAATATATGAACTTGGACTGAAGAACAACTTTTTAATCTCTCCTTTTACTTGGGATAAAGTTTGGATAAAGCTTTTTTTTTTTTTTTCCTAAAAAAAACAAAGTCAAGACTTCTTTTTACAGATTACAGCTCCTTTAAAAAGTTTGTGTGTATTGGCAAAAATACCTCCAGCCTTCACTTGTGTGGTGTTTCCACAGCACCATGCTCTGAGCCAAGCTGGCATGGCAGTGCCATCCTCCCATGATCGGGCACTCCTGCTTTCTCTTCGCAGAGTTCATTTTCTGCCAGTCTGTCTCCATGAAACAACTCGCTCATGATTAGACAGGCAGCATTGCTGAAACAAGAGAGGACACATAACTCAATCTACGTGCTAGAGAAAGAGGGCATGATACTCTCATTTGATTTAGAATGAGCTTGAACTATCACTGTACCTAAAAGATAGGAGAAAGGGAAGAAAATTTAGGAAAGAGAAGTGAACAAGTGAAAAAAAAAATTAAACTAAAAGTCATTAATTCTGTCTATAACTGTGTTATTTTTACAAACAAGGAATAAATTGTCCTACTAAGCATTGGAGGTCAAATTATTCACTCCTGTTCTGAGGCAAACATGCCTTATAAGTTTCACAGAAGTCCTGAACTCCACCAAATAGCGCATTTTCTTATCAAGTATGAATTTTGGACAGGAATGGAGCCTGGAATCAGTTTTACCTTGTCTCTTTAGTGTAACCTGGAGGTGAAAGTGTCAGGAAAAGTGCAGGAGTCATAGCAAAACCTATAGATTCTCAGAAACTGTGTTTAGCTGTTGTTAGACCCTAACTTTCCCTGTTTTGTTCAAAGCTGCCATAACTTGAGAAACAGGTTCTTCACAGTCCTTTTCTTACAACTGGTGCATAACTTGGGATCACAAATTGTCTACAAATAGTGAACAATCACTAGTCTGAGACTATAGAATGCCAAAATCCATAGGGTATGTGAGCAAAGCACTAAAACAACTGACGTAGTTTCAAAAATCAAGTTCTGTTATGGGTTTATTTTCAAATAGAAAAAGCAGCAAATAAATTATTTCACTGAATTTATTACTTTCTTCTATTTTTTAATAATATTCCTGGCATTGCCAGTAAGACACAGTGTAAACACTTTCAAGGAAGAGAGACTTGACAGCTGATTTGCAGTACTCCAGTGGCAGAAATAGGAATAGAATACATAAAAAATGATTAGAGGTCTGAAGGATTCCAGAAAAAAAAAAAAAAAAAAAAAAACAACAAGAGGAAAAAATATGTTTACAAGATCTTAGTGAGGTAAAACTAGAAATGCTGGGGGAAAATGAAAAAAAAAAAAAGCTTTGAGATATTTTTCTCTTGGAATACACAGTTAAAAGATTTTTCAAGGAAATTCTGCTTATGCTGCATCACAGTCCTTCAAAATACTTATTACTAACAAAAATATTGAACACGATGCTACTTTGTTTCCAAGTAATAATTATAATTATACTAACAGGTTTTTTTTCTTTTTTCTGAAAAGATCGTCTGACTTCTTTGCCATCTTAGTTTACATGAGCATGTTACTGGCTTGATTTTCACTAAGGCTATCATCTCTATCTATATGTTGGAAGACTTCCTTTTGTCCCTAAAAATCCTTCCTTCAGCATTGAAGATACTGAGGAAATCAGTCACGTAAAACTGTTTGTGTGTGCAGTGAAGAAGATGATGTATAGATACTTGCCCAGCCTCTGATGGTTTCTCCTGATTTGGAGGCATTTACTGTCAGCTGAAGGCATTTTTGCTCATATGGACCCACTGATCAGTTCTTGGTCATGAGAGCATGGAAGGATGAGCAGAAAAAAAATAAGCATCTTAAACGGTTGTGAACACTAGGCTTCATTGCTAGCTTTGGTAGGAAAACAGAAATTCTGCTTGTCTGGAAGTTCTCCCATATTGAAAATAATTTTTGCCTTCAACCAAGTGGAAAAGCTGACATTTCAAAATGTTTCATAGACAGGTACCTTTTAAAAAAAAAAAAAGATAAAACTTGAAATATTGAAGCATTTTGTTTCAGTAGTGTAGACATACCACAGCAAATAATATAGACAAATGAGAAGTCAGCATAAAATGAAACAATACAGAATTCAATACTGCTTTTTAACTTTGAATTTTTTAAGAAAATGTTTTGTAATGTTGCCAGAATTTGCACATTCCTGTGAAGTAGTTTTTTACATGAAACAGCATTGTCCAAACAGAATACTATTTTTTGTAGCCTCTTTATATAATTTTCCTTACAACAGCTGTATAATAAAAATAATTTAATAACTAAATAGATAATGATCACCCTCTTTCTTTTCATGGATTTTTTTAAGAGGTAGTGAAATGCCTAAATATGTTTATCTGAAAAAGTTTTTATGTATTTTTCATGCTGGAAAATAATTTGTTCATTGACATTCTCATAATTGCAAATAATATTCACCAGATAATTTTGAGAACCAGGTAAATAATAATAGAAAATGTCAATGAAAATTATAAACTAAATTGGTAATGAATGATGGCTTATCTCTTGTTAACTGTACCCAATTCAAAATTCATATAGTTGTTTAATTATAGCTACTTCTGTAAGACATGTTATTCCTCTTCTTTCTTGAATGAGTCAGACTGCCATCCAGCATAACGTATCTGAACTGTTGCTTTTAAAATGGGCTTGTGACAATCTCATTTACATTTTCTTTCATACAAAATGTGATTATTCAGGCTTCAAATGTCTTTTTCATAATATTTGTGATAGCAAAACATGAGGACCTGATGCACACGGGTTATATATCTGAAGGAATTTCAAATGCAATCAAACTGAAATTTATACTGAGATAACAACAAACATAATTGCAGAAAATTTCCAGCTAGTTTTCAGCTTGAAAAATTTGCAGATCAGTTTCTATTTGGATGACAAGTTGCTGACGTACAGTCTAGAGACTTTCTAAATGCATTTCATTTTAAAAGAGGTGGCCATCAAAAAGCAGATAATCAGTTTGTAGTTTCAGACTGAATTCCTGTATTCAGTTTTCCAGAAAAAAACCTTAGCCCCATGGTGGACTCTAATAGGAGAGGTTAGGAAAAGGTCAATCCTTCTCTCTCGCTTTTCAGCATCTTCCTTATCAAGAAATTGCACTCTAAACTCAT
Organism: Buteo buteo; assembly: GCF_964188355.1. Classification (NCBI taxonomy): domain Eukaryota; kingdom Metazoa; phylum Chordata; class Aves; order Accipitriformes; family Accipitridae; genus Buteo; species Buteo buteo. Next base: position 52,357,711 of record NC_134176.1, on the reverse strand, counting down.
ATATACAATGGGAAGACTCGCAATACTGTCAAGGTGAGAGTCTTATAATGTAGCAAAACATCACTGTCTGATAATTCCTTTTATAGCCTTCATAATACAGTTATTTTGCAGCTTCATAAATTGAATCTCAGTATAAGACAAACATTTCCAAACTGAGGTATCTAAAGTTTTGGTGACTAAATGGAGTTCTTTGTTTTCCCCATGACTCTGAAGTCAGTGCTATGGATGAGTACATGTTTCCTTTAAAGCTTGGTAGCTTAGTTTTGGCACTCTTTTGATGCATAATGTTTAGTATTTGAATAAGAACAGCTTGCACTTCTATGGTGAGTGCTTATCAAAGTAACAGATGAAATGAAATCCTAACTCTGACATTACTCATAGTAATTTATGCCATTGATTTCAAGAGAGCCAGTCTTGACACCCCTTTCTTGATCCATTGACAAGAAAAATTTCTTTTCTGAGTACAACTCAGCTACTGTTACATATATTTCTATTATGTTCTTACAGTATTTAAAAACAGAGAGTGAAGTGAATCTTTTTTTTTTTTTTTTTTTTTCCCCTGTATTCAAGATGATGAGCACCAAACAGGTTCACAGAATCAGGCACACCTTCAGGTTGGAAGGGACCTCCTGTGGTCTCTAGTCAAGCCTACTGCTCGGAGCAGGATCAATACTGGATGTAAAGCAGGTCGCTTAAGGTTTTGTCCATTTAGGTCTTGGACACCTCCAAGATGGAGATTACATTATATCCTCACAGTGATTTCTTTTTTCCACTTACATCCGGTTGGAGTTTCCCTTTTCAGTTTATGATTTTTGTCTCTTGTTCTCCCACCATGCACAAAACATGGGACAGTCACAAGATTAAGAAGTATTGAATATTCTGCTGAGGTGTAGAAGAAACTCAACACTGTGCTGCTCCTATCCTTTCTCTGGGTAGACTTTGGCCTGCTGATCTCAACTTGTATTACTGATGGTGACACAAGATGAACTTTCAGCAAAATCAGAATGCTGAGGACTCTGTTTATTTGTTAAAATTCCTCTACATTTTCATCAGCTGTAAATGTATTCCTCATGTAGGGAGAATAACATGGGGAATCTGATACCATAGGTTGAAAAGCATAGTTTCATTCTCATAGCATGATACACCTGATCCTGCAACTTTAAGAAAAAATGGCACGACGAGTCTTACATGTAGCAGAGGTCTGGATGTGTATTGTAAATGGGAAAGGCCTACCTCAGGTAAAAGCAAAGGCGTTTATTTTTTACATTGCTTTTGTACTGTTCCATGAAGTATCAATAATATTAGGACTTGTTGCCTTATGACATAATGAAAAGGAATTGTGCTATGAGAAGAGCTGTCTAAAAATAAATAAATTCCCTAGCACCAAGTAATATGTTGGCTGAATGTTTAAGACAACATCTGTATTTTGAGTTTGAGTAATAAATTTTGAAACAGTTATACAGGGGAGCATCTATTCTACTTGGCTGGCTGATGTGCTAAAGCTTTCCCTTCTCTTATACCCACAGTATGATGCTATGGTAGGCTGAAACATCCCAGTATAAAGTTGGTTTTGGGAGGAGCAGGATTTAGAACAGGAAATATCACACACTGAAGCTGGACTAGAGTAACTGGTCAGACTTTGACAGTTTTATTGAGACTTGAAGTCTTTTAGTCCCACTTACCAACAAGGGAAATGAGATGAGGAAAACTAAAAGATCCTTAGCCTTCAGGTCTTTATAAAACTTCTTGCAAGACTTCTTAGGGTTTCTAAAACTCTACCTGCTGAAGTTTGGATAGTATTTGTTAAACATGTTGTTAAAATGGTTGCTTTTTATTTTCAGTCACTACATCAAAAAAATTGTGATTTTCATATCATGTCAGATCAAAAAAAGGACACAAATTATTTGTTGAAATGAACACTGAGTATTTGGACCACTTGCTTCTGGACCACTTGCTTTCCACGCATGGTCAATGAATGAAGCTGAACCTGTGATCTGTCTAGCTCAGTAGCTTACCTGTCTTCAAGTAAGACTGCGTGGAGCGTTGATTGGTTGTAGCAAGAGAACCCAACCCTTCTCATCTCTTAGAGTATAAAGTAAATATTATCTCAGAACTTCTCTTGCTCTGTGTCAGATTCAGTATGAGATGTAAGTTATACTTCTGAAGTAACATATAACAATGCCAGTGTAGGAGGTTCTTTGACATCTTTATCTGGTACCAAAATAATATTGCCTACAACGTGTTGCGATTTATGATACAGAAAGTGTCATAAATCAACACACAAGATGCTGGTTAAAATAGAACACTTTTGTCAGATGATGTCAGGTTGTACCACACCGATTATTTTTGTGTGCTGCGTAAAACAATTTTCCATTTGTCTTACATTGTATGGATGTAAATTAGAACATATATGAATGCATATTCAGTGAAGGCTATTTCTTTGTATTTCACCTTCACAATTACTGATGCTTCATCATTTAAATTGCTCAGAAGATCATTGAAATAATCTTTTTATAATGGCTAAGTTGCATTCATTTTTTCTCACTCTCGTATTCAAATGAAATGGCTGAAATTTTCCTGCTCAGATATTTCTAGTATCATGTTGAAGATGCTAAAATTAGGAATGTTTCAATCACTAGAGTGAGTATTTGAGGTTTTTGAGTGGTTGAAGCATGAGTTAGAAAGAAGCCCTTTACAACTCTAATTTTGATTGTCACTGCCCTCCTGTCTTTCATGTAATATATTTATGCATCACTCAGCATGTAATTCTTCAGATTCAGATCTTAACTATGAGCTGGGGTTGTGTTAATATATGCAGCTGTCATTGCCTCAGCATGACTAGCCTTATAGATATACTAGTGATCTAATGGTGGCTCACAGCTTTGGGTGGAAATCCAGTCATCTTTACAATGTGTTTCAATCACAGTGGAATTATATTTTTGTCTGATGAGAGGTTCCCATCTCATTTCCTGTAACTCAAGTGAAAAAATATCTGGGGCTGAATGCAGAAATCAGCATCTTTAATGCCAGCGAAGCAAAACAGGGGTCACATTTGTTTACAGAGCGAAGGCTCAGTTAAAGAAGGGAGAAGGATTTCAATTTCATCCTTATTTGATGTGGTGTCCTGGTTTTGGCGGGGGTAGAGTTAATTTTCTTCCTAGTAGCTGGTATAGTGTTAAGTTTTGGGCTCAGTATGGGAAGAATGTTGATAACACACTGATGTTTTCAGTTATTGCTAAGTCGTGTTTAGACCAAGTCAAGGATTTTTCAGCTTCTCACGCCCAGCCAGCCAGAAGGCTGGAGGGGCACAAGGAGTTGGGAGGGGACACAGCCAGGACAGCTGACCCAAACCCACCAAAGGGATATTCCATACCATGTGATGTCGTGCCCATTATATAAAATGGGGGGAGTTGGCTTGGGGGGATTGCTGCTCAGGAACTAACTGGACATCTGTCAGTGAGTAGTGAGCAATTACATTGTGCATCACTTGTTTCATATATTGTGATTCTTTTATTATTTTGTTGTATTATTATTCATCATCATCATCATCATCATCATCATTATTTTCTTCCTTTCTGTCCTATTAAACTGTCTTTATCTCAGCCCACAAGTTTTACTTTTTTTCGATTCTCTCTCCCATCCCACTGGGTGGGAGGAGTGAGTGAGCAGCTGCATGGTGCTTAGTTGCTGGCTGGTGCTAAACCATGACCTATGGGGTTTTTTCCTTCTTTTTCTTGAAAGACAATGAATCTTCAAGTAAAAAATAACAGGAAAAGCTCTGTCTATACTTGCATGTATATTCATAAGCAGACCTAAATAATTTAGCAAGAGCTTAATCCTTTTCATTTTTAAATACATTACATTAATCCATTTATATGAGATCATTATTTCTGGCTCTTCTGTGAGGCAGAGCCTTAGTACCTGACATAGTCTTTTTGGTTTCAAAAAAAAAAAAAGTGACGAATGTCCATGAATAACAGCAAACACAGGGTTTGTTCCCATTACAGTTTGCATGCTGCTAGCTTTTCCCCAGCTCACAGATGATTGACACCAGTCCACAATCTGAGCCAAGCTCGGTTTCAGTTTTCAGATATAACACTCCCAGGTGAGGTTCTGCTTCTCACGCTTTGCCCCCTGTTCAGTCCCAGGCACCCCCTGCTCTTGGCGGCTCTTTCCTTCACCCAGACTGACAAGGAAGCACCTAATTCCAGTGCGGGAGCATATCAACGTCCTATAGCTCTGATTTCAGGAACTTCTTTGCAGATAGTCCCAGATAACGTACAAGATGGCATTTGTAATCATAAAGGCCCCATTACAGTAAATTCATCCTAAATCCTTTCCAAAGGCCAGGCTAACTGTGAAGTCTCTTAGGAGCCAAGTTTGCCCTTTGCAAATCAGACTGTCTGTGTTCCCACAATGCATAATGCGGTGGAAGCATTCCTTGCAACATGGCGCTGTGGATGCTTCAACATTTACATAGAGTCGAAAAGCAATTAGACAAATAAGAATGGAAAATAGATCCATGAAGGTGTTATTAACTACAAGTATAACATTTTTGGTTCGCGAAATCTCTACGCCACAAACCCCTGGAGCTGGGAAAGTCTATCAGAGAGTTACCACTGTGTGACCTCTAGGCAGGCACTCGCTCACGGCCATCGCTCATGGCACGTTACCGGGCTAGATGAACTTTTTGATGCTGATCTGCTGCAGCCACTTCTCCTAAGTGTGAGGACTACAACATTTTGAATGGATGCCACAGACGCAAGCCAATAAAGCTTTCCCTAACAGAAGGTTAGATCTGTTTTTGGTCGTCAGTGACAGCTTTGCTGAAGTCAATGAGCCACTGGGGACATTCCGTCTAAGGTGAATCCAGGTCTGACAGCAGTGAAGATAGTTGTTGTCTGAGTGTGACTAATCTATGAGGAAAAGGGTGAGCGTATAGTGGTGCTGATTTCTACAATACTGAATGTATAAATGAAGACATCTTGAAAAAGAATTAAATCTAATTAATAACAAAAGGGCCATAGTTGGCTGATGCTTATATAGCTGAATAAAACTGCTGGAAGGCTGCAGACCATTCTTAAGAGCTTTACAAAGAACAATTGATTCTCAAGCATTTTTATTTTCTTTGTCAGTCACATGCAAAGAAAAGAAAGTTTGGTAACTGATAAAGTTTCTGGGATTTATCTTGTCTCTTATAACAATGGCAAAATGTGAAAGGAGGCTAAGTGGAATATAGGAAAATACCTGTGAAGAAACCTGTCTCATGGTAATGAATTAATTTGTACTTAGATTCACTGCATCAGCTCAATTTCTATAGCTCCTTTCATCCAAATGTGTATTCCCTAAGTACCATTCAGATTTACTCAATGGATGTATAAACGATGTACAGAAAATACTGGCATTTCTGTAACAGTGCAACTCTACCTAAGCCTGCACGGCAGGAAGTGACTTGTTAATATTCGTTGTTCACATGTAGAGAACATCTCCACTGAACCAAGCGCTGTCTGTGCACATCTTCTTTGCGGTGAAATTTGGAGTCACCTCAGCAGCTAGTTCTGCCCACGGTCCCAAAAGCAGCACAAAAGTGTGAGCTGATGAGGGAGTACAGGTGTTACTGATGCAAAATTTAAGGAATGATTAGAAGATTCCCAAATGACTGGGGAAACAGTTACCAAGACCATCAGTGTGCGTGCTTAAGGGCATTTAAATTGCCACCAAATAGCTCAGAAAAGATTTACATATGTTATGTTACAAGGCTACTCTGGTTGCATTTTCTTCTGCTTTCCACTGAAGCATTGGATAAAGGACAAGCTGTCTGCCAAAACGGTTGAATAATTTATTTCACAGAGGCATTTGCTTACAGAATTCATTCATTATATTTACATAGGGTATTCTCACAGACTCGTAGTGTCTAAGTTAATTGGTCTTTCTATATGTATACAAACCTGATAAACAATTGCAAAAATGGACAAAAATACCATCTGAAATTCTCCCCAGTAGCCAGTTATGCTGCGTATTTTACTAAATCTCTTTGCAGGTTGTTTCCAGCGTTGGTGTAGCTGCAAGTGTCATAAAAGGACACTGTAGCGCTGGTTATCCATGAAACAAATGTCATGGCAGTATCCATTATGGAAAAAAAAAAAAAAAAAGGTTTTACCCACTCCACAATGTAACTGCAACAGGGAAATTGAAGAACAAGAGGTAGACTCATGAATTAAAATTATGTATCTTATTTCATCATTTCCATTGCTGTTAGCATGATCACAGTAGGTGGTCCTAAAATTAAGATTTTTTTGTGCACTTAATTTTAAAGGATGAAAACATTCTATTTAATTCCACCAAAGGAAAACACATTTCAAAATCTAACGTTCTGTTATTAAACTCTTTCATTTTAAAAAAAATCCTATTTTTTTAAAGATTATTGTGAAGGATAATGTGTTTTATTACAATTCTAAGCTAATACTATTTCGAACTGTTTTATGAACACTGGCATAATAACATTTGTTTCGCTTGCAGGCTTTAGCTAGAGAAAAATGTTACATTTGCCTGATGCTTTATAGCATGAAATAGGTATTACCAATATTTGCATACTGTATTCCATTAATTGCTCTTGGTTGGTAGCTGGTCCCATTTACAGTAGAGATTATGTGCTGAAAGACAGGGAGCACTGATCCGTTGTAAAGATACTGCTTATACTCCAGCCTGTTACAGTCTGTCTCATGACGTTTCAGTTAAACTGTTTTCCATATTTTTTCTGCGGACTGAGATGAAAAGCTCTAAAGAGACTAGAGATTATTTGGTTTTGCTGAACATCAGTTGTCCTCCAGACTGATGGAATTTGGAACCGTAGAGAGCTGTGTTGGGTTATTAAGAACATCTTTGAACTCGATGCAGCATGGTGTTGCCCTGCCTCAAAAGGTGAAAGCCATCCTCAGCCTTGAAGTCCAGGGGCAGTGATCCTCTGGGAAAAGCACCTTTCTTTCTGCGATTTAGTACAGTATTGGGTGCTTTTTTTTTTGAAGGGTTGAAATAATGTTACTTAATTGTAATAAACAAAACACATTTCAAAATCTTAACTTTCATGTAATTAAAAACTGTGAAATAGCCTATTTCTTTAAAGATTATGAGAAGAGTAATGAGTTTTAGTGCAATTCTATATGCATGGTTTAAGTTAGAAGTCCTGAGAGGGAAGAAACTAGGTCTTTTCAGTATTATTTCATCACCTCTTCCCAACTGGAACCAGACAGGCCAGATGTCAATGAAAGTGAAAGCTGTTTCAATTTTTAAACCCTCAGAGGCTAAGCTTGTCTATTATCTCCACCAGATCCGTTCAGTACATCCACTGGGTCGACTCCTGCCACTCTGTTTTTCTCCAGTTCTAGCTGCATCTAAGTATAGTAACGTCGAGTATACTCAGATATAGGAGGTTGAAGCTGAGCAGCTAAATTTAGGCAATAGACCTGCATGTACACTATCTTTGGAAATTCTTTCCAAATTCAATTTACAGAGTATCGTATGTAAGGTGTGTCCACACCATAGCTTTTAGTTCATCTTTGGCACATCTGCACTGCACCTGAGGAGAAACAAATCTGGGCACACCACATTGCTGGGGCTCACCTTTCTCCATTTTCCTGTGGCAGATTATACATTCAGACCTGCTCTATACCCTTTTAAGTGAGGACTTGGATTTCTCTTTTCTGAAGTAACCCAGCCTGATGACAGAGAAGTTATCCAGGAAAAAGTTGGGATGATTTCACATGCCAAATGCTCAGTGAGCAGATTGGCATAGGATATCTTAGCACTTAAGGATATGAGAATGTGGAGAGGGATGCAAACCTACAGAGATTTCCAGTGTGATACTGTGGGATGCTAGGCTTATCCTGCTATATCCATACCATGGAAATGAATGATATGGATGAGTTACTTAGAAAGGACAGTGGCAGGATAACTCACCATTTGGATGCAAGCAGATTGGAACAACCAGAAACTTTTCCATTCCCTTGTTTGTTTTAGATATTAGTAGAAGATACATTTGTTCCTTATGATCTCTGCTCGACTGAGTGATCCAAATTAACCGAAGCTAAAGGAGCCACATGATGCACACCAAAGGCTCTGCCTAGAAGCAATGGAATATACACATATACTTGTGGTTTTGTGTATTTGTGTTTTTATCAGCCACTCTGGGTAAGACCTCCTATCTCATAAGCAGGATTCCATGTGCTGTGGTTATCTCCATCCCTCTTATAGGCAGCCCCTGTATGACAGAAGCAGAGCCACATGTAATAACTTTAAGAATACTGCGAGGCAGCAATTTTTATGAGCATTGTTGGTTTTGTGTGACTGTATCAGAGATGGAAGGTACTGCATATTGGACCCTCTGTGACTGTTTATTGATCTGGCATTTTGAGAGGCTATGCGAAGTCAGAATGGCCACAGCTACCTTCCAATGTCCAGTGAAAATGCCGCTGCTGGCTTGCTTTCCAAACCTGGGAACATCTCTCAGTGGAATGCTAAAGAGCCAAAAGCCTTATGAAATGAGGTGAGATATTATATACTGTCTGAAAAACATGCTGACAAAGAGAAATTTTGCAGAGAAAGTCTAAAGAATTTGGGACTACTTGTATCCAAAGGATGATACTCTTCACTTTCTAGACAGTCTATTGGAGTGGGTTTTATCTCTTTTTACCCAGAAATGCTTTTGTTCTAAGCAAAAAGATGTTTTACTTAGGGTAGGGACAATTCAGCCATTGATTACTGTTGCATGATCCTGAGGGGAACAGGTTTGCAGGGCACAGATGTAATCAGACCTGCTGAGCTAGATGAGAACTTCTATCACAGGACTATAACCCAGATACTTGCCTAAGAAAGGAAGAATCTTGTGATTAAACCCCTGGATACAAGTGCTAATTAGAAACTGAAGAAACAGAGTCCATCAAAAAATTACATGAGGTTTTGTTACAGACACTAGGAGGGAGACAAAGCTCTGTTTTGCCTGCTAACTGATCAGTGTTTTTAAGAATAAACTGCTTCTGCCCCATATAATTTCATTTTTCTTCAACTTAGAAGAGGGTATATGTTTTTCTCTCTTCCTCTCATTCTGTTCTAGACACTTACTTCACCATGTAAAAAGTTAGTACCCTCATCTGGATGTTGTGACGATAATAGGTGTTACCATATGTGACAATTGCCTTTTATCAGTATGAGGTCTTGAACTTGCTTGAAGAATAGCAGGAGTTCTGGAAAGGAACAGGGAGCCAATTTACCTTTCAGGGTCCCTGGAGTGAACCCTGCTGAAAACATTAAGCGTGGCTGACTTTGCAGGCTGTGCAGTGCCATGTGCCTGTATGTGTTTAAGGTTTGCCGGGAGACCAGATACAGAAATGAGAATTTCTTTAGGTGTTCAGATGGGTATTACCCAGTTATCAAAGATGAAACATTTTCTTTAGAGGATACCAGATGTCTTGATGCCTAAGAAGCATTAAAAAGCATGGTACATTTTCTGTTGTAGCCATCTGATTTCAAGTCTTCAGGTCACACTGAATGTGAATATGATGTTTTTAATCTTGTTACCGGTCAGGATTTGAATGCATTAACCCAGGTTTGTTTAGGAGAGCTTATGTGAGAGCACATGGTTCATGGCTTTTTAAAGACAGTCTTATCAGGTTCTGATTGCTGCAACACAACTATTGCATCACATATTGTGTTTGGAATAATCTTCTGTGCTTATTCAGGGAGTGGGAAAAGAACAGTGGAAATTTTGCCACAGTATTTCATGTTCAGAGTTAAATCATGGCATAGAGAAAACAGAGAATGTAATTGTGATCGAGCAAAAAGAAAAGATGAAATAGGAGATATATTGACCTAAAAATTTAAGAGCACTTTATTTCTCTTGCATATTAAAGGAATGCAGTTATTACAGACCTGGAATCGGGGATATAATTTTCCTCTTCTGATCAAAACTGCTAAACAGCTAAAGGAACCTCCCTGAATAATTCTTCTGGAAGTTTTGGCACAGGTCCCACTGTTTGCCAAGAAAAGGCTTTGGGAATTTAAAACCTAAATAACATTGCTTGTGAAAGGGATTAGAAGAATAATATCTCGACGTATACTGGGCCTGGGAGGAAGTAAGGGAGGGCTATTGAAGGACTAATGGATTTGAAAGCAAGAAAATATGAAAGCAATGAATATTATGATTCGATTGGAGTAAAAAAAGGCTGTAGCCTAAGACTAAGAAATTCATATACGTGATGCAAGAGAATTTTAATCTGAAGAGGGACAAAGAAAAAATTTGAAAGCATGCTGTCAGGGTAAATGCATACATGGATAAAGTACTTGTGCATAACTCAGTAGAGCTAGGCGACTGTTCAGTGCTCACAAGCAATTCATTTCTGCCAGTAGCTTTAAAATACTTATTTCACGTTCGTATCATACATATATGCCAGGTCCTCAGTTCTGTGCGTACTTGACCAAAGTTATCATATTTTCCTTTCAGCTAAGCCCAATTACATATGGAAAAATGCAAATGCAGGAATTTTATGCCCCTGGTCTGAATTTTTATTCAAACCAACACTTTCCTCCCCCTTCACAGCACACCGCACTAGATTTTATATGCAAATGTCTTGAAATGGTACAGCTTCTTTCCCCCTCTGGTGGGAACCTGCAGAACTGCAGATGCTACAAAAGTTTTGTAGCAGATACTTGTCAGCTCATCTGTCCTGGAAATGTACCTTTTTTCCTTCCGAACCCTTGTCTCATGCATTTTGTTTCGTGTTAGCTGTGCTTATTCTTTATTCCCAGTGTTATAAAGTTGCTCTGAAGACTAACAACAGCAAATAAAAAAAGGCCTATGGTGTGTAACAAGGATAGAACAACTGTATTTCTATCAAGTTATTCCAATGACCTATAGAAGGTAGTGAAGAATTCTTTCTCTTCGAATTCACAAATTCGATGAGGAGTGTTACTGATATCGTCCTTGTAACAAAACAAGTCAGCAGCAAGGTCAAGCCCAGAACATGGCAGGGGGCAGGAGGAAGGGGGACGCTGCCCTCCCGTCTGCTTCCGTCACGATTCGTCAGCAGTTTCCTTTTGAGAACAGTCCACGCTGTCTTAAGATAAAGTGAACCTATCGCTGACCTGAGGTTAAGCGACAATCATTTAGCAAGCTAACGGGCTTCCAGCAACTGTCCTAACTGAGGAAGAAGAACCTCAGAGGAGGCTTTTATCACGCTCGCAGTCCCCAGGTCCTTGTGTTGAGCCCCAAATCCTTGCATCGAGCCACAGGGGCAGCTCCTTCTCAATCTTGTGGCTGTTCTCTAACACTCAGGCACCCGTCGGTCTCGGCAAAACAAGGCAGGAGGTCAAACGAAGTAGGGCCTCTGCAATAAGAGGGTGCGCAAGTTATGGTAGCCACCTCAGGTGGTTGTAGATACTTCAAACAGATATGAACTAGACATCTTATGGCCTCACGAGTCATGGTAACATGAAAGAATGAACACTCCTACGTTGTTTTAATATGAGTCCTCTTTATCGTTTCCAATTATAAGATAATATCCCTGACCATTACCTTTAAAAAGACTCTGGTAGAAATGTATGTATTTGGCGGTAGTAAGTGCACACAAGGATCCATGTTAAAAATACAGCAAATGTTTTTTCCTTTTATAAGTTTTCACAAAGAGGTACAAGAGAAGAAATGTGATAAGACCCAACTGAAGGTTGCAAATAATTAGAGTTTCCAGAAAAGAACAGATAAGGATCTGTTCTTACTTTGTGACAACCAAGATTTTAAAGAATTAGGATGTAGACTGAACATCAGAGATACTTGTTCAGCTGGAGATTATATAAAATAATACTTCAATAATAGCATTTGGTTTTGTATATCATCTTTTACAGGGCCCATATTCCTTAATAGTTTAAAATGGTAAGTAATACATGTGAAACATTTACATGCAAAATGAATTTTCAATTACTGTACTATGTAGAGGTTATGCTGAAATTAATGTCTACCTCATTCTTGAATTTTCAAAGTACTTTAGCTTGTCTGGGTCTAGAAGTAAACATTTTAATCTCATGTGAAAGTAAAGTTAAAATTTCATCTTTTTTTTTCTGAAAATTGGGCCAGAGCTCTAATCCAGAGTCTTGACAACGAATAATGCTCCAGGGATGCCCTAATCACACTGTAGACTTGTGAAAATCAGTGACAGAGCCAAACTTATGAAAAAACGACCCCCCGCCCCATTCAAACTTAACATCTTTTCTATTAATTTGCCTTTTCAATGTTCCAAACTCACAACATCACTTTGAGAAAAATGTCAGACTACTGTTAAATCCCCAAAATGTTTCTGTCTGCTTTTGCCTGTCTCTTTAGCACTCTGCAATCTTATCTGCTTCTGTAGTTATTTAAAACTGATCTTAAAAATGGAGGGAGTAGTTTAAAAAAAAAAAAAAGAAAAAGCTTTTTTTCAAAGGATAATGAACTACTAGTAAAAATTTCAAATGGGATCTGCTCCACGGCTAGAGAAACATTGCAAAATTTATATTAAGAAAATTTATATTAACAAAATTTGTATTAAAATATATTATTGTTAAAAATTATATTAAAATTTATATAGCATAATATAAATTTATATTTATACTATGTATTTCCAGGGAACTGGCAGCAGAATATAATTTTGGCAGAAGAGCAAAGAACAGACATACTTCAGAGAAAATTACCATGCAGCAATAGGTGCTAGGTGTAAAAAAATGGTAAGTGATGTTAAGAGAAGGTTAAAAAGAAACACAATTATTATAAGATTAAGAATTCAATAATATGTCAGGAAACATTTTGTAAAAGTAATCTAATGTCAGAGACACTGAATAACGGGAAAAGCTACTTAAGGCAAGTAAATTATAAACTGTAAGTAGTAGGTAGAAATTCTAATAGATAGAATTAAGTAATAGTGAGAACTTAATTCCCCCTTCAGCATCTAGCTTTTTGGAGTAGGCCCAAATTTGTCACCCAGTCAAGAGCCTACACAAGAACTGAAAAATTTTAACAGCTACAAAACCAGCTGCCTTCTAGGTAGATTTAATGAACAATAAATTTAGTTGTACACAGGTTTAGTGCTCCTGAAAACTGAAAACCCAAGAGCTTTGTGGCATCTTCATGTGTACATAGACAAAAAGCTTATATAAGAATATCAAGAATATCTGTACTTATTATCTGTATAATAAACTGCACATAAAAGGAGAGTTTTGATGCCCTTTGGTGATGCTGTGAGTACCAGTCATCGGGTGAACCAAAGAGAAAATGCAGCAGAGCCCTGGAGAAAGTAAGAGAAAGGATGGAAATCTGGCCCAGAAAAGGTCACTTGGGAAAGTAAAAGAACTTCTGAACACTCCTGCTTTGAAAGAGGGAGCAAATAAATTGCCTTTTGTTGTTTGTTTCCTTCCATGGTCAGGTTCATGGTCTCTGCAAATAAACGGGACTGCATCAATGAAATATACAGTGCTGAATAGGTGTCTTCTCCAAAGGAGAAAGACCACAAAATCTGAATTTTTACTGTTTTGTCTATCAAACAGTAATGATATTTTTCTCAATGTGGAATAGAATTCATATAGTTTCTTTTTTTTTAATGCAACTGTCATGTCAAAAGCTTCTGCTTTTAGAAGAAATATTCACCACTGAGAATATATGGGGCTTTTGTGTTTATAAAACCTAAAGAAGTAGTTTCTCCAGAAAAAAAAAAAAAAAGAGTATTTCCTAACTGAAAAAAATCTCACAGTCAGAGAGAAAAGTCTGAGGGCAGTTGGAAAGCCATATGTCAGGCAGGAATGCTGCCCTAATCCGAATGCAAAGAGACGGGCACGGCTGTACAGCTATTTCTACTTCAAGCAATACCTGAATGCATGTGCGGTGCAATTGCAGAGGCAGAGACAAGGAAGGAGAGGAGCTATAGACTCCTCGGGTGTATCCTGAATAGCTGTGACACCTTCCAGTTACGAGCCCTAAGAGCATGTTCAGCACTTATCCATGACACGTCACGGACTTACATTTCTAGGATGGACAAGGAGAAGACGGACTGGAAATGACCAAGAAGCCACAAAACATTAGGGAGTGAGGGATAATCTGAGCCAACAAAATAACCAGTAAGAAGTACCTCCCAGTCCCGGATTAAGAAAGAATCACAGACTATTGGGTACTCCCGTGAATGCCGTTCAGCACCGATGACCCTGCGTTCGCATTGAGGATGCTTGCTTTGGTCCTGATGGCTACTTTAGCTGTGGAAGCTGAGAGAAATCAGCACTTGCTGTAAAATCAGCCGAGCTGAGTTAATGTTTGGGCTCTTAGCCCAAGCTAAGCTGCATGCTGCTAGGCCTGCTCTGCTTGCCGAAGCCAGTTTACATGAATTATTTACTATCATCAGATTTTGCCTCCTCACTCCCTTCTCTTAACTAGCTTTAGAGTCGCTCAGATATGCCTACACAAGCTAGAAGCACAGCTGTGCATACGTGGGAAATATAACCCAGGTCAAAAGCTATTTCTCTGCCTGTCGTTGGAACAATTCCACCATCCCTTTGACGTGGCATGGACTGAAGGCTGTGATCCTTGCTCCTCCGATGAGGGTGCTGAGTGCCAGGGCTCTGAGGGCACCCGTGGGCGTTGATGGCTCTGACCACCTCACCTGCAACCCCCACCCTCTGCCAATGGTCTGGGGGACCTCTCAGGTCCCTGACACTAGGTCGTGTGTGATGATTTTATGAAAATATTGCTTTTATGGAATTCATATATATATATAAATTATTCCTGGCTATACTTACCAGTGTGTCAGTTTCACCATTGCAAATGCCGTATTATGAAAGTCCCAAGAAGAATTGTTTTGGGAATTATGCATCTCAGACTACTTCTTGCCATGCGAGACAGTATGCTTTTCCCCCAATATTTTCCTCATATTTTCTAATTACGATATAACAAAAGTTATTCTGGGCTAGCTAAGTATTTACTTAATATTTAAGTAAATATTAGAATACTTCATGGACAATGCAAAGCAAACTGTTAAGCTATCAAAATGTTTGGTGTGTAAAAAGCCAGGATCTATCCTTTGCTAACATAATTGCTATATTTCCTCTGTGATTTAATGCTGACATATATAGAGAAAGCAATAGATTCTAGTCTTGTGCCTGCTTTTTTTTTTTTAAATTTATTTTCCTTTGTTATGTGAGTGCATTCTTTGATATATAGCACAAAACATCAATGACAAAGTAAGGGAAAACAAATAAATTTATATCTTTTTTTGTTTAAATCTCACCTGTCAACTAAAGGATCACAAAGCATTTTAAAAAAAAGTATTAAGTGTCTACTGAATACACACTGAAGTTGATGGGAGTCTTTCCACAGACTTCCCTGTGCTTTGGATCAAGGCTTAAAGAACTAATTCTATTAGCAACCCAGGGGAGTAAAATATGGTTAGGAAAAATTAAAAGTAGAAGAGATACCTTAAGAAGTTATAGATGCTGAATTAATAATACTGGGGATAGAACTGAAAAATATTTTCAGTCCTAAGTCATGTACCTCAGACGCATGTTGCCAGTCATTAATAGCAATCATTTTAAGACTCATAGGTGCTATGCAGAAATCAGTAAATACTTCTGGTATTGGAAGAGTACTGAAAGTACTAAATCCAGCAGGATAGAACAAACTTAACCTGTTGGTCTTCTGTTTGCCCCTTCAGGTATGTATTCATGCATGTGTAAGAGTGAGCAAGAAAGCAAAATAAAAAGAGGAATACAATAGTAAAGACTCCACCTCTTCCACTAAATGAAACTCATCATTTTTTATTGACCAACTTGAAGAAGAAAAATCACTGTTCCTGTTAGAGAAACTACATTTGGTAATTTAAAACAATATACTTGGAAATATCTGTGAAACATTAAGGACAGCCTGAGAAAGCAAGCTTTCTACACAGCATCCTGTCAGAGTTATCTGATTGACGGGTCAAATAAGTTTAAAATAATGGCCTTCAGAAACATTTTATTTGATTTACAGTAATTTCCTTCTCTTTTCAACTCTTTAAAAAACAATAACATATTGATATAGTTTAACATCCCACAGCTCAGCACAGTTCCAGGCATTCTATGAAATGGTCCTAATCTATAAAATATGGTCTTCTTGCTACAAATCATTACATCCATGAGTGACTTTATGTACATGAGTTATTCCAGGCATTTGCTGGGACTGTTTACATCTCCTCCCTTATTCGTTCACAGAGTGTGTACATTAAAGGTACACAGGTAACTTTACCTGTCACTGTAAGGCAAATGCTGAAGTCTGAATACTGCATCAAATTAACAGCCTAGTGGTAGCAGGGTGTTTCAAATCCACCTGTAGTTTTCATAAAGGGACCGTGACTTTTAAAATCAAACCCACAATACTGGTTACAGGGCACAACAGAATTTGTGCAGCAAGTAGAAATCCGCATTGAAGAGGAAGAAAGGAGAAACACATCCCAAAGTTATCCAGATTTGTTAAACCATGTGTGGGATATTTGATACCAACAATCAGGGGTTGGTAACACCTTTAGAAATCAATTGTGTAGTACCAGGACTATGTGTGCAGGAGTTGCTTAGAGAAGAGCAGAGGGTTATTTAGTAATGCACTTGGCTGTGAGAGATGGTTCCCCAAGTCAGTGCCGTCAACTGTCTGGAGGGTAGATAGCTGATGTAGTGATGCTGAACTATGACAGTGACTGGGAGTGAGAGATGCAGGAGAAAGATAATTAGGGGAATTGGCAGGGCTGGAGGGAAGAAAGCTGAAATCTATTGTGAGCATAAAGATGGGAGGAATAGAAGGGCTTCTGTCTCCTGGAAGTAAGGAGGGACTTGAAAGCTCTCTGATGATGGTAAGACCTTAGTGTCAGAGGGTGGGGGATAACCTGAAGGATGACAATTTGCCGAACTTGAGCCTGCTGCTTTGTAGAGAGCTTGCCATTTGCAATGAGGAGCTTTCAACAGGGGAGCAAGATAGAGACAAAAATATTATTTGGTATCTGGAAAGGTGGATTTTACAGACATTCATGGAAAGCACTGGCAAAAAATGCAGTGTAAGGCTGAACGCTGTGATCTTTTTAAGATGACTTGGAACTGAATTTAAGTTAACCACAGCAATTCAGCGTTAGCCGTGATAATAACGAAAAAGAAGGCAATGATTCAGTCATCAGAGTGATTCAGTCAACTTCTTCTGGACATCTCATGCCCTAGATGTCTGTCACTGCTGAAGTCTGCATTAAGCAAATGCTCCTTTGGACCCTAGGTCCTTTCACACTAATGTATAGACCCCCAAGTGGACAGGAATCCCCACGCAGATTGGAGTATCAAATACTGAAAGAAAGCACAGAACCCAAGAATAGCTGTGCTTGGTCAGACCAAAGGATCCTTCTAATCCAGTATTGTGCCTCTGATGAGTCGAGATAGGAACGGAGTTGGCACAGGAAAGCCTAGAGATAACTGGTTGATATTGCACTGTTAAATCAAGCTGCTTTCAACCCTAGATTAAAGAGGAAAGTCGTTATAACTGTGGCCAGGCTTTACTGCTATGTATGTGCATTTGCTTCACTCACATAAAGAAAGACTTCACTTCCACTTCACAAGGCCACATGTTTCTTACCTGGGCATTCATCGCCTGACTGATAATGACTGTCCTCTGTACTTGGATTCTTTTCGGAGTGGGCTGTAGGTAAAGTACCTTATAGTCCTTGGGTGTTTATATCCTATTAACTTCATTGAGAGTTAGGCAACTAATTAGAAGGTACATGCCTGAAAGCCTTTGATAAGGTAGGCCTTTGTCTCTGCAAACAGATGCTATGCTGCTGATAGCACTGCAACAGAGTGAAGCTACAATGTGGATGGTTTCGTACATAAGGCAGGAATTGGACCTTAGAAAATCCAACCTTTTTTCTTGAATGTCCTACAAAGTACTCTGCGACTTAGATAAGTTATTCAAGCTCATTGGGTCCCAGTTCTTCACTAGCCATTTTCAGTTATCAACATCTGTCTCTTTTCAAGACACAATAAGGGTAGGATTTTCAAGATGTTTATGGAAATATAGGACCAGATAATTACAAATTAATAGAGAGATTAAAAACAGATGCAGAAAGCACTGTATTTTATACATTTTCAACTGGTTTCTATACAGTGTATGTATACCTTCTTCTTGACTAGGTAAGGAAACAAAACACTTTCTTGGGGTAATGTACAGTAAAGATCCATTTTCATGACTATCTAAATGTCTCTGTCTCTTTCAGTAATACAAATCCCTCTATACTGTATTCTAGTACTCTACAAGTCCAGACTGAAAATAAATCTCTCTGGAATTTTCTTTTTGTCTGTTATTTCTGGCTCCAATAGCAAGAGAAGTGTATTTTAAGGGAGAGTTTGGTTCTTTGGGGGCGATTAAATGTATAAGTCTGCCAAAACACACTTGATCTAAACAGTAATCCCCCAGGAAGCCTGTGAGACTTTGAATTTTATTACTGAAGTGAGTCTACAGCTAAAATGGTTTCCTTGCCTCTTATGTGTTATTTTCTTACAGTTACACTGGAGAGCAGAACCTGATTTTATAATAAAATTTACTTAGTATGCAAAATTCCAGATGTGGAATCAATGAAGATGCTCAAACAGAATTTAATGGTGATGATGAGTGACAGATGAGAAATCAGCTCCCTGTTCTAAACCTGGAATAGCTCAATGAGGCCATTGAATTGTAGGTGTTCACTAATTTCAGAAATGCCAGTAATTGTGAATTAAACAAGGATCAAGGATCAGTTTGTTTAGGGAAAATATGCCTTTCTAAATAGTCAGCACTAAGAAAAATAGTATTTTAAAAAGTAATTTAAATAGCAGGTTTTAAAAATGCAATACCTGAGCTTTTGGGGAAAGAACTCCCTCAGTGTTTCTTTTTCAAAGAATATATTGTCTGTATGATTGATGCGGTTGATACACTGTGTGAGCTGTGATCCCGGTGGCCGATTCACAGCAGGGTGCAGCTGGGTTAGTAAGGATTGGTAGTGAGGTACATACAGCATTATGGAGTCCATCATGGGCAAAACAGAATTGACTTGAAGAATTTTTACTGTATCTTATTGCCAACTAACACAAACTTCTAATCGCCGATTTGAGTATTCAGGTGGAAAATACCTGTCCCTCACCTTCCCCAGGCTCAGCTTAAGTCAAACGCCTCTGCCCCCCGCTTCCTAGGCTCAGGGTCGGCGCCGAACGGTTTCTGTCTGCTGCTTCTCTGGTCACCCGCAGCTGCAGTCCCTCAGGGGAGTGCCTGCTCCAGCGTGGGTCACCCACCGTTGAGGTTTGGGAGCTCGGTAAGTTGCTTACACCAGTACTGGAGCCATCTGGAATTGGTTGTGAGCGGCCTGGGGCAGTTCATGCCCTTCTCCCACACCAGGCACCACTGCAGCTCCTGGTACTTAAAGCAGTTCAGGCCCAATATGCTCTTCTATACTTCAACAGCAACCGACAACTTTTTCTTAGGCTTGTTTTTTTACAGCCATCTGGTAGAATTTCAGAAAATTTAATTAGGAAATTAAATCCCTGCTACAAAATGTCATAGGGTAGCTAAACAACAGCATATAAAACCATTCAAAAGCGATAATGCCATGTCCTAAAAGCTGACTCTGTCGTACCTGAGGCAGGAGGGTCAGTGGCTCTGAATTGGTGTCAGAGCCCTTCACACACTGTGTCGATACAGCAGCAAAAAGCTCCAGTGGCTTGCTACTAGTGAGATTGTCTTTGCATCAGTGCTTGGAAAGGCATTTAGGTATGCGGTGGGAGGTCCCACCTCTTGGGTGGATAAATGTCGTGACAGTAAGATAATCTGTCTCATTTAGACATCTCGCGTCATTTTTTGTTGAGAGTGAGAATAGTGGAAGTCATAGCTGCGGCTCAGATGATGGCGATGTTTACTCTGAAGATTTGGTTCCCTTTATTCCTTCCTCATTTCTTTTCCAAAGCTACTACTTGGGCTGCACTGTCCATTGCAAAAGTAGATTTGGACATAAAACCTGAAATCCTGATGCAGACAAAGCAATACAGGGTATTTATATCACTGTAGTCAGTTTAGGTAGATGAGAGGTATGGGGGGACAAAGTTGATTTTGATTAGTTAACTTTAAAGTCTGCACCATGTACAATTCCAACAAGTTTGCTGCATCTGTGAGTAAATGAGATTTTTTTTCCCCAATTAAGATACAGTCATTATTGTGCTCAGTTGAACAATAGCAGCTTTTCTTTTTGAGGGCTGAGTTTTGGGTTTTTTTAATACTAGGGAAAATAATCTGTCACCTAACTCTCATTTAGAGTTCAGCCTGTTGATTACTCATAAAGAGTGTGGAGACGTTAGGATCAAGGTCAGTATGTGTGAGGCAACAGCTTGCTGAAACAGCTATTTTAAAAGCCTGAGGTTAAACATATATAACCAGTATTTTTCTTCTGTGAAATGACAAGCATATTTCTCTTATTAATGAGAAACACAGTCCTTCTGAACTTGAATTTTATCTACTGAGGGTATAGGGTGCTTTTTTTTCCCTTGCTGCCCCCCCCCCCAATTTGTTATCCCACTTTTAGAGAGTTATGCAAAGATTTTGTCTTCATTTCACAACACGCGACAATGAATAAACACCCTTACTTGGGTTACAGACCATCAAAGGTAATGCTAATACCTTTGCATTCAGGGATATTCTTCAATGAAGTCCTTTGATTTGTAAAATTAAATAAGTTTCTTCCCTCGCTATGTGTATAAAACCCTCTAACAGCCCTAAGTTTTTCTAAATTACACTGATTTCTACAGTGACATTTTGATTATGAAACTTTTTCTGAAGAGAATTCTTGAACTAAGACATCTTTTCAAAGACAATTTGCCCTCAGTGCAGCGCAGGCAGCTGAGATACAGGACTCGGGGATAACCCAGCTGTATTGTGGCTTAGCAGATGACACCAGATGCAAAATAAATTCTTTTAGCTTACCTCTCAGTAGAAGAGATTTAGGCTGAGGTATTTTACCTTTCATTTGCAATGGGTTAAAGTATTTCTGCTCAGCTGTACTCAGTAACTCATTAATCTTAGGTGGCTCCAGCTGTGTGGGAATGAAGGTGCTTATATGTAGGTTCACAGGAATAGTTGATAAATATAATTTTATATCAGTAAGTGTTAGAGGCCAAAAGAGAAGCTTATACCAGCTTAACATTATGGCTTTCTTACAGGAGTACAGGAAACCAGTGTGATCAGAGAGTGGAAACACTGAAGTTTCATTAGGAAAGCCCTTAAGGTCAGTGGTAAGAAGAAAATCATTCAAATATCGATTTCCTAAAAGAACAGAAATACAAATAAGTCCTAAGAATGCCTCATTAGGACCAGGTACATTAGCTATTAATACATATGGGTAACCAAAGCACAAAGCCTTTGGGATGACTTCCCGAGGCCACATAATGGGTGCCAGTGGCGGGCACAGAAAGCGTGCCAGCGAGGCCACAAGCGATGTCACTGCGTTATCTCTAACACCCCAGAGATGCCCAGAACCTTACAGGTTTCCCTGTGCCCTGGCTGGAGCTGCAGGAATAACCTCCGTGTGTTTTTATGCTGGTGACGACACAACTCGTGCTTTTTCAGTATGCCGTTAAACTTGCGGTTTTGCTGTGCCTGACCTCGTGCCTTATTCACTGCAAGCACTTTCAAATGCTTTTCTGGGAACAGAATTATTAGGCAATGGGCTTTTCCATAGGGTTTAGCCTTAGACCATCTGAGAGTTTAATGAATATTAATATTCCACTGTTATTTTCCTCTGTTGTTCTTTAATAAGGTGGTAATATGATTCCCACTTTACATATGGAACAGAAGCTCAGACCATTTCAGGTTAAAAATTAGAGCCATGATGCAAGGCACCCAGGTTTTTTGCATTTCATGCTCTTTGGTGCAAGCTCTGATGCACCCTGACTGCTAGCAGCTGGGGGGGCAGGGCCAGGCTGGGGGTACTTATGGCCACCAGTGCTCAACTGGGAGGGCTGGGCAGCTTTTCAGATGTGGTCTGGGAGGAATGGTAAGAGCTTGTGGTGAGCAAAGGGGTTTGGGGTAATGGAGAATGCGGTTTGGTGGGTTTTTTTTTTCCTACTCTGTTTGTGGAGCTGTGTTGTATTCAGGCTTCGTAGCAGGGTTGTGGGCTTCCTGGGGTTTAAGGGAAAGACTTCTGCTGTGAGGGAAGGTATTTTCTGGGAAAACTGCTGAGTGGGTGAGGAGCCTGAACGCAGGACTGGTGAGGAGCGTGTATGTGACGGGTTTAAGTTGCCTTTAGCTAACTAATGGGAAATACTGATTATGGGATGATGTATGGAAATGCAAAAACATGGGTGTGTAAAATCTTTCTTCTTCTTTCCGAGTTTTAAACTCAGGGAAGCTTTATATGGTTTGGAACCCTCTTCTGAGGGTAAATATTCTGTGCTCACAGACTGTGTAAAACTTTTTATTATATTTGCTGTAATGTGGTACTCAAAAAATAACTGTGAGGAAATACCAGGTGGGGAAAAATGTGTGCTCTTTCTGTATGAGGATGCTGGCTGGGTTAAGCATTCAGGCAGCAGGGGACCTGGGCTCACTCTTGCTGTGAGGAGTTCTTGTCTACTACTTCTAGTTCCTAGAGGAGTACCCTGGTCCCTTGAACTTCTGCGATATCCACTGTCTCTTTCCCTCTTAGTGCAAACTTGGCTTTATGTTCCTACGATTTTTTTGTTCTTCCCCCTCCCTATATTTTTAGCCTGTGCGTTTTTCCCAGCCAGTCTGACCTTACACCTTTCAGTAGCCTAGCTGCCAGTTCATAGTATCTCTCTGTTGAATGGGTGTGAACTCAGTGTTTTGCATGTTTGTCTTACAAGTTCACAATGCTTCCAAAATATGGATGACAGAAATTTTCTGATGCTTGGGAGAGCTGCCTGCTAAATTAAAAATCTAATTCCAAAGTCCAAGTATGCTAGAAGAATTCAGTGGATTAGCCGGAATGCTGTCCTTAGTAAATCAAAGTATTTTCACTGTAATTTTTGCTTTCTGAAGTTTCTGAATTAATTTTCTTGAAACATTTAGCCTGAAGGAGGTACTTGACAGGACATGTGTAATCCAAAAGTGCTACAGTTTTGTAAAATTCTAAACTGTCAGTGAGAAAGTATTTTCAAGATTTTCGGGGGTTTGCTTGGAGTGAATAGTGTAATCAAGTAACCTTGATTATGCATGGTCTAATAAACACCTTCTTAGCGGTTTGGCATGTAGTCCTTCTGAAAAGGCAAATAGAAAGGAACAATGTTTTCTTGTTGGAGTCGTTCTAATAACCCATGTGGCAACAAAATCCTTGTTTTTCTTCTGTATTTGTGTCTTCATGAAGAATCCCAGCAGCTGTTTGGGTTTTCTCTGTTGGATCATGGAAACTAGCAATGGAAAAGACCTCCTTCATTAGGTTACCAAATGCCCCTCACCCTCAGTATGAGACTATTCACTATCGTACTATTATTTTGTCCAGTCTCATTTAAAATGAGATCTATGCTGGCCTTACACTATTTCCTCTGAATGACACCTCCAAAGCTGAAAATGAAACAATTATCATGCATGTTTTGTGCTTTACAAGCTAAACTTTTATTTACCTTAATTTCATCTAACAATTCTTAGTGAAAACTTCTTTATGATGTAAAATAACTCTCAGCTCCCATTTCCAAGTTAGTCTATGGTTATTTTGTTTCCATGGTACATATCCCTCAGAGCTATGTTTTCTGCCAGTCTTCTGTTTCCTTCTAATGGACCTAAATCAAGTTTGAATTTAAGAAGGTTTTCTCTTCTTACTCCTGAATTAGTCAAGACAACTTAGCAAATGTTTTCTCCTACACAAATTATTTGCAGTTCAAGTTAAATTGTGAGTAGCTTGTATTTATTTGTTCTTGAGCCAAAATCCTGTAATAAACTCTCAGTGGCAGCAACTGGGCAACCAGTGAACCTCAGTGAGTCTTAGAATAGATGCGACTTGTTTTTGATGAACATTATTATACGGAGTAGTGTGCTATGGAAGGTGGCGAGGTTTGGTTGGATTGTTTGGAGTTATTCTAAAGAAGGATGTATTCCTAAAAGTTTTCTCCAAGATGTTTACTTCCTGTCTGGTACTGTAAATTCCAAGTCTTTAATTGTGCTTTGTCTCTTGCTTAATCCTTCAGCCTTCTGTTCATGTGAAACCTGGATTTATTTTTGGGGGTGTGTGTGGGGTGGTTCATTTTTAGTCACAAGTTTTCAAACTTGCTGATCTGCTATGTGCTTCCCCACCTCTCCCTGCAACATTTCCTGCCTCCCCCCCCACTTTGCCCTTTGATTTTTTTTTTTTTTCCCTGTCCTATGCTACCACTCTAATCAATACTCTCTGGTGTATTTCGTGTTCGTTCAAAGGTATTGTTACTCTTCTTTCCCAGAATCTGTGAAGAGGTTTTTCTGTAACAGGTTCTTCCTTCCCACCCCTGCTCTCTTATCTTTCTTCCTCTCACCCATGGCAGAAAGAACAAGCTCACCACAATGGCAGCTAATAGAGGTAGCTCATATGCAATTTCACCAGTTTTCATTACACCTCCAAAATATATCTGGTGAACCTCTTCAGGTTCTCTTAACTGTGCTTTCAGTAATTGCAGCAGACTCCAGGGCACGCAGCTGATTGAGGCAGAAATGGGATGTGAGTCTGAGTATTGATCACAGTACAGGGAAACCTTTATCTCCGGATCATCCAGGCCAGGTAGGTATAGAACAAAAATTGTCAAGCAGAGGAAGACATCATGTTCCTGCTCTAGGACTGACAAAGAATGTGGAGGTAGCATTAACAAGAACAGGCAATTAACTTTTTAAAACGCTATTCTCGAGGGTTAAACTTTCAAGAAATACTCATTTCTCATGGTTGGCAGCAACAGCCATTGGACTTCTCAGTCTTTAGAGGGAGCCTATTTATTTGCCAGGCAATGTATATGGCAGGATACTTTCTGTAGAGTGATTGCAGATTAACCCTCGTAAACAATCTGCTAACAGCAAATGTAAGCACCTGCATGAAAGGTGACTGTATTGGAGCTGGTCACTCAAGCACTCCTGGGCCTTGGAGGGTCTGGTCTGGTCTCCTCCCAAATGTAGATGCCTAAAATGAAAAAAAGATAGTGCCCTGAGGTATCAACTCCTTTTAACAGCAACTATAAAGGGAGCCTGAAAAGACAAGCTCGCATGTAAATGTAAAACCACAAGCGAAAGAACTGCTGTCTTTAAGGATAGTTAAATGCTATTTGTTCTGAGACCCATAAGAAAGATGCCTCTGTAGGTATCATAATGTTATTAAGATTATTATTGCTAAAGCATGTCCTTGGAAGTGCTGCACTGCTTTGAGTGAGGAGAAAAAAAAAGCAAACCATCCTTAACTTGAAGCCTCAAATGATCTGCTCTTTTCTATCATCTGTAAGCTTGAAATTTAGCACAAGAAAAGCTAATCTTTTGCTGTCTGTTGCCTGTGGTCATACGTAGGTTTTAGTAAGAAGAGTAAAGGAAATTATTGTATAAAAAATGCTTCATTGCATGTGAGGGACATGGATGTAATGGCTAACAAAAAACGTTTAATAGGAAAATAAGTTATCTAAGCCTGTAGCAGCCTCTATCAGCATATACATTTTTGAGGTAACAGAACTCAGTGCTCATGCAGTGGATCTTTACAGCATTAACTTTGAGATCTATTAGGCTCTGGAACAGTCTCCCATGAAAAGTGATGCAAACCCTCTTGCTCAGTCTTTAAAACTAGACTGCAAGCTGGTGAATGTACTTTAGAGAGCAGTAACTGAAAGGTAGACTTGGTTGAGAGAGATGGACATAATAGATCTCCTCCATTTCTGAATGGGGTAACTGCCAAGGTAACAATTAAATCTAATTACTTGATCAGCCTAAACACAGAACTAGGTTTTCTTCTTTAGGCTTTCCCCATTAATGTGCCAACTTCCTTCTTCACAGAGCATGCTAACCCTTAAAGTCTTGCAAGTGCAGTTGTGTACAAAAGGTTTCATTAATTTCTCTCCCAATAGCTGTATTAGCATAGCCATCTCTCTGTTTTGAGGCTGAAGTAGCTTTTATTTTGGAACTTCTGCAGTAGCTGCAGATCTCTTGGGCTCTCACAAGCCTTTGTCCCCCTTGTGAAGTAAAATGTCTTATTTCAGGCCTAGCTTGGGTTAAGCTAGAAAGTATTAAAATACCCTATTTCAACATGACTTTGATATGTGAAGTTCTGCTTGCTGTCACAGAACTCTTCTGAATATACATAACTTAGGCTCAGGTCTTTTTGTCCTTGTGAATCCTGAAATTAGGGTTTTTTTAATTGTTTCGATTCACCATAGGTTGGTTTTGCATGCAAGCAAATTTTAATGATTGGTGTGTCTGCTTGCAACTTTGTAAATATTCTAAAACAACTTTCCAAAATACTGCACAGTCATAAACATATGAGAAGATATTTTGACCTCCCCTGATCATTTTGGTAGTCAGCCTGCAGTATTCAGATAAACAGAGAAGCACACCTTTTTGATAAACTAAAGCTAATTTTACCCTCATCCTGATATTATCCCTTGTTTAGAAATGCCTATCCCACTACTGAGTATCAAGCTGGTTTGCTGAATTCCTGTGCGTACAAGTAAGACTTGAAAGGAAACCTGGAGTTGGGGCTGGAAGGAAAATGGTCATCTCAGGAGCAGGAATATTGATGAAACTATCCCTCAGGCATTCTTAATTGCAGTCAGTAAAACTTGAGTCAGTGTAAATAATAAACTGCTGATGGGCATAAGGGGTACAGAGAGGATAGTCAAAAGCTCCTAGAGAAATGAAGAATCTGAGACTCAAAATATTGGTTTAAGATATATGTTGTAATCACAGCTTCCAATTTTTCTTTCTAATTTTTTTTACCTGAATGTATGTTAAGTTAAAGGTCATGAAGAGATCTATGACCAACTAAAAAAATCAAATTAAAATCTCCTCGCTGCTTAGAAAAGAAAAATCTTCTAGGGAACTGAAATGTACTAGTGTAATACTCTGATCTTTTTGTTATCAATGCTTCTTCAGTACAGGATAAATCATTCCAAGGTATTTAGTTTTAGTTTACTAACTTTCATCTTGTTCCTTAAACAGTGATGCAGTATTTAAGGCTGCCTGTATACTTGAACAATCCAGCTGTTTTTAGGAAGTGTTCAATGATGTGAGAAAAAAATCCAGACAAACAATTTGACTAATTCTGTTTTTGATAAGAGACATACCGCACCCTTTTATTCTTGCAACCCAGCTCTCTACAGAGGGGAAGAGAGATAATAACTGTCACAGATATATGCAACCAAATGTGAACAGAATGGTAATATTAGCTTAAGTTGTGGGTCTGTGTATTGGATTATTTTGCTTGCAGCAGTGGCTGTGAGTGGATGCCTCTGTAAGAAGAAAGGCAGGGCAAGCACAGGCAATGTCCCTGGCCTTCAAGTATTTTCTCAGGTCTCTTGACCAGAGAGGACAAACTATAATTTCTTTCGTGGAGTGGTGATGGTGAGGGAACAGGTATGTATCAGAATGTAACATCTATGTAGGATTTGGGGTTTTGGAGTCTGTGGGCATGGGGTTTTGATTTTTTTTTTTTAATGATGATGAACTGTAAGCTTCTAAAATAGCTTTTCTTTTTAAGGGTTGGAAAATCTGTCTTCAAATAATAGCAGCCAAATAGCACAAAATCAAGGTGATGATGATTTGTATTTCAGCATTGCAGGATTAATTTGAAATCACAGGCTTGAGGCCCTGAATTAGAATAAATTTTTAGGCAGAAGGTTGGAATCTGATGGTAAGTCTCTGTTGGAATTAGAAATATCTACAATGAAAACTGCTCAATTTCTTAAAGAAGTTGGCTTAAAAAAACCCAAATGATGCCACTATATGACATGCCTATCTGTATTTTAGGGCAGTTAATACCTAAATATAAAACCTAGTGTGTTTCTCGGACTCTGAGGAACTCCCTTGTGTTGCTTACTAGACTATGTGAATCTCAAGATGTAAAGAACATGAAGAATCTGTTTGCTGTAGTTATGGTGTTGTACTTTCTCCCTGGAGAAGAGAAGTTTAGGATGGAATAATTATTACTATTATTCATATGCCTATTGCAACAGGAATGGATAGACCCTGACCCTACACTCCCTACAACATGCTCAGAACAGTAGAAATCCATTTACCATTTCTCTTTAATATAAACTTTGGCAAACTCCTGAAATGTTTGCAAGAATTAATACCCCCCCCCCCTTCCAGATAACGCATTCTCTTGCTCGTCTGATTTCCACTTTCTTTTGCTGTTTCTCTCCTGAAAATCTTTGTCATTATAAGTAGGCTTCACAACTCCTGGGAGGAAGGTTCCTTGAAAAAGAAATCACAGCACTTTTAGTATTGTATGGCTCAGCTATGGAGATGCCTCAAACAGTGGGAAGAGCTGCCGCAAGCTGCGTGTGCGGTCTGTAGGCTGGCGTGTAAATTTACACTCCGTGTTGATCCTGGCTTGAAGTTAGGACTGGCTGGGGAAAGTGGTGGCTGAGAAACTGGTCTGTATTTGTTTCTAATGATTGCTATGAGGGTGTTCATCTGGGTGGTGTAGGCAGCTGGCAGTAGTAACTACTCAAACCTCACCAGCCAGAGGTGCCTGGTTGTAGCTGGTGACAGCCTTCACCTGTCTCAGTGAGCCTCCCGGACCATCTTTCACCCCTGCTACAGTCCTGCTAAGAGCTTTGTCAATGTGGAAATTGTAGTCTTAAATATGACTTTTCCTTGATAAAGTCTCTGAAAGTTAAAAGGAAGCAAGGGGGCTGGGCTGAGCTGACAAATAGCGTATAGATTTGGGGTTCACTAAATCAAAACAGGTTAACGTAATCGAATGAAACACTGCAAAAATCTTTGAGGGACTTTGGAGGTTTTTTGTGTGTGTGCCTGTGTGCTGGGTCAGTACTTTCTCTACCAAGGGCTCTACTGAGCAATAAGCTCAGGTGCTTAACTTGTGCTAAATTTCAGATCTTGTTTTCAGAGGTGTGATATTAACTGACAGGTCATCAAGTTCAGCTGAGTTTGGTGAGGGCCAGAGTGAGAGGGAGTTGAAGTAAGGTTTTGGGGGGGGGGCGGAGGGCAGGGAGTGGTATATCTGCCTGTTTCATAATGTTTTGTAAACTGCCTTTGTTTTAAGCATCATGTGGGAATATGAACAAAGATGCTTGTAAGACTGTAGTAGTCAGGGGATTGATGAGATGTTTTGTCCAAAGTGCTACACGTGTTGCCCCCTGGGGGGACAAAAAAAAAAAAACCAAACAAACCCCAAACCAGAAAGCAACCAACCCTTGGAAGTGCAAAAGATGTTTTTTCCTTTTGATTAACATGAAAGTAATTAGCAGGTGGTATGGTTTTAACACAGTTGTAAGGATTGATGAGGTAGAACGGAGGTCCTTGTCTGCACTTTTGGGATTATCATGAACAATAACTGGAAGATACTATTAACAATAACTTATTCTTGCACAACACTTAATCTTTTTTCCTTCAAGGTGTAATCTGTGTCATAGAAATTAGAATGCAAGTCAGTTTAATTTTTTGCTGTTGTTCCAGTCCAACAGATTGTAAACATTAGATGTGTGAATTATTTTAATTAGCTTTGGTGTAACTTTTCTTATGTACTCAAGAGATTCTGACTGCACCTAGAAAAACAACCTTAAGGTGGTGGAAAAGCCTGTCCACCATGGACTTTGGTCTAGACATGAGGTCTGTCTTATGAAAGCTGAGCTGACTGGTTAGAACTATAAATGTTATGTCACTGATAAAGTTAATGTTCTGAGAGCAGCCAAATTACTCGTGCTGCAGTCTCAGAAAGTAGAACATGAACCATTAGTTTCATTACTATGTGTTCTGGGGATGATGTGTTCTCAAAACAGAAAGTATCAATGTAGTGCTATAAGCTTGTGGCATGCCTGTGGCATTTTGGACACTGCATGAAGTGGAAAAGGTTTGTGACAAGAGTGCTCAAGTGAATAGAGCAAAGTCGATATGAGGGACAGTTAAATACATCAGGGCTTCTCAGCATGAAGAAATGAGTCCAGGCAGCGTATGACAGAAGATTATAAAGCTGTGAGTGGCGTACCCAAGTGCGCTGAGTGTTCCTGTCTCTGACCTTGCAACTTCTTACGGCACAGACAGTTAAAGGTTGGGACAGTGTACTTGCAAAATATCACTATTTGCTTCCCGTGATCTGATGGTTGTCTGTGACAGTGACCAACACAGGCAAAATTTTGGCTAGGTGGACCTTCAGCCCAAGCTACTGTGGCTGCTCATGTTCCTGTGTGGATAGGCTCAGTTATGGTTGAGGATAAATGAGAATGCTGTTTGCTGTTTTCTTGACTTAGGCAGCTTAAACACAAATACAAGGTGTCATGCAGAGTTGGGAATAGGATGGGTTGTGGAGAAGAGAAGAAAAATAATTGCAGCAAAAAAAAAAAATTTACTATTTGCAATGTTTCCTGTTAGTTCTGTGGACTTTCATATAAATAAACCATCATTTTAGCTTTAAATTATAATGCAAGTTAAGCTGAAAAAGTGAACAAAAGCCCAAGTGACTACATGTGATTAGTGGAACAGGGCTGGTCTTCCATCTTCTGAAACAGTTCCCTACAGTGCCCTATATTTCTCTTTCCATATACCATGAAGATCCAGCCTTTTCATGCTGTGTGGTTTTGTAAGTTCACTGGCTGTCAAAACTGCAGGCTTTACTCACCAGTAGAAGGCTTTTACTCAGTGTTACTATTAAATATTGTGGCAACAGTGCTTACGGACAGTGCCATGTTAGATTGCAGTCCTCTGTGCTAAAGTGACAGTAATACTGCCATGGTCAGTGCATCCCAGCTTCCTTGCCAGCTTCCCTACGGATGGGCTATCTAAAACTACACCAGCATTTCTGTCTCTGTGCTTGTACGATCACATTTTAGTTGCTAGAACTTGCTGTGGTAGTTCTTTTTGTGATTCAAAGCACCAGACTCATTTCACTAGCTCATTCAATAGGGAGCTCTGTCAAGTGCATTTGGTTATTCAGACCTGTGAACTGGTTCCTTACCAGTCCCACATAGTTATAACTTACTGTAGTAATCCCCAAGCTGCATCTGAAGAATGGTTTATTTTTGCTTTCAGGTTCCTGAAGGAGTCTCAAAGTGTCGTCTGCTGCAAAGAGTTGGAATTATGGATGCCAAATGAGACAGCAGTGCTTGCATGCTGAACCTGATGTGGAAGGTCCAAACTACCTGTGGGAAAACAAAGGCAATATGACTGTTTTCATATTTCATGGGAGTGAATTACAGCTAGGGCTTGCACTTGCCACAGCAGAATACCCACATTCACGCACCGATGTAGGTCAGCTGCTTGGACAATACATGGAAAATCTGTTTTGGCTGTTGGACTGAGAACGTCAAACTCGTTTCACAAGTGAAAGGTTTCAGCAGAACAATTCTTGGTAAAGGAGGGAATTTCAAGCACCTTCATAAATGCAGCGCTGGATGTCTGCCTCCACTGACTTCCAAAATTTTTCTTTTCCTGCCAGAAATCCTTTCTTTTCTAAAAATATTTACTTGACTCTGCATATTGCTGTCTAATCTAGAGATGGATAATACAGTGCTGATTTTAAAATCCTGACTGGTACAGGATATAAGCATGACTTCTAAAATAGTGCTAAACCGAGTTGCTTCAGAACAAATTTTCTAACCTAACGCGCTCTTCTGGGTGTAGTGTGGTTTATACACCACCACCAGCCCCCATTCCCCCCTCCCCCGTAACCAGTCCTGCCATCCTAATCTTCTAGACCATTTACTACCCTCCTCTTATCCCAAGGAAAATACAATGGCTGGCTCCGATATTCATTAAGTGATAATCCAGATTAATTCAGACTTTGATGTAGAAACAGGTCCTATTTCGGCTGCAAAGAAATCCAGATCGCCCCACAGAAAATGCCCCCGCACACACACACGCACGTACACGCGCGAGCAGGCAGTATGTAGAATGCCTTAAAGAAAACTGTAGCTAACCACCTTATTAGTATTCCTCCCTCCTCTGTGTTTCACTTGCAGCAACAGAGGGCTGAGCAAAATGCAGTAGAACAGGGACAGAGACAGAGCTGGCAATCATCTCGGTGCAGGCTGCTGAATGTAGGGGGTGGGGGGGATGCAGCAAAGCAAGATTAATAACCTTGCCATAATCCTGTGCACCCTGGAAGGAGATACCTCTGGTGACTGAGCTGTTCCTGCCTTGATTAATTGGACCGAGTGACTGAGGGGCTGGCAATCCACCTGGTTTGGAGGCGACC
This sequence comes from Buteo buteo, assembly GCF_964188355.1. Classification (NCBI taxonomy): domain Eukaryota; kingdom Metazoa; phylum Chordata; class Aves; order Accipitriformes; family Accipitridae; genus Buteo; species Buteo buteo. Next base: position 52,325,303 of record NC_134176.1, on the reverse strand, counting down.
CCCTGGTTTTGCTGCTCTCTGAATCCTCTACCCATCTGGGAAGGTAACAGTGAGACATACCATCTGCAGCACACACAGCAGCTATTGGAGGCTACTACTGACAGTTTGCGCTACAGTTTTTTGGTGAGCGAAGAGCCAGGTATATCGTACAGTAGGATATTTCTGTGCTCGAGCTACCGAATTTCACAATCTGGTCCCTACGCTCCCTTTTCCAATTGCCTTTGAGTTCTGGGCTTACTTTTGGCATAGTCTCCTGGACGCATTTTGCTGGGGATGGAAGAGCAGTAAATGGAACCTCTGAAAACTAATTGTTTTGCTTCTGTGTGACTCAAGAAAGAGAAAAGCGAAAAGAATCAAAGCCAGCTGGAGGAATTTAAATTTCTTTCGGAGAAGTTTACAGAGGGACTGTACAAAAGGTAAGTCCAGGGGTTTGTCTGCCCCTTCTGTTTCCTTCTCTGTCTCCTGCTTGCTGCTTTGAGCTGGGGAAAAAAGCTAAAACATGAGTACTGGGTGCATATGGAGTGTGGTGTTTGTAAAGTCTGTGCTTGTAATTGGCATCCCCTTTTTACTTCCTCTTCTGGCGCTTTTTTTTTTTCGGTTTGTGGGTTTTTGTTTTTTTCCCTCCCCGTGGCATTTGCACAGTAACAAAAATATGCTTGGACAATAATGATCTATACTGCTGGAAAATGTTAGTTAAGTAGCACTATAAAGCTCCTTCCATTTCAAAGGTATTAGAATTTCTAGGGAGAGAATTCTTTTTATTAAACCAGCTAAAATATTTGGGAAGTATCTAGAATGGGCAAGAAATGTAGCTCATACAATATCTTCATTAGAAGTCTCCATATTTTTCATAAATCTTGTCTGGTTTTTTTCTCTGCATTTAGTTAGCTCTGGAATGATGAATATGTAAGTAAAAAGCTGCTTCTGCTGCTGTTAGCGGAAGTAGAAGGTAGCAGAATGGAAATTTGAGGATTTGTGCATCACTTATGTGAAGTTCATCTGTTTGCTTCTCATTAACCTTTTGAATGCTGCTGCTTTTTATTTTCTTTTTTTTTTCTTTTCCCCAGCTACAGAATTTATGAAATAGGTAGGGCCAAACAGTAATAACTCGTATGGAACAGAGTCCCAATCACAAATGAGTTCTTGTGGGCCCTGAATTTTTGGGATGGAGGTGCTACCAAGTGCTGAGGTGACCAAAGTAAATGTCTCATCCAGCATGGTTCATGGCACTCCAGTATTTCTGGAGATCTATCAATCATATGGTTGTGGTGCAACTCGGTGTTTAAACCTGGCACTTATCTTCCCCCCGCACACTTCCCCCCCCTCCCCAATGCAGTTTCTGCAGGAACAATATGACTCTGTAGCCTTTCCCATCTTTCCATTAAATAATAGAAATAAAATACCATTGCATTGCAATAGAATCGGAGCTCTTGTAGTTGAGCTTTTTTTTATTGCTGCACTGATAGTACTTAGCATTCCCAAGGAGGTGAGAAAACCATCTGTAAATACATTTCAAAGATGCATCGTTCTCCAAATGGAATTGCTAGGTACTCACTCCTTCTCAATTATATGAATATGAATGACTAATATTGAAGGATATGGTATCTATTTGAAAGACTGCATAGCTGGTTATTTAGTGTAAAAAGACATGGCTCAAAATTCAGTTCTACTGAATAATCAGATGTTGAGGGGCTTGTATTTGTATGTATACATACGTAATGTATGTGAAGAAAAGGGGACTTACGTCAGATTTATAAATATAAGGACACATCAAATAGGATGGACCTTTGATCCATTTGGCACAAAGAAGTGTAATGACCCTTCTTGTAATAGATCCTGTGTTGTAAAGCTAAAAACTTAATGAAAAGGCTCTGCTTCAGAGTAATCAAATCACTTCATGTTATTGCATCCTGTCAGTCAGTCCCTCTATTTCCCACTGGTTTTGCATAATAGCTTTAAAGGGGGATTAAGAAAGAAAGCAGGACTGGTTATAGGTGTGTTTCCCCTCCTTTTCTGGAAGTGATACTCTGTGTTACATGTGCCTTTACTCTATATGATTACGACAAACCTTTCTGGGCAGGATGCAGTTTGCCCTCATTGTACTTTCCTCAAGCCCCATTGCATGTAGCACATGAATCTATTTCACCAGGCAATGAGCTATGCTCTCTTTTGACTATGGGGAATGGTCTGTGTGTAATGAGGGCTAAAAAAAAAGTGTGTGTGGAGAAATGACAACTCCTGATTTTTAGAGCTTGGTTTTAGAATTGAAGTATGTAATGAGACCATCAAAGCAGAGATGTTGACTGGATCAAAGCAAGGGAAGGAACGTTCTGCCTGGAGATGAAACAACTTTCGTGTTCTGGGGAAAAAGACAACACATTTGTTCCACTGGTATTTCTACATATTCTGATGTGTAGGATATAATTTAGCAGTGTTGCCCTAAACTGAGTGGGAGGGTAGTCACCTGTATGCTGGAGAAGAAAGATGTCGCTGCTCTCTTGATAGGGTGTCCAGATGTTGTTAATCATCTATCTCTGTTGATCATCAACCCTACTGAAGTAAGACTGGTGTGGATTTTTTTTGCATGTAGTATTATCTCCTTATATACTGCAGACTAAAACAAATGGTGGTTATTTTACATTTTTAATAGATTCAGTAAACAGGAAACCTTGTGCTTCTCCCTGTGTCCCCCCAACCTTACCTAAGTATTTATATTGGTTTAGTAGATTTTGATGAGAACTATTCCTGAATTTCAATTCTGATTTCCTAATTATACTGTCATATTTTCTATTTTTTGTTTTTGTTTGTACATCTTATACAATATTGTATATAACATATTATATCACAAGATCAATTTGGGTTTCTAATACCATTGCTATTCTTATGGCAGGAATGGAAATGGATAATACTCGGTGCTAGCAGGTTTTATGTGGGAACAGGCTTTAGCACCAGTTGGACCGTGTGTGGGCTTTTTAATGTTGAGTTAGAAAACTGTAAAATGAATGTCAAGTGTTTGATTTTAGTGGCACTTCCATTTTAATTGCATTTCATAGTGTAATATCGCATACACCTTTGATCTCACCTAATGGGGAGAATGCTTTCTTCTCTGTACCATTGCGGTGCTTGTATGGGCTCAATCTACTACGCGTTGTGCATCTTGCTGGAATAGGAAGGGAAGGCCCGCACAGGTCCTGCAGTGAGTGTATCATAGGTAAAGTCTCTCAGCAGGAATATGGGTACAATGAGATTCTCATGAGCTGAATTTTCTAAATGTTGTTCTTAAAATAAGTGGAAGGTAAAGAAAACTGATATTTCTTTTTCACTTAGTTCCAGTTAATCGAGCAGCTTCGTTTTCTCATTGCTGAAGTCAGCCAACAACCAGGCACTAAGCTTCTCCAGCACATGTTGCTGTGTTTCCAAGATCCAGGGTACTTTACACATGAATTCCTCCTTCCTTCTGAAACAAGCTGGGCTGACAACTGGTATGTCAATCTTGGAGCTCTGCAGCTGCATGCAAGCAAGGGGAGGATGGGAGAGAGGAGATGTACCAGCAGTTCCAGGACTTGAACCAAAAGAACAAGCTCTGTGGGATGGCAGAACGTGTCGTTTTGATTGCTGACTCATTGTGTTGGTCTGCAATATTGTCTTAAGCTAATGCGATGACATTGGGCCTGGCTTTGAAAGAAGGAGCCACAAAAGAGTAGTTTATCAGTAAACCCACACTGCTTATGAATGTGTACTTCCCTAATGACAAATGATATGATCACTGGAAATTCCTGTGGGTAGAGTTAGTGTTCCTAAATCTCTTGCTTTAAGAGAATTAATAGCAAGTAAAATTTACTGCTTTTAGCCACTTAATAAAAAAAAATGAAGTTACAAATATATCCTTTCAGTTGACAAGTTAGTTGACTGCAGTAAATGACTTCCCTCCCTTCTCCCCCCACTACATTGCTGTCTTTCCCATTTCTTTTCATTCTGTGTTGAAGGATAAGGTTTAGGGATGAAGGAGAATCAGAACCCAAAATTCCAGTTCCTGGGCTGGCAAATAAACATGTTGGATAAACTCAAAACTCTTAAGCAGCAGATTAAAACCAATTAATTTTCTGGTTTCAGTACTCCTAGTTGGAAGTGTGAAAATGGAGTTTGTTTGGGAGATTAATTTCTTTGCTTTTCAAAAGGACAGTTTCTCAGGTAGTTTAGGGAAGATAGTCTTTGTGGTGCTACCTGTTATTTGGCCTTCCACAGACTGAGGTAGCCAAGGCGGCTTCCTTTAGTAGTAGGAGTTCCTTATGTTTTTATGAAATTAATACAAAGGATTGTGTATTTTTCTTAAGTTGTATAACAAAAAAACATGAGAAAATGTTGACTTAGACACTGTAGCTTTCAGGAGTGGTCCAAAAGAGGAGTGTTGAGAGCATGGTATACATATGCAGGTATTTGCTTCTAGAGGCTGTTACTGTTGAGGTTGGCAAGATAGTGATGGTGACGTTCTCAAAGTTAAGATTCAAATGCCCAAGTGGTATGCTGAGTTTTCCACAGTGATTTCATATTGCTGAAGAGGAAACTTACTGTTTGGTGTTCTCAAAAATCTGCAAGATGCTGCCATGCAAGAGCTCTTGCTGCCAGACTCAGAGTGGTTACGTAAGGTAGAATCCTATTGATCCTGGAGGAGGGTGGTGGGCAGAGGTTTCTTCGGAAACTGGAGACTTTCTTGGAACATGTACTGCAGAGGCAGAATTGTCACAAGGAATCTAGGTCTCTTCCCAGTGTGTAGTGAAGAAACTTTTCTCATAGGGACAACAATTACTTTGTAACTTGCCAAAGTTTCTTTACTCAACTGGCCATCAATGGTAGGTATTCTGTTTGTACTTTGTGCATTGCCAAGGCTAGCAGAAATGTCAGTGTAAAACAACAGCATGCTTAAGTGAGGCTTGTAACTGCAAATATAAAGGGCTTCTCTTGTTGCATTTTTGACATAGCTTTGAGCTTGCAACCCATGTCAGGGAGATTTTCCTTGAGGCCCATTATTCTAACCTCTTCAATAATTTAAGATGTTTTGGTAGGTTAAATTTACGTCAAGTGCTCATGAAGTCCAGCATGTACTAGTAATTAGAGACTGTCAGTTCCAGTCCTGTTGTTCATTCTGTTTACAAGAGTAAGAACAGGGTTATATCCTTCTCTGTTTAGCTCCTCCTGAAATAGCTGAATTGGTCTGAGGTAAAGATACAGACAAGTGAGGTGGGAGGCCAGTAATATTTTTTTTTTTGCAAATGTTTGCTCTATTCGATTTAACTCTCTGTGGGAGCAAAAGAATCCTCCCCTTTATATTGTTTAGTCATAGGAGAAAATCTTAGCAGTGCAACATGGGGCTATCAAGCAGTGGGCATGTTTTCCATATGATCTTGGCTTTCTTCTTCTAATTTGTCTACTACTAGTAATATAATCTTCACAGTCTTTTCTGCAGTCCCAGAAAGAAATTGGCAAATGAGAAAGAAAAGTGACATGTCTGCACTACATATGTGGTGGACCACCAGTTTTTATAAACCAGTAAGACATGGTTTTGGAATTATTAGGTAAAGCTAGGGATGGCACTTCTTTGCCTGTGTGATTTCCCCCCCTGCCCCCATTATTAATCAGTTAAGCATGTTGAAAGCATCAGTGCAGCTTCTAGTTGAAGGGACAAAGAGAAGGTGAATGTTCTGAGATGAGGCCTTGCTACAGAGGCTCTCCCATTGAGGCTGTGTTTGTTTCAACCTATTTTTATTTATAGGCTTTTCTCTGGAGCTACTCACTATAATAACTGTGCATTTCATGTAAACCTATAAATCTTCACTACACCCTCAGTTATTTCAGGAAGAAAATGAGGCACTTCAAAGTGAAATGATCTACCTACAATTTACTTAAAACCTGCAAGAGCAGCTGCCTTCTAGAAAGCAGAAGATTCAACAGTAAAAACTGAAGACAAAAGAGCGGAATGGCTGAACTCAAAGTAGGAAGGAAAAATAGTGCAGTGATTACCTCAAAGACAAAAGTAGTTTCATATTCTTGTAAGGGTACAAGGAGGGATTGCATTGTACAGACTGCACATGGAAGAAAATGTTACTTTTGTGTGCAGTGAAAATGCGTTTTTGCAGTTTGGGTGGGGAAAAATGGGTTGTAGAATGTTCTTTTAAGCATCTCAAGCATATGCTTCAGAAATGCCACTTAGGTCCCAAGTCTGCATTTTTATTTTGAACAAGGGTAGATAGAACAAGGCTAATAACAGGAGTAGCATTATCAAAACTCCATGAGGGATTTGGATCTCTCTTGAAAAAGCTTTGAAAACTTAAGCCTTGGACTTTGATAGGAAATTTGAGCTACAGTTCCTTAAAGGAATATATATTGAGTAAGAGTAAATATCAAGTAAGAACATATCTTCCTGGGAATAATGCCTCACCACAGACTCTTCAATTATTATATTGCAATGGGGTTGTAAATATTAAAGTCATGTTCTTTATCTGTTCAACTATGCAATCATTCCTCTCGGGTGGAAGTGCAATCTAGTTCTGGAAACAAATGAGGTGAGAAATGTAGTTTAGACCATGTTTGGGCGAAAGGAGCGTGTGAACTGGAGAAGGGTGCAGGCCCAGGAAAACAAGACTGTTTGTATGGTTAGAAGTTCATACGGGTATGTGCTGAACTTGCATTTAGATGGGATTGTTGGGAGAATGATGAGAGTGGTGGGTTCACAATAGTTAACATTTGGATCAACTGAATTCAGGAAGTCTGAAGCAAACTGAGGACATCCAGAAGAGGTAATTTAATATATGGGTATGCAAGAGCCTAAGAATCCAGAGATAACACTCAAATAAAATGACCGATGCATTGTAAACTTGTAAAGGAAGTGTGTGAAGTAATGTAACTGCAGGGGTTGGAACTTTAATTCCTTTCTGGAAAACCAAGTATTGCAGTTTCTGGAGTTTGTGAGCTAGACCTTAGAATATTTGACTGTGGCAATTTTTATGTAATCACCCACATGTCTTCCAGTGAAAAATGTAAGTTAAAACTGTGCAGGCTTTGAAAATCTTTAGTGACTAAAGAAAAAAAAAATCGTGAATGGCTTTGTATTATCAGCTCTAGAATACACAAAGGAACTTGGCTGAATTAATGTATGGCTGGCTTAATGTAACCTGGTTGTCAGGCAGTAAATACCATGCACTCTCTTCCTCCCCTTCTATCACGCCTGATCCACATGCGTGTTTTGCCTCCGAAGTTTCAGTGGATGCTTGCAGTGGAGTGGGCTGCGTGTAGCAGTGCTGCTCAGTGGCACCTCTTGTTTTCCTGTGACCTGCAGCGGAGTTATCTGTACTGTTTACTGGAGAACAAAGTGGCCTCAGGGGAGCAAGGATTGCCCTAAACCCTTCTTGGCTCTGCCCTGCCCTGCAACTACCATGCGATTGAGCTGAGTAGTAAGGGAGAGACAGTACAGCCTGACTTGTTAGCTTTCCTTTTCCTCCTTTGTCATTGATATTCAGGGCTTGCTGCAGTAACCCGATGCCCTCCTTTTACAGAAGTCACAACCCTTTCAGACCACAAAAGATCCCATCAGACTGGGATTCCCTTGACAATCAGCTTTATAGTTTAAGCAGCTTTATGCAATACTGAAAACAGTGACAGTTGAGAGAGGTAACTAGGAGACTTCTTATATTATAAATACTTGGCTTGGCAAAGTGTGCTTAAGGGTCTTAAGCTGCCTAAAAGAGTCTCTTAATCTGCCTTAATTCTTCTTATTATATTCTTTTTCTGAAGTAGGCGGAGATGCAAGATCTTTCTTTTCATGTAGATGAATAGAGAAGTTCCGCACCTGTCTCCAGATAAATCGACTCCATTCTGTGGTATGCAGGCTTGGGATACCACTTTATAAGTGAATCGTCAAAAGTTAGGGATTACTGCTTTAGATTTGTCCTGTTTTTAGAGATGCATTTCTGCCTACATCTGAACTTTTTTCCTCTCAAGGGGAGTATTTGCCACCAGGCAAGTGGTGTTAATTGTTCTGTTTTTCTGTATGGGAAGTGTTAGATTAGAAGTTGAGAAAGGGAGGGTGGAATTTCCTTGATCCCATGAGTTCCTCGTTGTGAAGACTTGTGTGAAACTTCCCAAGAGTATTAGCTTTAAGGCTGTGTATGAAACACCTCATTTAATATATGGGATGTGTATGTTCTACTAGACGTGTTTAAGGAATGTAGAGACGGGGGGAACTTAGTAAAAGTTCTGTCCCAAATACTTATATTTATGTAATGTAATTTCCCATTTGGAATCAGAGCTTTGCTGTGAATCATGAGCATTTCAATGATTTTTCCATTTGGAATTTAGTGGAAGCTTCTGAGTTCTAGCAGTGGAGAAGCCTAACTTATTTCATCATCTCTTATCTGTGTGACATAAACTTACATCTTTGTTCTAGCTAGGGATGACCGAATTTGAAGTTTTTTTGGTGGTGTCAGTAGGAAATATGCTTCCCTGCCACCACCTTCCTCTTCACACTTTAGGATATGGGGAGGGAAACATCAGGATCAAAACCTTATAAGTGATTGTCTTGGATGCAGAGGAAGTAGAAATGGGTAAAGCTATTACTCTGATATTCATAAACATTTACTTTGCTAGTGGAAGTGAGTTTTATGTTGTATTGAGGGAAGGGAAAGTGCATTTGGGAAAGTAATTATTTTTCTAAATCTATGAATACTTGAGAAAATACCACATATTTCTAAATGCAATGTAAGTAATAATTTCCTAAAGTTATTTTGTCCAGGTTGAATGTCTGTTGTACAGTGAGAGTGCTCTCCTGTTTTAGCAGAAACAATGCCTGAGCTTTTAACACTTAAATTCTTTTACTTCTGACTGGTGCTGAGAGTTGTCTCTTTCTTTCTTTCCATATTGTTTAACTGTAATTGGTGTACTAGAAGGCTGCTTTCATGATCTTGTCCAGGCCCTCAGGCAATGGAAATGAGTAGGCAGTTCCAATAAGGATGTCAGTTCATGAGAATAAGCGTTTGGCCTCCAGTTGTTGTTCTACAAATTATTGTCTAAATAGTACTTTTCAAATGTAGGTGCATTTCTGCAACCACTTCAGGCTTAGGTGTGTTTAATTATTTAAGCCTAGCAGTAAGCACTGTGAGCAGCAGTGGAGGAAAGGTCACTGGAGGAAGAAGAGCATGTCTTCTACAAAAGGCCCTGATGTTGCATTTGATTTTTAGTAGGATAACACAGTCACTAGAAAACATTAAGAATTTACACAGGCTTTATACCACTGTTAGTAATGGAGCTAGAAATTGCCCTCTAATAGTGTAATACTCTGAATTTTTAGTATTACAAAGGAAAGGAAACTCTTTAATTGTTTCAGTTTCTAAAACAAATGAGGAATGTGCTCCTACTTTTTATGGAAACTATCTCATTAGGAGGTAATACCTCTTAAACAGCTAATACAGTTGGAAAAAGCAAAAAGCTATCATAGCTACACTAAATGTTTCAGGCAAGACTACTAGTGTAAAACTACGGGGTGTGTGGTTTTTGTTGTGTTTTTTTTTAAATCACATCTTAAGGTCTGCTACTTGAGCTCTAGTGTTTTCCTCCCCCCCCCCCACCCCCCCGCAGTTCTCTAGAGTATCAATTTTATTTTAATGACTGGAGGTTAGTTTTGAGGAGTTGATGTGTGGGTGATAGGAAATGGAACTAGTGGGTTTTGCCCTTGCTTTTGCCCCTGATTGGAAGTCTTTGTTGAATTTCATTTTTTGTGTAGACTTTGCCAACAAAAGAAAATAATACACCTAATCAATACTCTTGTTGCCCTACTCATTAGACATACTAACCCCAATAGAATAGGCAATATGCACTGCCTTTAAATCTAAGGTAGTGCTCTGGCCCTGTTGGAGGGAGCAGGCTCTCTTTCTGTGCCTGCTGACCTGACGAAAGTTCAGGTAGCTGTGGTTAGAAGAACAGTCTTACATTTGATCTACTATAACCATATGCCACTACTCTCTGATCTGTCTTAATTGCTTTTGCTTTCTCTATGACCTGTTTTCCTGTAGGGTAAAGAATCTATAGATTTATATACTGTATAGACTACTAAAACTGTTATTGAGCTACTGCATTAAGCTGGTAAATTGCTCCCCAAATGCATGGCTGCTACCCCTCAGGACAGAAATAAGAAGCTTCCTCGCCACCATCTTGTGTACTCCTGACACTTGTGCTATTTCTGATCAACTTGTTTTCTCTGTATTACAGTAACAAATATCTTTAATGGCATTTCATTATACATACAATGCCCTGAGTTTCGTAAGATGAAGAAATGCTTTTACTTGCTTGGGCTTTCAATCTCTACTTGCAGGCACTCGGCAAGCAGTAATCTTTTTTTTTTGATTTTATTGTTGAATGGCTGTTAAAATTCAGTCATTTTGTGAGACAAAGCAATACCTCCCTTCTGAGATCATACTACTTAACTTGGCAGACCTGGAACAAAACAGGATGGACAATCAATGCAATGTAGTAAGGGTCAAGGCTGTGGTTTGGATATATGATCTCTTGCTACCTGTGACCTTTAAAGCCAAGATTATTCTATTAAACTGCTCCTCCACAGGCAGGCGTAAGGATCAGAACACTGGTCGTTGCCTTGCCGCTGCCTTCTGCATTATCTTCAGTGGCCAAATAGGTTTAAAATCATACTGCAATAGAGCAGGACAGAGGCGACAGAGAAATGTAAGTGTCTCCAACGTGATCCATCTGAACTACCTGCACCGAGCCCTGGCTAGAACTGATGTGACTGCCATTCATGTTGGATGAGAGGGCAATAAAGGTGGGTCACCATGTCAAGATAGTGGGCAGCGTCTGTGTCATTTTAGGGTAGAAGGAGGAACGAGGCTATTAGCAAGGTTAGTTTGGGTTTTGTTTCTAAACATTGCCATTGTTAATTCATTCTTTTTCTTTGCTTTTTGCTTGCCCTCTGCTGGTAAGGATGGAGATGAAATATGCAAGCAACTTCTGACTCATTCTCTTCCACAGCAGCTAGTCCAAGAATAATTTGAGAAGCAAGAGTTGAGTCACTAAATCAACCATGAAGTTCTGACTTGCTGTGTTGGAGGTTATGTCTCGCTTCCCATCGCTTTGCATAGCCCCTGGTTCACAGTGGGTGTGAAGCTCCAGCCATAGTCTGTACCGCAGCAGCTTATGCCAATACATCACGTTACAAACCATGCTCTGGAATTGCAAGGTTGATTGTGTTTCCCTCAAAGGTAGAAAAAACAAGAGCAGAACTGTGGGATCAGTTTGAACAGTAGAGATGAGTATTACACAACCCATGCAGGCGGTGTGCTGCTTTAATTACTCCGTAGCTGCATAGGGAAACTGGAGGACTGACACTGCGCTCCGAGGACACCGATGGGTAAAACTCAGAATAGTTGGACCTTGCAGCAGCACTGGGGCTTAGAGACCCTACAGCAGTCCAGCCAGCCCATCCCTTGCTGGGTTTGGTAAAACAAACCCTGTAGCAAGAGTTTTAAAGAAGGTAAGACTATGGTGCATGAAATCTACAGTCACAGATTTAGAGGAACCTCTGCCTGCTGAAGAAGATCCATATGGCATTTAATGGATATGAAGATTATAGGTGTCCATCAAAAAGTAATAGGACTACATGGTGATTACTCTTAAATTTATGGAATATAACGAAACATCAATATAGCACTTTCCTGTAGGACTTGTTCAACTATCCTATAGCATTTATTGTCGGGGATGTAATTTTCTATTGAACTTGATGGGAGGATCCAAAAATAGAAAATTATGATTAAAAAGCAGAGGTCTTTTCCCTGTTGGTTGTATTCCTTACAAAGCAAATATATTGTTAGGATTTTATCTAGAGTAGAAGCACAGAAGAATGGTATGACTTTCTACCCTATCACTTCTGTTGTGGTACAGAGGACACATTTAAAACGTTAACTAAACTTGCTGTTAACATTAGTTCTATATTTAAGGCTTCATCTGCATTAAGTAAAACAAATATCCCAACAGTGTAATCGGGAGAGGTTGTTTGAGAGTGCGTGAAATGGGGAAGGAAGGTTAATAAAAATGGTGGCTTTGACTTCTGTTTTTGGAAATCAGTTCACTAAGAACTTACAGCTTGATAAGAGGTGAGGAAACTATGCGGGGTTTAAAGTTTTCAATTCTCAGACATGATAAAGGCAAAACTGAAACAGAGCGTATACATTCAGTGGTGTGTGTATATATATTCTTCCTCTATAAAGTTTTAGAATAAAAATGTTTTTTTCCAAATCAGAGTAAGACAAGAAGCACTGAATCTTTCAAGATAGCCCTGGCCCTCTTCTGCATAAATCTAACTACAGTTTAAATAATACAATTAATAACACTTGTCATGACGTTCTGTCACTGTCAGAAGAAGGTTGTGTATGTATCGAAATACTTGGGCTACTTTGCTTTATGAAGTAACTTGAGTTGACTTCATGTTTTGATCTCAGATCTTCATAAATAGATACCACTCTGCTTTCTTCATTATTCTCTTAATACTGCACAACACTAACTTTTCCAGACTTTGGTTGGGCAGTGGCACAATATTTATTTAGAAATGTGTTCCTGTTCTCGTGTCTACAGCTAGAAATAATATGTGTGTGTGTTCATATACACACCCCCACCTATTTCTTCAGAAGGTTCAAGTGCTTCTGTCATATTTGCTCACTTCTGCTACAACAGAAGCAGATTTTCTGTGCAAAAACATTAAAACTTCTTGTACTTCTGAGGTGAACAACTGTCAGGATTTTTTTTTAGATGACCTTTTATTTTTTCCTTTTTCCACCGTCTATGGAAAGAAGGTAAAGCTTCAACTGAAGCGTTGGAACCCGTGTTTCCCCTTCCCCCCGCCTTGTCTCCAAAAATTAGCGGCGGGTTTTGCTTACCGTAGCCTTTTGCCTCCATTCCTGGAGGAGCAGATCTGAGCGGTGTTTCCTCGGGCAAGTCGTTTTGAAAGACTATAGCTGGAGCTAAGCCTTAAAGGACCGTTTCAGTAAGCCCTATCTCTTCTTCAAATCTTTCGAGCGTTTCCCTTTGCTGTTTTGGGGTTGGTGTTTTTTGTTTGTTTTTTTTTTTTTTTTTTTTTTTTGGACTCCTAAACTGAGTTTTATCATGAGTGGAAGTAGCTTAAAAATCAGTTTGTTTTCTTGGCGACCTGGAACTGCTTTACGCGTAGCTCTTAAAGAAGAGCGATTTCCGAATTCAATTTATCGTGGTGCAGCACTTAAGTCACCCGCAGGGCTGGCGAAGCACCGGTTCGGCGTGATTTCTCTCGCCTAATTGCAAGTTAAAAGGGGACGGAGGGGGTGAGAAGGCCCAAGGGCGGGGGTGCCGGGCCCGCCGCCGCTGAGGGGATGGCCCCTTCTTCCCGCCGCCGCTGAGGGGATGGCCCCTTCCCGCCGCCGCTGAGGGGATGGCCCCTTCCCGCCGCCGGGCTGGGCTCAGCGCCCGCCGGCATCCTCCTGACTCCTCTGCCTTGCTCGTTTACCTCATTAAAGGCGAGTTTTTCTAAGGAAACGTAAGGTGGTGGTTCTCACAACTAATTGTTTCATTAGCTGTGCGTATTGATGTGGCTTAATGTGCCTACAGGCAAGTACATCAGCCCAATAAAAATGAGGTAAAATGTGTTCGTCGCCTCTCCCAATCCCCCCTTCCCCTTTTCTCATAACAATAACTTCTGTAATGCAGAAATTTAACTTCGTTGTTACCCAGTTTTGCCCTAAAAAGCTAGGTAAAGTTCAGGGCATTAAATACTCTGTTAGGAAGAGGTGGTGATGGAAGTAACTTGGCTTTGCTGAATCGGTTCACTGAGTAGGGAAGGAATTGAGCAGCTCAACAATAAGCTTATTTCAGGCACTGATCAGTCCAAAAAGAAGGCCCTGATACCAAAAAGCCGGTTGAAGAAACTCTCTAGGACTTATTTTGAAGTTTTAGAAAGCAGGCGTTCTTCATTGCAGCACTGGGTGCACGGGGGATAGTTCCATCTAGCGTGCGTACCACAGCTTTAGAATAAACAGCTTGTATAGAATAACTAATTGCATATTAATCAGATTAGTATACATATACATAAAAATAATTGCAACTGATTGTCTTAGTACTGCCTACATCTGATCATGCGCAGTGAAGGATCCATTTGAGTCAAAGGGATGTGACCTTTTGCGACCACCGACCCATTTGAAGTTCTTGCTGGCTGTTCTTGAAGTCTTTATTCTTGTCCTTGTTCTTTGATCTTGAAGCTTAATGCAGTTTCAATCATATGTGGCCAGTTTCAGCATTGTTCTCATCTAGTGTACAGGAACATCTAGTCATAAGAGCAAAAAACTGCAAAACTTATGAATAATTACTGGTTAATCACTTGACTAGACTTTGTAGTTATCTCCCCGGTTACCCTTTGTCTGTTGTTTCAACCATAATGTTAATATATGATCATTTATCAAATCTCACTTGCACAGTCACCTAGCAGCAAACCAGTTTTCATAGAAGGTACAAAATGTTAAAACCATAAAAGTTTGAATAAACCACCTGAAATGTATGGACATATGCTATCAGACTTAATCTTTAGAGAAAGTGTCAGGAGGCTTTTGTTTGTGGTGTATTATTTTTGATCATTCCCTCTGATCTGTTGTGTGTGTGTTTTACAGGTCTGTCAGGTGCAGAGGTGGCTGTTCAAGGTTACCTGGTTCCATGAAGGAGACTAAAACAATTTTGCAACTATAATGAATAATGGTTATTCACGCTTCGAACAATGAAAATGTTTTAAAATTATATATAAAAAAAATATCTCTTTCCTATATGGAAGAACACAGATGCTCCATCCCCACCTTTTTTTATTTTTTCCTCGAATTTTTTCTGCACTGTTTGCTCCACCACAGGGTTCTTTTGCCAGGTTGGATTTGGTTAATGTGGAATGTCAGAAAGTAAATAACAGTACTTTGGATCTACAGAGTGCTTCTCAAATCAGTGTCTTGTTCAGTTTCTAGGTGCACAATGAGTATTCCCCCTTGAGAGAGAGAGAGTAGCTGGCCGCTTATGCAAGAATAGCTAGTAGGGGTAGTTATCCCTAGGAATCGGAGTCAAATCCCATTGAGACAAATATCAAAATGTTAAGAACTCTCTTATCATGATTCATGTAGATTTTGGTGTGTATAATTGCATTACTTCTACCTGGCTCGTGGTTTTTAAGGCAGTTCTGAAGTCGTAAGATCTTGAAGTTGGAAGACCTGAAATCTTCAGTTCTATCCTCAATGAAAGCCCTTCACCAAAGTGCTACGGCAGAGGGCTAAACTTTGTGCAGATTCCACAGCTATAAAATATTGAAGTTTTCTTTAAGTATCTCAATGTAAAACTGGCCCAAATAGAAGTTATAAGAATAAAACCCAACTCTCTATCAGGAATCCAGTCATGTCCAGTCTCTAATGGTTTGGAAAGTGATGACATATCGATAGCGTACCTCACTAGCAGTATAACAGAGTATGTGATGGAATTTGAGTAACTGTTATCTTAATTTCTGTGTTAATCAACCTGACTCTTGAAGTATGGTATCTTCTTACTCTTGCCTGCCATGTAGAACTACTCTTGCAGTAGGAAATTCAGTGGCTTGATTTATGGATGGACTAAGTGATTTCATAAGTCGTTAATGCTTATGAATCCAGCAGTATGAAAAAAACCCCCCACTATTCTACATATTTTAGTGTAAGCATGATTAATTTCAGACTCAACCTAGAAATACAATGTGTTCTCTCTTTCTTGTTCCCCATTAATTAAAAAAATAAAATATCTGTACCTTTAAAATGGAAGTGTCCATGAAGTTTTGTAAGCTTAGAGAGAGAGAATAGTCTTGAAGTCTTTCAGGACTGTCTTGAAAAACCTTATAGAAACAGGACTACTTTTCTTCTGGATTTCTTTCAACTATCAAAATTTCTTTGAGAACTGCTAGCCTTTGCTTTTCTGAAAACATATTACTCCTTTTGGCAGCTACTTAAATGGCAGATGATGCCAGGACTATATGAAAGGCCATGGCACAAATCAAAACCATATGCATAGAGGACCGTAATACATCTGTTACTGGTAATGAGATGCATTAACAAGGTGGAAATGATCCTAATTCTAATATACGTATGGGAAAGGCGGAAGATGGGTGCTCATAGGAAGGTATGCTAGAGGTTTATCTCTTTAAAGCACTTTATAACCATTTAAAAATGTTTTTCAGCATCCTCATGGTAAAAACCAGTAAATGGTCACTTTTCAGACAGAAGATAATATTGAGGTATCAGCAATTCTGGTGTGTTTGTGTTCGGCTAACACTTTAAGAGCTCCTTGCTACTAAGCTAATGCTCACCCATTCATTATGTTTTCATAAGGGTAAGCATCTTGGACATATGGGGTATTCTGTGAGCTAGAAGTCCAGTGCAACACTGAGTATTTCAATTAACTGGGTATTATAAATGGCCCTTCAGAAAAATCCTTCTGTATATTTAATTTGTGCATATAAAATAAACTTGTAATGAAATGTGCTATGGTTTACCTCTGTGCCACAAGTTAAGGTATTGATCTTTCTTGTTGTTTAGGATGTTAAAGAGTGAAGAAATAGGCTATCACATGGCAAGCTACTTCCATATAACTCTTTAAAGGACTAGAACAGAGGTGTGAGTTGGAAAAAAATAATCACAATATCTTCTTGTTTTTTTCTTTAGCTGTAAAGAGTAATACCAGTGTCCAAAAGATGCAGTCTGCTGCACTGTAATTGATCCTTTTTCCTGCTTAGAACTGGGCCCTTAGTAATAGTTTGTGTAGTTGGCAGTAACTGTAGAGGTTTTTTTGAAAACAGTTACTTGCTTCCACTTCTGTCTCACTTTCTTTTCTTATCTGCATAAACTTTGTTCTTTTCTGGGAAGAAAGGCATTCTTCTTTCCCTCTAGAAATCTCACTTGACATTTAGCAAGGGACGTTTTTAAGAACGTCAGATTGATGAGAGCTGTTTGCTGAAGTCTCCCCATGTTCATTCAGCTGAACAATATCTGTTGTTAACAGCCGTAATTATTATGAACAGGTTTAAAAGGACAAGCTTATTGCTGTAGGTTGGCAACATGCTTTTGAGCTGCTGGTTACACGGCACGTTACATTGCTTTTTATCTTCAAAGTACTTACAGATACTGGCTAATTAAATGCATTAGAGGCTCTCTGTAGGTCCCTTGGTTGGGGGCAGTAAATAACCGCTTCTTTATTTATATTGTACAGTTTGTGAGTGTTTAGGTTCATAATGACAAGCAACAGAGATGCGACCCTTGTGGTTGAGGTACGACTCGTTAAGTTTTGCTGAAGACTTTCAGACTTGGTTTTGCTTTACCATATACGCTATGGGAATTCAGTAACTGTAAAGCCCTTTGGTAAGAAAAGAGAGGACAGGTGCAGCTATGCAACCAAGATGAGGCAGCAGGATCACCTTACTGAAGGTGCTGGAAGCTGCTAAGAGTGAGTGAGAACTTCCAGGACCCCTGGGAAAATCAAATAAACTGAGTTTTGAAGTTACAGATATGCAGTATTTGCAGTACAAGTGACCTGACCCACAGGTTGCATTACTGAATCTTAGAGTCCTTTAGTTTTTACCTGGGATCCCTTTCATCAGGTGAGTTCCCAGTGATGGCTATTTTGCAAAGAAAAATGGAAGCAAAGGCAGCTCACTGGGTATAACAGAATTGTCATTTGTTTTCTAATGTTTCTTGGTTAGCCAAGCATGGGATGTTTAAGAAATAAGAGATTCCTGTGCTAGCTTGAGTATCTTTTACTTTATTATGCAGGCAACTCTGGGCAAATATGTAATCAGATAAGTACTTGAGCCCAGGCTCTAGTGACTATTTGTGCTAATTGATAAAAATATTGCTCCATAGTAGCCTAAGTGGTGATTGGGCTGTATGTTAGGAAAAGAAAGTGCACGTTTGGCCAGCTGACTCTCAGTATTGAATGTACCTGACAGAGAATGGGACAACGTCTTACCTATGTATTTCATGTATATGATGGCACTAAAGCTAGAAATTGTGATGTAGCTAAATAGCTACTGCAAACGCAAAGCTCTTTTCCCTATGTTTTTGAGACAGCATCCCATTTGTGGAAGTATCTTTGCATTGGTCATTGTTTTAGTTTGTGGCAGACGGAGAAATACCTACTTTCCTTAAATTTCTCTTTGAGTTTGGAGGAAGGTGATTGCAAATGTATTTGAATACATGACTTTAGAAGCATCATAAACTGTGTAATTTGCTGTTTGGGCATTTATATACATCATTGCCAAGAATTATGAAATAATGTTTAGCTGATTAATATTCCTAGTGAACTGAAGCGTGCTCAGAACAGCTGTACTGAGCTTGAAACTGTGTGACACATTTGAGCCTTTTAGACTTAGAGCAATTATCAAGAGATCTCAAAGTTGGATTTTCTTAGACCTTGTGTGCCCTTTTGTTGTGGTTTAACCCCAGCCAGCAACTAAGCACCACGCAGCCGCTCACTCACTCCCCCCCCATCCAGTGGGATGGGGGAGAAAATCAGGAAAAGAAGTAAAACTCCTGGGTTGAGATAAGAACGGTTTAATAGAACAGAAAAGAAGAAACTAATAATGATAATGATAACACTAACAAAATGACAGCAGTAGTAATAAAAGGATTGAAATGTACAAATGATGCGCAGGGCAATTGCTCACCACCCGCCGACCGACACCCAGCCAGTCCCCGAGCGGCGAATCCCTGCCCCCCCCTTCCCAGTTCCTAAACTAGATGGGATGTCCCATGGTATGGAATACACCGTTGGCCAGTTTGGGTCAGGTGCCCTGGCTGGGCATGAGAAGCTGAAAAATCCCCGACCATAGTCTAAACACTACTTAGCAACAACTGAAAACATCAGTGTTATCAACATTCTTCACATACTGAACTCAAAACATAGCACTGCACCAGCTACTGGGAAGACAGTTAACTCTATCCCAGCTGAAACCAGGACACCTTTTTGCATAAGCAAGCAGAAGTCACTTTGAAAAGTTCTCTATGCTTACTAATTCTTGTTGTGGCATTAATAGCTATATTTGTTTCAAAAGGCTTGCCTGCATAGTAGTCGACTCTTCATAATCTGACCTTTATTTGGACACATAAATTGGAATTAAGCTTTTAAAAATTCAGGCCTTTGTTCCCTCTGGCATTGTTTAGATTCAGTTATCATATTTTAGCTTTACACCCTCCCCTTCCCCACTTTATATATCTGCAGTTTTGGCCACAGTATTGCTTGTGATCTTGAGACAGTCTGATTGCTCACGGACATAGCTGGGAAATCATAGTCCCTGTCTCCCTGGGCTGAGTTTTTAGCAGGCCAGGTGTTGCTTTTCTTTCAAGTCCTGAGGTGCTGAAAAATAATTAATGAGATCATCCACCTTTCTGTTAGCTTGCTAGCTTCCAGTGAGCCTTAGTTCCCACTTTACAGCTCCTCTTTTGGAGAAATTGTCTGAACTGACCCCAAATGGCATTGTTGGCTTTCTGTCTCTGAATTGAAGTTATCCAATTTGGGGGAGGGGGGTGATTCACAAACCTTAAATACACAAAGCTTCAGGGTGTGCTTTTTATGATTCCTGTCTACTTACCTATTTAGCGATGTCTCATATTATCAGGGTTTATATTCATTTGGGGAATGATTTCTGGTGAAATGGAGCTTATGGAGGGAGAGACCAACCCACTTTGAGGCTAAAAAGTAGGCAGATCAAAGGACAGCCTTGTATAGCTGTGGGTTTGGAAGGATGTCAGAATGGTGTCTGTCCATATGTCTGTCCACAGAAGGATCAGCTATGCTCATGTCATCTTTGGCAGATGTCTAATTTCTTTTTAAAGACCTCCAATGATGAAGACTACACAGACTCCCTAAGCAAATTTGTCCTTTATATGAAGCTAGCGAGCTGTCATTGAGAAGTTGCTTGTAGAGCTTGAATGTTATAAATACAACCGATAATATTAATGCTGTCAGTGCCCTCGTCCATGCACCAACACACTCATGCTTATTCCCATCAGCGTGTGCCTGATGATTTCACAGATTATGGTCCTTTAATTAGAGCATGGCAAATTCTGTTGGGGATTGACGTTCCCTGGCCCAGTGCAGCTTTACGTATTCTGCCAGACTACTGCTGGGAAACCTGGGGGTTTAGTTTCACTTGGGGCTGGTTCTGGGGAGATTGCAGGCATTTCTTCTGGAGCTTGATTGAGGAAAGAGGCAGCTGCTAAGGACAGTCATGTGAAGAACTTGTGTTTAGGGTTTAATTTCTTCCTAGTATCTTGTGGTTTGCTCTCTGAAGTCATTTTGCTTGTAACCATGTGATCTTCCCTCCAGCAACCGAGTATGTTTTCATAAACGGCACATAATGCATTTGATGATACTTTATTATGTGAGTAGGGTTGAGTTTCCATACCCGAAAGGTAGGGATACCAGATAAGTGATAAGAGCAGATGGTGCAGTCATTATCAGAGGAAAACAGCTAAAGAAGTTGCTTGAGAGGGGGAAATGAATCAAAGAATACTGTGCATAAGCATGCTCTCAGCTGTCTTTACGTACTTATAATTTTAGATTCACCTCATACCTTCTTATGCTGCTTTTGCTGCTTTGCTCTACTTTCAGCTACAGGTGGGTCCTCCCTTTGCTCTGTAGACAAAGAGCCATGGCAGAGCTGTTGACCTAGGAAGCAACTGGGCAGGGGAACGTAGGACAGAAACATTCTCCCATGGCTGGAGTCAGAGTCCTAAGGGATCAAGTGGAGGAACAGAGATGGGACAAGGTGGGAACTGTGCCAGTTCTTGAAAACCTCCAAGCCTTGCACAAGCATCTAGAGCTAAGCAATCTCCTTGCTTATTTCTCTAAGTGCTCTGTCTGGTTTGGTCTGCTGTATGTGTTCAGTTGCTTGCTTGCTAGGATTTATGAAGTCTCCATAATGTAGCTGCATCTTGCTCATCTTCCCTTCCTAGGCAGTTACACCACCTAGATGCTCTAGGAGATGAATAAAGTCAGTGTTGAAACTTTGAGCTTTGTGTCTAGGCTGTAGAGAGAAATGCTGTCTAACAGTCTTGACTTAGGTCTAGAAACTGAAATTTCTGTGTTACTCCCTGACTTGTGAGTAGATTTTTGTCACAACCCCTCCTCCCAACAACAGAAAAAAACCAAACTCAAAACAACTTTCTGTAAAGCTGGGTCTGGGAATGTAGTGTTCACCAGTCTTTGGCTGTCTGGAGAAATGTTTGCTGGTTGTAAAGTGCTTAGAGACCTCAGTACACAACTATAGTACAAAATGTTTTGTCGTAGTGTCTACTTTGCATGTCACACTTCTCACTTTTTTGTTTTATTTCTGATTATCATCTAGCTGTGGATTTTTTTTTTTTCTCCTTCTAATATGAATCCTAGCTTATAGAAATGTTTCCCTCCAGACTTTTTGGTCTGGATTTTAAAACTGTAATTGAAAGTATTCCCTCTTTCTCTCCAGAATCCTTATTTTTGTTCTGTTGCGGTTCAGTTGTCTGTTTCATGTATCGTGTTATTGGTTTTCTACTTGTTATTTTGTTACATTCATTCTTATGCTCTCAAGAATGTAATCCTATTGTGCTATATGCTTTGCAAATGTAGGAGAAAGATTATTCCTCCCTGCAAGATGCTTTGCTTTCATGTGAGATGGGGGCCAAAGATTGTTCAGACACACAGATAAGAAAATATAGCACGTGAAGGGTGCTTAGCATATTAAACTTGATGTAGGCAAAGAAAAATCTATTTTAGGAGTCAGGATTCTCTATTTATAGTCCTTTGCACACCTTTCCAAGAGACACATTAAAACTGCATCACCTGCCGTGATCTAGCAGTCGGCTCCCCGAGAAAGCGCTCTTTGAATGCAAAGGGATGGCGAGCCTGAGAAAGATGAAAGAGCAAGTTCCTCAGTGGCTCCTTACTGTGCTAATTAACTGAGACAAAACCTTTTTCCCCTTTGCTGTTCTGCTTGCAAAAGCAGAATGGTGCTGTCTTGCCTTTTGGCTGCTGCCCCTCGGCAGCGCTCCTCCGGCTCCTCTGCAACAGGGTCCTCTCCAGGGCTGTCAAGTGTCAAGATGCTGCCGGGAGTCTGAGAAGAGCTCTGGAGTCCCTCGTGGTGATGGGGACGCGGGGAGACAAACAGCTCTTTCTTCCCTCTTGATGCCCAGCAAAGAATGAGACAGACGCAGCAGCTCCAACAGCTGCACCACGGCGAATGCGAACCGGCGGCTGGTAGGGCGTCGTGAGCTGCTCGTGATGCTGTTTGCTGACTTTTTCTTTTTTTTTTTTTTTTTTTTTTTATTTTGACATGCTGCCTTTACCGTGGCTGCTGTTTTGTGTCAGGCTTGCAGTGAGTCCTCAGCAGGGCTTCTCCCCTGCCCCCCTCAATTTTCTTGTATACCTGTAAAGAAATATCTTCATCTTGAAGGAACTGGTGCAACTGAAGAACAGTGGGAGTAAATCAGTTGCTGCCCGTGGCTTGCTTGTTTTCCTTTTGCCTTCGGGTAAAGTTTGCAATAGTGCAAAACCAGAAGGGTTTCCTCTACACTCTGACAGAATCTGTGAGCGCTCACTTCTTATGCTAGTTTTTGTGATATTAGCGTGACCCATGGTAAAACTTCTGACTTTGTTACTCTCAACCTGGGTACCTTCTGCGGAAAATGCTTGTGAAACGTTGCTGTGGCTGAGGTGGAATAATCATGGTAAAGATGAGGATGTGAATCGCAAATACCAGCAGTACTGTGGGATGTTGCCAGCTACCGCACCTCCTCTGTGGTTTCCCCCCGCTTCTGCTGAAGTACCTTGTCTCTTACCCACTTTTGATTTATGCTGATGCTTTTATGGAATCTGCTGTGGTTCTGTAGGTGTTTGACCATCGTTTTGGTCTGAAATACATTCCGTTATTTCAATACTTACCACCCCCTGTCCCTTGCTGGTGACTTTACACTACACAGAGCAAAGAACAGTTTTGCAATCTGGTGCAGGCCAGTGGTACAAAGTCCTTGTAGAAATAAACAGCTCCACTGACAATTAGTGACTTCATTTATGTTGGGTATTGAAGAGGCAGGATACAAGTGTGTGTGCTTTACCAAGGCTGAAGTAGGACATGGCAGAGTCTGCAGCGAAGGACAAGCGTAACCTTCAGTGGGATTTGTATCCATGTATCCAGGTTGCTTTCCGTCATCCTGTAACCAAGGGCTCAGAAGTCATGTGTCCCTTTCTGCAGTCTTGGTGCTGTAAGTGGAGTTGCTTAAGGCTGTATATAAAACCTCACTACAGGTATAATTTAACTATTCTTTCTTCAATTGCAGAAGCGAAGAGCACTGTCTCTGTACCTTGTCATCCTGTATGTGCTGCAAGAGATTTTTCTGTCGTATCTATACCCACATGTATTTCCTTCCTCTTGCATAATTCATTGTTGAAGAATTTGCATTTCCCTGAAGTTGAAAGTTTCAAGAGTGTGTTGTAATGATGAGAGAAACGGGGGCGGAAGGAGCTGACTGGGTTTGTTTTTTTTGACCTAGCACTTTTGCAAATTTATTTATTGTACAAAAACCTCTTAACTAAGAGGCAGTTGAACTGGTGCCAGTGGAATATTTCAGACTTTAAAAGTGACACGACCCATTTATATTTTTACTTGAAAAAGCATTTTCTGAGCTGCCTCAGCACAAGGTGACCATCTGCCCATGTCCCCTGCTGAACTGACAGTGCAGGGAAGCTAAGCCTTTAACTGTCCCTACGTACAGACACCCCCACGCCCTTTTTTCCAAAGTCAGTAGTTTACTATGTCTTTGATATGGGGAAATGTCATGGACAAATGGGCAGTTGTCATGGGCAGATATGTAACAGGGAGATTTTTGGTGTGGTACCAGGTACAGGGCTGTTGTCACAGGTTATAATGTATGAGTAGCATATACTGACAACCAGCCTTTAGTAGATGTGGATCTGATAAAATGCATAGAGCATATGCTGGGATAGCTACAGTCCTTTGAATGTAGAACGCACTTTTCTTGCATAGTACTGCAAGAGGCGAGCATGTATGCTAAAGCATGCGTGTGGCTTTCTTCACAAATCGGCATGTGAATATGTTTCATTTGGGAATCTTTCCTTTTGAAGCAGATGAGCAAAGGACACTTCCAAGAAACTCTGACTACCTCTTTTAAACTCAGTTTATTTTTTTTTTCATGGATGTACTACAGCCTACAGCAACAAGGCTTTAAAGCACTTAAAAGGAACTTGGTGAGAGAGCAGTTGGCCCGCATTGAGGGCTACTCTATGTTATGTCACATCATTGGGTCATGTGAATGGAATACCAACTATTGTGCTAGTTCTCCCCAGGTACCATGTCTTCCTTGCCAGGGTGTCACTCTAAAGGCTTCAACCTCTATTGCAATTTAGCACCACAGAATGTGGGATGGAGGCTGCACCAGGTTGGGATGTGGCTCATCACAATATCAATAACGTTATTGATGTTACATGTGCTGCTGCTTGACAGAATCATGCAAACCTAAAAGACAAGATAATCAATTGTAGCTGAAAAGTACTTAGCTGGGAGAGAGGGCATGCTGAAAGGCTGGTATGACCTTTCCAGATCATCACTCTATTTAGTATAATTAATGAAAAGCTCCCTGCTGGACTGAAGTGTCTAGGTGCTTTCCTTTGGGGGAGGGGAGCCTAGGGAAAGATGGAGATACTGCTTTTGAAGAGCCCAAACGACAAAATCTTGTTGTGAAAGAAGGAAGATCATAAAGAATTAGGCAGCTCAGGTATGCACCGCTTCACTGTCGGTCGGATTATTGAAATTAATGTCTGTGTCACTGTTTACGTCACTGCAACATGTCTTCTGACACCTCTGGCAATTTCCCTCTCGACGGAGAATCATTTTTCATCTTCATGATGCACGAGGAATCTCTTATTGCTGCTGCAGAAGTGCTGTATGTGTATTCATAGCTTGGCTTAGAAGGAGAGGTTTTTACAATAGGTTAAGAACTCAGACAGCCATAATTTCCCTTTTGGCAATGCTCTGTTTGATCCTCTTTTACAGATCGAATAAATACACTGGAGGTCAAGGGAAGCAGTGACTGTAGCAAACCCAAACACCAACTGACACAGCCTGAAAGCCCCCCCATGCTAGTTAAATCTTGTGTTCACACAATGCTGCCACTGGTTCTCTGTTTAAAAACAAAAATGCCTTCAAGTTTCTGCCAACAACCAAAGCTGTCCAATTTGTATTTAATCAGTTATTTGTCACTGTCTGGCGTATTTTGCCTGAATGGTTATTATATGTCTATTTGTCTTTGTTTCCCTCCCATGTTTTGCTGAAGCAACAATAGCATGGAGACATTTGCCTTGCAGAAAAAGAATCTCGGTAAATCATTCAAACCTGTTTCCTTGGCTTTGTCATAGTAAATTTGTATGTCTGTGTAGGAAGTAAAATAGACTGGTCACTTGCTGTGTCTTCCTCTTCTGCTGCTTCCCAATGGCTAGTTATAATCTCAGATTGCTTCCTCTGAGGATCACAAACAGTTGTATGATATTTAGTCCTTTAACAACCAGAAACAAACAAAGTGAATGTAAAATTGGTGTAAAATAGCCTCTGTTTAAAAATATTCTGCTACCGTTACATTGTGAATAAATTGTTCGTTTTAAGGCCTTACTGATTTTAAATTTTAGGAATAAGTATATGGGGGTTTTGATTTTTTTTTTTCCTTTGAGACTGCGAAGCTTATAGATACATTTATTTTTAAAAACTCCATCTTATACACTGGGCACTGTAGAGTCCCTGTAAGGCCAGACACTCAGTAGAGCAGAATGATTTCAATGTGAATTTCTCAACTCAGCAAAGAAAACTGCTTTTTACTCATCTAGCGCTGTAGTCAACACATCCGTTTCTCCTCACTTCAAGAATATGGTTTTCATAGTTAAATACTCCGAACAACTGTCAGCAAGTCTTCCTCTGCACATGGCAGAGAGAGGGTGTTCTGGCAGTAGTTGCTTTTAAATCTTGAGTTACCTTTATTATGACTTGTGCTGTTACTGCAGTGCTTCCTATGTACCTACTGCAGTGTGACTTTCTGGAAAATTGGAAAGTATTCAAAAATGGCTCACTTGGTTGCTTGTAAATTCACAGCCACCTTCACATCTTATGATGGAGACAGATCTGGATTCAAACTGCTGAAGAACACTTAGTTTCCCATGGGCTGTGTCATATCAGTGTCCTAGTAGAAAGGCCCCACAGCATTTAGAGAGCTTGGAAGGCAGTGGATAGGGAGCTCAAAGTGTGTTGTTTTAAGAAAATGCCGGTCTACTTTCAGCAAAATAAGCTATTTGTGAATGGCTGGGTTTTTCCAAACGCTTCCAAAAGCAATGAACAGAGGCCAATATAGAGACAAGATTTGATGTGTCTCTATTTTGATAGGTCCAGATATGAAAGCTGATGACATTTTGTGCAGAAGAAGAATCTTGTTTTGTTCTGAGTGTTTATTCTTCTACACAAAGGGGCAGGACTGATGCCACTGTGAAGTCTTTGTGAAGTTTTGGAGAAAGGTAGTGATAACTTTTGGAGGAGGAATATTAACAATAGTCATCTTGCACAATATGTACTTAAGTGGTTTCTCATAACTCGTGAAGGCTGATGTAAATGCAGCACTGCAACTTCTGTGGCTAATGTGAATCCCATAGCATTCTGCAGACCTTTAACTGTGTAAAGAATTGGTGCAAAAACATTGTTCCTTAATTTAGGAATAGAGACTTGCCTTGTTTGGTGCAAGTTGTGTGGCCTCCTTTAGCCTTTCCACCTATAAGGATATCAACACACCTAAACAAGTGGGTTTTTCAAGGAAGAGGAGATACTGTGGTCTGTTTCCACCAGTTGCTGCTCGCCTGTGTTGTTCTGTTTGACCCAGTTCAGAGATAGAAATCTGCCTTTTGTATTTGGCAATATACACTTCCAAGCTCAGCCTTTATGGCTAGTGGTGGAGTAGACATAACTTTTTGGATGCCAATAGAGAGCTCATTTGTTTATTTGTCTCTGATCCTTCACTCTTATCTGCCTAGTGGGGTGCTTTAAAAGAAGCATCATTCTTCTGCATAGTTTGTATCAAACAGTGAAGGTTTGCTTGATGTAAAAATGATTCACTATATGTCAGCCATCTGTTCTTCCAGTCTTTAAATGCTGTTTCTGATCAGTAGAGCCCCTCAAATTTTTGAGTGAAAAAACCTTGAGTGAGAAAATGGCATTAAAGTTTTATGTCCCCTTCTTTTGGCTCAATAAACAATAGTGAAGTATACAACGGATTAATAGATCTTTCCTGCAGGGCCTCAGCTATATTTTCTGGAGGAATTTTGTCTGCTAAAACATGAGCCTTACAGTACCTCTGCAGGCATAAATTATTTGGCTTTTCTTCTTGTGAAGGATAGCCTGTCACCCTAAAGGCAATTTTTCCTTTTCCATTACAATGTACTATAACTTTCATGTGCTTGTTCCAGTACACGCCCCCATATGCAGCATGTTAACTTCCCTACATACATAAATGTTCGTGCCTTAACAAAGAATCAAATCTGTGCTTTTGTGTAGATAACTGAATGCTGGTATTGCATAGAGCTGACCAACAGAAAATCTAAGACACAGCAATTTAGAACAAAACCAAAGCTTACCATGGAGTGTTTGTGACTTTCTCTTGCTCTCCATGTGAGATTACGGTATTGCAGTAGGTGTGGGAGCTTCACATTCAGGTCTCTATTTTGCCTCCTGCAGAGTAATTTGGCAGATGAAGGCTGCTGGCCTCAATTAGGCAAAACAAGGACCCTAACCTGAATGTTGTGCCATGAATCTCACAGGTGGCCTCTTGCTGAGATGGCTGTACTGTTGTGTTTTCCCTTCTCCAACAATCAGAATTGCTTACCAAAGTTTATCTAACATCTCTCAAATGTAATTGTGCCTGAAATTGCAGGAGGTCAGAGTGCATATTGAAATTTTCTTTTCCTGCTTCTAGGCATCGCAAGATTAACATAAAAAGCTTCACCTCTGCTGTTTCCCTTCTGACACTTTGAGAATGAAATTTACTTTTGTACAGGGTCAATTTAATCCAACTTGAGTACTGTGAGTGTAGGTATGAGCACGTTTGCAGGGCTGTCTTCTGAACAAGACCGAAGTGAGCCCAAGATAGGCTTGATGCTGGCTTTCTCTGTAGGATTCTGTTTCATTGCATTTAAAATTCAAAGTGCAGAAGTGCACAGAAGTTTCAATCAAATTGGATAAAGCTACATGGACCTCAAAATAGCATCTGTGTTTGTGGCATTGTATATCCTAAACAGATGTTGCACAGGCATTGCTTTATCAGGCTGCTGTCTATTCCTTTGGTATGCTGAAGAATTTGTAGTTTGGTGCTCAAAGTAAATCCTGGAGCAAGAACTGCTGTGGCATCAGTCTTGTCCATCATACACCAGCTCATTGTTTTTGTTAGGTCTTCATATGATCTGTGTTAGCACCTCGAGGCTGTTTTAGTCCATGGGTTTATAAAGCCTGAGGTGTTAGTGTTGAAAGTATTGGTTAGTTTCTATAGACAATTTCAGACTATCTTCTGTTCTTACCTTTGTAAAGATTTCACAGTTCATACTGTTTTCTGTCTCTTTTTTTTAGTGTGATTCCTCATCTCTCAATATTAAAAGATTATTTCTGTATACGTTGAATTTTTGTGCTTAAGGTCAGCAAAGCTTGTGGAAGTTTCCTTTAGTAAAACAGAAGAACAAAGCATGATTTCTTTGTTGCTCAGAGAGTACTGTTGTGTTTGTTGACCACCATCACCTTTTGTAAACCTTTGGGGACTATAAAGAAGCTGTTGCGTTAATTCAACATGATGCAAATCAACCAATGTGGTTTGTGTCAAGAAAAATATTTTAGCAGGCCCATTATAATTTTTCTATCAGATTCGATACACTAAAGAAAACAGAATTGGGGGTTATGCTTTGGACTAAAGTTCTTTATGCTTTCTACAAAGGCTTACTAGGGGAAGTGAATTACTTGCGTATTGAAGGATAAGATTGTTGATTAGAAGCTGGTTGAGAGACAGAATAATGTTTGGAATTGCTCAGTCTTGTATAAACAAAAAAAAAGCTGCTGGCAGCATCTTGTCTCAGAATTGGATAATATAGTGAGGCAGGCTGTTGAATATGCTTATTAGAAGTTATTTCTAATTATTTTTCTCATTTCTAAATGTTTGAATATAGGAAAAAAAATTGAAAACTGAAGCTTTCATTTTCAATATAAAACCCACAAAACTGAAGAAAGCAGAACCAACCTTTTTCCCTGTTAAGATCATTCTGAATGAGGAAAATGGAAGAAAGGACACAGGTGACAAAAGGCATCTGAAGTGGCAAAGATTTGAAGAATAATAAAATTGTTAGGTTTGAGGTTTTTTTTTTAAAGTTCAAAGTGGCTTTTAAAGAGTTTTATGAAGTTGTTACAAAGCTAATCTGATACAGAGAAGTGCACTTAGAGCAGTTCAAAATGCTCAAACCCATTGATGGGTTCTAAATTAAATGCTGCTATTCTCTTCACACAATCTTGGGCTTTGTTGTTATTGGCTTACTGAAAATATCTACTTAGTGCTTAGCTGTGGTCAAAATTATTTAAAAAAATGCTGCTTGACAATAGCCTTTTAATAAGAAAGGAATTGAGAATATACTAGGAATATGCTGTTGCTGTTTCAGCAGAAGTTATAGAAAATATTTGCTTGGGTTTTTTTTTTTTTTTTTTTCTTCCTTCATTTCAAAGGTGAAAGAACAGGGACAAAAAGTTGGAGAGCAATAAAAACCCTTGGATTTTTCTCTGGTCTTAGTGGAAAAGCTTCCATTGACTTTGGGGATACATCATCAAGGCTGTTATGGGGGAGTCGTCGTGAGCCTCTTAAATAGGGAATAATAAAGAAAACAAGAACACTGAGCTCGTAAGACATCATACAATATTACAAGATGAAGAAAAGTAAAATAATATAGATTGTGTCATCTGGATGTACTGATTTCTGCTTTTGGACAAGTAGGGGTAACATGCTTATTTAGTGGGGAGAGTGGAAAAAAATAGCATTTTCAAGCAACTTTTATGGAAAAATTAATTTTCTTTCTTGTTGAAACATAAAAAGTTTGAGAATCTCATGTTTTTTTCTTCTAAACCTTTTCCTAACAACAACAACAAAAAAGAAAATCAAGAAAATGGGTAGGAAAAAAGTATATTGTGTCTCTCCCTGCCCCCCCCAGTGGAATAAATGAGACTAAGCCAATTGTTCTCAAAATTGAAGAACTAGAGGAAACCAAGAGACTTGTTTTTTTGTTTATTTGTTGTTTTCACCATTCTCTGTGTTGTGGCTTTGTTTTTGTGGGCTTTTAAGGCAATCTCTAAGAGCACTACAAGAGGATGAAGTAGCTTTAATATTAAAACACAAGAAACTAAGACAGGATTTGATTGAAGAAAGTACATTTCGTTAAAGAAAAGCTTTATCCCCAAGTGCACTGGTTTTATAATGATGATAGGACTATGAGCAAGCTGTGGTACACCAATTTTTGTGCTTTCAAATATGTGCCAACTGCTGACCATTGGATTTAGGAAGATACTTTCCTCACAGCGTTGGTATTATGTAGTTATTAAAATTCCTCAGGGAGAAAAATGTATATGAAGGAGGCAATGTTATAATTTCATTACAAAGACAGGGAAGTGTGGCATTAAACTTCTATCTGAAATGCCTTTGGGACAGGGTATTTGTGGTAAGAAGTGTGGTTTCACTGGCTTATTTTCCTTGTTTAGTCATGGGACACCTTCAGCTCTGCAGCCCACCTCTGCTTTAATGTAAAGGCCCTGTTGCTCTCAGATCAGGTGAAGCCTGGGTCAACAGCCATGTCTTGTCTCTCAGTAGTTTTGGTGGCAATTGCCTATGTTACATATATATGATTTTTGTCTAATGTTATTGGGCTGATCTGTATCTCTTTAATTGTTGTGTCATGACCTGACAAAAAGGACCATCTTGTACATAAAAATACTGAAGAAAACATACTGGAGAACATATTGGGATATCTTAGAACTG
The DNA here is from genome assembly GCF_964188355.1 of Buteo buteo. NCBI lineage: Eukaryota > Metazoa > Chordata > Aves > Accipitriformes > Accipitridae > Buteo > Buteo buteo. Next base: position 52,294,155 of record NC_134176.1, on the reverse strand, counting down.
CAGTGTTCTCTACAAGGTTATAAAGTGAAAAGAAAGCCTCCTGAAATGTGGTATTTTTGCAGTCTTAAAATACACATAAATTATGGCTTCAATTCAGTTTCAGGCATTGGTGACACAACTCCCATGGTTTATGGTATGAGTGGCCTAAGGCAACAGAATTAAAGCAATATTGTGCTCCATTATTCCCTATAATTAATTTAACACACAATAGGAGTGTGTACTAGTTGTTTACTAGGAGTACAGTCTTCGGGGTACTGGGTAACTATGTGCTGAGGAATTCTATGGATTTCAGCTGCGTGCATTATAGGTGTTGAAATGACTGAAAATGGACTGTGTCAGCAGTATAAAGCTGTGATAACATTTTCTTGAATATGAAATGTGAGAATAGTTATTTATTTGCTTTCTAGCATTAGCAGTATGCTTTCAGCCAGTTATTTAATACTGTCGGGGTTTTTTTGCCAGTGGCAGAGTTGGTTTCACTTATTGGTAGGGTGGCTGTTACATGTGTTTGCATGAATCTGTATGCCTGGGATTTTTTTAGAGAAAGTATTCTCACTTGTCTCTTAGGATTTTGTCCTCCTTTCTCGTTGGAGAAAAGTTATTTGTCCTGAAAATGTTTAAAATCTTGAATTCTTTGCTCTTTTTGCAGAACCTGATCTGCAAAAGCAGTAGTAGCTCAAGCTTCTGAATTCACCCGGTTTAGCTACAGATTGTCCTGGAAAGGCTCTTTGGGACTGAATTAATTAGTTCAGTGCTGGGATGGAAAAATATGGTAGACTTCTCTGTTAAGACTGCTGATTGTGATAGTAGATCTTTGGATAGGAACAGGTTTTATTTAGTCTTACTTGGTTTTTAGCACTGGGCACGAACTACGTAGAGGGAAGACACTAGGCAGTTGTAAGAAAAAGTCATCAAAATGCATTATACTTGCAAGAAGACTATCACTTTCATTAGAGTAACTGATGTCTTTGATTCTCTCCTCTCCCCCAATTATTTTTCTCTGCTTATGGGAGAATGTTCCTTGGCCAAAGAAATACTGTAAAGATGATGTAATGATCTTAGTAGAGATGAGCTAACTGTTAGATTCCTCTGAAATGTTTTGGTAACTTACACCTTGCTTTTTTTAGAATGTGTTGATATTTGCATGCAAAACTTTATAACGGTGAATTACAGTTTGTTCTCAGGTGTCGCTTTTTGATACCCATGGGTGCTGTATTTTCCTTTTCCTTTTTCTTTTTTTCTTTTTTTTTTGTCTAATGATTAACAGTACATCCGAGACGAATAAAGGATGGCAGTGTATCTTTGGTGCTTTTATACATAGATATTGCCAGTCTCAATACTTCAGTACTATGGAAGTAGGTTTAAATGACACACATACACCCCAACCGAAGAAAAACCCTAAACTGGGAAAGAACATGAATGTACGGTGCAAAACAAAACTGCCTTAGATAGAAAGGAATTCTATGCAGGATTACTATAACCTTTTCTCATTCTTTCCCACTATATTACTTTTTCTGCTGTAATTGTCAAGTATTTTCTATTACCTATGAGTATTTAGAAGGGTTTTTCACGTTATTTTACTCACAGCTGGGCAGGACTGGGAAATTCAGAGAGAACACAAAAGATCAGAGTATTAAAGGAGGTCTGATGGAATAGGCAGATGAGATTTTTCTACATGTTACTTTGTTTTCTGTGAAGAAAATTGTTATTAGGCACATTAGGTGTACAGCCTTGAGGAATCTAAAAAAGGAAGTTCTGCATAGCTCCCTAATAACATGTTTATAAAATGTAGTTTCAAAATGCTTCAATTCTTGGGCACACAGAAAAGCGAGAAAGCCTCACTGTTTATTACTGCTGCACATTGGTGTAACTCAGTAGTGCATAAGCCTACACTGAAGTGTTTCTAGTTATGAAGATAACATATGACACTTATGTATGTTAATTTTAAAAATATATTTTAGCTGACTAAAGTATTCATGTCAGTGGTTAGCACAATTAGAGATGTTCACAATAGCACTCAGTGTTAACTGTTGTACTGTAGCAAATTCCAATTAATTGTCCCTCTGCATACATGATTACAGCACATGTCTAATCAGGTTTCAACATCCTGAACAGTATTACTTCAACATGGGTAATTGTTAGAGAAAAGTAATTAATTAAACCTTCCAGTGTGCGTTTGGGTGCTAATTGTTTCACTTTTGTTCCCCTGCCCCAGTGATCTCTCACTAAATTTTTATTCATTTTTATTTTTCCTACTGAGATAGTAATTATTTGTACGTTGTAAAAGTCTTGGTGAAGTTAGGTGGGTAGCATATCATTCATAAAAACATCTGTTCACAGGTACTTTATCCACCTAGTATTTTAGTTTGTACACAAGAGTAGGATGAAATTACAATGTCTCCATGCCTCGAGCCAGAAGAATTCTTAGTGGAATCTATTTACAACGTTTGTGTTAGGATGATGATGTTGTAACAAGTACTGAGAAGTAGCTTTCCTGCCCATTCAGACTTCAGAGACCCAAATGACACTCTTCAGCCAGGGAAACCGTGAGGTACTACATGATGGAAGGTGTCTGCAGCTGCCTGATGTGGGGGGACCCTTTGCAGCAACTGCGATTTGAGGGTCATGGTACTTATTTAGCGTCAGCAATACTAACATGTTGTTCCAGATGATAGTCGCAGATATTAGTACTGGATGTGTAAATGGCATCTCTCCCAGAGTCAACTTCTGCTTCAGCTGTTGTTCAGGGAAGATGGATTCAGCCTGAGAAGTGTCCTCAGTAATCCTTCCAAGTCTTGTTCAATTTGTTTGCTTAAAATATTAGGCTTATATTAAGATCAGGTGCTAGAGTTGTATGTTTAACGTTGTAAGGCTTGGTAGCTATTTTTGTGTGCTGGTAAGACATCCTGTCTGAAACACTTTCCCTAATGCACTAATCCTGATCTGAACTGGATCAATGTATGAAACGGTGGACCAGACTGGATCTGCTGAACTACCAAATGGATTTATGGTGACCTTGATATAATTTTTTTTTTTTTTTGAGTAATGCTTGAAGTTAGTTTGCAAGAGTGAGCTCCATGGACAACCAGCTGGGAGCAACTCATGCCAGGGGAGCTGCAATTACTTACTAAATGTACCCTGCTTATATGAAGAGGATATGTTTACTGTCTTGCCTCTTGAAATGCCTTCACTGCTTTATAAGAATTAAAACCTGCCACCTTTAAAAAAGGTGGCTAAGAAGATTAGCACCTGTGTGGGCCTTTGCAGTAGCCTGGAAGCTGAAGGCAATACCTTCAGAAATACTCAAGCCACTTAATAAATAATTGTGTTAAGTTGAAATAGAAATGGATTCATACTGCTCTTACAGTTGTTATTGTCTTGAACAAACCGTTACATTGGGCAAGAATGGGAGGCTGTATGGATCTTTCATATTCTGTATTTACCTGCTCATGATAGGTATAAATTGTTGAATGTCTGTTCCTTATGCTTTCTAGTTCAAGGAGAGGATGTAGCCCAAATATTGTTTTGGCTGAACCAAGTGAAATTGTAGAGTTAAATGATAAACCGGGGATTTATTGGTAGTAGATGTAGGGAATATATACTGAATTTAGTAAAAAAAAAAAAAAAGGCATTTTACTGCAAATATTTATATTAATGGAGAAGTTAACTTCAGAGAATGAAATTACTGAAGTTTGGAAAGCATGCAAGTCCAGCTGAGGTGCTCAGCTCAGGACCTCTGGCCCCTTCTATTAAAGTTTATATAGATTATATTTTAAATTTTGCGGGGGGAGGGCAAGTAATATGAACTAATCTATGAATTGGGATGTCTTGTGTATGTTTGTAGAGAAAAATTTGTACTGGTAAAATAAATGCAGCCTTCATACAGGCATGGGTGTGGTGGTTTACGCTGTAATATATGCAAGCCAGTTTTTGAAGTAAGGACTTCTCTTTACAGACCTTTATACTTAGTATTTTCACCAAATCCCTTTCTATTCATGATATAGCTAGTTGGAATTCCATATACTTTGTTAAAATCAGATGTACTTTGTACCACCACCAATGTGCTAAGCACAGCATTGACTTGCATGCCAACAATAGTTGTCAGAAGCTCTTTTTTTTCCCCATCACCTTCCCCTGAATTTTTTTCTTCCACGTATCTTTTTCTGAGTTCCATTCCCACCAAAAAAACCACTGAAAGAATTATAGTTCCTCAGATATTTGTGTTTCTTGTTTGTGGGTGTCTCCCCTCCAGTGGTTCTGCTTTATGAGAAGAGTGGAGCAAGGAATGGATTGCTCTATTTTCTCCTTGTGATTTCGTGGACCTTTGCTGCCACTAGGCTATTGAGTTGGATTGCTAAAACATAACATGGTTCAACTTCGTTTCAATAAACTCTTCAAAAGAGAATCCATTGTAATTTTTCTTAAGCCTGGTTTCCTAGAATAAGCACACAAACTTCCTTCCCTTGTCTGCATGTCTCTACTTCTTAGTCTTTCAGTTGGTCATCAGTGGTATTAACTGAATTTATAAGAGTAGAGAGATTTTATGAAAATGAGTGGGACGGATATACAAGTGAATCCAGACTGAAGAAATACTTGAGCATTGGTGGAAGTATAACACATTAGGTAGAAGAGAATCCATCACAAAATGTATAACCATTTTTATATTTCTGGGAGGAGAAGCTTTGATCAAAGCTTGGGAGATATTAGAGACAGGCATCCTGATATCCTGTGTTTTGTTTTCTGTGTATTGAACTGTTTTGAATCTGTGAGAGTGCTCTTGTCACAGAATATTTTGTTAAATCCATTAATGTGTCAGTTTGCTTGCCTTGGTGACTTCAGTCTTGTGTGTTCGCTAGTCAAGCTGCCTCTATTTCCTTGCTAAGCTTTTGCTGTGTGCAGTTGCTGTGTTCTTTGTGACACAATGCTGCAGGTAATGCTTCAAAACTGTTTTTTAGACTCACAGGGGGTGAAGTACTTGCCTTGTGACTTCTTCCCTCCCTTTGTACCCAAAGATATCCTCCTGTTCAGTGACCCAGTGAATGAGAGAGAGAAATGAAAGGTGACTTTTGTCTTCCTGCTCTACTCTGCTGGAATGAAGGAAGCCCAGCTGCTTTTAGACAGCAAGACTGAGGAGAGAACCAGATTACATGCTGAGAATGATTACACACTGAGAATAATTAGAACAACATGGATTTAATATCATTATTGCCAGGCATTATTCTAGTCATTGCATTGCAACTGCTCTGTTTCTGGCTTCCATAAATAACACCATGTTCAGGGCAACCAGAGAAAACAAATTTGGATTCGGTTACCTAAGTTATTGCTCATGTTCTTCTGCACCTTTTCTATTGCCTCTTCATTGTAACTTTTTTCTTTGACCTAGATAATTTCTCATTTGCCTCTTTGAACATAATAACCAACAACAGAAATACTGAGAATTTTCTTCCTTCTTTTTGGATGGCTTTGAGGTTCCTTTCATTGGTCCTCTTTCCTTATACTTTTCATTTGAATTTCAACAGCCTTGTAGCGTGTGTGATACTGCCTTCTGAATGAGGGAAAATAAGAAGCAATGGAGGAAGCACGGGGGGAAGGGGAGAGGAAAAAGAAACTATGCTTATAAAAGCAGAGATTATGTTAGTGGCCCCAGTAACTCTGAAGGTTGGCTCTGTATAAATGTAAAACTCCAGCTTTTGTGAGATGTGACGATGAGTGAAAAATTTGACGATGAATGAAAAATTTGGAAGACTGTAATCTGTGGCATTCACTGATAAGCCGTAGGGCTGTGTCCACTGAGTAGTGCAGTTACCTTCTGGAAAATGAATAATAGGCTTTATGGTGCGTAATGAAGTCCAGAATAGAAAATTCAGACTTAACTTTATAGAAAAAAATACTTAGCTAGTAAAAAGTTTCCTGGTAATAGTGTTGACTTGATGAGATTTTTCGGGGGGGGGGGGGGGGGGGGAACGACACATGGAAAACTAACCTTAAAAAGGCAGTTTCACACTTGAGATGGTAATTACATGTATCAGCACTGCTGAGTCAGATTTATTTATTCATTTATTCCTAAAGCAGACCATACCTGTGTAATTTGATATTCCACAGTGGATGAGGAATGTGAGATACTGCCAGTAACTTGCATATGCAAGCCAGTGGCTCTGGAAAGTGTCTGTTTTGTGATGCTCTTGTCTTCTAGCCCTGTGTAATCTGGCCCTGTGTCAGTCAGAACCTGCGTGCATGCCTTCTGCAAGGGATGTGTTTACACTGGTGAGCTGATTTACATCAGGACTGTGCTTTTGATATTGATGCCCCAATCATTATCACCTGCCTTGCTTTGGCTTATCTCATAGGTTGGTCGTGGAGCCCAAAACCTGACTTTTAGATGAGCCTGCCCAAGGTGAGCGTCTCTCCTGTGTTCCAGCCCTGAATGAGTGCTCAGTTCATGGGATCAGACTGGGGCTAGTCAGAAGTACCTCTTCGGCACATGTACCATGGGAACGCTGAGTCTCTCACTGGGCTGTAGCTCCTACTTGGTGGTACTACTTGCCAGCGCAGGTGTAGCTTTTGGCACCAAAGCTGTAGGTTACTGACTCCTGTAGCAACAAATACGATGATCGCTAGGAATGAGTTAAATGTGAACAGACAACCTTAACAGTGTCTCTGTCTGACTTGGAGTGCTTGGCTTAATGATCACTTCACATCCATTTTTGTGATATGTGGATGGAAGGTGTTTTTCTCCAAGCTGTGTAATGCTTTGGATTTTTTTGTTGTTGTTGTTAAGTGGCAATGATCTGATTTTTCAGTTCTGTTTTCTTTTTACTGTAAATTGCTGAATTGCAGTGTATGTTTCCTTTTGTCCCACAACACTTTTCCTGCCATTTTTCAGTGTTTCTTTTGTGCAATTTTAATTGACTGCTTCCCTCTTAATTAGATACATGGCTGTAACTTTGAGGGAAAAATCCTGACAATTGTTTACCCTCCCTAAATGTGTGTTTTGAATCTAACATTGATAGAGTGCTATTAAACCATAGCAGAGAACCTTAATATCAGCCTAGCTTACGTAGGTGAATTTAAGATAGCAATTGTTTGCTGGTATACTTTCCAATACTCTGGTCAATGGGCAGAATAATCCTCCAAGCCCATCTACTTCTAATCTTAGAGTGAAAATAGAGCTGGGTTTACATATAATTTGCAGGTGGATAATCCCTGATGGCTGCTGTATTCTGTTAGGGTATCAGCACCAGAAAAAGTCATAAAACCAGCTGAGCTAGCAAGGTTAAGGAAGCAGCTACTCTGCATCTATGTAGTAATCCCATGGAAGTGAGACTGCTTGCGGATCAAAAACATTTAGGGGAGGAAATCAAATGGAATAATCTTCTTTGAAAGAATACTTCAACTTCAGCAGCCACAGTACTGCGTACTATTTCCATAAATTCTTGCAAGCTAAGCAGGAACTGGTAAAGTTAGTATAAAATACTGTGTAAGGTATTTTTTGTATAAGACCTGTTCCCCAGAATGCTTCAGAGGGTTGAGCAATGTGGTGTTACGCTGGCACTAAACCATATTAAACTGGTGGGAGCGAGGGAAGCAGAAGGTATTACAGAGCAGGGAGGGGGGGTGCAGGTGAGATATTTTTTTTTCTTTTTCTCCTAATGGGAAGGAGAATTGATGAATCAGAGATACTGGGAAATTAATATGGACAGGAGGTGGCACGGTGTTAAGATTACTCTTCTATACATGTGAGGGGCTGGTAATAGGTAAAGAGGGAAAATAGAGGAGTAAAGAGGATGATGTACCTGTGGACGAGGCTGGAGGCAGTGCAAGCGTGGACTGCAAAAGCACATTCTAACTTGAAGTAGAACATTGAATGCATTGCTTTATTTACAGGGAACCTCTGTTATGAGGGTAATGGTACTAAAGCATTTCTCCTTCCGAGCTAATACTGGACCAGCATCTTCAAAGTAGTCTTAAGTGCATGTGCTTTCTACTTTGGAAAGTAGAGCAAACATGACAAAAAGATGTGCTGCTGTTGAACATCCCATTTTAGTACGTAAAGGTTTCTGCTAGTTTTGTTGAATAGTTTCTTTAAAACAAACAAACAAAGAACTTTTTGCATCTTATTTCAATGTTCTTTTTTTATATGAAACATCCTGATTTTTTTTTTTAACAGTCCTTAGAAGCACTGGAAGATCTTAAACTTTTTAAAGGTTAAACTATTGTTTCATTTCATATTGAGAAAAAATTAATTTGATCTGAAAGTATTTGCTTTCTTTTTGGAATTACTGAAGAGAGTTCTTTATTTTATGTGATACCCCTTTTTATTTTAGAATGTCATTGTATGATTGAATTTTTATCTTGAATAACTTCATTCACCTTGAGTTTTTCCATATAGTACCTATATATGATTTTTAAAAAATCTCTTTGTAACCTTGAGTACTTGTGTGCCCTAAATATTTTAAACTTTTCTTCTTGGAAGTGGTTATATCTAGTGCATGGTTGAAATCTGTTTGTGTTCTGGTTTAAATATCTTTGCCAAGTTTGGGGAATTTCTGGCTGAAAACCACTATGCTAATAATGTCTTCTTTAGCAAGATATTCAGGATAACATGAAATAACAAATCCTCCCCTCAACACAGTTTTTGCTATATTGGGACTGCTTTTGTATAGTTTTCAAGCACCACACTGGTGGATCTTTATATAAAGAACACGGAGATAGCTGCAGCACAATTTTCAACCCTACTGAAACAAATGACTTACGCCTTGGGGCAACGTCTCTAGTTACGTATATTTTAAACCTTCTAGTAGGGATGTGCATGCTTATGTAAGTAGTATTAACTTTCTCTGACACTTTTGTTGCACAAAAGTGGAATCATAGCAGTTCTTGTAGCTTTCTGTACCTACCGAGTTGAAAAACACAGCACAACCTATGTTAATGTATTGTAGACGGTATGATTTAAGCTTGTCTCATAGGATGTTTGAAAGGCCATACATACTCACAGCTCCACTATATTTTGATATGCTTTTCTACGCTCATAAATATTTAGACCCATCCATGCTTGAACAGCTGAGAAAAGTCTTTCCAAACAAGCCTTTTGGTCTTATCAATGCAATCTGATAGAAATTCCCTTCCGCAGCGTTAAAGGCAGAGAACGCTGCTGGAGCGCCGGCTGCGGAGGTCTGAGCCTTAGCCACCTGCGTCAGCAGCATACTCACTCTCCTGTGACACGAGAAGTGAGAGTGGGTCAACATTTGTAATGGTCTGAGTGAACTAAATGCTCACGGTACAAATATCTTCTCTGATCTGTGTCCCACCAGTTGTTGTCGAACCTTTAAGGATTTAAAACTGTAAAGATGTACCAATATCATGAATCGGAATAGCAGATTTTTACTGTGCTTATTCGTCTTCATCTGTGGAACAGTATCTCCTACTTCTTTCCCATGTTATACTGCTGGTGAGAAAATATGGGGGTGCCTATGGAAACTCTAATATGGAAAAAAAAATAAAAAAAATCTTGCTTTCTGTTCTGGGGAACACCGTGAATGGCTGGGAAACCCAGAACTGTAACAGTGAGAAAGCAGTAGACATTTCCCTTATAATAAATTAAGGGAAACTAAGGAGAAGAACTTAGTTTTGGACAGCATGTAGTGTTTGCAAGATTGTGTTTGAAGGGTATCTAGCCTTTTTTAGGGTTTTAAGGATATCTGATTACTGTAGGCTCTCAAAAATAATGATAAAGGTGATACAAGCTCTCAAGGGTGCTCACTCCAAGGAAGTGAGACTGTGTGGGGATATGGGTAGAGGACTCCTGTAACTCCTAGCTCTTTTTCCTTTTCATAGTAAGGACCCAATATCTGTTGGAAGTCGATGAGTTCTGAATGCCTTTCTGTTTGCAGTAACTCAAACCGAGTCTTCTCTGATTAAATGTGTTGTTCAGACGTGGTAGGTGCCCTCTGGGTGCCTGAGCGCTGGCAGGAGAAGAAGAGGTACAAGCAGCTGGAGACATTAGGCTAGCTGCAGGTTTTGCAGATGCGGGGAAAGAGACTGCATGTAAGTGAGCATGTAAGCGCCCTCCCCTCTGGCAAGCTGTCAGGATCCATTTGGCAAACTGACGCTCAGCCTGAGCAAGGGCTGAGCCTGCCCTGCAGAGCCGGGCTGAGGCAGGTGCTTGTGCACTTGGCAGCAGGTTGGGCTCTGGGCTTCGCCGTCTTCAGGAGGAGGGGTCTGCTGGAAGCTGATAAATTGCTATGACAAAGAGGTTCTTGTTCCTGGTGATGATGCTAGGCAGTAACTACACTGTAAAGGACTTATTTCAGTGTGTATTCAGCACAGCTGGTACTGCATCACAAGGGTTTTCCTGAAGTACTTATGGGAGAGAATGTGTTAATGCCTCTCACCATTATTCTTCATAAATCTTTGAAATAAGAGCCAGTTACTTAAGATGTTAGGTTCAATTCAAGCTTGCTGTGTCTTGGTTATATGATTGAACTACTTTAACCCCGCAGAGAGGTACAATATTACACATATGTAACATGGTGGTCGTGATACAGAAGACCTGAAGATGGAAACTGCCAATCAGTACTGAAATCGTTACTGTATGGGGCATGATTTATGCCATCTAAATGCATCTAGCTCAAAGTTTAGCATCTGGCCTAAGCCATAGTGCCATCCCTCTTCCTATTCCTGTGGAGTCAAGGTAGGGAAAAGATTACATCTGTCAGATGATTCATACTATACAGATTTTTTTACACACCTAATTTTAGGGTATGGTGAGTCATATTTTTGGCAGTTGATATTTCCAGAAATTGATTACTTAAAGTACCTGTGAAAATTTAGTTGTCTAGACTAATGAAGTTAAATGAGTTGGATTCGAAATTGATTGTTATATGCAGGCCAACTAGTGTCTTGCAGCTGGTTTCTTAAAGATGTAAACATAAATGTCTAGTATGGCACCCATTAACTTTTTGGTGTTAATCACCCCTTTTTTTCTTTCTAAAATACATCACAAAAATAACTTGCTGATTTTCACTGGGTGATTTCAAAAGCCAAAACAAATCAGGAAAGTTGAAAAAAGATAAAAGAATTCTAGTCTCTTAAGTCTATTTACTTCTAACTGTGGCCTAGACAACTGAGGAAAAACAAGGAAAAAATTTTGATCTTAGTAAATACTGCTTCTGTAGTATGTGTAAATATTACTGAAAGGGTAACCTTATGATTAAAAACAAAATAAGAAAAAAAAAGAGGTAAAACAAGTGTCTGTGAGCTATGGATATTTTGCATTTGGAAATTGGGTACATTTTATTCAAGTTCTCATTAGACAATATTAGCTACAGAACACTTTTTGTATTTTTTACAAATACCTTGCAGCGTCTTTTGGCAAATGACCAGACAAAATAAACTTCCATTTGGAGTAAAATATCTCTTGGGCAACACTTGTTTGCATAAGTCCTGCTTTGGATTTAGCCAATTGAGTGATGTGGTGGTAATCATTTTGCTTGCTTAAGCATGTGTGGTGTAAAAATAGCGATTATAATGTAGTTGCCATGTGGATGCAAAAGGATGTGCTAGCTCAGGGTGTCCGTCACTGCCATCTGTGGAGAAGACTGCGTGGTGTCTCAGCTGCATGTGTTGAGGGTTATACTGTTAAGATTTTTCTAAAGGATTTAATATTTAGGACCTTTAGCAATGTTCAGGGAAGTCTGAATGCAGTCCCTATTGTTTTGTTGTTCCAAATGCCCAGGAGCCATCAGCTTTGTACATTTAAATGGTGTGGGGGAATGGAAAGCTTATGAGTCTACTAATATAATAGCATGGCAATGGGATTAGTGTTGATCACTCTGTTCAGGAGAGAGGCTTGATTGAGGGAGATGCCTGGTAATATTACGTTATGTTTCTGTGTAATCCACTCTGTAGTAGCTGCTGTCAGGTTTGACTTTGGACATTAATCACGGTTTGTCCTCCACATGTACTCAGGTGGGGTTGAACACTGTTAGCCTTCCCTCTGTAGCTATCTGTGATTCAATATCAAATCCTGCTCACAGTTTGTCCCCGTCTGTATCGGCAGTCAGGCTATAACAGACTGTCTTCAATCACAGCTAAGCGTGGAGCTGGAAAGGACCTCTATTCCATACCCATTTTCAAACACTTTTCCAACTCTTAACCTTGACCTAGCTTTGTCTAGCTCTCCTGAGAATGTATTGTTCATCCAGGAACAACATCTTATACACAGATATCCGTTGTATACCTACCTAAAGTGAATGGGAGATGAGACCCTCGCTCTTGAAGGGCTATTTTTCTATATATTAACTTACTGCTGGTCAATTATAGTCTGAGAATTTGACATACTGATAAACTTTTTTAATGGGAAACCAGTTTACTTCTAAAAGCGGTAATGTTCCTTGTAACTTGCTCTAATAATCAATTCTAATCAGATCCAATTACTACATCTGACAGCTCTTCTACCAAGTCCAACATATCTTCATCACAACTTTGGATTCAGACAAAGATTGTTCCCCAGGATTTAAGTTAGTTACTTTGTGTCTCGGTGAGCAAGGCTGTCTGAAGAGCCGGCTGTACTTACTCACCAGCTTTTTTCCCTTCCCCAAAATTATTAGTCAGAAGGAAAGATAATTACAAGGTTGAAGATGAATGGTCTAATCCACTGTCTTGAATTTTCTCATTTTCCTGCATTATTCATATTTTTTGGCTGGGTGTGGGAAGCACAAGCTGAATGCTGATGCCTGTGCTGGCTGCTGTCTGTCCAGTGCCACCTGTTTCTTTCCAGGAGAATATCTCCAGTGAGCACCTGTTCTCCAGCTTGTGATTTAGGGAAGTCACAGGTTTGAGTCTCTGGTATCTTTTAATTGTCTCCATACCACGTGCTTTTTAAAGTCTCTAAAGCAGAAAAGTTTTCTGGCTGGGAATGAACACAGGCAGCACTACTGCCTTGGGGGCTGTAAGCCCCAGGGAACCTGGGGAGTTTAATCTCCTCTGCCTAGGAATGAACTGGTTTTGTCTGTCACCTCTTGCTAATGCATTCCCGCTTGGCAAAACGTGCTCCCACCCAGCTCTTCTGGAGAGAAACTCCTTTCTTAGCATTTGAAACGGGTTTTTCCTCTTGTTGCCACTTCTGAGTTAGCAGCCCTTCAGATTGATGTGTGTTGGCTCCTCTGGTCAAAGAATCACTCTGACTTCTGGGACTTGGGTGAAAAAGGGCAGGTCCAATTAAGAGACTGTTTCATATCAGCAGTGACCACAGAAAAGAGACCTTATGGCCCCTAGGTTGATAATACAGACTGGGGTCCAATGTAAGGCCACAGTAATATGAAAATCTGAAGCCAGCAATTTGGGGTCTTGATCAAGTTGTCTCTGTTAGTACCTCGGCAATGAGAGTTGATAGGACTTTTACTCCTGACTACACCAAGTGATTTTGTAAATCTAAAACTGAATTACTTCAAGTGATGTTACAGCCCTTGTTTTGCTATTTATGTTGTTTTCTTTCAAGAGTAATTCTTTTCACACGCTTCTGTAATGTGAATAAAAAACCCCAACATATTGTTTTGGGATTTATTCTGTTATTTTTACTGAATAGAGGTCAGAGTTTAAATACATTCGTGAGATGAAATTCTTTCTGGAGAATACTTCGAGTACAAAATAGCATAATGATGCTCTGGGACATTCAATACAAAGGTTAATGGAACAACTGTCTTAATGGTTAACGCTCTTTCATACAATATACACTTTTATTGTATGATAAGGAAAATGTACGACAAAAAAAGTCAAGGACCTACATTGCTTACTTTGTAGTGACCTATGTGTATTTATTTTGTAGCTGTCTTTGTTAGTTCCACTGGCAGCTGTACCAGGTGTGAAAGCTTCCTAACAGTCTGGAAAACTACATCGTAGAGAAGATATTAAAAAGATAAGACAGAAACATGATGTGAGTTCTGATCTGTGCCATAGAAGATATTTTTGCTTAAGAAACAAATTAGTTGCTGTTTAGTTTGTCTCAATTTAGAATGTCTTCTGCTGTTCTCAATCTTTAACTCTCTGAGGTCTGTGCAGTCCCCAGAGAAACAGGACTGGGTTTCAAACAGAGGAAGTTTCTGAGATAGACTAAAATAGGAGACGTGATATTGCAGGGTGAAACCTCAGTCTTTCTAGCCATACACTACTCTACTGGGGAGAATCTTCCCCATGTAGAAGGTGTCAAGAGAGGGAGAGGAGGATGTCCAGCAGACAGATAAGGACCTACAGCTCCAATCTCAGTCTTTCCACAGAAAGGTACAAAGTAGATGGGAAGAGCTGAGAAACTCTGGATGAAAGCTGGCAATGGTATCTCAAAAGTTATTTGAATTAACTATGGGAACATTGACTGGGAGATTGAATTAAGCAGGTATCTAACCAGTGTGCTCAAATCTGTGCAGGGTTGGGCAGTCAGAATGATCAAGTTTTTTAAAATACCAGTACAGGAATAATGGAATAGGGGCAAAGGCACAGAGTTTTTCTATGGAAAAGGAGGTTGTCCGGGAGAGGATGGTCAATAGTCCTTGGCCAGTGCTCAGAGGCTACATTGGAGCTGGAGTTGCAATCTGAAAGTCCAACTGTATTTGCATGACACTCACTTCACAAGTGTTAGAGGAATATGAGGATTTCCTCACTGGCTTCAATGAGCAGGAAGTGTACAAAATGCTGATTTAAGCAAGTGACCTACTGTATCTGCATTCAGTTTTGAAAATGAACCTAGACCAGTGTGAGTATGCTTATCTGTCATGCCCTTAGCAGTGACTGTGCTGCTTCTGCCATCCTACTTGAATCACTAGAAAAATGTTACAGGTTTATGCCGTTTGTGTTAGTGCTGTGAAAGTTCTGCTGGCTGCTTGCTTTTCCTTGTGTTTTAATTCTGTCCTCTAATAGTGGCAGTTTGAAGCTTTTCCTGCACTAGGAAATGGAAATTTCAGAGTAGTTGTGCTCACTGACTTCTTTACACCCACCAACCACTGGTTACTTTGGGTTTTCTCTGTATACTTTCTTTCTATGCATGGGCAGTTTCAAATTCTGCTCTGCTTCTGTAATAAGTTAACTCCTCTTTTGTGCTGTCATCTCCTGGGACGAATTTTAGCTGCTTATTTCTACTTGATATTGGGTGGTTGGTTTTTTGGTGTGTGTGTTGGGTTTTAGGTTTTTTTGTTGTTGTGTTTGGTTTTTTGGGGTGTCTGGGTTTTGGTTTTTTTGTTTGGTTGGTTTGGTTTTTTTTAAGAAAGCCACCTGTTTGTCTGTTTGGATTCAGTTTGCTTAATGAAAAGGATTTTGTGGAGCAAAGTTCTGAATGATCTTTCCCATCCCTCCCCTGCCCTGCCTCTTTGTCATGAGGAACACTGCTGTTAGTAGTCCATTAAATATTAATGACTCTCATTGCAATTTCTCTCTAATGTGCTTTATTTTGGTACTAGTCCAAGCTGTGAAAATGAAAACCCCCTCGGGACCTTATGTAGAATGTCATTTGCTCTGCAGTTTTGGCTGTAAACATGATAATAAATTAGAGGATGTAATGAATATTCATTGAAGCGCACAAGGTTTCTTTCTTCACCCATGTCTGCCTATCAGTTTCCCTCCAAACTGTACCTGATAAGAGACGCGCGTGGATGTTGGCAGCCCCAGTGGCTTGATATGTTCACTCCGTTAATGATGTGTTTGCCTTGAAAAAATATTTACTAAAAAGGGGCCAAAGTGTCTTGTCCTTGCAAAATTCCTAAGGGGGGGGGAGGAAATCCCTTGGTCTTCCAGCCAATTTAATGTGGGTTAATAAGTTTAGAGTGATAAGTTGTCCTTGTGTGTGGCTGCAACTTCACTGCCTTAGTTATCCTTGTGTTGGGATTCAGGTCAGCTCATTCACTGGAGTGAGAGGTGGTTTGGCAATCTGCTAAGGCTGTTCTGTCAAATCCTACTACTTAGCAGGATTAGGCCAGGTTAGTTCATAAAATTCAGTTCATAGCAAAAAAAGTGGTTTTGCACATTTCAGTGCCGTTCCATCCTTTACAAGAAAACTTGTTCCACTTTCAGTAGTAATTCTCACTTTATTCCTTAGCAATACTAATTCTCTTTTGGACTATTTGGAGATTTGTTATTGTATCTGGGAAGGATAAGAAAGGGTTTGTAACATTTAAGTTACTTAATTTGTGGAGTTGTCATGAGAGATTGTTAAATTCTAACTGCTTCTAAATAAAAAAAAAAAGTTGAGTAAAGTGGCTACCTAATTACCTCTTGGTGTGTAACTATAGAATATGCACTGAGTATCAAGCATGCCAAATATACTACACGGGCTTTGGATGAGGAAAGCTTCAGTTTAGGAAGACTCATCATATAACTGGTCTGAAGTTTTTTCTCTCTACCCAACAGCACTGAGAAACCATTATGAATCCATTACTATTTTTTTGTGGTCGGTACCTAATGCTTCTACTTTCATTTAGAAACTGTATGAACTTTATCTATAAACCTTTTTGGTTAAATAAAAGGTTTTCCATTAAAACCTTTTTTTTTTTTTACTTTCATCTTTGTCATCAGCTTTGAAAGGAGTACAAAGTCTGTGTTTTCGTAGTCTATTGGGTAGTTTATTGGCTTGGGATTTCTGAGAGAATCCAAGCAATCTGTGCTTTGATTGAGACAAAGCAGCACTTTCAATCTGGATCTGTCACAGCCTGACTGTGGACTTTTACATCTGTCAGGCGATAAAGTGTGTATTTTTTCCCTTCTGCTGGAGCATTTTGGAACACAAATAAAGATGAATGTTTTTCCATCCAGAATACGTTATTTCTTAACTCTTTTTGCTCACTTGATTCTTTTTCGTTCAGTTTGATGCTTTTCGTTGCTCTTTGTGTTTTTTCATCAAGAAGTTCAAACTTTATCAGGAATTAGTATTTCTGCTTTAAAACAGTTCTAGTGTAGAGAATATATATGTCAGGGAATCGTAGTGCTGCAGTGGGAACAGTTAAAAAAACCAATAGATTGGTTTCAATCTTGGAAATACCAGTTCCTTTACTTAATTGATGTTCATTAACAATACACATTGCCAATGGCTACCTCTTAATCGTTATCACTACATATTAACACAGTTAGTCCATAACAATCTATCCTAATTCAGCTGTGAGTATGCAGTCCAGTAGAGGTGAAGCATCTATCAGTGCCAATAAAGTGGCAAGTCCTTGATGGTCTTATTTGAAGGTGGAGGTGGTCTTGCTTAGGTGCTCTTTTGAAGGAGGGACGGTCGAATGGAAGCTAATATTGTGCTGTCTTTCTTCCCATCCTTTCTTGTTCTTTACTGGTACCTTATCTTTCTCTTCCCCAAATAAGAATACTGCCTCTTTGGCTAGTTTCAACAAGCATCTTTCCTGTTCGTATGGTGAATCCAAAATAGTCCAGCAGAATGTCTTTCCTATCTGTTTGACATCCTTTGTTACCTTGCAGATTTTACTACTTGCACATGTCTTCCTCTGTCCCATTTGTGCAACTCCATCATAATTCTCTATTTGCCCCTTTGCAATTCATGTTATTTATGTTTAGCAGGGTTAGAAATGCTCATTGCTGGTTATGCGATCAGTGGTGTTAACAGTATCACACAGGTACTTATCTGCTCTTGCTGGTTGTGCTATTTTAGTTTGCTTATGCCATGCTTAGGGCATATGAATGTTAATTATGTCTTGCTGAGTACGATTTTACTTTGAGTGCAACAGGTCTCTGCTTCAGAAGCGCCAGTGGCACTCTGCTGGTACTGGCGAAAGCAGTCTTCTGAAGTGCTTATGTTTCTTTGAGACACGGATGTCAAAGTAGCTTGTTTATTCTTCTGTCTCACTTGGTGGTATAAACAGATCTGGCAGAGTATTGTGGGATTCCTCATTTGGTATGTTGACTCGTATATAGGACCTGACTGTCAGAAATACTCAAGATGCCTTCATTGGGGGGATACTATTGCCTTCTTAAAAAAACTTTCATCAAATTACTTTTAATGTATGGTGACTTAGTCAAGTAACTCATCTTACCATCCCTTCTCTCACCAGTAGCTTATGTAAGTGGTCACTGCTGCCATCATATGGGTAACTGACCTGTTACCGTCCAAAATGATGTGAAATATGAGCAATATCATCCTTTGATTTCTGAAGTGGAGATTCCCCAACAGCAATGGCTAATGCAGCGTGTCTATTGGTAATTCTGTACATCAGCCTGTAGCTGCTTTGGAGGAATTGCTTCAGCCTCACCTTGTCAGCTACTTTGTTCACTTGGTTAAGTAGGAATTAACTTTGTTATACTGGATTAAAACTGAGTGCCAGTGTTTTCTGGCTGTTGTAATGTCACACGCTGGTAAGGAATCTGACCTCACCCTGAAGATGTCATGGTTGGTGCTTTTGACGGACCCTGTACTGGCAGTGCCTTTGAGTAATGCTTCCTTGCCTTCTCAGCACACACGTCTCTTGGAACATGTACACACAGGAGCCTCGTGTTCTGCTGTTGACAATGCCCAGCTCCCTTCCCAAACGCAGAATCATGCTGTACTTCTAGCTTCTGACCTAGCTAAGTCAAATTCCCAAGCTCCAGCTATTGGACACTTCAACCTCTTTGGTTCCTGGATGCTTAGAAGGAGCCTGTGCAGCGCTCACAGACAGCAAGCTGGGCTGTACGCGGTACTCTCCTGAGAGCCCTGTGTGCCAGGAGTATTTCTGGACTGTTCTTGATGTCAGCAATTCTGTCTTAGAAGCAATTTCTCCAAGTTTAAACTTTATCGGTATGTGGCTAAATTATCTTCAAAACAGTTATGTCATTAAATACAGATCTTCGTAGTCACTATCATCTGGTTACATCATCTTCCTTCATTTCTGTAGCTAATCTATTATTAACATTTCCCAGTATACATCTCTCTTGCCCTAATATCTGTACTGTGGTATGCTTTTAATATGCGCTCTCATAGTGTATATTTGTTTAAAATAAATAGGTTTGTTCAATGTTGTATTTAATTAAAAAAATTGCTACTAGTATTCATAGTTTAAATAAACATACAAACCCCATATTTTTCTAATATCCTGTTTTGTAGAAAATGAAGACCCTGGAATAAAACTAAAATAGAAAAATAGTGAAAGAGAAAGGAGGGAATTCTGCAGAGACATGAGGGAAACAAGGTAAATTGGCCCTCATACAAACAGCTCTGTTGCAATTGTAAGAATATTTCTAGTGCCTCTGGATATTTCTTATCAACTAAACCATAAGATGTACCTTCTTACTTGAAGTATTAAAGTGGGTACTCTAATTAGTCTGCATCAAGCAGTAGGAATTTATTAAGACCAAAGAGGGACATGTTACCTCCAGAGAAAATTATGTACAATGTCAATGATAATAATAAAAATAAAAATCCATGAAACCCAGAATATGAATTGCAGATTCCTGGGTCAGGTCTTACTCCTTGCATGAAGACATATCATGTCATGACTAATCTAAAACTTTTCAAAAGGAAATTATAAGTATATTTGGATGTAGTATTTTCACTTGTACGTGTCAGTCATGAGATGTAGCTTTTACATTAACTTTTCCATATCTTAGTGAGAGTCTGTGTCACTTGGAACTGACTGCAAAAAGGTGATAAGGAATGTGTGACTGTATTGGTTGGTCTTTCAGCTCAGTCAGATTTGTGTGTTGTCATTAATCTGTGGTTAATTAGCAGATGACTTTAATGTCTATGTATAGCCTGGGATGTAAAAGGATTATGCTGTTAATATGTTAAGTATATGATTTTGAGATATTAAGTCCTTTTATTACCACAAATTATATTTGATCTTCAGCTAATATTCTGGAGGGAATTAAAATAATAATAAGCAACCTATCCCTTATCAAAATGATTTCAAATGTCATATCAAAAAAACTATGGATATTTATTTATATTTAGGAAAGGCTTTTAAGATTAATCTAGCAAGACGTGTCGAGGTATGCGAACATAAGATCTCTGAAGTTTTTTGTAGATTGATTTGTCTTCACAACAGTTCTGCTTTAGTGTAAGCACCTTAATTTTGAAGATGGCGAAACTCAAACTAAAAGAGGTGAAATGTTTTACTTGTGTGAAGCTTCATCAGCAAGGGCATTGGAAGGATCAAAATGTAGGAATTACTCTCACCATTTTTTTTTTTTTTTGTATTTTCACTGCTGTGACTTATTAAAAATCAGATTCTTTAATATTTGACTTTAGTTAATTATCTTCTTGAGGACAAAGAGATTTTAGAACTGGCTTTGAGTTAAATACTGTTCTTAACCTTTCCTTTTTTTAAAAAAATATTGATAATTCTAGAAACTTAAGAACTCTGGAGTTTTTCATCATTTGCTTTTCCCGTGCAGCATTGAAAAAAGCAGCACACCAGGGATTGTGGATATCTTGATAAAATTTATTTTTTTTTTAAAAAAAGATATATTTCACTATTTATCGTTTCTTATCACCTCCCCCTTTTCTTTCTCCTTCTATGGTATGATATACTTGGACTTCTTTTTACATAAAATAATGTGCACATTTAGCCACCAATTATTTTTCTACTCTTTTCTGGTTAAGAAATTCAGGAATGAAAATTAAAAAGTTAGCAAATGTTGTGGTGATATGGGTAGTGCTAATAGCACTCACTTATTTGGAAAAAAAAAAAAAAATTTGTAGCTTGCTTGTGGTCACAAATGGACAATGCAAGTTTCCAGTTAGAATTTAAAACTAGTTTTCCAGTACTGGTCCAGGAATGTGAGTGAAAGCTGATTTGTAAAAACATATTATGGTGCAAATATATGTAAATTGTTGGCTTTTTATTTCTGGTGAATTGAGAACTAGGACGTTTTCACAGCATTTCAGAAAATGAGTGCACCTTTACCTCTTCCATTAATGGCTTCCATTAACTCTTCGATTATCAGCATAACAGCTGCTGAATATATAAAGCAAGGGCCAACTATGGTGCCAAAAGAAATACCTGGGAAAGAGAATGGAAGCTATATAGCAATATTAAGGAGTAATTCTGTATCACAGAATGACTGTGTTGAATGACCTAGCAGTGCATATTTGCTTTGAAAAGTGACAGTAAAAGTAGATATTTTTCTTTATCACATATACCAGTAAAAAGATTTTTACAAGTCAATGACCCTCTGTCTTCTGCAAGGTTATAACCACTGGAGGAGTTTGATTCTATAAATGAAACTTAATTAGATGTGAAGTTGCATGAGTCAGAACAGAGTCCAGCTGGCTCACTTTACAGAACTAACAGCAGCGAAACCAATAGAATCTTTTGTCAACAAAATCATTAGTGGAGACTGTGATGGCTAAAAACATTTTTTTTTTTTTAATATATTTTTCTATTTTCTATTGAAATCTTCTCTTGGCCTTTGAGTTAAGGGGAAGGATGGATTGTAATGATAATGCTTGATGCAGTACTGTTTAAAGCATATTATGAACCCAAACAGGTTGCTTGCTGACTTCTCATCACTTGTGTTCCTCCAGTGAAGACAGAAAAACACTCTGGTTGCTATTATCTGTTCCTTTCATAAATAGTACAGGACAAAACATAGCTGTTGACACTTCTTCCAGGTCATCGCTTGGCTGTCTTTTCTCACTTATCTTAGCAGTTAGGTGAACAGGATCCAAAGTCTGGTTTCCCTATTTTGCCTAAGTACAAAAAAAATACCCCGCAAAAGTTTGGGTAGGAGAAGGGTAGCTCTTGTATATGGCAGTCAAACCAGGAAAGGGCTTTGGTATTTACTCTTCTGATCTGTATGTTTAGGCCAACCCCTAAAGGTAGATGTTATTGTTAGTGTTTTAGCCCTACTTCATACTATAGCGTAATTAATCGTACTGAGAGTGTTCAGTTCT
The DNA here is from genome assembly GCF_964188355.1 of Buteo buteo. Lineage (NCBI taxonomy): Eukaryota > Metazoa > Chordata > Aves > Accipitriformes > Accipitridae > Buteo > Buteo buteo. Next base: position 52,272,290 of record NC_134176.1, on the reverse strand, counting down.
ATCAAAGCATTTTTTCTTTCTGCTTTGTTTCCCTGTTTCTCACTTTTTTTTTTTTTCCCCCCATTGCTGATTTATTTGGAAGGCTGCTTAGTTACTATGGCGGTTCTTAGGGTGATAATGTTAAGTGATTGGAACAGGTAATTTAAAAATCTTACTGTTCTCATTCTCTAGATGGTTAATACAAAAGAGAAACCCACTGCTGTATCAGTCTCTACTAGAGACATTAAAATAGAAGAGGCCAAATCAATGGCATGAATATTTAGGAGAGGGAGAGAAGGGCAGGAGACTGCCCTGTGGAGAAGTTTGGGTGAGGGAAGCTTTGCAGAATGGATTTCTTCTGCATGTATTTATTGGGATGGGGAACAATGTTGGGGGAAGACAAAAAAGATAATTTAAAGGAAGGCAGAAGACCTGCAGTCCAGAAGTAGTCGTCTGTTTTAATGAAAAAGAGTATGACCTTGTTCCTGTGATGCATTGCTTCCTTGCTGCAAGTTAAGTTCAGCATCCTCCTCACTTTTTCTTGGAATCAATGAGAAATCTGCATGCTTGTGGTGGTGGGATCAAGTGTTATACAGAAGCTGTGTTTTAATTTAGTAGGCTGTTATTGTAACAGGAGATTATCTTCTATGATCTGCACATGATATAGCAATGGAGTGCATCTACCCATCACTTCTGAGCATATCAGGTGCCATTCTTCCAGCAAGCAGTGGATAGGAATGTACGTGGGGTGTAGGGTGCAGTTTGGTGGGGTCTTGTTTTGTTTTGAGACATGCCAGGGACAGGCATCTTCTGTCATGCAGCTGCTGCTTTAATTTGAAAAATTTGTGAAGAGTACCCCAACTTTTAAAAAATAAAATATGATTGGTGCATATACTGTGAAGTGAACATACCATATCCTCCTACAATGTGCTTTCATGAAAAAGAATAAGCAAGGAATAGGGAGAAGAAAAGGTGGTTGTGTGTGTGTGGAATTTAATGAGGTCTATTCCTTGTGACCTGATTAAATACTTGGTCTCCTTTATCTCCTTCTGCTCTTGGCCTCTGCAGTCATAAATAGTCCTTGGGATCTGCACACTGACAAGGCTGCTGTATGCAATGGATTTCTTGCCCTTGCTAACGATTATGATTGACAGTGTTAATCTGTGAGTATGTTGTGATGTCATACTGCTGGTGTGTGTGTAGATATGTATGAAATTTGAGTATAGGTTACTGACTATTGATATGCAAAATATAAGCAGACTAATCAGATTTTCGGTTTGCCCTTTGTAAGTCTCGAATGTCATCTCTATGAGAGCTTAAGCAAGATTTAGTAGCTTGAACAGCACATATGAAAGTTTTTGTTGTTTTTTTTTTAGCAGCATTTAAACCCCATATTTACAAATCCTTGTGCAGTTGCAGTTATAATACACAAGTGACACTGATGAAGTCTGGTCTTCCGCCGTTAAGAAATGCAAGTCTCCATCCTGGGAAGTAAAGAAGAGTTTGCTTTTACTAGAGCTGGAGTATCTGTGTGCTTTTTATGGGCCAGCTTTTGCTGGGCAAAATCCAAATGGCAAATTACGTTCCTCTCCCAGGTGTCAAGCACTTGAAGATGGCAAACGTTGCAAACCTAGATTAATATTCTTTCAAAGTCTTTGCTATAATGTGCTTCCCACCTTGATAACCTGCTTAATCTCTCCTGCACAGAGAGCGCAGTGCTCTTCTGCAGTCCAGTGCCTGTCCCATCCAGCTTCCGCAGATGGGCAAGTCACATGTTGGTCTTGTATGAAAGGTTTTAAGGAATTTATCTGTCTGTCAGGCTGTGTTCTGTGTTTAGGCTATGTCTCTGTGACACAGTAATTGGTTAGCTATGGGAAGCTTTTGTTGGTAGATACATGGGGGGGGGGGATTAATAAAAAACTTAATATAAAAGTGCTTTCAGATCAACAAATGATTTCTAAAAGGCAGCACTAACTTCAGCCTCTACCAAGTCAGTTACCCCTTAGCTCAGCTGACCACCCCATGGCTATGTACTCCATAGATATGCAAGTCCTGGAATACTACTCTTTCATTTTGATTCATCTTTCTTTCTCAGCCATGTTGGTGGATCTGAATTTTTGCCAATGCCAGTGTAACTTTATCATTTAATTCTTCTGTGGTCTGTTCCTCCATTGATAAAAATTACAAAAGCACTCCTATAAGTGTGCTTTGGATACTTTCCATTAACTAACTTTAAGGGACTTTCTAAATGGTCATATTAACAGCTGGAGTGAACTTCTATTACTGCATTGGGCAAATAATGCTTTGACTTAGCTGGACTTACTGCAGTTTGCATCAGTTGAGAATCTCACTGAGGCTGGAAGCAGCAGTCCTAGTGATTGCTTTGCTTTCCTGCCTGTTCCTGTACATAAATGAAGCACAAGCTTGTCTGTATTCTTTTTCTGAAATCTATTCTGCTTACGCTATGCAAGGTAGGTCTTCCTGAACGCTGATAGGAGCCACACCTGTTTGCTAAATTAAGAACAAAGAATGACATTTACTTACTGTTCATCAAAATCAGTGTTTCCCTCAGATGAAAGCTTGTGTCTACTGGTGCCAATGAGAGCCACCTGCATACGTCTAACAACATCATGTAGTCGTTGGTAATATGCTGCAGAATAGGAAAGGAACAGGAATTGCTGTACTCCAGATGGAATAAAACCAGAAAAACAGGAGTGCTAATGAGGCAGATGACCCTGTATGATGAAATTACCTTCTCCTCCACTTGGTGAAATGATGTAATGTAGTAATTTCCCAGGTCCTTCTGTACATTGCCTCTTCCGCTTAGTCAAGAGTAAGTGCTGCAGAGAATCATAGCAAAGTGTTAACGTATTCTAATCTACATCTCTTTTCTTAAAACAGGGACTTGCTTTTTCAAATATAGTAATTTAAGCAGAAAAGGAATAGCTTGAGCATAATGCTGATGTTTTGCTATTTCAGAATGAGTCACAAATGGCTCAACTTAAGCTGCATGTTTAAGTATAAAAAAACTTGAAAAAACTAAGCAGGTCAAAATTGCTATGACTGAATTTGCAATTGATTGGTTCCAGTGATAGCAAGTGGTGTACTTGTGGTAGGGAAGTTAAATGCTGTTTTGAAGAACTTAGAGGATCCAGCTGCATTGAATCACTGGCAAATAAGAATCAAAGCAAAGTTCAAAGCAAATAGCTCATATTTAAAAAGGGTTACTTTTTTTCAATTATTAGTTTGGCTATTAAAATGTTTTGAAGTTTGTCAGTCAGGTATAAAGAGATACGTTGTATTTGCTTATGAATGTGGATCTTTGATTCAAGATAGAAAAAACAAAACAAAGGGCTGGATTTTTTTTTCTTTTTTTTCTGAAGTCTAACTCGATAAAAAGTGTTTAGGAGAACTCAGCTTACTCGGTGCTTTCATGCACAATACTGGTGTCTGGCTCTATTTTCATCCTCTGAAGTGGCTTATTATTTTGGCTGGAATGGTCCTTGTCTCATTTTGTATACTGACAAGGGCAAATTCTGAAACAACGTTTCAAACAAATGAAAAAAATGTGATGGAAAAATTTTATACACAGTAACTGCTGGTTTTGAGTTATTAAAGTAGCCTTCTGTTATCCTGAATAACAATAGGCTTCACTACTAAAAGCAATGATAGATCCTGTATAGTGGAAATGTAACCAAGGTTAATTATAGGGGGTGTGTGGGAACTATAATGAACCACAGTGTTTATAACACTAAAAACATCCCTTTCAAAAGACAAATATAATCCTTGAATGTTTTATAAATATTTAGGAAGGAAGGTCATAAAAGAAAGGTGGTTGTTTTGTGGTTTGGTAGTTCGTTGGGTTTTTTTTTGTTGTTTGGTTTGGTTTTGTTTGTTTGTTTGTTTTCTTTAATTATTATAGCGTATTTATCTTTTGTACCCATAAATATGGCAAAACAATGTAGTGGCTTCCCATAGGAATCACCAGGATGGCTTGATGCTGGAGCTTTTCAGTGCTGTCTCAGAGTTTGTTTTCTGTGTTCACATGATAAAGGAGAATTGAAGGAGAATCAGTGAGTGGAAAATGGATGTATCCTTGTGAGCCCCTCTGCTAGCGAGTAAGGGGAGCTATGCGTCCACTTGTTGAACAAGATTAGGGAACAGATGTGGCAGGTAAAACAGGTTGTTTTGCGTGGTTAACTCTCAGATGGATTTGTTCTGAAGTCTGAAAGATGCACAGGAATTGGTAGGGCAGAAGCACATGGTGATAGGTTGATTGCTACTTGACAGGTTTTATGTCAGCTTAAAGCAACGCACTACAGTGGTTGCACACTTGAGTTAAGACTGACATGCAGCAGGAGGATAGGCTCTCCTTTTTCCTTCTCTTCTAGCTGTTTCTACTGTTGCTTTTGTGTAAGTTGGGGGTGTGTGTGTGTTTTTAAATTATTTTTAGATTACGTGGCTGCACAAATAATCAGGCTAATTTGCTAATCCAGTAGCAGAGTAACCCATTGGAACAATTTGCAGCAAACTGAATTTGCATGTCTCCACGTTGTTAGCGTTTAGCCCGCAGCTACATACTAACCTACTAAACCTACTGTGTAGTTGGCCTAAGGTAATCGTGAACCCATTTTTAAAGACAATTTGCATCCCACTCCTGTATATATTTTGAGGTGCATGCTTTGTAGGAGATAGCTACACCTAGGTGTAGGTGATAGCTTTTGGCCTGTAGGCTGCTGAAGAGCTGTTGTTCGACTGTTGTGTGGCTACAGTCACCTAATATCAGGTACTTCATCTCAGTGAATGGCTGATACCACCAGTATAATGAGTGCCCGGTATATCACTAACATACAGTCTAATAAATTTCTGATTTAAGTCTCCTACCTACTTTTTATATAAATGACATATGATGCTGTAAAAACAGATGGCAGACTTGGTAACAAAGTCCTTTCTATTTTCTGTCACCTACTGTCAAGTTTATGGGTTCCCAGGTGTCGCTTCCATTTACTTGTTATTAACTCTTGTCAAAGAGGAGCTCCATGCTCTTGGTGCTGCTGGATCTTTACCGTTTAGTTTAGCTGCTTGTTAATCTGACAGAGCACTCAACATTTGATTGAATAATTCAATCTGTTTTTTTCTGAGCTGCTCACTGTGATTCTGAGGTGGGAGGCATACTTTAAAGAGCTTACGATATGCATATTAAAGATTTTAAGATAACTTTGGTTTTTTACATTCTGGACTATGCATAATAATGAAACAGAACTTTTCATTTAAGCTCTAGTGTAAAACAAATAATTTGGACTGAATTCCTGACAGCAGAGGTTACAGATAAAGGGCATGTGTGGGGGTGTGTGTACATGAGCTAGAGAACAATACAATCCATGAGTCATGTCTGTTTGAAATACATAATATTTCAATAGCAAGCAAAACAGGGCTATTTATGAGCTTAGAACTGAAAAGCTTAGAAATTCTGATGCATTTTCATGAAATTTAGCTTTATGATTTTTTCCAGTGAATTTTTATTGGATATTGATTTGGATACTGAAATATTACAGCTGCTTTACAAACTGTTAAATATTCACTCTTTGAAGTTGGACCTCGCTGAAGACTTCCTGGCCTTGAAGAGCACAAACAAAACAGTACTGTGTGCATCTTGACGCCAGCAGTGTTGGCTGAAACTAAGTGTATGCTGGCTGAAACTAAGTGTACTGAAGTGGTTGTTTTCAAACAGTTTAAAAACAAACAAACAAAAAAAAGTTATGACTCTATGGAGGAGGGCTGAGTACAAAGCTGAATGACCAAGCAGCTTCTGGATGAGTGAAGCTAGCTGACAGGATTTCCAGGGAAGCAGGTTGAAGGATGTTTGGAAGGGAATTTGAGAGGCTTGTTTAGGTACACGTCTGTGCTTAGTACAGTTGCAGCCTAAATAAAGATCATGACTTTTGATTTGCAATTTGGGCCATATTTCTTTTTATTTTATGGGGAAAGGGGTTAGTGGTGGCAGGGGTTTTGCAGGAATACAGGTTACTCTAATAATTTACTGTGTTGTAATAGTATTGTCTACAGTCTTCCAATTTCATACCTATCATACCAGTATATGTGCCCAGAAGACAGATAATCCTCACTTGAAATTTTATATTCGGGTGAATAAAAGAATTCTTTTCCGAGAGAGTGATAGACAGCAGGAGAAATGGTTGTCTAATAGATATGAAACACAGCTTGCTCAAAGAACAGGGACTCCCTATGACTTGATTTAATGGAGGTGATACAAAAACTAAAAAAAAAAAAAAAAAAAAAAAAAAATGTTTCTGGAGAAATGGATCACTTCAGAGACCTTAGAGGATACAGGAGAAAATGGTCCCAAATATCCTGGATCTCTTTTCTGTTCAACAAATAGAGGATGTACTTAATGTGAATCAATGACTAAGCAGGTGCACACAGGATGCTAATGTATTTTGGTTCATCTTCAGTGGAAGGATGGTGCTGTACAACTTGTGATTTTTGCCCAGCGTAGAGGGAAATTGTGTGCAAAGAATGAGTCTTCTAGATACATCAGAATGTCATTAAACTCATGACTGAAGTGCTGAGAAGGTATGGAATAGGGTATTTATCACAGAGTCAAAATGGAGAAAGGCAACGATCAGGCTGCCAGAATATGAAAAGAAATCATGTAATAGCCAAACTCAGTGTTAGGAGCTTAATTCTTATTATTATTATTTTTAAGATTAATTGGAATTACTCATTTCCAAATTTAAACTTGACGAAGTGGTAACTAAAATATGGCTATTTCAGTCCCTGGAAATGAAATGTTAAAATAAATATTTATGACCTTATTACAAATGACTAAGTGGGTGAAAAAGAAATGAAGTTACTTTCATGTAAAATGATGTTACTTATTTCCAAATTCCTGGTAAGTAGGAGCAAATGCTCTAGACTACTCACATGTTCATGATATAAAATGTAAATATAGTATTTATTATTCTCCTGTCAATTGCCAAATCACACAAGAAAATGGAATATTCAGTTCTTTGCGATCTGTAAAATGATGGGAGAAAAATGTTTTAGCATAGATGGTTTTGGCTTGAATTGCATATGCTGGAGATGTAACGCTGCCAGTGGTGTGTGGTGTCCCTTGCCCCCAACCCAAACAACTTTAGCATTTCTATAGACTATAAATTCCACGTTCAGAAACCCTACATACAACTTAGGAAGTTTTATATTGGACATAAATCTGGCAGAATATAACATGACAGAACTAAAAAGTATATGATATAATAGGATTATGGCTTACGTGCAAAAAAACTCCAAACCAGTAGAAACCATGCAAGGTTTTCAGTGCAGCTAGGTACAGTTGAAAACAGATGAGATTCCTGAACTGGGAGAGGGTATTTGGAGAGAAGACTAATGCTTGGGAACTGTTTGCGGAATGTTTTATAATTATGATCTTAAAAAGTATGGTCCATGGGTCAAAACAAATAGTTTGCAGTGAAAATAAAACTTAAAAAAAAAATAAAAATCTTAAAGTACTTTTTTTTTTTTTTTTAGCAACTACAGATGACGATATAAAATGACACAAAGAGGTATCTCAGGGTAATAAACAGAAGGATGATGTATAGAAATTGTGTTTAAAATATATATATTATAAAATACATTACATATTTTTTTTAAATAAGCATGTATGTCTTACGGACAAAAGGAAATATAAGAGGGTATAAATCTAATAGTGTGGAACCAGTGGTATTACCAATAGTCAGGAAGATGAATATGTCTTATATTTTTGTTTTGGAAAAGTACTGATTTATGTAGTTAACGGATAATGAAGTATCTTCCAGTTTCCTAGTAGGTAGTGTATTTGTTGAAGCAAAATATTTTGAACCTTTGAGTTCCATCAAGATATTTGGACTGAACTTCTTGCAGCTATTTTAAAACTTACCCGGACAAGTTATCTGTATCATTGGTATATCATAAATCTTGGACCATTAGGGAAATTCCAGAAGGTGCTTAATAGCTTTGTATCAATATTAAAAAGAACAAAGACTGGATAAGTGTCCAAGCTAATATTTGTGTCTTAAGTATAAAAGGTAATATAATTATTCTAATCAGTAAAATAAAATAATAATTAAAAAAGCATGGTCAAGCTAGCTTTGTATTTTTAATTAAATCCTAAGTGTAACTAATAGTGCTTTAACTTTGAACCTTTTTAGGTTCAAAATCTCATACTCACTCTTTAGTCCCAGATAAGACTTGCATAATGTCCCTGAAATGCATCATGATCAGCAGCAAATGAGATTCATAATTAACACAAAGTTAAGAGGTGTGCAGGGTGTGCAGAGGTGTCTGAATCCTGGCTCTTCAGACACCCTAGGTAGGTGAGTCTGGGATTCACAGCCTATGCTCCCTTTCTGACTTTTGGGTGAGACCTTTGATTGCAAGGACTAGTTGGTTCTTCTAGTGGAAGTAAAAGTTGTATAAAGTGTTCAGCTACCTTTGCAAGGCTTATTTGTCTCAGTGTGCTGATGCAGCAGTGATGGTACTTTCGGTGCTAAGACGGCAGTAGCTCAGGTGACTTGGTGTTACATGTATTTCGTGGCAGAAACATGTCCTTAGACTTCTGTAAGGCATTTTAGGGTGTTGCTTTTATTACATTTTAAATAGAATAATAAAAAAAATGACACTGTGCATATTGACTCCATTAGAAAAGCACAATCATCTCAAAAGGTTATTGCAGATGTATTTCTACTGCAGCCCATCGGGGATCAATTTCTGATCCCATACTGTTTAATGTTATTAACCTGGAGGAAAACTATAAAGTAGTTAAGATCTCTGGTAACATGCAGGTTGAGGAGTAAAATAAGTAGTTTTTAAGATTCAAGTGAAGGTAATGATATTCTTAGGGAAGGGGAGATACAGTTTCGAAGTTGAAAATTAGTAGAATTAAGCATTTTCGTTGTGAACAGTAACACAGAGGCTTGCAAAATTAAATGGTGAGACACTGTAATAGTAGATGATACAAACTACAGTGCAAAAATACTGCCTAAGCATGTTCCACTGCAAAACAAAAGCAGTAGGAAGACAACAGAATGGCAAAGAAATGTTTTCAAATGAGTCTTGAAGTGCCTTTTGATTGAGGAAAATATGGATAAAAGCTGCCACCAGAGAACAGGAGAGAAAAACTGATGAAGCAGCTGTGAAGAATATGGCAGAAGACTATCTGAGACTATTTACAGAGAAAAAGATTGTGACAGCGAGATTATATTTTCCATGCAGTGTCACTGAAACATCTGTTACTTCTGGTTTTGTTCTTCGTTGTTTAAACTTTTGGCATTAGGGCATGTTGTTGCATCCTACTTCAGAGAAGATAAAATGAAGACTAATGTGTAACTCTGTAGTAAAAGGACTGGAGTATAAAAATTCTAGGTTTTAAGTCATCCTTCTTGCGTGCTATTGATGTTGGATATAGAAAATCCTATGGTAGACTAGAGAGTCTTGTTTTAAATTAAGTTAGTTAGCCAAGATCATTCTGATCTTTTCTATTCTTCCTGATTAATGGTGCTTCACCTGGACCACCGATTCTGATCCTTTCTATTCTTCCTGATTAATGGTGCTTCACCTGGACCACCGATTCTGATCCTTTCTATTCTTCCTGATTGATGGTGCATCCCTCTTGGCAGGAAAATGAGCTACTGACCCGATACAGAGTGACTTAGCAGTCAAAGTGAGGAGGGGATACCTCCTCAAACGTCCACCAACGACCACCCAAGACCCCCTCGCATGCGGAGAAGGCATCTGATGTGTCATGGTTATGTAATCCTATGCATGTGCATTAGATAGTTTGACTATGTACCAGGTAGGAGTAGTTTAATAAATCAGACACAATTGTTACTATATAAAAGGGACACACCTGATGAATCTGGTGGGCTTGATTTGTGGAAAGTCCACCCAGCACCCTGCCCAGAATAAAGCAGTATCTCTCCTGAGTGTGTGAGATTGGTCTATTGCACACCGGGTAACGAATCCGCTTTTAGGACAACACTAGTGGTAACTTATGCCTCAGTTTCTTCATCTGAATGAAAGGCCGTGAGGGTATTTCTGTAAGTGATTGAGTTGAGTTTTAAAATACTTGAATGCTTTGAGATACTTGAAGGAAGAGTCTTTCTAGATCTTAATTAGTTGTATAATGATGAAAGAGAAGCATATATAATCTTTGAGATGTTTCACCATTGTATATTTTTCAACATAATTAATTTTTAAAGAGGAGGATCAGGGGAAAATCCATCTTTTATTGGGTAAACTTCATTAAAGACATGCACATAGTCCATCAATAATGAGATTCTCCATCTCCGTGAGCTTCCTTGTCTATTCATTTTTCTTTCCCACCTGCACTCACAATGGTGGCTGTTTGCTCCCACATACATTCAACAATGCATCATTTGTAAGCTGGCCCTCATTCATTTCATTCCTGTTTGAAAGGCCTGACAGAAAGCCCTGTGAGAAGCCTTTCAATGCAAATGCCAGTTTAATGACTTGGTTCATTCAGCAGAGGGGAATCTGAGATAACTTGACTTCTCCTTGCTGCAAATACAAGAAAATGTTTTCATAAAGCCTTGGACGTGTCATGCTTTTTAACAAGACACTTTCAGTTTGCAAACAGAATCTGATGGCTTTAATTTTTCCTTAAATAAAATCTTGGGATTTTTCTGCACTGTCAACCTCCTACACCTCTCCCTGCGCACAAGGAGGAGGGACGGTGCGAGCTGTCCTTGTTCCGCAGCCTCAAAAATGCATCTGCCTTTGAAAGCTTTGATTTGCTTCATTTCCTCAGCAGAGCAGCAGTTCTCCTTGAGGATAAACCCTTGTTTGATTGGCTCTTTCTGAACCTGTTTAAATATCAAATCATTGGGAAATTAAGAGTGTAGTTACTCTTGTTAAAGCCAAAGGACAAACACATTTAGTCTGTTTCAACAGCCTGCATTGCGGTTTGTTCTTGGGACACGTATTCCTCTTGAATTAATTATCTTTAATTTCTAAATCATTTGTTTACTGGATTTTCTCACAGAAAGATGAAATCAAAGTTATGATAATAAAATAATGGCACTGTCTAGGCAGCCTTTGGGTATTCGGTACAGAATTCGAAGACAGTGGTTTGTAGCGTTGACGTTGTAAAAGAAATGAGTTTATTTTCTGTTTAAATTCACAAACCTGCATTAGAGTTATTGCAAAGCTGCGAGGAATTGACCAGGGATAGAACCAACAGCATTTACACAGACTGTGATATTATCAAAATTGATGTTGACAGAGAAATTTTTAGAGAGACTTCATTTTCTGTGGGTTGTCTGGCCAGGATTTTGAATGTAGCAAAGGGATGACTTTTATGTGACAGTCTTCTATGAAGCAAGAACATAAATTTCTCATCATAAGTTTGACCACCGTTCATGGTGTTGCACAAACGATTCCACTATAATATTCACTTCAGTTGCCACATCTGCTTGCACATTAGCCTTCTACAAACAGTATTAAAATATTTTGAATGGCATTCTGTTTTAGTATTATTTTTAAAAGAGATATTTAACTGATGCTTTGGACTTGACGGGTGCTCTCAAGTCAGTAATGGAGTATGCCGCACAAGTTAAATTCTTTCTCATCTTTCCAAATAAAAATAGATTAAGATTTTGCTATTTCTGGTGTATAAATCTAGAATTGAGCTAACTTGCTGTGAAAAGCTAGTGAGTGTACCAATCTTTACTAGTGTACAAGAACTAAAACATTGTTTCTGTGTGGTCTTGCAGCAGCTGCCAGACTTAACATTTTATTTTCCCTCCTGACCAACTTTAGACACAAGCCACTCATCCTGGCAGTAGCTCCTCTAACTAAATGCTTAGAAATCGGACTGGAAAAGTAGAATATAAGACTATATTCTAGAAAGGAGGAGAAGAGGGAAGAAAAAGAAGCTACTCTTGTGTTATCAAGTTCCATGTAATGCATTGACAACTCATTCTCTATTGATAGTTCTTAAAATCACAAAAACCGTGATATTTTAAGTGGCATTCAACTAGGAATATCTCTTAGCATTGTAATACATAGTAATTAGGTAATTACGCTTTTCATCTTTTTAGTGCTTCGCAAATATGTGCTGGTTACAGAATCCTCATAACAAGCTGATGTTCAGTTTCATCCCTGTTTTACAGCAATGAAGACTGATTGAAAGGGTTAAGCCGTTAGCCTAAATCTCCAGAAAGAGTTGGTTTTGGAACCAGTAGTGGTTTGTGCTTCTGTGACCACAAAACTAAACCTGATGAGGCTGTCTGTCTTTAAAAAAACTGGGGCGAGACCCTCCCCATGTCTTCCAAGTATAAAACTTCAAAACAAACCCCTTGAAGATGTTCAGTTATGTGTGTCTGTCTTGTAGAAGATTCAAATATGAACCTCTTGAACAAGCTGTTCACTGTTTTAAAAACCCTTTTAAAATTAGTACACAATGACATATTGGCTCAATTACCCTCAACCTTGTTAATTCTGTTCTGTGCTGTAATAATTTTATTAGGATAAATACAGAGCATGTACCACCATAAATACCCATGGATCATGTTGTGCTTTTGTGTGTTGTATTTGGTTGCCCTTGACACACACAAGCAAATGAAAAATGAAACACTGTATAGCATCTACTACTAAAAAAAAAGTGAAGGAGAGGTATGTTAGGTGATAATATTCATATGATTAATAGCAGAAGCGTTTTACAAAATATAACAGAAAAATGTACTGATATTAGAAGTGACACAGTATGTTAATTGCTCTTTGAGTCTAAACTTAATCATTCCAGTATGAATATATCTTCTGTTTGTGGGTGGTTTGGTTTTTTTTGTGTGTGGTTTTTTGTTGTTTTTTTTTATCATGCACATAGTTTCATTGTTTTTTCACTGGACCAAAGGACGTCTCCTGACATTCATTAACAAGTGATCTGATTGTTGAATGGGTTTTTTCATCTAGTCTAATTTGCGTTATTAAACTGTGTTGAGTAATTTACAAAAATCGGGGGCTTTTTGCAACTACTATTTGTCGGAGGAGAAATAGCTGCCTCAGATACTTCGTTGACTGAACAGATAAATTTGTGCTGACTTGTCCAAAGTGGGGAAGCAGTCTACAGTGATAGGGTCATAAATACTGACTCTTAGGCTTGTAACTTTAACTTGGTGTTGGAATTCAATCTCTTCCTCTGTGCAGACCACCGAGATTGCTCTAGTGGAAGGGAAAGACAACCCCTGTGACTGAGCTATTGCTGGCGTGAAATGTAATGGATCTGCACGCCTGAAGTCAGTCTGACCTTCCCTGCAGCACATCTCGTGTGATTTGGATGGGCAGCAGGCTGCTACCAGGGTAAGCATAACTTTTTTGCTGCTTCCCCCTTGCTGACTCGAAGGCAAGGCGGGTTTGAATTGGGCAGCTGGCAGTTTATCCAAGACTATGTGGCTGTAGGTGTATCTGCATTTGTGAGAGGGGAGTATGCATTAAAATTAAAATTGAGCAGGAAGACTGGATTTTTCCTTGTTTGGTACGAATGATAAATGCCTGGGGTAGGTGTCGCTGCCCTTGTTTTTGTTCTCGGAATAACATCTGTGAGTAAGAACAAAACAAACTTGGATGTTAATCTAAATAGAATGGTGACAAAGCTAAAAGATTCATTGGGTTTTCACAGGAATGGGAGGATAACTTGTAAAGATTTAAAGAGCTTTTCATTCTGTGGCTATTACAAATGGATTTTAATTGAAAAGTATATTTGATTCTGATAATACCTAGTTCTGAGACACAGTATATTTTCATTTTTTTGCTTTACTGAGAGGATCCTATGATGCTATGTTTCAGAAATACAAACACACCAAGGACTCATTGCAGGATTATTCAAATGTCGGACTTCAGTCTGGACCACAAGTAAACTTGTTGCTAGACCTCACTGATTTCTCAGATGTTCTGTTCCTGTGTGAGAGCCCATATTATTATTTTCCTGTCTTCTTAGGGTACAGGTAGATTTCATTCCTCAGGTTACTGGTTGTGAAGGTGGTATACCAACACCAGGACGCGTAGAGGTGGTTTGTTGTACCTTCCTGGGGGTCCTTAGCAAAACTGCTTTGCAGGCCTTGGAAAAGTAATTGAATAACTATTGTACAATGAAGAAAAGGTTTGCATATATTTTATCTGGGGAAAATAAGATAAAAGGCTTGCACACGCCTAGTGCTGTCAGGCTAGATGAAAACCCAGAAAAAATATTTTCATGCATATAAAGGAAATAACATAACTAAGGAGTTGCAGAGCATGCAGGTGGACTAGACTGGAAACACTCGAGTCCCAGTACACAATGTAACCAAATTAATTTACTTGTCCCTGCTAACAGTAGTGCCTGCTCCTAGCTTAACAATAGACAGTGAGTCTGTATCACAGAAAGTCTGCTCAGTTACTAAATAGGCACATGCTTTTACATATAAATATATATATACACACACACACACACACACGCACCCTTATATTAAACTAGGGAAAGAGATGCAAGAAATTCTGATACAAACCATGAGAAAAGCACTTCAGCAGAGGGGACTGTCATACCAAATGCTGATCACGTATATCTTGCTGAGCGAAAGGAGGCACACTTGTGCACACTTAGCTCTGAAAAGCTTAATGGAAAGTTTAATGGAAAAACCCCACAGATCTCAAACCTGTTTTTGTAATACAGACTAAAATATGCTGGTATAAGAGACCCTGCCTATAATAAACGTATAACCCGTTGCACTTTTGGTTTTAATTCTGAAAAGTTCTCTTGCTACATAGTTGTTTCAATTACAAGATACGTTGATCTTGTAAGCCACCAGCTAAAGGCTTGGAACAGTAATTGCAAGAAGCAAGCAGTCTGAAAATCATGTAAATTGAATGAGACAGGGAATGAAGAACAATCTGTTGAGCAATGAAACTGAGTGGAGGGGAACAGGAATGCTAAATATCTCAATAGATCTGGAAGAGAAGAGGGTTTTATTTTTTATCTAATGAAGAAACGAAAGTAAATCATCAACACAAATATAATCCTGCCATTTGTTGTATGCATTTATTTTAGCAGTCTTAAACTACACAATGAAAATAAATGTTTGAGTGTAAATTTATTTCTGAAAGATTTCTGAGTGGACATTACCTGCTATCTTAATGATAGGAGGTAGCATAAAGAAGCCAGAAAATTTCTTCTGAGTTTTTGTTTCCAAAATCCTGACTTTTCCCAAACACTTCTTTACAGGGAGCTAGTCTGATGTGTAATGCCTCATTAGACACAATACTTCTTACTGTATAAGACTTTAAGAAATAATTTGCCCTGCTATAGAGAGATTTGAGTTTTTAGATATGTTTCTCAATGAAAGTGATTATGTTTGGCAAGGTGCCAAGAATGATTTAGGATATTTGGATAAGCCAGGCACAAGGCTGCTTCTCAGATTATTTAGTTTCCAGATGTTAGTGTGGCTGACTCTCAAGATTGTACATTGAGTCTGAGTGCATTTTGTCAAGTCTTCCTACCCAGAACTGGTTCTTTGATTTGGTATAGGTGATGCAGTGTTCTCAGGTCAATCTTGGGTTTCATTCCTCCTCCAACAGGCTTGAACGTAAGTTTGTCAAAGCTGTGTAATAACTTAATGGAAAATTTCTAGAATGCTTTCTTTAGCCAAGTTTTAAAATTGTTTCTTGCTATACTTAAAAAATAAACAATAAAAAAACCCCACAGCCAACCAAACAAAAAAAAAAAACCCAAATAAAATATTTTTTAAAATTAGTGAGTGAAACAGACTGCACCAGTCATGAACTGGAGTACTGTGTGTGAATGCTGGTCATTAGTGCGAGGTAGAGAACCAAAGAGGATCTTGAAAATCTGAAGTTCTGGAGTCCAGACAAAAGAGAATTTTCAGGAACAGTTAAGTTTAGGCAACTCAATCTGATTTTGTTCAGAGTGGGTGATAACTGGAGTTATGATTTGAATGAGACTCTTTTCCAATTCTCAGGCCAGGCTGGAGGAAAGACTTTGTATTTGAAATTTTAATACTGTCAATCTAGGTTAGTGTGAAAACACTGAATTCTGATCACTATCTTTTATCTATGTTTCCATTTCAAGTATCTGCCTCCACTGAAAAGCTCAGGATGTATCTGTAAGATTTTTATGATGACATCTTCCCCTCTAACACTAGATGCCTTCTAACAGCATTTTCTGAAGTCATATATTTATTAGCTATCCAGTTTTATCACAGCTTAATGGTAGTTGTTACAATCCATAACCAGACGTCTTGACATTGTTCATTGTTATTCTACAGAAGACTAAACATATCTCCAACTGTCTTACCACATATGAATTTGTAACTTCCTAATATCTGATTCTGTGAAGCGTTTAGCAGCTGTTAAGATTAGTAATGGTATTTACCTCTCCTGTGGGAGAAGAGACCACTAAGTGTAAGATTTCTAAGGGTATATATTGAAGTGTTTTTCTCCTTTTGTGTTTCTGTACAAGTCATGCAGTTCATTTCCAGGATTTAAACGCACCATTCTTTATTTTAGTCTTCACTGACATGTCAGGTGTATCATTTTCAAAACTTCTCTGTAGCACTACTTTACATTTGATCCTTTCCTAACTAAGAAGGAAAGCTGCATGGTCTGTTTCCAGATCTGATGTGAATATTTATACTTTGTCCGCATCTTTATAAATTAGAGAGCAGCGAGATGAATAAAAGTAGTGAATCGGTGAGGATGGTGTGTAATGCTGGCAGAAATTTACTGTCCAATTTCTACCTATGAATTAAAGGAGGAGGTAGTCCATATCCACTTCAGTCAGTTCTTTAATGCTCTACAACATTGGAGGTTTAAGTTTTACCACTGTGTGGAGGCCTTTTGGTTTATTTCCAGACCAGTGTATTAAAAACCATGAGAATACTTAGAAATACAACTCTCTAATTCTGATCTTTAACTTATTTTGTTCCAATAGTGCCACTCTGGCAATAAATTGCACTATTTCCAGAAGCTGTGTTTTTCTTTTAGATATGCCTGTTACAGTTCAGCTTTGTATAGAAATTTCTAGACTATAATGCAATAAAGACCAAGTTATGTGTCTAGGTCAGTAATTATATCATTAGAATGAATTCAAACTCCTATCCTTATTCTCCCTTCCCTGTCTTACTCTAGCTCTGCTTCCATTTTACAATTTTTTCTCTGCTTTTGCTCTACCGCAGTGACTCGTTGTGTCCTGCCTAGTGCACCATGAAGCTTAAAACTTGATGCCAAATTGATTTATCACAATCATGCATTTCTAACAACATGGTTCTGCTGGTTAGTCAATAGAAGGAAGGCTAAAGAAAAAAGTTAACAATTGAGAACAGTTTTGCATGAGCATTGCTGTCTTTGAGAATCATCATGCTATTGTCACTTTGATCTTTCTCTTCCTGTCTTGTTCTCTTTTAATGATGCTCTGTTGTATAATGTCAGATCAAGATATGTGGTAATGTATCTTCTTTGCTCTTATTAGCTTCTTGGAACATTTTGCCTAATGATAAAAGTGCTGATGAATAGCTTATATTAAAAATGTAGGGAGATCCCATAGCTGTAGGAAAGCTACTCTGATAATGTTGGTACTGAAATTAAAATATAATGAAGAAAACATTTTCAAGATAAAGTTATATGTAAAAAGCAAACAGGGTCAGCATTCAGCATTTCCACATGCTGTGAAATGGCAATGTGAAGATACACAACTAAAGTACTCAGAAACTAAAGCATGAGAAAAACCCTGATTTAGGTCAGCTCTGTGTCTTTTATGTTGATCTCATGAATGAAAAACACTGAACCTTAGAAGTAAAGTCAGCCATGACCTAACCATTAATAGATCTGAAACAAGGTCATTGAATAGATTTCTTCCTCTCCATCCCTGTGATTGAATTTTTGTTTACCTGTTCAATTCACTCAACTAGAGCATTACTTTTACCTTGGATATTACTTTGAGCAGTATATGCTGTGTCCACCTAGTATATTCAAGAACAGTATTTTTACATGTCTTTGGTCTTAATGTAACCATTTGTTATTTGCACAGTTTGAAGAACAACTATGATATTTTTATATCACTGTATCGCATTGAAGATTTTTTTTTTTTAAACCCATTTACAAATTTCTTGCACCTTTTCTGCTTTCTCCTTAAGGCAAACAAACAGGATTATGATGAGGAGAAAGCACAGGTCTTCAGCAGAGGGAATGGGACTCCTATACGTTATTGCCACTAGCCACTTAATACCAACTAGACTAGTGGATTCTACAGCTGGTCAGTAGTGCTTCCTTTCACACTGGATCCCTCTTTTGAGGTTGAATAAATGATCTTAAGCCTATGTAATGAATTTGCCATCCTGCTTTATGGAGAGGAAGTGGAAAGCAGAGTGAAGGACTGCAGAATCCAGGTAAACCAGGAATATAGTGTACAGTAACAGAATATGTTCTTTACTCCATGTGAAAGATAAGACTTGTGTGCTGTCTCCTGGAGGAGTCCTTATTTTTATGAGAAAGATGTAATTATTTAAAAAGATCACACTCAAAAAATGTTTTCAGACTATGCTCAAATGTTATTGAAAGGTGTAACTTTTCTCTCTGTTTTGTATTGCCCCCCTTTGTAGCTTTCAAATATTGTGGGTTTAGCGTGGGTGTTTATTAGTATGCAGGCAAAAAGTCTGCAAAATGTTAATAGCTTATCTGGCAAATAAGCTATGCTGACTCTTACTACCCAGACCTGCAGAGAGTTGAGTCAGGTTTTGTTTATCTGTGGACATTTCTTGTGTGTTTTCTGCTATCATATCTGATAACTAATGATCAGTAATGGGGAAACAATACTGTTGCTATTTTCAGTCTGGAAGATAGAGGCCCAAGGACAGTTCAAAAAAGCTCTCACGACTCTCATGAAAAGAGGCATCTTTAAAAATCTGAAAAATGACTGGGATTAGATCACTTTCCCACATCTGCATTTCTGTTCCAAGGCGAACACTCTGAATGGTTGCTGTAAGATTAGCTCATTGGTCTCCTTCGTCTCTAGTCAGTCTCATCTGGTTTATGAGCTTAAAATACAATAAAATTCAGTAGTAGATTGGATGAGTTCATGTAAGATAGTTAAATGAAGGCTACTTCATGTATTGGCATCACATTCATTTCAGAAATTGTCTCAGGTGAAAATGGTTGGAAGTTCGGAGAGCATTGTCTGGAAATATGATCTATGCATTCATTGAACTTGTTTTTTCCCTGGTCAAGTGTGCAGCCACTGCTGGAGATTGCGGCATTTGGTAGAGCAAAGCCCTGTTGTTAGTACGCTATCACTGTAGTCGATTTTCTGGGATGACGAAGAGTAGTTTCTCAAGATAGTCAAGTAAGCAAAAATCTCTGAAACTATGAAAGCTTGCGTCTGTGAAATTATGACTGTTAAGATTAAGAGAATAAATTTAA
The DNA here is from genome assembly GCF_964188355.1 of Buteo buteo. NCBI lineage: Eukaryota > Metazoa > Chordata > Aves > Accipitriformes > Accipitridae > Buteo > Buteo buteo. The sequence continues at coordinate 52,252,835 of NC_134176.1, read as the reverse complement.
TGAGATCTTACAGTTGTTATTATCTTGACACCTTTCACTGTTTCATTCATTAACTGGAGTATCCATGTTGCACTTGAGATAAGTATGACTAAGCCCTTACAAAGTAAGTAAGCATTCAGAGCAGACATTTTTGGGTGTCTTAAAAGTTTAAACTCCTGGGCTGACCAATCTGTTAAAGTTACTTAAGAGTGGCAAGCTCTGTGGAGCTAGTTCCAGAAACTGCTCAGACAGTGGGACAGTATTGGAAATCCCTGCAATATCAGATATTAGAGAAAATAATTCCTCAAGTTATTTTCAGAATAAATAACTTACTAATGGCTGATGTTGCAGGGCCTTTTGTCTTGCATAAGGCTTTTTGTCATTTATTTTTATGTTCTTGTGTGTATGCCAGTAGGGAAAGGAGAAAGGGAGACTTAATGGCAAATTTCAGTTCTGATCAAACAAAGGTAGGCAATCCTAGCATTGTGAATTCAGGAAGACAAAACTTGTTTTTCACGTAACAGTCAAGAAATGTGTGTTGGACAGACAAAACTTTGAGATTCAAAATAGAACTGAATTTACGGCATTTGGGGGTTTCTTCAATGGGCTTTGGTCTTTGGCTGAATTTGTTACACTTACTTTATAAATACACGTATGTATATAGGTGTGGACGTATGCATGTATATAAAACAAACAAAAACCCAAACGACCCTACTGTTTATTCAAGAGATGATAAAATATAAATCAAGATCTGTATCTCATTAGAGGGATGTCTTATGATGATGTGCTCCTACGTGTTCCTTGCAATAGCCAGTTGATCATTCCTATTAAAGCCTTTTCTGGCTAAAATCCTGTAGAGCTTTTCCCCCTCACTTAAAGAGTTTCTATTCCTTCACTGGCCAAGGATTTATCAGTAGGATTGGGAGCAGTAGGCCCACTTTCTACTTAGTTTATTTTTTTATATAATGCAAAAGATGCACATGAATGCAGCTATTGCTCAAGCTCTATAGAATGATCTTTTCCCTTAAAAAATACTGCAGCTTTTCTGAGCACGTTTGAATTGCACATTCATATGGCACAATCTGAGAGGAGTGTGAATATACCTCTAGGTTGGCTTTTATGTACAAGCCAGCACAAGGCACATGCCGTGGCTTTTGAGAGCAAGTTTAGGCCCACGTTACATCTGGTCTAAAAAACTCCAGACTTGTTCTGGCTGAAATTTCAGAGAAATGGAGCTGTCTTCCCTTGTGGCCTATGATAGAGAACTAAGTTTTCTATCTATAATTGGAATCGCTAACAATATAAAGCAGATAGGGAGGTTCTGTATGAAATCCTTTCATGGGAGGAATAAAAGGTGCCACACAGAGTGTCGATACAAGTGTCAGCAGTACCTACTGTAGACAGATTTTTTTAGCCTTTGTGGATAGAATATGCTTGGTTAATGCTTCTGCAGTGAACACAGCTGCTTAGAGAAAAGAAAATAAAGTCGACAATGACTTTTCATGCTGATATAAAATGCAAAGCATTGTGCCAAAAAAGGTCATTTGTATTTTTCTACAAATGCTCTCAACTTTCAGTAACTCTCTTAAATTTAAAGTAGTCACAAGCAGCATAGTATTCCCAAGCTATCTGATGGGTACTACGGTTGGTTCCAGACTTTGTGTAGGTTACAATTACATAGGTTGACTTTACTTATATTCTTTATGGCTTTACCCTTTTTTAAGAATGAACACCTCAGACCATATGTCCGTGTTTTCTGAATAGAAATGTAGAGCACTGTTTAAAGGATATAGTTCATATTGCAGTTGGGTAATTTTTACAAAGGATGAAGGCGGAGAGTAATGGAGCTCTGCCACCCACAGCACTAATTAAATTTATCCATGTGAAACACAAACATCCTCACAAGCTAGTTAAGGCTAATGGACTGCTATTTTTTTCTATTTATTTTGTTTTCAGCAGAGTGATAGGTGATGAATGCACCTAATGTTTTGGGGGTGCTTGGTTAGAATAAGCTGAGAAAAATCTTACTCAAAGACCCTTCCCTTGAGGAAACCTTCTCCAAAAAGCCTGTTTTTTTGACTTGAAGGTTGGAGGAACTTGTTTAATATCCTTAATGCAAGAATTAGCTGTGCGATTTCTAGTGCTTTGAGCGTATCTGAATATTAATGAGATCATCTGAGTTGATCTTATGGGGAAATTGCTTACTGGAAAATGTTTTATCAGATTTTTTTAAATTTTTTTTCTTTGAAACTTATGCCAGAGCGCATTGAGGCTTGGGGCTCCCTGGGGGTGGGTGTCTGTGAGGTCTCCCCAGCAGGGCAGGGCTGGGGGGGCTGGCAGGGGACAGCCCCAGCCCCGGGGCATCAGGCGTCTCCATGGGACAGGCCAAGGATGTTGGCCCATAGGTGGGGGTGAGGATCAGCCTTGGTGGGGAGAACTAGAGTCAGATAAAGCCACGGGATGACTGGGCAGGGCTGTGGATATGGAGTGGGACGTCAACCCTCTCTTGCTGTTTTTCTTCATGGAGTTTGAACGCAACAGTTGGTGTCATCTCCCACCCTGGCCCTACATCAGACAGAAACGACTGTTTTCTGTCTCTTCCATTTCACAGAAATAAATGCTCGTTAATCCTTTCAAATTCCCATTGTCAGTGGTCTTTGCAATTTAATGTTCAGCGCTGATTCTTTGCTCTATCTGCCAGGTAATTGAGTATACGTAGTTACTGTTACTGACAGAAGTGATTGGTTTGAATGAGCGGACTATGAGATTTGTTCTCAGTTAATGTACTGCTTATGTCTCAAGGAAAAAAAGGCTCCCTGATGTCAACCATCTGTAAATTCTCGATTTCAATGAGAAAGGAAAATATCCCTGTTTTCACAAATAGGCAGAACTTTTCACAAATTGGTAAAGACCATCGGTGTACTCCTGCTGTGCCAGCTATCAGCTTTTTTGTACTTCTTGTGTATGTTTCTAACTTTAGCCATTAATTATGTTCTTAGTGTTATTGTTGAATTTTAAAGGTAGACTCTAATTTCAGGATTAATATTGGTAATTGGATATAAAAGCAAACAACTTTTAACATAGCATTTTGTAATATATAGATAATTTTGCACGGAAGAATTGTATGGGCTGAACCTATAAATCTGTAAATAAGGAAAGTGTCTCTCTAGAAGAAGAGTAGGCATGAAAATCAAAGGGAGTCTGAAGTTGAGAGCCCAGATAGCAGAACTCCAAGACTGGAATGACAGGATGTCCTGCCTTTTCAGAATGCCTTTCAAAATGTCCATTCCTCCTTTCCAGCATTTTATTTTTTCATCTCCCATGGTTGTTTTTACAGGTTTAATATTCTGGTTTAAATACATGCTTAGGTTTATAGATGATTGATTAATCCAATGGATGATACTTTATAAAATGTTTATTTTGAGTTTAGTGGACAGCAGGTTTCATATATGGTAGGCAAGAATTTGCCTATTTCTAACAGAAGAATAGGGAAGATTTTTCTTCTGTCCTTAGCTATATTCTGCAAATATACTTCTAGTACATTAAGAAGTACTTTTTGGGAATTTAGCTTCTCCCATTTTCTAGATATAACCATTACCCCTAGATATAACCATTTCCCTAGCCTTTAATTTCCACAGATGAATGGTTTGCTACCTATAATTTCAAGGACACAGTACCTGGACTCCTGCTTAGCAATTGGTTAATTGGTCCAAGGCTATCTAAAGTGCAAGTCAGCTTACATGCAAAATTATTCCATTCCCAGCCGCCAGACACTTTATTTTTCTCCCTCCTGTTGAAGGCATACTTCTGCTGAGAGAAGTCAAAGACAAAATTAGCATCTGTAAATTGAGAATGCTGGCATTAAATTAAACAAGCAGAATACAAAGAAAGTTTTTGGTTTTGAAAATCTTACAAAAAGCAGTTGCCTATGATTACTGCAGCTGAGAAACAGCAGCTGTACTGACTTACTGTATGAATTTAAAGAACTATACTTAACTGCTCTCAGAATGTTCTCAAAAAACCATGAGCACTCAGTGAATGTTGACTTTGTCATATGCTTGTAAAGTGTTTAGTTACTTCTGATAGATCCATATTTGTTGCATCACGAGTTGACCTGTGGAATGGAGTAATGACTTGGAGCAATTGCACTTTATTAATCTTTTAAGGTCTAATCAATATTCCTAAATTATTCTTAGATTTGTGAATTAGAGAGTCTATAGTAATGAATTTTTATTATATGAAAGTAGTATTGAAGTGCTAGAGGTAAATAAGACTACCAATGGAATGGCTGGACATCACTGTATGAACAGATTGTGATTACAGTTCTTTTCTGTCTGTAACTCAACTCAACTCCGTGAAGAGTAAGCCTGAACTCTGCCTGTTCAGGAGTTTTCAAGAACATTAAACTAATATTGTTGTATATGCAATCTTGATAATGTAATGATAGTTACTAATGATCAGCGACTGCTATGGGATAGCTGTGAATGGGCATCTAGGATTAGGTGAAAAGAGTACAAAAGGGAGAATTTTACCATTTTGTGGGACAAAGAATTAAAACATAATTGTCTCTGATCTGTTGGATGCCGACTTCTTCCGAGTGGCCTAGTTTCAAGATGTTGGGAAGATGTGACCTGTGAGGCAGTTTGCTTGTGATAAGGTTTAAGCTCCTGGAGCTTCTAAAACCCTTCTGAAAAAGTAGTTCTTGGCTGTTGCCTGCAAACGTGCAGAGACCTGGAGCACTCGAGCAGAGCTCCAGCCTCCTTACCTGTGGCCTCTTTCTTTTGTCTCCGAACTGAATCCTTATAAATACTGCTGCATGAAATGTGAATTAATAGATATATCTGGAATTAGATATTAGCGATTCCAAGTATGAAGCTACTCATACTAAGACCTTACTTGCTTTTATGCCTGAATTGTATTTGAATTATACACGATAGCTTTTTTGATTTTGTGTACATGCAGCAGGTATCATAGCCTTTATTCAATGCATGAATACTGAGAGTGAGGAAATATCAACTGTCTTCCAGAGTTCAAATGCTCAAGTCTTGTTAATCACACTTTAAATGGAAAATGCACATTGAGAAATGTCATGTTTTAAACTCAGGGACTTCAGCATTTAGCTGTTGAAGAGCTGAAATAATTTTCCTGCTGTAATATTTATTTTTCATATTTTCTCACTACAGTCTTTTGTTTGGATGCCTAACAGATTACTTTTGTAAAGCTATTTTGTAATTGAGGATGGTATTCATATACATCCTGTGGAGGGCAACCAGGGATTGCAGCTCATACAGGCACATCCATGTGGCCTTTAAAATGTCTGTGTGTTCTGGTGTAACCTCCTCCCGGTTCATACCAGTCTTGTTCAGGTACTTTTTACCGCTGGGAAAGGGGCAGGTTATATAATATGTCAGCAAATATATATTGGCTAATATGAACGATAAATAGGTAGCATCATTAGTTTTACTGACCCTGATGGGACAGCTGATAAGTCTCTGCTGGCCAGCAGTCTTCAGTGACGTGAGGAAGTCAGCTTTTATTTTTCCTTGAAACAGGCCAATCTTCTATCATCTTTCAGTTACCTTTTCTAAACTATTATTCTTAGCTTTTTTATGTCAATATTTTTACTATCAAAACTTTAAGCTGATAAGGATCCCTGTATCAAAAATTACACTTCTTCACTTCGACTTTTTCAGTCTTTTGTGGTCTTAGCTCGTGCATTTCCTCACATCTTGAAATAATCTTTTTCAGCAAAACTAAGCCAAGGTCACACATTTGTAATGCACTGTTTCACTATATTCACTAATTGCGTCACATAGTTGGGCCAGGGGTGAGGATTACAGTCAGGCACAGAACGGAGCTCCAGCTATAAGATTGAGGTGCTAGTGAGACAGCAGCATGTGTTGAACCAACCACTCTGTGGCTATTTCATCACTGGTACCGACACTAACTACACAAAAACAGCTTTGGTATTGCTACGTGGGCTACAGATGCGTCCTACTTTGTAGGTTGGAAGCCGTTGTTTAAATGTGAACATCATTCTGAAAGAACCAGTTTAAAAATTGAATGCCTTCACAAGGGATAAACGGTTTGAGTGAAATAAAGAAATTTAAATGATATTTCATAAAAATCAGATGTGTTTCTAAAAATATCATTTGCAAATTGCAAAGTACTAAAATGAGGGTTTTGTTGATGTAATTTATAGCATTTAAGTTTACAGTCTTTAAGGCTGTTTTTACTTATTCTGAAAACTCTGCATCTAGGAATTAACATTTGACTTAAGCTAGTCTCTGGTAGCAAAAGACTAATTTTCAATTATTTTTCATATATTTCATAATGGTTGCTAAGAGAAAGCTAGTCTCTTTGAATAGTTTTGAAGTCTTTCTGCAAAATAAGTGATTTAGGCTTAGTGGTTTACCAGAGTCCTGTTCAGTTGGCATGTATTTTGAGACTGGGGTGTCTCATGAAGGATACTTAGCAAGTAAAGCTGAATTGTAAGAACAAACTTCAGAAAGTCAGCAGCAGATAAGTTCTGATCTGAACACTAAATGACAGGTGGAATGCTTCTGTCTATTAGAACTAATTGTTTAGAGCAAAGCCCTGGGCTATTAACTATGTGTAATGGGTCATTAAACCCAATGAAATCGACTGTCTTAGGTCAATACTGATGTTAGGTCATTCTTATTATTATCACAACAAATATTTCATTGTGTCCTTTAAAATTAGAACACTTTCACTGTAATTTTTCCCCCTTCATTTCTTTATTGATGAGCAGGAGCATGTTTGTCAAAATAATATTCCATAGCTTGCTTTCACTTCATGCTTCAGATTTTCTTTGGAAGTTCTGCTTTAGGCTGACGTCTTAGTGTTAGAGGAAAAAAAAGATATTTATGATAATGGGATGGGAGAGTTACTTAGTTTCATACATGTGGTGAAGCAGAAGATCAGAGAAGGGGTTTGGTTTTTTTAAACTAATTTTTCTTTCCTGTATTAGTAAATCGAGTACTAAAACTGGAGACTAGTTCAAGAACACTCAATTTATTAATTTTAAGAATTTCTAACTGAATTTTGCTGAAGACAGCAAGTATATATTAAACAGACATCCTAAACCTTTCTACAGTTTGTCTTATCAAGTCACTGATATACCTTACGTGCAGCTGGAAATAATGTCTTTATAATTTTGTATTTATATCTTAATACCATTGCATGTATATACAAGCTGTATTATTTGCTTTCTGCCATTCCAGTTCTTCCTGCTTTTTGTAGAATCTTAGCAATTTTGGTTAAAAGGGATCTCTCACAATCTAGTCTAAGCCAGCACTATTGCCATGCTGAATCCTGAAAATTTTTGAGGATGGAGGTTTCAGCAGCTGTCCCCTGGCTGCCCCTCCCTCCTGATTAGCTTTTCCTTAATGTCTAATCAGAACCTTCCAAGCTGCGAGCGGTGACCACAGGTTATTGTAGCATCATGCGATATGGAGGGCAGCATCTCTGACATCAGTTCTGACTCCCATTCAGATAGTTGTAGGCTGGTATCAAATTCTTGCTTGCCTTTAGCCTGGCTAAACAAGTTCAGCTCAGGTTTACGCCCAAGACATTTTAACTATTTTAGCTGGCCTACTGCCGAAGTGCTCACAACTCCTGGAAATGAATAGTCTTGTTCTTCTCCTATGCCTTGTTTTGCGTTTTTTTGTGTTTTTAGACTCCTAAGTCCCTTCCTTCCTTCTTTATCAATCTTTTCAGAGACACATCTGAACCATGGTGCTGTAGTGACATCATGCTATCTGGCATACCTTTGAAAATTGGTTGTAATCTTTAGGGCAGATAACTCTTATGGTAGTCTTTATCAACCATAAACCATCCATTTGACAGAATAGATATTTTGTCTGTAATCATGGGTAGATACTCATGCAGAATATTCAGCGGATTGTGGCAGTTATTTTTAAGTGAGATATTTTGATGTTTTAAATTATCATAGCTTGCTACCAATGAGCATGTCTAATAAATTTGCAGATAAACAGCAGCTAGATGTTTTTTTGATATGTATTTAAAAACCTTCCTAATAAACGGCAGAAAGATTTTCACAGTAGTGTCTCAAGTGCAGTGGCATATTTGTTATGCAGAGTCAGCAGCTCTCAGATCACTTTCTTCTAATGCTCCCTTTTCACTGGTTGGGCATGAGCTTTCTTGGGAGATAAAATCTTCTTTAAGAAATATATCTGTTGTCCCTTTTATGTTTGCTATGAGATAATACAGTGAAACATTGCCACATAAAATTATCTAGCCTATGCTTCAGACATTGATGGTGGAGCTATGTTTCAGTTGACCTCTAGTTCTGTGGCATGTATATGAATATAACACTGTGTTTATGAAAGATGCCGTTGAAGGAAAGAAGCAGTATATCAGGAGGAGCTGAGAATACACAGCAAACGATTTCACAAGAGCTTAGATTTTGTCTGTAACGAATATGTTTACGAACTCAATAGTAGTGATTAGGAATTTTCTGTTCCAGCCAAACTCCATTTAGTACACATTAGGTAGTGGCAGAACAAGAACTGGCTGACCTCGGTGTCTCCCACTTCCTATGCTATGGGAAGCCAGTACATATCCTTAGCAAACAGTTTAAAAAGGGCCCCTAAGGAGTAGTACTCTATGTTAAGAGAATGGGATAAAAAGCAGTCAAAGCAGAAAGCTGGTGACGGAGTATACACAGTGGGCACATCCCAGAGGGAATGTTGGAAGTTCTTCAGAATCATAATGTGGCTTTCCTCTGCAAATGTTGTCCAAAATATCTTAGCAGCGTCTGTTAGGTCTGAGCAATGAATATCTAAGAGTAAAATCTTTGCAGGGAAACGTAGCAAGTGTTAAAATTGTCATGAACTATCCTGAAAAACTTTACATTCCTGTTACTACTGTGCTTATTTTATACAACTCCATGCTGAGATGAATTATTACTGCTCTATAGAAATGCAGTTCATGATGGGTTTCCACATTATCTTCCCCTGTTGTAATGCTGTATTTGTTATTTAATCATCAGTGTAAGAAAAGCAGTAATTTCAGTTAGTCATGGCCGAGGGAAGACGACGTTAGATATACCAGGCTGCTTAGTAGTAGAGTTAGCTCTAAAAACACTCTGTGCTTTTTGCTTCACTTCAACATTTGTTGTATTTGTCCATCCTAATGCTTTACAAGTATAACTTTCTGCACTTTGATGGGTTTTTTAGCTACTAGATAGCTGTTAGAATAAAATTTTGCATGTACTACTTAATCTATTGTTTTCATGGTAAAAATGAGTTTTAGGGTGTTATATCTGCTTAGAGTGATTTGGAAAAATTAAAACCCATGGCTTCAAAATTTCAAGATTGATGACAACATTATAGATAATTGCTTGGTGTTTAAATATCATTGATCAACTTTTCCTTGTTGAAGATGGGGATGCTTTCCAATGACGCTACTGAGGTGTTCAATTTGAGCTACCCTCCACTGATCTACTTCCAAAATAATATTCAATTGTAAGCATTAGATAAAAGATCTACTTTAGAAACTCTAAACTTAGTGTATTCCCCAGCAGTAAAAAACTAGGTTGTCGAAAAACTTTGGCAGCACTTCACTCAATTTGAATGTCTGCGTGTTATTCAGTTTACCCGCTTGCCTCTGTGAGCCCTGATCACATATATATTGACTGAAATATATGTTTCAGAAGGGATCTAGCTTTGATACTAGCACACTTGAATATCAGATGCTGCACAGGATTCCTGTTATAATATCTATGGCTTCCCAAATATTGAATGAAATTGTTAATTTATTGAATGAAGATGTTGAATTGGTTATTAGCTTTTCTAGCTGAAAGCTTCAGTGGATGATTTGATATGCTCTGTTCCCATATATGTTAGAAAAAGCATAATAAACTTCCTTTCCTCCTCCCCTCCACTGAGCAAAAAGTGAAAGCAATTATGGGTACAGTAGACCTGAATCATAACGTTCAAATTTAATTGAATTGAATCAGTTGGGTGGGCTCACCGTTTTGTTTCCTCTAAACTTCCTTGATGCCTCAAAGGAAAAAGTGCATGGACTAGACTCTCTGCCTGGACTACATCCAGAACTATGTGTGCCAGTTTAACCTTTGGAAGACCCACTTTATCACATTATAGGAGAAACATCGCAAAGGCAGGATGGCCTGCAGAGGGGAGTAAGTCACAGGGCACTAAAGCAACTCAAGCAGACTCCGTACAGTCTGAAATCTGGCTGACACAGGTCGTGTTGCTTGGGAATGGTCAACTCTTCATTTTGATCCCAAGATCTTTGTCCTGGCATTTCTGGCATTCTTCTTAAATGTCCCTTCTGTAAGTAAATGGTAATCCTGATGGAAAATGAAAATGTAATTTGAAGTGCTGGATTTTCTCAAAGAATGGTAATTATGACTTTTCACCTATCTGTTTGACAGTTGTTTGACTTTCTGGATAATTTGGAGCTTTACTATCCCGAGAACGTAAAAACTCATAGCAAGCGATCCTGGCATCATGCTAAGTATACATAATTTTTGTGGGCTTTTTAATATACCTTCAAAAGTAATAAACATGCATTGCAGTTATTTGGAAATCTTAGCTGATGTTTCGAGGTGAGAAACTTTCGGATCACATGTAGCACTTCAGTTCCATTTCTTTTTATGGTTGGATGGCTGTAAGTGACAAAAAGAAAGAATGGGTTTGGAGCAATTGTTCAGGTGTGGAAATGTGGCCACATCGTGTTTGAAACGTAAAGGCTTGGTAAAACTAGGATTAATTTCACCCAGGAGAAGAATCTTGTTAGCAGGCTTGAGTCTGCACCCTCATGGAAATCAGATATAATTGGCGGTGGCGGCTGTAATGCGTTTTTGCTGGTGGGGATGCCCCGTGCGAGGGCTGCTGCACAGATGCGGCGTCCGTCCAGCTCCTGCCTGTGCCGCCGCCTCTGGTATTGCTGCAGGGCTGAGCTTGGTGCTGACGCCTGTATTGTCCCTGCTCCGTGCAGGAGGGAAATAAAAGATAGGAAAAGCTGAAGGCGTAAAAGCTTTAGTGGAAGTAGACTCGCTTGTCCCTACTGTAACATCCATCCCTGGTTATTAATGGTTTGTAGTGAATTGTCTCATGATAGGTGTTGATGGTAACTGTGCTCTCTGCATACAAGAAAAGGCCATTCAAATGGGAAGAAGCGAAGGAAGCTTGTGCTTTCTTGGCAGTCAGACAATTTTTATTTTCTTTCAATGCTCAGGTTTAAAACGTTTGTACGGTTATTTAATAATGCTATTACAGAATTTATTTGATATTTATTCTCTGTTGTAATAAAGGCCATCTTCAGTTGCATGTAGTGACAGATAGCTCCACTCCACAGAGTGTTGATGGAGGTGATTGTTACAGATAATTTTCCAAACCTGCAAACTCCAAATGAATAAATAGATGAGGAGGGAACTGCAATCTGAAAGTTTTATCACCAAACAGTCTTTGAATTCTACCAAAACAATTCCTTCCATGTTTCCCTTCAATTTCTGGTGGAATAGCTATGCATGTGTGGCAGTCACATACAGCTTAGTCTAATCTGGAGGATATCCTGATGATTTTTGTATGTTAGCAGTACTTTTTATAATTTACACAGTCTTTGTGAGGGAACTCAGGCAAAGAAAGTAGACTTGTGACCACCTAGAATGAGAGAGGAAAAAGGGAATCCTTCCCCAGCAGTGCAACACAGGGAACTTCTTTCCTCTCCTGTTGCTTATGAATGTCTATTTAGAAAATGTTTTTCCATTTCACAACTGCATGTATTGGTATTGGCCATTTACCTTATACATCAACGCTTAGCTCAAACACAAGTAAGATGTTATTTTTTGCTTCATATGTGACTGATAGTTAATTATACTTCTTGACAGCTATCCAACATGGACATCAGACACTTCTAGTTTTCATAAACTGCCTCTTTAAAGAAATTGTTTATTTGTGTGGTGTGATTTAAAATAATCAATCCACTGCATGCTTACACTGGGCTATGGCATAGCAAAGGCATCGAGTCCTGCTTCATGCTAACCTTATTTAGTATAGGCTTCTCTTTTATTACCTGTGTTATAGCAAAGTTAAATCCCTCTGCTTGTCTTCCAGCGTAAGAAAAATGAATTAAATTAATTGATCTCTTCTGCTACTGAACAAGGTGTCTCTATACATTGTAAGGGTTAAAGTGCTCTGGCATGGCTGAAATGAAGCATCTCTTACTTAATTAGGAGCTGCTTTAAATACATTCTCACAGGGATTATCAGCATTTTAATGGGGCAGTTTTTCTCAGTTCCGTCACCAATACCTGGATTTGTATGTGTGCTTGAAGTTTTTATGACTCTTAGTTCCTGTGACAGTGTCTCTAAAATACAGTATTTGGTTTAGATGACTCACTACCTTTGAATAATTCATTTCTTCATTGTTTATATATATTCTCCTAGTAATTAAAAAAAAAAAAATTCCTAGCAGTGAATTCATTAGCTTGCTTGTTTTGAGCCAGTGAAAAAAATCAGACAAGTTAATCTATGTATGAGGTTTTTTTCCCTCAGCTAATGAAGAGGAGGAGGAAGGTGATGTAATTCATGGTGCCGTAGTTTCCAGATGGGAAACAAATACACGGAGCAGTTGAGTTATAATGGCTTAAAATGTAGATATTTGGTTGTACCTGGTATGTATGCATGTTTTTCCGTGTGATGTTTGTGGAGTAAAATGTTCTCCTTGAGGGCTGTGCAGGATGTGTCCTGTGAGCTGCTCCGAATACAGTGGTTACCGTGTGTCAACCAGCGGAGTAGGAACTTCTTGTGAAGCCAACGTGCATAACTTCAAATAATGTTTGGATCAACATGGCTGTGGGTGGTAGAAGCAGGGACCCTGATACATACCGAAAAAAGAAGTATTAAAAAAACCTGTCAGCTGAGGTAACGTAGACAAGTCACATAACATTTAAAAGAACTCACTGAACTGTGAAGACTGACATTTGCATCATAAAATCAGGCTTTGTTTAACTAAGTTAATGCATTTTAAGCTTGTTCTGTCTTCTGGTTTAATAAAATAGGAGCAATGAATGATTGCAGAATTGAAAACAGATTGGCTCCCATTTTAAACCACATCAAGTTTAATTTAGTAGATATATTAATTTTGACTGTTTTTATAGTTGAAAGCAATGGAAAATTTTCATGATCAATCTGAGTTTCACTGTGCTTAGGCATGGCACCAAGTTTGACCTTCAAATGCAAGTAATTGGAATTGTGCATTTCCTACAAAGCAATTCTGGGATCCTGAATGAAGAGAGTGTCCCTTCCTTCCCACCTCCTTTCCTCCTACAAAACCAAGGGACCTTTCCTCCCACCATTTCAAAGAAGAGGTTTACACTGTTGCTATGAGATTACAGGATAGCTTGGGAGATGAGAACAATACCAAACTCCACTTCTGCTTTCTCCTCTCCCACTAGTTCGTCCACCTCAGCAGCAGCCATTTCACTACTGTATTTATACTCCCTAATCTTCTGCTGTGATATAGCCCCTTTTTTCATGAAAAACCATGTAGATTTTTTTTTTTTCCACTTGGGCAGAAATTTTTTCCTAAACTAGATTATGCTAATGATTCATCGGGTGATTTTTATATGGTGACCCTGTTTCACTGATACATCTCTCAGGTGATGAGAAGATGAAGTTGAATGCTCAAAGTAGGTGACACTTCCCCTGATCGATTTCTGCAGACTCAGTCAATAGTTAGTGCATCTTACTTGATGGCAATGTCAGTTTTCATGATCCCCTTCCTAGTTCCATCCCATGTTTGTCTCTTCTTTACTGTCCTTTTATGTAAGTGCAATTGCTTGTTCTGGCTATACAGTGAATTAGATCAGGGTACTAATGTGTTAGGAAAAAAGAACTTGGCCAAAAAAAATTTACTTTCTAAGTGTATCAGTTCATAGGAAAGCACATCTGGAATTGGTGTGGATAAAGTGTATGCGTAGGGCTGCACCTGCACAAGATACAGCAGCCTCAGTTTCTTAAAAGTACAGAAGAATTTTTAAAATTTTAGAATCTGTTATGCCAAATTTAATTAGAGCAAACTTTGATCAAGTGTCCTGAAAATCCTCATGTGTGCATACAATTATCTATTTTTGCAAATGTAGCTCTAAATATACCCCTAATTTCATTTTTTTTAACATGATGATCAGGAAGTTAGGGATAGTATGATTTTACTTGTATAGTTCTAGAGCTGATTGAATGATGGAAAAGCAGGCCGACTTTGCTGTTTAAAGAGTGATTAAACTAAAACTAGTACGCACTCTTTCTATAAAGTATAATTCAATTAAAAATACAGTTTGTTTGAAACTATAGCCTTCCAAAGAAATATATTAATTTCCATTAAATTTTCCTGTAAGTGATCTCAGCTACAGGGCAAAATTTTTGAGAGAGAAACTTCAGAACCTCAGAGACCAAGACAATCTTGTGGCTGGTGAGAAACAGTCTTCTCGTTTATAACAAAAAATTAGAAATGGATCTGCTAAGTGAATGGTCTGAGATTAATGATAGCCACATTTCAATTACTCATTTGTATCAAATTGTTTGCACAGAAGCTACAGCAGGAGCATTAATTACCAAACTTTTTAATGACAGTAAGCTAACAGATCAATTTAAGTAAATTGGTATTTACTCAATAGTACTTACTCAATATATTGTCTTACATGATTTTGAGTTATTTTCTCATATTTAATGTTATCCTTTTCTTTCTTATTCCCCTAAACTTCCTATATTATTTCTTCAAATTGCTTAACAGCTGTTCTCTTCAAACCAGGCATATCTGCATATTAGTTTTTTCTTTTTTTTTTATGTATCTTTTGAGGTTTTAAAAATTATTCTGAACTTATATTGCCATCTTCTGCCAATAAAACCTATACACAAAATTTTTGCTATTTCTGAAGTTACAATTAGTGATACTGCCTGAGCTTATATAATGGAAACCTTATCTAAATCTTTCTCTTTTTTACTGTTTCATATCACATGTGCTGTCCACAAACGCCTGCAGAACATAGGCTTAACAGGGTGTAATTGATTTAATGATGCAGAGCTTTGACTTCAACTAGAAGGACAGACCAATATGTTGCAGCGCAAGTCTAGGTATTAAGTGCTTTTAATGCTGGGGAAAACGTATCAAATTTGATGAAAATTATCTTTATGAGTAAAACAGTGAATTTAGATCAAAATCAGCTAAGCATGTAAATGCTGGCCTTTTGCTTTCTTCTTTTGAAGTGAGGTTTTTCTCCGAGAAGTTTACTTGATTGGAGAAAAAAAAAAGGCTACTCATGCCTCCCCCCAATATTTTGTTGCGGGATGAACAAAATATCTTTTTCCATTATGGAAATTTTAATTTCTTTTTTTGTTTCATTTTATAAAAAAAGCTTGACACACCTGTCCCTCATCTTCCCGTCCCCACTGTGGTCATCAAATGAAAAAATAATGGAGTTTTATGAAGAGCTCTACTTTTTATTCCTTTTAAAATGTTGCACTGAATATATGTCATGCATTCACATGACGCCGCTCGCTCTAGAGTCACGGTGCTCTCTGCTAAGCCAACGCCAGCCATGCTGGACGTTGTGCCACCCGACCTTCACCACCTCCAGCTAAATGGACTTGTTCTTGTTCTATACCGGGAGGTGCTAGTGGGGCTGTAGGATGTCCGCAGTCACCATAAGCATCTCTGTTGCAGGGACGTTTTAATGCCTGTTCTGGTCTCATCTCAAAATGAATAATTTCAGGATTCATACCATCTTTAAATAACTCCTCAGAGAAATTTTCTATTACCTAGGTTGATTTTTTTACATTAATCTATATTAGCAATTTTGTTCATGCTGGTAACAAGCAGATATAAGCCTCCAAGGAGAGAATATTTAGAAAAGTCCAGAGAAATAATTGAAGACATCTTGTGGAACAGAATAAAATGACCAAAGGGACATATTTTATTTCCTACTTAAAACCAATATTTTGTGGCTGTACCTGTCAAAGATCAGAAGTTTCTCTTTGGCTTCAAGGTTGGGATTAGTGCTAAAATCCCCTGCAGATCCAATTAGCAAAATCTCCAAATGATCATGCTGGCTAAATTATAGTGATTACCAAATGCTTGGAATAGGGTTCGAATGTTCTTAAATTTGCTTTGGTAGGGGTTGCCAAAGTTTCTAGAGGCATACCTGGACACCAGGATTTTCTGCTGACCCTATTAGTATAGTCTCTTGTCCTATTCTCTCCTATCTGTCTGAACCTATAGTTGGTTCATTACAGGCGGTTAATTTTGATAATTGTTGTTTGGTGTTTACGTTATTTAGGAAGTGTGTAGCATTTAGTTAGCTCGAGTAATTCTTGAAAAAATACTTGCCTAAAGCACCTTTTTTAGGTACATGAGTATTTGGAGGTATGCGAGTGCTGTAATGCTCATACACATTTAATTTTAATGATTACAAATACAAAACTTTTGGCTACCAGAGTAAAAACCATTGTGATAGGGTTCTCATAATAGGAGCTACCTCTGAGACTGCAGGAGCAAAGTAGTCTACACCCATGGGTGAATTTTCGGTAGGCAAATTGCAATTACAGTGCTTGAATTAGTTTAGGGCACTAGGGAAGACATCTTAAACTCTGTGAACTTTTTTAATAAATAGGAAGAGTTTTAATGCTGTTTCATACCTATACCAAAAGATAAATCTGCCAGCAAAATTACTTTCTTTTATGTGGTGGAGAACACCATGTTCTTCATCTTTGGCACGGCTTCCCGTAATTTAATTTAACCTTCCATCTGCCTTGTGTAGCAGTCCACCATGTTGTGCTTTGCCCAGCTTGCATACTTTAGCAAGACCATTACCTGAGACAGTATTGGCTGCATTTTGCTCAGCTGTTTTAACCTAGGTTTTCCTGCCAAACTGTAGTCTCAGGGCAAAAGCAGCACTTTGTCCATTTTCCGTACTTATTTTAAATATTGAACTTCTTTCTAGTGACTCTCCGCCACTCTTTTTTTTCTTTCTAGTTTTTTTTCCCCCAGCAGCTTCCTTTCTTCCCCAGCAGGTGCCAACTTGGCACCGTGCAGGCTTCCTCTGAACTTGGTGCCGTGGCTGTTTCCAAGGCTGTCGAACAGGGAGCTCTTATGTGAGCAAGTGCAGCTGGAATTTTTGCTCTTCCTCCTCCCTCCTCCTCCTCCTCCTCCTCCTGCTCTCCCCCCGCTTTCCTCCAGCTCACTCCGCAGCAGCGGTGCCCTCGCAGCCCGGTGAGCCGGAGAGGGAGAACACTTTGTCTCCCGCCAGGAGCGAGCCTTGCACGCGGCTGGGCAGCGTGCCACGGCTCGCTTGGAGAGCTGCTCGCTTCTTTTAGGATAACGCGCACCGCGCACGTCTGTAGCTGCGCGTAGCAGCCGTGCATCTCTGCTAGCTGAACTGCCGCCAGTCTCTCCTCTTGCTTGGGTTTCCTTCGGCAGGAGCTTTGCAATAAAATCCGGTCTCCCTCATGAACTGCATAAGAACATTCTTTGTAACTTTATTCTTTTTAAAAAAAACAACAAAGCAATAAACTTCTGGCATAGCTGATGGGGACAACTGAGATAATTAATCTACTCAAAAAGTAATAACAACAGTGATCTTAGAACTGTTTACTGCTTTATTGTTAAAATGTAATAAAATGGCACTAATGCCTGTTGGAATTTTACTGTCTTATTGTATCTGAACTATAAAAAAAAGGCACTGTGAAGTTTATCTTATTACAGAAATAAGCTGTTCAAGCACAAGAGAGATACAAAAGGGATGTATTGTTACTTGTTGCAAATTGGGTCTATTTTAGAGCAAAATTTTGTTGTGCCTTCATCGTTATTAACTAAAATACCTTCACAGTAGATCTGTAAATGCTTATTAGGAAAGTGTTAATATTAGCTTTAATATAAGCACTAATATTGGCATGAATTTAGCATTAGCATTTAGTATTAGCATTAATATAAGCTTTAGTATTGAGTTTTGGAGATAATAGAACAGAAGTTACAGGGATGTAAATGACTTCCCCAAGGTTTTATAACACATCAGTGGTAGAGAAAGAACTCTAGACAAGATCCAGATGCTGCTGGTGCTCTTGTACAAAGAGACTGGAGAATGTCTGGGAAGTTCAGGACATGGTTTAGTGGGCATGGTGGTGTTGGGTTGACAGTTGGACTTGGTGATCTTAAAGGTCTTTTCCAACCAAAACGATTCCATGGTTCTAAGTCCGTCCTTAATTAACTTGTTTCTTGTAGTCTCTCTCACTTGTTCTTTTCTTTCCCACACAGTAATTGGGGGAGAGAGACTGGGGAGAAAAAGAAAGGATTAGTAACCTCAAAACTTTCTCAGACTGCACGTGTGCCAGTGTTAAGCTTGCATAGGTGTAATATGGGGAACCAGCGCAGTCTTAGTGAGATAAGGTCTGCAACAGCACAAGAAGCCCCAATACCAGCAAAAGCATAGGTTAAAGTGCAGCTCATGTATATTGTATGTCTCTGTGTGTAAATATGTGCGTGTATTGCTGTTAATGATGGAGAAGGAACAGGGTATGCAAAACCTCAGCACAGTATCTATTGCTCTGTGAAAGTGGTTGTGCTGGAGATGTCACCTACACTTAGCCTCCGGGGGTGGCCCTGAGTGTCAGATACTGATAGTTGCATCTTCTTGGAAAAAAATAAAAAAATAAAAAAATGCAACTGTGTCCTAAAAGTAAGCAACACACTGATGCACTCAGAATGCTTCAGCTGGCAGAGTGCTTTAGACATGCTCACACTTTTCCTAAGGAACAAGGTCACTGTAGTGCTCCTTTATTGTTGCTTCCTTGGCTGCACAGGCAAATTTGATCCTCTGAATATTTAAAGGGACACAGTGTGCAGGGGATCGCACAGAGGGGTGCTGCTCTGGGCTTGCCGGAGTACTCCCTCACATTGCACCTCCCTCGCTGCCACCCTTCACTGCTGCTCTCTTGAACGTTCTAGTTTTCTTCTCTGCACCTGATGAAGAAGCAAACCTTGCCTTGTAGAGAATTTACAATGCTGTATTTTAGTCTTAGTGTTTTCTGAGCTGTTTGTTTAGAAATGTAGGGAAAGTTAGTAGTTAAGGGCTTGTGTCACACACACTGTGCTATTTTTAACTGCGTGGTATTTCAAAGAAGTAGTATAATTTAAAGCAGGAAGGGATTAGTTGGCCTTTTATTTTTACTTTGTTATAGGCTATTAAATTTTGTCGACATAATCCTATGGAGAAGTCAATAGCTTTAGTTTCTAAGAACTGTCATGTTATAGTATAACCAACCTGTTCTGTGAGACAAGCAGAGAACAGGAGAGAACATGGTATCACCGTTATGCAAGGCTTTGCCATGACAGCATGTTGATTAACTGACAATTCGTACTCCAAAATGAGATAAAGGGAAAAAACCACAACAACAACAAAAATCATTTTTCCTGCTGCTGTCATCTTACCAAATCTGATGATTAACTTAATATTCGGATATGTAGCTGAACGATTCCATTATGTGTTCAGAGCTAGGTCATCCTCAAAGATACACACAAGTCTCAAAGGAATTGTGGAGAAGTTAGTGATACTTACCCGAACACAAAGCTAGTGTTGTGAGCACGGCCAGGGCAGTGCATGTAATTGTAAAGACAAACAAGGAAATTCATGGATTCACCAATCACAGGCATGGCAGAGATTACTTTGCCTAGGCATTTTTGTATCTCAAAAACAAACTGCAAAGTGTTCCCAGAAAGCATATTCACAGCATGATAGTTAAGTCCCTAGATTCTGGGGACAGGTAATGGTGGGAGTCTCTTCCTTCACCTCTTAGACCATTTCAGTGTTAGTTCCCTTATTCCTAGGAAACTGTGTTTTCTTTCAAGACTTAATTTTTCAATTATGCTTTGCTGCTAGGAACAGAAGACCTCCATGGGACTGTGTGTTTTTCATGCATAGGTATGTCTACAGAGACATGAAACCACTTCTCAGCTTGCTTTGGGATCAAATGGGCTCTACCATTGCATTGTAACACTTGTTTTTCAGTCCCCAAGTCATTTTTTTGGTGGTGGTTTTACTTTTGGAACTTACTCATTTTTGTGGAAGTTTGAATACCAGCTGTGCTGGTCAAAACACCAGTACAGTGTATTACTAAGATGACTTCCACACTTAATAGTCTCCTTTTACACACTCAAGAATCTTAGTAACTTTTCTTGACTTAATTTGTGGTAGGTAAAGGTATGTGGTGACCCTAAATATCTCTGAGTCTGGAACTTCAAGGCAAACTACACTTCTTATCAAATACTTGAATCCACTGTATCGTGCTAGGCTGTATGAAAAAAGTGTGTGTGGGGAGGTTGTTTGCTGAATTTTGGTATTCATATCTTTGTGTAAAAGTACCTGTTCTCATTATTACTGTCCTGTTGGCCTGCATTCTGTCCTGAGACTATCTGAAAATACAGATTTTTGTGTGTGTGTGTGTGTGTGTCTCTGGTTCAATAATCAATTTTCAAATATTAAAAAGATCTGCACTGAATAATTCTGTATCAGACTCTCTTTGGAATAACTCAAGAATATCTGCCCACTGATAGGTATATTAGAATCTGTGTTTAATCCATCTACTGCGAGAGAAGACTTGCATAGGCTTTCAGCAGTTTTACAGTCATCATGAAGCATATATGGGTCATGCATAATCCATGAGGGAACAGAGAGAGGTTATATGAGTATAAGATACTATTATGGTATCACAGTGGTGTTTCTGCTAGGCTTTATACCAGATGTACTACTTGGTTAAAATCAGATGCTTTGTTGAAGTAGTTGTAGCAAAGAATCTGTTTTTATAACTCTCCTGGAATTTTCTGAGAGCCAGAAAATACTGCACTCCTTTATCACTGCTGCCAAAGAAAGAATAGATGTCACTGATCTTGATAGTGGGCATCACTTACTTGAAAAGTTAACAGGTTTTCCCAGTTCTTTCAACACCTGTCTGGAGGATTGCCTAAATCAATTCCTAATGGACAAAACCTGACCAAGAAGTGAAAATTATAGCTTATTTGATTGTTCTTGCTGTGTTTCCTTTTTCTCTTTTATATGTTTCTCTGCTTTCCTTCCTGAAATTCATTACTGCCATGGCAGCAAATGGTTTGAATGAAAGGACAGTTCACTTTGATTTAATTTTCTAGAGGGTTGTGTACTTGTGTTTTCCATCTCACAAAACAGAATAAATAATAAAAAATACATTATAATGTGTTTGCAATAGATTGAATCCCCACTGTAAGAGTCAACCTTGTTTCCCAGCAGAAATCTAACCTACTCTCCTGATAGACGACGTAGAAGTAGATAGTATTGTTGTTATTGTTGCTATTATTATTATTATTTTATTAGATGTTTTGTGCTTTAGGGACAGGAGTATGAGTTGGCAGTTGCTACGGAAACTAGTTTGAAAAATGTTATCGAGAATCAGTGAATCTGCTTGCAAGACAGCTGTCACTGTGGACATAAATTAGATCTATCCTCATTAGTTAGGGGCTCTCTCTGGGCGGGGGGTGGAGGTGCTAATCTGATATTTTCCATATTTGAGACAGAAATTTTCTTGTGCAATTCACTTATTTACAAGAACAGTATAGCTGTTAATGGAGTAAATGTTTTCATTAATTTCTTCTTGTTACATATCCTGATGCTAAGTAAAGTTTGTTTTCCCAAGATGCTACTACAGAAATAAACTTTTTTTTTTTTCTTTTTAATTCCACAAATACTGGTGGTATGTATTCCACAAATTCGAGGTGGTAAACTCATATGACAACACAGACTTTTTTTAGTGTGACAAAACTCTGCATCCTTATGGGTTGGTCCTTGGGGTGATAATTCAGCCTCACGGTTGTTTCATAGCTATAGCTGTTCTGCCCCATTAGTCTTATACCCCAATCTACTCTTCCTGTAGCTCTGGTATGCATAAAGTAGAGAATCCATTTTAATCAGGCAGTGTCATCTTAGCCAATTGCTGCCTTTGGGGAATTGAATGCAGGCTCTTAATTCTGCATTTTTCAGCTGTTCCTTGCAAGACATTTCAACAAGTATACGGTTTTCTTCCAAGGGAAAGGGTGCTTATTCTGTCTTCGTGTCCTGGTGTGGTCTGAAACTTCTTATTCATATGCTGCTTATTTTTTCCTTTCCAAACACTCTCTTAAGGGACATGTTTTAGGGCTGAGCTCATCTCATGTAACCTGTGGATGATAAGTTTCCCCTACATCTGCTCATTTCAAGAAGAGTTTTGTTGGTTAGTAATTTTTCATCTTGGCCAGCTGGAGAAGTAAGTATTTCCTATGTGAGTTTTTGGTGTATTTTCAGTCTTTCACCATTCTTCATTCTTTTCATAATTTCATTCATTTTCCACTGTTGTATCTTTCTTTCTGGCTAGGAGAATCAGTATGTTGATTGTCAGAAATTTTCATCGGGCGGGGAGAAACTAAACCTGAACTACCCTCCAGTTAGAAATGTCTTGTTACAGAATACTTTAGGGCTTTCTGATCAAGCTGGGAAAGGGAGCAACTGCTTTCTCATTTTATAAGGAGATAAAAGGACATAATTATCTTAGAAAGCTGAGGCCAGCCAAATTTAAATTAGAAATGGGTACTTTTTAACATGATTAACTGCTAGAATAAACTGTCATGGAAGGTGTATTTTCCCATCTTTTGATGTCATTTATATCACTTTTAGAAAATATGTCTTAGCCAAATACAAGTTAAACTTTCATTAAATGCAAATTAATAAGCTCAGTGTAAAGGCACATTGGTGACAGACAGGAAGGCGGACTACCCTGAATGCTCACTTCATCCTTAACTTTCATAAATCAATAACAGTGCAGTTTTCCCTCACTTCCCTCTCATTTATTTTATAATTCACAAGATGAAACTGACCATAAATAGTATTTTGGTATAATAGTTTTTGTCGCTAGCTTGTGTATTAAAAAATATTTTATACCGTTTGTAAAAATTCATGAGAACCTAGAGAGAAAAGTACCTGAGTTGAATGTAGGAGACTGACACTATCTCTACATTTCAATAGCAATTCCTTAAATGCAAACCTGTAGACTGTGAACAAATGGCACTGTAGCTTGCTGCCATGCTGCCACTTCATTAGACCTGTGTATGTCCTACGGTTGCTGTATCTTGTTGTCCCAGTTGAGATTTCATTCCTGTAAGCAGGATCTGGTGTCACATATGATGATTTTTTTTTTCCAGATGTGGATAGCTGCTTACTAGAAGCAACCAGATCTGGCAAAGTAATTTCATTATAAATGAGCCAATAGTCACGAGATTCTTAAAATATTTTGTTGCTCGGTAAAGGACTGGACTAGGTTAACTGAACCTGAACAGCTCTATCTCTATTTCTGATTCTTTCTACTCATGCAGTCATCTTGTTTTGGTTTTACTTGCCTGCACAAATAAATGTACAAGTCTTCCTACCCTATTACATTTTTTTCTGCACTGATAAGGTTGCATGAGGAAAACATTCTATTTAGTAAAGGGTGGAAATGGAATAATGGGATTAACCCATTTGTGGCATTTGCATTTTAAACTTCTGTGTTTAAGGATTATATGAGCAGGTTGAATTTAATTTTGGTTCAAGATGAAACTTGCTTGTTATGATTGTTCAAATGTCATTTCTCTACACCTGTGTATGTATGGTGTTAGATGATACAGTTGTTGACAGAATTTTGATCACCAGACTCATTTCATCTATGCTATTTTTCATTTTAAAATTGATTTGAATGATTCAGACTTGGGGAGTTTGTTTGCTAAGCATAGGTTTGGTCATTCAGTTCTTGGACCACGTTATGTCAGATGTTCCTAGAGCTGCATGCCACAGTTAGAGTTAGAAATCTGTGTCTGATTGCAGCATGCTTCTGATACCTGCTCCAGTGCTTCAGTGCAATGTATGTTATTAGGAAGACTAGCAAGTAAGTGAAGTGAGAGATCTGTTCATTATATTGTATATTGCACAATAATTTTATTGGATTTTTATGTGCATAGATGTTTGAAGAACAATAGAATCCAAATAAGGAATACTGCTGATTTGAGGGATAAATACAAACCCTAAACAAAAGTTTTCTGTTGTAATTTTAAGACCAACTTAGGCAATTGCTTTCAGTTGATCTTTGCAGAGCAGCCCAAGACCTTCATGAATCTTTTATTACATATGTATTTGTACACATACACACATACAGATATAAACTTTCAGTTAATATCTTTTCTTGAATACAGTTTTCAATGGCTTAGTTATATATATGTTTTGAGGACCATCACATTTAGGAATATTTTTGTGAGGAAAATGATCTACTGTTTTGCTTAAAATGTTTTCTCAAAATGATTACAAAGGACAGGCAATATTTAACCCTGGCTTTTATTCAAATTGTTGGGCTCAGGCTCTTTGTAATCTGTTTAACCAGTGATCGATGGTCCTTGATGTGTTTTTGTGACTTATCTCAAAATCATCCACATTTTCATCTGGAACATGAGGCTAGAAAACCTTTCATCTACCCTGTGCTTCCTATTAATAAAATTATTAGGAACAGTATTTGCTCCTATTGTAGTCATGGGCTTAAAGCACTGCAGAGACTTCCTACGTAATTCTATTTATGCAGGGATTTCTGATGGAGTCTGGAGGGCTTATCAACCCAAATGTCACTGGAATTCTGTGGAAGCTTCTGAGAATCTCAACCATCTCTCTGTGTCCCACTTCACTGTCAGTTTAAAAGAAAAAAAAAAGAGGGAAACAGAAAAGCCCTCACACTTGATGATTTGTGCTTGGTTACTATAGTGATGAATCCTGTATGAAAACCCACACAGTTCTGACTGGAATCCAGACATGCAGATACTTGTCAGAAAAGAAAACAGAGAAAGAGAATAAATTCAATAGTATAATATTGAATGGTCGTGTGAACCAAATCTATTTGGATGAAATTATTATCTGAATTTTAATCTGGATCTTCTTGTTTTAGACACTGATGTTAAATAGTTCTTTCAGACAGATTTTAAGCACAGAAAGCATGGACACTCGCTGGGGCATGGTGCAGGAAGGCTAAAATTAAACTCAAAGTACAGTCCTGGCTGATGTTCCCAGGTGGTGTGACACCTTCAATATTTAGACTTTCCACTTGTATTTCCCTTATCCAAGTGCAGGGACCATAATAATTTAAGTATTTTCACAGCAGACTCCCTTTGTGTCTTCAAAACTCCAAGACATTTCTTTTCTTGAATCTTCGGTTTCCTTTTTCTTTCGAGTAAAATCTGTTCACCTTCTCTCAAAGTAGCTTCGGCACAGGCTGTGAGGTTGGGGTTTGCTTCTAGACTTGACCCTGTAGCTTCCAGGTCCCCACCAGTAGGCCTGGGGTACTTCCAGTCCTTCTGCCAGCTCTGAGGATTGCTGCATCTTGTCCCTGAGGCAGTGGCAGAAGCTAGATGAGTCCTTTTGCTTCTTCTCCAAGGGTATCCTGTCCAAATTATTTTTGTTCCTATTCAGTTGAGTTGGGAATTTCTCTCCAATTTTCACGGTCATTCTGTTGATCTTTTCTGAATGCTGGTTTTTAATAGGATTGGCTGTTGAATTGTTTGAGAATTTTCCACTGTTATGGTTTTTAGCACAAAGTTACAGATTCTTGTATTCACGTTTCACAGAAATACAAGAATTTTGTTGAATTTGTGATTTAAAAATATGCCACGGGAGTTGTATTGGTTTGCTTCCCACCTGGTAAACGGTGGGCTCAGAAGGTGCAGCCAGCCTTGCTGCTTGGACTGATTTGGACTCTGGAATGTGCCAGACTTCAGTATTTCTGGGTCAAAGAGGAGCACTCAACCCCAAAGAAAAAAGTTCTTCATTCGTTTGGGAATCCAGGACTCTCTTTAGCCTGGAAATCCAGCTATGGCCCTTCAAGGCTTTTAAGCTCCCAGATTGACACTTAGGATATCAAACAGTGGTGAGAAAACCATAAAGGAGATCCCTTGATGTAGTCTGATATGTTTTTTCTCATTCCTTGTGTACCAAACCTTTTCTGATCTGGGACCAGTCCCTCTGTCCCCCGGGTGGGTGCTCTCAGAGATCTCAGAATTAGGCCATGAGCAGGAATCCCAGCTCCTGCCTCTGCAGCAGATCTGGGAGCCCGGGCTCCCTTTCCTCATGGTCTAGGTGTCCAGCAGTGCTAGAAGCATGGAGAGACTCACCGAAGCCCAGGATCTCAGGTCTGGGCTCTCAGCTCCTTGGTGATGAGTGCTAGGCGTGTGATATCCCACTGATTTCAACATCTTGTCCATGAACTCTGAGTTTTTAATCTCTTTACAGCTCTGAGGTCATCCCAGTTCTGGATTTAAAACATATAATACTCTCTGTTTTAAACAGATAATAAAACCAAAGAGGATAATGTATCTTGAAATTTCAGATTTAACTTCACAGCTTGCCAAACTTTCTCATCTTCACCCTCACTCTAATTCTCTACTTTGTTGTACCTGAACTTTTTAACAAAAGTTTTACACTAATGTATCTTCACAGCATATGCTGTACTAACTTACTGAACTTCCTGCCCTGAGCAGATGACCGCAGTGAAACAGACACAACTCACCTTTTGAGTGTTTTAATTTCTATCTGTTATCTCAAGTCAGAAAAAGAATCTCATTAAAGATGATAATAATTTAAGCTAATTGTTGCAATGCTATCTATTAATGACTACTATATTACATGCATCAGAAGGCTGCCTTTAATTTTTTTCTCATTATTAATAATTACTTTTATTAAGCTTTTGTCTTTAATGTTGTTTCAGTGCCTTACCTGAGTAATGAAAATGCTTGAAAAAAATTGGTAATTTAACTGTTATTGTCTATAAATACAGAAAATACTGGTCTGGCTTTTAACAGTATTTGCAAAGCTTGGTTATTACTGGTAACAGCTATGTATTGTAGATCATGCAGAACTTTAATAGATGACTTGGACAATGTCACATCCAAATGATCCAGACTTGCATTTACTGTGTGGTAACATGTACAAAGTCACCTCAGTGGGATTCGGTGATGACCCCTTTATCGTGAAGCCGGTGTTACTGCGGCTGTAACAATTCAGTCTTCCTTTGTCGCTGCACTGACAGTGTCCTCCTCCACGGGCTGGAAAAGTCACTCGTAAATGAGATCAGCGAGTTCTATCTCCTGAAGCTCTAAGGTAGCTACAGTGAAATTTGATTGAAACAACAAGCTTCACTCAAAAAAAGCTCATCAATAACAGCCCCCCTCCCTGGTCCCTCCCACCCAAAGCAGGGGGGAGAAAGAAAAGATGGCAGGTCCCCTCCTGTTCATGGTCACTCAGCTAGATTTAAGCTAGGAGCATATCCAGGAGCTGCTCTATCTTCTCAGATAGACACACCTACCTATTTTGTCTTGGGGGCAACTATAATAATTGGTATTTTTCAGAATGTACAAACCACTGCAAACTAGGGAGTTAATGATGTTGGGAAAATTTCTTTCTGAAACCCATGTTTAGTTTCTGCTGTGAAGCATGAAAATTGAACTGGATTATACCCTTATATTTATTATGCATGCTGAAATAATCCATTTAATTGTCTCTTAAACCTTTTTTTTTACTCTTGCCCCCAGATGGTATCTGTAAAGTATATAAATGTACATAAAATTAATTTTCTTCTTATTCAGTTTTCGGGTTGGAAATGAAATATTATATACTTTGCCACCTAGAACACATTTTGATATGTTACTTAATTGTTTCTTCTGAAGTTCTCGTAGATGCTGCACCCCAAAATCACAGTCAGCAGAGCATCACTTAGGAAGGCTCCTTATCCACTGAACTGCAAGTCAGTCATTTTAGCTTAAATGAGCAAGTAATACTGTTTGGAGTGCTAGGTATCTGGAGTGGTTAAAATGTTGTCCTGTTGTCTTTAACTGGCTGAGTTGTGAAGCTGGTGAGTTCTGGCTAACAGTTGGGTGACGGGTACGGGAGAGTAATGGAGTCTTCAAAAAAGTCTGTTATGAGTCCAGATAGGTTGGAGAGAAGTCTGTTGGTCTGTTTTAAGAACATGAGTTTTATTAGTTACTGTGGCACAGCTCTGAGGTGGTAGTTCATTAAGCTACCGTACTTGAGCTAAGTAGCTATACTTTTAAGCTTCACTTCAAGTAAACGAGATGAACAGTGCCTTCTGAAAATGGGACTTAGAGCTCATATCTTGCTCGGGGACTTCTGAAAAATTGACTTTTTTTTCTTATTTATTTTTCTTTTCAAGCAGCTCTTCATGTGACACCAATTAAGTATTTTGGTGGTAGTGACTCATTTGATAGAGAGGTAAATGTCCAGATGGTAAAAATCACTTGGCAGTAACTTCAAGTAAAAGGAATTGATCTGAACAGATATCTCTTTGCCAGCTCAGTAGTTTGCTAGAATTATAATTTAAAAATAGACAATTAAGGAAATTAAGTGAGTTTATTAGAGAGTTAACCAGCTCAACTGATGAACTAAAAATAGTCTTAAATGGTGGTAATAGCCAATTTCTTGAAGATTATTGTTTCATTAATTACCCCATTTCAGCATTTCTGTCTCATCAGAATTAAAGTCTTCTATATGACACTGTTCCTACAGATATGTACTTGTTCTTTATCAAAAAAATAAAGTGCACTGTGCAGATCTTGTTTCTAAAGCATTGGATCAAAAATGAGAAGGTTTGGGTTCTGTTCCTAATTTCCCTTTTCTCTATTGGAGGCAAAGAGTATGCAGGAGAAAAATCACCCAAGTTTTTTTTTTCTTTTCTTTAGATATCTGTCTTTGGCCACTGTTCAGAGGTAGGTTATAGTGTACATAAAGCTATTTTCATATTCTTAATATGTGACCTGAAGCAAAAGACTTTAATTGCTGTTGTGTACTTCTGGCTTATATTCTCTCTTCCCTCATTTCCTGCCTTCCCCCCCCCCCCCCCCCCCCCCCCCCCCCCCCCCCCCCCCGCGATAGTCTGTATACTTTCAAAGCAGATGCTGCTTGTGCAGATTATTTCACTCTGGGGGTTTTGGGTACTTGTTCGAGCCTTGAGGAATTTTTTCAATATCCATAAGAACAACAAAATTATTCCTTCCTAATAATTACTGTTTTTTATAATTTCTCGAGAAAAGGAGACGAATAAATTTAAAATCATTGGTACATGACAAGAAGGGGACTTACGGACTCATCAGGATCAGTTCTTACTCTTATTATATAAACTTGCTTGAAAATTGTTTTCATATGGACATTGAATTGAAAAAAAAAAAGGGGGGGGGAGCCTCAGTACTCCTGCTTGGAAGTCTGTTCTAGAATCTCATTTCTCTCATGATTAAAAGACCTGTTTAATATCCATCCTCTTTCCAGTTTATAGAATTTCTTAGTGATTTTATCTTGTATGCCTAACACTTGTAGCATCTTATTTAGCAAGACAGCCAACCTTGCTTTAAAGACTTGTTGTGAAGGATTTGTTATTTCCCCAGTAATCTATCTCAATGCAGTTTCACTTACTGCTACTATAAATTTGCTTTGTTCCTTTTTTTTTTTCTTAAGGTTTGAATTTTACTGGCTACTTCCAGCTATTGAGGGGTTTTTTATGCCTTTGTCAGACTGAAGAGGCTTTGTAATGTTAAAAGTTTTCTGGTTTTGTACATCAGTAGACCATTAGCAAATTGACTATATTCCTGCTTCTCTTTTACTTAAACCTTTCTCGAAGATTGTAGAAGGGTGTGCATCCTTGGAGGAGGTGCCCTGAAAGGGGACTCTCTCCTTCACTTCTTAGGCAATGAAGCCACATTAACTCCAGCATGCAGCCAGTCTGAGGAGGCACAGTGTTCCTCTGAACCTCTTACTGCTGCACGGGAGAGTCAGAAATTAGGATAAATAAGGCTGGTGCACACAATCGTAAAGCCTAGCCAATATTTTTAAGGTATTTGCAATTCTAGTGTTCTAAGAAAACAAAAAAAACCCCTCAAAACAAAAGAACTGGTCACCTGGTTTATTTTGTGGATTTAGTGTTGGGGGGTGTGTGTGTATAGACTAATGAAGGAAATAGCAAAGTGTTGTTTTTTTTAAGGAATATTTCTAGTTTATTTTTTTCTTTCTATTCTGTAAACATATTTGCATATACTAATAAGGAACCTTGAGCTTCCAGGACCTAACTGAAATCTAGGAATGTATTTCCCCAAATTTGAGGATGTGCAGTTTGAAATTGTTTTTTATATTAAGTCCTGGCCTGCTGTAGAGAGAGTGTTATTATGAGATTCTCTTCTCACCTGGAAATTTAGTGAAATTAATGAGTCTTGATTTAGTGCTGCTGTGATTTTTGTTGTTGTTGCTTTTTCTAAAATTCTATTTGAAGGAAACAGAAATTATGTGTTTGCAGTAGTCTTTTGCTTTTCCATGTAGCTGATAGAAGCGATATTGCTTCTATTACAGGTGTGCTGGGTTGACCCTGGCTGGATGCCGGGTGCCCACCAAAGCCTCTCTGTCACTGTCCCCTCAGCTGGACAGGGAGAGAAAATACAATGAAAGTCTCTTGGGTCAAGATGAGGACAGGGAGAGATCACTCACCAATTACCCTCACAGGCAAAACAGACTCAACTCTGAGAATTAACTTAATATGTGGCCAATCAAATCAGAGTAAGGTAAGGAGAAATAAAACTCCAAATCTTTTAACACCTTCCCCCCACCCCTTCCTCCTTCCTGGGCACAACTTCACTCCTCAATTCTCTGCCTCCTCCCCCAGCAGCACAGGGGGACAGGGAGTCAGGGTTGGGGTCAGCTCATCACACCTTGTCTGTGCCGCTCCTTCCTCCTTAGGGGGAGGACTCCTCACTCTTCCCCTGCTCCAGCGTGGGGTCCCACTCATGGGAGAGTCTTTCATGAACTTCTCCAACATGGGTCCTTCCCATGGGCTGCAGTCCTTCAGGCACAGACTGCTCCAGCGTGGGTCCCCCGCGGGGTCACAAGTCCTGCCAGAAAACCTGCTCCAGCGTGGGCTCCTCTCTCCATGGGTCCACAGGTCCTGCCAGGAGCCTGCTCCAGCACGGGCTTCCCACGGGGTCACAGCCTCCTTCGTGCACCTACCTGCTCCGGCGTGGGGTCCTCCCCAGGCTGCAGGTGGAGATCTGCTCCCCCGTGGTCCTCCCTGGGCTGCAGGGGGACAGCCTGCCTCACCATGGTCTTCATCACCACGGGCTGCAGGGGAATCTCTGCTCCGGCGCCTGGAGCATCTCCTCCCCTCCTTCTGCACTGACCTGGGGGTCTGCAGGGTTCTTTCTCTTACATGTTCTCACTCCTCTCTCCAGCTGCAGCTGCTGTTCCGCAGCAACTTTTCCTCCTTCTTAAATCTGTTCTCCCAGAGGCACTACCACCATCGCTGATGGGCTCAGCCTTGGCCAGTGGTGGGTCCGATTTGGAGCTGGCTGGCATTGGCTCTGTCGGACATGGGGGAAGCTTCTGGCAGCTTCTCACAGAAGCCACCCCTGTAGCCCCCCACTACCAAAACCTTGTCACGCAAACCCAGTACAACAGGCAACATGATTGTTACTACATGTCAAATAATAATGGCCTGCAATTTGGGGCTAAGAAGTTTCTTTCCCTTCTTATCATTAGTGGACACGCTGAATTTATACTAATCTTAGAGATGAACATCACCATAGTAAGTCTATAAATTATTTTTCTATGAGAGGATTAAAAATAGATACCAAAATACCAGTCAGGAAACAAAGCAGATATTAAGACATAAAAGGCAATATTATTAATGTTGTTTAAAAGGTTACAATCTTGAGTGTGTGTGTATAAACTGGCCATTATCAATAATCTCTCTAACACTTATTATGCTAGAGGTAACACCTATGACACCCGTCTGTATAAATTATAGTTTACATACATATATTAGTGTGCTATATTTCAGGCTGTGTGTCAGGATCTCCTGACTTAATGAGACAGTGGGAATTAGTTGCCTAAATATTTTTGTAGATCTCATTTCAAGTTATGGAAGCAGAGCAATATTTAGAAAGTCTGTACATACTATTAAACCTCAACACGAAGAGAGTATTACAGCCTCATTAAGATCATTTAGTTGAGCAATTCCTGTTCCTGATCTGTGATCAGAAACAGAATTTAAAATTTTTGCAGAAATAAAGAGTAACTCGATTGTCACCAGATACTAGCGTTTTAGAAAGGCGCCTGATATGTCTCAGTTAATTCTGGCTAAAAGCGGAGAAAACAAAGCAATTCCCTGATTTTGAGAATGCTCAAGTTTCTACTACTTCAGTGCATCCAAGATGTTGCAGGTAAGCTAGGACAAACTTAAAACCAGGCGCGAATCTCTTGGAAACAGTAACCTGCCCAGAAGGCACCGACGGGGTTAAATATGCTGCTGCCACTAGGTGTCATGCTGGGATCATCTCCTGAAGCACGAGTGCTCATCAAAGGTGCTGAATGAAGACACGGGATCTCCTTTCTGTATTTTAGTATCTAAAAAGGCTAATTCTGCAGGCTGTAATTGCCACGGGCCTGCCCGGCGTATCGGGAACCTTCGCAAGGGACCAGACTCGGAGCTGGGCGCATCCGTGCCAGCCAGCCTACAGCAACGCAGCTACCGAACGGTTCCTCTTTACTTCAGGTGATGGAAACTCTCAAGTCCCATGGACCTGCTTAGGAAACCGTGCTTAAATGGCTTCATGTGGGTGTGCTTGGTAATATGGGGAAAAAAATACGATTTTTTTAATCCTCCTCCAACGTTTCTATCATGTAAAGATCAAATGAGCCAAATTAAAAAAAAAAAAAACAAACATAAAAAACCGAAAAAACCAACAAAGCAGCCCCTGAACATAATGCAGCTTTTTATACAGAAAGACCCCTGCAAGAAGAATTTGATTTCATAAGCACTAAAACCAACATCAAGTAATAAACTTTCTGTTTATTGCAATTAGTTTTATAATACGGAAATCATCACGGGAATTGAGAATACAAAATCAGTATGAGGGCAACTGTTTTTTTTTTTTTTAGCCTGCTGCACTGTGTTTCTGCACTCACTCACAAAATTGTCATGTTTCTTAACCAATATGTATAAATACTTGATGGGAGGGAATAAAGAAGATGAATCGGACCTTTGTAGGTTGTGTCCGGTGAAAGGACAAGAGGAAATGGACACAAATTTGAAATGCTGGAATTTCTCATTTTGTGTAAGAAAAAACTTCCAGCTGTGAGGTGATGATTCCCCAACATGTTTCCCAGGGAGGTTATAGATTCTCTCCTTGGAGATACTAGAAATCACCTGGACGTGGTCCTGGGCAGGCTGCTCTGGGTGGCCCTGCTTGAGCAGGGGGTTTGAATTTAGGTGTACTCCAGAGGTGATTTCCAACCTCAACCATTCTGTCGTTCTGGGTGTTTCCATTCTTCATGTTGATCCAGCATTGGGAGTACTTAAAAAATCCAACCAACAACAAATTAACAAAAACCGAAACAAAAATGCAAGAAACAAAACCCCATTACGTAATGCTAAGCATTGTGATCGTAGGCTTTAATTGTCAAGTAGCAATGAACTTCTGATAGGAATTTTTGTTACAAAAGGAAAAAACCTTTCTTTGCACCATATACTATATGCCTAAGAGGTGATGAAGTAGGTTCTATCTTTTCAATCTGTTACACCTACTGTTGTGTCCCAAGCTTGTGCATGGCTGGAATAACTCGGGTCCTGTGAATCATTTCTCACTGTTCTGAAGTTGATTGATGCTAGTCCTCCATGCACTAGCAGTTTCTGTGCTGGAAACTGAAGTATTACTTGCGTGTATATATAAACATCATCATCGTTATGTGTGCAAACTTTTCTCAGACGTTTCAGGTATCACAAACAGCCGCCTTACTATGGCAAGTTTGAACTGACCAGAGGCGAAAGTGTATAGAGCCCACTTCCAGGACAGCACGTTATGCGGTATCTGTCCATCAGTGTGATGTTTTTGCCTCAAAAACTCGGGTGTATCTACGTTAGCAGAGTTGTGCCCTCCACCGCACAAAATATGTTGTTATTTTAGCGTGTGCTATCTATCTGTTACATAACTGCCTCCTCTCAGTCTCTCACCTGAATCCTCCATTTACAAATATGAGGCAGATTTCCTTAGAAGTTTTGCACAAAAAAAGTGAGTGTATGTAGGCCAGTGCAGTGTGATAACAGATATGCTGCAAGTTCACACAATAGCTTCTCTTGGGTTTCAGTTCTGTATGTGTGAATTCTGTTATCTCAGACCAGTGAAGTGCTGAGATACAAAAACTTTAAAATATACTTCCAAAGATATTTTTTTTTTTTTGGCTGTTGGTCTATATCCTTTTGTTGTATCTGTGTATACCTATACTAAATGCTTTATTCCAGGGGCTGCCTGTTTGTTGCACAGCGAGACCCTAATCCATGTTCTTTTTGCCTAGTCAATATGATGGTGAAAAATATATTACTAGTAATTAAAGAAGCAGAAAAATTTCTCATTTCTTTGATTTAGTATTTTCATTAATAATGTGTGTGAAGTAATAACGAATATACGTGTACATGACATCATCTTGGGAGAAATAGCAGATGCTTTGGAAGACAGTATTAGAATGTAACATTTTCTTGACATTTATGGGGAGAAGTGGCCTAAAAAGAAAAAATACAAAATTCTGTGAAGATAAATGGAAAGTACTACATGTAAAGGAAAACACATGTATAGGTACCAAATACGTAAGAAGTGATTAGGCAGTACAGCATTTAGAAGTACCTTTGGAGTTACAGGAGACAAGATACTGTAGATAAATGAGAAATATTTTGCTGTTGCAGGATAGTCAAATCTGTTGGTGTTTATGGAAGAATTATGGGGTGGTTTGGCTTCATTTGGCAGGGATGAGGATGGGGCTTCATGAAGTAGTATATCTCCTTGTTGGCAGTGCGGCTTGCAGAGGGTAGTGCTTGGAATGTGCTAAACACAGAGCATTGCACATTGATGGTGTCTTCGAGATAAGGAATGAAGGGTTAGACCTGGATGGAAAGGAAAATATGGGAGAGGCCAAGGCTTTAAAATATTTTCATTCCAATAATGTTAATGCCTTAAAACCAAGATTTGCAGAGTACTTTTTTTGATACAGAACAAGTATGTAGCTGCAGAAACAGCCCCATATAGTACATTTTAATTCTGGTAGGATGGAAACGCTGAGATGTAATAATGAAAGAGAAATTCTCAAGAAATTGGCCGTTACCACCATTTAAGACTATTTTTAGTTCCAACAATATCTCAAAATACTGAGACAAAAGAACAGCCCCTTGAGTAGTTTGTTGTCTGTGTACCTGTCTGGATCACTAGGTGTCTGTCAGCCTGGGCTTCAGTTTCTGTCTGTCTTTCCTGTTGTCAGAGCATTCTCATTAATAAAAATAAATATCCCTTAGATATTATGATTCTGTAACTTGAAATTTAGGGTGGTGATGTGAACAATGTTTGCTTTATCTAGCCTATTTTTAGATCATCTGATTAATAGTTGATAAGGTCTGTTCCTTCTTTGCAATTGCACCTTGGAGCAAAACATTTATTCCCCTCCATCCATCATCCCTACCCCAAGGGTGCGTGTGGAGTGTATGGGATTGCGATTGATAACATCTTAAACTGTTATTTGTTTGTTCCTTCTCATATCTTTAATAAAGATGGGTATTGATAGTTGACCATGCATCCATATAGTTTGTGTTCTCCGTTAAGATGATGATATAGGATTTGTATTCATCTTCCTTTGGACAGGTGACTAATGTTGGGTAAGAAGGGTTAATCCATTTTCTAGTTTAATAAAGAATATTTCCACATGTGGGTGGTAATTAATGGTATTGCAATGTGACAAAGATTTTTAAAAATAATTGCCTAACATCTCTTTTTGGAGAAGTAAGTACTTGGCCTAGCATTTGAAACTTCTTAGTAGCTGCTATTATAGTAGAGTTAATACGCCTCATTATTATGAAACTCAGGTGTTTTTTAGGTACTTTAATTGTGGATTTCAGAGCTTAATTTAAGCTTACATTTTTTTCTAGTATTAAGGCTGTTGTCTAGAACCTTTTCACCCATATAATTTAACTTGCTTAAAAAAATCCCCACAAACATGTTGAGTGGAAAATTTGGTTTATATCATAGACCACATCACAAAAATACACTATTTGGCTAATGAAGAGTTAAATATTGAACCACTATCCTATGAGTTAATAGAGCCAAAAAAAAGCTGCTTATCAGTATGTTTTGTCTTAGCTTAATGAACGAAGAGACAGACTGAGCAATGGTTCACTTAAGTAATTTTCTATTAAGTAATTTTTTTAGCTGTTGGTCATTGGAAGGTCCCCATTGTCTCATAATCTGGTTGCTTGTCATTTATCCTAACAAGCTGGAAGAAGCAAGTTTTATACAGGAAGGCGAATGATGTATATAAATCCAGCTTCAACCATTGAAAAAACAGAAAAACAACTCAGGAAATGGAAAAATGTAATAAATAATTTATACTTTCCTGGGTTTTACATGATGCAGATTAAAGGTGTTGAGCTGACCACAGCGTCGTCTCTTTAGAGGCAGTACCAGCCTTTTCTTGCTACTGAGTTTCAGGAGGTTTGGGCTAGATGACCTTTAAAGGTCCCTTCCAACCCAAACCGTTCAATGAGTCTATCATAATATTTCTAAAATGGACAAAACCCCAAGCATTGCATTTCTAATAAAGAAATCCTAATATATTCAGCTCAGGCCCAGTGTCTGCCAGTGACTTGTTACCTTTTGTTCAGACCTGTTGGATGATGTTCACGTGGACCCTCTTCAACTAATCAAACCTTCACTTGTTGCTGCTTTCTCCAGCCAGCTACTTCCAGCTCATTCCCAGCTACTCCCCTCTGCCAATAATATACCCTTCACCTTCAGAGTAGAGGTATGAGCCTTTATTTGAAGAAAAAGAGGAAAAAAAATTAAAATAAGCAAAAATACATATTATTTCACACTTCTAATTTGGGTGGCTCTCCAGCTGCAGGCAGAAAAGATTCTATCTTCAGTTAGAAAAGTTATTTTTAGCTAATACTAGTTCACTGGTACTTATGTGTAATATGGAACGGGCAGTATCCTGACATGCCTCAAGCTGTTAATTTTCTTTACCAACCACTACAGGTTGTTATACTCAACTGAGCAATGCAACTGCTTTTAGGCCTGTGCTGTAAACTAGATTTCAGTTTGGAAAAAAACCCCAAACCACCCCATAAATCTTTTAAGAGAGAAGATTGCCTTTTTCCTTCATTTCTGTCTTTCAAGACTCCACAATCAGTGCAAGTCCTCTGAATTTTGAAAGTGCTCACCCTAATTTATTTGCTACTAAAATCTAATTAATAGTAGGCAAAGGAAATGGAAGGTCTTGTTTGCTTTACTAAAGCATAAACTTTTTGCTAGTCACCTTGTCTGGTGCGGTTTGCTTTGGAGCAAATGGCTTAAATACAAGGGGTTTGTATGGTCTGAATGAACTTTGAGAAGACACTCAAATGTCACATTTCTCTGAGTCTTGTCACAGTGTTCGTCCCTTCAGAGACTTCTCTTTTGCTAGCTATTTGCTTAGAAAAGAGTGTGAGAAGCTGCATTTTAACAGTCTTTTTCTTGGGGATTTTCTGACATTGGTGTGTCCTTGTTTCACAGAGCATGTCTTTGCTGAATGGAATTAATGAGTTTTATCGCAGGCTACGCACTGTAAACATCTAAGGACGATTGCCTGTAAAGCCAGTTATTGGGACTTTGCTTGATCTGGAATAGGTTGATCGATCATAATATTGTTTGTAGCATTAGGTATGAAACACCACTGGTGTCACATATATGCTGCCTAAATGACGTGCTTTTGTGTATCACACGGTATGTTTAGAACTGGGGGTCTTGTGTTGTCCCTGCTGAACCCACCATGCTTTGTGTGGCCCAGGGACTTTCCCTTTAGACACACAGCTCTCACTGAGAGTGTTGGCATTTTAGTGATTTATTGAATTGTTTCACTAAGTCTAGAAAAACAGTAATAATGTCTTCCGTCTTAACGTCTTAGTACATACTGGAAAATTTGCTAGGTTTTCTGTTAGAAATCAACCTTTCAAACAGTTAGTATATCTGTGATTTTCATATGGACTTTGGGAAGGAAAATAGTAGGAGTAAAAGATCTCAACCCGGAAACTGAGTCTCATTTGCTTTTACTAAAATAGGAGGTGCTGGACAAGGGCAAAAACAACTGAACAGTAAGAGGAAAAGTGGGGAAATAGTGTTCTTTGTAACTTAAAATTTATGACACCGGGGAGTGGTAAGGCATGAAAACTGAATGCAAGCAGAGAAAACGCACATTAATTTTTTATTCTGGCATGTAGGAAGTATAGGTTATTTATGTTTCCCTCTCTCTTAGTTTCAAAGGGTTTCTTATACAGTACCTGTTAGTTTTTCGTTAGAAGTTTACCATAGAAGACATTAGACTGTTTTGAAGAATTCTAATTACAGATGGGTTTTGAGGATGACTTTTCATATAAATACAGTTCATGTACTTACTGTATGCTTTTGTGTTTTCAGAGTTCTGGTTTTTTAACATGCCTAGACTGATATAAATTGATGATGTGTATTATTTCAATTTTCCTTAGTGTATATATTCAGAAACTAAAGCAACACAGCAGAACATGATACTCGTACCAGGCTATTGCAATAAAAGTTGCAGTAGGGACTGAAGGGAGGGATTGTCATCTCTAATCTTACGTCTCTTCAACTCCTGACCTTGCAATGCTTTTGGAGGATACTGTTATTTTTAATACTTTGACAGTGGCTTAAAAAGCTGAATATATTCCTGATGGAAAAAGCAGTCAATTTAATTTAATTTAATTTTTTTTAAGTAAAGAAATTGAAATAAAGGGGAAAGGGAGTGCTTCATACTAGCTTAAGTGTTCTTAAGAATTAAAGCTCTTTTGGGGTTGGGAACAAGGGATACTTAAGCAAAGCTCACAAACTTCACAAAAATGTGTGTCCTGTTCATTAGATTGGGTAGAAGAATATTATGGGCTTTAGGACATTTTGCTCTGTCCCCTGAGATTGCAAGGTTGTTTTATCATGGGGATAAATACCTTGAAAAAACACAGACTGGTAGAATTTTTTAAAACAGTGTTTTTATGGAAACAAATTTTAAGCAAAAATGTTTCACTTTGAGATCTACATCTCTCATGATGTGAAGTAGATCAGGTCTTTGTGCAGAGCTACAGAAAATGGATTTTTCATATCCAGAAAGCATTCGGTGATGTGTTGTACCCTTGCTGGGGAGGGAGCTCTTCCCATCTGTATCCTACCCTCCCACCCCCCAAGTTTTAGGTTGCTTTTCTGCCCGACATCTGTACAACATGGCTGGTTGTTTTGTTTTTTTTTCCTTAAAAACACGGGCAGTTACTCAAGTGGAATTTGCCACGCTTCCAAGCTGTAGCACAGTGCTTTTCAAATTGTGAATTTCTGCCTGCTCTGTCAAGTTGATGGGTTTCCATGACTTCACTCAATGTTTTTGAGCATACACTGGAGCTGAGGTCTCACTTCTGAAATAGGTCTCACTTTAGTTATAAAATGGGGTTGTTATAAAGGAGACGGGCATGATAATGACCTATTACAAAATAGGTCTTGGTTGCATAGTTTTAACCTTAAACACATTAAACAATAAATTTTTCACTTGTGTATTTGGCTCATAGGCTGTTTGTCCTTGTGCAGTTACAACTAACAAGGTAAACAGAATATGAAAAATTGCCCATTTGTGGGGAACTGTGTTAGTGGAAATGACTGGAAAAGATGCAGATTGACAGAAAATTAAACACAGCGTATTTACCATAAAATGACTGAGACTGATGAAGTAGATAAGGTATGTTTTTGTGCATGACTGTCAACAACACTGAGATAGAGGTGAGAGAACAGATTTAGAGGGGGAGGTAGATTTTTCTTGGAAGATCAATGAAAAGAGGTTTGATGATACATGCTGGCTTAGGGCTCTTATGTCTAAGTGTTGGGGGTGGGAATAATGTTGATAAAGCACAAGGTGAGTGGGTTGCCTGCACAGTACAGAAAAGCATTGTTTTTGTTGGCATTGTCACAGCATGTGTAGTTCCATGTGCTGCTTGTGTGGACTTTGACTTCTGTGCTTCACAAATTTTCTGTCTAGGTGTTTTTCTTGCATCATCTTGAATTCTCTGTCATGACAGATTGTAATCTATTGCATGGAAGTTTCAGTCAGGACTGGGTGACTTTCTCTACTGAGCAGACTCCTAATGCTTTGTTGATAGCTTATTTTTGATTTTTCAGCAGTTTCTTTCTGAATTTTTGTTCTTGGATTGCAGTTACAACCTAGTATGTTATGCTCATCTCAGCCTTTGAAAATAGCAAGATTGGTCCTCAGCCTTAGACCATTCACAAACTTTTCATCTTTTTCGTTCTCTCATATAAAACCCGTGTTCCCCTTGCTCCATT
Organism: Buteo buteo; assembly: GCF_964188355.1. Classification (NCBI taxonomy): domain Eukaryota; kingdom Metazoa; phylum Chordata; class Aves; order Accipitriformes; family Accipitridae; genus Buteo; species Buteo buteo. The sequence continues at coordinate 52,212,336 of NC_134176.1, read as the reverse complement.
TTACATTAAGTGCAAAACTCAGAATTTGGTTTCACAGTCCCTTTTGCCTGGCTTTAGCACTGCTTATTGTGACACGGTAGCCATAGGTTTCTTGCGGTAATGTTTAATATTCTTCAGCTGCCCTGACCATATAGAAGCTTTATTGTATGGCAGGACCACTGACCACTCCAGCCCTTTTTTCAGGCTGTCCTTTAACTTGTTTTGCTCTTGGTACAGGGGCTTAGTAATGATAACAACCAAAGAGTATGACTTTGGTTCTAATTAACTGGTGTTGTAGAGCATGTGTACCACGATCTTTCCAGGTGCCTCTTAACAAATCTTTCTAAAGGTGTGATTCCTCATAAGCAATGCTACCAGGTGCCCAGGTTTCATTTATAATAGTCTGCTACTCTTTCTGAAAAGAATTTCTGAATGTGTACATATGCAAATCAACTCTACCATGTGTGCACAGTGATTTCGGTGCCTTGAAGACATATCAAGCCTGTTAAAACTCTTCTGTACCAGAGATCTGCTCAAGAAATGTGGTGGAACCACTTGCTTCCTGGCCAGGAAATCCAATGACTGAAATAAAGGGCATCTGCTCCTGTATTTAGATACAACAGAGGCAGACTTTAAAATTTGTTTATGAGTAGCATTCCCATTGTTAGCCGAGAGAGACAATTAGTACCTTTGAAAAATACTGATCTGAAAGTTTAAGTATTGGAAATTCCCAGGCAGGGATAACAGAACGTACTTCTGTTGTGTCTGTGCTGTTCCTTCATTTTGGGGACCACAGATGTCAGGAGAATGATTGCTTATTTGATTTTTGCTGCTTTCCTCTCTTTGCCTAACAGCTTGCTCAAATAAATACTCTTGGTAGCTCCCCCTGCTGCAGTTTGGAAAAGCAGTTCAGCACAATTTAGTAGACAAGGAAAAAAGTAATGTGTTCACTTTGATGGCAGAACTGAAAAATAATGGAAGGAAAAAGATAGTTTTGGGATCAGCCAAAACAGTTCCACTCTCACACCTGAATTGAGACATGTAGTGTCAACTCATTCTTTGAAATATTTTCAACTATTCAATTTAATGATTTTTCCTTTTAATTTAGGTAATTTTCTAAAAAGTTCTGAGTGAAATACATGATTTAAAAAAAAAAAATCTGCTGATGCAAAATATTATGGTGTCTCAAACCCTCTTTTATAAAAAGACAATAATCAGTATTTGAAATATTCCCTTTTAATCTCAAAATATTGATTGAATTTTGAATTGAATATTTATAAATTGAATTCAGATTAACTCTTTTCTCCAAGACTTGTTTTTAATAGATGTGCTGCTTATCAACAAATCTCTAGCATACAGGGTGATAATGAGAACCAAAAAAGGAGGGCAGGGAGGAAATCCATGTTTCTGCTGTGGAGAGGATTAAAAAGATTTCAAATTTTCATGTCAGAATTTCTTCCTAAATCAAAGTGAAGACAGAGGAATTGCATCTATTTATGGAAACTAGTTGTAACAACATTGAACGTGAGATACCTCACAGTGGTTTAAATTGCAGGAGTATGTAGCACACTGGCTTCTGACATTTCAGATTGTCATGACATCATCCAGGCTGTGCCTGCCATGGGTTAACAAACTTCTTAATGCTGCCAACCTAGTACCTATAATTATCATGACACAAATAGGAAATCTCTTATTCAAAAAATGAAAATGAGGCATATTTATTTACAGTTGGTATTTATAATTGCTGCAGCTTGTGCTGAACAGGCTTACTGAGTGATTTCATTTACACACAGACACCCCTCACCTCCAGTGGTAGGAATTCACTTTTCTCTACAGCACCATTTGTGTATTAATGACAGAAGTTTTAATCTATTCAGCTTCTGCAATTAGCTTACTTCCAAAAGTCGTCCTCTTCCTTCCTATTTTCTCTCCACGGTTTCTCTTTTCTGTTTCACCATTCCTTAAGACTAACTTTGTTCCCATTGATTCTGAATACACACCTCGACGTCAGAGAATTGTCTCCTAGAAAGCCAGTATTTTTGCCCTTCCTTTTTCCCTCATCTAGATACTGTTACCAACATAAAATAAGGAGCATGTGCTTTTCTGACGCCGAATTCAGAATTCACTGAATGCAGTTACTGTTAGTGCTTCTCCTTACCCTTATGCCAGCAATACTTTTTAAGTGTAGCCAGATCTATGTTTGTTATTCTTGGAAGGAGGCAATGTAGTGGAATGAAAGTGGGTAAACAATATTTTTCCAAGATGCTCTTAGAGTATCCAAGCAGTGTATAAGCACAGACACTGAAGCACAATGACTATGTTAATACTTCCATTCCTTTCTTCCCACTGCAGTAGTTCTGGGACGATGTTTATTTCACTTGCTGAGGTAATGAGTTTTGTGACTTAATTAGTAGTAATATAACATCACCTGGCTTTGTATATTTCTTTACAATTTACAATTGATTTACTTCAAAGCTTTCCTATGACATTTATTGCTGGACTATGTCAGATCTTATTCAGAATAAGAGAGTCAAGGATTCAGAATTTTTGAGCATCATAACTTTTCTTGTATGCAACTGGAGCTGTGTATCCTCATGCCAAAGCTTTGAAAATTGATGTTTATAGACTTTACAAAAGGTCGGGCAGTCAGTCCACAGCACAGCCAGAAATACAATCAAAATTATTTGATGTGTCCTTACATTTCTTTCTAAAAGGCATCCTTTCCTTCCATAAATTTACAAAAAGTGTATGTTCTACTTTAAAAAGATTGATTTTAGGAACAGATTAGGAACGCATCTATGTTGTCCGTAGATGTAGACAAGTTTTCAATTACCACTGAATATTTTATTGCCCTTTGTAAAGTGCTGAATTTTCAAAAGTCCTGCTGAAATTAATGGAACTGTGAAACACTCTGGCACCTAGAAGAAAGCTATTAATAATTTTCCCATTTCTTTGTTCTCTTCCCCCTCCTCTGTGTTTTCTGTCGTTTGCATTATTATTTGATAACTCCAAAATCTGAATACATGCATGACAAGACAATGCCACTTGTTGAATATAAAGTTGTGTGTTTGTGATAGAAGAGGTTTTCTGCTGTAATATTTTGTGAATGGACATATTAGGCTGATACTTGACTCTTAATTCTTTAAGAGGAGTCACTTGTCTTTACTGGGTGGAAGGCAATTTAGCTAAGAAAACCTTTCACTTGGCTCTGGGGAGTCTGAGATGAGTTCACTTTTTCTAGGGGTGAAGTTAGAAACAAAATAATACTGAACAAACATGAGAGAAAATAGATACTGAAATGAAGTTGCTGAACCAGAATAGTTCAGTGCTTCCCAACAGCTCCACAAGCACTGATAAGTAGGAAAAAAAAAAGTCAGAATTTCTGAGCGGTTTGTAACACACTGTTAATGATAAAGTAATGCATAGTTTTGAAAACCATGTTCTTGACACTTTCGTCATTGTGGTAGTCGCAGGATGAACTTTCACAGGACGGTTTTTGGACCTGCCATCAAAGCTGGGACGGCGATGTGGGATGAAATGGAGGCTGCAGTCAAGCAGACCGGTCTCATTGACTGAATTGCTGCTTTCACCCAGGGAAAGGTGAGGACAATCCCTCAGGGTCGCAAGACCTGAGCAGGATTATAATGGCTCTAAGCCACCTTGTAAAGAGGGTGACACATTTAAGTGTCTTTCATGAGCCTTTGTTCATGTCGTGCTGTTTACCTTCACCTACAGCCTTGTGATTTTTGCATTGCTCTTGCCTTACCCTTCGAGAATGTCACAAATAAATTGCAAATAAGAAAAGGTTACTCGCAAATAATAATGCTGCTGTTCTTGATTAATAAATGAAACTACTTGAGGAAAAAACTACCACTCCACACAAGTAACAGTCTAGATGTGACCCTTGAATTTTGCGCATTTTGGAAGGAAAGCAAAGACAGTTTAATATTTTGAGATGGGAAGGACACTAAACCACTAATTTAAATGTGGTGTGGGCTCTCTGGAGTGTAAATCATGAGGAAGATGAACAAAACATCTGCTGTGGGAAGGAGACAGAAAATGCAGATTTCAGATGATGGTAAATATTATTGATATTTCATAAACTGATAAAACCCCAGTTACAATTGGATTTTTAGCTACTTCCTTTTTAAATAGTGTGATCCAGGAACACCTGTAAGGGCAGGTTACCTCTCTGATTTGCTTTCCAACCTGATTGTATAGCACAGGAATGTTTAAAAGATGGAGAACTGCAAATTATGCTTTATGTTAAGAGCGATATATTTTTTCTACCTATAAAGGTAGCTTAGCAAAAAAATTCTTTGGATCTGGATCAGAGCTTCACTGTCTAAACTCATCATGAAGCTTATGTGTCCTGAAGAATAAAGGAAATGCCAGAATGAAAAGACTACAGCAGGGTTTCAGGTACTTGACCATTAGGGTCAAAAGCTGAAGCTACATTTGATATGCAGTTTACATGGCTAGGTTAGTGTATCTATGGAGGTCGATAAGCAGGCAGAAACAAATAGTTTAACAGTGCCACCTCTTACAGCTCAGTGCTTACTCGAGTAAAGTGAGAGGCAATGTAACCTGCAAAGGGTTTAAAAAAAATAAAATTAATAAATTAAACCTGAGCATTTTGACTATGTAGAGCCCAATTTCTTGTTATATTAGAGACAAATAATGGCATACAATTATTTTTATCAGGTACAGGAAATCTTTTAATAATAGTAATATCTTTGAAATATTAAACTCAAATATATTATTCCATGAAATATCTAATCTGTCTTCCTTATATGTCTAAGGCACCCAATTACATAGCTGGAAATGAACTTTTAGAAACTAAGGATTTGAGAATTCAGTGAACTGATAATACAGGAATAGTGAGGCTCAAACTCTGATTCAAATCTAATGAAGAAATATAATTATTTTATTATATCATAGCTTTAAATTTATTTTTCTCTTTTGGGTATATATCTATCTTGCACAGACTCAGTTATCAAATGCAATCACCTAAAAAATGGCAGATCTTCATTCTGGAACTATGATTTTATTAGAATAATTTTTGCCAACAAATTCAGGAGTCTGTCATGAATCACGACCTTTCCACTAGGCTCTGTGAAATTACAGACAAAATCGGTTTGTTCTTAGTATCAAGATGTTATAGTACAAACATATATGCTTGTGATGAAGTGCAGAGAAAGTACAGATTGCTGTTGGTCTGTCTGTTAGGTGTGATATAAGCACGCAGCGACCTGCGATCAATGCCTTTTCTTTACGTAAATCAAATTGGTAGATGTCAGAGTGAATTTTTAAAAAGGAATGTTAAGCTCCCTAACGAAGCAATGGAGAGAATGTTTCTGATGAGTACTGTCCAAAAGGGGGAAGGACAGCATGGGAAAAATGATCAATAGGCACAGCTGGAAATGTGATAAAATTGGTCAACTATAGTAGGGAGACAGCGTCTTCATAGCATGTGAAACATGAGGCAGTAAGAGTAAAGATGATAAGGGATATTAAGCACGTAGCAGCACGTGCTACTGGTTACGTGACGGATAGCTAACCTCGTATCCGTATAGCAGTCACGTATTCATAGTGTCTGCTTCTAGCTTTGGAGATAGGTCTAGTAGTAAGAAGGACTCAGAGTAGAAACTTAGAATAATGGCTGGGAAAGAAAATTAATTAGAAATGCTGCTTTAGTTGTATTGAGCTTCATGTGTGGGTCATACTCCTAGTCCCATGCATTGAACAGACAAAGACTTTGTTTTGGAGAGAAGTCAAATTTGAAATAGAGAGGTAGACAACAGTTGTTGTTTCTTATGGATAAAGTGTCTACAAAAATCCCAGCGAACACTGGAGAGGTGAGTGACAGCTTGCTGAAGGAATGAATAGAAGAATATAAAAGGAGAACAGGAATTCAGAATCACAAGAGCTAAAAGAATAGAAGGATGCAAAATTCTGGACAAAAGAGTTTTAAGTGGCTGGCAGACTAAGCAGGGTGAGGGTGGAAACCTCATTCTAAGCTTTGAGCTGGAAAAGATTGTTCAGAAGCGTAGCTGGGAAAGGCCCTTTATCTCTACCACACTGAGGTGTTTCATGCTGATCTGGGAAGGAACTGGTGCCCCGGGTCAGTGGTAAATGGAGTCCTTGGGCTCACTGCTGAAATCACCAGTGGGGAATGTATTTGCATGTTACGAACTGGGCTAAAGCCCCTCAGTCATCTCTTAGAAATCATCAGATAGTCTTTAGTAATTGCAGTGTCTTTAATAACTAAGATAAATTGTGAATAGGTCCTGCTAGAAGGCAGGCTTGACTTTAAACCTATTTAAAAAATATATAGGCTATCCTACAGCCCGAAGCAAGATGCCTTTATCTCTTTTCTTCTGACATATCTAAATATCTGCTGTGGATATTTGGCACTGAAAAAAAGCCTGCCAATCTAGCTAAAAGGTTTATGATTTTTTCCTTTGTAAGCTTTTAAGAAAATTAAGTACTTGTTGGGGTAGTGGCTTTCAGAACAGATCTACCACTGAAAAAATAACCACGAAAATGATTGTGTGATAGCTTTTGTAGAGCATTTAAAGATGTTTGGTTCTGTTCTTGCACAGATAACTAGAACTTTCTCAATATTTATCAGGGAAGAACATCTGAGGAATAGAGTTTGAATATTTCTCCCCAACTTGACTCCAAAGGATAGAGCTTCGAGGAAAACATTAAGGCACACTGGCAGAACTCAAGGGGAAGAATCTGACCCTGTCATGGCCTGAGCCATGTTTTCTCATGCAAAATTCATTCTCCATTCCTAGTACTTTTTCATCGACAGAGAATTTATTTAAAGAAAAAAGTATAAACTTTTCTATACATACAGAAAGTAGAATATAGTATGAAGCGTAGTAGAAATATATTATCCTATATAAACTGTACATGTGAAACAGTTTTGATTTTCTAATGCTTGTAACGCTTAAAGTTATTTTTTCTTAAATGTAAAACTCATGCAAAACCATCTCCAAGAAAAAATTGCATGGTTTTGGCTGAAATACTCATAAAAAATTTTTTCTTGTATTCAAGTAGAGGGGGTATGTCCACCATATCTACTAGCCTGGTTTTTGAAGAATTTCTTTTGATTGAAGAACTGCCTGGTTATTTTCACAACTATTTTGTTCTTTGCACAGGAAGGCCTCAGGCCAATTTTTCAAGCTGATGAGGAATTCCTGTTGTCTTGTTTTGGATGGAAGGGATAATAGACTGTTTAAAGAATTGGATGAGACCTGCAGAAACTTTACAGACATTGATGTGCTGATAAGCAAGACCATCTAAACTCTGCCTGGCAGCTTCATTACTCTTGATTCGTTCTGGTTTTCATCCAGCAGGGTTGATACTTTAGCTTGGCAAATATTTTAGTCATTTGCTAAAACCATTATCTATACCTGTGGAGAAGAATCTGCTTACTGTTTGCAGATATTGCTGTAGAGATGCGTAGCTGCAGAAGATCTCAATATAAAAAAAATCATGTTAACTTATTCCAATGCAAAATTGGGTAAAACTTATTCACGCAGGATAAGAGGCTCAGAAACGCCAGAGGAAATCCCTATAGACACTTTCCAAAATTAAGTTTAAATAGGAGGAGGGAACTTAGAGCTGTAAAAAGTAAAAGGGATGGAAAACGCAATATTTTGCAACCTGTTGAAAAAAATTCTAAAATATTTCATATGCCAAGTTTAATGTTAGTACTGACTCATGTTGACAGCCATTGATAGATCAGAATTTGTAGATGCCTACAGGGTCAATTGTTGTTATATTAACATTTGTACGTCAGACTATAATTTTGTGTGACATGTGGTATTAAAGCTACAAATCCTGATCTAAGGAGCTTACAAACTAACTTAAATCATTGGGAAAAAAATAACATAAAGTGACAACAGTCCAATAATGTGTGTCTCTGCCATCAAAGTTGAAAGACTTTCTTTGCCAGCAGGTAGAGCTTATGCTTTGATTCTAATGACTGAGAGAATCTGACTATCTGGATTCTGCTTTTGGTAGTGGCCTTACTGTCTACCTGCTTATATATAGCACACAGAGTTCTTGCCTATAGAAGTAGTAACTGGAGGCATATGAAGATTAGAGAGACCCTTGTTGTGGGGACTGCTGTCCTCTAATAAGCAGAAGTGACTGTGATATAATTTGTTTCAGAGAATTTACTTTATTAAAAGCTCTGGTAGTTCACTGAGGTGAAAAATCATAGGTAATAAGCAAAGAGGATTTCTGGGGGATTCCTCCCCCCCCCCCGCCCCGAAATAGGGAAAACATAAATATCACATATAGAAGCTTAAAATAAAAAAGTTGACCTTTTTATTTTCAAATTGCCTCAGTAACCTGAATTTGATGAAAATTATTTTGGAATTCTTTCAGTCAAGCAAATTATATTCCTACTGCATGCGCATTAGTATATTATCATAGGATCCTACATTAGAAACTAGAAGATGGCTAAATATTTGCTGGTTCAGGAAGGTCCTTCGTCACTGCCTTCATAATCTGGCCTGAAGAGCATCCATGACTTGACAGAAAATTCATACTGGGAGAAATGTCCATGAGGTTCCTTGACAGCGAGCATGGTTATTAAAATGTGGGGGTTTTCTTGAGGGGGGAGAAGGGGACGATGTAAAAACCTTCTTTAACTTAGAAGTAACTTAAAAATCAACCAAGCAAATGCTACAGTCTCTGCATCTTGGTATCTGAGTAGGTGGAATAAACATTTTCTGAAGAGATTTTTTGTGAATGCTATCTTCCAGTTTGATGTCTTTCTCATACCTTGTTCTCACACGTTAAGACTAGTGAAAACTTACTATATGATGCCATTAACCTCATAAAAGAGTACTGTATCCAGAAAAAAACCCTGCTTTCACCAGTTTCTTCAATCTTATTTCAGAAGGGTGCCCTTTAGCCTACCACAGTTGTGGCCCCTGTCAGAGACCAATTCTTGTAGCAGGAAGAACACTGTCTACATTGGCAATGTGGTAGTCTCTAGTCAAGATAGGCAATCCTGTTTGAGTTGCCTGATAGTTTCACAAGCCTCATTCTGGGAAGAAGTTTGTATCATTAGCCTGACTGAACATGCTGTCAACTGATACAGAACATAATGTTTGAACTTTGTGAAAAGAAAGGATGAGATGTGGTGTGTCCTTGACAAAAACCCTCAACCCTTCCCTGGCGTACTGCGTAATAGTAAAACACAAAAGCATGTCCATACCTCTCCAGGAACTACGCGTAGAATGTTTCTCATTTTGCTAGCACAGTTGCCAGTAGTGGCCTTCTTGCAGGATGGTACCCTGAGGAAGGTGTTTGGGATAGATGCCAGTGTAAGGCATCCCGAATGTGCTTCGGAAGTTTCTCTATTCCCTCTTTGCAACAGCACCTGGATTTTGGTAGAGCTTCGTGCTCTAAGGAAACACATCACATGTGGTAACGGGTGTAGTGTGGACTTAAAAGAAAAATGGAGAGGAAAAACCTCTAGTATACTGAAGTCAAAAGATAATTCCATAAGTGGAAACTATTTGGTTATTAGAAAAGAACTTGTAGCAGCAAATGTGCTGTTGAGTTGCCAGAAATCCTGCTTACTTGGCAATTGCTTTCTATTCACTGGAAATTAATGTAGATGCTAATGCTCCACAGCTTTAAATGAAATGCAGATAAAAGATGCAAATGATAGAAATATGATGTGCTATGCCTTCGTGTAGCTGTATACATTGAGAATCCAGTACTCCTCGTGTTTTAAAAAAACAAATTACAAAAAGTGGGGGAGGCAACAAAAAGACAAGTAAACATTGACTTTCTGTGAAAGGAAGAATCTTACTATTCTATTGGATTTGGGAGGGCATTTGGAAATGGCACGTGTTGGCTTCAAGGCTCATTTTAAAGAGAAATTGAAACAAACTTCATTCAGGCCTGAGACAGATGGATATCACTTGAGTGAAGTGTTCTGCTTAGAAAGCTTGGACAGAAAAAGAATGATTAGGAAGCAGCGATTCTGAGAAGGCTTAATTAGAATTAGAACAAGTGCAGGGAAAATAACCTACACTTGTACATATATCAGAAGTATGGAAAGTGAATGCTTATTCCACAGTTCATCTTTATTGTCCATTATAATATATCCAGGGTGTTTAATTTAAAAAAACCCAAAATTTAATTAAAATTAAAATAGTTGCCTAACAGTATAACAATTCATTTATTTGATTTATAAATTGATCTGGTTGCTGGTTTGAGAGAGTGAAAGAGGAAAGCAGCAATAGGTGAGGATGAGGGAAAGCTCGTAACCTACATGTCATCCTTAAGAGTAAAGGACATTTACAGTATCACAATAAAAAGAAATACTGTATGTGAAGGAATGAGCGGTTTCTCCACAATACTTTCAATTCAGGGAGAGGTGTCAGAGGCTGAATGTATGTTTGAATGTGTTTCTTTCTCTGAAGAAGGGAACTACTGCTTTTCTCCATTTGGATGTATGAACTCTGACCAACCACATTTCAATTTTATAAATAAATATAAGTAACAAAGCACTGAAAAAAATGTACTTGTGCTTTTGTCCTGTTTCTCAAAGAAAAGTAGGGAGGTAACAGAAGTGTGTTTATGAACAGTGGGGTTAAGTAGCAACTTCAAGGTTTTGCTGCTTTACATTTTATAACTGAATCAAAAACACTCTTGAGTGTTCATCCATAACTACCCAAAGAGAAGGCTGGGTAGCCCAGTTAAAGGGAATAACACGCTCCTTTGATCATTAGAGACTCATAGGCATTTGAACAGCAGTCTGACCATCATTATTTCTTCCAGCCATTCTGGTTATCAAGTTGGAAATGGATCATTGGTTCATTTTGCATCACTTCACAATTTGTAGTGATAAATGTTTTTTAATGGTCAGTGTCAAGCTATAATAATAAAGTGGAAATATAATGAATTGGGGCAGTGAGCTTCTAGGCTAGGACTCCTAAGGTAAAGGGAAAACAGAAACACTATTAAGCAAGATGTCCCTTCATTCTCTCAGTGAAATAAAGCTGCCTGCACGCCCTTTCCATTTTCCCTTGATTGCAAGTTGATTTCCAAAATTTATTTCTATGTAACCTCTGATTTTGTGAACAGAGTTAGTTCTGAATTAAACCACCAAATCTAGGCGGATCTGAATTTCCACCTCTGGACAGCATGATTGAACTCTGTGCCTGGGCCGTTTCCAAAAGCAGTATGAGAGACAGGTTGTTTACTCTCTGTCATGCTTCAGCCTTACTGTACTAAAATGCCAGCTATGGAACCAGTTTCCATGGTGTGTGTTAGGCGGTTACCTTCCTCAAAATAGCTAAGTGTAGCTCAGTATCCAAAGTCACTAAGCAAGGTCCTGACATTCAGATACTAAAAGCACAGCTTCACACAGGTGAGTTCAAAAAAGATCTAAATCCAGTAGGCCCTGGGCCATCCAGCCCAACTGTAAAAACTAATTGTCAAACCTATTAAAAGTGTAAATTCCCACCCTTGTACCCCTACCCCAATCCTGGAAGTCCCACTGAATTCTTTGACCGATTATAATTCCAAATACTTTTACTTAACATCTTCATCTTTTCCAACACAATAAGTAAATTTCTCTAGCTCTACTGAATTCTTGATTGCCCTTTGATTTCTGGAGCTAAATTTTGAAACAGAACAAAATGAAGTATCCTAACTGGTGCTGTGTTGATCAGTTCAAGATCAAATCCTTGGTTTATGACTCCTATATTTTAATTTCCTATAGGTAAATCAAAATATTAATGCTAGAATTACTCATACAGCGTTAGTATCTTATTTTCAGACCCTTTAATCTAAAGAATACTTGATTCTAGAGAAGTAGAACTGAATGCCACAGAAATTTTCTACCAAGACTAGGCCGTCTCTATATTTCCCTTCATCACTAACTCCTTTTCAGATTGTAGTTGTTACTGAATAAGTACCACTCCTACATCTCTTATTCAAAAGCGGATTGATAAGCCAAAAGGTATCGATAAATGTGTAATACTTCATACTGCTTAGCCTTTTCCCATTAGGATAATCGCCTACTAATGGTGGCAGGTTCCAGGAGAGTGATAACATCATACTGCTCTCTAACCGTTGCAATTATATTTCAGAGCTCCTATTAAGCATAAAGTCAGAATCAGTATGTTATACTATCTATACGATTTGAATACTCACAAGCAGTGTCCTTTTTCAGAAAACTTTTCCAAATAGTTATACTTTTATTTCTTACCTTTAAAAAAGTTACTTCTGTAACTCATGAAGTGAGAGTAGAACAGAATACCAAAGAGTAGAGCAAATAAAATATATTTATAGCTTGTCTTCTTGTTTTTAAACCTCTCAATAATGCCTACAGAAAAAAGACAACGTCCCTGAATCAGATAATAAAAGGAATAAATAAGTGGGCAGGTAACATTCTGAAAAATGTATAGTAGTGACCTCATTACAAATTTGATGAGCAGATCATTGGCTTACCAGACTGTTACTTGATTTGATGCTGTTTTTATCTTTCTAAAAAGTCAGAAGATGTTGACCACTCGCTGCTCCTGTGAAATCGGTGGGAGCTGCAGATATTTAGTATCTAGAAAAGTCTATGTGGTTCTCAGGATTTGAAACTCTGTATGGAAAACAAATTTTCCTCATGTTGTTCATTTGATAATAAAAATGTGGTAGTTACTATAGCCAAATTATCTTAAACCTTCAGAGATAAATGACCTACGAAGTTCAAATCACAAAATTGTTCATTTAGCTTAGTTGATGATTTTCCCTTTGAAATTATACATGAATGAACAGATGGCAAGCAATCCAAACCCCTGACTGTTAGTGGAGTACTGTCATTTCAGATCAAGATTGCAGTTCATTAGCACAGAAGAAATAATCTGTTGTCTCTGTAATGGGACATCTTCGTATCAGGCTTGATCAGAAAGATTCATTAAACAGGAAAAGTTGCAAAAAGAGTTTCTGTTGATACTAACTGTTGATATTGAAGTCTATGGCCTAATAGATACAGTAGAGGACTTGGGTTGTGCTCTTGAATTTGCCACGAAATTACTTCGGACAAGTGACTCATTCATTCTTGATTCCTCCATCTGTGAAATGTGAAATTCTTCTCCAGGGTAGCATAAAATCTAATGAATGCTTTAAAGCACTATTTGTTTCTGAGGCACAAACCACTTGCACGTTGGTATGTGTTGTGTGCTATGTACTAATCCGGGAAAAACAGAGCGGGAGCCTTAGAGCCAAAACTTAATATGTTTTCTTTTTCAACGGTGGACAAAGGTAGTGCAATGATACCTGACAGCAACAGATCTTTCAAAACGCATTTTGCTTTACATGTACAGGGAAAGGAGTGGAGTAAAAAGAGTGGTGACTGCGTCGCAAGAGATGGACTGCTTTTTTCAAACCTACAAGTAGGCTCAGATTCTGCTTGTTTGAGCAATCCCAATTTTGTGAAAGACAAAATAACTAAGTAAATAGTAGGCAGCAGAGAACAGGACCTGTGTTAAGTGGACTGTTTCTCAGTACGGTTCAGTTCCCATAGGTGTTGAAATAATCACAGGACAGTTATGAGTCATGTAGAATAACTGCATTATGAGATGGAGGAAATGACAGAGGCTGGATTGGAGAACAGGAGGGATATTTTTCAGATGAAATTTAGAAAAGGTTTTGTAGCGAGGCGGTTACTGTTATTGGAAGTTGAATGTGAAAGAAAGATAACACAAGGATTATTGCTACTTCCTTCGTGCTGACTTTTTTTTCCCCTTCACTGTGATGTGTGGAGGCTTCATGAAAACTCTAGTAGTTATGGGGTGGTATATTTTTTATGCAAACTTATTTACATTAAGAACATGAACAGAGGTTAAATCGAGGAGATGTTTTGGCAAAGATTTTCTGTCCTTATGTGCTTTAGCTTTGATTATTCATATTCTCAGGAAGAGAACTATGAATTAATTTTTTATCGGTGCCAAGAAGCATAGGAAGAAGATCCTTAGTCTTTTATATATTTCAGCTGAACTTATTTGTAGCCACTGCAGTATGCAGTTCCAAGGCTCCTGTCCTTTAGCAAGTGAAATACTACTTCAGAGGTGAAGCTTTAAAGTTGTTACAAGTAGGAGCTTTTGGTGAAACTAGAGGACAAAGTAAAAGACAGATGTTCTGTAGGACACATGCTTGGTGGATATAACTGGGTCCAGAGTCTCTGAAATTAGTAGAAATATCCTGGGTTTACAAATTGAGTTTTAAGAGCCTCCTGGGCTAGCAAGCATAAATTGTCAGGAGTTTTCAATCCTTGTACTTAGAAGATCCAGAGAAAAATCTGTATTTTATGGCATGCTATTACGTGATTTGCTGTGCTTTTGGGGTTTACAGCTTCCTCTCAGCATCTGTTGCAGGCCTTACTGTTATCAAGGAATTTGTGTTACATAGGTTACTGATATCTTTTGAAATGGATACTACCTTGTATCTTGGTGGAACTGTTGGAGTTACCTTTTTTAAGGTCTGCTTCTCCAAAGCTTTCCAGCTGGTCCCTTTTATTGGCAGGTATGGACTTTGACAACTTATGCTTGGTACTGGACTTGACAATGTATTTGTTCCTATTAATAATATCTCGTTCGTGCTTGTGTAATTCTCTCATATATCCCAGTGTCTCACGTGGAGTGAAATGACTTGGTGACTTTTAAAAATATATATATTTTCAATCTCTTTGTATATTTGTGATTTGAGAGTTAGTAGGCCTATTAGCAGTACAAAGATTTTCACCTTTTTCTCCCTAGTATACTGGAAAGTTGTTAGAATCAGCTTAAAAGTTGCATTGATTTGAAACAAATAATTAAAGTTCATTTCCTAACAAATTGATTTGAGCTGAACAGCCCCTGAACTGCTACAAATTCACTAAACAAAGTGAAGACACAAGTTATCAAGCTTTTGTCATTCATCAGCAAGCTAATCTGAGTCATCATTTTTCGCTCAGTAATAATTGCTCTCATTCATCCTTTGTTCTGCCTTTATTGTTTTTCTGTTTCTCTTCTTGTAAACCAATCTCATCAAGAGAAATAGTAGGGATTTTGCATGTCGAAAATATGCCTTGGAGCAACCCATGAGCGATGCTATAGCCTAGCATAGAGTGCTGTCCTCGCTTGGTAGTGTGTTCCCTGTAGGAATCTATCGGAGCTACTCACTCTTAGCTTGCAGCGGGTGATTAACTTGCTACCTGTGGAGCACAAAGGATTGGTTTATTTATTCTGCAGTGAAGCTTCAGCAAAGCTTTTTCTCACAATCCGTTTCTCCTTCTTTGAGGTGCAAGAGTAAAAGAACCATGGGCCTGTCATCCTTCTCCCACATAAGTAGTGATTTTTGCCCAAAAGAAAGATGGATGCATATTCACATTACATTTTTTTATCCTGATTAAAAAAATTGTTTGCTACTATTACTTGTTCCCTGCTCATAATTTAAAAAAATACCACCACAAAATGCTAACGAGCTCTGTGGCTTAATATGACTTGTATCATCTTTGTGCACTAAGAAAGAAAATGACACCATCTGATGAACCTATAGTATGTGTGTGTGCATATCGCTATTCCCATAAAGGAGTAGAAGTAGTACCCGTTTACATGGTTCCCTACCCCTCCCTCTGCTGATTTATTTACCAAAACCGCCACTATTGGCACAACTCCGGTCAGGGTGGCAGGACTGTTCAGGGTAGTGCCTGCCCTATTTAAAGGATCTCCTAATCAACCTGCAGTAGATCTATGGCAAGTGCAAGGGTGATTTGTTTGGGGGAAGGAGGAAGGGTGCTGGTGCAACTACCCATTATTAATCTTCTACCTGGAAGTAACAATCGCTCTTTCATCCATACTTTTAAATTGTATTTTCATATGAGAGTCTTTCCATATCTTGAATAGTTTTTTGTATCTGCCTTTTGACATCTGTTGATTTTGTATTAATTTTCCTTTTAAATGTAAGTTACAGGACATTACGATAATGTAAGTAATCTTTAGTAACATATATTAACATAACCACTTTTTTTTTTGGCTGTTTATTCTTGCATCCTTTGTCATACACAGGTCAAAAAGATGTTTACTTTCTCGTCGTCTCTCAGAGGTGATGGAGGTTTTATGTCAAACGTTGCTGGCATTTTAGGCAAATGTCAAGTAATAACAAACTCTGATAGCCTGTAATATGATTGAAGTTAACAGAGCCAAAATTAGCCTGTTAGGGAATCTGGAGGAATGTAGGTAGCTTTGCATGTTCCAGCTGATGCAGCCTTTATTATGGTTGCTTACTGTCAGTCATTGTGGCAATTACTGTGCAATTAAGTGTGAAATATCATTAGGTTTTAATCCTGTGTTTTCTTGTCCTCCTTGTGAGGAGAACTGAAGAATTGTTTTCAATGGTACTAGGCTATGTTATGCTAAAGGAAGTATCATTTCTCTGATGAATTCATTGAGCCACTAGAGAAGGTTATGGCTATACTGAAGAATCCCATTCTATTTTTGACCACACTTTCCAAAAAGAAGTGTGTTACTTGTGGGGCTAGAGACAACCGTGCTCTAATCGGAGGAGTATTACTGTTTCTACTTTTCTGGTCAGGAACAGACACAGAACAACTGTTGAAGATGTCAGAGGGAAAAAGAAAAAATCCTGTGGCAAATGTGCAAAGTAAGCTTTTTGAGACAGTCCAGCACCTTAATTGGAAGACTTTCTTCTTGCTGGCAATGGGTCTTCTTGCCCTGCTCCTCCAGCTTTCCATTTCAAATTGTAGTATCCTTGCTGGTTTTGCATTATGAATAACTGCTATACTGGAGGTGTAGTTTGGAGCAAGAGGTACAGTTTAACATTAAAATTTGATGAGGAAGTTGTAGCAGTCCTCTAGATACTATCATCAGTAAATCCTGGATTTGACATCAACTTCAGGTTTAGAACTGTAGGTTTAAAGTGATACAATTGTTTAAATCATTAAAACCATCAGTAATTTTTATTACGACTTTCTCTGAAAGAAAGATTCTTTGTTTTGGGGGGGTTGTATGGACTTTGTTCAATTTTGAAATAAGCAGGCTTGTTCTTGACGTCTTCTCAATAAGAATAATAATTCTGGCACTTGGCCACAACATTTCCCAAACCCTTGAGGTCATTGAAATTATATCCGTGAAGAATATAGCATTACTATTTTTAAAATGCAGCTCGAATTATTACTTTTCAGTGAAACCAAACATCTTTCTTCCTCTCTACCTGTTTCAATCCAATGATGCTAAAGTGGATAGCAAGCACCTTGTTATGGACATCATCTCCTCTTGCTGTAATTAATTTTTTAGAAAAATAACCTTCCCCCCGCCCCCACTCTCTTCCTGTTATTTCTTCTGGTTCAATGTCTCTCAAGCAAATGTGAATACATAGCTTGTTCTTCCACCCCATGAATCCATGTTTATAGCTTTTGAATTTTTTGGTTAATTGTCAGAATGTGCAGTACATGTACTGTCACAGTTACCTTTTGACAGATGTGTGTATGTTCTCACTTTAGGAAGACATTCGAGTTCTTTTCATGAAGACAGGGTTCATTCAGATCATTAAATCCTACACACTTCTAGTGAATAAAACAGAAAATCTGCCTGCACAGTGTTGAATTCTCTCCGTGACTCAGACAACTCTTCACCTTCCCCCAGCTTGTTAAGTCATTCGGCAGATTGTTTTTTAATACCAAATTTATTTGGATAGCCTTGATTATATTCGATATAGGTTGTATATGTGAGGTAGACGGTACATTCCTGTGGAGCGTTTTATTTCAAAGGCAATGCCAGGATACTGTATTTCTAGGACATAGGTAAAGTTGCATAGTAGTTAGGTAATTATTTGTGCAAATAATAAAGCAAAACTTTACTGGTGATCAGTTTGGGGGACTTCGGAGTGCCTGGTTATGTGAGAAAACACTGTTCATAGGAGAAAGCTTGTATCTTTTCTATACTTGGTTTTATCCTATGCAATTTTTTCTGTCTCTATCTGATGTCTGATTTAAAGGAGACTTCTGTGTATGCTTGCTTCCAGCTTTTCTTTCTCCTTGCCTGGGTGTTATGTTGTTACACAAAGTCCCGAATCCTGAATCATTCTAAAAAAACCCAACAATTAAATGCACTGATCAATAAATTTGAAGTTTCTTTCTTGTAGACCTTTTAGGAGGTCTGTGTCACTGATTTCAAAGGTTCCCCTTTCAGCTATTTCAGTAGTTAATAATGTGATAAGCCTTGCCTATTGTTCTGTCTCTAGTTGTAAGCAACGCTCTGAGGAAAAAGGTAAGTCTTCTTTTGAATATTAAGAATTAAAATAATTGAAAACACAGTACAGCTTTTCTGACCCTTGTTTTATTCCCAGCTGGTGCCTCAGCACACTTCGAACTGATTTCACTTGCTACTGTGGCCCACAGTAATGCTTACAGAAGTACTATTTTGAGCTACAAAATACCAACTGAACTTTGTTTTGCTCCAATTTTCCATGGATTTTCTCTTAATCAGAAAGAAAGTAAAAAAAAAAATAGAGCTTTTCTGGTGTATTCGCTCCTTTTTCCACTGCTGCAGTTTTGTTTCATGTGGCCTCTCTTTTCCTGTTTTGCATGTGATATAGAGCAGTAAACAAAGAAAGCAGAAACATAAAAAGGAAAATAAAATAGGCAAAAATTGTTACGCGTTTCCAATGAAAAATAATCAGTGTAGTTTTGGGATAAAAGTTTATTTTTTTATGCTACAAAGCATTGATGTAAAATGCTCAATATCATAGAGCCTGGCTTTTTACTAGCACTGTTAGATTCTTTTCAGAACTATGTTCCCACAAATACTTTATCCTTTGAAAAGGTGTTTGAGGATGTAAGGGAGTAAGTAATCTTTTAACCTCAGAAGAGATACAAATAAAAATGGACATGCTGGGTTTATTAGGTTGCACTGAGAGATCCCCTGGTAAATACCATAGGTGAGCAAATCCCTGTCTACGTATGTTGCTCTTCGAACAGCTTTTTATTGTTCTGCCTTCTCCCCTGTTACAAGTATAGAAGTGCAACATTGTCAACCTGCAAGCATTTTTTACTTTTAGACCTAATGTGCTCCAGAATCACTAGATGGCATCGTCGCAGGCCCAGATAGAGCTGTTGCCTTGTCAAGTGAAACCCGGTAAAGGGGTCGGCCTATTCTGTGGTTACCATTGTGAAACTGGAAAGTGATATATAGATACCTAGTGAATTCACTTTCTAAGTGAGTTGGAACCATTAAAAATTACACGAGTGAGCTGAAATCCCAAAACAATACAGAGATCTTAAAAGATGACTGGTTAAAATTGATTGAGACCAATATAAAATTTCCAGTTTTTCTTTACTAGATTCTTTTCTTATCCCTTGTGTGTCCTGGACCTGCCTGTGTTCATCTTGCATCACTTGCTCCTAATGTCTTTCCTTGTGGAGTTATTCTTGCCAAAGTAGCCACAGAAAATGCATTGCTGATAAAGTACCCCAAATATTTCTAAAATAATCAGTGAATCTATGATTTTTGCTTCATCTTCCGCTGAAAACATATTAAAAATGCACTTTTTCAGGCAATTACACAATTGGTTCCTAGGTTTTTCTTGGAAATTCCTCTGCTAATTATATATATATCTGGAGAAGGCCGCAGCTCCCTGCACTAAGGCTTTAAGACAGTGGCCTAAGGCTTTACCATCTGTTCTACAGGTGCATGATATAACCGAAGGCTATAGGGAGAACAAAAAAAAGCTCAGAAGTTAGAGCAGAACTGGTAAATTAATTTATTGGACTGTTGTGAGATAGCAGATACCTGCATTTTCATCCTGGCTTTTGCTCTGATGCCTACCGAGTGAGTTTACTTCTTTTTTTTTTTTTTTTTTTCCTTGCATTTCTTCACCCATATGTGGAAAAGATGCTATTTTTTTTTTTCTTATGTGCAAGAAATGCTGTTCTGAAGAGCAGAATGATTCTCAGTACATGTTTGAATGCATAGATGTGTGCATGCCTGCATGTGCCCATTTGGGTATATGAATATTGGTGTATCAATTTAAAAAAAAATTTTTCATTTAGACAACCATTCATGCATTCTGATTAACAGGCTCCAGTTACCACTGTAAGAAAATGCTACTGGAAAGAGATTCACATCTTGGTAAGAAAACTGGCACATGCATCTATGTTCTACTGCTCAGAGTTAGCTTTTCTCTTGTTTTTCTGTAACTAATAGTAGTTGCATCAGTATTGAATTGCATTAGCAAAAATGAAGCTAAATACTGAAACTAAAATTGGAAACTTGAAAAGCAATTCAGGATTTTTCTTGAAAAGTCCCTGGAAGGAATAAATTCTGATGTAGTCTGACATTATGGTGAGATGCATGTAGCCATAGCCAGTAATGCCTCTCAGATATTTGCTTCAAGCTTCTATCATATATTTCTGGATCAGTCAAGATTAGTTTAAAATTTAAAGCCATTTTCTGTGTTCATGAGGTTTAGAACCTATGTTAACAAAAATCACGTGAACTCAAAAGAGGTGTGCGTTTATGGGTACTAATTAAGTCAAAGGTCTGCCATGCTTTGCAGTAAATTTAAGTGACCCATTTAAAATGCTGACTCTGGAACTTTTTTGGTTGGGAAAATAATGTAAATTTTAGATTAAACATTTATAACTGAAATCAAGTTTTGAGCTTTGATGTCAGGACGCATTTTTATTCCTCTATCACAACAAAAGTTTGCCTTTTTTTTCAGAGCAGTTTCTTCACTTTTGCCACTTTTTTTCAGCTAGAGAAACAGTAAGGAGGATGCACTGAAACTGCCCATTTTTCTGAGTGCTTCTGCAATCAGCGTGGGAAAATTTTGTTTTGCTTTAGTTTGTTCTGCTGAAATGGTTTGTTCTTTCTGTGTGTGGCTGGAAGGAGAGAGGGGAGTAAGAAAAGAAAGGTTTCCTTATGTCTTTAAACTCCTTAGTCTTCCAGAGGGGAGTAAGAAAAGAAAGGTTCCCATATGTCTTTAAACTCAGTCTTCCTTTCTTGATTTTCTATTCTCTGTTGTTTCTTCAGATTCAGAAGAATTTTGTCTCCTAACAGGCTTGTTCATTTATTTTAGCTGCAAGCAATTTCAAGTTAAATCCCAAAGTACTCGCTATTCCCTCTTCCGTTTGCACGCTGTCCCTTTTTACAGTGAACTTCATTTCCCTAAGTATTGTTCCTGTGTGAGGTAATTTTTCTTAAGAAAATCTTACACTTACTTGAAGTTGCACTGGAAACTGATAATATAATGTTCTTGCTTACAGTAATCACGTTCCCCATGTGGGAGTAGCTGGTGATTTACAAGGAAAGGTTTGCTCTTTAACTTTAGTAACTTAAAGGTTTTTAAGGATGTAAATTAGGTCTTGGCTCCTATAGGAACTCTTCTAGACTCTATATGGTCACTATTAGCCACATGAAAGGAAATTCTAAGTATTTGAATGCCACATTCAAATTCAGGTTTCAGTGAATATTTTTTTCTAATTTTTGACTTTGAAAAGTTTCTTTTCAGTTGTTGTAGTAGTGATAGTAGAAATTATCTTTGTCTATTACTATTTGTCTGCCTGCCTTATTTTACATGAGTTGCTGAATTTCAAAGTCTCTCACAGGAGTATGTAAAGTGCCTTGGATATTTGTGTGGTTTTTGGAGAGTATCAATTAGGATGGCAGCTGGGTACATCTAGCCTATGATTTCCCATGTTGACGTCTGTGGGATACTTATGTGCATGTACATATTGCACAGATGGGATTAATGAAATCTCGCTCAACAGGGAATGGGAGATTTTAGGGTGAAGATTTCCAAGGTGAATCCAAAAAGGTCTTGGAATAATGGGTTCACTGAGTGTCAGATTTTTATTTATTATTTTTTTTTTCATATCATGACTGGGCTGTGAATCTAATCCTTGTTACCTATCCAGCTAGGTCTCCTGACCACTCTTCATATGCCATCTTGGAATATAATTTCACAGTGGATGTTTTTGTTCCAAGTTTTGTGCTTGTGTTGTCTATTTGCACCCACAATATTTGTTTTTAAGCAATTTTTCATCTTGAGAATTTTTATATATAACTGTCTTTCTTTGTAATGTTAATTTTTTAAATTGAGGTTTCATCTGCTGATGAGAAATTATTTTGTCTCTCACTGCTTTTCCTTTGTTTCTCAGATACTTTTTCCTGCTGACTTTATAGTGTGAATTGGGAGAAAAAAAAAATAATCTTTCATTTTGGCTAGCCCTTAATAGAAGAATAGAACAAAAGTCCTTGCTATCACATTTTTCCTATTTCTTCTTAACTAGGTCATCAAATTACAACAGGTATAAGGATTCACAAATCATTGTCTATCCAATAATTTCTCATTTAAACCACTTGTAATTCCCTGATGAGGTCTTCAGAAGTGAAATGGTAACCACAACTAGTGCTTTCTTTTTGCTGTCTTTTGACATTTACTCTCTCTCTTGCATCTGGCTCAAGTTCAAGTACTGACACTTAAATCATGTTTGCTTCCTCTCCTTTAGATTAATCTTTCTACTTTTTCACATTTTCTCCTTAAGTTTGAGAAAGATCTTCTCTACCTCTTTCCCACTGGGTCAGAGCTTTCTTTTCATCTGTTTCATCTGATTGTTCCACCTCTGTCAGTGTTCCCTTGTGCAGCAAGTTACTCCAGTCATGAAAAGAATTTTTAAGTCTTGCTTTGGAACAAGTTTTCAAATATTTGTGGATTGAAAATAGTGGGAAAAAAAATCAGAAATTCTAGAAATACTTTTCACCCCACAAAAACAAATTCAGAGGGAGGTGTGATACATTTGGGAAAATAGAACTTGGAATGTCAGGATTGTTTGAGAATTTTCTGAATTGGCATGTTGCACACAAATATAAATTATGAGTTTATGGAAAGAGTATTCTTAAATACCATATATTCTGAGAACAGGTTCATGAAAAGTGTTGTGTAGAATAAAGAGAAGTTTGATGTATTATATCACTGCTCTTTTGCTATCTGCTGCATACTGATAATACCCAAAGAAGAAATTTGACCTTTTCTTTAAGAACTGCTTGTGGGCCTCTGAATGGACGAAAGATGGTAGTATGGTAGTTCATGTGAGTGAGAGGAAAAGCCCGCACCATTTCTAATATGGAGAGTGGTTTTTGCTTTTGTTAGTCCTATTACACTTCAAAAAAAACCCCAACCTTTTTTTTTTCTGGCAAGGAAGAACCAAGCCAGTTCTCTGCTTCTGAGCAAAGTCAAATGTTATAAATGTTTGCTAAATCTTGCATGACTATTAGGAGAGAAAACTATTTTGAGTGCTTTAGAAGTCTCTCTTTTAGAAAGTCTTTTGTTTCCATTTCAAATAAAGTTTAATTACAAAGGAAGGCTTGACTTCTCCCTTGAGTATTTTCCTGTAATAATCTTTCTAATGTAGTGGTCCTCTTGCAAATAAGAAATGTTCTTGGTTTTGGAGCATGTGGATACTTATTGAAATGTGCACACTCCCTCTGGGCTGTTCAAAATACCTGTTCAGGGATGAAAATTGATATATTCATGAGGCCTGGCATCTGTTACAATTAGATATTTACAGTTTGTGTTCCCTTGATAGCCCTCACGAGAATGGAGAAGACTGTTTTTCCCTTTTTGTCTGCATCTGTGGATGGATAGTACGTTACAAATACATTGTTGCTAGTAGACATTGTTTTGCTGTCTTCATAATTGTTGCATTCATTAAAAATGTAATGAATGGTAAATTAGCAGTTACACTTTATACTTTTGCTTCAATATTTCTTGCACTTGGTGGCACTTGCAGTAACTGGTATCTGTTCTGTACTGAACAGCATCTGTTACTCCTCTGGAAAGGCAGAGCTTCAGGGGGGTGCTGTGTACATGACTGAACTTTAGGACATAAGAAATAGTGTTATTTTCAGAAGCAGTTGGAGAGGTCAGTCATCCTTATGGTTAAATCTTACATCAGTTCACCACTGGAAGCAGTTCAGTCAGTAGCTCTTCATCTTGTGCTCAGTAGCCTTTAATCCCTATTTTTGGCCAAGTTGCCATGCTCTACATACCCTTCTCAGCCTTGGCTCAGCAATGCTAACAAAGACTGAATCTGAAACATTTAACAAAGCAGTCAATACTTTAGTACTGCTCTAATTGCCAGTGCTCTGGAAAGCATTGTACAGATCAAAAATTTGAATGGTAAATGTGTAAATCATCACTTGATACTTAGCCTCAATCTTCAGAAGAATCTGGTTTGTGAAGACCAGGTAAACATTAAGGTAGTTCAGAGTGAATACCATGGCAGTTTTCATTGAATTGAAGTGGAAGCCACAACTCTTTTGTCAGAATGTGGACGAGATCTTTGAAGAATTCAATACACTTCCCTGACCTGGACGGTAGGTTAGAGGGTAATCACAACAGGCAGTCAAGTTTTTTTGGGGAGACTGGCTGTGACTGTGAGATGGGCAGCCTTTTTTTTTTTAATAGGAGTTAACTTCCCTTTTCTCCCTTTCCCTGGTCTCATTCTCAAAGGTGAGGTCATGCTGTTCCCCTGACAACAAATAAATAGTTAAAAAAAAAAAAAGAAGAAAGGACATTTTTATTTTTGGATCCGAGCCAGAAATTCAGTTCTTGGCTATATGCCTTGTTCTTCTCTGTGCTTCTGTAAAGTTACACCTTTATTAAATCTTACAAATAGAGTTCGTATCGTTATGCCAAGTGCCAGAGATGCTTCAAAAATGTATAACACTTTATCGGTTTCTTGACATTGAAATGTGTGTTCAAAGGAGTCTGCTAAGCTATGTCCCCAATGCAATTCCCATATTAAAAAAAAAATGTGTTAGTTCTCACATTAGTATGTGCAAATGGGTACTTGAGGGCACTGATGACCTCCTGCATCCCAATTCAGCACTCTCCTAAGAACTGTGTATCTTGTGGTCTGCCTAGTATGTTATGTTTATATTTGAGGATTTTCTGTGGACATTTGATTTATAGGTACTACACATATCAAGTGAAAAATTGTTGTGGATCATTAAGTGGATAAGTGAATATGTAATTATGGTTTTCTTCAGGGGAAAATACTTTGCAAGATACTAAAAAAAAAAAAAAGTTGAAGTCCTTTGTATTTTCGTTTTCATCTGAGTGATTAAGATGAACAGTCTTTGACATTTACAATAAATCATGGAATTGCTGAAGGTTGTACAAAAAAGATTTGAAATCTTGATTGGATTAGAAATTATGTGTATCTATGAGGTGGAGAAATGAAATTTTGTTGAAATTTTCATGAAAAAACATGTAATGTATTGAGTTCACCCCGCTTTTCTGGAACAAGGTCTCCTCACTTCAGCAATTTGGCCACCACAAAAAAATAATCTAGTAGGTAATCTACTAATCTAGTAGTGTTGGTGAACCAGATTTGTCTGTTTAATGCCGTGGTCTGCATAGTAATGATTTTACCTTGGTAAAGACAGAATATGAACATGTTTCTGTAGCCCAGGAAATGTACTGTTCATATTTCTTCACTTAGGAAAACAAACAAACAAACGCTACCACCCTGCAATTTTCTATTTGTGCAATTTCCAATTAAAAAAAAGTAATACAGTATGTTTTATTTTCTTTTCAGTGAAGAATTAAATTGGATTTTTTTTTAAAGTCCAATCTCTCACACACACAGAATACAATTAGTCTCTGATCCAGTTGTATAAATGTGATCTCGGTTCCCAGAGAGTTTAGGATTTGCATTGTAAGGTAATATTCTGTGTTGAGTCTTACAATAAAATGTCCAATTATAATCACTTAAGAAGGTAAACCCTTCTGATAAAGGGCCTTGCCTACTGAGAACTAAACCTCCAGTGATTTCACACCTCCCTGATGACTGTTTAAGGACATAAAACAAATGAACAAATTGATTTAGGTTTAGATGTAGGAAACATTATTTATGTGGTGGGGGATTAAATCATTTGGTATGAAGGCAAATAGCATCCATTTTTAATGTTGCTTGCTGCGCAAAATATGGCTTTTGAACCACCTTTTAATTTCTGATCTAAATAATAACATTTCACAGAATCACAGAATAGTTGAAGTTGGAAGGAACCTCTGGAGATCATCTTGCCCAATCCCCCTGCTCAAGCAGGGCCACCTAAAGACTGTTGCCCAGGACCATGTCCAGACAACTTTTGAATATCTCCACGGAGGGAGACTCCCACCACCTCCCTGGGCAACCCGTGCCAGTGCTTGGTCACCCTCACAGTCAAAAAATGTTTCCTGATGTTCAGAGGGAACCTCCTGTGTTTCAGTTTGTGCCCATTGCCTCTGGTCCTCTCACTGAGCAACACTGGAAAGAGCTTGGCTCTGTCCTTTTTGCACCCTCCCTTCAGGTATTTATAGACCTCGGTAAGAACCTCCCTGAGCCTCCTCTTCTCCAGGCTAGAACAGTCCCAGCTCTCTCAGCCTTTCCCCATAGAAGAGGTGCTCCGGTCCCTTCATCATCCTCATGGCCCTTCTATTGGACTGTCTCCAGTCTGTCCATCTCTCTCTCGTACTGAGGACACAATACTCCAGGTGTGGCTTTACCAGTGCTGAGTAGAGGGGAAGCATCACCTCCCTTGACCTGCTGGCATTGCTTTGCTTCACGCAGCCCCAGGATAGCATTAGCCTTCTTTGGGGCAAGGGCTCATGTTCAACTTGGTGTCCACCCAGACACCCAGGTACTTTTCTGCTAAGCTGTTTTCCAGCTGGCTGCCGCGTGGGTTTTTTCCTCCCCAGGTGCAGGACTTTGCACGTACCTTTGTTGAACTTTTTGTGTCAGCCCTTTTCTCCAGCCTGTTGAGGTCCCTCTGGATGGCAGCAGAACCCTCTGGTGTATGGGCCACTCCTCCCAGCTTAGTGTCATCAGCAGACTCGCTGGGGGTTATGTGTTGTCCCATCATCCAGATCATTAATGAAGATGTTGAACAGTTTTGGACCCAGTATTGATCCCTGGGATACACTGGTAGTTACTTGCCTTCAACTAAGCTCTGTGTCACTGATTACCACCCTCATTTGCATCTATATCATCTTCTGATACCTGGTAGGACCCCATGCAGTGTGCAGGTAGGGGCAGCACACTAAGTGCATATTTTTATTAAGTAGATTCCCTGAACTACCACAGTGAGAGAGAAAGGAAATTCTGTAGCTGAATGTACATTTTACATATACTCAGGACTGAAGGACAGAACATGATTTTAACGTACGCAGGGGACAGGTAGTAATGCGTTTACAAGACATTGAGTACCTTTCATGTTTGTCAAAATTTCGTGTTGTATTAGTGCAAGTGGTTTAAAAATCTCTAAACATTCTTAGATTTAAAGTTTATAGTGCTGTAGCTCTGTTTCACAGTGAGTCCCTCTCTTCTTTTTCTTGTATATAGTATTTGGCAATTTTTTTGCTTCATTGTTGAAGGGCTATTTCAAAAGACGGTTTTTATAGTCACTAAGACAGTTAATATATTTAGTCCTGTATGAAATGCAAAGGTAAGCAAATCAAGTACAGAAAGGGGATGGTATTAAAGGCAATACAGAGGTAGAGTTTGTAAAACATTAAATGGGAGGACGAATGACTAGGAAGCAAATGAGAAGGGAATGAAAGTTTTCTGTGCAGTCACAGATGGAGGGCTCAGGGGAAGGGACAGGGCATAATGACAGTTTGATAATTAAGGCTGAACAACAGAGGCAGCTGGTTTGAAATAGGTGGTCAGGGAAGCCACGTATGAGGTAGAAATTCAGGGTAAAAATACAGATCTCTTTGTGAAGATTCTTACCAGGATGTATAAGCACAGCTCTCTGAAAGGCTCCTTGCCTCCTGAGAAACAAGGAAAGAAAAAAAATAATACGTCCTTAATTCATAAGCAGACTATGTTCTTCAAGTACCATGAAGTTCAAATAAAAATGAACAGTGGGAGGATCAGTCCCAGCACCTGGCTTCTTTAGTACTTAACAATTTAGTAGCAGTTGAGATTTGTAGTTCCAGAGAATTGAGTCCAGCCAGCTTAAGAGTGTAAATTGCATGCTCTTTTTTTGACTGTAGCTCTCTCTATTAGGCCCTGATGCCATCAATTTAGGGCATGTCACATTTGCTATGTGCGTTTAGAAAAGCCCACTGAACTCTAAATTATAACAATGTATTTCAGGAAAAGAAGCCATCTCTGCAATGATTTTCCAATAATTCTAACTTTGGCAGGCACGTTCTTTGGGAATTCATTATCATACTGAATTCTTTCTGCAAAAGGAAGTAAGAAAATCAATTATCTCTGCTAAGATAACAGAAGGAGCCTTAAGCTTGGATGAAGTCATAATACTTTGAAGATGAACTTTGACTTGCCTATGAAAATAACAGAGATCTTTAAATCCATGTACAAAAGGAGACATTCCTCAGCTGACACTGTAATTCAACTAGTGGTAGATATATAGTGGAGTAGTGTTTACTTCAGCATGTGGCTTACAAGCGAAATATAACACTTGTGGGAAATTAGACCTTATTCAAAGCCCATTTAAATCAGTGAGAGGAATCTCATTCGGTTGATGAATAAGTTCCTATTTTTCCAGATCTGAGAAAATACTTTACCTCCATAGCATTTCACTGCTTATAGATCTTAGAGCATTTTACAAACTTTAATTAAATGAGTTCAAACATAATTTTGACAAATGTTTTCAGGAAGAAACAGGAACAGTAGAATATCCAACTGGAAAGAAATGTGTGGAATGCGAATAGAGGGTTGATGTTTTTGAATTAGAATGAAGGCTTGTTTGTAATTAGCATTGTTTGCTCATCTCTGCTGGCAGAGAATTCTACTATACTTACAGTTTTTTCTGGTTTATTTTTATTAGAATAGTGGTAGTACACCAGAATCCCAGAAATTATTTGTTTCTCTATTGGCAAATTCAGTAGAATTCTGCTTCCACGCAGCTTCTCATTCCCCCAACTTTTTGCACTTTTTTCCTATCAGGTCATTTCAGAAATACTTTTTAAAGTACCTTCCTAAGAATATTTGCTTAAGAGGTTACTAATCTGTATTAAGAAATATCAGTGAGTGGCTGGAATTGAGTTCAAATCTCTTAAACTGCGTTTGTCAGCTGTGGGATTGCCGTAGCTGCAACCCAGCTCTACCATGGGTTGAGTGAACAGGGCAAAACTGGTTTCTGCTCTGGGTTGCTTCTAATCTAAGTAGCAGATCAATAGCACTAGGCGTGGGAACACAATGTTATGCTGAAATAATACTGGTTGGTTTGATGGCAGTACTAGTTTCAGTACAGTGGCAGTACATCCACTATCAACAGAAATTAGTGATTCTGGAAGCTCTGTAACTAACAGGATCAAAAGAAAGGGAGATAGTAACATAATGTGCATTATCTCTTTCTAGAAGTTTAGTGTTATGCTATACCTGCACTACCCACCCACTTTTCTTGGACAAGAAGAGCTTGTTTGTGTTCATTTGATAAATTATGGGGAACTTTCCAGTTCTTCATTAATGTTCTAAATCCTAAAGTCTTGAACCCCATACACTGAGTTCTCAGTTATTAGTAATTCCCTGGCATGCATCAGCATATCCATATTGTTTTGTTATTGGATGGTTGGCTGAAGTTAGAAGGGGTTTTTTTTGTGTTACATAGGTGAGCTTGAACTCCTTGTAAGCTTAGCCCTTTGCTCTTACAAGACAAATAGACTGAACCCCATACAGCCACTTTTTTTAAATGAAACTTTAAATACTTCCTTTTGGCTTTACTACCTATGAAAAGGAAAAGGCAGGTAGCTCAGGAAAGCAGTAAGTAGGGAGTGTTACAGCAGTTTTGCATTTTGCATTCTGTGATACATTCCTAGTAGAGCTAGCTCTTACCTTGAAAATTGTAGTATTAATTCACAGTAATTAATCACTCCTTGCACACACCATATTCTAGGTAGTATTAAAAGCACAACACTACTTGACATGCTTGTTTTGATGAGATCTAAATTCCAGACCCAACAGACCCTGAATGTTTCCATCTTCAGCACAGTATTTCTAGCTGTTTCTTCCCTTACAGAAGTTTTGGGGGATTTTTTTCTCCTGAATGATTAATGTTCTTTATTATTCTGATATTAGAGGGATGAAAATGCAAACCCAAGCTTGGTGCAGAACAATGGTGACATCTTTGGTTTTATCAAAACATTAACTTGATTTCAGTCAGCCATAATCAATTACATGTAATTTCCAGTATGTGCCCTTTAAACCATATGAGGTCTAGAATTAAGCTGGATATTACAAATTAAATGAGAGCTGCTGTCTGAGGTTTCCTAATAGCAATGACTTCAGAAAAGGGAATAGGAAAGTATGTTCTTAGTGGCAGAGCCCTATACAATAGTGAATAGTATAATTTTGCTAGTCATCTTTATTTTACGTTTTCCTGAAAATAAGCTATTCAAATGAAGTGGCTTTTTTAAATGACATCAAGCTAAGAAATTTCTGAAAAGTACTATCAAATACGGTATTGAAAACACATACTGTGGTTGAATGTTAGGAAGACATCTAACCTTACTTTGGTGGTGTTTTTGAAGATTTGACTGGAACTGGATACGAATCTTATACTGGACTTCATGATGATCCACTGTAGAGAGGTGAAAGTCATCACCTTCCTCAGTGACTGAGTAGTTTCCAGCTGCACAGAATGGTCAGATCTTGGGTTTTCAAGCAGATTGAATCTGTAGGCAGTTGAAAGTAAATTTACAGCACACCCGAGGAAACGTTTCTGATGGGGAAGTACAGGAGGAAAGTACAGTACCTGCAGAAGGCACCTTATTAGCTCAAAGCCACAAACAGGTCAGACAAGACAAATTGCATTGCATCACAGAAACCAGGCAACTTTTCCTTAAAGTTACATATTCTCTCCATCCTCCTGTGGCTGGGAGATTTTTCTGCATTGCCTAGCAAGAAGGTAAAAGTTAGTTACGGGAGAATCAGAGCAAATGCCCTTCTGGGCCAGAAGAGCTATGGTCGATCTGGCCTAATATTCTGGCTCTGAAAGGGTTCGTGAGAGCCCTGGGGATGGGGAGAGCTACAGGAACAGCGTGCACAAACCTGCATGCTTGTCGTGGTCCGCTCTCCTGTCCTTGCCCCCTCATTTAGCATTTGGGGTTTTAGTGTACACTTCTTCTGTTCCTAGGTGTATCAATGCCTAATAATTGTTGGACTTGGCTAAATTTAGAATCATGTTGCAACTATGGCATCGATTTACTTTCTGAATTGACAGAGACGGTCTTTTCTTATAAGTAATCAATACTGAAAATAGATGTGGTGTGTTTGATCATTCAGTTCTGCAGTGCTCAGTATGGCTTTTGGTTAGAGAATAGATGATAAATAATAATTTCGTAGGAATGCATTCCACATTTTCCTCCTTCCTCGATGCTATTTTTTTTTCCTTAGGAAAAATCAGATATTTAATATAATCAGAGTTTTCAGTAGAGTCTTACATGTTCTAAATGTTTGGCACTGTAAGCGCAAATTCTCTTCCTAAAAACAAATCAGTCTTTTTCTCCTTATTTCAAGTTTTTTTTTTTTTTTATCCTCCACATGTGCCCTGGTTTCATTCACTCTGTTCCTAGTCTTTGTGTTGGAATTTATTTCACACAGTTTTCTCATCATAACTGAAAATGGCTTCACTTTGAGACCTGAGGAGTAATATGTGACCCAACTCTAGATAACAGATGTGAGCTTTGACTTGTATTTTCTTATTTCCCTTAACTTTAATGCCTTCTGAAGGCACTGATATGCTGTATTTTTAAAGCAGGCAGCTTGTTGCATTGATCCATTACCAAATGTTCCTGGATCCAGGATGCTGCTAGAGAGGCATGGCAGGGAAACATGCAAGTTGTAGCTTCTCTTATTGAATAATAATAATTTTGAATTTGTATCTTGGTAAGTAATAATAGTAAAAAAAAAAAAAAATCAGATTATATTCTGCAGTGTTGATTTCCTAAGTGATTTTCAGAAGCATCTTCTGCCTCTGGCACTGTGTAGTAAAACCATTATCCTACCATACAGTGCAATAATGACAGAACACATGCTGTGTAATGTAAACTTACTATCCAGTTCTAGGCAGATGTTATTAGGCTGCCATCTCTTTGAGCAGCAGTAGTGGAATTAAAAACCAACCAAACAAAAAACAACAGCAACCCCCCCCGAAATACCCTTCTCTCCCTCCCACCCCTCCAATAGCAATAGAACCTGTATTCATATCTGCCAAGTGATTTTGCATTGATGGAGGCTTTTCTTCCTTTAACAGATTCTTTTTTATTTAGTTTTTTTTTCCCTTGCCTCACAAAGGAAGGCCAATTCAATCTAGACCATATGCAATCTAGTGAATAATGTGACATCACTTTTTTTTTTTTCCTTTGAGGGGGGAGTTTACTTTCAAAACTGTCCTTCTTGAGGACTAGAGGAGAGCCTCTGGAAAATATATGTTAGGAATGAAACGTATGCCATAATCATTCTGTGCACCTATATCTGATTTTGTAAAAAGGAGTAAACCTGTTTTCCATTTGGTCTGGTTTAGATTATAAACTAGGACTACATCCAAAGACTTAGTGACTAAATAGTTCTCAGCCTCTAACGCATTTTTGTCTATGGATGTTTGTGAGTTAGGGAAGCATTATCATAGCAGCCATGCAGGTAATTAAGTTCCATGTAAAAAGTCATTCCAGGCTGTGGGGAGGTGTATCTGAGCACTAACTTGATCCTCATCTGTAGTTTCAAAATTTCCGCATTGGTCTGGGTTTGGCTGGGCTAGAGTTAATTTTCACAAGAAGCTGGGAGGGGGCACAGCCCGGACAGCTGACCTGAACTAGCCAAGGGGATATTCCATACCATATGGGGTTCAGATTCCCTTTACTTTAAAACTCAATTCTATATTGAGTCTATATTGTCAATATATTCTGTCATTATAGACAGAATTTCTGTCAATTATTACATTGACAGAAAACGGTCTATTTCTTGGTGGTTTTGTGTAATATTGTGCTATTGCTTCATGTTAAGCGAATAGTTACAGAAACTGAAGGTCTCTTTCTGAGCTCATCTCTATTCCGTGAGTATCACAACACTGAGTTTTCTCTCCGCTTTGCCCTGCAGGCAAGAGAAATCTGGGGCTTTCATGCATGTCCATCAGGTGACAGCCAGGCTATACCTAGGGTGCTGCTTGTTATGATTGCCCCTTGAGATCCTTATTAGCAGTCTCTGTGACCAAGCAGTAGATGGAGACAAGCGTTTCAGTCTCTTCTTGCTACACGACAGTGATGTGACCCTCTGGTTACAGCAGCATCACATTTTATTTCTTTATTTTGCACACAACTTTAAGGGTTTTTCAGCTTGCCTAAAATATCACCGCACTCATGAAGGAATGGAGGAGAAAAAAAATCTTTCTTCAAATTCCTTTTTATGCAGCTTGATTTTGATCATAATTTGCTACAGCATTTACATCTGGTACTTTCTTTGGACATAAACAGAGAAAGAAAAGAAAAAATAAACAAGAAATAAGGAATAAAACATCTCTTGTAATGATGAGCTTTCTCTTCTACTACAGTGACTTTTTTTCCCATAGGGAATGACTTGTGGATCTAGCCATCTTGAATGTTTGATAGGTACTTTGCACCACAGAAATAAATAAATCCATCAGCTTGGTTTAATGTGCACCCTTCAGTTGAGGCACAAGGGAACATGTTGGATATGTAAATAGTTGCATAGCAATTTTATACTGTTCTTTAAATAGCCGCTATGTGTACAGCAACACTTTGGTTTTGGAAGGAAATACTCTGTTGCAATTTATATATGAATAATAATATGAATAACATGAAGGTCACTTCATCATTCAAAAGAAATCCTCCATCTGTCACGTGAATGGCGTGTATCTTGAATGTTTCCATTGAATTCCCTCTCCTGTAGCATGCCGAGTGCTTTTCCTACCCTCATAAAGATGAATTCCCAGACCCACAAGGATCATTGGCTAAAAATCACATCCAAATTCCTTGAGAATGCATACACCCGAAGGGTTTGATTTGCTTTTTCTGTGACTAATTGCTAGAGGAGAACGATTGGATTTGGCCTTTTCCCTGCCACGCTCTAGTTTACAGTAACTTTTCCCTACATGTTTTCTGCAATGGGCAGGGTTACACGCAGCTTCCCGAACTGGCACAGAAAAGGGAGTGATTTTCTGCAAGCACACGGCTCGCGGCTGAGCTCTTTAATGGGACACGTGGCCAACCGAGCAGCCGGATGGACCAGCAGTTGTAGGTACTTTACACTGAACGCTATGCGGGAACTAACTCTTTGAAATCAAAGATAAACATACAGGGAATGAAACAGCAAATTAGTGCTGCCAAGAGAAGATTTGGTAGCCGCTGGGATTTGTCAATAACTTCCAATAGTTTGCCCAGTAGCAGGGAGGAAACAGACCTTTTAAAACGAGGAAATCCTCTGTGTGGCAGGGAGACAGGAGGAAGATCCAATATTCTGCCCTGAAACAGCCAGACTTCACCAGTGCGAGAGTGAGGAAAAAATGTTTATTATAAGTTGTTTACTGCCAAATGATTATTTAATGTTCTAAATATCCTGAAGAAATAGGTCAGGATATAAAGCCCTATGATAAAATATTTACAGTTGTCAGGCCAAGTGAGGTGTATGGGGGGGGTTGGAGTGTTGCGTGTGACCTAGATAGATTTGAAGTCTTGCTAGATGGCGGAATATGATCTGAGAAGGGTGATCCCTGAAGATTTCTATCACATGTCAAAACCAGGGTGGTTGTGAAATGTTTCTCTTACTGAGATGATCATACCTGGAAAACCACTTCTCAAGCCCTTCCCAAATTCTTTCCTAAACCTTTGTATGCATTTATGCTGCTGGTGCATGTTGCGTAATATTCTATGAACTGCAATAGTACGATCTTCTCTAGTTTGTCTTTAAGAGAATAGTGTTTTCTGTGTGCTGTGCAAGGGAAGAGGGCACAAGGAAGTGGACAGCATTGAGATGTAATACAATTGAAAATCCTAAAAAATTACTGATTTTTCTCTCTTCTTGGAAGAGGTGACTCTCTTTGGATTTTCGTAATCTGCAAAAGGTTGTCTTTGTGCAAGATGATTGCACAGTGGCTAATTTAGAATGGGCTGTTAAGCGGTCGAGGGCTTGTGAACTGCCATTTTTACCAAAAATAGCTGGTTTATCTTTCATTACAATTTAAAGTACCCCTACCGCTCCCCTGCTCCATTTTCAGCTACTCATGTGTATTCTGCTGCAGGTGAGGTTTCCACCACATGGTTTTCTATGTCCTAATAGGTTGTAATCCTGTGAACTGGTCACTTGGCACACTTGAAGAAACGGAAAGCTTTGCAGTGGGAGGATAGGAATGAACAACTGGTTGGT
Organism: Buteo buteo; assembly: GCF_964188355.1. NCBI lineage: Eukaryota > Metazoa > Chordata > Aves > Accipitriformes > Accipitridae > Buteo > Buteo buteo. The sequence goes on along the minus strand of NC_134176.1, from coordinate 52,176,926 downwards.
GGGGGAAGGTGGAGCTTCCCACAACGACCAGTTGCTGATGGACTAGAAAGTTTTGGTTAAGAAAAAAATAAAAAAGTATGAGTGATTTTTCTTTCTGCTTCCTGTCTTACTCTTCAGTGATGCTGAGAAGGTTACACCTCCACTGGGAACGAGGTACATACCCCCTTCATTCCTGTAAAAGTAACTGCCAACTGTGTTTACAGCAGTAAATGAACACTTCCTATTATCCTAAGTAATATTTTTAGAAGACATAGGGTTATAGTCAGTTCTCATGAGGAATTTTTCAATCAATATTTAGTTTACTGAAAAAATTAATACTGAAAAGATTTGTTATGCAAGCATCCTATTTTCAATATTTCTTACTTATAAAAACTCACGATCTTATATTCTGTAGTTTAATTAAATTTACGCTAGAAGAAAGTTAAAAATGGGGGAAAATAAATCAAAATCAGATATTGAAGTTGAACCAGTCTGCTTCCATTTTTCAACTGACTTTTTGGTTCATTAGTAATATCTAATTCCCCACCCCCCACCTACCCCCCAATAAGGTGGACTTCTTTTCTCTTTAAGAATTTTAGCATATAGAAAAACTTCACCTTATCCTTTCCTTGTGGATGGAAGTGACCCAATTCATCTTACTGAGTCCCTGCAAGATCAGAATATGGTTCCTAAGGGGACAAAAAAAGACAAATAGCTTTTTCTTTAATTATTTTGGGGGGAAATGGAAGATATGATAATAGATTCCACATTCTTCCCACTGAGAGCTGAGTTGTTTTGGTGAAATTTGTTAGGCAGTGGTTTCTACAATGATTGTAGTTCCTTAAAGATGCTGAGTGCCAACTCCATTTGTGTCCTAACTCACTGGAGTATGGAAAAAAAACTTGGAATCTTATGTAAGTGTGCGCTTTCCAACAACTTCACACAACAGTGGTAAGCCAAGATGGTTGAAAAATTATAGATATTCCTACGCTATTTTATGTTAACTAGGGATGCTTAGTTAGGTATCTATTTTAATGTACATGCTTATAAATGTGTCATCTTTATTAATGTTTGAATCACTCATTGTGTTTGAGTTCTTCTGCCGAAAGAGTAACTTAAACTTATACTGTCTTTTGGCTTTGCAGTTTACTTAAAGCACAAAAAGGAGTTTCATCTTTAGCCAGCAAGAGCTTACCATGTATTGATTTTTTTTTTTTTTGAGTAAGAATTTCAGACAAATATAAAAATATTGTTTTATGTTTTATGCTTTGCATTTTCATGCATTTCATGCATTTTCATGATAAGTAGGTGAGATTAAAAACATGCCAGAAATACAGCTACAGTGTAACCATAGACTGTATGCTGTGTACTGATCTTTTCAGTTGCTATTAAGCTGTAATACACCCAATGTTGGTAATAATACATACTTTCAAATTGTTGATCAGTTCTGGTCTCTTATGTTTATAATCAATAATTGGATAGAGTTTAAATTAATTGTGTTGACTTGGTCTAGACATTAAATCAACTTATAAATGCAAACTAGTAGTCATTAAAGTTAAATGAAAAATTGAGTCTCTTGGCTTATAAAAACTTTACTAGCATTTGTGGTTCTGATCATTTTGCTAAAGATGCAGATATTATAATATCAGCTGTTTGACTTTTGCATAAGTTAGAGAAAAAATGGAAAGGTATTTATTATGCAAAAACTGGCAGGGAAAAGAAAGAGGAAACCAAATGGTGCTCAGTTATTTCAGATAAAATTGTCGTTAGATGCCCCAGTGAAGAGTAAATCTCCAGATTAGATTTCTAAACTTTTTTCCTCCACACACTACAAAGAGCGATAAGACCTTGGAAGCTGGGGCAAAACTGATCCGTGTGACAGGTCTGTACATGTCTGTCACATCTCCCTAGTCTTCTGGGATAGGGTGCGTTTCAGCCAAAAGACAGAGCGATGGATCAGATCAAGGCTCAGGGGACAATGGGATTCTTGGGGCTAAAGTGAATAATGGGATTATGTGGCTCAGTACTCTGAAATGCTTGCTAGGATATCCAAACTATGCTGTGTATCCTAGGCTAAGAACAGAGCCTGGATTTCAGCCAGATGCTAGATGTTCAAGGGACCAAGGGTTAGAACTCAGCCTGAAAGCCTGCCCCCCAAAAGGGCACATACCCAGAGCTGTGAAAGCAGCATTGTTTGTCTTAAAGCATTTCTGGCATTTTTGTTTCTACTTCACTGGAGGAAGATGGGTATAATATCCCTTACTCTCCCTCTGGTCTAACAGGAAAAGCTAAAGATAAACAAGGTTGAGAAATGGCTCAATTGTCTGTAATGAAAAAAATGTGCTCAGTGGACACTTTCATTTTACAGCTATTACCCTTAGGACCCTCCTTATTCTCTCAACTAGCTTTGCTGATGATTAAAGTCTTGACTGATCATTATTCTCTGAGGTACTTTGGTAGGATTTATGGCTTTGAAGTGGTTGTCACATATGCCACTGAAGTACTTCACTCCTTTTTTTTTTTCCTCCTATCCTGACACCTCCCACAACCAAAAAGGGGTGGCTGGACTGGAGTTCTAATGAAACTGAAATCGTAGCAGCTTTGCCAGTGAGGAAGGGTTTGAGAGCAATTTAGTACAAAGACAAGCTGCTAAAAACAGAATCGTGGTGTTTCAGATGATTATTCCTGGGTAAAGTTTCATATTGCTGTTTGTGAAAGTCTTTTCTGGTTTTTGCATTACTGCTCAAGTGATTAAATCTGTAATGGAAGTTATGTTTGTGTTTTGTGCTCACAGCATAAGATGGTAAAGATATTTTTATAGGCTAGCTTTAAGAAAAAAAGTAAACCCGAATATTAAGCTGTGCATTTATGGAGTTGTTACATGCAGAAAAGAATATTAGAGGTGCTACACCAGATCAGTGGAAAATGCTCTGTTTGGGAACCTGCCTAGTAGGGTTAAACCAGAAGAACTCGGATGTGAAGCCAATAAACAGAGTGTGTAGGGCTGAGGCAAATCCTTAGTGGGAGAACTAAGCAGCTCCTTATCAGCCATGATCAAAACCATTACTCCTGCAACGTAGAGCAATGAAGCATTAACATCACTGTTGAGTCAGTACCCACTGTATGAACTGAAATGGGTAAAATGCTAAAAGTACTGCCAAACTTCGGATCTCTTCAACTAAGTGAGAAAAGCTGAGGCAGGATGAAAGGACTGATTTGGAAAAGCAGTTATAAAGAAGAAGAGAAATTTTACTGTAGTCTAGTTTCAAGTTCTTCTCATGAAAAACAGTTGAAACACAGGCTGTGTCTTTTCAGCAAGTGGAAAAGAAAAGGAATCCAGACTGCGGGACAAATATGAGTTAGCTGAGGTCAGGGCAGAAACAGGCATTTTCAAACCCATTATTGTCAGGGTGCCGTGTTTATATCTATGTGATAGTTTAGCTAGATCTAAACTCCAAAAAGTGCCTGACATTACCATTTGAGGGTAGAAAGGGAGTACTATGTTCTTGATCTTAGTTTGCTCTTTGCTCTTGTGATGGTCACTCAAGCAAGCAAATGCCGGTGTTCTTTCTCAGTGTAGTTCTGTGATGTTTTCTCTAGCGGTTGCTCAGTAGTTTCTCAGCTGAGTTGACAGAACTGTTTTTTCATGGGGCTGTGTTGTACAACACTGGATGATCTAAGTTAAACCAGAAAACTTCTTTCAGAGGCAGTAGGGCTGACTGTCCTCGCAGAAGATAGTTGTCTGCCATAGGTGTGTATTATTATCAAGAGGCAGGGGTGATGATCTGTGTTGCCGTACCCTCATGGGAGACCGGCAGGCAGTGGTACCAGTTTGCTTTTACTGTGTGCATGGGAAATGGGATAGCTTTTTTTAAAATAAGGAATAATACTTATTATCACAAATCCTAAAAATGAAAGTAAAGACTATTTTGAGGATTTCATGAACAAATGTTCAAAAAGTGAATGCCATGGCTACAATGCTTGTGATCTTAGAGGTGAAACAGTGAACAGGAAGATTTCCTTACCCAGTCTCTATTTCTCATGATTTTTCTTGCAAACCACCAGAGTACATTTTGTACCAGTCATAGTGCCTTAAGTTAGTCTCCAAGATCATCTAGTTATTTGATTCCCCACTGAGACTACAACTGTGTGAACTGGGAAAAAAAGGGGGGTTGTGTCCTGATCTGATACTAGGAAACCTTTTAAAAAATCTTGTTTTTCTGACTGCTTAGGAATTGACAGCTTTAGTTCTGGCAGTTTCAGGGAAAGGACAGGAGAGAGAATTAGCCGTTCCCTTGTCAAGTGTCCTCATACTGTAAATGTACTAGGTGCAGCCATTAAGAGCTGTAATGTCAATATAGCTTCTTTTGTTGTCAAAGTTTCCGACTCAAATGCAGAGGTGAGCTGTTAAATACTCCAGCTGATCTCGGTGACAGCCTTTACCTTTCTTCTGCAGTACATCCCCCCTCTCTATTCTTCTTACCTTGTTCCCTCTATCAAGTCGTGTCTCCCCAGACTCCCATTTCTTTCTCCTTTTCCCTCGACATGCTGGCTGGCATTGACTCCTCCTTAAAGGAGGCAAAGCTCCAAGATACAATAGTACAACTAACTTGCAGGCCAGCGTATCTACTGCAGGGATAGAAGCACCGTGGGGTGGCCAGCTAAGAGGCAGCCAACCACTTGGACTAGATGGATGCCATCTGGCTTCCCTGTCAGCACCTATCTATATGCTGGCCAAGATACATGAGCTATCTGTCTGCTTCGCTGTTCAGTACCCAGAAGGTACGTACTGCTTTTTTAACTCTCGTGGAGAGCTGAATGTCTCATATCTGCTTTTGGATTGTATTTTGTCTGTAGTATGCAGCCTGTTGTCTTCGTTTTGTTGGTTGGGATTACATTTAGGGATTGTTCTTCAGAAAAAAACCTCTGTCTTGTCATTATTTCCTGAAGAATTTTCAGCACTTCAGTTTCTTCATCGTTGCAAGTCAGACTTTGATGCAAGAAGACCCTATAGGATCTCTCTGTCTCTCCCCCCCCCCAAGTTTTTTATAAAAAATAAAAAAAAAAAACAACAAACACCCCCCCCCCCCCCCAAAAAACGACCACAAAACACTCATTAATTCCTTTGAAGGGGTGGGAAGAGACAGCTTAGAAAACTCAACATTACATCCTGACCATCTGAAACTATTGGATTCTTTGACCCAGGCAGCTTGATGAAAACTGACTTGGTATCCTGTCCTGTCAAAGGACCTGTAAGTACTTTTGATTACTCTTGTAATGTGTCTTCCTCCAGAAACAGTGCCTGTGGTTAACATTTTTGCTATTAAGTAGCAAAGTTCAAGGACAGAAAAACTGCAGTGAATGTGGTGTGTGAATTTCAATCTCTGTGGTTTTCCTTTTGCCCTTGGAGAGATTAATTTTCTGCTGTTTGACACACGCTGAGCCCAGAAACACTCCTAAACATTCTTGTTCTCCCTCTGTTAACAACCTAACATAGCTTATTTTATTATTAAAAAATAATAATGAAAAGAAATAATCAGTGGTTTTCACTTGTTTTTCAGATACCTAAGCATAAATGCTTACATGTGTTGGCTGAAATTTATTGTTGTCCCGAGATGATGAATGTGTGTATGTGCATGGAATGAAAAAGTCAGCATGTGTATGAGGAGACGCTAATGGCATCATATCTCACGGGGTCTATGTTCCTTCCCTGTGCACGGTTTGGTAGAAGGGAGGTGTTATTAGTGTCATGGTATAAACATCTTTTCATATCAAAAGTGTAGCGATATGGCTAACTGCTACATATATTTTATGAGAGAAGATTCCTGCAGCAATAGTCCTCAAAAACATGGTCATTACCAGGAATTACTGACTGGATTTTTAGTTAATGCCCCAGGTAGGACAGAGCAGAATCATTTGTGTCCTGCCTAGCTAGTCATTAAATATGGTAATGACTGTGTTTAGGAAAAGGACTGTTCCTGTTATAATCATAACCATCGTTGTTATGATAGAAATTCAGTCTGTTCTTGCCTGTTTGTGTTTCTGAAGTCCATCTAACCTGTGCATCTGTTTTGGAAAACTGGTTCTTTGTCAAGCGGTAATTGCCAGCTTTGAAAGAAAAAAAAAGTAGAAAGACCTTCAGGAGGACTTTAGAGAATACAAATTATCCTGCTGTAGAGAAATATCATTGTTTAGGCAAGTATTGCAATTTGGGAGGAAAAAAAAATTAAGAATGGGCCTGGATGGCTGAGTGGCCTTAATACACTCTTGTCTCACTGTCCCTATAGAAATTTAATTCAAATGAGGTCTTTTTTTGGCACTGCCTTGCTAAGTTCATCGGTTTGCCTGAATTTAAAGGATGCGAATGAGTAAACAAAACCCTCATATTTTGACATAATTCACAGCATTTGAAGGCCAGAACTCAAATCTAGGAGTTTTGCAGGACAGGTTCAGTGGAGATGCCGTCTGTCAATACCAGAAACTAGGGGTAAGGGGTCTGGGATGGGGCCTGGAAAGGTTCTGCACCATTGAATTCAGTGTTTTGCAAGTTAGCGTTTGAGTTTTGTAGAGAAGCTATATGTTGCAATGAGGAATAGAATCACAATATGAATAAGAAGGCTACCCTGTTGAAATGGATTTGAGGCGAGTCATGCATTAAGTGAAAAAGAATTAAGAATAGTTTATATTTCTGTATTGCTCTTTTACTATTAATTTAATAACTAATTCTGAAGAGATTTAATAAGATAACGAGGGAGACAGCTGAGAGTGATGCATTGGGAGAGACTATTAAGAAAGCCAGCTCTATAAAGCTTGTCTACCTCTGTTAACATTAAAATACTGTGTGTGTTAAAATGTTTCTGAATTACAACAGAAAAAAACAGCTGGTGTAAGCCCTGTGCTGTAAGCTGTATCGTTCTACTATTAAGACACATCGTTGTCCCCTTGTTGCTGCTCTCTTGACTAACTTTTCTTTACAGAGAATGTGTTTACTAACGGTTTCCTGCTGTGGAGGAAAAGGAAATGTATCTTTTGTCAGCAGACTGTGTCTTTTCCCTTTGTTTCTTAGGGTCTTGTTTATATTGGAAATATTCTTTGTTACATGCTAAGTTAACAGAGTTTTAATCAATTTATGGCCCCTAGCCATGACCCCTTTTTAACTCTTGAGAAACTTTCCAGGCTCCTTCAGCATTTGGATGTTCATTTTTATCATGTCCTTTGGAGTTAATTGGAAACCTTTGTCTCTTTCACAGAAAGTTACTTTACCCAATCTTCCTCTGTTAAATTCCTCAAGTATTCTAGATTGATTTCTAGACCATTACCAGGTATTGTCATATTCTTTTAACCATTGAATATATTTCCTCATGTTAGAAAGATAAAAATGTCATGTGTTTCCTCGTATCCAAAAATTAAATATAACTTGACAAGAAACCCAGAAAATCAGGTCAGAGAAAGTAGGAGAGAAATGACATTCATGTCATCCTAGCAGTTATCTGCTAATGCACCTTTGCAATTGCTTGCAGTAGAAACTACTCAGTTCTGGGTGACCATTACAACATTCCCCTTAATTGTATCTGCTTGTTCACTAAAACTTGCTTGACAGCTGAATGTTTTAGTCTTCTGACAGATAATAATAATAAGAATGAGAAAAGAGAGGACTGGCATTGTGCTCAGAAAGCCTTGCAGAACAGTGGTGAAGTCTGCCACCGGGAACACAGCCTCTGCTGTTGAGATACTTAGAGATCCTGATAGTAACGAAGGGAAAAGGAAACCACAGGGACCCCTGTTAGGGACTTGGAGTCAGTTAATGGGAAAACGAAGATGAAGACTGAGATGATTCAGAGATGAACAGGATGAAGATTGTGTGGTGGGGAATGAATAAGAGAAGTACAGCAGAGGACGAACTGAGAAACTGATACGTCTGTTTGCATTTTGGGGATATGGGGTATTCCTGTTTTGGGGAAAAGGAGAAGGGACATAATTGGGGCTCTGATGGATAAGAATAAAAATAATTAGGCTGTGGAGGGAGTGGAGAATAGGATGTCTGCAGAGAATTACAGGGCTTGTAGAAGTTCAGGGCTCCCTCCATCATGAGCAAAAGGCTAGCAAGGTACTATAGCTATTAAGTATACAGGTGGTATAAGCACACACATAAAATAGAAAAAAAGAAAGCCAATGCTTGTATGGACAGAGTCAGGGCCTTTTCATTTCTTTAGTCTGGGCCCACGTTGCTTGTCCTGTATCACTTGGGAAGGGAGGTTCTGGGGCTTCTGACACAGAAAAGGCCGGGACAGCTGTGTCCAGGGAGCTGAAGTGCTGGGGTAGCAGGGAGCATGTCGTGGGACGGTTGTGTGTTCAATGAACTCGGCTTTCAGAAATTTTGAATGTTTGATTCCTCTGCAAATGCTTGTCAAGTGTATAATTTTTGCACATCTCTCAAACAGTAACGAGTTTCTTCTAAATGATACACAATTAGTACATTTCACCAATAGTTTGATGCAAAGATATCATTTGTCCCCCCAGTGTGTACGTTTGTTGTCCTATTTGTTAAACCAAAAGATCATTATTGATGTCCAGCCTTTGAAAAATTCAAGGAGACATCTGGAAAGGTAGGTCAGAATAGTAATTTCCACTTTAAAAGTCTCAGTGGGAGGATTAGCTGAGGGGTGGGATTAAATTCACCTATGTTTGTGAATTGGAATTTGATTGTCTGTTGAAGCAGAGTTGTAAATTGCACAGATCTGTGTTCATATTAATGTAGTGATTTGTATGTTATGGCTACCATAAAAGTTTTATAGGGCTAGTGGTAGGGTAATGTTTTGTCCCTTTTGCCAACTTTTGTCATCCAAAAGAGTGGAGAGACACAAGCCAAGTGCAGAAGTATTTTAATCTTCAGGCTTTGCATGTTTTACATCTTCCAAAGTGGAAAAATAATTCAGTTCCTTGTGGCACGTGCTTTGGGTTTGGAAGCCTACTTTAAAAAGGGTAAATTGGGAAGGTTTTTTTGCATGACATTTTTATTCATACATTACCAGATGTCAATGATGTGTGTGGTACTGACTGTTGCCCAGCTGTGTCAAGATCAGCAACTTGGACAGCACATTTCTACTGGCATTTTGGTGACCTTTCTTTTAAACACCTTTGAGTTTGGCTGATGAGGCTGAACATTCAAAGTTCCAGCCATGCCTAATGAGAATTGCATTTGCAGCACCTTTTCAAAACTGGGCTCTTAACTGGGTGTGCAGGTTGCGTTTATCATATACCACCTCATATCCAAAGTAAAATTGTTTACTTCCTTATCTTTTGTAAATTCACAGTATCACATTTAGAGATGGTATCACTCCCTTTTTGTAGTATGCAAATGACACTGAAATCTTTCCTTTGAATCTGTGCATGGAGTGATTGAAAAAACCCAAGTAAATGGATTTTTAATCTAAACATGCAAAAGAGGACATACATGAAGTAAATATAGGTTGAACTGTGATAAATAAGAGGCTCTGATTCTGCAGGGAGGTTTAAATTGTTATTAGCAAAAACCTGCTAATCTTCATGAGAGGAAAATTATTACAAGTAGAGATTTTGGAGACTGCAAGGATGGCAGTTTCATCTGAGCTGTCTCTAAAATCCTGTGGGCAATGAGATAGCCAGCAAGGATTTCAAGTTAGCTTATTCTCCAGCATTCCTAATCTGCTTACTTTATGGTGGGGTTTGATGCAATAATATACTTTCCCTCCGTATTGCAAGCTGCTCAGTTTGAGTCCTTACAATTTATACTTTGGCATAAGAAAATAGAAGAATGCTGTATCAGCTGTCCCATCACAGTCGTTTTGCCGCTCTGTGTGAAAAAGAGGTTAGAGAGGTCTGCTGAGGAGATTTCACAATGCGATGGTGGCAAGGGTTATATTACTCACGGAAGCAGCAACATGAGAGGAAAAAAAAGATAAGAGAATAAACTTTTCTCTGTCCTTTCAGAGTAACCTTAGCAAACACAAATCTGGATACTCTTTCAATAAAGCCCAGAGCACCAGAACAGTGGAGTGCATTGCCCTTTGACAGGTCATTAACCCATCCTGACAGTGAAAGGCAGCCAGAGGTAGAGGCGTGATGTGAGAACAGATTTTAAGAGAGTTAAAGTGCAAAGTCTTGTGTTAAAGAAAAGGGAAGGAGGTATGTGCTGTCCTTCTCTCTACTAATTTTGTGTCAGGAACTTCACAAATAGCAGGAGTTATTCCTTCAAACATGTGTGTCCTGTAGGAGTAGATGTATGCAAAAAGATAAGCATGGTTGAATAATGGAGAAGTGACCAGGAACGCATGTGGCTGAGAACTGGTGGAAAATCGGGACTCTTTCTGTCAGTTCTGAGTTGCGTGGGGTTTTGGCAAAAAAGAAACAGGGGTTTGTTGTTATCTTTTGTCAGGCTATTGGTTTTGCTAAGTTCAAAAGTAGTGGCCTGCATAAGTCTGAAACCATTTGAATTGTGGTTTAAATCTGTTCCCTTCATGTGCAGAACAAGTCTAAAGGGCTATTTCTGGTTAATTTGTGTTTATTCTAAATTTCTTGTGAGCTATCTGGTCTTGAATGGTTGTATAGTCATTTAGTTATGTGTACAATTGTTGCCAACTTACAATTGTATTTTGTCGAATTCCTGCCCACATACTTCCTGCCCAAATTTGTCTGCTTCTGGATTACTATGCATTAATAGTTTTGATGCAGTGCCCTTGAATATGGCATTGAACATATATGCTCTCAAATGTTCACATCTGTTAGTCTTTGCAATCTTTAAATTCTCCCCTTCTTTGCCGTCTCCTCCGAAGAGCCCCCGGAATGCTGTTGTATTAAATAGAATTTCAGCAACAGCCAACAGACCTTGCCACGTGTTATGCCGTTATGCTTCTCTCTGACCTTATTACACAAGAACAACCATTATATAAATTTATGCTAGTTAATTGGTATTGCTGTCTGCTACCGTGTCACAGTGTGCTGGAAAACAGGTCTTTGCAGAATGAACTTTAGAGGTGGCCATTGTGGCAAAACTTACCATTTTACATTCAAGGGAGTTTCCTAAATTCAGGATAAAGAAATTTAGCTATTGGTTAGTTATGGCTCACAGTGATCTGGAATAAATTCTTGGTAAAAAAAAATCAAACTCAGCGGTTTTTTGTTAAAGCCCTGCCTTTTGTGAAGTCACCTTGTGAAAAGCTGTGTTGACTGATGGCTGCATGAATTCATTGTGGAGCTTCATGTAACTTTCTGTGAAGTTCAGTGAGGGGGAAGGTGTTGGAGGTATTCCATACATACTCTTTTCTTAGGAGTTCTTAGGTTCTAAGTTGGTGTCAGCTGCATAGCAGATTTACATATCAACTTGCTCTTTCAGTTGATGGTTGATCACCTTTTAGATCCAAAAATGAGTTTGAGTGACTGCTTGTATTTACCATACAGGAAAAAGTTAGTGCCATACATATAAAATGAAATCTGGGGACCTCTTTTGTACCCCCGAATCATAGAGCACATATAAGGCAGCCTTCTGTCAGAAAGCCTGAGTACACATTATAAATAAATATTGCCCTGAACAGTCATAAATAACACTCTTAGCTTTTAATGCATAATTAACATTGAGTAGTAGCTAGTAACACAGCCAAATAATTATGCCACATTTTAAGACTATTTCTGTCTGCTTCAGCCACACAGTCAAGCAGTTAAAATACGGCCAGTTCTTTGGAGTTTGGCACAGTAATTTTTAGCTACAAATTCCCAGTGAGCTCTTTAAAAATCTAATTAGTAACAACCATTAGCGTTGGCTTATTCCTCTGCTTTAGACACTAAATAAGCAGCATGTTTTTGTAGGGTAAAGTCCTACAGCGTACTTGGAATAGAAGCTACAATGGTTCATTTTCCTCTTCCTCCTGAACCAGAGCGCCTTAAATTACCTGGTGGTGCGAGTGGCTTAATCCGGTTATGAGTAATTAGGTACCAGACTACTTTCACGCCCTGATTCCCTGTGACCAGGACATGACCATCCTGCCGTAAGAGCTGAAAGCCCTCACTCGCTCACATATTTGGTGGGGACCTGTGCTAAGTGGTCTGCTTCGAATAAATACGCAGAAGAGAACGATTAGCTGAGGCTGACCCTACGAAATCTGACTGAGGTTAGGTGAGAAAACTGATCTAGGAGGTTAGAAAATACAGTCACTCTCATGAGTTTCTCCTCAGTTCTTTACTCAAGCATTTCATTAGGTCACAACTTGCAACCCAGCCCGATTCAAAGGAGCAGGTTACTATCTGTGGTATGACGTAATGTATGCAAGTATACAATCTTAGAGCTGATTTTTAAATAAAACCATACAGCTGCATTTCGGGTGGTTTAGCCTGTAAGATGCCTAAATGTTTAATGTGGTATCTAAATTCATAAGTCTAAATTTAAAAGCCTTTGTTTCCTCATTTACAAGTGTTACCTTGTGTGAATGTAGCGGGGTTGACCTGATTTAATATTACAGAGTTCTTAGAGATACTTTCCAGAGAAGGTTTCAGTAAAAGCAGAACAGAAAGTTGTAGCAAGATGCATGTCTTTGTAATTATTTGATTCAAGAACTATGCAACAAAAATGTTGCATGCACTGGAGAATGACAGTTGCACACTGAATTGTATAGAAAGCCAATTTTGTGCTCAATAGCTGCATTTTGTCAATACTTTATAAGTAGCTGTTATTATTTGTGTTATACATGTATATTAGTAGTATATTTCACATTGAGTTTGCAAATGGTGTAGACGTTATGCAGCATAAGGCCACGGATACCACTGCAGGTCTAGAAAACAGGAAATACTTCAAATGCTAATTATTTTATTTTTAAAGTATTTTTTCTGGTGCAGTCCAAAAGGACATAGAAAAGAACTTTCAATACTAAATATAAGTAGAATACTTTCAAGGCTACTTAAGACTTCTTCCCACCTGCCTTTTCTAGATATAGTAAGGTGTTATTAGAAACAGTTATCTTCTATCTTTTAGGGTTTTATTTGGATGATCTCTGGTTCTTAATTGAAGAGTTGATTTCCAAAATGACTAGATGTTATTCTGATTTGACTTTATGTAGGATTTTTTGTAGTAATTGTTGGACGTCCTGGGACATTGTAGTGAAGAGTTACTTAACACATACTTAGTTTTTGTTTTGTGGTTTGTTTTGTTTTTTTTTTTTTTTTTTTTTTTTAAGAGTATTATTTTCCAGGTAGCTCTGAAGCCATGTTTTTATACAAGCATACATTATTCTTATTTTTACAGCAGATCCTTGACTATGAAGATTTCTTGTGCTCCCTGAAAAGTTTTGAATTATCTTCTGTATATACTCAGAAGTTGAGTCAGCAGGCTGACATTTCCTCAAAAGGCAAAACTTCAACAGTAAACATGTAGCCTGATGATCAATTAATAAATGAACCCACAACTTGGTTCTCTCTCCAAATACAGCTCTGTGTACCTTATTTTAAGGATTTCTCTTCTCCCCTACAGACAAAAAAAAGGAGGATAACTTAATTTGAGTGTTCCTCTGTCTGATCACTTATACTGTGCAAAATTTCCAGATAGAGATCATGCCTTACAGCTTGTTTCATCATATTTTTTTCCCCAGTCTTTAATGCTGTTTAGTCTGCAACTGTATTATTTTGTATTTTAGGCAGAGGAAATTGTGAGCCTTGGCTGTACCGGGGTGAATTCTGAACACAAGAACACATCGCCCCTTTCTTCCTAATCGAGTGATACTTTCAGAAGATAAATGAACAACATCTCCTTAGTTGTCAATGCTTATAAACATAATGGCAGCAGAAAGTATTCCGAGAGCAGCAGCTCTCCAGCACTTACTGGCACTGTTAGTGCCTGCAATTTTACAGCTGCTGATCCACCCCCCTTTCTGGTACAGAATACAAAGTTCCCTTGGGGAGATCTTCTGTGGCAGAGGTAGTAAGTCAAGCACAGGACCATTTTTAAAAGTACTGATTTTCACTACTTGCTCCATTATTTCTATCCCAACCATTTTGGTTTTAGCATGGAAAAGGTGTTTGAACACTTTCCCTATTCTTCCTTGAATGTGGCAACTCATCTGTTTCTCGCTGCATCCTGATGTAACTGGAGAGAAGGGCAATGTGTTTCCCTGAGTTATTATCTGATCTGCTGGCTCTCAGATTGTCTAGCTAGGAGTTCTCACTTTTTCCCCCTGTATCTCTTAATTCCATCACTTAATCTCTTTATAGTACACTTTGTCCTTTCCCTTGCTTTGTTTATCCAGAGAGGTGATGGGAGTCACTCCAGCAGGGACACTGCAGACATAATATGTCCCAAGTTCATCACAGAAGGCTGAGGCAGTGGCCTTGAAAGATATCTACTTCATTTCTCTTCCCTGCTATGGATCCAAGCAATTTTCTCTGCTGTAAAGCTCTGTTTGCTAATGCAACCCAATAACTGATATTTCTGGCCTGAATTCATCCTTGCTGGAAATAGCCCCTTTGCTTTCAGTAGAGCTATTTTAGGGATGGATTTAGTCATCTAGCTTGTTAAATTATGCTCCTTTCTGTTCCTTGATTTCCTGCTTTCCCACAATGTGAAATCTATAGTCTCCTCTCTTGGGTCAGCATTTTATTTTCAATGTGAAATACAAGTCCTGGCTCCGAGGCAGTGATAAACCACTGGAAGAGATTCTATTATATAAAGGATTAATATTAAAGTATTTATTCTAACACTGAGTAGTAGGAGTTGAATACTGGAAGGTCTGCTATTTTTTTGCCAAAATGTGTTTCTTACAAGAGGGTGCCAGGCTAATAATGCGTAAGATTGCATTTTTTCAATGTCAAGAGACAACAGAAAATCAGGAGGGGAAGGAGGGGAGAAGATGCCTGTGGATTATGCAGCTGACATCCAATGGACCTGAGAGAATCTGAGTAGTAACAGGGAACTGGCTTACTGTGAGTTATTTTGGCCACGTAAATTCTTGAATTTTCATGTCTGCAAAGCTGCTTTGCCAGTTCTACTAATGATTTAGATTAGCTTCCTTATTGCTAAGGTCTGTTCTATTGCTGGTATGAAAGCGTGCTCTAAAAAGAAATGTGTATAATTATGAATCTGCACTTTTATCAGTCCTTTGAAGACTAACAGGCTATTCAATGCGTATTGGAACACTGTTTCTGCATCCACCTCAGAGAAATTTAAATTTGAGAAGATCAGTTTTTATATTCCATGCCTGAAATTCCTATAGACTAGAATAGAGTTACAACAGTAATCCAGAAAACTAGCCAGACTGCTGAGATACCTTCTTGGGTGTCTGAGGCCTCTCTTGTGATTTTTTTTTCTTCCTCCAGTTCTGAACAATGCATATCAGAAACTGTGTTGTACATTTGCAAATATATTAAATCTAAAGTACATTAAATTTTTATATTCAATATAAAAATAAATAGCTTAAAGTATTATGGAAGTGATAAAGACCAGAACGTTGTGGGTTTTGGGGTTTTTTTTGGTGGTTTTGTTTTTTTTTTTTTTTTTTTTTTTTTATGGTTCCGTCTATAAATTTAGCAGAGACTGATGGCCCATAGGATCTGTTTCTGGCTTCATTAGCAACAGTGATAGTCTACACAAAACATAATTACAGAATTTTGGCAGGTGAAGCTGAAAAGAGAAACACCAATTACTGATACTCTGTCCCTGTGGGTAAGCTTTTGTTCATGTTTCAGGGCATGAAAAGATCAGTACAAAATGCCTATGATAAAGCAGTCTAAAAATGGGGTTACTGAGGCATATGCTATATTTCTTTGCTTGGTCTTCCTGTGTTAATGACAGCTTTTGAGGGCTTAAACTGGATGAATACCCTTGAAATGTTATTTCAGAGACTAAACATTGTCAGCAGTAGAGACTGTGCAACCAAGAGATGACACGAACTGGCCAGGACCAGAAAAGAACTCAGAAGGAAAGCAAGGATGAAATAGCCAAATTACACTACACATAACCAATAAATGTGATTTGTGTCCTCTTGCTTCCTGCTGCCTAGGTACTTGAAGGCTGTGAGGTGCAAAATACAAGTTCCTAAACAGGGCTTCAGGAAGATCTGGAGAACTGTACATGGCAAATTATTAGAGTCTGTATGAAAACCAAAAGGCCTTGTGGATAAATACACTGGGGAAGGGTCAGCATAACTTCTGTGAAGTGAATCACACTGTACAAATGTACTGCAGTCATCTGAAGGAAGAGCAGCGTGGCTGATAATTAAATTTAGCTCCGTCTCCTAAAGGCTTGTGAGAAAGCCCTTAAGGAAGCAAGAAGCAGGGGAATAAGGGAAGTCCTTCAACGGGTAAACCAGCCATTTAAACATGGGAAACACAGGGCAGGAACAAATGATCAGTTCCCTAAGTCACTAGTGGAGTTCCAAAAATATTTGTGCTGGGACCTGGGCTATCCAGCATGTGTAACAACGTGCAACAGGTGGAGTAGGAAAGCTTGTTGATGCACGTAAATGGAAATACTAAAATTAAGTTGAAGAATTGGAGGAGGACCTTAAGCAACTCAGTAGCTGCCTAATCAAATAGCAGATTAAATTTGATGTAGATTACGGTAAAATTTTTCACATGGGAAAAGTACATTTTAAAATTGTATATGAAATGGTGAATTCTGAGTTGACTTTTAGCAGTCAGAAGAAGACTTGTGAGGATATACTATAGAAAGTTCCATAAAAGTATCAGCTCAGTACCTGGTAGCAAATCAAAATAAATGGAAAAACAAACTGTTAGGAATTACTAGAAAACAAACAACTCATTGTGCCACTGTATAAATCCAGAGTTTGCCCATATCTTGGACATTTTTTATTCCCCTAATCAACTAAATCTTTAATATCTACAAATGTGTCTGAGCTATGACTGGCTGGAGGTTGGGAGATAGTAGGGGAAATATGACCTGTGTTTGCTCATGACTTGTATTCATTCAGATGAGAACAACTTTTGGCTACTGTCTGAACTGGGCTGGAGCTTTTGGGCTGAACCAGGATGACAAATCTTAGTTCTTTTCTTATGGTACAGTAGAAAATATAAATAAAATGTCAGCTGACTTCTATTTCTACAATGTTACATTTTATTCTTAAAATTAGAAAATGAGTTTCTTTTCAGCATATGTGCTGAGTCCATTCTTTAGCACTTCGCATTCACACACAATAAATAGCATTTAGTATCTTGGATTTGGGAGCTCCTCTAACAAATTGCCATGTCTAACAACTTACCATGGTTTAGTCATCATTTTTTGCCTCAGACCTAGAAGCGTTTGATTCTAGTTTGTGAAAATAACTAAAACATGCATGCAGATTCTAGAAAAGCTATTTTTCTTCCTTATTTTCCTCTTTTTATTCATCTCGTGTTTAGCATCATGCTTTTGGTATCTCCATCACACTGTAAGAAAACTTCCTTTGAAGTGCTCAGCACTTTGAAAGCAGGACAGGAGAGGAGAAGGTCAGAAGTTTCGTCAGGTGTCTGCCAAGATCTGCCTGTTTAGAAACTGAGAAGTACTTGATGAAAGTACTACTAAGGCTTTTCCAGCAGGAGTTTTTTGATCCAATGTGCTGTTGGTTTGCTTTTAGGGGTCAAGAAAACAATGTGCAGCACTAACATCAGGTTTAGAGCAACACAGCTTTTCTTCAGCTATACTTCGTGTGTGAACTAAGGAATGGAAAAGTCACTTTGCACAAAATAAAGTGTAACAGGGACCACGACAGGACTGAGACCCATCTATCACCGCTGCACACCTTTCATAGAACTTTCTGCATGCTGTGTAAAAGCTGTTGTTGCTTCCTGATCTGTTTTCCTTTTATACTGCAAGGTATGGAGTCGTCATTTCAGATCATTTCAGACTCGGCAAGTCTGGTCACTTGGAATTAACTGCATGACAGATCAGACTAGTTAAACTGTTCATTACCAGTGCTATTAATTACAAATGCAGACTCTTCTTTTCCTTGCCTTTTAATACATCCCTACTTCTCTGATTGTTGTAGTCATTCATAAATATCTGCTATTTTTAGCAAACAGTTTTCAACTAATGACATGAAATGAACCATTGAAAATGAGCAATTTATTTGCTTCAGTTATTTGTTATTCGCTGCTTGGGGTATGGCTGGCCTGTACATCATTTGTTATTATTTTTGAATAGATGACTGAAAACTTTTTAATCTTGCGAATGATGAATGTGGTGATGTAGAGTTAACTCTAGTTCTGATTTCCAGCTGTTACATTTTTCACTTATTTGAATTCTTATCATATGCAGTTCTTTAAGTATTCCAGTTTAAATGTAAATGTACAAAAACTGGAGGTGCACAGTTCTTTTACCAGTGGTGGATAAGTAGATAAGTAGTATGGAAGATGACTCCTGAGGAGGAGAGGAGGAAGTTGATGGATTTATGAATGGGAGAAGTGTGTACAAGACAGCCCCTCCACCGAGAGGGTCCTACGCAGTGACAGCATGGAAGAACTCCTGTGTTGGTCTATGGAGACTTACTTTAACAGCTGAGTTTGTATTTTATATGTAGTGGTTTTACAGAAGTCCCTGTAGTGCTGCTAAGTCATACCAAGAATACACATACAAAACGCTGCATTTGTTCTCCTTTACCTCTACCTTCCCTGTCTTATCTTTTCCTCTCCCTGCTGCTCTCATTTAATATATACGTCTGTTAAGAGAGTGAAAGTTAGATTTACTTATTAGTTCATTGTTTACTAAATCTGTTAATTTACACTATCTGGCATATGTTAAATGCGAGATTTGGTAGAATATCTGATGGCTTTAGAAATGACTAGAGATTCCCCCCCCGACCAACCCCCTTCTTCTGCTGGCACTAAGGTGTACAACACAGAGCAGCGCTTCCATGGGCCTCTTGGAAAAGTAACTTAAGGCATAAAAGCTTATTGGTTATATGACCGTTTTCAGAGACATTATGTTAAAGGCAAAATGATAAATTATTCCTCCTCTGCTGTGGAGGAAAGATAGGAAATAGACATCAGCATGGCATCATCAGATGCCTTTTGAGAAAATTCAGTGATTGTACAAAAAAGGAAACAAAAGCACATGATATTCAGAGGCAAACTAGACAAATGAGATCTAAGTAAAATCACAACTATGCAAGTAGTCACTATGCATATTTTGTAGACAGCCTGGAAAAGCATAAAAATGGTGTCCTGCAGTAGCCACATTAATCGACACTTCTGAAAGGTTGCTCTGAGCTGCATCGTCTATCCATATTCCTATTAGTTTGATAGTAATGTTAAAGGTGAATGTCCTAGTGAGATTCCACTTGCATTTGAAGCAGTCTTGCACTTTTGTCTCCTGACTCTCAGACTAGCATCCTGGCAATCTAAAATTGAGTAAAATTGGTTTTAAAAAAATGTTATATTTATGTGAGCAAAAGCTAATGGGATATTAGACCATTTCAAAGGTGTGGAATGTGAATAGAGATTTTCAGATGTTAACTGAAACTGGCAAATGTGAACGAATAACAGAAGTCTACTGTTAAAATAAGTTTAATTTAGAAAGAATACTTCCTTTAACAAGATGAGTTTGTGCGTGACAGTCCTCTATGGAGAGTTGTACAGACCGTTGGCTTGTGGAGACAAAACTGTATGCAGAGATGTGACGTCATCTTCTGGTACTTCTGTTGATCTGCTCCATGTTGAAACCGTGAATCTGGGATTAGTCAAGAAGTGAGTTTCTACCTTTCTACCAAAAATGCAGAGTGAGGGAGTTCTGTCCCCTTCTGTTAGACCTAGAGCCGTGCGCTAGCTCACAAAAACAACTGTGAATCCTCAATCGTATCTTTAGCTGATGTTGCCCGGTCCTGGAAAATATGAGGGAAGAAAACTACTGGATCAAACAGGAAACTTGGTGCTAATCCTTTCCTTTATTCCCTTGGTACGCTTTATTTTTCCTTCTTGTTTTCATTTGAGCTGCTGTGCTGCGGCTCCCAGTGTGCTCTGTAGGGAGGAGTCTGAAGCAGGTGGCAGAAACTCATTGCAATGCAAAGGTTCAAACCCCGCTATGTGCAGTTTTTAAGTAATTGTGTCATGGCTCACAGAAAATTACCAATCCATGCCAATTAGCACAAGATTGATTTTTTTTTCCTTTTGTTTCTTTTTAAAGCTTGGGAAATTCTAAAAGAGGCAGCAGCAAAGTTTGCCGTTTGTTATGTGCAGATTCACATTGAAATATGAAATACGGGTTAGCATGCAATGTCTGGTACAATTGTGTTCTCCATTAGCAAACTGGAGGCTTCATTTATACGCTGAAAAAACACAACAACAAATTAGGTGGGTGACTGCATAGAAATATTAGAGTGAAAAGATGTAAGAGTGCATCTGGGATGTGCAATGAGGAAATACACATTATAAAATAAATGTCTCCATTTTAATATTTCCACCTACTCTCCTTATGGTGATACCATGTGGTTCTTTTTCTCATTTTTGTCTGCCTTAGTAGTTTCAAACTTTTGAGAAAAGGAATATTTAAGAGAATAAAAATATGAAGAAAAGCAGTTTGTCTGGCTGTGCTCTACAAGCTGTAGTCCCTGCAAACGAGTAGAAGGTTAACTTTCAAATCTTTCTGCCCTTGAGCTTTGCATGTTTTTATTTATGTCCTGAAAAACACAGCTAGTCTTTTGTATTCCTTCCTTGTCCACTTGATCAGAAATGGTATTAAAGTTGTAAAAACATGTGGTAATGGCCTACAGCCTGTAAACAAAGAGTAACTTTTACCAGAACATTCTCTTATGGAACAGAAACAGTGGATTCTGGGATTATTGACAACAACTGTAGTGGAGACGGGTCTTAACCTATTGCCTTCCTTTCATGCACATGCAACTTCGAGTACTCTATCTGCATCCTTGTTTCTACAAGGAAGTTTCCAAATACTTTCTAGGATTTCCTAGTGTTTCTACATACTTCCAAAAGTTTGTGGGAGATGGTTTTGGCAACCTTTTGCTTCCTCCGTGTACTGACTGCTAGTAAAAGACCATCACTACTAGAACACTTCAAACTCTGCCATCTGTCTTTTATACTATTAACTGAAATATTTTGGCTGTAAAACTACTGTCTGGCTCACAGAATTCAATATAAAAATATCGGCAAAAGAAACAGAACAATATGGAAGAGAATGTTAGGAAGGAAAGGAAGAGAAAATGCTGGGGGATGGGGGGAGAGAAGAACAGGAACACAATGAAGAAAAAAGGCACATGAAGAAAAGGAGTCACAAATTATGTATTCCTGGAATGAAGCGATTTTGAATGCAAGCAGCAATCAGCTGGGGTTTCTAAAACTCTAGCAGATAGACATGCCTGTTTTTTATTTGCCAGAGTTATTTTTCTCTAGTAAAAAGAAAGCAAGAAAGGTGACTTACCGAAACCATGCTGTCATGCTTCCTTCTTTTTTGCTTTTCACCTCCAATGAGTTTTTTCTCTTTTTCTGCCTCAGGAGGTGAATGGTCATGACTTCTCTGCAGTGACTCCTCTCGTTCTACTTTTTTATAAAAAACCCAAACAAACCCTTATTTCATGTTGATATCTCAGCAGAACTTTTGGGATATTGATGATAATAGAAAAAAAAACCACAAAGAAAACCCCAAATGTACCAGTAATCCAAATAACAACTGTAGACTGCAAATGTGAGCATCAGACCTCTGGGGTTCGGCCATATAGACCATATAGATATGAGTTGGAGTATGGATGGTGGTCTACATTAAACTCAAGACTAAATATCAGTTCTCTCAGAAATGCATTCTTTAATGTAACACAAAGCAAGTAAAAAAATATTAGTAGCAGACCGCAGAAAAGTCAGTTTGAGCCCATCTGTATAAGAAAGTAGTTACTCAGTTCAACAGTTAGAAAGGGGAAAAAACCCTGTCTGTTCCTCTATTCTGATATCTGATATTATCTGATTTTTTAGTCTGTTTTGAAAACCTTTCAGTTATTTCAGATTTATGGATTCCATAACTACTCTTTCTATTTGTGTGGGTTTTTTTTTCCCAAATTATTGTTATTATACTGTCCTGTTTCAGATCAAGTGTCCTTGAAACTGTGGGCCTATGTTGAGAGATGTGTTTCATAGAATCTACACATTAACAGTTTTATTTGCTATTTTGATGATAATTAAGAGGGACAACTAATTCCATATTAGTACAAAGAAAAGCTGGAGAAAACTAGAGAAAGGAGAAGAACATTTTCAGTACCCTTAAACTAACTGTTGATCTGAGGAGAAGTAGCTTAATATTTTTATCATATTTAATGGAAACCTAAATAAAATGCAGTTCACCAAATAGCTGTGCATTCAGGCAGAAACTGCCTTTGTATAGAAACACAAAGTGGTCACTGCTGGTTTTTGGGTTTTATACTGCTGAAAGCTACGGGTAGAGTTCCTTGTTTAACTCAGGTTATATGAAATTTGGCTTCTGTAGGAGTTGGATTGATTCAATTCTTAGTACCATTAAGTAGTTTATATTTAGTATTCTTGCCAATGCCACAAGTGATTGTTGTCTTGTATAATGTCATAGAATCATGGTTTGGGCTGGAAAGGACCTTAATGGTCATGTAGTTCCAACCCCCCTGCCATGGGCAGGGACACCTTCCACTAGACCAGGTTGCTCCAAGCCCCATCCAACTTGGCCTTGAACACTGCCAGGGATGGGGCAGCCACAGCCTCTCTGGACAACCTCTTCCAGTGCCTCACTACCCTCACAGTGAAGAACTTCTTCCTTACATCTAAGCTAAATCTACCCTCTTTCAGTTTAAAGCCATTACCCCTTGTCCTATCCCTACATGTCCTTCTAAAAAGTCCCTCCCCATCTTTTCTGCAGGTCCCCTTTAGGTACTGGCAGGCTGCTATAAGGTCTCCCTGGAGCCTTTTCTTCTCCAGGCTGAACAGCCCCAAATCTCTCAGCCTGTCCTCGTAGGAGAGGTGCTCCAGCCCTCTGATCATCCTTGTGGCCTTCATTCCTTAATATATGTCATGAAAACAAATTAAAAATTTGAATGCTGGTCAGTGCCTTCAGTGCCTTTCTTCCATGTTCTTTGTTGACTAATGGCATTAGTATTAGGAAGTCACACTCTGTCAAAGTTGGTGAAACCACCAACTTTCCTTAAATCTGCTAATATTATAGTCTTTTCTGTTTGATTCTCTTGCATTAGGGTAAGACTACTTTCACTTTGTCAACTAAGATCTAACTTACTAGCAGGTACCACAACACTATTTAGGTGGCATTACAGGGATTTGTGGCATAGAAAAGAAGTGAGAATCCTCTGACACTCTGCTAAGGAAAATACCCAGAACAGCCAGAACCTGCTGGGAAATTAGCATACGCAATGTAAATGATGCTGGAGACATGAAGCTGGATTAGCAGACTTAAGGGGATTTGTAATGAAATAAATAAGAAGAAAGCTAACACCTTAGGGACTTTTTTTTTCCCCCCCAAATGAGTGCAGTCACATTTTCTTTTTGCTGATACTGCTTCTTTGAATAGTTCAGTGCTAAGTAAAATATTTTCAATAATATTACAAAGTAGCCTTTTTTCAGAAGGTGTATCCAAAATAAATAAAATTAATGGCCAGGTTATAGTAATGTTTCTTTGAAATGTTAATTTGGTCTATATCATAATTTGAAGTGTTAATGTTCATAATGTCTTGGCCAAAATCCAATCGCGGTAATTACAGTTAGTGGATCAAATTTCACCTGGCAGTTTCCAATGGGGAAAATAGGTTTATTTCTTTCCTGCACCATTACCAGGTCCTCTTAACAGCTGTCATGTCTAGCCTTGGAGATCTATTCATCAGAAAAAGTCTTAGTAATATACTGAAGAGGAAAGCATAAGTCAGATTCAAATTTTAATTTTGAGATTATTTTATAGATTAATGTTATTAGTAGAAAAAACCAGACTCTTCAGTAGTAACATATTCTGATTTTCAGTCTGTGTAACAAAGATTTTCTGTATTTTTTTACTAATATGCTCTAGACAGCGGAGTTTAGATTAGACACTGATTTTGCAAGTTAGTATATGGCTTATTTCAGTGAGAATACTTACAAACTCATCTTTCTGGCCTTGTGTCTGGGTCTGTGTAGCCATACAGCCCAATGCAGTTTCAGTAGCTATATCACTAGAATAAGGATTTAACTTCTGAGATAAGGTCTGAGTTATGTTCTGTGGGACAAAGGTTTTTCTTCTGTCTTCTGCTGTTTGGTTCCTCTGATATAAATTTTGCTACTATTTTCTTTTTTTTTTCCTTTTTTTTTATAGATGCATAAACTGAGATGTAAGGCATGGGCAATTTATTCTGAGTGATTCCATATGTATAATATTATAAGATAGAAAAGCAAATTCCTATTGTTTCATAGGAGAACCCATGCAGTTCTTTCAAACAATGCAAAGGATCTCCATCTTTAACCTCAGAAGTGTACATGCCAAGCACGTAAATCAAGACCTCCTACAAGAATGCAGGACAGCTGTTGAGTAGATGACAAGAACCTGTGTTTTTTAACAAACATTTTTGTTTGTTTTTAGTGAATCACAGTGGCTTTTTGGAGGTACTAGAAGGCTGAAGTTATATTACTGCTTTGTTTTTCTTTTAATGATAATGCATCTGGAGTATCACTGAGATTGTTTAAGGGAAAATTACTTTGTTGCAGCATCTGTGATAGAGTTGGTGCATTGCAATGAGGATTTTGGTCTCCTGTGCTGCATTAAATGCAACTTGACAGCATTTAAAAAAAACCTTTGGTAGTAAGTATTTGTACCTAGGATAGAAAACATGACTCGGTACATGCACAAGATTTTAATAAGTAGTATCGGAGGAACAGGTTGAATCCTCTTCATATGAGAATGAGTTGCATGTGAGCAGGAATTGGCTCTTCTCTCACCACTCACTGTACAGTACATGGAAATTCCAGGGTTATTCCGGGGCCTTCTCAGGTAGGATGGCAAGGAGTGATTCTTTTGCACAGCTTGATATACTGTAGCCTGCAGAGAATTTAATTCAAAGCAGCAGTTATTGTTCTTTTGAGCAAGAACAACAGGAAAAGAATTTTTGTGAATTTTGTCTAGTGCTTTGGTTTCCTTTGAAATCACTACTGTGTGCCACTTCATCCTCCAGAACACAGCTTAATTGGTGCGTAGTGATGGAGGCAATGCCACTAGCTCTCATAACTTTTTCTGTGACTCACAGTATTTAGGGGTTTTCCTCAGATGCCAAGTTCTAAATTTCTATGATTGCATGAGAATCACAACAGGAAGTTGAAATAAAAGCAAATTTCTAATTTGATTGCAGACATGAGCTTGATAGCGGAATGCAAAGTCCAAACTTTAGCCATTTAAAAAAAATCCTGATTATTAATACAGTGTCAGGATTATTTTAGAACTTGACTGATGAACTCTGAACTTCGCAGGTTGACAACAGAGCGCGTGTGCTTTTTTTCCTGTCCTGTGTGAGTGATGAATTCTGCCTGAAGCCAGTATCTGCCAAGGTACTGTTTATATAAACCTTTGGTCTAACCCAGCACTTAGAAAACACATTGCCAGAGGTATTTAAAGTATCTTTTTCTCTTTAATAAATAAACAAACAACCCCAAGCATAATACAGTCCTTCTCTTTTGCACCTTTCTGCTCCAGCTGCATTGTGACCTTCTTCTTAATGCTTCCAATGCAGTGAGTGTACAAGAGCTTATTATTTCATAACCTTCTGAGTACTGAGGTTTGGATTGTTTTTTAATTAGCATTTTAATTGCTCATCAAAGTAATTGAAAACTGTGTTGGAAAAATGGTGCATTTACTAATCCCTTGGGTACCAGTCAACACTAAGCTTTTCCCAAGGTCAAATGTGTGCTTGTGATAGTGGGAACTTTCTTTGCTGACGTGATGCTGAAGACTTGGTGAGCAGAGATGTTTTTACCATGCCTTGCAATCTGCCTCTGCCTGTGGTGGGGGAACAAAGAGGTATTATTCTGTGCACAGCTACTTATGCAAAATTTGCTCTGAGGAGATGCACTACCTTATCGCTTATCAAAGCCAGACCACTTGTTGTAAGCATATGAGATGAGTCTTAAGTGGTTAATGGTGGTAGGGAAGCTTTAATTTATGTCAGTGCTCTTGGACAGTGTGTGCACTCCGGGACACTCATCCCACTGCTGACATACGATCGCTGGAATCTAAGGTAAGGCTCGGTTCCTGGAACTGTCTAGAGAAGACACTGAACAGGCAAGAATTTGAGTAGGCTGGGTCATATTAAGCTGGAAGCTGTACTAAAAGGCTATGAAATAATTGTTTAGATATTGTTTAAACAAGCTGTCTGAGCCCTCACTAATTTTTACAGGAAGCAATGAAATGGCCTTACTGATCAGTTTGTCTTGCGTTACTTTGAACAATCCTGCTCGTTGTCTACTGTCCTCAGGTTTTTTGTTTTGCCTTGCAATGAACTTACCCGTCTTCAGCTACAAGATCCCTGCTGGGAGGATTCCAGCAGTCTCTCGACAGGGAGCTCAGTAAGAATATTGAAATGTTAGGTTTACCTATTTTCCCTTTAAATTTATAGTTTCAAATAATTCCTGTGCTGTCTTGGGACTTATTTTCCCATCCCACTTGTACAAAGGCAACTGTGCTCATCGTTCTATGGTCCAAAAATTGGGGCCTGAAAAGTAAGAAATGTGAGATGAACCCATCCTCTTCTGTGAATGTCTCCTTTCTGCTTAATCTCCCCAAATTTCTTAGTAGTAAGTACTTGACAGTGCTCTATTGAAGCTGGTGGAAGAGTTCCCTTTTGTTCGTTTCTTGTAAGGAGGATTTGGGCATTGCAGTCTTTATAAACTATGTTATACATCTTCATGCAGTACAAGGCAATGCAATTCACAAGTCTTCTCAATGGTTCTGTAGGATTTTTTTCTAATTATTTACTAAAAATGTTTGGTTTTGAAATGTGTTAATACCCATAAAGTTTCACTGAGGAATTAAAATGGAGTGAAATAGAACAAAAACTTTTTGTTTCAGAAATAGATTTTTGTTCAAATTTATGTTGTATTCTAGATAATTGTTTTATACTGCCTTTTTGTTTTTACAGTATTTGTGGTTTGATCCATAGCAGAGTTGCATAATAATATTAGAAATTACCTCTGGAACAAATTCCAGGTCTTAGCAAACTCAGGTTGCTTTCTTCCAGTCCAGCCCCTCTGCGTGAGCTGGAGATGGACTATTTGTTCTTTAGACTCTAGAGTTTTTAACGTGTAGAGTTTTTAATGTATGAAAAAATGCTTATATAAATTGTGTACTTGAGAGTATTGTCCTTTCAGTGACAATTTATTCTGATTTTCAGAGCTACTAACCAGTCACAATGCTTGCTAAAGTTAGCGGATGTTGTTTTAAGCCCACATATCTCATGTTAAGAATCTATTTTTACATCCAGTTTCAGAGATAGGCCTTACTCTTTTCAATCAACCAGTTTCTGAAGTGGAGGTATTCTGCCAATTGAGCAAGAGGAAAAATAATAAAAAAAAATAATCATTTTGCTAACTTTGAACCTTCAAAGCTCTTCTGGGTATAATAATGGCCACAGAACATCTGAAGTCTTAGAAAAAGCATATTTTACTTTGTGCTCATTGGTAAATTAGGATTAATCACTGGCTGAGCTTGCAGTTGATATGTAATTGGCTCATTGTCACTGAACAGGCTTAAGAGGGGAAACTACACGGGTTATTGCTTTGGAAGTTAAAAAAGGAAGTCTCTGCTATGTTTGAAATGAAAATAAAACAGCTAGAGATTGACCCATTGAAACATTTCATACTTTTCATTGCTAGCAGGAGATCCTCAGTGAGGCAGATCAAATGTAATTATTGAGAGAACATAAAGAAAACATCTTTGTTTGCTGTGTTGTAATGAGGACAGCTCAGCAGGATTGGTCCTGAGTGTGCTGGGTTCTGACTGGTGTACAGGCTTGTATGCTGCAGAGTTAGCAGGGGTCTTAGTCATTTAATTACATGGAGTTATTTTTGCTTTTGCAAGCACTTGTAACTTTCTTCTAAAAAGAGGTAAGAGCTTGCAATACTTAATGTGCACTTCATATCCTGAAGGTGCTTTACAATTATTAAGCAATTAGTGTGAACACCACCCGGGTATACTTCTATCCCTTCATATGTATGTCGCAGCGATGGATATAACCTAAACCCAAAGATGTCCATTTACAGATGGAGAAAGAAACCAAAATGAGTTCTTTTGGCATGTCTGAAAACAGGTTCAGAGAGTTTAAAGGAGTTGTTTTCCATGTGATAACTAATCTATGATGAATTTGGAAATACGACTTGGTAGTGAACTCCCGGTCCTTTTGGACTGGATGCGGGTTTCTTAACTCCAATATTAGTGTCTGTCTCCTGAGTCCTGGCTTCCAGTTCTTGTTCCCATCTTTTTCTTTTATGAGTAGCAACTTGAACGTCATTTCAAGTGGGAGAAAGGATATTTGCACTTCTTTGGTTTAGGTGAGAATGTTCAGTTCTTAAAGGTACGTTAGTTTAGTCTCTGAGAAGTCTCTCTAAAGAGGACAGACAATCTTTCAGCAGGTGACTGTGGACAGAAACGTGATGGAAGAGGTATGAGTTTTTCTCTGAAGAATTCTCTTGCTCACTGTGGACTACATAGGGACCCAAGGGAGATGAGTCTCCTAACTTCGCTATCTAATGTTAAGCAATGTAAATATGCTCTCCTGTCTGTCTGCCTGAAAATCCAAGTATGAGTTTCTTGTACGAAAGAGCTTCAGCAATGAACACCTATATACATAAAAGACTATGGCTTTTAAATTTGAAAATTGTGAACAATATATGCCAAGAATATATAAATAACATATGTCAAAACGAAGTCATCTTGCAGTACAGTTGATAACAGTTCTTAGTGATCATATCTTGACATTAATTTTTTTGGATACAGACAACCACTGAAGCTGCAAAGGGTTTATTAGTGTCTATGAACATACTGAGACAGCCATGTTTTACATTTGTATATGCTCAAAATCATTATTTTCTTAGGGTTCTCAATGTGTAATATATTTATCCACAAACAGCCCTTTGAAGTTACAAACAACTTTGAATTATCTTTCCAATGGGAAATCCCAACAAATTAGCATTGTTTTGTTTCACTTCCAAGTTGAGATGAACAGCTGCATTTCTTGTTTCTTAAAGAATTTTTTTGATAATACCAAAAGATGTTTCTTAGTGCATACAGTTCAAATAATATCTATCTTGTCATAGTTCAAAACAAAGGAGATATTAAGGATTAATATTTACCTCATCAAAACAATATTTTAACATTACTGAAATCAAATGGGAATGTCTAGAAATTAATTTTGACATTGCTGTGTATGAGATTCTGCCCACAACAATGCATTCTTGCAAAATGCTGAATTTTCTGATGGAAAACCATTTTGTTAGTTTTCACCAATTCTTATAGGAAAGTGCTGTTCTCAGACACGTACATAATTTGTACTAAGTAACTTTTCCCTGAACACATGAGGCATTGCGTATTAAAATGTATTGTTGATTGCAATCTTAATTTTTCTCCCTTTGCATAAAAAGCATCTTGGATCAAATGTGGCTGAGGTCATAAAAAAAATAGTAAAGAAAATTGGATTACTTCCTCTTATTTCCTCAGATTAATCTGAAATATTAAACACTCATTAAGTAAAATTACTTTTCGCGGCGATAAGAAGGTTGCAAGTGGGTCATTTGTTGAACTGCAACACCCTTCTAAAAATTGTGGCTTGTGTCTTAACCTGGCTCGTGCGTAGGCACGTATGCCACAGGTTCACTGGTGTGCTCTTCCCAGTACTTCCAGCCTCCCTCCAAAAAACCAACAGATGGCTGAGTCCTTGCGTCCCAGATGGTCAGTACTAGCTGGTAGGTCTCTGGTACTTGGTCTTCCTAATTTCTTCTTCCTCTTCTAGGTCTTCTCCTTGTGACTATAACTATCAGTCAGAATGCTTAATCCCTCCACAATAGTTGTGTGCTCTGTGTTTTCAGTTTTACTGAGCATGGGATCAAGCCCTTGTGGAAGAAGATTATTTTTGCGGAACTGTCTTTCTGTCTGCAAATCATGCTCTTTCTTCATTTGGTTTACATTCTTCAGAGATGTAGTTTTCTCACTCGATTGATGCTCTGTGTGTGTATAAAAAAAATATACAGCAGTCTGTTTTCTTTCCAGTTGTATTGCTGTTGTCTTCCTCTGATCCACTCACCTGGAATAGGAAGGAAAATCTTACAAGAGCTTAGAAATAACAAACCTTGTATCTAAGAAATGTAAGTATCAATGTTAAGGTAAAAATGATAAAATTTTGTTTTTCTTCAAGCAAAGGATGAGGAAGGATGATAGTTCTTTGTTGTGACATATAAAATCATGTCTTGATTCACCATGGGTACAGAAGCTTGTGAGAAAGGGTATGATCACTAGGGTTTAGCTGTTTAAAAAAATCCTAATGTAAAATTCCAAAGCATGCAGAAACATTTGTTTCCGAAGTTATCTTTCTGTTCAGTTGTATTTTCACTGTTTCTGAATTTAATTTGAGAGTTTGGGGTTTTGCTGACCAATCCAGAAACATGACCTTATCCCTCTGATCTCTCCTAACCTGCACAGTCTTACGTTACCTACGTCACTGCAATGTCCATGTGCCTTAAGCAGTGGTTACTAACATCTGTCACGTACCTGTCACATATGTCCTTAGGCAGAGAAGTATGAAGAATCTGTTTTTTTGTTTGTTTGGTTGGTTGGTGGTTTTTGGGGGTTTTTTTTGGTTTTGGTTTTTTTTTGGTAGGGTGTTTCCCCACAGTCTTCTCTGGTTTTGCTTATAAGCAGAAGGCAGGACACAGCTATGAGTTGGGGTGTTTCACAGCATGTGAACTTTGGACTAATTTGGGGGGATGTAGGGTGGTAGAAACTTATGGTTTATTTTGGAGATTTTTTTTTTTTAATCAAGAGTAATACATGGAGAGGAAAGTTTAAGAAAAGGATACCAATGTTGTGGTATTCATACTTAAATTAGTACTCTAATCACTGGACTATTGCCTATTCTGGTGTAAATATTATCTCTTTTTTTCCCCTCAACCCACCCCCCACTCCGCCCCCCCCCAATATGGTATTATTTCAGCAGAGACTGATTTTTGGTTTGGTTTGGGTTTTTTTTAATATTTTCTTTCTTAGGATAGGAAAAGAGGTAGATCTGCTTACGCAGACCTCAAGTGCTCCAGTATTCAGCTATTAAAAGGATTGGTTTGATTGTTAAGTCAACCTGACTGTACTCTAAACCAACTTTAAACCATGCTTTGCTTTCATGTATGCTTCCTTCCTTTAAGTATGGGAGGGATAGGGAAGGGCTGGGTGCAGGCACCCTCCTGACAGGCAGTAGAAATTAGCATGTGACTGTTAAGGTTGTTGAATGCATTGGAACGAAAATGTTTGTGTTGATGGAGAGATCTTCTAATGATCTTATGTGCCTTAAAGCCAAGGATGACCCCCTAAAGAAAGTGTGTGGAACATTATACCTTGTATGTGTAAAATATGGTAATAGAATTAAATAGATAACAAAACTGTCAAGTTGGGAGTATTTTTTTTTAAATTTAATTTCGTTATATACCCCTTATTAGTGGATCAGTTATGTAATCATTTGATCTGCCCTATTGATACGAACAGCAGTAGGGGTATTCCTGGCGATGTTATATTGCATAGAAAATTTTACTCTTCAACTTTCTTGCATTCCCTCATCACCCTCAAAACAGTTAATTTCCTGATTCTGTTTAGTCTTCTGGTTTTTGATTTATGCTATTTATTAAATGCTTCATAGTTATTGAATACTTGATGTTTTGTTTTTCCCTTATAACATCTTTGTTTGACAGTCCTTTTATTGAAGGAGAAGATTAAGTGATAAAGTAAGGATAAAATAAATGCATCATGATTTCTTTAGGTTCCTTTTATCATTTGATGACTGCAGAACATGTTTTCAGCAATGGGGAGATGACCAAATTTCTCTCCGTCCTGGCCACATCTGGATTGCAAAAGGACACTAGTTAATGTGCTGTTGATTTTCCGTCAGAAGGAGGTAGCGGTGCATGGGCAGGAAAAGAGCAGCAGGATTCTTCAATGGCATTCAAACCTGAAGAGCTAGGGGAGCAGAACTTCAGGATATTTGAGTGCGTTTAAGCAGGCAGTGTAGGCACAGCCTTTATGTGCCTCAGCCTCTAGACAAAATAAAGGATGACCTGCACTAAAACCAGTAGCTACATTAAACAGTATTAAGGCTGAATTTGTTAAATGGGAAAAACTTCCTCTCTGTCTCATCCTCAATGTCTTCGGTATAAGTAAACCATGACAATTGTACAGAAAATGAAAGGCAAGGAAGGAAAAAAAGAGAAGATCTATTCCAGAACATAGCCATTTTGTCTGTATGTTTGTCCTTCTCTTGGACAGCTAATAAGGAGGGAGAGAGTTAGAAAAATAATTCTACTTGTCAACAGTAATCAGGAAATAAGAAATCTTATATTGTTCTTTTTTGTTGTCTTGGTTTTCTGCAAAATGAGGCATTTTCCTTTTCCAGAGACGGGGAGAAACAAACACTTCACCAGTTTTACATGATTTTGCATTTCCTCCTGGCTGATCTTTTATGGTTTTTCCTCTCTGACTCATGCCAAGAGCTATTTCAGCTTGGCATTTTGTAAGTGCATTTTCTGTCTATTATGAAATGGAGAAATGTGAATGATGGATGTGCAGTAGGCTTGCTCACTCCTGTATGCCTTGCTATTGATAAGTAAGCTTAGGTAGCCAGGAATGAACTTGTATTTACTTCAAAGCCATCTGAGCACCTTTCATTCAAGTTGTCTGTAGCACCGTGGGTGTCCTCTTGTCCTTGCAGTGATTCACACCTCTTGCTACTTAAGATTTCCACTTTCCTCTTTACCTCACTCCTTGTAAATAAGTCAAATAAAATAGGTCACTTCTTTACATGGCATCTTTTAAATGTCTGATCTTTCCTCTTCCACAGACAGCTAGAGCTCTCCTCTGTAGCTTTATTAACTTTAAGAGCACGTATTAATGTTTTCATTTGATTTCTGTAGTATGTACATACCGATATTGCTGTAGCCAGATTCTAACCTGTTGTGCCTCAGTTTTCCAAGTGTAAAGGGAGAACGGTATTTCCTGACACCATAAAGATTGTTTTGTAGCCTTGCTTATTAATATCAGTAGCATTTCATGTAGTGAAGTCGGTTACTGACAGAGCATGAGTTAAAGCTCAAGCTCATCTGCTTCTCCATGGATAATGTCTTTATTATTTTATATCGTGCATTTCACGTGTCCTCACTGATTCACTGGATTTTTTATTCACAGTTAGGTGTCCTCTGACGCTGTTATATGGTGTTTGAGTTCAGTATCTGGCTGCAGTTAGGGGAGGCTGCTAAGAAGATTACGAGCGCTATCATCCCACTCCTAACTAATGGCAGTTCCATTTGGGTGTCAGGTTTGTCATTTCATACCAGTAGGATCTGATCTCTCATTCAGCTTTCAGATATATGTGTGAGATTCTTCTTTCACAAGATGAAGGTGAAGCTGACTGAAGAGTTACTGCACCTTACCTCTCCCTTCGCTTCTGCTAATCAATTTCAAGGCTTTTCAAGGTCTGACTCAACTTCTAAATGCCTGAATTAGAAAAATCTGTAATATTTTTTCCTCTATTTGAGATAAATTATGCATTTGTGAAATCAGTCAGGACAAGTAAATCTCAGTCATGTCAAGGAAATAGAAATATTCCCATGGGTAGGATTAACAGGCCTAAATTTGCACCTAGTCTTTCTCTGGATACAGGCTTAATTCCCATTTCCTTATCTGTGTAGGAAGCTATGAGGTGTGCTGGGTCATCAAATGGGACATTGGGAAATCACAAACTGATTCAGCGGAATTTTTTTTTATTTTTTTTTTTTTTTAATAGAGAGCGAGAGAAAAGAAAAAAAAAAAAGGCTTATTATCCACTGTTTTATTTTGGGAGACAATGTACTAGTATCCTTAACAGTGATGTTCAGACCTGACAGTTATTTTTCTGGCCACCTGGAGATGTTGCTACCTGTATCTTGGTTCATGCATTAATGTTCATTTCAGCAACCATTAGATCTGAAAAAATAACTTGAGCAAGATAGCCAGAAGTTCTCCATGCCTCCAATTGGACCCAATCTTCAAACTGAGAGTGCTAGGTGCTAGTTATTTTATATAGCTGCTGGATTTTTTAGAGAAATTAGTGATCTACAGTTCCCAGTAGAGGTAATGAAGACTTTTGGTTTATAGTCTTTTCTTACATTCCTCTACTCTCTTCTGCAGTAGCTACAGGAATTTGATATCATTTAAAGGGTCTAATTGCTTTGTGCTTTTACTTTATATTACAGATAATTATTTAAAAATGATGGCTAGAAAATTAACCTTCAGAAGCTGAATAATGGAAATTGAATGTGCACATAGATACAGGCTACCTGGTACCCAGTAAATTCTCAGCTTCTTATTTCTACCCTTGACAGTGTTTTCAGCCAACAGCTGTGGAAAGAATGTATTAAATCTAAAGCTGTATAATCCATTATTTTTCTTGCAGTATTTATTATTTTCTAAACCTACAAGCAGCTTGAATCTTGAACACCAAGATTATATTTTCTCTCTACAGTAATTAGCAGTATCTTGTCAATTCAGCTGTGAGATACTAACTGTGTAAGGAATGATCTTATCACCTTGAAAACTTCAAATATTTAAAATCAAATGTGAGAATGTCCATAATGGGGTTCTAGGAGGGGAAACAATTTTGAAATAAGACCTGGTTTAAACTGAAGATGCTGCTTATTCATAGGTTTAAAAAAGACCTAATAAGTTATTAATGTAAAAGTTCAGATCATTAAATGTACGTTTTCCTTCATTCTTCTCTGACCTTTAAAGTGGATCATTGTCTTTCTTGCTGAGAACCTTAGAATTCAACACAAAAGATGCTATCAGGACACTAAATATTAAAAATTTGACTATCTTTACAGTTTTCTGTGGGATTCTGTAATAACAGTCTTTATTGACCTGAACCTTAAAGAACTTAATAACTTGTTGGTTATTAATAAGTCAGTTATTAACGAGTTGGTTATTAACAGATGGTCCAGTAAACACCTTAGCTTGAATATTAGGAATCTGTATTTTGATGGAGAAGTGATGAGATGAAGAAAAGCATCTCAAGAAGAATAGCCCATGCTCTGTCATAAGAAGCTATTTCAGTTCTGCCTTGGACCTCTACAGGTCAAAACGTGTAAACGCAAATTTTCTTTTGCCTTGGTCCCCTTCTTTTTGGGTCACATATTCTTTGCTACCTTCCTTTGGAAATGTAGTATGAAGATTTTTTTTTTTTTTTTTTTTTTAATAGGCGATTGTTGTAGAAAGCACATCAGCTAGATGCTTTTAAAAAGCAGAATGCAGCTTGGTGCAAAGTGTGAGCAAAACTGAAGTTTAACAACAGTTTAAAAGCATGCTCCATCAAAGAGACCGTCCCTGTTGCCTGTAGCAACAGAATAATTGCATCAAATGCATTACAAATAAACAACCACAGAGTGTTTTCTGTTACTTTCAGAACTGCTGATAACAGAGGAAGGTCTCCCCAAAGAGCGTTTCAAGACAGTAATGTAATTAGAGTTAATAATAATAATTGAACATAAATGAAAGGGAAATTCACAGCGGTTTCAAGAAAGTTTAGTCTTTTAAACTTGTTTATGTGTCTGAGGTCTTGTGTTGCATGAATACTCATGAATAGAGTGTGCCAAAATACAAGGTTATCTTTTCTTTGCTGTAAGATTTGTACTGATTTCCAGTACTATAGATTAGATTGTTAGAGGTTAATAAAAGGGGTCATGTGGTAGGTGTGAAGACTTAGATTCTCAGCGTGTGGAACTGGTATATGGGTAAAAATACATCAAGTTTTTCTTTATTGATCCAGTCTTAAGGGTGTAATACTGACAGAGATTTTTTTCCTTGCCGCTCCACAGTTTCAGTGGCTTATTTATTTTTACAAGAAGTAATCATGGCATACATTATTAAATTTTAACATGCAATTAGTATATTTTTACTCCATTTCATATAATTTTGTAACCCATACTGTACACTTAGTATCACTGTGAGCTTTAGGAGAGTAGTTTCAGTATTGGCTGTTTTCACTGGGAAACTACTGTAGTGAGGACAAAAGAGATAAAGGATTTATGTTCAGATTTACTTGGTGGCATTACAGAATATATTTATCTCAATCTTATTTTTAGACCTGCACAAGGATGTTTACTTCAATTCATTTCAATAATTCTATGAGAATATATAGAAGAAAGGAAAGCAAAATAATTCATTAACTTCATAAAGAATTAATAAGCTATTAGGAGGCTGTCACATACCACGTGTAAAGTAAATAACATTTAATCTAATAGCATCATAGCACATTTCTACCTGTGTAACAAAGTGCGGCTATTCTACTCATAAGGAGCAGGTGGCATTCAATTTATAGTTTGAGCCAAGTCTGCTAATTCCAGGGAAGCTGAAAGATCCCAATATCTACAGACTAACATAGGAGACAGTTTTCTCACATAGTGGGTGAAAACTTGCTAACACATCTGCACGTACGTTCCCATCTCGCAGGATGCTCCGCTGGAACAGAAATGTGTCTTTATAATAGTCTGAAGGTTTGCTGTCTTAATGGTTCCCAAGAAGACAAAGGATGTTTAAGTGCAGTTGAAAAATGTTTGTGGTCTAGTTCGTTGAACACCCGTGATGTTTCTGCTGTCATGAAGAGAATTTCTCCGGGGGGCTGGAATGCTGGCCAGGGTATTGCTGATACCCAAGTGAATTTTCTGCTGTGTCTCAGACAGGTAACAGCCTGTCTGTGTGAAATCCGCAGAGCTTTTGACAGCTGCTCTGTGGGCCTGAAGTGGCCACTTGTACACGACAGTAGTCTGGAGGAGCCTTGGAAGGACCAGGAATGGTAGATCACTGATAGCAGGTGAACCGCTTCGTAACACTTACATGCTAACAATATTGAGGTCCTTGCCTCTACTGCCTAACCTGCCAGTTGAAAAGAGTGCAATAGTAGCAAAAAATTGCAATTTATACTGTTCCTCTGCTGTCCATATTTTAAAGAAAAAAAAATTCTCCAGGTGATACTAAGCAAATACATTTAAACTATGTTGTATGGTACCTGGATTATGTATTAATGCAATAGTGTCTTGCGGTTCGAAGTTGTTGGAGTCATTTATTTAGTGTTTTCTAAAAGTCCATACTTCAATGCTGAAAGCCTTATGTTTCAACACTGATAATTAATGAAAAAATACCACCCTAGGTTGAAACCACCATTTTTTGGTTACCAATTTGGTTTTGAGTTACAGTAGAGATGCCTGGGGTAGATCTTGCTGGGGAAGCTGTCTGTCTGGGAACAAGGGAAGAGAATTCCAGCTCTATGCTACATTTCTCTGGCTAGATTGTTTTCATGTCCTGGACTGTCATTCAAAATTAGCATAGTTGTTCTACTTCTTTAGAGTAAACTTTAGTATGATTGCACGTTGGTGGGTGTAACTTAGAAAAAGCGTATGGATTAGAATCTCAAGATAAATCTCTTTTACGTTTATGAAAGCATGTATGTATCATCTAGATTTTTCGGTGAAATCCTAATTTTGAGCTACTTGTTGCAGTGTGCGTTGTGTCTGCATGTAATTGTCTGCTCGTCCTTTCTGTGGAAGAGCTATGAATGGCGTAAGGAATAGGCAGTTTGCTGGAGCCTTGGTTCCTTGTTTTTATGAATGGGTTGGTGCTTCAGCTGCCCCACTGGCAGAATACTTCTGGGTTGATTATTTTTGGTTACTGCACTGCCATTTAGTGTGCTTATAGAGCAACTCAAAAAGAGGTGGTTCTTGATGCCTGAATGTAATAACATACCTTATAAAAGAAATGGGAACAGTTCATTTTGCTGATTGATTAAATACTTATTATTAAATGTCTTTTAAGCTAGAATTTTCTGAAGAGCTATTAAATGATGTAGCTGATTGCCGAATTTTGAAAGCACAAGCCTCTCTTCAGCTTAATCACAGGATCTCTGATCTTTTCATTATATTTAAAGGCCTCTTGAAGTGACAAGGTTGATATGAAAAAATAACATGCAATCACAAAATAACTGCA
The DNA here is from genome assembly GCF_964188355.1 of Buteo buteo. NCBI lineage: Eukaryota > Metazoa > Chordata > Aves > Accipitriformes > Accipitridae > Buteo > Buteo buteo. The sequence goes on along the minus strand of NC_134176.1, from coordinate 52,138,750 downwards.
TGTTATGTTTTCCAAAACACTGAGGTAGCTACATAATAATTACTTTTGGAGCTATTAAACGAAAATGCACAGCAGTATTCAGGAATATGTGATTACTCAGAGGATTTCTTTATTAAATCTCTAACTTGTATTAAACAATAGGTGCCCCCTCTCTCCCTTTATGCAACACCTCATGCTTGATGATATTAAAGTCTTTTCCAGATTTGGTTAGATTAATCCCTGGGGCAAATCTGCTCAAAGCAAAGGTATGGTATCAGTGACTAAGCCTGGACATTAGTTAAGACTGAGTGATACTGTACAATAGGAGGAGGATGGACGAAAGAAGGTATTGCAGTCATTTTTAAGATGCAGATTTTCAATGCAAAGAGAGATGCACTTCAACAATGCCATTGTCAGATTTGAATCCCGCGGTTGAAGCTCTGTTTTGCAAATACTAAGTGGTTTTAATAGGTTATTAGTGCATTGAAAAAAATGCACTCTGCAGTGTTTTCCTGAACAGTTTATAAGAACAAACGTTGAAGAGTTTGTTTCATTCTAATTTATAATCATGATTGTTTTAAGTTTCTGATTTGTCTTTTTGTAGTACACCAGTTCATGAAGAGTTAATAATGCACTCCCTCTGTTCTCTGCTCCCCTCCCCACAAAGAGTAATCAGGACTCATAGTAGGACACTTCCTTGCTGAAGGACAAATACATTTGTGGAAATTCCCGATGCATGTCTGCAAGAAGGATATCTGTTTCCAGACAGGTTCAACATGCGTGTAGCAGTGATCTGTCGTAAAGCCTATAGCAAACCAAGGAAGAGCTATGTTTGCACCTAAAAACTCAGCTTTAACATCAACACTTCCTCCTCTTTATTCTTATTTGTATTACTATTATTATGATGATGTCTTCTAGCATCTGTTTTACAAAACAGTTAAATCACCTGTGGGAACTGCAAGGACAATAATGGCTTGAATGTATCTGGATGTGCATAATAATATGTTGTGGAGATGGAGTGCATGCAAATTTGGCACAAAAAGACACAGAAAGCTAGAACAGGTGTACTTTACATGTGGTATAAGAGTGAGTCAGAAGAGTTGTTTAATAATGAATATTATCAGAAGCAGAAAGTGGAAAATTCACAACACAGGTAAAGAAGATCTTTAAAAGGCAAACTGTGAAGCAATTTGTGTATTTGAGGTTACTGAGAGGACAATTTGTACCTAGGGTGCTTTAAGTTTAGAAAGGGACCTAAATCAGTGTACCAGACATACCAGGTGGAAGTAATAGTCGATGGCAAACATGACGCAGGATTACATTTGCCCTGGGTGATGCTTTGGGCACTGCAAAGTATTCCGGTAAGCATAGTTAAATGGTCAGGCTCACTATTGAAGGAAAGGCACTGAAACCTGTTTGCATAAGCATTTTTTCAGCATAGAGCTCTGAGAAATTCTTTCTGTGACTGAATTGTCCGTTTTCACCAAATCTCCCAGGTATAGAAGGCCTCAGTTTTTGAATACTGTATGTAGAAAAAATGATGGGATTTGAAAATGAGAGCTTGGTTGCCTGTCTTCACCAGAAGTACAAGAGCAAGTTATCTATCTTGAGGAAACTAAAGAGCTAGAAAATGTTTAAGAAACAAGATATTCTAGAGATCATGGCTAACAAAGAAAATATAATGCATTACCATAGTGGTTGACAGACTCAAAGTCAATGATAATTAAAAATGTTTCTTGAACTCCAGGTTTTGTTATAAATGAGTTAGCAGGCAGACTAATCGCTTTTGGCAGCAGCCAAATTTTTGTCCCCTTTTGAAGGAAGCACAAATGTATTTCCATTCTTATACATTACCATGACTACTGAGAAGGTTTTTACCATTCTCTGAGCCTGAGAAAACAGACAAACAGTGTATACATGATTTTCCAAGTGCATCAGTAGGGCATAGATACAATTTTCTAAGGTATGCATGTTTGCTATGAACATTAGAAACTTCATTCTGATTTTAGAAAAAATACTCTGATTAATAATTGAAGTCTTAAAAAACCAGAATTCATAGAAAAAGAAGTCATCATTTTCCATGAGTTCTTTTAAATCACTATGCTGGTAAGGGAAAGTAAAACGGGAAGTGCGACAGATGTTGCATTATATGGTTTTTTCCAGCTTGAAATAATTGGTTCTCCAAACTTTCCTTGGGTCAAAGTAATAAAAAAAGATCCACACCACTCCCCCATCCCCCTTCTAGTATTCTCCCTGCAAATTATTATTTACCAAACAGCAATATTGTGCTTTGTGGCATACAATAATACAGTATACAGATAAAGACAGTTACTGCCTGTCTCTGTTAGGTCAACAGAATTCCAACAAGGTTTATTTTATGTTTTCCAACACATAGAATGATAGTGTGTGGGGTCTGTATTTAGATTCAGAAAAAGCTTAATCTCTAGTAAGTAATGTGTTAATGGAATTGAAGGCTTGAGAGGGTTTTTTTTTTTTCCCCTCCCCACTCAATGATATTTTTATTTTCTTCCTTTTTCATTCCGAATGTTGAGTCAGGCTATTTGGTTGTTTTGCCACTGACAGAGGACGTACCATCCCTCTTGGACATTTTTAAGAATGTTTAGTTTTCCATTCATTGGCGTAGAAAAGAAGTAATAATGAGACTGTTCTCATTGGAGGTACACTGATCTTTTTTGCAAGATGTTTTTAGGACTGTGCGTGGGTTTTCATCATATTGCTTTTGTTGTTCTGCGCTGTGGCAAATTGGTGCTTTGTGGCAGCCGCAATGGACCAAAACATCCATAAAACTGAGTGGCATTGGCTGGTCTGACAGCATAATTAGTCTACTGAAAGAGAAGTGTTTAACAGAGTATGTAATTGTTCATTCTAGATTTAGTCAGAATAATATTCTAACGTTTCTGGCTTTTAGAAAAACTCCTTAATGATCAATACCTCCGTTGCTACATTCGATTCTGCATACAAAATTAAAAAGGTGAATAAGATGTTAGCAACCTTGTCCTTAGTATGCAGACGTAGATGCAATTCTTGCAGCTTACTGTGAGGTGACAGGTGCTTGATAGTGCAAGCGGCACAAAGGTAGCTGGAGCTGTTACTGCATATGGAGCTGTCTGCTAAGTGTCCAGAATTACAGTTCTCTGTTTATGAGACTGGCCTCCCTTGAGGTTTTTTTCTAATTTTAACAAGAGCTGCTCAGTTGAGGCTGACAAAATTCAGCCAGAGATACAATAGCAAGATGGATAACGTGTAATCAGAGAGTAACACTTAGGGAGAACCTGTGGTGTCCTCATGCCAGCATAACGACCTTGTGTTTATTAAAATAAATATCCCCAAGCAAGACAGTGCCAAGGAGTTCAATAACAGAAATATTTTTGTGTCCTCCTGCTGCTGAGTGAACAGGGTCTGAAGGTGCCACCTCTAATTGAAAGCAGTCTGCGTGCTCGTAACAGTTAAGGCTAATTTATTTGTTTATGACAGATAACTGCATGCAGAGTACATGGGAAAGGGGTGGTGTAAGGCAAAATTGAGATATGTTTTCCAGCTGTGCTGAGGAAAGATAGCAAATTCCCTGTGTTATTATTGTAAGTGATGATGGTGATGGTGAAAATGAAAATGACTCAAGGCAATTGCAAGCGTTTTGCATTTTCCTGGTTTATAGGGAGGTTTATTGTTCCAGTCACACTTTTATATGGCATCTTCAAATGTCTACGGGTCTGATAGGAATATGTGCCATGCAAATTCGACTTACCATGTGAGACCTGAACTTGCAGAACAGAAAGCTAAAGTGGTTACCAGCAGTCTTCTGTTCTTGATACTATCTCCGTCCTTGGAGGTATTCCAGATACTAAGGACCAGATACACATGGTCCTGAGTAAGCTCTTCTAGTTGACTGTGTTTTGAGAGAGGGATTGGGCTTGGATGATCTTCAGAGGTCCCTTCCAGCATCAACTATTCTGTCATTCTCTGAAATTGTTCGCGATATATCCTCTGTTGTCAACTGATATAACCTCAAAATACTCCTGCAAGGAGGAAAATTCTAGAATTATAGAACTGACAGAATTGCTCAAGGTAACGTAGTCACCCTTGTGACGTAGGATACAATCAGGTATGTTTATGTCATTCCTGATAAATGCTTTTTCAGGAGGACTTGTATCCATGGAATAACCTGGCAGGAACCTGTGGAGGTCATTTAGTGCAGCTGCTACACAGCGTATGGCCAGCTTAGATCAGGTTGTTGAGGGCTTTGTTCACTCAGGTTTTTAATATCTCCAAAGATGGAGATAGCACAGCTTCTCTGGGCAGCCAGCTGCAATATTTGACAACCCTCATGGTGATTTTTTTTTTTCCTCCCTTGCATCTAAGGAGATTACCCTTGTTGCAGTTTGTGTTAATCTTTCATCTGTCACTGGCACTGCTGAGGAGGGTCTGGTGCTCTCTCTATTCTTGACAGCTTCCCGTTAGGCGGTTCAGGTAAGATGGCCCATGAGCTTTCTCTTTGGAAGACTGAACAAGCCCAGTTTTCAGCTTCTCCTTGTACATTGTGTGCCCCAGGCTCTAAATCATATTGGACTCACTTCAGTACATCAGTGTCTGTCTTGTACTCTCTGTCTTATACAAGAAATACACATGCACAACAGTTGAGTCTCACGATTGCTGTAGAGGGAAATAATCACTTTCCTCAATCTGCCGGCTGTCACTTTGCTAATGCAGCCCCGTGTGGAGTTGGCGTGGGTTACTCCACCCCAGCGGCAGGACTTTGCATTTGCCCTTGTCAAACTTCATTAGGTCTCTGTCAGCCCATGTCTGTGGCATGCCAGAGTCCCTCTGAAGGGACTAATTCCGGGGACAGAGGCATCACAATTTCCATATTATATTTTACTGTATTATTTTCCACATGGTTAGATTTTTTTTTTCCTTAGGACTAACTTGATTCTTCCTTTTGATGCAGTTTAAATCTGTTACTATTGGTCATGTAATCCCTAGGCATGGAAAATCAATTTATGCTATCCTCTTTGCAGCAGCTCTTTAGGTATTTGGAAACTTACCATAACCTTCTCTTACTCTTTTCTGGTTTTCTCTCCTCCTCCATTTTTCACAAGTCATATTCTCTTTGTATTTTTTCTTGTTTCTTTTGGACTATCTGCAGCTGACCCTCATCTTTATTGAAATGCCTGAAATTTGACACAGTATTCTGTGTGAGTCTTTACCCTTGGCAAGTACAGTAGGGGATAATTTCCTACCTTTTACAGGCTGTGTATTAGCAGATACATCCCAAATACAATTTACTACTTTTATAACAGCATAAAATTATGTTTAGCTCCTGAACCATAAAAACTTCCAAATCCTTTTCAGTGAAACCATTTTTCCTTGCTGTATTTGTGTAGCAGGTTACTGACCCTAGATTCAGAATATTGTCCATGTTTAAGAGTAATTTGGTTCAGTTTGTTTTTTCAAAGCATAGTTCCACATTGTTGAGATAACTTTCAGTTCTAGGCTTGTCCTTCCAACTGGCTGTCACGTTTTATCTTTCAGCATCCTCATCATTAATGAAAACACTGAGTAGGCCTGAATCAATAGGGAACTTCAATAGATGTATTGTTTCATTTTGATGAAATGGCATTGGTAATAACTTTCCAAGAACTGTTCTCTAAGCAGCTTTGCCTCTGTGCTAATCTATTTTCATCTAGACTGTGCATTCTCCCCTGTTTATGAGCATATCAGATGAGGCAGTGTCAAAATCCTGAACTCAGATGGTAGTATATGAAACCTTCTTAAAACCTTTTATCTTGTCAGAGAAAGAAAATCACTAGCTGTTACTCATTTTTTTTGAGTACATGTTACTCATGTTTTGTTTTTTCCCCAGTATTTTTCCAAGAACTGAAATTTAGTTCAAAATCTGAAACTCCTCAGCTTTCTTTTGTTCCCAAGTGTAGAAACAGTGTTTTCCCTCCTCTGTTTCCACCCCTGTTGCTATATAGAAATACAGTCATAAAATAAGATGTCAAGCATCAGAAAATTGTCATAGGACACTATATATGTTGCTGAGCCGTCTGTTTCACACACTATTCCCTTCCCAGTAGCTAGCTATTTAATTAAATTTCTTAATTATCATAAGGCCCAGTTCTTTCTGTTCACCTAATCTTCTTAGTTTTGTAATCTATACTAGGCGACTAGGTCCTACTAGAGGTCTGAACACCTTTATAATACTTGGATTAGTATGCGATTGGCTTAGATGCTTGGCATGCAGATTCACTGTCCTTCCTTTGTTCCTTGCTGTGAATATTCCACTTCTTCCTGAATTTTTAGGGTTAGTCATAATTTTTCTGCTTCTCTGTGGATTTCTGTTACTGTCTCCCCTCAGTCATGAGGAGGCTTGTAATTTGGTAAGCAAAATATTTTTTTAATCTATCTGGGCTGTATTATGTTGTTACGAAACACCATCCTGTAGTCAAAGGAGCCAGACCCTTTCTGGACCCTCCTCTGCAGAAGCACACGTTGTCTTCAGGATGCATCTGCTTTCACCTAAACCCTGTACCTTTTCCTGAGAGGACCGTAAACCCCAAAGCTGATTGCATCACCCCTTACACCACTACTGTTTGCTTTATAGGCACCTTTTATCTTCTTAGAGAAGACCCTGGCAATATCGGTATTTGCATGATTTTTTTTTTTATATTCACCAGAAGAATTCAGTAGCTTTAGAGGAAATTTTCAGATACAGGCTCCTAAATGACAGCGTATCTCCCAAAGCTTTGTGTGGGTTGCATTACGAACAGTTCAAAATGGAGTTTTAAGAGTTGAAGTAGCCTAATTTCAAAAGGAACTGGCAAGCAAATTTCAATCTGATTGCTTTTCCACCCCAGATTTCTATATGGCTCCATATTGACTATGGATACCTGCCAAGCTAACATTTGGTTATGCCATCTCATCAATAAACAATGTCCTTCCAGGAAACCACTTTAATTCAATTTATGTGGCAAGTCAAGTGAGGTCAGAATTGAAATTCTGTAGATATTTGTATTGCAGAGATATTTTTTAATTACATACAGTTTTACATAAGGCACCCCATCAGAGAAAGGCTTTAAAGGGGGAAACAAAAGTGTCCAACTGTAATCAAGCCATCAACACACATTCTGTGAAGGTAGAGTGTGTGTGATATTCCATATGAAATCAAAAAAATTTAACTGGGGGTGGGGGGGAAGCTGTCTAGTGAATGGTATTTAAGTGGAACTTCATTGATAAATATAAACCCCAAAAAGCAAAGGTAATTGAAGAAAAGACACACTCATACCTTCAGTGAAATAGGGTCAAGATAAAACTCTGTGTATGATTACATGCAGTAATTGCTGAGGAAATACTAGACTGTAATGCAAGTCACTTAACAACAGTATTTGAGAGACTATCTATGTTCCTTCCACTCTTCATATTTAATATATGAAAAACAGGCAGGCAACAGCATTGTACTTGTTCACAATTTTATTTTAATAGCAAACATCTGACATGATATTTTAAGTCTGCCAAATTTAAACAAAAAGATAACTTTATAGAGAAGAAAATCATGTACATCATGTATTTTTAATTGTCAATTTAAGTAGAATTAGATGATCCTTGGTAGAAAGAATCACAAATTGTTGGAGGAGTGAACGGTTAGATGAGTTTTGTATGTTCCAACACTAAGTGAAGCAGGAATTATAAAACATTTTGATGTCTGAATTCTTGATTTTTACAAGAATTATTTAAATAGTTAAAGGTATGTTGCTTCATATTTTACCTCATGTGATCTTGTGCAGGTTTCTCATGAGCTTTTTATTGCATTGAATGAAAATGGCCTCTATCCCCAAAATATTGTTGGGTTAGAAAGCAAACACCAAGTAGGATCCTGAAAGTCATATTGCTTTTCTGTACAACATCAGCGTAACTGCTATATGTATTAATCTCCAGATTAGGTATGCTTTTATGAGAACATAAACTACTTTGAGATTAATTCAGAGACGAGTTTCAAGAATGGCCTGTAATCTGGGAACCACTACCAGTGAAAGACTTCAGAAATTCAGTCTGCTGAATTTATCAAAGTGATGATTAAGAGGTGATCTCATAACAATTTTCAAGTATGTTTGTAAGGAAGAGATTGCACATAGATTGTTCTTTATCAAAAAGTTGCAAACGTAGCCTCACAATTCAAATAGGAAATGAACTGAGGCTAGAAATAAGACGTATGCACTATATCATGGCACAGTAGAGCTTCTTTCTTTACTAGTGGTGTTGACTCAAAGTTCTCAAGAGTTCGCATGGGAGAAAGTATCACCCACTGATTCCAGTCTCCCAGTTATGGTAATTAATATATTTTGAGGATATCAGTAACCTAACTGAGTGTAAAGCAGCACTTTCAAGAACACCGAGAACTGTCTCTAATCCTTCTCAGCACCTGATTTGTTAGCCTTGCTGTTTCCATACATCTTCAACTGAAGATGCAACTCTTTGAAACATAGAGCGTTTAATCATTAACAGACGTTTGCTAAAATGAAGTTGGAGCGGTTGGTAATACTGTGGGATTTATAGCCCATAACAACAGGCAGGCGCTCAGACAGCTTTATGGATGTGTTATAATGACACGAAGTGAAGAAACCTCGGCGGGAGAGCAGGGACCTGCTTCTTCTGTTTACTGTAATGCAGTCTCCGAAGGAAAATACCACATTTCTGAATTTGGGTGGTTTTGTTGACACACTTGCTACCTGTATGGGGTCTGAATTGCAGCCACGAAACTGATCTGTTTTGTCAGATTTTGAAACTCCAGTCTCCTTTAAGAAAAAAAACCATAAAATAAGACAGGGAGGTGCTGGCAATATCTTACTGCTCTGTTCAACCATTACTGCTGTGAGGAGATCAAAAAAAGCCAATATCCAGGTAGGTGGCTGGTTTGCCTTGATCACACTTAAAAGCATGGCGCATACAGCCAATACAAGATACGATTATGTTGTATTTTGTGAATCCTACATTGTAGCAGAAAAGATAGTTGTTTATCATCATTACATGTCCACCCTACCAATGGCAGAGCTGTCAACCAGAGTGATTACCTCAATGCAACAGAAACTACAACAGAAGGGCCAAAGTAATTTCACTAGCTAGAACAGAAGATTAACTTTGTTTAGGCAGTTTAATGACTGCTTTAGGCAAGCTAGCATTAGGTGTAGGGCAATAAAGATTTTACTCCTAGGGTGTTTTTTTTTTTTTTAAGTTGTTTGCTTTATAGTAATCATGTGTGCTGATGCCAATTTTTACCTAAATATATTCTCGATTTTTTCAGAATGGCATTTAACAAAAGCAGTTATCATAACAAATTTTAAGCATATTAAAAAAAAAAAAGTATTCTTAATTAAAAAATAGGATTTTTTTTTTCAGACAGCATCTGATTCAAAGAACCTGTCCCAGTTCTTTGGTCTTGAAAGAGAATGATCTATGGAGTAACCAGTGTGGTTTCTGGGCTATTATAACACTTGGTCCTGTGTTTCTGCATGTGAATTCTAACAGCTCCTTCATACATAGGCCCATTTTATCACTGTAATCTTGCTTAACTATTGCTAGGAGTTTGCAGTTGTAAAGTGCAATGGACAGAGTTTCAAACATGAAAAGAAACTTGGACCTTGAAATATGTTCCTTTAAGGTCATATAATATTTAGTAAGTCTGTGAAAGGAATGAGAATATTAATATGTAACCCCATCCTGAAACTTGTGAGATTTCTGTATCTCTGCTGCATTATTTCCAAGCAGACAGGTGTTCTTAGCTGCTTATTTGCAATGCAGATGAAAGAGTGCTTCAGCAGCAAGATTTCAGTCTTTTGCCAACAGCTTTAATTTTCATTTAAAACAATGTTTAAAAAGTGTTCAGAAGATAATATAGCAGAACTCATTAAGAGAAGACTGCTGTGTAATACACAGGATATTCTAATTATTACAACTAACTACAAAGAAAAGTAAATATGAAAAAAATGTGTTTTCAAAAGCGTCTTAAATCAACTGAAGTAGGACTAACACAAAGTAGGAAGATTCCAGCTTTTCAAAAATCAGATAGGCTTCAACGAATTGGTAGAATCTACTAGAAAGGATCTCGTATATTATGTTGTTACAAAAACAATTTTTTTTTTTTTTTTTTTTTTAAGAAAAGAAATCATGTTGACTTGTAGCTGTAAGTTGAAGGTGTGGTGCTTGTGTTTAGAAAAAACTGACAGTTCTATAAGTCTGAAATAGAATGTCTTCTCACACACACTAAGCATGTGTAATGCCATTTTTACAGAATAAAATTTTAGAGCAGAACTCACTCTTCAATGAGATAAAACTCCCAAACCTCTAAGTAATGAATTTCTCCCCCCAAAGTGAAGAATCTTTCTCCAAAAAGAATCCTTTGTCTCAGCTTAAGACCTGCCTACTTCCGATCACAGAAAGGGACAACGGAAACTCTCAGACTGTTTCAGATAAACTATTAAGGGGATGGATCTTGTATAACTTATATACATATACACACATATTAATATAATGTATGTAATATAAAAATAGTTCCGGGTACGTAAAGCATTATAGAGTAGTTGAGGTTAGAAGGGACCTCTGGAAGTCAGTCAAGCCTCCTGCTCAAAGCCAGGATGGCTATGGGGTCAGACTAGGTTGCTCATGGCTTTACCCAGCTGAGTTTTAAAAACCTCCAAGGACAAGACGACTGCGGTTTCTGTGGGCAACCTGATCTGATGCTTGATTGTTCTCATGGTGGAGAAGTCAGAACCTCTCTCGTTTCAACTTACGCCTGTTGTTTGTTGACTTTTCTTGCATCGCTGTGAAGATACCCTCCTGTAGGAACTGCCCCTGCCACCCCCAGTCCCTCAAGTCATTTATTCTCTAGGCTGAACAAGCCCAGCTCCCTCAGTTTCTCCTCACAGGGCAAGTGACCCCAGCCCTGACCATCTCAGTGGCCCTTCACTGGACTTGCTCCAGTTTATTCCTGTTTTTTTTGTATCGGGAAAGAAATGACCATGTTGTTTTCAGTAACTAAAAAATAACAAATCCTGCTGTTGTGTAAATGACCTCTTATAACTATATTTGGAGATATTTTGACTCAGACCCCGGTTCTTTGGGGGCACACTGCTTCTCACTAAAGTCATAAGATTTCCTGGAGGAAAGAACAGACTTGGCAGTTTGCCTCTTCTCTTCAGATTTCGTGGGAGATCTCACAATGGAATATAAAAAAGGACAGCAGAGAAAAGACCTCACCCTCCTCTCTACTGGAAATCCTACCATTTTGGTACATTTTTTTTTCCTTAAAGAAATTTTTCTTTAGAGGTTATTTGGATCACGATTTTTATTTACTCAAGACTGCAGAAACACGTCCTACTGTGATCCAATCAGCTATTGTGGTTTGCCCTGTAAAAGCTTAAAATCTACTTGGTTTCAAGCAAATTTATTTTGATGGGATTGCAGCCCTTTTTTCCCTCTTCTTTGTGGGAAGTTGTTGACATGTAGAAGAGGAAGCTTGATTGTCCAGTCTGAAAGCTTAAAGCCTGCCAACTGTAGGGTATGACAAAAGAAAGCAAAAAAAGATATCTTTGTTACCATAGCAACACTAAACCTCTTCCCCCAACCCCACTGAAAAACACCAACTCTCTGTCCTCTTCTCCTATACCGGTAAGAAATTAGATGTGAAGCATTAGCTGTGGGGTATTCTACACTGAAGTGAAAAGCACATTTGCTTATGAAACCGAGACCTCCACCCACAAGAAATCTTCATGTTCATGCAAGGATATCACAAAACCCTTTTTAGTTTCCACTGGAACTTTCTCTAAATGAAATTCAATTAGCAATGTTTTATACAGAAAAACACCGTGCAAATCCTTACTGTGCATTGTATTTCACTGTATTTTTCATCCTTATTCTGTTCCAGAAAGCATAATATGGGGAGGGAGAAGTTTTTGCAAAACCGAACAAAGGTCAACGCTGGTCTACAGTGTTTAGACTAGAAAATGGACTCATTTAGTTTCCTACTGAAGAACTTCAGTGACTAATACTTTTATTGTTGTTGCTTTTAAATAAGCCACACTTATTTTCTGTGTCTTGAAATTATCATTATCTTCCGATGGGAGGGACATTTCAAGTACTGACCATTTTGGAAATTTAACTTGATCACAAGACTATCCTTCCCACTCCCCTTTGACGTTCATAGTGTTAAAACTTCATGTGCGTATTTAGAGCTGCCTGTGGTCACTGATGATGTTTCTAGTGTCACTTTGAGTAGCAATTTAAGAGAACTGTAGTTCAAAAAAGAAAAAGGGGGAAACTCTGATCTCTAAATGCAAAACCAGTGAAATTAGTGGCTATGCATACATATACCAAGGTATCTGTGCCTAAGTCATCAAAGGCTTTCTGTGGAACATTCAACAACAAATTTACAAAATTACTTTATTTAATCACTGCAGATATCATGCAACACCTGTATATTCTGCTTGCTTACTAACATGATGCTTTATACTAGTACACAAATATAAATGTATTATGCTAGGTTTTTAGTAAAGCATGTATGTTTGTATCTATGACTAGACCATTTGACACTCAAAATAACTTTTTAATCTCTGTAACTACCCCAAATGTTAAGATAGTTCCCGTATTTTTTCATGTATAAAAATATCAATAGATACAATATTTTGGAAGAAGTTGATTTGATGTTGCTTCCTCATATTTTTGAGGCATAAATGAATCCTGCAGTCTGTATTGTGGTTTGTTTTGTTGGGTTGTTTGGGTTTTTGGGGGGGGTGGGGTGGGGTTTTGTTTTGTTTTGTTTTTTCTCTCCTGCTTCTCTTGTAAATGTACTGTCCTAAGTGTGAAAGTTTTTACTAGCCCTACAGATATCTAAGCAGCGTCTAGGTATCTGGCTGTGTTCTTTTGGCTTTAGATATTATCACTAGTCATCACCACCCATGAAGTCATAGATTTGGAGCTAAGATGCCCAAATGAAATCAAGCTTTACTTTGCCTTTGTTAGACTGCCTTGCTTATATAGTAAAAAAGAAGAATAAAAAAAAAAAAGGTTTTGTCAGTAGTCATCTCTGACTCAAAAGGTCAAAAGAGGTGGTGGGTTTTTTCTACTTAGATTAATGCACATGTGAGCTGGAACTGTCCTGTGCTCATGTGTAAAAGTCTCTAGCAAGTTTAAAACTTCAAGTACTTAAATGTTAAATTTCAGTGGATCTTGTATCAATACTTAAGAATAGAGTCCTTTAATTCTATATTGGGCCATATTTCTGTTCACACTGATCGGGGCTACCAGTCTTCAATCAGAAACATTTCCCTGTGCTTTATTCATGTAAAAGCTAGATCTTCATAAAATGATTTATAAATCTGCCATTTCTGCCTTATACACCTTACAAGTGACTGAGATTCTCACACTTGCTAGCTGAAGTTTCCTGTAAGCACTGTGACTACTCTGGCATCCAAGAAATTTTCTCTTTCTGCATTTTTAGATATAAAGCAGAATATGAAAAATTCCATCTTCTGAAATCTTATCTCCATGGATGGACACCTAAGGTATCTGAAGATAAATGGAGACGGAGTATTCACTGTTGTTATGCTCACATGTAAATCTGGAAACCGTGAGCTTACTGCCCATATAAGCTTCTCTGAGCAGATGGCGGGGTCATGGCATGCAATCTTGAAGGTTGTATGTCAGCAGTAATTCCAGACATGCAACGTTAAAATAATGAACAATATAGCTAGAGATAAAAAGGGAGAGTTTATTTTATGGTAGCATGTAGTTAAAAAAAAATAATAAAAATTGAGAGTTTCAGAACTAATTGCTGAAAGTAGTTTGAGCATAATAGCTGTGTAGACTTGTTTCTCACCAGAAACTGCATTGTTTGGTTCTGCTTAGTATAGCATCACACCTGTCAGTTATGTAGAAAATTGCTGCATAGATCCACCAGATCTGCTGCTGTATGCCTTGGCTTAAGGCGTGACAAATTCTGTTGCACAGATGTAAATTCTGAAGAGTTGTATGTTGCGTCTTGCAAACATAACCAGGTGTTCGCGCTCCTATTCGGAAAGAAGGATCCGTGTTTCAGTTAAGATTTTGGATTGGTTATTAGACTTAATGGCATTAATTTTTTCATTCGTGGCAATCTTGGGCAGACGTCTGCAACTCTATTCACTCTATACAAGCACCTTCAGCACAGTAACTGTCACATACGTAGCATCACGCGCTTCAGTGGGGTTCTGCAGGATGCCGACACCACGCGCGTGAAACCTTTATGAAGGGGCTGGGGGGTCCGCGGAGGCAGCGAGGGAGCGCGGTGCTCGGTAGGACTCGGGCTGCAGCGGCAGCTCGAGCTACCAAACGGCTGTGTGGGAGTGTAACCGGGCTCTGCTGAGGGGACGGAAAGCGCATGCTACTTCTGCACAAACTGCCCTCTCCCCTCTGACGTGACATTTTTAGTTTAGGAAGAGGAGAGGCAGAACGTCACTCAGTTCATCTGGATTCTTGTTGCGATGGTACAGCGGAGATCGCTCTCTCTCCGACCCGCTTCCTTCCTCTCTTTCACCCTACTTTTTTTCTAAACGATCCTTAATGAATAATAAACTTGCTTTAATTTCATTCTCAGATTTGTCTTAGTATTTGTGATCTTGCGGTGTAAAGGTGGAGGCGTTTTCACCTCTGTTGCAAACATAATTTCAGTTATATTTCATGTGAGTTGTGTTTATTGACATCAAAGTGGACAGTGATGTTTTGGGAACTTTATATGGCTTCATACTGCCATCGAATGCAATATGGATTTCAGAGCTTTAATGAGATAACAGCATAGAATTATGATACAGGAAATAATTTAGGAAAGCTATAGGGCAGGTATGCTTATGTTATGTATACATATATATATGCCCCTAAGCTTTTTGTTGTAATTTCTTTCATAATTTAAAAGATCAAGAAGTTTTAAAATTATGTATTGACCCTTTACTACAGTACTATTATAGTTCCTTTGCGGGGGGGGGGGGGGGGTGCGTGTGTGTTTACTTCTAAGTAGGCAGTGAAACATCATCCTAACTCCAATTTTCACTTGCAGGTTTTCTGTTGGGGTCACTCTGTTAATTTAAAATCATAACATAAGACTTGAGTAAGATGCTATTCAGTATGCCTTGTATTTTGTATCAATTTTTTGTTCTAAATGTCATGATCTAGTTCAATTGTGTTGTTTTAATGCCTACTCTTTGAATAACTTGTAATATAGGAAACAAAATCAAGGTAAACCACAGAAGATTAAATAAGAAAACCACAAAAATCTTGTCTATTTACCGTAGATATGTTTAATACTAGATTTTAGCTGAATTTTTACCTCTTTCTTACTATATGTGGTAATATCTTTTAATAATGAACTTCCTTTACTACATCGCTATTTCTTATAAATAAAACTATCAAAACTCAGTAAGGATGTAGTGCTGAAAGGAATCAGAATGTGTTTATTCTAAACTGGATAGATTGATATATTGTATCGCATTGAAAGATCAACGATTGCAAGTTAAAGATCCGAGTCTCAGATTCCATCAGTTCTGTGAATTGTAATCAGTCATCTCATTGCCATTCTCTGTCTGTCGTTTTAGAGTTACTATGACACTCTGAGCATTGGTTGGGGTTTTTTCTGTCATCTTTTTCATAAAAATGTTTTTACATTGCCAGTTCTTCATGCAATAGGCAAGTTCACATCTCTGGAAAATGGAAACATTAGTCAGTCAACTATTACACATAAAGAAAACATTTGTACTATTAAATTGGAATGGGTAGATACAAAAATATCTTCAACAGTCTTTTGTCATTTCTTCTACTCTCCTTTTGTTTCCCATTGAAAAACATAGCAACATAAAACCTAAATTAAAATAAACATACGGTGGCTTCAGGACATAATTTGATTTCCTCTTTGGTTTTAACCACCACCTGCTCATCTATATGAGGAATCCTGAGAAATGTATAATGATGGATGGATACTTCTGCATAAACTCTAAAAGAAGAAATATTATTTAATTGAGATGGATGATAAATGGCCAAGAACTTAGGCCTTTGACTTTCAGATTAACTTGTTTGACAGCTGCATATGATTCTGGTGTGTCCAATCTTTTGAACCTTCTAATTCAATTTACTCAAATAGATACGATTTATTAATTTTACGTTTACTTAAATTAATGAAGGGTACTTATTTTTCCCCCTGTGTGAGTCATTTTGATATTACAGACAGTACTGCTTTTTCATGAATTTGATCTCTTATGCTCGTGTCATGCTTGTTGTGTTTTTTGCCTGTTTATACTAAGTGTTTCAGCTTTGCTACAATATATTGTGGAATATCCTGTGGTTTGGATAATGATAAAGTGGCACATCCTTTTTGATTAAATACTTTTAGCTGCTGTGATTTCAGGGACCAAGCTTGATGGACCAGTCCTTACAGATGATCTCTTTCAGCCACCTACTTCAATATTTCCAGCAAATCTCATGATAGTCTTAGCAAAAGGAATTTGAGTTCAGTAGGCTGCTGCATCATTTTATATAGTCTTCAGTGGAAGTATTTAATTTCATTCCTGTCTTGCATGTAATTCACATATTACAAGGAGCTTTCTAGTCAGTCAAACTGAGGTAATATGAATTGAGCAACTTGTGAAGGAAGGTTTTTTCTGTTGTTTTTTTCTTAGGTGTTTTGGTTTTTTTCCCTTCCCTAGATCGAACCTTTCTCTTCATTCATAGATGCCCTTGACAGAGCAATTTCCTACTAGAATACTAAGTGACATTCAAATAAAATTGAGTCAATTCTGTTAAATTTTTCTAGAAAATTAGTTTTGTAAGCATCAAAATGAACTTTCTAAGAATTTTTACAGTTTTCTGGTTATTTTTCTTTTTTCCTCTTTTAAATTTCATACTGTGCTTATGTAACTGCAGAATCTTTTGTATTAAAAAACCATTGATGTTCCTAATTCACTTGGGTGCTTTAAAAAAATTAATCTTTCTTGTGCTCTCTTTAACTTTAGAGGACAGAGAATTACTGTGCACAGTGAATACATAGTAAAGGCAAGAATAAAGCTTTTTGAAAGCACAGATTTACATTTCAATCATTGTGCACTCTGACATGCCACAGTGTTTCACCTTTGAACAGTTTCCATAGTTAAAAAAACCAGTCATTAAGCAGAATTCACTCATAATTTTCCGGTACTGGTATTTTATTGCTAATGCTGTATTTTTGGATACTGTTTGGGTTCCATTTTCAGTAGGCTGATATTGTGAGGTCAACCTCGAATCTACACATTTTAGTGAGATCATTCTGCTTTTAAAATAGTTGTCTACACTAATTTAAGGAAATTGGCTGGCACTGCTGTGCTTGAGTGACACCCTCTGCTAGAGTTTACTTTCCTCCTCCGTACCTGTGGTAGTACTGACTTGGAGTTGTACAGTATGTTCATGTTCGTCTTAGTGACACAACTTATCCTGTCTCAAAACTGCACAGAAAAATTGATGATGCAGGAAATAAAAATGTTTATTTTTTTTCTTTCCATAACTGCACTGTTGTAATTATCTAGAAGACAGGTAGGATGCAGGGTGGAGCTGCTGAATAGCTTATATCAAGTGCATGAGAAAGCATTTTAGTGCCACAGCTGTCATTTTTTAATAAATTTACCTATTTGCTGAAAAGTGACCGTGTTACCGAGTTCCACAGACACAGGATGTACAGGGTGCTGTTTTCTTCCACTAATTCTTTCTTGAACTACTTTTTCTCTGCTATTCAGAAACTATCATACTTTTTGATTGGGAAAAAAATCTTTTGCTTCTGCTCTGTAATTTTATGAGCAATTCTTACCTAACCTTTAAGGCTTTAAGAAAAAATATTATTTATCTGTGTTAATTATAGGAAAATAAGTAGAAACTTTTCCTATACATATTTGTTGCCTTGAATTGTATAGTTTGGACTTGCACTGTGGAATGAAAAATATGGGTTCAGACAGTACAGATTAAGTGTTTAATGTGGGTCCTGGAGGTGACATAATCATTCTTCAGTATATGATGAGTAGAACTACTTTCAGCAGCTACTGTTCTCTTTGTTGGATTAAGCTTCTTTTGTGTTGTCTTTGACAAATTCCAGGTTCCCGATTACTTAGAGTTTTTCTCTTTTTTTGTTTTAAGATTTTGTTGTCAGCAGTGATTGTCTGCTCTTCTTTGCTGACCCCACAGAAAACTCTGGCCCTCAGCCAGATAATCCCCTCAGTGGGTCTCTGTATGCCAGGACTACTGTGTCTTTGCTATTCAAGATATCTTCAAAGCATTAAAATTTACCAGCATCCTGGAAACACTTCCTCTCTTTACTTCTCGTATGGTGGGTTTCTTCCCCTTTATGCTTTCAGAGAAGTCCTCATGTTTTTTCTGCTTGAAATCCTTTTTATGGATTCCCTTAAAGATATAGTATGTTCTGAAACATTCTTAATTATACATACTGTTCCCATAACACTGTGTTCATTCTAAGTCATATGCATTTTGAGGGGATTCTTTCAAAGTCTCTGACAAAATAGTTCTGACAGGAACTAAAATGGTATAGTCAGAGCTATTTCTGCTCCAATTAATCTTTACATTAGAAGGTGTTTCACAGAGAGCTACAGAAATGAAAATTCATCTCTGTGGGAATTGTCAATTACCACCAGCACTGTAGCTGGCTCGGAAACTCTTACTAGGGCATAAAAAATTAAACCGAAAGAATCTTTTTCCTGACCTTCAAACAGGTTAGTGTTACTTGCTTCCAGTAAAAACAGAGTTAATATATTTTTATAGAATTAAATTAAAAAATGATAAATTCAGGCAGACTCAAGAAAAATCTTAGCAACGGTGAGAGTTATTAGTTTGCAGGACACTGAAATTTCTCATAACTTTGATATTTATCCTATCACTGTACTGGTCAACAGACAAGAAAATATATTCTAAGAGACAGCATTGACCAGAAAAATAGTAGCACAGGAGCTGAATTAGTCTGCTGACCTTGTGTATATATGTTCTAATCTTCTGTAATGAATTACTTGTTGCTGCACTGCTGAGGCCAGTGGTGTGTGGTCATCTGATATGTGGGGGGTCTCTGAATACTGGAAAAGTTTGGTCAATTTGTAGGAGTAGTAATCTCCACACTGCATCATACAGCCCATCCATTTTGTCACATGCTGTACTGCTTTGATTTCTTCATAAATAATCCCTCCCAAAATAGAACACCTCCATTTTCTTCTTCTATACCCGGTTGTGCTGGCTAAAGAGAATGGAGGGTTTGTGCTCCTTGGTGTTTTTGTTTTGATTCTGCTTAAGGAGTTTATTGTGAGGAATGAACTTGAAATCCTGGTAAATAAAGTATTCTGATATAAAGATGCAGTTATTTTAAAGATTTATCTAGAAAATCACAGAAACGTTTTATTTTGACTAATGCATACTTTGATGCGCAAACCTGATTCTTCAGAATACATCCTGGTCGTTTATTCCATAGAACATTGTTGTGGTTTAACCCCAGCTGGCAACTAAGCACCACACAGCTGCTTACTCACTCCTCCCCACTCCCAGTGGGATGGAGGAGGGAATTGGAAAAAAACCCAAACAACTCGTGGGTTGATATAAGAGTTTAATAACTAAAATAAAATATAATAATAGCAATAATAATAATAATAATAAATATAATAATAATAACAATAACAATAATTGTAATGAAAAGGAATATAACAAAAAGAGAGAAACTAGACCCAAGAGGAGACAAATGATGCATGATGCAATTGCTCACCACCTGCTGACCGATGCCTGAGCAGCAATCCCCCCTCCCAGCCAACTCCCCCCAGTTTATATACTGAGCGTGATGTTCTATGGTATGGAATATCCCTTTGGCTGGTTCAGGTCAGCTGTCCTGGCCGTGCTCCGTTCCAGCTCCTTGTGCACCTGCTTGCTGGCAGAGCATGGGAAACTGAAAAATACTTAATTTAGGATAAGCGCTACTTAGCAACAACTAAAACATCAATGTGTTATCAACATTATTCTCACACTAAATCCAAAACACACTGTACCAGCTTCTAGGAAGAAAATGAACTCTATCCCAGCTGAAACCAGGACAAACATCCATCAGAGCTTTGAAAGTGGCCAGGTAAAGGTTCTTGAAAATAACGTGCAAGAAGTGCTCTTGGTGATGTGCACTCTCACAGGGATCTTGGCTGTCTCCCTTGCTCTTAAAAAATAAAGATTAGATCCAGTCTTGAAACATGAGGGTTTAAGTCTCTTATTAAACTCTCTGATACTTGCTACAAGCTTCTATTATAAATTTGTGAAGAGTTATTTCTATAAAAGTCTGGTTTCTCTTTCTATTCTAATTCTTAGCGTGAGAAGATAAAGTCATTTCTACCGAAAGTGTGGGCACATTGTTTGGCTCTTATCTCTTTCCAAAGCATCTAGTGGCCGTATTCCGTTAGCTGTTGTGGAGAGTGCTTCCTTCCCAATGTTTTATGCTCTTCACTGCTGAAATAAGTAACGTGTCCGGCGGGAGGAGGAAAGGGTGTTCTGCTCTCCTGATTACTGCTATGTTAAAATGCCTGGTCAACATACAGTCTTTACTAGTTTGGGTAAGCATTCATCAGTTTTCTGTGTGCTTGTCTGAAATTTCATATTATATGTCTTTAGGAAGGAGCTTTTTTCAGACTTGACTGTTTTCAGTTCTGAGTATGTCGGTATAAAAATCATGGTTTGTGTCTTTGGAGTAATAATTGAGATCCTGAACTTTTGAGTTTTCCTTCGAAAGATGTAAATTCTGTTACAAAGTATTCTTAGTAAAAGTGTGATGACTATGGAGGCACTCTGTGATGTAATCAGGCAGATCAGGTGACTACAATACTGTCTTCTGGCCTAAAATTTCGAGTAACATGAGAAAGTCGACATTGAAAAATGCTGGAAACTTGAGGTAGTTGTTATATAATGTGTTTGCTATGTGTGAGTTGTATATTCTGTCTGTAATCAACAAATAGATAGAAATGTGGATACTGGGGACCAACAGTATGGGATGGCAGTAAATGTCTGTAATGTTGGAGTCAAAAATTAGAGAGAAACTAGCAAAAGACTAGCTTTCCCAAACTGGAGACTCAGGAGGTGATGGTTTGATCTTGGTTGGGTTTGCAGCTATGCCCCAGCTAAGCTTGGAAGAGCGGTTGAGGCAGGGCTCTCAAAAATGTCCTGATGGTGCAAGAGCACAGCCATCCTCCTTGGGACCAAACAGCACCTCAGTCACCCATGCACAGATTTCTGGTTGTTCTCAGTATCTAAATCAGTATCCTTCAGTTTTCATATAGGAGGAGATAGTACTTTTGTAATGAGCTGGAGATAGACAAGAGTGGAGCGCTGGTCTTCTGGGTAAGCTTTTAAAAGGTTAGCTTGAAGGATGAGGTAGGAAATGGAAGTGTTGGAATTGACTGTGTTGTATTTCCCAACTGGTTACTGCACATTTGGAGCTCCGGTGTCCATGGGAAGTTAGTCACATACGTGTTTAAAGCCTTTGTGCCATGGTACCTGAGCTGTCAATTAGAAACTCCCGGTCAAGGTCTTGTTACTGGTTACTTCTACTCAAGGAGTTTGACTGAGCATGTCTTAGGAAATCACCTGTGGGTTGCTACTGCCAGGAATACAGGTTAATCACTGTAAAAGTGTTCCTAAGAATAGGTAATTCATACCCTTGCAGCGTTGGCACTGAGAATTACCGGCATGCTGTAACCTTAAAACTGTACAGTTTAGAATATTTGTCTGTTTGACTACTTGTGCTGCAATTATTGCATTGTAAGTGGATTCATGGCCTGACATTTGCCACTTTCATTATAACAACCATTGTCGTAAGAAAGCAATATTCAAAACTGCAGCGGTTCAATGCCTGACTTCTGAGAAAACACAACTGCCGCTACTTCTACAGTCTCAAAATATGCTGGCAATTCCCATTCTTTTTACTAGTATTTCTGTCCCCTTGAGGCAGTAAGAAGGGAAAGAAACAGGGTGGAGAAACTGGTATCTGTTGCGGAGACACAATTAGTTCCTAAAAGTATTCTTAAGGCTTTTCTCATCCTTCAGATATTCTGGATTGAATGCAGTAGGCATAAGGAGACCAGAGCTCTGTTTCACTGATTTACTTTTTCCCTTTGTCGGTATGTCAAACTGATCTAATTTCCAGGGTTCCTCTCTTCACCCACCATAAGAAATTAATCAACACTAATCATTATAAACAGTTCTGATTTCAATGTTACTTTAATTTTAAAACAATTGCCAAATAATTCCTGTTAATTTCTGTTTTCCTGCTTTAATCTAGCAGCATTATTTGAGTCCTTCAAGTTGTTCTTCCTTTTAATCATCATCATTATAATCCTGGAATCTATATCTCATTTTCCCCTTTTTAAGTATGCTCATTATATGTAATTTAAAATTATCTTCTTTGTCTGAAAGTTTTTCTCAGCTCCCTCAAAGGACACGGGAAAATTTAATATAAGTAAACATTAAAGTCCTAGAGATTGATGTGAAATAGTTGTCTGGCTCTGTATCACTTTTATCACTTCAAGGTCTCTATTTCAGATAAATGTTGCCTTGGAAGTGAGAGCAAGGAGAAAGATTCTCCCTTGCTAATGACAGAAACATTCTGTCTCCCACCCTTACCTTGCTCAGTTGCATATGTTATTCATAAAACTTTGGGTGTTTTCTGTGCCTAGAGAAACTGGTCTGACAATTCATAATCCTGGTTGTGAGACCAGAATTAATAAATATTTTTATAAGTACATTATAACAGAAGAGATAAAGCTGGTCAGGATTTGTCGATATTAGTCATGGAGAACAAATGGATAAATTGATGGTCATTAAATTACTTTGAAGTGATTATTAACTTTTTAGAAAGTATAAATGCAGAAAAAATGAGTATGTTTGTAACTAGATCTTGCAGTAAAGTCCCACATTTCTCTTTCTCCTGTAAAGTTAGCTGAAACCAGAGCAACCCGCTTCAAATAGAATGAGATTTCAAACATGATCGAATGTCGCATTTTTATAGTAAATCAACTACACCAAATTTCCATTCCCAAGTGTTTTCAAATATTTTAACACTCTTGAAAATTCACATTGTTCATTTAGTTTGGATTCAAAGGTCTTCTGATTTTTCTATTCACATGCACTGTAGTAAACTTGTCAAAACATGACACTGAAACTGAAGATCAACAGATTTGAAAAATACAGAAGTTTTTGCTCTGTGTTCTGTGCTCAAGAGAATTTGTTTGTAAATAAAGAAATGAACCGTGAAGTTAAAAAAGACAGATGTTACAAGCTTTGTACACGATTTTTGTCTCAGATATTGAGAGACCATACGTGGGTTGATGAAAGTATATTGTTAGTCTTGCATTTTGGTTTGCATCTGATGTTAGTCTCACTTACCAAATCATGCTTTTTGCTATTGTGGATTTTTTTTTTTTTTTTTAAGATTTTTTTTCCCCCCACCATTTTTAATCAAAGAAAGCCAAGGAAAAAAGTGCAGAAAAGTCAATAGCTCATTAGCAGGATACTAATTTCTAATGTTGGAGTTTCAGGTTCAAGACCCTATTTTACTTTTCCCAGATCTCAGGTAAAAATGTTTAAATTAATTGGGATGTTGAATATTTGTCTGTCTGGTTTTGACCAGGAAATATATCTTTAAAGTGATCCACTTTTAATAATAAAATTTTTCCTTGAAAATGTTTTTTTCTTCTCAAAAAATCAAAGGAATGGACCATACAAATAACCATACTTACAACTATTAGCCTAGATTCTTCACTGAAATGTCTTTGAATTTAGTAACATAAGATCCTTATCTGTGGCCATTTTATTCTTTCTCCTGTTAGGAGAGAAACTGAGAAAGAAGTGTGTGCTATTTCATCCCATAAATGAAAATCTGGAAAAAGCATGTGAAGTTCTTATCCCTAGTTGATGATGACATTGGTTTGGTCGCTAACAGTAAAATCTGTATGGAAGATGTATTTCTAGTTTCTATTATAATAATCTACAGCAAATCTTTACTGAAAACCACGCTTTCACTATCATTCTTTAATGCTATCCAAACTAATTTTCGTTCATTTTGAGATTAAGATTTTGTTGGTTAATGATTTTCTAAAATCCAGCTGTATCAGAACCCAAGTTTCCTTCCTTTCTTTTTGCACTTTCAGCTCTATGCCTTCTCTCCTGCTTCTTTTAGTACTCGGGATGACCTCTTGCTTGCATTAAGTTTTCTTTCTTCTGATCATCTTTCAAACTTCCCTTACATAATCTTTTGCCGAGGCTTCCAGTATGGGTTTCTCTCCAGCTGTTGTGACTAAAAAATCAGTTAGCAATAAAATGATTCCTGTTTAAGCTCTAAATTAAAAGAAGATGACACAAAAATATAATGACGCGTATTATTCCGTTTTGTTGAATTGTTTTATTTGTTTGACTCTTGGTCTGGATTAGTCAAGATTCTGCTTATATGCTGCTACAAGGTTTCATGCAGTGCTTTGTAATGAATGTGCTGATAATACAGTGTAGTTTTGTTAAACTACAGATGAATAATTAGCTGGTTTTGAAGATGTAGGTCAACAAATCTGAACTAATTTTTTGATTAATAAGTTGATAATTTCTTAATAATAATATTCTAATAAGTATTTATTTCATGTTCAGAACAGTTCATCTGTACATAATTCACAAATACTTTCAAGCTCATAGCTAGCACTTTTTAAATTTTGATTAGTTTCCATCATCTCCATAGTTTTATTTCTGTATCAAAAGGTTATACAACTAATCAATGCAGTTGCAAATTTTGAACTGTGTTTTGGAGGAGGTTTGTAGGTGTCATTTAAATTCTTGATATTTTCCATGTAATTATCAATTTACTTCAGTATATATTCTAATATTTACTTTTAGATTTATTTATGATGGCTAGATTCTTTCCTGATAATAGAATTTGGCCAATACCTGTAAAATACAAATATTTAAATTAAAAAATTAAATGAATATTTAAATAAAGATAAATAAATATCTAAACTAAATATAACAATTTGAAGAAAGCTTTTGTCATCAAAAGTAACCCCTTTCTGCTTTGGTTGATATCAAGGCACCTAGGATTTATATTGCAGTAGAACACTGCGCCTTTCCTCTGGCTCTTTTTTTCCATAACTTATATAGGAGGCTCTTATGCCTATTCATAAGACCATTTCTATTCTGAACAGAACATTAAGATTTTAATTCAGTTTAAAAGCAGTGATTAAAAGCAAACTTTCAATTATATTTAAGGATAAATTTTACCTTAAACAAATGTGTAAGTTCTGACTATAATCGTCATATGTACAGGCACTTATGCAGGGGTATGAGTATAATTAAGTCAAATGGTTGCAAACATGGTACAATAGAACTATAATTACTATTTGATAATTGATATCGTGAATGTTATAGCCTTTAGATACTATTATGAAAAGCATCTGTCTCAGCAACTGGCAGGAACTTTTGAAAATAATCTGTAGTTTTTGTCTTCGGGTTTAACAAAAGTGGCATTGTACCCATCACCCTATAAGATCTGAAGAACAAATCAATGTATGGCTTGCCGCCTCAGATTTGTCTCCTGGTTTTATTATAACTGACAGTACATTGTTACTTTATTGCAGTTCCTACAGTCATGTTTTATATTTTTTAAATATTCCATCCATCAAATTTACATGAATGACATTGAGTTCCCATGGCATTGCCTGCACTGCTTTTAAGTTGTCTACTGTTTTAATGCTGTTTATAACTTCATGCAGGTGTTTTGATATTAAGGAAGTAATCAATGTTTGAAGACCTTCTGGAAAAGAAGCACTTTGCAGCATTCACAAAATTCTAAGAAATTGCCAGTGATTGGAATACATATTTATAAACGCAACAAAGAGAAATTAAGTAACATCTTATTTTTTAATTATGAGACAGTCTCAGAATTGAAATGTAACGTTTATGTGTTGTTTTCTCAGTTAATTTTAATTGATACAGTGTGGCTCTTCTTTCTACTTGCTTTTGAGAGCATAGAAATATTGCAACCAAACTGGCTTTAGTTTCTTTCCATGCAGAGCTGCAATTTCAGGCCTGAAAGCATGTAAAGCTTGTTTAAACTTATGCTCTGACCTTATGCTTTCTGAGCTGTGTACCTATTTGCCATCAGTAATCTCAAGAAACTTGTATTTCCCCCTTCACTAAATTGGAAGATTAAGTAACACGGCAAAGTTCATGAGGGCGATATGGAAAATGAAGTGAATCCTGCATGTATTAACCTGTAAATTTTGAGTGTTTCTTGACAGGGCACTTTAAAGTCTATTGACTTAAAATAGCTCACAGTTCGGTGAGTGACCAGCATTCACGAATACCTGGGCTGTTTTTCTGTGATTTTTTTTTCCCCGGTAACACACACAGACTGCCAGAAATGAAGTAGAATTTTCTTCTTAGCCTTCTTTTTCTCTCCAGAGCTTTGGTCCTGCACTTCTGAAACATGGGAAATACAGGAATAATGTTCAAAAGAAATTTGTAAAGCATTTGGCTAAAATGGGGAAAACATTAGCTAATGCTTACATTATTTGCAGTATTCCCTCAACAGCCAGTGTGCCAGCTTGAAATAGCTCTTACTGGGAGGCAGCAGCACTGTTCTGGGCTCTGAAAAGATTCTGCGGTCTTTCATGATGTTGATAAATTCTGAAAATAGGTTGATTGAACTAAAAATAATGTCTTGCCTGGGCAGTACTTGGCATCATTCAATGCATTTATTTTAGGAAGGAAGGAGAGGGGGAGGTTGGACTAGGAAAGAGTAAGTCTATCCAGTGGCGTTGCAAGAGAAAGACTCCTAAGCCTTTGTAATTTAGTTGTGAGATATAGCGCAAATGTTAAACCCCAAAGCAACACCACCTAACTTCATGACTGTCCCTGCAGTTGCAGCACTTTTTGCAATAATTTGAGTCATTTCTCACAAGCTCTATAACACACCTGGAAGCTTAAAGTGCTGCTCAATTAATTTCCTATGAGCAGCCTTCGCTAACTGTTCCTTATGTTGCGGTTGTAAAACAAGCAAACAAACAAACAAGGTAAGGAGATAAGCTTGTGAATTGTAGGCACTACTCTACCCTAATGATTCTGTATTGAACCAGTGCCTTAGAAAAAAGAGTTTGAAGCTGTCACCTTCTCTTCTGGAGGAAACATAAAACTAAAGCTGAGCTTTCCCGTAGTAATTACATTTTCTATTGCTTGGCTTTTTAGCAGTAGACATATTGACCAAAACCCGAGCTCTTACAGTTAATTCTGCGTAGCTGTATAAATTCTGAAATTTCTGTTTGAATAAAGCCAATGCTAACTTGAATTGTTTTGTACTGCTGTTGTGTTGGCTCTTAGACAGTTGCTGTGTTCTGAATTCCCAGCGGGGTTTTGATGGAGTAGTTGTCCATGCCACTCGGCTGTATTGGCATTCTAATATTTTTAAGGTAAAGAATTAATTCTAAATGTAAGAGCAATGTTACATAAGACCCAGGTATGCTAATCCATTTTCAAGATGAAAATTGAACCTGAAGCCGGGTCCTTAATTGGCCCTTCTGTTTTCCCAGCACAGCTGAAATTAGGCACAATTCAGTGGGTTTTTTTCAGCAGAGGAAGCTCTGTTGTTATGTCTTCTTTCTATTTTGCTCATTATAAGCATTGTTTTAGTCCCCCTACACTATTACTTTATGCTCCCCTAAGTTAATTTAAAGGGACTGACTAGCACTGAACACTCTACATCCAGACAACGTCTCAGGTTTTGTTGTGGGCTAATTGGTTGGCCTTGTGTCAACTCAGTTGCTCTTTCTGTCATCCAGAAAACTTCATTTACTTCGCATGGTAGTGCTGTGGCTTGCCTTTGTGGAAAAATAGAAAAAAAAAAAAGTGTGTGGTAGAAAAGCAACATGGTCGCCTCTCAGTTCTTAAGAATCTAAATATCAAAAAGGAAATCATTAAGAGCATAAAGAAGTTGTAGCTACGTATAGAACCGATGTCTATGTAAGGACAAAATTGGAAAGGCTGGGGCAAAATGAGAATTACGGCTACCAAAAGAGTTACAAGACTTTGTACGGGAAGACTTTAGAAGAGTATTAGATGTAAGAAAATATGAAAGATCGCCTCACCAAGGCGATGGGCCCCGGTGCAGGTGCGTTCCGCAGCAGAGCGGGGGATTGCGGCGCAGGGTGGCGGGGGGTTCCTTCCTTTCCTCTTCGAAGGAGGGGTATTCCCACTGGCCGAGCGGAGAGACTTGACGTAGACATAAACCGGCGACCGGGCACCCTTCCGTGACCGTCTGCGCCGGCCAAGGGTGCTCATCCTACTTGACCCTCAAGGTCAAGGCTGCAGGGGTCTGCACCGTCTACCCGCAGCCCACGGCCAAACAGCCAAAAACTCCCCCGCCGGCACACGCGGCAGGGAGGGTGGCCGATAATGCGGAAGGATGGAAGCTTGCAACGGCGAGGACCCGCAGGAGGACGAGACTTCCCCCGAAGCCTGAGGTGCCCTTGCAGAACCGCTTTGCCGCTCTGCAGACCGAAGAGGAAAGACCCAGCACGTCAGGAGAGGTGCTGGAGCCGAGTAAGGCAGCCCAGTCTGCAACCCGCGGTAACAACCAGCACAACTAAGAGAAGGTGACGGGTGATAGTGGTAGGCGAGTCTCTTCTGAGAGGTACGGAGGCACCCATCTGCCGACCTGACGCATTCTCTAGAGGTGTCCTGATTACCGGCGGCTCGTGTCGGGGATGTCACCGAGAGACGGCCAAGCCTCGTACAGCCCACAGACTATTCTCCTCCTGGTCGAAGGGAAGAGGCTTGAAAGCGCCGGTCAAATCTGGCGAATCTACAAATGGTTACGAGACCGGTGCCACAGGCAGGAGCTCGGCTACTTCGACCATGGGACTCGCTTCATTGGCGGCCCAAATTAAATGCCTCTATGCAAACACGCGTAGCGTGGGGAATAAACAGGAGGAGGTAGACGTGCGCACACCTCCAGGGCTGCGATCTTGTTGGCATCGCAGAGACGTGGTGGGATGGAAGGATACAGGCTCTTTTGGAAGGACGGGCAGGGAGGATGAGGAGGGGATGTCACCCTCCATGTCAGTGACCAGCTGGAGGGCATGGAGATCCGCCTGGGGATGGAGGAGGAGCCGACCGAGAGCTTATGGGTCAGGATTAAAGGGAGGGCAGGGACAGGTGACATTATAGTGGGGGTCTGCTACAGGGAGACCTCATAGCAGCCTTCCAGTACCTAAAGGGGGCCTGCAGGAAAGCTGGGGAGGGACTTTTTAGAAGGACATGTAGTGAGGGGACAAGGGGTAATGGCTTTAAACTGAAAGAGGGTAGATTTAGCTCAGATGTAAGGAAGAAGTTCTTCACTGTGAGGGTGGTGAGGCACTGGAAGAGGTTGCCCAGAGAGGCTGTGGCTGCCCCATCCCTGGCAGTGTTCAAGGCCAGGTTGGATGGGGCTTGGAGCAACCTGGTCTAGTGGAAGGTGTCCCTGCCCATGGCGGGGAGGTGGGAACTAGATGGTCTTTAAGGTCCCTTCCAACCCAAACCATTCTGTGATACTGTATGATATTATTGGGCTAAGTGAGCATATAACAAATCTCTGAAAAGAAGATGAAGTATTCAGTGACCTTATTCTATTAAACTTCACCAAAAAAGTGAATTACAAACCTATTTTTAATAGTTAATAACAAAGAAAATAAATAGAGGTAAGACCAATGGAAAATGAGGTAATACAGATATATGTAAGTTTTATATTGTGTCCTGATAGCCTGGAAGTAAAGTAACTAGGAACTGTTAAAAGTTGGAGAAATTGCAGGGCAGAGGGCTCAAAAGGGTCACCACTGCACGTAGCTGGAGCTTATAGCGGACTGTAAAGTAAATGTATTTGATACATTATACTGCTGCTGAAACAGCAAGTAACAATGAAAAAAGAGTAAATATACCAGAAATGTATGTATGACATAGTAATGTTTCCACTCCACTTAACAGCGGATGGGGCATTTTGTTTACAACTGGGTACTGGAGAAGTTTTGACAAATATAAAGGTTCTGATAGCAGGAAAAAATGAAGGTGAAATCCCAGAAGGACTTTAGTGTTGGTTGTTACACTGGAGGCTGTGATCAGTGGTTTTCATGCGCACTGTAGGTGAGACAAGAAGTTATTGTTTTTATTTGTTGCTTAAAGACAATGGGAAAGGGATACTAAGAATAACAGAACAATGGAAAAATAATGTCATGGATGCTTTCTGCTAATAGTTTCTAGGAGTAACTAGAGGTAAGCAGGTAGAAGGGTGAAGATCCTTGATTTTATTTCAGTAAATTAGTGTGTGTGCTAGATGATTAGTTGAATTCTCCTGAAATCCTACATTTCTAGGCTATTAATAAAGAAAAGTAAGCGGCATTACTCGGCAGGTATGGATATTAGATAAATCTTACATATTTTGCTAAGTCTCTAAATTCGCCGTATATAATAATTTTCATTCTCTTAGCTACAATTTTTCAAGTGGAAGTCCCTCCATGGTGTAGACATCACTAATTCTAAAAGCCTTGACTAATGTTTGTGTAAAATATATTAGTACAATAACAGCACAAAAATATAATAATGACACCAATAATGTATCATGCTGATTAAATGTATTTTAGTCTTTAGATTCTCACCTTCATTTATACTCTTTTCTTACTACTTTTTCTACTATTGCTATTACGAATGTCACTGCTAAACCTTTAACTCATAGTACCAAACTTGCAATAATGTTTATTAAAGCTTAAAACGTTTTTACATAAGAAGCTCATCAGTTCCAGCTCTTTATGTTTAGTAGTGATGGTTTTGGTCACTATTTGAGAATGAGCTATGAGAGAAAGTATTTTGAAGTACTTCATCTTTCTACTGCAGATTTGTTTCCTAAAACCATTATACTCTTCCTCTTCCCAGAGCTGTGTTCTATAAGGCTCCATAGTGATGAATTCTTAAATGTCAGTAAATGGATTTTTTTTTTTTTAAAGTTTTACATTTCTCTGGTTTCTTTCAATTTTTTTCTCTCTCAAATTTTTAATATTTTTATTCTAGTGATCTTTGTTTCCATATACTGTATATGCTTCCATGTACTGTATAATCACAATACGTAGATATTCCTGTGTAGTCATCTGCAGGCCCTAACCATGCCCGTACTCTTAGGTCGCTGTCCTAGTGCTATGTGGCCACATACGTATCTGTGAAACAAAGCTTAACTGTATCATCCAAGGCTGAGAAGCTGCATCAAACTGCTGCGTTCTTAGACAGAAATAAGTTATCTTTTACCTGATCCTGTGGAGACATGTCTATGAGAGTCAGGGGAGGTGAGCTGCATATGAATGAATCGTTGAATTTTTTTTTTTATGGGAGACATGGTTTGGTGAAGGAAAGGCTACAGCTATCTAGCTTAGAAATTTAAATATTATTTTACTGTGGTTCCTGTGATGCTTTTCTTTACTCCCTGTGAACCCATATGTGACTTTTGAACAACTGGAAGTCATCAAACCAGGCAAGGTGTTATTGAGAATATTCTAAACATAAGAATTAAGCAGTATTTCTATCTTTTTTTTTTTTCCCTTTTCTTTTTTTCTTTTTTTTTCCACACCTCATATACTAAAGAAGTTTTACCTACTGTCTCACCACCTGGCTTTTTTCCACCCATTTAAAGGAATGCATATTGCCTTAGGACTAACATAGTGAAGTAAAGGCAATATGCTTTGGCAGATTCTGGAAGGAGAGTCTTCATTCCCATGATGTGAGGATGACTTCAGTCAAAACTGCACCTTTTAGGCGAACACTCTGATTGCTTTCTGCCAGCACAGGCTGGCCAGCCTTACGTGCTTTTCACATATGAGATATTTTAAAGATATGCCACTACAGAACGCTGGCTTTATAATTTGTTTCTCAAATATATGTCTTCGCTTCCAATTTTGTGCTTTGTCATCACGCTGTTTTCTAGTCCTCAGTGCACAGTTGTCAAGGAACTGAGCACAATTTAGCCCCTTTTAATTGGCTAAGTCATATGAGTCACTGAGCACCTTCTGAGAGGAGCAAACAGCGCTCCAGCTAGCTGGCAGGACTGAACTATCAGCGACAAGTAAGTTGCGTACCCAGTTATCAGCCTGGAGGTGTAACTCTGTATTTCCCACCTTTTTAAGCTTCTAACATTTGCTTAACTCGAAAATTCTTAAAGGGGGTGAGATTTGTTAAAAGTCCAGATTACTGATGTGTGCCTGAAAATTTCCAGAACAAGGTGACTCTTTTGAGACGTTTCGAATCACTTAAGTCGTACTGTTGCGTTTCTATATCTGTATGTCTAACATTGTAAACCAAGCTAATCTGGGCCGTGTGTGCTTACAGCCAGTCTGTATTTCTTTATGGCTAGATAAATGCAGTATGTCAGAATCACTGTTCCGTGAAGGGCTGACAAAACTGGAGAGCTGTATCGTGCTACCTGCACTCATTCCATGAGCACCTGCGTGCCATCACTTGTTTCTTTGCAAGTATTTGATGAGGCTTTAGATACTAAGCAGACTTATTGGACAACCCAACAGATTCTCTCACTGCAGCTCACTCTCAGTAGTGTTTTCTCTCAGTCTTGAAAGGTTTAGAATTACTAAAAGCTTCTAAGTCATCTTTTTCTCAGTATTTAGCATCCTCTTCTGTAGGATGGCTGAGGACTTGTTCACAGGGGGTCACAAAGAGTGTGTGAAAAAACCAAGCCTATTGTCATGAGGTTTAAATTCATAATTCAGGAATCTGCAGGAATATGGTCACTTACCAAAAACGTTTGAAATTCACTCTTGACAGCAAGGAACATTCCACAATACTGACTGGAAATCTTACCATGTTTTGATTTTTTAGGATAAGGAAGAAATAATACTTACTAACCACACTAACTGGAAGATATTTGCTTAGAGGTGCAAGAGGCAAAATTTTTTAAAATCAGTCTTATTTCCTACTAGAGGAAATGTTAAGCTCTCTTAAGCTGCTGTCAGAGCAGTAGGAATGAACTGGATCTCATAAATTTTGCTATATCTATCTATAAGGCTTCTGCATTTTCTTGGGAGTCTACTCCGCTGTTAAACTGATTTCACTGTAAGAGTCTATTATTCAGCCTACCTGTTTCTTTTCTTCATGTATTCTCATTAATAAATATCAAAAAGGGATAAAGAGAGGTACTCTGGGATATAATCTACAGGATTTCCTTCAAATCCTTCTATCATTAATATTCAAGGAAAATGTTATATCTTTTTCTTAAGAAAAATGGGGGTTTTTTTGCCAAAATTCTATTTTCTTTTAGAATACTTGTGAAAGATCTTTTTGATTGAAACTGGGAATGCATGCTTCCTGAAAAGCAAAAACTTTGTTCCTGGCAGAACAAAATAAAACAGAAATAATAAACTCCCTGCAGCTCCAGTAACTTTTTACCTATATATGAAATATATTCCTGACTCTCATAAAATGCTAATAGCATGTTCATATTCACAAATAAAGATTTAATTATGCAGGTTTTTAAATGAAATTGTAGCATGTTCCTGTAAATTTCCCAGCTGAGGTTTTAATTTTTCATATATTACCAGAGCACAACTACTGAAAAAACTGCCAATCATTTAAACTCATGTTTTGTTTTGTTTGGTTTTTTTTTTGTCTTTCCAGAAATGAATTTCTTTATTGCGAGAAATCATGATTATTTATTGATGCAGAAAGCAAACGGGCTGATGTTCTGCTGGGTGTTCTGAACAACATGTAAGTGTAATACGTTTACTGTAACACTGATTACGTGTTCAATTTAGCTAGTGATTATGATTTGATTTTAACAAAGAAACCATTGGTTAGAGATGTTTCTTAATTTATCAGAGTAGCAGATAAGGTTTGATGACAGATTGTGTCTGAGGTCATACCTTTCTGAAGGTATTTTTGTCCCCTCGTTTTACTGTGCACATTAATCTCCATCAGACCCCACTACACATTCGTAAGCTTCGCTCAGGAAAGACCATAGCAACACAAGTCAAGATTAATGGTAATTGATTAGCAAAGCTCTAAAAAAAAATTATACAGGGCCTACCTGGTCAGCAAAATGACCTGACACTAGATAAACTTCTTTATTTGTTAACATCCCCCAAAGTAGCAGTACTTTGATCTTTTATAGTAGGAACTGCAAAAACAAGGCTACACAATGGCTGACAGAAATTTAAACTCTGATTAAAATCTTCCGTTTTGAGAAGACACTAGGTAACATAAATGACCTTCTCAGACTTAATGCATTAGTACACAAGGAAAGGCAAAAAGGCCATTTATTCTTTCCCACAACTATATGTACTGAGCATTGTTGCTGTTCAGTAGCAATACTGTTTCTGATATTGCTAGTGGGATGACAATCTTAAATTTTCTTCTGTTTATGTTTGATGTCATTGCCGTACACATTTCTTGCCTGATAAAGGTCCAGTTCTCGAGACTGAGGTTGGATCTCTGAGTATTCACTTGACTTTTGAAAGGCAGATTGATTCAGCTTTGTTCGTGATGTTGTTTCAGTCTTTTCTGTGCACAAATATTTGTGGGGATGATTTTATTGGCTCCAGTATTTGTGGACTGAATATTTGTCATTTGAATAGTCATGCACTCATGCAGAAGGAGGATTTTGAGCATCCTATTATACAGTATTTTCAGCATGATTCCTGTCACTGGTTTTGGAAAAGCTTCAGTCCAAGAGTAGAAATGATACGAGCTGACTGAGGTGATGCGTCATATATAGTGACTAGTGAGAGCCTAAATGTGAGGTTTGCCACACAGCCAGCCAGCTTGTCTTTGTTCGTGTGAACTTTCCTAACAACTCTAAATAATAAATTACATAATAAAAGGTGGTCTTTTTGCAAATAGCTTATCAATTGAAGGAAAGAGTGGTTTGAAGCTGTCTGTTCAACTGTAGAGTAGGGCAGGGATTCTCAGACTGGGATCTAAAAGCTATGCAATGGGAACTGCAAGAAGAAGATGCAAAAGTGGTCCTCTGGTCGAAAAAATTGGAGGTGTGGTGTCAAAACTCTTATTTTAGCTAGGAAGTTGACACAGGTGTTTGTAGCTGCATGCAGGATTAGACTGGGGGAAAAATAAAATCACCAGGCATCCCTTACCAATGTCTATATTTTGTTGTTGTTGTTGTTGATAAATACTCTCTGTCACGATCACATGATTTAAGATCAAATTTTTCATTGTTAGGGAAAGAAAATAGATTTTTTTCCTCACTGCATTGTGAAGATGAATTCTTTTACTTGACGAGCTCCTTATATTTTGTGATAGCAGAGATCAATTTGAAATAAAAATTAAATGGATTAGTACCATCTTATTGTCCAGACTAAAAGTTAGATTGCAGTTGGCCTAATACAACTGTGTAGCTATTGGCTGTAGCTGATCAGGGAGCTTCAGCTTTCTGTGTATGACATCCCATCATTTACATTTCATGCTGTTACAGCCCTTGTAATTTTATGGTGCCCAGTTCTTCTCCCTGCTTTCTAGAAGGTACTGCCTCCTAGTCCCTGTTTCCGTAAAAGGGTAGCAAAAGGTGCACTACACGCAGTACTAATAGAGTTATATGTGCCTCAGTATAGCACTTAAAAAGATAACTGAACACACGTGCAGCGGGTGTTTGATTTTCAGCACATTCAGCAATCAAAGGTATTCTGGCAGCAACAGGATGACACCGCTACTGATGAGAACTGGTCTACGTTTTTCAAAAAAAATTTTTCACATCAGAAAATGAAAATTGGCGGAAACTAAAATAGGCATCCTCAGTCTTTCATCACAACAGCCCACCTGATAGCTTTTAGTAATACCAGTGCGTTTGCAATATGTGAGAAGCCAATTAAACGCAGCTCTCTAACGAAAGCTGTCTGCCACAAAGCCTGGAGGGTGTAAATTGGGGTGTGCTCCTAGCCATGCTTTTTTGAGTGCTAGGCACTCCTGGTATGAAGAGATACCAAGCCCTAGTACTCCCTGTTCGAACTGGTGGTTCCCTATTACCGACTCCCTGCAGTCTCACGCGAGAGTTTGGCAGCCTTGGAAACCCAGGTCTGAGGGGGACTGGGGGGCTCTGGGGTAGCTCTGCGACCCCGAAGGCCTGGGAGATGGAGCTGGAGCTCTCGGTGCTTTGAGAAGGCTGGTCCCACACAGGGAGCTTCACTTCGGGGGATAAATTAACCCCAGCTCTCTGGATGAGGATACAAGATTTTTGAGTACTGGCACTGCCTTGAGGGTCCGTGAACCTGGGGCAGCTCCCGATATTTTTCTTTTGTTTCCTTACTCTCCTTCATGTCTGTCATTTGCTGGAGTTCTTCCTGATTCAGAGAATTCAGCTTTTTTACAAAATATCATTATTTCGTGGAATAGAAATTCCCTGTTACGAGTTTTATTGCTGTGTAATTTAGGAAAAAAAAAAAAAAGTCATCTGAGTAGTGCTGATAATAATCCAGGTATATATTATGTTTAAGGGGTTTTTATGTGGATCGTATTCTTCAGCTGAAAACACTGTTCAGGAATGATTAATTTATTTCTTTCTCTTGTTAGAGAATTGGCTGCTAACTGGAAGCATTTTATACTGCACGGTTGCTTGGGGCACCGTTATTTTCAATTCAACAGAACTAAGAGCAGAGAATGAGTGACAATATGTTAGGGGACTGTGTATCACAAAATACACAGCTTCAGCTTGCATGTGAAAGTATCACTTAGCTGTGATAATAGAAATCAGATTTCAATGAGCATGTTCTTTGTTATTAATCCATTTTTCTCTTTTCATCTGAAGAAATCCTAATAACAAGTTAGACAAATCATGCTCTTTAAAACTGATTTGAAATAAAAATGCTTTTGAATCCTTGCAATTTCAGGCATGCATTTTGTAATAATTATGATAATAAAAATAATATGTTCCTTTGCTGCTAATGTATCGATGCGTACTTGTAAGCGTGCACAATGTTGTACTTTTATTTTTGGTCCAAGTTTATTGTTAAAAATGAAATTATTCCTCCTATTTAAGCAAATTTGTGAGGGAACTGTGGGAGGTACAGTAAGAACATTGAATTTGAAGACCTAAGAAAGATGGTAAATTATAAGGACTGATTATTAATATGTAGTGTTGAAGTACTAAGGTGAACTTTTTCCTTTGGGGCAAAAGGGCTGGTGTCTTAAGTCTTTTTAATTTTAAATCTTTGATGTTGCATCGGGTTCAATTACTGTCAGAAGTTGAGCAATTTGTAGCGTGTGTACCCAGGCAAACACTTCTGTGTGCGTTCTGCATAGCATAACTGCCGTATAGGTTAGTACTATTAGAGTCTTAACTGAACATCTTTACGAAGCTTCTTTCCAGTAACCACTTTTTGTGATACACAGAAAGACACTGATCTTGTTATATATAAAGGCTTTTGGTCAGCTACTGTGATTCTCTTTTTGGCCTCTAAGGCCAGCTTAAAGAACAAAAGACTTTAACTTTATTGTCAATGGTGTTGAGAAATTACTGCTAATTTAGTAGCATCTCTTAGTTTCTTCTGCTGCTTTTGGTCTGGCTGTGACCATTTTTAGCTACGCAATATCCCCCTTTAATTTCACCCTTTCAGAGGGGAGGAAAGAGAAAACAACACTACTGCTTTTCTGTTAGTTTATTTTGTTGAATTACAGTCCGAGGTCTACTACTTTGTAGTCTGGAAACTTCAGCGCCGTTCTTGTTTCATAAAGGAGCGCAGGCTGGGGTCAGTGGCAATGGCTCCTCCATATTTAGCGCCTACAAGGTATGGCCCTAACATGCTCATGATCTAACACACAAAGATGCTTGTACACGATGCACGTTAACAAAGCATTAGTACAATGTTATGCAGGCTTCCCGAGACCAATACAAAGCATGCCTGGTTTCTGACAACCCTTTTTATACAGTGTTCAAAATTTATCAGACTATACTTGCATCCCTTTTTGGACATACACTTTCCATCCCTATCACGAACCGTTAAGTCACCTTATGTTCAAGAAATGTCTGCTTTATGTCTTTTTCTCTCTGTTATTTTGGAGATTTTCTTTATTATTTTGATACTGTTTATCTTGCATCATATTTTTGTGTAGATACTTCATCTATTGTTCACAGCTTCTGTGGGGCCTACTTTGATTAGTGCTTTTATCAACTGTATCTGTATAACACTGAATTCTAATCAATTCTCCACCAAAACCTACAACCACTAAAATGTCACTCAAGAATGAAATAAAAATGTTCCTAGAATAATGGCCAAATCTATTACTGTCAGTGGATTCTAGGAAGTTCATAAAAATGTCAGAAAGAATAGCATCATATTTTGAGATTGAAGAAGGGCCTCAGATTTGGTTTGGTTTTTTTCTTGTCCAAAATAATCAAGGCAACATTCTTGATTTTCATCACGAAAGAAATTATACAGATTGCAATCATTTACGTGGGGATGATCTCTGTGGAGTATTGGGAGAGAAAACATTCATTTTTCAAGGAGAGCTACAATTTCTCTTTCAAGAATGTTCCTAAAGGAAGCTGTCTGAAGAAGGGGAGCTTTTCCACCTGGTCAGCATTATTAATAGCTTGGTTTTGTCTCACCACTGTAACTGTCCACCTTGGGCTCCTCAGCAGAAGAGACCGCAGCGGGAGCTGCAAGGTCTTTGCTGTCCACTGACCCTGTAGTCTTTTCTCATAAAAGTTTATTCATGTATTTTGTGATTTCAAACAAAAACTTTTGTATTTCATGCAGAGATAGCCTGGCTTCTTCCCACATGTTTATAGTGTATTACATAAAATGCTTTTAATTTCTTTTTCCTTCCCCCAAAATACAAATGTTTCTCTCCAATTGGCTTATTATCGTGCATTACCACGGAGGGTGCCAAATGAACAATTTCACTTTCTTTTACAGTCACAGCAGTAGTTTGTTTCTGACTCCCTGAAGAGAACACAAGATTTATGTAGTCAGTTGTAAACATCCCGTTGAAGAAACCTTCATCTCTTCCTTGATTCATTGCATGAGAGTTTACCAGTTAGACCCTTGAGACAGCCACTGTGGGGTAATTATTATGATGTGAAAGAACCAAAGGACTAATAATTCCAAGGCATTTAGAGTTAGATTCAGCTTAGTTAATTTAGGTATCTGAAACTGTCTAAGATTTAACTACATATGATCCTTCTGTATGAGAAGACAGAAGCTGACTTCTCTAGAGGGTGTTTCCTACATGAGTTTTTAAGACGGGTATGATGAATTGTCCTATAGAAGTGGGTATTTTTTTTCCCCATTAATTTTAAGGAGAATCTGGAGTGACTGTTTCAGACTTAAGGAACATAGTTTAGATATTTAAATTTAAACAGGAAATTCCACCCTTGGCAGAAAGCAAATTTTGCTTGACAGATTGATAACACTTAAGTCAGTATAAGAAACCCCTTCTACCTTGTGATCTACCAGATCACTTAGTTTTCCAAGTTTTGCCCGTGATGTAATTTGTTGTGGCATCTCGTGTACAGTATGTGAATGAAGGTTGAAAGATGCTTTTTCGCTTGTGCTTCAAGGTATGAACTGTGAAAAAAATCATCACATTTTATTATGGCATGATAGTTATTCCTAGAGAGTGGCATTACTAGTTACGCAGACCTAGTTTAAAATTGAACCAGTCTTGCCTCTTCAGATGCGTGCTGTCAGTTAAGTGCCTGTAATGCCTGGCGACATCATCTCTGTGTTGCTTAAATCAAGGAGTTTTTCTGTGGGTGTCCCCCCCCCCCCCAAATCTTTGACTTTGTTGCAGAGTGACATCAAAGATCTTCCTGATAGTTCGCCTCTTGGTCCACTAGTTCTCATGCTCTGAGTTTGCAAGCAAATTTTGGCCTGGGAGCATGCAATTATCAGTGGCAAAATTGAAAGCTTTTGGAGGTAGTCTACCGGTATTGTTGTTTTGGAAAGTAAATACACTCCATTTTCTCAGGCTTTTATGTAGGTCACTTAAAATACATATTTTTCAGCAGCCTGTGAGGGAATTTGCAAAGTTTTGGGTTGTTTTTTCCCATCCACCATTTAAAAAGGATCCTTTTAAACTTAATACAGCAAAACTAATGGCTGCAAGACTTTGCTGCTCTTGTACCCTCACTGTGATCTAATCTAGTTATGTGTATGGGTGTAGGAAAAGCACTCAGGCAGTGGAAAAAATGTGATATTTTAAGCATGTTCTCTGTATGATTCTGTTAAATTAGTCAGTGGTACATCTGTAGCTTCCTGACAAAAACCCACATGCTTGCCAGATTACAAGAGGACCTGGATGCCTCTGTTGGCGTACCAGGCTTATAAAAAAATCCATTTGAAATGTTTCAAGCACTAATGTTGTTCCCAACAAAGTAGAGCTAATATTATTAGATACCTGATCCCCTTCCACATATCCAGGGCAGGAAGTGAAACAATAAAAAGTTTTTGATTAAATTACATCAAGACCACAATCAGTTCAGTCTGGTTATCATAAATGTACATTTATGTTAAACACAGTTGAAGGTGCAGCAATATTTATTTACATGTTTAAATTATATTAACTTTAATACTACTAATTAAAAATATTTAAAAATTTATTAGA
The DNA here is from genome assembly GCF_964188355.1 of Buteo buteo. NCBI lineage: Eukaryota > Metazoa > Chordata > Aves > Accipitriformes > Accipitridae > Buteo > Buteo buteo. The sequence goes on along the minus strand of NC_134176.1, from coordinate 52,098,082 downwards.
TGCTGTCATCCACAGCAGCCTAGTACACCGTGTATTATGTATACCATGGTGTTGTACCTTAAATACAGCCCTATTCACAAAAATGAGAGGTCTGTTGACTCAATTGTATGCTTTCAGTTATCAGACTGCAGATCTGTCTGACAGTGAAGTTACTACAAAAGTTGTTTTGCCACTAATTGGAAGGTCTCTTTGGAGCAGAAATAAGAATGTCTGCTGTGCATCACCAGTTGTAAATTTAGAATGTTGTTTCTGGTAGATATGACATGATTGATATCGATCGATTAGCTGAAACTTCTTAAGTTATACCCTAAATATTGGTAAATGCTATTCTTTTTTCATAATGTCCTTACAGCTTTGATATATTTACATAAATCTTATAACCACCTTCTGAAGATGAAAAATAAAAACATGCGATCCATTTTTACTCTTTGTGACTACCCTTTAAAATACCAGAACAATAATTCTAGCTTTGAATTTGCCCCAATCGGAGTGTCCTAGGTTTTGCAGAGAAGCTTGATGGAATATTTAGCTGCGACCTCTTTTTGTCATATCATCCTGTGATCTCTTGGACCAAAGACTTAAAAGCTCTCATGGGTGACTGAAAACTACGAAAATACTATGGTTTTGTGTATACTTGTTACGGGCTCTTTTTCTATTAAACAGCAAGACGTTTCCCAGGTTGCAGATTCAGACTGCTGTGTCAGCGGACTTGCTGCCGTTCCCGTGTTTTTGGAGTGGCCGTGGCTGGGGCCGGGCGTAGGGAAGCTTGGCCCTTACTACGGGTAGCGGTTGTCCTGGTACAGCGTGCTGCCCTGGAAAGTTGCAATTTGGTTTGGAGTTGAGGTGTACACCAAGACCATACGCGTGGTGAAATGATCTTGTTTGGAAGGTGAGTTTGGATAGAAAGTATTACAAGACTTTGAACGTTGTACAACAAAGAGGCACAAGGGTTGCGCTTTTCACCGGTACCAAAAAACGGTGTTTGCAATTCCTTGGTTTTGAGGTATTGATATCAAACCAGCTGTTGTCCTGGTGCTTTTTTTGTTGTTGCTGCTGTTTTACTGGCATCCTGCCAGTCCTTGTGTTTGTTGAAGTTTCAGTCTCTTGCAATTCTTCTGCTTGGGAAATGTTCCAAAGGGCTTTATTAAAATAAAAGCCAGATACTCTTGTGATTCTTATAAGGTATATCCTGCATTTATTGTTAGTTGAGCAAAGGGCAGAATAGATACAGTAAAGTTGTATCTATGGCGTGGGGGATGGATACCAAGATTTTCAGCCATGGTTTTCTTCTCTAAGAAACTGCACTATGCCTGACAATAATTTCCAACCAATACTTACCAGAGTAACAATTCCTTATGGTTTTCTCATAAACATTACGATAAATATATGAGCTTTGTATGATAGTATAGTTTGACATTTGCTGTGCACAGTTGTTTTTCTAGCAGATCTGCTCCCCTCAAAGATGAGATGGCGGGCTGTGATTTATCTATATGTCTGTCTACATAATCTAAATATCAATGTCATAGAGAAGATGTATCACTTCAGTTCTAGTACTCACTGCCAGTTTTGTTAGAGACCTGTCAGTTCTGTAGATGGAAATACTTAAAGTGTAAGGAAAGAGTAATTAAGCGTGGATAATGCTGTTTGGCTAAAATAAAAGTAAGCTTATTTCTTTCTTCACTAAACTGAACTCCAGATCTGTTCAGAGTTCTGAAATATTAATTTACCAATAACCTCACCATGTATGTAATAATGTGTGTAAACACGTACTCACTCTCTCCTGTTCTCCACTCAAATCTATTTTGTGCTTTTGTATCCCTCTGGATAGATACTGTCTCCAATCAGAAGTATCTATCTGTCTCCATTTATTCTCGGTTGTGGTGGTCTGCGTCCAGATGTATGTATATATTTGTTCTTATTTTTTAAGGCAACGTGTCTTGTAACTTGAGAAAACAATACTTTTAATTATGTTATGGGCATGACCACATACTTCTACCTGGAGAAGCCGTATGCTTTCCTTACATTGACTCCCACTGTAACGAGGATAGTATGAGGGGAAAATAAGAGCTAGTAAAAATACCTATTATGAGAAATAGCAGCTGCTTAAAACATCATTTGGAATATTAAAATAAATTCTGGTGAAGAAGGTTCATTACTAGGTGATGTAGTTAAAAATACATGGTCAATCACAAACATTGGCTAATGAATAAGGTGTATGGTTGATAAACACAGCATATATTTCTCTAGCTTATCTTCTTGCATTTATCTCCATAAATATGCTGGTTAAATATACAAAGGCAAATGGGCATTAAAATAGGAAATACGGGAAATTTCACAAGATGTTCAGTTCAGCACCAAATAATTAAGTGCTATAAATTGTTATAAATAAATAGGCATTTTATTAAACAGTCACCCCAATTCTGTTGCTAGCCTTCCATAAGCTTAGATCGCATACAACTCCTCAGTGGTATCTGCTTCATATACTGTGGCTCTGAAGTCATGGTGGGACCTGTGGCTAGAGTAAGCTGTGAGTGCCGTCAAGCAACGTGAAGAATCCTGCTGGTGTCACCCTCAAGACATCTGAGATGAATCAGAGCAGCAGCACAGCCTTAGACATCCCTGCTGTTGCGCACCACGAACCTGACCGTGGATCGCTTCCGTTCTCCGAAACATGATCAAAATGGTCTCAACAAGAGAATTAGAGAGTTGCCGCAAGCTGTCTCAAGGCACTAACGGTGTAACCCTTGGAAGCCTCCTTGGCTGAGCCGAGAGTAGAAAACCTCAGTAGCACTTTCTGTATGGATCAGTCAGCCTGTGAGCTTTGAGCGAGTCAATAATAACGCAGGGACAGAAGGTGCTTTTACATCATAGGAGACAGTCGGTAGGGCCACCCTTTTTGTGCATATAGGGCTGGATTAAGTAAAAGCAATAAAACAGCGCTGACCAAACCCAGAGTTATAACAGCTCTAGAGATACGGAATAGTCTGTTCTACTGCCCTGGTCTGAATTGGGCAAGCCAGACATCTGAATGCAGGTAGAATCCTAGCCAAGAGGTATTAGATTTTCTTAGACTCATCTCTTGTTTTTACTCACCATCAGTTCCATTTTTAGGTCTTAAAAAATGTCTCCTAAAATTTACTATGTTTCTGTGAGTTTGGGGCAGTTTGATTTGGGAAAAAAAAAAAAAAAGGGTCAAAAATTTTAACTAACCTCAGAAAAATGGGTGTTGAAACCTTTTTGAGGATCCTGTGATTCCTGCTAAGGCAACAGTCCTGTTTCAGAGTCTTAGAAGACAGGAGCTATCACTTACCAAAAGATTGGATTTTACACAAGCTTCATAGTCTGCATCTCCATGAGAAAGTACTTAGATGGTTTTTCTATTTCAAACACTAGCTGTTATCTTGGATAAATGCCCATGTTTCATGCTCCAGTTACTGTACATGTCTTTTAATGCTAATATCCTAGTAAAACAATTGGTAAAAATAGTGGTATAAAAATGGTGAATGCTACTTAATTTATATTCCCTAGATAAAAAATAGAAAATGTAAAAGAAAAATGTTTTGTTTCCTATTCCGTGTATTAGTACCATTTGGAGCCACTTTTGAAACTTCCATAGAAGCGTTCAGCCAGAGAAGTTGAAAAGGGATCAGAAATATGAGCAGCAAGCCCCGACTTCCTGCACTCTTTATGCCCTTTCTGCCAAGCCAGAGCAAATGTTTATTTGTTACTCCTCAATGCATGTTATGAATCAGCAGCAAAAAGGAGAACAGATATAGAAAGATGTCATTCTGGGTGAGCCAGAGTGATATTGTTGTAATCCTTGCATTATGCCTTCTATTCTCCTGAAGTTATTGTCCTCCTAAGTCCTAAAGCACTTTAAGGAACAATACAAAATAGCTTTGATACCATACCGACTCAGTTTCGATGTCATTAACTCCTCCTCCATCTCATAGAAATTCTCTCATGGTATTCTGAACGTGACTTTTTCAATTCTATTTCATTTTCATAAACAGATATCTGAGCGTCCAACAAAGTGCAAAAGTCTGTCTTTCTAACACATATAGCCAGAAGGCACATAAACATATAAAATGGACTGAAAAGTTCTATCCAGTGCCATTAAGTGGCAGTCGTCCACTCAGAAAGATAAAATTCTGGTTGATAGAGTGATGATGGAGATGTATTGCACAACATAGCTAGAATGAAATCTGTTTATCTTCATCTCCTTTACTCCTCATTCATAGTATATATTGTGATTTCACTACTGGAAAGGCCTTGTAATCTTTTACAGTGTTTGAACGGAGTAATTGATGTTTAGAGCTGCGATATCTTTACTCTCTTTAGAAAAAACACATTCCTGAAAAATATTTAAGATTTACAGAACAAATAAGACAGGCTTTGCAGAGTGTTAGCTCCTTATCTTTACTGACATTTTGTCTGTATTCCTGGTTTGTGTAATACTTCCTAGATGATAATTATTTATCAGACACTAGCAGGTTGCTTGATATTATCCAAAGACGGCTTTATGCTTCTTGCCATGATGGCGCTATAGGATTTATCTTTTGCCATGTTTGGTTCTGTGCATGCTTTCACATGCCTATGATCACTGCTGAAGCCCAGAAGGCGATACCCTCACGTAGAATAAAAAAAACCAGAATGCCTTTAAAAATATTCACGTGCTCTTTTTGAACATGTGATAGACTATATGTGCGTTTCCCCATAACATCCAGCATTCGTTGAGGTTAAATGTGGCTTGTTCAGCGTACAGGAGGCAATTCTGTTGCAGAGGCAGGTGGTGGTTGTTTCAGGCCAGGCAGTACTGCAGATGGAACCTCTGATTTTGCATCGAGGATACCATCCCACCAATGTCTTGACTTCTGCCGGCAGCCTAGCTGTATTAACTGCACCAAGTATTTGCTTTTATACAGCATAGGAAGAGAGATGCATCATCAGTCATATGTGTAATATTCCTTAACATGTGAACAGATGCTGAAAACCCTTTGTTAAAGAGAGTCTTCATATCTGTTTAAATATACTACATCAAGGTAACTTCATGGACTGTGAAACATGGAGGTTCTTTCCTAGATTAAAAAAAAAAACAACCAAAACCAACCAAAACCCCCCAAACCCAGCAGTATATCCACAAAGTCAAAGTTAATGAATCAGTGTCTAAAATTGTATTTTGAAACTGTAAGAGACTGAGAATCGAGGAGAACTTCAACTGTCATAGGTACAGAAGGGTTCAAGGAAGCCTGATAAACAGGGTGGTAGAAGCAACTGAATATATTTAAGGGAAAGAATTGGTATCTGTCAATATATTGACAAACTGGCACACTAATTCATCCATAAAGTGCTACAGGAATAGTAGGTTCATTAGACATACTATTAGATTAGATTGTCCCACCTCTTGGATTTTTGGATCTGGATATGAGGAGAGACCTTCACCAAAAAATAAGCTTACAGAAATAAATCTCAGAGGAAATAAAACTCCAAATGAAAGCTTAAAGAATACAGCAACAAAAGAAATAATAACAAAGAATTTTTGTAGAACATGATATCTGGTTCTGAAGAAATAGTGTGAGACGTGCTTTGCAGTTTTTCCTTGTGTTTTGTTTTTACCAAGAGGGATAATGTTACTTTTGAAATGAAAAATTGAAGGAAGAGCTGACAGTAGTATTTCATTCCTGGTAAGGCTTGCTGGGCTCCAGAGCCCTCCCCTTAGGAGAACTTTCGTTTTTCAGACGGAGGCTATCGAACAGGAGCCTGATTTTCACAGGACAGATGCAAGGCTTGTCTGCTACTGTAGGGAAAAAGCTATAAAACTCAATTTGTCCCTCCTGAGGAGTTTTCTTCTGTGCTGCCTTGTGTATAGCTTCTGAGCAAATCAGAACAACTATTTTTAGTGAATACAAACATTCCTGCAAACCTCATTGATGTTACTTTTTAGGTCAAGGAGAATAAAATGAAAAGGGGTAATATCAGAAAAAGTCTTACCGAAAGATCACAGAGAATTAGAGAACATAATCTAAAAACAAGAAAAGTAAAAGCTAGATACCATTTCAAAATCAGAGTAGCTCCATTACAAAAAGAAGCAAAATGGAAAAAAAAAAATCCAAGGAGAACAGTTTCAGCGTTGTCTGTTTTTTGAGTGGTTTCCAGATTTGGGGGGGAAAAGATTTTTCCCAGTCTTCCTGGCAAACTGTGTATGTGCGAAGCTTTGCACTCCCAGCTTTTCCCAAGGAAATATATGTAAAATTTTAAAACAACTTCTTACTTGTTATTACTTTGTCTTTCTGAAAGCTTAAGAGTACTAAGCATGATTACTTTTTAAACTGGAACCTGAAACACACAGAAAGTATAACACCAGCATTAATAGCCTAAGATTCAGGACATCTTCTAATGAATTGTAATCCCTGGGAAAATCGAGCTAGATTTTCTGAGATCATTTGTCATTTCTGATACAGTCCAAGTGATTTATCTTCATGCATTTGCCTAATGCATTACTTACTTTAATGTCGATTAGGCTACCAATGCTAATCTGATAGAGAAGACAGCATTTAATGGTTAGAACAATATTGAGAGTTGCTGTTTGTTGGTTGTCTCATTGACAAACTGCCTGAATATTAAATATTTCTTTTCCTTGTTTGGTACTTGTAAGCAAGTTTTAATCTGTTGCAGGTTGATTGTAAGAGAACCTTCGAAATTAAACCAAAACCTGCTCTTGAAAGTAAGTGAAAACACTACTGCTTTTCTACTGATCGGATAAACTGTTCAATATTTATATATACCTTTCCTGCCCACTGTTAAATAGAAACAAATTGCTTAAGTGTATCTTATAGGCTGCATATTGTTGATAATCGAGGGAAGGTGGTTGAGTGTTCAGGCCAGGAGTGCAACGTTTATTTTTGTGCTTTCAAAAGTAATTCCTGGAGGAACCAAAAAACCTGGTGATTACAGGCTTATTGCAATGAAACCTTGAAAGCTCAGAATGGTTCTGGCAGTAACAAGCTATACTTACTATATGTGACAGCAGTTTGCTAACAAATTAGGTGAATAATCAGCCTATTATCTTTGCACGTACTCAGTAACCTTTGCAGTGTATCAACAAAGCTACACCACCTTTACATCAAGCATTTACAAATGTGAAAAATCGTCTCACATTCTGGTAATGTAGTCTGCATAAAAAGTTTTGAGACAAGAAAAAGAAAGGGACGTGTACTCCTTTCTAGAGAGAGACAGAGGTAGATACAGCAGAAAAAGTAGCAATTAGAATACCGGCAGGTGGTAAGACACAGGAACAACTAAATAATTATATACATTTTTATAATATATTTTTTGTTTATTAATTTAGCTTTTTATGTAAAGCTGTGAGATATTGACTGTTAATTTCAGAAGTCTTTTTCATTTCATCTTTGAAATGTTCATGTTTTGCTGATGTAATGAAAAAAGAAATTGTGATGTTTGAAAATGAATAATTCTTTACTTAAATTTCTTCAGTGGTGCAAAAAGTTGTCAAATACAAACCCTTCAAGATTATTGTGCTGAAAACTGACAACATTCAGCAGTTATATCATGGCTTCAAAGATTTTATCTTTTAAAAAGCCTGCATATATTTTGTGTATATGCAAATAACAAATTTCTGATATGCCAGTTTTATCTTAGGAGTACAAAATTCTTGGTCTGTGCATTATTTGAATTAGCCATCGGTTTAAAATCCCAGATAACAGAGGCCTGAGCCAAAACGGCAGTAATCAAATAAGTTGAGACTGAATTCAGCTCCACTCTGAAGGAGGAGATACATTGTTAACTAATCAGCTTAGGCACAAACAATTTCTGAATAAAATTCACGGTCCACTCTAAGACTGTGAAGTAGAAAAGCATAATACGTCCTCAACTCACCGGTGGATTTCTTTAGTGGTTTTGTGATATTTATTATCCTCATCGTTCCTCACTTCCTTCAGCTTTAAAAATGAAGATTATAATTTCTGATACTTTATTTATTAGATATGTTGAGATGAAGAATTGTAGGGAAGCATGAAGACTTGATATGTACATGTCAAGTAATTCTCCAGCTTCACTCCTCTTTGGCCCCACTACAAACCCGTTAGGAATATAAGTAAGTTTTTCTTATGGTCTGGTAAATAGTTTAAGAGACCTGAGATTCAGTAAATCATTATTTTCTAGTGAGACTTCATTTTACATAACATTTCTGACCAACTATAAATTAGACTATTAGTTTATAATACTGCTAGTGGTTTAGGTGAGAGAGCACAACTGCTTCCTTTTTGCTTTGTCTCCTTGTTATACTTATCTGGTTGCATGGTACAGGTTATGATCAATCATGATTCAAAAGGAATGTAGGTTGTTTTCCCAATCCTGTTGCCTTCAGTCTGACAGCTGCTCCCTTGACATCTCCCCAAACTAGTCAGACCTTAAAAGTAAATAATGACAGGCAAACTAAGAACAGCAAGGGATTTATCTCTTCACCCACTGTCTCTCATGCTGACAATCATTTTTCATTCCCAAAAGAGACTGTCAGTTTCTTGGATGACCGCTTATGCTTCTTGGACTCTAGCCGCATTTGTTTTTATTTTTGAGAAGTTCAAGAGATGGCAATGTGAAATGAGTGACCCTTTTCATCCTTCATCTTGAAGAAAGAATGAAAATGACAAACTTGTTCCATTTCAGCATAAACTTAGCATTTTCTCTTCCTTTCTTCAGGTGAACAAAGTGAGAGGTATTCCATTAAAAATGTTCTGAGTAACTTAATCCACTGATTTTTTGCAGTGCTCAGAATGGGCAAACATGGCACCAAAAGTATTCATGCTTGCAAACACAGCTTGTTAATTTGTTTCACTGGTATTTCTGACCCCTTCAGATAAGTACTATTGTGAAAAATTAGAAACAAAGGAGAAACAAGTCTGTTTTAACAAAGTAGTGATGAGATGTTAATGAAAAATTCCTGAACTGAAACCAGCATTCTTTCTGCTCTTATTATTTCAATGAGAGTGCAGTGCCATGAGACCTATGGAGCCAGTCACATGTACGTGAGTAGAAACCCACAAATACTAGGAATAGAAAATACTGACTGACTTTCACGAGTTGAAAGTTGTTTAACAAACCTTTAAACAAAATGGATAAAACACTAAATAGTGTCCTTTTTCTTTTCCAGTCATAGAAAGAAAAACAGGCAATGTGCACTCTTCCAGTGCAAGTGGAATGAATGAAGTGAAATCTCCAGTAGCATTCTCCACAGAGGGGCTGGAAATTGAAATATAAATAAAGCACTTCCATGATGACAGTGCATCCAAAAAATCCTTTGAATTTGGGCCAAACAGCTCTAGAAGAAATGAGAAGTTCCTAGTGCTTCTTGCCCAAACAAAACAAATATGTTTTGAATTTAAAAGCCGTGAAGAGAGTTGCATATTTCTGGTTATGTTATACAGTGGAAGTATTGTTTATTGTTTGATTACATGAATGCCCATCGTAGGTCATGGTTTTTAACCTTCAATACAAACAGAAGATATGATAACTATTGATCTTCTAGCCTCACTTCATGACATTCTGTTTTTATGTTTCAACTGAAGGTACATGAAATCCACACTTTAGAGTTATCTAAAAAAAACCCTGAACTACAAATTTGATTGCGTTTCATTCAACAAACGTGTAGGAATTAGCATGGCAATACAATATAAGCATGCTCGCATCTTTTGCTGCTTTCTGAAATCCCTCCCTTGTATTTCTTTTGGTCCCTTGGGCTATATATTTTATCTCTTTTCAGATGTAAAGTATATTTTATTTAATTCCTTTCCACAGATATTCAGAGGTCTGAGTTCTTCCTTGTTAAACAGTAAGCTGATTTGGAAGTGTCTTTGTCATTATATGGAAAGCCTTGATAGGATGTCTGGTTTTTTCCTCAAAGGATGGTATCTGAAATATCCTCTCCAAAAGCTCATGTATCAGAAGAAGTAAATGTGCAGTGTTAGTAATGGATGTTAAACCAAATGGAGAAATAGCATTAAGAAGGAAATACCATTATATTTTGTGCATAGCTAACCTGAATAATCTATATAATTATAGAAATTACAGAAGTCAGGTATTCAGAAAGGGATTAGACATGTAAAGTTAATAATGAGAGTATCTACAATGACGTTAGTTAAGAGCAGATCTGTAAGGATTATAGCATTTATTATTTCAGGACATAAATCAAATACATCCTAGGAATTAGGGATAAATGTGCTGCTTGGGTTAGAGTATAGCTGTAAAATATTCTCATTTCACTGTAATATTAAGGATGAAGTAATGGATCAGCTCAGATTTAACATGGCCCTTTCAAAATCTTGGATTTTTTAGTATTTTGGAGTTACAGAAATACTGTAATGCCAAAGGCAGCAGAAATAGAATGGAGGGAAATTCTAAATAGGAGAGGGAGAAACTTCAGTGAGGGATGTCTTTGTCTTGGCAGCACAGAGCATCATCTTGGTTTTGGTTAATCGCTGTACAAATTTTATGGTCTATAATTATCTTTAATTATAGGGATACACAACCATTATTATGCTAAAAGGAAGATGATAGTTGTGCGCAGTCGAGCAACCTGTAAGCTCTTATATATCTTTTTATTTTCTGGAAAAGAGTATAGGATTATAATGCTTGTAGGTGTTTCTTCTGTCAGTTTTGGAGCAGTATACATAACAATTATTTCTATTATCAACTTTCATTACTCATTAAACAGCTTTGCAGAGCTGGGAGAAACATCTTGCTTTGGAACTATCTGTCAGTAACTGGCAAAGGCAAAGCTGTAGAACAGCAGCAGGAAAAAGATGAGGCTGTAACTACATCGGTGTCTCCAGAGTCGTCGTCACTCTCGGAATGATCTGAGGCACTGCTCTCTGACTGCTGGGGAGGGCATTCCTCTCTCACCCAAAATTTGCCATCACCACCTCTCAGTCAGGAGCGACTGAGCGGTTTCAAGGTCAGGGAGGAAATACTGTTAACCCTTGAGAGCCCCAAAGCAGGCTCTGGAAATGTGTCTGGATACTGCTCTGATGTGGATTTGCTGCTCCCTGAGAGAAAGAAACTTCTCTGTGCTCGCCGTATCCTACTGAGACCACGCTCAGTGCTGTGAAGGTACTTGATGACACAACTGGAAATGAGTTGCAAAAGGAAAAGCAGGATGCCTCATTTTCAAGACTTAAATAAGGTATAGATTTGCTTCTGACAAGCCGGAGTATATCATGGAGTATATTTCTGTCCGTCAAAGCTGGTAATGTAGTTTCAGATCATTCTCCTGAGTATTAATTCTCAGAATAGGCTTCTTTTTAGAGTCAGCACTCCTGAATTTATCAAACATCAGGTGAAAGGAACATATGAGTGATACATAATCTGATGACGATCTGCAGTTTTAATAATTGCTTGTTTTGCTATTTCTTTTTACTGGAGGAGGAGACTAAGTAAAGAGAAAATGAGAAGTTATATGGTAGTATGATTAATTGTATATTCTTTGAAATATCTTTTTTATATAACTTAGCTACAGTTCCTTTAGGATTGAGGTCTGCATGTCTTACAAGAGCTTTAAAATGAAAAGGAAAGCAAGGACTGAAGTTTAGAGACATTTGTACATTTGTATAGCTTGCTTTAATGTACAGGGTAAGTACATAAATACAGGCTGAACAGAACGTTACAGGGTAGATGGATGAACACTGAAAAGACGGTAATCTCAAACCAGCAATTGTCAGTGAAGTTTGTTGGTTACCTTACATACATAGAAAACTATTAGAAAGGGAAGTATGAGTGGGAATTGTGTTCTTACAGAAGACTTTGACTTCACATGTGGAGGCTGGTGAAAAACTGCTACTTATAAATAATGGTAAGGCCAAAGTCTGAGAATGAACAGATGTGTTCTCTAAAAGTCACTAAATCAGAAATTAATGCAGTTCTGTCATTCATTTTGTTGTTTTGCAAACCTATTTTTTAAAGAGGTGGGTGTAGTATATAATCCCTCAGGCTGAATAGCAATTATTTGCTTCACCTTATATTGAACAGAACAAATTTAAGGAGGGCAAGGACTGGAATTTGTTAAATGGAAGAATAAATCTGGAGGAAAGTTATGATTTGGGCTCCTCAAAATTGGTCTTTGAGTGTAATTATATTTAACATTGTTAATAGCTTCGTCATAAAAATGCCAGTCAGTGTGCTAATGATGTGATGATGACACAGAATTAGAAAAGAAAGTCCATCTATTCAGCAAAAAACTGACTTAATATACAGAAATAATCCAGTGATTTTACAAACTGGAGAGATAGTAATGGGATGGAATTCATTTGTGTAAAATGCAAATCATGCGCTAGGGTCACAGCAAATAATATTTTTTGCTAAAGCTTTTAGTCAGTTGTGACAAAGAAAGATCTGGCTCAGTGTGAATCATCTAGTGTGAGGAAGACTTTTATGGGACATTGGTGAGATCATATATAGAATATTGTACAGTTGTGCGTATCGTGAGCAATAAAACCTAACTATAGTTGTCAGCTTCCTGGTGTTAATTTGTGACAGTAAATAGAGGAAAGGAAAGCTTATTTGTGGTAGGAATCTAGAAGAACTTGGCTTTTTTTTTTTTCCTAGCAAAGACCAAGGGGGACTAAGCCATAACAGGAGGTAAATTACTAGATGAGAACTAAGAAACAATGCTGGCACAATTACGAATGACTATATATTGGCTTTAAAGAAGTTTAGGCTGTCAAAGCAAAGAACATTTCTAACTGTCAGACCAAAGGGAATAGCTTTTCAAAAAGACTGACGTGACAAAATCCAAACCCGAAAGACACGTAAGTGTTTTACTTCTTGCTGTGCAGTTTTAGTAGAGGGATTACACAACACTTTTACTGTGGTAGGACAGAACAGGACCGTATGGCACAGGAGATCCCTTCCAGTCTCATGTTATTATATTGAACTACCCTGTTCATTCTTTGCTAAGTAAGTTCATCTCAGTAAAGAACATTTTTTTTTTGTGGTTTCAGTTTCTCTGCATATGAAAAATAAGTTATTTCCCCCTTATTTTAAATACAACGAATTGAAAAATAAGGCTATGAGGTAATACACATGCAGTTCTACTGAAAATAAAAGTCTTCAATCTAGAGACAAACTGTCAAAGAGGTCTTGAATCCTTTAAGAATTCTCAAAGCTGTCAAAGATTTTTGTCTCTTTCTTTCTTTCTTTTTTTTTGTCTGCTATTTATAGTTGGCTCAGTTGATTCACATACTGCCCAGTACAGCTCTAGATGTTTAGTTAGTTTTGGAAAACCTTGAAGTTCTAATTTGCATAAACTGCACTATTTAAAGCTGTTGTGTTTTGTTTGTTGTGTTGTAAAGACTTTGCTGTATGATGCAATTGAGAATGAAGTCTAAAAGGAGCAGGGTCCAAAACCTGGAATACTGATTAAAACTCTATAGGAGGACCAATACTATTCTGCGAAAAGCGTGAGAAATTAAGTAGTTTTTTGTAGTGTCAGTGAAAAGTAATAGCAAAGTTCAAAACATAGTAGTGCTGAATTTTTAAAGGAAAAAGTCCTATGATGACTCTTTGGATTAAATTACTGCTACTCAGTTGTATCATCTTTGAATATAATTAAAGCGATGCCCATTGGTGTTATTGGAGGGTTGGGTCCACGACCATCCTCAAAAATGGAAACTGTCATCTGCAGAGTTTTTGACTGAAGAAGCATGTGGCTTTTATTTATGTGCATCTTCTTTTGCAGCTGAAGGTAGGTTAACACTAACTGCTTTTGAAACTGTCAGCAAATATTTGTCCCATCTGGTTGTGATAAACTGTAAATAAATGCTAAAAAGAGTGAGGAAAACAAAACAGAATAGAAAACAAAGTCAGAATACTAAATAAAACGTGGTAATGCAAAACAACTTAGTAATTATTTGGGGGATGGGCTCCTTTTAGTTTCTCTTCAAATTAATTATAGTAATTCTAAGAGTTAAGAATGAAAAAAATAGGACTTAAGTCCTGATGGTGAAAACTGTTTTGATGCCATCAAATTAATATGCCCAGGAAAGATGAAATATTGTGGGACTGCTGTCCTGGGCTCTTTTAAAATGGAACTGAACAAAGCCTTTCAGAATATACCATGGCAAACATTGTTTTTAAAACGAACTAGTGATTTTCTAATGTCTAGGCAGAATTAACACTTCCAGAAAGCGAGAGTTTGGTGTAAGAGAACAGGAGCTCGGTTTGTTGGCAAATTACGCCCCTTTTGCAGAGCCTTTAGCCCCAGATAGCCTGAAGAAGTGTCTATTTCTTGAAGCACTATCTCAGTGTAACAGCTGGAAAAAACACATCTGTGAAAAGAACAGATCTTGTGGTTAAATTGTTAAAAGTAATAGAGAAATCTTCAGTGCAACCAAGATCAAGAGACTTAGGGGTACCCAATGCATTTGTTTTATAAATGGGCAGTGATTTGCCATCACTTAAATAATAATCTTCAAACAGAAAAGAGGGAAGAGAATATAAGAATATAAGAAAATATACTAAAAAGTTACATGTCAACAGCTTCATATAATGGAGGGCTACCCTCTTTGAATAATCCAGTTTCTCAGGAAATTTATTCTTGAGGCTGATTTTCAGAATAGTAGATAGGTTACTTGCCCATCCAGTGTTTATCTAGCGCTTATCTAGCAGAAGACACAGATACGATGTTCCTCCACATGCTCCATTTTTTTACTTGGGATATCGGCAAGAAAGATTAAAACCCACCTTAATTATGGTGAACCTAAGGAGAAGATAAGACATGATTTAATCAGCTGAGAAATGCTAACAAAATATTATCGAAATAAGAGTTCTAATTTCTTTTTAAGTCTGTACGTGTTTAATTATATTTTGTAAAAATATAAATAACACTTGTAGAGATAGAGGATTTGCTGAATTATAGAGGTTTATGTAACAAATTACTTTTTCCCTTTTTAGAGTTTAGCTAATCATTAATGATGTTTCTTACATGGAATAAACCAGTATACTAAATCCCCCAAAATCTTTTGCAGCACTTGCTGTGTTTGGCATTTAAGTTTTGTAATGTCTGAAGTGTTATGTTTCGCGTATTGTTTTGCGGCTCTGAAAACAAATACTACGCTTGGAAGACCATGTGGGTGGATGAGATGGCAAAATGGAGCCGCTGACAGTTCTGCTCCGTTGGTTTTAACGGGAGCACACTAAAAGGCAGTTGGTTTTGTGTCGTTTTACAAGTCAAGGTAGCACACTCCCCCTACTTTTGGATCACCAGCACCCTTTGATCACCCCACTTTGTCCTTCACTCGACAGACCTGATTAGAGAAATACTCATGCCACATTCCATTTCCCAAGCACAAGTGGAACATATTAAAAACCTGACGGTGATTCGGAGGAAAATTGCTGATATAATGGCAGAGATCTGGCAGCTTCCCAGGGGCTGCCTGGGAGCTGTCTCCCACCCGGAGCGGAGGGGAGCGATTGCTTTGTCATGGCGATATGTGCGAGGTGTGTAAAGACCAGATATGCATCAGGCACTTGAATGGTGGCAGGCCGCTACGTGATTAGATTTAGGTTCTATCTAAATGCTTGTCAGGTTAGATTTAAATCTGTTTTCAGTTTCATCTGTTGATGCTACTCACACGGTTCTGTATAAAACTTGACTTAATGCTGTTAACAAAACAATGAAATTATGAAGAAGAGGGATCAAAAAAACCCTACGCTGTTAATAAATTTGAGAAGGGAATTTCTGTGACAGCTGATAAATATTCTCTGCTTTCATCATGATTGCATTATTTGCCTGAGAATAGATCTGCTTTGTCCTTTAAAGGGGCTACTTTTTTTAAAAAAAGAAAAAAAAAAAAGGCATAGTATTAGGAGCCCTGGAGGCATGCATAGCATGGCTTCGTGCTTTCCCAACCATTTTGTGTGAGAGGTGCTTAACTGTGGTTGAGATTTTGTAATTAGAGGAAATTTTACATAAATGTATTTTTAGTTTTGGGCTTTTTTTGTCTACACAGACTACAAAATGAACTTTGTGCTATTTGTGATGTGCTGCTTTGGTGGTCTTCCTACTCAAATACCTGTCCATTAGGGAAGTGCTTACTACCCTTAAATGCATTTCACAGAAACAGCTAAAACCCCATAAAAATAGTTTCCTTTAGCCAAAATAGATCTAAAGAGCAGCAGCCTAGTGATTCCCATTGCTCCTCCCAACTCCTGAGTTGCACACTTTTTCTCTTGCAACCTAAATTGGCTGTAGGTTACAGTATCTGACCAACTTTCATATCTTTGCTGAATAAAACTTTTACTTCATATTACCATACAATTTTTATAGGACAATTTAAAAGAATCCTGGTTTAGGAATTCTTATCCATCATTCTTACAGAGAGTCATCTTTTGAATATTAGCTCTACCAGGTAATTGTTATCCAATATTTCTTTTTCATTTATGAGATCGTTAGTCACTCATTATTGAGGTAGGCAAAGGTAACATTACAATCTGAAGTATGAATACATTGCATGATATGCAGCAAAGTCCAGCTATCCTTGTCAAGAAATCAGCGTTACGGTTATATACTTGCTTATGGCCATGTAGTGTTCGTAAGGGTATCAATGTTTACAAATTCTACTGTTTTCTTGAAGTCTGATTTGTTTACTTAATATTTGATGGAGAGGTAATGCCTTTTTTTGTTGGTTGGGGTTTTTTTTTTTGGTTGTTTTTTTTTTTTTGCTTTTCTTTGTTACTCCTTTTTTCTCAGCTACTATCAGTGTGTATAAATAGGGCAGCAATTTTGAAAATTCTCACTTTGTTGAGTGGGACTTAGGTGATTACAGGATCACCAAAGGCAAACTGACTCTTAAAATATTCCGGGCAATGAAGGAGGAATTTCCAGTGGAGGTAGGAAAATAAAAATTCAGTAGTATGTTAATACTGTTACGGTCTCTTCTATCTGTTCCATATTCATGTGATGATTTCAAATTAGAGTAAACAATAGCATCTACGATACTCAGAGGAATAGTGGCTTCCGTTACGAGAGACATCTGGAAAAGGATGATGTATTTAATGTAGAAAAATGAGAAGTGAGAGGGGAATGTGCTTATTTTCTCTACATGCGTGAACAGGAAGAAAACTATTAAAGCACAGTGCTGGCAGATAAATAAATGGAGAAATTAAGCCTGAATACATTTAGGTGGAATATTTTAAAAGGGGGTTCTATATTTTAGCTAGCAAAGAGCTAACTTTCTGGAAAAAGGGAGAATTCTTAACACAATGCTTGACAGCTTCTGATAATTATGACTGTGGTTGCTTGGCAGCAAGAAGCTGGATCCATTGACCTCTGCATTTTCAAGTATATTTCTGTTGTCTACTTGCCTCTCTTCCTCTAACCCCTGGCATCTCGATATGCAAAATCTTGTCCTCTGTCTCTGGCTGTCTGTCTACTTTTCTGAGAAAAAAAGGATTTTTCTTCATTTTTCCCTTCAGTCAGCTGGTCTTATCTAGGATAACGGCAAAAGGAAGGCTACAAACATGAGTAAAACCAGCTTTTCTGCTGAGTGCTCTCATTGAAAATATCAAAACAATTGGGACCAACTTAGAAGTGTGTCTGTTGATGATTTTAGAAGTTCAGGAGAAGTTCTAGGTAGACAGACTGTAGGCAAATATAAACGGTCTTGCAGTGCTCTGTGGATTCATCCACAGCAGGTTTGAAAAGAGAATGTGGTGAAGCCTGTGGAGCAGTGGGTCTCTGTTCCATATAGGGAGCATCACATTTTATTAACTTTCTTTCATTCTTGATGTCCAAGTCACATTAAGTAAAATGGTTAAACTAAAGAGATTAATAGTAGAAATGGATGTAACAAGCTGATACTATGTAAATGTCTTCTATTTCAGAAGGGGTCAGTCTTTAAGGACTTTGCTGATGAGATAAATAACTGTAAAAAATGATTATGCTACAGCAAGTCCATTATCCAAAACTGAAGCATAGCTATTCCTCTGGGTGATGTATGGCAGCTCTTCAATAACCCATACAAACATTGGAGAGTAAAAAGGGATTAAAAGGACAGGATTGTAGCCATATGGTCACCACTGAAGTAGGTATAAAAAAGGGAAAACCTGTTCCAGATCAGTGAATAGAAGTTGTTTTTTTTTTACTTCTACTTGCAGAGGTTAATAAGCAAAACTGAAGGAATCCTCAGAGAACCCGTTGTTCTAGAGGGCTGAATTATTTTACAGATGTTGAAATTCAAATTTCATCTGTTAATAATTCACTTCAGAGTGCACTTGAAAAGGCCTGAGATGGGGTGAACTTCTACAGCTAATTTTGTTCATTGATAACTCTTTTGAGGATTATTGAATTGTTGGAATTTTCAGAGAGGAAAAGGACGTTTTTAAGTGCCAGCACTGTATTATGGCTATCTTCCTTGGTATTTCCCTTGGAATATTGGAGGCTTTGTAGGAGAGCAGGATCCTCTATGGTCAAGATTTCATGTTCTGCATTGCTCATGTTTAGCATACTTCAGCTAATGTGAAATCTGCTGAAAAGATGC
Organism: Buteo buteo; assembly: GCF_964188355.1. Taxonomy (NCBI): domain Eukaryota; kingdom Metazoa; phylum Chordata; class Aves; order Accipitriformes; family Accipitridae; genus Buteo; species Buteo buteo. The sequence continues at coordinate 52,079,534 of NC_134176.1, read as the reverse complement.
TTGGATTCAGCAGTACCCGAGAATTAAAATTTTTACTGCTTTTAGCTAAGTTGGGAAGGCAGAAGCGAAGATAGACCCACCAGATGTCATATATCAAACAAAGGTCTTCCCACAGTAGCTTCTCTGAGATTGAAAAAGACGGAAACTCTCTGTTTAGGTTCTTTGAATGATGGAGTGTGCTGAACAGGCTGCTTGGCGCAGAGAAAGGAGATGACCTGTGTTTGTGCTCACAACGTGAACGGATGATGCTTCATTCAGTCGCGGATGTGTAGGCTTTACAATTTTCTCTCGTTCGTTAGGTTCAGTAGTTCTGTAATTGTCCTTCCTTTCTTTTATGATGACTTTTTTTGCTGGTGAAAGCTATCAATCGACAACCCTGAAGACTCTAATCCTTTCTCTATCTTTAGAACATGTACAGAGTATACAAATGCAATGCAAATTTTTTGAAACTGTCAGCGTACCTTAAGCCTGACCCATTGAAACCTTGTTTATAAACTGAAGAAACTCCATCTCCACAACCAAATCACTGCAGAGTTTATAGGCATTTAAGAGGCAGTATTCTTCATCCCTCTGGTTTTTCTATTTAAGCAGCACTGCAATCACCAGATGGTTACAGTAGCTTGTTCCATATAAATGAGGAAACCAAGAGGTAAACAGTTGATTGATAGCCTAGAGCTCTTCAGTGTGTTGATTATATTATTCTAATATTACTGTACTCTGTTAGGTAATTTGCACTGTTCTTTTGAGGGTTGAATTTGAACTAAGTTTCACTTGGGGGCTTTCACTGAATCTGACTTTGTTGTGGACTTTATTTATTGGTTTCAACAATACACACACATACACGCATCCTTGCCCCTAGTAAATTTGTGCTCTGCACAGCCATTCAAAATTTTGAAACTGATGCAGATCAAAAACACGTCTCTTGTTTGTATACAATATTTATATATCTGTTGTGTTCGTTTACATTTGGTATTTGAATTTGCAGCTTATGTTATCTGAGTTCAAACAGGAAACAGGAAAATCACAGTTTCTGGCATTGTAGGTGTTGCCAGTCATTTACAGATACCAAAAGATCACTGGTAAAGTGCTGTTGTAATGTAAGTCATAGTGGCTGGCTGCTGCATTTCAATTAATTTTTTAGTTACTTTGATTGCTTACCAAGTTAACAAGATTAATGATTACAAAGCCAGTCATGGCCCAGTGTAGAAAGAACTGTGCTAGAAGGTGTTTTAGCCAGGTTATTTTTTAGCCTTTGCTAAAAGAGCTGAGTTTGGACTTAAGTTCTTTATATAAATTCTGGCATAATTTATTAAATCACTGTGGCTTTAAGATGTTCAGATTAGGAAAAACAATGTGAAAAAATCAAATTTATTGTTCTAACTCTGGAATGCACTTTTAGACCTTGAAAACAGTTTATACATGGAGGAGTGCTTTCTTTCCTGCATTAATTCTATAGAGAGAGGGGGAAAGGCCTTGCAGATTAATAATAATAAACCCACAACATTCAATTCCTTTATAAAAAAGGACAACAGTACAGCATAAACAGTCTGTAGAGCAAATGATCTAACAAGCCATACAATATGTCTGGGGAAAAAGATCAAGTTTCTAAAAGAAAAATATTTTCAGTGGAATTCATGTTAACCCTAAGACAAAGCACAATAAGCAATTAAAAAAGCAACACTAAGTTTTAATGAGAAACTCTCTAATCCTCAAGGAAAGTCCTTCTAGAATTGGGTCAGAATATTGGAACAGTGACTGTGCGTGTCTGTGTTTGTGCAGAAGATAAAAGCACAAACACAGACGCGGTTGCTGGGGGGATAGAGAGGCTTTGTGGCCCCACTGAGGGGTACCGATGGGTGGATGAATCATCCCTCCTGCTACTCTCCAGCAGCAGGTCTTTTTTGGAAAACTTTTCAGGCTATTGGGGACTTTTTACAGTGCTCTCTGTTGTTCACTCTGCTGGTGTCCAGCTCCATCACTGAGATGTCGCCGAGATCTCTCATTAAAAATTTCCCCGAACCAGAAAACTAGGCTTTGATGGTAGGTCGTTGTTTGGGTTTTCTTGCTTAGCTGTTGTTTTATTCTCTGCACCACACCAAAGTTAGCCTGAGTTTCTGTGTTCTGTATTAAAGGACATGACACAACATTCATTTCGGAAAGGGAAAATCACTGCTCTGAGTTTTTGAGTTGGTGGTGCATTGCTCCCGAAAGACAGCCTTCTACAAAAAGCAGTCCTGGAACTCAGGTTACTTGGTTGTACGTGTTTCTGCTAGAATCAAGAACAGGATATATTGAACAACAGAATAGGTAATGCACTCAGCAGTACATAGTTACTGCATTGCCTCTGTGATCTATTTGCAACATTTTGCATTTAAAATATTATCTAAAGATTATAAGGTAGCTAAACGTCATTGTTCTTTTCATTTTAAGATAGGGTGGTTGAGGTGCTGTGATGCTGAGGTACTTGGCAAGAGTTTACACAGGGAATGAATAGCTTGTTTGGCTGCTAATACTCTAGTATAAAATGACCAAACCCATTCATGTCCTTTAAAAAAATACGTTTGTTTGTATGCCTGTCTAAGAGTACGTTAAAAATCAAGCACAAAATCGTAGACAGCTTGCTCAGATTGAACTGCATCAAAGATATCTTCATCCCTTACTGGAAAAATAATGTCTAATATTTTGATTAAATACATATATAACTTTTAAAGAGACAGCCTTTTAAAAAGTTTCTTTTACAACTACAGTGAATTAACACAGCATATGGGAGGAAAACCAGTTAGTTTAGGACTTTTCCATAACTGGAAAAAACCCCACAGTTTTAAGGTAAGGTAGTTGGATTGCCTAAAGATTGATGGTTATGTGCATATTTTACCATACTTTTTGAATGAAGGTGTCTCTATCATCTTTTATCCAATCCATGTATCCATTTCAAAGCTAGGACAGATTATTGCTAAATCTATTTTTTCATATCTCTAATTTTAAATTTTGGGAATTATTCTAGCACAGTAAAGAAGTATGAAAGTATCTCATACCCACTCTGGCTATTAAAAAAATGTCGCATCTTAAGTGTAACATACTAAAGAAGTTTTTACAGATAGAGTACATATGATGCACAGTATAGCGAGCCTGTGGGAACAACTTCTTTTTGTGTCATCTGGTCTTTCTGTAACCCTATTTTCTTGTACATATTTATCTAGGAGCTGTTAGCAAATCCCTTGACATTCTTATCAATATGATAGGATTAATGACATACCTGCTGAAATTAAGGGAAAAGGGGGGGATCGAGAGGAAGAGGTAGGAGGAAAAAAGGGTGCTGAATGACTCAGACGAACTACCTCTTCTAAGATATTAAAAAGTAAGCCAGGAAAAAAAAAAGAAAGAAGATTCTTATGTAGCAAACTGAATTAAACCTAAACTATTTTTTCTTTCTTTGCATCATACTTAACCTAAGGATGTAGGCTGCGTGGCTGAAGAGTTAACTGCTAGTACTTCTTTGGTATTTATTGTCTTCAGATTAGCAACATTTAACTCTTCAACCTCTTAAACTGTCACAAAATAGGAGAATATTAATTGTATTTCTTGTATTAGTTATAATCCATCTTCAACTGTCTTTGCCGAATGATTAAATTGAAGTATTAGTCCTTGTGATTACAGTCAAATACATCTTCAGCCTGGTTGCACTCAATTTTGAACAGTGATACTTACCAGGTCAGTTTGCCGGCTAATGCTTGTAACATTTGTCACATTACAAATATCAGTACAATATTAATCTATTCCTACTAATTATAAAACTATGTCTGGCTAATTATAATGCAGACTAAGATTCTGATGACTTAATTTGTCAAGGACACATTTTTTAACCAGAACTTTGCTGGTGAAATCTGTAACTTTTAATAGATACACTTGTAGGAAGTCCTTCCAGTCTCTAAAACCAAAAGAAATTATGTTGGCACTTTCAGAATAATTTCTATTTATTTGTATCAGTAGATAAGATGGGCAGAAATTTTAGGACAGAAGTGGTGTGTGCAGCACCAGCTTGCTGCTTTTTGAGAGTTTACAGTGGAAGCTTGATTTAGTTGCCTAAATCTAGCCTCCAGCTGCCTTTTCCAGATGGACATGAGTCTCCCATAGATCCTGTTATATCTGCCAGACTCCTGACAATGTCTCACATAATCCTGGAATATGTCAAATAACATTAGACGTTTATGTTTAAGCAACAGATTGAGCCCTGTATGTTTAAACACCAAGAGTATACGTCAGTTAAGCTTCACTGAGGGACGTTAAGAAGCTCTGTGGAAAAGTAAAATGCTTCTGGGCTGGGATCAGGACAAATTCCGTAGGTTTGCCCAATATGGATCAGGATTTAACTGCAGGCCATCAAAGGGGAACCTAGTATGAGTCCCGCAGATGGAATTAATTTTGTCTAAACTCAGATCAAATCCAGTATTCATTTGGAATAAGGATACATCTGCTTTTATGTATGCCTAGTAATGTTTCCTAGTGATTCTACATTTAAAAAAAAAAAAAAAAAAAGGAATACACCTCCAGAGAACAGGGATATTATTTCTGGTTTCTTTGCTATTTACAAGTTTGGCTAATTCTACTCTGTCTCAAAGCACCCTATGGTTTTTAAATGGATAAGATATTTACATCTACCTACTATTCTAAAGGGCTGACAGTGTTCATCTGTGCTGTTAAACCACTGCTGTGTTCTGTCTCGGAGTTGGCCGCAGTTCAGTAGTAAATGGAATGATTCTATTATTATAGAGTTGTGAAGTGCTTTGAGGTCTGTCAGGATGTAAAATATTTTGTGACTGCTTGCCAGATAGGTAAATATCTCAACCATTTTACCCTCTAGAAAAAAGAGAAAAAACTTAAAATATATGTTGGCATTTTCATTAGCATTATTACTTCCTTTTAGCTATTTACAGGAAACAGAAATGCTGAGGAAGAAGTGGTACACTGAGAATTATCCTGACACTTTTTTTAGAAATACACAGTAGGTGTTTGCATAGCATGGAAATATATTCACTTGGATTTTTTTTTAGGGGGGGGTGGTTGGCTCCTAATTTTGTTTCTTTTTTAAGGTTTAAGCAGATGAGGAATTAATGTGGCATTGTATGATATTCCTCTTCAGGAAATGTGGAATTTTGGGGATCTTTTTCACTGTTTTGTGGGAAGGAAATTCAGCACTTTTCACGGAACCACAAAGCAGAAACAATAAAGTCTTTCTATCTGACATGTTTTAGTGACCTCAGTAGTGATATCATACAGTAGCATCCAAGAATAATTTAGGTTGGAAAGGACCTACAGAGGTCGTTTTGTCTGGCTGCCCACTTGAAGCAGAACCAGCTTAGTTAGATGAAGCTGCTCTTGAGTCTTGTTCAGTTAAATTCTGAACAATCCCCAAAGATGGAAATTCCTCAGCCTCTCTGGGCACCTGTTGAGTGTTTGATTACTGTCTTTGCCGAATGATTAAACTGTCATTGTGAAATGTTTTTTTCCTTATATCTAATCTGAATTTCCCTGGTAGCAGCTTGTGTCTGTTGCCTCTCACCCTGGCCCCGTGTACCTCCAAGACAGTTCTGGATCTGTCTTCTCTCTACCCTCTCACTAAGTAGTTGATGATGGTAATAACCCACACTGGCTTTTTTGGGGGGGGGGGGGATTGAACAAATCCAGTTCTCTTAACATCTTCTGGTACATCAGGTGCTTTAGCCCCGCAGTGATCTTGGTGACCTTTTGCTGGATTTACGGGAATGGTGACCCATTCCAGTATGGCAATGTCTTCCTTATACTAGTAATCTCAAAATAAAACACAGTATTGAAGATGTGGTCTCAAAAATACTGAGTGGAGGGGAATAATCACTGCTGTTAACTTCCTGACTAGTATGGTTTTGGTCGTCTTTATCACAAGGACATACTATTGTTGTCCTCCTTTCTATCCAGATAATGTCTAGCCTGTCCTGTTGCACAGGTTATTTCATCCTAAACGCAAGGACTTTGCATTTCCCTTTATTAAGCTTCATTTATTCTGTGCATGAATGCCTGCAGCATGGGAATCTCACAGGAGAAATGAGAAGTCGATGCGCAGCTGTAGAGCTATGATCTCATTGGAATCACAAAGTGGTGGTAGGATAGGTTACATAATTGGTGTGCTGCTTTGGATGGATACACCCTCTTTAGAAAGGGTCAGGAAGGTAAGGAAGAGGAGATGTACTTTGTCCGATGAGGAGCCTGGAGCTGTGTTTCAGAATAGATGATGAGCCATTTGGGAACTTAAGAGCGAGGACCAGATCGGTGTGTGTGACATTTTGGTAGGCATCTTCTATAGGCCATCAGATCAAGAAGAGAAAGTAGATGAAACCTCTTTTTGGAGAACTGGAGAAAGTGTCATGATCACAAGCACTGATCCTTACTGTGGACTTGAACATCTTCTGGAAAGACACCGTTACAGTCCAGGTCTCTGGTGAGCGTCAGGAACAACTCTTGATAGAGGTGATAAGGAAGCTGACCAGGGACGCTCTAGTAGACCTGCTAGTGCTGAATAAGGAAGAAGTGGTCAGACTTGTGAAGTCTGATGGGAGCAGTAACCATGAAATTGTGGGTGTTAAGTAAAGGTAACTTTCAACATATTTGAATTGTTTGACAGTCAGATGTGGTGACACACTGAGAAAATGCATGTTAAAAAGTTGTAGGTTACTACTAAGACTTTGCATTGGGAGTTCGATGATATCGTAGGTCAGTGCTAGAGATTTGTGTAGGTAGTGTGTGTTCTGCTAGAGTCTCGATTACCACTAACATTTTTTTTGTTTTGTTTACTAAAAGATATAAAAATACAGGAAAAATGAGAACAGAGGTATTTTAGGAACGCTAGCTCCAAATAACTAACCTTGAAATATTCTCACAAATTGCTTTGGAAACCCCCTTAGGTATTTAGAGAGGACAAGGGAAAAAAAACCCTCAAAACCCACCACCCAAACCATTAAGGGAATATTGCAGGCCAAAAAATCCTGTACTTGCTGCAAGATAGGTGATCAAGATGCACCTATTACATTTTGTTAATTCTTCATGAACAAACAGAGGACAGAATTGTCAGAATTTAAAATTTCTTTTCCAGACAAAGCAATAGTAGAGAAACAGAATAACAAATGGAAACAAATTACAGAGAGAATGATTCAAAAAATAGCATGTAAAAGGATTATGTTTGGGCAGTAGCAGTGAGAGAGTATTTTTGTTCCTTGGACTCTTACTTTATACAAAATACTTGGGAATTTCAAAATAAAACTTACTTCTTTATGCAATGATCTGAAAAACAATTGGCTAGGCAAAAGTGGACTGACAAAATATTGTAGCATGGACTTTACAATGCCAGAGTACTGGAAAATGATCACAGATTGTTTTCCATTGTAATGAAATGAAGGGCAAAGATGAATCACCAGATGATAAATGGATTAGTGTTGCTTCTAATGATGTACATTATATTCAGCTCTATGTAGTTTGCAATTTTTATCATATTTGGCTTCCAAACAATGATTTCATTCATGTGAAGAATGTACTATGAGCCCATTTAAAATATTTCTTTCGATGTTCATGTCCTAGCAGAGGGAATTTATATAAGCTGCCAAAGTAAGACTTGCATTAAGGTGCACAGGGTTTTAAGTACCTTCTGTCATGTAATTGTAGGAAGAACCCCTCTTATTTCAGGGCTTGTGATTTCTTCTGGAGTGCACTGATGACGAAGTGTTTGGAGGACAGTAAAACTAAACAGAAAGCAAAACAATAAAGATGCTCAGTCCTAACAAAAGTTTGGCTTCCAATACTGAAAGCGCCTAGTCCTTTTCACCATTGCTGGCATTTATGAAATAAACATTAAAAAAAAACCCCAAACAAAATAAAAACAAAAGTCCTGTTCAAACTGGTAGAGAAACTCCAGTAGAATGGCACTGGAAGTCAACGGTATCTGTGAGTTTTCAGTCATCTTCTACAGTATTTGGTATGTAACATATCAGGAAAGAAGTAAACAGGCTTCTCTACAGCTCAGAAATTATGATTCATGGTAGACACAAGGCTAAGTTGTGTTACAGGCTAAAAAGAGAGACAGCACCAGGTGTGTTTGAATAAATAGAGTCCAGGTGGTATAATCTCCAAATATTTGATGCAACCTGGAAGATAAATTTTTCATGAACTGCATCCCAGTATACAAGATAATCTAAGAGATGAATCACTTGCACTAAGGTTACAGATCCTGAAAAATAAGTGAAATGTCAAGTACATTTCTAGCTGTTGCTTCAGTTAGCAAAAGCCATTTCAAAATCTCATGACAAACATAAAGGAAAACATGTGTGCATGAATTCCAAGCAGGTCCCCTCTTCGCCGATTCCATTTTTAAATCCTGAGAACTACTGATTATGAATGGATTTGAATAGCACATAGAGTGTGGGTCACAGTTGAGCTGGAATCCTGAAATTAATGCAAGAAAATAAAGATGTTGCTAGCTATAAAGCTCACAAGCGTCTTCACTGATTTTTGATTACAAAATGCACGTATCAGCACTCACATGCATTTTTATTGATCCTCCCCACCCTTGCTGATCTCCTGGAAATGTCTAGGTACACAGTGTCTTTTCAAAGCAACAATGTGCAACAATTGAATAGTTTTGGATGTCTGAAAAAATCTTTTTTTCTGTAACTTTGGACTTAGATTCTGTTCTAAATTGGCAGTAACCCTACTGAGTGGAAACTAGTGTGGGATCATATTCCATTCTCTCAATCTTTTTGCTAAGCCATATGAACTTTGGGTTCCCTATAGCTCTGAAAAGTGTCTTTCTGTCACCACTCTGGTTTTGCTTGTAGAAATCCGCTTTGCACTTATTTCAGTAAATCCCACAACAATATGTTGAGGTCTCTTTTTGTGTTTCCTCAGTGCAAAGCATCACAAAAATTTGGACATGGTCGTTCTACCAGCCTCTCATCATTCATGGTAGTAGCAACAGGGGCAAAGCATCAGAGAGAAAACAGCACACAGGATTTCTCCTGCAGCTGTATGTAAACATTGCAGAAGTACAGATGCAAACTACTATTGCAATCTTAGGAACCATTAAGTAGAGGAAGACTTTTCTCCTATTCTCCTAAAGATGAGTTTAATTAATTTATTTTGGGTCAAGTTTCCTTGTGGGACAAAAGTAACCACAATGTTATTTGTTGTGCTGACACCACTGGAAAAAACATATTTAAGAAAGAAAGAGGTAGCTGAGGGGGTGGAAACACCCACCTGGAGACACTCTTTTGGAAAGAGGCACCATGCTGGGCAGGAACAGCCTTGAAGGACTGTGGCCCATGGGTGACCCACGCCGCGGCAGGGACGCTAAGGAAGAGAACAGCGGGAAAACCTGAAGAAGCAAAGAAAGTCTGAGAAAAGGGGCAAGGAGCAAAGCGTGGGAGAGGAAACCAGGAAGAAGCAAAGTATTTGGGAGAAACCGTTGTGCACACGACCCTGACATCCTTTGCTGCCTATCACCTCCCTGCGGAATCGGAATGGATTTAGTAACCTGTAGGGAAAACAAGGCAAGCTTAGACTAGGAAGCGGGGAGGAAATGTGTTTGAGTTACAGTGAAGCTGGGGAAACAGGGAGGAAGGGTGTTCACATAAGTGGTTGATCGATTGTGGTTCCCCCCCCACCTGACTTGGTGATCAAAAGTTGGTGTTGATTAGCAAAGTTAAATCAAGTAAGAATTCCCCAAGTTGACACTGTTGTTTGCCACATATACACGTAATGGTGAAAACGTAGATTGCATACGTAGCACTAAAAAAAATCAACAGTGACTGAAAGCTTGTAGAGCTTAATTTCTGAATCTAAGCCTGATATTAAGCACCAGTTGTCTTCTGAGAACATCTGTATTTTAGCTTCTCAGCCTGGGAAAGCAAATACTTGCAAACAGCCACATTTATAATAAAGTGTTAGATTGTTTCCACTACCTACCTTATAGAGGGATAAATACTCTTTCACGTAATAGGCTTTTCTTGTGAAGCATCACCAGGAGGTAGTGTTTACACTAATCTGTTGTGATTTAATTTAGTCCTTAGCATTTGTTGCATTTGAAAATAATTAGAAATTATGAAAAACATTTCCAAAAGCATATATAGAAACATTTTTGTTACATTTTCATTGTCAGTATGCATTTAAATAAAACACAATTCCCCTATATACACCCACATACAGAAACTACAGGAACACCCTTATGAGTTCTTACCCCATGCATCGCAAAAGTCTCTTCATCCTTTACTTTTGTATTTAGAGGTAGGACCACTGGTTTTAATAGTGCCACTCAAATGCATAGTTAGTACATATGTATTTTGAGGCTTGTGGCGCTAGGGTTTTTTTCTTTGTTGACTTGTGTGATCACAGATCACTTAAGTAGATCCATTTTCTGTAGGGTTTTGAGGAGAGTAATCTGTTGCTATGTCTCCAAATGTCAAAGCAAAGACGCCCCCCCCGTCCCCCCCAATTCTGCAAACAAGTTTGAAGATTCACATTCTTCCTTCAATGTGATTTAAGATCTGCAAGATCAGCCACCAGGAATGATAAAAATTGGTGATGACATTTTCTTTTTCCAGGTGAGCGTATTCTATAGAAAAGCCCTGTGAATGTAGTTATGGAATCCAAACATCATTGTATCCATCTCAAAAAAAGAAAATAACAACTTAAGAAGGTAAAGAGGAGAACATGTGTAGAATCAGGCAGTTTAGAGTCACTGAGCTAAAATGTTATTATGCCTTTCCTTTGTGTATTCTATGATAGTGTTAATTTTCCTAACAGGTAGCTTGACAGATTAAAAATTCTAAAATAGGCAATTCTTTCCTCTCCCTTAGCCTATTTTTCTGTGGCTTTTAACCAAAATTATAAGAAATATCCTATGTTTCGGACTCAACCCTCTCTTTTCTATGAAAAATGCATACAACCTTTAAATTTTCATTTCCTCTATGTAATTGCACACAAACTATCATTTTATCTCATATTTTATTCATGCTTTTAGTATAGGACATAGACTATGAGGTTGAAACAATGAAAATCTTACTGCCTCCTATGCTGTTGCTACAATTTTTATTACCACCTTCTCTGACAACTTAGTAACAATCATCTGTATGGTGCTAGGAGTGACAGACGGAAGCATCTAGTGAGCAAAAGTCAAGAGAAAACCTTGGGTTGTGTTGGAGGGACTGGAAAGCATCCAATAGGAAAAAATTGTGACTCTGGTATTTCTTTCGCTAAACATCATCTCCACTCTTCTTTTCAGTCTCCCCTTATCAGTATTGTTTCTTCTAATGTTCAGATTAGAGATCTAAGCCACTAGAGAATGAAAAATAGGGTTGGGGATAAAGAAAAAGCATGCAATATATATTGGAAGAGGTGTAAAATATAGGTCATGATATTTCAAGCTGAAATGTAGGAAATGCTCTCCAAGAAGTCTGGCCAACCTGCCAACAGGCATGCTGAATGTGAATGTATTATAGAATATGACTTAGAGACGCAAGCTGCATTTTAAACTTAGCAGATAGTGGAAAGAAAATCTGGAAATAGGCTACTTGGTTTTGTTAAAGGTCTTTTCTCTATCTTATATGATTCTGTTATAATTGTTTTAAAAAAATTCAATTTCTATCATAGATCTTGCAATAAGGTGTTAAAGAGCATCGTAAAGACAGTATTTCAATTATTTTTTTTTCCCCTGGATTTGCAGACATATCATGACTTGATATTGATTATTGGTCTCCATTCATTATACTCAATTATTATAGTTCTCTTTGGAGCTCTTCTAATTTGTTATCTGAAATTTATTTTTCTAACAAACTTATAAATACAGCTTTACAGAGAGTTAAATTATTATTTTAGCCATAGGTTAACTACTGAGAAAAACATAGCAATATATGAGTGTTTTCTTACTGTTTTCTTTTGAATGAAGCGGTATATATGTCATAAATTTATCAAACTAAGTTGGCAGTGCTTAGCTGCATCTTAAAAGCCTTATACTGCTAGTAACTAGGGGGGATTGTCCTTGGAGATCATATTTTAGAGAGAAGGGATCTGAGATCTATTGGCACGTTCACCCTAAAAGTCCCACCTGAGTGTGTATCTGGTATTCTTTATTTTGCTAAAGATTTTTTTTCTTTTATGGGATAAAACCCCATTGTAGCATATCAGGTAAAATAGAAACTCTAGCAGTGATTCTTTGGACATTACATATGTTGCAGATGTGTGATTCTGGAGGGGTTCAGCAACCCAGCTGAAATGGGCAGCAGGTGTTTGAAATTTGGCTGCTGTGTTATTTCCTACTGCTTAATCTGTTGGTTTTAGTGTCAAAAGGAATTACAAGATAGACCAATCACCTGAGTGACATTAAGAAAATCTGCTCTTTGTGTTGTTCTGCCTGACAGTTTAGCAGGTGAATTGTGGCAAACATTATTGCATCGACTGGAGTAAGCATTAGGGTCACTGGAGGGTCAAGTTTTCCTTCTTTGACTGAATGTGCTATATTGCTTTCTGAACCCTCCAAATGGCCTAACACCTCCCTCACTTATCTCTTCCAATAAAGCATCTTTGACAGAAAATGCAATCTCTGCTTCTTTCTCAAAGGACACACTAGAGATGCAATGGAGTACGTGCCTGTCATTCTGTTGAATTACCCTGTTCGTGAAGAAGATGATGATGTCCTTAAGTGGCTTCAATAATCTACTTCTCCTCACTCTCCCTGGGAAAACAATTTGGGAGTGTTCTGCTCTGGAAGAGAGCAGAAGCAACTAGATCTTGAAACAGCTCTAAATTGTTGGGGTTTAGTTGCATAAATCCTACAGAAACAAAACGCATACCGATCTCTTTAGCTTTACTGAATCTTCAAAACTCAATGTGGCGACAGCAGCTCAAGTACATTTTGAGTTTAGGACTTTGTTTACATTTGAAGCAAATGTAAACAAAGAATAATATGAAGAAGATTGGGATGCAAGAGAATGTTGATGAGAAAATTCAGTATAGGGCTTTACTTGGTCTAATTACTTTATTTTAGATCATTTATGGTAGTATAATATTATACAGCGTATAGTAGTATAGTAATTTTTTCTGATCCAATTATCTCCAGTTTACCCAACAAATAAAAGATTAGGAAAAAGATAAATGAAGATACTGAACTTCCACCAGAGCTTTAATGCATAGCAGGTTAAAGCTAGTTGGCAAGTTGCAGAAATGGGGCTTGAAAAGTTAAAGCTTCCATTTTCGACTCTGCCATAAATCAGACTTACTTCACTGCTTCATCATACCTGGCATTGGTCAAATCACTTAGCCTTCTACTTCCTCCATTTTTCCATTTATCTCACTGCTTAAGGATCTCAATTGTCATACATTAGCACAGACAGTCACTGACAGTGGTAACTTTGGAGGCTACCTATTATTACATGTGAGAAATCATGTATTTACAGTTTGTGTATATTGACACACGTTTCAACAGAAAATGAAAACCTAACTAGTCAGCACAGATGTAATATATTTATGAAAATATATCTTCATGAACTTGATAGTCTCAATTGCCAAAGCATGTTGACAAGCCCAAGTAGGACATATCCTGCCCCAGAATTTAGATGTGGGGGAGAGGTTTATGGAGAAAGTGATGTGGTTCCACTTCTTGAAGGAGAAGGGGATTTTAGAGAGATCACAGGTTTTTAGCCATGAATTTCAAGGAAGAGTACAGGAGTCTTGATGAGTACATCACCAGAAGATTTTGATTTTTGATCTCCATGAGCATTTGAAAGAGGTAGTTTGCAGTAAAAAGCCCCTTCTATCTAAGATGTATAAAATGTAGAACATAGTTGCCATGGATCTTATGTTGAAGTACTGAGAACCCTCTAGTTATGAGCTGTTATCTTCAACCCCTTTATATTTACTAAACCATATACTGAAATAAAAACCAGATTGCTACATTTCTTAATTTTCACTTTCCTTTGAAAAAATGCATATGCTCAATAAATGGTCAATGCTCATAATTTATTTTTTTTAATGTTGTGGAATGTGACAATAAAATGCTGAGAATCCTGGTTTTGGTTACTTTACAGGTTTTTTTCTCTATAATAATTTCTAATGTAATAGACTTTTGTAACATTGCTGGTAATACCGTTTTAGCTATCTTTCATCTTTTTGTGTCTTTGTAGTAGTTTCTGATCTCCCTTTCATCAGAGTGCATGCCATCCTTAGCAGCAGAATTTTGACACCTCTGTCCAATGTAGTATCTCATCTTGTTTGTATTTATCAAAAGTGAAAATTGTTAAGAAATGCTAGTAGTTTTTGCTGTCTCTTTTAGAGGCATTATGTGCTCCATGGAGACTAGCTCAGAGATGGAAAAGAAATGTTCAAGGTTTTGCTGCTATTCTTAGAAAGTTTTCTTCTTCAAAGCATGACAGCAGAAAGTTACGCAACTCGTGTTTTGAAATGTATTAAGATGTTGTCAGTAATGGCGCCATGTTATAGATATGTTATTGTCCACCAAAAATCAGTAAATAATACTATTCAAAGTTTAAAATGAAAGACATGGATAAAAAATGCAGAGCCATGGAAAAGCTATGGTAAAAAAACAACGCATGGAAAAGGTAGTAAAATGTGCTTTCCTTGTTCTATGAAACTTCTCTGTTTTCAAGTGTATTGAGTTTCAAAGACAAAACAGTGAATAATAATATACAGAATCAACACCTTGTTGTTGTGCGCTAAAAATAGGTGTTTACTGAATCTTCATTTAACTACAGTGAAAGAAAAGCAACTTTTACTTCCCTGAGAATATTTTCGTAGGAAACAGCCTGTCCATATGAACATGGCTGGACTGGACACAGACACATGCACTTTTTATGGCAGCTAAAGACCCCTCTTTGCAATGCTTGACTTTGAGTGTTGAATGACAGTGTGTTGGCATGAATACTGAAAGACACGGTCTGACATGCTACATTTGTCACTCTTGTTCTAATGTTTCTCTGTGGCAATGTGAGTGTTAAGGAAAGAGTGGTTTCTAAGTGTAATGAAAATATTCTATGGTTACACATTTTCATGGATTTTGTGACAGAAGTCGATAGTTTCCAATCAAATGTATCCCATAAATGAAAATAACCCATTACTTTAAATAGTACATATATCTGCTTAGAAAATAAAAATAGTCCTAAAAGAATCATAGCAATACAGTACCTTTTGTGTCCTTTAGCTAGAACTGTTTGCTCTGTAGGAAGGTTTTAAAGTTGCTCAACACTGAACAAAGTTATAATGATACAGTACTAGGCCTAAGGCCTATTTTCGGAACTCAGAATAGTACAAAGAAAGCTTGTGGTTTGCCTGAGGGTTCTGCAAGTTAAACTATTTGCTACTCTTCTTTCTTTCAGTGAATGTGCTAAATGCTAGAGTGTACACTGGGGAAAATAAATGCTACCTCCTTCATGGTCTTAATGGCTAATCTGATAGAGATTGAAGGTGACCATCATTGTATTGGGTTTACTTGGCAAGGTTTTGGTAGTGGGGGGCTACAGGGGTGGCTTCTGTGAGAAGCTGCTGGAAGCTTCCCCCATGTCTGATAGAGCTGCTGGCCAAAGCTGAGCCAATCAGCGATGGTGGTAGTGCCTCTGGGATGACATTTAAGAAGCAGAAAAAACAACCCTGCTGCAGAACAGCAAACAGAGAGGTTGAGTGAGAACATGTGAGAGAAAGAACCCTGCAGACCCCCAGGTCAGTGCAGAAGGAGGGGAGGAGATGCTCCAGGCGCCGGAGCAGAGATTCCCCTGCAGCCCGTGGTGATGAAGACCACGGTGAGGCAGGCTGTGCCCCTGCAGCCCAGGGAGGTCCACAGGGGAGCAGATCTCCACCTGCAGACCGGGGAGGACCCCACACCGGAGCAGGTGGGTTCCCGAAGGAGGCTGTGACCCCGTGGGAAGCCCACGCTGGAGCAGGCTCCTGGCAGGACCTGTAGACCCATGGAGAGAGGAGCCCGCGCTGGAGCAGGTTTTCTGGCAGGACTTGTGACCCCGTGGGGGACCCACGCTGGAGCAGTCTGTGCCTGAAGGACTGCAGCCCGGGGAAGGGACCCACGCTGGAGCAGTTCGTGAAGAACTGCAGCCCGTGGGAAGGACCCACATTGGAGAAGTTCATGGAGGACTGTCTCCTGTGGGAGGGACTGCACACTGGAGCAGGGGATGAGTGAGGAGTCCTCCTCCTCCTGAGGAGGAAGGAGCGGCAGAAACAATGCGTGAGGAACTTACCCCAACCCCCATTCCCTATCCCCTTGCACCGCCGGTGGGGAGGAGGTAGAGAAAATTGGGAGTGGAGTTGAGCCCCGGAAGAAGGGAGGAGTAGGGGGAAGGTGTTTTGAGATTTAGGTTTTTATTTCTCCTTACCCTACTCTGATTTGATTGGCAACAAACTAAATTAATTCCCAGAGTCGACTCTGCTTTGCCCGTGACGGTAATTGGCGAGTGATCTCTCCTTGTCCTTATCTTGACCCACGAGTGTTTTGTTATATTTTCTCTCCCCTGTCCAGCTGAGGGGGGCAGTGATAGAGCAGCATTGGTGGTCACCTGGAATCCAGCCAGGGTCAACCCAGCACAATCATTTAGAGTTTACAAATAGATAAAGAAGATGAGACCGCCTTTCTGCCCATGTCTTGCTATTACGGTTCACAGGCGTGTGAATTCTCAAGGTTCCTCTAAATAATGACTGTTTTGTAGTTATTCCACTAGTGCATCCTAACTCATCACACTACAGGAAACCTTGGTGATGAAGGATGGCCCCTCATAACAAATCATAGTGAAGGAGGCTAGACCAAACACTAAGATTTGAGTTTCCACAAGTCACTACTCTAAACAGCAATTGAAATTCTTTGGGGGCCTGTACCTGACAACCTAATGTTCAAAAAAGATGATGAATGAAAAGATAGATAATTGCATGAAAGACATTTGACATTTTAATTTACTTAGAATTCTAACTGCAGTTATTTGGGAAGATCACAGTTTTTTTTCTTTGCAAGGGGTCACTTCTAGTGCAGGAGGCAGCTCAGTAAAAAAATGGAATTCTCAGCTGCTCTGTAGGTAACGTTATTTCTGCCTTCTTTGCCCTGTGATATTGATAACTCCATACGTTTTACTAAGAAAAAGGGCTATACTGGCTTTGTATCACATTTGTTAGCTTTATGAAGGTTGACTTTGGATTTGGATTTGATTTTGATTTTTACTGCCAATCTGATTCTCGTGTTATGTTCTGGATATATTTGGAGGTCTGGACCTCCGTAGAGTAACCCAAAATGCAAATATGAATTGATGCAACCCTTCCCCTTCCTGTTCTAAAACTGATTGAATCATTCAGAGTCCGAACTGGTATCTTCATTTAACATAGCAGATTGTGCTATCCCTTGAGGGATTGACTGTGGATTTTCCTGTTGTGTGTTCTGCTCTACACAAGCCAATGCTATGTTGCTCTCAGAGCGGGAGCCCCTTCGGAATGGTGCTGGTTTTGCTCATATGTTACGTTTCACCCTGCGTAAAGCATTATTCTGTGATAGGAGCATGTGAGCATCCAGCTGTTACACAGGACCTGAAATTTCTCAGCAACGGTTCAGTCATAGGGATGGGTTTCACCCTGACAGATTTTGGAAGGTAGTATTACTACTCCTCATTATTATGCAGGTATTAGTGTATTCATTACTTGTGGAAGAAACTAGGTTTCTTTCTTCTCGTTGTAATGCAATCAATTACTCAGCGGGGATATTACTGAATATAAATCAATAGCACTAGTGCAATAATGCAAGTGCATCTTTTTCCTGAGAAATGGAGAATGGCAAGGTTAACAGGGAAGGATACAGGCAGTCACATCTCATACATATCTCATTGGGTGTTGTATGCAAGAGCTGCATTTAATGCTTCTGCCCGTTTGTCATAAATGCGGATTGTTGCATTGTACTAAGTAAATCCAAAGATGTAATAAAGCTGGGAAATGCAGTAAGAAATCTTGAATTTCTTACACTGTTTTCGGAGAGTGAAGAAGTGAAGACATTACTTAAAAGCTCTATTTTTTTGCAGGGAATAGATTGTTAAAAGAAATGTATATGTTTCAGAATTAGTAGTATGACTGTGTCAAAATGAGGGGCATTTTTTAACAGAGGAACAAGGAATGAGAGAGAGGAGAAAATCTGCGCTGCTGAACTTTCCAAATTTCACTTTCTGTCTGAAACTGCTGAAAATGAGATATAGTTGGACAAAAATTACCATTTTAATAACATTTTAAACATCAGGAAAAAAAATTAGTCTGATGCATTAAAACTATGAAAGGATACCAGAAGGTCCTCCAGCTCATCTCTGGACATCTTTCTATTCTTCTCCTCTGCAAGAGAACACCTGCACTATGCAAGTCCTGAAACATGATCATCTAACTGGATTTTAGAAAATTAGTGATGCAGACTAGGCTATGTGTTCCAGTGCTTACTTGCAGAAATTCTCCCAAAGTGTGTCACCTTTGTGGCAATTACATAATATTTCTTTTTGAGTGACCCAGAATGCTCACTGAGAATAGTTTAATCTCTTTGTGATGGTCTTTTACATTCCTCAGTCGTGTCTTCTCTAAACTGACCAGCGGTTATTCTTTTCATTTACTGTCAGAGTATGGATTCTAGTTCAATGTTCACTGTTCTTAACTCTCTCAAATTGATCAACATCTTTCTAGCAGTGTGGCTTCCCATTACAGAGATAATTCTGAGCTGAGGCCTTACCAGGGCAGGTTAGAGTAAAAATACAATTTTCTTGTTTCACAGACAATTTCTAGTCTATACATTGAGGTTTCATAATTACTTTTTTTTATTAAGGCTGCTGATTTTGACTTGGGTTCACTTTCTGAACCACAATATTCCCTTTGTTTCTGATCTTTACGGGTCAGTCCTTTCTGAGAAGACTTCAGTTCAGTCTGAATTATTTAACTGTAGTGAATATTCTGTGTTATCTGTTGGTACGTGTTGATAAGATTAGGTTTTATGCTCAGAAATGTGATGAAAGACTTAACAATTCTTCTGCATGTGAGAGTTGAAGTGTACTATCCATTAAATATTTCAGTTACCAGGAACTGTTTTACTTAAAGTGGCACGTTGACTGCTGCTACGACTGCTTTTTTTGTGCTGAGCCCTTTAGAGGCAGTCGGCTAAGGCACACTCTCTTCCATCACTTCATTTGAAATAACTTCGCTCACTGACTCATGTATATGTTTCCTAGAACGTGCTGAGAGTATCTGGTAGTGTACCAACCTGCCTGCGGCTTTTCGTAACATGTCTTGTCGTTTTTGGTTGGCTTCATCTCATCGTTGTCATTCATGCAGTATGTCAGTAAATGGATATGAAGGAGTTCAAACACTTTTTCTTTGAAACCCATTGACTTTTAGTCTCCTGGAATAACACTACTGTAAGAATAAAAGTAAACCCTGTCTGGAATGAGCGTTTCAGGTTATTGGCCACCTATACCAAAGACATTAGTTTTTGTTTTAGCTCTGTCAGCTAGTCTGTGGAAAAGTGTAATCGCTACATATACACACAATTGGATTCCACTAACTTATGCTTGTGATTACATTTTTTAATATTTATATTCCTGTTCTTTGGGGAATGAGCTGATTTTCCTCTGGTTGGAAACTTTCATATACATAATTTAGGTCTCCTGTATATCAATAATAAATAACAGGAGAGATTCTGAGTTTTAGGATAAGGTTGCTCATTCACTTTGCTTTGTGTGTTTTTGTGAATAGATCATTCTCCTAACATGGCATTTTAGAGATTTATCAAACCTGTGTTGAATTTGGTAAACTAAATCAGTTTAGAGAAGTTATGTTTCTTTTATCGTTTTCAAAATTGGAACTTCTTGATTTTTGCGACATCTTTCTTTGATTTTTTTTCTTATAATTTTATTAATTGTTATTTATTTTCAGGAACAGGAAAATGAAAAAGTGGGTTTTTTCTCCATTTCAGTGAAATTCATGTTCACTTTTTTTTTTCCATGTTAGTTGGTTTGTCAGTTCTATATCAAACCAAACAAATCAGTATATACAGACTAATTCCTAAAACAATCACTGAATCATATGTGTAATTGTTTTGGTTTTGGTTTTTTTTTTTATGTGTGTATTGACACAAGTAAGAAGTACTAGGTATTTAGAACTTGTGAAAGTACAGAGAGTTTTGATGCTAAGGACCTTGACTTACCATATGTGGGTAAATAAATAGAAGTGTGTTGATTTTCAGTGATTCTACACAGCAAATACTCCTACTGACTAGAGGAAAAAGAGCAAGGTGCCACCAGGAAATTCTAGAATAGTTGCTACCTTTGTTTGGTTATTTGTTTACTAATTTAAATGCTTAACTGTACATTCACAAGAAAACCACTTTTTTTCATAGTAAGTATTAGGGTTGTCATATTTTCGTTTTTTACTTCTCAAGTTCCTGCAGAATTGTATTCAATTTTTAAAAATGACAAGAGAACAAAAATAGCTTACCGTTCTGTTAGAGAAACTTTAATTATAGTGCTTGCAGGTGGGAAGAGAGACAGTAGGTCATGTCTTTATTAAAACATACCTAATTACGTAGTGTAGATAAAGCTTTCCCTTCTTACAATGTGCCTCCTTTTTGATAGAAATCTGACAGCTGATTGGGCTGGAGTTAAAGAGTAAGTTTCAGGTCAACCAGTGCACTCAGATATTGCTTTCTCATTGAAGTCACACTCAGCCAAGGCAACAGGAGTCAGTTTTAATGAGGCTCGTGCTGCCCAAGAAGGAGATAGATCATAAATTAGTCATACAAGAAAAAGGAGACATAAAGGGATATACAGAGGAGATAAAACAGTTTTGGCAGACAAAGAAAGGTGAATTCCTACTGAGGACACTCACAGGTCCTTCAAAATGAAAATAGCAGATGGCAGGGGCATTGTCACCAAGTTGGGATGACAATTCTTTAGAAACTAGTTATTGTCAAGGATATTCCTCTGATAAAGAATCAGAGATGGGATTTTCTGAAATTTGGTTGACTGTCTCCCGTTTGTTCTCATGGAAGACAAACCACTTTGGACTGCGTCAAGGTTTGACTCACACCATGCTAGTGATGTCCATATTGTGTTTAAAACCACATGCATGAATGATGTGTCAAAGTGCCGAATTTTGATGGAAAATCTGAAGCTTGGTTCTATGGTAATTAAAATTAAACCCTTAAAGCAAAATTATTTAGAGAATTTGGCTTCTTATCTGTGAAGGGGATGACACTTCTGTGGTTCTCTTTCCTACTTCGTATTGGAGCACAGTGCATGCCCCAAATGTCAGTAAATTCATCCTCATAATGAAAAGATGATTTAAGAAAATGTTAAGTCTGTTTTCTCAAAAATAGCTGAGACAAAATGAGTAGACAGGGCTTAGTGCCTGTAAATTTCTTTTATTATATTATTTATTATTATTTATTATGTTTTAACAACCAGCTTCTTAGACCTCTTAAAAGCGTAATTGCCTATTTAGAGTACGTATATTGAGCAGCTGTGTTATGGTGC
Organism: Buteo buteo; assembly: GCF_964188355.1. Lineage (NCBI taxonomy): Eukaryota > Metazoa > Chordata > Aves > Accipitriformes > Accipitridae > Buteo > Buteo buteo. The sequence goes on along the minus strand of NC_134176.1, from coordinate 52,057,968 downwards.
TGTTACTGTGTTATGTACAAGCCATCCGAACCCAGCAAAATTCTTGCAGAAGCTGATTATATTTGGCACACGGACAGTATTTCAGGAAACTGAGGCCCAATGTAATGAAGCCTAAGGTTGCCCGAGTAGTCTGAAATAGAGATGTGAAGGAGTTCCACGACAGGACCTCAAGTGTAAGACCATCCTTCTTCCTTGTATGTAGTGGCTCTGGGTAGAAATGCATCTGTTTAATTGATATATTTTTTAGATAAGAAAATGGAAGTGTTACCAATACACTTACTACTTTCTTTAGCAAAGCTCAGAAAATTTAAATCTTGATATTCTTTATGTGTATGGACTGTCATTATAAAAAATATGCCCATTACATATTTTCAGCTAATTTATTGGATTGATGCATCATAAATCAAATAGCTCACTAGGTTTATTCACTACAGGCAGAAATAGTTGTGTTGTTCTCAACGCTTTCAGTACAGCTAATTCTTGCAATGCTGTAGACATTAACTACCATGAGCAGTTCCAGCTAAGTCAATTATTTTAATGAAGCTTACTCAGAGTAATAAGAATTAAGTCACTGCTAAAAACTAAGCTATGATAAACTATGTTTTTGTGGAGAATTTATGTAAAAACCACTGTTGATTCTAGGGATATACTGGCAAAATATTTCAGTAATTAAACATGTAGAAAAGGCCATATTAAAGTGTTTCATTGAAGAACTCATTCCTGGCATAAGATAACATTTTATTTTTTAGATTTTATTTGAGTATACAGAAGCTGGTGACAATCTGTGCTCAACTGGATTAACAGAATTGAACATTCCCACCATTTCAATCATTTAAACCCCTGATTCAGATCCTAAAAACCTCTCTTCCCTTGGTTTCTGAATCTCTAAGTAGTTGGATAGTATTTTCAAGTTTGGGTTTTTGGTTGAGGGTTTTGTTTTTGGGTTTTTTTCCCTCCTTTCTATAAATGTAGCATTAGAATCTGGTTACAGAGAAAAGTGTGAAAATTAAGATTTTATAAAATAAATTCATTCTTGGAGTAGTGCTTTAAAGATAAACCCAGCATAACAAAATATGTGCTGAAACAGTAGGAGCTGTCAGCATTACTAATGATGTAAGACTCGTGCTTTTTTTCAGTCTGCTTTCTACAAAACGATTAGTAAATTTGGTCATTATATGTAATTAATAGCCATTTGAAAGAAAGACAAATGATATATTAGATAGCGTGTGTGAGTCTTTCTGTGCCAGTTCTCAAAGCACTTTTCTAATAGAACTTGTATAGAGTGACAGCACATCAGTAATGGCATGAATCGGTTTCTTAAGGTGGCAGGGCTCAGGGGCTGCAGACCTCCCAAAGGCAGCTGGAGGTTTCCTTTCCGTGCTGGTGTTCTGGTTTACTTTACTACTTCACAATACGATATATCAGAGTGCCTTGACTTTTCCTCTGCCTGCCCACACAGACGTCCACAGAGATAAACCCCCCTGCTTTTAAGAAAAATATACACCCATCAAGAAAAGCCAGGATATATTACTGTATTTATTTGTTCTGTCTGTGATCTCTTAGTCTTTCTGTTGATGCTGTTTCAGAGATGATAACTTCAATGTTAGTGTCAGTGAGCTATGAAGCTGTATATTTCCAAGCTTTCCTCTGACCAGCAAAAAGCCTAGAGGTTGATATTTTTTTCTTTACTCTCCTGAAGAGTTGACTTTTAATTCTTTGGCAGCAAACCAACATGTTTACTGGAAGAAAGCAAACTTCTGTAAACTTTGCAGACCTTCTCCCCTATGTTTTCTTTGAGTGCCTGATTATTTTATACTACTTAATAAATGTACTAATTCAACATTGAAATCTCAATTTCAAGAGAAGAGCATAGAAACAGGAAGAGTAAAATGTCTGTATTGCCTAGCCGTAGAGGTAAGCTACGGTTAATGGTTCGTCGCAGCATATTCTGTGCCATCTGCACACACTGCTCGGGTTGTGTCAGCCAGGACAACCGTCTGCCTCCCTGCTTTGGCAGATCTCAATAGCCCTGCTGCTCAGGGACGTGTGGGGCGATCAAAATGAAGGAAGACTCCGGTATCCCCATAGGTAAATTTGGGATCCTAAATCCAAGAGGATGATTCTTGAAACCCCCGCCCTGGGTTGGCTTTGGGTTCGGTCATGACACTTCCCTGAACAACTGAAGTTTTGCATGCTCAGACTTCTAGTCTGTTGAAGGGACTAAACAGCGTCACTTTTGTCCTATGTGCTAGTAGTAAGGAAATACGATTTTTTTGGTGGGGAGGGGAGCATGTGAAAAAAGGTTAATTTTCGACAGGAAGGCCCACATTTATTAGAGAAGTATTTTAATTCTCATGTTCTCTTCCTAACATCAGAATCTCAAACACACTGGTACATTTTAAATGTTTTAAACAAAGAGGTAGAAGTGTAAACCCTAGGTTGATCTGAAAGGGTTGTTGAACTAAGGTTCCTCACTTCCCAGAGGTTATTAAGAACATATTAAACAATACCAACCAAGTTTTAAGAATAAACATACCTCATCAAGATAGACTAGATGATATTTTGTTTTTTTTCCCTGCCTTATTTTCTGTGTGTAATCAAGTATTTCACTTCCAAAAAGAACAGTCACACAGTCCTTTAGAAATCTTTGGGTATGCTCCCCAATATGCTGTCAGGGAGCTTTCTTTGGTTAGCTCTTTCTTCAGAAGATGTTTCTTCTTCTTCTTCGACTTTCAAACAGGCCTGAAAAGCTTATGTGAAAACATACACACTTTAACTTTTAAATGCTCAGGAATTTAAAGCGTATGTAGGAGTTGGGGTCCTGCTTGATTGTCCTAATAAATAATTTCTTAAAATCCCCTTGATCAGCTTTTAGTTAAGTTTAAAAACCCACAGTAATTCAAGCTGAGTTGAAGTGAAAACTAACAAGCAAGAAGTGGTGAGTTTTGCTTTATTTTTACCAAGTATGAAACAGGGAACGCAATTTCTGCAGTTTGGTAAAGACACAGATTTACATAATTGTAAAGAAACAAGACTGTCTTTGTGTAGCATTTAGATTAGCTTCAGAAGTTCCTATTTGGTTTGGCTGACTCCTTATTTCTTCTGCTGGGTTCTGTGGAGGACCATATTCTGAATATTCCTCAACTACTTTTTCACAGACCTGCTCACAAAAACGCACTGTGCAAACCTTGCTTGACTCAATCAATTGACAGACTTTTATATACTTTTGAAGTTTCCTGGTGATTTTGTCTTATTTTTTACTTGGATTATCATGTGTAGAAATCAATAATCATTCCAAACAGAAAAATAAAACCATTTGACATATTGAACATCTACTAATAAAGAAGACCTATGTGCTCAGTTGAAAATAACTAAAATATATATGCATTGGCCTGATGTGACAACAAGTTTATGAACTATACTGCTGCTTGTATTTAATATTTTGCTGACAGTGGATTGAATGTTTTAGGGGCTCTGAGTGTGCCAAAACAATTAAGAGAAAATCACACTGGAAAGACTGACATTACAATGCCAGCCAATACCCTTATGACATCAGAAAAATACAGAATTTTAGAGAGTATGCCAGATTCTGTGTGGATGTAGTGTCTTGTAAGCCAGACAAGGCAAGTCTCTGAAGATAGTAGCAGCATTGCTGTCAGAAGTACTCTGAGGCAGTTACTGAAATAGAGCTGAACTCAGTTACATTCCCTCAGTACTTTCCTATACAAAATTTATTCAGCTCAAGTAAAGCTGTCTTTGCAACCCTCATCATTTGAAGTTGCAGATAATGCAATACTTTAAGTGCAAACGAGCTTCTGTGAAATTCTGCAAGGTTCTTAGTGAAGTGTGAAGATAGACTTGTGACTTTCACATCATATTTCTCAAGTAACTTATTAGAACTGACTGTTATGTGCTAGAGATGATCGTTGATGTGAACAGCTCCACTGAGATGAATGGAGAAAACATCTTTTCTCTGAGGTGCCTTTGCAGTCTTTCCCAGGCTGCCTATGTGCAGCACTACCTTATATCAAGTTTTCATACAGAATGTTGCTTTCACAATTAGGAGGTCTAGCAATAGTTTGTTGACTTCTTCCTTTGCCTAAGTTAGAGATCCAATACTTCAAAGACTGATAAACTAGACCGGAATCAACAAAAAAGGTCTTTTTAGTTTTTCAGTTCTTGTTCTCATGGAATTATTTTCAAAGGGCAGCAAGTGCAACAAACATTTAACTTGTTAGTCTGTTAGTTTATTAGTCAAAATTTGAAGCGGAGTGGCTTTTCCACCAAATACTTACAACACTTGTAAGTTTTTGAGATCCTAAAGGGGAAACCATAATAGAATATAAACCGGCTTTGATTGCTATCTAGCAGCAGGCAGTCTTTTTGTTCATTTTGATTACTTATTATCAAATTTGATTATGTTTTATCAAGTAGCTATCTCCACTTGAAAAATAAACTCCTGGTGAAGCATGCTCAAGTGGAAGGACCCCCACTAAATTCTCTCTTCTATGCAATAGTATTTTATGGTATGGTATTCAACTGTTGGCACGGATTCACCGCACCCAATTGAAAAATGCTTTACATTTGGTCACATTTTGACTTCGTAACATGTCGAGCTATACAGATAATTTATTCACATAATGTAATTTTTTGTTCAGTAGCCAAGCTAAAAAATAACATAACTAAATGGGTTTAGGTTTCAGGTGGGGAGTCTGGAAGAACTAGTGCAGAGGATGAAGTGAAAGCATGACTCTTGGTTAAACATTAAGGTCTCATAATTTTACTTATAACTTGATTGTGAACTGTGTAATGAGAGAAACATATACACATTCTGCATACATTTTAAAGTAGAAAAATTAAGGAGACTTCTAAACAACTTCCTGAATCTGAAATAAATTAATTTGCAGGATATATGCATTAAAGAAAGTAGGCAAAGCCTAACCCCTTGGTATAGTTAAAAATGCTGTGGTGGTTTAACCCCAGCCAGCAACAAAGCACCACGCAGCCACTCACTCAATTCTCCCCCATTCAGTGCGATGGGGGAGAGAATCGGGGAAAAAAGTAAAACTTGTGGGTTAAGAACGGTTTAATAGAACAGAAAGGAATAAAATAATAACAACAACAACAATAATAAAATGACAGTAATAATAATAATAATAGGACTGGAATATACAAAACAAGTGATGCACAATGCAATTGCTCACCACTCGCTGACCGATGCCCAGTCAGTTCCCGAGCAGCGATCTCCCCCAGGCCAACTCCCCCCAGTTTATATACTGGGCATGACATCACATGGTCTGGAATACCCCATTGGCCAGTTGGGGTCAGCTGCCCTGGCTGTGTCCCCTCCCAACTTCTTGTGCCCCTCCAGCTTTCTCGCTGGCTGGGGATGAGAAGCTGAAAAATCCTCAACTTAGTCTAAACACTACTTAGCAACAACTGAAAACATCAGTGTGTTATCAGCATTCTTCTCACACTGAATCCAAGACATAACACTATACCAGCTACTTGCAAGAAAATTAACCCTATCCCAGCCAAAACCAGGACAAATGCTTTGGATGTAGTTATAGAAAATACATTTTTAAAGACAATCTGACCAAGCAAGGAGCAGTAATTAGATATACAGCAGAGGTTTCTGATCCTAAACCACATTCCAGCTTCTTTTATGTGTAAACCACTTAAGAGCAGGCCCTAATAGCTGCGAAGAATCATTCTCATTGACATTGCTGCTTTTTAAAAGAACTCTTTTCTTTATTAGATCAGTATGCAAGGAACAAATTTGTATCGTACTGAGGTAATCGAAAACACATGTCAGAAAAGGAGCCGAACATATTAAACCAGTACCCCTCTTATACCTAACATGCACTGTCTTTCCTAGCATGGCAAGTTCAGATTGAACTATTAGTTTTTGTAAAGCAGGCATGCAAGCTGTAAATTTGACTTAAAGCCAGTGATTGCTGCTTTCTCTGTGTTCGTCAGCACAGGAGTTACAGTGGCACGTGGAGAAATTTCCCTTCCCGTGCTAGAATTACCACGAGAAAGGGAAGGCAAAGGAAATGTAGGCTGCTTGGTTTTTTTGCTGGTGCTGAAATTCTTCATTTCAGTAAGGAACAAGAAAACATAAACAATTGTCAAAACGGTTGTTTTGTATGTCTGTATTAGTTCTGTGTTACTCCTCTCTGCAGCAAACAGTATGCTTGTAGGGGACTTTTCATGAATGATGGAAAAAATATTTTTCAGTGGTCTCTAGAGTTCACTGTCTATATATACCCATTAAACGTATTTCTTGTTTTACACCCTTTTCCCCCACAAACAAGCTTTCTTAAAATTTGGAATGAGATATTCCAGCAAATTCAAATAAGATTGCATGGATGAATTTTAATGTAAGTTGGGAGGACAGATAATTGCAGCTGTGGAAATTAGATTTGTGATGATCAAATACACTTCACGAAGGCACACTTATACAACATGGAACAGATCATGTACCAAAAGGGAATATAGTGCAGTTGACTATGGCTATAGTATAAAAGCTGTCTAGGTACCCAAGGTGGCATTTAGGAATCTGTAAAATTTTTGTGGAAAGCAGGCTTGTCAAATTTTGACACGTTTTTTTAAAAATCTGTTCTGTACGTATCTTCTTGAGCACCTGGTGTCAACTTTTTGACAGGATCAAGTCTAAATGAAGTGAAACGCACAGTAGCCTGGGCATTAACAGCAAGTAGCAAGTTAAATACAAGTTGAAAACAAGTGGTGTAAGTTTAACTTGATTTTAGGCTATCTGCTAGGGAAATGTGGTTGTTATCTGTGTAGTAGAAAAGGCTGGGGCACATAAAGTGGTTAGCTAAGGGGCAGAAACTATAATGTACCATAAAATCAACCTCTCTAGTGAGTCCATGATCTTCATATTTTGCAGAGGTATGAATTTTAGTTTCTGGCCTATGGCGTTGAAGGTGTGTCATAGTTTTCCCCTGGCTGTAGAATCAAAACTTCAATACATGAGACTCTCTTATTTTGGGGGGAAAGATAAATGCCTGTGGGGTACCGAAGGAAGAGTAATGATGTTTTAAAAACTAGTGCAAAAATTCTGTCTCCAAGCCATGCTGAACTTGCTGTTGTGTAAGCCCAAGACTACCTGAGTATTTGAGGGTTTGGAAACAATTATTTTTAATTTACTAGAGTATGTTGGAAGGCAGTCAATAGATTTGCTGAATACCATTTAGTAACTGGCAGAGGATGTATGTCTGGGAAATGTGTTTGCTGTATTAAGGGCAGAAAGTGTGAGGAGATTCAGAAGAAACTGTGTGCACTGGAAACGATTACAGAGAATCAACAGGGATATCTTTGATAAACAGTTAATGTGAATTAAATGCCAGACTGTATCATTGTACATGAACATGTAACTTCTTAAAACTAGGTCTTATGCTCTGGAACGTGCATGAAAATATCTTTGCCATACAAAGAAGAAGGTACCTTAACACCCTTAATGTGCATAGGCATAAATCACTCAGTTAATATTTACTTATTCTTTAAACTCTATTGGATTAGACCTGAAGTATTAAGATTTTTACCATCTTTGTCATTTGATAAGTCTTCAGTATTCTGATAAAGTGAGGTTCCAAACATTTTCTGTGTCTGGGGTTTTAAACTGATACTTGGGAGAGAAAAAAATTAATTCAGGAGAATTTGAGGCATCTTGCTTGCTTTATTGTACCTTTATCTTTTTGACGTAGGTGAATTCAATTTCCAACTTTGTAGAAAACCAGGAAATGCTTTGAGACAGGGGTTTTTATTTTATTCTTCACATGCTTTTTCGTAAATCAGATAGTAATATGCATATTTGTGTAAAATAGTTTTTTGTATAATGCATTTCACCTCATTGGCTCAGTTGTTTATAAAATGTGCATTCCTAGTGATTGCTTTTAGTCTAGGATTCCTTTTGTTTGGGGTTTAGATAGGTTTAAAGGAAATGCTGAAAATGAAAGACAGAAAAAATAATTTAGCAAATGAATCATAGGAGAAAACTCTGTGGAAAAATTTAATAGTCCTGTGGTGGGCTGACCCTGGCTGAATGCCAGGTGCCCTCGAAAGCCGCTCCATCGCTCCCCCTCCTCAACTGGACGGGGGAGAGAAAATATAACAAAGGGCTTGTGGGTTGAGATAAGGACAGTTTAATAAAGCAAAAGTAAAGGTTGTGCGCAAAAGCAAAAGAAAGCAAAAGATTTTATTCTCTACTTCCCATCAGCAGGCGATGTCCGGCCGCTTCCCGGGAAGCTGGGCTTCAGTACGCGTAGTGGTTGCTCTGGAAGACAAACGCAAATAACGAATACCCCCTTCCTCCTCCTTTCTCTTAGCTTTTATTGCTGAGCATGACGTCATATGGTCTGGACTATCCCTTTGGTCAGTTTGGGTCGGCTGTCCTGGCCGTGTCCCCTCCCAAGATCTTGCCCAGCCCCGGGCTACTGGTGAAGGGGGGAGATGTTGGCGAGACAGCCTTGATGCTGCGCCAGCACTGCTCACCAGTAGCCAAAACGCTGGTGTGTGATCAACACCTTTCTAGCTACCGATACCGAGCGCAGCACTGTGAGGGCTGCTATGGGGACAATTAACTCCATCTCAGCCAGACTCAATACAACTCCTCATTTAACTCCTAATTGGAACACTTTCTTGAAAGATCGTCTGTTTTGGTTATTCTAGTTTACCACAGAACAAATAAATGGAAGACTTATGTGGCTGCCTGTATTTGATCTGCTGTCATTAAAATATCTATACTCAAATGTAGTTCCTCATGTAATAATACAGATTACAGTGAAGTGAGAGAGAGCATGGAGAAATAAAATGTAATGAGGAGGTAGTTTGGAATGGTCTGAAGATCTAAAATTGGCTAGAGTTTATAAAGAGTTGTTTTTCATGGCTGCTAAAGAAATTGGAATAATGCAGTCATCCTGAGCCGTAAAAAACATTGAAAGTTGGTTACCACTGGAAAATAAAAAGTATACCGTAGAATCATGAGTTATATTACAGCAGAGAAACGTTACTCATTTGACAAAAACAGGTGCTTCTATGATACTTTTTTTTTTTTACTAAGTTATGTAGTCTTTAGAAGAATAACTATTGCCCTTTTTTAGGGGAACGTTTAATGATATATTTCTTTGGGAGAATTAATTTTATGAAATCACATTTTGAGATGTTTTGGTGAAGTACCTCTCTTCTGTTGATTATAAAGTGAACCTGAACTTTCATGTCACAAGTTAAGTGTCTAAGTAAGGCAAAAGATGTATTTGAAGTCTGAAGGTGATATTACAATGAGCTTCATAGAATCATAGAATGGTTTGGATCTGAAGGGACCTTTAAAGGTCATCTAGTCCAACCCTACTGCAATGAGAAGGGACATCTTCAACTAAATCAGGTTGCTCAAAATCCCATCCACCCTGACCTTGAACACTTCCAGGGATGGGGAAATTAATTGAGGTATTTTTCAGGGCCAGGAATCCAGAAATTCTGTGTAAATGGGTAGTGATCTTTTGTGGCCAGCACCAGCTTTAAGGTAATTTTTAGGTCTCAGGTTATGTCTTGAAAGTATATGGACTTCAGAATTTGCAGATCAACTGAGTTAGCTGCAGATTTTGCGTCTTTTATGGCAGGAATTTTTGTAGCCATGTACTTTCAGCTATGGAAATCCAGTACAAGAGAACGTAGGAAGCAAAACCAGACTGTTGTGGTTAACTGTGGATGTTTGGCAACAACGAATTAAAAGCTGGTGCTGCAGCATATTCTGATGATACTTCACAGAAAGAGCTACAATATCGCAAAATACTTTTGGGTTTTGGTCTCTTACTTTAGCTTTAAAGGAAATAGATGCATGTATCACTGTATTTTAAAATATATTTAAAAGTCAAGTAAACATAATTTAATATTATATGAATAATATGCTACTATTATTAACACTAGCGAATGGTCATTCTCCATCTAAGATGGCAGTACCTGCTGCTAGTGCTTTAAAAAATGGAATAATTTCATATATTGCAAAAATGCAAGAACCTTAAGACTGAATAATGGTATCTGCTTAAAATGGTGGACCACAGCTCAGTGAAGGTGTATAAACTTCAGTATAAACTTCTACCATGTTTAATACCAGTGAGATTGATTCACAAGTACAGTTCTTATGTACAACAGATAGTGTTTGTCAGATTGAACTTCGAAAAGGAGTAATATCTGTTTGCAACAGGTGAGGCGATGTTAGAAGAATGTAATTACTTAAACTTGATTTGACCATGCTGTGAAAAGCAACATATGCTGCCTCATAAAATGATGCAATTTTTACTTTTAAATGATGTCTATTCTGTCAGTAACTAACCATCTAATTCTCTACTCCATGCCATGAAGGAGTAGAAGAGTAACTCAAGTTAGTGAAGCTACAAAAGACAAAGACAGAATGTTGGGGAAAGGAGGGAAAGGACACAAAAAGCAGTACTAGTTGATAAATCATAGAATTATAGAGTGGTTTCAGTTGGAAGGGACCTTAATGGTCATCTAGTTCCAACCCCCCTGCCATGGGCAGGGACACCTTCCACTAGACCAGGTTGCTCCAAGCCCCATCCAACCTGGCCTGGAACACTGCCAGGGATGGGGCAGCCACAACCTGTTCCAGTGCCTCACCACCCTCACAGTGAAGAACTTCTTTCTTACATCTAATCTAAATCTACCCTCTTTCAGATTAAAGACGTTACCCCTCATCCTACCACTGCAGTCCCTGATAAAGAGTCTCTCCCCATCTTTTCTGCAGGTCCCCTTTAGGTACTGGCAGGCTGCTTTAAGGTCTCCCCGGAGCCTTCTCTTCTCCAGGTTGAACAACCCCAACTCTCTCAGCCTGTCTTCATAGGAGAGGGGCTCCAGGCCCCGATCATCTTCATGGCCCTCCTCTGGACTTGCTCTAACAGGTCCATGTCCTTCTTATGTTGGGGACCCCAGAGCTGAACACAGTACTGCAGGTGGGGTCTCACCAGAGCAGAGTAGAGGGGAGAATCACCTCCCTTGGCCTGCTGGTCACGCTTCTCTTGATGCAGCCCAGGATACAGTTGGCTTTCTGAGCTGCAAACATGCATTGCTGGATCACGCTGAGCTTTTTGTACAACCAACACCCCCAAGTCCTTCTCCACAGGGTTGCTCTCATTTTACTCATTGTCCATTACTGTATTTGTGCTTGGGATTACCCCGACCCATGTGCAGGACCTTGCTTTTGGCCTTGTTGAACTTCATGAGGTCCGCACAGGCCCACCTCTCAAGCCTCTCCAGGTCCCTCTGGATGGCATCCCTTCCATCCAGTGTCTTGACCACACCACACAGCTCGGTGTTGTCGGCAAACTTGCTGAGGGTGCACTCGATCCCACTGTCCATGTCACCGACAAAGTTATTAAACAGCGCCGGTCCCAATACTGACCCCTGAGGAACACCACTCGTCACCGGACTCCACTTGGACATCGAGCTGTTGACCACAACTCTTTGAGTGTGACCATCCAGCAAATTTCTTATCCACTGAGTGGTCTATCTGTCAAATCCATGTCTCTCCAATTTAGAGACAAGGATGTTGTGTGGGACAGTGTCAGATGCTCTGCACAAGTCCAGGTAGATAATGTCTGTTGCTCTCCCCTTATCCATCAATGCTGTTACCCTGTAGTAGAAGGCCACCAAATTTGTCAGGCATGATTGGCCCTTAGTGAATCCATCTTGGCTGTCGTGAGGTCTTTTTTGGTGTGCATACATACACACATACAAATATAAATTTATGTATCTATGTATATAAATGACTTTTTGTCATGGTGAGGGTTTGTTTTTGGGAAACCTAAAATTTCCTTTCAGAAGCAGAGATGAAATTTTGCAAAGTAGTCCTTATCTGCAGCATTGCTAAACTGATTTCTCAGATTAAGCTTTAGTGACATTGGCTTCGGTCTTGCAGGGAACTATGATCCTGATCCAGTGAAGTGTGTAAGGATGTATTTAATTTATACAAATAACCTCCTTATATTAGTTTTATACTGAAATTTAGGTGTATAGGTGAGTGCTCCACTGGATTGGGATAAAAATACTCATTGCTTTGCTGAACTGAGTGCACTGAGGCAAGAAATAACCATTCAAAGGTGTGAAGCAAATATTAGTGTTACAGCTGTATGGTAGTGTCCCGTGTAAATATAATTGTGTCTGATATTTGACTCAGATTATTGGCATAGTTTTGATATTTGGGACTTATACTCTGGAATTCCTCTGCCACTTTTAGTTGTATTTTTTTGACTGTTCCTCCATTAGCAGACAAGGGGAAAAGTAGCTGATTTCCTTGCAACTTAAGTCAGATGAGAGAATGGCAGTTTGGGGTTTTTTTATTAAGTATGAATAAATATGTCCATGCACTTTACCCCCCCTCCCCTTCTTTTTTTTTTTTTTTTTTTTTTTTTTGGAAAAGAAGTAATTGTTCAGGGCCACACTGACTTAGCCAGGGGATGTCACAAAATGTTATTGTGGTAAGGTGAGACGTGGCTAAAAGCAAATCTGCCAAAAACATAATTAAGGTAAATGGAAGCCTATATTAACGAAACTCATTGCAAAGCTGATACAGGAAGAAAATGTGGTTTGAGAATAATTATTTGAAAGCAAAATCGTCAAGGCTTATTCCATGAAGTAAAAAACAGTTATGCGTTCAATGACAGTTTGAAATTAAAAGAAAGTAAAGGATTGCAAATCAATAACAATAAAAAGTGCACTAAGCTAATGGATCCCTTGTTTCAAATTGAAAGTGACAGTTTTGAATTCCAGAGTAAACTCTTAGTGATGGCCCTTTTCATTACCACGCAGCAGCCCTGCCATTTTAGCTTCCCCAGCTGTACTCACTTGGCTACACGCTGCTTTGATCTATGACTCTATTTGCTATGCCTTTCAGGGATAGGGAAGTGGGAACTCATTACTGAAAAACACCCGAGTGATTTGGAAGATAGATTTTCATGTCACCAGCTGATCCCTGAGGCTCAGCATCCACCCTTTGAACAGAAAGTTAAGTAAAACCTGAGAAGATGTTTTCCATGTTGCTCTTTCAAAAGGGACTTTGCTGACTAACTGATTTAATGGGCATATCTGTTTACAGGCACTTCTGTGTTTTCCAGTAGAGTAAATGCTTCTCCTTGTAGCGAAGAAATAGCTCGGTGGTTTTCTTAGTCCTGTCTCTTGCTTTTAGCTGTGTGCTATTCCCATAATTCTCTGGACCACTGAGGCTTGACGTGTAGGGGTTGAAATAATCAGAACTGATTGGAATATTCAAGATAAAATAGCACAGAATTATACCATAGGAGAAAATCCTGGAGACAGAGGAGCTTTAGTCTCCCCTCACTCCCCCAGTCTCCTTAAATGCTATGATCATTGTTTTCCTGTAAGACAGTTCTGATAGTTTTTTCTCTTAATTCATTTTAAAATATCCTATTTAGGGAAACAATCAGGAGTACCCTACGTATACTGGTATGTTCATGCATATGCTTTGAGACAGCAGCTGGGTTGTATGAATAATTAGTTTTGTTTCTCAGGATAAATAAAGGATGAGTCAACCGAAAATTACATGAGGGATCCTGTTTATGAAAAAAAAAAAAGAGAGAAAAAGATTTAATTATGAATCAAATATGGCCAAGGAAGCTATTTAACATAAAAATAGGCAAACAGATAAACTCAATTTAAGCCGCTTAACATTAGAGACAGTGGCCTCATATCTGCAATGACTGAGGCATTCCCTCATATTTTGAGATCTAGGTTCTATTTACCTTTTTGGTTTTTTTTTCAGTATCACTTACTTTTCAGAATGGTCCCCTAAATTCTATGCTTTAAAGGGGTTTAGATATGTCACCTCCCTTTTAACGTTTGACTTCATATGAACTATATTCATTTTCTGTAAGTAGAAAAAGTGATTCTTTATATTGTTTTTGTAATATTCACCAGAGAGATGAACACCTAAATTCAGCTCCAAATGAGTATATTAGCTAAGAGTATCAAAAAAGAATATTGAGGAACCATTCCTGAATACGCACTGGGCATTCACATGCTTTAGCTCAGGAAGAAGTGGATTCAAATTATATCACTTGAAGAAGTGAATCGAATCTGGAACTAAGTGAAAGCTAATGTGAATTCATTAAAATTTGGGTTTGGGGGTTTTTGGTGAACAAATTAGTGGAAAAACAAAATGTAAAGACAGCCAACCCGCTATCAGTTTTTCAGAAGAACGTTTCTGTGTCTTCAGAGAAGAAAAATCACAGCTATTAGAAGAAAAGGTAGGTGGAAATGGGGGTAACCTCTGAAGCCCTGCTTTTAAAAGCAGCTCACAAGAAAAATTAAATGTAGTCTGTTAAACTCTGAAGAATGAGGCAAAGATTTTTAGCTTTGTTAATGTCCATCTTTTCGGGTTTCTTCTGGGAAAGAATTTGGGAAGTAAACAACTATGTTTTTTCCTTAGCTAGTTGCAGTTTAAGACCTTACTTCTTTCCCCTGTTCCATCACTGTCCCTCCAATGTACTTCAGTATTCTATGGGAACACACTGGAATTCTCCCTGTGAGTGACCTTAGTTTACATTACCACAGACTAAAATACTTGTAGTTCTTTGTGCTAAAGCTTTTCTTTGCACTGAAACAGAACAAAACCAGTCACCTTGCCCGTTGTAGCATTTCAGATATGCGATGGTAACTGTAAGAGTATTACTCCTGGCTAGTTTGTGCACTAGAAGCTTTATTGACAAAGTGATAAATTTTTCATCTTGGAAAACAATTGATGCACTTTAACATTATTGAAAATATTCTTATTTTATTTATGTTTTTAACAAGAATGTCAAACATTTTTGCAGTGAAAATGTGGGGAGAAAAAAATGGTTGTGAAAAGACAAAAGCAAGTTTGTATCATAAAAGCATTAGAAGCCTTTGAAATAAATATTTCTATGAGCATTATTCCAAAGTGGCTATAAAATAATAATAACCCATTCTATACTCCAAGCAGAATGAAACTTCTGTTTTGTTATCATGTACATCTTTACAGGTTATCAAGTAAAATACTGCAGGGAGTAATAATTTAACAATTGGTGGAAATAATGGGAGTCATCTTGATATTGTCTAAATAGCTTACGTTCAGATGATTGGGATTATTTGAACATTTAATTGTCACTAAAATTGGTAGGTATTATATGCCTAATTCCGTCATCCTTGGATTTGCTCTAATTCTCTGGCTTTGCAATTAATGGAAAAAATTCTTAGCTGCAGTTTTGAGGTTTAGATTCTTCATGCATCCATTTCTCCGTTCATAAAAAAAATGGTTAAAATGATCCCTAGCAAGTGTCTTGATCTGCTTAGAAGAAATCTGAGGCTCATGCAACGCATCAGTATATGCTGGGGGCCAACCAGGTGGAAAAGAGCTTTGCAGAAACAGACCTGGGGGATCCTGGTGGACACCAAGGTGAACATGAGCAAGCACCATGCCTTTGCCCCAAAGAAGGCTAGTGGTATCCTGGGCTGCCATTAGGCAGTATTGCCAGCAGGTCGAAGGAGATGATCCTTGCGTTATATTCAGCACCGGTAAGGCCACACCTGGAACACTGTGTCCAGTTCTGGGCTTCCCAGTACAAGAGAGACATGGACAGGCTGGAGAGAGTCCAACAAAAGGCCATGAAGATGATGAAGGGACTGGGGCATCTCTCCTACGGGGAAAGGCTGAGAGAGCTGGGACTGTTCAGCCTGGAGAAGAGAAGGCTCGGGGGGGACCTTATCAATGTCTAGAAATACCTGAAAGGAGGCTGTGAAGAAGAGAGACCCTGGCCATCTTCAGTGGTGCCCGGTGACAGGACCAGAGGCAATAGCCACAAAATGAAACACAGGAGGTTCCCTCTGAACATCAGGAAACATTTTTTGACTGTGAGAGTGACCAAGCGCTGGCACGGGTTGCCCAGGGAGGTTGTGGAGTCTCCCTCCGTGGAGATATTCAGAAGCCACCTGGAGATCGTCCTGTGCAAACTGCTCTAAGCGGTCCCGCTTGAGCGGGGGGGTTGGACCAGATGACGTCCAGAGGTCCCTTCCACCCTCAGCCATTCTGCGATGCTGTGGTTCTGTAATTTTATAGTGTTCTCTTGACGTAGTCGTCATCAAATATCTGATGATGAGTCCCCGGAGAAGTAATTTATCCAGATTTGAGATAGACATAGACACACACGTGGC
The DNA here is from genome assembly GCF_964188355.1 of Buteo buteo. Taxonomy (NCBI): domain Eukaryota; kingdom Metazoa; phylum Chordata; class Aves; order Accipitriformes; family Accipitridae; genus Buteo; species Buteo buteo. Next base: position 52,041,747 of record NC_134176.1, on the reverse strand, counting down.
CATGCATGTACTGGCCATCTTACGTGTTAAAATGTTAGCAGAGCTTTGGAATTGTTTAGTGATACAGTTGAACTTTCACCAATGAAATGAGCGGTATTGCCATTGATTTCAATGAGAGAATTACTGTGTTCTGTCAGGAGTTTTAATTAGTATTACTGTTATGCTATAGGATTAAAGGAGGAGAATTAAAACTGGGAACTCAAGACGAAGTTGAAAGTTGTATTTCTGGTTTAACCAGTGGCTTGCTCTGTGAGCTGGGGAAAGCTGTTTTAATTATCTGTGCCTTCATTTTCCAATTTGTAGAACCCATATAATAAAATGCACCTACCTTGCAGGGGTGTTGTGAGTTTCAATTAGTGCTTGTAAAGTGCTCTGAGCTCCACAGATAAAAGACGCTATAGCAGTAGGAACTTTTATTGTTGTTATATCATTATAATATATGTTAGCTTAGCTCTGTGACATTAATCTTCCTTTATCAAGAGACTTATAACTCACTCCTGGCTACCTCTCTTGTGCATTATAATTTTCTCTATGTACCAAACATATATGTCATATTGTTATATAACCGTGTTGAATTTTGTATCTATATGTGCTGTGTATTCACGAGATAATAGATATTTTTTAAAGCTGCTGGAAATAATTTATGCTCATTGGCTGTGGTGATTTTGCTCTTGACTGATGTTATATTTTTACCTGTTTTTAAAAAGTATTGTAAGAAATTAATAAATAAATTAGTTCCTTGGTTTTTAAGTGGGGCTCCAATAAAGTGTTGTGTCATGTGGCATTATTTCCCTTTGTTGAAGTGTATCAGTATGAAAATCATACTGTGGACCTGCCTTGGTAACTGCATTATTGCATATCAAACATTAGGACAAGTACAATGCTTTACCTTGAAGAATGAAACTTATTTACTGCTCACAAGGTCTAATATATTACCATTATTGTATCTGAAGTAGAGAAATTGTACTAGCAGGGTTTGTTGCATAGCATTTGCTTGCATGGCTATATCCCTCACTGAGTAATCAAACATATTGCATGATGCCGGAAGAGTTTTGAAGGGAAAAAGCTATGTAAAGCAGTCTTAACAATAGGGCATGTGGTGTCAACTGACGGATGTTCTTGCCTTATGTATCAGAGATCATCGTTAATAGCTGCTGACACAGATCCCTCCTTCCTGTGTAAATCATTAAGTTTCAATAAGCAGTATCTGCAAAATCATTTTCACTTTGTTTTGTTCCTTTTTGCTCTAAATGCTTTATAGGCCATTTTCTTTGCTAATGCCCTCCTATTGTTTGCAGAGTTGCTTGACATTTTGAGAAAGATGAGGAGTCTTATTTTTATCTTTCAGTATTGGTTCAGAGACTTTACTGATATAAGTGAATGTGAATATAGAAATATAATTTCTATAAATATTATATAGTAATGTTAGATTGATTAACTAATATTAATTATAATATTCTTTAAAATTATATCATGTAAACCCGTTATTAATGATTATATAATGTTGTTTAGATAATATAAAGAATGATGAAGGTGAATATATAAATAATACATTTGATTGTAAAAAGTAATACAATTTCTAATTGTTTTGTTGTGTGTATGGTTATCACATGGTTTACAATGGTCAACCAAAATTATTACTAGATTATGAGGACAAGTGGATGATGGTCAAGTAATAGGTGCAGAATGTGAAAGAGATGTTTAAGATGTTCCTGCTTTAAGCTGTATTTTCAACAACTCTCTGTCCTCCCATCTGTTGGACCGTGGAACAGATGATTCAGTTAATCTCAGAAGCAGTTTAATGTAGTTTGTATGGTTTTGTGTTAAAGCACACTACAGTGCATTCATGCCTTATGTCCAGTTTGCATTGATGCAGATGAGGAATATTATCTACACATTACTTCTGTTGTGAAGGCAGAAATCTGTGATGAGAAGGTTGACAGGGTGGAAAACAGAAGCATAAAGAGCCATACAGGCTTTTTGCAATTGTTTGACCAAAGCCACAGTTCAAAATCCTTTGATTTAAAACGAAAAGTCTAGGTTCATACTTAGGTACAGCAGCGTGTTTAGGTAATTGTAAGTTTAGGTATCTAGAAAACTATTTGCATGGTGAAGATCGGATCCTCAGGTGGATATTCGCAGACTGAAGTGTCTTTTTCCAATCTAGATTAATTATTACACTATTTCTCTTGTAAGAGTATGCTGCTTCATCAAAAACAGTGGCATTTTACACACAGGTTGAACTGGTAATAGTGAGTAAAAGGAGAAAAGCATATTCTTGAATACAATTAAGCATCACTTCTGTCACAAACAAACATTATAACATATGTTTTTCATTAGTTCTTCAGGTTCTTCTTTTCCATTTATTGGTTTTCATTCCAAAACAAAAGGAGTAATTTCATGTAAATGTCTCTAATTGTATTAAAGTTGGCAATTTTATTTAGAATGGATGTTTTGCAACCATTTTAACCTCAAGCAAATATGTTGTTGCCCCAACCAGCCTAATTTAATTGATGCCACAACTGAACAGAAGTGATTCATCTCCAGCAACTCTAATGTTTTCATGAACTTAGTACATAGTGAGATAAAGGGTACATTCATATCGTGCAGAAAATTTAAACTGGAAGTTAAAGTTTCTACTCACAAAATAAGACTTCTAACGATTGACAAATTTAATCTTGAGCAGGCTTCCTTTCTGCTTACAGAAACATTGAAACATTTTAATGCTCTGTAGTTGTATCATATTTGTCAAGTGAGATTTTGGAAGAGAATTTTTATTACATGTGTAAAAAACAGATTGCGAATGCTCAGAGGTAGAAGGAAGTTTGATTAAGGTCTTCTGGAATGTTTAAAACTTGACAGAAATTTTCTTCTCAGTAGATGTTTTGCCTTGGATTGTAATGGAGCCAGGGTTCAATCTCTTAAGTCTCAATTTCTTTGCACTTTATCAGAACTGGGAAACTCAGAGGTTAGCTGGAAAAAAATTAATAATTATTTTTTAAGTCAGACATTGGATTTGTGGTTTTGCTTTTTCTTCTAGCATGTCAAACAGTCTTTAGTAAGCAAATTTCTCCATTGTTTTTTTCTGGTGTAGTTTTAAAATCCCTCACTAATCATCATTGTGTGTCTTTTTATTAAAATACTCGACCTTCCTAAAAAGGAGCTACTTGTGTCTTTCTTTCTTTCTTTCCTTCTTTCTTCTTTCTTTTTTTTTTTCTTTTTTCTTTTTCCTTTCTATTGCCAATCATATGTCAAACTGGTGAGTTTCTTTTCAGATACTATGTATGAATAGTTTGGCATAGTTGGCTTCCCGCAGTCTTTTATCAGCGCTTGATTCCAAGTGAGTATTTTTAATTGGATGACAACAGTAAGAATCCTATTCACTGATGACTTGTATGCATCGTCTATGTGGCTTGCTTTTTTTTTTCCTCACTCCCCCCTATCTATATTCAACAACAAAAAAAGATTTGTTAGCAATTGATTTTAAAGCAAATAATGTGAAAGACAACTTGTTAAGCTTAGCACATTTCTGAAAGTATTTTGTAGTGAGTTGTATGTGATAAAACAGAACTTTTAAGAGAGTCACAAAGTCCCTTTCATTCAATAATAATGAAATGATGTATTTTCACTGCACATCGTGCACTAAGGAAAAGCCACTTTGCTGCTGCTAAAGCTTTTTTGATACACACTGATTTTATTATTTCTTCACAGAGATGTTTTTTGTTGAGATATTATTAAGCAAGAAATGCGTTTTTGATACAAAGCAATAGCCTTTGTTCAGAGTAAGGCTGCCAACTTCCCCAAGTTGTGAGAGATACTGAACTCATGCTCAAGTGTTACTGGATTTGAGCTCTGCTGAAGAAGGCTACAAAAGTCACTCCATTCAAATTGAAAAAGAGAGTTATAGGAAATATGAAGGGAAGAAAGAGAGGAGAACAGAAGTGGAAGAGAGCATACGATATATGCAAAGTCATTTCATAGAAAGGACAGGGAAAGGTTCAAATGAAAAACTAAAGCCTGTAAGATCTTTACATTTGTTAATGTTAGCGAATTACCATCTGGCGGTATAAATGGACGAGTCACATGCAGGATGATGAAGCAGATTTCGAAATAATGATTAAAACTGTTAGTCTAGCTAACTGCTAGTTTATCCTGCTGTTGGCACACGAATTTATACAGCAAGCTGGTGATTATTAATATTATAATCAAAATCATGAGTCATGTATGCTTAATGAGAAATTTCATGTGAGATGCAAGTTTGCATTGAAATGCATCTCCACATTGCAAAGAGTGAAGACAGTAGTCTGCCATCACCACATTTGCTTGAGAGTATTAGTTAATGAAAGAAATGGCACAATTCTGAACATATGGTATGGTCTTCATTATTGCAATTAAATTCATTGTTACCTTGGATGGAAGTCCCTGTTTAGAACTATAGAAAAACAGCAAAGAAGTAAAATCTTTCAGTGCGTTCCTTCTTTCCATTTAGGAAACCTTGGCCTCTCCACCCCACCCTTGTGTAATATGCTATCTGTGTTTTTCTCTTCTTCATGTTATTACATTGCTGCTAATTATGCCAGCTAGAACTTGAATAATTTTTCCTGCTTGCTTCTTCCTTTGACTACTTCTTTTGTGTAAAATTCCATGTTCTCATTAATCAATTTGACATATATTTCTCTCCTCTGAATTTCTGTTTACTATGACAGTGCACTTTGGAGGCCCACACCAAGAAGTGAAAAATAGGACAAACTTCTGTCTTGGAGAGTAGACAACAAAGCTGTATAGGCTTGCAATTTCTTAAATTGCTTATGTGGCCAACAGAAGGTATTGCAACTGTCAAGTTAAAAACATTAAAATAAAATTAATCCTGGTTTAATTAAATGATTGTGTTGTTGGGAAAGCATCAGTTTGCTTTAGCTCGCAGAAACGTGATGATGCTGTTCTTTAAAGAATGCTTTTGTCCACATTCATGAATAAGTTTCTGATTTTCTTTAGCAGCACATTTTATCCCAATCCTGAAAAGTGCTGATCTGCCAAATAGTCCCAACTATTTTATTGGATTTTGATAATCCGAGTTCATGTCAAGATTAAGCTTTTTTTTGTCATGAAATGGCCTTTCCATAGAGTACGTACATCTAAATTGCTCAAGAGAAAAAACAAAATAAACCCTATGGAGTACAGAAATTTCCTTATGGAGCATTTTTGTCCAGTATTACATGAGAGGGACAAGTAAATATGCATGAGTAAGAGACTACCTCTTCCTTTGACTGATGGAGTATTTTGGTTTCCATGTTAAATAGAGGATATCCATTAGAATACAGTCTGGGTCACCCATATATATATATATAGTTACGGTAATATAATTATTGTTCCTAGAGCAGAATTACAGGAAATAGTTGGATCCTGACAGAAAGGAAGTAGACTTCCAGTTTCCAAATTACGAATGCCAAATGATTTATATAGGCTGAAAACATGAATCACTGCTTTCAGTAAAAATTGCTTTAGGGGATTATCAGATCATCCTGTAGTGTGTGGGTCTGTGCAAGTAGTTAGTGCTTTAGAATATTTACTTTACTTGTGATTTCTGTGACATTCCGTCATATAATCAGGGATGCAGCTGATTTTTCTGTTATATTTAATAAAAACTGAAGCCTCAAGCATAAAAAGCACGCATTCCTGAAATAGGAGATTCATTTATAAGCGAGTAAGAATGCTTGTAGTTATGGTCAATAGTCATTAGCAGCAGACAATGGCAATTCATTAGTCCTTCGTTTGGGTTTTTTTGTTGTTTGGGGTTGTTTGTTTTTTCTGTGTGTTGGTTTGAAATGGTGACCAAGAGCAACTTAGATGAATTAGGTGTATTTCTGTCACTTGTAGAATTGGTCAAACTCCTGTGAAGGTTCCTATATATCATTAATTTAGGTTATAATTCCAAGCTGGAGAAAAAAATGGAGATACTTAATAGTTAGCTGGAATGTCTCTGAAATATTGTTAGATGTTTTCATATATTTTGATTGAAGTTTTAAATGAGTGTTCAAAATTCAGAAGTCATTGTCCAGTTCTTATTTTCTGTTCTAGACATTGTAGAAGTACTACTGTTTAACCAGTTGTGTTCAGTAGGAGTTACCAGATTATATTTTCCTAATGTTCACTGCTCTCTGCCAGCGCCCATCCCAAGGTTCTGCTTTCAGAACTGCTTTCACAACTTAGCTGACAATAATGCAGATGATTTCAGAAGAGGAAGCTTGGTACAACATACTTTACTCTCCAGTAGTGATATTTGCTATGCAAAGTTCAAAGGAGCAGAAAATTATTGTTCAAAATGGTTGAGATAGTTCTCTGAAGATAGGAAGGGAGCAATTGTATTAAATGTCATATTTTCTGTTATCACTTTTCGGAATATGACAGCACTATAAAATACTGCCAACATTTGTATGGTACCATATAATGTATCTAACAACTGGCCTTCATCTTCTTTTATAACAAGACATGAATTAAGTATGTTTACAGTTGGCAGGAATCCATTTCAGTGCTAGGATATAGCACTGGAATTATGTGCTTCTCCCCAGCCCTTCCTCTGCTGTCTTTTAAAGAGCATGATGACATTCTCACAATTTAAAAGGTATTATATGGAAGAAAATTGTAAGCCTTTGTCTTCTGACAGCAGAATAGAATTACTGACCATTTAAATAGCCTATGTGTTTTGTCTAAATAAGTGATTCATGTTTGATTTTTCATAATGTCTTTTGTTAGTTTCTGTGAAAGTGAAGAACAGCATGCAAAATATGGAGACTCACACTTTTAAAAATTGCTGTTAAAAGTTATGTTTTAGAGTAAGAGCAACCATCCATCTTTGTTCTTCCTTCTCTACAGTGTTTCTCTAGTAAATCAAGCCCAAAAGAAAGTAAACAAAGGAATAGTGGGTAAATGTCTTAGTTTTTACATTGTTATTCTTGTACGTATAGCGTTGCACCATCGTGTTAGTGTTGGCTCAAATCGTGAAATGCGTACTTTATTTACGTATTTATACTACAACAATTTTAATTAATCTGTAAAAATTCTGCTAAAATTTTTCATCAGATACGGTCCAGTTACTGTACAATTTGGGATTGAATTATGATATGATAACTGATTAAAATGTTTGCCACTTGAAGTGTGCCATGGCGAGAGCGGTATAATCTGTGTTGAGAAAACAGGAGAAGGTCCGTTGGAAATAGTGTTGCACTCTCTGGATCAGTCTGGATGAGTTTTGCTATACACAAAGAGACTGCGAGCCAGATACACTCCAACTAAAAGGAGAAAGCAGTATTTTATTGACTGAGACACAGAGGATGTAGCTAGAACTAGCGATCTACTAGGCTAACTGCTAATATGTTTCATCACCCTCGATGAGGCCCTTGGTGGGTCCGTGCTGGCCAGGTGGGGAAGGGTCAGCTGCTGCTGCGCTTTGGAACGGGATAATCCATGATATTCCTGATTTGCCATGTTCCAGCTCTGGTTTTCTCCTTAGAATTTTATACTTTTTTTCACATCCTTGGTTTTTCTCTTGAGCCCTTGAGCTGCTGACAATCCTCTATTTTACCTCTGTCTGCAGTTTTACCTTTCGTGTCTTGCATGGCTTTAGGCTATGTACTTTGTCACAGCTCTTTCCTGTAACATATCGGGTTTTTAAAAAGTCCTAGCCAATGTTATGCACCTGTGCTGTGTCAGAACTAGTGTGGGGTTACAGAAAACTGAACCCCTCCAGGGAGAGAGAGAGAGAGAGAGAGGAGGATTTTTTTTGCTGAAGCAACTAGGGGCTGTTCCACAGCTTGAACCTGAAGTGCTCTTGGTTCCAGTAAGTCAATACTAGTATTACTGTTGAACTAAGGAGACCGAAAATTTCCTCTTAAGTCTCTAGATGCTCATTCCTGAGACCTGTCAGCAATTACTTTCCTTAACTGCATTTTAAATTAGTAATAGTGATTTTATTTTGATATGTACTTAATATGTAATGCTTCTTCTTCAAAGAAGATGTAGTGCATATGTTTTTTAAAAGTATGTACATTTTCTTATTCATTTTATCAAGAAAAAAGGTGACCTTTTTGTCCCAAGAACTAACCTAATTTATATATGCAGGATTCCACAAAAGTTTTAGATTCTTGAAGAGTCAGAGGAAAGTAGCATAGACATAAACTTATGTTATAGTAAAAATGGATTGATAGATTCTTGAACAGAGGTTTGCAGTAGATTTTGACTAGGATGAAACATAAGGATTCCTTTTTGCATCTTTCCTGTCTGATTTCCAGAGCACTATAACAGGTGCAGTGGTAGGGTTGCCAAATGGATCAGTCTTTTCCTTGGCTTTCATTTTCAACTCTACATGTCTCATCCACTGAGTATTTCTTAAAAATTTCTTATGATACACTTCCCCTTTCTCAACTTTGAAATGGTACCAGGAACTGAAAGAAGAGGTTGAAGAAGACAGACGATTGGGAGATTAACAACAGAATTTGCAGGAGGATGCAAAACTTCTTCAGTCTCTCCTCCAGCCGTGACCTGCTTGTCAGAGTGTAATGCTCTTTATTCTAATATGCTGACTCCAGTGTATCTGTATGAAAAAAAAAAGAAGAAAACCAATACCTTAAGCTCTGCTTTTGGAATCCATCCAGAAATATTTTCCCCTAAGCTTGTAACAAACAGCTGCCAGGACTCCATGAGTCCCATAACATACAGCAGTGAGTACTCCTCATGAACATTGCATTAGTATATGTGCTTGGTCAACAGTTTCACAGAGGACTGAGCCAAAGATAGACAGAGAAGAAACAAGGTCTTCAGGGACATTGCTGTACTTTCTGCCAACAAACAGAGTGAAAACATAAAAATGTCTTTCTTTTATGTTTAATTTCCACTTCTCATTCAACTGAACATTTGTGGAAGTGTAGTATGCTGTAGGTGTCTCCGATTTCACTTGTCTTTCCTTTTAATATATTGAGAACTCTGTTTACAAGTTCTGAGCTTTACCCCTCTGTTATAAACACATGGCTGGACAAGCCCAACCCCAAGACCTATGCCTCAGATGCATATTTCTAAGAATTTTAAGGTCATCAAATCTGCTTTTAAAACAGAAAATAAAAATTATACCAGTATCCATGGTATCCGAATTTTCATCCATGCAAAAATGGTTAACTGAATGCAGGAAGAATTGGGGCACAAACAGGAAGAAAAAGGGTTACAAAAAAGTGCTGTAGACTTAATTGCCTGACCTGAACAAGATCAGCTTTCATGCGTGTACCTGAAAGAAATAAATGGTGGATTGCCTTGTTTTCTAACATTAGTGGCTTGTACTAAAAAAGCCCAGGGTTAGTTAGACACTGGAAGACAGAGCTTTAAAGAGAACTAAAATTTCCCCGTTAGTGGCCTATGTGATTCAGCAGGTGGTGCTCTTTCCTCTGCTTATCATTGATGAATCCAATGTTGGGGCTGCTTCATACAACTTAAAACTCCAGACATCTGTGGTTATTCAGTTATTCACTAGACCATGTCACGACAGTAATGATAGTAAAAATTAAGAGCATGTTTCAGATGAAGCCAAAGCTTACTTTTCCCTATGTGCACACTTGCCTCCCCTCTCTTTCTTCTTCCCCTGGAGTGTAAGGATGGACTGGAACCTGAATACTGTCTTTGCCCTGTGGCCAAAAGCAGTATTCAACATCTCTGACTTGAGTAACTATGTCGACAAGTTTGTCTCATTTGCCCAGTGGGTTTCTTAACCATAATTAGTGATATTTCTTATATTTTCTTCACCTGAGGATTAGCCCTTCTGTTGCTAACAGTTAATAAACCATGCCCTTCCCCCAAAAAAAAGGGGGGTGGAAAAACAGACACTGTCACAACTGTCACAGCTCTGGATAACGAATGATGCCAATGAAACAGTCACATGGGTATTTTCAAGTGGGCACCCTTCTCTTCAGCTATACCTTCCTTGCAGTTTCTTCCCAGTAATAGCCCCTCTAGCACACTCCTTAGAACCCAAATCCCAGGAAGGCAGGACACTGCTGGAGTCCCAGCTCTTCCTGTACTGTTAATGCATTTCTTTTTAATTTCAGACACCGGTCTATTCTATTAAATATTCTTTCCATTGGTCTTTCTCAGACACCTCAACTTTTTCTTGGTCTAACGCATAGGACACTATGGGCTGTTTCCTCGAGTTGGGGAAGAGAGAGTAACGATGTCAGAAGACAAACCACAGTGCAAAACTACCCGCGGGGAATCTGCTCATTCCTGTTGATGCTCTTTTGAGTGCAATCACAGAGCAGCCAGTCAGCACCTGGAGTCCCAAGAAGAATGACGTTGCAGTGCCAACTTACAATTTGGAGGTGCCAAACAGGTGCCATTTCGTAAATTATCTACAAGACTCTTGAGTGCTGTCAGATCTCTTTTGACCTTAGCAAGCTGTGTATCAACATATAATATTGACTCAAGTTTTTATGTGGCAAAGTGTAACTTTAAATACAAACACACGGCAGAAGGAGGTAAATTAATAATATTGCATTCTCATGTCTTTTTCACTTCTGCTTCAGAGTCTCTGCCATTGTAAAAAGAGAAACTGCTTCTGTTCTTCAGCAGCTAGAAGTGAACAGGACATCATGGGCTTGTCTGTCAGCGTAATGCAAACTTTTACATGTAAAACCATATTGTCTGTCGGCATTTGAACATTATAACAATAGGCTTATATGGCCATCATTGTTACAGGAAGACTGAAAGGGCTTTGGTATGAGATATATGAGTCAAGTTTAAAGTTTGATTTAAATAATGCACAATAAATGTAGGTTGCTAAAGTGCTTTAACATTAAATGAATCCTCTCTGTGTGGTCATCATAAAAATGTGAGCTCTTGCCAGCAAACCATTATAGATTCAATTTTTGTTGTGTAGGAACATTCTGCTGTATTCTTGGCATTCATATATCTGTTGACAGTTTTTGATTTTTAGTAATTATTGCATGTTTCTACATTTTATCATAAGTTACTTTTGTTTTGAACCTACTTATGCATTACAGTCTCTACATTAATGTTTTGTTTATTTGAGACTGAATTTCTAAAAACAGGGGAAAAGGTAAGTAGATCTTTAAGATTTTTCTAAGCCTTTCTTTTGTCTGGTATGTGGTATTAATAATGCCCTACAGGGAAATAATCCGAAAACTTTATTGTAATACTGTGGTTCAGAAAGGAAGCATGACAGCCGTACATTACTACTAATTGAATTTAATGAGCTTCTTAGCACCATGCAAGTAAGTCTTTGAAATAGAAGCTATTCAGTTTATATCATTTGGATTATAATTAAATAATGTCACATTTACCACAGGGGCAAGTTTAATCTTAATTAGACCTTTTTACAGAAAGGTGATGCTGTATATCTTCTCATCTGTATAGATGTACACTTTTGAAATACTTACGTTAATCAAACTTTAATGTTGAAATAGATAAATATGGCAGCATTTTCTCTAGGGAAATTTTAGTAGTGATGCAATTGCTCATTTTGAGAAAATGAAAAGATATTTTCTTTAAAATATTGTTATGTCTACAATTTTAACAGAGTGATACCAGACAATTTGCCTAACTGAATATTTTGACTTTAGCACAGTTGCAAAAGAGAGGAAGCTTTAGTCTGTATTGTTAAAATTACAGAAAACTTATGAGTCTTTGTTACATTAGCTGGTTGAAGTGAAGTTGGGCTTGAACTTGCTTTCACTGCTATTATTTTCTTACGCTACTTTTGATCTCACTGAAATCCTCAATAAAGTTTTGAACCACAGTCTCAGATTCACTTAACAGTGAGTAAGAAATTGCCCACATGTTAAATAATCAATGCAGGTGATTGGTTAGTTGAGCTAACACTGATATAATATGTATGCTGGTATTTAAGTCTTCTTCCCCTTGGTTACAAAATCTATATAATCAGTTTCTTTTTCTTGCAATATGCTTTCCAAAACCTTGCAATACATTTTCCCCCATTTTTGGAGTATTAAGTATCTAATAGGAATAACATGACTGACTGTGTTTTGTCATCTCGGTTGAGAAACAAAGGATTTCTTTTTTTTTTTTTACAAGGTGACTGCTAATTTAGGTTCCTAGAATGTGAGCTGCCTCACTTCAGTACAACAAGGACTTTCCTCTCCTCTTTCCATGGGTTCAAGTTGCCTTTAATTTCTTTGAAAGTCAGTTTGAAATGCAGGTACTTATCAACCCTGCAAAAGAGGCCATAGATGACTCAAAGCTGTAGGCATCATCCTGTAAAATTGAGAAGTCTTTTACCTTTAACAGTAGTCTCTCCAAGTGGGTGGTGGTGAGAAAGAGCTTGTAGTACAGCTACTTATACCGTTTCTGTTCTGTGGATGAAGAGAAAACTTAAGTCTCCAGGGCTGTCAATCCAGCATGAAATTCAGATATTTTTACAATTATTATTTTAGCTCTGTGAGTCATTCTGTGATACATAAGGATATGTGCAATAAATAGATAATGGGTTAGATCTAGCCAAAGTGCTTAAGTGTGATACTGGAGATGCACTTGTTATGCTTTTTTGTCTCTGTGTGATTTTGTAGAGATATTTCTAGGTATGTAAAAGCAATGATTCAAGCTTAGGTAATAACACTTTAAATTCTGCTCATTATCTTCGTATTTAAAAAAACAAAGAATATATAGCAAGAGTGTGTGATTGTCATTTCAGACACACACACTCACGTCTCAGTCTCTTGATTCAGTTCCACTAGCCGTATCTGATCTGATACCTCAAAACAAGCCCTGCAACAGAACGGATAACCCATAATGCTGTATGGAAACAGAAGAACTTGTGGAGACCTAAAATTCTCCATAACTCTAGTAGCAGTTTGTTTGCTGCACAAACAAGAGTGTTGATTATCCTTGATTTAGCCTTAATGAACACAGATGTATTTAGTCATGCAGTTATTCAGCATTTAGATATCTAGCCATAATATTTGACTCGGTGATATTGTCAGCATTGATGCTGAGAATTGAAAATGCTAAACAAAGATGAGTGTTCTCAGTAGTATGTGGAAAAGTTTGTTACTGGTTGGTTGGGGTTTTTTTGCCCCCGGTGGAATGTGTTAAAGAGCAATAAGGGAGAATAAAATATATTCAATGCACCTCTCTTGCTGTTTAGCATCTTGTGTGTATGTCTTGACATCAGAAAATTGTACTTCTCAAACCTTCTTCCCGTGCAAATCTTGAAATCAAGTGCAAGTCTTCCACGTCCTTTGTAACAGTTTCAGCGGTGTTTCTCCATTGTGTATCAGCATATAGGAATATATGATACCTACAGATGAATTAAAATCTGAGCACATACAAACATCAGTCAGAGGTATTTAGATTTTAGATTTGGATTCCTCTACAAGTTTAGGAGATGGAGCTGAACTCAGGAACATGACTTGCATGCCAGCATCACTCCACTGAGCTTAACACTTTAATTGTTTCTACAAAATGCAAGGAGAAAGAAAATCAAACATTTTTAGAATAAGAATTTTAACATCCATTTACCATACCCATCTGATTAATATATCTCTTCCTTTACTGTATTGGAAAAAATCCAAACTTCTTCCTACTGACATTTTTCTTCGTTGCTCCCTGTCTTTTTTGGAAGTTTTCTTAATGGGCCTAGGACGACTAGTTATAAATTGAAAGTTGGAACCGTATAGACCTGGCATGCCCTGTGCCACTGTATGTGGTAGCATACAGTGTAACAAAACTAATATTCCAAACTTATACTATCCTATATGTGAGCCGACTCAGTAGGCACAGTAGGTTTTGAATGTGGAATTGGTTTGACTTCCACTTAACGCTGTAGAGAAGTCTTGTTATAGGCAGGTGCATGGTCATTTCATATGTTGTTCTGAGAGCAAGAGGAGAAGACTTACTTCTGATTTAGGGTTAGCCCAGCAAAAGCCCATTAAAAGAACGAGCGTATTACTGCTAGTGAAGAGGACTAAGCGTTACCTATCAAGGAAGGGTAATTTCCTTGATTTGATTTTAATATCATGCATGAATATGTACTTTAGAAAGTAAGTAAAAGTATATAATACAAATGAATGTTTCAAACAGTACTAGGGAAATTGAACAAGTTAATGGTTAAGCTATTCTACAGGTGTTTATAACATCCTCTTTCTTTATGATGGCCTCTATACTTGAGTTTCTCCTATTTCCCGTAACCAAGTTTCTGCCAAATGGCTGAAAAGAATATACTTGACAGATGACATCCTTTCTTTTCCCCAGTTTTTGCCATCTTTTTCTTTAGGAGGAAAAACAAACATGCAATTATATTTTGTCATTTGAATATGAAGAATTCTTACCTATAAGTTATGTTAGTTTTACCCAGACTAGGTTATGATATATAAACAACACACCTGATCCTGGTTATTTTTACCTTTAATCTCTGTACTTGCAAAGAGAGATTTTTCTTATTGCTGTTGGGTTTTTTTCCCTTTTTGTTGTAAAATAACTGGAAATGGTGGCCTTATAATACAACTGTTGCCAGAGACTGTCATCCCAGTGTATGTTGGGACAGTAGCAAAACTGTAATTCAGCTAGCTTGGACACAGCAGGGCTTTCTGAACACCTCCACCTCTCTTATTCTTTGGAGGAATACAGACTCTGCAATCCTATCCTTCTAGTTCACATTCTTATTTTCCTGTATTCTTCCATGACTTGAGGAGTCTTGAGACAATTTATCACCTCTCTTCAGGACATGGTTTAGTGGGCATGGTGGTGTTGGGTTGACGGTTGGACTTGATGATCTTAGAGGTCTTTTTCCAAACTTAGTGATTCTATTCTATTCTATTCTATTCTATTCTATTCTATTCTATTCTATTCTATTCTATTCTATTCTATTATTTTGTCCATGGCACTTAAGATAAAGATTCAGAAACTGAATATACTGTATTTTTGGGGAATCTGCTTCAGACAACCCTTTCCAATGTGGTATTTAACCAAGATATGGGTTCCATATAGGTCGGAGGAGTGGAGGGGTTTGACAGTGTTGCTATGCTTTTGTGTTAATTCTCATTAATGCTTAAAAGTGAGTTATTTTTCATTTAGTTGAATAGGTGTGTTTCATTTGACCTGGGGAATTTGTTCACAAGGTTATTATATTCTCTTGCCACCACCAGCCCCATCTATTTAGGGAAAAAGCACTAGAGTAAGAAAATCTAAGATCCTTAGCATAAAATAGTGAAGGACTCCAAAGCTACATTCCAACTTTTCCTCCCCATCTCAAGGAGAATAAACCAGAGCAGCAGAATGGAGTTATCTTCTCAGTGCCGTAAGTTTTAAGATTTTGACAGGACTTCAAGAGCTAGTTGTTTTTATAGCAGTACATAGTTACAGATGGACACGACCCCTTCTCTTCAGCATCCCCTTGGTTAACTGCTCATCAAGAGTCTAGAGACACTTCCAAAAAACTTGGAAAACTTTTTGGAACTATAGTAAAACTGTGACTATTTAATCTGTATATGTATTTTGACAAAAAGTAATAGAAAAAACATTACAAGTTACATTTTATATTTCTTGTCTCTGTTGCATATATGAATCTCTAATACAAGTTTTTTGGAAAGTCTTCTGCAGGTGAGTGGATTTGATGCTTCTTAGAATCTGATAATGATGGGATAACTGGTGGAAGGCCAGCACATACTCCTCAGACCTACTGTTCCTGTTTCTTTGGGGAATTGACTGATCTTCATTGCCTTTCTTATTGTGTTCATCCTGCCACTGAACTGATAAGAAAACATAAGCTGAAAATAATTTAGTAAACAGTTCATTAGTACACTTGGTAGTGTGTTGGTTAACTTGTTCGAATTATCAGTCTGGAGAGTTCAACTGTGTCTATAAATTCTCCAGACTCTTTGTGATGGATAGTGAGCTTTCATCCATCCAGCTCTTTTAAACTTGATTTTTGGCTAGCTAGGTGATGGTCTGAATGAAAGGCCAATGAAGTGATACATATCTTAATAATAATTACATATCACTAAAATGTTAATTTCCATTAATTAAAATTACCACTCGTATTGGTCATGAAATGGAGTAGAATATGCTGATACACATTGTCAGATTCCAAGTTAACTGGAACCAGTCAAGAGAAAGACACCTAAGTATTGCGGTAGACGGATAATGAAAATACGGAAAAGCTTGATGTGCAGCAGAGAAATGAAAGTAAATAGAGCGCTAGCACACATAAGAATAAGGAAATATATTGAAAATGCTATGCAATTATATAAATCAACAGCGCTGTTTCCTTTGGGTACTGGATTCAGACAGGGGTAGGTATTTACTTTTGCAGAATCAATAAAGCGGAGCCCTGAGATGGAACATAAATGCTTCTATTGCAAGGAAAGGAAATGGCACCTGTGTTTCTATCTGCATGTTGTCTCTGAGAAATTACTAGTATGGCCATCATAATCTTATCTGAGCAGAAATACTTAGCTGGATAGATCGTTAAGTGCTGTCTTTGACACTGTGACACATCTGTATTTAGCGTTCACCAAATTTTGAATGCAGATCTGAATATGATTCCAAACCCAATTCTGTTTTCCTCCTCAGCCAATTTGTTGTTCTGGAGAATGTTAATATTTGTGTCCTTTTTAGTATGTGTTGGAATTGCTAATGTAGTTCAGCTGTACCGCTACTTTGAAACATTTAGAAGAAAATAAAGAGAAAACAAAGCCTCTGTGAATAAAATCTAGTAAGAATACATTTCTATGTTCAACTTTCACTTTTTGTCAGGTAATCAGTAAAAGAAAATGCCTGGGGTGTTGCAAAACACACTCAGTGTGCATGCATATCATTGTATCCCTCCATAACAACTCCATCAGTAAAGCTGGGGGTGATGAGGAATGACTAGCAATAGGAGCTACTGAAGTAAATAATCATACAAGTAGGAATAATTGAAAACTCCATTTTATGATGTATTTCAGGTTGTTTCGAGACCATTTATATTTTAATGTGCCTAAAGTACCACTATCTCTAAACCTTGTTTTGCTTCTGAAGGGGCAATGAGTGTCAGAAAGATTCTTGATTTCCAAGTAAATACTGTACTTTAAGGGTAATCCTGTGAGCATCATAATGGAACATGAAGAGAATTTTGTGAATTGGCTTATGTCACTGACCGACTAGGGATGGATAATGTACCTTCAGTCAGACTACATTGCATTGTATTACATTTTTCATGTATCTGCATCTTGGGATTATTTTTTTCTTCTGAATTTTCTCTGAAAATTCCCAGATCTAAAGCTCTTGGGAGCATTGCTCCCACTTCTTTTGAGTAACTTTGATATTTATCCATCTATAATCAAATATATATATATATGCCTGTGCTAATAGATTATATAAAGATCTTTGATCTTCCTTCCTTTTTTCCCCTTTTTTTTTCAGAGCGCTTGGCTTTCGCTATATCAAAGTCAGAAATCATAATAATTATCACCAAAGAAGGTTCTTGTTTTCCAGCTGAATCTACTTAAATTCCTATAAAGACTGAAATAAGAGGGTACAATGATCTCCTTTTTTGGCATCAAAGGGTAATGTTCCATGTATGGATATCTAGACTGCGCAGCCCAGTCACTTCACCATAGAATATCCCTGATACCTACACTCCTGATTAATGGACTCTATGCAAAGAAGCAATGTGTATTTAAAATTTTTATCCTTCTACAGGGCTGTCTTGCTTTCCACTGTTGTAAACACCTCTCCACACATGTTTTTTTCATTGGTGTGATGATATAAAGACCATGTCACTGCGTTATTGATTATTATGACTGAAAAAAAATAGGCTCCTTTTATTTTTTCAGGGTTACTATATTTTAATACAATTGATATCATTTCTAATGCCCTACCAAGATTAAGTTTAAGGCTGCTTCAAGTTTACTTAAACAGAAAAGGAGTATTTGTCTTTTATTCCATTTAGTCTCTGGATGTATTTGTAATACATTCTGTATTTGTTGCTTTACGTCTATCTCAGACAGTGGTTTATTCTTCTTTTGTTTTTCTTCTTCTGCAATGTATATATTTAGAAAAGTCATGTGTAACAGGCATATTGGCAGTTACATAATACTCATGGGACCTTACAATATTTACAAGGATAAATTGGGACCGTAAGTCCACTGTGAATTTGGTGACTTTGTCTGAATTTAATTAAGAGATGAAGGGGGGTGTAATAATATTAATTATTACAAGAAGCGATAGTACCATTTGACAAGGTAGAAACTTTTTTCTGATGAACCAAGTGTTTTCATATCCCCTATGGCCAGAACGACAAAGAATCTACTGTGATCACAAGTGACGTCCCATCCTTGATCTGTGGCTATCTGGCCACGTATGTGACTGAAGGGGGATGGTTGTGTAAAGCAGAGAACAGGGGTGATAGGCAGATGATCGCCACATCTCCATCTTTTCATCTCTCTATCCACTTAGTTGCAGAGGCTGAACTTCACTGAGATTGTCAACAAAGCCATTATTCCACTCATTGGTCAATGCGTGTTCATTTTCTGCTGACTGCTTCAGGGATCGATGCACTGTATGCTGATCTTTTCCTCAGGTTCATTTTTCCAAGGGCACTTATGTGTAATCCTCAGTTCATCTGCATCATGAAAACATCATGATTAAGAGGTGGCAAATCACTGAAATAATAATTCACCTGTGGGGAAACTGAAGGACAAAGGAGTGATAAAATCTTTCACCTCTCCTATATGAAACTATTGTAGTAGTCATTATGATTGTTATGGTTTGTTTGCTATTTTTTTTGCTTTATTTTTATTTGTTTGGTAACTTCATCTTTTGATTATTTTTAAATTTATTAAAGGAGCTCCGATTTGTGTTTTGACCCTCTTGGTGGGGGGATTCTGTTCATAGATGGATGTGGAAAGAGGAGATGGAAGGAAAAGTAAACAAGCAGGTTCTCAGGGAAAAAACCAAGCTTTTTCTTCCATTTAACCTCATCTGTAGCCTACAGGGATGCTGTATTGCTGAAATAAAGAAATTCTGATAAAAAAAAAACAAACTCGGGTCTTTCACCAAAAATGTTTAATTGTATTTTATGATATGAGAAATGTCTTTTAATTGAAATGAGTCTCTGGAGGGTGGGAAATGACCTAAGGCAGTATTTGAAAGAAGTGCCTTGATACGGCACTCTGAGCAGCATATTATAAATAAAACCATACTGAGCATAAGCAGAACCACGTGGCAACTTTCTGTATAACGCTGCCTGTGAAAGGCTCATATAGGAGATAAGATATACTGACTCTATCCAGTTAGAAATCTCATTTTGGATCAAAAGCTTTTGAGAAAACTGAGGTTTAGATTGATGTTTGCTTGATGTATGCTATTTCTACTACACATGGATTGACTTTACTAGGAAATATAATGAACTAAATTTGCAAACCTGCAAATCACAATAAGGAAAATGTATTTCTCTAAAAGTGTAGGTTACAGGTTATCCGGGTTTTTGCTTGCTTGTTTTGTTTTTAATTTTAGTCATATCTAAGTAATAATGATAGCATTTCTTTTGACTTTCTCAGGGATAGGAACCTGTCTTATATTCAGAAATTGCAGAATGTGTTTCAGCTTGTCTTTAATTCTGAGCACACACTGCTCTAAGGGAGAGATAATACAATACTTTTAAAAATATCATCCTACTACAAGGCTTAAATTCTGTTTCCAAGACATTTGTAAAATATAATAGCAATTCCTATAAACTCAGGATAGATAATCTGATTGTAGGATGTTATTTATTTAAATAGCATTTATCCACGTCCATATATTTATGATAATAGGATAATTCTTTTTTACATGCATTAGGTATGGACTAAGATTTTTAGATGTTTGTGAATTCTAAGTGTATACAAATAAATTCTGTGACTTAGATTGTTCAATTGTTAATGAATAAATATGAAGCTTATTTTTTAAGCGACATAAATATAAAATCTTTCTGGTTTAGCCACCTTTAATGAATTCTGATTAAAGCTAAATATTGTCCTCTCTTGATAAATTAAATCATTTGAATTTGTCGATCGGAGTGTGGAAAATAGCTTCTGCTTCTGCATATATAAATAGTAATTATGATGGGTCTTTTCAGTGTGTCCAGAAGTTGCTTTCCCTTTTCATGGTAAGGGAATTCATCTATACTGCCTTCCCTAAGTGACTAGCATCTGTCACAGTGTATATGAAGATGACTTAGGTCCAGATATAAATCTGTACTGAAAACCAGTAATGACTCATATCTTCAGTTCTTTCAGGGTAAGCCCCACTGTAGACATTCATATTTCAGAATAAGTGTCATATTTTGATTTAGTTTAAGTCAGCTAAAAATGACTTAAATCGATGACTTAAAAATGACTTAATATAATGCAGTGTTAAAGTTAGGACTGTTCACAGAGGCTTAAAATACCAGTCTTTACATTGCAATTTCATGCAAACTGTATATGTAAAACATCATTTGAAAGCTCTACAACCAGTAAAAAGCTCCGCCGTGCTGTCCCGTTTCCCAGTCTATCTCAAAACCAGGGCATCTCATGTTGTTTCTCTTACATAGGAGTTGAAGGGACAGATTTGAACATGATGTGAGAAGGATGAGGAAACCTTTTGTGCCTGGGCAAGGGCACTCTGCCTCGGCTGGTGGGGCTCCTTCCCATTTGTTTGGACCATGTGGCTTCCCCGGCAAGGATGAGGGGGAGGCTCTCCTGCTGCCCAGGCTGTCACTGGATATCCCCATAATTAAATATAGCAATTTTCACTCTGCCTTGCAACATATGTAATCTTTTACACCTAGGTAAGACAGGTAGCAAATGTTCCTATTCTGATTTGCTTGCAGTGTACACTTGTATAGTAGTCATTCCGCACGGGTGTTAATGAATCCACCAAATGCCAGACACTAGAGAATGAAATGAAAAAGGGTGGTTCACAGCAGTGAAAGTTAACTACCATTGTGTTGACATTACTTTTTATTTTGTTAGGAATGGAGTGGTAGCCAAGACTTTAGACAGGAAGGAAATTAAATTATCATTGAGAATGGAGAACTACCCTCTCACCCCTTCAAAAGAAATCAGGTAGTTTAAAGCAATGACAGAATAAGAAAACATCTTTGGAAAAAAGTGCCTAAAGTTTGGCCTATACCCTATGCCGTGGTAAGGAAATGGTTTATCAACTTGTCTTTAATTAAGCAGTTTTACATGGCTGGAAACTATATCTCTAAAAGCTATATAGTGGTTCATGCATGCAAGGCATTTTTTTTGTCTGAATACATGAATGTCGTTTAAGAAAGAAAAAAAAAATCTTAATTTGAAACATTTTAAAAAATCTTGTAGTTGAGTGCTGAGGGAACTTACTTCAGTGAGTGTACTAGAAGTCCGTGTCAGAATTACAGCATAGGAAACATTTTAGTCTTTTTTCCCCCAGGCAGTAAGAGAAATACGTGTGGACATTTTATGCCACATTCTGCAACTGTGACTATGCCAACAAGTTGCATGATTTATTGGCGTAGTAGGAACAATGGAGTGATTTCCATAAAAATCCTAAGTATAAATCCAGCCGAGACTCCTACAATGTGGTACTTTGACCTAATTTATTTAGGAGTCCAATTCTTTTCAGCATAGAACCATCATAAAACAAGGAAATTGCCCTGCACAAGGTGCTGAAAATTTACGTCATTTAGGAAATTCTGGATAACTGCATGAGCTTGCAGAATACATTTTGTTTCACAAGTACACTGACATGCATAGCATTATGCAAGGGGAAGGAAAATCCAAATAATTCAGTCTCAGTCACCGCTCGTCAGGGAACAGTAATACCATGGATTTTTTCTAATTTGTCCTTGAAAAAATTGTAATGTGAAATAATTTGACCTTGTTATATCTGTGGGATGATCAGGACTGTGAAAATAAGGTTTTATTTAAATACAACATGGTGATGGATGAGGGCGGTTGTCCTTCCTCAGTCATGTAGTCTTTGCTGTAGAAACAGTGGAAAGATGAGCTCATCAGATTGGAACATAACATTTATAAAGCAGAAAATACAGTGTAGTGACACATCCTGTCAAACTACCAGAAAGCAGAGCCAAATCATGTTTCAAAATTAAAGGGTCAAAAAATGAATTTAAAGTTTTGAGGCACTAACAGGTTGTTGAAATACAGTAGAATGTGGTAGGTGTTTTAACAAGAAAATATTGCACTGCCGGTGGATGAAAGACCAGTCTTTTCTTCAGTGGCCATTGTATTATAGGAGCACGATGAGTAAATAGGATTCCGTGACGTTAGAGAGAGTACGAGAAACAAACAAACTAAATGCTCAATTTAATAGCACTTCCTCAAAATATTATAGATGTCTTTGAAACCTGGCTTCAGGGAAAACAAGAGGCAATGAGCACAAATTGAAATACAGAAAATTCCATTTAAACCCGAGGAGAAGACTTTTAATGTTTGGGTGGTCAAGCAACGGAGGTTGGATTAGGTGGTCTTCACAGGTCCCTTCCAACCTCCAAGATTCTGTGGTTCCCAAATATAGAACTAAAATTGTTTAGTAATTAATCATATATGGGCTTGTATTTATACTCCAGGCAGTTCCTCAGTTGCAATTATAATGTAATACTTGTTTAACTATAAAAAGATTACTGGTGTTATTACTTTTATTGCAAAAACACGAGTGTCAGGTTGTTATCACTGCTGCATGCATTGTACAAACTGTTCTGTCTATTGTTTACAAGCAAAAGGATAAAGTAAATTATATGATGAATTACTGTTGCCATTTTACAGATGGAAAACATAGGCTGAAAGATAAAATCCATATGCTCAATGCTTTTCAATGCTTAACGCCCATTACCACCCTTGGTGACCCAGTTTAAACATATGGCTGAACTAGAAACGGACCCTCAGCAGTCAGAGTCCCGGTCTCATGGGTAACCATTGCATGGTCCTTTCCCTGAATTGAGTTTGGAAGCAGAACAGGAATTGAAAGACGATAGTGCTTACCAGTATATACGGTGCTTATGGGAGTGTGAGCTCTGTGTCACTGAAATACCTCGACTAACTTTCGGGATTTATTGTACTGGCAAAGCTGGATTATTATTAGGTGCTAACTAATTCTGTGATATATTAAAAAAGACAGGACAGATTAAGAAAGTTTTTCATTGAAGCAATACCTTCATACATTTAGTATCAAGTGGCTGGTTTTTCTGTAATTATAGACGAATATTCACTATTTTGTGCAAAGAGGGAAAGTATGTGATCTGGTTTGGAGATTGGAATGCCATCTGATCCATTCCTGTACTGCTGCCAGAGGTAGTTCTCATAACATCCTTGTAAAGGATAAAATACTGATGGCAGGTAAAATATTTGAGGTTCATTTAAAATTTAGTAAAGCATTACTATAAGATGAAACATACCTCCTGTTCTCCTTTGGCTCACATAGTTGTAATGGTAACATTAGGCCAAATTCTGATCTTCATGCAGCACAGGAGTAAAATCACTTTGCACAGAGAAGTTCTTGGAATGATCCTGGTGATTAAGTTTTAGAAGAGCAGTAGTCTCTGTAGCTTTCCCTTATGTAATAGTAAGTTAAACTGTGGGATAATCTGTGGCTGTGAATATGTCTGATGCATTTTTGTCTCTTGTGTCTATTTTTGTGCCCTGATTATTCTCATTTGTTATGGAAGATGAATAATATATCAGTGGTGTAGGTGTATGTATAAAGGGTTTTTTCCCGCTTTAAAGAATAACACCTTTTACTTTTATATTCTATTCCCTATATCTTATATTAATATATATTTGCTATAAGATGTTTCTATTTTTATATTCTCTAAATTTGATGAAGCATATATTTACTTCTAGTATCTGTGCCCAAATAGAAGTTCTTTCTGATGGTAAGAAACTGTTAGATCCCTCCAGTTAAGTTTTAAATAATGGTTTATTGGTTTTCTAGATACTGAATCTATTTTTTCTTCTATACATAGAAAGCAGTCAGCTCAGACAAGAACCTGACAATAGAATAATTTAATTACAGTTAATTAATAAATCCTCTGGATCACAATAAGTTAATAAAAGCAGGTGATAATATTTCTTTGGGATAGAAAATGACTGCTTGGAGAAAACATGATGGACGTGATCAAAACATTCCTTGTATTTCCATACTGCGTATTAACTAGATATGTAATTTTCAGTTATTCAGAACTGTTATATATAACTGATGAGATCTGATACACAATGGCTAGTGATGTGCACTGTTGTAATTTCCGATATTCAAAGAGAAACTGCAAGTATTACAATATCTCAAATTAAGCTCAGTATTAGTTACAAAGGCATGTTGCCACATTTTTCTGCCTGAGTTTTCCTTCACACATTGCTTTCAAGCATAGAAGAAATGAGCCTTCTGGAATTTGAGTGACTTATACTAACCATATTGCCTATGGAAGTATTTGGGGTTTGGCATGAATTTGTTGGATAGCATACGTCTGTGATCTTTTGATTAATTAGGGATGACCATTATATTTACTAGCAGATTTTTTTTACTTCAAAAGAGAAATTACATTTCCCGGTATTTGAACAGTTGCATCATTTGCAAAATTAACGTAGGTTAATGTAGTACACACCTGACTTAGAATCTTGGTGTTCTTCAGTGGAATAACATGAAATAGTTTCAGATGAGTGAAATATTTAAATAGCCATTAACGACTGTCACAGCTATATAAAACCACAATGGAAGCAGACTGATGAAAATGTTGTCCTAGGGGATAAAAGAAATATATTGTTCGGATCTGCAGTTAGTAGGGAAGATATATGTATGTCATGGGGATACCTGGCTTTTAATTCATGTCTGGAAGTAGCTCTGCTGTGTCAGAGAGAGTTTCTGCACAAGGAATACCCAAGTCCGCAGATACTCCCTAGCATTGGTCATTTGGTGGTGTTTAACGTACAGTTCCTCCCAAATCCTATAAAATGCTGTAAACATTGGAAAAAAAGCCTTAACCCCCAGCAAAATAACTAGCTGCATTTCAATGTGTGCAGTTCAGAAAAGGATGATGATTTTTCTGTGTCATTGAGTCATGGTGTGAACTGGCGCTACAGAATATGGATATTTTGTCTGGTACCTGGGATAATGGCTGTAGTATAGACTATCCACTCTGTGGTGTCTCAAAAACAAGTTCCACATTATTATTAATGTTATTGTTGATGAAGATAAACAGAACAGAATATAACCTCTAGTCAAAACCAGATGTATTCTCTTTTATTTTCTGTGTTCATAAATTGTAGGTTTTACATGGTCTGCCTAAGAAACTTGAAGTAGTTGTACTTCAGAGGGGTTTCTATTTCATAATTAAACATGAGATTTCTAAATATGTTCATTATAAAGCACATTATAATCTGGTGCTCTGTCAGCATAGGTGGACCACACCATAAAATGTTATCTTCCCCCTGCCCCCAACACACACAGGTTGCCAGAAAAAAAGGAGTGTGCAATGGAGGTAGTTAATAAGAAAATATCCTAAGATAGGGAATACCGTTTGAGAAAATAAAGACGCTGCACTTTGGCATGAAGGGTAATTAATTGTACCACGAATTACTGAAGACAGATAAACTGAAAATCACTTTCCTTCCGTTCTTTCATTCATTAATATTGTGTGCCTGCTAAGGTCTGCTGTTACCTTCTTTCCAAACTTTACTCTTGGCTGTTCATCTGTACCTTTTCATGTAGTCATATATGGTTGTATAAGAAAAAAAGTGTTTAAAGGGGTGATTGGTGATCAATTTTTAGGACAGATCTCAAACTGACTTTTAAATTGGTAACTGTAGGCTCTCCGTTGGTAGCAGAAATAAATTATAGGGAATGGATTTCTTGGGACTTATCTATGTCAGTCTTGCAGCCATGTTTGTTTGTGCTTAAAGCATATTCTGGATCTGGATGCCAGTTGCATCAATAATGAAGAAAGCATTTGGAAAACTCTTGCATGCTCTCTTTCTTTCTGACTTTTGCAGCTTCATAAAGCAATTTAAAAAAGCAGCCAAGGATGGATGCTGTTGAGCTCTAAGCTAAAGGGAGAAAACATTTAGCAACCTAGAATGGATTTTAAAAAGGCACAGCCTCCTTCCTTTTTATCATGTTAATATCAGAAATATACTCTTAAATATAGTATTTCAGGATAGTAGTAGCCCAGACATCCCTGTAGCAGGCAGGGCACTCTACCAGAGTTTGTAAATTATGTGAAGTAACAGAATCACAGCAACTAACATTAAACATAGTCAAAGCAATAGATGACATTTTATTCTCGAGTTGATTATATTATCTAGGAAGCGTAAGTATTATTCATTAATATTCAGAAAAGTGTGCATACAGTCCAAGGGATGTGGGGGGCAGCCAACATGGAGCCTTTTTTAGAACATCAAAGTATGTTGAGGTGAGCACAGTCTTTTATTTTGTATTTGCACAGAGGAATACTGAATCATGAGAGAAAGTTAGGGTACAGGTCTTTCATTACTGTGGGTCTGATTTCTCACTTCTTTGCATCCTTGTAGAGTCATGGTTGTGAAAAGTGAGTTCTGATGGCTACCAGCACTGGAATGGGCATTTTACATTTTCACATTTCAAATAATTAAATGGATTTTGAAACCTTTTGGTGGTGAAGAATCAGTTCTAGTTATGTTTTTCCTTGTACTAGAGTTTTCAGAGATTTTTTGCTGCATGTAAGTATGTTATTAAGTGAGAATTATTTTGAGTTGTGAGTTCCACAACCATCCAGGTCTTAACAAAAGCTTTTCAGATTAAAAATTGACAAAATTAGAAATAATGATATTATAAGAACGTTGGGTTTTTTTCAATTTTCTCCCTCTCCCTGCCCCCAAAGAAAAGCGACCTGTATAAATCAAGGGAGAGCATTATTTTCTTCTAAAGAATAATTTGTTTTCTTTTTGGTACTTTCTAAATGCATAGAAAATCATTTTACTGAAGAGCAGTTTTTAGTATGCCTTATAGTAGAATGTTGTTATATTCTGTGATAACACTATTAGAAATTAATGGGCAGTGATGAATGTCATGTGTTTTGGAAACTGCTGAGCGGTGTTTTATGAACGTTTTCAGTGTGTTGATGCAATACAATTGCAGAACTTTCAAAGATAGTGATGAGCTATATTAGAATAAATTTGCATTGGTTAGTATTAATTTAGAGGCAAATTGAAGAAATATAGAAATTCTAAATGAATTCCTAAATCTAATAAACTGGATGTAGACTCGTCTGATTTGATATTTAGTCTTTCTTTCTCTTCCCCTTAGGAAAACAGAGTTAAATCTAACTTTGTACTATAGGTATTTATTCTATTACTGCCACTTGTCTTTGAGAATTCCTATCTCCAATCTGTGTACCACCTGCTGGGTGGAATTCTGCTCATTTAATTATATACGTGTTACAGCTTCAGGGTTTTTTTGCATACTATTTACTGACAGGTCCTATCAGGAATATTTTTGGCTAATATATGAAATTCTTGAAATTGTACGTCTCGGTACAGATAGTACCATTGTCAGTCATAGACTTAACAAAAATATTTTCTAAAATACACTTTAGAATTTCTTTCTTAC
This sequence comes from Buteo buteo, assembly GCF_964188355.1. Classification (NCBI taxonomy): domain Eukaryota; kingdom Metazoa; phylum Chordata; class Aves; order Accipitriformes; family Accipitridae; genus Buteo; species Buteo buteo. Next base: position 52,014,156 of record NC_134176.1, on the reverse strand, counting down.
ACTGCAGAAGAGAATTGTTGTGTATGGATTAACATTAACATTCCATAAATGCCTGCTTGAAATTTATGGGGTTTACATTGCTTGAGGAAGCACAAATGGCTTATATGGTGTTTATATCATCTAAATACCCATACTATTATTTTCTGAATAAAACAAGAAATTTGCAGGCTTGTGTACTGGGTTTGCGTGACAAGGTTTTGGTAGTGGGGGGCTACAGGGGTGGCTTCTGTGAGAAGCTGCCAGAAGCTTCCCCCATGTCCGACAGAGCCAATGCCAGCCGGCTCCAAATCGGACCCACCACTGGCCAAGGCTGAGCCCATCAGCGATGGTGGTAGTGCCTCTGGGAGAACAGATTTAAGAAGGGAAAAAAGTTGCAGCGGGTACAGAAACTGCAGGCGGAGAGAGGAGTGAGAACATGTGAGAGAAAGAACCCTGCAGACCCCCAGGTCAGCGCAGAAGGAGGGGAGGAGATGCTCCAGGCGCCGGAGCAGAGATTCCCCTGCAGCCCGTGGTGATGAAGACCATGGTGAGGCAGGCTGTCCCCCTGCAGCCCAGGGAGGTCCACGGGGGAGCAGATCTCCACCTGCAGACCGGGGAGGACCCCACGCCGGAGCAGGTAGGTGCACGAAGGAGGCTGTGACCCCGTGGGAAGCCCACGCTGGAGCAGGCTCCTGGCAGGACCTGTGGACCCATGGAGAGAGGAGCCCACGCTGGAGCAGGTTTTCTGGCAGGACTTGTGACCCCGTGGGCGAACCCACGCTGGAGCAGTCTGTGCCTGAGGGACTGCAGCCCGGGGAAGGGACCCACGCTGGAGCAGTTCGTGAAGAACTGCAGCCCGTGGGAAGGACCCACATTGGAGAAGTTTGTGGAGGACTGTCTCCCGTGGGAGGGACCCCATGCTGGAGCAGGGGACGAGTGAGGAGTCCTCCCCCTGCGGAGGATGAAGCGGCAGAGACAACGTGACAAACTGACCCCCAACCCCCATTCCCCATCCCCCTGTGCCACTGGTGGGGAAGTGAGGGGGGTAGGTAGAGAATCTGGGAGTGAAGCCATGCCTGGGAAGAAGGGAGGTGTGTGGGGAAGGTGTTTTGAGATTTGGTTTTATTTCTCACTACCCTACTCCAATTTTGATTGGTAATAAATTAAATTAATTTTCCCCAAGTTGAGTCTGTTTTGCCCATGATGGTAATTCATGAGTGTTTTCTCCCCGTCCTTATGTCGACCCACAAGCCTTTCATTATATTTTCTCTCCCTTGTCCAGCTGAGGGGGGCAGTGATAGAGCAGCTTTGGTGGGTACCTGGCGTCCAGCCAGGGTCAACCTACCAGAGCTTGTCATAGTGATGCAGGCATGTATTACATCAGTTAACCTTTTTTTTCCCGTTCAGCTCAAATAGTAGGTTTGCAGGTTTTTCAGGATCAACAAAACCTTATTATCTAATATTGGACATAAATTGGACAAAACGATAGCATTTAAAGTAGTGTGCAATAAATACACTTGTTATGGTGTTGCCATTTTTTTCATGGGTGGCTTAACTTTAAATAATATCATAGTGTTTAAACACGTTTTGTTGTAATGGTAACAAAAATTGGAGTTTATGACAGTTTTTAATTTAAAAAGTGTTCAGGTGCCTTACCCGTACTTTAGCAGTAAGGATTTTTAACCACATCCCTTCATAAAAGCCTTAACAACAAAAAGTAACTTTATCTTCTCCAGCTGGTGTAACTTGAGGAAATGGAAGGTTTAAAACCTGAAAAAATTCATATCTTTTGAACAGGAAGGGACTTATGTAAAATGCAGCTTCCTTCTCCAAAAGTTGGCCCATCTAAAATTTGTTTTCAATGGAGCAAATATTTTCAAACATGTCTCAGGAAGCCCTTAGGCTGAGCTGTATCTTTCTCTTCCATGGCCGAAGAAGATAAATAGATGTGCCTTAGGAATTTTGCTCTTATGGGTCAAAGTCGGCATTGTATCTCAAAGTCTGGACAACTAACTTTTTTTGAGAGAAGGCTAACATTCCAAATAATGTTTTTTACGAACCACCAACAGGTGATATGTCAGTGGCATTTATTTTCAAAATTTCTTACTCAGCTTGGGTAATGAATTGGACCTGCCGAACCTGTGTCCTCTCAGACCTTGTCAACTGCATGAGCAAAATTTCCTTGGAGCTTTTCCCAAGGAGCAGGTTGAGAACCAATGCACTGTGAGAAAACCAGGTATTATGCTTGCAGCTTCTGCAGGTGTTAAGTAAAAAAACATAAGTTGCAAATAATGGCTCAATAGTTAATGATTTTGTAATCCAGATAGTATAGTCCTCAAAATCCACATCAAAATCATGAAGAAATATTGTAGATATTTAGCCTTTAGCGTGCCCCAGAAGGATCAGATTGATCATGAATGTACTATGCTTTAAAGATTGATGTTTGAAAAGTCTTTGAAATGGTGGCCTTGCAATCAGAAATCCATATATCCTGACCTTCTTGGAAAACTGTCCTTCCTGCAAAAGATTTTCTAAATGACCAATGAAATTTAAAAAACTGTTTTAGCAACAGCTTGTATTCTTAGGTGAGAAATGTTAAAAACTTCAGTATTAGAATATTGGTACTCTCTAACTTCTCAGAAGCTGGAAGAGACTAATTACTGTGAGAGTAATGGAGCAGGGCAAAAAAGCAAAGGACAGAAGTACAAATGTCAAAAGTGAAAAGCTAGAGCAAATATATTTAAAAATATTTGAAACCCTTTTGGATTAAGGAGTTTTTATGGGACCTTATGTGACATTCAAGAGGAAGAGTTGTTATTCCAGAATGATGAAGAACAGGCTGGAAGTGCTCAGAGTTAGACCTCAAGGAAATGACCCGCTGTCAACAAGTTTGGCAGATAACACGAACTCTTGCAGCCAGTAGCTGATGACAACTTCTTCTTACTGTTCAGCTGCAGAAAGACGGCGCTGCTTTCTACTTGGGGACTAGCTCACTGCTTTTACTTGCACACTTCACTGAAATGTTTGCAGGTTTATGTTGTCTTGAACTTGCACTTTCTTAGTAACACTTCGACGTGCTTGATCCAAGCAAGTAGGAGTGTTGCCAGAACCGTAATATTTTACCCTCGTCCACAAGACATCATATATTTATGGTTTAAATCTTTCCCCGTGTGTTTTCTTCCTTTTCAGAGATGTCACTTGCCACTGAATCCATGTTTCTCAATACGGTTTAAAAACCTCTACAAAACTTGGCCTGTATTTGAATTGTAAAGACTCCTGAAAGCAGAGGAATTCTGACAGTGTTTCAGGGTATTTGAATTTTGAACTTCATGTCACTTTTAAATTAAAAATGTGTCTTTAAAAGTTAAAAATCAGTTTTAAATTAAAAATAAGAATTGTGTCTAGAAGATGACAGAAATGCCTCTCAATATGTAAAAAAAAAGGTTGGATTAAAGGGTATCTTATAAATACTAAAATTAATTCTTTTGGAAGAAAAGAGAGAGACAAATTTTGTAAGCATCAGTATTTTTCATGCATCTTATTTTCTGTATAACCCTGACTTTATTTTTAATGTGTGCTCAAAGAGGAAATTGTCACAGGTGAGAATTTGAGCACAATTCCAGTTGAAATACATGAGAACCATTTGTCTCATTTCCCACAGTGTCTTTGAAATATTTAGCATAAATCTGTGAGTATTTTGTCTTCCCGGAGGCATACGAAGTTTACGGACAGCTCTACTTCTGATTCAAGGTGTGGACTATATTGCCTTGCTGTGTAAGCAAACAACTTTGTGATTCAAATGACTGTTTTCTCTTCACCCTTCCTGCTGCCACCGCAGGTAGTTTCCACATGAAGCTGCATCGTTATGTTGCTGATCAAATGTTGCACTGAAAATCTCCTACAGTTTAAATTCCCTGTGGAAGGATATGACACTGGTATTATGGAAGGATGCTTTCAAGTTTGCATTTGTCAGGAAACAATTAACATTGCTTGGGCAAATGATCGGTGCTGCTAGAGTTACTGAATATACTGATATAAGTTAAGAACTTTTACGATTCTAAATAATACCCCATTTCTTTAATTTACAACTCTCTCACCACACTTTCAGAAAAACAACAACAAAGTTAGCCATGTGATTCAGCATAGATATGATAGTAGGCCCCATCTTGGAATGTGACACATCAAGTAGGAAAACAATCTTATGACTATTGTTTCTCTTATTTGTCTGCATGTAGATGTTTTGGCATTTTAGATCCTTAATAACTCACTTGAAATGGATAATTTCTTTTTTTCTCTTTTGTCTGTTTACATTTTTTATTTTTTCTCTCTTTTTTCCCCCATAAAGCTTCATATTTCCAACTCTGCAAAATTACAGGGTATCAAAACTTAGAGATTCAGGAGTGAGTATTTCTCACATCATGGGACAGGGGTGAGGATCACTGGAATAAAATAAAAAATGTTAGACTCTGCAGTGGCTTCTGAGACAGAAGTATGGACTGTGAAAATGAATTAATGAGCAAAGTGCACGGGAGGAGTGAAGATCAAAGGTTTATGGTTAAGTGCATTATTGTAGGGACATCACACAAAATGGTATATAATCAAATGATTAGTTGCAAGGATAGAAAGGTCTCTAAAAAATACTATCTTTTACTGTCTTGATTCACGTTTCTGGCTTAATATGTGTGATTTAATGAAAATGAAGCACCCTGAAATTACTGATACCAGCTAGTCTCAGTGTTTTATGTAAGTTAGTGTGTGCTTAAATGCATGTTAGAACTCTACATTTACTTGAAAAAAACTGGGAATTACTACAGAAATAAACGGTACATAGTTTTCAGCGAACACTAGAAGTACGTGAAGAATTGTTCGAGCTGTATATGAGAACCCCCTGAGCAAGGCTGACATATGGCTGGTGATATCCTGTAGGGAAATGTACAGTGCAAGGAGGTAATAATAATCCTTCTTAGAAAATAAAGGTCACTAGTGATAGCAAATGCCAAGAAATCATCAGGGATTTTTTTAGAGCCTATTGGGTCAGCAAAACCTCAGTAGGCTCATGTATTTCTTTAACTGTAAAAAAGGATTCAGTTTGGATCAGGGAATATGAGAGCTTGTCAGTGAAGTAGAGGAGGAACTTCTTCCTAGCTTGAGCCAACGGTCGCTTCTTCTAGGAGGATATATTAGTTTGGGGAGGTTATGCTTTTGAGTCATTGACCTGATTTCCAGCACTGTTGGTTTCCTGCAAATTCAAAGTCAGTAGAAGCTAAGACACTAAAAAAATTAAGGAATTCAGTTCCTGTATTTTCATATATGGATAAATAAAATATATTTCTGGAAATGTAAATTTTAAATGCTGATATGTTTAAGAATGTTCTGTGTTAACAAATGATTGATTGAACTATCCAGTAACCAGAAGCTTAACTTTTTCCTTCTAGATTATCCTTTTCTTTTCATATAAAGAATTATGAAAAGTAATTCTGTTTTTTTTAAAAAATGGTGGTGGTGATCACTCCGGGTTCTGAATGATGGATGTTCATATGGCAAAAGTTATTTTTGTGAACAAGTTATCTCTAAGTACAACTGGCATGCACTTAGCTTTTAGGAGTATGTTCAGAAGGTAGGAATGGAAATAAAGTCATGTTGTTGATGCAACCGGATAAGTGTTAAGACACGTAGGCAGAAGAAAGTATAGCAGAAGTTAGCACAACCATTAACTATTTTGTACATGGAGAAATACAGATTTTCAATTACCATCTTTGCCAATCTAAAACTTATTGACCTATTAACTTATTTACTTCTCTATTGTAATTGATTTTGGAACTACACATACTAATTGATGTGTAGCCCATGCACTTATATAGAGAAATATGAGAATGCGCCTGTTCATGTTTGTGGTATGCAGAGGTTTTCAAGAAAAAAAATTTATTTTGAAGAATGCATGTGATAATAATGCTGGCAAGTTATCTGATTTGCCATACTCACCTTTATTTGGAATTCAGTTGCTGTATTCTCTCTCTCTGTTAAACATCAGCTTATCCGTGCTTGAAAATATTTACCCCTGCCTTACCAATTATAATTCACTACTTTTGAAAATATACCTTTTTTGTTAGCATGAGGTTGCTTCTTGGGATTTTTTTCTCCCAGACCCACCTTTATGCTTGCAATGAGTTCCTCACAAATGTCTTCAGAGCTGAATTCTTTAAAAGCTCTCTTTACAGCTTTTCTCTTCATGGTACCTGTAATAGTTTTCTATTGTGTGCCAACTGCTGGTGTCCTGAGATCAACAATTCTTTAGCTCAGGAGCTCTTTGTCTGCCATATTGCTGTGTTCTTGTTCCTCAGCATTTCCCATCCCGTTCATCTGTATTTGCAAAAAGCTAGGGCGATGCAGCTCTCATCTGCACCTGCACTATGGGAACAACTTGTTACCATGGCTGTCATCAGAATGAGTATCAGTATTATTATTCATTGTTGGTGATGGAGATTTTTCTACTTCTAATTTTTATATAAACAGTGCAGGCTGCCTTAATTTGGGGAATTTGATGACTCCATGATAGATAAGCTTATCAATACTTTCCTTTCAAAATCGAATCTGTCTATATAGTTTGTTGACATTGCAGTATAACTTACCCATCCATTCAGGCCAAGCTTTGTGCTGAATTTTAGCATTATGGGAATCAGCATACATGAAAATTACAGAGTTTTTTAGTAGACAGATAGATTACAACAACAAATTGAATAACAAAAATAACAAATTACTGAATTAAATTCAGTGAGTGCTATATGTCTGTAAAAATACTGAACTCTAACTTTACAGAAATATTTTATTCTCCACTAATCTATTTGTCCTGTTTCCAGAGGTAAGATTTTAATCCACTATGCTTTTTATGTCTAAACAATCTGTCACCAGATTACTTGAGAAACCCTAAGAATATGATTTTCTATTTCTAGCTACTATCAAAATATAGTGCTGTTTTATACTTCAGTATTACTGTTAATCTGGTTCCTTCTATTCCTTGGCAGTTGAGAGTTACTTCTCGCTCAGTATGGTTAGGATTCTCTATTAGCAATAATTGATAGCATTAGATGAGTCTATGATTCCCTAGCAATTGCATTACCAGGAAATTCTCAGATGCTTGTAGCCTTACCCATTTGGGCCATAAGAAATAAACAGATTTGTACAGGTTTTGTAAACAATAAAATAAAATAAATAGGGAAGCTAAAACCATAATGATTACTATAGTGCTTTTTCTGGAGTACTGCCAATGTGACTGGGAAGATCACTTATGAGATTATTCCAGCAATTATACAAGGCTATAGATCTAGTAAAGTGCATACTTTATATAACTAAACAATAAAAAAGCAAAATAGGAAGGGGGAGAGAAGAATAAGTGAAGGTCATTTAACTGTGGTTTAGTCAAATGCTGGACTGTATTCACTTACATTTGATGATATAGCACCCAGCTCTTTGTTCTCCTTGGCATCTGTCCTTCACACCAGATGTACGTGATTTATGAAAAGAGTGCGTGGACATAGTTCAGCTCTTGATGTGCAAGCACTTTCCCAGGTCAGGTGGAGTCTGCAGTTTGTGAAACTCCTCTTTTCCACACACAAGTTCTTTCCTCTTTTGGTACTGATTCTAAATGTGTATTTAGAAGAACTAACTCTGGCTTGTTAACATATTCTCCTTTTTCATATTTACTTGCGATTGGGATGGGGTCTTTTTTGTTTGTTAGTTCTTCTGCCCTTTAAAATACTGTATTTTTTACACTGGGAGACATTAATTTGTGGGAATGTCTGTACCTAGAGCTTACCAACTTTTAATAGCTACAACTTGATTTTGGTTTGTAAGGAGAAGAGCGATTGTTAGGCTCAGAGTAAATGCTCTGTTTTTGAAAATGTGATTTGATACAAAATGATATGTAACAATAAATGGCATATTTGTTGGCAGATTCACAGAGAGCTCAAAGAATCAGTAGACTTGTATTTTTTGTTTGTTTGTTTGTTTGTAGTGGGAGACCCTTACTAGCAGCGCTGTCTTCAGGTTGTGCCCAGTCAAGCCAGGGCTGCTGATTTGCAAGAAACACCCTTGCAGCACTTTTTGTCCTCTGCTGCTTAGCCTCATTAATCCATGAAATGTTTGAGACTGAGGCAGAGCACGGAGGTAATTTTCTGACCTCTCACAGCTTGTTTCACTGAATTCTTTGAGGTTTTTGAGACTGGTTAAAGCACAGTCAGCTTGAACTACACTGGGAAAAGCGGGAAAAATGAAGAATAAGATTTGACCAGAGGCATGTCAGTTCATTGTTGAAGGGGATTTTGTTGAATTACCAGCATATTCCCTTCAAGTAGAGTTTCACTTCAGGAATTACTCAGGCAGGTTAGACAAGCGAGCATCTTACAGCAATTCTCCAGGTGGAGCCAAGTCAGTATTCTTTATTTATTATCTTTTTAGTGCTTTGAGGAACTGCCCTCTCATTGAATTAGAATGCCTTCAATCCTCTAGCCTCCAGTGATACAAGGAAATAAAGACTGACTGCGAAAATGAGTGTAGTTACTGGGGGGCTGTGCGCCTGTGAAGCGTGTTCTTAATGTTAGTGCTCCTTTCAGAGTAACAAGCAGGTATGATCAGGAGGAAGAAGGGAATGGTTTCTGTTGGCTTTTGCATTTGTGTGCTTTTATTCATTAGATACGTAAACATTGTGTACATGTAAATTAAGGATTGGGTTTATGGAACCTGTACATTTAGCTTAATAAACACCCTGTACTTCCTAAATGCTTATACTTCTTTGCAAGTCACACGAATGCAAGATTTAAGACCATTACACTTCCGTAAAACCGTGGGGTTTGCCTTTTTTTTTTTTTTTTTTTTTAATCATAAATGCAGGTCAGATCTCCTATCCAGGCCAAGTTTTGTCAAGTTTCACTGAATTTTTATGCAATTCATTGACAGTAAAATATTTCTACATTTCGACTAATAGGGAATCAGGGTGTTCTAAAGGAAAAGCCAAAGCGTGAGAGGAAGAGAACAAAACTGCAAGTTTTGTCATGGTGCGGACTGTGGTAATGGCTTTTAGATGTCATGCTGTCAAAGTGGATCCAAATGTAAGGAAGGGGGAGACAAGTGTAGCAGCATCTTGTCTGGGGCTCATCAGTCTGGCTGTTTCATTTGCCCAAGGTGTCTTCAGATCTACTCCCATTTCTGTCATTCCAGGGACAGCTTAGAAGGTTTCTTCCTCCCAGCTTCATGCTGCTGCTGTAAAGTACTTTTGACTTATTGTTCCTGTGTACAGCTAAGGAAAAATGAATGATGATTTTAGAAACTCCTAGATTCTGAACACAAGAAAAAGTACTTCCTCCCCTTTCTCCAATGCTGCTTTGTAGAAAGATGGAAGGGTGATCAGCTTTGAGAAGGAAAATTGCTTTAATGCTACTTGATTTACAAGAGGTTTGCATCACATTAAAATTGTCATGTTGTTACTGGGTTTTTCTGAAGCGCGTGGAGAGTAAAACTGTTATACTTTTTTTCTACCTTTAGCCTCCTTTGCCTTCAGATATAAGGAGGAAATTTGATGCAGCAGTAGCGCTGCTCTCTTATTTTGTGGTGGAAGATAGTGGTAACATAAAACATACCTTTTGAAAAACTCACTGCATCCTCGGAAAACTAGCATTAGCAGAGTAGTTCATAGGTGGAGGATGATAAAAGCTTCTTAGTGTTTCTCAGTTCCCTGGTAAGTGATGGGGCTCAGCCTGGAGATGCAACGGGACTCCAGAGCAGCCCTGTGATTTTAGCTTCACAGCTCCTTCCACGGAGACGTGTATTGCTCAGCAGCACCCACACCACGATAGCTTTGCTGCTTTCCATGCACAGGAGAGAAGTAGTGGCTTTGATGGGTTTAATGGCCCTCTGGAGGGGTACCTGTGCTTGCCAAGTAAGTGGAAAGGCTGCCTAGGTATGTAGTTTAGACCAGCTGTCTGACTTGTAGATAGCTAGTCAAGTGAAATAAATTCCGCTGCAGGTAAGCAAAAGCAAAAAAACCTAAGCAAAAGACCCGCTTCCATCTCAATTTGCTCAGTGGAATCCTTCCTATTGCCTGCTTCGAGGGCAAAACACCGTCCAATTGGCATTGCCACACGGGAGCAAATAAAAAGTTAAGGTGGTGGGTAACTACGAATATTTTTTAAGGGAAGTCATGAGAAGTTTTTCAAAACTTCTGAAAATTAGTATAGCTTTCCTGAAGTCGATAGAGCAGCACAGATTGAAGCTATCTGAAAATTTACTTCATACATTTTATGAACTAAAATTCTTTGCAATTAAAAACGTTGGCTTGACCATGGTTTCTTGGCACAGGTGGGATTGACATCAAGTTTCCCAGGACACTTTCCCTTCAGCAAATGCAATGTAGGCCTGTTCTGATCTTGCTGTGCCCATTTGATTGTTAATTTTTGCTACCGTTGCCAAGATTGGTGCCAGTTTTAGTTTGACTGTTGACAGTGATTTTTCTGAACATCAGTCTGCTATGCACTGTGCTGAGATCCACCAAACTTATTTCAAATAACAAGTGAGAACATCCCCCCCCTTTACTCCTCCACACACTGCTCTTAATATAGCGATTGTATTCACATCAAAGCTGTCAGAAGGTTTCTGTGATCTCATTAGCTATACTTATTTCTACCTACAGAATAAATGAATCATCAACTGAAACAGCATAAAGACCAACTGGTAAGGCTCACATGGCTATATGTATATCTGTGCTGAGAATAGATATTTTCTCAAGTTTGTAGATTCCACATGTTAAAATTGCTGGCTTTGCAGACTTAAAAAGGGTTAAGTCATTTCTGAGATGAATTTAGTTCTACAGTCTTTAACATGGAAACAAAATTGTTAAACCCTTTAACAAGTAGTTTTATAATTTCATATGGCATATTAAAAAAAAGCCCTTTCTGTTTATAGAACACTGAAGGAACTGAAAATATAATTTAATGCTTGTGGATTTTTTTTTTTTTGCTTTGTTTTTGTTTATGTGGTTAAAACACAGAGTCATTTCATTTTATGGCTGTGTGAGGTAAATTAGATAGACGGTACCCAATAGAAGTTAGCCGAGTTGATTCAGCCAATTTAAATGCTTCTGAATATAAGCATGCACTGTAGGGGAGTGAAATCAGATTAAATGGGAAAATGAAGAGAGATTGGACACGGCTAGAAGCTAGGTGTTAAATAAGTGATGTAGGGATATTGGTGGTGGATGATAGCGAGTCCAGGATGTGCATAGTGAAAAAGTAAAAGGATTCTGATGTCTAGCTACTGGTTACTCATACTATTTGAAGATAATTTTAGATGCTAGTGGGAAGAGTGGTCACTGGAAACTAAAATCTCTAACAACCAGCAGCCATGTCTAGAGGAGCTGGGCAGGACAGAGTGGGTCAGTCAGCAAGTTGAGGCAGGTACCTCTCTGAAAGTTGAGGACTCTCATTCCCTCTTCATGGATGAGAGAAATACGTCTAGAAGAGAAAAGATGGAGAATTCAGAGTTGGTTAGTTGGACATGGAATTCTTCTAATTCTGTATCCTCTTTCTTTATGGTTAAGGGGAAGGAGTTCTACAGACTTGACAAAGTGAGATTTATTCTGCTGATAAGGAATATAAAGTGAGGGAAAACATAAAGCTCTACATCCTCTCTTTCTCATTCAGTGAAACATAGATACCCAGTCTAAAAGCGTTCTTTGTACAGAGGAGCTCCATGTGTCATTGCCACAGACAGCTCCTCTGCGCCCGTGCAGAACCAATCTAGTGGAATAAGTGAATGTCTGACCAATGAAAACAAATCTTACACCAGTACACAAGCACACTCGTATTCTGAAGTGCAGGAGAAACAGCTTTTCCTTGTATAGCATTGACAGGAGTTTGTATCCATGTCTGTCTCATTTCCAGAAACAAGAACAATAAATCTGTAAATCTGAACTGGGATTAAGAATTCTGACCCACACAACTAAAACTTCCTATTTCCAGAATTCAATGCCTCATTTTGCAGGGGGGGTTATAAAATTCTTATAAATGGAGGAATGACTTTTGTAGATCTAGAATAGTGTCCCTTGTGATAGTGTGGGGAGTTTCCCAAACTATCGGTTTGAGATCAAAGTACGTTGCATCCAAATTGCATTTCCTAATAGTCTCTTGCAATCGTCCAATCATGTCGCCTCGTTATTGGATGTCGGAAGGCCTCTGTAGATATCCAAAGGACAATCTTCATTGTTTCCACATCAGGCTATGTCGTTCTGAGACAAATGTTCATAGGCCAAAAACTAAAGCTACTAAGTACCAACAACCTATGTAACTCAAAAGGCAAAAATTGCCATGTATAATCAAGCCTTGTGAGTCAGGAAAACATTCTGCTCAGGTTAATTGGCTGAATGTTACAAAGTTTTACATGAAGAGTGACCTTCGAAAATCTGGTATTTCAGTACCACGAACCTGAGTAATAAATTACGTGGTAGAGTGTACCTGATTTAGCCGATTCTGTTCAGTCTGCGTGGCTGGGTGTCCAGATCGAGGAACGGGGGAGTTCAGTGCAGACGATCTGAATGTCATGCAGTCAGCTCGTGTCCGCCAGGTTGGCTGCACTTGGAAACCAGGAGGTGAGAAGTTTTTTTGGGGGGGACAGCTGCCAAAGGCAAATGAAGAAGGCAGCAGGACTCGCCTCAGGAGCGGATGGAGAGGAGTCTACGGGAGCAGCAAATCCCAGCACTGAGCTTTCCAGCAGTCTATTTCACAGTGGTGGCCAGCCCTCGTGATCTTGGCAGGACACGTGCCACTCACGTCAGAGCATGAGCGGCAAGGGTCAGAGCCGAACAAGGTGGAGGCCCCCACTCTCATTCCCCTGCAGACGGGCAGCCCGAGTGCCATGGGGGCTCAACGTGTCAGTGTCAACAGCATCTCCCCTCTCTTCACAAACATCCACATGTGGTTTCTTTTTTTTTTTTCTTTTCCTTTTTTCCCTTATGATAAATACAGTCATCTTTCAGAAAAAGTGATTTTTTATGTTACTTTCCATTATAAACAAATGGCTTAATGGTCATGTTATAGTCATAGGTCCTGAAATCTGTCAGTAGGCAGCCCTCTTACTTTAGTTCTTGTCTATAAATGAAAGAATGATTTACAGATGCTGCACATTTACAGTTTGAGCTTTGCAAAGAAGTCCTTGCCAGAACGAGATACTTTATAATAGAGTAATACCCTGGGTTTGCTCTACTTTATTTTTCATCATCTTTATAAAGTCTTGCATCAAGATAGAGCTTGGAAATAACATCTTTTTTTTTTTTTTCTTATTGTCTAATTTATGTCATTTATCTGTCTTATCTCTATCTTTCTTATTTATCTTACTTGTGTTTTAGCATAAGCAGAGAGGCTGTAGTACCCAGAAACACAGCATGAGAGACATAGTCTCAGCTGATATAAATCAGTGTAGCTCTTTTGAAGGCTGAGAATCTGGCCATTAATATCATGTAAAGTTACTGGGGTTTGATTGCCAGGAGAGTTGACAGAGCACACACATCTCCAGGTAAAGTAAGTGGAAGAGACAGTCTCAATATCTCTGAAGATCAGGCCCGTGATTGCTAATAGGTCATAGGAATTTGTAAACAAAGGATTAAATTCTGCTATATCTTACTGACCTAGACACAGTTACGCAGTTGTGTGTGGTACCCAGGTATGACTCAGCTTATGGAGAATCCTGGTTTTGTGGGTTTTGCTATCTAGTTTCATTCTGAAAACATGTTTGCTTCCAGATATATTTTCTGTGTTATGATCCACCGTCTTGTTTACAATTTCCAGGTTTTTAAAATATGTTGATGCATCTGGTAAAGAAACAATGCATTAGGGCAGATGGGAGGGGCTGGGCAATGCCTGTGAAATGTTTGGGGAAACTGAGTAAGATCTTTGCTGCAGGGAAGCTTTAAATACCAATTCCCTTCCAGTAGGGAGTAGGCAAAGGCTAAAAAACTATTTCGGAACTTACCTCCTTTCCAGTTCAGGCAAGTAGCATTAAGAAATGTCAGGTCCAATTGAATTTTGCCTGTCCTGTGATCTGTCCATCCTCGAGGCACATGCTGCCCATGAAGGTGACAGAATAACAATTATTTTCTCCAACTTTAAGGAGTTTCCACACACATTGGGGATCCTGCTGATTCACTGTACAGATTATCATTAAAAGTGAAGTGCTATGCTAAAACCAGATTGTAAATTGTGTTACTGTATGTCTTTGTATGGGTAGAAAAAAAGGAAGCACGGGGCAAAAGTCAAAAACCTGAAGTAATGTAAACTTCTGTTACACTTGACATTTGAGCTTTTCCAGTGAGTTCTTTGTGTAAAAGTCCATTCCTGGGCATTACTGTCACTTCTGCTTTCACTATGGAACATTAACTCTGTTTTCATTGCTCACATCTAGCAACGATCAGATGAAGCGTGGCATATCCAAGCTGATAACCTATCATTTGCTTGCTTTTAAATACAGACATACACACATATTTCAGTACCATCCTTCTGCTGCTGGCTTCTTTTGTTAAAATGCTGGTTCTTCCATGTAGAAGAAGAAACCCCTCTCCCACCAAAAAAAAAAAAAAAAAAAAAAAGTGGTTTTTTTTTCCTTCGCTGATGAAATATTTGAAGATGTGCTTGTGAAATAAGAAGACTGTTCCATCAGGCTGGATCTTAACAGGCCGTAAGGCAGCTCAAGCATCACACCCATTATCTGCTACGCAAATTGATTCATCTTTCAGCAGTGAGTTTTGTTTCGGATTACAAGAATTACAGGAGGAATGTACCTCTGCTATGCATGTAGATGTGTTTTGGGGGGCTGCTAGTGAAAAGCCTTGCCTTGGGAGCTAAGAGCGATGAAACAAGCAACTCCACAGATCTTCCGTTTCTGGAGATATAACCGTCGTCTGAGATCCCAGTGATACTTTCATGTACCTTACTGTCAAGGTCGCTTTCCTAGATGCTGTAGCCCATTAAAAACTGTGGAGATAAACTGGTTTGCAAAACTGCTGGTGTGGCAGCTTGAAAGGAATGTGCACAGCAGAACTACCTGGTGTAGGCAGAGGGGCTGTGTTGACAGGGCAGCTGGAGACTGGAAGGATAGGAAAGTTGTTGATCTGGGATGCAGTGCAATCACTTAATTACAGAAGCCTACAAGATTGAGCTTTACATAACTTTCTAGGGTTTTGCAAATTATCGGTTATTACATCAACTGCCCTGTTAATAACTCTTACTAACTTCAGGGTGATCTGAACTAGAGTGCTTGGATAGAAAGCTTGGTCCTGTATGCATTTTAAGTGTTATGGTATTTTCTGCCTCATAAGGCTATAATGTATCTTGTAACGTAGGTGATAGCATAACTCTGATAGAGAGGAGTGAGGCAGTCTAGTAGGCAAAGTAAAGAAGAATGTGATGGGGGCAGAGGGATAGAAAGAAAAGTATGGAGATTATAAAATGAGAGTGATTACAACTATGTAATCGTATTACAACTTTTGAAGTGCTAATTTTCCCTTACCCCTGCAGACCCTCCTAGTCTCTGTAGAGGAGAGGAAAAAGCTAAACCAGGTCATACAGAGACTCATAGAGGCAAGTGAGTGTTAAGGCATTGGCCATGAGACTTGATATCCCAGTGATTAGTATGTTGAGATACACTGAATTAAGTAAGGGAAGGTGGAAGAATCTTGCATTTGTATTTATGCTGTATTTATTCTTTTGAGCATTGGGCATTAGGTGACTTCAAAAAGAAAAGCTGAAGGTTTGCTGGAGATCCAAACATCTCCTATACCCGCAGTCACTAACTCACTGGGAATGTCTTACGTCCACATGTGACGATCATTCATTTGCAGAATTGCTCAACTCTTCGTGCAGATCTGTGGCATTTCCAGATTTAGAGGCAGCCAAGTGCATGAACTTCACTAATTTCCATATACTGTGTGGAAAATTATCCAGAATGTTTTACATTAAAATTCAAGGTTTGTACAGCACACCTTCCGTATAGCACTGCTGCAAATTAAACTCACTTATACATTAGGAAAGGTGCCAATGCAATCATAATAGAAGGCTGAAGTGCTGAAATGATAAAGTAGTTCTTTTGCTGCCTTCCTTGGCACGCGTTCAGCACCCCACTTCGATTCAAACATCATACTCCATTTGGTAAAACTCTTGAGAGCAATAAAAATTATGTATTATGAACCTGATTTGTAAGGAGAGGATGTGAGACGCGCTAGAAGTCTGGTACAAAATAACCGTAGGTTTTTCAGATCATGCATATAACAGTTGTGGAAATTTGGTTCTTATGCATGTGTACTTCTGAATGAAGAACTTCCGAACAGTGACTCTTCAATAAATGTCAGAAGAATATAGTCCTTGTTTGGACATTTGCCAGACTGAAGAGCAGCCAGTCCTCCATTCTCATCTGCTGGATTAAGCACATTGAGTTACTTTGTTCGTGAAGCGACGTCATCTGTGTCAAAATCATGTAGCATGTCATTTTTCTGTGCACTCAGACTGATTGATTAGTTCACTGTCATTCTAAATGCATTTCTGTTAAATAGTTTGTAGAGCTGATTGCTTTCGAAAGGATTTTTTTCATTGGAAAAGGTCATTAATCCCAATAACACTTTCGAAAGGAACTGTTGCTTTTGGCATTTTATTTTTGTTTCAGCGTTTTCCATAGATACACTGTTTGCATTCATTTTTATTGGAAATGTTATGAAAACATTTATTGGCATTTCTAATTTGTCGCTGATCTAATATTCGGTAAATGATACAGAATATTTTGATGACTTCCTAAAAATCCCTCAAATACTTGAAAGGACAAAAAAGACACTGCTTACAGACACAGTAACAGGAAAACAATATTTTATAATGTTTAGAAAATGTTTTATGCATTTTATTTTTGGTTGTTTAAATTTCTAATGCTTCTTAATGCTAGAAAGCATGTTTTCCTCACCAGTAATTTCCATTTTAAAGTAGCATTTGGAGGCACTCTGATTAAGTTTCATAGGAAGTCGTCAGACAGATACTGTGTTCCACCTTCAGGTTGTAAGGATTGTATTTGTTGATGTGGTGGGCCTTTTTAAATATATGCAAGTATATGTAAATACATATATATGGGTGCACAAGTAGTCCTAATAAGAATGAGGTAATGACTTGTTATCAAAGGACAGATAAATAATGGTAATAACATAAACCTTGCACTTTTTTTTTTTTCCTGACTCAGAGCTGGAGGCAAAAATATGACTTAATACCTTTTTGAATAAGATAAATTATTTCTTAGACAAGGCTGTATCCAAAAGCGTGAGTGCTGTTATTAGGCACAGATTGATTTTCTCATTCAACAGTGAAAACCAGGGGGTGATCTTGTCCTGAGTTAATTGCTCTAGATTGAAATCCAGTAGTAAAGTCTGGCATGAAGTGAACTCTACTAGGAACTTAGATATAACCTGGGAACTTGAGAGTAGGAGGTGGTGGGAGAAGGGGGGAATCTGAATGTAATGGTCAGTTAGAGAATGACTATCTGCTGATGGTGTTAGGTAGCAGGGAAATGATAAAGGAGGTTCTAAAAGGCATTAAGTGAGTATTATTAGCAGCCTTAGAGGAATAATGTGATTTGGAACATGCTCAGAGTAGGGAGAGATACAGTGCAGTTCAGAGAACATGCGGAGACATGGCCTGTGTATTCTAGTCCAGCTGAAATTGAGAGGAGATAAAGTGATTTTCTATAAACATATGGCAGCCTCTAATTTGCACTTTTATTTGTGTTAATCTTAAACTTCAAATCTTTCCTGGTCATTTGCTGAGGCCAGGGAGGTTCTTTTCTCCTTTCTCTTCTGCAGTTGCAGAATCCAGTTTTTAAATGACTAGAACTAAAATTCAAGGGGAGACAATATGGTGGCAAGTTGCACTGGAATGAAATTCTCCTAACTGGTTCGTTGGTGTATCCTACTCATATTTTTAAGTTTACATTTCTCTCCATATTTAAGATCAGAAGGGAATTTAATCTCCTCAGTTCAAGTCAGCGTGGCTGTCTTTTTTTTGTTCTGTCCTTTTTTAAATTGTGGGGTTTTTTTGCTTCTCTTCATTCCCTGTAATGGCAGCAGGGGGGGTATAGTTCCATTTTCTAGGGTGATTTGGAAATTGTATTTAAGGAATTCCTTGCTTTCATTCTTATGTAGGATATGTATGATATCGGAGTCTTCTTTGATCTCTTCTGTTCTCCTTCTGTGGCACATTATAGTTATGGAATTTTGTCTCTTGCTGCGTGTCACAGGCATGGCCAAACCACCTTAGCAAAGATTCACAGAAATCACTGAGAAATAGTTTTGTCAAAAAAACCCCTTCTTCTTCCACTGTAGGATTGGTTTCTCAGTATACGTGGACTTAACAAGCTGCTGAAGGAAGTTTCTACAATATTAATTCTTCATTGGGAGAAAGGTAATTGGATAAAGATGCAATATATTCTCTCCATTCTGTTTGTACAAATTAAAATGGTAATTGTGTGAGCCCAGTACAAAGGGCCAACTTGAAAGGAAGAACTTTGATATGTGAGAAATTTACTTTCAAGCACCGTGAACAAAGACAGGTGAAAAACTGTAAAGCTTCAGAGAAGCTATTGCACTTTCAGAACATCTGTGTCTCTTCACATGTGTTCCCAGGACCCACTCATCCCAGTAGACAAAGCAGATAATAATTGTGCTTGTGGAGCTTTTATTTAGAATTTGCATATGCAAACAGTAACAGCTGCTTGTACGTGCAAAGTTCTGTCCTTCTGTAATTGCATAGCCTAGAAGTTGATAGTTTTCAATCTCATTCGTGTATCAGAACCGAGTTTCCTTTTCACCTGAGAATTCTTCCTGCTCCAAGGGAAAAGACCCAGATAATAGGCAGGTAGCAAATTATAAAGCTCTTGGTAAAGCCCGTGCCTGGCAACTCAGAAGCGCTGGTAATAACAGCAGGTTATTGTTATTTCACAAAAGAAGTACAATGTATGCTGTCTGGATCCACCCTAGGCTGTGATTTCTCAGGGTTCTGTAATCCAGGAGACAGCAGTTGGTTTGACTAGAAGTGTCTCCAAGAGGCTCTGGTAGGGTCATGTCAGGAGTGAGAATGGCCTGGGGTAAAAGCTGTGTGTCAAATCCTTGCACTGTATGCCAACTGGAAGATGTCCTAGCTTTTGGTGGAGTTGCAGTGGCCTTACGTGGGACAACGGACCTAACATTTAAGTGGTATGCTTGGACAAGCTTCAGATGAGAAGTTAGTCTTGAAACTAAAGATGTAATCAGCAAGGGATGGGGAGGTGAGTGAAGGACCTGAATGTTAACTGACTGTTTCAACCAAAATTAAATCTGTGGGTTACTTAAGCAGAGAAAGCGATTTGTCAAGCTGAGTAGATGTAGTGGGAATGGAGGTCTTCAGTCTGAATGGCCGGTGATCATTTTGGCTGCGGCGCTCTTGGATTTGACCATCAATTTATTAATTTCATTGCTCACTTAAAATGTGGAGAGCGTCTATCTCCACCCCATTTAATGCAGAAAAAAGGGATTTACTCCAGGTTTGTAAAGGATGTCAAGAGCAGGAGGTGTGTAGGTACCAAAGTGGGCAGACCGCGGTGGGGCAGCGGGTGGGAGCGCGGGGTGACACCGGTGTACATGGGAGGGTGGGCTGGGTGGGGGGGTGACAGTGCGGTAGCATCTGCTTTACAGGTTTTTTGACCTTATGTGTGCTTTTGCTTGCTTTTCGCTACTGCAGGGATATAAGGCTGCAGAAAATCTAGTGCAGTCAGGATAGTGATTTCCTTTGTGGCAGTCATACTGTATCTTGTGAAATCTCTCAGTCTGTAAAATCTTGAGGTATTCATTGGTTTTCCTTCGTGTCGGAGTGATAGGGGTTAATGTAAGTCTCCCATCTGCTAGAAACACCTAGTAATTAGGACTGCAGAGTAAAAATATGCTGGTGTACACCAAGTGCAACCTAAAGTTCAGAAAAAAGCAGATAAAAAAAGCAATCCTCTAATCACACAACAAATCAAATATAATGATATTTGCTAGAATCTCCTAATTTCATATGACTGACATCTATTATATAGAACTGGTCTAGAAATTTTTATAGGTAAAAGAATTTTTTGCTTTTAGTTTGAACTCTCCATTGGATCCTCCTCAAAATTTAGAAGCAATCTCTTGTGGTTTAACCCCAGCCGGCAACTAAGCACCACACAACCACTCGCTCACTCCTCCCCCTACCCCAGTGGGATGGGGAGGAGAATCGGAAAAAAATTTAAAACTCATGGGTTGAGATAAGAACAGTTTAATACTTGAAATATAATAATAATAATAGTAGTAATGAAAAGGAAGATAGCAGAAAGAGAGAGAAATAAAACCCAAGAGAAAAAAGTGATGCACAACGCCAGTGCTCACCACTCACCGACTGATGCCCAGTTAGTTCCCGAGCAACAATCCCTCCTCCCAGCCAACTCCCCCCAGTTTATATACTGGACATGACATCACATGGTATGGAATATCTCTCTGGCTGGTTCAGGTCAGCTGTCCTGGCCATGCTCCCTCCCAGCTCCTTGTGCATCTGCTTAATGGCAGAGCATGGGAAACCGAAAAATTCTTGACTTAGGATAGGCACTGCTTTGCAACGACTAAAACATCAGTGTGTTATCAATGTTATTCTCATACTAAATCCAAAATACAGCACTGTACCAGCTACTAGGAAGAAAATTAACTCTGTCCCAGGTGAAACAAGGATCCAAATAATGTATTCCCTCTTTAGTTTTTACCTTCAAACTATAATGGGAGAACATTTTGAAATATAACAAAGATAATGTGGATATCTGTGTATTACAGTAGTGATTGGTTGGCTTACTATAATCTCTAAATTTGAATATCAGATTATTTGAATTTTCCTGGGATACAAAAGTTTTCTAGTGATGGCAACAGATCTATCTAATGTATTCAAAACATAGCATGTATGTGTACATGCATGGAAGTGTAAAAATTATACATGCAAATATATGTGTATGAATGTGTCCTCCCACTCTGTTTTACTGTGGTGTTAAATTGCTAACGCTATAAAGCAGACATTATGATTTCCTAGCTGTTTGTGTTTTTGTAGCATCTACTATTAAAGGAGATTAGGTGTTAACAGTAGTTGGACAAATAAATACTTATTTCAGTTATTTATTATTGGTGAATATTTTCATTTATGATTTTGAAGTGGCAATTGTTTGGGTTGGGTTTAGAATGTAAGGACATTAACTTCAGTCAACTCTAACAAATTCATATGTGTTTTCAGTCTTTAGAAGTATTTTGGATGAGGTGCAACACAGGATATGTATAAAATGAGTGTTGGTAAAAAAGGAGATAAAATTCTATTTAATGCATTAAATAAACAAGTGGCCATTAAGAGAATGAAAGTTCATTATAATTAAGAACCTGTATAGGAGTTTAATTAGGTACTCATAAGAATGCCAGGCAAATAAGATGCATTTAAAGAATGCTTTTCTTCCATTTCATAATAATTTTCAAAATTTTAACATAGTTCCTTATTTTAAATTGGGACAAAAATAAAATTTCCTAGTTATTTTCTAACCTGTAAATCCTGTAAATACAACCTAATCTAGAAGAGGTTTTCTGAAACACATGTTGACTATTTCCATGTTAAATTTTAAAATAATCCTGTGTTTATTTTCATAATTAAGCTTAATAGCTTTTTTTTTTTTTTGTGAACAGAGGCTTTAAAAACCTTTCATTATAACAATTTTAGATAAATAAGAGCTTGCTCAGGACCAGCCCTCCCAATCAGGCTCAGCAGGCTGAGACAGCTGATGTTTGGAATGGAGGAGTAACTAAAATCTGCCATAATGCAAATTAACTGGGCATAAACAAAGAGATATTTTCCTGATATTTCTTTGCCTCACAGTCAATCAAATAAACAACCACTAAATATTGTGTTCTTCTAGATTTTTTTACTTTCTGTGTCCTAATTAATTTTTATCAGGATAACTTTTGAAAGTTAAAAATATTAATTTAACTCACTAGGTCTCCTGCTTCATTAATATGTTTAGTAGTGTCATTTAGAAGAAAATGCTTCATCAAACAGTAGTGCTTCAATCATAAAAGGATGTAATAGCAGAAGCATTAGAACTCACACGATCCAAAGCCTCTCAATTGTTCACATCTCATTTTCTAAATGGGACCAGTCATTATCTTTCTTAGCTCATTTCAGACAAGCAAAATACTCCCTTACTTTTCATATAGAACCTTTTATTCCGTGAGGGTACCTAAGGGCTCTGTGTACAACATTTATTATTTTACCTACAAATATGCATTCACCTCTGGGCTGGAACAAAGTGGAATGCTTAAAGGCTCAAAATTTCCTGCTCTTTCTAGATGACAGTAGTTCTTTAGATTGCCTCTGTAATGAGAAAGCAAATGGTGCAATCTGTTCTAAAAGCCACCCCCAAGTTACGCCAATACTGGAATCTGTAGGCTCAGCATCTCTTGGGGATTTGATAAAAAAATAACTATTTGTTTTCTTGTTGCAGCTTTCAGCTGAGGACTTTCTAGTGTTTTCTAGCTGTTAATAAAGTTGGCTTCAAAAGCCTGTTAGCAACGTTTGCTCTTATTTTTTGACTTTACCTGTGTTTGGCTAACAAATGTATCTGATAGATATCAGACATAAACCTTAAACTATGCATGGCTATAGGATCATTCTGGATACTCTCAAATTATGTTTAATGTCCTCTTTTATAAATTTACATATGGGATTGCCCAGCACTTCTGATAAATGGTGAAACATGATGCAGGAGTTCTCATTCCCAGCTATCTCATCAAATGATGAGCTCACATTGCCTAGATTCTCTGTTAATTGTATAGTGAGCAATCTGAATGAAGGCTTAAAATAAGCACCCAGATTTGTTTGTTACAAAGGGTACAACACAACTGTTAAACAAAGTCCTCTTCTAAGTTTATTATCAGGGAATATAGAGGGAAAAGCAGCTCGTCTCCCTGTGGTTTGGATTAACCCCCCCAGTTCCAGCATTTTCGGGTTAAACTCTGTAACACTCTGTCTTGATTTTACTTTTGCTCTTAATGCTTTTTTATTCCCCCTCCCTCCTCTTCTCTCATGCTACTCATGCAGATTAATACAGCTCAGAGCAGACTAGACTCTTCTTTTCTGAAGTGTTGCAGCTCAATTTCAAATCCCAGCCTCACTGGGCATCCTGTGATTTATACTCACACAGCTTCTAGGGGATCAATTTGGCTGCAGCGTCTTCTAAGGGATATGCAAAACCTTCTTTTATGTGTGATTTATAACATTTGAGACAGATAAACACCTGATAATCTTCCTGATACTAGTTCAGCTGCATTTGTACTCCAGTGAATGAATGGCAATTTGGAATTCATTCCTATCTCTAACACTTTTGCTTTACCGCCTCCACTCTTCTCTCTAGTTTTTCTGCCCACTATGTAAAATCTCCGTCTTCTCTACATTATTAGAAGAAACAGTTCACATGAAAACCTGACTCTGCTGGTGCTCCTGGAGTGAGTGATATTTGAGTCCAGTATAACACCAGCTAGCTCATCTGGGGAGGGTATATAACTCAGCTATTATCTTCTGAGGGACTTGAAATTTAATAAAGTGTAAATGAGCCCCACCATGTAACCTTTAGAGTAAATACAACAGCTTTCAAAAGTCTGAAATTAATTGGCCTGGCTTTTTTTCTGTATATAAAACAAAAGTACAAGAGACATAGTAATGTTTTTGTCTGCATCATGCTTTTTCTATATTGAGATGTAGACTTGGGAATAAATCTGTGTACAGTCTCTGAATTCTTTCTAAGACTATGTGTTCGATCCACTATTATTACTTTGCCATATGCTTGCCCCATATGTCTTGTATTCAGAAGACAGAAAACAGGCTACATAGTGTCGAGATTGGAGGACCACTGAAGACTGTTGAAACCCAAAAAGCTGTTGTCTAAATGGAACAATAGTGCGGCTCTATGCCAACAATTTTTATCCATCCTAAGTGCAGAGGATTCCTGTTTTAAGGGGTAAAAGAGTCTTCCTAAAAATGGAGAGATGGAGTTGTTGATGTAAGAATCTAAAAGTCCAACAGAGAAAGTTTGGTGACCTAGCCAAGAGAAAAACTGAAGAAACAAAAGGGAGGGAAGGAGGTGTGTTAAGAGAAGGATTAAATACAGGTAAAAACCAAAGACTACAAAGGTTAGAGAAGACTTCTTGGTCTGAGAATGTGTGAATGAAGTAAGGATGGCTACCACAATACTGTAGATAGCTAAAGGGTAGTAGGGAATCTAAGGCAAGAAATAGTACGAAAGAAGTTAGTATTTTATCTGGATGACTAGAAGTCCTATGTGTTTTAAAGGTTAAAGTTGCTTAGTGTTAGAAAATGTTTACAAAATCTATTCCTTTTTCCTTAAACTATCATTTCTATCTGAAATTTTATACTGTAAACCAGCATTCATGGGCCTGGAACTCAGGAAGAGCCAGGTGTTTAAACTTGTGGCATTTGTTAGTTCATCATTTAGACTTCTCTCATCATTTTGTGGTTGGGAACTCTGTAGACTGAAACTGAAACCGTTTCACGAAATCCCTTTCAGGTCAATGAACTTTCAAGAAGTGACATCTGAACCTTTTTGTGAGTTTTCTGAGGGTGCACAGCTCTGGGTCGCCAGTTCTGCGTGTTCTCCCAGGGGGGTGTGGGAGAGACTGTTGGGTTAGAATGGGACGCCGCGCAGTTTGTCTAGGAGCTCTGCCTCATCTGCTCCTTGACTAAAATGGTGGATGAAGCTTGATGAGGTTTTCCACTTCAATAAAGACTTTCCTGCCATTTCAGGAAATCTGTTGTGCTTCAACTGTAGAATTAATGTCTAAATTATTTTTTCCTGTTTTGTTTTTTTACTAGTGGAATCTGAGTATAAGCCAAATCGTTATGTGTATATACCAGGCATGAATACATACACACACACAAATACAGTTTTTATTTCTGTATACATTCTTGCAAAATAAAACAATTCCCTATTCTTTTTAAGGGAGGTTACAATTTTAGTGTAATGAAAAAGTGATGGTTATAATGAAAGGGAAAGGAAGGAAGTTAATTAAGAAGGTATTTCTAAAAACTTGCCCAGCAATTTTTTGCCAAGAGCACTAATCATGACATACAGATAGAATTCCAATTTTTTTTAAACGGTTACTGCGCCTTCAAAAAAATTCTAGCAATTTCCCTGAGGTTAAGGATCTACCTAACTAAAATATTGTGGAAGCTTTTTTATCTTTCCTCCTCCTCCTCCTTCTTCTCCTTCTCCTTTTTTTTTTCCTTTTTCCTCCTTTCCCCCTCCCTTTTTTTCCCTGTGGTTTTTGTTTGTTTGTTTGTTTATTTTTAAGGCTTGATCCCACCTTTATTAAAAGCAATGGGAGGTCTGCTCACTGGAAGTGGTATGCCCCCTTAATGATCTTGTGTGTTTTGTCCCAGTTGTGGCTGCCTTTCTTCTGTTTATGAACTGATTTGTATATAGTACTTTGGGATCTCTCCACAAGAAAGATGCTACATAAGTGTATGCTAATTAACAGAAGGCATTTTTGTTCATATTCGAAAAACTATAATTGAAAAATGATCTGAAAATGTTTCTACAGCTGTTAATATATTTTTCTCAACTTTTCAGAGTCATTACCAGGCACACTGTGAATGAATTCAGAGCAAAATTAATAGAACTTTAGACTTTACTTGTCTACCCATGAACAGGTCCATTGAGTTGTTGCTGGGTGTGAATAAAATACCATCCTATTGCATATCAGTGACATAACTTTTTTTATCCAGTTATATAGTTTTAGGTCCTATTCTTCCTACCTAAAAA